>NC_136465.1:64967772-67467772 GCF_902686455.1 Sciurus vulgaris
CAATGTTGTTTGATTCATTCTGTTATTTTTTCCCTTCCCCCCACCCCTCCCACCCCTCTTTACCCTCTATACAGTAGTTCCTTCCTCCATACTTGCCCCCCTCCCTAACCCTAATTCTAACCCTTCCCTCCCCCCCCTTATGTGTCATCCTCCACTTATCAGCGATATCATTCGTCCTTTGGCTTTTTGAGATCGGCCTATCTCACTTAGCATGATATTCTCCAATTTCATCCATTTGCCTGCAAATGTCATAATTTTATCATTCTTTATGGCTGAGTAATATTCCATTGTATATATATACCACAGTTTCTTTATCCACTCATCAATTGAAGGGCATCTAGGTTGGTTCCACAGTCTGGCTATTGTGAATTGAGCAGCTATGAACATTGATGTGGCTGTATCTCTGTAGTATGCAGATTTTAAGTCCTTTGGGTATAGGCCAAGGAGTGGGATAGCTGGGTCAAATGGTGGTTCCATTCCAAGTTTTCTAAGGAATCTCCACACTGCTTTCCAGAGTGGCTGCACTAATTTGCAGCCCCACCAGCAGTGTATGAGTGTACCTTTCTCCCCACATCCTCGCCAACACCTGTTGTTGCTCGTATTCTTGATAATCGCCATTCTAATTGGGGTGAGATGGAATCTTAGGGTGGTTTTGGTTTGCATTTCTCTTATTACTAGAGATGTTGAACATTTTTCCATATGTTTGTTGATTGCTTGTAGATCTTCTTCTGTGAAGTATCTATTCATTTCCTTAGCCCATTTGTTGACTGGACTATTTGAATTCTTGGAGTAGAGTTTTTTGAGTTCTTTATAGATTCTGGAGATTAGTGCTCTATCTGAAGTATGATTGGCAAAGATATTCTCCCACTCTGTAGGCTCTTTCTTCGCATTACTGATAGTTTCCTTTGCTGAGAGAAAGCTTTTTAGTTTGAATCTATCCCAGTGGTTGATTCTAGCTTTTATTTCTTGTGCTATAGGAGTCCTGTTAAGGAAGTCTGGTCCTAGACCAACAAGGTGAAGATTTGGACCTACTTTTTCTTCTATAATCTGCAGGGTCTCTGGTCTGATTCCGAGGTCCTTAATCCATTTTGAGTTTAGTTTCGTGCATGGTGAGAGATATGGGTTTAGTTTCATTCTGTTGCATATGGATTTCCAATTCTCCCAGCACCATTTGTTGAAGAGGCTATCTTTTCTCCATTGCATATTTTTGGCCCCTTTGTCTAGTATGAGAAAATTGTATTTATTTGGGTTTGTGTCCGTGTCCTCTATTCTGTACCATTGATCTACCTTTCTATTTTGGTACCAATACCATGCCGTTTTTGTTACTATTGCTTTGTAGTAGAGTTGAAGATCTGGTATTGCAATACAGCTTTTCTTAAATTGTAAAAGATGAATTTTAATATTCAGCTACATATCTAAAATCTTTGGAAACAACACAATAAAAAAATTATAATTCCACTTTCTGTGTTTTTGAATGAATCTAATATTTCTTCTATGCTCTGATCCTATCATGCCCTACTTCTAGAAATGAAATGAGATCAACTGGGGACTGAGGATGTGGCTCAATAGTAGAGCATTCACCTCGCATGCATGAGGCCCTGATCTGATCTCTCACACTACAAAAGGAAAAAAGAAAAAAAGAAAGGCATGGAAGGTACCCTGGACTAGTAATTACACAATATAGGTGCTAATGGAAATCTGATTAAGTCCCAATTTCCATTAGCTTCTCTGTTAATTTATCTTTAGGGTTGAGAAAGCTAAAAGAAATTATGTTAAAAGAAAATATTTTGGGTCAATAATTTTACTGATAATTATTAACTTATTTCTAAAGCTCAGACATCCTATTTAGCAAGTATTGAAGGCTGTAGAGACTAGAAAAGATTTCTACTTGAGAATGTAATTTCATGAAATAATCTACTTCACCTGCAACAAAACAAATGAATAAATACAGTACTGAACTATGCTGAATAATTAATGTTACAGTAGTCACTGACATGTGGTTAAGGAGCACTTAAAATACAGCTGATCCAACTCAGCAAAACACACTACCAGATTTCAAGTAATTTGTATAGAAGAATACAAACTATCTCAATAATTTTTTACATTGATTACATGTTGAAATAACAATATTTTGGATATATCAAGCTAAATAAAATATTACTAAAGTTATTTTCATCTTTTTTAAAAAATTTTTAATGTGACTGCTAGAAAATTTTAAATTTACATAAAATAACATAATTACATTATTATCTTATAGCACTGCTATGGAAGCAGCATAGTCAATTATATGTTAATATCAATCCCACATTAAATTTTTATATTATGATGACATTAGAGATAACATATCTAATATGTTATCGTAAGGTTCCTGAGTTTAAAAATCACACACACCTATATTCTTATAAACAAAACCAAAAAAGACCTACTATAATTGTTTTCCTCATCTTCTTTATACTGGCAATTGCAATAAACTTAGGTTAGATGTGAGTCTGCCAACTGACAAAAGGATCTTTTGGGGTGATGGAAACGTTCTAAAACTGGATTCTGGTGATAGCTGCATAATTCTATAGATATGTTTTTAAAAATTATTGAATTAAAGACTTAAAACAACTGTATATTATGCAACTTATTACTCAATAAGCTGTGCTGGAGCCCAGCAGATCTAAAATGTCATCTAGTAGCTGCCTGTAAATTTCTAAAGTTAAACAAAGATCAAGCCTTCATGCTCTTGAACTACTATATACTTCTGTGTTTTTTTGCGGCCTGCCTGTATGTAATTATTTCCAAGGCTCACTTTATCCCATATTATTCCCCCCACCCATCCTCCAAAAAGGAAAAAGAAATGAAACAATAGAAAGAGTAATAGTAACATATTCAGAACTGACACTGAGCACTGAGATTTCAAGATGTGCACATACACAGAAACATACATACATAGAGATTCACAAAGACAAAGAGAGTTGGGTTCAGGTTCTCACTTTAAAAGTAAACTAGGTACGTAGTTCAAAAGCCAAAGAATCGTTTGAAATAAAAAATCATTAAAGAATGCTCACTTAAGATAGTCACACAGTTGGGCATGGTGGGGCACACCTGTAATCCCAGCAACTCAGGAGGCTGAGAAAGGAGGATCAAGAGTTCAAAGCCAGCCTCAGCAAAAGCAAAGCACTAAGCAACTCAGTGAGACCCTGTCTCTAAAAAAAATAAAATACAAAATAGGGCTGGGGATGTGGCTCAGTGGTCAAGCACCTCTGAGTTCAATCCCCAGTACCCAAAAAACAAACAAACAAAATACCTTCAAATTTGACAATGAAATAAAATTCTTCCATGATAAACAAAAGCTAAAAGAATTTACAAAAAGAAAGCCAGCATTACAGAACATTCTCAGCAAAATATTCCATGAGGAAGAGATGAAAAACAAAGAAGCAAATCAGCAAAGGGAGGAATTATCCTAAAGGAATTGTCAAATAAAGGAGGAACCAAGTCGTGTCAAAAAAAGTAAATAAAATAAAATTTTTAAAAAATGAACCAAATGATGAGGACTACAAATCATATCTCAATAATAACCCTGAATGTTAATGGCCTGAATTCATCAATCAAAAGACATAGACTGACAGATTGGATTAAAAAGAAAGATCCAACAATACGTTGCCTGCAAGAGACTCACCTCGTAGAAAGAGATACCCATAGACTAAAGGTGAAAGGATGGGGGAAAACATACCATGCACATGGACTCAGCAAAAAGCTGGGGTATCCTTCCTCGTTTCAGATAATGTGGATTTCAAGCCAAAGTTAGTCAGAAAGGATAAAGAAAGACGTTTCATACTGCTTAAGGGAAGCATAAATCAGCAAGATATAACAATTATAAATATCTACGCCCCAAACACTGGCTCATGCATGCATGTCAAACAAATCCTTCTCAATTTCAGAAACCAAATAGACCATAACACAATAATACTAAGCAATTTTAACATGCCTCTCTCACCACTGGATAGATCTTCCAAACAAAAATTGAACAAAGAAACCATAGTTCTCAATAACACAATCAATAATTTAGACTTAACAGACATTTATAGAATATACCATCCAACAAAGAGCGAATACACTTTCTTCTCAGCAGCACATGGTCCTTCTCTAAAATAGACCATATATTATGCCACAAAGCTAATGTTAAAAAATACAAGAAGATAGAGACACTACCTTGTATTCTATCAGATCATAATGGCTTGAAATTAGAAATAAATGAAAGAGTAAAAAACAGAAACTACTCCAACACCTGAAGATTAAACAATATGCTATTATATGATGAATGGATAACAGAAGATATTAGGAAGGAAATTAAAAAATTCTTAGAGGTAAATGAGAACAAAGAAACATCATATCAAAATCTCTGGGACACTATGAAAGCAGTACTTAGAGGAAAATTTATTTCATAGAGCGCATTCAATAAAAGAAGTAAAACTCAACAAATGAACGACCTAACACTACAGCTCAAAGCCCTAGAAAAAGAAGAACAGACCAACACCAAAAGTAGTAGAAGACAGGAAATAGTTAAACTCAGAGCTGAAATCAATGAAATTGAAACAAAAGAAACAACCAGAGAATTCAACAAAATAAATAGTTGGTTCTTCGAAAAAATAAACAAAATTGATAAACCTTTAGCCATACTAACAAAGAGAAGACGAGAATAAACCCAAATCACTAAAATTCCGAATGAACAAGGAAATATCACAACAGACACGATTGAAATACAAAACATAATTAGAAGCTATTTTGAAAATCTATACTCCAACAAAATAGAAAATTTCGAAGACATCAACAGATTTCTAGAGACATATGAATTGCCTAAACTGAACAAGGAGGACATACACAATTTATTGACCAATTTCAAGTAATGAAATAGAAGAAATAATCAAAAGCCTACCTACAAAGAAAAGTCCAGGACCAGATGGGTTCTCAGCAGAGTTCTATAAAACTTTTATAGAAGAGCTCATTCCAATACTTCTCAAAGTATTCCATGAAATAGAAGAGGAGGGAGCCCTCCCAAACTCATTCTATGAAGCCAATATCACCCCGATACCTAAACCAGACAGAGACACATCAAGGAAAGAAAATTTCAGACCTTAATTTCAGAAAATTTCAGATATCCTTAATGAACATCGATGCAAAAATTCTCAACAAAATTTTAGCAAATCGCATACAAAAACATATTAAAAAGATAGTGCACCATGATCAAATGGGTTTCATCCCACAGATGCAAGGTTGGTTCAACATTAGGAAATCAATAAATGTAATTCACCATATCAACAAACTTAAAGTCAAGAATCACATGATTATTTCAATAGATGCAGAAAAAGCATTTGATAAAATACAGCATCACTTCATGTTCAAAACACTAGAAAAAATAGGGATAGTGGGAACATTCCTTAACATTGCAAAGGCCATCTATGCTAAGCCCATGGCTAATATCATTCTAAATAGTGAAATACTGAAAGCATTCCTCTTAGAAACTGGAACAAGGCAGGGATGCTCTCTTTCACCACTTCTCTTCAATATCATCCTTGAAACTCTAGTCAGAGCAATTAGACAGACCAAAGAAATTAAAGGGATATGAATAGGAAAAGAAGAACTCAAACTATCCCTATTAGCTGATGATATGATTATATACTTAGAGGAACCAGGAAATTCCACCAGAAAACTTTTAGAACTCATAAGTGAATTCAGTAAAGTAGCAGGATATAAGATCAACGCACATAAATCTAATGCATTTTTACACATAAGTGATGAATCTTTGGAAAGAATAATTAGGAAAACTACCCCATTCACAATAGCATTGAAAAAAATAAAATACTTGGGAATCAATCTCACAAAAGAGGTGAAAGACCTCTACAATGAGAACTACAGAACACTAAAGAAAGAAATTAAAGAAAACCTTAGAAGATGGAAAGATTTCCCATGTTCTTGATAGGAAGAATTAATATTGTCAAAATGGCATTACTACCAAAAGTGCTATACAGATTCAATGCAATTCCAATTAAAATTCCAATGATGTGGCTTACAGAAATAGAGCAAGCAATTATGAAATTCACCTGGAAGAATAAGAAACCCAGAATAGCTAAAGCAATCCTCAGCAGAAAGAGCGAAGCAGAGAGTATCGCAATACCAGATCTTCAACTCTACTACAAAGCAATAGTAACAAAAACGGCATGATATTGGTACCAAAATAGACAGGTAGATCAATGGTACAGAATAGAGGACACAGACACAAACCCAAATAAATACAATTTTCTCATACTAGACAAAGGTGCCAAAAATGTGCAATGGAGAAAAATAGCCTCTTCAACAAATGGTGCTGGGAGAATTGGAAATCCATACGCAGCAGAATGAAACTAAGCCCATATCTCTCACCGTGCACGAAACTAAACTCAAAATGGATTAAGGACCAGAGACCCTGCAGATTATAGAAGAAAAAGTAGGTCCAGATCTTCAACATGTCGGCTTAGGACCAGACTTCCTCAACAGGACTCCAATAGCACAAGAAATAAAAACAAGAATCAACAACTGGGATAGATTCAAACTAAAAGCTTTCTCTCAGCAAAGGAAACTACCAGCAATTCGAAGAAAGAGCCTACAGAGAGGGAGAAAATCTTTGCCAATCATACTTCAGATAGAGCACTAATCTCCAGAATCTATAAAGAACTCAAAAAACTCTACACCAAGAATACAAATAATCCAATCAACAAATGGGCTAAGGAAATGAATAGATACTTCACAGAAGAAGATCTACAAGCAATCAACAAACATATGGAAAAATGTTCAACATCTCTAGTAATAAGAGAAATGCAAATCAAAACCACTCTAAGATTCCATCTCACCCCAATTAGAATGGTGATTATCAAGAATACAAGCAACAATAGGTGTTGGCGAGGATGTGGGGAGAAAGGTACACTCATACATTGCTGGTGGGGCTGCAAATTAGTGCAGCCACTCTGGAAAGCAGTATGGAGATTCCTCAGAAAACTTGGAATGGAACCACCATTTGACCCAGCTATCCCACTCCTTGGCCTATGCCCAAAGAACTTAAAATCAGCATACTACAGAGATACAGCCACATCAATGTTCAAGGCTGCTCAATTCATGATAGCCAGATTGTAGAACCAACCTAGATGCCCTTCAGTTGATGAATGGATAAAGAAACTGTGGCATATATACACAATGGAATATTACTCTGCCATGAAGAATGATGAAATTATGGCATTTGCAGGCAAATGGTTGAAATTGGAGAATATCATGCTAAGTGATATAAGCCAATCTCAAAAAACTAATGGACGAATGATCTCGCTGATAAGCAGATGAGGACATATAATGGGGGGTAGAAGGGGTTAGCGTTAGAGTTAGGGTTAGGTTTAGGGTTAGGAATAAGGAGGGTGGTAAGAATGAAAGAAGGAAGGACTGTATAGAGGGAAATGAGGGGTGGGAGGGGTGGGGGAAGGGAAAAAAATAACAGAATGAATCAAGCAACATTGCCCTATGTAAATTTATGATTTTTAATTAAAAAAAAAAGAGGTGAAAGACCTCTACAATGAGAACTACAGAACACTAAAGAAAGAAATTAAAGAAAACCTTAGAAGATGGAAAGATCTCCCATGTTCTTGGATAGGAAGAATTAATATTGTCAAAATGGCCATACTACCTAAAGTGCTATACAGATTCAATGCAATTCCAATTAAAATCCCAATACGTACCTCACAGAAATAGAGCAAGCAATCATGAAATTCATCTGGAAGAATAAGAAACCCAGAATAGTTAAAGCAATCCTTAGCAGGAAGAGTGAAGCAGGGGATATCACAATACCAGACCTTCAACTCTACTACAAAGCAATAGTAACAAAAACGGCATGGTATTGGTACCAAAATAGAAAGGTAGATCAATGGTACAGAATAGAGGACATGGACACAAACCCAAATAAACACAATTTTCTCATACTAGACAAAGGTGCCAAAAATATGCAATGGAGAAAAGATACCCTCTTCAACAAATGGTGCTGGAAAAACTGGAAATCCATATGCAACAGAATGAAACTAAACCCCTATCTCTCACCCTGCACAAAAATCAACTCACAATGGATCAAGGACCTCGGAATCAGACCAGAGACCGTGCAGATTATAGAAGAAAAAGTAGGTCCAAATCTTCAACATGTCGACTTAGGATCAGACTTCCTTAACAGGACTCCCATAGCACAGGAAATAAAAGCTAGAATCAACCACTGGGATAGATTCAAACTAAAAAGCTTTCTCTCAGCAAAGGATACTATCAATATATCATACTACAGAGTGGGAGAAAATCTTTGCCAATCATACTTCAGATAGAGCACTAATTTCCAGAATATATAAAGAACTCAAAAAACTCCACACCAAGAATACAAATAATCCAATCAACAAACAGGCTAAGGAAATGAACAAACACTTCACAGAAGACCATCTACAAGCAATCAACAGATATATGAAAAAATGTTCAACATCTCTAGTAATAAGAGAAATGCAGATCAAAACTACCCTAAGAGTGTATCTCACCCCAATTAGAATGGTGATTATCAAGAATACAAGCAACAATAGGTGTTGGCGAGGATGTGGGGAGAAAGGTACTCTCATACATTGCTGGTGGGGCTGCAAATTAGTGCAGCCACACTGGAAAGCAGTATGGAGATTCCTCAGAAAACTTGGAATGGAACCACCATTTGACCCAGCTATCCCACTCCTTGGCCTATACCCAAAGGACTTAAAATCAGCGTACTACAGAGATGCAGCCACATCAATGTTCATAGCTATTCAATTCACAATAGCCAGACTATGGAACCAACCTAGATGCCCTTCAATTGATGAATGGATAAAGAAACTGTGGTATACATATACTATGAAATATTACTCAGCTATAAAGAATAATAAAATTATGGCATTTGCAGGCAAATGGTTGAAATTGGAGAATATCATGCTAAGTGAGATAAGCCAATCTCAAAAAACTAAAGGACAAATGATCTCGCTGATAAGCGGATGATGACACATAATGGGGGATGGGAGGGTGGGCAAGAATGGAGGAAGGAGGGACTGTATAGTGGGAACATAGGGGTGGGAGGGGTAGGGGGAAGAAAAAAATAACTGAATGAATCAAAAACTATTACGCTATGTAAATGTATGATTACACAAATTGTATGCCTCTACTTCATGTCCCGAGAAACAAGATGTATCCCATTTGTTTACAATAAAAATAAATTTAAAAATAAAGATTTAATCTTCTCTGAGCTTCTTCAGTGAATTCACCATCACACCAAATTGTCAACTATGCAAGGAATGCTTTTTCTATAGTGCTTGACAACCCTATGTTGAATATTGCATATAGGTCCTTGATATTTGGTATAAACAAACCCTGAGAAAACATATGTCTCAGCCTGTTTCTTAATACACGCTGTGTGTGGTACTGGGGATTAAACCCCAGCGCTCACATATGCTAGGCATGCACTCTACCACTGAGCTATAGCCCCAGTTTAGCTTGGTTCTTGGAGATGCTTTCTCCCCAGTATTTCCCAAGGAAATGAACACTTAAACAAGCTGACAATTCCATGAGGATTTTGAGAACCAAGGTATCTGTGTATCCTATTCAAAGCTCTCCTAGAAACATGAAACTGAGTTTGATTTATACCTTTTTTCTTCCATTCAAATGACAGTTGTCAACAGGAAAAAATGATATTTGCAGTAACATTATACTCTGATAGTCTAGTATCTAATCATGACAGGAATGATCAAGGTAAGTATGTTACCAGGGATTCTGGCTAGTTCATCAGCACTTTCAGCAAAAGGTGTTTGAAACAAACAAAGCGAGTTTCACAAAGGAAGATAAAAGATTCTCTTTTTTCTCATATCTTAAAATTTTTCTCTACATATACATATTTGTGTGTTTCTTACACTGTGTACAGATTTATACACACACAAACATGTTTAACTACATATGCATCTCTCATATCTATCTTGAAAATCTCACAAAATGTCAGATTCCTACACATAACACTCTTGTAAAAAAAAAAAAAAAAAAAACTAAATTCACTGGAGGACCCAGTGGTATTTCTAACCCACAGATTTCTAACCCAGAGCACAGGTCAGGAAAACACCACATAAAGCTTAGTGGTAGAGCACTTGCCTAGCACATGCAAGGCTCTGGTTTCAATTCCCAGTACCATAAAAAGAATGAAAGAAAGAGTAGTTCAAAGCAACTGGTGGGATCTACTAGGCTGACTGACTGCCAGAATAAGGGTGGCACCAACACATTCATAACCAAAGTGCTATAGAAGAGTGGTAAGCAAGTTAACCTCCCGACCCCAGCCTTTCCCTCAGACAGAGTTCCTTTCTAATACCAGAAGGCACCCAGACAGCTGTCTGTTGTTCCTGCTTTAGTAGAAAATGAGATTTCCCAAAGAGGAAAACAGGCTCCATGGGAGACATGGCTATTTTTTTTAACCAAACAAAAATGTGGCCTGAGTAATTGGTCTGAATGCAAGGAACATATCATGTAATGGCCTCTCAAAAGTATGGGTGACATGGAGTTCTCAAGTGCCCAGTTATTGGCACGGGACACTGAAGTACAAATAGGACACCATGAGCTGGATGTCATTGAATCTGGCAGGATATCAGTATGTTTCCCTGTGTACTTTACTAAGCTTTGAACTGGAAAAATAGGGACCAGAAGCAGGCATTCAAAGGAATAAATGTGTGCACTGTGCATGTGTAAACCATGAGGTTAAGAAATACCCTGGAAGCCAATATGTAAGAATAAATAGTGTCTGGAAGCCTCTGATGAGAACAATCTATTCTGCTCCATCTTCTCTGTTCTTGGATGCTCATGCGAGAAACTGGAGAGATGCCCTTAAAGTACAGGAACAAGTGGGATTTAGGAAAACCTTTTGGCCCAGAATCATCCAATCACCCTTATGAACTCTTTTCAGTAAAAAGGACCTTTTTCCAAAGAACTCCTTCATCTTAAACATCCCTGAAAGATATACAGTCCCATCACCCTACCATGGCTTGGCTAAGTTGCACATACAGTGATTATTTCTGAGCAAGGAGTCCCGGAAGCCCATATATGAACATTACAATGACTGAGGTGATAATACCACAGCCCATGGCACCCCAACTGAAGAGCAAATGGCTACAAAATCCTTACAATATGGTAACCACTTTGGGCATACCACATTCCCAGGTAGCAGCCTCCAGTTCAGACTGCAAGTTACCTCCTGAACAATGTAATATAAATCTTCCTTCTCCAAATTAAATATCAACCTTTCCAGTCACACTACACTGATGGTCCAGTCTTACTTTACACAGAGTTAGCAAGGCAAGATAGACCCCAGTTCCTCAGAACGACTCATCACCATAGCTCCCTGAAACAATGTAGCCCATGTCCAAAATGTGTGGTGATTATCACAAAAAAAAAGAAAAAAAAGTGGGTCCCTCTCCCCCTTTCTCTCCTTTCTCAAAACTTCCCTATATATTTCCCTAAGTATATGTTTGTATGTTTCTCTCCCTTTCACACTCCTTCTCCTGATAGATACATATTAACATCAGTGTGAAATTTAAAAACAAAACACTTCTATGTAGAATGCCACAGGACTTCAGAATCTGAAACAAAAACACACACAGAAACACAACCAAAGATATTCATGTGAGGGCCCAAGATTTCTCACCTATAAATGGCTTACCTGGGGTATGAAAACACCATTTAAGGGAGAAGAACATAAGTTTAGTGAATTAAACAAAAGGAAGGAAAAGAACATGAGAATAGGAAAGAGAGAATTAATTGGACCTAACTTTCCTATGTTCATACACAAATACTCCACCAGTAAAACTACGTTGTGTACAACCACAAGAATGGGATACTAGTTAGAGTAAGTTATACCACCAGAAACTAGGAAGGAGGCATAGAACAGATTCTCCTTCTGAGCCTCAAGGGGTCAATCCTATGGATACCTTGATTTGCGATTCTAACCTCCTGAACTATGAGACCATAAATTTCCATTGTTTTCAGCAACCTAGTTCATGGTAATTTGTTAGGACCACCCTAAGAAACTAATACACACCTGATTAACACTGCTTAGTTCTGAGGAGGGGATTCATTGAAGACTTTGCAATGAAAATTTATGCTTGCATGACTGATCTTTTTTAGGCAATAAAAATAAAAATGATTTTAAAAATCACCCATATTTGGGCTGGGATTGTGGTTCAGTGGTACAGCACTTGCCTAGCATATGTAAAACACTGGGTTTGGTTCTCAGCACTGCATATGAATAAATAAATAAAGGTCCATCAACAACTAAAAAATATGTACATTTTTTAAATATCACCCATATTTTATGTTTAAGTTTCAGGTCTGCCACTGTCACTGTATGAATCTTGAACAAATCATTAAGCATGTGAACGTCTCAACTGATTCATCAATAAAATGAGTATATTAACACCCACCCTGCTCACCTTCTAGGTTGGTATTAGACTCTACCATCCTCCCACCTCCCACATCCATTTTTCCTCCAAAATGGCTCTGGGGACTATGAATGTCTTTCCATTCCACTACCATACCTTTCTCTCATCCGTATCGCCAGCCCCCTAAGAATCAGATATTACCAGAACACAACTAACGATCACTCTTTTTTAGCCACTTCAATTCTTCATTTCCTGTCAAATTTGAAACAAATTTATTAGCTAGTTTGAGTGCCCCACATTCTTAGCTTCACCTACCTTCCTATCACAACTTTTTCCTTTGTGTAGGGAACCCAGGTTTGTGGATTTTTTCAAACCTTGAGTATGGCCTTTTATCAACAATGCCTTGAGTATGCTTTCCCTGTAAATGGATTGTTCTTCAACCTAACCTCTTTCCAGTATGAAGTCTTCTCCCATATCTCCACAAAGAAGTGAATTAACTTTCCTTTGAATTCCTGTAACACAAACTTTCAGTATCCTTATCCCCAATTAAGCTGCAAACTCCTTTTGAGGGAAAGAACTTTATTGTGTCAGGTACATTATCTTATGGCGAACAGGTGATCAATACATATTTGAAAATTAAATATGAGTAACAAATTGTAAATGGAATTGATATTCAGTCAGTACAAACCAGTATGTTCCCATCGGTTGTAAAATATTGAAATACTTCCCTACCACTGCCCCTTGCCATCCAACTACCACCAACTACCAGTGTTTTCCTTCATGGGAATATTTGGACTCCCCACAATCCCTCAACTAAAGAGTTAATCCCTTTCAAAGCAGGGAGCACTTGATAATCCTTATCTAGCGTTGTAGCCAGGATCTACAGGTAAAAAGTACACATTCTGACTGATTCTGACCTGTGCAGTTTCGCTGTTAAATATTATGATAATTGTGCTAGTATATTTCCTGTTGCTGTAACAAAATACATGAGACTGAATACTTTGTAAAGACATTTATTTGGCTCACATTTGGGTGACTGGAAGTTCTAATCAGCATGGTGTCAGCAAGCTGGCAATAAACCCCTGGCTGCATCAGAACATGGTGGAGAAGTGAAAGGGAACCATCAGCATACAGAAGGGGAGAACGGATGGAACTACTACCCTTAAGGCCCCTACCCTTAAAAAGTTTCCACCACCTCAACACTGCCATATAAGGGACCAGGCCTCCAGTACAAGAACCTTTGAGAGACAAACCACATCTAAATCATAGCAATAACCTGTCCCCTGTCACCAATTATAAATAATGGGTAACTATACAGTCTGAAAGTGATGCCTCTTTTCATTACAAAATCTCTTAGGAGAGTCAACAGATTCAAGAACAGGAAAGGAAAATGATTGTCTGTCAATCTCTGAAGATACTGAATATATCTATTAGGCCTCAGTCTTCATGTAAACCAGAAGATATGCTGTTTCCTGCCTAGAAAGAAGAGAAAATGCATCAGAGTAGCAAAATGAATGTTGACAGTGAAATGATGTTACTACTGCATAGATAAGACAAGCATCAGTAAATTTTTTAAGGTGTTGAATCAAACCTTCATCTATCCATCATCTACCTATCCATCTCCTCAGAGAGGAACAAAATAGTGATCTGGTGGGAAATAACCACTAATTTGCTATTAGTTAATATCTAAATCAGATGTTGACAAATTATGGAACCATGAGTCAAATCCAACCCTGTTTTTGCAAATAAATGTAAGCGGAGCACAGTCAATTAAATTCATTCACTCATGTACTGTCTGTGGCCTCTTTTGTGCTACAAGGGCAGAGTTAAGTAGTTGAAACAGTGACTATGGCCCATAAAGCCTAAATATTTTCTCTTTGTTCCTTCACAGAGTAAGTTTGACAACCCTTAATCTAAATCATAGATCAATCAATAACAACAAAAAAATTGACAAAGACTGGACATGTAAGAAAGATAGCTTAGAAGAGAAAGATGAAAAGCAGAAGGTTGAAAGAGGCTTTCAAACAAATTGCACCTAATTTTGTTATTTTCAAACAATAGAACCTATCTTTGCAACTGAAAATCATCTCCAATGTAATCTCTGGTATACACTGTCACTCTTAATCCAGAAACTCAGCTGGAAAAACTTACAGTCTCTCTGTTTTAACTTGATAAAATAAAAGCTTCCCTTCTTGCCATAGTTATCAATTTAAAAAGTATTAATTGATACTTATTAAATGCAAGGCACTATACAAGACAAATAAATATGAAAAAAGTGATCTTTCTCCCCCACAAAGAGTACATGGTCTAATGTGAAAGAAAGTTATGTATTGAAACAATTTAAAACCAGTGTGATTCCTGCTACGATGGAGGTATGCTCAAGATGCAATGAGAGCATACAAGAAGCCCCTACAAATTTACTCAGGTCAATCTGTAAAGACTTTGAAGAGCAGAAAAAGACATGAGTGTTGAAACATGAGGGGGAGTTTGCCCAGATGATAAATCAGGAGAGGGAAATGCATTCCAGAAACTGAATATGTGTAGTTAGAAGGCGAAGATGGCAGACATAGTCACTTATATTTGAATATTACTGGAGTCTAAATTATGAGAACACCTTGGTGTAGAGATGATGGGTGGTGAAAGATGAGGCTGAATGGTTAGTCCCTGGAGAGCCATCAGAACATAAGCAGCAGGTGAGTTCACAAGTCTCATACAGCTCTAAAAACCCTGTGTTCTAAGTTCATCAGGTTTCCATCACCCAGATACTTCTCTTACCAGCGATAGTTATGATTTCCATAGGTACACTGAATGTCTTCCCAGGACACCTAGAAGTACATAAACAGAAGTCAGCCACTGGCTGCCTAATAGCCACAGAACGCTGCAATTTTTCCCTCTTTCACTCCTCTAGACAAACCCACCCCTAGTGACCCCCAAGAGCCTGGAGCATCTAATGATAGGGTGCCATGCATAATGAAGTCTTTTTTAATAGCCTCATCCCTCTGCTTGAACTTGGTCATGCTTATCCCAGAGTTCTAACTTATATATTTGTAACTGTTCTTGCTTTACAGAAGTTCCCACAGAGCAAGAAGCTACAGAGCAAGGAGCCTACAGCACCAGAAACCTAGACACTGAGGTAGTGGTCTCTTACAGAGATTTACAGAGCTATAAATCAGATAGGGATTTCATGCAGAAAAGGGTTTTGAACTTCATAACCCCCCAATCACACCCCCTCCCAACACACACACTCAAAGAACAATATCATACAATACCATACTATGTCTTAACCATGAGGATTCAGGTAGATCTCAGAAATTACTACAGGTGGCTAATTCAGGGTAAGAGATAATTTTCGGTGCTGTTTCTCACCCAAGAAACATGGGAGTCATTGAAGCAGAACCATTTTCCATCCACAGAATTCCGGATATAGGCACAGTAATGACCAAAGTCAGCCATCCCCACGTGGGCAATCACAGCAAAGAGTTCAAACTGTCCTTCAGACTGGAAGAAGACAAAGCATAAAATAATTCACCTACCACCTCTCTTTTTCTAACCCCAGTCTTCAGAGAGGAAATATTATGTCATCATACATTTATTCAGTACCTACTCTGTGTCAGGCAATGGTACTTCAAAGGTACTAGGAAAAAGTCCTTAACCTCAAAAATCTCACAGTTAATGGAAGAACAAGTATATAAACCAGAATTATAATGGCATGTCTTATAAAAATATATATATGTATATTTACAGCCCAGCACAGTGGCATATGCCTGTAATCCCAGCAGCTTAGGAGGCTGAGGCAGTAGGATTTCAAGTTCAAAGCCAGCCTCAGCAAAAGCGAGGCACTAAGCAACTCAGTGAGACCCTGTTTCTCAATAAAATACAAAATAGGGCTAGAGATGTGGCTCGGTGGTCAAGTACCGAGAGTTCAATTCCCGGTACCTCACCCCACAAAAGACAGTATTTATACAAGGAATTTGGGAAGACTCAATTTTTGCCCTAAAAAAAAAAAAAAAAAAAAAAAAGGAAAAGGAATGAACAGCTAAGGAAGGCCTAAGGGGCTAGGGAAAGTTCTCTAGAGAAGACATATTTTAACTGACCTTAAAAGATGGATAGATCTGCAAACTAGTTATTGGAAAGCAGTATTTTTTTTTTAATGCAGACCCAGAAACTGCAAAGATTCAACAGCTTAACAGAGTACAGAATATTGAGAAAATGAATAGTCTTCATAAGCCAAATTAGGAATTAGAACTTTATCCTCTAATCCCAGGTATCAATCTCAAATTCAAGGTCACCCTGGAAAATTTAGTGAGACCCTATCTCAAAATTTAAGAAAAGAATTAGAACTTTATCCCATGAATGAGGAAGAACATTCAGACCATTTTAAGGAAAGAAACAACATAATCAGATTTATTTTTCTGAAAACAATGTACTTTGAAATAAATGAATAGAAAGTTCAAGTGTGATAGGAAGTCAATGAAATAAATTTTAAAACTACAACAAAGCAAGGAAGAAATGGTAATAACTTGAATGATTACTATCAGCGATAGTCATTAGTGATAATAATCCTTATTAGCTAATCCTTATTAATCCTTTGGCATTTAGTATGCACTTGGTTAAGTTTTTACATAAATTATTTCATTGAATAAACAACACTCTGAAGCAGGTACTAGTATATGCCCTATCTAACAGAGGTACAATCTGAGCTCAGGGACAGAAGATAATTTACCCAAGGACAAAACATAAATAGAAGAGGCAGGTTGAAACCCAGTTCATACTAAAGAAGGTAAGAGTGAAGGTAGAAATGAAGGGACATATTTGTGCAAAATTAGGCACAAATAACTAAAGGTACTTTGTAACTGATTGGATTAGGTAGGGGCATGGGAGGCATTATAAGAATGAATCCCAGATTTCTGGCTTGGAAATTCAGTAAATGTTGATACTATAAACAGAGCTGTTTGAAATTAAGGACAATGAATTTGGGGACTGTGATTTTTCTGTGAAAATACTAAATAAGGAGGTGTGGAGACCAAGGAAAAAAACTGAACAGAAGATATGAACTCTGAAGCCTTCAGTTTGAGACAATTATTAAATCCATGAGAATTAATGAGTTGATCTTCAAAAAATGGAGAGAAGAAGGAATAGAACTAAAACTATTATCAGTTTAGTATCAGCTAAACCAACAGGCAAAAAACAATCTAGCAATGGAGAAAGAAACCCTATGAGAGAAACCTAGGGTATGTTGATTTTTTTATGGATATCATCAATAACATGGAATATCACAGAAAGTTTTAGGGAAAAAGCCCAAAAGCATCCATTATTCCACTCCTTCAAAATCTTAGAAAATCAAAAAAAGAGATAATTCTCCATAAAAAGGAATACTGATGAGAGTTTTGATTGTGAGCAGTATCTCCACATTAGTCAACATGTTCTTCTATCTAAAAAAGTCAAACTCACAGAAGTAGAGTAGAATAGTGTTAACTAGGAGCTGGAGAGGGGAATGGGAAGAGGTTGGTAACAGAGTACAAAGTTTCCATTATAGTTTATAAGTTCTGGAAATCTACTGTACAGTATAGTAACTATAATTAACGGTAATGTATTATAAACTGCAAATTTGCTTTAAAAAATAGATTTTAGGCTGGGCATGGTGGCACACATCTATAATCCTAGCTACTTGAAAGACTGAGAAAGGAGGATCACAAGTTCAAGGGCAGCCTGGGCAACTTAGCATGACACTGACTCAAAAATAAAAATGGCAAGGGATGCAGCTCAGTAGTAGAATGCTTCTGTAAATCCCCTGTACCACACAAAAAAAATTAAAAATAGATTTTAAATATTCTCACCACAAAAAAATAAATACATGTGGTGATGGAGATGTTAATTTGTTTAACCTAATCATTCCACAATGTATACATATATCAAAACATCATGTTGTACACCATAAACATACAATTTTTATTTGTCATTTTAAAATCAATTAACTAATTCAAATATTTCTAAAATTTGATCAACAATGAGTAGAAGGACTTGCTATACATAATATGGAATTGTTTTATTAAAATTAAAGTAGCATATAAAAAAATCAATTAATAACTCAAATTTTTAAAAAATAAATAAAATTGCATTTTCTATAAAGTACTTCTTAAAAAAAAAGGAACACTTCAGTCTAGTTTCTCCACAATCATTTAAACACCCCTAACCTGTGAGAGCAGAGCAAGTGAGGCTAATTCACCCAAAATGGAGGGCCCTGATTATTCTTTACTTCTTTCACTTAAGGACTCTTCATTTAACTTTTTTTGAAATTCAGAGCAGTTCCTGGATTTGATGATCAGTTCACAAGAAATAGTAGAGTTTAGAGGAATATGTTAAATTATACCAACCAGCCAATTATATAATTAAAAAATTCAACAAAATAAATTACAAGAAAAAAAAAGCAGAAAAAACCTAAAATAAATTTAACAAGAAGGAAGAGATGGAGGAAGGAAACGGAATCCAAATGCAAACATAGACCTGGTTTGGATCTAGATTCAAACAAACCACACAAATTAAAGAAGAAATTGGAACACTGGCTAGATATTTGAAAATGTTAAGGAATTAGCTATATTTAGAAACACAGAGCTTACTCTTTAGAGAGACAATGAAATTGTCATAAATATTTAGCAAATGATGTCTGGGATTTGCTTCAAAATGGTCCAGTAAAGGGTGAGGTAAAAGAAGAGGATGAAGATGGTGACAGATCAAGACTAACCATGAGTTTCTGAAGTGGTTTAAGCTGTTTAATGGATACATGTGAATATATTCCTCAGTTCTCTGGTATGTATCTGAAATTTTTAATAACAAAGTGGTTTTTTTTTGGGGGGGGGGTGCGGGGGTACCAGAGGTTGAACATAGGAGCACTCAACCACGAGCAACATCCCCAGCCCTATTTTGTATTTTTTATTTAAAGACAGGGTCTCACCAAGTTGCTTAGCATCTTGCTGTTGCTGAGACTGGCTTTGAATTCATGATCCTCCTGCCTCAGCCTCCTGAGCCACTGGGATTATAGGCATGCACCATGGCACCTGGCTAACAAAGTCTTTTTTAAGCAGAAGAAAATTTATATATAATTCATCAGGCAGACTAGGCAGGAAGAAACAAGAAAAACTGGAAGGAGAGAAAAAAATGAGGTATGAGGTACAGATACCCTGAAGAGGTTAAGAAATCATATAACATATTTTCAATCCTTAATTTTTTTTCAGTACTGGGAATTGAACCAGGGTCCTTTTGAGACCGTATCTCACTAAGTCACCCAGTCTGACCTCAAACTTGCAATCCTCCTGCCTCAACCTTCTGAGAAGCTGGATTATGGGTATGGGCCACAGCATCTGACTTACGGTCTTAATTTTTTAAATATCATGGTTCCTAAGCATGAATAGACAAACAAAATGTAAAAGCAACAATGTTCTAAAAATAGACTCATATATGTGGAAATGTAAAATTTGTTAAATGGAGTATTTCAAACCTATGAAGAAAGGATACTTATGTCACTTTTCTTAGCATTTCCCAAATAAACTCTTATATCATGACAACTAAATGAAACTTTTCTCTGATTAAATCTGGTCCAACCAGCTTGCTACTTTATTACCCTCAAAGTAGGCCTTGGCTGTTTTAATAACAAAGTTTAGTTGCACTTATGCATTTGTACCTATTCCACACGTTATTTTTTTCACATAATGCAAATTTTATTAGAGGTTATGACAAATGAAAACTAGAGATCAAGCGTCATCCAAGAATACACATAGATCTACAGAGCTGTAAATGGAATCACATTTTTTAAAAAGTATGAAATCTGACCATCTGATGCAGGGATCAAGACAGATTTGTGTGGGGCTCATCAACACATGCATTGTAAAATTAAAAGTCAAGAACTGAATTATGAATTCTTTCCCTCAGTGCTTTGAGGCATTTGAGTACAGACACAACATTTAGAAATAAGAAAGTTTTTTTTAATTTTAAAAGAAAATAAAAGTCATTATCAACAGCAAAGGCTGGTAGTAACAGTGAGGTGATAATAAAACACCATGATTCCTTAAGACCACATTAAAATATTGTTTAAAAAAATCAGTGTGTCTTGAAACTATGTATGCATCCATGAATCACATCAAGCTATGGTTGGGTTTTCCTCCCTTTGGATATCCCAGCATGGCAGCAGAAGACAAGATTTGTCAGATAAGAGAATGACACAGAGAACGACACAGCTCACTAACTGAGCTGCTCCATTCACCTGGCCACTGATGTGGACTAAAGAACTTCTGAGTAGGTGACTTCTAGCAGCTGAGGGGTCCAGGGAGGCTGTGGTGCCTAATAAGATTGATGTATAATGGAAAGAAACATCTCACCTGTTCCTTGGCATCACTGAGGTCTTGCTCAGTCAGAAGAATCTGACTGAAATCTAAGCTCTGGGGGAAATACAGTGAGTGGCAGATCTTTTTTGTCCGTGAATTCATGATGGAGAATCGCATGAGGTGGATGGTCAAGGTTTGGGGCAAATGGGTCAGTTTCAAGACCTGAAAAAGCAAAATCACTGTGGAGTAAAGTCCTAAAGCATTTGAAATGGGAAGATTCAGAAAAATATCAAGGCTGGTAGAATGTTCTTCCCCAAAAGATGAATGCAGCATGATATAACACAGAGTTAGAGGCTCCATTTCACTAAATCTGTTGAGTTCCTTCAAGAGTCATGTGACACTTGACTGCCACACCACTGCACACCTTCCACAGAAGGCACCAGCGGTCCCACAGTTCTTCACAGGTCCCTGAAGCCAGAGAAACTATGGAGTCTGCTCTAGGAAGCTCGTCTAACTTTGAGGAGAAAATCCTTCCCACTTCTCTTGGATCTTTTCTTTTCCTTAAAAGGCTCTGTCTCTCAGTGATGTGATCTGACAAGCCACATCTACAGCTATGGAAATCAGAAGTCCTAGGATCCCAGATACTAGCCTAATCCAAATTTCCTCCTCAATCGGCATGAGATGCCCTCAGGGGGTCTGGAAAGATGGTATCAGGAAATCCACTAGAGGCAAACTCAGACTAGTGAAGTATCTGATTTTAAGAAGTAGGTACCTGTTTGCTACGTGTCCTTTTCCCACAGTTCTCACAGAAGCACTTGCCGTTATTGGATAACTCCATGGGCTGGAAGAAACAGCGTAGGGCATCTTCCTGTCCCACCAAGGAGAACAAGGAAAAAGCAATGTTGGTATTTTCCATAGAGAGACCAATTCCCCACACCCTTATGGTGGGGATTCAAGATTTGTGTCCAGTTTTCTCCAAGCTCCCCTGAATGTCTGGCCCAGTGTGGTATATTCAGCAGGGTCTCAAAAAGAATAAAGATTCCACTATTTGGAGAAATAAAATGGGAGGGACATTTTTTTTGTTTGTTTGTTTGTTTGGTGTGTGGTGCAGGGATTGAACCCAGGGCCTTGTGCATGCAAGGCAAGCCCTCTACCAACTGAGCTACATCCCCAGCCCAGGAGGGGCACGTTTAAGAAAACATTTTGAGTAAAGTGGAAGTAAGAGAGAAATTTTTTAATTAATTAATTAATTCTGCCAAATCAAAGGAGTACTTAAACAAAGCCACAGAAATAAAACAGAAAGCTGAAGGAAGATAAAAGAAGCACAGCATTGGCAACACTGGGGTGTGCAAATTCACCAAGAAAAGTTTCTCACCAGTGTTTGCAGGGGCTTTGAGTCCATATCAAAAAGAGAAAGAGGGAGAGTGATCATGCTGCTATTTCTGCTACTCTCCTTGCTACAGTCTAGACAAATCAAGGACTCCTTCATCCGGATCATGTATAGGTCCTGCAGCCTCTCTACCTGCAAGAGAAAGGAAGAGAGCAGTCTACACCATCTCAGGCCAATTATCAGAAGTTGGATCCCAAAGACAGAAAGGGTAGCCACTAAAGTTCTTACACATAAAGGTACAAAAGAGTAATTATATTAGGAACTGTGATAGGATTTTAAATGAATTAACTCTTTTATTCCCATCTTACATAAACATAGTTGAATGAGTTACATGAGTATTATCCCAAACCTCTGAGTTCTCTCGTTCCAGGATCTTACCAAATCCACATCAGTGATTTGGTCCTTAATTAGGTTCCAGACTGTGAGGTACAGCTGAGCAGCATCATGCTGGACAAACACTGGCCAAAAAGAAGGAAGAGCACAATTAGCAAGATCCCTGGAGACTACTCACGCCCTTGTGTCCTAGCTACCAAGATGCCCATGAATAGTCACCACTTCACCTTTTCCTAGCCTTCTCCCACTCCCCAAAAGGCTAAGTTTGCACTACATATTAGGTACACAAAAATTGAAAAGTAAGTTTCATATTGATTTTTGACAGATCCTCTAAAAATTTAAGACATAGTCCAACCATTACATGACCAAAATTTCACTGTCTACATCTACTGTCACTAGGGGGCCCAGCTAGATAGAACCAATAACTCTCTCCTATGTCTAAACAAAGCCAATTCTCTGATTATACTCCTAAGGCCTTTTCATTTCTCTGACTCTTGATGTGTTTTCTTATTAAATTCCCTAAGAATTGAGCACTTTCCCAATATCTGTATCTGACCTAGGTTTTCCCATAGGTTCCTGGGAAGACAAGGAAGGAAAGGACCATCTTATGGTCAGATGATGATGGATAAGAGGAAGCAGGAATCAAGCAGTGAGGTCTATATCTGTTTTATAAGCAAAGGTAAGGTAGATATAAGTGAATTTAAGGGTATTGTTAAACGGAGAACTAGGAAGTTAAAGAAAATGAAAAACACACTTGAGGGCCATTTTATAAAAAGATGGATAAGTACCAAAATGCAGATACTGCAAGAAAGGTGGTTATTTTAAACTAGCTAAAATCTTCCACCCAAACAATATTTTTTTTCTTTCATAATACTTATCACAACTTGTACTTCACATTGTTTGGTTTGTATTGGTTTGTGTTTGGTTTGGGGGTCTGTCTTGCCTCTAAACTTTAAGTTTCATGGAAGCAATGGCTCTTTCAGCCTTGTTTCCTTATGCACAGCAACACTACAATACCTGGTACCCAATCAGTGAACATTACATATTAGTTGAATAGATTGATTAATATACATACCAATGCAGTGAACCCCAAACTCAAAGAGAAACAATCTATTAGTAGGGTTAAACTGATGCTTTCTAGGATTTATGTACAGAAGAAGTATGTTCTACCTCAGAGCTGACACTGGATGTAAAGGAAATTAGATCGTGTTGCCATTTGAAGACAATTTACCCTCATCTGGTCATCCCACAACCAAGAGTCCCCATTCATCTAAGAAATATAGAGTTACCTGCCTATACCACAACATACTTAACATTACAATGCACTAGACATGCTAAGTAAAATTTCTGTCACCAAGAAGCCTCTATTCTAATGGAGGACAGGTATCTAAATAATCATAATTCAAAGAAAATTCCCTAAAGTGTACAAACTGCCATGGAAGGCTAAAGGAAGGAAAGAATACATCTGAAATGATAAAGTGAGGGCCTCCATAAATCTATTCCACTGTAAAAGCAATGAAAAAGGGGGCAAAAAAAGAAAACTCAATAAAGACCATGTGTGGAAAACTCAGAGCTGATATACTTAAGGGGAGAAGTTGAGTTTTTCCTCTAAGTGTGAAATAAGGATATTCACTATTATAGAGACAACTGACCCACTATATGCATAAATTCCAACATGTGGGAAAGAAAAGCATGCAGAAACAAGGTAACATAATATCTCCAAAGGAACATAATAATTCTCCAGGTATTAACAGATCTTGAAGAAAAGGAAATCAATAAATTACCTGACAAAGAATTCCAAAGAATGATTTTTAAGGAAACTTACAGAGATTCAAGAGAATACAGACAGACAATTCAATGAAAACTACAAAGACAATTCATGATATTAATTCATGACATTAATGAGAAATTTCACAAAGAAATAATAAAAAGAATCATTCATAATCTGTAGTGCTAAAAATTCAACAAATACATATATAATTGAGATACTCAATAGCAGAACTGATCAGGCAAAAGAAAGAATATCCAAGCTTGAAGACAGGTCTTTGGGGAAAAGAAAAAAAAAAAAAAGAAATGAAATGAAATGAAAAAGCAAAATTTAAAGAACTAAAAAAGCCAATAGGATATATGGGACACGTATAAACAAGCTAATATTCATACAGTGGGTGCTACAAGAGATGAGAAAGAGCCAGGGGTGGTGAAGCACACCTGTAATTCCAGCCTCCCTTGGGAGGCTGAGGCAGGAGGATCACAATTCAAGGCTAGCCTCAGCAACTTAACAAGACCCTAAGAAATTTAGTGACACCCTGTCTCAAAATAAAGCTTAATAAACAAATAAAAAGAACTCAGGGATGTGACTCATTGGCTAAGCGCCCTGGTTTCAATTCCTTAGTACCAAAGGGGTTAAAAAAAATGAAAAGGGAAAAGGCATAATAAATCTATTCAATGAAATAATCAATGAAAACATTCTAAATCTTAGGAACAGATACAGATATTCAGGTTCAGGAAACTTAAAAGAGTCCTAATAAATTTGATCAAAAAGATCCTCCCTAAAGCAGGAGAGAAATCGTGAAACAACAAAAATTATCAACCAAGCATACTATACCCAGCAGAAATATCCTTCAGAAATGAAGAAGAAACAGAGTTCCCAAGTTAATAACTAAGGGAATTCATCACCAGACTGACTTAGGGAGTGCTGCAGAAGAGAAAGAATGAGGACCACCATCACAAAAATACACAAAAGTACAAAACTCAACAGTCAAGCAGGAACACAAAAGAAAATGAGAAGAGAATCACACCCTATCAAAACAGAAAAACCACCTAACAATGAGAATGGACAAGAAAGGAATAAAGGAGCAATAAATACATAAAACAACCAAAAATTTTTAACAAAATGACAAGAGTAGGTCTTCACTTATCAATAATAACCTTGAATATAAATGGGTTAAATCCCTCAATATTCAGGTTCCAGACTAGATGAATAATTTTTTTAAAATAAGGCTCAAAAATATGCATTTACAAGAAAATCACTTTACTGTAAAGATACACACAGATTAAAAGTTAAGGAACAGGAAAAGATAGCACATGCAAACAGAAACCAAAACCAAGCCAAAGTAGCTAACTTATATCAGAAAAAAAAAAAAACAGACTATAAAGAAAATACTATAAAAAAGACAAAGAAGGTAACTATAGAACGATAAAGAAGTAAGTCAACAAGAAGATACAACAATTATAAATATACATGCACCCAGCACAGTAGTACAGCAAACATTCTTAGACTGAAAGGAGAGATGTACTCTAATAAAATAATACTTGGAAACTTCAGTACTCCACTTTCATCAATGGACAAATCATCCAGACAAAAAAACCTACAGACAAACAATAGAGTTAAATCACGCGGGCTGGGGACATAACTCAGTTGGTAGAGTGCTTGCCTTACAAGTGCGAGGCCCTGGGTTCAATCCCCAGCACCACAAAAAAAAAAAAAAAAAAAAAATACTGTAGACCAAATGGACCTAACACTACAATGAATATTATAAAACACTGATAAAAGAAATTGAAGAGGACACAATGCATCTACAGATTCAATGAAATTCATATCAAAATACCAATGACATTCTTCACAGAACTAGGAAAAAAACAAAGATCCATAGAGAACCACAAAAGACCCTGAAGAGCTGAAGCAATCCTGAGCTAAAAGAACAAATCTGGAAGCATTACAATACCTGAGTTCAAAACATACTCTAAAGCAATAATCAAACCAGTGTAGTACTGGCATAAAAATACACAACTGGATAAACAGACATCTGACTCTCATATTTACTGCAGCACTCTTCACAGTAGCCGAGAAATAGAAACAAATTAAATGTTCATCAATGGATAGATGAATGAAAAAATGAGGTATCCATACACAAAGGAATATCAGTCAGTTACTAAAAAGAATGAAATCCTGTCATTTGCAGGAACATGGATGGAATTGGAGGACACGTTAAGTGGAATGAATCAAACATATATGGACATGTTCCACACATTCTCACTTATATGTGGAAACTAAATAGTTGATTTCATAGAAGTAGAGAGTCAAAGAGTGGCCATTAGAAAATAGGAGGGTAGAGAGAAGAATGGATGGGAAGATGCTGAATAGCAGGTGCCAAAGTACAGTTAGATAGGAGCACTAAGTCCTAAACCTCCAGAGCACTGTAGGGTGACTATTGTTGACAACTATTTACTATGTACTTTATAAGCAATTAGGAGAGAGGAGTTCAAAGCTTCCAAACACAAAGAAATGGAAAGAGTTTAAGGAAAGGGAAAGGCTAAATACCATCATTTTTTCATTACACATGTATAAATGTATCAAATTACCCCATAAACATGTAGTTATGTCAATTCAAGAAGAAAACCAGGATAGTTCAGTTGGTAGAGTGCTTGCCTTGCACACACACAGCCCTGGGTTCAATCCCCAGCACCATCACAAAAAAAAAAAAAATAGTAAACTAGTAATATTCACAAAAAATATACACTAAAATAAACTTTTAAAAGTAAAAGTAGTTTTCAGCTCTATACCAATACTTTTAAAACAAGGGGTCCAGGGTCACATAGTTACCTTCTAGGTGACTGTGTGTGTGTGTATTATGTGTGTATGTGTGTGTTTCTAGGGATTGAACCCAGGAATGCTGTACCACTGAGTTATTTCCCCAGCGATTTTTTAAATTATTTTGAAACAGGGTCTTGATAAGTTGCTGAGGGCAGCTGGAACTTGGGATTCTCATGCTTCAGGCTTACAAATTCTCTTCAGGCTTACAGGTGTCCCCCAAGTACATGGGACCTAATTTCATTCACTGCCCATTAGCCCCTTTCCTCACTCCCTTGTCTCCCAAGCTCCCATCCTCTTTGATCAGAAACAGGAACCAGAACTGAAAGGACTGTCTTACATGGCACATTGTACTTCTGGAGGCAGCAGGCAAACTCCAAGGGTCGCACTGCTTTCTGCCGGCCATCTTGCATCTTCTCCAACAGCAAAAGAAGCTGGAAGGGAACACTTCTTCTTTGCTCTGCTGCTCCCCTTGGCACAGTTATCCTGCCAAATAAAAGCATCCAGGAACTTCCTTTCACCTAGTTGTCCATGCAAAATACATACTGGAATCACTTAGGGAACTTTTATAAAAAATCTCCATGTCCTGACCTCTCCCCACATAAACTAAATCACAATTCTGGGGGTGGGGCCAAGATTATTTAAATGGGTAACTAAGGTAAAGAACCACCATGTTACTGAATTGGTCAAACAGAATACCCTTTTGAGAATACACAGCTGTTGCCTCAGCACCCCCACCCTGTCCAACAATCATGCTAGAGTGAAGGGCAGATGCGCCAGGTTCTGGGTCCACATGAGTGGCAAGCAGTGAAATGTCCAGTCTGAAGCACTTCAAACAAAAAAGACAAATACTAAGTTAAGTCCTGGGAAGAAAGGGTAACATGAAGGGATGACATGTATTTTGGCAATGATTCCCTAAGTTATAGGCATCTCTCAAAATTCGTGTCCATGAAGGGAAAAAGAAGAGAGCACACGACAAAAAAGGAATGAGTGTGCTAGCTATGCACACACGTGGCTCCTCCAACAGTTTCTCTGATGTTGGTCTAGTTTCAAGTCTCTTTTAATCAAATCAATGACTGGCAAATCCTGTCTGAACTTGAAAATCTCCTGAGGAAGGAGTCTTAAAAAGCACCAATGTTTGGCTAGGGTTGTGGCTCAGTAGTAGAGCACTTGCCTAGCATGTGTGAGACCCTGGGTTCCATCCTCAGCACTACAATCAATCAATAAATAAATAAATAAATAATATAAAGGTATTATGTCCATCTAAAACAAAAAAAAAAATTTTTTTTTAAAGTACCAATGTCTGGGCCCCAACCCCAACCAACTGAAACTGAGTAAATGGAGGTGGGATATAGCCTTTATGTACTTCTTAGGCAATTCTAAAGCATAGTCCAGAATATGCAGAAAACATATATTTTTTCTAACAACTTTTGAAAGAAGACATCTAAAATCCAAGTCACAGTGAATAACTGAGTATTTAAGAACATAAAATAGTATACATGTCAATTAGCCTGAATAATAGTCTTACCTCTTCAATATCTTTGTAAAATCCACGTTCATTATGAACACCTGAATCAGGGTATTAAGGCAACAGGTCTGTCCAATGTTGTGTAAACCAACCAGACCTATTAAAGGAAAAGAAAAGAATACTGAGAGTAAACCACGGTTAAAGGATTTTAACAAAACTCAAATGTTTTTCCAGCATCTACTGAGGACACAAAACCCTGTGAAATACTTGAGGTACAAAGAATTCACTAGGGAACTTATAAACACATTTGAGAGAAGATATCAAGCAGGAACCTTTGAAAAGTTAAATAACAGGACAAATTTCATCAGTCCACTAGAAAAAAGATGTCACCCAAAATAGTGTACCATTCATTGACAAATGATACAAGCAGTTCTGCACAAGCAGTTGTTGGAAGAACAAAGGGAAAGAAACTTACTAAAAGCACAACGGGGGTATCATGGGTTCCTCCCAAACTGGTCTCTACAGCTGAGTCAGAATAGCTGCCCATGGGGCTCAGGGATAATAGTAATGCCCAGATAGTCAATGTCAGACTCCAGTGGAGAGGTCCTTGCCCAGTCCCCACCACAAGAATGGAGAAAATCAGAATATAACTTTGGGGAAGATCCACCCACGCTAAATTTACCTCCAAAGGCTAAAATCCAGAAGAAATTTCTAAACTATGAGAAAACCAAAAGATAAAACATTTCTCTATTCCACTAGCAACCAACCTCCATTTTCCCAGCCCAACCAGACTCATCAGACCCAACAGGTGAGCAATTTAAAAGGGAAGCAGTACCACTAATCTCAGAATTCCTGGGGAAAGAGCACTGGTGTATAAGAGGCAGGGCATTAAAAACATCAAAATCCAGGGATAACAGGTAAGCACAGATTTCTGTTCCCAAATCAGCAGGAGCATTTTGACTCCACACAGACTTATAAAGGGTAACAAAAAAGACAGAAACTAATTCTGTGTACTGTGTCACACCAGTGGTTGAAAGCAGTTTCCACAGATTCTCTCACTTAATCCCCCAACAACCCTCTGTGCTCAGTACTATCATTATCTCCATTCCACAGATGCAGAAACTGAGGCATAAGTGATCTGGACCCATGAACCAAAAGCTCTGGTGCTTCAGAGCATAGTGAATAAGTGAAGCATGTCTATGAAGTCAAAAAGAGAAAAATAGGAGGATCTAATGACCATGAGGGTTGTCCCAGGCACTGAAATGTTCTCTTAGATGTTCTCTCTCCCTCTTCATGTTGTTGTTCTTTTCCTTCTTCACGGTGGGTTCTCCTGGGCACTGCTGAGACTCAGCCAGGATTGACTGGCAAGTTTCCCTCAGGAACCCAAACACCTTGCCCATTAATGGTCACTCAAGAATCCCTAGGCCACGGCTGCCTGGCTGATGTTCAGGACTCCACCACTTAACTTCCAGGAGGAGCTCACATGGGCCAAGTGCAATGGAGCCTCTGTGAAAACACACAACAGGTAGATAAAGAGAAGACAGGAGAAAAGCATATTAATGCAATCAGTTCTGATTTCAAAGAGCCAAGTCTTAGAGAAGAGATAACCACTTAGGGAGATTGACTCATAAAGCTCAGGGCTGGAAATACCAACTAGGCTACATACACCTGACCCTCGTTTCCATTTGTTCTTCCCCAGAGTACACTGCCATACCCTATCACTGAACAATCCCCGCCCCCATTCTCTTTTGGTAAGTGATGCAACATTCACCAAGGGACCAGATGAGAAGCTGAGTGTCTCTTTGCTCCTCACCCATCCCCAACTGTCACTTCCACTTAAGGCTTCTCACAGCAAATTCCTTGCTATCCACACCTCTGATTTACTGGGATACTCCTACAGACATCCAAGTTCCAATAAAATGTTCTGTCCTCTGGGAAACCTGTGCTGGGTCCTCAGGAAGGTCTGGGTGTTGCCCATGCTCTAGTGCACTTTGTGCACAGAGCTATTCAAGTAAATAGCTAATTGTATCCTAATGTGAGGAATAGCTATGTCCCACTTGTGGATGTGGTGGTTCACCACTCAGACTACCTCTTCAGCAGACACACATTCTCCAGAACCAGAGGAGTGTTGGTTCTTGACAGAACACATGAGCACCTCTCCATGCAAACCAAAGGTTCGAGTATACAACAAAACCATAGCTATGGATGAGGACCTATAAACTACAAATTCCTCTATTTCCTCCTCTTGACAACACAGAGTTGACACCTGTAAATTCTCCCCAGGATGTCTTGCAATTCCAGGAGAGTTCTCGTATGTGTTTTACAACAAATTCACAACCAAGGATACCATGACACTTTGCACTTCCCTCAAGTGTCCACTGGGTAGCAGCATGTCACTGCCACACAGCAGTCAACCTAGGGAGATACCCTCATATCTCCACGTAGGGGCATGATGTGAAAGTGGGAAACAGCCAGCTCTTCTCACTGCCTAGTGCCTTTGATTTCATCATGTTCCTTCTGAAAAGGCTTCAACTTGTGCCTGCAGCTTCTCTCTCCTCCAGTATAATCTTAGTCTTGTCCACAGGTCTTAGCTGGAGAGTATAGCCATATTGTATTCTCTATGTCCCCTGCTTTCCACCCAAGGGCATATATACAAGATTTCCTCAATGGTTCTCCTTTCCCTGTGCAAATAAATCTGCCCACCTGACCGTTAGGCACTAAATCGTTTTTTATTTATCTAGGACCCTTTTGCTACCTTCAGGAGAGATTCTTAGAAATAAATTACCAGGTAAAAGTGTACAAGGTTCTGACAGGCATGGTTGTGCACACCTGTAATCCCAGCAAGTTGAGGTCATCCTCAGCAACTTAGCAAGACCCTAACTCAAAATAAAAAATAAAAAGGGATGGGGATCTGACTCACTGGTTAAGAGTACTGGGTTCAATACCCAATGCAAAAAAAAAAAAAATTTAAGATTCTTTTTTTTTTTTCAGTCTCTTTAATATTTGACTTTAGGATTCTTAATACATGTAGCTACATGTACCAGCTTATAGTCATAAGTAACCTAAGGCTGTTGACATTGTCAAGGGCAGGTTTCATGAAAGATGAGTCTGGAACTAAGCTTCTTAAAGAAGAAAAGGTATGGTTTGAAATAAGGGATATCTTGATATCTTGAAGCACAGCAGGGATACACAAAAGGTCAGAGTTTGGGGAAGAGGCTGTGGATATGTGCAAAGGACAATAAGCAGGTTTGCATAAATAAATCCAAACTTGACATGGACGAATTATGTGTTTCAGAATATAAATTTTATAAAAAAGTAACTGGTTAACTAAGTCATGGAAACTCAAATCAAGACCATAATGAGACACCAATTTACACTATTCAAGTGGTAACAAAAAGGAATTCTAATAGAATCTGATCATTATACATTATAAACATGTATTGAAATATCATATTGTAATCTATGAATATATATAATCTTATGTGTCAATTAAAAATACATATATACAGAAAAATTCTGATCAAGTGTTGTAGGGAACATGGATAAAAAGGATTTTTATATACTACTACGTGAGGGACATAAAATGGTAAAATCAAGTGGAAAACAACTTGGCATCATCATTTAAAGTTAGACATCCACTCAGTCTCAATCTCAAAATTCCAAATGTTTTTGTTTTTGTTTATTTTGTTTCTGTTTTTTCAAGAGCTGGGGATTAAACCAAGGGCCTTGACATAATAAGCAAATACTCTGCCACTGAGCAGCACGCCCAGACTGCAAGAAAAATTCTTACATGTGTCCCCAGAGACATCAATGACAATATTCATAGTAGGATTGCTTGTATGACAAAATGTATGGATATTATTCACTCATTCATCATGGAATATGAATAACCATAGTGACATCACAAGATGCTGAATTTTAGAAATGCAATGTTAACTCAGAAAAGCAATTCTCAGGGGCTGAGGTTGTGGCTCAGTGGTAGAGTGCCCACCTAGCATGCGTAAGGCCCTGGGTTCCATCCTCAGCACTACATAAAAATAAAATAAAGATATTGTGTCCACCTACAACTTAAAAAAAAGCAATTCTCAGAAGATAACATATATAATGTGAATTATTTTTCTAAATTCAAACTCAAGCTCAATGAAACATTATATTGCTTATACATCAATATATATGTATAAAACTTTTTAAATAGATCATGAAAACCACAAGGGGAATGCAGGAGAATGAAACAGTAGAGAGCATGCCATTGCTTGTAATATTTTAGTTTGGTATTGAAGGAGTTTCATAAGTATTTATTATATCATTAATTAATTAATTGGAACTTGGAGTTAAGGCTAATGGTCTAAGGAGTAAGGGAATCAAGTCATGCTTCTTGCACACAGAGTACAATGCCAATAGGCAAGGCAGAACCGACACAGTGGATACCAAATCTCAATTACGATTCCCTTCCTGCCTTTTCTCCCAATAGCACTCATTTTGACTGGTTGTGATGGGGAGTCTTCAGGAAAAGGCAGAAGGGCTTTCACAAAGCCCTGTCTTCTTTTTTTTTTTTTTTTTTTTTTATTTTATTGTAAACAAATGGGATACATGTTGCCTCTCTGTTTGTACGTGGCGCAAAGGCATACCATTTGTGTAATCATAAATCCACATACAGTAATGTTGTTTGATTCATTCTGTTATTTTTTTTCCCCTTCCCCCTACCCCTCCCACCCCTCTTTACCCTCTATACAGTACTTTCTTCCTCCATACTTGCCCCCCTCCCTAACCCTAACTCTAACCCTAACACTAACCCTTCCCTCCCCCCCATTATGTGTCATCCTCCACTTATTAGCAATATCATTCGTCCCTTGTCTTTTTGAGATTGGCTTATCTCACTTAGCATGATATTCTCCAATTTCATCCATTTGCCTGCAAATGCCATAATTTTGTCATTCTTTATGGCTGAGTAATATTCCATTGTGTATATATACCACAGTTTCTTTATCCACTCGTCAATTAAAGGGCATCTAGGTTGGTTCCATAGTCTGGCTATTGTGAATTGAGCAGCTATGAACATTGATGTGGCTGTATCTCTGTAGTATGCTGATTTTAGATCCTTTGGGTATAGGCCAAGGAGTGGGATAGCTGGGTCAAATGGAGGGTCCATTCCAAGTTTTCTAAGGAATCTCCACACTGCTTTCCATAGTGGCTGCATTAATTTGCAGCCCCACCAGCAATGTATGAGTGTACCTTTCTCCCCACATCCTCGCCAACACCTGTTGCTTGTATTTTTGATAATCGCCATTCTAATTGGGGTGAGATGGAATCTTAGGGTGGTTTTGATTTGCATTTCTCTTATTACTAGAGATGTTGAACATTTTTTCATATGTTTATTGATTGCTTGTACATCTTCTTCTGTGAAGTGTCAAAGCCCTGTCTTCTAACACAGAAAAGCAGAAGTTAAACCAGGTTTGGGAATGAAGAAACTGCTTCCTAGTGAAATTATGCGGAATATTCAGGAGAAAAAAATTGAAAAATTACCAAGTAATGCACCAAATAAATTAAGACTAGCATACATTAAATGACAAATAATAAAAGATAAAATCTGAAAACCATAAGTTATACAGGTAGATGAGTCTTTACCATCCATTACAAGGGCATATTTGAAAGTAGCACTGTACATTTAAAATAAATGACTTTATGACTTTTGCTGGTAAATGGCTAGAACTGGAGACTATCATGCTAAGTGAAATAAGCCAATCCCCAAAAACCACAGGCTGAGTTTTCTCTGATATGAGGATGTTAACACACAATAAGCAGGGGAGGGAAGAATAGAAGTTCAGAAGTAAAAGGAAGAGAAGGAAGGAGGGGTGAGAATAGAAAAAAGAAGAACGAATCACTCCCATAGCACAAGAAATAAAAGCAAGAATCAATAACTGGCATAGATTCAAACTAAATAGCTTTCTCTCAGCAAAGGAAACTATCAGCAATGTGAACTGAGAGCCTACAGAGTGGGAGAAAATCTTTGCCACTCATACTTCAGATAGATCACTAATTTCCAGAATCTATAAAGAACTCAAAAATCTCTACACCAAGAATACAAACAATCCAATCAACAAATGGACTAAGAAAATGAATAGATACTTCACAGAAGAAGATGTACAAGCAATCAACAGATATAGGAAAAAATGTTCAACATCTCTAGTAATAAGAGAAATGCAAATCAAGAGTCCATCTCACCCCAATTAGAATGGCGATTATCAAGAACACAAGCAACAACAGGTGTTGGTGAGGATGTGGGGAAAAAGGTACACTCATACATTGCTGGTGGGGCTGCAAATTAGTGCAGCCACTCTGGAAAGCAGTGTGGAGATTCCTCAGAAAGATTGGAATGGAACCACCATTTGACTTAGCTATCCCACTCCTTGGCCTATACCCAAAGGACTTAAAATCAGCATACTACAGAGATACAGCCACATCAATGTTCATAGCTGCTCAATTCACAATAGCCAGATTGTGGAACCAACCTAGATGCCCTTCAATTGATGAATGGATAAAGAAACTGAGGAATGTATATATATAATGGAATATTACTCCACCATGAAGAATGATAAAATTATGGCATTTGCAGGCAAATGGATGAAATTGGAGAATATCATGCTAAGTGAGATAAGCCAATCTCAAAAAACCAAAGGATGAATGATCTCGCTGATAAGCGAATGATGACACATAATGGGGGGTGGAAGGGGGGCAAGAATGGAGGAAGGAGGGACTGTATAGAGGGAAAAGAGGGGTGGGAGGGGTAGGAGGAAGGAAAAAAATAACAGAATGAATCAAACAGCATTACCCTATATAAATGTATGATTATGCAAATGGTATGCTGTTACTCCATGTACAAACAGAAACAACATGTATCCCATTTGTTTACAATAAAAATATTTTAAAATAATAAAAAAAGAAGAATGAATCAGACCTAACTGTCCCACAATCACCTTCAAGGGCACACTCCCCAGAAAAAAAAAGTTACCAACAGGCCCACCTTTTAAAGGTTCCACAACCCCGCAACAGCACTACACTAAAGACCAAGATTTTTTGTTTCCCAATCAAGACACCAACTAAAGGAGGAGCAGTCTCAAAACTAAAAACAGATCTACTAGAGGATCCAGTCATTCCACTATTATGTATATTTCCAAAGGAAAGGAAATCAGAATGTGAAACAGGTATCTGTATGCCAGTGTTTATGGCAGCATTTTTCACAACAGCAAAGATGGAATCAACCTCCGTGTCCATCAACAGATGAACAGATAAAGACAATGTGGTTTATACAAAACATTATTCAGTGATAAAATCAATTCCCATTACTTGTGGCAACATGAGTCTAGAGAATATTATGTCAAGTGACTTTCTTTGTGCACAGAAACACAAATACTGTATGTCTCACTTGTACGTGAAAGCTAAAAAAGTTGATCTCAGAAGGTGAGAGCAGAAGAGCAGTTCTGGGAAGCTGGGAAGAGTTGGATGAGAAAGGAGAATGGAGAGAGGATAATTAAGGATTCAGTTAGACAGAAGGACTAGCACAGTAAGGTAACTACGATGGAAATAAATTGATTGCACATTTCAAAATAGCCAGTAAAGAGGATTTTGAATGTTACTAGTATAATGAAATAATGTTTGAGGTGGTAGATATTCCAGTTACCCTGATCTGATCACTATATATTATATACAAGTATTTGCCACAGGGTACTATATAAGTATGTGCAAATAATGTATCAATTTTTTTTTTTTTTTTGGCAGTACTGGGGATTGAACCAGTAGAACTCTACCACTGAGCTACATCCCCAGCCCTTTTTTTCTTCCTTCCTTTTTTTCTTTCCTTTTTTTTTTTTTTTTTTTTTTTTTTAATAATTTGTCCTGGGGATTAAACCCAGGAACCCTTAACCTCTGAAAGTCACATCCTTGGTTCTTTTTATTTTTAATTTTGAGAGAGGGTCTCACCAAGTTGCTTAAGGGTCTCACTAAGTTGCTGAGGTTGGCCTCAAACTTGGGATCCTCCTGCCTCAGCCTCCCAAGGTGCTGGGATTACAGGCGTTTGCCACCATCCCTGGTTTATGAGACCCTATCTTAAAATTCTAAAAAGTGAAAAGGAGCCAGGTGTGGTGGTGCACCCCTGTAATACCAGTGACTTAGGACACCGAGGAAGGAAGATCATTAGTTCGAAGTCAGTCTCGGCAACTTAGCAAGACCCTATCTCAAAATTTAAAAAACAAAAAACAAAAAACAAAAAAATACTGGGGATGCAGTTCAGTGGTAAAGCACCCCTGGGTTAAATCCCCAGTACCAAAAAAGAAAAAAAGATAAGGTCTTGCTAAGATGCAGAGGCTCAACTCAAATTTGTGATCCTCCTGTCTCAGCCTTGAAAGTCGCTAAGAGTACAAACATGTTCCACCACACCTTGCCAACTATTTTAAAAGACAGTTATAAACAGTAGTTCCTTATGAAGCTTGGCCTATTACAGTTAAGCTGAAAAGAGAAATGGTGACAGCAGACAATTTCATCAGCTAGAAATAGGTACTTGGGATCATCTTTGACAGAAATCTAATAAAACCGACTAGAAAAGGACCAGCCTGTATTTTTCAGTGACAGTATCCTGCAAAGGAGTATCAAAGGGAAAACACAAAAGTACAGCAACGTTTTGGGACTGATCACAGGGTAGATGAGTGGGTAGGGCAACAAGGGGGAGGAAAGTGAAACTTAAAGATCTAAGGAAAATGGGGAAAGGCAGAGTGGGTAGAGGATGTTCACAAGAACTGCGCAGGTGCAACAGACATCCACCAGAGAAAAAAGAATGAATGTATTTCAAGGAAGCTGAATCTCCAAACTCAACCTCTGACCAAAAAAAAAACAAGTTGTGGGAGCTCCAAAGTACTGAACCAAATTCCCTCTACCCTTCCTGAAATTGTTACTCTTAAAATGAGGAGGAAATATGAATGATGGAAATAATTTGTATAGGCTTACTCCCATAGTAGCCACAGAAACAACAATCAGGGTCTTCAGAGAGATAGCAAAAGAGCCAAGAGCATGATAGGAGGAAACCTGGTTTTGCCTGGTTCTCTAACTTCATGTACTACCAAGCTGGGGGAGCATGCAAAATTGTACACAACTGCCCCCAACTTTAAATGCCTTAAAACAAAATTAACGAGTCAGCAACACAATTTAAGCACCATGACTGTCATTCAAAACCAAGGGCAAAAACAAATTTAAAATTTTTTTTTTTTTTTTTTTTTTTTTTTGAGACAGGGTCTCAGTATTGCTGCCCAAGCTGGTCCCAAACTCCTAGAGGCAAGCAATTTTTCTGCCTCAACCTCCAAAGCTGGGACAATAGGCAGATGCCACCCCAACCAGTTTAGAATCCATTTTTAATGAGTTGTTCATGTTTGCATTTCATGAGAAATGGCAATATGCTAGACACAGACTAGAGTATTTCAGATAAAACCCAAAATAACTGGGAACCTTGGCGCTATTCTCCCCGAAGTTTTTTTAACAAGCTTGCAACGCTTTTGTCATTTCTTTTAAACAAGAAGTCAAGCCAAAAGTTCAAACAAATATATCAGTTGGGGAGGATCATTGGCCCAATATATGCACGCCGTGAATACATCCATTATCACTTGTAGAGCCCAAATAAAATTAATTATCTAGGAGACATATAAGCAGAGTTCCGTTGGATATCTTTCCTGGAAAGAAAACTTACAAAATTAGCCTCAAACTTGCCTCAGGTGCCTAGCAAGCCTCGAGCTTCCACTGATAAATTCCAAGCCCGGGTCTCACAGGAGCTTTGCGCGCCAACGCTGCAAGGAAAGCAGAGCTTCCCAGGTCCACTGGGCGATGCACGCAGGGTCAGCCTGTCTTCTAGCAGGCGCTAGCCTGAGCGCGGTGTTTCCACACGGCCGGGGCCACGCCCCCCTGGCCTCAGTTCTTAGGCTTTCGTTTTCCACTGAACCGAAAGTGAAACTCAGCGAGTGGCTGGGCGCCGGCGGAGGGCGGATCCTGGTTACCTGGGAAACTTGGCAACCTGGCCAAGGAGTAATCCTATTATAGCCAGCTCATCAGCGCGGTGTATTTCAGCATTTATAAATACTATGTTCTCAATCTCTACCATTTGTCCTTGAGTCCACGAATACACGCTGATGTTTGACATTTTCAAGATCTGTGCAATTAGGGAGCACATCACAACCATTTAGCATTTTGTGGTATATATAACAACGAGGATTTTCCCCCCTTTCTGTTTTCCTTTCTGGTATACTATAATTTCTTAAATTGTGTGTCTTAACATCGATGGCTTGTAGATTCTATGAAATATGACACCTATAGTCATCACTCTACTGTTAACGCAGCTCTTGGGAGCCAGCAGTAGAGGATTTGCATTAAATGGTTGAACCTAAGTGATACCCACTCTTTACCGGTGAGTTCTGCTTCCTCAAATGTTGAAATTTGAACATTAGAGAAGCATGCCAAGGCAAGCATATTTAGGAGGTTTTATTCAAAGGTAATAATACAGACTTCTCCTGGGAGGGAGAGGGGGCCATGGCTGATGTTCTAGAGTCCCAAGAAGTGAGCTCACCCTACATCTTTTATACATTAGGGTCTTCTTTGTTCTGTTCTGTTATCTTTCTCCTTACTGCCTATGTGACTAAGCCCAGGAGTTGCCAGTGAGGAGGCAAAAAAGGTGAGAAGCAGATGGGCAGGGGCTAAAGTGATTCAGGCAGGTAAGGGCCTAGGGGACATTAATTAGCAATTCCTAGTGCCCAGCAACTTTTTTGGGAGCGAAGGTACGGGATACACTGACATTCCAATCTCCCAGGGGCGGTCTCCAACTTCCCAGACTCAGTCTCCAACTTCTCCAGACTCAGATGGCCTTCATTCCTCAATTCGACCATATTTCTTATTCTACATTAACTGCCTGTCCTCAATTCTGGCTTCATAAGAAGAAAAGAAAGTAAACCTTTCTGCTCTCTAAATTTAGAGTTAACATTGGTTACGATCTGCCTTTAACATCTAACATTGACTGGGTCCTTGCTATATTTCAGGATTTCCATTAAGAGCTAAACTTAATTTTATCTACAACAGACTGTTGAGGCTCTATTTTTAATTCCAATATTATGGGAGAGAATAAATTTCAAAGAAGTGAAGTGTCCAGCTCCAAGTGATTAGATGATAGGTAGTTACGCCAAGATTCTCAAGGAGATATGACTCCAGAACCATCAGTCTTAACCACCATTGCTACCACCTCCAGCTTTAATTTCATCCCTTTATAGAAAATAATAGATCATTGTAAGTGGGAGTGAAGATACAGGTAAAGTTAAAGGATCTGCAACTTGCACAGGTGAAATGCTTACTACATCCTTGCAGATATATTTCTTGTATGTAGACTCGTGGAGGTGGAGAAACAGAAGGGCTCTCTGCCAGGGACCTCAAATTGCAGGTGCTAAAGCGCGACAAATTTGTGTAGGAAATCAGAATGAGGCCTACCCACAAGTGCTCATTCTTTCTGAAAGCCAGTCACACCTATGGGATTAATGCAGGGATGAAAGCCCCTAAACCCAAAGCTACCAGGACCTTCCTGAGCGCCAGTGGGATCTACAGGAAGGTATGTGTTCTGTTCCAAAATATAAAGGTTTATAAATATGTCCATGCCCAGTGCGCTGGCACACATCTGTAATCCCAGCTACTCAGGGGGTTGGGGCACGAGGATCTCAAGTTCAAGGCAAGTCTGGGCTACTTAACTAGACTTCTGAAAATAAAAAGGGATGGGGATGTAGCTCAGTGGTAGAGCATTCCTGGGTTCAATCCTCAATACTGTGCACACAGTAAGATATACAAATTATCGAGTGCATGTATGTGTATTAGAAGTGTGAGCACAGACACATAGTATGTGCTATACATTTATGTCCTTGATAAGACTTCTTTTTCCTTTCATGGAAATAGAAAGCAGCATAGCGCACAGTGCAGCTTATTTTCTCTGGGACATTGGTTAAGGGTGTACAACATCGTGTTTAGTTGAATACACAACGGTGAGCACAGAGTAGGTCCTCAATATATTTGCTGACCTATCAGTTATATGACTAGCTTCATATACCCTTTAAGCCTTGTCTATGAACAAGAAACTCAAAAACCCTGGAATGAGAGGATCAAAGAAAAGGTATTGCAAAAGTCAATATAGTTTGCTAAATATTTTAAGCTTTTAAAGTTCTAAGGAACAAACTCTATTTGCTCCCAGTGATTATTACCAGACAGCTACTTTAGTTAATTGACTAATTCTATTTTGAATCTTAATAGTCCAATGAAGCAAAGTAATTGGCATTGCTTCCCCCGAAAACTGAGCTACAAACTGAAAGGATCCATTATAGTTATTATGGAGACTTCCTCTTCCCACTCCCCTTCCTTCTGCTGAAGTAGGTGTGGCCCGAAACAGGGTGTCAGACCCCAAGCCCCTATCAACACAAGAGGGCCAGGTGTGGTGGCACACACTTATAATCCCAAGCAGTTTGGGAGGCTGATGCCAGCCTCACAACTTAGCAAGGACTTAAGCAATTTTGGGGGATACTGTCTCAAAACAAGAAATAATAACCACTGGGGATGTGGCTCAATGGTTAAGTGCCCCTGGGTTCCTTGTACACACACAAAAAAAAGAGGCCTGCCCATCATGGATGTCAGAACCTAAACAAATGGAGTGAGAAGTCAGTCCATACATGGAGCAGGTACATCAGGTGCAGCCTGGGCATCAAGCCCAGGGGATTTGACAGTGGTTTCTATGTGGTGGGTGCCAGGATCAAAAGTGTGGTCCATGTAGGGAGAATACTGGTAGAGATGAGAGATTGGTTATATACAGGGAATGATCCAAAAAGTAAATATGTATTAAGTATAGCAAGCTCCAGATTTGAAATTGTCCGGAAAGTTGCAAGAGTAAAAACTTTAGTATTAAATTGGAATTGGATTGTCAATTTGGTTCCATGATTTTATACACAGAAGATAAAGAAATAGAGTTAAACATGTGTATGCATGCATATATTCCTTAACTTGGTCCACGGAGAGTGCCCAGGATCATTGACACCCCAGAAGCGTATCTGGCACCTGAAAGGACACGCCGGAAGTCCAAACAGAGTCCAAGCACCATGCCACACACAAGAGATTTATTACACAAAAGAGCAGAGTGTCTGCCCTCGAGAGTGAGAGAGAGAGAAAGAGAGAGAGAGAGAGAAGTTCTCAGGCTAATAATAATTGGACCAATGGCTGACTAGGAAATTCGCAGGCTAACAATCTAGGTTGTAAAATGGTGGGGGGAGGGGCAGAATAATGGCAGCAGCAAAATGGCAGATCTGATGCCAATAGCACCCAGAACTTGACTTCTAATTATCATTCTCTAATAAAGGAATCAGAGTTGCTTAGACAAATGACTGTTTCCAGGGTTAGGAAAGTGAGAACACAAAATAAGCCTAGGACATCTTTTTCTGCCAAAATATAAGAAAATGCACAAAGGATGTTAAGGATGTGTCAAAAGGACACAGAAGCCATCTTGGAAATACTCCCAGTGGTCAATCTGAAATAACTTCAGTATCAAAATGATAATGATAATATTGTAACCCATTAAATAAAATAGGAAACCATAATCCACATCGATGTTAACTTAGCAAACTAAAAGTTGCTTAGGAATAGGATACTCTTATGGTTTCAAAGTACTTTCCCACAAAAATACATATTATGAATTACTAATAATATTGTACATATAATATTATATATAATTACAAATGCTATAATTGATGTAAATACTAATTATAAAGGGGGAAAAGTACCTTCCCAGCATCTGTGACCAGCAGCAGTGATGGGATAATTGCAATTGTATGACATCTGGTAGGATAAAATTAAAGGAACATAGCGCCTCTTCTGTGATGTTGCTGTCACAGATGCTAACCTGAACCCATTCATAAGGAAACATCTGAGTGACTAAATTTAATAGACATTCTACAAAACAGCTGGTCCATAATGTTCAAAAGTATAAAGAAAATGAAAATCAAAGGAAAGTTTGAAGAACTGTTCCAGACTAGCAAATAAATCACTGTTAAGTAACAGGAATTTCTGAACTGGGTTCTTCTGTTATAAAGGACAATATTGGCACAACTGGTGAAATCTGAATGGAGTTCAGTAGGGAAAATGAAACATCACATGAAAAATTTACTGTCAAGTAGTTTAAGGAAAAAAAGCTATTTGTGCTGTATGTGCAACTTTCCTGTAAGCTTAATACTATTTCAAAAAATTTTGCCAACCCCCATGGTGCATGCCTGAAATCCCAGCAACTCAGCAGGCTGAGGCAGGAGGTTTGTGAATTGAAAGCCAGCCTCAGCAATTAAGCAAGTTCCTAAGCACCTCAGCAAGACCTGTCTCTAAGTAAAAAACAAAAAAGGGTTGGGATGTAGCTCAGTGGTTAAGTGCCTCTGGGTTCAATTCCTGATACCAAAATAAATAAAAATAAAAATTAAAAATTTTAATGTGAAAATATTATGGGGTGGTAGGGGAGTTTTGTGTGTTTGTTTTGTTTTACTTTTTTTCCTGAAAACTACATGATTGCTCCTTTTGGAAGCACTCGTTTAAAAGGTTTCTCAATATCAGGCAAGAAATGATTTAAATTGAAACTGTATTAATACTTGTCTCAAAAGAAAGCTTGGACCCTGAGAAGCATTTACTGGAACTTGCATCATTTTTCTGCCTATTTGGGATGTTTCCAGGGACACTGAAATTCTTATCAGCTAAATTTCTTAATATTTTCCTTTTTTTTTAAATTTTTGAATTCAGAGATTAAAGACCTAACCAGTTCAACTTGAAAATTCTGCCTAAAATCTTGGTCAAAAAGGAAGATATTGACTGACATTGTTAGGGTCCCATTCCGACTAATCCCCGGAGAGTCAAAGTGAACACACGGTAATGCAAATCACACAACAAGGTTTTATTAAAGCAAGCTCGAGCCTGGACCTCAACCAGCCCCTCAGACCCATACAATGGCTGGGCGGAGGGAGCGGCCTCGAGTGGCAAGAAAGCGCTCTATTTAAGAGCTTTTTCCAGCATTCATACACAAGGACCTGTACATTATTGGTTAAAATTCACACAGCTAAATACTTGTCCTCCTTTGGTTTGGTCCCTCCACTTTATTTGAATCTTATTGGGTCCCGCCAAAACTGAACAGTCCTGGAGGGAGCAGGGAGGAGGGAAGGAGTGAATTATGAGGGAGAGGGGTCAGGGCTAGGTTCCCCTGTCCTTGATAGATGGGGTCTCCGGACAGCTGCACATTCCTCAGGTAGATATCTCTGAACAGCCTTGATAAGCCTGGGGTCCAGCACATCCCATTTGACCCTTTATTGGCCCTCGAAGGCGCTGCTGTGGCTGCTGGCATCCTCAGTGCTTGTGTAAGACCCCCAAAAAGGAGACCCTAACTCTGTCCCACAGATCGACGGCAACCCCCAATCAACCGCAGGAGGCGTCACTTGATGCAAACCACAAGAGGCTTTTATTCCAGCGCACTGGGACCCAACTCGTGACTCACGCAGGAGTTGAGGAGTCGAGTCCCTAGCAGAAAATCTTACAAGTTTACAAAGGCAGAAACCACACATTGGGAGGGGTCGCACACGGAAGGGAAAAGGGGAACAAAGCCGCTGGGAAATTCCAAAGGGGGTCTGGGTTTGCTGATAACATACAACATGTTTCACAATGTTTTACAACAGGGCATAGATTCTGGTCAACAGTTTCTGGTAATCTTATATCCTATATATCTTAACTGTCTGAGCACTATCTTGCTCAATTTACTCTTTACTCTCTGTTTGGGGCTGTTTCCTGGAACAGCTTTAAGGCTTTGTTCCCATCACTGGGAGGGAGACCTTAGGGAGTTGAGATAAAACAGACAGCTTAAAAAAATGTCCATTCTTTCATTCCCCCATTTTCTTTTTGGTAAGTTCTAATCATGGAACTTCTGTCTCTATATACTCTTCTCCAAAGCTATTTCCTTGGTGGAGGGACTGGTATTATTGCCTGAGCATTAGTACCTGTACAGCACTTACTCTCTCCCTAATGAAAGTGACTAGGCGATTTAGGATGCAGGGCCCAAAAGTGAAAAGTAAAAGCAGTATAACAAGGGGACCCATCATGGTGGACATGAGAGTTGGGACTATTTATCGGCGGGAGGTGCATCAACAGGAGCAGGAACATGGTGGATGCGGAGCTTGAGGGGGTTGTCCAATTTCTCCCACTTTCCACGTTGGGTCTGGTGGTGGTGCAGGCTTGACATGCGAAACGTGAATCCAGGCTGCGATGCCATCGACTTTTACTGCAGTTGGAGTAGTGAGCAGCACTATGTATGGTCCTTTCCACCTTGGTTCCAGACTGGCCACACGGTGGCGCCGGATTTACACTGAGTCTCCGACCTGGAACTGATGAGGTACTTGCAGGTCTCCAGGCTTGTAGGCCTTGGCCAACTGATTCCACACCTCCCTCTGCACAGTCTCAAGGATCTGGTGTACAGAGATTAACAGGGTAAGATTCTGGGGGGGGGAAGGTGTTGTATGGTAATGAGTGGGGGGTGAGTCCCATAAAGGATTTCAAAAGGAGTTAGCTTGAGGGAGCCAGGGGTATTGCACACCTGAAACAAAGCAAAGGGAAGGAGAACTGTCCAGTCTGTTACGCCAGTCTCTAAGGATAATTTCGTCATGACCTCTTTTAAAGTTCTATTCATTCTTTCTACCTGCCCTGAGCTTTGGCCCTATAAGCACAATGTAATTTCCAATTAAGCCCCAGGATTTTGGCCAGTCCCTGACTTACCTGGGCAACAAACGCAGGGCTGTTGTCTGACCCAATTACCTTGGGCACCCCAAACCTCGGGAAGATGTCTTCTAGTATTGTTTTAGCCACCACCTGAGCAGTCTCCTTCTTTGTAGGAAAGGCTTCAACCCATCCTGTAAATGTATCTATGAATACTAATAAGTATCTGTATCCATACCTGGCTGGTTTTACCTCAGTAAAGTCCACTTCCCAGTAACTCCCAGGACGGTCTCCTCAGAGCCATTTGCCGTGAGGTAGCTTGCTGGGCTGGGCATTCACCATCTGGCAAGACTTGGCATTCTTTTACAGTTGTATCTGCAAGCTCCCCGAGCTTCATGATGTAATACGGGTGAAGACTGGACAGAGTTTTTAAATGTTTTGGGCCCAGATAAGTTAATTTGTGAAAGTGTCTGAGAAAAATGAACACCTTCAGGGAGATTTCTTTTTCCTTCTGAGGTTTCCCGGATCCCTCGGGTAGGCTGCTTGCCCAGATAGTTGTTCATCATCCACTACCGCCGCCCCAGCTACCCTTTTACCTTCTATTATGTAGCTGCTTCCATCAGTGAACCAGGTCAGCTGAGCGTCTGGTAAGGGCTGGTCTTGGAGGTCCCTTTGGGTCCCTGTTTCTTCTGCTAGTATCTCTTGACAGGTATGCAGCACACTCTCCTGGGTGGACGTGTCAGGTAGTAGGGTAGCTGGGTTGAGGATGGCAGGCAGCCCGAACTGGATCCTGTCTCCATTCAGTAGGAGACTCTGGTAATGCATCATGCGGGTATTGGACAGCCACCGGTCAGGGGGCTATCTGATGATGCTCTCCAGGGAGTGAGGAGCAATGACCTTTAGCTTTTGTCCCATAGTTAATTTGTCAGCATCTTTCCCCAATACTGCCACTGCTGCCACGGACCTCAGACAGGCAGGCCAGCCACTAGCAACAGGGTCTAGCTTCTTGGAGAGGTAGGCTACCGGCCTCTTCCATGGCCCTAGAGGCTGGGTCAGCACCCCTCGGGCTATTCCCTTCCTCTCATCCACAAATAGGACGAAGGGCTTTGCTACATCCGGCAATGCCAGGGCTGGGGCAGACAGTAATGCCTTCTTGATGTCATCAAAGGCCTGATGCTGGTCGTTACCCCACTCAAATGAGGCACCCTCTCTAGTCAGAGGATAGAGGGGAGCTGCCAGGGTAGCGAACCCGGGGGATCCACAGGCGGCAAAACCCCCACAGTCCCTAAAAATTCTCGCACCTGGTGGGGTGAGCGAGGAATGGGTATCTGAGTCACAGTTTGTTTTTCTGGCCTCCGTTAGCCATCTCTGCCCCCCTTTGAGGGCGTACCCCAGGTACGTTACCTCCTTTTGGCAGATCTGGGCCTTCTTGGCGGAAGCCTGATATCCTAAGCGGGCAAGTTCTTCTAGCAGTAGTCCCGTGCCCCGTTGGCATTCCTCCTCTGTGGCCCCGGCCAGTAGTAAGTCATCTACATACTGCAGAAGTGTTACCTGGGGATGGCTGGCATGGAAGTGGGCTAAATCTTGGTGGAGAGCTTCATCGAAGAGGGTTGGGGAATTCTTGAACCCCTGGGGTAGTCGGGTCCAAGTCAATTGTCCTGTTGTCCCAGAGTCACAGTCCCTCCACTTGAATGCAAAGATGTTTTGGCTGGAAGGTGTAGTCGCAGGCAGAAGAAAGCGTCCTTTAAGTCCAAGACAGTGTACCAAATATGATCCGGGGGGAGAGAGCTCAGCAAGCTGTAAGGGTTAGGTACAGTGGGGGTGGATGTCCTGTACTCAACTTGTTTACTTCTCTTAAGTCCTGTACCAGGCGATAGTCTCCTGTGCCAGCTTTTTAACAGGTAACAAGGGAGTGTTCCATGGTGACTGACACTTCATTAGGATACCTTGCTGAAGGAAGGCACTAGATATGGGGCCTAATTCCTTCCCAGGCCTCTTTAGTCATAGGGTATTGACGTACAGTCACAGGAGTAGATGTGGCCTTAAGTTCTATAACTATGGGTGGTCTTTCTGTGGCTAGTCCTGTTCCAGGCATTTGGGCCCACGCCCCTGGATACCTGTTCAACCAGTTATTGGTGTGACATATTTTTGCTCACTGTCTCTCAAAAAGTCTGTGTTCATCATCAGGTGCATAGTCAGGGCAAGTAGTTATTCTCTTGCTTCGGTCACCTCTGGGCCATTGGGGTGAAGGTAATCTGAGCTCCCATTTTGGTTAGGAGATCTCTCCCAAGCAGAGGCGCAGGGCACTCCGGGATGACTGGAAACGAGTGGGTTACCCGTCCCGTTCCTAAGGGTAGTCCATGAGTACTGCTGGTGCCCTGTAGCTCCTATGACCCACGATTTCTTGTGGGAGATGGGCCCAGATGGTTCGAGTAGGACTGAGTGTTGAGCCCCAGTATCTACTAAGAACTCAACTGGCTTCCCCTCCACCTGTAGTGTTACCCTAGGCTCAGGGAGGGGTTCTGAGCCCCTTCCCCGCTAATCTTCTTCTTCTTCTAGGGCTAATACTTTCTTGGAGGGCCCAGTCTTCTTAGGACACTCTCTAGCCCAGTGACCTCTCTCCTTGCAGTAGGCACACTGATCCTTGTCTAATGGAGTGCAATTGCCCAGATTACCTGTCCCTTTTTTAGCCCTGCCTTGTGTTGTTCCTGGCCTTTCTCACCTACTACTGCAGCCAAAATCGTGTTAGGTTCTTCTCCTGCTTACAATCCCTTTTGTTTTCTCTTTCCTCTCTCTCCTTTTCTTTCCTTTGCTCCTCTCTTCCTCAGTTTCCCCTCTTATGATACACTTTCTCTGTCTCCTTAACTAAATCCTGTAGGGTATAATCTTGTAACCCTTCTATTCTCTGCAACTTTCTCTTTAATATCTATTGCTGACTGCCCTATAAAAGCCATGGCCACGGAAGCCCTTTGCCCCTCAGAGGTAGGGTCAAACGGGGTGTAGCACCTGAAAGCTTCCATTAAGCACTCGAGAAATACTGATGGGGGTTCCGTGGCCCCTTGGATAACCTCTCTTACCTTAGCCAAATTAGTGGGGCATCTCACTGCCCCGCAGAGGCCAGCCAATAGAGTCTGGCGATAGACTGTCAGTCGCTCCCTACCTTCTGCCGTGTTGAAATCCCAGTCAGGCCTGGAGAGGGGGAAGGCAGTGTCAATGATGTTGGGGAGCTGGGTGGGTCATCCATCTGCTCCTGGTACATTCTTCATTGCCTCCAATAAAATCCTTTCCCTCTCCTCAGTAGTGAAAACGGTCTGCAGTAGCTGCTGGCAATCATCCCGTGTGGCTGATGAGAGAACATTAAAGACTCCACCAGCTCCGGTTTAAGCACTGGGGGTCCTCTGAAAAGGGAGGATGATTAGTTTTCCAGTTATACAAGTCTACGGAGGAAAAAGGCCAGTACTGGAGGGGCTGAAGAGGAGCCGGTCCACCATCCGTTGCCAACCGGATGGGGGCCCATAAGCCCTTAGGCAACGGTGGTGTTGGGAGTTATTCGTGGGTGGCTCCTGGTACCCCCGTGCAGGCCCTGTGGGGAGACTAAGTTAGGGGGAGCAAAGGGGGGTGACTGCAGGGGCTGGCGGTTCTTCTGGCTCTTCCTGACCCCCTACGGGGACGGAGGCGGGAGGGCATGGGGGAGGTGAGTCAAGGAGAAGGTGGTCAGCCTGGGTATAAATCTTCTTGGGGGGTCTGAGTGACTGGATTTCCCCCAAGAACTGGGAGATTGGGTGGCTAGGATTTGTGCAGGCTGGCCAGGGCTTGGGTTTTGCAACCCAAGGTCGAATCTAGGGGGGTGGATTTTGCACCAGATCCTGCCAGACCATGATATAGGGCTCCTGATTCGGATGGGCTCCAGATTCCTTCTGAAAACAATCTCTTTAACAGCAAGAATGACAGATAGATTAAAGGTCCGTTCTGCTGGCCATCCTACATTAAAAGCAGGCCATTCTGAGGAGCAGAAGGTCTGCCATGGGCCTTTCTTGATCTCAACTGATAGGTCGCGACCTCTTCACTTAACTTCAGCCCAATGGTCTAATGTCAGACTAAGAGGGGTTGTCACAGTCTGTCCCATCGTCAGTTCGTCTGTCATTAGAAACACAAACAACAAAATGCTACAGACACGAGGACCCACTTACTCCACCTTGTCCACCACAAACATGCAACAGAATCAGCACGGACGCGATCTTGACAATCTCTGATCCAACAATTGAACCCAATCAGCGCCCTTACCGTAGGAGACTACTAGGCATCCCTGGCTCTCCTCCGCCTTTGGGGCGTCCCCCAGGGGCTGCAACCTGTGGCCCTCCAGGCACATCTACTGACCACTGTTCGGCCACTCTCACAAGTCGCCAACAAGTGCGAAACCAAAACCGAAAGCGGTGCTCACAGGACCAGACCAACTAACAAAATACAAGACAGAGACAGACAACCTCAGGGTACCTCTTCTTACCTCCAAGGTCGACTCTGCGGATGAGGGGAGGCCATCAGATCCCAGATGAGCCCCCAAATGTAAGACCCCCAAAAGGAGACCCTATCTCTGTCCCACGGATCTACGGCAACCCCAATCAACCGCAGGAGGTGTCACTTGATACAAACCACAAGAGGCTTTTATTCCAGCGTGCTGGGACCCCAACTCGTGACTCATGCAGGAGTCGAGGAGTCGAGTCCCTAGCAGAAATCTTACAAGTTTACAAAGGCAGAAACCACACATTGGGAGGGGTCGCACATGGAAGGGAAAAGGGGAACAAAGCCGCTGGGAAATTCCAAAGGGGGTCTGGGTTGCTGATAACATACAACATGTTTCACAATGTTTTACAACAGGCGTAGATTCTGGTCAACAGTTTCTGGTAATCTTATATCCTATATATCTTACACTGTCTGAGCACTATCTTGCTCAATTTACTCTTTTACTCTCTGTTTGGGGCTGTTCCTGAACAGCTTTAAGGGCTTTGTTCCCATCACTGGGAGGGAGACCTTAGGGAGTTGAGATAAAACAGACAGCTTAAAAAAATGTCCATTCTTTCACAAGCACCTCAACCACTGAGCTATAACCCCAACCCTTATCAGTGAACTTGATTTGCATTTCCCTGATGAATAAAATGTTGAGCTTTTAAAAATATTTTTTACTGGCCATTTGTACTTCTTTCAGAAATATTTGTTCAGATCATTTGGCCCATCTATCAATTGGATTGCTTGTTCTTTGCTGTTAACTTTTTTGAGTTCTTTATATATTGTGGATATTATCCTCTGTTCAGATGGATATTGGCAAAGATTTTTCTCTCATCCTGTAGATTGTCTCTTCACTTTATAGTGTTCCCCTATATTTCTCTCTAGCCATTTCGAAGTTTCAGGTCTTGAGGCTGGGACTGTGGTCTTGTACTCAGTGGTGGAACACTTGCCTGGCATGTGTGAGGCCGTGGTTCCATTCTCACCACGTGTATGAATAAGTAAATTAAGTCAAGGTACATTGACAACTAAAAATATATTTTAAAAAAAGTGTAGATCTCTCTTTAAAGTCTTTAATGCATTTTTAGTTGGATTATTGTATAAGATGAGCGATAGGGTTTTAGTTTCACTCTTGTACATGTGGGTGGGATTCCCAGTTTTTTCCGCACCTTTTGTTGAAGACACTGTCTTTTCTCCAATGCATGTTTTGAAATACCTTTGTAGAAAATCAGATAACTCAGAGGCTTGGGTTCATTTCTGAGACATCCATTGTAGTCCATTGTCTATATGTCTATTTTTATGCCAGTATTGTTCTGTATCAGTGATCATGTCTGTTGTAATGTCTTTTGAAGTCAGATATTGTTGATGCTTTCTGTATTATTCTTTTGAGTAATTGCTTCAAATCATGTAAGCTATTTAGGATCTTTTGTACTTCCATCTAAATCTTAGGATCGTTTTCTCTACTTCTGTGAAGAATGTCATTGGTATATTGATGGGGATACATTGGATCTAGATATGGAACAATATTAATTTTCCAATCCATGAACACAGGTGATCTTTCAATTTCCTAGTGTTCTCTTCAATTTCTTTCTTCAGTGTCTTGTAATGTTCATTTTAGAGGTCTTCCACTTCCTTGGTTAAATTTATTCCTGGATATTTGGGGGTAGGGGTGTATGAATGGGATTGTTTTCCTGATTTCTTTTTCTGTGGGTTTATTATTGGTGTATAGAAATGCTACTTGTTTTCATATGTTGATTTTGTATCCTGCTACTTTGTTGAATTTGTTTATCAGTTCTAAAAGTCTTTTGGTGAAGTTGTTAGGGTTTTCTGAGTATATATTATACAATCAGGGATAATATGACTCTCTCTTTTCTATTTGCATCTTTTTCTTTCTATTTCCTGATGACTCTTGCATAATTTCCAAGTACTATATTGAATAAGAGTGATGAGAGGGACACCCTTGCCCCATTCCTGATGGGAATTCAGTATGATGTTGGGTTAGGGTTTTTCATATACAGCCCTTTTTTAGGTGAGATATGTTTTCTGTGTATCTACTTTTCAGGATTTTTATCATGATGGAGTTGAACTTAGTCAAAGGACTTTTCTGCATCTATGAGATAATATATGAGTTCTACCTTTCATTCTGTTTGTATGCTTTCATTCTGTTGTGTACTTTTATTATGTTATTGATTTGCATATCTGGAATCATCCTTGTTTCCCTGGAATGAAACCAACTTGACCATGGTGTATTATCTTTTAAACATGCTATCTAATTTCATTTGTGAGTATTTACTGGATTTTTTTTTTCCAGTGCTAGGGATTGAACCCATGTGGCCTTGTGTTTGTCAGGCAAAGCACTCTATGAACTGAGCTATATCCCCAGCCCTTATGGGGATTTTTGTATGTATGTCCATCAAGGATATTGGTCTATATTCTTCTTTTCATATTATTGTCTGTGTTCTTAACTGATTTTGGTATCAGGGTAATGCTTGTCTTGGTAGAATGAGTGTGGAAGGGTTCCCCTCCTTTCTGTTTCATGGAATAGTTTGAGGAGCATTGGCTTGTTTTTTTCTTTTAATCTGATAAAATCAGCAGTAGGTCTGAGTATAAAGGGTAGTGTGAAGGAGATCTTGGGTGATAGAACACTTTCTTATCCTGATTGGTGCCATTGGTTAAAACAAACTACACATGTAATAAAATGTTATAGAGGCCCCCACACATTATGTCACCCTAGCTTTCTTGGTTTAATATTACATAAAATGGAAGCACTGGATGAAATGGGTGAAGGATTCTCTCAGTCTCTACTACCTTTGCAACTTCTTATGGGTCTATAATTATTTCACAACAAAAAACAATTTCCTTTTCCCAAAAAGTTGTGGGTTTTACTGGGTTTTGGGTTGTGTTATATGTATTAAGTAACCTTAGAATAATGGTACTTCATTGGAGACACTATCTCATAATAAGAAATAGCTTTAAATGTACTCATCTGCTTTTGTGTCTGAGTTTTTCTCCTAAGGTCTCTGACATTCCTAGTTGTTATTTCTAAGTATACACTTTTAAAATTTATTTTGCTATGTTCATGTTTAAGATCTCATTAAATTGCTGAGCTTAGCATTGAACTTTGATCCTCCTGCCTCAGCCTCCGGAGTCACTGGGATTATAGACATGCACCGCCACACCCAGCTTCATACTACTATTATACTTACTGGTTCTTGTCTTCTACACCAATTACAAATATTTTTGTCTGAGTCTTATCATTGATTTCATAGAATTTCCCTATGGTCTGCATATCACCTACAAAGAGAGAAGCCAGAGATTTTCTCATTTTCATTTTAATTTTTATTCTTCTGACAGTTTTTCCTTATTTAATTGCATTAGCTAATACTTCAGTACAATTTTGGGGGGGGTTGGGTACTGGGGATTGACTCAAGGACACTAGACCCTGAGAACACATCCCCGGCCATTTTATTTTATTTACATACGAGGTCTCACTGAGTTGCTTAGCACCTCACTTTTGCTGAGGCTGGCTTTGAACTTGTAATCCTCCTGCCTCAGCCTCCTGAGCCACTGGGATTACAGTCCTGCTCCATCTCGAGGGCTTCAAGTACAATTTAAACGTAGTTGAGATTCAAGACAACCATCACTCTTGACTTATTCCTCACCTTACCGCAATGTCTCTACTGTTTCCCTGACTGGCACAATGACGTAAGATAGATGGAATTTCTAATATTGAATCCTGGTTGAATTCCTGTATAAATCCCTCTTGGTCATACTGTATTTTTCAATGTGGTATGGATTCTACTTACTAATATTTTACTAATTATTTGCATTGGACATTTTTAAATAACCATTTTATGTATTTTTATTTCCTCCCACTGCAAGATAATGGAACCTGCTTAAGAAAGACTATGTTCTGACTGACGATAGCCCGAACAGGTAGTCTTACATTTTAACTTTAGTTTCTAATTTCCAAACATGATGTATACAAGTTCCCTAAGGAATCCATATGCATATTCATGAAAAAAAAGTGGATTAAGTGAGGGCTCATCTTTATCCTTGAGGATTCTGTTGCATAAGAGAATAGCTGAGGCACTACACAATTTAATTAGTTCGATAATATATCCCTTTCAGTCCACCCACTCTCTCACTCTCATCATTCTTTTTTTGTATTTTTATTGTAAACAAATGGGATACATCTTGTTTCTCTGTACATGAATGAGAGGCATACCATTTGTGTAATCATACATTTACATGGGGTAATAGTGGTTGATTCATTGTTATTTTTTCCTACCCCCCACTCCTCCCATGCCTCTTTTCCCTCTAACAGTCTCTCCTTCCTCCATTCTTAACCCCCTCACCCCCCATTATGTGTCATCATTCGCTTATCAGCGAGATCATTCCTCCTTTGTTTTTTGAGATTGGCTTAATCTCACTTATTTTATCCCATTTGCCTGCAAATGCCATAATTTCATTATTCTTTATGGTTGAGTAATATTCCATTACATATATATAATATATATATATCTATATCTCACAGTTTCTTTTATCCATTCATCAATTGAAGGGCATCTAGGTGGTTCCACAATCTGTCTATTGTGAATTGAGCAGCTATGAACATTGATGTGGCTGCATCACCCACTTTCTATTCAACATTGTCCTTGAAACTCTAGCCAGAGCAATTAGTCAGACCAAATAAATTAAAGGGATAAAAATAGGAAAAGAAGAACTCAAAACTATCCTGATTTGCTGATGACATGATTATATATTTAGAGGAACGTGGAAATTCCACAAGGAAAACTTTTAGAACTCATAAGTGAATTCAGTAAGTAGCAGGATATAAGATCAATGTCCATAAATCTAGTGCATTTTTATACATAAGTGCTGATCTTCAGAAAGGGAAGTTAGGAAACTACCCCATTCACAATAGCCTCAAAAAAATAAAATACTTGGGAATCAATCTCACAAAAGAGGTGAAAGACCTCTACAATGAGAATACAGAACACTAAGAAAAAAATTAAAGAAAACCTTAGAAGAATGGAAAGATCTCCCATATTCTTGGATAGGCAGAACTAATATTGTCAAAATGGCCATACTACCAAAAGTGTATACAGATTCAATGCAATTCCAATTAAAATCCCAATGGACGTACCTTACCAGAAATAGAGCAAGCAATTATGAAATTCATCTGGAAGAATAAGAAACCCAGAATAGCTAAAGTAATCCTTATCAGGAAGAGTGAAGCAGGGGATATCACAATACAGAACTTCAACTATTCTACAAAGCATAGTACAAATGGCATGGCATGGGCATTAAAATAGACAGGTAGTCAATGGTACAGAATAAACGACACGGACACAAACCCAAATAAACAAAATTTTCTCATACTAGACAAAGGTGCCAAAATATGCAATGGAGAAAAGACAGCTGTTTAACAAATGGTGCTGGGAAAACTGGAACTCCATATGCAACAGAATGAAACTAAACCCCTATCTCTCACCCTGCACAAAAATCAACTCACAATGGATCAAGGACCTGGAATCAGACAACGAGACCCTTCATCTTATAGAAGAAAAAGTAGGTCCAAACCTTCAACATGTCAGCTTAGGATCAGACTTCTTAACAGGACTCCATAGCACAAGAAATAAAGCAAGAATCAACTAACTGGGATAGATTCAAACTAGAAAAACTTTCTCTCAGCAAAGGAAACTATCAGCAATGTGAACTGAGAGCCTACAGAGTGGGAGGAAAATCTTTGCCCACTCATACTTCAGATAGAGCACTATTTTCCAGAATATATAAAGAACTCAAAAAAACTCTACACCAAGAATACAAATAATCCAATCAACAAACAGGCTAAGGAAATGAACAAACACTTCACAGAAGATGATCTACAAGCAATCAACAGATATATGAAAAAATGTTCAACTTCTCTAGTAATAAGAGAAATGCAAAACACAACTACCCTAAGAGTCCATCTCACCCCAATTAGAATGGCGATTATCAAGAATACAAGCAACAACAGGTGTTGGTGAGGATGTGGGGGAAAAGGTACACTCATACTTTGCTGGTGGGGCTGCAATTTAGTGCAGCCACTCTGGAAAGCAGTGTGGAGATTCCTAAGAAAGCTTGGAATGGAACCACCATTTGACCCAGTTATCCCACTCCTTGGCCTATACAAAAGGACTTAAAATCAGCATACTACAGAGATACAGCCACATCAATGTTCATAGTCACTCTCATCATTCTTAAAAACAACCAACAAATTTGCCAAAAGAGCTTTAAAGAGCTACTTATGGCACATTTAAAAAAATTTTTTTTTAATGTGGAGAGTTGGACTCACAAAATGAAAAAAGGGAACATTTCAATCCCTTTGCTAGATCTGTACTGTAGTAGGAAAGGTAATTCCACTGGGCATCAACTCGGAATAGAGGAATTGGATCAAATTGCTTGACAGAACCACCAAATTTTTTGTTTCTTTTTCTGTTCTTTTTTTTTTTTTTTTTTAAGACAACGTAAACATATTGTCTTCCCCCTTAGCAGACTCACATTGGAACCTAAGCTGATTTCTGTCAAAAACAAAACAAATCTGGAGATTTGTCCCTCTTGTTGACATTTGGGAATGCAAATACTGCAGTGACAAAACATATGAGCATCCATGATCTCAAACTAGGGAGAAGCAAAAAAATACATCTGATAAATTAAGGTGGAAAGTAAAAGAGGATTTCACTGGATATGTGTTAACTATTAATTCTACTAATTCCTGGAATAAAATATTAAAGGTTTTTAAAATCTTGGTGACTATGACTTTAGGGCATCCCTAAGAGAGCTGGCATTGGAATTTAAGAGTCTGGATTATCTAATCGGTGAGCTAAAGAGCCAGGCCTACCAAGGGTGTTTCACAATTCTCTTTTCTAACACCAGTTTTTTTATCTAGTGTTGCCAGCCCTGCTTTGCATCCTAAGAAGCCTCAAGCCAATCTCATGCTAGGGAAAGACTGGCACAGCTGCCAATTTGGGGAATGCAGAGAGTCACCCACTTTCCTGTCCACCTTCTTGCTAGGTGCACTTATCTCACATTCTAATACTCAGTGCTTTAATATTTTCATTTTCCAAACAGGATCTAAAAGCTAAGCAGTCCTACAGGCACTCAAAAAGTGTTTGGTAGGTTTTAAGGCAGAAAAAAATAGATGGATGGATGGATAGATAGATAGATAGATGATAGATAGATAGATGATAGATAGATAGATAGATAGATAGATAGATAGATAGATAGGTAGCTATAGATACACACACACACACACACTCTGCAAGAATCTCAAAATGATTGAGGGCTGAGTGGAGCTAGAGATTGGACAGGGACTCAACAAAAGAAGGAGAAAATGGAAACAAGACATGGTGGGGGAGGGAGAAATGTCTAAATTCCTTACATATCCCCCAAACTTTCCTGCAGCCCCACCTGATTTTACAAACCTCTTAGCATCACTTTTGTGACTTTGTCATTTTTTTTTTTTTTTTTTTTTTTTTTTTTTTTTTTTTTTTTGCGGTGCTGGGGATTGAACCCAGGGCCTTGTGCTTGCAAGGCAAGCACTCTACCAACTGAACTATCTCCCCAGCCCTCATTTTTATTTTTATGTAATTCACTGAAGTCTACAAGAAAGGAACATAAGGGAATTCACCCCTGCACTAAACCCTGGCCTAGAGGTTTATACTCACACACTCAGAAGTCCTTTGAAAGTAATCTGAATCCATGAACAGATCTCTCTCCTCCACTAGGAGAAAATATGACCCTTCCTGAGATGGGACTGACAGCTCCTGACCCAAATTCTCTACACAGACACCTGTGGGACTTGCTGGGGAGTCCTCTGACTCATGTCATCTGGGTCTTCTCTGATCTTGCTATCCATAGAGGCACTCCAACACTTTCATCACTGTTTTTTACTTCATATTATTTAATACCATCTGACAGGATCTCATTAATTTATAGGTATTTATGAAGGCAGGAGTGTCTGTCTTATCACTAATTTTCTAGCTCTTGAGACAGTCTCTAAACCAGAAGGTACACGGTAAGCCCCTATGGTTTTGCTTCCTATAGTTTAAGTATCCCATGGGAAGAAGGGTAAGCACAGTATGCTATGATATTTTGAGATCAATTCACATGACTGTGTGGGTGTGTGTGTTGCTGCAGAATGAACCCAGAGCTCCACACATGCTAAGTACACATTGTACCACTGATTTCTATCCCCAGTCCTTCATGTAACTTTGATTGCAGTATTTTGTTGCAATTGTTCTGCTTCACTAGTAGTATTATTCTTTTACTGTGCCTAATTTATAAATTATACTCTATCATAGGTATGCATAGGAATAATCATATTAACTATACAGTTTGGTACTCTCAATAGTGTCAGGTATCCAGTGGGGTGTCTTGGAATGTGGACCCTGTGGATAAGGGAGATGACTATACTCAAAATATTTGATTGAATGAACGAGTTAATGTGTGGGGAGTTCAGATTGATGCCTGGGCCATGCTGCAGATCTCTAGTGAATTCCTGTTCCCTCTCTCTCCCTGGAATCTCTCGATGCCCAGATCTTTCCTTTCTCTATCAGCAGGAAATTCCAAGGGGTCCAATTGGTGTACTTTGTCTACTTGTCCTAAGAGCTAGAGTTAGTGACAAACAAGACACCCATTTCATGCCTTCATAAGTACCTATAAATGAATGAGATCAGGTCAGACGGTGTTAAGTGGGGTGGACCCAGCCTAATCTAGAATTTAAAACCTGATTAGGCCTCCTCACATGTGTAACTTGGCTTCACCTTCACCCAGAAGATAGTAACCTTCATTTTCTTTAGTGACAAGGTTGCTCTTGGCTCAAACAAAGTCTGATAGAATTCAGCATCTGCTTTTGGCCAGTCACATCGCCCATGAATACTGGAATCTGGTGCCCTCCTCCTATGTGAGACATGAATCATTTCTGGGGTTGGGAGAATGGTCTATTATTCTCAAACTGGTTAAATGTGCTTCAAGTGGAGCAGCATAAATAAAGAGACGCAGCCACGGGAGATGTATATTTAAAATTCCTCCCCTTCATTTTCTTCTTCAAATGAATCGGTCCCCACTTCTTCATAATCCTTCTCCAGGGCAGCCAGATCCTCCCTGGCCTCAGAGAATTCTCCTTCTTCCATTCCTTCTCCAACATACCAATGCACAAAGGCCCGCTTGGCGTACATTAGGTCAAACTTATGGTCAAGTCGGGCCCAGGCCTCCGCAATGCTGTGGTGTTGCTCAGCATGCAGACAGCCCGCTGGACTTTGGCCAGATCCCCTCCTGGTACCACAGTGGGTGGCTGGTAATTGATGCCTACCTGGGGAACAAAGGAGGAAGACAACAGCAGAATATGCAAGTCAGCAAAAAGATAAACTCAAGAGGGCGTGTCTTGTAACAAGGTTAGCAAGTCACGGTCATGTGTGTGGGGATGGGACTGCAAGGTTGTGTGCAAGAGGGAGGAATCAGGAGGTTGGGAGAGTGGGCAGGTAGAAAAGAAGTGAGCACTGGAGAGAAAAGCATATGGGATTGGTCCAAAAAAATCCTCCAGCAAGGGCTGGAGGATTTAAAGTCTGGAAAGAAAAAGAGAGGGCTGGTACTAGGAAGAAATGTTAGATGAAAATAGCAAAGAGACAAAGGAAAACAATGAATAAAATTATTATTACATGGGAGGTACCCAATATATGCTTATGTCTAAAAGGGAAATACTTTCCCTTTTAGAGGCAAATCAGTTACTGGAAATAAAATTGTTGTGAAGGTTATTCTTCCCAGATGATCTCTGAAGTTCCTCTTAGTTAGGTTGCAAATAAATTTGGGAAAGTTTCTCTGCCAAGGGTGTAGGAATATGTACAAAGACATAGGGGTATTTCCAGAACAATAAATTTAAAATCCAAAAGGTCCTTGGGGGATAACATTAATAAACCAGGCCTTGTATTTCGGGAAAACAGAATTCTTGGATAAAAGCAAGAGCTCCAAAGACAGTTAAAGGTCTTACCCGAATAAGACAACTTCCCAAGTTCTGGTGGCAAGTCAGGGTCCTCCCCAGCTAAACCCCAGTCCCAATCTTATGGTGTGGCAACTGTCCTAGAAATCTCTCTCCTCCCCACACATATATTTCCAAAACAACACCAATACCAAGAATGTAAGAAACTGGAAAAAGTCTAAGATGACAAATTGTGAAATTTGGGGGGACGCTTAAAACCAGAAACTGTCCAAACTCTTGCTCCGTCCAGGCCACCATGCCTAAATTGACAATTAAATTCATTGCTTTTAAATATATATCTTCTTGATTGTGGGGTGTGGAAGTGGGCAACAGAAAAATATAAAGATAGGTAGCCCACCCAAATGAATTCACCATGTTTTATCATTCTTCTTAAACTCAAGTGGCATCGTGGTGGTGGAGGGCAAACTAAGATGAGGTAAAGGACCAAAAAGTGAGTAGGAGAAAGATGATGAATATAAACCTTGCCGTATCAAATATTTCGCCACATCTGCTCCTGACCAGCATAAGACTTGTGCCTGGAACCAACTCTCCCCCTTTTCTGAACAGTACCACAACCTTGAACTGAGTCAGGTGGGGACCAAATACCCTTGCAAAGAATGGTCAGAGGATGAAGTTTTAGCAACATTCACTCTCCTGGCATGAACTTTTCGTAAAGCTATTAGAGTGTTAACATCACCTTATTGATCTTTGTGGATATGAGCTCAGAACATCTGTTTAAAATAAAGAGAGAGAATGAGAGAGCATCTCCTTCATTGTTCATTTCCCCCACCATCCCCACATCTCTATATTTTCTCTATTTCCCCCTTTATTCTCCAACTAGCTTGTGTTGTTTATTTCCATTTGAAAAAAAGGGAAAAGAACACCTTTTTATAAGACCTTGACTACTTTGCAAGATGATCAAAACTGCCATAAAAAATAGGCATAATCCTGGGAGAGGGAAGATGAGAAATGTAGCCAGTGAGAAGGAATGCTACACTCCCTTGCTCTGCCAGAAAACCCTTACATTGTTGACAGGAATGAGAAATGTCAGGGCTTTGTGACATAAATGACTCATGTAATAAAAATTGTCCCACTGTTCTCCAATTTGATTAAGTCTTACAGGATAGGTATTTAATTTCTCAAAATTAAATTGGGGGGGGAAATACATCTTTTGTTAGAAAAGGGAACAATACCTTCCTAGCAAAATGAATAACTTAGTTCTAAAATTAAAATATACCTAGAAGTGTAAATGTCCATAAAACTAATTTAATATAAATGAACTGAGTCATGAACTCCAAGCATCATGATTTAGGTCTATTCCAAATCATCACTTGTTCCTTCACCTTAAAAAAAAAAATGGCAAAGATAGTTAACCAATTTAAAATATTCCCAAATTCATGTTTTCTAAAATTTATCTTTGTTTTTTTTGATAAGAGATTGAACCCAGGGGCACTTTACCAGTGAGCTATGTCCCGTACTTTTTAAATTTTTATTTTGAGGTAAGTGTCTGATTCAATTGTCATGCTGGTCTCACATGTATGATCTTCTTGCTTTAGCCACCCAAGTCACTGGGATTACAGGTATGGACCATTATGCCTGCCTCTAAATGACTTAAGCGGACAAATTTCAATAGCATTTGTGTCTCAAACAAAGCTGAATGAAATTAATGTTACAATTTTGGTTTAAGTTCCTCTACCCATACAACACATAAAACCAGAACCTCCCAAGCTTTTATTCTTCTATCTTTTGTCATCTGTCTTTGCTTCTCCAGTTATTTATCACCCCTCTAATTTATTAGCTCTCACCTTGAAGCCTGTGGGACACCAGTCAACAAACTGGATAGTCCTCTTGGTCTTGATGGCAGCAATAGCAACATTCAACATCCTTGGGCACCACATCTCCACGGTACCAGCATGCAGCAGGCCATATACTTGCCATGCCTTGGGTCACACTTCACATCTGGCTGTTGGCTCAAAGCAGGAGCTGGTTATCTCAGCCACAGACAGCTGTTCATGGTGGCTTTTCAGCAGAGATGATGGGTGCATAGGTAACTAGTGGAAGTGGATTCGGGGATAGGGCACAGGTTGGTCTGGAACTCAGTGAGGTCCACATTGAGGCCCCATCAAAGCGGAGAGAGGCTGTGATGAGGACACAATCTGGCTGATTGAGGCGGTTGAGGTTGGTATAGGTGGGGCGCTCGATGCTAGGTTCCCTGCGGCAGAGTCATAGATGGCTTCATTATCTACCATGAAAGCACAATCTGAGTGTTCTAGTGTGGTGTGGGTTGTCAGGATGGAGTTGTAGGGCTCAACTACTGCAGTGGAGACCTGGGTGCAGGGTAGATAGCAACTCTAGCTTGGACTTTTTGCCATAATCAAGAGAGAGACGTTCCATAAGCAGAGAAGTGAAGCCAGAGCCAGTGCCTCCACCAAAACTGTGGAAGATCAGGAAGCCCTGCAAGCCAGAGCAAGCATCTGTCTGGGGAAAGCAGGAAATGAGAAGAAATCATGAAGACAACTTTCTGAGAATCCCCCAAGGTAACAGATCCTTCCATCTGCCCTATCCCATCCCTCAACATTTTTATGAGTGGAATCATAACAGCCTTGAGAAATAAGGAAGCACAAAAGAAATCGTTTTGCTTTTGGGAGAAGTAGCTGAAATATTAGATGGTGAGCTACACATGCCTCTAGTACATGATAGTTTCAGCCCAGCAGCTTAGATAAAATATGAATGAAAATTCATAACCACAATGATCACTGATTTCACCCTTTGAGAGCCCAAATTGCCCACCACCCCTGTGCCTCTATCATAATTTTTTGGGAACTATTTACCTACACTTCTCAGTCCAAACTTGGAAGGGAGCTCAGAGTATCAATTTAGAAAAGGAGTTAGGGAACCTGAGATTTTCTTATTTTTTTAAACTATTTTTAAAATGTTGATGGATCTTTATTTTTATTCATTTATTTATATGTGGTGCTGAGAATAGAACCCAGTGCCTCACACATACTAGGCAAGCGCTCTACCACCAAGCCACAACCCTAGCCCTTTATTTTTTATTCTGTATTGAAAATTTATGACTGTGCATATTTATGGGGTACAAAGTGATATTACAATTTTTATATACATTGTGGAATGACCAAATCAAGCCAACCAATCCATCTATGTGCTTCCCAGTTGTCAAAACTTGAGCAAGCTATTGAAACTCTTCAACTTCTGTTTGCTCTTGGTTCAAGTGGGAACAATAGAAATATCCTCATTTTGGGACTATTAGAAAAGGGAAAGGGGGGGAGGAAAAGATAGAGAAAAGGGAGGGCAGCAGAATAGATGAGAGGGTAGATGATATATGTAGGTATGATAATACAGAGTGAAACCTAATTTGCACAATTAATATGTGTTAATAATTATAATTTTTAAAGACTATGATTTTCAGCCAAAAACTCCTTCTTACAAGGTTATTGTGATAATTAAATGAGATAGCATAATATTCTGAGCATGAATCTGAGCATATTAAGATTCAATGTTAGCTCCTATCAGAATGAAGAGAATTCATACAGTCACAGAATTTTTCCAATGAGCATGATGTATTATTTTAATCCAGTGGTTCTGAACTTTGGAGCACTACAGATGGCTTAGAGACTAATGACCCCTATGTGAATCCTCTAACAGAAAAGTAAACATATACAAAAATTCACATCCTAAGCACCCAGGTTAAAAAAAGAAAAGAAAACTTCCATCACAGTCAACCTTTTCCATCATACAGATAAGGAAATGGGAGCCTGAAACAAGTGACTTTGCCCACAACTCAGAGTTTTATAGTCAAATCGACCTGATTCAAATGCTACCTCTGCCAACTTTCTAGCTGTGTAACCCAGGTTAATTCATTTAACCACCCCTAGCTCTAAATATCTTATCTGTAAAGTACAGGGAAAAGACCTCCTTTGTATGATGTTAAGAAATTAAATGAAGAAATGTACTTGATATTCATATATTTGCAAGTCCTCAAATATATAACAATCTCTTCCTCTCCTCTTTCAACTTAATACTTTGTTAAACTATATTTCCAATAAGCAAAGACCTTAGCCTTCCTTATATTTTAAAACTTCCCCAGGTACCACCATACAATATTCATAGGTACCCTTAGGCAGCAGCCTGTAGGGTAGTCCACAATGTCCAGGCAGGGGAAGGGCATCATCCTTGTGAATGCTTTTTCAAAACATAAATCCAGGGTATAACTCCATGGCAGGGTGTATGCTTAGCACGCATAAGACCCTGAGTTCAGTCCCCAGCACTGGGAAAAAATCCCCAAATTTTAGGCACTCCACCTATAGACAGGAGTTGTATATAGCTCCATCCACCTCATCAATCCTCTTCCCTGGATGCTTACCAGCTTCCGTATGCGGTCCAGTACTAAATCGATGCTCTCCTTGCCCACTGTGTAGTGACCCCGGGCATAATTGTTAGCGGCATCCTCCTTTCCTGTAATCAGCTGCTCTGGATGGAAGAGCTGGCGGTAGGTTCCTGCCCGAACCTCATCTACCAAAAGAGGGGGACCATTAGGTCTTACCACCTGGGTTCCAGAGGAGAAGCCTCCCTCTCCACTAGAATATCACCACAACACCATTCTAGCTTCAGTGTTGGGGATTAAGCTCAGGGCCTCATGTATGCTAAGCACCACACTCTACCACTGGGTCACACTCCCAATTCATGACAAATCTATAATGACTTTAAGTAAAGTTGTGCTCCAGGTCCTAGAAGAGCAGGAGCCTTTGAGAGGCTTTCAAGGGGGCTCTGCTTACCTCCAACATCCACAGAGATTGGACACAAGGCAGATGAAGATTCATCAGCCCCACCTACATCACCTCATCTCTTTGGGATTCCTCTACTCCTCTTCAGGAAAATCATTCAAGTGTGCAGTCACCTAGAAGGTGACCCCCACTTTTGCACTTGTACAAACATCCCGAGGCGGAGTACCTTCATTTGTTCCCCCTAGGAAACCACTGTCCGGGCATTATAAGCATTTGTCCAGATATCTCTCTGCAACTTGTCCATCCCTTGCTTGATGTGCCAGCCTTAAAGGTTGGAATTCTGCTGTGTAACTAAGGAATGACCCCAGAAATCAGACTCAGTAGAACTGACACTATGGGAATGAGAGAGGATGAGAAGGGAAAAGATTTGAGCATTGAGAAATCTGCTTTGACACAGTCAGACTTCTAGTGTGTTTCCTAGATCTGAATGAGATTCATTCTAGAATTACTGCAACACCTGACCATGAATGTGCTTGCTGTTTTATCATTTTGTATGTAAGGTACTTCAAGGTTAGATCAGACCTGTGAGAACCGACTGCAATTTCTATAGAATCAGAACATACTGCGGGAAATTGACTAATTAGGGGCTTATCATCATTTCCCAAAATTATTAGGTTTTTCAATTCTTAGTATTTAGTAACAGGTCTTGGCCACTTCAGACTATCTCAGCAGGCTGAGCACTTTACACTGCACATATTAGCAGGAATCCTCAATCCTATTTACAAGTTTCCCTAAGGAGCTGACAGAAGTCACAAGGCAGTAAATTCTAGTTAAACCACCCCAATTTTCAGCTACTGATGTTTCATGGGCCAAAGGTCTCTGTGGTTTTGTGTTGTTTTCTGTGGAAAGGCTCTTAATCCATACTCACCTACTACAGTAGGTTCCAAGTCCACCATGACAGCCCGGGGCACATGCTTCCCATTGCCGGTTCTCGCTGAAAACGTGGTGTAAAGGAGTCATCATCGTTGATCTTGCTGGCTTGAGCACCAAAGGTGCCATCTGCCTGGATGCCATGCTCCAGGCAGAAGAGTTCCCAACAAGCATTGCCAATCTGAACTCCAGCTTGACCCACATGGACAGATATGCATTCCCGCTGTGAGAAGAGAACAGTGTCAGGGTCAGAGAGCCCTGGTCAGCCACAGATTAAGGCCCCACATCTGAGGACTTGTCTCTTCCTGCATTCAACCTGCAGGATACCCATCCCTCCACCATGCCACCCAACTTCAAATGGTATCTGAGATTTCAAGTCCCTGGATACAACTATAAATGGATCAAAACTTGGGCTCCAAAGAAGACAGAGTTGTTCTATGGTTTGCTCTAAAGTTTGCTTTCCAGAGTTAATTCTTTGTACCAGGAAAGAAAAAAAAAGCCACTACAGAGATGAAACCAGGAGCTAATTCCAAACCATAAGACTCTGGTTACTGAAGAAATCCATGAGAATAGCAGAAAATATCCCTAAGTTTACTACCACACACAGCAGCAGCATTCACATTCATTACTACTAAACCCTGACTTTACATCACACACACACACACACACACACCATTACACACACACGCGCACACACACACACACACACACACACACACACACACTCAGACTAACAGAGCAGATGAAATATTCATGAAGAAATATGCTTTGGAGCAGTATCATGAGTGTCATTAGTGTTATGGTGACAAATGTAGAAATAAGAGATCAGTTCACCATCAAAGGAGGGTTGAGGGACCTAAATTAGGTCCTTCCCAAATGCTGAGAAAGTGGAAAGTTCTTTTTAGAGCCACCATTATCTGCCCCCCTGGCCTATGTCAGGCCAAGTGTTAAACCGTTAGCGTATTCTTATCTTTGTGCTACTCTGATATGAAGCCACAATTACCTGATTGATCATAGTACTTAATGCTTTAAGATGTGTGCATGCATGAATAGAAACATAGTATGAAGTTTCACTAGGAAGATGGACTCATCCCCCTACCCATATCTTGCTGTGGGAAGAAGTGGCCAACATAACACAGCTCTGTGTCTGTGACACACGCCAGAACCCAACCAGGAAGCATGTGCTTGGTTTGTGGGTTTCTATTCTTATCCATGACCTGACTTGGCATTTTCCAGTTCCAGGTAACTCAAGCCAGAGCAGAGCCTCCAGAGACCATGCCTGGGTATGAAACAGAGTCCACGTCAAAGTACAGGACTCCTGGGAAGTTGGAAGATTCTACAAGCATAGCAACATTCAAAGGGTCAGAGGTTTGTCAGGACCCATTTCTCCCTTATTCAGTTTTTACAGCTGAGTTCCTTCTCTACACCTGTCTTTATGCTAGAGCTGACTGATACTTGCCCTTGCCCTTGGGAAGAAAAGAGCATAGGCATTCACAGCAGCCAGTATGGAACACAGCCCTGTGCAGAATACAACTCAGCTGTATTCCCAGTGCCCATGGAAAGGCTTCATTCACAAGGTTGCCCACATCCCAGGGTTCAAACTTTGCCTTCTCAATTTACTTGCGCACTGTGCAACCTACTGAGTTACTTAACTTCCCTTCATCTAAAATAAGTTAGCCTGATTTTGCTATTATTGTTCTTGTCTTTACCATTATCATTTTCATCATGATACTACCTCTTAGCTCTTTTCTCCACCTGTAGAAAGTCAGAGATCTCAGGTTCCCATTCTTCACTCCTTTATTGTGGGGTCTGTCCTCTACCTCCATCTTAGGACTCAATTTAGGACTAATAAGAACACGTTTTAAATGCATCAACTACCCCAAAACTAGCATCTTGTTGACCCAGACACATCTCACATTCAGCGAGCAACTATAGCTTCCTAGAGAGATATTCAAAGCTGAGGGGACATTAGAGAGTCTTAAAAGGAGGCTGATCCTGTATCATCTCCTTAGCGACAGTATCCTTCATGGCTCTAACCCTTAGCTTTCTGAGCCTTGTCTACTACCACACCCCAACCACCCTCCAAACCTGTCTCAGGTGCTGCTTGCCCTCTAGGCTGACCTCCCTTCTGAAATACTCTGGGTCTTTCCACAGAAGATACGGGGCCATTACAGGAAGAACAAAGATCACAGGATAAAGAATAAAGAATCTTAGGGATCTAAAACTACTAAAATGTGGTATCAATGTTTTTACTCTTTTTTGATGCCCTCTTTAATCTCATACTAATAAATATACATAGACTAAATCTTTCTCTGTTACACACAAACACATCCCTAAAAAATAACTTTTATTTAGTGAGACCCTGTCTAAAATTTAAAAAGGGATAGGGATGTAGCTCAGTGGTAGAGCACTTCAGTGTGAACTCTGGTTCAATCCCCAGTACCACAAAAAGAGAGAGGATAAGAGGAAGTTCTTTCAATATTATTCCCCACTAACCGGAGATTTCTGGGTCTGAGGTGAGGAATGTACCAGATGAGTCTGAAATATTTTATAGTTTCTGAAAGCATAGAAGCTAACAAAGACTGAGGTAATGTCTAAGCCAACTTGAAGAGGCTCCCACTGCCAAAGACAAGCACCAGGAAGAATAGTGAATTCTATTCTCAATAGTGAATTGAGTATGTAGCTCAATGGTAGAGTACCTGACTAACATATGCAAGGCCCTGAGTTCCATCTCCAGTACCATGGAGTCATGGGGGAGGAGAAGGACAGGTGCGGTGGAACACACTTGTAATCCCAACAACTTGGGAGACTGAAGCAGGAGAATTGCAAGTTTGAGGACAGCTTTAGCAACTTGGCAAGACCCTATCTCAATATAGAAAACAAAACAAAACACGAGACTGCAGGTATAACTCTGTGGTAGAGCACCCCAGGTGCAATCCCTAGTACCACCAAAACAATTATTTCTTCTGGATTTTTATATACCCTGTTCCAATCAAGTAATGCTATTCTTCTGTTTTTATTTGGTTGAAACAGGATGTATAAAAAATATCCAAAAGTTCGTCTCCTCCACCTCCTCTACCTGCTCCCATCCCGGTGCTGGAGATACAAGGCCTGGCACATACAAGGTAAGCACTCTACCACTGAGCTATATCCCCAGTCCAGTAATTCTTCATATTATATCTAAATGATAAATATATAGGTGGCATTATACTCATCAACTTTCTGAATGTTTGAAATTTCTTAGAGTAAAAAGTAAAACAAAACAAGAGTAGGAGTAGGGACTCCACTCACTGTAATTACATTTTAAGGGTCCATGTTCTTCCTGCCCCACTTCACACAATCATTTATTGAGCTAACATTAATATATTAAGATCCTAATTTGTGAGGTCAAACAGTGTTTTTAAAGTTACATAAAGAAATCACAAGTGAAATTTTTACAAGTGATCTGAGGCTTTGTGGAACTCTGAAGTCTGTGCTCATCCTTGACCTTCCTCTGGGCCTTTGACCCAGCTTCTGGTCAGATACTATAGCTTGGATTTGGAATGTTCCCTAAAGGCCCATATAGTAAAGGATTGGCACTACTTGGAGGTGGTAGAGACATTCAGAGGTAAGGCCTTGCAGGAGGACTTTGGGTCATTGGGATATGCCCTCAAAAAGTGTTGTAGAACCCCAGTTTCTTCCTCTCTTCTTCTGTCTGGCCATGAGGGGTGTGATTTTGCTCCTCTATGTGTTCCCACCATGACATGCTGCCTCATCATAGGTCCAAAAGCAACAGAGTCAACCAATCATGGACTGAAACCTACAAAAATATGAGCAAAGTAAATCTTTTCACTTTATAAGAAAATTATCTTAGGTTTTTATTATAGTGACAAAAAAACAAAAACAACTAACAGCTAGGGAAACAAGGAGCATTCCAAAGCTCTGCCATAGAACTCCTCTGACTCAGGCCCTAAACTAACTTTCTCCCACCATTCTGTCTGATCACCTACCTACCCATCTTTCTGCCTGGAAGTTCTACATAGTTAAACACCGAACAGACCCAATACAGATGTCCTTGGGAGGCCAATCCCCATTGCCAAGAAAAGGCATCTACCTTTCATAACAAAGGATGTGATGTTAGCTTCAGAATATTTGGGATACTAGTGCTGGTTTGGCTTTACAGATCACCTAATATGATTACCTCTCTTTATTTTGCAGACAAAAAAAAAAGCTGGGGCTCATAGAGGTATGAAACAAATTCAAGAGTTCACAGCTCTGCAGCAAAAAATCCTTGACCAGAACCTATGACTTCAGACCCCAGCCTGAGTTCTTTCCTTCGTACTGCACAACCTCCTACCTCACTTGCACTCTGAACTTCCAGGGCCTTGGGATGTACACACATTCACATCAGTGCCAGTATGATGGTGGACAGCAAGACCAAGCTTATAGAACCAAACTACAAACAGGAAAAACTCCAATGCAAAGGGAAACTGAGATTGGATAGGGTGATAACCTCTTTAAAAATGGGTCATTGTGGACAGAACCAAAGACTCTGTTTCTCAGAACCAGTGTACATAGCCGTTGGTAGGGGGAGGGGATACTAGGGCAAGGGTAAGCTGACCCAGCAGAGGATATTTAAGTCATATGTTTGCTTCAAACTCATATTTCAAGTTTCCCTCTTTAGCCAATAACAGTCTCTCTCTCTCTCTCTCTCTCTCTCTCTCTCTCTCCTCACTCTCTCTCTCCCCTCACTCTCTCTCTCTCTTCTGGACTTACAGAGCTCAAACAAGTTCTACTCCAGGGTCCCCACTGTGCTGCTGAAACCAACAATCCAGAGGGTGAAGAAGACTAGGGCAGTGGATAGACCTAGGAGTCCCTTGCCTCAAGGAAAATATGACACCCTGTCACACAGACTTGGCCCTGGATACCTACCAAAAACACCTACTCTGTTCATTCCTACAACAAATGTTTTTTGAGTCATTATATGCAAGAAGGCATTGCAAAGTAGTAGGCTAATTCAGGTTCCTTCAGGTCTCCAGTTAAGTGTTAGTCCCTACAGGGTCCCTGCTGTGAATTGCCACAATCCCCTTTATCTTCATCATTGCATTTATCACACCATATTATAGTTGCTTCTTCAATTTTCTGGCTTTCCTAGTACAGAGAGTAAGCTCTGTGGGAATAAGGAACCGAATCCCCAGAACCAAGCAGGGTGCTTGAATGCTAACAAGTACTCAATGAATTTAGAGATGATTAGAATAACACATCTAATCAGTGAACTTACAAGCCATTTAATAAGGAGAGTAATTCATGCCCAAGAAGTACACAGTTAAAACTCAATGAGAGTTCATATGAGAAAAAGACAACCGCTAGCCTGATTTCCTCAAGGAGGAATAGTCACAGGTATGTGACAACTGCCAAGATGACCTAGGGGCATTTTAGGTGGGTTGAAGAGCAGTGTGAACCAAGAGGCTGGAAATTTTAGGGCAGGGTCCACAACTGCCCAATTTGTCTGAAATGTAGGTCTATGAAAGGCAGAGGAGATGGGACATCTGTGCCCCCTGTGACCATCCTCCATGGAAAGGAAAGCAGACACTGTACAGAACATCAACAACAACAACAAAAATAAAATTTCTAGAACTTTGCAGGCCCTTTAGAATTCCACTGCAAGAAACCTTTCCCTATGCCAATTTTATTTAATATATTTCTTTCCATTTTAATACATCATTGCCTTTTTGCTCTGTTCCCAGAAGATTAAGACAAGCTAATCACTATCCTCAGTAGAAAAAGGCTTTTAAGCTTTAAAAATCATTTCAAAGTATCACAAAACAGTAAAACTGGCATATTATATGGGGAAAGAACTGAGACAACCAACAGTATATGCCATGTGAAAACCTAAGACCAGTCCATAGTCCCCTGACCACCTGCATGCTCAAATACCACAGTTGCTTTTAGGACGCCTCTTATTACATCAAATTATTTCTAGCTGTCAGACTAGAATAATAAATCACATATATTTTAGGACCTGGGTTAGAGAGAGCAAGTAAAAAGTAGATCCCCAGTGTTCCAGTAGGATAATTAAAGTAAGAACAAATATGAGTCATGAAATTGTCTCTGCTCAGAATCCTTCAATTACAGTGCATCTGGAATCATTAAGAACAAAGAATAGATAGCAAACCAGAAACAGCAAGAACAAAGAATCAACCTAAATTAACATCAGTGAGTGGAGGTGGCTCAGGAGAAGGGCTCAGATTATAGGCTCTGCATTGAAGGCAACAATAGGGCTGACATAAGACCTACTTTAGGATGACAGGGGTGTTTGGTAAGTAGACTCCCAGCACAAAAGACCCTGTGATATCAAAGGAGTTTTAACTAACCTTGGGGCAAGCACAGGAGTCACATGTGAAACAAGGACTGCCCACTGCACGTTCCAGTTCTCTTCCACAGTTAGTTATCTGGGAAACATCCTAACATGGAGACACTGACAGAGGAAATGCCAACCACGAAAACCATAGTGTTGTCAGTCGCTTGGTAGCCCAAGGGAAAAGGAGCAGTTGATCCACTTCCTCCCATTAAGCCGCTACATCCCCCCAACCTCCCCCATCACTAGCCGTGTATTCACCAGTCAGTTCCACCTCAGAAATTATTTTTAACTTTTTACTTTTTTTTCAAGGTCAGTCAGGATAGTGCAGGCACACACACACACACACATAAACACATACTACCTCTGCATGGGCCTTACCTGAGCCTGGAAGGTTCCCATCAAAACCTAACAGTTCTGGGCTGGGGATGTGGTTCAGCAGTTGAGTGTTTGCCTAGCATGCATGAGACCCTGAGTTTGATCCTCTACACCAAAAAAAAAAAAAAAAAAAAAAAAAAAAAAAAAAAAAAAAAAACTAACAGTCCTTTCTCACTGACCCAGCAATTTTGAGTTTTGTCCTAGCTACTGCTCTGTTAATCAAGACTCCTTCACTCAGAGGTTATGTCCCAATGACCTCTGGGAAACCTGCATTTAGTAACGGGAAGGAGGGAAATGGCAGTTATCTGCTGCCTGTTGGGAGCCCCTCACAGTGCTCTGAGGTCAGATCTCAGTCATGCTTGCCTACAAGGGGCAGATGGCAGAAGAGCACAGATATGGTAGTGCCCACAACACCCCCAGAACACTTTCCCCTCCCTTCTAACTACCAATTTTTATAATAAACTATTATATGCATCAGGATCTTTGTCACCATTTGATGCTCCCATGGAACTCAACTGATGCTCCCCAATGCAGAAGTAATGGAGCTGTGTTATAAAGTTACCACCTCTGCATAGACCACAGAACTCCCTTAATGCTAGGTATCATTGACTTGCCCACGCTTCTCCATAGTGTAGCCCAAAAAAGGTGTCATAGTCTCCGTTCCCGAAAGAGCTGCTCACTAGAAGAACATAGGTAGCAAATGGGGAAGCTCTGCTGTAGGATTATCCTGCTGATCTGAGAGTTAAGAACAGAAGCTCTGAAATCAAGTGGATTTAGGTTTGAGTCTTCTTACCAACTGTGCAGCTTGAGGCTCCAGTTGGAAATGCTAAAGGATATTGGTGGTATGGTGTTGTGGGTACTAGGGAGAAGGGGAGCAATTCACAAACACACACACAAAAAAAATGTCCATATCTGTCTAGTAACTGCAGGAATGTCTTTTAAAATGTGCATGGGGATTAGCTATATATTTCTTTTTCAGAGCCTACAAAAATTCCAAGTCTAACAGAAAGGAGAATATGGGGGACAGCTGCCAGAAACTAATCCACTGGAGGAAGAAAAATCATTTCTGGGAGGGAGAGAGGGATTCTTGGGTAAGGTTTATAAATGTATCATTCTAGCTTTTTAGGAATGAGTCAGGGGCAGTGGGTATTGACTAGCATAAGCAAGGCCCTGGGTTTGAGCCCCACCACCACAATAAAAAAATTTAAAAAAAAAAAAAAAAAGGAATGAGTCAAAGCTTTTTTTGAAGACTCTATAAGTAGGAAGTATTTAATAAAATACTTGTGTTTGCCCATAAGACAGGGCTGGCACACATCAAAATGTTCTCAATAGAACCCACTATACAAATTTCAGTATTTCAAAATAAATAAAGGATACTGCCTTTTTGAAATATTCAAACATTGACTTAAAAAAATCTTAAGCACATTTCAAAATTATTAAACATGTTTAAAATAAGCTTTTACTGTGTGTTTTATTTGCAAGGTATTTTCAGAAACTCATCTATCGCATGCACATTGAAATTTGCACAAGGACTGGATTATGATCCTCAGCCCCCCTGAAAACTTCCTTTAGGTTCTACTCTGAAAGTAACTATGACATTCAGTCAAATTTAAAACATATAAAGGAGAGCACTTTAAAATTATAAAGCAATAACTACATGCTGGGTATTATACATATTAAATATAAATTTTAAAGTATGTGGCCTGGTATTTGCTTTGAAATAAAGGAAAGGGAGATAAACAAAGGGTGGTTGGTAATTGTTGAAATTGGCTGATGAATATAATAGTTCATTATAACACTTGCTCTTCTTTTGTATATGTGTGAAATTCTCCATAATAAAAAGTATTTTTAAAATAAAAGCTATGTGGAGACCTGGAAGTTTGAAAACTCTTCATTTTGTAGATGTGCTCAGAGAGGTTAAGTAACCTTCTTGAAGTCACACAGTTAACTGAAGAGCCAGGAGCCAAATTTTTGAACTCCAGCCTCTGGGATCCTATGGCCCCACACCATGGGCCTCAGGCAGAAGTGGCCTCTGGCCACTTTCCCCATTATTCCCAAATTCTTCAAGCTCCCAGACAGTCCCAGAGCCTACTGGGGAAGGGAGGGTGCTGGAAGCAGCACAGCTAGAGCCAGAGCCAGAAAACCCTGGGCTCTTTCCAAAATGATCAGGGTGCGGGGGAGGAGGGGAAGTTCTCAGCTGGCCTCCTCTGTCACTGATACCTGCAGCAAGAGTGCCCAGAGAACCTGACCTTGGCCCATGAAATAAGATTTTTCTGCCCGCACCCTTCACTCCCAACCTTTCTGACCCACATCCCTAGGGCTGAAGTATCAGGGGTCTGAGAGAGAGCCCTGGGTTTCCAGGCATTCGGGGAAATTGATTGGAAGCAAATTGGTAGGAGGGGCCAGAACTACACAGCTTGGAGGGGGCCTCTCTGGCAAATAAGATCCGCGGCTGTCAATAGACAGAGGCGTGGGTGGGGGAAGGAGCCGCCACCGAGCCCCCTAGGCCAGGGTAGGAAGCGAAACCAAAAGGCTGGACTTGGGAAGGAGACTTCTGAGTCTCAAAGTCGTCCTGACTTTGACCGCTAGAAAAACTGGCGAGTTGACATCGGCGCCAGGTGCCTGGGCAGCCGATTGCGCCGGAGGTCCCGGCGGTGCTGACGTTGTGGGCGCTCCAAACTCAAGTCGAGGGCCCAAGGATGAGAGCCGAGAACGACCTCAACATAGGGGGTCTGTAACACACTAAGTCTCTTGTCACATTCTGGAATCCTGCACATTTGGTTGGATTTGGGGACTTGACTGTACCACACTCCCAGAGCCTCTCCGACCCAGGCAAATGGTCCAGAATCCCTGGGCTCCATTTTTCTTCCCATTTTGGTGCACAAGCTGCCTATCTGGGATCCTCCAGAATCTCACTCGGTTCTCCACCAGGCTCCCCATGGTCTTCCACCTCTCATCTGCGTGCACAAATCTCCCTTAGGTTTCTTAAGGGGTAACTCTCCCCTGGTCTCCACTTCCCCCCCACATGACAAAGGAACTGGCACCAAGTGTCTCCCGCCTTAAGGTGTGAGTCCCCTGACCCTGAACTGACACCCTGCAAGAGACATCAAGCTGTGCGGACTGAAGTGATGAATCCCCACCCCCAACTACTCCGCGAGTCCCGCGGCTCTCGACTGGGCACTTGCCCAGCGGTCCGGGCTTCGGTTCCCCGATCCCTGGTACCGGTCCCCAGCCCCTGGAAAGCTCACCATCGCGGCCGCTCTTCTCACCCGCTCACTTCCCAGCTGGGCCTGCCCACCCCAACTGCTCCAGATACAGCCGCCTCCGCTGTTGTGACACACTGGGCGGGAGGGGGCCGGGGACAGACATGCCGGGCCAGCTGCTGCCCTGCAGCATCACAGTGCCCGCTGAGGGGAGGGACCCGGGCAGGTCACAATGGCACTTCCCCGCCCACCAGCGACTCAGCTTCAGCTCAGCCGGGCTCCTCGGTCCTGCAGTCCTGCCCAGAATTCTTGGGTGCCACACGCATTGAGTATTGCACAGTTGGGTTCCTCTGCGCTCGGCCGAAGAGGCAGTCCTACTAGCAAAGCGCACGTGTACTCTTCGCCACATCTCCTCTGAAGATCAGCCATTAAAATTCTAGCTGCTCAGGAAAGCAATGTAAAAATTCCTTAAGACAAAAGATTACTTCTCCCCAAACTTTCGTTCTCTTCCTGATGGCAGCACTAGCTAACTCAGGCAGGAAAGCAGTTTTAGTTGACCTCAATCACTGTCAACCCAGGAGAGGCCAAGAATGATCAGACATCTTGCAGGACTCACAGGTCAGCTGCTTGTTATTAGTGTGTACTCAGGCAAAGTTGTAGAGTAGTGCTCTGTAAACCTACTTCCACCTGGTTAGTGAAGAATTAAGTGAGATGACATGCATACAGCTCCTGTAATACAGCAGGAGCTCCAGAATGTATCTGTTACTGTTTCTACTACATCCACAATAGTGGGGGAGTCCTCCTCTATTATTTTCAAAGCTCTCTCATTGATTCATTCCTACCTGATCCCTTCCTACTTTTAAGCCCCAAATGTGCCCATGTCACCTCTCCTATCTATACCAAATATCAGGGTTCTCTCTACCTCTTTGCCCAATGGTAGGACCTACTCTTTGTGGCCTCAGATGATGTTGAAGGGTAAGGGAATTTCCTTACCTGCCCTCTAGTTGGGGAAGAGTGGGAGGAAGTAGACATGGTCTTGAAAGAGCCCTCCCAAACACTTTAGATGTTGGTCACTTTATTAAACACACTCTTCTTTCCCTTTCCCTCCCACAAACTGAGGGGTAGTTGAATGGTTCTTGTTCCTTGATCTCATTGCAAAATTCCCCACCATGGGCCACTTCATGTTGAAGGGTATGTAATCTAACTTCTGTTCTCTCCCACATTCCTCAGGAAACTGACCACCAACCAACAAGTCACTGCAGGCAAATATTGTTTTTCCTCAAGATATTGACATTATGGGTATCCTGGGCCGAAGGCACAATTCAGGGGGGATCCCAAAAAAACAGGTCTGACCACTCCCCCAAGTAACCAAACAGAAAAGATAATGATGAAAAGCAGGAAAGGAACTTTAATCAATATGCTTATATTGGGAGATGAGATCAAGCATCTCAGCCCTGTTTCTGGGGTAATGATTTCACAAAGTCAAACAATCTTGGTCAAACTGCAGTCTGATTGGTAATTATTTCAGTTCTGGTTCTGCTAGGTGGCTCTGGTAAGTTCTTTTCACTTGAGTAGGAGACCCATTTGCTGCTCAAGATCTTTCTCTATCAGACCTGTGATTCTGGAAAAAGGGCAATTCTGCTCCCATAAAACCAATAGTCCTTCTTAGAGGGGGCAGTCTTATCACTGATCTGCCTACAAGGTTCCGTTGTTCCTGGAAGGTGTTGGGCAATGACAGGAGACTTCTAGATGCCATCCCAGGGGGTCTAGAAAAAGACAGAAACCAGTCCAAGGGGTCTTGAACAGTATGTTATAAAAGCTGATAGTTGAATCTCCCTGCAAATCTTGAAAATACCTTAATTATTCTTATCTTGGTGTCTTCAGTCGGGAAGGGGGAAATGATCAGCTTTAGATGAACACTCCTTAAGTGATTAACATGACTCTGTGCAGAGGTAAGCAGGAATCTGATCTAAAATTTAAGGTAATAAGATAAATACAAAATGAAAGCAGAAATGTCAAGCATTACCCTGCTTTTAGTTTCCTATTGGCATCTGCCAAGCAAAGTTGGTGCTTTCAGCAAAAACAGCTTCTAATACTATTATACTGCTACATAGAGCTGCTTTGACCAGATGCAGTGATTTCAAGTTTCCAAGCACAAATAGATGTTTACTTTCCCTGACACTCCTAAGAGGTGCCTATTTCTGGCCAGTAGAGAATGAAAACAGTTTTTTCCTTATCCATATAACAATTTGTTTGGCTGACCAAATATTTTCCTATTTATGCATTTCTTGAGGCTAGGACACATGTTTTAATCATCTTTGCATCTGAATGGATACTGGAACACAATGCTTTGCCTGCTACTACATAAAGGACTTAGTAAATTATCATTAAAACATCTTATCTTCACCTTGAATGGGTTTTGAGGGAGCCATGACTAAATCATAAATGCTGAACCTTTTGGTTTTAAGAGATAAAAAAAAGTTTGGCAGTTGTAGACTGTATTGTACACACCAATTTATCTGTTAGGCCCTAACCCCCAATGTGACTATTTGAAGATGGAATCCTTAAGATTATATGAGGTGATTAAGATTCAAAGAAGTGCTGGGTAGGGGTGGGGGTTGTGGCTCAGTGGTACAGCACTTGTCTAGCATGCATGAGGCCCTGCGTTCGATCCCCGGCACCACGTAAAAGCACTAAATAAACAAAATAAAGGTATTGTGTCCATCTACAACTAAAAAAAAAAAAAGTGCTGGGTATTATGGCATACTCCTATAATCCCAATGACTCAAGAGACTGAGGCAGGAAGATCACAAGTTCAAGGCCAGTCTCAGCAACTTAACCATGCCTCAAAATAAAGAATTAAAAGGGCTAGGGATGTAGTTCAGTGGTAAAGCACTTGTCTAGTACATACAAGGCCTTGGGTTCAATCCTCAGTACCTCCAAACAAAAAAGATGTGGCCCTAAAAGATCAAATAGAGTCATAAAGATAGGGTCTTATAAAGACTGGTGTCCATACAAGAAGAAGAAGAGACATCAGGAGTGTGCTCACACAAAAGAAAAGTCACAGAAAGAAGGCAGACATCTGCGTAACTAGGAAAGAGGCCTCAGGACACACCAGCCCTATCTGCACCGTGATCTTGGACTTCCAGCCTCCAGATATGTGAGAAAGTAAGTTTCTGTTGTTTAAGCTGCCCATTCTGTTTTATTTTCTATGATAACCCTTGCAGACTAAGACAGTGGCCTTAGAATCTTTGGAATAAAAAATGTATCGCTCTTTTCTCCGCACCCTATGCTTTTCTCCCTGAGTAGAAGTTTGGAAGGATGAAAGGACATTCTTTTTTTTAGTCCCATTGATGTTTAATTTTATGTATCCTAAATTTAACTGAGGCACAGAGTGCCCAGACATTCGTCAAACATTCTTCTGGGAATTTCTGTAAGGGTGTTTCTTGATGAAATGAACATTTGAATCAGTGCACCAAGTTAAGCAGATCACTTTCCTTAGTGTGGATGGCCTCATCCAATCAACTGAAGAACAGAATGGCACAAAAAGACTGAATAGGAGGGAACTTCTTCCTGCCTGGCTGTTTGAGCTAGGACATTGGTCTTCTTCTGCCTTTGGACTAGAACTTACACCATCAGCTCTCCTGAGTTCTCCAGTCTGTTGGCTGTAGAACTTACAGCTTCTTGGCCTTCATAATTGAATAAGCCAGTTCTTTATAATAATAAGATTAGAGTGTAGCTCAGTGATAGAGTGCTTCCCTTGTATGTATGTTCAATTGCCAGTGATACAAATATTTTTTAAAAAATAAATCTCTTTATACCCTATCTGGATACATGGATAGATAAATAGTTAATCTCCTATAGATTCTGTTTCTCTGAAGAACTCTGATATGGTCCCCTTTTTTACAGTGGAGAAACCAAAGTCAAATCCAGGCTATTTTGAGAAGGCAACCACCCAAGCTGTGTTTCAAAGGCCTTTTAAAGAAATTACCCCTACCTCTGTCATATTCCAGTTAGGATATGTGAGTGTGTTTCACCTTGTATGAATTTTTGTGCTGTAAGGTCATCCTATCCAATATAATAATTATAATGGTTACCCCAAAATTTGAGGGTAAGATAATTTCTATAATTCACTCAGGAAAAGAGTTAGTCTTCATGATATCTATGTATTTCTAATTATGCAGAATTTCTTGATAGTGAACACCTTCTGTATGCCAAAAGTCATGCTAAGGATTTTCTGTACATTGTCTCTTTTACTCCTCACAACAAAACTCTGAAATTAAAAATTTATTATCTCCACTTTACAGATGAAGAATCTGAGGCTTTATTAAGAATACAAATAGTAATGAATGTTGGCAAGGATGTGGGGAAAAGATATACTCATACATTGTCGGTGGGACTGCAAATTAATACATCCACTCTGGAAAGTAGTATGGAGACTCCTAAAAAAACTAGGAATGGAACCACCACATAATGCAACTATTCCACTCCTCAATATATATCCAAAACATCTCAAATCAGTATACTATAGGGATACAGCCACATAAATGTTCATAGCAGCAGAATTCATAAAAAAAAATTATATGAATTGGAAGCCATAGAACCAGCCTATGTGCCCATCAACGAAGAAAGAATAAAGAAAGTGTGTTATATACACACAGTGGAGTTTTACTCAGTTATAAAGAAGAATAAATTTATGGTATTTGGTGGCAAATGGATGGAATTGGAGAATATCATACTATGTGAAAAAGCCAAACCCAGAAATTCAAGGTTGAATGTTTCTCTCATCTGTGGAAGCTAGACCAAAATAAGGGGAAAATAAAAGAAAATGGTGGAGGGAAATCCCATGAAAATAGAAGAAAGATCAGTAGAGGAAGGGAATTCACAGGAAGGGGAGAGGGATGGGAAATGGGAAGAACAGTGGAATGAATCTGATCAAACTTTCCTGTGTACATATATGAGTATACCACAGTGATTTCACCTTTACTTATATTCACAAGGCATTAATTTTAAAAAACTATAAATAAATTAAAGGAAGATCAGTAGAGGAAAGGGAACAGGAAGAAGGAAGTGGAGAGGGAAAGGGGAATACGTGGGACTGAACTGGAACAAATATGTCAAAATAAACTCCAATATTATGTATATCTATAATGAACTAGTAAAAAAAGAATCTAAGGCTTAGAAATGTTAACTGTTGCCTCTCATCCTACAACTGATAAGTGGCAGAACCTGGGGCTCTGACATCAGAGGATGAGCTCAAACATTTAATAATTTGCTGTGAACTGGACCTGGAAGGGCAAAGCTTAGATAGAGACAGCTTCTTTGTTCTCTCAGCTTAGACCTTGACAGTTCAAATATCTAGGATGGTACTGCAAGGTGGAGGGTGTGAAAGATGGAAAGGGAGCCTGGGAGTCTGAAGGAAAAGACACAGGAAGAGCCATCACTTTCCAGGCACCTGCATTGCTGGAGTTAGCCTGTAAATTCCAGAGAACAAAGAATATCTTATTATCCATCATCTAGATTCAAGCACTTGCATTATGTAATTAAATTGATTATCCCCTAGCACTGTAAGTATACATATATTCAAATGTTAATATTCTAACTTTGGGTCCTGTTGCATACATACATTGCAGGACATTAAGGAAAGGAAAGGGTAAACATTTTGGCCAAAGTATCACAAATGAAGTGGTTCCCCTTTGAAGTCTAAATGGTTCCAGCAACAGTAATCAAGAGACCATCAAAGAAAACGTGAATCCCAGGACAACTATGGGACCAAACAATCTAGCTGGTCCTTCTCCTAGACCAAAACCAACCTTGGGGATGGGGGATGGGTTGTTCTGTTAAGTTGCAGAAGGCTATATCTTCCAACTGACCCTGATTCCATCTCATTCACACTCCTCCCAACTGGTTGATGTCAGAAATTGCAACTTTCAGGTATTAATTCTTTAGATTTTAACTTCTGCTCCCTGTTCACCTGCCCTGGGAGGGAGTAGGGCTTTAAAATGACCCCAATCAGTCACATAGAACTCAGCAGAAGAAAACTACTCATTTTCCCTTAACTCCCAGGTCCAAGTGCTCAGGCACTTGGAGTCAAGGACAGACTTGCAAAGCACAGAAAGTTCAGAAACCAAGAAAAAACAAATTCCTTCACAAATTGGTTCAAGTAGATCAGACGCCAGAATCTAAGCTTTTACCCTCACTGCATCTAAGTCTCAGGTAGCCATCTTCTTCAGCTGCCAGCCCTGAAAACAGCACCAAGAGGTCTATGTGGGATAGAGTAGCAGATAGGAAAGATAAGGCAATTGGGTCATTGTTTCTCCTTCTCTCTGAGATACATGGTATATAGTTTATTTTTTGCCATTCTCAGTATTTCTCTCCTATCAGATATTGAAATGATTAGTCAAATTGTCTCTCTTTTTTTCCCTTTCAGTTATTTCACATATTGCTACAGGGTATTACAAAATGATCTAATCTTTCTGGACCACACATCCTGGCAGTTTGTTACAAGAGCAGGAAAACAAAAAACAAAAACAAACAAAAAAACTCTTCTCATTATTAATGTTGTAAATCCACTTTTGAAAACTATCCCAAGAAAATACCCCTTCCCCACAAAATAGTACTTGTCATCTTAAGTGGTTTACACAGGACTTAGTAATTTACAGTATTTTCATATGCAATCTATCTAGAGCTATGTTCATATTAGCAAAAAGTTACAAAGAACTAAAAGCTACTCATATGCATTAGTGGGTCAAATTGAGGCCCCTCAAAAAATATGTCTACCCAAAACCTCAATATGATATTACTTGGAATAAGAGTCTTTGTGGCTATAATTAAGGATATCAAGATGAGACCATCCTGGATTAGTACAGGTCCTGGATTCAAAAACCATGTTTCCTTTAAAGAGAAAAAGAGAAGAAGATATGGAAACAGAAGAAGGCTAAGTGAAGATAGAGGCAGAGATTTGAAATATATTGTCCAAAGTCAAAGAATACAGAGCCACCAGAAGCTGGAGGAAGCAAGGAAGGATTCTTCTCCAGAGCCTTCAGTGGGAGACAACTTGGTTTTGGACTTCTGGCTTCCAGATGTGTGGGAGAATAAATATCTGTTGTTTGAAGCCATTAACTTGTGGTGATTTGTCACAGCAGCCCTAGGAAATAAATACACATAGTAAGGACATAGAACTGATGGAAGTAGAATAGGGTATGATATTATATGGAAAAAGATGCAGAACTCAAAATAGTAGATATGTGTTTATAAGGAGTACATATGAATGTATATTGAAGAGACTATCTAGACTATTTTATTTGCATTATTATTTTTTAAGTAAGGTTGTTTGAATGAATAGACAGCATTTCACATACTAAGTCCAGTCATCCCATGTGACAGTAGAGCCAAGATAGCACCCACACAATTTTTCTGGTCAATTTTATTTTTTTGGTTTTTGACTCTGATAATATTGCCTCACAAAACCATTTTTAAAAATTTAAGTAACCACCAAAATCTTACCCACTTGCACATGCTTCCATGTAGGGGACTCTTGAGTCTGCTTATCTTTGTTTTTTTTTTTTGTTGTTGTTGTTTTTTTTTTTTTTTTTTTTTTTTTTTTTGGTGGTGGGAGTGCTAGGGATTAGAACCAAGGACTTCCCCATGCTAAGCACGTTCTACCACTGAGTTACACTCCCAGCCCGTGAGGTGAGGAAACTGAGACCCCCAAAATTAAGTGATTGTTTGCAACAAAAACAAAAAAGAATGAGAGGTGTAAAAAATTAGAAGATTTTGTATGTGTGTGTGCCTCTGAAACAGATAATTGTCACTTATGGAGACCATGAAATGCATGAATGGGATAAAACACCAACAAGTACCAAGAGGGGAGAGAGTAGGATCCCCCAGAACGTTCCAGAAAATTAGTGTCCAGAAGGTTATATTACAAGTACATATTTTATCATTATCCAAATCATGCCACTTCTTAGAAAAAAATAAAAGGCAAGGAATGAAGTGTGTGCGTAATATACTACGATTGTGGTTTTTTTTAATAAAAGGAAAAAATAGGATATATTTGTTTTGTACATACAAAGAAACTTCAGAAGAATAAATTAGAAACAAATAGTAGTGGTTGTTCCCAGGGGTGGGAGAACTTGCTTGATGAAAAATCATTGGCTTTTAACAATAGACCTTTTCATATTTCTTGGGTTGTTTTGGAGGGAGATGCTAGGGGTTGAACCTAGGGCCTTACCCATGCTGTGCATGTGCTCCCTGATTCATATCCCCAGTATCTCCTCATACATTTAAAAAGGCCATATGAAAGCATTGCATATTTAGAAAATTAAATGTGTTCTTAAATGAATATATAAAATAGATAAATATATAAAATGAATATATAAAATATAATTAAAACCATCTGCAGAGCATAGTTACTATGCCGAGAATCAGGAATCAGAGGAGGGTTCCTTTTCCTGCACTATGATGCGTATGTGTGTGATACTGAGTTCTACCACTACTGGCTCAGCCCTCCCCATCTCATACTTACTTAACAGCAATAATAGTAACTAGCTTCTCCTCATGATATGCCATGCACTTTTTTTTTTTTTTTTAAGTACTGGGGATAGAACCTGGGGCCTCAACATATGCTTTTGCCTTCTAATTTTATTTTTGAGACAGAATCTCACTAAGTTGTTCAGGCTGGCCTCAAACTTACTTTCCTCCTGCCTTAGTCTCCTGAGTAGCTGGGACTACAGATGGGTGCCACCATACCCAGCTTCCTGCAATTTTTAATTGTTTCATGAGTTTTAGTACCATTTATTCCTTTCAATAAACCTATAAATACTGTTACTATCCTCACTTTACAGATTAAGAAATTAAGGTACAGGAAAGGTGATTTTCCCAGGGTCAAAGAAGGAGAGCCAAGATTTGAACTTCGCATTATGATCTCAGCGTCCACATTTTTATACACCACCCCACACTGCCCATCATTTGACCAGTGAAAGTATTCCATTTGGGTTTAGCCTTTATTTCTCAAGGAATCTTGCAGGGTCTGGGGATACAGCTCAGTGGTAGAGCATGTGCATAGCATGCACAAGGTCCTAGGTTCCCTCAGTACCAAAACAAAACAAAGTCCTGTAATGACTTATGTGTCTCCTGGGAGGATTAATAAAGCATGTCTTTTATTGCCCCTGGAAACAGGTAAATGTCATCTAGGAGGCCATGAGATCCATGAATGAGATAGAATATCAATGAGTGCTAAAAGGGGAGCAGGTAGGATCCACAGAATGTTCCAGAGCAGTGGGTACCAGCTGGAAGGAGGTTGCTGTCTGTTGACCAAGTCCAAAGACTCAGAAAGACTGGGTGTCTCTTGCAGGGTGACAAGGCAGTTTTACCAGCTTCCGGCTTGGCACTAGACTAGTGAGGATGAGCAAAACTCTCAGGCAACTGCTTGGAAGGAACCAGAGATATAGAGAGGCTTCTTTCAAAGAAAACAGCCAGTTAGTTGGAATTCAGCTACAGTAGCTGGTAATCAGGAGTTCAGCTCATCCGGTGAGTCATCTGATGGAACCATCAGCTTGTATTTATATCTACAGAAGGTCGCCTGCCAGGCTGTCTTTGTCATCGCTGGTACATTTGAAAAGGAACACTTGCTGCTCTTTCTTTCTGGTAGGCTGAGGAATGCCTCTGCTAAAGCAGGTGCCAAAGCCACTGTCCCTCCTTCTCGCCAACCTCACTCATCAGCTCTGATGCTTACGTTATTGCTCCCCAATTTTTGCTGCTTCTATTTCTTCCTTCCTCTAATACCCAAGGCCAGAATTCAAGTTCATTCAACAAATCTTTATTACATGGATTTTTCCATTCATGGCCTCATTCTAAGTACTACAGGGATGGCAAGAAAAAGACCTCTGGTGCCAAACTAGGTTAAAATCCCAGCTCTACCACTTAAGGTGGGATGCAGGGCAAGTTCCTGAGCCCTTCTGTGTCTGTTCTGTCATCTCTAAAATAGAGATAATAATACCTACCTCACTGGTTTGTTATGATTCAATTCATTAATATATATTAATTATTAATTAATATATTATTAATTATTAATTATTATTAATTATTTGTTTGTTATAAGATTCAATTCATTAATATGTATTAATTATTAATTAATATATATTATTAATTATTAATTATTATATATAAAGTCCTTTGAAAGGTGCCTGTCACATCGTAAACACCTTAAAAATGTTAGCTTTTATTATTGTTATAGAGGATATGGTCTTACCTCACACCAAAGACTTCCATCCAGTTGAAGAGATAAGATATGACCCATTAAAACAGTTTAAGAACAAATGTCTTCTGTCTTAGTGACTTGACTATCAAGTACAAGAGAATGACTGGAAAGAGAAATATCATGGCAGTGGCCAGCGAAGGCCTCACACAGAAGGAGAAATATGGATGAGTAGTGAGTTGATGTCTGATAGACTATGGAAAAATGAAATATAGGGAACAGCTTGAGTGGGTATGGTAATGAAGCTACCCACAAGAAGAACAAAGGCCAAGAGGTCAGATGGAGGACATGGCAGGGAGGCTGTGTGTTGAAATTTTCTCTGCAGTTGGATATGGAATTAGACAAACTCTGAGATGTCAAGAATGGAGCTGATGATGGGGAAACATTCAGATAAAAGAAAGCTCTCCAAGGGAAAGAGCATGTAGAAAGAGAAAAACACCTTAAGGATTCACTCACTCCAAGTTTGAAGGCTGAGGGAAAATGAGAAACAAGATAAGGAAATAGAGAAAGAGAAAGAGTAGTCAGTTGAGGCTAGAGATGAAGCAAGGAGCCAAGCAAGGGAGGTGTTCTACTGCACTTGAAAATAAGTCTTTTGTAAAAAATATGGTGGCTTACTGGTAGAGCACTTGCCTAATGTGTGTGGAGCCCTGGATTCTACCGGCAGCATGGCAATAAAAAGTAAAGTAAAATAAAATTTGAGAATTTTTTTTTCCCAGAACTTAAGATCTCTGAAAGTGAGAACCTCTTGGTTATATTTTAAGCATTCTACAAATCAGTTTTCTGCCTAAGAAAACTTTCCATATAAATAGCATTAATATTATTATTAAAGTGGTCTCACTGCCCCCACTAACACATTTCTACAAAACTCCTTTTGGTTTTCAACCAAATCTCTGAACATTATCTTGTCAGTCTCCATCTAATCTAATGTCCCCATGCCTCTACCTCAAATGGTACAAAGTGACAAGGAGATATTAAAAGTTTCAAAGAGGCTGTTGGAAAACAGGAGCTGGGAAAGAAAACTAAATATGAACTTGGGTCACTAGCAATAAAATTAGAAATGGGTCATAAAATCCCAGCTGTGTATTTGGATCTGACCTATTGGCAAGAGTGGATACACGTGGGCATGCCATGATTCCATGTGCATCTCAAGCTGTTCAACCTCACAGACAAGAGCAACTCTGCATAGCCCCTTGTCCTCAGCCCTCCCTTTCTGAGATCACATTCTCTCTCTGGGGCAGAGGACACCCAGCCCTGTTGGTCTCTATCAATGCACAAACCATTCTGTCTTCAAACTGTCATTTTCACTAGATTCTCAAAAGGTCAGAGCTGTCCAGAGGATTGGATGTTTAAATTAAAAAGAGAAAATCAATATTAACAGTGATTATCACTGAGTGGAACCACAAGACCTGTATTTCTTCAATTTAGCTTTTAAATATTTTCTAAAATATATTTACAGTAGGCTCCCTCTCCTCATCCAAGGGAGATACTTCAAGACCCCTAATTAGTGCCTAAAACTGGAGAAAATAGCAAACCCTATGTATACTACATTTTTTTCCTATACATACACACCTACGATAAAGTTTAATTTATAAACTAGGTACAAGAAGAAATTAATAGTATCTAAAAATAATATAGAACAATTATAATGATAAACTGTAATAAATGTTATGTGAATATGGTTTTTCTCAAAAGATCTTACTGTACCGTTTATATACTCTGCTTTGAGTCCATTTCTCCTTCCAGATACAATCTCAGACGTTAACTTTTTCTTTCTCTTAAACAAATGATAGTATACTACACCCTTACACATAATTTTTTTTTAAACTTCATTTGGAATCAGCACATGTAGAACTTCCTAATTCTTCACTACTATGTATTATTTCATTGTGGTACTAACCTGGTGTTGACCACAGGAAACTGAAACTATAGAAAGCAAAACTGGGAATAAGTACTTTAATCATTGTTTTAAAGCAAAACAGGACTGAGGATGCAGTCAGTGTTAGGGCTTTTTCTTTCTGCAATTTCTTCTGGCTATTTTAACCAGGTGGAAAGAACTGACTGAGTGCAGATTTAGGGGGAAAAAAAATTGTACGTCTAGAGTGTGAAAAGGTCTTCCCCAACCCCATGCAGTTAAGGTAGTTACTGGGCAGGCGGAGCTGCATGCTTTGTGTTGGCAGAAAAGTAACAAAAAGAGGTATGATCATGGCCTGTGAACCATAATCCTGGGGAGAAAGTGGAGAGTTTCAGCACACTAAAAAGGAAAGGTGGAGCTGGAGCTGGGGCTCAACAGTAGCACGCTTGTCTAGCATGTGTGAGACACTAGGTTTGATCTCAGCACCACACAAAAAGTAAATAAATAAAACAAAGGTATTGTATCCGTCTACAACTAAAATATTTTTTTAAAAAGGAGAAGGTAGCTGCTTGGGAGGCAAAAGTAGAAGGGTCACTTGAGTCCAGGAGTTCAAGGGCAACTGGGCAACAGGAACTGGGCAACTGTTCCTGGGCAACATAGTGAGACCCAATCTTTACAATTAGAAAAAACTGGAAAAGGGATAGACTCTGTGATCCTAGTAAACATGAAATAATACATAGCAGTGAAGAATTAGGAAGTTCTACATGTGCTGACAGGGAACAAAGATCCCAAATGAAGTTTAAAAAAAAATTGTGAGTAAGAGTGTAGTATACTATAATTTGTTTAAGAGAAAGAAAAAGTTAACATCTGAGATTGTATCTGGAAGGAGAAACAGACTCAAAGCAGAGGTGGCCTCTGGGGAGGAAATGGGGGGATATGGAAAGAACAGGGTAGAAAAACAGATTTTCTTTTCCATGAATTTTGTACCTTTTGCATTCTGTACCATATATATAAAACTCTGTATGGTCTTCATATACACACATGCAGATACATACATGCAAGAGTGGGGGTCACTTGTATGAAACCATGAAGTAGCATTTTTTCTGATCCCCTTTTTATAAGAACCCTACATCCTCCTCCAGGTACTAGCTATTCTGCTGCCTACCCTCCTCCACCCCTTGATTTCCCACAGTATCCTAATTTTTCTTCTCCACTTTACTCTATCCCTTCAGCCTCCCCTATTCCTGCTAAGCACCCCTGCAGTGAAAAATATCTGTTCCTTGTTGCATTCCTTCAGAACCCTGCAGAACTAATCAATTAACCCTTGTTAAATTTTCCCCTCTCGGATAGATCCACCTATAATGAACTTCATCCCAGAGGTGACAGTGAGGATTTGGAGGGCAAGTGAGAACACCATGCCTGAGACTTGAGAGACCTGAGTCTCATTTAGGTTCTGTGACTTGGAGCAAATTGTTTTACTTTTCTGGGTCTCAACTTCTTTAACTGAAAAAGAGGGCTACAAGATGTGATCTGCCACTGAGGCTCTTTTCACATCTAACATCCCCCAAATCCCACCATGCACTGTACTTCTCTGATTCCCATCCCCCTCTAAATTGCTGGTGTGTGTTGTATGTGTTGAACGGCACCATCCAAGTGCATGCCACATAGATCATTTTAAATAGACTAGGAACCTCAGTTTAAAAAATACAAAGAAACAGATGAAATTAGTTTTAACAGATTTTATTTAACCCAATATATCCAAAAACTATCACTTAAACATGCAATCAACATTAAAAAATCAGTTTCCTTTTTTTTTTTTTTTTTTAAATTTGGTCTTCAACAATCAGGATGTATTTTACAATTACAAAACATCTCAATTTGGACTAGCCATATTTCAAATGCTCAAAAGCTATATTTGGCTGATGGCCAAAGTACTGAACACTGCAGGTTTAGAAAGTCTGAAAAGAAAGCCCTCCCTTCACTTTGACATCATTAAGTCCAGAAATGAGCACAGCCTACATCCATAGCTAAGGTGAGGTCACAGGAGCAGGATGAGTTCTGAGTTCCTCACCTGGTAGCTGTGGTTAGGTACCAGAGAGCACTGTAGAATTCAGGACAAACAACAAAGATCCTAAAGGCCTGAAAGCTGAATGACACTGGGGAGCTTGAGGGAGAACAAAAAAATGAGTTGTACATAATCAAGTCTTTATGTTCAGGTTTTTCACAACACAAAACAGCACAAATTCACCAAAAGCATGTAGCCCTTTTATGTCACTTACATTCTCATTAAACCCTCTGAGCACCTTCTCATTTCTAGGTTCCTCACTGGGCCCTGGGATACAGCTGGACCCTGGTAACTGCAACCACTCACAAGAGCTCCTCCCTGGGGCAGTATGTGCTAAGTGCTTCCTATGAATAACCTCTTTACTCATCCAAAAGTCCTTGTGAGATAAGAATTTAAGAGATGAGAACCTGAGGTTGAGAAAGAATAGATTACATAAAGGATCAGAATCCTACTCTTAAAAGCCACCACAGCCACACTACCAGCCTCAAACAGCTCAGAGCACTCAAGGCAATGAGGAATTATGCAACAATAAGGTCACAAGGGATAAGAAAAAGAAAGAGAGAGAGAGAGAGAGAGAGAGAGAGAGAGAGAGAGAGAGAGAGAGAGAGAGAGAGAGAGAGAGAGAGAGAGAGAGAGAGAGAAGAAAGAAAGAAAGAAAGAAAGAAAGAAAGAAGAAAGAAAGAAAGAAAGAAGAAAGAAAGAAAGAAAGAAAGAAAGAAAGAAAGAGAGAGAAAGAAAAAGAAAGGGAGGGGAAGGAAGGAAGGAAGGAAGGAAGGAAGGAAGGAAGGAAGGAAGGAAGGAAGGAAGGAAGGAAGGAAGGAAGGAAGGAAGGAAGGGAAGGAAGGGAAGGAAGGGAAGGAAGGGAAGGAAGGGAAGGAAGGGAAGGAAGGGAAGGAAGGGAAGGAAGGGAAGGAAGGGAAGGAAGGGAAGGAAGGGAAGGAAGGGAAGGAAACAAGACCTGGAAGCAGGAGGGCTTGGGGAAGGATTCCCAGAGGCTCCCTGGAGCAAGTCTAGAAGGTTGAGGAGCTCCCCAGAGCAAGAACAGGGCCTTCCAGCAGAGCATCAACCTACAGCAGAAAGGCCTACAGAAACCCTGATTGCCTGGTGGTTGGAGGCAGCATGTCTAAGGAATAGAGTTCCCACAGAAACGTGGAAGTATTTCACCAAAACCTATACCTAATGGGCCTTAACTAACATGATGAATCTGCATTTTATCCTGGGGGTCATGGAAACCACTAAAGAATTTTCTCTAGGCTTGTAAATAGGACAGATTTTCTTTTCTTTTTTCAGATTTTCATTTTTAAAAAATCATTCTAAGCCAGGTACATAAGTCCCAGCTACTAGGGAGACTGAGGCAGGAAGATCATTTGAGCCCAGGAATTTGAGGCCAGCCTGGGCAAACCAGCAAGACCCCTATCTCAAAAAAAAATGTATTCTACAGGAGGGAATCTCAAAATTTGCCTGATTCCCTTTGTCTCCCTGGGGTTCTAAACTCAATTTAAAGGATATTATAAAAAGCGTAGATTTGTTTCCTGCAAAGAGTTGGAACATGTCCTAGGGTTTTAGATTTAATTCTAAGGGTCTATGACTTTTTCTTTCTCTAAAGAGAAGTTAACTCACAAACCCTGAAAATGAACCAATACAAAGCTAATAAGTACCTCCTGTATTCTTGGCTTCAATGTTGACAGGGGTCCCAGTATGGGCAGCATACTTGGCCTTCAATGAAGAGGCCAGCCCTGGCAGGAAGCTTTCATGATTCTGACACAGTAGTACTCTACATTTACTTACAAAGAAACATGAGAAAAAAAAACACTCAAATGTTTCAACTCCTCAATGCCAATGCCAAGGCTTCCTTCCCTAAAGCCTATTATTCACTGCCTTCAAAGACCACATCTTACCTCAGCCCAGCCCCCACACATCTTTTCCAGCTCACCTGATTACCCAGTTCCATTTTCAGCTCATCAGCCTCTGAGGCTGGCCTACTTTCAAGTCTACACAAGCAGAAAAATTTGGGCATTATACAAACAACAGAATATAATTAGGACAACAGGACATGCGGGGGAGGACTTGCCTCAGCATGTACCAAAGACACAAGGATACAGACAAAAACTAGATAAATAACTATGGGGCAGTTTTCAGGGAAGGAGAGAGTGGCAGGCAGAAAGAGTAGACAAGGACACTGAGTGTAACTGAGCAGGGTTTGACCACTAACATGCTGGATAAGTGAGCTGAAGACCAAGAGGCACCAAGCAAGATCACTTTACCCAGTGATAAAGGATGAGCAAGCTCACTTTGCTTTCAGTGGTCACCTGGGTAGTTCCGAAAGCCCCGCCCAATTCCAAGCAGTGAGAGGCCTCAAGCAGCAGGAAGACTTCATACCCACTGCAGGACCAGGGGAACAGTGACTTGATATGTAATTATAACAGGTCTATGGAGAGAAACAGAGGAGAAAAGAGGGAGGCTCTCGCTGATCTCACTCTAATTAAAGTGCTGTCCTATAAGAAGATTTTCTACATTCCCCATCCCCAAACCCCTCCCTTCCAAGGGGCCTGAGTGTAGAGTGCAGAGAAGTGGGTGCTTAGAGGGCATAACAGCAGCTCGACACAGTTCACTCATCCAGAATGTTCCCCCTGGAATGAGGTTGGCCCCACTCCAACAGGGGCCTGGCTGGCACCACAGAAAAGACTATTCTCCTTCTGCTGTGGCAGAGATGGAAAATGAGAGGCCAAGGTGCATGTGGAAGACTACTCAGTCATGGAGGGGGAGCTGGTAGAGGCGAGCAAACATGGCCTTCCGGATCCGGTGGAAGAGCTGAGCCAGCTGGTAGAGGAAGGGCAGGGAAGAAGGAGATGCTGCAGGAAGAGGGAAAGACCATGTAAATGCCCCTTCTCTCACACCTGTTTTCACTCCACCCATTACTTGGCCCTCAGGAGCTCTGCCATCTGGGGGTGCACATTTGGCGCTTCTGTTATTTGCATCTTCCTCAATAATAAGGAATCTCACTTTCTCTGGTATATGTTTTCTTCCACTTGAATTACAATGACCTTAAATTTGCTAAGAAAAAGACCCAGATTTAATCTAACTTTTTAATATTTAAAAAAAAAACTGGTTAATAGTGGCTGTCTTTGGGAAGAATAATTTTGGGATAATCTTTCACTACATTTGGTACCTTTCTGTATCTTTTAAATTTGGAGCTATATGATAATTTACTATATACAGTATAATTTCAATTATACTGAAAATAAAATAAACTAAGATCTATCAGGTTTTTTGTTTTCCTTGTTTGAATTACTGATTTAACAGGGAATATACATTTCTTTCTTTGAAAGAAAACAGTGTGAGGCTGAGGTAGGAGGATCACTTGAGTCCAGGGATTCAAGGCCAGCTTAGGCAACATGGTAAGACTACATCTGAAAATAAAACAAGAAAAGAGAAAGGAAAAGAATTGTTTGGTGCTGGGGACAGAACCCAGAACTCCAACCACTCTGAGCACATGCTCTACCACTGAACTTTACCCTTCATTCTTAAAAAATTTTTTTTTTTTTTTTTTTTTAAAGCTACTGACAGTCAACCATTCTTATATCCTTTCTAGCAGTTCTAACTGTAGTCTACTTGCAGGTCCTCTTCTCTTTTTGGCCAAGGCACTTCTGAAGAAGTATTGAGCAGCCCTGGAAACAGCAAGTTCAAATGGCCTGATCATCCTCATTCAAATCAGCATTTATGAGACTAAAGGGCTTAGAGAAAGCATAAAGAATTTCTAAGTTTTTATGAAGTCTCTGGAACAAAGCAGAAAGCCAAAGGGTAGACAATAGGAAAGAACACAGATTATCCTTAGCCTTTTGTGTGTGGGTGTGTGTGGTGCCAGGGAATAAATCCAGGGCCTTGCACAAACTAGGCAAGTGCTTCACCACCAATCTACATCCCCAGCCCTATCCTTACCATTTCTGAGAGCTACCTAGTGACTTTTTGTATAGCAAATAGAGCTTTCTGGAGGAAATTTCTACTCAGAATCAACTTGAGCTATGTAAATTTAAAAAGAAAAAAAAAAAAAAACTGGGTGAATAAGGGAATGAGAAATGGGGAAAATAGGAAAGATCTAAATATTAAACTTTAAACAGCTTTAAACTTAAAAAAACTTTACACCCAAAATTCAAAGAACCTAATCAACAAATGGGCTAGGGAACTGGGCAGACACTTCACATAAGGTACACAGGTGATCAACAAATACATGAAAAAGTGCTCATCAGCTGTAGTAACTAGAGAAATGCAAATTAAAACCACCCTAAGATTTCATATAACTCTAATTAGAATGGCTATTATCAAGAACACAAGCAATAATAAGTGTTGGCATGGATGTGGGGAAAAAGGCACACTCATACATTGCTTGTGAAATTATAAATTGGTGTGGTTGCACCAATTTACAATTTGTATGGAGATTCCTCATAAAACTTGGAATGGACCCACCATTTGACCCAGCTATCCCACTCCTCAGTTTATACCCAAAGGACTTAAAATCAGCTTACTACAGTGATGCAGCCACATCAGTGTTCATAGCAGCTCAATTCATAATAGCTAGATTGTGGAACCAACTGACATGCCCTTCAGCTGATGAATGGATAAAGAAACTGTGGTATATATGCACAATGGAATACTACTTGGCCATAAAGAAGAATAAAATTATGGCATTTGCTGGTAAATGGATGGAGTTGGAAAATATCATGCTAAGTGAAACAAGTCAAGCCCAAAAAACCAAAAGCCAAATGTTTTCTCTGATAAGTGGATGACGATATATAATAAGAGGGGGTAGCAGGGGGAAGAGAAGAATGAAGGAACTTTAGATGGCATAGAGGAAAAAGGGGTGGGAGGGGGTTGGGGATGGAAAGATAGTAGAATTAAACCGACAGTATTACCCTATGTATATTTATGATTATGTGAATGGTGTGAAGCTACATCATGTACAACCACAGAAATGAAAAGTTGTACCCCATTTGTGTATAATTAATCAAAATGCAGACTGTAAAAATTTTTTTAAATTTAATTATAAAAAAAAAGTGGCAGCTTTAAAAACAAATTGTAGGGGCTGGGGTTGTAGTTCAGTGGTAGAGTTCTTACCTAGCATGTGTGAGGGACAGGGTTGGATCCTTAGCATCACATAAAAATAAACAAATAAAATAAAGGCATTCTGTCCATCTACAACTACAAAAATAAAAAAATAATTTTAAAAAAATTGTGTGAGTCACTTTAACTCTCTGGTTCTTGTTTCTTGACCAAAAAATGAAAGAAAATTAAGGAACCAGCATAAGGGTTTCTGGTTTTCCCTCCAGTCTAAAAGTCATATAATTCTAAGTCTGAATTAATAAACAGAGTGGAAATTAGATCATAACTCACGGAAAGTAACAAAAAAACCTAAGAGTGTTCACCTAACCTTATTCTACTATTTACACATCTCAACAGTTAATTCAGGAAAAAACCAACAGTATTCCCAAGTATCACTTAGGGGAGCTCATTTCTATTTTATAGCAAGACAGAAAACAGAATCATCATCAAAATGTTCAATGTTTACCAATTATGGGAGTTTCTATATTGGAATATTATTTAGTTATTTAAAGTCATGTTTTTAAGAATATTTATGATACATAAAACTGCCTATCATACCACCATATCCATACTCATAAAAAAAGACTTCAAATTTAACCAGTGCAGTAGCAGGGATAGCTGATTTTCTTCTTTGCTTCTCTTCTCTCTCTCTTCCTCCTCCCTCTCCCTCTTCTTCTTCCTCTTTTCTTCCTCTTCTTCCTCCTCTTCCTCACCTTCCTTTTCTCTATTTTCCACTCCTCTCCCCTCTTTGGCAGTACTGGGTATTATTAAACCTTGGAACACTCTATAACTGAGCTATAGCTCCAGGCCTTTTCTTTAAATTTTGAGGCAGGGTCTAAGTTGCTGAGGCTGATTTGGAATTGGTGATCCTCATGCCTCAGCTCCTAAGTAGCTGGGATTATAGTCATGCACCACTGTGCCTGTCTCCACATTTTCTAAAATGTAGAAGTATTTCACTTACAATTTAATGTTTTGTAACAGAAACACTTTTGTAACATTAACACTTAAACATTACACTTAGATCAAAGCTTTTAGATATTGTGATGAAGGGTTTTTTATTGTTTTGTTTTTAATTCTGAGGTTCTAGTCAGAGTTCACCCCTAAATAAAGCAGACTCCTACATGACTCCATCAGTATTCAGAAGCACACTCAAAGAGCAAAGTGGATTTTCTCCAAACTGCTCCCAGAGACTCTAGGGCTAGCCTTCCCTTTCAGGTAGGGCTGACTTCTGTTTAAATCCTCATTGTAGCAGAGGGCTTAGGGAGCAATGTGGCTCCATCCCCAGCAGGGCTCTGATAGGAGTACAGAAAAGCACCTATTCCCACAGGCCCAACCACTGTCAAGGACCCCTTCCCCAGAAAGGAGTGGGTGGAAGTTTCTGTCACTCACCTGGATCAATCCTTACCACTAAGAGACAGAGGATCAAGGTGGCAAGGAGGCTCCTCTTGAAGGACAGAGAAAGGAAGTGGCTCACAGCACAGTCCCAAAGTCGACGAAGCAGCATCAGTAGTGACAGGAACTTGTGGGAAAATGAGCCTGGTCAGGGGACAGAGTGTAACTTCAGGGTAAGTCAGGAGAATAGGCTTCCCTGGCCTTGAGTTCTAAGCTAAATTATAAGAGTTGAGCAAAAAAGTAATAAAGATAATTTTCTCATTTACCTCATGAAGTTATTCAAAAGTAAATTCCAAAAGTTTCAAAATTGTTTTGAGGACAGACTACATTGTCAACTGCAATGTGCTGATAGCACCTACTTAGCTGGGTAAGCCCGGCATATCTGGTGTCTCTTTTAATTGTCTCATTATTTTATAGCCTTATTTATATCCTGGCCTATGACATATACATAGAGTAACACAGAGCCATAGTTCTGACTGCCACATTAATACAGGGAAATGAAAGGCACTTGATACATATACTGAAGAATTCAAGAGTCAGACTGTGAATAAACATGAACACTACCAGTCCAAGAGCAAGTGGTACCAATCCTGACAAAGAACCTGGACTTGCCATGAAACACCTCCTCTCACCCTCTCTCTCTCAGGAGGTGCAGGGCAGAGAGCCAAGACAGCTATAGAGGATCCTTGAAGCCAGCAACCTGCTTGCAAAGAAGTGATTCTATCTCAACAGGTTCATGCTTTTATAAGCACAAAGAGAAAAATACTTTTGAGAACAGGATTATAGTCTCCTAATTAAACTAAGGACCTTTTTATAACTAAAAAAAAAAAACAAAACAGCAATAGTTCTATTCTATATTCCACCAAGAGAAATATGAGGATCAGTGAGTAAAGACTACCAGGTGAAAATTTTAAATTTAGCATAATCAAGAACTTTTCTACAGAACTGTCTAGAGATGGAATGTGCTGTTTCAGGAGACAATGAGTTTTCTATCTTTACAAGTATTTACACATAAACTCGAGGAGATAAAGGAGATAAAGGATTTAGGGGTCAGGAGCAGGGTCTGGAGTACAGGGTCTTTAAATTCTCTTTTAACAAAACAATCCCCATACCCACCTTTGTGTAAGTGACCCTAGCATGATGATAGCTAGAAGCCATTGTGTAAAACTGCATGCTAATGAGTAAGTTAGACTTCAACTGAAAAAAGAAAAACAAACAAACAAACAAAAACCCACTCAAAAGCTCTAGTTAAGTGAAGGCAGACAGGAGTTTGGGTAGGAGCCCAAAGCTGAAAAATAAATAATAATTATTTCATAAGTCAAGCTACCAAATTATGATGTTAAATTTCTCAGCTATCCTGAGTACATCTGTTATGTGTGTTGGGGCCAGCATTAAAGGAGTGACAACCTACCAGGCTAGTATGGTGGAAGCAGGAGATCTAGTGAGAGGATCTCAAGGAGACGATGACTGACTGACCTTAAAAGGAAGGTGACCTTCAGGAGACCAGAGTTACAATTCAGAGACCCAGATGGAGACTCCTATATGGAGATTCTCATTTCATTGCAAATTTCAGAAGGCCTGGTTGGCTTTTTTAGGCATCTCAATGGGTTTTCTATTCCGTGATTCAAGAGTTTTTCATACAAAGACTTGCTCCCAAGGTCTTAGGAAAGCCATGAAGGACCTAAGATGGACACAAAGTCTGCAACTTCACTCTATAGAGACCAAAGGTATAATCCTACCTTCCTGGTTTAGTTTTTGGGCCTCCTGTGAGCCTGAGCATTCCTGTTTCCACTGTTGCCTCACTGTACGAATAGCCTGGAGCACTTCTAGTCGCTGGTCCTCACCAAAGGCTGCAGAGCCCACCACAAGCTCTTCAGCCTCCAACAAGCGGCCCAGAGGCAGTAGCACCCGCTGTATGTGAAGTTCACACAAAGCTCCATATTCTGTAAGGTTCTGGTTGTCTGGGTCTTGAAGCCAGGCACTGACCACATCCAGTACTGCTCCAGGCTCTTGCATTTTGCTGTATAAAAGAATGCTGCATCCCCAAATAATGCAATTCCCAAAAAAAGTAGAGTCAGTGCTCCAAGGTTGGTTATTTCTCATAATCTCTATGCTTCTCCTATCCAACCCCTCCCATGTCCTCCAGTCATTCCTTATGGAATTCCTTATGGTTGTTAAAGAATCAGACTTCCTAGGAAGTGGCAAGCAGCTCTCTCAGTTCTACTTGTCATTACACTTCATTCCTATTCCCTGTCCCCTCTCTTCTTCTTTTCCTCTATTCCAGTCCTAAAATCCCCCTTCCTCGTCCTTTACTGCTGTTTTGAAGTCTGACAAAAGCAGGGAGAATTAACTTTGGAGGGAAATGGTTAGGGAAGGGGAAAGAGGAAGTATTAGATCCTAATTCAGGAGAGAAAAGGAAAATCCTCTTGTTCTTATACTGATCAAGTGTCAGCAAAAAGGACCTACCACAGCTCCAGGACTTTCGGGGGTAGCTTTTCAGGGACCTGGTAATACTGAAGGACCCAGGAGAGAACTTCCTGCCACCGATCCATTTCTGCCAGGGCCTGGATCCCCACAATACACAAGGAGCATTTCACCTCCAAGTAGCTGTCAGCAGAAAGACAAATTCCGTTTTAGAAGTGGTTCCCCTTCAATTCCACTTCAACTCCACCCTGGGACTATTTTCCAGCTCCCACCTTGGCAGCCATTACATCTCCTGTCCCAATTATTCAGTCAGGACTCACACAATTGGTCTCATGGGTGGTCCTCCCCACCCCCCAAAATTCTTAGAGGGAAATCATTGTTGCCCAACATGCATATTTGTATGGAGGTGAAATCAAGTTTGAATGAACAGAAAACGTAATGCTGAGGTGAAAATACCAAGGTTCAGTACAGACACTTTTGAGAACTAGACACTTGTGAGAACTAGAAATAAGTGTATGCTTAATGAAGAAATGCGCTTGGAGCATGGCTTCTGGCTACTTATAGGTTTAGGAACTCCATAACTGGACTTTGAGAATTACCTAGTAAAGTTTCTCCACGTGTCCAGAAGCAAAGTCTTCCACATTCAATACAACAAACCCTCCAGCTCTCTAAAAGCTCAACCAGTGTTTCCTAGTTCATCCTTTTCTGCAGTCAGCTTTGACTATTCTACCCACCAATTTCCTAGTGTGCCCTAACCCAATTTTACAATCCACTGAGAAATGGTGCCCTCAACTGCCAGAGTAGGCTGGTGGAATTAGAAAGAGCAATGCAGAACCAAGGTTTTTCTCCAGATTAATTCTTTATTCCAATCCTTCAACAGGACCAGAACACTACTCCTGCTTTGACCCCCCACTCCCATTTCCAAGATCAGCCAAAGTCTCTGGGCTGAACAGTTGTGGGCTGGGAGTACCTAAGGAAGGATTTCCACTACCTGTTTACCGAACCAGCTTACTATTGAACACCTGACACACATTCAAGCTCCCCACCATGCCATTCTACACTAGAACCAGAAGCAAGGGTCCCACTAGATTCGGTTACATGACCGCATCTTCATTGTACAGTGCCTCAGTTTCTTCCTGTGTAACAAGGGCCCAAGATGCACAGTCTCCCACAAAGGACCCACTAAGGAAAGTCAGATGTAAGGCTCCTTGTGTGCAATTTGGGAAAATAAAACAAACACACACACACACACACATTCTGTAACTTTTGAGTCCTCCCCAAGAGCACCCGGAAAAGAATCAAGCCCAGCACGTACGTGCCCGCGGGCTCTTCGGTCAGAGAGTCGTTGGCCAGGCTCTGCCAGGCCCGCTCGCAGGTCTCCAGCGCCGCGCGGAAGTCCAGGTGCACCACCAGGAGGTCGGCCGCCTCCTCCAGCAGATGCACCGCGGGAGTCGCTACCCGGACCACGCGCACCGGCTCGCTGCTCCTCAAGGGGCCCCCAAGCCCCTTAAGAGGGGCTGCAGAGGTCGAGGCGTCGTTCTTCATCACCAACCTGGGCTCAGAGCCCGTTTTCTCAACCGTCAGAAGGGCCGCTTCTCCCGATATTCCGCAATATCCTGAGTCTGCATGGAAGAGGAGGGGAAAGTCTTCCTACCCTTCCCCACAACCCATCCCGCGGTCGATTCTGGAGAAGGAAGTGGGGCGGGGCGGGGCGGGGGTGCGTATCTAAGACAAAAGCTCGCCAAAAGCCTGGCATTCGGGGAACCAGTCTACACGTCGGATTTGCAGAATTGCTGCATCCATTGGAATACCTGGCCCTAGTTTCTCCCGCGCCACACCTTAACTCCGATCAGCTCTCCTGGCAAACAGAACCCAGGTTCAGCGGGGCGCGGGGAGCGGGGGCAGACATCTTTGGCGGTTCGGCTGACGTGCGCCAGTTCCGGACTCTGGAACGCTGGGAGTTGTAGTCTCCTGCACTCGACTGACCCACCTTGCATAAATGGAGATGGTACTACAACCCCCAACATGCCGCGCACCAGCTGTCACAGTCCTGGAAGAAAACATCAGCGCACAGGCTTTGGGATCGAGAAACAGGGACAAATGGACTGTTAGCAAAACCACAGCTGTCTTGGGAGGTACCCTCGCTAGCCAGTTTCGTCAAAGGCTGGACGGAAGAAATTCCATTAACTGAGATGGAGCCACATGCACGTTTCTAACTCTTGAGTTTCTGCGGGTGTGGCAATTAGAACTTCTGGAAGGAACACTAGGAAAGTCACTGAAAGAAAACAGCAAAGCTGTCCGCTTTTTCAGAATACTTTCAGCCTTCTCAAACCTAGCTCACAATTCGTTCAATGCTTAAAGGGCCTGACGTTGTACGACGCGTTTTGTGTGCAATCGTTTAATTCTTCCCTCCCCTTTTTACAGATGAGGACATGGACCCTATTTAAATAATTTGCTGACGGTCACACACCTAGGAAGTGATGGAAATACTGTCAAAGTAAGCAACTTTTTGGTACAATTGCATGTGTTCTGCTTCAGAAGCAGAACTGAGTCTATGCTTTCTATTCAGGGGATGCACAGTCATCACACAAACAAGTAGATAAGTTCCTTGAACCCTCATTGTCTACATAATATAAATATATGGTGAAAAACAAAATCATGCAGCGTGTAATGAAATTTATGATAAAAAGCTAGGACTAGAGAAGGTATTTGATAAATTGTAGCTATAAAAACTACATAATCCTGAACAGATACACAAATTACTTCTATTATTATAGCATGTGTTTCACCCAGGCTTTGTCAAACTTCCCACATTTATACTACAGCCTCTTGACTTCCATTTCTCCCCAGTTCTCTACCTTCTGAACTCTATCCAAAGCATCCCTAGAATTATTTGCTCCCCTCGTGATTAGGTTAGACAGGCCAGGCACAAGAATAAGTGCTTGCTCATGTCATGTATTTCCTTCCCTTGTCACCAAGTATAGACTTAACCATCTTCTGGGCTTACAGCTCTCTGCAAAAAGCTGATGTAAAAACATCAAGTCCATAAGACTCAGGAAAAAGAAGTGTGGACACTGTGACCACATAAGGTGCCAGGACTTCATTTATCCCACAAATATTTTCTGAATACCTACTAGATGGCAGGCACTATTCTAGGCCCTGAGGATTCCACAGTGAACAAAAGAAACCCAAAATGTCTGTTTTCCTGAACTTACATCATCATGGAAGAAAAGAGACAAAAATAAAGCAAATGGGGTTGGGCATATAGCTCAGTTATAGAGCACTTGCTTAGCTTAGCATGTGCAAGGGCCTGGGTACCATCCCCAGCACAATAAGGAGAAATAAATGAAATAGACAAGAGAGACTAGGAGTGACAACAGTGGGGAGGTAAAATTGGTATCTGCATTTAATTTTATTTTCTAATGGTAAATTCAGGTGTGAGGACACAACAGAAGGAAGAATATAACCCTTGTGCTTAGCACTAGCCCCTATCATTGGAGTCACTGTTCACTTTGGAACACTGCCCTAGGGCCAACAAATTCTGTGTTTTTGTGAGAAGCCCTTCTTTTTTGCCAGGCAATATTCATTCCCCCACAGCAAAATCTGGAGAAAAAGCAGAGATCCTTAGGAAGTATGAGTAGCTCTAAGACTGAGCGTGCCAAAATGTTTGATCAGTTCTACCTCAGATTTGACATTAATTGATGAAGATTGTAGTAATAACATAATTATTAGGTTGGAACTGCAAAAAACAAAAACAAATCCCCACACTCACACACCAAACCAGAACCATTTCTCAGAACTGAGTTCAGAAATCTGCCAGGCAAAAACAGGAAAGCAGAAAGAGCAGCAGAAAATACACCTGAGTGAGCTGAGGCAAGGTGAGGCTGGTGCAACTTCCCAACTTTCTCCTCCAGGCATACCATCTTTAAAAGACTGCTGCCAGGGGGGAAAAAAAAGATTGCTGCCTAGAAAAATTCTTCCTTCATTTCTAGCAAATTTCTTGGTGTTCCAAATTTATCCAAGAGATGGCAGCACAGTCTTAAAAGAAGCAGATTTGCCAGAAACAATTTTGTCTGTTTAGTGGTGAGTAAACCAGAATGAGGTCAAGACATTTAAAGGGGAATGGGGAGTACTCAAAATCATATAAAAATAAGATCGTGTTCCATTTGTGTGTTTCACCTGATTTTCAACTACATATACAGGGCTTCACAGTAGTTTATATGTAACAGTCTGACCTTTGCAGTTATGCCCACAAATCGATTCCTCAACACACAACCACTATGATACACCATCTCCTCTATATCTGAGTGTACCCAGAATTTCTTAAGCTAAGAAACATAAATCCTAAACAGAAGCAAAAGCATTCTATCTGAACAGGTATTATATATTACACCTAAGCAACTAACCTTCTTTCTGACTCGGATCATGATGCAACCAACCCATCCTTCTTTCATTTTCTCATCCTTGGGCTAAAACAAAGGGTGGAAATAAGGACTGTTTTCCATGATCTATAAGGTCTGGCCCACGTTAATATTTGTATTGTTGGAATTGTTTTATTCGCCGAGCAAATGAAACACCAATATCCAAATTATGATTCATTCTCAACCCTATCCAAGCTCTGAAACTTGGTTTATTTTCTTCTGTTTGGCAGAGTGATCAGGGCACTTCCTTAATCTGCATCTGCAGGTTTGCTCAACATGTTTCTTCAATGATGAAACCACGTGACCACGACATAGTTTCTGACTTCTCTGTGCCTTAGTCTTCTTATCTGAGGATACTAATACTAATATCTGCCACACAGAGCAACTGCAAGGGTCAGAAAAGAACCTTTGACATCCCACCAAACCCCTTAAATCTATGAAATCATTCAGGCTAATATAAGGTATAGTGTTTGGAGGAATGAATAAAGAACAGAAAGACTCTTATTATACTTTGTTCTGTAATCTTACTTTCTGACCTGGAGTCCAACTCTAGACTCTTCCACATCTGCAGTCAGCCTGACCTATCTTGCTCTTTCAAACTGGTTCCACATTTCAGACTAATAAACAAGATCCACAGCTGTTCCCTCAAACCCATCCCACCAGTCAGTCCCTCAGTACCAAGACATCTAGAGCAACACTGCGGGCAACAGATTAAGCCAAGTGTGGACCTTTGGTCAGACATAAGCTAAGAAATAAATGTGGGCAGGGTGGAGAGGATGTTTCCCCAGGTTGTACAAGGGACGTGACTACCTGGTGCCAGACCTTTGTCAGCTACATGGCATTTTTATGGCTCTTTCTGAAAGCCTGGACTTGGAGTTCAGGGCTTTTCCTGTTTTTTCCTTTCCCTATAGACACAGCAGAACTCTGTTTCTGTATCTAAGAAGTAATCATCACAGTGGCAATCGTTCTGTAGAGCACTTTACAATAATATTGATAGCTCAATTTATATAACATTGTATTGGCTATATGCCAGGTGCTCTTCTGAGTGTTGAACATTTAACTCATTTTAATCTTCAACAACCCTATGACAAAGGTCCTGGTATTATCCTTGTTTTGTAGGTGAAGAAACTGAGGTATAGAGAAGCTAATTAACTTGCCCAAGGTCACACGACATGCCTATAGCAGGGGAGGGCTTAAAACCAGGCTTTTTGGCACCATAGTTTTTCTTCTTACTGGGACATAACACTTGTCTTATTTGAGCTTGACAGCATAACTGAGAGCAAGATAACATTATTATTGTTATTATTATTATCCCTATTTACTGACAGAAAACTAAAGCTCAGAAACTCTGCCCAAGCTCAAAACGCATGATTTCAATGGCAAAGCTGGAATAAAAACTGGAGATTTCCTAGCAGATCACATGCCCAGTGGCCATCCATTCCCTAGCACTGCAAACAAACAAACAAAAAAAAAAAAAAAACAAGGGATCTGGGGTTGTAGCTCAGTGGTAGAGCTCTTCACTAGCACACTCAAGGCTCCTGGTTCCATCCCCAACACTAAAGAGATGAGCTTGGAAGGAAGGAAAAGAGACTGATTAAAGAATCATTAGTCACGCCTCTTCATCAACCTTAAAAGTGACTGGGGAGTCCTTGTAGGGAGACCTTCTCTTACCCATCCCAGGAAGATTTGTTTAGAGAAAACTGAACAAATCTTCCTGATGCCAGACCAAGACTGCTCTTTGGAATAAGTGATGGATGCTCTCCAGTGACAGATAGTTCAGCTCTAGCTCTGTCATGGAAGGGTGTAATGCTCTTTCCTACCTCAGAGTCTTTGCTGATCTCATTTAATTCAAATTCTCAAATGTACTTTGCTTTTTCCATGCCTCCCCTATTGGTCCTTTCAACTTCCACATTTCCTTTTAGTTGTGTCATTCCCCTATTGAACTATGCCCTTCTGAGGACAGGGACAGGATCTCAAACATTTCTGCATCCCTGTGCTGTTCAGCATAGTGCACAACAGCAGGCAAGCAATGCTCCAGAGGGGCCCCTTTTCCAGAGCTGTTCTGTGCCATTTGGTCTTGACATTCCAATACCCTTGCCAGAGACCACTGGCTGAAACAGTTTGAAACCAAAAACACACATGACCCAGCCCGACCTCTGGGAAAAGAAATACTTAGAGATGTTTCCAAAAGTTGCTACCCCAGGGGCTGGGGAGATAATTCAGTGGGTAGAGTGCTTGCCTTGTAAGCACAAGGCCATGGGTTCAATCCCCAGCACCAAAAAGAGGAAAAAAAAAAAAAAAGTTGCTACCCCAGTCTGCCTTCTTGTCTACAAGTAATTCACAATGTCCTTTCTAGAGTATTCTTCCTTGTTTCCATGGAAATGATCTAATAAACCTGTTACTCTGAGAGAATTTTGAAGCTACAAGGAGCTTTATCACACTACAGTCAAGGAAACTGAGGCCCCACGTAGCAGCTACTTCTGAAACAGACTGACACCAGATGGAACACTAAAAAGTAAATAAAGCAAGGAAAACAGATATCACAGCATTTTTGAGGGGTACCAGGATTGAACCCAGGGTTCCCTTAACCACTTAGCCACATCCCCAGGGTCTATTTTAAGACAGGGTCTCACTAACTCCTTAGGGCCTCACTAAATTGCTGAACCTGGCCTCAAATTTTTTATCTTCCTGCCTCAGCCTCCTAAGTTGCTGGTATTACAAGCATAAGCCATCACGCCTTGCTCAGAGCACATTTTTTAACCAATGATGGTTCAACTTGGTTCAAAAATTAAGGACTGCTCAGCTCCTACCAACTGGGTTTTGTAAAGAACTCTTTCTTTGTAAGTCAGTATGCCAGGAAAACACCCTTACTGGGATTCACCTGGAACAACTCTAGGAGGTTCCAGTCTGTGTGAACCGCACTCTCTGGAGTTGTATGTTTTACACCTGCAAATCCAAACATGGCAGCCCTATTTGTTCCTACTCCACAGTAACCATGGGCTTTGACGCTTAAGTTTCAATTCATTGAGTTCTTCTAGGAACATTCTCAGTTGTTTGCGGTGATGCTGAAAACCCTGCTGATTCCCTCAACCTCAGTCTCTTGTTCTCAGTGAAGATGTGCACCCAACAGAACCAGTTATCTCCAAACACGTGCAGACTTGCCTGTGGAAAGTTCTCTGGGGAGATTCTCCCGCATGGTAAGGCACGCTGCCACCACCCTTCCATTTTGTGTCCTGCTAAGAATCGTGTTTCTTCCTGTGTATCTGGTTCTGAAACATAGTGGGACAGTGGCAGTATATTACAGGTAGGTTCATCGAGCCCTTCCCTTAATCCCTCATGACAAAAGCATGAATGAGTGGGTGAGTTTACCATTATGACATCCAGAGTCTAAAGGACTAGAAAGGAAAGAGGTGGAAAAACAGGAATCACATGTTACCATAGCAAACAAGGAAATTCATGTCTACACAGCCTATGATTGAAAGTGCTATGTTATTACAGCCATGAAACAGAGATGAAAGGGCATCTCTTCCTCCCTTTCCAGGGCTATCTTGAAGGGACTCCATTCCTCTCTGACTTATTGTCATTATGATTTTCACAACTGCTTCCTGTTCCCAGAAACTTCATTTTCCACGCCTAAGAAAACATTCTGTGGGGACAAAGGACTATCCTACAGACTCCTCCAACAATTTACCACCTGAGATCTGATTGTTCAACTAATGCTGTCTTTTGCCTTTTCATTGCTTTTGTTAAAATGATACCCAGAGTAAAAACAATCCACATGACAAAAATGTATAAAGAGATAAGAATCTGAAATACCATCATTCAAAATGACAGCCTTTAACATATTAATGAACTTCCTTCCATAAATAGCAGTCTATACGTGCAATTATACACTATTATGCTGCCCTGAAACCTGTCCTTTTTATTCTTCTGTTGGATAATGGTATTACCCATTATCTAAACAGGAAATAAAATCCTATTTTTAATAAAATAAAACAATTTACATGTTAACTGTTCTTTGTAGCCAAAAACAATTGTACATTCTTGATTCCATATAGTTTTGAAGCTGGAAGGAAAACTCTGGGACATCCATTTTCCCTCTTTGTGTATTTAAAGATAATCATCCCTCCATGTGTGCAGTATCTTATATCTCAAAAAGCACTTTCGCAGTATTTCACATATTTTCGCCAAAAGAGATGATCAAGAGTAAGATACATGATCAAAGTTGCAGCAATAATAATAGTCATAACTACATGTATTGAGCAATGGGTGTGTGCCAGGCTCTATGTTATGTTCATTGTATGCATTGTCTCATTTAATCCTCACTACACCATATTCAAGATAATATAACTAAGGCTTATATAGTTTAAATAATTTGACCAGATTTCCACAGCTAATCCTGGTGGAATTCGAATCCAGGTGTGTCTGGTTTTAAAAGTTTCTGTTATTAATCACAGCATCATACCACCTCTAATAACAACTAATCTTTGTGCAGCATTTTGCAAAACACTCTACCGTATATTGTGATCTCAATTTCAGAAAAGAAAGATTAAATGGTTTGCTTGAAGGCTCAGAGTCAGTATTTTAACCATTCTGATTCTACATCTGCTGCAGTTTCCACTACACTGTAGTATCTCTTTCCTCCAAATAAAGATACTGGGTATCAAAACTCTTAACTCTTGAGCTGGGGATACAACTCAGTGGTAAAGTGCTAGCCATGCATGTGTGAGGTCCTGGGTTCAGCCTCCAGTACTGAAAAAAAAAAAGTCCCTAGAAAGAAAATTTCTTATTAAAATCTTCCAACAATTCTTCCTACTGCAATGAAATTGGCCTCTTCCTAGACTGATTGAGTTCTCTGTCACATAGTGCACTAGTTGGGGAGAATGAGACAAAGTATGGTGCCTAAATCAGGTCCAAATCATTCCTTCATTGTGAATTTCTTGTACCATTGTCATAGGGCACTCTTTCAGAGAGGAGGGAGAGAGTATGTTTATTCTTGAGGATATGAAACTAGAGATGGTGAAAGAAAATGGAATGAGATGTAGGAAAAGCATTTATCACAGAGTGGGTAGAAGAATACAAGGAATTAAACAGCATCTTTTTTGATATATAGGCAAAGATTTGCTTTATGGAAGCCATTAGGCAATCAAAATTAATACTGTGCCCTTTAGAGATAACAATTTTTATTTATAAAGTGCTCCTTGCTGGAATGAGCTCAAAGCACTTAAAAGATGCTGGCTAATTACCCCCACCCAACAAACAATCTGGCAGCTAGGAAAAGAGATAGGTAATTATTCCCACTTTACAGGTCAGAAGACGGAGCCACATAAGAGTAGTGTCTTGATCAAAACCAGAGCTGAAAATAGTAGAAGGCAAGCTTCCTGAGAGTACTCTTCCATCTCACTTGTACAGGTTTCCTGTTTGCAGATGTTCTACTGAGAAAGGACAGCCCACTTGCTAGCCACAGAAGAGCATCAGTCACACTTTAGGAACTACAACTCCCAGCACACACCGAGAGGAGACAAGGCTGTGCCCTTAGTGCCCATTCCAGATTGCCAAATATGGAGAAGGTCTGGGTTTCGGAAGAGGAATAGAATGCTTACCAGAGAGAGAGAGAGAGAGGGAGAGAGAGAGGGAGAGAGAGAGAGAGAGAGAGAGAGAGAGAGAGAGAATGAGGTAAGTTTGGAATATTTAACTCTATCACCTAAATGTCAGCCAGGTCTCTGAAATGTAGCAGCCAAAGTCATGATCTCTTAATAAATCTTTCTAGAAGATCTCACTTTTTAAAAATCAAGCAATTAGTTCAACCAAACACTGTTTTCTCCTAGGATTAGGTGTGTAATGACGGAGTAGTTGCAGTTCTAAGAGATCAGATGCCCTTTTTTGAGCCTGAGCAGCTCAGAAAGTGATGGTGGTAGTGATGGGAGAGAAACCAGAGTTTCTGATCCAAAGGCTGGATGGATGGGCCTGGGATGACAAGGGTTACTCTTTTTCTGCCTCAGAGGCTACTAAGCCCGCCTGGTGGGAAAGGCATGAAGAAGTATTTCCACCAGTCCCATGCTCATTCTGTCAACAAACATTGATCAAAACACCCCATGGTAGAGGCACCGATCTAGATGCTGAGGGGGATGCAAAATCCAGGGCAGATATATGCCCTCAGAAGGCTTATGGGGGGCAGGGAGTGTGGAAAATAAGACAGACGGAGCAGAACTAAGAAAAACACAGACAATGCAAGGCAGTGTATTATGTATGATTTTCATTCACTATTTATTGACTGAGCACCCACCATGTGCCAAGCACTGTTCTAAGCCACTTGGAACACAATGAATACACCAAAAGAGAGAGCTTCTACTTTTCGAGATGTTACTTTCTGTTAGCCCCTGATGTCTGGGGGAAGAGTTCTCTAAGCAAAGGCAACAGCCAGCAGGTACAGAACCTTGAGGTGGAGATGAGCTGAAGAACAGAGGATGAGGGCAAGGAAATGAAGATAGAGAGCTAAGCTGGAGTCAAATCACTCAGGGCCTTATAAGGATAAGAAGAGTAGACTTCGCTCTATTTGTTGTAATGGGAAACCATTGTTTTTAACTAGTGATTTGGTGTGATCTGCGCCAGGCAAGGGGAACAGACTTTTAAATGAATTTGGAGAATGGAGGAGAGGTGTCATGGAGTTGGAATGCCAAGGAAGGCTTCCCAGCAGAAGGGGATCAGATAAGAATTCTGATCTAGAGAGATGGCATCAGGTGGGAAGAACTTCAGAAGCAGGGAATGCAGTCAGAACATCACATGGCATGTCCAGATCATCCATCTGCCTATGATCATGGGGAAAATAGTGCACTAAGAGGTTAGAGAGACAGGATATTGGAAAAAATGTTCAGGCCTCTGTCAGGAGGTTCTGAATCTCCACTTAGCAGTAATAAGACTTGAACATGCACAGATATTATCCATAGACTTAAATGCCCAGTCTGAAAATCTGGTCTCCACCAGGAGGCCAACATTGTCCCCTAAGAGATTTGTTGTTTTCAAGGCTATTGAGTCCCACATTGAAACCCAGGCAACCACTTGTTCTGTATGGGAAAGACACTCACTAGTGTGTGATAACCCTAAAGCAAATGGTACCCACTGGAGTTATGTGACAGCGCAGGTACTGATTTGCATTTTGGAGAATCATGTACAGAACCTGTGAACAGGTGACAAAGGGTGCTTTAGATGCTCCCTTAAACCCTAAGATCAAAGCCCAGCTGAATTGGCTACAGAAGAGAATTGTAATGAGAAGAACGAAGTGGGAGAGAACTGGGAGGGAGAATAGAAAAGAGGAGAATTCAAAAAGGAGGTAAGGGAAGAAGAACTTAATTTAGGTCATTCCTTTGCCTAGCAAAGCTGGGCAGGGAAGTAAAAGATTGGGGAGAAGAATGGCAAAAAGGCAGAAAAAGATTGTTTGGATAACTGAGTTGCATGTGGCTTTAGTAGAATTGTCTCAGGACTGTGATTACTTTCATGCAATATGTTGTCTATCATGGTACTGCCAGTCTGTACTTGGGATGGTGGCAAGATGCCAACATTACATTTTACAGGGATCTGACGGAGACCCTGCCCCTGAGAAAGGTAGCTTGGAACCACCTAATTACTGGTCATGCAGAATACACTGTAAGCCCACATTAAGCCTACACCAACATGGCTCACCTAACTGTTCCCTTTTTTTTTGAAATTGGGAAAACCATGGTATCATTCCAAATAAGCCAAGGAAAAATAAGATTCAAAGCAAATACCAATCCCTGCCATGCTTTCTTCTCCCCACCCTCAACTGTCAAAGAAAGGGATTTGTACACACAGAGAACAGCAGAATGTTGCATGTGTGGCATGGAAAGGGCAGGGGATGATGTTTTGGGACTGATAGGTTCTCTGCCCAGCTGGATCCATTCTAAATTCTCAACAATAGGAAGTAGCAATAAAATATTCCCTTGGACTATCACATTGAGGTTCCACATACCCTCCAACATGGTAGACCCAGCAGATTCTAAAGTGAGCCACAATATTCAGCAGCTGTACATTTCCTGCTTCTCACTTCATCTCCCTTTCTAAACAGTCATTGCATTTAGAACAGTGTAGCCCTTTACTTCCTATATCCAATATTACTGGCATACAGCCACACCCTGTCCCACACTAAGATGCCCATTGTCAAGGACCAATGAATTTCTGACTTCATTGTGGTAGCCTCACAGAATGTGGAAACTATCCAACTGAACTATCTAAGAATACCACAGCCATGTTCCATCACAATGGCTGCGCATCTCTGCCCACCTGCCTTCTCCTTGCCTACCCCTCTGCCTCCACTGGCATGACCTACAGCTCCACTTGTATGAACCTGAACTCAGAGATGATGCATCTTTGAGGAGGATACTCACCGACTTCTCATTGGTGGACCCAGTAAGTGAAACTTATTCAAGGGGCGTGAATTCTCAAGGGGCTTGCCCATCTCTTTCAGTATCAAGTTCCTTCTTACTTTCCTGGCCTTTTTGGTTGCCACCATTCCCCTCTTCATCATGAAGCCCATTCTGCCGTTTGCCTGGCCCACTCTGCTCTCTCTGAACCTGAGACTTTGAGCAAAATACTCCTTCTTTTTGGAAGCCTTTACTGCTTCCTGGACTGGCTAACCCTCCAGAGTTCTATTCATTAAAACCTCTTCCAGGAAGATTTCCCTGAATCTCTTTTCACCTCTGTAATGTGGATTAAATGTTCCCCAGTCTGTATTCCTGTAGCATCCTGTACTTACCTGAATTGTAGTCTGCTAATCACTAGTTTACTGAAGTGGATTCCTACTAAATTATTATTAACTCCTTTGGAGTTCAGCTGTGGCAATTTATTTCTGTATTTCCAACTCCTAACCCAGGGAGGCAATCTGTGAATATTCATTGAATGAATGAATAATCAGAATCCCTTGACCTAGTGAGTAGGCAGGTCTCTACCAGTGAGGTAACATTAAAAGAAGTAAGGCAGTGGTCTCAATTCTCCAGGCTACCTACCTGTTTTATAAAACACTGATTTCTCCACCCATGCTCTCAAGTGCCCCGCCTCCATCCTCTACCCAACCCAGTCCTCACCCCCACGTCTTGCAACCCTCTGCCCTGAGGCTTCTCTTGGGCATGTCTTTGGCTAAAGAAGCACTACGTCTCTCTGGATTGCCAAAAAGAGAAAGAGTCTGTCCTTTTATGCAGAATTCCTTTTATGCAGCATCCTAAAGTAGGAGGATATTGGCAGCTAGTACCCTTTCCAAACTGTTGGATCAGACTCCATCCCCATCTACCCAAGCCCCCACCTGAATTGAGGAAAGAATACAAAACCTCAGAGAGGGTATGGAGGTGAGAAGCAAATTTGGTCTGAAAAATAGCATTTGCATAAACAAAGTAGAGAAGAGGAGAGTGTCAATATTTAGCTGGGAGACTTGATGGAAGTCTGCCATATTAGGGGTTCTTCAGGCAGGTTGGGGAAATAAAGCTGAAAGAAATGAAGTTAGCTGTCAAGAGGAACCTCCTTGATTCAGTGTTTGATTAGATTTCCACTACAGGAGTTGTCTGCTTAAGGTCAGTGTTGGGAGTGAGTATAAGACCCTGGAAATCTTTCCTGCCTTGGCATTCCATGCCAGAGATCAGATATAGCCTTCCAGACTCAAGTTCCATTGCAGTATTTGGATCTGCAGTAAATTAGCCAGTCCTCAGAGGATGGGAAAGTGCCACTCCTGAAGGAAGCAATTCACTAGATCAGGATGCCTAAGGCTACACTTCTGAGTCCCTTTGCATTCCAGAACAATGGCCTCCAGTGTGCTGAATGCTCTGGGTTAAAGTGGATGATCTCAGCAGTGCAGGGTCCATCAGCAGAAAGGGGGCAGGGCTAGAACTCTCAGATAAAACTACTGAGGTTTCTAAACTTCCTGGCGTGCTAACAGCTCCTTCCACCATTTTTAACTTCCAGCTCCTATTCACAGAAAGAAGGCTAAGGGTCAGGCTTAATATTTACTTTACTTTTGAAATTTTTTCTTTTTCTTTCTTTCTTTCTTCCCCCCACCTCCCAGTGCTGGGGATTGAACCAAGAGGCTTGCACATGCTAAACAAACGAACGAACAAACAAAACCAACATTGACTTCGTCACCTAGTGAAGAAGCCAATGTGAGAGTCAAAGGAATGTTTTATTGCTCTTTCCTATTATTGCTCTACAGAGATAGAGCAAGCACTCTACCACTGAACCATAACCCCAGTCCTTTTTATTAAGACAGGGTCCCAATAAGTTACCCAGGCTGGTCTAGAACTTGGAATTCTCCTGCCTGAGGCTACCGATATGTGTCACCAAGCCCAGCTTTTATTTTCTTTCCTTGAGCCTGGGTCTTGCTACCTTACCCAGGCTTGTTCTGAATTCCAGGGCTCAAATAATCCTCCCAGCTCAACCTCCTGAGTTCTGGGACTACAGGCTCACACCACTGTCCCAGTTTAGGATTAATCTTAACAACAATCCTGCTAGGTATTAGTATTGTCATTTGAGTGAAGTTTAGAAAGGCAAAGAAATTTGTCTGAGGTTACCTGCTAGTAAATATCAGGCACACTTCTGACCCAGAAATGTGATACCATTGCTGCCTATTACACCATGAGTAGGCCTCCCTCCACGTCCCTGGGCTCCATGTCCCTGAACTCTTCCCAGAGGAACCAATTCCCTGAGTTGGCTAGTGGGAAAGGAGTAGTCTAACCTAAGCTCCATTCTTCCCTCCCAGAAGTGATACAAAAAGGAGGACCAATTTCTAGGTGCCCATCAGACACATGGACATGGCATATCCTCTGTCTCTGAGGACTAGCATAATGGAAGCCCAGGGTGTCCTTCCTCAGAGCCAGGGCAGTTCTCCCAGCAAGCAAGAGCTGGGAAGCACGTTGGAGGGAAGAGTCTAGACCTGAACAATGTCCTAGAGTAGTGGACAGAGTCTTAGGTCTGGGTTAGATCATCCAGGATCTTTAGGTAGCACAAAAGAAGTTATTTACCCTCTCACCCTCAGTTTCTTTATCAAGGAAAAGGTGCTGATACAATAGAACAATGAATATATAAAATGCCACATGGAGAAATGGTTTATGAAAGTCTTTAAGTTCTTATGCAGTTAAATCTCCAGCTTAAAGGGTTTCATAGATATTCTTTTTCGTGTGTGTGTGGTTCTGGGTTTGAACCCAAGGCCTTGTACATGTTAGGCAAGTGCTCTACCACTGGGCAATACTCTCAGCTATATAGATATTCTACAGGCATATATATGTTTTTTTTTTTTTTTCCAGTGCCCAAGGGCCCAGCCTAAGCACTGAAACATCCTAGGGTTCTCTGTGATTCTCGTTAACCACCCAATCTCATCAAAATCTTAACAAGATTAGTCCCTACTTAGTCATCCACCCTTGAATTTTATACCCTTGACCTGAACAACCTCAATTCCATTTTTTCTAAATGAGTCAAGTTTTCTCATCATAAGAACTTTGCAAACTCTGAGTCCTCACCTGAGAATACTTGGTCTGATCATTCCTAACCTAAATCTTAAGCCAACATTCAAAAAGCAGAGACTCTGCCTTGTTTCCATTATACCTTCAACAGTTAGTGCAGTGCAGAGTGCAGTAAATGTTTGATGGATATACGAGTGCCCTTCTGCTTTGCCTTCCCACCCCAGCTTATTTTTTCACTGCTATTGAGATGGTGATCATTCAGATCTCATCCTATGGGGATGCCATAGAGATTACCTAACTGATTGATGAAACTTTCTGGATATTTGGTGTTAAAGTTTAACAGAATTAGCCAAGGAGGTAGTGACCCAGGGAGACAATGGAGAAACCCTTTGACCTTCTTAGATCATCAGGACACAAGTTGCTACAGTTCTTCTCCCATTGCACACTCACTGTGAAGGCCCTTGACCTTCAGCACTTCTCTTGGCAAGTGATGCTCCAGCATCCAACCCCAACCCCACTCCCCTGCCTCCCTACATTGCCTTTCCCTCTGGGGAATTTAGAAAGCTGGTCCTTTGGAAGACCTAGAGACCACAGTCACTTACTGCTGAGGTTCCTATCCCCCTCCCCATTTCCCCATCAGATTGTGGGAACCCCTGAATATGAAGAGGGCATTTTGCTTAATTCTTTCCTAAGATAGAAAAATGTTCCCTGGCAGTGAATAAATAGAAACAAAAAACCCATGGCAGTTGGAGACCACTGGGAAAACAGCAAATTCATGAATTATGCCAGAAATAAACTGATGTTTGGCCCTTTACTTAATAAATTATGTTGAGATTATAGGCCATTCACGAAGACAAACACATGAAACTGTTTTTGCCCTTCCTTATTTGTTAGACTTTGGCTCCACTCCATGCCAAGTTTTGCTACCATCCTGGGTAACTTCAATATCCAAACAGATCAATTTATTCACAAACTAGGGATCACAACCCATTAGTGTGTCATGAGATTAATTTAGAGGATTGTAACCAGTTTTTGGTTTTGTTTTGCAGTGCTGGGGATTGAACCCAGGACCTCGTGCATGTGAGCATGTAAGGCAAGTGCTCTGCCACTGAGTTACACTCACAGCCCCTAACATTTTTTTTTAAAGAAATAGAATAGAAATATTAGAGTGCTTCACCTTTAGAAAGAGTGGATTGGGATAAAGCATTTATTTCAATGATGTGTATTATATAAAATCATATACTGATAACATCATTTCAAAAACATAATATATGCATATGTAGTAGGTCATAATGTGAACTACATTTCTTATTGTGGGCCGTAATCAAAAGTTTAAAAGGGATAAAAGTATATTCAATAAAATATCATGTGACCTTAAAAAGAAATGAAATTCCAACACTAAAAACTTAATGCAACTTGGGGTCATATCATGCTAAGTTAAATAAACCAATCACAAAAGGAAAAATATTGTATGCTACCTAGAATAGTCAAATTCATAGAGACAAAAATTTCTATCAGGGGCTGTTCAGGGGCTGGCAGCAGCGGAAACTGAGGAAGAATAGGGAGTTAATGGGAACAGAGTTTCAGTTTTGAAAGAGTTAAGAGTCCTACGGATGGTGGTAATGATAACACAATAACATGAATGCACTTAATGCCACTTAAAACTTTTTTGGGGGGCTGGGGTTGTGGCCCAGTGGCAGAGCACTTGCCTGGCATGTATGAGGCCCTGGATTAGATTCCTGGCACCACATATAAATAAATAAATAAAATAAAGTTTCACCAACAACTAAAAAAATTAAAAAAAAAAAAAACTTTTTTTGGTGGGGAGTACCAAGAATTGAACCCAGGGGGACTTAACCAATGAGCCATGTCCCCAGCCCTTTTTAATATTTTATTTAGAGACAGGGTCTCACTGAGTTGCTTAGGACCTCACTAAATTGCTGAGATTGACTTTGAACTTGCCATTCTCCTGCCTCAGCCTTCTGAGCTGCTGGGATTACAGGCATGCACCACTGCACTTGCCTTACTTAAAACTCACCCAATACACTTAACAATTGTTCAGATGATAAGCATTATGTGTATTTTATCACACTTAAAAAAAGTCATAGGAGAATCCTCCCATGTCCTTGATCTCAAAGTGACTTTCATCTCCACAGGCATCCAACCTACATTCTCAAGGTCATGTCCTGGTCCTTGTCATCAACAGGAACTGTTTTATTTCTCATCCTATGATCTCAATCTCTTATCTGTCCAGCTTTCTCACTCTTCTTATTTCCAGTGCCTCTTCTGCATTGCAGCATTTAAACTCTTGACCACCCTACCCTCTCCTAGTCAGTTCACCTTCAGTAGAAGCCTTCTTACTAATATTTGACTACAGGCTTGCTCCCTACAGTTTCTCCTCTAAATTTTATTAGGAGTGACATTTCCAAGATTTCAATCCAACACTCCAAACCACTAAACAAGGCAGACCACCTGATGGTGATAGAGCTTCTAGTTAGTATGCCTCCCTTCCTCCCTATCCTCCTGCATAGGCAAACCATAGTCTTTAACTTTACTTACAGTTCTTGCAGTATATCAAGAATTTACTTGAGGGCGCCGGGGTTATAGTTCAGTGTTAGAAAGCTTGCCTAGCATGTGTGAGGCACTGGGTTTGATTCTTAGCACCACATATAAATAAATAAATAAATATCCATTGACAACTAAAAAAAAATTTTTTTTAAATTTACTTGACTTCTGAATCTTTGCATCCATCGCTCCCATCTCACTACTACATCTGGCTAACTCCTACTACTCCAGACTGGTTGGCTATCACTTCCTCTAGGATGTTTTCCTTTTAAAACCGGATTTGGGGCCCTCAAATGAGATCCTCCAGTACATTATGCCTATTCAGATCAGAGCACTTATCCCACTGCACTGTAATCTCCTATTTACTTCTCCATCTGCCCTGACTAGACAATCATCTGCCTTCCTAAAACCAGGTACTCTGTCTGATTCATCATTGCATCCCTGAGCCTATGAGAATGCCTACCACATAGCAGACACTCTCTGAGTGACGACTAGGTGAATGGACAGGAAGATGTTTAAATAGATGGATTTCACAGTTTGAAATTTATATCTGAGAATCAGACTCTGTCAACACTTTCAGATGGAAATACCTTTGATCCAAGCTGAAAGGATGATTTATCCAAAGTAACAATAATTCCTATATTTGCATAGCACTCAACAGTTTATAGAATACTTTCGTATTTGTTATCTTTCTTGACATTCTTCATGACCTTGAAAGTAAGAATAAAGTCACTATTATTACTGCTTTATAAATGAGGAAACTATGGTTTGTCCAAGATCAGACTGTTAATAAATGGTGGAGCTGGAAACAATGTTCGTATCCTCCTTCCCCTCACTCTACCATGCTACATATAACCTATGGGAATGAAAATAATCAGAATTAATCCTGAAGTCAAAATCTTTCAAAGATTTTTATATGTATCATACATAAATATATATATATACACATAAATACATGTACACACATACTATGCATGTGTGTATATATATATATATATACACATACATATACACGTATATATTTAATATTTATATTTCTGGGCTTCTCTGGGGTCCTACTGAGGTCCTTGTAAATAGTTACTTAGTCAGTTTAACTAGATCCACTGCAGCAAAACTATCCTTGATGTGACTTTTTCACATTTTCCAGAAAAAGAAACAAAATTAAGTATCCCAAAGGATCAATGTCTAACAACATACTGGGATACCTTCCTATATTCACTCTACATCTCTTAGATTGCAAATCAAGCCAAGTCTCTTTTTTTTATTTGGTTCTTAATAGAGGGAAATAAGTAAAACATGAATATTATTTATATTCCATCTACATCCAAAAAGGCAGAAAAAGGAACATGTTTATCACTGTTCCCCATATAAATAATCTCTTTTTTCTGCCCTCTCCAGTCCAAGTTAAGCACCCTAATTGCATTTTGCATAAGATCTATTTTGCAAGCGTTCAGTCATTTTATTTGTTCATATATGGACTGTATCCAATTGTTTCCAGTCACTTTTTTTTTACCTTTAAAGTCAAAGCTGGACATGGGTCACTAGTAAGATTCTGGTTAAAGCCAAGAATAGTGAGAGGATGACATCATGGGCCTTGAGACTTGCCCATGAACTCATTTTGGTGAATCTCAAGCACATGAAAATCCACAAGGCATATCCACAGAGCCAGGAAGCACTGAGGCTCATGAGGACTGCACACAGGAAAATGCTTCAAAATGCTCTTCTTCTTCCTAAACATGCATCACTTCAGTTTCTGTCAGGATCAGTTAAGAACTGATAACAGCCTTTTGCAAAGATGAAGCCAGCGAAATCCTAAAGCTTTGATTTCATGGACACCACGAAGGCCCATGTCAATGTAGTCACATGCCTGACTTTTCCAGAATTGTCTTATGAATACTCTGCTCTGGTTTGCCATATGCCATCACATTATCCAGGAATCCCCATATTTCCATTTCTAGGCCACACCTCAAGGAAACCCCCTCACCCCTAAAATCAAGTTTAAAATCTTTTGGCAGACACGTCCACATCTTGGATTCACAGTCAGTGAATCCAGGTTTTTCAACCAGCAACATCTCCTTCTACTTGTTCTAACCTCAATTCCACAGTTAGAGCTTTATTCCTTCTTATCTTAAGGTATTGTCAGGGCTGTTAGTGGGCAGATATCCCTTAAACTATTTTCAGACATTTATAACTTAGCGGGAATGTTTTTAGATACTTCGCTAAAAGCAAAGTTGTGATCAGGAGAGAAAAGAGCATGATGTGGTCATCTAAGGAAAGAACAGAACATTTTGTCATACATTTTGACATTGTCACTCCCTTAAAGAATGTTTTTAAACTTCTTCCTGATCATCAGACCCCCTCCCATGAAATTTTATCTGTTTGAGTGCTATATGTATTTCAGTGCTTTATAAAATGTTTTTCATTCTCCCAAGAATCAATCTTCCTGCCTTGGGGATTGAGATTGCCATGATCCAAAACTACATTATATTTAAGAAGCTGAGAGACACCATGGTCAACTCCTTGATGTGCCATGGTGCCTTTTTCTACATCCTTGACAGTCATTCCAAGATTGTGGGAGCAGAATTGAGCCTACATAATGTCCTTCCTCAGTTATCAGGGTCCCATTGTCTTTACCCTTGCAGTACCTGGGATAATGGGCACCAGAAAAAGAGATAATGTTGCTAGACAAGCAGATTTCTAATCAGGCTCTTTATGTTAGTCTCACTTGTGCTGATGTGGGAACATGGGCAGGGTAGATACCTCAGAAGGTAGTCAGGGATGAGTCCAAGGGTCTGTGGGGATGGTCTGCACTTTCTACCCTATGTTGGACCATAGAGCCTGGAATCAGGAAGCATGTAACTCGCAAAAGGCAGAAAGAACTATCAAATTTCATCCTCCCTGGGAGACGATGGGACACTGCTAAGAAAAATCATTGCAAATTGCTCAGCTGGAGTCAAGGCTATATTTCTTTCTTTCTTTTTTTAATAATAGTAGTTACTGCATTGGTTACTGGAAATTACAAACAATTTTACTTGACAAAAGGCCCCCAGATGAAAGCTAAATGAGGAAAAACAGAGGAATTAGAAATCCAACATAGCTTAAAGCAACAGATTAAAAGCTGCTCCCCACACATGGAACTCTAGATGAAGAGAAGGTAAACAAGATAATGCCAGCTTGGGTTGTCCAAGGAAACACAAAAGAGTTCTATAAATATAACCAGAAAAAAATATTTGTCTTAGCTGATGAGATCACCACACATGGCTTATGATAGGGATCTTTTGTTGCTCCTTTAATTGAAGCTTGGAAAGAAGCAGAAATGAGAGCAGAGATCAGACTATGGCCAACGTCATTCCAGTGAGCCAGTCCACTTTTAATTAAATGCAGCTGAAGTCATTAAGACTTGATATCATCAACTTGGACTGTGGCCTGTGTTCTCATTGACATACCAGCCCCCACCCTCCCCACCCACCCTCTGCTGCAACACCTAACTAGCTAATGGCTTGCCCACATGAGAAATTGAGACAAAAACAGGAAAAGAGGCAGATGGCCATGGGGGGAAGGCTGAGCAAGAACTCAGCCTCCACTTCTCAGGGACTTCCTTTTTCTCTAAAAGATACTTGCCATATAGGACAGGAGTAGGAGGTCTGCTAGAGACCTCCACAAGTATTCAGTGCCTGCTAAATGTCAAGTAGAGTTCTAAGCATTCGTAGTGGGCAAGTGCCTGCCTCGCACTTACAATCAGAGCTGAAGGTGCAGGACTTGGGGAGTAACTGGAATAGTCAACATAAATAATGAGTACACAAGATTATTTCATGTACTGATAAGTACCACACAAAACAAAATGGAGAAGGGCAGTGAGGTTAGGACAGGCCTGTCTTGAGGTTAGAACAGGCCTTCTGAGCAGGTGTCATTAAAGTAGCCATTTGAAGGGTGAGGAGGCATGCTACAGGGAAGAAGAGGGAATATCATGGGAAGACATTGAGTCAAAAAAGAACCTGGCATATTCAGAGGACAATAAGAAATCCTTTAAGACAGTACCACAATGAACCAAGGAGGTAGAAGGGAATGAACTGAAAAAACAGGAGCCCTTCCAATTATATAGGCCATAAAAGAGATTTGGATTCCCTTTGATTTTTAAGGGAAGAATGCCATGATGCAGGATCTGCTTTACAAGGATCACTCAGGTTACTTTGTAGAGAATCAGTCCATCAGAGGGGACCAAAAATGCAGATAGGGAAACCAGTTCAGGGCATTGGCCTAAGAAGATAGTGGCTTAAATCTGGATGGAAGAAGAGGCACACAGTGGGCCATTGTGAAATGCATTTTGAAAGTAAAATGGAGAGAAATTATGGATGAATCCCTTGTGAGAGGTAAGGAAAAGCAAAGAATTAAGAATGAGTTCCTGAGCAACAGGATAAATAGTCCCCCTTATCTACTGTTTTGCCTTCTACAATTTCAGTTGCCTGTGATCAGAAGTTAAACATGGAAATTTCCAGAAATAAATAATTTGTAGGATTTCATTTCACTTTTTGATTTTTTCTTTTTCTTTCTTTCTTTTTTTTTTTTTTTTTTTTTTTTTTTGGTACTGGGGATTGAACCCAGGGTCACTTAACCACTGAGAAACATCTCCAGCCCCTTTTTTATGCTTTATTTTGAGACAGGGTCTCACTGAGTCCTTAGGGCCTCACTAAGTAGTTGAGGTTGGTCTCAAACTTGTGATCATTCTGCCTCAGCCTCCTGAGTCCCTGGGATTACAGGCATGTGCCACCGTGCCTAGCCCAACAATTCATGAGTTTTAAATTGCACACACTCTGAAAAGCATGATGAACTCTCATACCATCTTACTCTATCCCACCCAGGACATGAATCATCAAACATAGTGTAGATGGTCCCCAAATTACCATGGCTTGACTTGTGATTTTTTTTTACTTTACAGTGGTACAAAAGTGATGGACATTCAATAGAAACCATATTTTAAATTTTGAATTTTGATCTTTTCTGATATGCAGTCTGATCCTCTCATGAGATGCTGGGTGATGGCAGCAAGCTACAACTCACAGTCAGACCCATGATCATGAAGCTCTACAACAGACACTACAGTGCACACGGTGCTGTGAAGCTGTGATGTTTGGTGTGTTAGGTGTATTAGATACATTTCAACTTACTATTTTTTCAACTTAGACTGGTTTTATCAAGATACAACCCCATCATAAGAAGAGGAGCATCTGTATGTATAAGGTTTGGTACTATCTGCAATTTCAGGCATCCACTAGGGGCTTGGCACACATGCCCCATTGATAAGGGGGAACCACTGCAATAAGATGGAGGAAATAAAAGGGTTTGGAAAGGTCAGAATCAGGGATTTTGTTTTAGAGGTGCTAATTTTGAGATGTTTATTGGTCACCAAAAGAGAATAGCAACTAGGACATGGATATGAGTCTGAAGCTCAGGTCAGCAGAAGATTAAATGTGAGAATCATTGGCATATTTTTGGTACCTAAAGCCACAGGACTGGATGAAACCACTCAAAGGAGAGTAGGTAGAGGTGAGAAGTGGTAGAAAGTCTAAAGATACTCAGAAACCTGAAAGAGAAGGAGTAAGCAAAGGAGACAAAGGGAATAGCTAGTGTGGAAGTAGGAAAATGGTGGAGATATGTTGCCTGGAAAGTTCCAAGAGGAGGAACGATTATCTGTGTCAAGTCCTGCTAAAGGGCCAAATAAGTCCACATGGGATAATTAACAATTGCCTATGATCAGATATAGGTCAGCAGTAACTTCACTAGGACCCATTAGAGGGAACTGCTGGAGACACTGGCCAAGTGGAATAAGATGAAGAGAGAAAGTCAAATAAGGAAATGTAGGCAGTGAATATTAATTTTGAGGAGTATTACTGTGAAAAGGAAAAGTAAAAGGAGATGAGGGCAGGAGAGGAACACTGGTAGCTCAAACTCCCTCACACAATAGAAAGTCAGTTGTACTGTTAGCGCCAGCAAGTGTTTTGAGTAACCTACTTAGGAAAATAAAGATGAGGGGCAAGATGTGTGTTGTCTGGTTGAAGAGATAGGTTTCTTAGTAAGTGGAATAATTTGAAGACAATAGAATTCAATTTGGAGCTGAAAGACTGTATTATAGAAAAAATATGCTATCAAATCAAAGGAAATAGGATTCCCTGTGTGCTGGAACTATCAAGGAAGGCCTCTTAATGGAAACAAACCTAAGCTAGAATAGAACTGAGCTTCAAACTCATCCATCCCACCACCAGAGGCTACTGCTGCCTATAAGCTCTGGACTTTTGAATCCATTTCTATCATGACTACTGTGCCAAGTCTGCTCTAATAATGTAACAGAGCTGACTCACTTGCTCCACCTAATGAAGGTCAATCCTACGTCATCAGTAGACACAGCAGCAGAGGCCTCAACAGACATCTGTTTTTCTGAAAGTTCTGTCTTCTGAACCAAGAGAAGTTTTCCTTCTATCTTAGTTCGTTTACCTCTTCCTAACATCATTGTTGCAGTGTATATGGGGAAGAGCTAATTGGGAAAGATTCTGGCAGCAAGATAACCAGAAACATCATGCTGAAAAATCAGCCACATTTTTCTCCCTTGATGATTGGGAGATGCCTCTTTCCCTGAGGCCTTTGGGACTTACTCCAGCAGAAGGGCCATAAGTAGCAGGCTGAGAAGTGACTAAAACAGCTCAGGATGGGGCGCCAAAGATGTGCTCCTCATTGTGTACCAGATGGGAGGAGCCAAGACTTAATCTGTGCTGGCAAAGTTATTTTTTAAACTGGAATTGCTGGTAAGGCTGCTTCCCTAAAAGGCAACTCAAACCCTGTTTTCTGCCTGCCTTTCCCTGGAACTATGGCTCTCTGCCATCATGCTACTACCAAGACTTCTCCAGACTCCCTAGGGGAAAGGGTTCTTCTTGTCCATTCTCCCCTAGCTCAGTTCCTTAACTCCCTTCTCCACTACCCTCAGTCCATCCAGGATAAAATTAAACAACTAGAAAACTTTCCCAACCATGTTCTAAAAAGTAAAAGGTCCCTAGTTACATATAGTGCAAATCCCAGCCCACGTAACATTAGGTTTGGGGATGACACAAGAGTCTCCTGGGTTCACTTCCCAAAAACTTAAGACCAGCCCAGGATACTTCAGAACATATACTGCTGTGGTATAACCTGGTTTCAGAATGTCCCAGTTGTCCCTGGTCTATCAGATCACTTGGAAGTTAAACAAATTTGGTTATGTCTTCCTTGCCTCTTCCATGAACGGTGACTCACTCAAGGCAAGGTGAGGATAATAGTCTAAAAGAGAGGTGGGTTCATAGGGACTGCAGGTCTCATTTTCTCTGCCCTCCGGAAAGTAGACATACGAAATCAAGGAAGGAGAGATAAAGGCAAGTACTGCTGTTCCTAAAACTTTCTGATACTTCCCTGGGTTTGGCACACTGGGAATAAGAACTATGACCCAGTTCTCCTACATAAAAACTACATATTATCATCTTTCTGTGCTCTGGTGCTTCAGTCCCTGCCTTTTTTGTCTGAGTCCTTGAAATGAAGTCTTTCAACAGACCTGAGTCCCCAGGCTCAAGGGTGGTAGCAAGAAAACAGGAGGGACTTAAAAAAAAAAAAAAAAAACTCATGAAAATGGAAATTTGGAATATGAGAAGGGACAGGAAGGGAAATCCATTAAAGGTAGTATGGCAGATAAAAATTAGAGGGGCAAGAAAGGAGATAAATAGGAGGAACCAGAGTGAGATAACAATGGTACAAGGTGTCTAATGTAATAGCAACAGCAGGGAGTTGTATCTGGTGTTTGCTGAGCTCCCTAAATGGAAAGGGGCAAAAGGGTTTGTGTTTGCCTTCAATGTAAGGTGCTAATCCCCTTGGATAAGGGATGGATTCTAAGGGGGGGTCAAAGGGATTGCTCTAACAAAAATAAGGGGGTGTGAACCGGCAGTACAAGCGGATCACCACCACTGTTATCTATTCTAGCTGGGCTTCTGGCTTCTCATGTGGTCTAGATCTGTCATTTGACTCATGCATTCTTAAACACATTAACACTTGGTGGAGATTTGAGAACTACATTTATTATATACTCTCAGGCCCTAGGAAAAAGATTCTTGTTTTTTGTGTTTTTTCTCATGAATTTATTTACAGTTCACAATACCCACACCTTCTCTCTAATAAAATCGACATGAGATGTGAGTCTACACATAGAGCATGTAACCATACCTGAGAATGTGGGCTCAGATTTCAGGAAAGCATATGATCTTATACATGTGTGACTAGTACCATTTTAAAATCAATAATCTTTGTTAGAATGTATTGCAAGGGCCCCTAAAGACATAGTGCTCACCTCAGAGGGTCCTAGAATTTCCTGAGTATCATTTTCCTGAGATCACCATAGCTAACGTAAAGTAAGTTCTCTGTTCTAACTCAGTCATTTTGGTCCTTCAAGTTGATCTGTTTCTTTTTCTTTCTAGAAATGACTAACTGATTTTGGCCCCAAAACAAGCCCTCCTAAATGCAACCTAAATATACCTTAAATTCAGTTTGTTCCAGGTATCATCTTGAAGCAAGATGGCAGCCAGGTTTTCAGTGCATAATTATGTACTCATCCTGAGAAAGACCAAACCACTATTTTATAGATTCAGACTGAAAGTACCACACAGACCCTATGTAGTAGGTAACAGGTGAGGAAAACAAGTCACTTGCCCAAGTGTACACAGCAAGTTGCAAGTCAAGATCAGGATCTTTATTTTTACTTAACCTTGTAGCATTTCATGTTTATTTGTAGATTCCATGATAACATTTGAAGAGTTAAGGGGCTAGGAATATAGCTCAGTGGTAGAGCACTTGCATGAACAAGGCCCTGTATTCTAATCCCAGCACTTCCAAAAACAAGTAAGTCAGGCATGGTAGCTCATACCTATTATCCCAGCTGCTAAAAGAAGCTGAAGTAGGAGAATCACATATCTGAGTCCAGCATGGGCAACTTAGCAAGACCCTGTACTAAAATGAAATTTTTAAAAGGGGGTCTGGGGATGTAGTTCAGTGATAGAGCACTTGCCTATGCACAGGTCCTTGGATTCAATCCCCACTAGCAGTGAATAGATAGATAGATAGAGAGATAGATAGATAGATAGATAGATAGATAGATAGATAGATAGATAGATAGATAGATAGATAGATAGCAGATAGATATTAGATAATAGATATTAGATAATAGATAGATAGACATATGGATGAATGTGACCAAATTTGACAGTAAAACAGTACATAAAAATAATTTCGATGTTGTTTCAGTTTATTATCTTTAAAAAAATGATAGCCACAAAGTTTGTAAGTAAAAGCCTGACTTTTGAAATTGGGTATCAGTGATATTTGACAAGTAATAAAGGTTGGAAAATGGATGTTTTATAAGAAGACAAAAGTTCAACTTGCCACCTTAAAAATAATCCAATGAATTATTATTGAAAGTATTATAATACTTAACAACTGTCTTTTCTATACATAGTAGCTGGATTTGTGACATCAGTCAATTTATGTAAAATACCTTTTTTCTTGGTATTTTTCATTACTTTTTAAACCCATTTTATCCTTGAAAGAGAAGGTAGGTAGAAATTATTATTTTTTAAAAGTCAGGCTCCAAGGAAGTAAAACTCTTGCTTTAAGATGGTATAGGAAGTGTTTTGTGAATTGGGTAGTGGTCTAACCAGAGTATCTAGGTCTAGGGCCTGAGGTGGACAGACCTAAGACTTCTGAGAGAAGTTGGGACAATGGAGTGAATGTGAGCCTGGATAAGTGAAGAAAGAAAAAGATAAGGAGGGCAAGAAATTGATTCTGCTCTCTCCAGAAGGCCTCCTCCAGCTGCTGTCAGTCAAGGCAAGAGAAGCATTGCAAACGGAAACACGAGTGGGCAGAGATGATGGTTTAGTCCTAATGGTTTAGTCCTAAGTCCAGCCTGATTCTGAGTGTTGTTCTGAGCTGGCTCAGTGTTCCAGGCATATTAAACTTCCCCCTGAAGAGGGTCCCCTTCCCTCTCTGATACCCCCAAACCCTGAGCTCTCTAGGATTCCCCCGGCCTGTGAAAGTACTCCTCTTGTTTCCTGGGCTCTCAGCTTCACTTCTGGGAATTGGGAGGACAGAAGGGTGAGAGGTGAGAGAGGGGTACAGAGAAGAGATCAGACTCCACCTCCAAGTGGGAGAGCTGACCACCCTGAAGAGAGGAATGGCAAGTACAGTCTTGCTGTTCTTTGTCTTTACTGCTGCTGGGGATAGGGGTTCCTGGCAGCTGGCTTCAGCCCTGGCCTTGGCCTTTGTTTCCCTACACTCTTCTCTTGGCACAGTCAGAGGCTTTCAGTGTTGTGCTTTCAGGGTCACATGGCTAAATCTTTGCACAGCTGCCTAGGGGATAAAGAGAGAGTGAGGCTGAGACAGAGAGAACAGCCACTTGGTTCTTACCATATGTGAGGATAAACAATTATTGTCAGCATGACTAAAAACCCATCATACAGGGGCCGGGGCGGGGGGTGTAGCTCAGTGGTAGAGCCCTTGCATGCAAGAGGCCCTGATTCCATACTCAGCATGGCAAAACAAAAAAACCCATCATAACATTCTCTTCCCCCTGACTCCTTTCCTGAGTTATACAACAAACCACCTCTCACTCTGCTTCTGGACTTTTCACACTCAAAGCATCCTCTGCCCTTCACAGATTCTTATTAACGCTTCCTTCCTCCTGAGTACACATACACACAATTGCACACATGATGCAAAGGATGTTGCATGTACTGTAATACCTACTGAAAGAAAACTGAACATATTAATCAGTTCAATAATGTGTGCACAGAATGTTGGATTCATACTTTGATTTTTTTCTCCTGAAAGTTTCAGTGGCTCTGGAAATTTAGACATACACACACACAAACACACACATGCACGTTATGCATTCCACTCGTCTTTTACATACCAAAGTTTTGCAACTCCTCTCTCCAATATCTACTTGAGCTCTGACTGCTTTTCCTTTAATGCTGCACCTTTCACAAAAGAAAAGTTATTTGCTATACTCGGACTTGGTACAAGATGACTTGCAAAAAACAATCCTCACATCTCTTCATCCTCCCCACTGAAAATTCTTCCTCCTCAGCACTTCCCACAACACCTTGATCTCTGTTCTGATATTTCTTCTACCTGTTTCCACATGTTTCTTCTACCATCAATGGCCTTTGTCAGTCACTGCAAGCAGCAAAGTGGATAAGGTGGGTAATCTATCCCACATTGCTCCAAGCAACTTCAAATTGATCTTTGCCAGCTCTACATCATGAGTGGTCAATGATAAGCTGGTCTTACAAAGTATAGATATGCAGTAAGATGATTTTTTTTTTTATCAGACAGGGTTTGGGGTGTAGCTCAGTGGTAGAGGGCATGCATATGCAAGGTCCTGGGTTCAATACCTAGGAGAAAAAACTTCAGACCAAGACTGAAATATTCAAATCAAGCTTTGTATTAATTAGGATCAGCATCATAGAGGTTGGTCTCTTCCTTCCCAAGGTCCTCAACCAGAAGGTAGCATGTATTTAGGTGTGAAATTTTTGATATGTTATTTAAAAATTAGCCTCATTAATCTCATTTATAGGTCCAGTTCTGCCACATCTAAGAATGTTTTGAAACATACTGAAGCAAACAGATAACTAAACATACATAATAAAGGCTTACATTGCTTATACCTTGGTTTATTTGTAGGCACTGTATCCTGTACAACAAGGGTTAGCAAATTATAGCCTGGGGGTCACCTCCTATTTTTGTGTGACTTGTAAGCTAAGACTGGTGTGTATATATATATATATATATATATATATATATATATACACACATACATATATATGGTTGGAAAGAAATTGAAAACAAAATAATATTTTATGACATGAAAATTCAAATTTTAGAGTCTATAAATAAAATTTTATTGGAGCACAGCTATGCTTATTTGTTTACATATTCTCTGTAACTGCTTATGCACTATGACAACAGTTTGGAGTAGTTGTGACAGAGACCATATGACTTGCAAAGCCTAAAGTATTTACTATTTGGCCTTTTACCAGAAAAGTTTGCTAACCACTGCTTTTCAATCTATAAATATCTTTACAAAATGATATGTATCATTCAAGAGGAAGTTTGGTTTACTAGAAACAGAAGCCTTAAATAACAGTGACTTAAACAAGGTAGGGGTTTATTTTTCTCTCACATAAAAGAAGTCTGGAAATAGGTAGATTGACCTAATATTGTATTTTGTGGTCATCAGGGACTGAGGCTGCTTCTTCCTTCTCCTTTGCCAGCTTCACTGCAAGAGCTTCAGTCTTAAAGATTACCTCATGCTCACCTAATAGTTACCGGAACTCCAGCCATCGTGTCCTGTTCCCAGTACTAGGAAGTAGAAGGGGGTCAAAACAAAAGAGTATGTCACCCCTCCCAGCTAAGTTAGCTCGCATCAAATAACTTCTCCAGAACTTCTACTCAAATACTTCTTATTATATTTAATTGACCACCTTCATTTGCAAAGAGGTTGAGAAATGTAGTTTTATAGCTAAGAACACTGTAACCTAAATAAAACCAGAATTTCCTTAGTGGGGCAAAGAAGAGAGCAGATGATGGTTAGCAAAGAAATAACCCCTGCCCCAGAAACAAGGGGATTCTCTGTGTCCTTTTCAATATGCCATGTAATAGTTTCTTATAAACATGAGAGTTCTAGAGAGCCAAAAGTGTAGCTCAGAAGTAGCGTACTTGTCTAGCATGCACAAGGTCCTAGATTTGCTTCCCAGGACAGCAAATAATAAAATAAAATAAAATAAAAATTTAAAAAACAAGAGTTCCACTTTAAGTATAATTTGTCTTTTTTTAAGCCTACATCCTTACTCAACCTCCTCAGGTCCAGTTTTTTACAAAGATTATATCCTTTGTGCATGTGGTGGGAGTGGTACTACTGGGGTAGGCAAGTGCTCTGACACTGAGCTATACCCAGAGCCCAAAACTGTACCCATTTTGATATCACAGGCCCCCAGACTCTTCCTACCAACAATGCCCACTATTTCTTTTCTCTTTCATCCATGTTTTCATCTTTTCCATATTCTTCACTCCTCCATCCTACCTTAACATCATCATGGCCCCAGAGTATTATTTCTTGCCTGGACAGTCACAGCAGTCTCTTTTATGGTTGTCCTGCTTATAATTTTGTGCTCTTTTTATTTCATTAAGTTTTATGCTGAGGACATTTTTCTTTAAAATCTTTGTACCATTAACTATATTTAAGTAATTGTATGACCAGTGACATAACACTATTCAGCAGTATCTATTAATATTGAAGGGATCAGGTACAAAATAAAATAAAATCTGTTAACAGAATGTCAACCAAATGTGTGGCATGAGCTTCATTCTCTGCCACTTTCCTTAACTCTTGCTAAGTTTATACTTGCTTAAAAGAACCAAGCAAAACTTTTATTGAAGATTCACCAAGATTTGTATTTAACCATAGTGGCATAATTATAAATTCTTTCTTAATAAAAGGAACAAAAAGATATTCAGTAAAAAAGTTCTCTTTTTCATCTGTTTCTAGCTACCCAGCTCTCAACCACTGCTACCTGTTTCTAGCTACCCAATACAACCACTGCTTCTTGAATATTCTTAGACATAATCTATGCGTTTGCAAGAATATATACATGCGAACTTACATGCCTGTATGATGTTTTATTAGAAGAAATGATAGTTGTTTTAGACAGCTTTTATGTTGCTGTGACCAAAGGAACTGACAAGAATAATGTAGTCTATTTTGGTTCATAGTTTCAGAGGTTCAATCCATGGTTCGCTGACTCCATAGCTCTGAACATAAGTTGAGGCAGGACATCATGGCAGAAGAATATAGCAGAGGAAAGCAGCTCTGGACATAGCAGTTGGAAAGCAGAGAAAGCTCTGGTCACCAGGAACAAAATATAAACCCCAAAGGAATGCCTACAGTGACCTACTTCCTCCAGCCACACTGTTACTTCCTACAGTTACTATCCAATTGATCTATATCAGTGAAATAAATTCACCAATACATTACAACTCTCATAATCCAATCATGCCCCCTGAACATTCTTGCATTGTCTCACATGAAGTTTTGGGGATACCACATATCGAAACCATAATAATAATATAGTTATTCCTTGGTATCCTTGAAAGATTGGTTTCCAAGACCCCCCACAGACACCAAAATCTACTCAAGTTCCTTATATAAAATGATAAAGTATTTGCATTTAACCACACACATACTCCTGTATACTTTAAATTATTTCTAGCCTTATAACACCTAATACAAAGCAAATGCTATATAAATAGTTGCTATATAAATAATGCTATATAATAGTTATGCTGTATTGTTTAGGGAATAATGACAAAAGGAAAGTCTGTACATGTTTTGTACAGATGTTTTTGTTTTTTAAATATTTTCAAACCCTAGTTGGTTGTATCCAAGGATGCTGAACCCATAAATAGAGAAGACCAACTGCATATTATTGTTAGTCAACTTTGCTTTACTGTAACAAAATACCTGAGAAATCAACTTAAAAAGAGGAACTTTTATTTTGGTTCATGATTTTGGAGGTTTCATTTCGCCATCTGTTGGCCCTTTTACTTTTGGGCCTATGATAAGGTAATACATCGTAGTGGGAGTACATGGTGATAGAAGTTACCTCATGACAGCCAGGAAGCAAAAAGAGAAAAGGAAGAAGCAAGGGTCCCATGACCCCCTTCAAGGACATGCTCCCAAATGACCTAACTTCCTCCCAGTAGGCCCCTCCTCTTAAATGTTTTACCCCCTTCTAATAATGATAAGGGCTAGGGACCAAGCCTGAGATTTCCAAGGACATTCAAGATCCAAACTATAGAAATTATATATACTAATCAGCATCTTACTTTTCTCCCTTCCAGTATATCTTAAGGATTTCTCCATCTATAGTCAGATCTATCTGAAACTCAAGTCTAACCATGTCACCATGTTTTTTGTTTGTTTTTATTTTGTGCTGGGGATTGAACTCAGGGGCACTTGACCACAGAGCTACATCCCCAGCCCTATTTTGTATTTTATTTAGAGAGGATCTCACTGGGTAGCTTAGTGCCTTGCTTTTTTGCTGAGGGTACCATATTGCTTTAAGTGTGGCTTTCTATTCCCCAAAGAATGAAGTTCGTGCTCCTTAGTTTAGCTTCAAGTTTATCTCTAATCTGACTCCCTCCTACTTCAGTCTTCTCTCCCCCACCATTCAGGGACTTTTTGTGTTCTAAAGCATCTTAGAAAACCATAGTTTGCCTTCATACTCACAGCTCAGAGCCTGTGGAATTCCCTTCCTACCTTTCCTCAGGGTGATGACTATGTTTATGTATCCTTTAAGACAGCTCAAATGTTTCTCTCCCATGAGCCCTCCATGAATTCCAGCTTGCCCCAAAGATTCATCTTTGCTTCCTTGGGACTCTGTATCCTATATCATAGCCCTTATTTTATTAGATTGAAAGTGTCTGTCTATGAATACGTTTCTCTGGCTAACTGCCTCAGCAAGAAAGACCATCTCATCTCTTATTCATTTTTGTGCCCCCAGAGCCTAACACCATATTTAGCATAAAGAAACTAATAATGTGCAAGGCTCTTGGTTCAGTCTATAGCACCAAAAGCAAAAGTTAAATAAACGTTTGTTGACAAGGACTGATTTGAACCATTGAACTTCCTCTGAGGTAAGGTTAGAATCTACTTTAAGGCTAAGAGAGAAATGAAACAGTACACATTTCCAGGAACACTGAGTTGTGGCTCACAGTTTGGGATAGGATTATAAAGAAACTTTCTTGAAAAGTTGATCAACATGTTTGAAGGGATAGCCAAATCCTGAATTGGAAACTGCTAGTGGACAGGAAATAAAGAAACCTAAAACCCATCAATGAAATGAGAGAAGTAGATGAAGAAGAACACACCAGGCAGAGGTATTAGGTCCTAAAATGGATATGTTGGGAAGAAGACAGAAAGATGAATTTCCAGCATTAGCTTCTAAGGCAGGAACTTTGTTTACCAACAAGCAGTTGGTCAACAGAGGAGGAATTAGAGTTGGGGTGTACCCAGTGGTAAAGTATTTACCTAGTATGCATGAGGCCCTGGGCTCCATTCTCAGCACCCCCCAAAAGAAGAAAAAGATAAAGAAGGAAGAAGGAGGAAGGAGGAGAGGGAGAAAAAAGAAGAGGAGGAGGAGGAAGAAGCAGCTGAATACTGCAACTTCCATAGTAAAAATGACTTTTTTTCCTCCAAACTTTATTCCCTGCTGACTAACAAGTTTTTCAATGGTCCAAAAAGAAAAAGAAAAAGAAAAAATAAAGAAAGAAAAGTTGAATTCTCATAGTGATACCATAGAAAATGGCATAGAACTACTTACAACTGTGGTCATTGTACCAGATAGATGCAGGTGCTGCAAGCTTCTCCATCAGAGGATGACCTTCTCAAAGAGTGCAGGGAAGGGGCTGGGGATATAAGTCAGTTGGTAGGGTGCTTGCCTATCATGCACAAGGCCCTGGGTTCAATCCCCAGCACCACCACCAAAAAAAACAAAAAAATTTTTAAAAAGAGTGCAGGGAGGACCTGGCTTAGGAGAGAAGTCACAGCTGAGATCTGAAGGTTAAGGAAGTGTTAGCTAGGCAAAGGGTGGTGAATGAAGGGAAGGAAATACATTTCATGCTGAGGGAAAACAACACATGTGGAGTCTGAGACAGAAGGATGGAAAGACTGAATGTAAGTAAACAGAGAATGGTAGAAGACAGGCTGGTGAGATAAGCAGGTGTCCCATCAGGCAGTGCCACAAGGATTTTGTCCTGTATCCTAGGGCAACAGAAAACATCTCAATACAGAAGAATGACTTTTCTATGTTCAAATATGAATACACCACCAGTGTGATTGCACATCATGTTCAACCACAAGAATGGGGTCTAATTAGAATAAGCTATACTCTATGTGTGTATAATATGTCAAAATACACTCTACTGTCATGTATATCTAAAAAGAACAAATAGAAAAAAGAAAAAAAAGAATAATGATATGATTTACATCATAAAATATCTCTCTAGCCCCTCCGCAGATGAAAAAATAAACCAAATATAGTATACACAAATAATGGAATATTTATTCAACCTTTAAAAGGAAGTAAATTTGGCTGGGCATGACAGCATATGTCTGTAATCCAAGCTACTCCTTGAGAGGCTGAGGCAGGAGGATTGGGAGTTTGAGGCCAGCCTGGGCAACTTAGCAAGGATCCATTTCAAAGAAAGAAAGAAAGGAAATTGTAATAAGTGTAAATGAACATTGGAAATACTATTCTAAGTAAAATAGTCAGACACAAAATGACAAATATTGTATGATTCCATTTACATGAGGTACTCAGAATAATGAAATTCATAGAGACAGAAAATAGAATCATGGTTACCAGGGATTGGGGGAAGGATGGGAGTTATCATTTAATTGGTATAAAATTTCAATTTGGGATGATGAAAAATTTTTGAAAATAGTGGTGATGGTTGCACAATATGGTAAGGGTACTTAACCCCACTGAACTGTACACCTAAAAACGGGTAAAGTGATTTCAAAAAGCCCAAATAGCCAAAACAATCTTGAGGAAGCAAAACAAAGCTGGAGGCCTCACCCTTCCATATTCCAAAACTTATTACAAAGCAAAACTAACTAAAACGGTATGGTACTGGTATAAAGGCAGATATATAAACTAATGGAACAAAATAGGGTACCCTCATGTATGTGGTCAAATGATCTTCAGTAAAATTACACAATGAAGAAGGGCAATCTTTTCAACAAGCAGTATTGAAAAAACTGGATACCCATGGGGAAAACTTTTAAATCATGTATAAAAATTGACTCAAAATGAGATTTGAACATTAACACCTGAAACTATAAAGTTTCCAGAAGAAAACGTATGGGAAAATCTTCCTGATATTGGATTTGTCAATGATTTCTTGGCTATTACATCAAAAGTACAGGCAACAAAAGCAAAAAGGGACAAATGGGACTGTACTGAACTTTAAAACTTCAGAGCTAGGGTCATAGCTCAATGGTAGAGCACTTGCCTACCATGCACAAGGTCTTAAATTTGATTTAAGGGGGAGGACTGCTGAAGAAAAAAGGCAAAAACTTCATTCAACACAACAAAGGAAACAACAAAGTGAGAAGACAACCTGCATAATTTGAGAAAATATTTGTCAACCATATATCCCATAGGAGGTTAATATCCAGAATAGATATACATTTTAACAATCTTCTACAACTCAACAATAAATAAACAAATGGTCCAACTTAAAAATGGGTAAAGGACTTTAATAGACACTTCTTAAAGAAGATATACAAAAGACCAACAGACATGAAAAGATGCTCAACATCACTAATTAGAGAAACCGAATCACACCCACAATGAATTATCACCTCATACCAATGTCACCAAGTGTTGATGAGGATGTAGAGAAACTGGAACCCCTGTGCTTGTCTGTGGGAATGTAAAATGGTGTAGCTTTTATGGAAAACTGTATGGAGTTTCCTCAAAAAATTGAATTAGAATTATTATATGACCCCACAATCCTACTTCTGGGTATATATCCAAAAGAATTTAAAATAGAATCTTAAGGAGTTACTTGCACACCCATGTTATTTGCAACATTTATTCACAATAGTCACAATGTTGGAAGTAACCTAGAAGTCCATCAACAGATAAATGGATAAAGAAAATCAATATATACATACAATGGAATATTACCCAGCCTTGAAAAAGAATTAAATTCTGTCATATGCTCCAATATGGATAAAACTTGCGGACATTATGCTAAGTGAAATAAGCACTGTATGATTCCACTTATAGGAGGTATTTAAAATAGTCAAATTCTTAGAAACATAAAGTAGAATAGTGAGTGAGCCTGGGGAAGGGAAAGAGGAATTGTTCAAGGTTATGGAGTTTCAGCTTTAAAACTCTATGAATAAGTTTGAGAGATCTGTTCTACAATGTGTTTATAGTTAGCACCACTGTACTGAACATTTAAAAATGGGTAAGATGATAAATTTTATGCTAGTGGTTTTTTTAACCACAACATTTTAAAAAATGGTCAAAATGATGAGTTATATGTTATGAATATATTACTGCAATAAAAAAAGAAAGTTTTTTTTTTAAAGGCATTATTCTTCCTACAGGGTGAATTCAAGAGGGAATAAGAACATTGATTAGGTATCTTGGTAGGTCCAAGCAAAGGGGTGGTGAAAGCTTGTGCCAGAAGAAGATGACAGAGTTGAAGAAAAGTGAACAAGTTAAATAAATAGTTGACTGGTTGAATGGAGGTTGGCACAGGGACAGATGCTGTCCAAAGTCTCCAGTTGTTACAAATAGACAGGTGAGGGCCATTCTCTTGGAGGGAAAATCATTTTCCCAGGATTTGGGAGCTAGGACACTTGGGTTTTAGTCCCAGCTTTTTCTCTTGCTTCTGGAACATCAGGCAGGTTACTTCCTCTCTATAAGTTGTACTCTCCTCACCTATAAGATGAGGACATTGAACTAAATGATTTCTGAAGTCCTTTCTGATAAATGGCTCTATAGTCACCCTGTTAGACACTCACAACTTAGTTGAAATACATTCTGAGATCAGTTTTTCCCATGGCACTAGCTGAGATGTGATATAGGCTTTGAATGGGTATGCGGAACAGGGAAATTCAAGCAGGTAGAGTTATAGAGACCTGAAGGTGGCTCAGAGAGAGCGTGGAGAGAGGCGGATTACAAAGAGAAATAAACAGAAGTGAACCATAAAGGGTGCCCAAAACAGACTATTGTTGTGCCACTGACTGGCCAAGGGTCAGCTGGCTCACAGAGGGAAGTTTGCAAGGGAGGAATTTTGACAATGATTAATCAGTTTCAGTGGGAGAGAAAACCTAAAACATACAGCCAGGCAGGAAAAAAAAAATTAGTAGTATGATCTAAATCTGGTGGAATTTCATAAGGTCTTCTTCCAACCTACTTCCTTTTGCTTTATCACTATTTTAGGGGGCTGGGTGTAGCTCAGTGGTAGAGCACAAGCTTTGCATTTGCAAGGCCCTGAGTTTGATTCCCAGCACTCAAAAAGAAATAATAAAATTGATTTAGGTTTCAGTAAAAGCAAGTCTCCCCAAATTAGGATCTTATTCCCAATCTTGTTCCTCATGTTTACTTCCGTTGCCTTGTCTCCCCACTGAAAATGTGAACTCCCAGAGGAAAAGAGCCTGGTGTCCTTTTTTCTTTGATATCCTTATCTGTTTCCAGAACAGAAACACTGTAAGTATTCACTGATAAACCACATCTAGAAAAGTTGCTACAGAAAAAATCATGCCTTGACCTGAAAATGCATTTCACATTTAAACATTTAATGCAGGTCACAAATTTAAGGCAGACACAGATTTGTCACTCTATAGGAGAGCTGTGGGGCAGACACAGGTCTTCCTAAGGAATGCAGCAGGTGGGGGTGGCTCTGGCTTGTTTCTTGAAAGCCAGGTCTTCCTTAGGTCAAAGGAAGCCATAAATGAAATAAGAAAGGAAGAGCTTCATGCTTCCAAGAAAGACATGAGTAACAGATCCAGGAAATAAATGATGTCCCCAGGAAGCAGAGGGGAGAAGGCTTGCGAGCTCATTACCCTCACCCCTGGACCACTGCCTCTGAACTAGCTCAGTTGTCCCTCTCTCCATGTCACAAAGAGGCCATCAGACCAGTGAATGCCTAGTCAGCCAATCAGATGAAGACTGCAGAGCGATGGGGAGGGAGAGGAGTGGAAAATGGTCATCCTGGAAATTTGGGGGTGGGGTCAGGGAACACTGCATGTTTTTCCTAGACCAAAGAAAATGCTGGAGGGGGAGGAAGACTGCAGATTTGTGTGAAGCCTACATCTTCCTCATATGACAACATGCTTCTGACTTTCAGTATCCTGAAAAAGAGTCCAAATATGCATGTATATAAACACACACGTCTTTCTATAAACATATATATGCTTTTACATGTGTATGTAACAAATCTGTGTGTATTATATATCATATATAATGTCATGCATATATTAGATATATTATGAGAGTGATAAAATTGGTGCACACACAGGGGAATGTACATCTGCCAAGGTTGGTATAGATCTGGGAGTATGTAAATGCACCAGAGTAGCAAGGTGGGCTAGAGGGAAAGACTGAGCTTAGCTTTGTCCCAGGTGCTCCTTCACTCTGGGCAAGAAGAGAGGTGAGCAAAGTAAATATGCACTCTTGCTGGCAGGCCTCCAACTGCCTCATGACATCAATTATAATCATGCCACTCCCCAGCCTTCTTCACAGTCCCCCGACACACTGCTAGTGAAGGAGATGATCCACTTCAACTTCTGAATGATTAATGAAGCTAAGAAGGTCTCTGATCCCCAAGGAGGGAGCTGGGATGGGGAAGCCTCATGTGCACATGGCTCAGCAGTGGAGAGGTGAGGGGTACTGAGGGAGCCGAACCACAGGCAATCCACGGTTCTGGCTGCCCAGTACCTTTAACTCTCCCTCTTCAAACCCTCTTCTTTCAGTAGGAGACTTTTGATTCAATAGGCTTTGGACCCAGAGCCATGATTCTTGCTCATGTTCATTCAAGACCACACCTGTTTCTCTCCTACTCAAATTCTCTGCTTCAGCCAAATTGGCCCGCTCATAGTCTCTTTTGAATATAACTGGAGAATTCCTGCCCCTGATCTAGAAAGCACCTCCCCACCACTACCTCTATTCCAAACACAACAGCAGCCCTTTCCTTCAGGAAGTCTCCCATGACTGCCCAGCCAAGAGCAAGCTCTCCCTCCTCAGGGTACTCCTGGTTCTTGTGCACGTGATTCATCCTCCACTGGCTACGCAGCCCACATTTAACATTTGCTCTGTCCCATGCATGCCTCTCACCCCCAAATTAGATTATAAACTCAGATTTCTCATCAAATACCCTGGTGTGCCCAATCAGAGGCCTTGCTCTCATAGTGTTCTCAGGCTTTGTTAAGTGTCCATGGAGTCTGTTTCAATCCATCACCCCAGTTTCTGTTACAATGCCTTTCAAACACTGCACAGGCATAATAAAAATGATCAAACAAAAACACCCTCCTAACCACACGTGTTCCAGGATTAAGTCATAACCCCTAACTTAAACCAATAAATAAACACGTGAGTTTATTTTTCTAGTCTTCTATCAGGAAGAATAGAAGTCATCATTTCTTAATTCTAAATATTAGGTCTTCCTGATAATCCTCCCTGGAAAATCATTTACAGAGTTCATTTTTAGTTTTTTGTTTGTTTGTCTACAAAGACACCTCCATGAGTGGATAAATATTAATTTGGGACTCGAGGCCCTGGGTTCTATACTTAGCTATCCCGTTAGGTTGAATTCCCAGGATTGTTTGGCCAGACTGGGAATGATCTGAATGGTCTGTCCCGTTCTCTTCTGAGTCTCTTGATTTTTTTTTTTTTTTCTTTTAAACATCTCTCTCAGAGGTTGGCTTGAGTAACAATGGCATGCTTACTGCCAGAACTCTTGTCCCAGGCACTGAAGATAACATTCACAAGGGATGAAGTTTCTGATACCAAAAAGGCTTTCCTCACAGTGAGCCAAGGTTACCTGCTTAGGAATCTGAACCTGAAATCCTGGGGGGGTGGGGGTAGCGAGGGGATGGAGACATTTGTGTGTCCTAAGTCTGCCAGCAGAAAAAGCTTTGCGTTTGGACAGTGACAGTAAAGGGTGTAGAGTATAGAGGCAGGAATCCTCCTTCGGGGAACTCCCATTTGCTCCAACCAATCAAGGACAAAACTAAAGTCAACACCAGATTTCTGAGCAGAGCAGGATAGGAAGTCCTACCCTGTAGGGATACCTTGTCCAAGGACAGTGTCTGTTTTATCCATCTTGGTTTCAAACCTTGCTTGAGACCTGTTTCACACTCACTCAGAGCCATGATTCTTGCTGATTCTTCTGTCTAAGGTTGAGCTACTATGTGACGAGATTGATCTCCTCCAGCCAGCCCTAACTCCTGCCTGGTTCTGTTCCCTTACTATGATGAGTACACAGGTACTCGCCAATCACAGTGTCTTGTCTGCTTGCCTGGAATGGAACATAGGACAGAGGGTGAGGGAAAAAAAAAATGAAGCTCTTCATTATACTATTTATAAACTGTTCTGGTAAAAAAAAAAAAATTAGTAGAGGAATAAACTGATGAAATTATTATTTGACTAAAATTAATAGGAATTTCTAATAATTCTTTATATTTTCATAGCACTATTATGGTTTACAAAGTATTTTTTTCTTTCCTTTCTCTTCTTCTACTCCTTTTCCTTCTTTTCCTGTGGTCCAGGGGATGAAACCCAGGGCCCTATACATGATATGTAAGCTCTCCATTACACCCCAAGAATTATTATTTCATACTTTTTAGAATTATTATTTCATAATTTGAAGAATTATCATTCAATCCTCATGTGTTCTTATAAAATGGGGAAAACAGTTATTTTGGTTTCCATTTGACAGATAAGGAAATGCATATTTTAGAGAAGTCCATTAATTTTCTCAAGGTCATTCAATTAATAAGTGTATCAAGTACCATTGGTACTGAAATGCAGGTCTCCTTATTGTAGGTCTAAAGACATTTTTTAGATATCCATTGTTGTTCATTTATCCTTGCTATTCCTGCCACCCTTAATGGGCTCAGACCAGGATCTAAAGGTCCGAGTGCTCTCTGCATAATCCCTTAAGTCAGGCCTCCTTCTGGCATCTGCTCTGGTAGATTTGACTAAGACTATGGAATAACACTGGCGATTTCCAGGCAGTAGGCTCATTGTGCCCAGGTAGAGAAGACTATTGACTTGCTTGGTTATTTCCTCAAGCCAAGGAACCTCTCCCAACTCTTCAGCCCCACGGGGCATCCTACAATAGAAAACACTTGCTGCTGTAAAGATTTATTTAACTTCAGCCAGTATGTTTGGTGCCAGTAACTGGCTGGTTAGAATGAAGGAAAGGGGTTGATCCTGGCTGTGTGGGAAGCAGCATAAAGGAGGGTGAAGTTCTCATGGCACACCCTTGACTTCTTCCTACCCTTGGGCTTAGCCAAGTCTCACAGAAATAGGAGTGCCAGGCACAGACCTGCTCCCCTTTCACTCTGACCTGGACAAAGTCCTTGGCAGGACTTGGTTCCAGCCCTATCTCTTCCTGATGTGAGGTGTCTTCATCAGAAAGCTCCTATTAGGCATCTACCTGCAGGTCATAGATGAAGAGTGATTTATTCAACACCATGCCCTCTAGCAATAGCCCAGGCCTTCTGGTTTTGCAATACCATGGGGGAATTTTAATGATCCCAGGAGTGGGAGGAGGGGAGAGTAGAGAGTAGAGGTGAGGTGAAAGGACAGGAAAGTGTTGATAAATCCTCAAAACTAAATATGTTAAAATTCACATTGATTTAAAAGTAAACATATACAGTTTGGTTTTTTTGGGAAATTGAAGACAGGATGGGATTGAAAAGGAAAAATTGCTAAGTGGCACAAAAACAGTTTCTAAGCACTGCAAACAGATGTGAGTCACTCACAGGAACTCCATCTTGTGTCTTTCATTCCAAACCCCTGAGCCAAGCAGACCTGGTAGCAAATTGGACAGTGGCCACACCCAGCAAACTGGGCTGGGAAAGGGAAATAAGCAAGACAAGTTCTCAGCTGGTCTCCCAGGAACAGATGGAGCATGGAAAGAGGTGGGGCAGAGGAAATCTAGTACCACCTGGTATCTCACTACTGAAAAGACAGGACTCATTGTGGACTTTAGTCCCTTGATGATTTGATTGAATACACATTGCAACTGGACAGCTTGTGGAGAGATAGCGTAATGGTTAGGAGCACAAAATCTGTAGTTGGAAGGATAAAGTGAGTAAATGCAGAACTCATCTAGAACAGTGCTTATGTCCTAAGTGAAATATAATGTTGATTCTGTTACTGAGTACAATGAAGTGCTACAGAAGAAAGAAAGCCAGTATCCTAAAGTAGCAATACTCTGTAAAACAAATGCATTTAAGACAGAAACCCATTTTAAAAGCATGAAAAAATGCCAATGGATGCAGTTATGGAAATACAGGCCTTACTATGTGAATTCAAGCTACCTCATGGGAGCAATAGAATATAATTACAGAACTTTGACTCATAACCTGAATCCTTCTATCAGAGCCCATCTTTAAAAAAGTCAAATCAAGCTGAACTTGCTCGCACATACCTGTAATCCCAGAAACTCTGGAGACTGAGACAGGAGGATCACAATTTCAAGGCCAGCCTCAGAAATTTAGCAAGACACCCAGCAACTTAGTGAGACCCTGTCTCAAAATGAAAAAATAAAAATGGGGCTGAGGATGTAGCTCAGTGGTAAAAGTATCCATGGGTTAAATCCTTAGTACAAAAAAAAAAAAAAAAAGTCAAATCAACTACTAGATTAGCTTTACAGAGGAAACTTAAAGAAATTCTACACACAAAAGATACTTAAAACAAACAACAGCAGAGCTTGGGAAGAATAAATCTCATTTAAAGAGCAGTTAAGCAAATGAGAATTAGGAGTGAATTAAATAATAGGAATAAATCAAAAGGTCAGCAAATAATAAACACCTCTCTGTAATAACACTGAATGTAATTGGTTTTAACTTTTAAATTGAAAGACAGAGTAGCAGATTGGATTTTAAAAAAACCAATTATATGCTGCCTTCAAGAGACACAACTCTCAGGAAAAGACATCCGCAGACTAAAAGTAAAAGGGCAGAAAATGATATTTCATGCACATGGAACACAAAATCAAACAGGAGTAGCTACTCTCACATCCAACAAAGCAGACTTAAAGCTAAAATTAATCAGAAGAGACAAAGAAGGTATGAATACTGGTAAAGGGAACAATCAAATAAAAAGATACAATGATAGCAAATATTTATGCCCCAAACATCAGTACACCTAACTACATAAATAAACACTACTCAAAAGTACAAGTCTTACTATGAGACCCTGTACTAAAATAAAAAATAAAAAATAAAAAGATCTGGGGATGTAAATCAATAGTAATGTGACCCTGGGATCAATCCCCAGTACAAAAAACAAACAAACAAAAAACCAGGAGAGAGAGAGGGAGAGAGAGGAAGGGGGGACAGGGAGGGAGGGAGAGAGAAAAGAAATAAACAGCAAGAAAATACAGAAACTGGGGCTAGGGTTGTGGCTCAGTGGTAAAGCACTTGCCTAGCATGTGTAAGTCACTGGGTTGGATTCTCAGCACCGCATATAAAAAAATAAAAGTTCATTGACAACTAAAAAATAGTAAAAACAAAAAAAAATACGGAAACTATATAAACACGTGGAGATTAAACAATACACTTTTAAATGATGAATGGGTCAGAGAAGAAATCAGGAGAGAAATTTTTCAATCCTTAGATCAAACGAGAATAACAACACAGCAGATATTACATATCTGAATCTCTGGGACACTGTGGAGGTGGTTCTTTTTTTTCCCCAAGTTTTTATTGGTGCATTATAGTTGTGTATAATGATGGGATTTGTTGTTACATATCCGTACCTACACACAATATAACAATGTAATTTGGCCAATATTATACCCCAATGCTTCCCATCTTTGTCCATACCTTCCACCCTTTGGTCCCTTACCTCTACTGAGCTCCCTTTGATTTTCATGAGATCCTCCCCATCTTTCTTTTCCTTTTTCCTCGCTAGCTTCTGCATATGAGAGAAAGCATAAGACTCTTGACCTTCTGATTTGATTTATTTTGCTTAACATAATGGTTTCTAGTTTCATGCATCTTCCTGCAAATGACAATTTCATTTTTCGTTATAGCTGAATAAAAGTCCACTATTTTTTTGTGTATATATACCACAATTTCTTTATCCATTCGTCTTTTGGTGGACATCAAGGCTGGTTCCATAGTTTAGCTATTGTGAATTGTGCTGCTATAAACATGGGTATTCCTGTATCACTGTAGTATAATGACTTAATTCTTTAGGATAAATACTGAGGAGTGGTATAGCTGGGTCATTTGTGGATTCCATATCTTGTCTTTTGAGAAACCTCCATACTGTTTTCCACAGTGGTTGTACTAATTTACAGTTCCATAAAAAGCATAAAAGTGTTCCTTTTTCTCTGCGTCCTCTACATTTATTATTATTTGTATTCTTGATGACTCCCTTTCTGACTGGTGTGAGATGTATCTCAGTGTTTTTTTTTTTTTATTGTAAACAAATGGGATACATGTTGTTTCTCTGTTTGTACATGGCGTAAAGGCATACCATATGGGTAATCATAAATTTACATAGAGCAATGTTGTTTGATTCATTCTGTTATTTTTTCCCTTCCCCCCACCCCTCCCACCCCTCTTTACCCTCTATACAGTCCTTCCTTACTCCATACTTCCCCCCTCCCTAACCCTAACTCTAACCCTAACACTAACCCTTCCCTCCCCCCCATTATGTGTCATCCTCCACTTATTAGCGATATCATTTGTCCTTTGGCTTTTTGAGATTGGCTTATCTCACTTAGCATGATATTCTCCAATTTCATCCATTTGCCTGCAAATGCCATAATTTTATCATTCTTTATGGCTGAGTAATATTCCATTGTATATATATACCACAGTTTCTTTTTTTTTTTATTTATTTTTTTTTTATTGTAAACAAATGGGATACATGTTGTTTCTCTGTTTGCACATGGCGTAAAGGCATACCATATGGGTAATCATAAATTTACATAGAGCAATGTTGTTTGATTCATTCTGTTATTTTTTCCCTTCCCCCCACCCCTCCCACCCCTCTTTACCCTCTATACAGTCCTTCCTTACTCCATACTTCCCCCCTCCCTAACCCTAACTCTAACCCTAACACTAACCCTTCCCTCCCCCCCATTATGTGTCATCCTCCACTTATTAGCGATATCATTTGTCCTTTGGCTTTTTGAGATTGGCTTATCTCACTTAGCATGATATTCTCCAATTTCATCCATTTGCCTGCAAATGCCATAATTTTATCATTCTTTATGGCTGAGTAATATTCCATTGTATATATATACCACAGTTTCTTTTTTTTTTTATTTATTTATTTTTTATTGTAAACAATGGGATACATGTTGTTTCTCTGTTTGTACATGGCGTAAAGGCATACCATATGGGTAATCATAAATTTACATAGAGCAATGTTGTTTGATTCATTCTGTTATTTTTTCCCTTCCCCCCACCCCTCCCACCCCTCTTTACCCTCTATACAGTAGTTCCTTCCTCCATACTTGCCCCCCTCCCTAACCCTAACTCTAACCCTTCCCTCCCCCCCATTATGTGTCATCCTCCACTTATCAGCGATATCATTCGTCCTTTGGCTTTTTGAGATCGGCCTATCTCACTTAGCATGATATTCTCCAATTTCATCCATTTGCCTGCAAATGTCATAATTTTATCATTCTTTATGGCTGAGTAATATTCCATTGTATATATATACCACAGTTTCTTTATCCACTCATCAATTGAAGGGCATCTAGGTTGGTTCCACAGTCTGGCTATTGTGAATTGAGCAGCTATGAACATTGATGTGGCTGTATTTCTGTAGTATGCAGATTTTAAGTCCTTTGGGTATAGGCCAAGGAGTGGGATAGCTGGGTCAAATGGTGGTTCCATTCCAAGTTTTCTAAGGAATCTCCACACTGCTTTCCATAGTGGCTGCACTAATTTGCAGCCCCACCAACAGTGTATGAGTGTACCTTTCTCCCCACATCCTCACCAACACCTGTTGTTGCTCGTATTCTTGATAATCGCCATTCTAATTGGGGTGAGATGGAATCTTAGGGTGGTTTTGATTTGCATTTCTCTTATTACTAGAGATGTTGAACATTTTTTCATATGTTTGTTGATTGCTTGTACATCTTCTTCTGTGAAGTATCTATTCATTTCCTTAGCCCATTTGTCGACTGGATTATTTGAATTCTTGGAGTAGAGTTTTTTGAGTTCTTTATAGATTCTGGAGATTAGTGCTCTATCTGAAGTATGATTGGCAAAGATATTCTCCCACTCTGTAGGCTCTTTCTTCGCGTTGCTGATAGTTTCCTTTGCTGAGAGAAAGCTTTTTAGTTTGAATCTATCCCAGTGGTTGATTCTAGCTTTTATTTCTTGTGCTATGGGAGTCCTGTTAAGGAAGTCTGATCCTAGACCAACAAGGTGAAGATTTGGACCTACTTTTTCTTCTATAATCTGCAGGGTCTCTGGTCTGATTCCGAGGTCCTTAATCCATTTTGAGTTTAGTTTCGTGCATGGTGAGAGATATGGGTTTAGTTTCATTCTGTTGCATATGGATTTCCAATTCTCCCAGCACCATTTGTTGAAGAGGCTATCTTTTCTCCATTGCATATTTTTGGCACCTTTGTCTAGTATGAGAAAATTGTATTTATTTGGGTTTGTGTCCGTGTCCTCTATTCTGTACCATTGATCTAACTTTCTATTTTGGTACCAATACCATGCCGTTTTTGTTACTATTGCTTTGTAGTAGAGTTGAAGATCTGGTATTGCAATACCCCCTGTTTCACTCTTCCTGCTAAGGATTGCTTTAGCTATTCTGGGTTTCTTATTCTTCCAGATGAATTTCATAATTGCTTGCTCTATTTCTGTAAGGTACGTCATTGGGATTTTAATTGGAATTGCATTGAATTTGTATAGCACTTTAGGTAGTATGGCCATTTTGACAATATTAATTCTTCCTATCGAAGAACATGGAAGATCTTTCCATCTTCTAAGGTGTTCTTTAATTTCTTTCTTTAGTGTTGTATAGTTCTCATTGTAGAGGTCTTTCACCTCTTTTGTGAGATTGATTCCCAAGTATTTTACTTTTTTCGAGGCTATTGTGAATGGGGTAGTTTTCCTAATTTCTCTTTCTGAAGATTCATCACTTATGTATAAAAATGCGTTGGATTTATGGGCATTGATCTTGTAACCTGCTACTTTACTGAATTCACTTATGAGTTCTAAGAGTTTTCTGGTGGAATTTCCAGGTTCCTCTAAATATATAATCATGTCATCAGCGAACAGGGATAGTTTGAGTTCTTCTTTTCCAATTTGTATCCCTTTAATCTCTTTGGTTTGTCTAATTGCTCTGGCCAGAGTCTCAAGAACGATGTTGAATAGAAGTGGTGAAAGAGGGCATCTCTGCCTTGTTCCAGTTTTTAGGGGGAATGCTTTCAGTTTTTCACCATTTAGAATGATATTAGCCATGGGCTTAGCATAAACGGCCTTTACAATGTTAAGGAATGTTCCCACTATCCCTATTTTTTCTAGTGTTTTGAGCATGAAGGGGTGCTGTATTTTATCAAATGCTTTTTATGCATCTATTGAAATAATCATGTGATTCTTGACTTTAAGTCTGTTAATATGGTGAATTACGTTTATTGATTTCCTGATGTTGAACCAACCTTGCATCCCTGGGATGAAACCCACTTGATCATGGTGCACTATCTTATTAATATGTTTTCGTATGCGATTTGCTAAAATTTTGTTGAGAATTTTTGCGTCGATGTTCATTAAGGATATTGGTCTGAAATTTTCTTTCCTTGATGAGTCTCTGTCTGGTTTAGGTATCAGGGTGATATTGGCTTCATAGAATGAGTTTGGGAGGGTTCCCTCCTCTTCTATTTTATGGAATACTTTGAGAAGTATTGGAATGAGCTCTTCTTTAAAGGTTTTGTAGAACTCGGCTGAGAACCCATCTGGTCCTGGACTTTTCTTTGTTGGTAGGCTTTTGATGACTTCTATTTCAGTACTTGAAATTGGTCTATTTAAATTGTTTATGTCCTCCTCGTTCAGTTTAGGCAATTCATATGTCTCTAGAAAACTGTTGATGACTTCGAGGTTTTCTGTTTTGTTGGAGTATAGATTTTCAAAATAGCTTCTAATTATGTTTTGTATTTCAATCCTGTCTGTTGTGATATTTCCTTGTTCATTCTGAATTTTAGTGATTTGGGTTTTCTCTCGTCTTCTCTTTGTTAGTGTGGCTAAAGGTTTATCAATTTTGTTTATTTTTTCGAAGAACCAACTATTTATTTTGTCAATTTTTTGTATTGTTTCTTTTGTTTCAATTTCATTGATTTCAGCTCTGAGTTTAACTATTTCCTGTCTTCTACTACTTTTGGTGCTGTTCTGTTCTTCTTTTTCTAGGGCTGTGAGCTGTAGTGTTAGGTCGTTTATTTGTTGAGTTTTACTTCTTTTATTAAATGCGCTCCATGAAATAAACTTCCCTCTAAGTACTGCTTTCATAGTGTCCCACAGATTTTGATATGATGTTTCTTTGTTCTCATTTACCTCTAAGAATTTTTTAATTTCCTTCCCAATATCTTCTGTTATCCATTCATCATGTAATAGCATATTGTTTAATCTCCAGGTGTTGGAGTAGCTTCTGTTTTTTACTCTTTCATTTATTTCTAACTTCAATCCATTATGATCTGATAGAATACATGCTAGTGTCTCTATCTTCTTGTATTTGCTAACATTAGCTTTATGGCATAATATATGGTCTATTTTAGAGAAGGATCCATGTGCTGCTGAGAAGAAAGTGTATTCGCTCTTGGTTGGATGGTATATTCTATAAAAGTCTGTTAAGTCTAAATTATTGATTGTGTTATTGAGATCTATGGTTTCTTTGTTCAATTTGTGTCTGTAAGATCTGTCCAGTGGTGAGAGAGGTGTGTTAAAATCACCTAGTATTATTGTGTTATGGTCTATTTGGTTTCTGAAATTGAGAAGGATTTGTTTGACATACATGGATGAGCCACTGTTTGGGGCATAGATGTTTATGATTGTTATATCTTGCTGATTTATGCTTCCCTTAAGCAGTATGAAATGACCTTCTTTATCCCTTCTGACTAACTTTGGCTTGAAGTCCACATTATCGGAAATGAGGATGGATACTCCAGCTTTTCTGCTGAGTCCATGTGCATGGTATGTTTTTCCCTATCCTTTCACCTTTAGTCTATGGGTATCTTTTTCTATGAGGTGAGTCTCTTGCAGGCAACATATTGTTGGATCTTTCTTTTTAATCCAATCTGCCAGTCTATGTCTTTTGATTGATGAATTCAGGCCATTAACATTCAGGGTTATTATAGAGATATGGTTTGGTTTCCCGGTCATTTGGTTCATTTTTTAAATTTTATTTATTTATTTGTTTGACACAACTTGTTTCCTCCTTTATTTGACAATTCCTTTAGGATAATTCCTCCCTTTGCTGATTTGCTTCTTTGTTTTTCATCTCTTCCTCATGGAATATTTTGCTGAGAATGTTCTGTAATGCTGGCTTTCTTTTTGTAAATTCTTTTAGCTTTTGTTTATCATGGAAGGATTTTATTTCATCGTCAAATTTGAAGGTAAGTTTTGCTGGGTATAAGATTCTTGGTTGGCATCCATTTTCCTTCAGGGCTTGAAAAATGTTGTTCCAGGCCCTTCTAGCTTTTAGGGTCTGGATTGAAAAATCTGCTGATATCCGTATTGGTTTCCCCCTGAATGTAATTTGGTTCTTTTCTCTCACAGCCTTTAAAATTCTGTCTTTATTTTGTATGTTCGGTATTTTCATTATATGTGCCTTGGTGTGGGTCTGTTGTAATTTTGTGTATTTGGAGTCCTATAAGCCTCTTGAACTTGATTTTCCATTTCATTCTTCAGATTTGGGAAATTTTCTGATATTATTTCATTGAATAAATTGTTCATTCCTTTGGCTTGTTTCTCTAGGCCTTCGTCAATCCCAATAATTCTTAAATTTGGCCTTTTCATGATATCCCATAGTTCTTGGAGATTCTGTTCATGATTTCTTACCATCTTCTCTGTTTGTTCAACTTTGTTTTCAAGGTAAATATTTTGTCTTCAATGTCTGAGGTTCTGTCTTCCAGGTGTTCTATCCTATTGGATATGCTTTCTATGGAGTTCTTTATTTGGTTTATTGTTTCCTTCATGTCAAGGATTTCTGTTTGGTTTTTTTTCAATATCTCTAACTCTTTATTGAAATGATCTTTTGCTTCCTGTATTTGCTCTTTTAACTGTCGATTGGTGCGATCATTCAATGCTTGCATTTGCTCTTTCATCTCATCATTCAGTGCATGCATTTGCTCTTTCATCTCATCGTTTGCTTCCCTGATCATTTTAATTATGTACATTCTGAACTCCTTTTCTGTCATTTCTTCTGCCATGCTGTCATTGGGTTTTATTGATGTAACATCTAGATTTGTTTGCAGCATTTTCTTTCCTTGTTTTCTCATATTGTTCAGGTATCAGTGGACCGCTGAGATATTGCAGATTTCCTCTATTGACTTACAATGTCCCTGAAGATTTCTATATATATCCCCCCTTAGCCTTCAGTAGGCTGAAGTCTTGGAGGAAGTTGATAATGCGGTGCTCCACAAGGAAGCTGCCTCTCTAGGAGTGGTGGCCTTCAAGTGGGGTATAATCCCTGCTAGTGGGCAGAGGTGCCTCCACTTGTTGACCAATAGGTCATCCAAAGGGGACCTAGGCTGTGGGCTGAGGCAAGGCCTGTTTGGGCCTGAGTCTCTGGTTTTACCGTCCTTGTGGGGAAAACTCACCCGGCAGGGAAGACTCACCCGGTGGGAAGGTGTCGCTGGTCAGTTCCCTCCTAGAGGTTCCCCTCAATTTACAGCTACCGCCTGGGCTGGGCTGCCTTCCTCTGCAAAGTTCCCAGGGGCCCAGCCCTACCTCCTGGGCCTGGGAGCCTCACCCTTCACAGATGAATCTCCTTAGGCTGCCCCTCCTCAGAGAATCTGCCCGCAGGCCTGGAACCTTCGCTCCGCCCTAAGCCTGTCTCTGTGCGGCTCTTCCACCAAGAAGCCTCCTAGATCCTGGGACCCTGCTCTGCACCTGATCGCCTGGCTATGCGGCCCCTCCTCTGAGCAGCCACCTGGGGCCCTGTACAATCGCTCTGAGTCCCAGAGACCCGCCACACGCCTCTTCCTCCAGACCGTGGCCCAGTATTCCGGTGTGGTCACTAGGAGTCCACGAAACTCACTGCGTGCCTCCACCTCCACCAACCACCCGTAGCCCTGGGCAATCAATCACTCCGAGTCGAAGTGACCCTCCCCGTTCCTCCTCCTTCTCCAGATAACCCCCCGGGTGTTCAGGAGCGGTCGCTCTCAGTGGCTCTGAATCCACGTGACCCGCTGCACGGGTCCTCTGGGCAACCACCCGGAGCTCTGGTGCGGCCACTCAAGACCAAGCGACCCACCACGCTTCTCCTCCAGGCAGCCTCCCTGTGTTCAGGAACTGTCACTTTAAGTCCAAACAACTCACCACTCGCCTTCTCCTCTGAGCAGCTGCCTGGAGCGCTAATGCAGTCACTGCGAGTCCAAACGACCCACCGCGCTTCTCCTCCTCCTCCTCCTACTCCTCCGGGCAGGCCCCGGTGTTCAGAAGTGGTCCGAGTCCAAACAGCTCGCCACGCAGCCCCTCCTCTGGCAACCGCCCGCAGCTCCGGTGTAGTCACTCTGAATCCAAGCGGCCGCGCTCCTCTTCCTCCTCCTCGTCCTCAGGGCAGGCCCCGGTGTTCAGAAGCAGTCGCTCTGAGTCCAAACAGCTCGGCGCGGAGCCTCTCCTCTGACAACCGCCTGCAGCTCTGGTGCAGTCACTCCGAATCCAAGCAGCCACGTTCCTTCTCCTCCTCCTCAGGGCAGGCCCCGGTGTTCTGAGTCCACACAGCTCTCCTCGCCACTCCTCCCCTGGGAAGCCGCCGAAGCCCCAGTGGTTGCTCCAAGTCCCAGCGCTGTGCCGAGCGGCTTCCTTTATGGCGCTCCCAGTTGTCCGAGTTCACTGCTCCAGCGGGGGAGGGGTGTCTCGCCGGCAGCTCTACTTCACAAAGTTTCCTGCGTTCCGGGACCACCGTCCCATCCGGGATGCCTCCCCAACGGGTGAGAGTCACCCGGCTGCTTTGAGTTGGTCCCAAGTGTCTCAATATCTCCTCTTTTGAATCCTGAGTCCTGGAGCAACATGATATGCAGCCACCCTCTAGGCCGCCATCTTGAAACCTCTCATTCTCAGTGTGGTTTTGATTTGCATTTTCCTAATTGCTAATGATGTTGACCACTTTTTCATTTATTTGTTGGCCATTTGTATTTCTTCTTTTGAGAAGTGTTTGTTTAATTAATTTGCCCATTTATTAAATGCCCATTTATTTGATTATTTGATTTTTTAGCATAAAGTTTTTTGAGTTTTTTATATATATTAGATATTAATCCTTTGTACAAAAAGAAGCTAGCAAAGATTTTCTCCCATTCTGTAGGCTCACTCTTCACACACTTGTTTCCTTTGTTTGAAGGTGGTTCTAAAAGGAAAAGTTTATAGCTATGAGTGCCTACATTTCAAAACACTGGAAAGATCCTAAATAAACAACCTAATGATGTATCTCAAGATCTGAGGAAAACAAAAACAACCAATTCCAATACCAGTAGAAGGAAGGAAATAATTAAGATCAGAGTCAAAATTAACAAGAGAATTAAAAAATTACAAAGGATCAATGTTATGAAAAGTTGGTTCTTTAAAAAGATAAATAAGATTGACAAACCCTTAGCCAAACTAAACAAAAGAAAAAGACGACCCAAATTAGTAAAATCAGAGATGTAGAATAATGTATCACCAGACATCACTGAAATCCAGAGATCATTAGGGACTACTATGAAAAATTATATATCAATAAATCAGAAAATCTAGAAGAAATGGATAAATTTCTAGATACTTATGATGCTGAAATTGAAACAAAAGATACAGAAAATCTAAACAAACCAATGAGACTGAAGCAAGCAATGAGACTGAAGCAGTAATAATAATAATAATAAAAACTTTCCAAAAAAGAAAAGCCCAGGACTAGAAGTATTCTCGGCTAAATTCTGCTAGACCCTTAAATAAGAACTAATGCCAGTGGTCCTCAATGTCACCCTAAATCAGATAAGGACACATAAAAAAAAAAAAAAAAGAACACTACAGACCAATATCCAAGGCAATTAGGAAATAAAAGAGATAAAAATATGAAAAGAAGACAAATTATCACTATTTGCCAGTGATAGGATTCTATATTTAGAAGATCCGAAAAGTTCTTCTACCAAAGACTTCTAGAGCTAGTAAACAAATTCAGCAAAATAGCAGTTTACAGAACCAACATATAAAAACCAATAGCTTTTCTATACACCAATAGTAAGTGCTTTGAAAAAAGAAATCAGGAAAACAATTCAATTCACAATAACTGCAAAAAATAACTAGAAATAAATCTAATCAAGGAGGTGAAAGACCTCCACAAGTGAAAATTATAGAACATTGAAGAAAGAAATTGAAGACACTAGAAAATGAATAAATCTCGCATTTTTGTGGATAGAAAGAATTAATTTTGTTAAAATGACCATACAACCAAAAGTCATCTACAGATTCATTTTAATCCCCATAAAGATACTAGAAAAAAAAAACACAGTGAACTAGAAAAATATTGTGCTAAAATTCATATTGAGGTGTAGAAGACCCAGAATAGCCAAAGCAATTCTAAGTACGCAAGAGACCTTGGGTTCAATCCCCAGCAGTGAGGAAGGAAGGAGAGGAGGCAGGGAGACAGAGAGGGAGAAAGGAAGGAAGCAAGAAAGTAATTTAGTTCCTGGAATAACTTCTCCCCAGGGATCCTTCTGGATTCTATTTTTCATTAAAAATTGTACTTATTTTTTAAAAATATATATTCTAATATTACAAATCATTCTGAATTATTTTGGGATAAAGAAGGTAAGAGACACTAAAAAGTCATCTACTAGAGGGAAATAGGCATACAAAACAGATAACCCATAGAGACTCACAGAATCATTGAGTTAAAGGGAACTTAGAAGTCATAGAGTTAACTTATATTCCAAAGGAGCTATCTTGATACACAGACTCCAATATTTCCCTGGACACCCTTCCAGAACATTCTCTTGTAAGTCAGCACAGTTCAAATTCTTAGATTGAACAGAAATCCTGAAATTCCTCTCCCACTGACTCTTTCCTAACAATCCTACCTCTATTCTATAGAGTGACACCGAACCAGCCACATTCCTATTCTTTACCTGACAGCCCTTCAGATTTTTGAAGTTGCTAAAAATTATGGCCTTCAGAAATCTCGAAGCTAAACATACCAGCTGCTATGGCCCTCTATCCTGCTATGTGGTGTGAAGGACCTCACCGTCCTATGGCAAATGGATCTAGCTTATCAAGGTCCCTCTTTGAAACTTGTACCCTGTGCCACAGGTAGTGGTACAAATATGACCTGTCTAGTACCGAGGTTCCTAGGCTAATCACTCTCTATGACATTGGGTCACTCTCTGTCTATGAATTTAGCCTCTAAGGTTGCATTCATTTTAGTAGCAGGGCTCTTATGGAACACATAATTGACTTAACTCTCTCATCTTTTGTTTCATGTGAACTTTAGCCAAGTCAGGCCTACACTTAGACTTTCAACTAACAACATAGGCCATTATACTTATTCATGTCAAATCTCACCTTATTGGTTTTAGCTTACCATTCCAAGCCAACAATTTTTAATGTTTATCTTGTCAACTATAGATTAAAAATAAATTTTAACCATTTCTAATTGCTATTTTTCCTAGTTTTCTGCCTTCTGCCTGACTTTAGACTTCGAGGTTACTAATGAAATGCAGTGTGACCTTAAACTAGTCATTTAACCTCTGTAGACCTCAGTTTCCTCATCTATAAAATAAGGGGCAGGGAATGACTTAGGTCCCAAGAAATTTCATGCAGGTAGCCCTCTATATCACAGGTTCTAAATTCAAGGATTTAATCAACTGGGTCTTGAAAATATTTGGGGAAAAATTATGTCTGCAGTGAACATGTGCAGATATTTTTCTTGTCATTATTCCCTAAACAATACAGTATAACAACTATCTGCATGTCATTTATATTGTATTAGGTATTATAAATAAACTAGAGATGATTTAAAGTATACAGGAGAATCTGGGCATGTTGGCAAATTCCTGTAATCTCAGATTTAGGAAACTGAAGTAGGAAGATCAGAAGTTCAAACAAGGCCAGCCTCATCAACTTAGCAAGACCCAACAATTTAGTAAGATACTGTTTCAAAAAGAAAAAAAATTTTGGTATTGGGAATTGAACCCAGTGGCGGGCTTCACCACTGAGCCACATCCCTAGCCCTTTTTATATTTTTTTAGAGACAGTGTCTTGCTAAGTTGCTTAGGGCCTCACTAAATTACTGATGCTGGCTTTGAACTTACAACCCTCCTGCCTCAGCCTCCTGAGCTGCTAGGACTATAGGTGTGTGCCACTGTGTTTTAAAATTTAAAAAAAAAAAATTAAAAGGACTGGGGATGCAGCTCGTTGGGTGGCCCTTGGTTCAATCCCCAATGTCTCTCTCTCTCACACACACACACAAGAAAGAAAAAATGTTTTGTGTTCAAATGTATGTATTTCAACTTGAAACCTCAGGCAAATTAAACTCTGAAAACAATATGGTAAGTACTTTCACTCATAATTAGACATTCAACTTTTGCTTTAGTCCGTGGAAGAGAAAAACTGCGGAAATTTATAAGTAGTTTGTCCATTTAATTGCAATAAATTTACTTCCTAGAGTCCACAGGTTATCTAAACAACTTGGTGAGGTATATTCTCTTTAAATGAAAACTGCTAATATTGTTGTTAATATTCATAAATTCAGTCAATAACAATTTATGAAAAATCTTTTATAATGTTGTATTTCTTATTAATCTTGCAACAGCCTTTAGCACTTTTGTCAAGGATCTAAAACTGCCTGATCTGGTGTTAGAAGCTACTTTTTAAAAAAAGTCAAAAGGAATAAATTCTGGTTTCTCCTTGTCACACTTTAACTTTCTCAGTTAGGAACTAACAAATGCTTAATAATATTCTAGGGTCAGTGTTGCATCCACCTCCACCCTCCCCTGTATGTCCTCACTCCTTTGCCATCTTCTCCCAAGAAGAAGGAAGCCAGCATGAATTACATTTCACCTTGACAGATGGTCACTGATGTCATACAGCCTTACCCCCGACCTTGGTACTTTTTCCCCGTGGCTACCCCAAAATACCCCTGTCATCCAAGCCCAACCCTCTATGACAACCTAATCATCTGATCAATGGTAAATGTTGAAATAAAAATGTGAGGGGCTGCGGGTATAGCTCAGTGGTAGAGTGGCATATGGGAGAATACGGGAGGCCCTGATTCTACCAAAGGTGCTATACAAATGTAACGCAACTCCAATTAAAATTTCAATGACATTTCTCATATAAATACAGGAAGCAATCATGAAATTCATCTGGAAGAACAAAAGACCCAGAATAGCCAAAGTAATCCTGGGCAGGAAGAGTGATGCAGGAGGTATCACAATACCAGACTTTAAACTCTACTATAGAGCAATAGTAACAAAAATGGCATGGTATTGGTGCCCAAACAGACAAGTAGACCAATGGTACAGGATAGAAGACACAGAGACAAACCCACATAAGTACAGTTATCTCACACTAGACAAAGGTGCCAAAAACTTCCAATGGAGAGAAGATAGACTCTTCAACAAATAGTGCTGGCAGAACTGGAACTCCATATGCAGTAAAATGAAATTAAACCCCTTTCTCTCACCCTGTATAAAACTCAACGCAAAATGGATCAAGGATCTAGGAATTAGACCTAAGACCCTTTACCAAATAGAAGAAAAAGTAGGCCTGAATCTCCATCACGTTGGCTTAGGACCAGACTTGCTTAACAAAAACCCCATAGTGCAAGAAATAAAAGCAAGAATCAAAAATGGAATGGCATCAAACTAAAAAGCTTTTTCTCAGCAAAGGAAACAATCAATAATGTGAAAAGAGAGCCTACAGAGTGGGAGAAAATCTTTTCCACACACAATTCAAACAGAGCACTAATCTCCAAAGTTTATAAAAAACTTAATAAACTTTATACCCGAAATACAAAGAACCCAATCAATAAATGGTCTAAGGAACTGGGCAGACACTTCGCAGAAGAACATATACAGGTGATCAACAAATGTATGAAAAAGGGCTCATCATCTCTAATAATTAGAGAAATGCAAATTAAAATCACCCTGAGATTTCATCTAACTCCAATTAGAATGGCTATTATCAAGAACACAAGCAATAATAAGTGTTGGTGTGGATGTGGGGGAAAAGGCACATTCATATGTTGCTGGTGGAGGTGCAAATTGGTGCAACCACTCTGGAAAGCAGTATGGAGATTCCTCAAAAAAATTGGAATGGACCCACCATTTGACCCAGCTATTCTACTCCTCAGTTTATACCCAAGAGACTAAAATCAGCATACTACAGTGATGCAGCCACATCAACTCACAATAGCTAAACTATGGAACCAACCTAGATGCCCTTCAACAGATGAATGGATAAAGAAACTGTGGTATATATACATAATGGAATATTACTCAATCATAAAGAAGAATAAAATTATGGCATTTGCTGGTAAATGGATGGAGCTGGAGAATATCATGCTAAGTAAAATAGGCCAAGCCCAAAAAACCAAAGGTCAAATGTTTTCTCTAATAAGTGGATGACAATACATAATGAGGGGGTGTGGTGGGGGGAGGAAGAGAAGCATGAAGGAACTTTGGATGGTGTAGAGGAAAATGGGGTGGGAGAGCGTGGGAGAAGGAAAGATAATAGAATGAGTCAGATATACCCTATGCATATATATGATTACATGAATGGTGTGAATCTGCATTGTGTACAACGATAGAAATGAAAAGTTGTACCCCATTTGTGTACAATGAATCAAAATGCAGCCTGTAAAAATAAAAATTAAAAAAAAAGAATATGGGAAACCCTGGATTCCCCCAAAAAAGTGAAGATAACAGAGAAATTAAGGACAGCTTATCAACAAGGATGGAGCTAAGGTCATCACCAGAGTCAATATCAAATTAACTCCAAGTTCCAGCATCCCTCACTTACCATGGGACCTTGGAAAACTTAACACTTGTGTCTCAAAATTTTCTTCCTTAAAATCTAGTGTTCTACAATTTCTTGCTTATAGAAGATTTTAAAATAATAAAGGTGATACTGTTTTTCTGAATAAATCAAAACAAAAACCTACAAAGAACTAATCCTAATGTCCCAAAGAATTTGTGAGATAAAGAATTTAAGTGACAAATGTCAGGTGAGGGCATATCAGATATGAGGAGTGGTATGAGTGGAGAGGGACTGTGCATTTTGTGGGGAGTATGCAGTGAGTCAGAAATCCCCACTACAGAGGAGAATTGGAAAGCCTTAAAAATGTTTATACACTTTGGATCAATATTTCACTTCTAGGACTCAATTGTAAGGAAATATCCAAAAACATGGCTGAGATTTATGGAGGAAAAAAAAATCGTATTACCATTATTTGCATCAATAAAAATTTTGAAACAACTCAAATATTTAAAAAAAGAGAAATTAGGATACATTCATATGATGAAATATTCTATCACATTTAAAATAGCATTTCAGCCAGGTGCAGTGGCACCACCTATAATCCCAGTGGTTTGGGAAACTGAGGCAGGAAGTTCAAAGTCAGCTTAAGCAACTTAGCAAATAACTATCAGCTCCACACCTCACATTAATGGCTTTGGAAATGAGGGACACAGCAATTGAGGTAGATGATGGTATGATTAAGAAAACACCAGTAAGGACCAGCAAGAGCCCCTCTTTCCATGAGTCACCAGTTAAGAGTCATCTCTATTCTGAGAGTGCTGGCTGGAGTCAAAGTGCTTTTGACCACACAGTTTACATGGATACAATATTAGATCGATGATCCTAAAGGGGAACAAAATCATCTACAAGGCTTCATTCCACTCTGATTATAATGCTATGATTATAATAAGCAGAGGCTGATAGGAATTTGTTCAAATCCAACCTGTCTTTCATCTAATTTATTTTAGTGCTTGGTGAATTCTTTCAAGTTCCATGGTCATGGCAATGCAGACGAGTTGTTCGAAAGTGTGAAAGGGCTCCAAAAGCAGGACTCATTCTCAAATTGGGGAGAGGGCTATATGATCGGAATCCTTGATAGGCTTCTCACAATTGCTGCTTTCCCCTACAGAACCATGCACTAATATCCAGGGTCATTGTCACCCTCATCCATTGCCCATCAAAATCCCAAAAGACATGATCCTGAATGCCATAATCCTGAATGTGAAAATCCCCAAAGATCAAAGTACCAAATGAAAGAGTACAATTCCACATGTTAAAACACAGAGAGCAAAAATCTCCCAAAACACAATTCCCATGGGAATAAAAAAAAAAGGCTATATGAGAGGGGTGGAAAACCAAATTCTGAGGAATGAATCAGTGCATTCTTGGTTATACACAGGATAGTTGCTAATTTATTGAATTATGTAATAATTCTGCCACTTCACACATAGCACCATGCTTGCCTTCAAAAAACGCCATTTGGCTGGGATGTAGCTCGGTGGTAGAGTGTTTGCTTAGCGTGGGCAAGGCTCTGGGTTCGAGAACCACCATCAGAACAAAACAAAAAATGCCTTTGTCAAAATAAAAGGAATTTGACAAGCTCAGCGACACTCTGAACTAAAGACACTTGCTGATACAGAAGTTCCTCCAGTGTACAAACCACATTAAATAGTGAACTATTCTTGGTTAGGGATTTGACTGTCAAAGAAGATAGATTTCTTATGTTTACCACTAAATCTAGCATAGAAAAACTAGAGCATATTTCACTTTTGGCTAATGGATAGCACTTTCAAAACTTCCCCCACTATTTTTTTAATCAAATATATATATATATATATATATATATATATATGATTCATACCCTTGTTAGATCTGAAAATTCTAGAATTTATCTACTAATTTATGTATTAATGACTGGAAAAAAGCACTTTATAATGCTTGTTTGAAGAGTTGGTGGTCCTCACAGGGAAAAAAAAAACCTGGATTTAATTGAATCCTCAAGCCATAATGACAGATTTGGAATTAGGTGTGATCAAACCTTTGGAAAATGAATTTCAAGTTGTTACCAGTAAAGTTTCTTTTTTTTCATTCAGCCCAATGTATCTGGTGAAAAATTCGGATGAATGAATTGGCCATGTGATTTAGCAACAATAAAAACTTCAGTTTAAAAATGTATCATTTGGGCTGGGGGTATAGCTCAGTGGTACAGCACTTGCCTGGCACAGTCAAGGCTCTGGGTTCAATCCCCAGTACAACCAAAAAATAGAAAGTAAAAAATCAAAGGGTGAATGTTTAAAAAATGCATCATTTTCCTGCATTGGCATTCCTTCCAGCTGATGAAATTACAGGAGGTTTAATGAATTAAAGCTGCATTTATCTGAAGAAGGCAGCAAAGTCACTGACTGGTTGGAAAATAATGATGTGCACAATAGGATAAGAAAACATTTAAGCAATGGTGTTGCTGTTTGATCAGCAGTATTGTTTCCACCAAATACATGGTCTGTGTACAAATGTGTGCAGAATGGATGTCCACATACCCCAAACAACAAAGAAGCATGGCACGGAAAGTAGAATTTACTAGAGAATGTTCATGTAGTGTGAATTGAATCATAGAAGAATTTCAAAAAGAACCATGCCACATAGAAAGTGGATATGAATTTATTCTCCAAGGAGAGTCATACCCCAAAAAGAAAAAAAATTAGCTATTTATTATAATATTTATAATTCACCAAAATATAGTTAATGATCATGAAATTTGGCCAACTCTTACGGACCACCTCCATGCAATTATCCATAATTTATCCCTGAAATACACTTCTTCACATGTCTAATTTTCTTTTTAGCTTTTTTCTTTTTGTCTTTGTTCTTCTTTTTTCCCCAGTATTTTTAATTGCCAACATTATTTGTTTACCACCTTCTATGCTAGATATTTTATCTTTGCATAATTTCCAATACTGGAGGTATAAATTACATAAAGATAGAGTTCCAATTCGTTTTATGCACATTTTGCAAAATTGACTCTGAGAAGTGCATCACTCTAATGTTGACTTTGTGTGTAAGCACTGTGTATGTACATAAAGACATTGAAACTTCCTCAATAAATGAAGAGATGTCCTTTTTGTACATCTGCTTTTGTGAAAGATGAAAGTTGTCAAGATCCCAGCTACATGAATGACTATATACGTAGTAGTGACCCACTTGTTTTTTTGGTTAATGTTGTCATAAGACTTACTTTGTATTTCTGATTTCTGCAGTTATAAAGCTGAGTGCATGCAATTACTGGCCATAGTGATATGCAATCATGCATTTCACTTTTTTACCTATTTATCTATGAATACAGTTTGTCTGCTCATAACTGTTTTATTCATGTGACTGTCCTGACTACACCTGAGTGTTTATGCTTGCAAAAATATGTGTGTTATTATTGCCTATTCTACTGGGTAAAGTGGCCTCTGAAGTGTTCTGTCATGGTTTTTTTAAATATATTTTTTAGTTTTTGATGTACCCTTATTTTATTCATTTAATATGGTGCTGAGAATTGAACCCAGTGGCTTACATAGGCTAGGCAAGCACTCTACCACTGAGCCACAACCCCACCCTCTGTCATGGGTTTGTTTCTCAAATTCCTTTTTAAATTGTAAGTAAATATTTTTTTAATTTAAAAAAATTTTCCCCAGAATTATATTGTTGAGATGCTGATCTTTTAGGATTTTAGACTTTTAGGGATTTGGGGTCATTTCAGGATTATAGTAATTGGGATTGTGTTTTTTGGAATTATAGCCCAAACCCACCACCATCAAAATAGCAAAAGTAATAACAGCAACTTAATTTTATAGTTTTTTTATTTTGTAAGACAACTTTGTATCTTTTATACTGTTGAAATTTACCACAACTCAGAGAGGTTAAGTGACTTGCTGAGCATTCAGCCCTTTGTTCCTTCTCCAGCTCCCCAGAGATCACTCTTCAGCTGACACTACTTGGAGGTATATTTTTAAGGGTAACCCTAGAGAACATCGAGCTCTGTATGTAGAAGAATTCTCTGGGGCAAGTAGCCTCAGGGTTGTGATGGAATTTCTAACCCTTAGCATGCTCCTATGTGTGTTGAAGTAGGGATTGGGGATGGGAAAGAAAGAGAAAAAAGACGAAGGAGGAATGATTTGGTTTTTGTTTTGGTTTGAACCTCAAGAAAGGACTTTCTGGGTGGTAACACCCAGAACTCTACCTCTCTTAGATCTCGTGCAGCTCAACTGATGCCCAGGAGAGAGCCCATACGTCACCACTTATCTGTTACCTACTCTCCACCACCTTCCCCAGCCACCGCGGGAGCCACTGGTGCCTGGTTACTATAGCAACCGCAACGAGCCCGCAGCCAGCTCCGCTGCAGCTGCCGCACTGATTTCTCCAACCTCAGCTGAGATGCAGTCCTGAGGCAGAAGCCAGCAACTCATTCCTTCCTCACAATTCTCACCGTGAATTTTCGAACCCCGAGAGAACTGGGGGTAAAGGACAAGGAGTGAAAAGGATGTACCCTGGAGCCTCCCAATGCTAACCTTGTTTGGAATTCCAGCTGCAAGTGGAGCGTGCAGCACTTAAGTTGTGCGCAGCCATACCAGTGGCACCTGTGTTCTGAGGGCCGACTGACCCTGGAGAGGCAGACACCCACCGCTGATGGAGAAGATGCTGATTTGAAGCCCTAATTGGTACGTACCATCAAATTTTCTTTTGGCTGAGCAGATCTCCTAAATGACAAGGTTTTGTGTCTTGATTAATGACTTTTTAAAATGACATCTTTAAATTGCTTATGACTTACATTGCATTTGCCTGACACCTCTGGGTCTCCCTTCAAACACTCCATTCTCTTAACCAGTGGGAACTATATCCCCAGTATCTGTGTCTTCGTTATCACACCCCCGCCAGTGCAGATACCATGCATCACAAATACACAACCCAGAGCCTATTAGAGAAGCAGCTGAATTTAGTTTCCCAGCCACTGTAATCCAATTTTATTTATGTTTCTGTCTGCAATCAAAGAAATAGCAACCCTAGGCAAAAAAAAAAAAAAAAGTGGTATGTCAGATGTCAGTGGAATGCCCTAAGATTCCTAGCAAAGCCCTGTCCTTTCTGGTGAGCTCAAAGTGAATCCATTGGCTCATTCAGAGGAAACAATTGTTACACGAGGAGGGACATCTATTTCAGTCCAGTAGAGGGCGTCAGCGCTTGCCTACACAGCTCAGTAAACAGCCCAAAGATGAAATAAGCGCCCATGTAAGCATGAATTCCCAGGCTGCAATGGACCAGCGCAGTGCTTCTCATGGGGATCTTTAACAAAGGGATGGTTAAGTTCATTCCCTCCTGGAAGCCAAGGGACGGGCCAAATGACTTCTGGAGAGTTGTATTTGTTTTAGAATCAAATAATTATGATTTCCTAGCAAAGTATTTACTGTGTATCAAGTCCTCCCCTTGCCTTCCAACCTCTTGCTTTCCCTTCCCTCCCCCTAAAACATTTCTTATTGGTTTAGTACTACGATCAACTATTTAGAATTTTCATTGTTGGACAGGTTCAAGGGAAAGGTGAAACCCTGTTAGAATGAAAGATAAACAAACACAAGGCTGAACCACTGGCCTCTGCAGTACTATTCATTGGTCATTGGTCTTAACCCTGGCTACATGTTGAAACACCTGGGAGCGGGGCTTACATAAAAAAAAAAAAAAAAAAAAAAAAAAAAATGCTTAGGTCCCATTTTCCAGAAATTTTGATTTAATTGATCTGGGATACAGTCTTAAAACCGTTGTGGGTTTTTGTTCCTTTGTTTTTTGTTTTTTGTTTTTTTAGGCTTCCAGATGAGTCTAATGAGCTAAGATTGAAATCCACTCTTCTAATCATCAGGATGACAGCTTTGCCAAGTGAATTTAGTAATAGTTTAGCTTCTCTAATAGGTTGTTGTTATAGGGCGGGGTATATAATTGTCATGAATGCCTAGAAGCTGCAGGCAAAGAGACCTGGCAGGTACTTGGGCTGCTCAAAGAATCTGAGGATGAAGCTGATGTTTCAGGGGAGGACGGGAGGATCTCTCTCAGAATAGATCCCATCACTAAATGAAATGTTCTGACCTATATTTCAGAGCAAGGAGAAAAGGAAATGTGTATCTTTGCAAGACTGTAGAGTGAAAGCTGTAGCCCCTTAGATTTATGGACTTCATGTCTATGTATTAATCAACATCACATGCATAAATCTCCCATCCACCCACTGCAAGGAGGATGGATGTTTGGAAAGAAGAGGAAGGGGTAGGGATGCAATGGTCACTCTAGTGAAGGAAAAAGCAACAATGAGGTCATCTAGGAATTATGGTCTTATCCTTCTTAGGCCTGATATCCTTCAAAATGTATCCTCAGACACTTCCTAAGTCTTTGGGAAACCTAGAAATTTTCTTTCCCTGAAAATTGAAGCACCAGAGTAAGATCCTCTCCACAAGATCCTCTTGCAGACTGCAGGGCAAAAAGATTCTTCTAACCCTTATATTTTAAAGCTATCTCATGAATATTCACAAGTCATAAATGCTGGGAAGAAGGTGGGAGGCAAAAATTACACAGCAAGTTTGCAACACCTTAGGGGCTCAAGGACAATTAGGTAAGGCCTTAGAACTCTGGGCCCAAGAAGTTAAATTTTAAAATATACCAGAATGTATGATTCACCAATCTGGTGCCAGAACTCCTCCAGTCAGCTTCCTAAGGCTCTTGCTTTCATTTTGGATAGACAGAAAAGGGTAGGTATAAATGACGTTTCTGAGTCTTCTGAAAACCTTGGCAAGTTTCAGTCATTCACCTCCTAAGTTGGCAAGAGAATTAAGTCACTGTGTAAAGAGTATATAACCTGCTGGATTGGAACTACAAAACCTTGTGTGCCAGGGTCACTCAGGGAGGGACTGAGAGGTATCTCCCAACACAGAATGACCACAGCTCTCCTACACTGCTGTGCCACATTACTTGTCTCTTCATTCCCCGTTTCTGACCTATCAAGCCCTCTTGTGCCTACTTGCCAAGCAACCCCCAGTTAGAACCACCTCCATCCTCCCTTTTACACATTGTTTTTCTGGTTTGCGCACAGCCATAGAACATTACTTGGTTTCCTGTAGTCACTCGAACCTCATGAAACAATGCCTTCACTTTTACTGCCTGAGCCTCCTACAGGGTCTCCCCCAGGATTTCACTCTGTCGAGATGGCTATGGGTATTCTACACTTGGCCAGCTCATAGCCTGTCTCCTTAAATTAAGGCTGCATCTGACCAGTTCTGCATAGCTCACAGGGGCTTCTGCTACTGCCAGCCCTAATACCTTTTTGACAGGTTACCTCAGAAAGGATTCACCTCATGAGGTAGTTGGGGACAACCCTATGAAGGCTGCCAACCCACTATATGACTAACCCAGGAACAGCAAAAACATGTCTCATTTCTCACGTCCCTTCCCACCATAAGCACCAATAACTATCCTCTGAAAAAGGCAATTTACTTCACAGGTTACTGGAGGAAAATGTCCAGTTGATCTGATTTGATCCATGTCTATCAGTTTGTCTTTGTAAGCACTACCCAAACTCATAGTAGGGAGTTTTTGATGCTTCAGTAAAATGCTATTTTACACTTTCATTTATTTATTATTTCTTTTGTGGTGTTGAGGATCGAACCCTGGACCTTATGCTTGCAAGGCAAGCACTCTACTGACTGAGCTATCTCCCCAACCCTATTTTACACTTTCAAATTACAGATTGTGACATCAGTGAGCCATGAAATCAAGTTGATGGGTCATGGCCAGCATGTTCAAAAGGAAAAAAGCAAATAGAATAGAAAATATCAGAGTACTTCGGGTGTAGTGAAGTAAAGTTTTATTTTCTAGAATTTCTGTTTCAGTTTTATGTACATGATGTTTGTGTGTAATAAGTCATTACACAAAACATTTCTTATTGTGAATCACAGTCAAATTACCTTTAAATTCATTGCCTTTCAGCAATCACTGAAGGAAATTAGAGTTGAATCAGTGAACTATTAAAAAGTCAAATCCTAGAAGAGTTAGCAAAAAACATAGACTTCAGTATATATTTTGGTGGTTTTGTTTTGGTGATGGGAATGGAACCCAGGGCCTCACACATGCTAAATGTGAGTTCTGTCACTGAGCTACACCCCTAAACTGAACCAAATCTTTAAAAAAGCATTTTTAATCCTGCAGAAGGAAAACATAAATATTTCAATTTTTAAAAAAGCATTATGATTCCATGCATAGCTACCTACGTATTATATGACATTCTGGAAATAACAAAACTTTAGTGAACAGAAACAGATTAGCAACATCCTAGCAGGTGGAGGCACAGGAGAGAATTTTATAATAAAAGGATATAAGGAAACTTTTCAGCACAGAACTGTTCTTTATTTGTTAAAAGTCATACACTGCACACTAAGAAGAATAAATAGTATGACACATAAATTACACTTCATTAAACTTGACTGGAGGGACTAGGGATGTAGCTCAGAGGTAGAGCGCTTGCCTGGCATGCATGAGGCCCTGGGTTTACCACCAGTACTATAATAAACAAACAAACGAACAAACAAATAAATAAACCTGATTCGATGCTAAAAGCAAAAACAAACAAAAATCCTCCATGGGGCTAGGGATGTAGCTCGGTGATAGAGCATTTGCCTAAAATGCGCAAGGCTCTGGATCAATCCCCAGCACCACAAAAACAAAACAAAACAAAACAAAAATCCATGGATAAATTCATAGTCCATAAGAAGAAATTCATCCATATGAAGAAATGCAATGAGCAAATACATGGATATATATTCATCATCAATTATAGCAAAACTGGATCTATTTTACTTTTTGCTAATGATTAACAATTTTTAAAAACCATAATGTAGTGCTATGGCAGTTACAGTAAAATTACTTTGCTTATTATGGGTTGCATTGTAAATTTATAAAATCTGGGGAGAATGCAACATTATGATACATAGGGAAAAGCCATAAAATTATCACACCCAGGAATTTATTCCCGTAAAGTTAATTAAGAAAGTTTTTCTTATTTTGCTTTTGTTTTGAGATAGGGTCTCTGTTGACTGTACTGGTCTCTAACTCCTGACCTCAAGCAATCCCTGTCTCAGCCTCCTGAGTACCTGAGACAAGCACCACCTTGTCCAGCAACAAAGATTTTTAAAATTCCAAATACAAAAAAGATATCCTCTACTGTGCTATTATAATAGAAAAAAATAGATATAGCTGAAACATCCAATATTACAGGAACAGTTTAGAAATTTGTGGTACATAAAATCAATACAGTATTTTGTATTCACAACAAAACACAAATTCAGAGATAAGTAGAAAGAATCATGGTAAAGATTCATAGTAAAATGAACAATAGCAGAATACAAAATAGTAAGCATGTCATGTCATGTTTGTAACTTTAATCCATGTGCAAGTAGAAGAGGAAATGCCCATATACAAGTAGCTCTGCTGAAGCAATGGATTATAGATGAGTTTTCAGTGTTCAAAAAACATCTGCTGGCTGTGTGTGATGCTTGTAATTAACCCCAGAGACTGAAACAAGAGAATCACAAGTTCGAGATCAGCCTCAGCAATTTAATAAGACTCGGTTTCAAAACAACAACAAAAAATTAATAAACAAATAAAAAGGACTGGTGATGTAACTCTGTGGAAAAGTGCCCCGAGTTTAATCTCCAGTATCTAAATAAATAAGTAAATAAATAAACATTTGCTGTTGTTAAATTGACTTTTCAATAAAAAGAACCCTCAAATAAAACCTTTAAGATTGGGCCTGGCGTGATGATACATGCCTGTAATCCTAGCAACTTGAGAGGTTGAGGCAGGAGGGTCATGAGTTGGAAGCCAGCCTGGGCAACTTAGATCCTGTCTCGAAATAAAATTTTATAAAAGGGCTGGGACTATATGTAGCTCAGGGGTAGAGTGCTTGCCTAGCATAGGTTCAATCCCCCAGCACCACCTCAAAAAAAAATAAAATAAAAAATAAAAAGAGTGAAAGGCTATGAATGTAGGAAAAGAAAGGAGAAATTCATATAAATATTTATATTACTATGTAAAATGCTGTTTTCTTGGCCTGAGAAACCAGGGCCAAAAAAAATAAAAAATAAAAAAATAATCCAAGAGTCACAATTATGTTGAATAAGTGTAAGTTGTGCAGATTTTCTTTCTTGCTTCCTGTAAGCTAAGGTTAACTTTGGTAAAGTCCTTGCTCAGGACAGGTAGTTTGTATCTCCTGAAAGAGTAAATGTCAGAACTACCTTTTAGTTGTACTTTTCACAATCACCTGTAAAAACCTTAAATTTATCTCTAAAGAAGCATCAGAGATCTGAATACAAAAAACATTTTCTCTCTAACCATATGTAGTAAGAGGACTTTAATTTTTCCAATATAAGAAACATGCTTTTGGGGACTTTTTCCAATTTTTAAAAAGAATTGTTAAGAACAGGGCTGGGGATGTAGCTCAAGGCAGGCAGGAATATAAGAACATATTAAGTAGGTCACATCTCTTAGGGGAAAGACAAGATACATATTGAACAGTACTCTGGGAGAACTTTCTTAGAAATTTGCCTAATGTGAATGTTTAATGAGCTTTTTCTTTTAAATTGGGAAAGAGGGAAGGGGAAGAATGTGGGGGCAGGAGCAAAAATGACAACTTGGGAAATCTGTTCTCTCCTTCTGGGCTCTGTTATTTTCAAATCAAATGGCCTAGTATATATTCCTGGGTTCTCCTTAATCTTTGCTTGGCTGTATAACCTTAGATGAACATGTAGTGTTTCTGTGTCTCATTTTCATCATCTTGAAGAGGGTTGAAAATTCTTACCCTGTTCCTTCTCCAAAGGCAAGCTGCATGGGAGACCCAGACTCTGTGCATATTGATGTTTGCCCAGTCCTCTTTTTTTTCTAAGGGTATCCAAGTTTCCTGGTAGACAATCCACAGACGATGCCAAGAAATGCCCAAGTTTAAAAAAGTAATAAGGGCAAGGAAAACAGAAATATGAGGATATCTCCATTAACAAAATTCTGTGGATGTGTGTGGATGTGTGTGTGTGAGAGAGAGAGAAAGAGACATTGATTGTACTTGGAACAAATCTAGAAGTGGTAATCTAGTCATTTTTGGATTAAATAAGGTATCAATTACTTTACTATGTAGCTATCCAGAAATACAATACTCTTGGCCAGATACTTTTATATATGTCATCTGTGAATGGAACACTAGTCTTCCCATTTTTCTGATTTGGAGAATTACTGTAATTCACAGACATCAATGTGACTGCAGTTTTTATGTAGAAAACAGGGAAGAAGAAATTTCAACTCATCTTTTTCTCAGGACAAAATCCTCATTGTCATCATGCCCTCATGTTAGACAGAATTGGGTTTAAATTCTGGCCGTGGCACTAATTAGCTATGTAACCTTGGAAAGTTTATTAACTTCACTATATTAAAGCCTTATTATGGGCTGAGGTTGAAGCTCAGTGGTAGAGCACTTAACTTGCAAGTGTGAGGTACTGGGTTTGATCCTCAGCACCAAATAAAGATAAATTAAAAAATAAAGATATTGTGTCCATCTGCAACTAAAAAATATTAAAAATAAATAAATAAATAAAACCTCATTAGGATCTTAGGAGGATAAGACATATACTGATGGGTTTTCTCTTCTCCTCCGCGCTCCCCCCCACCCCCCCGCCTCTGTTCCTTCTTCTTGTTGCAAACAACAGAAATAGTCTCTTGGACTAACTTTGGGGAAGGATGGAAGAAATGTGTTGGAATGCTGTGAAATAGCTCATTTAAATGATAAGTTGCGCAGCTAAGAAGATCTAAAGAATAGAGACAATAACTGCTTTCCTTCTCTGGGGTATTTTTGACAGGATGAATCAGCTGTGATCATTTTCAGTTCTTGTGTGGCTCTGTTTAACACTCAAATTTCAAGAAGAGAGGTCAAAGTGACCAAGGTTGTCCCTTAGAGAGGCACAAGACACCTTGATCCACATTCCCACCAGGCTACATGCAGGTCCTTGGTGCTGAGCAGCAGGGTACCTGGATGCTGGGTGACCAAAAGCCACAGATGTCCATTAGGAAACTAAGGTAGTTAAACGTCTCAGCCCAGGACTCAGAACACATCACCTCTGGCAAGGCATCAATTTATATCATTCAATTACAGAGTAACAATGAATCCTGAAATGCTACCTGTGTGTGTATCATGTAGTACACATGTAGAAGATGATATTTCAGCATTCTGGGATGAACTGACAAAGTGATCCTCCAGGAGACTGTTTAGAAGACTCTGGCTACCTCAAACCTTGCCTGGCAGCCCTGGGAGCTGAGAGCATCACTATATAACACTCGTTAAGTGACAAATCAAGAGGCAAACTCAAGTTTATATAATAAGCTTCAGCCTGTCATTGCCTAGTTTCAGCTTTGCTGAGGTCCCTCTTTCCTCCTCTGAGGGCTTTTTATTTTTGGTAGTGTTGTGTTGAGGATGGAACCCAGCACCTCTGGCAGGCTGGACAAGCACTCTACCACTGAGCTACAGCTCTAATCCTCATCCTCATTCCCAAGTTTTCTGTGAAGTTTCCCAGCAGGCAGGGGTTGGAGAACATAGTGGTGTCTTGGCTTTTGCTCCACTGATGACTGACAGCTCTCTTATGTCTACTTTTTCCTGAGAGGTTTTGTTGTCAGAAATTCAAGATTTTTAGGAACTAGAAGTAGTTTCTTTATAAGGTTAGGGACATCTGGCCCAAGAAGCCCACACTATCTTAGAGGTTTTATATTTCTACTTCCTTGTCAATTACGGTAGTGCTGCCTTATTAATATATACAGGGTAGGTTTCCAAGCAAGGTGAAAGACAATACTGAGGACCGGTGATCACAGAGGTGGCCTGAGGACCTAAAAGACCATAAAATCTGGAAGAGATAAGAATGTTTTCCTCAACCTCTTTTTCTGTTTTTGTTTATTTGTTTTGTTTTGTTGGTGGTGGGACAGCTGTTTTGAAACCATATTTACCTTTTATTTTTACAAAAGTGTGCTCCATACTTTATCCTCTTCTAAAACGAAAAGGCTCAAATAAACAAAAAGAGGATAACTTCTTTGTGGGCTTTTTTGTTTGTTTCATTTTGTTTTTATTTTTTTCTGTCCTGCTGGGGATGAAACCTGTGCATTCTAGGCAAGCACTTTACAGCTAAGCAACACACCCTCAGCCAAGATTATTTCAAGAGATTCAAATCCTTATCCATCCCTCTATTCATACAAGCTAGTATTTATCCTTTCAACTTCTTTTTCCTTCTAACCTGCCACCCATCCTCCCCCAAGGGCAATCAGGTGTTTTGAAAGGTTCTAACTAAGGAGCAGTAGGAACTGTGCTTATTCTTTGCAAGTGGGAACTAGGACAAGAAGAGTCTCAGTTGGGATACCCTTCCTTTTCAACTCTCCATGATGAAATCCTATTTCTCTTTGAAGGGACTATTCAGCCATTCCTTCATAATTTTTCCCTGATTATTTAGATAGAATCCTTTTCAATCTCCGGAGTAGCACGTTCTAACTTGCAAGAATTCTTACTTTCTTATTTTCTCTGTATATGGTGATCCTTGAGGTCAGACCCTCTGTCTCATTGTCCTTGATACAATTCTCAGTGCCCAGACAGTTGCCTTGTCTATCAAAGAAACCTAGGGATAAATGAATGAATGAAAACGAATCAGAGGTTTAAATCATATAACAGTTCACATGATCACATTTGGGAGAAAGAGAATTTGGGATCCTGTATATGACTTTACTAAGTTTAGATAAAGGAAGGCTTTACAACTTTTCCTTCTCTATAAAGGCCAATCCACTTGGATGATGTGCCTTTTCTTCAATGTGAAAGTACTGATTTCTATGCCAGGGGTTTTAAATTCGTGAGTTTCATCCTGAGGCTTTATCAGGGCATCATCTATCAGTATTCCACTTTCTAAATGTGCAGTATCATATGCTTTCTCTGCCCCTTCCCTTCTCCTTCCCTCCTCTTTCCCTCAGTTCCTTTCTGTTGTTTTTTTCTTCTTTCACAATTGAAAACATAGCTGTGTAAAACAGTCACATTCAATTGGGTGGAACTCGACCTTTGCCACATGTAATTTTGAAGCTAATGTTTTTAATTTTATGAGTAATCTGTCTGACCAAGTAGGATTGGAAACACTTGGTTAGATTCTTTCCAAAAGGAATCAGCTGGGCACGGGTGGCAAATGCCTGTGATCCCAGCTACCCAAGAGGCTGAGGCAGGAGTATCACAAGTTGCTAGGTCAGCCTCAGCAATTTAGGTAGACCCAGTCTCAAAATGAAAAAGGTTGGGGATGTAGCTCAGTGGTACAGCACAGCTGGATTCAATTCCACTGACCACACACACATACTTACACAGAAACACACACATGAACATGCACACAAATAAAAGAACCAATCACTAGGTTAGTTTACTTGAGTTCTGCATATATGTAGTATTTAGTCCTGTCTGATATAGGGCACAGAGACTTTATGACCTGTGTTCAGAGACTCTAAGCCCTGTAGGATATAAATACATATATAAAATCATGTGTATATAAATTTTTCTGAGCTGGAGCTGCATATGAAGATAAACATCTAGAAAAAAACAAAATCCTGTTGGCAAAATTTGCCAAGTTTCCTAGAGACTTTCAAAAACCCCAGTCAGAGTTGGTTTAGGGAAGAGTCTTCCTGCAAGTTATAACAGGACTCTAGGAATTTCTCTTTTGATGACCATTATGATGTGGTGGTTCTATATTTTATTTTGCAGTGACTTTAGCGACTAGAGATTTCTTCCACAAAGTCCTAATTTATTTTTTTCCTGCTTTTGCAACATAGATTTTCTGGCTCTACACAGCATACATATACCAATGAATTAGGGGAAACTCCTCTCAAATTTTTGTCATTGCATTATGAAAAATTGATGCAGAAGAACATTTGCAATTTTGTCAAGTTGCATTTTAATTTCCTTTCTGCTCACAGGATGAAACTTGCAAATCAGTAAGGAACTAGTTAGAAAGTAAAAGATTACTACTTTCTTAAAATCTGTGAAATGTTAGCCTAGAGATAAACTCCAGAACCCAGGATGAAATCTTGCAGCTCTTCAACACCCAGTCCATGGATCCCCTCTGCTTTTCTGCAGCAGGCTGGGTTGGCTCCAAACCAGTCCTTCCATATAGAAGGTGTGCAAAGACATCAAACCTGTCTTGTCCTATGTCTTCAAGAGGTCTCTATAACAATGGATGCCACTCTGAAATCAAATTTGTTCCAAACCACTCTGCTACTGCTTCTCCTCTCATATCCTATGGAGATAGGATGGACATCTGCGCCTGTCCAAGGCAGCTTGGGAGCCTATAGGCCACAAATAGCTTGGGATTTCCCTGGAGGTACTTTGAAGCTGAACACCTCTGAGGGTCATAATGAACTGAATAGATGGCAGTAATTGGTGTGATATTTGGAATGCTTGGAAGGGAAGGACTGACCTTCATAACTCAAAATGGCTATCAGTAGCTCTCATAGCTAACTGCATTCACTTCAAGTCCAGAGAGGAGTTGTGGTAAATTCCATCTAAACCACACTGGGAATAAGGAGAGTAGTAAAGCCTTCACTACACCACAATAATTAAAACAATTAGATAATTTTTTCATCTATCATAGTGGCAAAGATAACAAAAGAAGAGAAATACTCAGGATTGGTGAGGGTTCAGACAAATATCTCCATTTTACATTGATGGTAGGAATATAAATTGGTATTAACTTCCTGAAAAACAATTTGGCAATATACATGAGGTATTTTTTAAATGTGTATATCCTTTGACCAAGCAATTCTATTTTTAGAAATATTAGGAAATAGTCATAGGAATATATAAACATATACATAGATAACCCTTGAAGCTACATATAATAATTAAAAATGAGAAATAATGACCAAAAGTGAAATCTTGGTTAAATAATGTAAAGCATAGCCATATGTTACACCCATTTAAAATAATGATTTCAAATAATATGTACTGGCATGGAAAAAGTCTTAGTCCTTTAACTGTAGGTTGCAAAGCAGAATGGTCAAAAAATTTTAAGAAGGTCTGTATAGAAAAAAATCTATGTACACATGTTCATGGAAAAAACACAGGAAAATATATATGTCAAAATAATGACAATGAAGCTGGGTAAAGGGACATATGCCTGTAGTCCTAGCTACTTAAGAAGCTTTGGTGGAAGGATAGCTTAAGCCCAGGAGTTCTAGACCAGCCTGGGTACAAATCAGGATCCTGCCTCAAAAAACCCAAAACAACAAACCACACACACACACAAATGGGATGGAATCCTGTCCCACATTCTTTAAGGCACTCAGGCTGACTCATCCCTTACCAGAGTGGGTCTGATGTTTATCACCCTTATCCACTCAGGAAGTACGTGCTTCATGGGTGATCCACAGGATAACCACACAATCTGACAGTTCTTTGTTCGTAGAAAGTGCCCTGCAAATTTTTGAGTCCATAAATAAAATGCCCAGATGAGCAGAGGCATTTTAGAGCTCTCTGGGGATGAGAAAAGACAGGCAGGCTCTGAGAGTGAAAATTAACTGGATTGTGCAGGACTGGGACCAGCAAAGAGCAATTCAGGAGTTGGCTTCAGAATTACTTTGCTCAGGCTTCTTAATCAATATTAACTTTGTTATTCCCACACAATTTTGCTAGTTTGTCCACTCCTGTGAGAATTTCAACAGTTTGGAAAGAATGAAGTCATTAGTCCAGTCAATATTCTCAGGGCTGTTTTACAACTGCCAGTGGAACAGAATATTTTACTAAACAACAAAATAGAACTTCCAGGAGCTAGTTGGCAGAGGTACTGCACATGGAAGTCCCTTCCTCATGAACATGGGGCCCATTTAATAGTCAAGCATTCTAGGCAGTGGGAGCAATTTTTGTTGCCTTTTGCTATTGAATTTGCCAATGTGTCAAAGACATAGGCTCATGAGTAGAATATGGACAAGAAACCAGTGGAAACAACTATCTATGCTTCTCACCCTTAATAGAAGTCTTTCTTGTTTTTTGCCCACTGTAAGCACTTCTTGTACCATACTTCCTGAAATTCCATGACATAGGTCTTGCTATTTTGTACTTATTTCCTTGTTGCTTACAATTGTTGTCTAGTTGTTACACAAAAAGTTTATGTTCACTTAGGGAATGGAGATTGCAGTGGAAAACAAGCCCCATTATTTACCAGCCTTCTTACCTTGGCCAAATTGATCAGCCTCTCTGATCTGGAAACAAATTTCTACTAACTCTCCACACATGATCGTTTTGAGACTCAAATGATATTACAGGTATAGAAATGAAGGTAAAACACAAGTATATAACACCATCTTTTGTATGGAATGCAGCAGATTCTTGATTAGGGGACAGAAGGATGGGGATGCAGCTCAGTGGTAGAGGGTTTGCCTTACATGCATGAAGTTGAATTCCCAGCACCTTCCCATCTCCCACCAAAAAATTAGAAGACAGTGTTTTCTTTCAGAGTTAAAAGGGTGGGCACTAGAATCAGACTCTGTGTGCCCCTGGGCAAGTCAGCTTCTCTAAGCTTTTATTTTCTCTCTGGGAGAATAATAGTACAAATGGGAAAAATAATGAAACTTCTTAGAGTTGATATGAGGGTGAAATGAAATAATGTACACAAAGCACTTCCCAAAAATACCTCATACATACGAAACAGTTAATAAACATAAGCTGCTATTGCTGCAGCCATATACTAGTGAGAAAAGGAAGTATGTCAATAAGGAATGCATATTGGGGCAGAGAGCATGTAAAATTATAGGAAGGAGGGCAGAATAGAAATGGGAGCTCTTATATGCCAGCAGCTTCTGGTAATTAATCTGGAAAGGCTACATGGAGGAATTAGACTCTCTGGAACTCTTTGGACAATAGAAGGAAGATGAGTGCTCTGGCTTGGAATGGTGCTATTAGAAAGGATATATCTTAAAAATCTATTATAGGTTGATAGGAGGTCGAGTGACCAGATGATAGAGGTTGAAAAATTAAGAAATAAAGATAGTAGAGTTGATCTGAATCTTGGTAGGCAAAATGTAGGCCCAGCTCTAAAATAGAGTAGGCCCCCAAAGAATGCAGTCTAAATTTGACATAAAGTGTGACTGAAAGCACAATTGGCCATGCATAGTTGAGTTATAGGCTGAGAGAAGGACAAGTACTTTAGCAACTCTAATGAGGGCTGACTGGTGGAATCTGTTGCTGAAAGAAGGAATTTTGGACAATTCAATAGGCAAAAAAAAAATTAATTGAAGCTTTCTCTGATTATGAGGAGGGAGAGAGAAGGAAGGGAAAGAGTTGACACTTGAAGAGCAGAAAATAAGATATTTGGAAGTGTCTGTATCCATAAAAAAGAATGATTTTCTTTAAGATTTTCCCAGAATGAACACTGAATTTGTCTTTATAAAAAGTGGGGTTGATCTTCTGTCTATAAAAGATTTGTTGTCAGATAGTCTACTTATTTTCAATCAAAGTTCTTTAAAGATGATAGATCATGCCTGAAATTATAGACATTACTAATCCTGTGAAAAGGATTATAGGATCATAAAATATGAGAAGGGTCATCAGAGATCAACTGTGGTCCAATACCATCATTGAACTAGATGAGTAAATTGAGGCTGAGAGTTGAACTTACTTACCTACCCAAAGTCTTGTAGATGTATCTGATTCAGTTGTATTATATTTAATTTTAACTCTTTCTTCTCCCAAATTGAAGTTCCATTACTTTGTTTCCCCTCTGGATAGGTTCAGGAAGAAAATTCAAGTTTTTTTTTTTTTTTTTTCATAGCAACTACTGAACAACAAACAAGTCCCCTTTAAATGCATCCTCTCCTCTCCCCATCTGGCAGGCTTTGATATGCCCCTCTTGTTTTTCCATTGGCCATTTTGTGTGGCTTCTCGCCCTCTTCCAAGATTCCCAGCCAATCATCTCTTCCCTCTCTCCATTCCCCGCAGGCCTTTGAGGAATGTACCATATGGACCGTGAATGGGGGTGGACAGGAGGAAGGGAGTGGCAACAGCTCCACTCCTTTATCTTTTATATATAATCTATGAGACCCTGATAAAGCCCGAGGTTGGAGATAGCCACAAAGTTTTGAGGACCAGATCCCGTGCCAGCTGCAGAGACTCACTGAGCACAGTCGCCCCCGGGGCTAGGGTCCGGTGGTTGGCCCTGGAGGGCCGCAGCCCCCGCCTTCCCATGTGCCCGCCCAGTCACCGGCGGCGGCGCCGCTGCTTCTGCCGCAGCGGCTGCTGCCCGCGCTGGACGCTCAGAGCTGGCGCTCTAAGCTACTGAGCTGCTGGTCCGGGAGAGGACTGGGCGGCCCAGCCGGCCACGAGGACGCCGGCGCCGGGGGACACACCAGCATGAGGCGGAGGTAAGGATTGGGCTTCGAGTCCTCCACCACTGGCCTCAACGGTCCCGGGGAACCGCATCCCACCCACGTTCCGAGCTCGGGGTTTCCCGGGCCCGGGGCCCGGCGCGTCGGGCTGCTCTGGCGAGAGTGACTGCAGCGACCGGACATGTGGCTGAAGACCTCCCACCTGGGCCGCCCATAGGATTGCAACCCCTAGGTGGCTCTTGGCGCCTCCTTCTGGCGTCCCCTTCCAGCCCTTTTACTCACGGAGTGGCAGTGGTTGCGGGGAAACCCCTTCCTCGCGGGTCCCACCCTTCCCAGCCCCTGCCCTTGACCTCCGGGAGTCGGATGTTAGGTCAAGTTCGGCGGTGCGGGTCGCACAGTTGCAGGTTAGGCGGGCACTGGGGGAAGCCATGGGAGGCTTCCAGCTTGTTGTGGGAGTATTGGAGAGTGGTTTGGGTTTGATGCGTGTGGGGGAGACTTTTGGCAAGAGGTTGTGGGGATAAAGATCATTCATCGTAAGCAGGGTCCAGAGTTTGGGAAGGGACTGCGTATCTCCCTGTGGCTTCTGAGAAGTTTCCCAGCTTCCAGGGGGTAAATCCTCTCTGGGTATACCTGATGTGGAGCCTGGCATGAACTGTGTGGATTGCTGAGGTCGTTGTGGCAGGTGGCCATGAGCGAACACAAATTTTCTGTTGATGGTGAACTGAATGGTGTGATGGCAGCCACTGAGGCCTCTTATCTAAGGGCTGCCCCCTTTCCTTAACTGCCTTAGAAAGTAGTTAACACTGTTGGGGGTCTCCATGGCACACTGGAAATTCCTAGTTTAAAAATCAGGTTGAGGAGCCCTACACAGATCTAACACTTGGGTGGTAACAGAAAGCCAGATGTGGCGGCCAGTTGCAGGTTTCTGGCATCTTAGCCTGGCATGGATGGCATCATCTAGCTCTTTCATAAGTTTGTTGGGAAGAAGAGGTCCTTCAAGTCCCCTGCTCCTGGGCATGGCCTCTGTACCTCATCCTATTAGGGGGCATAGACCAGTCCTGTATCTTGGCTAATTTTTCTCTGGAGTCTGAATGCAGAGAATTTCCAAGAATACAAATCACATTTGTGTTCTTTTAAGGTTGGTGTTGAAGGCAAACATTAATTATGGTTTACATGAAATGGATTAAAGCAGAGAAATGGAGATGAATTGTGGATGGTGTTTTTTAGTTTCTTTTTAAAAAAGTATTTTAAAAAATTTTAAGTGAGATGTAGAAGTAGAGAATGACACTTAAGTTTAAATAGCAGGACACCGGTGTGTATTTGGTCCCATCTGACAGTTTGCTACATAGACAATAATTTAGGTTGATGACTTATACCCCAGTGCTGAGAGTGAGTTAGATTTTATGGTGAGAAAGACATCTTATTACAAATTACTATTGCTAGCAGGAACGTGTCATCTTCTCTTTGCCTGGCCATACAGATGTGGGTTCATTGTTGTGGTTGCCTTCTCCTGTGAGCACATCTCTAAAGGGCCTTTAGGAGGATATTATAAATTCCACAGTTGATTGTCGTATGTACTCATGTCAGAAAATTGACCAGGTTATTTTAGACTAACAGTGAGTTTTTCTTGTTTTCCAGGTTATAAAAGTTTGAAAGCTTTTTTTTGATAATGTATTAACTAGCATGAGTTAATTTCAGAATTATAAGAAAGATGTGTTTGGGTGTTTCTCTTAGAATCTTTTAGAACTTGGACCTGGTTCCTCAGCCAAAGCGCCTTTTTGTGGTTATAACCCTAACATTTTGAAATGTCTTAAAACTTTACTACCAGGTGGAAACTTTTCCCCCCACCTGAGATGAGTGATGTTTAAGAGAAAATGGCCTTTGGAGATAATGTAGGGAAAAGTACTTAGCATACTGCTTGGCATATAGTTAGTTAGTATTCAGTAATAAGTGAATTTTTCCTTTTCTCCTTGGTTTTGGGAGACCTGTTGTGGGGATGATGAAATTGGATGCAACTTTTATTGTCTGTTTCCTTAGTAATTAGAAAGAATAGTACTTCCCCCTTCCTATGCTAATCTCCAGTTCTCCTGGTATTTAATAGTAGGTTTTAAATGGAACTCACATCTCTGGACCTAGAGGTGAAAATCAAACAAGGAAAAATTGAGGTCTTCCTCCTGGTTTATGTGTGGCAGTTTTAAAGAAAGGACGGTTGCATGCCCTAGAAGTCTTAATACCACTCAGTGCAGAAGAAGAAATGCCCAAAGTTGACCCTTTTTTGGGGGGTCAGTTTAGTAGTCTTCCTGGTGAGGGTATTGGTTTGACATATCCAAGTGGAATCAAAACCAGTATCCAATTTCTCCTGGAACTGGCATCTGAGAAGTGGCCCAGGATGGTAGAAGTTGGACCAGTAGGCAGGGAGGGGTAGACTCTTAGCTTTCATGAACTTTACTTCTGGTCTGGGCTCTGCAGGGAGCAGCTGTTTAGCTCCTCCTAATTATAAGAGGCCCATGTGAACAGATTAAAAGGCTATCAGACCTAATGTTCCTGAAAATGTAAGAATTATCTTTGATTTATAATAATGGGTATGGCATTTGAATATTAATTACACTGGATTTACTTATTGCTCTTTTCTCCTAAGTGAAATCTTTTTCATCATCTAGTATCTCATTGATTCTTATTTTGCTCTGAGGTCATCAAGGTTTAGTACAGTTTATTATTCCCATTTTATAGATGAAGAAATGAAGGTGACATGTTATGCTCTAAGTTGCAAGTGAATTGGTCCCTGAGCTAGAAGTTGAATTGGATTTTCCTTCTTATATTACATTTCATTGATACCTTTGGAGGAAAACACACATACCCACATCTTAGGGGGAGGGTGCTGAAAGACTTAAAGAGACCAGACTGTTATGCTTTTTTGATTATTAGATGGCTAAGAGTGTATATCTAGGTATGGTATTTGAACCTGTGCTAGGTGCTTTGTGTACACCACCTAACTTATTCCTTGAATAATATACAAGATAGAACTGCTTATCCCCAGTTTTACAGATGACAGATGTACTCAGTGAGGTCTCAGGACAAGGGAGTGAAAGTAAGTGAGAGCCTTGACCAAGAGCAAGGCTGGAGCTCAGACCTGTACTTTGTGATTCCAAAGTGTGTCTACTCAACCCCATGCTTTAGTGGTGACTAATGAGCAGATCTCAGAGTCCCTAACACCTGTTGCTGCTACACTTTCTGGGTCTGATGTTTGTGGGTGGACCAGAGCTTTATTTATCATTGCAGTACAGTTTTTACACTTTGGTTTTTTCCTTTGCAAGAAACATTCCTCTATCCAGGTGGGTGGTCATTGCTTTAAAAAAATAATCAGAGCTGAAAAGTCATCTCTCTTTGTAGAGTGTGAAGTATTTAATAGAACCAGATGGGAGGATTAGGACTAGAGACAACTGAAGTTGGTCAGAGGACATTAGGGATGTTCCAACCTAGAGGCCATCTATAGCGCCCACACTTTTTTTTTTTTTTTTTTTTTTTTTTAAAACGTTAGATGCTGGTTGAAATTGTAAAACTGGAGATGCAGCACTTCTGCTAAAGTCTTTGAGGTAAATATAGCTTTTAGTTTCTAATTTTGGATGACAGTTGAAAATCTGATGCCTTTTTGATCCTTTAACTTCCACAAATAATGCAGCACTTTGTGGGAATGAAGGGGATGTTTTTTTGGAAATTTACCCAAATTCTTTGTGGACTTCCCCTTCCTTCTAATCACCCCTTTCTGTCATCTTTTGTTCCACTTCTTAGAATTCCACTCTGGTCCTGTGGAGTTGGATGGGGTGGAGATAGGTGTCAGACCCTTGGGTTCTTGGATATACCAGTGGGTAGAACAACATCCCTACCCATGTGGGACTCAGTTGTACATGGCTGTTTGCTTGGGGATTATCTTTAGATACCCAGGCACCATTATCTAAAAGCTGGAAGGGAGAGCAAGGAAGCAATTTCCCCAGACCCTGCAATCCACTGACTGTTTGTCATTTGCAAGGTGAAGTTGCCACAACTTAAAAAAAAAAGGATCATCAGATTAAAGAATGGAGAAGAGAAGTAGGGCTATCCTTTCTTTAAAACTGCCACACATAAAACAGTACCTTGGTGGAAGAGGAAGGAGTAAGATCCTTGGCAAGAACAGTCAAGCCTTTTTCATGTCTGTCAAACCCAGCTCTCCTCTGCAGTGCCTACCTCTGTGACTGAGATAGGAGTGAATTTGTGTGGTGTGTGACTGATGTCCAGCAGAGGAGTCTTTCTACACTGGTGTCTATTTAATTGTATATTCAGCGAAGGTTTGGATCTGGTTAACTCTTGGTTGAGACCGATAGTACAACTGAGTAGTTAGCTAGTAGTTAGTAGATTTTCCTTACTGCTTTAAAATAAATAATATAAAGACAAAGTGAAACTTTGATTGGTCCCAACCTCTCTCCCACCCTTGCCTATGTTCTCTTGCAGATTTCAGTGTAGAGGTGGCTTGAGGTCCAAGAGACCTTCTCCATATCTCTCCAACTCTGGGGAGAGGGACAGGAAGAGCAAAAGTACTTACTCCCAACACCTGTAGCCCAGAGTTCCTTAGTATTGGCTGTCTCTGGCCACAAAATGTCAACTCACCATGTTTCCCTGCTCTTCCCCTGACTCCACCCGTAAAACTGCTGGTTGTTGAGGACGGTTGGGTTCGTGAATGGGAAAGGGAGAAAGGTGGACAGAGCAGTTTCCCTAGGCTGATGGCAGTTGTGATCAGCAGCAGCAGTGGACAAACAGTGGCAACAGTTGTCTGCGTACCGTCCTATTCTGAGTGCTTATGTGTCGGGACTCAATCCTCAGAGAGTAGGTGCTATTCCCTGTTTCATATACAAGGAAGTTGAGGCATAGAGAGCGATAAAAGGTGGTGGGCTCAATATTCTGACTCAGGTATTTGACTCTGAAGTTGTGCTCTCACAGGGTTGGACAACTTCTATCAGGGCTCTTTCCATCCTGGCACCATTCTTTCCTCTTTTCAGACCCTTCCTCACATCTTCTCCCCTCTTCATTCTGAAATGCTGCAGGAGACATACATGTTGGTTAACTTCATATTCCTTTAAATGTTCCTAGCATATTTCCCAAGTCAGTCAGGAGTATTTCTGAAAAATTTGGAGGGGAACACAGGCCCAGGTGCACTTTCCAGAAGGGTTTCTTAGGACAATATAAGGGTAGCCTGGAACTGTGCCATGGGATTCATAAAGTGTTGAGCACAACCCTGCTTCCAGTAAAGCTGAGGGAATCTTCCCCTTCCTCTGCTTTTTTTTGGCCAGGTTTGGGTTTCTGATTCTGAAGACCTTGAACTCAAACAAATCATCTTTGTTAGCTCAGCTACTTTATGGATTTTTTTTTAATTGAGTCTGTTCAGAGAACCTGCCACTATTTATAATTAATTGGCAAATGAATTTTTGGAATAGAGCTTTTTACCCAGTTTGGCCATGACTGGTCAGTCATTTATTTCCCTTTGAAAAAGGAAAAAGGAAGTATTTTAACTAGTGACATGAATTTGTGTCAGTATGTTTCCAAAACAGGTAGACTGTTCCCCAAACCAGCCTTACAGAGGTCCAGTGGGGAAAAATTAACTTTCTGCCTTTGGTATTTTAAATACCTTTAGACAAGGGGTCTAAGGGACAATTATATAAGAATAACCATAAGAGCTATTATTTACTGAGTGTTATAATGGACCAGACACTGGGACCAAGTACCTTATATGTAAACATTATTTCTAGTGTTCAGATAGGTGTTATCACCCCCACCCCCATTTTATAATAGTGTGACTTCCAGAGAGATTAAGGCCCATATACTCAGTAATTAATAGGCTGGATAACTCCAAATCCTGAGCATTTAATCACCTCACTATAAGATGAAATGTTGAAGGAGGATAGGGGAGGAAAAATACAGTATGAGGCAGGAGAAAATTGAATCAGCCCTTAGGATTTACTGAACACTATGTTTCTAGTCCCAGTGGGGAGGGTGGGGTCCCAAGAAGCCCATCTGCCTTCACCACCCTCATGGAGCCAGGGAACAAAGGACATTTGGAACTTAAGAACTTTAGGAAGTTATGCACTGGGACTTTCAATACAGGTTTATTGAGTACCTACTACATGTAAGGCAAGTGGCATATAATAAAATGGTTTTTGCCTTCAAGAGGTTATCATATTTCTAAGGGGCACAGACACAAATGCAGTATACCATAGTATGTTGTGACAAGTGACTTGACTGGCTAGGGAGCCCTGAACATGAACTAGTAAGTAAGTTTATGCTAACTAACACAGTATTTCTTCTTGGTTCAGTTTTATCTCTTGTGTGTATGATTGAGAATTTTCTATCCCCATGGCTTGTTGTTGCTGAAATGTTTGTATTTTGCAAAAAGCAGATTATTTTGCAGCTCTTCCCTGAGACCCAGACTGTGCACCTTGGTTGCAGAAATAGTTGGGGCTCTCTTGCCTTATCAGTCTGCATTTGTGCCCATCAGCACTGCAGATCTTTTGGGCTGGGTGCTCTTATCCTTGCTGAGCCACTGCTTGCCAAGAGGAGGTACAGGTGTTCTAGTACAGGGCAGTCCTTCCTAGAAGAATGTGCTACCAAGCTGTAGCACCTCTCCCAGGTGTTCTAACTGTGGAACAATGCTGGGCATGGAGGCACTTCATTTTAGCCCTGGGGATTAGATATTACCTTTAGGTCTTCTTTCTAACTCTTGGACCATGTTACTGGGCCTACCCTGACTTCTGAGACTGTAACCTTTTGGTGACATTGGTAGCATTTCTCTGTCTCCTGTCCTGTTCTTTCAAATGGACTATATTTGGAAGCTGATATAATGTAGAAAAAGGACTAGGACCTCTTACTGCTAGGTATGCTTTTGTTTTTGAACCAAAATTGTTTTGCTTTTGTTCTACTTTTTTATATTCCAGAGTGATTTGGATCACTTTGATCAGGTTCATTCAAATAGATATTATTCATATCACCTGGAAATCAGTTAAACATCTTCTGACCTTTGCTCCCTACTGTATTAAATGAGTTGATGCACTTTGTAATCACATTGAGGACACTTTCACATGCTGCTAATGGATAGTTCTTTTCCATCCATAACTGGTGATCCCAGAGAAAGGTTCATTAGCTTAAAGGTGATGTATGGAAATGTGAGTTTACCCTCCAGCCCAAATAAAATAGTATTTTACTACTTGTTTGTAAATGGAATTTTTCACAGTAAAGGGATTTTGCAGCATAATTTCTCTCTAGGAACATAACGCTTCACTTTGTATATATTTTTTATTTTATTTTTAATTTTTAGGCAGTTCTATCTTCCACCACTGGTGGAAATAGCTGTTGTTTTAATCTGCCTTCCTCACTTTGTCCTCCTATGACATATACAGTCTCAGAGACACAGATATTACTGGACTCTGCCTTTGCAGCTTCCCGGGCCTATGTTTGGGCTTGTAGGTATGCCAGAAAGAACTATGTTCTTTCATGGGCTGTCAGTCAGAGTGTGTGTTGGTAGGGCCTGAGTGGCCCAGCCTTTGCTCATGCAGTATTCATTTGCATGCCAGGAGTTGTCTGCACCACCTCCAGCTAGTAGTCCTTCACACAGCTCCATGTGCAGTTTGCTTGCCTTTCATGCTTGTCTCCAGACTCTTTTTGCAAGCTTTTATGAGGTCAAATGCTTGTGCATAGGTATAGAAAGGAAAATCTAGTGTGGTATATAGATGGGTTCCTGATAATAAATGAGGTCAGGGAATTGGCTAAAAACCTCACCTTACATTAGGCTGTGGGAAAGGTGAGAAGGGAACTATTTGGAGTTCACTTTAGAAATGCATTTTATGCCCAGTGCAGTGGCTCATGCCTATAATGCCGGCAACTTGGGAAGCTGAGGCAGGAGGTGAGTTCAAGGCTAGCCTCAGCAATTTGGCAAGGCCCTAAGCAACTTAGTGGACCCTGTCTCAAAATAAAAACAGAAAGGGCTGGGAATATGACTCCATGTTAAAGCACTTTGGGGTTCAATCCCTAGTACCAAACAAACAAACAAAAAAGCACTTTATAAACTATGGTATATATACAGAATGGAATATTACTCAGCCATAAAGAAGAATAAAATTATGGTGTTTGCTGGTAAATGGATGAAGTTGGAAAATATCATGCTACGTGAAATAGGCCAAGCCCAAAAAACCAAAGCCTGAATGTTTTCTCTGCTAATTACATGACAATATATAATGAGTGGGGGGTGGCAGGGGGAAGAGAAAAATGAAGGAACTTTGGATGGTGTAGAGATAAAAGGGGTGGGAGGGGGTGGGGGACAGAAAGGAGGAAAAAAAGGCACTTTATGACATGGGTCTCTTTTAATCCTGTCAACAAGCTTAGACAGTTAAGTATATGACATCCACTTAACAGGTTGGGATACATGAAGCTCAGTGAGTTTAGATTACTTGCCTGAGTCCTCAGCTGGTAAATGGTGGAGCTAACTCAGATTAAGAATATCAACATCTGAGCTGGGCACAGTGGCGTATGCCTCTACTCCCAGCAACTTGGGAAGTTGAGGCAGGAGGATTATGAGTTCAAAGCCAACCTCAGCAAAATCAAGGTGCTAAGCAAGTCAGTGAGAGACCCTGTCTCATAATAAAATACAAAATAGGGTGGGGATGTGACTCAGTGGTCGAGTACCCCTGAGTTCAATCCCTGGTTAAAAAAAAAAAAAAAAAGAACATCAAGATCTCTAGTGATTAAGAGCATGAACTCTGGAACCAGACTATATTGTAGCATATCATTTTTGGATTGTGTGACCTTAGGTGTGTTCCTTAACCTCTCTGGGCCCATTTTCTCATTGGTACAGTGGATGGCATAACAGTCCTGTTTACCTTCTGTGGTTATAAGCACGTATAGCACGTATAATTCAGCTAGGCACATGAGCATTTTAAGTGTTTACTAGTACCATTATTGACCATGCTTCTGAAACTTGGAATGGAATACTGAGGCTTTGGTTTTCCTTACTTCCAGGGAACAGTCTTCAGGGCACATGTGGGTTCAGGCTGTACAGTGAGCCAGAAACAGGCTTCTTTGCAGCATTTTCATAGTTAAGAGCCAGGGGTTGTAGCTCAGTGAGTCCTTGCCTGGCAGGTGTGAGGCACTGGGTTCAATCCTCAGCACCACATAATAATAAATAAATAAAACAAAAGCATGGTGAACAGTGAGCAGAATCAGCTTTAAGAGGGAGAACTTTCCTCACTCACTGGCCTGTCTCTTTGACAGCCTCATCCAAGATTGACTTCTCTGCCTACACCTTTCTAACTGCCTTCCACTATGTTCTCTGTCTCCTTCCTGTCTGCCTCATTCCCTGGTGCTCTGCATCTTGTTTCTTATTAGCAATCCTTTAGATTTCCTGGGATAATTTATTCTTTTTTTTTTTTTTTTAATCTTTTGGGTCCCTCCATGTGCTGCACTGTACTGTGTATTAGGGGCTGGGGGTAGGTTTGTAGGAGTGTATGACTTTGTTCCTACTTCAGAAGATACGATTCTAATACAGCAGTTAAGAGGAATAAAAGTGATGAAACACAAAAATGACTTATACAGTTGGGGAACTGTATAAGGATGGCATATCCTTATATAGTTTTTGTATATCCTTATACAGTTTTTGAGACCCTGTTATATGCCAAGCAGTGGTTTAGGTGCTTTACAAGCATTGTCAGCCCTGTAACATCTATACTTTATAGTTGAGAACTCAAGAGATACCAGCACCTTGTCCAAGGACAGCACATGAATGAGAGGAGCCTGGGGTTTGAACCTTGGTTCATACTGGCTTCCTTGGGCTTGCATAGGACGTGTGATTTGAACCATGTCTCCAGTCATTGGTAGAATTGTCCAGGTAAGAAGAGGGGTACTGGTATAAACAAAAACTTAGGGTTGAAAATAAGCCAATTGTATTCAGGGGCATTGAGGAGGCAGCCTGGCCGGCTTGGAGCTGAGATCAGTATTTATGAACTGCTGTGCCAGGTTCTGTCTGGGTGCTGGGAGAGGAATAAGATGCATTCCTTGTTGCCCCGTGGAATCTACTCTTGCTGGGGAGATAGACACAAATAGATGATTTCAGTTCAATATGATGAGGGTAAGTATAGGTGCCGCTAGCAAAGGAGAAGGAACCAGGAAATGTTCCTAGTCTTGAAAGATAGGTTAGTGGCAGACTTAGCAGTCGAAGGTGAGAAAATTTTTCTAAAAGGCAGAGAAGAGCATGAACAAAGACATTCCTTATGGGCTGTTTTTGTTGAAAGTGAAGTTTATTTCCTAGGTCTCATGTATGCCTGGGCAGTTTACAGGCAATGGGCAGTACATTGGTGTTAGAACTCAGAGCAGCAGCATGGAAGTTAACTGGGCAGGAGAGATGAGTGTTAAGCACAATCCCCATGGAAGGGGTTGGCAAACTTTTTTGTAAAGGACCAGAAAGTAAATATTTTAGGTTCCATGAACTGAATGGTCTCTGATGTAGCCTTCAGCTCTGTGGTTTTAGCATGAAAGTGGCCACAGATAATGTGGAAATTGATGGGGATGACTTTTGTTTATGACCCCAGAAATTTGTGCCCAGCAGCCTCTGGATCAGCCTAGGGCAGCCTCTCCCTCTGATCTCAGAATGTTCCACACTAAGACAATCAGTAATATTTCTCAACTTTTTCTGTTCTTGTGTGCCAGTTCCACTGCTTCCACCAGCAGCCCAGCTCAATTTTTGTTCCTTATCTTTGTTTAAAGTATCCCAAATTTCTAAGTCTCTCAGGCACTCTGGCTATCCAGGAGTCCCTCTTTAACCCACCTTGCCGAGAAGCAATAGTCCCAGTGCTTGAATTCTGAGTCACTGAGCTACAAGAATACCCCTTCCTTCTAGTCTGCCATCATATCACCCCCTCATTTGCCAGAAATTTTTCTTTTTGAGAAGTTTTGGTCTTTAAAAAAAAATACTTTATTTATTTATTTGTATGTGGTGTTTAGGGTGGAACCCAGTGCTTCACACATGCTAGGCAAGCACTCTACCATTGAGCTGTAGCCCCAGCCCCAGAAATTTTAATTCTGTATACTTTTTCCATGTCATGAAATAGTCTTTTGACATCCCCCGCCCCCACCATTTAAAATGTAAAAACCATTCTCTATTTAAAGGTTGGATTTGGTCCACTGGTTAGGGTTTGCCTACCCCAGAGCAATTGGTAATAATTCAGATGTGACAAGATAAGGAACTAGATGTTGACAGTAGAAGTAGAGAGGAAGGGACCTGGTGCTAGAGACATTTTGGAAAGAGGACACTGATTAGATAGAGGAGATGAAGAGAGGGAAAAGCCCCAGATAGAGCTGAAGTTTCAAGTTAGGTGCCTCCCAACCCACTTGGTAAAGCTGGCCTTGTTTCCCACATGGACTTGATTCTGGAGACAACTGATGCTTTAGATGCTCCCAGATATCTATCAGCATCATGAGTTGTTGCAGTCAACTGTCTGAGCATGTTACTATACCAGTTGCCTTTGTTTCCTTAGCCTCCAGGTCCATTGGACAGGAAGTGACTGGGACAGTATGCTCCCCCTCTGTTTGGTGGAGTTACAGGTAAAGTTCATTTTGGGGGATAACTTTTGATGTAATTTCAAATTTACAGAGAAAGGCATCTTATAACTTCTGACTTGGGACTAAAATGGATTTTGGGGGGCAGGGTACTGGATTGAACTCAGAGTTGCTTAACTACTGAGCTGTGTCCCTAGCCTTTTTTTTTTTTTTTTTTTTTAATACCTTTATTTTATTTTACTTATTTTTATGTGGTGCAGAGGTTCGAACCCAGTGCCTCACACATACTAGGCAAGTGTTCTATCACTGAGCCACAACCATAGCCCCATCCCTAGCCTTTTTATTTTTTATTTTGACACAGAGTGTTGCTAGGTTGCTTAGGGCCTTGCAAAGTTGGTGAAGCTGGCTTTGAACTTGTGATCCTCCTGCCTCAGCCTCCTGAGTTGCTGGGATTACAGGCATGTGCCATCACACCTGGTTTGGATTTTCTTTCTGGTACTTTAAAAGACTGAGACAGAAGTGGGGAAGTGTTTAATGCATATCCCTTAACTCCTTATGAGTAATTTGTGTAGTTCAGTGGAAATTAATCTGGACATTGTGCACATGGTGAAAAAGGAGTAAAGGAAAGGCTCTTTTCTCAGTGTGAAGTGAATGACTAATGGCATTGAGCTAAATTCTGTAACTTAGCTAAGTGCTCTTTGCCTTAAGCTTTGTGGCTGTGTTTGGGACCCTTCACCATGTTCAGTCCATACTGACCATTTTTAAGAGCCCATTCTTGTGAACCAGGACATCTGGCATCCAGGAGTCAGGAGTTATTAGCATCTTTAGTCTGGATAAGACCCTGTGCTAGGCCTTGGGAGAGGGTAGGTGGGCCATCAAAAGGAATAAAGGTGTGAGTTCTCCAGTATTCCATGATATCCCAGTCTAGAGGTGAACACCTTGATTCTGCTGCTATGCAGTGAGCTCAGGTTAGTAATGGTTTTGTTCAGAGTTTTGCCATTTGTCAAATAGATGTTGGCTGTCAGTCAGTTTAAAGGGGTACCCTGGAGAAAATTTGAGTATAAAATCAGGTAGGTATGCTTTGAAACAGAATATAAGTGCTGTTTCCTTAACACAGATAGAAATGATGACTCAACACTGCTGTGCTTTCTGAGATGGCATAGTTGTACTGACAAAACTGCTTATCCTCTTAGACCTTTTAGTTCCTGGAATCCACAAGTCAAGGCAGATTGATTGGAAAAACATCAACTTCAGCTTAATAGTACCAAAGACATGCAAAGGGAATAGAGGTCACAGGCTTTGTACGCAGAGGTCATAGTTCACTTAGCAAGTCAAGATAAATAATAAAACAGCAGCTAGTGAGCAACAGAAGATACTGAGAATCAGGTACTGTGCCTGAGCATTCTGCTGCCCAGAGGTGGTGGTTATTGTCCCCCTACTTCCTGTATTCAAGCTTCTCTGGTCTGTTCTTCCAACACTCCTGGCACACCCCTGCCTCAGGGCCTTTGCACAGATTCTTCCTTCTCTCAAATATATTCTTCCCTAAGATATTGTATATCTTTACTCATGTTATCTTCTCTGTGAAACCTCAAGCTATCCAGTTTAAAACCTCAACATAAAGCCAAGTGTGATGGCATGCACCAGGAGTCCCAGCTATTTGGGAGATTAAGGCAGGAGGATCACTTGAGCCTAAGAGTTCAGGTCTAGCCTGGGCTATGCAGCAATACCTGTCTCAACACAAAACAAAACAAAACAAAACAAAACCAAAAAACTCAACATGCCCCTTTCCCTTCAGTACTCCATATTCACTTTACTTTTTCCATTTTTCCAGATCACCTGACACCCATTAGCATTGCCATGTAATTCAGTTATGTTTATTGAGAGACTTTGTAGCCAGAGATCTGGAGCCAGATTAGACTGCCTGGGTTTAAGTCTTGGCTTCACCATTTACTGTGTGTGTGACCATGAGCAGATTGGCTTTGGTTTCCTCGTTTGTTAAGAATAATACCTAACTAATAAAATTTTTATGAGTATTAAATGAATTAATATTTATAAGGTGCTTAGCATAACACTTGACATGCTGTAAGTACTATATGTGTGTTTGATAAATATAACTTTTATCTGTTTCCTTCTACCAAAATGGAAGCTTCATGAGGTCAGAGAACATCATCTCTTCTGTTCTCCACAGCTCCCTAGCATTTAGAACAGGGTCTGAGACAAAGCAGGTGAAGTGTCGAATGAGTGAACAGGCTGGGGTGAGTTGGCCTGGAAAGGCATCAGGAAGCAGTGAGTTGTAGGCAGTGCTGTCGATGGCAGAAACCACCTGGGTTCTTTTTTCCTATTTGCACTTAATGGCTTGGAGCAATGTCTTATGAAATCTCTGGCTGTTGCCTTCCTAGTAGAGTTGTTAGAAGTAGATGAAAGAATGTAATAGGAAGTGCTAAGTGCAATATGGTCAGCCTGGCTGGTAGCAGATGAACAGTGTTCTTTTCCTTCCTTAGCACCTCTGGAAGAAGTGAGTCAGGAACTGGCTCTGGGGCAGTAAAGGAAGTGGGCTGGTAGGGAGGAGCAGGGGAAATCCTGAATCTAGGTGAAAAGAGGACAAAAACAAGATGTCAGACAGGGGTGTAACCATCATAGACCAGCTTGCTAACATGGTTAAAAAAAGGAGCTGTTTGTTACCAAAATTAGATGCTAAGATGAGGGTTTGGACCTTTTTTGTTGTTACTTAATTTTGTTGTATTAGAAAAGTGTGAGACTATGCAAGGAACTCCAGTTGCCTTTCACTAAAAACCTTAGTTGATTCCTCCCCCGCCCCCAAATCACTTATGAGTAGTTTAAATATTGTACCCCTTGATTCCTAAATACTTGGTGTTTATCTCCTTGGCAAAGGAATGTTCTCTTAGATTTTGATAGAGCGTCTTAGTAGAAGGATGGTCTGGTTTTTGTTTTTGTTTTTGGAACTGTGTGTCAAACCCATGGCTTGCAAATGCAAGGCAGACACTTTGCCCCTGAGCCCCATCCCAGCCCTTTTTGTATGTTTTTTACAGTGCCTCATGCATGCTAGACAAACTGTCTACCATTGAAATACACCCCCCCCAGCCCAAGAAAAGGTGCTTAAATAAGAAAGTGGCACAATGTAAAGTGCTTAGGGAATATGGACTGGAGGCCAGGAGGGCCTATGGTGGACAGTTAGGAATGGTTTTCACTGGAGGGTGATAGGGACAAGGTAGTAACCAGAAATGGAGGAAGGGGCATGGAATCAGGAGACTAGAAGTGGAATCTGGGATGAACTGCTTGGAGTGGGGTGAGGAAAAGGAAGAGGAGAAGGAGGTCTAAACACTATTCAAAGCAGTGCTGCCTTCTGGAGGAAGGGGACAGCATGTGTAATCTAAAAAAGCAAATTCAGCCTTAGTTTTATGCTTGGGAAGATAAAATATCACCTGTACCCTTTTTCATTTTATAGTCTACAGAAGGTAAAGTTCCACCAAATTCCAGCTGATGTGGATAGTGTCCTCCCTTCATTCTTAGAGCAGGAACATGACAGGTTTGTCAGAGGCTTAGAAATTGAGAGGTACACATCTGAAGGACACTGTGATTGGTAGTTGGTAAAATGCTTTAGGTCTTTCATGAAGATAATCAGTAGAGGCAAGCATAGAGGTAGTCTAATGTGGATTTAGAAGGCTGCTCACAGCAGGAGAAGGGATTAGGAATCTTGGTTGTTAATGATTGGGGAGGATGATGGAAATCAAGGACCACAGCCACCCTGGGAGTCCAGGGAAGAGCTGCAGAGACATTGGGAGAGGTGTATAGACCAGGGAAGGAAGATTAAAGGGAGGATAACGATAGTAGTGTAAAAAGAAAGAAAATTAAGAGTTCATGGACTGAGCCAGAAGAGACCTGAGGAGCAGATGAGTTCCCAGATGCTCTCATTACTAGCCTGATGCCCTCTGGGGCCTGGGGATATTTGCTGGGCTCTGTTCTTTTCAGATCTAGAGCCAGAATTCATGAGCTTTCAGGAGTACTCAGGAATAATGCCACGCAGGGTCCTAAGCCAAAGCAGGCTGTTGAAAGCTAATTCTCTTTCCAGCTGTCTGAGTATTTTGAAGAAGAACCCCCTGGGATGATTTATTGAAGGTATCTTATATTTGAACTTAGGCTAAGTGTTAAAAAGACTTAGCCCTTCCTTTAAGAAAATAACATGTCATAGGGAATATTGTAAAGACAAGAGTTATGGATACTCAAAACTCATCACTTGCCACTGGGGATGGTGCACACCTGTAATCCCAGCTACTCGGGAGGCTGAAGCAAGAGGATCACAGGTTCCAGGCCAACTTGGGGAACTTAGTGAGATCCCATCTCAGAATTTAAAAGGGGCTGGAGATGTAGATTTGTGGTAGAGTGCTTGCCTAGCATGTGTTAGTCTCTGGTCTCAATGGCCAGTTCTGCAAATTAATAAATCCCCAAACCCCAAAACCTGCATCCCTTCCTGGTTCTTTTGGTATTACTGGTGCTGTTGCATTTGTGGTGGAAATGTCGTAACAGTGTACTATGGAGCATCTCTTGCCATGTCTGTGCTCAGATGGCAAGTTGGTGCCTTGACATGGTGGAGTGTGGAAACCAGCAAGTACTACACATGAGAGCTTGGTTCATTGTTCATTATCTAAGAATGTAATGGAGAAAATGTTGACAGTACATTTTAAACTGAAAGTGTTTTTGTGTTCGGAACCATTGGTGAATAGCACCAAAAAGTTGAGTAAATATTCTTCTAGTGTTTGAAAACTAGCATTCAGTTCAGCAAAGAAGTTGTTCATGTTTGTTCTATTATCGTCCTTGTATTGCTCTTTTTTGTTGTTGTTGTTGTTTTTTGTTTTTTAACAGTGGTATGGATTTTACTCTGGGCCTTGCACGTGCTAGGCAAGTGCTCTACCACTGAGCTATATACATCCCCAGCTCTAAGATTTTACATACTTTATTGCTATATGTGTTTATTACAGATTGCTGTGTGCTATACATTATTTATATATCAGTAAAATTGATAATATATGTACATACACACATATATATATATATATACATATTTGTTTAGCATTTACCAGCACACCACAATAGTGAGGTGAATACTGATTTCATGGGGTTTACAGTATCTGCTGTGGAAAGAACAGCCACTTACAATGTGAAGAGCAATTATGGAGGAACAGCACAGGGCCCAGTGAGAATGCATGACAAGGTGCTTTTATGTGCTGGGGATCAAACTAAGAGCTTCATGCATGATAAGCACACACTCTACCACTGAGATACACTCCAGCCCCAGGATGAGGTGCTTGATTTGAGTTATTTGGGTGAGTTAGGGATGCCTCCCAGGGAAGGTGGTAGTTAAGCAGGATTTGAGGGTGCTTGGGAGGTGAACACTATGTGGGTGAAGCTGGGAGGAGGCATACAGGCTGGAGGATCTAACAGGCAGCTCATGTGACTGTAGCATAATCATAAGTGGGAAAGAGGAGTTCTGGCAGGGGTTAAGGTGGGTATGGGTCAGAGTATGTGGGTGCTTGTAGGTCATGTAATTATCTGAGGATTCTACCTTCAAGCAGGTAAGCCACTCACTTTCCGCAGACACTTAAAGACTGCAGGAAAGTCTAAAAAGTGTTAAAAAGTTATATTTTGTTTGTGAAGGAAATATTTAAGTTAAGCCAATATGAATATGAATTGTCCATTTATTGTGTGTAGAACCCCATTTGTGTACAATGAATCAAAATGTAGTCTGTAAAAAATTTTAAAAAACAAAAGAATAAATTATAAAATAAATTATGTTGATTATTTTTTTAAAAAATTTTACATTTGTCCTTGCCCACTAGAAATGTATTTCATAATGGGGGCGTGGCATGTATATAGTATACAGTTACAAGGTGGGTTTGACCAAAACATTGTGGAGGAAGCTGTGAATTCTAGTTGTGGGTGGAGGCCATAGGAACAAGTCAGGATAGTAGTTTGGTGATGCCAGAAGAACACCCTTCCTTTGCCCAAAGGCCCTTGCTGTCTTTACTTCTTGATTTATCCCCTTCATCTTCTGGGGTTCCTAACTCCTCTGGGTGGAAACTGCCCTGCAGAAGTCACTGAATGCAATGGGGAATTCCTCTGACGAAATCTTCAGTAAAAAGACTCAATATCTCAGTTTTTATTATTTTATCAACATTTATTGAGTACCTACTGTATACCTACTGTATACTCATTGTGTTACTTACAAGAATGTAGTAGGAATGTAGTAGGTATATAAGACATGCTTGCCACCATCAGATGTTTTTGTTTTTTTGTAGTTCTGGGTAGGAAACCCAGGATTTTGTGCATGCTAGGCAAGTACTCCCAAATCTGCCCTCTTTTTTTTTTAAATAGATACTTTATACAGTTTGCATTCCTCACAGTTCATTCATTTAAATTGTACAATTCAGTGGGTTTTGGTATATTCAGAATTGTATAACCATCACCACAACCAATTTAGAATATTTTTCTGATTCCCAAAAGAGATCTGTACCTGTGGTCCTTTCTTATTATCTCTAGGTCCCCTCCCCTGTAGCCTTAAGTAACAACTCATCTGCTTTCTGTCTCTATAGATTTGCTATTCATGTAAGTGGAATCATGCAATATTTGTCTTTTTGTGACTGGCTTTTTTCACTTTGGCATAATATTTTCAAGGTTTATCCATGTTGTAGTGAGGGTCAGATTTCATTCCTTTTTATGGCTGAGTAATATTCTATTTTATAAATATAAATATACATTTTCTTTATCCATTCATCAGTTGATAGACAACTGAGTTATTTTCATTTTTTTAAACTATAATAAATACTGTTACTAGGATATTCATGTTTTTATATGGATGTGTTTTTTCATTTCTATTGGGTATCTGTACCTAGGAGTGAAATTGCTAGGTAATATGGTAACTTATGTTTAACATTTTGAACTGCCAAACTGTTTCCCAAAGTAGCCACATCCTTAATATTCCTGCCAACAGTACAGAAGAGTTCATTTCTCTATATCCTCACTTACACTTATAATTATCTTTTTTGTTTGTTTGTTTTTTGTTTGTGTGTTTTTGGGAAAAGGTTGCCATGTTGCCAGGCAACAACTGTGTTGCCAGACTGATCTGAAACTCCTGGGTTCAAGTGATCCTACTGCTTCAGCTTCTTGAGTAGCTGGGACTATAGGCACATGCCCCTATGTCCAGTTCATTTCTGTTATTTTGATTCTAGCCATCCTAGTAAGTGGAAAGTGATGTATAGTGTTTTTTTTTTTTTAATTTAATTTTTAAAAGTTTTTATTAAATTTTTTTTGTAGTTGTAGATGGACAAAATGCCTTTATTTTATTTATTGATTTTTATGTGGTGCTAAGGATTGAACCCAGTGCCTCACACGTTAGGCAGGCACTCTGCCACTAAGCTACAGTCCCAGCCCTGTATCATGGTTTTAAATTACATTTCCCTAATGATTAATCATGCTCAGTATTTTTTCATATTTATTGACCATTTATATGTTTTATTTGGAGACATATTTGTTCATATTCTTTGACTACTTAAAAATTGCATTACCCATTCAGTTGAAAGAATTCTTTATATATTTTAGATTCAAGTTCCTTATTAGATACACAATTTGCAAATATTTTCTCCCATTTTGTGGTTTGCCTTCATTTTCTGGATGGTGTTGTTTATGCCTTGAAGCATGTAGGTTTTTAATTTTGGTGGTCAGATTGCCCTTGGTTCTCGAGTAACCCCAGATTTACGTGTCAGATTTCTATGCTTTCAGGTGTTTTTGTTATATTCAACAAGTCTCTAGAGCTGAATAACCAATAGTCTCATAACTCTTTAGTACTTAGAACTTAGATTTAGTGACTTTGTTTTAGCATTTGGAAATTTAAAATCCTATGCAAGCACCGACTAGGCCACAAAGCTCTTTAAAACATTTTACTATGCCTGTGGTTAAACAAAACAAAATAAACTGGGCATAAACTGATGCCTATGAAACATATTGATTGGAGACTGGACCTCTGGAAATGGCTGGTGTTGGACACAAGTGTTTGGAGGTTGTATTAAAGTACAAGTTGCAGCATTGTTGTTTCCCCTTGTAATCCCTTCAGTTATTTAATGGACTTTTCGGCTTTATTTACCTTAATAAAACACATGGAACAAGAAGTGTATCTAGATGAATGGAAAACGTAAACCATCTCCTACCCTGATTACACATTAATTATACAATAATGTTCTGTTGATTGTCATATTTGCTATCTCCTTTGAGCAAAATAGTCTTGCTGTCTTGGTAGATCATATGTCTTGTAGAGGAGGGAACAAGCCCTGGGGTTAGTCAGGAGACCTTGTCCAGGATCTTATAACTCACTAGTGGGTGGGAATGTTGGGTTTTCCTTTTGGGGACATAGTCGGGATGACTTGTGAATGTGTTATTTCAGAGCCTCATTTGTTCTGTATCCCTTTTAGCTCTCTATTAGGTATTTCCATGTCTAAATTGGGATAAATGTGTTGAATTTTTTCTTTAAATATAATCTGAACAAACAAATATAAATCATGTGGCTGAGGAGTAGAGGAGTATGGGAACAAAACCATGGAATGGAGAGGAAACCTGAGTAGGGAAAAGTAGAGACTGTGAGGAGTTCTTACTTTCCAAATGCAAGAAAGTTGTGAGAATTTCTTTAACGGTTCCTACTGGCTGGTGATATGGCTTAGTGGTAAGTGCTTATCTAGCATGGATGCTGCCCCAGGACCACAACAAATAAAAATAATTAAAAATCAAAATTCCCAGACTTATTCATTAAGTGTTAGCCTTGGGGCATCAGAATGCTTTAAGAAAGTATAATTTTGAAGTGAACACTGTCCTATATTCCCATTTTGATTGGAGCTACTTTGATTAAGGGTACCACAGTCAGTGGCTGGGATGACATCTCGGATTCAGGACTTGGACCATTTCCATGTTTTTGTGATCACAACACTGACTTGAGACTGACAGTCCCCCCGCTCCCCCCAAAGAAGTCACTCTTGAAATGCCTTTGGCCTTTTTGCTTGCAATCAGGTGAGTTTCATACTTCGAAAATACATGTGATGTGGTTAAGATGTATGCAGTATGATTAAGTGTGTGATTAAGTCAGACCTACCTGGGTCAGTTCCTTCTACCGCTTAGTAACTGTGACCTTGAATAAAATACAAAATTTCCATTCCTTCATCTATAAAATGTATATACTAATTATACTAATACTTATCATCTGAAGTTATTGTGAGGTTTAAGTGAAATCCTGTGTGTAAAGTCCAAAAGATCAGCCTACAAAATAGTGCTTATCACATAGTAAGCATACATGAAATGTTAGCTATTCCTACTGTTATTATTATAAAACAACCAAAGCATTAATTTAGATATAGCTCTTATAATTGAAGTGGATAATCAAATGGGGTGGGAGTACTGTTAATAAAACATGATTTGTGAAAATAACAGCATTAGTACTGATAAGTCCCATTTATTGAGCACCTTCTGTGCATTAGGACCTGTAGCACAGGCTTTCGCTTATATTGTTTTAATCTTTTGTAGCATGCAAGGTATGTCCATCAGCCTTGTTGAGGAACATGCTTTGGGTTAGATGGCAGTTCTGTGGCCACACTGCTCTGCCACACCTTATGTGCGAACACTTTTCTCATCTGTGTTTATCTTGGGAGCCAATAAGCAGAAAGTCATTTGCCCTAAACCTGTAAGTTCAGCTACTTGTATAAGCTCTGGTCTAGAGGGAGGTAAGATTTCTAGAACATAATCCTTTTTCTGGGTAGGTCTTTAGTCTCTTCTGTTGTAATAATTAACTACTTAAGAAGAGGCCCTTTAGGGGCTTGTCTTTGGACAAGGGCCCAAGATCACCTGTTGCCAGATGATTTTCCTTCCACACAGGACAGATCCCACACTCTTAACTGCCCCTAGGGTGAGGGATGAGGATGGAAGGTGTGGCTTGGGACTGCCAGCTTCCCCCATGCCCCTTCTCAGCTTTCACGGTATAGGGTGTGCCTTGTTCCATCTTGTGTCTCAGGATGGGTGCAGGGTCTGGGTAACCTGGCCTGTGTCCTACTTCCTCTTGGGAAGGAATGTATTAAATATTCTCTAGAAACAACCAACAAGAGAGATGATATATAAAACTCTTGTCCCACTTAGTGGGTTATCTTTTCACCTTTTTGATAGCATCCTTTAAGCACAGCATTCCCCTTGTTCCTTTCCTTTTCCCCACTCCTCTGTTGTGTTTCACCACATGGTGAGGATTGGCAAAGTATTGGGATGCCATAAAACATAAGAGAAGAGAGTGGCAGCAACTCCACCCACCCACATATACACATGTCTCTTCTGCCTCCTACTCCCAGCCAGTTAACTAAGGTGGCGTAACTTACCCCACAAGAGTGTTAAGGTTAAAGACCCAGTAAGTAGATGTGGACCCAAAGTGAAGCTCTGTCTAAAAGAATTAGGGCCTGTAGAGCATGAGAGGGCCAAGAACAGCCTGGCCTGGGCAGCCCAGGTGAACTCCGGCACAGCAGAGCTCCAAATTCCTGGTGTGTATCCGGCTGCAGGTATGTGGTGGCAGTGTGTGGGCTGATGAGTGAGTGCTGAGCAGGGTAGGTTGCTTTGGGTCTGGCACTGCCAAAAACTACATATGCAGAGGGGTCAGGTTACAGTTGCTGTGGGAACTGTGACCTTTGAATTTCCTGGCTTATGCCTGGAATTTTGGTTGCATAATACTACAACAACTTGGATTTCTTTCCCCTTTTCTCCCTCCTCCTTGGCATTTAATATTTTATCCCAGTGAATGAGATCCCTACCTCCGTTCCTCCTCCTCTTGGGGTAGACAGTTTTACCCACTTTTTTTTTTTTTTTTCTGACCAGGAGACCTGGGAGAAGGGGGTGAGCTGGCCTTTTGAGACTGTTTTCTCCAAGCTAGTTCCTGGGGATGGAGCTGCCTCAGGGATAGATGCTGTGAATTTTAGGGTGGGCCTAGTGTTCTCATGTGTTTCTCCCAAATGCATCTTGCTGCTCTTATTTCTGCACTTCTCTTTGCCCTGTTCTGCATGTCTGGTGCATCCTCCTTAGATGGCTTTGCTGATTTTCCTCAGATTTAATTTCCATTTAGAGTTCCACCCTCTCTGGGAAACCTGTTGTCACCATCGAATACTATGACTCAATATTTCATTTTGACATTAAATCAGGTATAGCTTCAGGATATATATTTTCTCGTCTCAATTTTGTTGTTTTTATTGGTTGGCTATGGGGTGGGGTGGTGTGATTTCTCTTTTCCACAAATGAGATTATAAGATTCTTGAAGGACAAGATGGGTTTACATTTGATATAGCACATATTTTCTTTTCTTTCTTTCTTTCTTTCTTTTTTTTTCTTTCTTTCTTTTTTTTTTTTTTTTTTTTTTTTGGTTAGGAGATGGGTCTTGCTCTGTTGCTCCTGGGCTCAGATTATTCTCTTGCCTCTTGCCCCATCCTCCTGAGTAGTTTGCCCCTGCTATGTCGGGCAAGCATGTATTTTCTTAGTGTGTATCTTGAGGGAGACGTTGGACTTGGGAGCTCTAAAGTACATAGGAAGAAACAAGGTCCTTAAATCTAAATCCTTAAGATGCCCAGCCTGACCTTACATGGTATGGTCTCACCTGCCCTTCTATCCTCTTCATTGAACTCTAAACCCACTGACCTTTTCTCCAGGAAGACCCAAGTCTATTCTACCTAGGGCTCGCAGATATGTGTTTCCTTCTACCCCTAAAGCAAGCTCCTGTCCTCACCTGGCACCATCACTCCAGTGTCAGGCAAGATCCCACTTCATTACCAAGGCAGTTCTTAACCACCAAAACCAAGGGGTTATCTTCTGATACTTTTTCACCTGTTCTGCCATTCTTTTTCTTGTGAGCCTTTTTTGTAATACATGAACTTGTAAAGTATGAACTTATTTGTCTATTTATGTAGACATTTTTATACTAATAGCTATGACCACCATTTTACTTCCAGTTCGGGAACATAGGGACATAGGAGTTTTGTTTACATTTTGTGCTTTGATTCTTCATAATGCCTGGCCCCAGACTCACAGTAGATACTAATTGAATGTGTGTTCTTACAGAAACATAGGCTCTTTGCTCTAAGGGACAAGGAAATATAAAATGGCATTTTTTCCCTAAAGATCATTCTGGTTTGGTCAGTCTGGAGCATGTGGGCTTTATGTAACCACTTGGTGTCTGTCTTGAGATAAAGACTGAGATTTCTTTGATTTAGACAAAGTATACTTGCTGTTCCTCCTTTCTGCTTTCTTTATTCCTTTTTTGGCTTGTCTTTGAAATGGTTTGAGGCAGCGTGGATTCTTGATCTGTGAGGAGGGTGAGGCAGATTATTATTCTGTTCTGTGGAATTCCAGACACTTATTTTGGGACCTTTAGGATACTCACTTTTTCCTAAACTCCCATAGTCATTTTTGAGAAGCAACCTGCGCTACTGGCCAGAACCACGAGGAGAAGCAGAGCAGTTAGTCTTCTTTCTGACTGCTCTCACAAGCAAGTCGGCACGGTTATGTGTGCTTTTCCTGATCTTTTAATGATAACTCAGTATTTCAACCCTCCCGTACCCTAGGCATACTCTCCAGGACTTGCACGCAAAATTGTGCCAGTAGAGAACCTGAGGGCCTAGTGAAGTAATGTCTACAAAAATACTTCAAGCTGGTCAGGAAAGAAAGAGGCACTCTGTGCAGCCAGTGTGTCATTATTAATCAGACTTTCCTTTGGTCCACTCTGCCCTGGGTTTGCCTTCTGTTGCCTCTTGGCTGCCAGGATTAACATACCAAAAGTAACTGGACCATCTTCTCTAGCCCCTGTTGGCACAGTGACATAGACAGTAGGAAAGCAGAACTCTAGATGACTATTCTCAATGTGAGGAGCAACAGACAGAAAGGCAGAAAGGCATCCTCCCTTAGGATGCACACTGTCATGGGGTCTTGGATTCCTCTGGGGACCTTCCACCTCTGCCCTGCCTTAAGTCCCTTACTGCATTCTCAGTGTCTTTGATACCATACCCACTTTTCTCAGCAGGTGGTAGTCAAGGTGGGTAGTCAGGATAGTTTCTCCTCCTTCTCCCCTCATATTGTTGAATGCAAGTTGAGAGTGGACACCAAATTCTAAGTCTGTCTTTGGTCTCCTCGAGTGAGTCATTAACCAGCTGTGGAGCCATACTTCAGGGGTCTTCCTTTCCTACCCCAGTTCCCACTAACTGAAAGTCCATTGGGAATCTGTAGTTGGAACTATATCCTTCTTACTACAGCGGCAGATTGGCTTATTTGCTCTTAAGTGTTTCTTTTCACTTCTTATAAAGCATCAGATTTTAACACTGATGTCACATATCATATACTTTTGGGTGTGTATGGTGCTGGGGATGGAACTCGGTGCCTTTGAATGCTAGGCCAGCACTCTTCCACTAATTTACACCACCCTCCCTCCAGCCCTATATCTCTGTTTTACAGGGAGGAAATGTAATTTCAGGAAGGCATGACTAAGGGTTGAATTATGATCAAGTCTTAGATTCAGATTGGGATCTCCAGAATTCTGGGGCCTTAGCTCTTTCCAGAGTAATTCTTGGCTTCAGTACTACTTGTCCCCTAACGTGTGTCCCTTCTGTATTGCAGGTCTAAACTTTGGGCCATGCTTACTATCCTTTCCCCCCATGTTCCCACAAAGACAGTTCTCAGTAGTTGGGTTTGCTAACATATTTCTCTTAGTTCATGTTAATTCTTTTCTCTTTCTTCCTTTCCTTTTCTCTCTACTAAACTTGGCCTTGCTTGTCCTTTAGAATTTCCACAAATCCTTCTTTACTTCTGTGCAGCTTCCTGGACCTAGTTACTTAAAAAAAAAAATTGTGTGTGTGTGTGTTGAACCCCAGCCTTGCACATGCTTGGCAAATTCTCTACCCCCAGCCCAATTTACCTATTCTTATAAGCACCATTTTTATTTTAATATGTACTTAGTTAAACAAACTTAGTTAAATTAAGTTGAATCTGTTAGAAGCTTGTCATTTAACCTATACCTCTCTTTGGAACTGTTATGTAGAGGAGTTCCAAGCCAGTGATCATTATGTAGTGGACAAGAATCTGTGTGTGTGTGTGTGTGTGTGTGTGTGTGTGTGTGTACAGTGGAGCAGATCCATCATGCATTGCAACTCGAGTAGATGATGTCTCAAACATATGGGTTCTACTTTTCTTTCTTTTTTAAAAAAAAATTTAGATGTTGATGGACCTTTATTTTATTCATTTATTTTATTTATATGTGGTGCTGAGAATCAAACCCCAGTGCCTTACACATGCTAGGCAAGTGCTCTACCACTGAGCTACAACCCCAGCCCCAGTGTTCTACTTTTCTTGTAGTGTATGTAGATACTGTTATGATTAACAGAATTTGAATTCATGAGAAAATGTAGAATTCATAGTAGATTTTTGATTGTAAGGCATTATTTTCAGTCAATGAAATGTAAGAAATAGTTTCTGTCACATAAAGATAAAAATCACTGATGGCAGAAAGGAGTCATCATGCCAGAAAAGATTAGGAATTATGGCTATACCATTCACTTGGCATCCATGTCCCATTCTGTCTTGACTGTTAGCTAGGTTGTGAGCATTTGACTTTTGTCTTGCCTGTCTTTTTACATAAAGGGGTGAAGTCCTTTAGAGTGCTCACACATGTTAATGCCCATGAAGTATTACAGATTTAATTTAGTCCTTAGATTCTATTTTTCCATTCCAGTCTAATATTTTACCTTCTTGAACTCCCTCTTTCTTTTCTTCCTTTGTGTAGTTTTTACAAATAATCCCTAACCTCCAGTACTTTCCTATCAGTGAAGTGCAACACTGAGCTCCAGCTCCCCATTCAGCAAACATCAGGTTAGTATGGGGGCAGATACATGATAATTGAAACAACTATTTATTGAATATTTTTGCCAGGTATTGTGAAAGGTGCTTTAGAAAGGCATTTCCTCACTTACTGCTTGGAAATACCCTGTAAAGTAGTTACCATATTATCCCTATTTACAGATGAGTCTCATAGGAATTGGACAACTAACTGAGATGGAGTCAGAATTCAATCCCATTCCTTCTCCTAGTCCTGTGCCCTGAAGCCTCTGGTGTCTGAAGGACAGTCTTGAGGATTGTCATGGCTCTTTCCCTGAAAAAATTTCCACTGGGGAAATAGAAACAATGGCAAACAATACTTTTTGGATAGGAATAAATAGTACCTTGTTTAGTAGTGTAATGGAGCTTAAAAGTTGAGGGTCTCCGAAAGGACTAGAGGAGGTGAGGGGGGTGTCATGAAGGAGGCAGTGTCTTGCTGGGTTCTACAGTATGGCTGGGAACGGAGGAAGAGACCATTCAGGAGTGGTAAGGAAACTGCATGCACAAGGCCCCAGGGAGAAAAATGTGCTTGTAAGCCTTGGTCTGGGCTGAGGGTGGGCCTGCCAAATTCAGGATCAGGGTTTCTCAGGGAAAGTGGGATCAGTTTGGGTAACTAGAGTCAGAGGGACTTGAAATTAGACAGGAAACATACTGCAGTGGATTATAAGCAAATATGTGTGGTGTTTAAGCAGGACACAACAGGATAAGCCTGCATAAGAGTGATGAGGTTGGCAGCAGATAGCACATTCCTCACAGGAGATGATTGCCATATTCTCCTGTCTAGTTATTATTTCATTTGTTCTTTCTTTTTTTTTTTTTTTTTTTTTTTTTACTAGGGATTGAACCCAGAGGCACTTAACCACTGAGACACATCCCCAGTCCGTTTTTATTTTTTATTTCGACAGGGCCTTTTAAGTTCTTTAGGGCTTCGCTAAGTTGCTGAGGCTGGCTTTGAACTTACCATCCTTCTGTCTCAGGTTCCTGAGCTACTGGGATTACAGACTTGTGCCACCATGCCTGACTCTATCAGTATTTCTTAATTCCTCTCTCCCCGTATGCCCTCTTTTGGTCTTTGAAACATCCATCTGTGTAGAGGTTCCATGTTGATCGATTAAACTACTCTGGAGTGTGGTAAAATGAAAAACCTGGATTTGACTTTTGACCCTTGTATCCTCCTAGCTAGGCAAAATTATCTAACCTTTCTTCATTCTGTTTTTTTCCTTCACCTACAACTTGTAGTCAGTTGTAACTATGCATAGGGTTGTTTCTAAATTAAGATGTTAGCAGATAGAAATACAGAGGCTGTTTAGTCTAATGGTTCCAGGCTTCCTGGGATCAGGTGTCAGCTATATCACTTACTATGTGATTGAACAAATTGTTTAACCTCTCTGTCTTCTTTTTATTATCTATAAAATCAGGCCGATAATTGTACCTCACAGTGAGAATTAAGTGTGCATGTACATGTGCGAAAACTCATCTTAAACAAAGCTTGGAACATAGAAGTAAGTGATTAGTAAGTAAGTTATAGCTATTATTGTTAATAGCATCATTACCTTCATCATCACCATCATTGCAGTACTTGAGTATGAGAGGAGATCAGTGAATAAAGAGGAGATCAACCCACGTTTGGTAAGAAACTGCCAATGTATGATAAGAAGTACTGTTTCTCTTAAGCACTAAAGTTATAGCCACTTTGTGCCAGCTACAAGCCACAGGTGGCAGAAGCAGCATCCACATGGCCCTGGCCCTTTTGGTGAACATAACGAAAGCTAAATGTGGCTAATATAGGTCTAGGACAAGGGGAGGGCAAACATTCTAAAACAAATGCCACAGCTAATGGAGTACAAGGCAGGTGCAGGACTCTCTGGGGCTTCTGTGTCCCAAGGCAGATCCAGCAGCTGACTGCCAGGCAGTAGCTCTCTTCTTCCCTAGCCAGCCATACTTCAGAGACCAGCAGGACACTGCCTCCTTCGTGATTTCCCCCTCACTTCTAGCTCTTCCACCTCTGAGCTCCATTATAGTTCCAAACAATGTAATTCCAGGATCTTTTGGAGATTCCAGGTCTTGCTGAAATACTTTTAAAAAGTCTGTCATTGTTTTTTAATACAGAAGAACTCTTGCATCTTTTCTGAGGCACATAAACCGAGAAGGGAGGGAAAGGAGAGAGAGCTGCACTCTCCCTCTGTTGATTCTATGGCAGCCAGTAAGATTGCTTCTTGTGGGATAGGTAATCTGCTGGATCTGCCCTGGAACCCAGTGGCCCTGCAATGAGCCCTGCTCCAGACTTGTGCCCTGTTAGCTGAGTTGTTACTGTTTTAGGATTGTTTGCCTTCTCCTTGTCCCAGACCTAACTAGCCATGTTTACCTTTTGCAGTGCAGTAACATGTATCATCAAAGGCCAGGACCTAATGACTGCTGCTTTTAAAAGCCCCCAGCTCTTTGTTCTTCAAACAGCAGTGATGTCTGAGTCTTGAATTTGTCTGTGTAAAGCAACTCTTTTTTTAAGCAAAACTCAAATCATTGGACCATGTCCTTTGTAGATGAAGTGAGAGTTGCTTTCTGGAGACTGGCTCATACTAGAAACCAGCTGCTTTTAAATTGCTACAGATCTTTAAAGGGACAGCTTATTTGTGGACCACATCCTCACCCATAGAACCTTCTTGTCTGTACGATCCTAGCATGGCCTGTGATGGTATGGAGGTGGTAAAAATGCATGAGATTGATTTCAAGTCTTTATTTTCTTCCTAGGGTCAAAGTCCTGTGGAGCTAATGACTTTGATGCTGTTCCCTCTACCCAGTCATGGTTGGTAATATGTGTAGACATGTGCCCTCTGCAGAGAAGGAGAACAAACCCAAACACAGTTAGTAATCATAGGGGCAGATGGTCAAACAAAAGTGAAGTCTCATCATTTGGTGGCCTCTGGATTGACAGTGGTGTCCTGTGTGGAATGATGTCCTCGGCTGACAGTTAAATGGCTAAAAGACTGGGTTTTGCATATTTGGCCTCTACCAAGCAAAATAAAAATGCTGTCAGAAGAATGTGGAGATAGGGCTGGGTGCTGAGAGACACAGAGTGACAGGATGATGGCAAAAAGCTGGCCTTCCTCCAGCTTTGCTTTTCTTGGATTTCCCACTTGAGCTGAGGAGAAGAGGCTGATGGTTTTGGCTATTGCCCAGCTCCTTCTTCATTCTTGTAAGAACACTGAATCCCAGCTCTGGTGATAAGGCCATTTTGAGTACTCTGTTTACAATATCCTGTGGACTGGGGTTAAAGAGCAGGCAGACCACCCAGCCTTTGGGGAAGACTTAGAAGGAAGTTTCTCTGTTGGCACCTTGGTAGTTGCCATTGCAAGTCTATGAGGGTCTCATTTTACTATGTATTATAAATGCAGTAAGGCAGGGGGACCAGATATTAAATAAGTCATTAGGACTTGGTGCCTATTTGGGCCTAAGCTGGTTCCCCAATGGGTAAAGGGTCACTTGTCTGAAGCCAGGAACATCTTACCTTGAAAGGTCTATAGTCAGTTTGGTATTTTATTTGAGTTTAGATTCTGATGGGAGGTGGCAGAGCAACTTTCCTGACTCTCTGCATGTGGTTACATTTTCACTGGAGTTTAGCTTAATCTACTTGCCAAGTTTGTGGTGACTCCTGTGTTGTACAGGGCACTCTAAGGGTGGGTGGGTGGGACTAAGGTGAATGAAAGATCTTTTGTGGTGCAAAGGGGTGTTGGAAGTACTATGGGCCACAATTTACTGTCCTTATTTTCCTGGATTCCCTTGGAGGGAAAATGATACCTGGCCATGTGTTATGGTTTGGGTTGGATCTTAAATGTACTCCAAAGACTCATATGGTAAAGGCTTGGTCATCAGCATGTAGTTCTGTTGGGAGGTGGTGGAACCTTTAGGAGGTGTGGCCTAGTGGGAGAAAGTTAGGTCTTTGACAGTGGTACCCTTTAGGGGGTATTGGGACCTTGGCCCCTTCTTGTCTCTGTCTGCTTACCTGTTGCTCTGAGGTATGGGCTTCCTCCACCCATGTTCCTGCCATGATATGCTGTTCTACCACAGGCCCAAAGTGATGGGGCCAAGGTATACCAAGATCTTTGAAACTGTCAAACAAAATAAACTTTTCTTCCTTTAAGTTGATTTTTCTCAGGTATTTTGTTATGGTGATGGAAAGCTGACAAACACACCATGGCAGGGTAAGGAATGGGTCAAGTTAGCCCATCACATGTTAATAACTATCTTTTCTTATTCCTTGGGAAATAGGGATTATCAGATCTCCACCCATAAACATACATATTTGTGTAAAACCTGGGAGAGCAAATAATTATTATTAAGAAATGGAGATGGCTATCATGTCATCTCGTGCATGAATGTCCCTCAACAGAATCTTCCTTTAAACCTTCTGTATCTAAGAAAGTTGTAGATAAAGACAAATCTTTGATTAGAATATTAGTGTTTGCTTTTCTGCCACTGAACAGGATATAAATAATACCTGAATAAAATTAATAGTTGGTTTGTATACCCTATATATCTAATATGCTTTGTAACTTTTTTCTTCAAACTGTTTTTGGGAATTGCTTATCCCCAGCAGCTAAAACTACACCTGCAATAATGCATGCTCAGAATTTGTTAAATGATTTTCTCTTTTTAAATTGTGATGCCCACTGCCGCAGTTGTAATTTGGGCCTCTTCTCATGTCCCAGGCATTGCCCAAGTCCCCTGGACACTGCCTGACTGAAGTTCCATCCTCTCGGATAGCATCTTCCTGGTCGTACTCAGACCATGCTGCTTTGAAGGCTCCTGTCCTCCTTCTTGGGTGCCATTGCAGCTCTCCTGCATGACTCTGAAAGCCCACTAGAAATGTCTGCCTGCCCAGCACCACTTCTCTGCCTCCTCCCTTTCCCTTGTCTGTGCCTAGTTGAGTCTTGCTCTAGTTGTGTTCTACTGCTCTATCTCAGAAGAGCCCTTTCTTCTCTGCCTACCTGAATCCTAACCCTGATTGTTTGGCCATACATGCTTATTTGTTTGCTGCAGTCCTTAACGTTAGTTTTTTCCTTGATCAGATTTTAAACTTCTGCAGGGTGGGAATAATGTTTCATTCTCTGTGTATTTCTTTCAGTCATCCTATGGCATATGATATATGTAATTAGCAAACACTTGGTTGACAGATTTACTACTCATACAGTCATTGTCACAGATTATCAACAAGAACTTTCCTTTGTCTTATTTTGCTTTCCTTTTCCTATAGGTCTTACAGTGTGGCTCATTTGAATGTTTAGGCAATATGTTGTATGGATCTAGCTAATACAAAAAACTCTCAAACTGCGTTTTTAAAGGTGAATTCCATAGTGCTGCGGTTTCCTTTTGCTTTTTGGAGGAGAGGTATAGTGAAGAGTAGTGGTTAAAGGCAGAGAATGCAGTGATGCCAGTGACGGCAGGGAGTAGGAGTTAACTCTTGGATGGCTAAGGAAGGGTAGGTACAACCCAAGCATAGCTAGAGTGCAGAACCTCTGGCATCTCTTGCTTTCTTCTTCGTATTCCCTGTTCTCTCACCTCCACCCCGCAAGTGTAGGCCACCTCCTGCCACATTGGAAATATTATTGCTACTTCCTTTGAGAGTGTTGAGGCATCTGCTGGGTAGGAAATTGCAGAAGTTGTGTGGTGAAAATGTGAGCTTTGGCTTATCAAGAGCTCCAGGAAACTGTTTGCAAGTTGGTCTGGTTTGATAAGGATCCCCAGGAGCAAATTCTGGGGTGAGAGGCCATCTGCCCCAGAATGTAGGAAGCAAAGCCAGAAGTAAGAGGCTGGGTTTGGAGATTAATGTCATCAGGGTCAGGTCACACCTCTGAGTATGAAAGAGGACCTTTGACAACAACCTGTCTTTCTGTCTTTCTTGCTCATAGTAAGAATGTGGATTGTTTCCTATTCCTTGCCTCCAGTGGTCCCCAACAGGAAGGAGATGGATGTGTTTGCACTTTGGTTGGTTTTCTTTTTAGTTCTTCAGACCAAAAATCTTTGGACTGTCTTATATTACCTTACCTTACCTCATGTTTTATCCATTAGCTGGTCCTGTTAACTCCACGTTTACATTCTGAGTATGACTACAACCTTCATTGATAGTTCTTTAGGCCAAGCCACCACCATCTATAGCTACTGTATTTTTGCAGTAGTCTCCACCTGGTCTCACTGCTCTCACCCCGGTACTCTAGACGTATTGTCAGTTGGCACCCAGAGGGCTCCTGCTGACACTTGGGTTGTAATCATCATTCTTCCTTGTTCAAACCTCTGCAGAGGTTTCCTGTCACACCTTGAGGAAAGCTGCAATGGTCCCTCCCCTCAGGTTACCTTGTGGTGTGCTCCCTTAGTCCTTTGCTCTCTTCTCATGATCTTCCCAGCCATCCTGGTTACTGTCATAGTGCCCTTCACAGCACACCCAAGCACTCTTATCCTTCTTCCCCACGTTCTTTTTCCTCTCTAGCAACAACTTCCTTCTAACATTTTATTCTAATGTGCTAGGGTATGCTTGTATATTATCCTTCTCTCCAGACAAGAATGGAAGCTTCATGGGGACAGGGATTTTTGTTTGTCTTGTTCGTTATTCTGTCCCAAATTCCTGGCACGTACAGAGTGAACAATAAATGTTTTTTATTTCATTCATTTTTTCTGTAATCATTGTGTACTAGTCTCTGGACATACACGTGTACGTATGCATACACACAGAGGAATAAGATGGGATTGCTGCCCCCCCAAAGAAATCACAGCCTAGTAAGGAGAAAATGATGACATGTCAGGAAAGCAATACTGCTGAGAGGTGAATGGACTATAGTAGGAATAAGAAAGGAACTAACCATGCTGGGGAGACAGTGAAAGAGAGAGGGGCTAGGCAGACCTCCTAGTCTGATTCCATCCTAAGGTGAGGAGGACTTAAACCATTCTGCTATTCTTGGTGCATATTTTCTCTGTGGCTTTGGCCACAAGGCTAAAGGAGAATTATTTGCTTCCTTTGCTAGTCAGTCAACAGATATTAAATGCTTTTTGCAGACAGTATACTTCTAGGCACAGAATATTGCTCGATCTTGATGGCAGGGAATGCATCCTGAGCATTTTCATCTGCATGTCATGAGTTCAGTTCCTTTAATATTCCCTCATAAGGTCTGTTCCATTTAGTTATTCTTTTTTCTTTCTTTTGTTTCCTGTACTTCTTAATCCCAGCCCCACACCCTTTACTTATCTCTATTTTTCTATCCCAGAAGGATTCTATCCTATTGGGGGGGCGTATTTTTTCCCTCAACCTGTTTTCCACCCTGTGGTGCTGGTAATGGTACCCAGGGTCTCATACATGCTAGGCAAGTGCTCTACATTGAACTACATCAGCACCAATATATCTTAATTCTTCACTAACAAAAACAGTTCTGTTCCCCTTCTCCAAAGGTAGGCAATCATCATTGTAAATCACCCTGTGCCAGCTGCATTTGGAGCCATCCCTTTGCATAAACAGGCCCCAGTAAGCCTCTGTCCAAAGATCCGTTCTGATCCTTCTAACTTGCCAGGTAGTTGTGGTGTGGTCCATTCCACAAATGGACAGTTCAGCTTGACCTGTCAAAGGTTGTCTTTGGCTGTTGGGCTAAAGAACTGAATTTTTGAGCTTTAACGGGGAATGAGAATGAGGGCCTGGCCCCTTAAGATAATGGACAGAGCCAAGCTGTTGCTTTACATTTCCGCCCCCTTCCTTCAGTAACTGCCCCTAGCCATTTGTCATCCTCGTCATCATTACTAGGACTCTGTGTTCCACTTGGTCTCCGACTGTTACGGCATTTGCATTTTAAGGAACAGAACACAATTAGCACTGTGCCAGAAATATTTTAAATCTTGGAGTTTCTCAGAGTTTGGAATATTCACACAGACTTGACACTGCAAAAGCTTTGGGTTCTGGAGCATTTTGATTTCAGATTTTCATAGTAGGAATGCTCAAACAGAATTTTAATTGGTGAGAAAAATCTAAAGGTTTATATCATCCAGGATCCTCTTAGGCGATCAAATCATGTCACCTCATGACTGTGTCAGTTCACCTAAGGATTTGGTTTTAGGTAATGTGGAATACTTAATGTCTTAGGTTGACTCTTTCTTGCCCTACACTCCCCCAGAAAAACTCTGTTCCTTTCGTAGTGGCAGTACTTGCTACTTAAGAAATTGGCCCAAACTGTTTTCTATAAGCAGACAGAATTTTGAAAAACTGCCATGTGAGAGTCTGTCCTGTCTCCATATGTGTGTCGTGTTAATCTCCTCCAGAGCATCCCTTAGTAAAATAAAGCTTTCTAGTGGGACTACTACATCAGTTAAGATTAGTTTGTGACTTTAACATGGAAAGAAGATTTTATTTTTTATGTGAAAGAATCTGGAGACAAGAAGCCCAGTGCCATCTCCATGATCATCTGGACTTTGACTCACACCTTCTATCTAGAAAGATGGAAGTTCTGGCTTTTTTAGCCATAGCATGGTGGTTTTATGCCCAACTCTGGATTGAGAGGTGAGAGTTTAACTTGGCCTAACTCCATAACGTGGCCTATAGTTTCTATTCTTAAGGTTACCTCATGGTAAGGTATGACTGCTAGAGATCCAGCCATCTTATTTCTCTCTCTAGGGAACACAAAAAAAGGGAGGTGATTTTTGTCTGTTATCTGTTGCAATAACAAAATGCCAGAGACTGGGTAATTCATAAAGAACAGAAGTTTATTTAGTTCATGGTTCTGGAGAATGGGATGTCCAAGAGCATGGCATGGCATCTACTCAGCATCTAATGAAGACCTTCTTACTGTGTCATAACATGCAGGAGGTGATTATATGATGAGACAGAGCAAGTGTACTAGCTCTGGCCTCTTACTTTTCTTATGAACCCACTGATGCCATCATAGTGGCCCCACCCTCATCACTTAATTTAATCCCAATTACTTCCTAAAAGCCCTGCCTTCAAATCCATTAGCATATGAATTTAGGAATTCAGTTTCCAATATATGAATTTTGGGGTTACAAGTTCAAATCATAATAGGAAGTAATAGAGAAAAAGACAAAAAGTTGCTTTCCCATGTGAGATCACTCCTTTGAAGGAGTCTTTCTGGAAAGCTCACACATTTGTGCTTATATCTCTCTAGTTAGAACTTAGAAAACATGGCCATAGCTAGCTTTAAGGAATGCTGTGAAATGGGGTTTTGTAACTGAGCAAATTACTGGCTGTAATAAAATTGGGATGCTGTTACCAAGAAAGAATTTTTTTGACTATAATTAGTAAGTGTCCAACTTCTTTGCTAAGTTGGTGTGTTTAGTGCTTTCTGCCTCATGTGAGTCTACTGCTTCCTGCTCTGTCTCCAATGAACATGCAGAGGGCTAAACATGTGCACAAAATGATTTTCTCCAAATACAAGGTAGCTGTGCTTCATCTCTGTGTTGTCCTCTTTTCTCTGAGCTAAAAAGTAACCCAGTTGCAGGTGTAAGTTGGAAGCTTTGAGGGTAATGTCTTCATCAACATCATCAACAGGGACAGCAATGGTGGTGCAGGCCTGGGCAGACCTGGGGGACTGCTGTTCCTGGAGCCCTGGGCTCTTCGTCTCTTTCTCCCTCTTCATTCTGAATCCTGTTCTACTTAGAAGTTGTGGTCTTTTATGTGTGGCCCTCTTAGCTTCCTTGCTTAACTTAGTATTGCAGGACTATTAGAAATGGGCTGTACATGAGCATGCAGCACCTCTGAACATGTGATTGAAATCACACGTTCGGTTGAGCCAGTGTGAACTTAGTATGAGAAACTGACGTGTGTTGATGTCCCTGCTCTGCTCTTCTCTTCTGCAGCTGTACCTCCTACAAGATCAGGAATTACAGTGGACACACTCTCAAGAGTCCTTCCTGCTCATTTTCTTCCCTTTTGCACATAAACCATCCCCTGAAACACCACTGGGTTTATAACCAAAAATCTGAAATTCCTTAATTCTCCCTAGACCCAAGTCCTGAGGAAATCTGGATCCTGCTCAGCTCAGCAACTGAGTCCAAGGTCTCATATCTTTTCCAGTTTGAATCTGCGATGTGGCTTGAGGCTTTTCAGGCATGAGATCTATTTCCATCTCCCACTCAAGCTGGAATTTGTCCAGGAAATTGTCAGTGACATATTGAGATGCATAGTAAATGAAGCTGTCAGGAGAAATGTGGGGTGTGTCTTTGCTCCCAGTAGCAGCTTGAGAAAGTGTTAATTTGTAAGAATTAAATGAGCATATTATGGGATGTCAGTAGGTGGGAGTAAGTGTGTGGGTGAGTGTGGGATTGGTTCTCTGGGGGCCTTTCTAGATGCTGCCTTTCCCTCGCTGCACACAGCCTCCTCTGGTTGCATCTGCCTTGGGTGAGTGAGTGAGTGCCTGCCAATTCCTCAGCATACTAGTAGTCACATCATCTCTGAGCCAGAGGACAAAAGGAAGGTTCCCTGTAGAGAGGGAGATTGACAGGCCTAGTTTTAATGAGAACAAAGGGAATAGAGAGTGTTGGGGATGGGGCAGGCCTCTGTGGCAAAGAGTTAGTCTGGAACTGGTGTGCAGCCCTCACTTCCAGGACTGGGCCTTTGATTCTTTGTGGTACCTGCTTTTCTTTTCTACCTCAAGCCAGGGATATTTTGAGGGTGTGAGGCAAGGGAAAAGGAGATGATCATAGCTAATAGCCACCATTTATTGGGAGTTTACTGTGCACTGGGCAATCTAAGTTGCTAAATACATTGTCATTTAATTCTTAGCAAGAATCAAAGTGACTTGATTAAAACCACACAGCTAGTAAGTAGCTTTAAAAAAGATTTAAATCCAACATGTGTGTGTGTGGCTGAAGATAGAACCCAGGGCTTCATGCGTGGTACGCATGCTCTATACCACTGAGCTCTGTCCCCAGCCTTGAATTCAGTCTCTTTGATTCAAAGTTTATGCCTTAACCATATTGGATTTCTGCCTCTCCCTTTTGTTGAATGAATATTCAACAAAATATTTGAGTCCACTGTGTTCCAGGTGCAATTCTGGGTGCTAAAGATGAAATCAATGAGCTAAACAGATTAAAAAAAAAAAACAAAAACAAAAACAAAAAACAAAAAAAACCCCTTACTTTCATGGAGTTTATAATCTTTCGCTGTCAGTTTCCTATATTACATTTTTTCTCACCCCCTCCCCCTTTGTGGTAGTGGTGATGATGGTGGTGGTACTGGGAATTGAAGGAAGCACTGTACCACTAAGCTATAGCCCTAGCCCTTTTTATCTCATTTTGAGACAGGGTCTAAGTTGTCCAGGCTGGCCTTGAATTTGTAATTTTCCTGCCTCAGTCTCCCAAGTATCTGGGATTCCAGGTATGTACTGCTGTACCCGACTTAACCCTGTGTTTTATATAAATATCACATTCCTTTCCCAGAATGCTCCATAAATGACTCTTCTTTTTCCTCAAGCACTGGAGGGCTTTCTTGTTTGCTGGATATTGGGATATTGAGTTTTCCCCTCCCATATCCCCATGTCCCAGAAAGCATTGTATCCAGACATCAGGGCAGCTGTGATAGCATATATTCAGGGAGGCCTGGACTCAGAAGTTCCCCTACCCCTGGCATCTGGGTTTTCCTATCAGGTTGTTTTCTCTCTGTCCTGGGGTAGGTTACTTCAAGCCCATGTGGAGTTGCCTTGCCTGTCCCCAAACTCAAGAAGTTGTTTTTGAGGTGGGGAAGAATAAGGGTCAAGAAATGAGTGATAATGTCATTCTTGCTGTAAGCTGTCCTTCGGGTTGGTTTCTGAGAGATTTTTGTGTTCTATTTATTTTGGCTAGTTATTTTTTGTTTTTGTTTTTGTTTTTCCTTTGCAATTTGGTTCAGGCCTTATTGACAACAGAAGTTCAGCTAAATATTTTTTGGGTACCTTTGGGTCAGATTCAGATACCTAGAGATGGATGCCTTCCTTTGATTCAGCAGAAGGAGGAGGAGTGATACCAGGAGAGCACTTTCCATTAAGAACAACATGCTTACTAAGCTTGGAGTGAGCACATCCAACTTGTGATTATGAGACTTGTTGAATGAAGGATTTTGATCTGTTGTTGTTATCAGTTTCCTGATGTTAGGGATTAAGACAAAGTTCCCCTCCACATTGTTAATATTATTTCTGGCCTTTACTGTCTACTGTGTCAGGTGTCATGAGCAGCATTTTACATGTTAACCTTGCTCTGAGGTTTTCTTCAGTCAAAAAAGGAAACAGTAAGAAATTCCCTTTTTCACACACAGAGGGATGGAATTGTCTTTTGGGCCCCTGTGTTCTTTCTAGACCTCACACACAGTGTTCTTTTTTTTTTTTTTTTTAATCAATCAGGTAAATTCCTGTAGTGTCAGGTGCTCTGCCTGGTTTGTGTTCCTTAGCCCTCTGTTTGAAATAACCAGCATGTATGTGGATTTCTCTTCCATTAGCTTCCTTAAGTGAGCAACAAATCTTGAAAGCTCAAATTTTTATTTTTTCATGGTGGTTGCTTCATTGGTTGGTGAGCCTCTTTATATCTTTATATTTGAGTCCTTCCTCTTTCTGTTCCCACTCTTTTCTCTGCATCTCCCCAGAAAATGTACCCAGGTTGACTTAGTTCTGCCTCCTCAACTCCAGAATTGTAGCAAATTTTAAAAGACTAGGGAGAATGGAATGTATTGGGAAATTTGAGGAGACACCAACTTACCTTGTGTCTTAGCTCATTTGCTGTAACAAAATAACCTAGACTGGGTAATTTATGAACAATATTTATTTGGCTTACAGTTCTGAAGACTGCTGAATCCCAGAGCATGACATCAGCATCTAGCCTTGGTGCTACTGCACCATAACATGGCAGAAGAGCAAGCTAGTAATGTGCTAGACAGAGAAGAAATCAGCCCAAACTCATCCTTTTATCAGTGACCCACTCTTGTGATAGGGGCATTAAAAAAATTCACAAGGGTAGAACCCTCAAAGCCTGATCACTTCTTAAATGTCCTATCTCTCAACACAGTTGTAGTAGCAATTAAATTTCAATAAGAGTTTTTCAGGAGACTTTCAAACCACACCAGCCATGCTTCCTTGGCATGCCAGTGTAGCCCAAATACTCCAGAGTTTATAACCTGGACACTGGGGCTTTCTTTGGTGGTGGCTGAAGGAAATGAGGAGATAATTGAAAAGGTCTGAACAGAGGAAGATGGGATATTGGGGAGGCTAGGGGCATCTTCGCCTACTTAGAGCAGATTTTAACTGTTCTAGATGTTAGGGATTATACCTTAACAAAAGACTTAATCACTTAGCAAATATAGTCCTATCTTTTTATAAAAAGGGGGAAATGAATTCTTGCCCCAGCCAGTGTCGTGTCCAAGGTTGTGTGGTCTGTCAAACAGTTGAGTCAGTACTGGAATTTTGTACCCATACTTCCAGTCAACTCCATCTCGGGTTGTCATGTGTCAGGTAACAAACACTTGGATTCTAAATGACTTGACTCTTGCAGTAAACCTTTAGAAAATGTTAAAATACACTTTTCTGGAGGCAGATTAATAAATCACTCTCATTATTCTTTAACAGAAAAATATTTGACTTCATGACTACTGTTGGTAGTCGTTCATTCCTCAGCAGTCTTGGATTTGGAGTTTGACTGAACAAATCCATGGTTTCTTTTCTGCTTTGAGTTTTTGCTTTTGTCAAATAGGGAAAATAAATACTAGATGTATATAATGAGTTATGACATGAAAGGAAGAGTATCATGAAAGACCTCTCCTCTCTCCAGATCCTTTAGGAATAAGGTATTGTGTTTTTACAGTGTTTCATATGAAGCACTTGCCATTGCTGAATTTTATCCACAATAGTTAGGTAGATAGATCTCAGATTGTAATTTTTGTTTTATAAAAGTAAAATTGAATTTGGAGAGATTATGTAACTGAGTAAATGACAGATCCCTGCTTCAGATCCCAATCTCTCTATTCTGAATCCAGTGATCCCCAGCCATACCACCATTCCTCTTCACAAGTACAGTGTGCGTGATGTTTCAGGGTCGCCAGGGTGACCTTTCCTTACAGTCTGAGCATTCATTTCTTATTGCTGAGAAGCTTCTTGAGTAAAGGCAGTACTGCTTTTCAGAAACAGCAAAGGAAATGACCTAGCCGGGAAACAGGACTATATTACCAGATGGCCCAGTAGGTGAGACCACTATTCTGGCCCTTCTCTTGGGAGGCCCATCTTGGGAGGCTGACATAGGGTGGAGCTGACAGTGGGATTTTTTTTTCCTGTTCATTTTGGATGGCAAGTATTTCAAAATGTCTCATGAAACACTCTTTGCCTAGTGATTGTGCCAAACCTCATTGCTTGAAACCTCTGAGCATCACCAAGTAATGGAGTAGTTGGGGAGGCATTCTGTAAAACATTTATTACGAGCCTAACTCTTTTAGATCAGCAAGCAAAAATCATTGCTTACCTTGAATTTATTCAGTATGAGACTTTAAAGAGAATTAAAGCTTCCTGAAATAGAATGAATACTTACAATTCCTGGCAATCGAGTGGTATGTTAGTTAGCTTTCTGTCATAGTAACAAAATAATTGAGATAATCAACTCTTAAGGAAAAAGATTTATTTGACTCATAATTTCAGAGGTTTCAGTCTATGGTCTCTTGGTCCTGTAGCTTTTGGGCCTTTGGTGGCACAATATATCATTTGCAGGAGCATGTGGCAGAAATGACCTGTTCACTGCATGGCACTGAGAAAACAGATAGGATGAGACTGGGGTCCCAGTATCCCCTTTAAGGGCACGTGCCCTGTGACCTAATTTATTTCCACTAGGTCCCACCTCCTAAAGTTTCCTAGCACTATAATGCCATCGTTGGGCTGGGGATGTAGCTCAGTGGTAAAGTACTTGCCTAGCATGTACAAGGCCCTAGGTTTGATTCCCAGCATGGAAAAATAAATAAATAAATAACACGATGAGTTGGGGACCAATAGCACCATCTTCAGCACATGGGTCCATAAAGATCCAAATTGAAACAAGTGATGGTACAGTTTGAGTTTTTCTATTTTTTAAAATAGACATCTGTGCCCTGAATGACCCATGCATTTGTGCTTCTTTGCCTGAGGTTTTTTTCCCCTTCCATCTTAAATATTATTTCCTGATGGCACCCTGTCCCCCGATCTCTAAATTCTACTCAGGCCTCTAAAGAGTTTTTCTGATTCATTTCTTGACCTTTTGTAGACTACCCCATCCCAGATTGATAGCCTTTTGAAGTACTTAAGTACCTTGGTCATCAGCAGCAGGAGTGTTGCTCAGGAACTTGTTAGAAATGCAGCATCACAGTCCCAACAGACCTGTTGAGTTGAGTTTGCATTGCAACAGGATTCTCAGGGGACTTGTGGGTGCACTGAGAAGCATTTGCCTGTACAGAAGTCTCAGGTTGTACTTGTCACCTTCTATTATTGGTTGACTATTTCACCATTTCTTTTTCCACTTGACAGATTTCTTTCTTTCTTTCTTTCTTTTTTTTTTTTTTTTTTATGGACACAGTGTCTTTATTTTATTTATTTACGTGGTGCTGAGGATTGAACCCAGTACCTCATACATGCGAGGCAAGCACTCTACTACTGAGCCACAAACCTAGCAGCACCTGATGGAGTCTTGGCACAGAGTAGGCACTGAGCAATATCTGTATATTAATAGTCACCATTTATTTAAAAATTGGTCAGGCCTTATGGGAATTTAATATACGCTTATGAAAGTTTACTACAGAAAAGATAAGAAAAAGTAAAAGGATACAGTTAATGAGTGTGAATCTACCAAGTGAGGCTACACTTGAAAAAGGGGCATAGGTGTCAGAAGTAGCCAGTCCTTCACAAGTCAGTTCTCTCAGCTTTGTTGTTTATTGTCTGGGTGTGATCTTGGGGAGCAAATGATCCTATCTGAACCTTTAATTGCCTGATCTCTAAAATAAGGATATTATTATTATTTTAATGTTATGCTGAAGACAAAACAAGATAATCCTGGTAGATTGTTTAGCAGAGTGTTTGGCACATAAGTAATTATTATGGTTTGAATGTGATGTGTCCCCCAAATGCTTATGTGTGAGACAATGCAAGAAGATTTAGAGGACAAATGATTGAGTTTTGGAAGCCTTAACCCAATCAGTGAATTAATTCCCTGATGGGATTAACTGAGTGGTAACAGAAGGTGGGTAGGGTGTGACTGGAGGAGGGGACCTTGTGGGGCATGCTTTTGGGGGTATATATTTTGTATCTGGTAAGTGGAGTCTCTCTCTGCTTCCTGACCATCCTGTAAGCTGCTTTCCTCCATCACACTCTTCTACTATGATATTCTGCCTCACCTCGAGCCCTGAGGAATGGAGCCAACCTTTTGTGGACTGAGACCTCTGAAACCATGAGCACTGAAATAAATCTTCCCTCCTCTACAGTTGTTCTGGTCAGGTCTTTTAGTCACAGCAATGAAAAAGCTGACTAAAACAGCATTCAGTGGTAGATAGGTGGTACAGCAAGAATGCATTCATGGCAATTATCAAGAACACAAGCAACAATAGGTGTTGGCGAGGATGTGGGGAGAAAGGTACACTCATACATTGCTGGTGGTGTTGCAAATTAGTGCAGCCACTCTGGAAAGCAGTATGGAGATTCCTCAGAAAGCTTGGAATGGAACCACCATTTGACCCAGCTATCCCACTCCTTGGCCTATACCCAAAGGACTTAAAATCAGCATACTACAGAGATATAGCCACATCAATGTTCATAGCTGCTCAATTCACCATAGCCAGATTGTGGAACCAACCTAGATGCCCTTCCGTTGATGAATAGATAAAGGAACTGGCATATATATACAATGGAATATTACTCTGCCATGAAGAATGGTAAAACTATGGCATTTGCAGGCAAATGGATGAAATTGGAGAATATCATGCTAAGTGAGATGAGCCAATCTCAAAAAACTAAAGGACGAATGATCTCGCTGATAAGCGGATAAGGACATATAATGGGGGGTAGGAGGGGTTAGCGTTAGGGTTAGGGTTAGGTTTAGGGTTAGGGATAAGGAGGGTGGTAAGAATGGAGGAAGGAAGGACTATATAGAGGGAACAGAGGGGTGGGGGGGAAGGGAAAAAAATAACAGAATGAATCAAACAACATTGCCCTATGTAAATTTATGATTACACAAATGGTATTCCTTGACTCCATGTACAAATAGAGAAACAACATGTATTCCATTTGTTTAAATAAAAAAAAAAGAAAGAATACATTCATGCACTCAGCTAAAACTAGAATTTTTAGTTACTTTAATTAGATTCTTGTTAATGCTTGAGTTATCTTGTCATAAAGGGGACAAAATAGAGACAGCTTTCTGATGGTCATGTTTATATTGTTTCATGATTTCCAGGATGGGCCATAAGCTTCAGAGGAGCAGAGTCCCCTCTTGTCCCTAGATATCAGTCTTGGGGAGGAGTACTACCTGGTAAAAAATGCAGTCTGCCTAATGTATGAGGATTTGGGAGACATGGAATGTACATCACAGCCTTGCCACACCCTGCCCTGGAAGACCTTTACCCCTCTTTCATCATCATTTATGCTGTACAAAAGAAACTACTGAAAGGTGACCTCGCAGTGGAAATGCCCCCCTCCCCTTTACTGTTCTTCCACTTTCTTCCTCCAGGGAGCTGCTTGCAGAGAACTGGTGCATGGGTGGAGGGAGTAAAGGCTTTTTGTTCTCATATCTTCCCACACCAGAGCAGGACAGGGTAGGGAGTGGGACTTCCCAAATTACAAAAGGGTTTCTTCTCCAGTGGTAAATGGGGAGTGGGGATCAGTGTGGAACTCTTAGGCTATGCATTTACTTTTTAGGACCAGAGGCTTGAGAACCTGCATACATTAGGTCTACACTGACAATTTTTCATTTTTTTCTTTCTCTTTTTCTTTTTTTTTTTTTTTTTTAATTTGAGTACTAGGGATACAACCCAGGGTACTCTATCACTGAGCTACATCCCCAGCTCTTTTTATTTTTTATTTTAAGACAGTGTCTCACTAAGTTGCTAAGGCTGTATTGATACTTGTAATCCTCCTGCTTCAGCCTCCTGAGTTGCTAGGATTATAAGCGTATGCTACCCCCTTTCTTTCTCTTTCTTTCTTTCTTTCTTTTTTTTTTTTACATTTTGCTGTTAAACAACATGATGTCTGCCTAGCAGAAGACATGGTATATGTGAATGAACTCACAAATGTATTTCAAGCATTTTGAAGATGAAAATCATTAAGTTAGCAACGGTACTATCATTTCCTTTATTCTTGATTTTTAAAAAATAAGAGATTATCTCACATTTTATGCATGAGATCCAATTCACTTGCTATGTCTGAATTTATTATATGCTTTGTTAAAGTCTTTTTAATTCTTTAGAGGATCAAGACTTCTTCCTATACTTCTAATTTTACAGTGAAATGTCAGTCATTGAAAACTAGGATAGACAAAATTCTCCTTTCAGTTCACATTGGTGGTTCTATAACAGCTACATTTATGTAATACCATGAGGCCTAAGGAAAGGAGTGTCCTTATCTTGGAGTTTCCAGCAAGATGGGCACCCAAGCCTTTCTCTTTCCTTTAAGAGTCTCTTTTACCTGGGTTGCCATCCTTCTCATGGTAATATGTTCATGCTTATAATCCTAGCAACTCATGAGGCTGAAGCAGGATTACAAGTATTGATACAGCCTTAGCAATTTACTGGGAGGGAGTATGTTCATGCTGGTTGTTGGGCAGCCTGGCTTTCTTCAGGATAAGTGGCGGCTATCAATATTTCTCTTCTGTAGTCACTTCCTATTTTCTTTGTGATTGAACACATATCTTCCCTCCTACTTGCAGTAGGAACTTCTCAGTCCATACTTTAAAGTTTGTAGCATGGAAGGGTGATACCAGGTCTCCCACTGTCCCACATTCCTGCAGGATCCTGCATTCTGGTGAGCAGTGTGCTGAAGAGCAGAGGGTGGGGCCTTCCCTGGGGAAGAGGGCAGGAAAGACCAGAGGCTAAAAATAGGCAACTAGTAAGAACCTGCCTACTGCTCCCTCAGGTCAGATTTGGTTCTCCTGCGATAATGGAGCTCAGAGTAGAATGCATTTTGGAACAGAGAAGAAAAAATAACCCTCATTAAATAAGTATCACTGCTAAATATAAGCTATTTCAGATAAGAGGAAATCTCCAAGATCTGCTGGTTTTGAATGTATGTCCCTCCTCATTCTGGGGATGTGTGTGTTTGTGAATGTCCACGTGCATGTGTGCACTTAAGTGTGCAGTGCATGTGTGTGACACTAGGTGTTTCAGGTGCTGAGACATCTAGGATTGTGTGTAGTTATTCTCACAAAGCCTTTACCTGAGAGGACTTTTGTACACATAAAGAAAGATGTGTCCCACTTACAAGGCAGCACTCCTTAGACTAAATGAAGCAACTCCCCAGGGTTGTGTTTGTATCATGCATACACAGCCGGGGTCATGGTTTCACACCAAAGACTTTGGTTGCAAAGCAGAGGGACATATATGAGCTGGGCTAGCTGTTTTAATAAGGCCTTAGAAGCTGCCTCATTTCCCTTCTTTTCTTTAAAAAAATAGGAATTTTTCCCCACTAAGCCAAGGAAAATGAAGTCCTCCCTGACCTTCCAGGCTTAAAGCAGAGGCAAGCAAACACTGATTAGAAGTGGTGAGTCTCCTCAATGCTTACTGGGACAGCTAGAGGGTACTCCCAAGGAAAACTCCATACAGTACTCAAGATGCCTCTTGCTTTAGGTAACTTGTACTTGTTTATTACATCCTCCTTCTAATATTTTTAGTTTTTTGTTTGTTTGTTTGTTTTAAACCAGGGAAGAGTTTCTGTCCTTTCACACTGAATTTTAAATAATAAGGTTATTGCTTTTATATCCCTCTGGTTGTGTCTCTGCCTTTTCCTGTAATCTGAGAAAGTAGCTATGCTCTTCAGCAAACTGCCCCCAGCTCTGTTCTGCCCTGCCATGGCTTGTGGATGAACTGTGCTGAGCAACAATAGTTAAGCACTCCTGCAGTGCTTGGCCAGTGTGACTCATTCCATTCCTTTTATCTTGGTCAGCTAGCTAAATATAGCCTCTCCTTTCTGTCATCCCTTCTTACTCCCATGTCTTGGCAGTAGAGATGTCTTGTCTGTGGTCTTTGATGTGGTGGTCTGGATTAGAAAGATTCTTGAGTGGGTAGGGAGTACAGGCTCTGCTGCTACTGCTGGCAGGCTAGTGTTGAGAGAGGACCCATAGCTCTCACTGTTTCCCTGGCCAGTGGGTCTCACATTTCCTCTTTGATGTCCAAGTCTCTGGGAGTAGCTTCTTGGGGAGAAGAAAGCAATTCCTCATGTAAGTCTTGGTGGTGGTTTATTTGGAAGAATACTGGAAGTGCAAGTGAACTAGGATATTCTTGGTCTGGGCTCTTTCTTCTCCTTTAACAGGTGCTTGTCATCCCTACACAGACCCAGTGTGTGAGGAGTAGTGCTCAGAGAGCCCCACAGCAAATGGTGGCACTGTTACAGAACAAGCTAGCCAAGGGCCCTCCTTCATCCTGGGCCATATTGAATTTTGTCACTAGCCTAGAGTCAAATGTGGCCTTCCTCCTTACTTAGATTTTCTTGTACCTTGGTGGAGGAAGGCAAAGCAAACACAGGCCCTGGTATGGTTTTCAGATGTAGAACTATTGGCTGACAGTGTTCTTATTTCACACTGGCCAAACGTGAGTTGGGGAAGGAAACAGAGCCAAGTGGGCCTTCCCTAACCAGAGAGAAACTCTTGGGGGCAGGTAAAGGTGGAAATGGCAGTGTGAGAAGAGAGCTGAGTCTTTCTTCTTTGGAGCCATGGAGAATTACAATAGATGACAGTCAGCACCAAAGGGTATAGATAGATTGAGTCTAGCCTAGAATAAATATTAGATCACCTGTTTATTGGCATACTTAATTTTCACCTAATTTTACCATTTAAAAAACAGCAGGGTCCTACTGTACATGAGCAAGATACTCTTATTTAATGGCAGTTGATATCATGTTTATTGTTTATAGAAAGTTAAAATCTCAGGTGTGCAGTGTTACTAGCAGAAGTAAATAATATAGTGATTTCTGAGTTAGGAGAACCCTGGTCCCACCCAAGGCCTTTTCTGCCTCCTACCAACGTGGCATGCCCTATCGTAGGATGGCTGTTTGAAGCAACCAATGCTTCTCTTGACATGTGTAGCTGCACCCTATTTTCAATTAAAAATGCAGTTTCTTGGAGCTGGGGGTTTGGTTCAGTGGTAGAACACTTGTTCAGCATGTGCAAGGCCCTGGGGTTTATCTCTGGCACTGGAGGAAATTTAAAAAAGGAAAAAAGGAAGAGAGGGAGGGAGGAAGGAAGGAAAAGAAAAGAAAGAGAAAAAAATTATGCAGCTTCTCCTGTGTGCTTTCTTCTATAGTTGTATATGAGCCCATGCTGCCCATCTCTTGAAACCAGGTCTCTTCGACCTTTCATCACTTGAGTATGTGTGCCCAGCAGCTTACTGCTGAGTTCCCAGGGCTGGCACACACTGTTGCAGGACCAACTTTGCATGGAATGTTGCTCTCATGCCACTACCAAGCTGAGACTGGGTGGGCTGTGCTCTCCCTGCCTCCTACTTTTTTGTTCAGGACTTAATGTAATAATATGCTTGAATGGGCAAAGAGATCACATTAACTTGGCTCTGCAGTTGTAAACAATATTTGCTCTGTAAGTTTTCTCCTTCGCCCCTTACTCTCCTGTAGCCCTGTGCCCTGGGCTACTGCCACCCCCACTCTCCTTGTATATTCTAACCTTGGCTAAAAAGTTTCATTCATAAGGTTGCCAGTGTTTTCTGGAGGAATGTGAACTGAAAATAACCAAGTCCAAGAATCTCCAGCTGTGGCACACAAGTCAGGACAGTTTCTGGATAGAGACTTTAATGTCTGAATCAACCAAAGTCTTTTCCTTTTCTTCCCCACTCCCTTCTCTGCTTTGGAATCCTGTTTGAAAACGTACATGGTCAGGGGTGAACTTTCCTAAAACTCTGACTCTTTCCTTGGCCCAGATCACTGGGAAGATGCCTTGGCCACTTGGTGGAACAAAGGCTTCCATTGTCAATCTGACAGGGGTGGAGGTGGAGGTGGGGAGGGGAAGTGGCTCAGGTGCATTCCTGGATGGTCTGGTGTTTACATCAAGGGCATTTTAAGTTTCTGTGCTTCCCCCCCCCCCCCCCCCCCCCATAGAAAGAGTTTCTACGATCTTCTTACTTTCTTGTCTAGTTTAATACAGAAACAAGGTAGAAGAAAAACCCCACCTCACACCTGTGCAGCCCTTTGTGATTTGACAGTTGCAGTCGTTGGCTTCACAGACAGAACCTGCTCCACCTTCTCTATGGTGATTGGTAGCTGATGATGTCATGGCATAAAACTCAAACTAATTGTTTTCTCTATGAGACAGGCCCCAGAAGAGCAGACAGCTGAGCTCTTGCTCTTTTGTTTCCTCCAATTCACACTGTCAGCCTCCAGGGGAAAAGGTGGGAGCAGGCCTTTGACCATACATTGCTTTGATTTATTCACAAAGCTGTCTCTTGCATCTAGACTAGGAGTGTTTCTCAGATATGGAAAGAGTCATTATTTTTCATGAAAGTATATGTACTTTTTGCTCTGAAGAGATTTTGGTCTGTCCATTTTAATATTCTCTGTCAAGAGGAGAAAGGCGTTTTGAAAAAAGCCACATTCTACTGACCCAAGAAAGGGTAGGAAGAGGAGTTGATTTTGAGGAAAATAAGTAATAATCAGAAAAATTTTATTTTGTTCCTTTCAGAACTTGGAAATTGTTCCTGTTGTCAGCATTGTTTCCACCATAGAGGTAAACTTCAGCTATATAGTGAGAACTATATAACTGATGTGTAAATTAGGAGAATGGTGTAGTCTCAGTATTGCCTCCAATGTAAAGGGCCTAAGAAACAGAAGTTTCTTGAAAGTTTTCTCTTGAGTGAACTTTTCAGTTCAGCTTTCACCTTGGACCTTTCTGGGCCTGCTAGCATAGAGAAAGAACATCTGGGCTACTGTTAATCCCACAGAGCAGGCCTGCCCTGAATCTTCCAGGGTGGTGCCCATCAGACTGGAACCCTCCTTGACTGCCATGGTTGACATCATTGGTTTAGCTCACCTTGTACTGCCTTGCAGAGTTGCTAGAATTTGTGTCTTTACCTGCTTAGATCATTTGGAAGCCTAACAGACCAGGCTCCTTCAAGGGATTCATTCCATAGCAGATAACACCAATAGCAATACCCCAACGAAGCTTTTCAAACAGGTGTCTGCTCATAACTGTCTTCAGAATTGATGAGGTCTCAGAACATCTGAAAATCTTTCTCCTTATATCTATTTTTTGCATAATCATTGCCAACTCATGATCATGAACTGACACACTCAGCCTTAACAGTCATTTCCTAAAGGCTTGGTTGGGAAAGCCACACCATTCAGACTAAGTGGAGGAGGTAAAGTATGTCTGACAGGCGGCATCATTGGCAGGACAGAGGACTGGACAGGCGTCTTTCCCAGCCCACAGAACTGACTTTGGTGGGACTGGGCTATATTTATCCTTCTCAGAGCACCAGGGCTTTGATTTGCTGGGCAAGAGGAAGCTCTGAGCTGACCTGGCAACCACAGTCACTCAGTGCATAGTCTTCCTTTGCCCACTTGGATTGTGCTTAATTTTGCACTTCCTTGCAAGCATACAATCACTGAACTATCTTTAGACATGTTGTGGTGTCATTTCACCTCTGGAGAAACAGAACATTACAGCTGGTTTATGTTTTCCTGAACAAAACATACATGCTCAAATTAAGTACATCATTTTCTTTAATTCTGTGCAATATTGCTCAATTCTTTGGTTGGGCAACTCCCCTTTTGTTATTGTTAATAGTGGGAAAGTAGAGACTTGTTGAACAGATAGTTGACTCCTATGTAAGGGAGAAGGTTTGTTTGAATGTGGATGAGCCTCTGGTTTCATTCTCACATTTGCCTTCTGTTTCCCTTTTTAGTCCTGGGGCCGAGTTAGAATGCAGGAGAGGAGAAATAGTATTTACCCCATGCCACAGCAGAGATTCTGATTTGATAGATCTGAAGTGGGCCTCATCATTGGAGAATCTTTTTGAAGGTCTTTGATAATTCTGATGAACTTTATGGACCCTCTATGAAGGCTGACCAGACAGCTATTCTCAGAGAACAGCAAATATAATATCTTTTTCCTTCTTTTACCCTAGTTTCCCAAATCACTCTCCGATCAGTTTATGTACCCCAAAAGTGGCATATATAAAGCACATGGTAATTCTTTCACAAATTAAATGTTGTCTAAATTTTATGAAGAATAACAACTGTTGTCTGGTATGGCATTTGAAGGTTACTTGTCTCTTAATTTCCTTCTTTTAGCTTCCATCTTTGCAGTGAACCCCTGTCTCCTGGGATAAACCAAGTTATACAGTTGTCTGAGGGGTCCTTTCTTCCTAGGCACATTGCTTCAGAAAAACTAATGGGCTTAAGACCATGACTTGCCATCACCAATATCTGCTTCCTCTTCAACCCTAAGGATGGCTAGTTTTCACCTTAGCAGATATTGGTATCTTCGTTTACTTCATTAATGAAAATGGCAGCTGATTTTTTCATTGAAAAATATCAGACCTTGGTACTTCTTGTCCAGAGAGCTGGGTAGGAATCTGCAGACTCTCTTACGGCAAATGGCAGACCACAGAAAAAATAGTGTGAAGCAGCTGCAAACCTTAGTTTCCTCCCTAGCAATCAGAATGAATATTGGAATTGTAGGGTCCACTCAGTGTTGATGAGGCACACACTGTGCCTGTGATATGGTGGGTGGAAGAGGTGTTCTACTTTACTTGGTCCATGCAACCTGTGGCCTCTGTGAATAATTTAATATCTTGAACTTTCGTCAGTGGACAGCAGGTGGGTGAGAAGCAGATTGACCCATCATTCTATGTAGGGTACTGATGTCAATTTTGGGAGTTTACAGGGCTTTCAGCTTATTTTATATAATTCATCCTACCCTGATTAAATAGCTCTCAGTGAACATTTGATGCTGGCCTGTCCTGCAAGGCAAGGCTTTCAGCTTTTCCTTCAAGAAGTTAATCCACAGATCTGGAAAATGTTCTTTAACTGCCTGAGTATTCTCTGCCTAATCTCTACCTGCACCTCAGCATAATTTTCCTTTCTGATCCCCCTCTGTCTGCTGTTGCTTTTGAACTTGTATATCCTTGGGTTTATGCTATCTTTGTGTCTTTCCTTGTGGTGGATTTTTATTCTTTTATTCCAGTATTTGTTATAGTCTTCTATATGTTCTGACACAAGACTTGAATATTTCATGGGACTACTCCTTCCCTTTGGTTGTTGGGTTTGGTTTAGTTATTCTAAAGTTGTGTCCTATCAATTTCATCGGTTCTCTTTATGCTTCTTGAATACTTTTCACCTACAAGAAGTCTTGTTTTTGAAGTTGTGTTCAGCTGACCTAGAAAGGGCAGATTAGTAGCATCTGATTGTTACATTGAGAAAATCAGGCTTTGGCACTTCACTGCCCAGACTTGTATCCTTAGCCTTAGAGTTATGAAGTCCAGGGGCCTTCTCAGATGACCTGAATGCATGTCCTGACATCTGTACAGGACTGTAGGCTATGATGCTATTGCTTATAGGGCTATATGGAGGAGGAAGAATAACTTCAGTAAACATAGTACATACATCTATGCCTTCTTCAGTAGGCTCATGTCATTAGGGTGTTGTGGTCCTGGGTGTCTAATGTATCCATTGTGCCTTGAGTGAAGTAACTATTTCTGGCAGTTTGGAAGTTGGTAGACATAGTAGATGGGACTGTATACTACAGAGGAGGATAGTTGCTTTTGTGAAATACAAAAATAGGACCCTAGTTTCCCAAGTCACTCTCCAATCAGGAGGGCTTTTCATTTCTAAGTGTGCAGGGAATTATTTGGATCTCTTGGACTTAACTGATGTCACCTCAGAGAGTTGCAGAAGAGCATACAGTATTTGAAGTTGAATGTGGTTGAATTCACTGTCCATAGTCCAGACCAACCCTCATAGCTTTCTATCCAGCCTCTGCTGTTTGACCTCCTTAAGGAATGGCAGGATTCATGGCCATCTCTCTCCCCTGTAGCACCTTTGTGTGTGGCAGAACGGTATACCTCTTCTGAATGCTTACTCTTCCTCACAGGTGTATTATGGCTTGCTGTGTGAAGAATAGGGTGGATTTCAGAGCTAGCTTCCCTTTCCCCCTTGTACTACTGTATGTGGTGGACAGCAAAAGCCTGGTGTTTATGAGCTCTAATGCCTTTATAGATATCCTTACTACTGTTACCCAAATAGTTGCAGCCACAAGTGCTAAATGTCCTTGAGATTTCAGCTAGAGCCAGGAGCACTGTTAGAGAGAATAGTAGATTTACCTTCATAATGAGAAGTGCCTCACTCTCTGCCAAACTTTCATTTAGTCCTTTCATACTCTGGTTACCAAAGTATCATCTTGTCCTAATTCATCTTGACACCTAAAACTTTTGTTCAAAATTGGTTTTTTGACACAAGAGTACAGCACAGTTGTCTGTCAAGTTTAAGTTCCTTGAATACTCAAGAGGCCCAGCATAGTCTCCTCCATTGGTAAGGGTAATGGTATAAGGAGAGACACACTTCCCTCACTGAATATGATCATATCCGTATGTGAGACTGCATATAACTAAACCATGCTTATCTTAGCAGTATGTCAAGATATTAAGTGATCTGAGGTTCAGAACTACTGCCCTTCCCATGGGATGTTCTGGTCTCCCTGTGAAGGTATGCAATTGGATTACGTTTTTGACACAAAAGAGTTCTTGGGGAGAAAGTGCCGTAATTGGGGCTTTAAAGTAAAGCACTCCTGGATTTAAATATTGTCATCATCAGTTTATCAGCTGGGCAAGTATTGACCTCTGGCCTTCAATTTTCTCATCTATACAGTGAAAATCGTAATAGTTCTTATAGATTTCTAAAAAGTACTCAGCACGGTTCTTAACAAAAAAGAAATTTAATAACTAATAATTGTTACAATCAATAAGAGATAACTGATAGATTTCCCCCATGCCTCTTCTTTCTAAAGCAGGGAATATTTGTGGAGTCTTAACACTTAGCTTGAAACAAAATTGCTTTAGCCATTGGCAAGAGGGTGAAGAGAATATGTGGTTTTCAGTGAGTGATTTTTTTTGGGGGGCGGGGGTGGGCTTCATTCAGATCTTGACTGCTTTACTGCTAGGAGTAAGATAAAACATAATCCTCACTCCCAGGAACTCACAAAGCTGGGGAGAAAATCATGCAACCTGGTTAATAGAGAATAATTAAACTTTATTGGTGCCATTATAGAAATCACTGTGGGATGTGGTGAATTTAGCAATCCATTTTTGAGAGTAATTCATCTTTTTTTTTTTTTTTTTTTTTAAATGTGGGACTGAAGTAGGTGGAAGAAAGCTAGAACTCTGGCATTATCCAATTTAAAAATATATCCTTGGAGAATTGATAGATCCCCAAAAGTGAAAGAGTTAGGGAATTTTTATTTATTTTTTGGCCTACAGTGATATAGCAGTGACTTAAAAAAACAGGGAGGAAATGCAGATAATTTGCCACTTAACCAAATACCATTGGTAGCTTGCTATATGACTTGAAACATCTCATTCACTTCTCTTGACTCCTGTTTGCTCATCTGTCAAGAGGAGACATTAGTTCTGTTGTTCCCTCTCATTGCCTACTCTAGTTGTTGTCAGTCTGTAATTTTAGTCATTCTCATGAGTATGTAGCAGTATCTCACTATGGCTTTCATAGGCATTTCCTGATGACTAATATGTTGAACACTTGTTCATATGCTTTTGGCTATTTTAATGTTCTCTGGTGGTTTGCCTGATGAAAATCTTTTGCCTCATTTTCATTTGGTAACTGCTTTTTTTATGGTTTATACAATTTAAAAAAATATTTTGAATGTGAGACTTTTCTCAGTTACATATACTCCTTTGGTTTTAAAGGGGGGTTATTCAGAAGCAGAGAACAGGTGAAGTTTTAGGCATGTTTGTAGAGGGAAACCGTTGAAGAAAATGTGCTTATTTTTTGCACTATTCTCAAGGAATTAGTACAGTGTAGGGTTGAAAATTAACAACCCAATTTATACACAGTTTAAAAAAAAAACATTGAACCAACAAGTATTCCTGCTGCTTTTTAAAAAAGCTTATTAAAAGAAATTCTAAAAATTCCATTTATTTGTTTCTGCAGTGAATGAAGGTATTTGAAGTATGGTGTGTGGGCTATATTATGTACAGTCACATTTGTAAAAGGTGTTACTGCTTGTACATACGAATCAGAATAGTCTTCTCTCAGTGAATGAATGTGTTCACTGCACTAGGTGTATATAATATACTATGTGAAGAAGACATGTATAACAGTTGTTCCCAATAGTTCTAGCTCTACATGTTGCATCAGGTTAGTGTTACTTCAGTGGATGACTATGTTCAATGCATTGTGTTATATAAAATAAACTTTGTAAAGACACCTGTTTAAAAAAAATTCATCTTGAGCACTCAGAGTACATACCATAAACCAAAACTTTAGTAGCTGGGTGTAGTGGGCACATACCTTTAATCCCAGCTATGTGGCAGGCTGAGTCAGGAGGATCCCAAGTTCATGGCTAGCCTGGGCAACTTAGCAAGCAAGGTTCTATTTCAACATAAAAATTTTTTTAAAATTTTGGAGTACTTACTTGTCTAGCACGTGCTAGGCCCTGGGTTCAATCTCTAGTACTGCAAAGAACAAAACAACTTCAATTCACCCCATAAAGATCTGAGTGTGTGTTGTTGAGTTTGGCCTGCCTAACTGCTGGAATAGCAACCCAACTGAGAGAAGCTTGTTGTCACCTGGGAGCTTATAGTCTAGTGGGACTTAGGAATACCTTTATCAGGGAAACAGAAGTTTCCTCTGGATCAAGTGCTTCTCAAGGCCTGCCCTCAGTCTATCTAATTCCTTTTGAACTTTTGTAGCACCCATGATCATTCCCGTAGCAGCATCCCTGACTCTTTCACGTGGGACAGACTCATTTATTTGGAAATGAAACATTAAAGGAAGGAAATAACAATAAGCTTTTTTTCTTATACTTAAGGAATATTGCAGATTCTTCAAACTGTGCTCTGACAGGGTCTTGAACGTTCATAGCCCACAACTTCTCTCTTCTGACACTACCCTCTGCCCTAGAGATGACCCCCAAACCCCCTCCATCCCTCGTCCAGGAGCATACTGAATGAAGTACAGCCAGAACTTTAATTTCTTTTCTCCCAAAAACCATTTGCCAAAAACCAACTGCCATAAGCTCTTTGGGTTCCAAAATTCCATCTGCTCTGGGCTCAAAGCCAGCAACCTACCAAAGTTTTTCTACAGATTTATTAATCGCCACTTAATTCAGCACCAGTGAGATTAGCTAGTTTTAAAAGGGCCTAGAGGATATATTCTACAGGTACCTTGTCCTAAAATGCCAATACCTGATGGCCAAGAGGCCCGGTACCCCTTCAGGCATCTTTTTTTCTGGTCTGGCAGTGGTTTCAAGTTACAAGTAGTCCTTGGCCCACCACTTGATTTTCTAAAACCCTTGTCTAATTTATTGCAGGCACAGGAGTACTCCTAATTGACCTGCTGGCTGTGGTATACAGAAGGACTTTGGCTTGTTCTGTATACTGAAGTCTAAAATCTGAGAGAACCCAAATACTAGAGCATTTTACAAAGTGTTATTTGCTTCTGCGACCTTCTGTGGCTAAGGCAGTGCGTACTCCAGAAGGCCATCCATATTGAAAAGGCAACCAAAGGATGCCACCTGCCCTCTCACTGAGCTCCTGAACAGCTTTTGCACTTGCAGTCAGGTTCCACAGTTCAAGGCCATGATATGCCAAACATGACCAAGCTGACCTGAGCACATTTCCCCATTTGAGCACCTGGTTCCAGCAGAGATTAAATAAATATACCACTTTTTATAATGTCTGCTTTGGGACAGGAAAAGCAAATGCATTCTGTTCTACTCAAGTAATTTGATTCAGATATTAAACACTGTAGACATAAAGATTTTGTCAGAAGACCTTAAATAAGCGACCCTATATCTCAGAAGAAATCTGACCAAAAACCCCAGAGCATCTCCACAGTGTGAAGGCAACAGGGATTTAATAAACATTTCTCTAGGGTGACACGAGGAAGGGCAGCCCTTGCTGCCCTCTGCCTGCCTTAATCCTGTAGGGCAACCTGACACATTCCTATTGGGCTTCATTCTCTGTTAGCAAAAACTCATCTGTTTACCTAAGTGACAAAAGCAGACATACAATGGTGAAGGCAGACAAGGAAGCTTATGACTCTTCAAGAGAAAGTCCATAACAAACTGAAACTGACTTGTTCATATCACTTCAATCCAACTGGGCAGATAGACATTTGGAGTGAAAGCAGGAAAATACATTACTTCTTTCTCAGTCATACTCATAATTTAGTGAAGAAAGCAGTCAAAACATGCCTGTAATCCGAGCAACTTAGAGCCTGAAGCAGGAGGATCACAAGTTTAAGGCCAGCTTCAGCAACCTATTATGGCCCTAAATAACTTAGTGGGAACCTGTCTCAGAAAAAAAAAAAGACGACTGGGGATGTGGCTCAGTGATTAAGTATCCCTGGGTTCGATCCCTAGTACCAAAAAGAAAAAAAGAAGTTGGAGAGTGTATGGAAAACTGAAATCACTACTTAACCATGAGATGAAATTTCCTTTCCTACTTTGAGAAAGGCCTGTGAGATTTTAGTTTGACTGAAACTTTTTGTTTACTTGTAACCTGGGTGTTAACAGAGCAATAAATTTGACTAAATAGCAAGGAGGGTGATGGTGGGGGTCATGATATGGGATCCCAATAATTTCTAACTAGGTAATTGGCCTCTGGATCCTAGAGTGCCTTCATATTTCATCTCTTCTGGTCAGAAACAGAAATGAGCTTGGTTTATTCCTAATAGGTACTCCAACCATGCTAGATGCTGGAAACCCTGAACAGATGAAGGGGAGAGGAGCCATGGGCTGTTCCTAATTCCTGACCTAGACGAGGGTTTCTGACTGGGTAGGAGAGATTGCATGTTGCTCAGGAGTAGAGGGATGTTCCTTTTTTTAGGTGTAACTTAAAGACTGGGGTTGTAGTTCAGTGGTTGTAGTTCATGCTAATCTAGCATGTGTGAGGCCCTAGATGTGATTCCCCAGGACCAATAAATGAATGCTGTAAATTACAATATATTCAACCATTAATTTTAAGTGTGCACATCAGTTATTTTAGTAAATCTGCCAACTGTGTAATAGTCACCACAACCTAGTTTTAGAACATTTTTGTGATCACCTTGGAGGAAATTTTTAATAATTCCCACCTGATGACAGTTCAGTGAGGCATAGGAGACTGACTGAAGAAAGGAGTGATTATCCATTTGTTGCTGCCAATTTAGTAAGATGAGGGAAACTCAGAGCAGGTCACAACTATTCTGCCTCTGTGCTCAACCAGGCTTGTCTTGGAGATCTGGAAACTTATACTTTATTTTTTTAAATAACTACTGGTGAGAATAATACTTCCTCAATGAAAATGAAGAAATTCCTTAGTCTTTTGGTTTTCTTGGTATCCCTTCTCCAACCATGTTTGAGTAGTTGCACTAGTTCCTCCATCATGACTAACTTTTGGTACTAGAGCCAGGGGATCAAATCTGTCACCTAAACCTTCAAAAAGGCATTGTCCCTTCCTCCTGACAGCTGGATATTTGCATCTACCCAGTGTGAAGTAATGGGCTGTGAATCCAAACCTGGTAATTTGCTAAATCAGTGATCAAAGAAATGAAATGAAGTTTATGGAAAAGCTACTTTGACCTTGGGAACATCACTACATAGGCATCTTAATTGATGGAATCCGTGGGACTGTAGGGCTTTACAGATGTCTCATGTCCTGAAATAGATCTTGCCCAAAGGTCTCAAAATGTCTTCAGATGTAAAGCCCCAAAAAAAGCAAAGGATCAAAAAATTAGAAATGTCTAGAAGACTAAAGGTCTGCAACTTCCCAGTACACACCATACTTCTTAGAAATGAGTACCATTTCCCTGACCCCATCCTAACACACTCAGCCTTAGCACTCCAGGACATTTGCCCCCTGCTTTGTACAGCCTGGCCTGGAAAAAGAATATCACAAGGGAGAAGTAGAAATACATCAAAAGCCACTCTGGCAAATGACAAAGGATTTAAAGCTGAACTCCCCTCCTCTGGTTTCTTTCCAAATGCATCTCTGACTTCTTAACATCACACTGTCCTAGTCTCATCTTTGTAACTCTTCCTCTAAATATCTCCATCAGAACTGATCTGGGTTAGAGTCAGCTATCTTGGTTTATTTCTGCTTTGGAGAGCATAACTAAGATTTCCTTCATGAAAATAGTTGGTCCTGGAGTTAGCTAGCACCCCTCCTTATTCCTTCCCTGCTGCAGCCTGGAACCAAGACAGATTCAGTCAGTTTTCTTGGTACCTGGGTAGCGGGGGTGGCATGGTGCATATCTACCTGGACCTTGTTAGATAATAAAAGGCCTTTTTTTTTTTTTTTTGGTTAACTGTCAGCCTCCAGGCTTATTGCTCATCACAGTTAGCCCTCCCAGAGTGTTTACTTTTATTTACTTTCTCTCCTTTATTCACTGTTTCCATCTCTAAGAAGCTGGTTGGGCTTCCTCATAACCTGTCTCACCCCTAGGCACTTTAAAATCACTAGTACCTCTGGTATCCTGGAATGTAAATTAAAACAAAAGTCCTTTTCATTATTAGAAACCATACAGAGAGATGCCTTAGGGAACTCAACTTTGGTCACTTCCTTGTCCTTCTCTCACTCCCTCAATCAACAAGTTAATAATAAACTAATAATCATCATGCAAATGCCTTTCTCCTTTTTTGTAGTTCTGTAACATGGTGGCCCTGGTAAGCCCTGGTGTTTTCTTTTTGCTTCTTTCCTGGTACTTGCTGTGCTATACTTTTATTCTAGCACCTGCAGTTAAGTGCAGGTATAAACCTGAACTCCTCTTCCTACTGAATAGAGAGCTACATAAGCTAAAGGATACAAAGACATAGACAGAGTTCCAGAGCAAGTGGCAAGTGTTGAGAGGGAGGTACATGCCAAGGTGAGATGGAATGCAGAGAGAGAAGTGGTTAGATTTGCCTGGTGTGAGGGGAGGATAAGTGGAGTCATTTCAGTGGAATCTAGAATGATCACCAGGAGTCTCCAGTGGACAAGGGAGGGGCAATGATATGAGCAAAGGTAAGGAGGCTCACAGGAGTATATTTCCCAGAGAGTATGACTGGGAAAAAAAAGGTTTGTATTTGGAAGTTTAGGAAATAAGGCTGGTGCTAGATCTTGAGGGAGCTTTTGATTTGGATTATTTCCTGAAGTTAGTGGAGGTCTAAAGCGGGGATCAAATTTGCTCTTAAGAAAGAATACTCTGGTATTCATGTGCATGATAGATTGGAGAGGGGTTAAGGGGCTAATTAGAAATGTGAGAAAATAAATTTGTTTTTTTAAACCAGAAAAAAAAAAAAAAAAGATTGAAGAGTTATTGTGATAGTCTGAGCTAGAAATCTTGTGTGTTTTCCTCAAAGTAATGATTGAGAAATGAAGTTTATGAAGTAGGATCCTAGAAAGTAGAACCAGCAGATTGTACAGAGAGGGTGAAAACAGAAGGGTCTTAGATGACTCCAGATTTCTACTTGGTGGGTGGATGGGATGGTAGTGACATTTGGTTTTATGAGAGAATAGGAATTAGGGGAGAATAGAAGTATTCAGTTTGGGGCTTTGTCAGTTTAAAGTGCCTGTGAGATAGCTAGATGGAGTTGTTTGTATTTCAGGAGCAAGGTCAGAGAGATAAAAACTTAGGGTCCTCCAATACAGATGAGAGAGTAGGAGCCATCTGAGAGATGCAGAGAATAAGGAGAAGCAGGAGGCAAGTCTCACAGAGCCAAGGGAGGGAGCTTCCAGGAAAAGCCAAAGAGAGGCAGCAAGTGAGATCAAGTTTCCAATTAGAAAATCATTGTTGACCTCAGTGGAGTGATGGAGACAAAAGCCAGATTGGACAGGGAGTGAAAAGATGAACAGAAAGGTCATTAGGAGGTTAAGAAATGGTGTCATCAAAAGCAGACTTGATAGACTGCTCTTTCAGGAAGTCCAGTGGTAAAATCAAGAGGAGGAGGTCAGAAAATGAAAGAGGGTACAGGGTGAAGTTCTGTGTGTCAACGTGTGCATGCCCCCTACATGAGTTTGTTTAAAGATGAGGGGAACTCCAGCATGTTAGTAGGATTAGGGGAGAGGAGACTGGTAGTGAGAAAGGTTTAAAACATGACACATGGATGGTGATGATGGTTGCATAACATATGAACATACTGCATGCCACTGACCTACCTGAACATTGAAAAGTGGTTAAAATGAGGGAGAAAAAGCATTTGAATAGGAGATGGAGCTAGATTCCAGGGAGAACAAAGGGCATGAGATAGACATTCTTTGACCAGGAAAACCTTTCTCTGAAGGTAGAGGGAACCTGGAGAGCCAGAAACCTCAGCCCACTTCCCAAGAGAGATTAGTGAAGGACATATTATGTTTTATTTATTTATTTTTTTGGGTGGGGGAGGTACCGAGAATTGAACTCAGAGGCATTTGATCACTGAGCCACATACCCAGCCCTTTTTTGTATTTTATTTAGAGACAGGGTCTCATTGAGTTGCTTAGTGCCTTGCCATTGCTGTTTGGTTTTGAACTTGGGATCCTACTGTCTCAGCGTCCAGATCTGCTGGGATTACAGGCATGCACCACCATACCCAGCCCATAATATTTTAAATATTTCTCTATTATGCAGGAGGCAGGGTTATTGAGAGTGGAACAGTGGGATGAGGATGAATAAGCATCTGAGACACAGAACCAAGTCTGGAGGAATCAGCAGGCTCTGTGGAAAGGACAACTGAGCACTATTAAGGCCCCGCCTGTGGTTGGAGATGATGGTACAGGTATTTCCCCCATTGATTGGCTCAGTTGTGACTTTTTTTCTCCAGCCCCACAGAAAGTTACTTTTGTCCCGTCCTCATTCCACTTGGGAAGCTGGTGTTTCATCTAGCTTTCTGTCTCTTGTGTGCCTCCCAATCTCTGGGTGACCTTAGCAGAAGCTGGTGAATTGCAAGGTAAATAATAACCGTTTGGTTATTCTTCGTTATCCTTCCTTGAATAAAGAAGTGCTGCCTGTCCAGACGTCCAGGGCTGATGACAGCTTCATGGTTTTCTGATGCAGATTTTGAAAGCACACAGTTTGGAATTAGGAATATTATGGGTTTTTCACTTATCTCTCTCTAGAGAAGTGGAATGGGAGCTTTTGTGTAGCATTTCATGACACTGATACTGCAGTTCTTTTCTAGAAACCAGTTTATTTTTATAGCAGACACTGATTCTGAAACTATTTGGCTGTTGAATCAAAGCTGCTTCCAGGTCTGGCACCTGCTGTGCTCTCCTCTCTTACAGGCAGAAACAGGGCCTGAGTGGTGTGGAGCTTGCTGAATAGAGCCTGTGTTAAGTGAAGCCCAGGGCAGATAGTGATCATGAACAAAAAAGCAAAGATCTCCAGAGGACCAAAGAAGCATGATAGGTGTGATCTGGAGTCCTCTTATAGGTTTCTTCCCCAACCTGGTGGCACTTGCCTGAAAGCACTCAAGCCATTTTCATTTTCTGTTATGTCTGTTTCATCTCCTCAAAAAATTCTGCCTGGATCCCTAGACACCTGGGCATGCTGGAGAAGTTCATTTATCTATCCATTCATTCATTAAAATGCTAATTACTCTGCTCCAGCCAGAAACTGCTCTGGGCATGATGATTCAGCAGTGAACAAAGTGGCAAAAGAGGGGAAGACAGACTATAAGTAACATGTGTATCAGGTTGTAGTAAATGCTTTGGAGAGAACCAGGGAAAGAGGGTAAGAAGTGGTTTTGTTATTTGGAGTTGGTCCACAAGAAGGGTGGGGTTTGCAGTTTGTGTGATGCTAGGGATTGAACCTAGGACTAAGCACACATTCTATCACTAAACAACACTCCCCCTGCCTGGGATAAGAAGTTTCTTCTTTAATTTTTTTTTTTTTTTTTTTTTTTTTTTTTTTGACTCCCTTTGGGAAGGGGGTTTACTGGCCATTGAACCTAAGGGCACTCTACCACTGAGCTGCATCTTGAGCCTTTTTTATTTTTTGTTTTGAGACACGGTCTGGCAAAGTTGCTAAGACTGACCTGGAACTTGCAGTCTTCCTACCTCAGTATCCTGAGTAGCTGGAATTACACTCTAGGGTTACTGCACCCAGCTTTAAGCCTTCTTTTTTTTTTTTTTTTTTTTTTATTGTAAGCAAATGGGATACATGTTTTTTCTCTGTTTGTACATGGCGTAAAGGCATACCATTTGTGTAATCATAAATTTACATAGGGTAATGTTGTTTGATTCATTCTGTTATTTTTCCCTTCCCCCCATCCCTCCCACCCCTCTTTTCCCTCTATACAGTCCTTCCTTCCTCCATTCTTGCCCTCGTCCCTAACCCTAACTCTAACCCTAACACTAACCCTTCCCTCCCTCCTTTATGTGTCCTCATCCACTTATTAGCGATATCATTCGACCTTTGGTGTTTTGAGATTGGCTTATCTCACTTAGCATGATATTCTCCAATTTCATCCATTGCCTGCAAATGCCATAATTTTATCATTCTTTATGGCTGAGTAATATTCCATTGTGTATATATATATATATATATATATACCACAGTTTCTTTATCCATTCATCAATTGAAGGACATCTAGGTTGGTTCCACAATCTGGCTATTGTGAATTGAGCAACTATGAACATTGATGTGGCTGTATCCCTGTAGTATGCTGATTTTAAGTCCTTTGGGTATAGGCCAAGGAGTGGGATAGCTGGGTCAAATGGTGGTTCCATTCCAAGTTTTCTAAGGAATCTCCACACTGCTTTCCAGAGTGGCTGCATTAATTTGCAGCCCCACCAGCAATGTATGAGTGTACCTTTCTCCCCACATCCTCGCCAACACCTGTTGTTGCTTGTATTCTTGATAATCGCCATTCTAATTGGGGTGAAATGGAATCGTAGGGTGGTTTTGATTTGCATTTCTCTTATTACTAGAGATGTTGAACATTTTTCCATATGTTTGTTGATTGCTTGTACATCTTCTTCTGTGAAGTATCTATTCATTTCCTTAGCCCATTTGTCGATTGGATTATTTGCATTCTTGGTATAGAGTATTTTGAGTTCTTTATAGATTCTGGAGATTAGTGCTCTATCTGAAGTATGATTGGCAAAGATTTTCTCCCACTCTGTAGGCTCTTTCTTCGCACTGATGATAGTTTCCTTTGCTGAGAGAAAGCTTTTTAGTTTGAATCTATCCCAGTTATTGATTCTTGCTTTTATTTCTTGTGCTATGGAAGTCCTGTTGAGGAAGTCTGATCCTAAGCCGACGTGTTGAAGATCTGGATCTACTTTTTCTTCTATAATTTGCAGGGTCTCTGGTCTGATTCTGAGGTCCTTAATCCACTTTGAGTTTAGTTTTGTGCAGGGTGAGAGATATGGGTTTAGTTTCATTCTATTGCATATGGATTTCCAATTCTCCCAGCACCATTTGTTGAAGAGGGTATCTTTTCTCCATTGCATATTTTTGGCACCTTTGTCTAGTATGAGAAAATTGTATTTATTTGGGTTTGTGTCCGTGTCCTCTATTCTGTACCATTGATCTACCTGTCTATTTTGGTACCAATACCATGCCGTTTTTGTTACTATTGCTTTGTAGTAGAGTTGAAGATCTGGTATTGCGATACCCCCTGCTTCACTCTTTCTGCTAAGGATTGCTTTAGCTATTCTGGGTTTCTTATTCTTCCAGATGAATTTCATAATTGCTTGCTCTATTTCTGTAAGGTACGTCATTGGGATTTTAATTGGAATTGCATTGAATTTGTATAGCACTTTAGGTAGTATGGCCATTTTGACAATATTAATTTTTCCTATCCAAGAACATGGAAGATCTTTCCATCTTCTAAGGTGTTCTTTAATTTCTTTCTTTAGTGTTCTGTAGTTCTCATTGTAGAGGTCTTTCACCTCTTTTGTGAGATTGATTCCCAAGTATTTTATTTTTTTCGAGGCTATTGTGAATGGGGTAGTTTTCCTGATTATTCTTTCCAAAGATTCATCACTTATGTATAAAAATGCATTAGATTTATGTGCATTGATCTTATATCCCGCTACTTTACTGAAATCACTTATGAGTTCTAAAAGTTTTCTGGTGGAATTTCCTCGTTCCTCTAAGTATATAATCATATCATCAGCAAATAGGGATAGTTTGAGTTCTTCTTTTCCTACTCGTATCCCTTTAATTTCTTTGGTCTGTCTAATTGCTCTGGCTAGAGTTTCAAGGATGATATTGAATAGAAGTGGTGAAAGAGGGCATCCCTGCCTTGTTCCAGTTTTTAGGGGGAATGCTTTCAGTTTTTCACCATTTAGAATGATATTAGCCATGGGCTTAGCATAGATGGCCTTTACAATGTTAAGGAATGATCCCACTATCCCTATTTTTTCTAGAGTTTTGAGCATGAAGCGATGCTGTATTTTATTAAATGCTTTTTCTGCATCTATTGAAATAATCATGTGATTCTTGACTTTAAGTCTATTGATATGGTGAATGACATTTATTGATTTCCTGATGTTGAACCAACCTTGCATCCCTGGGATGAAACCAACTTGATCATGGTGCACTATCTTTTTAATATGTTTTTGTATGTGATTTGCTAAAATTTTGTTGAGAATTTTTGCGTCGATGTTCATTAAGGATATTGGTCTGAAATTTTCTTTCCTCGATGTGTCTCTGTCTGGTTTAGGTATCAGTGTGATACTGGCTTCATAGAATGAGTTTGGGAGGGTTCCCTCCTCTTCTATTTTATGGAATACTTTGAGAAGTATTGGAATGAGCTCCACTTTAAAGGTTTTGTAGAACTCGGCTGAGAACCCATCTGCTCCCAGACTTTTCTTTGTTGGTAGGCTTTTGATGACCTCTTCTATTTCAGTACTTGAAATTGGTCTATTTAAATTGTGTATGTCCTCCTCGTTCAGATTAGGCAATTCATATGTCTCTAGAAACCTGTTGATGTCTTTGAAATTTTCTATTTTGTTGGAGTATAGATTTTCAAAATAGCTTCTAATTATGTTTTGTATTTCAATCCTGTCTGTTGTGATATTTCCTTCTTCATTCCGAATTTTAGTGATTTGGATTTTCTCTCGTCTTCTCTTTGTTAGTGTGGCTAAAGGTTTATCAATTTTGTTTTTTTTTTTTTTTTCAAAGAACCAACTATTTTGTCAATTTTTTGTATTGTTTCTTTTGTTTCGATTTCGTTGATTTCAGCTCTGAGTTTAACTATTTCCTGTCTTCTACTACTTTTGGTGCTGGTCTGTTCTTCTTTTTCTAGGGCTTTGAGCTGTAGTGTTAGGTTGTTTATTTGTTGAGTTTTACTTCTTTCATTAAATGCGCTCCATGAAATAAATTTCCCTCTAAGTACTGCTTTCATAGTGTCCCAGAGATTTTGATATGATGTTTCTTTGTTCTCATTTACCTTGAAGAATTTTTTAATTTCCTTCCTAATATCTTCTGTTATCCATTCATCATATAATAGCATATTGTTTAATCTCCAGGTGTTGGAATAGTTTGTTTTTTACTTTTTCATTTATTTCTACCTTCAATCCATTATGATCTGATAGAATACAAGGTAGTGTCTCTATCCTCTTGTATTTGCTGACATTAGCTTTGTGGCATAATATATGGTCTATTTTAGAGAAGGATCCATGTGCTGCTGAGAAGAAAGTATATTCGCTCTTGGTTGGATGGTATATTCTATAAATGTCCGTTAAGTCTAAATTATTGATTGTGTTATTGAGATCTATGGTTTCTTTGTTCAATTTTTGTTTGGAGGATCTGTCCAGTGGTGAGAGAGGTGTGTTAAAATCACCTAGTATTATTGTGTTATGGTCTATTTGGTTTCTGAAATTGAGAAGAATTTGTTTGACATACATGGATGAGCCACTGTTTGGGGCATAGATGTTTATGATTGTTATATCTTGCTGATTTATGCTTCCCTTAAGCAGTATGAAATGTCCTTCTTTATCCCTTCTGACTAACTTTGGCTTGAAGTCCACACTATCTGAAATGAGGATGGATACTGCAGCTTTTTTGCTGAGTCCATGTGCATGGTATGTTTTTCCCCATCCTTTCACCTTTAGTCTATGCGTATCTTTTTCTATGAGGTGAGTCTCTTGCAGGCAACATATTGTTTGATCTTTCTTTTTAATCCAATCTGCCAGTCTATGTCTTTTGATTGATGAATTCCGGCCATTAACATTCAGGGTTATTACTGAGATATGGTTTGGTTTCCCGGTCATTTGGTTCATTTTTTAAATTTTATTTATTTATTTATTTATTTATTTGACACGACTTGGTTCTCCTTTATTTGACAATTCCTTTAGGATAATTCCTCCCTTTGCTGATTTGCTTCTTTGTTTTTCATCTCTTCCTCATGGAATATTTTGCTGAGAATGTTCTGTAATGCTGGCTTTCTTTTTGTAAATTCTTTTAGCTTTTGTTTATCATGGAAGGATTTTATTTCATCGTCAAATTTGAAGATAAGTTTTGCTGGGTATAAGATTCTTGGTTGGCATCCATTTTCTTTCAGGGCTTGAAAAATGTTGTTCCAGGCCCTTCTAGCTTTTAGGGTCTGGATGGAAAAATCTGCTGATATCCGTATTGGTTTTCCCCTGAATGTAATTTGGTTCTTTTCTCTCACAGCCTTTAAAATTCTGTCTTTATTTTGTATGTTAGGTATTTTCATTATAATGTGCGTTGGTGTGGGTCTGTTGTAATTTTGTGTATTTGGAGTCCTATAAGCCTCTTGAACTTGATTTTCCATTTCATTTGGGAAATTTTCTGATATTATGTTGTTGAATAGATTGTTCGTTCCTTTGGTTTGTTTCTCTAAGCCTTCCTCAATCCCGGTAATTCTTAAATTTGGCCTTTTCATGATATCCCATAGTTCTTGGAGATTCTGTTCATGATTTCTTACCATCTTCTCTGTTTGTTCAACTTTGTTTTCAAGGTTAAACATTTTGTCTTCAATGTCTGAGGTTCTGTCTTCCAGGTGTTCTATCCTATTAGATATGCTTTCTATAGATTTATTAATTTGGTTTATTGTTTCCTGCATTTCAAGGATTTCTGTTTTTTTTTTTTCAATATCTCTAACTCTTTATTGAAATGATCTTTTGTTTCCTGTATTTGCTCTTTTAACTGTCGATTGGTGCGATCATTCAGTGCCTTCATTTGCTCTTTCATCTCATCGTTTGCTTCCCTGATCATTTTAATTATGTACATTCTGAACTCCTTTTCTGTCATTTCTTCTGCCATGCTGTCATTGGGTTTTATTGATGTAACATCTAGATTTGTTTGGGACATATTCTTCCCTTGTTTTCTCATGTTGTTCAGGTATCAGTGGACTGCTGAGATATTGCAGATTTCCTCTAGTGACTTATAATGTCCCTGAAGATTTCTAGTATATCCCCTCTTAGCCTTCAGTAGGCTGAAGTCTTGGAGGAAGTTGATAATGCGGTGCTGCACAAGGAAGCTGCCTCTCTAGGGGTGGTGGCCTTCAGGTGGGGTATATTCCCTGCTAGTGGGCAGAGGTGTCTCCACTTGTTGACCAGTGGTCATCCAAAGGGTACCTAGGCTGCGGGCTGAGTTAAGGCCTGTTTGGGCCTGTGTCTCTGGTTTTACCTTCCTTGTGGGAAAACCTCACCCGGCAGGGAAGACTCACCTGGTGGGGAGGTCTCGCTGGTCGGTTCCCCTCCTAGAGGTTCCCCTCAATCTACAACTACTGCCTGGCCTGGGCTGCCTTCCTGTGCAACGTTTCCAGGGGCCCGGCCCTACCTCCTGGGCCTGGGAGCCTCACCCTTCGCAGATGAGTCTCCTTAGGCTGCCTCTCCTCAGAGAATCTGCCTGCAGTCCTGGAACCTTTGCTCCGCCCCTATGTATGTCTCTGTGTGGCTCTTCCATCAAGAAGACTCCTAGGTCTTGGGACCCTGCTCTGCACCTAATCGCCTGGCTATGCGGCCCCTCCTCTGAGCAGCCACCTGGAGCCCCGTACAATTGCTCCGAATCCCAGAGACCCGCTGCTCGCCTCTTCCTCCAGACAGCCGCCCGGTGTTCCGGTGTGGTCAGTAGGAGTCCAAGCAACTCACTGCGAGCCTCCTCCTCCCACCAACCGCCTGTAGCCCTGGGCAGTCACTCCAAGTCACCCGCCCCATTCCTCCTCCTCCTCCAGGTAGCGCCCTGGGTGTTCAGGAGCCGTCACTGTGAGTCACTCTGAGTCGCTCTGAGTCCACCTTACCTGCTGCACGCCTCCTCCGGGCAGCCGCCCGGAGCTCTAGTGCGGCCACTGGAGACCAAGCAACCCACCGCACTCCTCCTCCAGGCAGCCCCCCGGTGTTCAGGAGCGTCGCTTTAAGTCCAAACAACTCACCACTTGCCTCCTCCTCTGAGCAGCCGCCTGGAGCTCCAGCGCGAGTCCAAGCGACCCACTGCACTCCTCCTCCTCCTCCTCCTCCTCCTCCTCCTCGGGGCAGGTCCCGGTGTTCAGGAAAGGTCGCTTTGAGTCCGAAGCTCACCACGCAGCTCCTCCGGCAACCGCCCGTAGCTCTGGTATAGTCACTCCGAATCTAAGCGGCCGTGCTCCTCCTCCTCCTCCTCCTCAGGGCAGGCCTTTTTGTTCAGGAACGGTGGCTCCGAGTCCAAACAGCTCGCCAAGCAGCTCCTCCTCTGGCAACCGCCTGTAGCTCTGGCGCAGTCGCTCAAAGTCCAAGCACCTCGCCGCACTGCTCCTCCTCCTCTTCCTCCGCGCAGGCCCCGGTGTTCAGGAGTGGTTGCTCTGAGTCCAAACAGCTCTCCTCGCAGCCCCTCCTCTGGGCAGCCGCCGGGAGCCCCAGTGGTTGCTCGGAGTCCCAGCGCTGTGCTGAGCGGCCTCCTCTACAATTCTCCCAGTTGTCTGAGTTCACTGCTCCAGCAGGGGGAGGGGTGTCTCGCCGGGAAGCTCTACTTCACAAAGTTCCCTGCGTTCCGGGACTACCGCCCCATCCGGGACGCCTCCCCAACAGGAGAGACTCACCCGGGGGCTTTGAGTTGGTCCCAAGTCTCTCAGTTTCTCCTCTTTTGAATCCTGAGTCCTGGAGCAACATGAAATGCAGCCACCCTCTAGTCTGCCATCTTGAAACCTAAGCCTTCTTTTTAACCTTTCCTTTGGCAGCAAGAAGTGTGCTGGAGGCAAGGATTGGGGAAACAATAGAAAGAGGTGAGAGAGGAAGGTGTTGAGGGTGCAGATTCCCTGGGGTCTTTTTTTATAGGATCCATAAGTTCAAAACTGTCTTCATAATAATACTAAGATGGTGTTATTTAGAGGCTGCATGATGTGTGATGTTGCAACAGTTGAAATGCAGAAACAGGAGAACCCAACTGTCCTCTTAAACCATATAATAGAAAGATTTGCAAAAATGTGAACCAGCATTACTCTCCTAAGTTTCTATTTTGGAAAATAATTGGTGGTTTTTTTTTTTTTGCCCCATAAAATATGTGAATAATGTTAATATGTGATAGTTAAATATTTTAAGGTGAATTAATAAATACTGAAACTTTTTCTCAGTTTTAAGGTTACATATAGTAAATGTTGAATATTCTTTGGGTCCTCAATAGTTTTTAAGTATACAAAGGAGTCTGAGAGGGAAAAGTTTGTGAAACCCTTCTTATAGGGCCTTTAGCCATAGTAGAAGTGTTACTTTTATACTGAGATGGGAAGTCCTGAATGAATCACAGAAGAGTTCTGGAGAGTAAGTGTCTTAAAGGTTGAGCATAGAAGAGGTCAGCTGTGACTCAAGCTGTGGACAGATTAAGGGAAACGATTGACCACTGAATTCGACAATGTGGGAAATCATTCAGGACTTGATAGGTAGAATAGTAAAAACAAGGTCTAATGGTTGTGAGTTCAAAAGAGAGTGGGAGAAAAAGGGTGTTCAAGTTATTAAGGTAGATGATAGTACTTGAAAGGTATAGGAATGGTTTTGTTGAAGGAAAGGATTGATGCAGGAGAGAGGGATCAGTGGAGGAAACACTATGGTTAAATGAGGGAGGAGTGGGGTCAGGTACACAGGTAAAAAGGATAGCTTCAGGTAGATGTGAGGATCGTTGTCTGTTCATTGTCATAGGAGGAAGGCAGATGAGATAGGCGTAGCCATGGATTAATGATAATGATTAATGATTATTGAGGAAGAATGCTTAGAAGGTGAGGAACTTGAGATCATTCAAAAGAATGGCTGAAGGAACTGAGGGAATTGTGTAGAGAGCAAATATTTGGAAGACCTGTTATTTGAAAGAGGAACTAATTTTGTTCTGGATACCTTCAAGAGGTAAATTTTTGATCACCGGGTGAAAATCTACTAGCAGATGATTTTGGTATTTACATAGAAATTGAATCTTTGAGACATTTCAAGCTGCTCAAAGATGGCAAAAATTAACTTTATAAGGCAGCCTGTCACAACTATCTGCATAACCTGGAAGGTTGGAAGAGTCAGCATAGGAAGACTGATAAAGTATCTTTCACATGCTATTTATCTTTGACCATGATGTTTTGTATGATTCCTTGGCAGTGATAATAGACAAACTAGACAACTGAAAGAAATCCCCACATCTATTCCAGTTTAACACCAGTTGAATGTTAGGAAAGCATTTTAAAGCCTGAGAGAGAGAGGTAATTATGACACGGTGAGATACCTTTAGGGGACCCATCGCAGAGTACCTTTATGGGGCCTTGCATTTTTTGCCGAGGGCTCTATAGTAGTCTTTATGGGGTATTTATGTTGCTGAAAGCTCGGCCCTTGTCCCCAGTGCCAATCTAATAACAGGACATGGTTTTGAGGAAAAGAAAAAAGAAGTTTTATTGCTTTACTAGCAAAGGAGAAACAGGGGACTCCTGTCCCAACAACTGTGATTCTGCCCATCAGCAGGAACAGGGGGCTTTTAAAGAGATGACTCCAAGAGTATATTCCATGTATTTTTTGTTGGAGTTGTAATTCATGTTAATCCGGGAGATAGTCATTTCTGAGACCTTCTGCTACCATTCCCAAAGTCTAGGTTACTTCATTCCTATGGTGGTGTGTACTCAGGGACAGATAACTCTGCCTAGGATGGGAAAGAAGGTAATCCTGTTTCCCCTGAGATTAGGGAGGGGGAAAGATTAGGGAGAAGCAGGGAGAAAGGAAAAGAAAGAAACATGTCCATTTTAAAAATCACTTGCAGTGGCAGAGCAGCAAGTGTTTATATTCAAAGCATAAAACTGTTACATTTATATCTCTTTGGACTGCTGGAACCTTCCTGTTCTGGGAGCACTTATGCTTCAGAGGTCCTCAAGTTCTCCCTGCACAGCCTTCCTGCCAACTAGCCTGCTTCCAGAGTGTGCCCAAGTGTAACTGACTTGGCAGCCCTTCATTCAGCAGAACTTTCTTGAGCACCTGCCATGTACCTAAAACCGGGTACACAGTGCTGAGCGAGATTTGGGCCTTGCAGAGAAGAGCCATTAGGATTCTCCTTTGGTTGTGTTTCACCACATCCTCAGTGAGGCTTTCTCCATCAAAACTGGTCATCCAGTCCCTACTGTGTTATGTTTTGCACCCTTCTGTCCCCCATCTGGATCCTAGTAAGGCTTTCAGGTTAGTGGGGCACAAAGGTGCTGATCTTTTAGTCTCACCATAACTCAGTTCTGTATATTTGACAGTAGGTAGGTTCACCTCCTATATGTTAGATGATTAGAAAATGCCTTATAATTGCTGGGTTCAGTGGCTCAAGCCTGTAAGATAGGAGGATCACAAGTTCAAGGCCAGCCTCGCAATTGTGAAACCCTCAGCAAGTTAGTGAAACCCTCTCTCAAAATAAAAAATTAAAAAAGGACTGGGAATATAGCTCAGTGGTAAAGTGGCCTGAGTTAAATCCTCGGTAAAAAAGAAAAAGAAAGAAAGAAAAGGCTTTATAATTGATTCCTTAAAGGTGTCACTGATGGCTGGGGTACTAGAGCCTGCTGAAGAATGCAGACTGATAAAGCCTGTGTTATTACTATTTTAGTTGATTAGCCTTTCAGCAATCAACAGAAAAAAATCCTGTGAAACCAGACTGTTCTATCTTCCATTTGTGACAGGGTTCCATTTCAAAGGAACAGATGCAGTGATAAATTGCGAGAAGAAAAGGAATTATGTATTGCACAACTGTGTGGCACATCTCAATACCTGCAGGGATTTTGCTCTCAGGCAGAGGCTGAGTGATTCCATGGGCTTGTATTGTGATGGACTTCATTTCTCAAGCTGCATTCTTTTTTTTTTAATCACATTTTTAAAATTTTAATTATGTATGACCATAGAATGCATTTTGAATACATCATACATAAATGGAATATAATTTCTCATTCTTCTGGTTGTATATGATGTAGAATCCTACTGGTATAGTCATATATGTACATAGGGTAATAATGGCTGATTCATTCTACTATCCTTCCTGTCCCCATCCCCCCTCCCCTCCCTTCACTCCCCTCTACTAATCTAAAGTAACTCTGTTCTTCCCTAGCCTCCCTCCTTGTTGAGAATTAGTATCCAAGTATCAGGGAAAACATCTGGCCTTTGGTTTTTTGGGATTGGCTTATTTTACTTAGCATGATAGTCTCCAGCTCCATCTATTTATTGGCAAATGCCACAATTTCATTCTTTAAGCCTGAGTGATATTCCAGTGTGTGAAGGGCATCTAGGTTGGTTCTATAGTTTAGCTATTGTGAGTTGAGCTGCTATAAATATTGATGTGGCTACATCACTGTAATATGCTGATTTTAAGCCCTTTGGGTATAAATCGAGGAGTGGAATAGCTGGGTCAAATGATGGTTCCATTCCAAGTTTTCTAAGGAATCCCCACCAGCAGTGTATGAATGTACCTTTCCCCGCCTCCTCACCAACATTTATTGTTGCTTGTATTCTTAATAATTGCCATTCTGACTGGAGCGAGATGAAAACTTGAGTAGTTTTGATTTGCATTTCTCTAATTGCTAAAGATGTTGAACACTTTTTCATTTATTTGTTGATCAATTGTATTTCTTCTGTGAAATATCTGTTCAGTTCCTTAGCCCATTTATTGATTGGGTTTTTTGTATTTTGTCTGTTAAGTTTTTTGAGTCCTTTATATATCCTGGAGATTAATGCTCTGAGGGGCATGTGGTAAAGATTTTCTCCCATTTTGTAGGCTCTTTCTTCATGTAATTGATTATTTCCTTTGCTGAGCAGTCAAGCTGTATTCTTAAGCGTTTTTTCATGACTAAGGACTTAAGCTCCAGATTTGGCAGGTATGAACTAAAGCATGGCTATACTACTTCCTTCTTGTTTTGTGACCTTTAAACTTCTTTAAGCTGCAGTTTCCCTTATGCAAAATGGAGGTAATAGATTTACCTCACAGCTTTGGTGAAGATTACATAAAGCATGACTCTGACACCTCGTAACTATCTGTATCATCATCTTGTCATTACTGAGGGAGTTCTTCTATCTGCCTTGTTTTAACATTTAAGTGTGACTGGAACTCATGGCACTGATCTTATTAATCCTTGAACCCCTCCCTCCCCTGCCATTACCATACCTTCTAGAATACATCTAAGGGAGAGGGGAGAGTGATAATGGAACAAAATTGTGGAGTGTTTTTCTTTCCTTCCAAAAACAAATTTGAGATCTATTTCTGTTATATAGAGTAGCCATTTATTTAGACTATCATTTTTTCTTGCTGAGATTTATTTATGAACTATTAGGTAATAACAATGGTTGGGCCTTGCTATGTGTCTGGTACGCCAACCATTTTACATTCATTACTTAATTTCTACAAAACTCTGATTTTTGTGGATTTTTTTTTTTTTTTTTTTTTTTTTTTTTTCATTTTATAGGCAAGGAAGCATAAGACACAGGACCTTAAGTAGGATGATGATGATGATGTTGTGGTGGTGGTGGTGGTGATACTGAGGATTGAACCCAGGTCCTTACAGATGCTGTACAAGTAAGTGCTGTATCACTGAGCACAGCCCAACCTTTTTTATTTCACTTTCAGACAGGATCTCACTAAGTTGCCCAGGCTGGCCCCAAACTTGTGATCCTCCTACTTCAGCCTGCATAGTAGCTAGGATTGTAAGCATGTGCCACTGTTCTTTCTGATTTTTGTGTGTGTGTGTGTGTGTGTGTGTATGTGTGTGTGTGTTATTTGGGGCAGGCCTTGGCATTAGCATTAGTGACTACGTTTATTGGATGCATGATTTGGACAGTTTAATGTGTGTTTGGGCAGCAGAACCACAATACAGAGTTCAATTTGTTTCTGACTCACTTCATTGCTCAGTTGTGTAGGTGTTCTTAACTTGTTTTTCATGAAGAAATAGGTTGTTGGCAAAGAGTAGAATTAAAAAGTTAGAAAAAGCATAGCATATGGGTTAGGGCCATGCTACTGTATTTCAGAATTAGATACTTGGAAGAGAATCCAGAGATCATATGATGCAGGTTATTCCTGGACACCTTTAGAAAGGATCAGTTCACAGCCCAGGATGAGGTGGAGTGATTCATCATAAAGTGCCACATTCTTGCTAGTTGAACGTCACAGAATATCACAGACTTTCCAGGTGACTCTTGATTTCTTAGGTACCACTTTTTGGTAGCACATGAGAAAGCTTCTCTGCAACATCTGTTCTCTCCCACTTTCCCCAGTCACACAGGCTCCTGCTAATGTTTTTCCACAGGACTGGCCCTTCAAGGATCAGCAGACTCTATCTTTTCCTCACTGATTCAGTAGAAACATAGTGTAGTTGTTACAGGTCAGGCTATAACCTCAAAGACCTGGTCCCTTCCCCAAGAAATCTTACAATTAGTGGAGAAGAGAAACATTTAAATAATGTCTTGTAGATGGGCAGGTGTAGATGAAGACTACTATTGTATTAATAAAGAGCTGATCCATTGAGAGAAGGAAGGAACTCAGAATGGGGGTGGGGTGAGGATTGTTTCCATGCTGTGTAAATATCATGAAAAAGTAAAGATCTGAAGATGTAATATATACAGAAACAAAAACGTAAAAGGTTAAACACTTAACAGCTAGAAGTAGAAGGAAATGACCTCCTTAATAAAAGCTGTATATGAAAAACCCATGGCAAATATCATACTCAATAGTAAAGACTGAAAGCTTTTCCTCTTAAAATCAGGAACAAGGCAAGAATGCCCACTTTATCCACTTCTGTTTAACATGCCAAATGACTCTGGAAGTTTAGCCAGAGCCATTTGGAAAGAAAAAGTAACTACACTGAGAAAAAAAAAAAGTGAGCCAGGCATAGTGGCTTACACCTGTAATCTGAGATCCTCAGGAATTTGAGGCAGAAAGATTGCAAGCTACTTATCAAGACCCTGTCACAAAATTTAAAAATTGAAAAAGGACTGGGGATATAGCATATAGCTCAGTGGTAGAGCATCCTGTGTTCAATCCCCAGTACTGGTATTGGGGGAGGAAGAAAAGGAAAAAAGTGAGATTATATGGACTCTGAGAAAACCCTAGAGATTCCACCCAGAAAATCCATTAGAGTTAATACAGGAATTCAGCAAAATTAAGATGTAGTAAGTATTTTTATACATTAGCAGTGAATAATCTGAAAAGGAATTTATAATAGCATTTATAAAATAGCATCATTTAGAAAGAATAAAATACTTGGGAATTAATCAAGAAGGTGAAAGACTTTTACAATGAGACTAAAATATTACTAAAAGAAATTAAATTTAAATAAATGAGAACACATTCCATGTTCTCAGATTAGGAGACTTTGTTTGGTTAATGTCAGTATTAGCCAAAATAATATACAGAGTCAGTGCAACACCTGTTTAAATCCCAGTTCTTAGAGGGATTTGTTGTTGGTTTTGTTCTTGTTTGGTTTGGTTTGCAGAAATAGAAAAACCCATCCTCAAATTTATAGGGAATCTCAAAGTACCCCAAATAGCAAAAACAATCTTTAAAAAAGGAGGACAAAACTAGAGGGCCCATGTTTCCTGGTTTTAAAATTTACTACAAGGATATAGTAATCCAAAGTGTAGTACTGGTTTAAAGACAGACGTATAAGATAAATGGAATAAATAGAGAGCCCCCAACTATACTCTTGCATGTATGGTCAAATGATTTTTGATAGGGGTGCCAAGAAAGGCTGTCTTTTTAAACAAATGGTACTGGGAAAACTGGATATCCACATGCAAAAGAATGAATTTGGACTTTTATTTAATACCATTCACAAAAATCAATGCAAAATGGACCAGAGACCTAAATGTAAAGCCTAAAACACATAGGACAAAATTTCACAACACTGAATTTGGCAGTGATTTTTAAAAATTTTTTTAAATATGACACCAAAGGCATAGGCAACAAAAGAAAAAAACAGGCAAATTAGGTTTCATGAAAGTTTAAAAATAATGTACATCAAAAGACATTGTCAATAGAGTGAAAAGGCAACCCACAGAATGAGAGAGAGTGGTTGAAAATCATATATCTGATAAGGGATTAATACCCAGAATATAGAGAACTCCTAAAACTTAACAAGAACAAAAATAACCCAATTGAAGAATGAACATTTTTCAAATGACATTTGAATAGACATTTTTCAAAAAAAGTTGTACAATTGGCCAGTAAGTACATGATCACTAGGGAAATGCAAATCAAAAGTGCAGTGAGATGCTACCTCAAACGTGTTAGGGTGACTACTATCAAAACTAAAGGTTGGGGTTGTAGTTCAGTGGTAGCATGTTTGCCTATCAAGTGTGAAGCACTGGGTTCAATCCTCAGCACCAAATAAAAATAAATTTAAAAATAAAGGTATTGTGTTCATCTACAACTAAGAAAAATTTTTTTAATTAAAAAACTAATTCTAAGAAAAATACAGAAAAATAGTATTGGTGGGTATGTGGAGAAATTAGAACCTTGCACACAAAAGGAGTTAGAGTCAGATGGTGATAATGGTTGCACACCCTTATGGCTGTATTTTATTTATTTATTTATGTTAGTTATACATGGACACAATGCCTTTATTTTATTTATTTATGTGGCGCCGAGGATCAAACCCAGTGCCTCAAGCATATGAGGCAAATGCTCTACCACTGAGCCACAACCTCAGCCCATGATTATATTTAACACTGTTCTGTATACTTAAATTGATTTAAGATGAGCTGGGTTCTGTGTCACATGCTTGAGGTCCCAACTACTTGAGAGATTGAGGCAGGAAGATCACTTGAGCCCAGGAGTTGAAGGCCATTTGACCAACACAGCAAAGTCTGTCTCAAAAGAATAAAATGATTAAGATGGGAATTTATAGTATGTGTTATTTATTTTAAAAATTGGGGGAAAAATTAATGCATGACAAAGACTACTTTCCTTGTATTATTTTGAGTTGCTTCCTGGATACCCAGAGAATCTTATCTGAGGAGCTGTGAGAAATACAGAGCTGAGAAGTAGAGTTAGAGAGGATGAGAAATCCTATTCCTAGACAGTTTTGTGGGGATTTTTTTTGGGGGGGTGGCACTTTACCATTGAGCTATATCCCCTGGCCTTTTTATATTTTGAGACAGAACCTTACTAAGTTGCTGAGGCTGTCCTTGAATCTGTGATTCTCCTGCCTCAGAGTCTTGAGTGTGCACCCAGATAGTCTTTGATTTGGTCAACTTGTTGTCTCTGAAGCCATGACCTCAGTGTCCTCATTCAAATGATAGCAGCCCAGTCACTCATGTTGAAAAAAAATACGTCTAGAACTATTTTTGTGGATTTTCGGATCCTTGTTTTTGTGGCAAAACACTACGGAATCTCAATAATCTGATATGCATTTTTCAACTAAGTTTCCTCCTAACAGCATTCCAAAACAAGCATTCCTATACACCTACGATAATTCCAAAATCTATTTAGACGAGTCACATCTCTCACCTAATGATCTAAGAAAAGGGTCACTTTTTAGGTTTCTTTTTAAGATTTAGAGATTTGCACACTTAGTGGTACAGAAGCACGAGAGAAACTTAAGCCTCACTCTGGTGAGTGATTCTTATTTTGTTGTTTTGTTTCTTTCTTTTTTCTAATTTTAAAGATAATTTTCTTCACTAACCTCCCCAAACAATCACCCACCTATTCTAAGAGCTGCAGATTGAGCATTCTCATAACCACCCATGAGTCAGGGCAACCTTTCATTTTATTGTAAATAGAAACATGAACCTTCATGTTCTTCATAGGCTGTCTGTCTCCCTAGCACTTCCCTGTACTGCCAAGGAATGCACAGATCATCTGAGTCAGCAGTCAGCTGCCACGAGACAAAACATGCAGGGTTATCAACAGGCAGAGATCTCACAGATGCTCCCTCCGGAAACCTGGCATCACTGTTTTTTCCTCTTCCTCCTTCAGGCTCCTCATTTCCCTTATGTCTTTCTTTTCATATCTTGATTTTTCTGTCCTCAGAATTTCAAGTACCTTTCTGCCAGGTTTCTTGGTCTCTAGGTTCCTGTGATTATGAATGTTGATTTTCCCAAGACGCTTGGACAAATAGTACACAGATGGTCAAGGAGAAGTCAAGGGGAGCATGATTTGGTTTTGACATTCAGGAATGAGGGAAATGGGTTGGTTACAGGAATGGCTCTTCTACCATTCTGCCCAGCTATTCAGAGTGAGTCAGAATGCCAGGTAAGTCCTCTTGCTAATGAGACAGTCCCAGTACATCAGAACCACAGAATAATGCTGTGATACTCTAGATTTGTCTTCCTGCTGCAGTCATCTGGCTCACAAAGGAGGAAAAGTAAGGCGGCCCAAGGGACTCAATCTCGTGTAGTCTTACCTTGAATGCCTGTTGCATTGTTCCAGGAACTAGTCTGCTTCTCTTTATCTGTTGTCATTAGTCCCTGCAGGTCAAGATCCTTTAGCCTGGGTACCTAATACGTTTCACTCTGCAGTTGAAACATGTTAATTTGAAGGTGCGTTACAGGTTTACAGCTACAAAGGATTGGGACTGATTATTAATGAGGGTGTTCATCTGCTGTGGAATTTGATTTGGGTCTTCTATGTGGTGGTTAGTGGCTCTTTGGAAGTGAATATTTATTTCAGAATGGGCTACAACCAGCCAACAAGATAGTAGTCCATGCAGCACAAATGCCCTAGACACTCTTGAGGGGGAGGTATGAGAACAAAGCAGGTGTTATGACAGGGAAAAGGATTTTACAAATATCTGGTGTAGGGTTTTTAATGTGTTAGATTCAACAAGAAAGTAATGGTGTTCTCAGTCCTCCAAGTTTTGGCAGCATCTGTTAAGGAACAAAGAAAAATGTTCTTCCTTGACACAGGTATATCAGACACAGTGGGTTCAAAGTTTGCAAACATCTGTCTGTGACTGGTGAAGTCAAGGTTGATTGTGAACATAGGTAGGATATGTAGGTTCAGGACAACACAATGGGGTCTGCTCACCATAAAACAAGTAAAATTGCAGATTCCCTACTTAGAGGGCAAGAGGCAGAGGGCCCCCAATGCAGCGCATACTATCTGAGATCTTTGTTTCCATTTATTACCTGTTGTACTCTTTCTTCTGCCTCTGCATAAGCACATCTGTTTTTATCCACCCCTACTAGCTGTCTTTTTATTATCTGCCATTTTAAAGATAAATCTTGACTTGTAAGAAAAAAATGGACTCTTCTTAGGAAGTTTAAAATATTTTTCTTGCTACTACCTAAATCAGAACCTTTATATAGGGGAAACTGAAGGTTAGTTTCCATTAATCTTCTTTATTTATTTATTTATTTATTTATTTATTTGAGTATCTATTTATTGTGGTGTTGGGAATGGAATCCAGGGCCTCACACATGCTGGGCAAACACTCATCCACTGAGCTACTCCCTAGCCCCCTAATTCCATTTCTTGCTGAACACTTGCTCACATGGATATTAGGACAAGCAGTAGGTATAGTTCCTAACATCCAGAGCTAGGAGAGCCTGTTGAGTAAGTAACATTTTTTGAGGTGAGAAGCCAAAGCAGTATGTTTCAGGTGATGAATTAATCACCTTCCACCCATCCTCCACAGTAGCAGAGAAGTATTGAGACACAGAAAGCATGAAGGGGAAAGACAGTTCTCTCTCATAAAACTTAAGATACATTTCCAGGTGATTTGGTTTAATCATATAATATCATGGTGTGGTATGGAGAAAAACGGCATTATTTCTCCTTCATGATGGGACTCTGTTGCTCAGTGACTTTCCCAAACTAAGAGCTTCACGACAGAACCTTGTGAAACTTGGCACCAGTTCCCTGAGAATTGGTTATCTTAGCACCTGCAGCTTGTTGGCTCCCCCTACCCTTACATTGGATCAGTAAATAGCAGGCCACTTCTTCCTTCCATTACCCTTCTTGCTTCTGTTCCCCTCCTGAGCCTAGCACATCAATAACACCCTTCATATCCTCCTATCCCCAAGAGTAAATCCTCCAAAGTTCCAACCCAGTCATGTTTGTAATTCTAGTGATAAATCGGGGATGTGCTTGTGATGTACCTTCTAACTGGAGCATCAGGAACAAGTACTGTGACCAGGAGGATTTCTTCAACACAAGACTCAGAGAACTTCAGAATTGGGAGAGAGTTATAGAGGTCATCAATCATTCCTTCTTGTGTTCACAACAAAAAATTGAAGTTTTATGAGGCAAAGTGACTTCCGGGATCCTGCAGTCTGTGCAGGCACATGTGGCTCAGGATGGTGCCTTTCAGTCACACCCTATCCTAAATCTCCATTCTTCACATGGCTTAGATTGGCCCTTTGCCACCTACCTCCAAATAATGGTTGTAATAGTGATGAAAAATAAAATGTATAAAGATGATGAGACAGATACCAGAGAGAAAGTGCATGAAGAAACACATGAGGTGCTATCTTCAGCCTGTAAGCCTCTTTACAGTGGACACATCAAATGATAAATGTGTTCATATTTTTGATAAGTGGAAGGTATTGATGGCATAATTGTTATTGTTAAATATGATTATGAGCAAAATGGGATGGCTCTAAAATCTCCCCATCCTGCAATTCCCGCTGATATTACATCTGGACTTCCTGCTTCTTAAACTTCTGTGACACTGCCCTTTCTGTGTTGTGTTTCTCATAATCTTTTCTAGTGGGGTCAGCTTTCTGCCAGTCTCTTGCAGGTTTGTTATTTCCAGAGCACATGTAAAGCCCATGACTTTTCTCAAGTTCCACTACCACTTGTACACTAAGGGCTCCCAAACCTGGTGTGCATCTCTAAGGACTCCCCTGAACTTCACATTCATACTCCACTGCCTAGTAAATGTTTCCCCATAGGCAGCTCAGATGCAACACATTGAAAAGGGAGTTTACTAGCCCATCTTCACAAATGAGTACTTCTATTTTTAATTGATTGGCTTGCTCTCACAGTTTCCCAGTGGCCTAAAAATGGAAAACTGGGAATCATTTTTTTATTCTTTGATCTTTATCCCTCACAGGACTGCCTGTGTTTTAGTTTTCTCACGTACCATACTTCTCCTTACCTGGCTAACACTTACTTATTCTGAAAGACTCTGCTATCGTGTCTTATAGGTTCATCTTTAATGAAGACCCTACCTCTCTGAGATTTTGGTACTATTTTCTTTGTTCCTCTCTCTCTCATGGTACCCTATATCATTCAGTTTATTTGTCTGTCATTCTCTAGACTGTAAAATCCTTGAAAACAAGGGCTGTCTTGCTCATCTTTCCACCTCAGTATCTTGGATGGTCCCTGGAGCATTTCAGTATGCATTTGTTGAATGAATGTGTTATCATTTGGGATCTCTGCTTCAGATAAATGAATTGTAGATAAAGAAATACTGACCATTTCTTTCTCTTTCTTTTTGGTAGATTAAGGTGACAGTGTCAGGTGGATCAACAGCCATCCCACTGCCCACTCTGTTGGGCAGTGCTGAGAGTGGGGAAGCATGGAAGAGAAGAAGCATGAGATCACGAACCAAGCTCATGTCCTCTTTGACCGGTTTGTCCAAGCCACTACCTGCAAGGGAACCCTCAAGGCCTTTCAAGAACTCTGTGACCACCTGGAACTGAAGCCTAAGGACTACCGTTCCTTTTATCACAAGCTCAAGTCCAAGCTTAACTACTGGAAAGCTAAAGCTCTCTGGGCAAAGTTGGACAAACGGGGTAGTCACAAAGACTACAAAAAGGGAAAAGCATGCACTAACACTAAGGTAAGGACTTGACTGTTCTTGGGCTTTAAGGTCACTGACATGAGAATTTAGGTACCAATAAGAAGAATTGAATAGAGGTGGAATGGGTAAGAATGCCAGGCTAGGTTGATACCAGGCAGATTCTAGCATCAACCTTACCTAGGAAATTAAGCTTATACCCTATTGCAACTTTGCAGATCCATTACTCACTCTCATTTTTTCCTTCTCTTTTTTAAAAAAGTTATTGGTTCTTTTTAGTTATAAATGACAGCAGAATCCATTTTGATATATAAGCATGGAATTTATCTTATTCTAATTAGAATCTCATTCTTATGGATGTATGTGATGGTGTGATTCACTATTCACTGTGATGTTTTCATATATGTACGTGGGAAAATTATATCATTTATTTCTTTGTCTATCCTTTTCCTATCCCCACTTCCCTCCATTCCCCATTGTCTAATCTACTGCATTTCTGTTCTTCCCCTCACCCCACCCTTATTGTGGGTTAGCTTCTACATATCAGAAAACATTCAACCTTTGGATTTTTGGGACTGGCTTATTTCACTAAGCACGATTGTCTCCATATTCATTCATTTGCTGGCAAATGTCATAAAGTCATTCTTCTTTATGGCTGAGTAATATGCCATTATGTGTCTATATACCACATTTTCTTTATCCATTCATCTGTTGAAGGGTTGACTGTTTCATATGCCAGACTCTTCTGAGCGTATTTCATGTATTTACATTTTGGACATTCAAAGTCTCAACTTTTAAGAATAACCCTGAAGTAAGCTTTGCATTTTGCTAAAGTTCCATTTTGAACCTATTAGGAGGATGCAAGTCATTTAGCAAGGACATGGCCAGGCTGAGTCTTATCTATGCATAGCTTCACAGTTCTTGAATGTCATCTTTACATAACCATAACTCAGATTCTGTTCACCCAGGGTGGATAGAGACCCATCCCAGTAGATTTACATTTGAATAGATATTCATCAATAATATTCAAGAAATCTGAAGGCAAAAGTTTCATGAGTTTAATGGTGAACTTTATTAAGAATAAAAGGAATGCAAAGTCAAATGTGTTGCACAGCTTCCTTCTGAGCATACAGTACAAACTAAGATCTGTGTTCAGCCTTACACTGAGTACTTCTCTAGAATACTGATTTTCAGGAGCAGTTTCCTGGATTTTCAGTGTAGAAATGATTTTTAGATCTGTTTTAGCACATAAAATTTTGGCTCTTGAAAGTTGCCTCCAGGGAATCATTTGTGTGATAGATCCATTCCAGGGCTCTGAAGATTGCTTGAATCATAATAATTACCTCCTTCGACAGAAATCTGCTGAACATAGAAAGAAGCCTTTCAGAAGATCCTCTCCTATCAGTGAAAGATTAGATATGATTTTCATATTGCTTGTTGAAATGATTACCCCTTTAAATATGTTGCAGACCTGTGGGCCTTACAGGTGCCCAGGGTGAACATGTGCTTGGTTCACAAGTAGTACTGACAGTTCAGTCTTTCCCATACACAGCAATCACAGCTCTTCTTTCAAACCATTGCAGGTGCTCTGCTGTGACCCAGACATGTTTAAAGTTTTCTTGGTAATGGGAGAATAGCCCTCACTGGAAGCTTACAGGAATGATGGTTATGAGATTATTAACTACCTCTAGAAATACGTTTCAAGAGTCACAAACTTTGCCCTGAAAGCAACTGTTTTTCAGTGTCTCATCATTGGAGCTGGTCCCTGTGGTCTCCGCACAGCCATTGACTTATCCTTACTGGGAGCCAAGGTGGTGGTTATTGAGAAGCGAGATGCCTTCTCCCGCAACAATGTCTTACATCTCTGGCCCTTCACCATACATGATCTTCGAGGTCTGGGTGCCAAGAAGTTCTATGGCAAGTTCTGTGCTGGAGCCATCGATCATATCAGTGAGTAACACCAGCTGCTGTAGGATTCCAACCCTTCTCCCGCCCACTTTTCAGTAGACAGAGACAGGTAGGTTATCTGAGGAATTCCTGCTCAATAGCCTAATTGTTCTGATCTTATTCCCTATTTCAAGTCAAAATATCTGCCTCCAGTGGTTCTGTAACCTAGAACTTTGAACTACAAGTGTCTGCCCTGTGCAAGGAGGAGTTTGGCTTAAGGATGTCTGAGTTAGGCCTTGGACTCTTGCTGAGTACTTGCAGTGTGTGGGACAGGTAGCAGTACTAGACTTTGGGAAACCGGTGACCAATTTAGACCTTAATCCTTTGGTGGTTCTTAGTGTAGTAGAAGAAAGACACAGGCTGTGGCTCTCTGCAGTGTAATCTTGCATATGATCAACTAACATAAGAAGAAAGTGCTACAGGAATGCAGTCCTTACACTTAAAGAAGAAGAATTTTAGCTTGGTCATGAATGGCAAGTCAGTAGTGAAATTCCTCTGGTTAGGTGATTCTCACGAAGTTTGCAGCCAGAATAGCTCTTACTATTCTCTTGTCATCTTCAAGCTCACTTGGATTCTCTGTTTTTGAAACAGATAAATACAAGTTAATGCAGTTGGTGATTATTTTCATGACTGAGTGGCCTATCTGAAAACCAGTTCGGAACAGAAATTGTCTGCATTATGAAGTTGAAGTTCTTTTTTTTTTTTTTTTAAATTGGTTATTATTAATTATTCCAGGGAAGCTTTATCAAAGAAACTGTTCTGAGTTCCTCCAGATGTGCCCCTATAAAAACATTCAACTACTGGACCTTTTGCTGTTTGAAGAGATTGTGCCAGTTTATCAAATACTGGCTAACAGCTTCCACTTCCCTCACAGAAGTGCTGTTTCCATCTTCTGGGCTATGATTTGTAAAGCATCTTGGAACAACAGTTATCTGCAAAAATAAAATGTGCGCTAGCATGGGACTTAATGAGTCTTTGGGAGTGTGACTCAGAGGGTGATAGTTGTGGTAAGCTAAGGAAAATAACCAGCATGACTTAGCAAAGGATTTGCCTGTACTTCTAGCAGATTAGTCACAGACTGAAGGTAAGTTTGGCTCTGAGAGATGACTGAGGGTCATTGATTGAGTGGATTTGTCTCCCAATGATTATGAGTGGCAGGATTATTTTGAGATTGAGAGGGTCTTAGTTTAGCAACTAGAGTTCTATCTTTATGTACCTAGTGTTGCTGCCACAACTGGCACTGGGTAGGAATTTTGGGCATCGAATAAATGTATAAATCTCACCATGATAATAAGTGAGATTTTCAATCATTTGGGGCCTCTATTGCCACAATTGTAGATCATCTGGGGTTGTGTTAAGAGGATAAGGTTGAATTGTGAGTTCTTTTACCTGCTGAGAATATGTGAAGGTCAATGAGATAATAGACTGGAATGTAGATGCCATGGATATCTCAGAGAGCAATATAGTGACTCCATATCAAGCTGTGAAAATTGTACTCATGGATGTACTCCTGTGTCCTGTGGTAGGTGCCATGCCCTATTAGGACTATAGATACTGCTGAGAATAGCATCTCTTATGAATCAGGGGAAGAGAGAAAGGAAAGTCTCCTGTTGGCCACAGTCCCTTGCTGTCTCCAAGCTTTCTATTGTTTAGAATACCTAACCCAAAGATGTAGGTGACCTTTAAAGTCTCTAGAGCATCTCTTTCACTGATTTGTATTTACCCTTAAAAAGAAAGAAGTTAGAGAACATGACTTGGAAAATGTCTCCTGCTCCAAAAGACTTTGGAGAACCTGAATAGACTATGCATAGGTGAGTGGGTGGGAAGGAAAGTGAGGAGCAACTATTGATGCATTCTCTCTTCACTATGTGCTCTTGCAAACATATAGTCTTTGTATTTACCCAGGTATACGTCAACTCCAACTAATACTTTTGAAAGTAGCCTTGATCCTAGGCATCGAAATACATGTCAACGTAGAATTCCAAGGACTTGTACAGCCTCCTGAAGATCAAGAAAATGAACGTAAGTTGAATTGGACAAATGAAGAAGGCAGAAAGGGGCACTGAAAGGATGAGAACAGATGAGGTAAAGGGACAAAGCTGGAGTAATCTGCCAGTGTTTTTCAGAACTAGTTAAAGGAATTTCTTTGTAGACTTTTGGTGTAATGAGGAGGCCTTTGACTTAGTCATTGCAATGTACTTGTACTATAGAAAATCATATGGTGGAGAAAGTCCCTTTTTAAGTTCTCTTCAAAACTTCTTTTTGTCTGAAGTTTATACCCTGTTCTTTTTTCTTTTTTCGGTTCCAGGGATTGAACTCAGGGGCACTTAGCCACTGAGCCACATCCCCAGCCCTTTTTTGTATTTTATTTAGAGACAGGGTCTCACTGAGTTGCTTTAGTGCCTTGCTAAGTTGCTGAGGCTGGCTTTGAACTTGCAATCCTCCTGCCTCAGCCTCCCAAGACTCTGGGATTACAGGAATATGCCACCATACCTGGCTACCCAGTTCTTTTATATTTAGTGATTTTAGCTTGGAGTTTTGTGCAGTCTGTATGCCTGGGTATCTAGAGATGATCTTGGAGATATGAATTTGGTCTGGGTAATGACCTTAATTTTGCTTTTGATCCACAGGGATAGGTTGGCGGGCACTGGTGCACCCCAAAACTCATCCTGTATCAGAGTATGAATTTGAAGTGATCATTGGTGGAGATGGCCGTAGGAACACCTTGGAAGGTATTGGCTTGTGTTCTACACTTCTTCAGAGAAGAGTAGAGGCTGACCCTCTACTCCTGGTCCCCAAGAGTCCGTACTCCTGAGAATTTGTACATGTGCTATCTTTTATTGTGGGGGATGGTGTACTGGGAATTGAACCCAGATGCACTTTTCTACTGAGCTACATCCCCAGTCCTTTTTTTTATTTTTTATTTTGAAACAGAGTCTTGCTAAATGACTGACATTGACCTCGAACTTGCTATCTTTCTGCCTCAGCCTCCTAAGTCTCTGAGAGTACAGGCATGTACCACCATGCCTTACTGGGCTACTTATTTAAATTGCGTGGCATCTCAGCTTTCTTCCAGACAGTACACACTCTGAGTGTATTTTACAGGGTGCTCTTGTTAGGGTACTAGGAGATGAGATACTTTACTTTTGATAATTGACAAGGTAGAATGTAATCTACATATTTAAGTTGGCACACCTACTTCCCCCCCTTTTAAATGGAATCCCGAGTACTGAATAGTATTCTGTTCAGTCAGATTTCAAATTGTTTATTGATGACTGGGAGACTTTGACTTCATTCATGAATTTGTATATCTTCTCGAACTTTATTTTCAGATGGAAAAGAGCTGCCCTAAAAATTTTCCACTGAGTTTCTTCCTCCACATTTTCCCTAATGTCTTCATCAACACCCCCCTTATTTGAAGTGATCATCCTTCTTCTCTAGCCAGTATCGTCACCTATAAAAATTTCTTTCCCTCCAGGATTTCGTCGGAAAGAATTTCGTGGCAAACTGGCCATTGCCATTACAGCAAATTTTATTAACCGAAATACAACAGCAGAAGCCAAAGTGGAAGAGATCAGTGGTGTGGCTTTCATATTCAACCAAAAATTTTTCCAGGAGCTGCGAGAAGCTACAGGTTGGTATAGATTCTTTCAAAGTAATAAAGTTAAATATTGAAATAATTACTTATTACTTTTTTCCTGGAGGTTTGATAGGGTGGGTGGTGCTTGTTGTTATTGTTAGGCCATTTGTTAAGCCTGCTTTTTCTTCTCCCATACTTCTCTTCTCCCATACTTTGTTCTTAGTGCAATTGTCCCATATCTTTCCGTCTCCTGCTCTAGAATTTTCAGTCTTCAGCACAGTGACTGGGCTGTTCTGGATTTTGTTTTTATGTATTGTTTTAAAGTGTTCATTCTGCCTTCTACCAACTCATCCCCAATCCCTTACCCCTACATTGTGATGCTGTTATGGCACTATGTATAGCAAACTGCCCGTTGGTACCTCTCTGATTTTTTTTGAGAACCTAAGGTAGATATTGAGTATGTAGTCTTCTGAGTTCATTTGACTTGGAAGCAAACCATGTGCTAGATAGGAAGGACATTGTTGTATGATGACTTTTGAATAGATTTATTTTTCTGCAACAAAAAAAGATGTATTTTCATTCTGTTTTTTAGATTTGATTTCATTGCTCAGTTTTTTAGATGAATTGAATTAAAAAGACAATAGTTCATTCTCTATATCCAGGCATCTACTCTGTTTTTATTTTTTTGGTACCAGGGATTGAACCCAAGGGCACTTAACCACGGAGCCACATCCCCAACCCTTTTTATTTTTTATTTTGAGACAGGATCTCCTAAGTTGCTTACAGCCTCACTAAGTTCCTGAAATTGACTTTGAACCTGTGATCCTCCTGCCTCAACATCCTGAGCTGCTGGGATTACAGGCTTGTGCAGCCATGCCTGGCTTATGAGATTTCTCTCGTTCTCTAGCTAACCCATACTGTCTTTTAGGGTTAGCCTCTTTTTTTGTTTTGTTTTTGTTTTTCTCATTTTATGTTTATGTTAACTTTTGGTCATTGCTTTCAGAATAACTTAGGGAGATGAGTGAATTATTGCACAGTACAGAGTGAAACAAAGCTCCCCTTATTTTCATGAACTGAATATGCAGGAAGTGAGAATCCAGGCCTAAACATCTTTCTGCCTGGAATTTTATGACCCTGTCTCATATAGACTCAAGTAGTCTCTCTGGATGCCTAATCTCAGCAAACTCCTCATATGCATATGTTTGTTTTCTGGTTTCAGGTATTGATTTGGAGAACATTGTCTACTACAAAGATGACACGCACTATTTCGTTATGACAGCCAAAAAGCAGAGTTTACTGGACAAAGGGGTGATATTGCATGTGAGTAATGGATCTCTTTCAAACCACTTTTTTTGTTGAACTTGTTAATATGATCACCAAGAAAAAGAACTTTATTGTCTGATGGGATTTTCCTGCAAGGGAATAAAGATGAGTGTTGAGCACATCTCTTCAAATAAGTAATCAACAAACATGGAAAAATGTTCAACATCTCTAGTAATAAGAGAAATGCAAATCAAAACCACCCTAAGATTCCATCTCACCCCAATTAGAATGGCGATTATCAAGAATACGAGCAACAACAGGTGTTGGCGAGGATGTGGGGAAAAAGGTACACTCATACATTGCTGGTGGGGCTGCAAATTAGTGCAGCCACTCTGGAAAGCAGTGTGGAGATTCCTTAGAAAACTTGGAATGGACCCTCCATTTGACCCAGCTATCCCACTCCTTGGCCTATACCCAAAGGACTTAAAATCAGCATACTACAGAGATACAGCCACATCAATGTTCATAGCTGCTCAATTCACAATAGCCAGACTGTGGAACCAACCTAGATGCCCTTCAATTGATGAATGGATAAAGAAACTGTGGTGTGTATATATATATATATAAATATAAATATATATATATAATGGAATATTACCCAGCCATAAAGAATGATAAAATTATGGCATTTACAGGCAAATGGATGAAATTGGAGAATATCATGCTAAGTGAGATAAGCCAATCTCAAAAAGCCAAAGGACGAATGATATCGCTAATAAGTGGATGATGACACATAATGGGGGGGAGGGAAGGGTTAGTGTTAGGGTTAGAGTTAGGGTTAGGGAGGGGGGCAAGTATGGAGGAAGGAAGGACTGTATAGAGGGAAAAGAGGGGTGGGAGGAGGGGTGGGGGGAAGGGAAAAAATAACAGAATGAATCAAACAACATTGCTCTATGTAAATTTATGATTACACAAATGGTATGCCTCTACTTCATGTACAAACAGAGAAACAACATGTATCCCATTTGTTTACAATAAAATTTTAAAAATAAAAAAAATTTTATTATGGAAAATTGCAAATATAAACAGAAATAGGGAGAATAGTATAATGAACCCGTATGCCTATTCTCTAGCTTTAGCAATTATTAACATGGTCAATATTGTTTCAGTAAAACCCCACTCCACTCACCTCTCCTGCCACTGGATTGTTTCAAAGCAAGGGTTAGTAATCATTTCATTCATAAATATTCAGTTTAATTTTAGGTGACTTTGTTTGAAGTTATAATGAATTCCATATATGACCAATTATTGGTTGGTCAGTAGATCTTTTTTCGGGAGGGAGGTGATAGAAGAGAATTCAACCAAGAAGCAGTGGTGCTTATGACAGCCTAATGATGGCTCTGGTTTTATTGTGGCAACACTGGATCAGGGTAAATTTAGGCTTCATTCAGACTGAACAAAGGCCTAATGTCCATCCTTATCTGGGCCTTTCCCAATTTTTTTTCTGCATAAATAATTGTGTGGAGATGATCTAAATCATAGGATTACAGGGTGGATCGTTTCTTAAGGAAAGTGGCTTAAGTCTTAATTGGTCTCATTGATCTGAATGTGAGAATTACTGTCCCTATGTGATGAGACAGTTAGAAGTAAAGAGGCACCAGAGGTGCTGATTTAGGCTTGTACAATTCCCACCAGACTCATAGCTGAATCTCAGGGAGCCCTTTGTCTTTGTAAAATGATAATGAATCAAGTCCTTTTAGTCTGAGTCACACTATTGCCATATCTGAGAACAAATGGGGAATGAGCTGATGAGCATATGCTTGCAGCACAAAGTCTCCTTTCCACCCATGAACCTTGTGTCTGTTTCTCAGCATAGCAGTCCTGTATGTAAGCAGGGAGAAACAGGACAAAGCAGTTTGTATAGCCCATTCTGCCAAAACAGAAGCAAGGCATACTTCTCTGGATGCTTTATAAAGTGCTCATTATCTGGGGCTATTATATTGTTGTCAATAAGAACAAGCCAGTAAAACAGTTGAGATACCTTGGGACCAAGTTAAGACTTAAATCTGCCATCTGGGCAGAGGTGTGGTTATCAGTCAAAATTATATAAAAGAATCTAGATGTCAAGACCTGGTTTACTTTTTCTCTTGAAATTTTTTAATAGGGCAGGAACTCTGCCTTCCATGTGTGCTGCTTATACTAAACCCATTGTAGCCATTTAATGTTGAACAAACAGTATTTCTATAACCAACCTGAGTGTTTCCATTTTGGCTTCTGACATCTTATAGTTGTAGCTGAAAGTACGATCAGGAGTACTTGGAAACTGAGGCCCCACTTTAGGAGAACAGAGACTTGTCTCAGTGTGCAGGAACCTCCAAAACAGAAAAGGAGCTTTTCAGTCCCTATGTGAAACTCTTTTTCTCTCATTGTTGTTTTTCTCTCTTGGTGGCTTTCTGTAGAGCCTCGAAGAATCTTATGTATGATTTTGAAAATCTCTGTTCCATTTTCAGTTTATTCTTTCCCATCCTCTCAGCTACTATTGCTCCCACCTCCACATCCCTTTGGCACTGAAGTTTTCAGGTTCTTCCTTTGGGCATGATGAGCTGAGTTCTCAGCTAACAAGAGCCGTTGGCTATCCAAAAGATAATGATTGTAGAAGATAATGTAAACCATAAAATACTGTTTCAGTTTACAGAAATTATTTTACTGTTATTCAGAACAGCTCTGTGAGGTAGGTTAGCCAGGATCAGAGGAGTAGTGAGCAACTTGCTCCAAGCAAATAGAAAAGCCAAGACTTTTAGGCAGCAAAGCCTATTCACTACTAGAAACACCCCCCGAATCCAAAACCTTTCTTTTTACTTTGTGTAAAAGCCTTGGTGGAATATTAAATCACTTTAAGGGGAAGGAAATGCTGTAGAACTAGGTTATGTCTAACATATATTTCATGGTTTAAGTCAAGCCATTCATCCCTGCCTGAGCTTTTCCCTCCTGTGCCTCTTCTCTCTTTGGATAGGACTATGCTGACACAGAGCTCTTGCTTTCCCGGGAGAACGTGGACCAGGAGGCATTGCTGAACTATGCCCGGGAGGCAGCTGACTTCTCTACACAACAGCAGCTGCCCTCTCTGGATTTTGCCATCAATCACTATGGGCAGCCCGATGTGGCTATGTTTGACTTCACTTGTATGTACGCCTCTGAGAATGCTGCCTTGGTACGGGAACAGAATGGACACCAGTTATTAGTGGCTCTGGTTGGGGATAGTCTCCTAGAGGTGAGTACTGAGGGTAGCAACACTTTATAGCAGAGGCAGTACTAAGAAGCAGTAATAATGAGGAGCAAATCTGGGTATCCTGGCTGTGAAGTGAGTATCAGCAGCATAGGCAAAGCCTCTTCAGGATACCAACCAGGAGAAAAAGAATGACATTAAGTATGGATAGAAATTCTGCAACCTCTGTAACTTGCCTCTCAACTAGTTTGTGAAATGGAGATATCCAGAGTCAGAATAGTTGCCAAATACTATTGTCAGCAGCAAACTTTCTTTTGTTCTTCAGTTTAGATTAACTCTTTTAAAAATGATTTATTAACTGGGTGTGATAGTGTCATTCTATAATCTTAGCTAGTTGGGAGGCTGAGGCAGGAGGATTACAAGTTTGAGACCAGCCTTGGCAATTAAGTGACAAAATAAAATAAAAAGGACTGGAAATGTAGTTCAGTGGATAAAGCACTTGCCTAGAACAGCAAGGCCCCAAGTTCAGTCCCCCATACTGAATGGGAAAAAGATAACTTATTTTAACTCTGTCTTATATCTCTTTCATAGCCTTTCTGGCCCATGGGAACAGGAATAGCCCGGGGCTTTCTAGCTGCTATGGACTCTGCCTGGATGGTACGAAGTTGGTCTCTAGGAACCAGCCCCTTGGAAGTCCTGGCAGAGAGGTAAGGGGTCCCTCCTTATGAGAAAACTGGGAAAAAGGAGTGGCTTATTCCCCAGGCTGAGTGCAAGTTCTTCCTTCTCTCTGTTCCTTTCTTCATTAAAGATATTTTTATATTTAAGAGAGGAAAGGAAAGATATATCATAAAATCATAGAAACCCAAAGATGATCTAATGAAACTGTTCTTCTCTTAAAATGAATTTATTATTGGAAAATAATATCTGAATCTTTATATACCATTGAATGATGCTCTCTTATTCTTTTATGACCATTACATGAATAAATATGTAAAAAGTTCAAATTAGATCATCCTGACCTTAAGCTAGAAAGGCTTAAACTGATGAAGTCATTGTTGTAATGAGAAAATTCTAACATAAGAAACTCTAAGTGACTGATTGAAAGGAAAATGCCAAATTGCTTTTAAACATTTCTCAAACCTTAAGGCATTCTGGCTTAATGTGGTGACAAGTTCTCTTTTCATCTGATTTTCTTAATTAAAGTAAATATTGTCACAAAGTAAATAAAAACACAATTAGTTGCCTTTTAAATTAGACCATGCAATTGTCACTGCCCACCACATTGTCTATTCTTCTCTTTGGCTCTTAACTAATCCATTGTCCTTGGAATCACTTAGTAGTGATTCTGAGAGGCTAGAGTTGATGTAGACTCATAGACAGTGGAAACTTGCCAAGAATGAAGATATATTGTATACATCAGATAATTTGGTGGACTGTCAAAACAAATATTACAAAAAGAGGGAGATGTTTATACTGCTTGTCAGTTCTATGCATATATTGTTGTGTGTTGTTACAGGGAAAGCATTTATAGGTTGTTGCCCTCAAACAACCCCTGAGAATGTGAGCAAAAACTTCAGCCAGTACAGCATCGACCCTGTCACTAGGTATCCCAATATTAATGTCAACTTCCTCCGCCAAGCCAGGTAAGAGCATTCTAATCAGTTACCTGCATCTGGGCTTATTCTTCAAACTGATCAGAACTCTGATAGATCAAAATATATATAGTATGTTTAGTTTTAATACCATACACACTTTTAGTAATCCCATATACCTATACATAAACATACTTTCTGCAATACAAGTCAGTATCTCTGAATTGGTGGAAGTAGGTATTCTTTTTCACCAATGCATTGAGCAACTAAGGCATAGAGTTGTTGAATGATTTACAGAAGATCAAATGTGACCAAAATAGTATACCCAGGACTTCATCCCATGCCTCTTAATTCAAATCACATACTATTGAGGAAAGGGCATTGATTTGGTTCAGTGGTTGGGAGATGTGACTCCCACTTGCCTATTGATCACTAATCACCTGTGACTCAGATGGGTCATTTCATTTTGTCTGAGCCTCAGTTATTCAGCTGCAATGTGGAGATAATTCCTGCCTATTCACAGGATCATTGTGTAAGGGCAAATGAGATTGTTCTCTGGAAGGAACATTGAAAGATGAAACACTGTCTATAAGAAAATATTGTTATTGTAAATCAATTTTTTGTTCTGTTGAGTTCTTAGAAGTTCTGAACCCTCATTACCGTATTGAGAATTCCATTTTACAAAGCATAACAATCCCTAAAAATAGAACAATTTTTAGAAAGCAGCATATTTGATATGTTTTCTGTGTTCTAGAGTAATTTTTTGTCTTCTGTGTGAAGTTTACACTTTTGGGCCATCTGTATATATGTGTGGTAAAATGTTTATAAATTTTGCTGTTAATGAGCAGTCTTAGTTGTCCAACAGAGACTGTCCAGAGGGACTCTGTGAATGCATAGTTAACTTTCATCACAGCTGCTTACAGTTAATACGTATTTGTTTTTATATAACGTACCCCATTCCATAAAAGATTTAAAGGTCATCATCTTAACTTTTGTCTAAACTTTACCGTGGGGCTGAGGGTGTAGCTCCCAGTGGTAGAGTGCATGCTTAGGATACACAAGGCTTGGGGTTTGACCTATAATACCCACCTCCAAACAAATAAATAAATAAATAAACAAACATATATATATATATAAATACACTTAATCCTCTTTCCCTGTCTTTCATCTTAATCATTCTACTTTCAGGTGGGAATTTGTTACATGGTATTTGATTTTCCTTCTTTTCAATTTTCTGCCAGGTGCGCCATTTATATGATACTGGAGAAACAAAAGATATTCATTTGGAAATGGAGAACCTAGTGAATTCCCGAACTACCCCAAAGTTGACTCGCAATGGTGAGTTCTGGAAATGACTTTGAAAGATAAGTAATCCTTTCAGAGAAGTCTACTCAAAAGCCATCACACGAACATAATACTATATGTGTCAGTGGTTTTCTTCCAGGTGTGGTTTTGCCCTCCAAGGAGTGTTTGGCTATACTTGAGGACATTCTTGGTTGTCATGACTGGGGGAGTTTGCTACTGGCATCTAGTGGATATAACTCAGAGATGTTACTAAACCTCCTATAATACACAAGAAAGTTTCGCACAACAGAAAATTATCCTGGGCTAAGTTGTTAAGAGTAGAGATAAAATTAAATACAGGTGCTGGAGACAAAAAGGTTTTGGGGGAAAATTGATAGAACGTGGTGGCATTTTAGGTGGGTCCTGTGTGTGATGTTGCCATTATACATGTTAAAGGCAAAGGCCATTCCATATTTTGTGTGTATTAAAAGGTCCCTAAAGTTTTTATTTGTTTTTGTTTTTGTTTTAAAGGAAAGTGACAGTGAGTACACCTGGTCAGCTGTAAGTAAGATGGAGAAGAGAAATACACCAGAGGCTAGGAGATTAGTTAGAAATACATTGCATTGGGGCTTCGGTTGTGGCTCAGTGGTAGAGCATTTGCCTTGCATGCGCAGGATGCTGGGTTCAATCCTCAGCACCACATAAATAAATAAAATAAAGGTATTGTGTCCATCTACAACTAAAAAAATTTTTTTAAAGAAATATATTGCAAGAATCAAACTCAAGGGGATAAAGTTTAAATCTGATACTGAGTTGGAGATAGAGAAGGGAAAAGGTGTTAGACCACAGTTAGAAGAACTTGGACTTTGGGGCCAGATACAGCTGGATCCCAGACCAAGCCTTGCCATTTGCAAAGTGTGTGACCTTAAACAGATTAGTTAACATCTCTGTACTTCAATTTCTTCCTCTTTGAAATGAGAATAACAATAGCTACCTCATATTTTGATCATGAAGATTATGTGACATGAAGATTATGTGACTTATTACAATACATAACAGAGTGGGGTGATCAAAAGTATTGCCCTTATTAATTATGTGCAAGACTATTTTAATTTTTTATTTGTTATTTTTAGTTATGCAGACAGTAGAATGTATTTTGATATCATACATACATGGAGTATAACTTCCCATTTTTGTGGTTGTACATGATGTGGAGTTACATTGGTCATATATTCATATAAGAACATGGGAAAATTATGTCTGATTCATTCTACTGTCTTTCCCATTCCATCCCCCCTCGTATCCTCCCACTTCCCCTTCCAATCCGGTGAACCTTCTCCACCCCTGCCCCATTGTGAGTCAGCATCCGCATATCAGAGAGAACATTTGGTTTTTTTGGATTGGCTTATTTCACTTAGCATGACAGTCTCCAGTACCATCTATCCATTTACTGGCAAATGCCATAATTTCATTCTTCTTTATGGCTGAGGAGTATTCCATTGTGTATATTTGCCACATTTTATTTATCCATTCATCTGTTGAAAGGCACCTAGGTTGGTTTCAGGGCTTAGCTATTGTGAATTGAGCTGCTTTAAACATTGGTGTGGCTGTGTCACTGTAGTATGCTGATTTTAAGTTCTTTGGGTATATACCAAGGAGTGATATAATTGGGTCAAATGGTGGTTTCATTTCAAGTTTTCTGAGGAATCTCCATAATGCTTTCTAGAGTGGTTACACCAATTTTCAGTCCCTATGTGAGAGATTATTAAGAAGCCAGAATCAGTGAATATTGGCAGTTGATTGCCCTTAGAAGCAAGAGATGGGTACTGCATCAGTCTCAACAAGGGAATGGGAAACTGAGAAAGTTTGAGTTCTGTTTTGGACATTTTGAATTTGATGTGCTTTGGGGATATTAAGATGAATATAAGAACCAACAGGCAGATTAAAACATTTTCCTTTCTCCACTGGACTGTTGTGTTCATCAACTTTCCATTGCTGTGACAAAATACCTGAGATAAGCAAACTTAAAGGAAGAAAGTTCTATTTTGGCTCATGGTTTCAGATCACAATCACTTGGTTCCATTGTTTTGGGGACTGAGGTAAGGCAGAACATCTTGGCAGGGGGCCTGTGGTAGAGCAAAGCTGCTTACCTCATGGTAGCTGAGAAGTAGTAGTATTGGAGTTGCCCAGCACATATTGAATGAATGGATATCCAGACTTGGGAAACATCAGAATAAAGTCAATATTTGAGCCAAAAAAATAGCACTAGGAGTGGTTATATATGTTATCTCAGAATATATTTCCTGTGAAAGACTTAACCAGGATTTTTATGATAGCAGTTTTTTATCTTATGTTCACAAATCTCTAAATGACTTAGTGCAAAGCTAAATATTTCCAGCTGCCTTAAGGAAGGGAACAGACTTTCTTGGACACAAATAGGAATTCACAGATTCTCTTAAATCATTCATATTATAGCTCTTCCAATGCATGATCATTCTGGTTTTAGAAGACATGTCAGTGAACTAGAAAACATCCACGTATATGTGTTTGCCTATTCAGTTTCTCAAGGTGTGATCATATATAATACAGGGTGCCAAACTGGGTCTGGGATATTGTTGTAGTCTGGGGTCCTTAACTTAACAGAGTGTTATCACTTGACAAATTGCTCAGTACCTTAGAAATTGTAAGGGCAAGGCTTTTATTTGCTTTCAGTTTAAGGTGCTGCTAGATAGAATTTTCCCAGTGTTGCTTTGGAGAAAAAGCCTTCCTCAGACTCAGCTGAGCAACTCTCCAGGGAAATCCTAGGACTACTCTGCAGGTGAGGGTGACAGCTCAGTAGGTGGCACTCTTCCATCTAATCCGGTTTTCAGGAATGCCAGAGGATCACTGGACTTTAGCAAAAGTACCCAATTGTGAATTTTTAGTCTCTTCACAGGCTGGACATTGACTTTGGAATCTGGATATATTGGTACCTAAAATTCCAATATCGTCATTCCAGTTATATAACCTTGACCTCACTGTTTTCTTTTGAAATATAGAAATGACTATTTTCGTCCCTACTGTTAGTAATTTTTCAAACTGATGTGTATACTGCAAAGCACATCTTATATCTGTGTTACCTAGGTAACTACACTTCCAATAATAGTTGTTCTTTTGTTTTAGAATCTGTAGCTCGTTCAAGCAAACTGCTGGGTTGGTGCCAAAGGCAGACAGATGGTTACACAGGAGTAAATGTGACAGATCTCACCATGTCTTGGAAAAGTGGCCTGGCCCTATGTGCAATTATCCACAGATACCGTCCTGATCTGATGTAAGTCGTGACTGTACCTTTTATTTTATATCCACCAAGGATCTCAGAGCACCATGCTATCAAGTAGTCAAATTTTATACTTTTTCCCAAAATGAGGTGCATAGTGGGATGCTTTCTCCAGAACACTGGGACTTTGATTTAGCTGTATTTAAAACCTCATATGTCAAGCATTGTATTGCTCAATCCGGGAATGATTAGCTGAGTTGTGTGTTTGTTAGTTTGAGTATTGAGGATTAAACAAAGGGGCACTTTACCACAGAGCTATCTCCTCACTACATCCCCAGTCCTTTTTATTTTTTTACTTTGAGACAGTCTTACTAAGTTGCTAAGGCTGGCCTCAACTTGCAATCCTGCCTCAGCCTCCCATGTTGCTGGGATTGAAGGTGTAAATTACTGCACCTGAAAATTAACTGGGTTTTTAAAAATCACAGCACTCATAAAGTCAAAAATGTTTTTTTTTTTTCATGTTCTTTTTTTTTTTTTTTTTTTGTAAACAAATGGGATACAAGTTGTTTCTCTATTTGTAAATGGCATAAAGGCATACCATTTGTGTCAAAAATGGTTTTAACACCCACCTGGACCTGTTAACTACACAAGGGAAAACTCTGTTTATTGGCCCCAGTTTGAACTCTTCATTTCAGCCAGCCATCTCTCAGATGCTATTGGTCACAAGGGAAACTTGGCTAGAACACTGAACACTTGGCTAGCTCAAAACAAATATGTCACTGCCAATGAAACAGAAAACAATGAATACTTACCCAATTTATGATGGTTCATTTGGTATTTTCTTGTTAAAGACTATACTTTTTGCAAACAGTTCTTTGAAGCTCATGAAATTCATGTCTTCTTACCCAGTATACTAGTAGCATCACTTCTTGTATCCTTTCTTTACCCACTTGTCTACAAAATCAGTGTACTAGGCTGACCCCAGGTCAGCTGTGGTGACTGGATTTCCCTCAGGCATTTGTTTCCACGGAAGCTAAATAGAAAGATTCAGAAACAGGAGTACATTGAATTATTCTGGCTACCTGCCCTTTTATCATTAGGTCCATTTAATGACCCGCTTCTTATTTATTTTAATTATTGCTTAAGAAATCCTAAAATAGGGCTAGGGATATAGCTCAGTTGGTAGCAAGCACAAGGCCCTAGGTTCAATATCCAGCACTTAAAAAAAGAAAGAAAGAAATCCTAAAATTTATAGCCCCTACACATATGTGATAGTTATAAACTAATGAGGCAGATTTAGTGAAAACAGTTCTTTGAAGCTCATGAAATTCATGTCTTTGCACAGTATAGAATTTAAATGGGGAGGATGGGAATAGCTCAGAAGAGCACTTGCCTACCTTGTTTAAGGCCTTGGGTTCCACCAGCATTGCAAGAAGAGAGAAGAGGATTTCTAATGTGCTTCAAAGAATATAAGCGACCTCCAATGCTTCTGCACTCAACTCATCCAGAAGTTGGTAGAAGGCAAATGAAAATAGTGCTTCAGAAGATGAGGCAGGTGATCAGTGTTTTCCCAAAGGAATGGCAAGAAAGGGAGAAGGAAAAGTTGAGAGGACTTAGTGGATGGGTTAGTAGGGTGAGTGTGGTCTAGAGGGGACACGTTCCTGTTAGAACACACCAAAGTCTGCCTGGAGAAGTCCCAGGGAAGTTACAGCAAACACAAAGCCGTGAGAGAAAAGGAAGTGGTTCCCCTGCTCCCTTGATGGAAAAATGCCACAGGGTCAGTAGGTTAACACATAATAAAGGCTGCCAGGTAATCTGAAGTCACCTAAAGAAGAATGCTGTCAGACATCACTCTGAATAGCAAGAAGCTTCAAACCCATTGGAAAATGTCTGTTAATGTAAACACTTGGGAAAACTCAGGAAATTTAGCAATGGGAAAATCTTTTGCAGAAGGTTTTGGAATTTCCCATCAGGAGAAAGCTGAGTAAGATTTACCAGAGCTGATTTAGGACATTAGTAGCTTGCCAGGGCCAAGGGCCATGGAGGTGATATCTTTGGCTATTAGGAGCAGTCTGATCCAGATAGGATTTGTATTACTATTTGACTTTCATTTAGTGTGTGGACACATGGATGTAGAAGAATATATATTAAAGATAGTTCCTGTACTGAGCTTACATTTTAGTAATTTGTGTTACTGGAAAAATGAGAGCAGCCTTTTCAACTTTTCCCTCTTTTTTTCCTTATTGGGTAGATCTTTAATTATTTCTTGTTGAGGCAGCTTTGCATTTCCTTACTCAAAGGAAGGAGAATAAGAGGAGAGAAAAACAGGTCTGCTCTTAGATCCCAGTGATGCACTGCTCCCTAGATTTTAGCCAAAAAGACCTAGAAATGACTGTGATCCTGCAACATTGTATGTTCTGGTTTGAGGACAGTTAGCCCAACTTGATCTTTATTCCTTGTCCTGTGTCTCAGAGATTTTGATTCTTTGGATGAACAAAATGTGGAAAAGAACAATCAGCTGGCCTTTGATATTGCTGAGAAGGAACTGGGCATCTCTCCCATCATGACAGGCAAAGACATGGCCTCTGTAGGGGAGCCTGACAAGCTGTCCATGGTGATGTACCTGACTCAGTTCTATGAGATGTTTAAGGATTCACTCTCCTCCACTGGTAAGGAGCTGGTGGGTGTGGTATGGAATTCTTAGTTTCCTGCTGATTTGTTGCCCAGGCATTTCTTTCTTTCCTTCCAACTGTGTCCTTCATCAGTACCACTAAATACAATACCACCAAGCTCAGGCTTACTCTGTTTCTACTGCTTGACTATCAGTGGAAATCTCTGAAAACTTGCTTCATTATTTTTCTCTTTTCTAGTGTTATGTGCTTAACCATTCATTATTTTCCAGAGTTTTCGTACTTATCTGTAAATATGCAAAAATCATTCCTCCTCAAACTTTATTTTTCTCAACTCTCCTGCCTTCTCCTACCATTTTCCTTAGAACCAGCCCTTCTGAAGTGGTTCGTGGTTGTGGCCTCTGTGTGCTTACTGCCTAAACTTTATAATGCTTTGAAATCCATCTTCTCTTTGTACTACTCTCTCAACACCATTTTTCATAGTTAGGAAGAATCACCCATTCCATATTCTTTTCTCATCTCTCATGCACTTGCTTCTTCTGCATCATTCAGTACTATAGAATAATCTCCTCTTCCTTAAAATTCTCTCATCTTCTGTAATGGTGCCCTACTGGCTTATTCTCCTTTCTTCTCTAACTCTTCCCTTTCTAGCTTCTCTTTCTACCTTTTAGGGTTTCCCAAATATCTCTTGTTGGCTCTCAGACTGCTGCCTCCATCTGTTGTGGGGCTACAAAAAAATATTCTTATTGTCATTTATTGTCCTGTGAAAAAAATGTATAGTGTTTAAGAGTGTTGACCATGATATCTGACCTGACTTTATATCTCAGTTGACCTTGAGCAAATTACTAAATTTCCCTATGCCTCAGTTTCCCCATATGTAAAATGGGGATTTTATATATATATATATATATATATATATATATATATATATATATATAATTACATTATAATATGCTACAAAGAATGTTTGGAAAATGGGACCACTTAATAAATATTAGTAGTTTTTTATTCATTTCAATTACAGTTTTAAAAATTACTATTGCTACTAATAAAATATTGGAATCCACAAAGTTTATGGTACTGCTCCCCATTGTCTTCTAGCCCATGACTCTTATGAGGATTTGAGGCTTTTACTGATTACATATACCATTCTTAAAAGAGAAATGTGCAACTCTATCACAAGTATATTCATTTAGGGGGAACCCCTTTATATGCAGCTAAGAGCATGGCCTCTGAATCCACCCAGACCACTGACCCTGTTAGGTTCTGCTCTGCTCTCTCCCTTCCTGTCCCTGTCCTGAAATTTTTATCATCAAAGTAAGTCTTCAGCACTTACCAACTTTAGAAAAGCAGAAGGACAGGTTTTTGTAACTGAAGTGTATTGAGAAAAGAGTTGGTTTTGTTTATGAGGACAGAAAAGAGAAGGCTTAATATATAGACTCAAATTTGCATTTCATTTGTGGCATTTCCTACAGAGATCTGCCTTTAGAGCTTCCTAAGATTCCTTTCCATGAAGCCTTTCCAAGGGAGAGTGGGTCTGGTCAGGACTTTGTAGCACCCTCCAGGACTATTCTTGAACATTGCTGATTTCTGTTCACAGACACCTTGGACTTGAATGCTGAGGAGAAAGCAGTTCTGATAGCCAGCACCAAATCCCCTATCTCCTTCCTGAGCAAACTTGGGCAGACCATCTCTCGGAAGCGTTCTCCCAAGGTACCAACATGACAAGAATTATTTTTCCGGTAAATGCAAGCTAATGGCAAAGTGTAGTGGCCAGAATAATTCAGCTTACCTCTTCTGTTGGTACAGGATAAAAAGGAAAAGAACTTGGATGGGGCTGGAAAGAGGAGAAAGACCAGTCAATCAGAGGAGGTGAGATTCATCTGGGAATTTGCTTAGAATTATTACACTGAATTTCTCTTTTTTTTTTGGGGGGGGGTGCTGGGGGTCGAACCCAGGGCCTTCTGCTTGCAAGGCAAGCACTCTACCGACTGAGCTATCTCCCCAGCCCCTGAATTTCTCTTTTTGATTTAAATTAATTCCCAATTTGCTTTGCTAGATCTTTGCGTTTTCATCCTTTATGAGAACTTCTATAGGCAGATGCTTTTTTTGTGGACCTTTGCCTATATTTAATTTTCTAGAGAGCAACCAGGGAACATATATAGACACACATGCACTGAGGCCTTCTTATCTCTTTGGAGTTACACATTTAACCAAGTATAGAGGCTTTTATGGGATATGGTGATACCAGCACAAGTCTAAGAATCCTTATAATGCCCCATGTGCCAAGGGTCTTGCTGACTATTTGGAGATTAGTACCTTAATGAGAGCTTGTTAAACTCAACCTAAAGCCACTGTGTGGGTCCAGATCACACTTCTTTGAGGGAAGAGGAACTGAAGGGTCCCTATAATAGTCTGGTTCTCTGGTACTTGCCATTTGCCAGGAAGAAACTTCCCGGGGCTACAGAGGAGAGAGACCAACACTGGTGAGCACTCTGACAGACAGGAGGATGGATGTTGCCATTGGAAACCAGAACAAAGTGAAGTACATGGCAACCCAACTACTGGCCAAATTTGAAGAGAATGCTCCTGCACAGACCACAGGCATACGGAGACAGGTAAGCCCATCTCCCACCCATACTGGCCAAGTCACATAGGAAGGAGGATCTTTTCAGTGAGATGGACTGTGTTGCTCATATGCTCAAGATTAGTGTCTGATTTTTTTCTTGTCTGTGATAGAGATGAGCATTTCCTAAGCTCATCTTTGGCATTCAGGGCTACTTTCTCTTCTGCACAAGTCAAAGGCGTCTTTAACAGTCAATGGGATCTAAAAAAATATGATTATCTGTACGTAAGTTCACACACACACACACACACACACACACTTAAATTATAAAAGTATGTGTTTATTGACGAAAATGCTGAAAAGCATAGTAAAAATATTATCATTCAACTTTAGGCACATTCCTATGTGTTCCAAACTCTCTTTAGCCATTTTCCAAAATGTGCTGAGTCACTTGAGTGTTGGTTGTTTTAGTTTTTCCCCATCTTTCATGATGAAATAGAGGTAATCATTCTTGCAATAAAGCTTCTTTTTGTGTGTTGCAAATTGTTTTCCTAGGATATTACTAGGAATGTGAACATTTGGATACTAAATTACACACCCCATTTCATGCATGAGAGTACCAGACAGTATTTGACCTGAGTTGTCCTTGTTAGGTCTCATTGCTCCCTTGCTTCACCAAGGCTTCCTATAAGAGGAGGCACTGGGATTTTGATATTCACACTGAAATTTTCCTATGCAACTCCCTGATAACCTGAAAGATTATCCAGAGGACAGGAAGCCTATTCTTATTCTCTTTCTTTCTTTATCTTCTCTATACTCATATCAGCCATTTTCCCTGTGGACCAGGCAGATGGCACTGATTTTGCTTGGAGTCTGACCACATCTCATCTTTGGTTATTAGTGCTTGTACTCCTATCTTTTCATGTTGTGCTTGCAGGACTGATGGTAGTATTCACTGGGAAACATTAGAGGTTGCTGGACATTCTGGCAGCCCCGGGTTCTACCTGCCTCAGGCAGGCTAGAATGCCCTCCCTGGGAGGTAGCTTGCTTGTAAGAAAAAGTTGGTTTCTTCATTAGTTTTTCAAATTTGAGTTAGTAGTTTAGATAGAGAGCTTTGAATTTAGGGAAAGATAATGAGAATTACAACTTCTGTCTCCCTCCCCGCCCTTTCTTTCTTTCCTCCTTTTTGGTTCTTTTCTTCTTTCTGTACTTGCTTTTGGTTTGTGGAGGCTATTTTCTTTCTTTTTTTTTTTTTTTTAAGTGTAACTTTCTAATAGTAAAATCTACCTGACTTCTCCACAGTTCATAGACGGATGTCTATCTTCCATGGGTACTTTTTTTGGTGTCTTTTCCCACCTTAATGTATTTTATTTTGTTTTGTCTCCATGTCCTGTCCCTAACCCACACTTGGCCTGTGTGTCACAGCCGACACAAGAGCGTGGGGTCAGCCAGCCGGCCAGCTGCCTGCCTGAGCAGGGTCTTCCTGCTCCCATCCCCCAGTGGAAACAGGTAAAGGAACTGTCCAGGGATTAGATGGGGGCTGTGGCGTTTAGGCCTTTCCACCCTTCTCCTGCTTCTGGGTCAGCCCATGTTCAGACCTGTACTTAAAAAGTCCAGCTCACAAGGCGTGGAAGACTGTGCTCATTTGAGCAATGACTCTGAGAAAACATTTAATAGACAATACTGATTCAATTCCATAATTCAGTTAACTCCTTGGGATTTAAGAAACCAGTTTAAAAGGTAAACTGTTAATTTTGGTGCTGAAACTAGCTGAAGTGATTTAATAAGCTTTTTAGGTACATCATTCTTTAAGGCTTTAACTGTTGTAACATTTGTCCCATGTTGACTTTTTGCTAGCTTGTCTCATGTCCATTGCAGGGAGAATCTTGACTTCATCAGACCTGAGAATTGGGCAGGGGAGTAGGTGGCTGGCAAAGCTTTTTACGTGAAATGGGGAAATGTCAATCATGAAAATAGTTTTGAAGTATGATTTTGTTTGTTTCAAACCCTGGATAAAGGTGTCGTGGGCATTTTCTTGGAGTTTTGTCCATACTTGAAATAACTTTTTGCCTGCACGGTGGAGTCCTAGCTATTTGAGAGGCTGAGGCAGGAGGATTGCTTGAGCCCAGGAGTTCAAGGCCAGCCTGGGCAATATAGATTTCATCTCAAAATGTATATAGTAACGATTAACTAATAAAATATTCTTTTGAGGGACCAAAGGTATAGCTCAATAATAGAGTAATTGCCTATAGGTACAAGGCCCCAGGTTCCATCCCCAGCAATACCCCCACTACCTCACTACACCCCAAAAAAAAAAACCCTCTTTGGCACTGTCACTGAAACGTTTTCAGGATCTCTATACTAAGAGTATAGAAAGAAGCAGGTAACAACACCTGTTTTATAATAGAAAACCTATCTGAGGAATTAGAAGCCTCTGCTATATTTTCTCTCACATCACAATTGAACAAATTTCTGCTCTAGAGAGCCTGGATTAGCTTTCTCATATAGTTTGATATCATTTAGAACTGATAGGATACTGAAAAATCAGATTAGCTGACCCTGGATTTCATTATCATCTTCCACAATAGACTTCACCTACCTTTTGTGCTGTAGAACAGCCTCTGTTGGTAGGAGATGCTGGAGAACCTTGAACAGGTCCTTATTTAAATTGCATTCAGGAAAAATGTTACTTTCTAAAACTATAATAATATGCCACATGAAAGGCATGACCCATGAGGCTAAGATGGAATCTTGGGAGCAGTGTCCAAACTCACAGCAGAAGTCAAACTTCCCCTTTCTCTGTGCTTCAGAGCGGTCTTCTGAAATGTTTTCATCAAAAATTTACTTATATTTTATTTTTTTACCCTTTGATTGAAGTCTAGGTGGAAGATAAGATTTGAAAAGTAATCTTTTGTTGAGGATATTGAGTCATGATGCAAACACTAAACTAGATTCTAAAAAATCTAAATTCACAAAAGTGGCCTGAGATAGAAACAAAGTAGGAGGAAGATAAAGAGCAATCTATGCATAGATTGGATAGATAAATAACCCTACAGGACATGTGCCTGGTGCAGTTTTGTGGGCTTGGAAATGTGGGGCAGCAAGTGTGGCTTGAGAAGTCTGGCTGAGTCATGGCCTCAGTCCTGGTGAAGATCACCTGATGATGCTGCCCTGAAGAGGCATCAGGAGCTTGGTTTTGTGGGACTACTTATGAATTGTCTGATACTCTGTAGCATTTTGCAGGGATTGGTATGGAGACAATTGTTCATCCAAACTTACACAGCTTGTCATCAGATCATTATGGTCACAATCAATGAAGTAGAGTGATACTGATAGGCCATCTGCTCAGCAAATTAAAACCCTTAAAATCAAACATACACTCTAGGAAATGAGCACCAGAGATTATAGCTAGGAAGAGCAACTGAGTAGATGGTGAGAAATCACAAGTAATGAAAACCCTATTAGAATCTTACGTGCTTTACGTTATATAGAGTTGAAGTTTGTGAATTTATGTGGTTGCAGAGTATAGCACTGTGACGTACTCTACCTCACAGTATAGTATTTGAAATTTATAATATTCACATATAATTTTTTCTTAACACTTAACTCCCAAATCTTGGCCTCTAAATTTATCTCCTGAAAGCTAGAGTGGATACAAGTGGGTGTTAGGTTCTATAGAGACCTAAAGAAGGAAGAACTCAGAGGCACTTTGGCCACTGCTTCTGACTTGCTCTGATTGCTGCCTCTCATCTCCCTTTAGTAACTGGGTGCTGACTGGCAGCACCTCATTGTGGATTACTTTGTGCTTCTTTTGATGTGGTTCCCAGTGAGGCAGAAAGGTGTGGCAGGCACAGCAGTGACTGCTGAGTTGGCATGAGAATCAGTGTCAATTTCAGTCATTGTATGGAAGAAGGGAAATGAATAACAACTCTGCTTGCCAGTGACTTCTCTTCCTAACCTTCCTGTGTAAACACTGTAGCTCTTTCCTTCCCTGCCCTTTTACCTTTTGATCCCAGAAGTACATCCTGCACACAAACTCTGTGCGTGAACCAGCCTTGGTTTGGAAGTAGATTGTCACATGAAGTGGAAACAAACAGTAGGGTTGCTTCCCCTGGTCTCATCGCTACCAAAGCCTTCCTCCTGCTGGCTTCACCTGTATGCCTACCCCATGCAGTCATCTGAGCAGAGAAAACTAAGAATTACCTGAAAGGAATCAGAGACCTAAGATAATTGCTCCTCAAACGCAGAGAAGTTTTCTGAGTTGTAAATTCACAAGGAAGGAAATATTTAAAGGGTGCAGAATGAGGAAAAAAGCCATGAAGATATATATGGTATTAATAAGTGAAATATGCCTAATTATTTTATCTTATCTCCTGTACTTTTTGTACTAGCTTGGTATTCTCAAAAATTTTGCATATTATTGAGGGTGTGAAAAGAGGGAAGCATTGGTAGGGATACTGTCACAAATGACTGAGGGAGAACTCTGCTTTATTGCTGTGGGGTTTATGTCACCAGTGTTTGAAAGGTAGTCTTAGATCACCTGATGGTGGACCCATATGCTTTTTTTCTCTATAATCAAGATGATTTTCCTGTCCTCCAACTTCCCTGCTAAAGCCCTTGATCCCTGGCATTTAGAGAGTGCTACATCACAAGTTCTCACCAGCTACATGGGTTACCTGTGCCATCTGTGCCTAACATAAGGTGTCAGTTTGACCTGGAGCTCAACAAGAGTTTGCGACAAGCCATCCTCTCTAACCACACAGTGATTTGCTCTTGATGCAGAGGGGCAAGGAAGGGGCCTCTCAGGATGCTTTGGAAAATGCCCCTCAACCCTTCCAGAACCAGCCTTCATGTGGCCACTGTTTCAACATTGTTCTCTCTGTTTGTGTCTATTGGTGTAAAAGCGACGGGAAAAGGAACGTTCTCGGACCTGCCCCAAAAAAGTGATCACACTTTGTCCTCCCCCTACTTCACCTGCCTGTCAGGTGCGCAGTGACCAGCAGGTGATCTCTGCATGCTCTATGTCCTGTCTGTCTTCTTGCCTGCCTGTGTAAAGACCAACTCAGTAACCCCTCTTTTCAACTATAAATGTTAAATACCATTTGTAGAAACCATTTGTAGCAGAAACAACCTATATTGCTACAAATTGGGATTTCCTGACTGGACCTCAGAATAATGCACTGTACATTCAAATCCCGGGCAATTTAGTCCCTCCCCATCATGAGAATATAGCTATGCAACCACAAACTAAAATATAAACTATATTTGTTGGAGATTGAGAACTAGAAGGCTGATAGCAACACATTTTTATAAAATTCCATTTAAAGCAATTATTTTTCTCTTGCTTTCCAATAAGTTATGATAAGATGGGCATTTGGAAGCTTTATAGGACCTCTCTACATGAGTTTGGTTTCTTCTGATTCTTAGAGCCCTGATTCTTGCTTACCCAATTCCTCCCAACAAACACTCACCCTTCCCCATCTGACCAACTCACATTCCAGGCCTGTCACTCAAGCTGCTTTACAGGAGTGGGGTTGTAACTGTGACTGAGTGCCTCCTAGCATTCATGAAGCCCTGGGTTCAATCCCCAGTACCGCACACACACTTTACAGATTAATTAACCACAGACATGGCTAGTGAACATGTGTGGCAAGCACATTTATTTATTTATAGAATGGCTTTGTTGACCTTTGTGGTATGTCGGTGTAAAATAAAATGCTAATTTGGGGGACAGAATCTATGTAAACACATTTTCTCAATTAAGGTAGCCTATGTAAAAGGTGACTACTAGTAATGGTCTGATTTTAAAGGTCCAACATCTGTCCATTGGTCTAAGAACTGAGCCATGGCAGATTTAGTAACTGCCCAGTACCAGGGCTGTGGGTGTAGCTCAGCCATGGGGCATTTGTCTGGCATGTGCAAGGCTCTGGGTTCAATCCCCAGTACTGCAAAGAAAAGTAACTGCCCAATTCCTTTTCTCTAACAGCTAACAATTACCAGCATTTACTGTGACCCAAGTTCCTTCTATGTGTCAACTTTGTCAGTTCTCATAATAACAATACAAAACAGGTACCATTATTATCTCTATTTTACAAATGAGGAAACTGAGATACAGGGAGAGAAGCCAAGTAATTTGTACAAAGCCATACAGGAAATAATGGAACCGAAATTGAATCCTCAGGAGCCTCAGCTCTGGCCTCATTAACCTTGTGGAGATGATATGCTTGTAGGTAGCCACATGGGAAGGTTTGGATCAGTTTTGCCACCAGTATATGGTGGAAGGTAAAAGTCCTTATTTATCCTTAGTAGATGAGCCTGGGGGTCTTCCCTGTTCTCATGATTGCTGTGTTAGTGATTCCTGAGTTCAGCAGTGCAGCCCTATGCCTGTGTTACAGGTTCCCATTCCTTCCATGTTCATATTCCTGCTTATAAGCTGAAATGCTTCCAGTCTTCATCTACTTCCTGTAATAAAATATGCCTTGGTTCCATGTTCCTGTTGAAGGTCCACCTGAGTTTCCTCTGGGCTGTCATAATGGTCATTTATTCCAGCCAATTTCCACCTCTCCACCTTTCCTTTCTAATGTCTTGTAGAAAACTTCACCCTACTAACCTGTCTCTCCTTCTGAACCTTCCATTGAATGCCTCTGGTCTCATGCCACTGTGTGAAATATGCTTGTTCCACATTTGTACTAACAATAGTTCTTTATTTGTCTGTGTAGCTGACCTCATTGGAGGCCAGGTGGGCATAATGGCTATGTAAAAAATTGTTCTTGGGTCCTGGGATTTGATCCAACTGGCATTATGGTTAGTTGGGTGGAAACCAGTAGGAGCAGGAAATATGTGTTGAATGAACTCTGAATTTCTGGCTTTGAATTCCTGCTGTCACCTAGTAGGTTCAAATAGAGCATTCGTACAGAGCTTAAATTTCTACTTTGTGCCAACAGACATACAGGGATCTTGATGCTGACAGCCGTGGCAAGCAGAGTCGCCACCATGAAAGGGTAAAAGAGCATGAAACTGTGGCATGGGATGCTGAGAGCCAAACAGATGGGGCACGCTGTATGGTGGGGCAATGGGAAGGGGGCATGGAGGATGGTCCTCTTTCCCCTTGCTTTTTGCACATTTGTCACCCAGCCAAGAGCCAGAATTCTTTTTGCTAACAATGTCAACCCATGCAAATAGCATTCATTGCCCATCATTCACACTGGATGCTAATCCTAAGTACTTATGTTATCATAAAGGGCTTTAATGACTTTCTATTTCTGTCCACCTTTCCCATTTCAAGACCATACTACCTTTATCCCCAAAATTTATCTCCCATTATGCTAATGGGAGAACAGCATTGACTGTCAGGGATAGCTTCTCAGGAGAAAGATATAGGTAAGTAAGCAGGTGGCTTTTGACTGTTATGGATCTTGAAGTAGAAATACTAAGAGAGCAAATGCTCTTTGCCAGTATAGGGATTTATCAAAAAAGGATATAGGGAAAGAAGGTGATGGCAAGATGAGTATGCATAGTGAAAAGTTTCAGCTGGTCTTTTTTGAAAAACTGAGGAGAGGAATCACTGATTGCAACTGGCTGTCAATTTATTCAGTAGCATAGTTGACCAGTTGAAGAGTTCTGCTTATTTTATGAGACTTTTTTTGTTGTTATCCCTCTCCTCAAAAAAGATCTCCAGATGGGGACAGCTTTACAGCTAGAGTAGGTTATCTGTAGTTGCTAATCTCACATAAGCCCTTTTTATTATTTTTACCTCCCCCTCTGCCTATCCTTTCTGAAAAAATGCAATTATGACTAAGTAGTAAATCAGGTTACTTCTCAGATCTGTTAGGAAACTAACCATAGCACTCTCTTCCTGTGCCCTCTCACCAGACTGCCATCAGGCAGCTGTGTGCTGTCCAGATGGGGTACTGGGTTAGGGAGAAGAGATGGGATCAAGGTGAAGGGCTGTCCCTTGCATCTTCTCAGCGTGGCCAGGCCTTATTTTGTTAATGCTTATTGGGTCTGCCTTCTCCCACAAACACTGTGTGTGCCCAATCTTCTTCCCAGGCTATACCGTACATCTCTTAAAAAGAAAAGTGGTCATTTTCATTGAGTAGGGCATTTTGGGGAATGAGGTGCTGATGATTTTTAATCAACACATAAAAGAAGAAGAAAGGGAAGTGTGTTGAGTAAAAGAAGAGACAGACCAGGAGAAACAATTCTGAAGTATCTAGAGTTGCAGTGCCTAGGGAAAGAGGTAGGTTTTGAGCTCAGGAGGCAATAGGTGTGTGGGAATATTTTTTGCTTTTCCCTAGGAACTGGTATCTGGATTCCTCAGTGCAGGGCCTATTCTAGATACTTTGGAGGAACAACACGTAACGTTTTTCCAAGACTTTCTATCCACTGCTCCATTACTGTGTGTACACTCCTCACTTTCAATTTCTATTGCTCCTCCATTAGTTCTGTCTGTTTGTCATACTAGGGGGATGTTCAGTCCTTTTACCTTTTGGAGAGTGGTACTTGTACTCTTTCACAGAGACCATCCCCAGCTCCCCTGGGGGCCTGTGTTGCTGACTCCACTTTGAGTGCTGAGCTTAGGACCAGGGAGCTGACTGAACATCTGGAGCAGAGGCTAGGCTAGTTAGGCACCAGATAACTTCCATTCCATGTGGTTAACCCACACTGTTGTGAAGTGAATGTTGACTGAAGTAGGGGGTGCAGTGGATCTGGAGGATCAGAGAACTTTTATTACCCTGATAATACCTTTGTTCCTCACACCCTGTAAATATTTCACCCTGAACCTGGTTGGAAACAAAATAGTTATTACTTGCTAACTTTTAGTCACCTCACTCTGGAGACTGAAGTTCCTAGCTGTATGGGCCAACTGCTGAGAAAAACCCTGGCTCATTTTTGCTATATGTGTTGTGTGCAGTCTGCAGAAGATGTGGGAGCTTTGAGTCTTGTCTCCTCATCATTGCTTGGGTTTTGGCTGGCCTTGTTGGCAAACAGAGCTTCTCAAAGCACTTGCTGTAGAAGGATAAGCACTATTCCTGCCCTTCATACAGAAAGAGCAAGCTTAGCCCTATAGTTACTGGGTTTTTTTTTCATTTTTGTTTTTGTTTTTTGCTTGCTAATTAGAAGGCTAATTGAATAATGGGATGGTGGCAGGATCCTTCCTTACCCAGGAGAAAACATGACGTGGGCCAGTGAGGACTGTCTGCCGGGGACAAGGAACATGTTTGCAGTACCTGCTGTTGCCTGTACTACCAGTCAGCTGGCAGAATTGCCCACTTAGAAGATGGGTGGAGTAAGAATACCAAACCAGAAAAGATAAGGTTTTCACAGATGGCTCACCTGTGAAGAGGGACATATCTTTATGGCATATCTCCTTCAACTAGGATTCAAAGATGCATTATCGCCCATTATATTCAGAGCAAGCTTCACTGTAAGCACTGGAGAAGGACAAGCAAAAAAAACAAAATGGGAACCTTGATTAGGGAACCACTTGTGCTTCTGGAACGAAAATTCTTTTTTTTTTTGGCTGGGGATTGAAAAAATATTTATTTTTCATGTGTATTCTTTAGATAAAGGTCTGGAGTAGAAGGATCTAAAGCTGTCAAAATTTCTTGTTTGAGGTGTGACTTTTAATTTAACGTTTTCATTTGATTTTTTTCCCTCCATCTTATATTTTATAGCCAGAGCCTGAACCTTCTCGTCGATTTTTTGTTGACCAGTGGGAGCTTTCTCTTAGTCTCCGCTCCTCCAACCGCCCTGCTTCTCCCTCCTCCGACTCCCTCCGACAGGTAGCATGGTCTGAGAATTGGCAAAACCATGTTTCCTCTGCAGCCTCTGCTCACTTCACTTTCACACATGCCTTCTCTCCAGAGGAAGGGTACAAAGGTCTTAACCTTGGCCTCTCTCCTTTAGGAAACTAATGGTGTGTGTCTGTGTGTGTGAGGGCTACAGCAGACACTAAATTAAAGAGGCTACTGGCTTTCACTGAACTGTGTTTAACATGCCAAAGTCTGTCAAAGTAAGCCTACTTTGATTATATTTTAACTATATATAATAATGATAAGCATTTTTTAGCCATTGGCTTTTTAAATTTCATGTCTTTGTAATCATGTGTTACAAAGTATGAACCATATAGTAATGAAATTACTTAAGCAGAATAGTGAATCTGCAGTGTTCCGAGTGCCTCTTGAACTGTACTTATGTGAGGAATGAATGCTGTTATTTCCCACAGTGGCACTGATCCAGCCATAGAGAAGTTTATACAGAGATTAGAGGGTCTTTTTGCCCATTCTGTTTGTGCTTCCTTTTTCTTGAGCTAGTACTAGATTCTTCAGTATATATGTGCAGAATCATATGCATGTGTGTGATGCGCAGTAGTGTAAATCTAGTGATTGCTATGCTTTGACTGTTTTTTAAGAGCAGGGAGAAGGAAACCATCTGCTTTTCTTGCCAAAAACAAACAGAACTTGAGTTTTCACCTCTGGGAGGTGGGGGTGCTACCACGTTGCTGAGAATTGAATATAACAAACACCTTTGCAAATGGGCAGCCCCAGGCTGTAACTGCTGTGGGTGATGGTTTCTGGCCATCAGAGAAGGGTTCTGACTGTGCAGTAAGGGCCCAGGGGCTGCACAGTGTCCTGGCCTCATGTTTGACATCTGGTGTATACTCGTTTGCTACAGAATGAAGAAAATGCAGTTTTCTGTTAATGATCTGCTCCACTTTGCCTGGTGTCTGCCTGTTCTAGGCCTAAGTGTCTGCAGTGTCCCTAATTTAAAGGTTTAGATCTAAGAACCACTTGTTTTTTCTTAATCACTAATGGTTATAAGCTATGAAATTAATAGGCAAACGGTTCCAGTCCTTGGAAATCTCCTTATTTTTCAGTTGAAAAAATATGATTCCTCAGTTCCAGCTAAGCCCTGAACTAAGCAGTCAATAACTGTTTTCTCATTCATGCTTCTGTTATTCCCAGATTTACATGAATTAGTTCCCTCCCCATCCTCAGAGTACTTCTCTTTGCCCCTGCCCAACCCAGAACATGCCATGGCTGAGCAGGGGCAGATAAAGGTTATCACCAATAATACCGGAACTCTTACACATTCCTTTATATTTGTCTATTCAAACCACTTCCTAAGGGGGTTGTTGACTTCTCCAAAATAATTGCTCCTGCTGTGTTTCTGAGTCAATTAGATTCACTCCCCTCAAATTTGTCAGGGATCCCCCTTGTTCCATATAATTCATGAAAAGAGCAGTACACACCACATGGAAAGTGACCTGGACATGGAGTCCCAAAAGGATTGCCAACAAGACTTTGACTGCATTTCCAGGGACAGGCTCCAAAAGTAGGCTGCCCTGGGTGCCAGCCCTTGGTGGGAGCAGGATGGCTTATAATACAAACTTTTCTCCTGTTATTTTTTGAACATCACCAGGAAGAAGATTGAATTGGTTGTATTTTCTTTTTCTTTTACCTTTTCATATTATTAAAATAATCCCTTCTGAACTAGAAATATATTTTGACCTCTCAGGACTGAGAAACTTGTCAACATGACTGCATTGTATGGTTAAGATGCCCCACCCAGTCTAAAAGGCTTTAGTGTAGTTGCCTAGATGGATCATATGGACCTCATTATGCTGTTCTCAAGTGCCCCCCTTAAATATCAATGGGGAAAATGGGCAGAGAAGGCTTTCTGCAACAGAACTGAGGAATGTCTATTGCACATAACAGGTACTATATGGGTCAGGTGCTAACAAGGAAAATAAAGGTTATCACCAATAATACCACAACTCTTGACATCAGTAGATGACCCAAGTGGAGTGTCATTTGCAAAAATGAGCTTGGCTTCTTTCTAAATGAGGAAGTAACCTACCAGGCTCGCTCCTGTACTCTGAAACGGTGCTCAGTCTGGGCATCCACCTCCTTTGTGGAGTTGATTTTCTTGAACTCTGTATGTAATTCGATTCACCAAGGTACAAGCTCTTCTTACTGTCGTCTGTGTTCTCATCCATCCTGCCTGTTACTTCCCCTTCGCCTGAAACTATATAGTCCCAAAAAAAGACATGAAAGACCAAGTTCTCCTTGTGGAAAGATCATCTTTCCCATAACTGCTGCTCCTTTCTATGTTGACCAGCACCACCCCACACAAGTAGATGTTGACACAGTGTTTTACTCACCACCGTTTTCCTGCTTGTGGGCACTGTGTTGGCATGGTTTGCTGCTGCACTGTGTAATTGTTTTACACCTTCAAATATTTTTTCTTCTTAATTTTTTTTCCTTCTCATTTCCTTTCATTCTGGTCATTCTATAATCTCCAACCAATAGAAGTATATAAAGATGTACACGGGCGGAGTTAGCTCATTGGCTGAGCAGATAGCCAATCAGCTTCAAAGGAAAGAGCAGCCCAAAACCCTTCTAGACAAGAAGGAACTGGTAAGAGATATCCCAAGGGCACTGGTGCTAGCCTTCACACTGCTATGGTGAACAAACCTGGTTTATTCCAAGAAGCTTAGTAAACTTCTATGGTTGCTTGTATTGGCATGTGATAATTTTTTGAGGTTGTCTGAAGTTGACAACTGAATTTCTAGAGCTGCAGTAGATGTTTAGAATGTTGTGTGGAAAAGCATTTGTACCTCTAAAAGTGATCACTCTACAGTACAGACGTTTTATACACACACACACACACACACACACACACACATATACTGTGAACACTGAATATGTATATACCGATACTTTCCTCTAAACAGAATTCTGTCAGAATAATTTGGTTTGATTGTTAGGAAACTCTGTAAACTTGGATCCTTCATCAGAAGCAAATTTTGGTTGTTGATTAACACTGATTCAGGCCTCACCTTATACTGAGGGCTCTTGGGAGGGGCTTGTGTGTTATAGCTACTGCAAGAGTGCTGCTGCTCTTCCAGAGTGACAAAAGCCAGACCAAATGTAGCCATTTAGTACTTGGAGTCTATCTCCAAATAAAAGCACCTGGCAAGAATCGGCTTCACCTGAAGAGGGATTGTGCAGCTCCAGGAGGGGAGACAGAGGCCTTGCCCTAATTCCTTCCTTCCCTCCCCTCTCCCCCAGGGCTCCATAAAGAAGGAATTCCCACAGAACTTGGGAGGCAGTGACACATGCTATTTCTGCCAGAAGCGGGTCTATGTGATGGAGAGATTGAGTGCAGAGGGCAAGTTCTTCCACCGGAGCTGTTTTAAATGTGACTACTGTGCCACCACCCTGCGCCTCTCAGCCTATGCCTATGATATCGAGGATGGTGAGTCCGTCTTCACCTCAGCCTATACTTAGAAACTGAGCTTGAGCTATTCTTTTATCTATTTGATCTAGGAACCTTAGCTCTTCCCACCCCTTTCCCTCTGTTATTTGTTTTTTTATCTGAAACTCTTTCTTATGAATGTTTTGAAGTCACCAGGCTATATCATAGTGTTAGTCAGTAATTATGGTAATGATAATGGCATGCATTTACCTAAATCAGTTCTCTTGATTCCCTTGATTTTTTTACCTCATGATGGGATCTCGAGGTAAAAGGACACAGTACAGATAAGTCCTGTTGTCTTTCTGGTAGTGGGGTCAACAGGTATGTAGAAATCACGCTTCTTGCCCACAGATAATGACAGCAAATAAATAGATCACAGTCCCCTGGATACTTGAGCTTCTGCCCCTGGGAGCTGACTGAAATATGCCTAATATTGCTGCCTCACTCTGGCATCAGCATCTTCTTGCCCAGTGCCTGAGGAATGGGTAGCTCATTGCCCAGGACCTAAATCTGATTTACTGTGACACTGACTATTTTTACAATGGAAAGACCTTGGCCAATGGAAGGTGGAGAAGTATGCAGACAGTTCACAGAGAATGATAGAGACGGGCTGGCCACCTGTAATCTGAAGACCCCGAAGGTTAATGGAAATGGGTCAGTGAGGCAAGGATGAGCCCTGCATTCACTCCTATAGGATGCTGAAGGAACTTTGTGGGAGGCACTTTTACTGGTTCAAAATTACCAAAGAGACCTAGATTACTAGAATTCATGAGTTGGCATTAAATCTGTTACATTGATAGTTGATTTCTTGATTGAGAAGATTTCAAGGTAATGTAATACAGAAGGGCCCCATAAAATTAGGACGGTCACTCCAGTTATCTCAGTTTTCCTAATAGTGAATAAACAGGCAGCTGTGCCAAAAGGAGCAAAAAAGGATCAATCCCAAAGTAGTAAATTAAGAAAGGCTAACTCTTGGGGCTGGGGTAGAGTGTTTGCATAGCACATGTGAGGCACTGGGTTCAATCCCCAGCACCACATTTAAAAAATATAAATAAATGTATTGTGTCCATCTACAACTTAAAAAAAAAAAAAGGCTAACTCTTGAGCTGGGGATGTAGCTCAGTGGTACAACACTTGCCTAACATGTGCAAGGCCCTGAATTCAATCCCCAGCACCACCAAAAAAAAAAAAAAAGAAGAAGAAGAAGAAAGGCTACTATCTCTTATTGTTATGGCACCTGCTCCTCTGTGTCAGTAAGGAACACTATCGCCCCCCCCCCCCCCCCCCCAAAAAAAAAGGTACTATCCAAGCTGGGTACAGTGGCACATGCTAAGGAGGCCGAGGCAGGAGGATTACAAGCTCAGAGACAACCTCAGCAACTTAGTGAGCCCTAAGCAACTTAGTGAGACCCTGTCACAAAATAAAATATAAAAAGGACTGGGAATGTGGCTTAGTGGTTAAGTCCCACTGGGTTCAATCCCTAGTACCAAAAAAAAAAAAAAAAGTAAGGTGCCCTATTTAGTTAGGGAAGAATTAAAACTCGGGTGAGGAAAATAAATCTCTATAAATACAGTTCATTATTTCTGTTGTACTTTTCCCACACCCCTGCCCTGGATGACACTTTTGATTCCAGGGATGGAGGTTGGCAGATGGAGTCCACCCAATGTCTTGTAATTGTCCTTAGTAGTTAGGTTATTTTAGTTACCTTTTACCTTGGAAGATGCCTGAAAGGAAGATCCCTCAGGGTCCAGCCAGTGTGTCCATAGATTATTTCATCTGTGGATATGTACTCATCTTTGCTCCATTCTCTTAAGGATACGGAGAAAGCACAAATGTGCCTCCAGTAGCTTACACTTTGTTTTAGTCAGCTTTCCATTGCTTTAACAAAAATTCTGGTATAATCAACTTAAAAAAAATGTTTATTTTGGCTCACAGTTTTGAAGGTTCCATTTTATGACCAATTGACCCTGTGAAAATGCAGTACATAATGGCAAGAGCATTCTGTGGAGCAGATTTACTCACCTCATTGCCAAAAAACCACAAGAGAAGGAACTGGGGGTCCACAATCCCTTCTTGGGGACATCTCCCCCACCCCCCAATGATCTAACAACCTCCCATGAGACCCCACTTCTTAAAGGTTCCACTACCTCCCAATAGCACCACCCTGGGAAATAAGCCTCATGGACCTTTGGAGGACACTTGAGATCCAAATAGTAGCACATTCTGAGGGGACTGATGAGACAAGACACAGAAAGCAAAGCTTACAGTGTAAGAGAGTGTGGTTAAGGGCCAAGTCACATAGTGAATAGCATAGCTTAAGTTCAGAGAAGGAGAAAATTTATGATGTTCAACAGCAGTTTGGAATGACTTAACCAACCTTAGGTAATGCATATGAGAGGAATGGGAATTGGCTAGCAGAGGGAGAAGATGACTTTACAGGCAAAAGGACAACAAGTGCCCTGATGGCAGTAGCTGTTAGCTGGCACAGGTGAAGCTAGCCTGCCAAGAGCATTACTCTAGACAACAAAGAGGGAGGACACCTCACCAAAACTTAACCTAGATAGAATTTTCATCAACTTAGCCCCTTCAGAGGATTCCTTCTCATCTGTCAGGGGACAGGCAGACTAGAAAATGAAATTAAATTTTAGGGGCATTCTAAAGTTTTAGCCTATTCTTCACCCAGGTTATTGAGTGAGGAATCCGAGATAAGGAAAATCCAGAGAAATTATAACTTGGGGGAAAAAAAGAAATAACTCAGGCATTGTGCCAGGTCCTTTAACACATAGCACATCCTTTCATTCTCACAACCCCATGAGGTAGCTATTTTTTAATTGTAATTTTGCCAGTTGGAAATCAAGTTCACAGAAGTTATAAGTTGCTTATCCAAGTTTACATGACTATTAAGTATTGGTTTGTACTAAATGACCTCTGAGATCCATTCCAGAGCAGAGATTTAGGGATTAGTGGCCCCAGGTCCTTCATCAACTCCAAACTGATAAACTAAGATTCATGTACTTAAAAGAGATGTCTGTGATTTGCCCTTGTTGCTGTTGAATCTGCCCTTCAGCTTTTTTTAAGGGAAACTGCCCAAAACCAAACTACTCTTTCCTTTGCCAAATGCTAGCTCATTTTCAATTGCTGCCAACTTGTAAGACCAGGACTCTAAATTAGATAGTATCTTGTTCCATATCATTTTGAGGAGGGAAAACAGATTCTCTACCAAGGATGTGTGATGTTCTCCCCAGGAGTGACAAGTCTGATCTGCTGCTTGCCATTACTGCTGGTGCCACCTGGGCCAGCCACTGCATCTTCTCCCTGGGCCACTGCTCTCCCTGCCTCTACAATTGCCCCTTTAGTCTGCTTCCACAGAGCAACCCAAGGGATCTTCAAAAGGTGTTAGTCAGATCTCACCAATCCCATTTCTTGTCTTACTACCCACTGCAGTACAAATAAAATGTAGTCTTTTCTTGAGTGAGAGAACTTAGCATGTCTGCCCCAGCCTTCAGCTGTCACCTGCCCCCAGCTCACTGTATCCCTTTCACAGTGGTCTCTTTTCCATAAACATGATAAAACCATTGCTGCCTTGGGCCATTGCCCTGTCTTTTCTGGAATACACTCCTGAGTCTTCACATGGTGGCTTCTTGGCCTTGCTATCTCCACATGTCCCCTCCTCAAAGGCCTTCCCAGACCTCTAGCCACTCATACCCCCATTTGACTTCTCCACATGGCCCTCACTACTTCCTTATGCTCATTCATGTACCATCTGCCCCATCCAAACAGAGAACCTCTGCCTTGGCTGGAGGTTCTTCAGTGTTTAGATTGTACTTATTACTTAAGGGCACTCAGTAAGTTGTTGAGTAAATGGGTAAATGAGCCAGTTTACCTTAAGCTTGCTTGATGGGCATCTGTTTGCTATGTTTCCCTTTTCTAGGCACTCACCTATTTATCAAGATTGCTTAATTTAGATTATCTGTGAAAACCGTAATTTTTAGCTGACTTATAACATTATTCCAGTTGTGTTTACTAATTGAGATAGGCATCATAGCATAGTGACTAAAAGTAAAAGGCTCTGGAGCCAACTTCCGAGATTCAAATTCTGTCTCTGAGATTTACTGACTATGGGACACTTGGGCAGATTGCTCAGCCTTTCTATGCCTTAGCTGGGAAAAGGTGGATAATAATGGTACCTACCTCATTGGATTGAGGATTAAATGAATCAATAGATGTAAAGCGGTTAAAATAGTACCTGACACATGGTAAGTTGTTAGATAAGAATTATCTCTTACTAATTTAAAAAAGCAAAAAAATGCTATTAGGTTTGGAAAAGGGTTTAAGAAGATATATTAATTGAGCACCTGAAACTCAAGACAAGTGATATCTTAATTATCTCAACCTATGAGATAAGTATAGTGTTCATTTCATACTGAAGAAGTCGTTCTAACAGGCTTAGTATATATAACTGTTGAGTGGTTGATATACTATTTGAGCTGAGATCTGATTTCAGAGCTCATGCTTTTCACATAATGTTGTGCTGTCTTCCTGGAGAAAAGACTTTCCTGGAGTTTTCTTGGAAATTACCTTTTGGTTAGGCTTGTGAGACTCATTTCTGAACTTTCTTTTTTAAATTTAGAATACCAAGGAAAGTTCCCTGAGGATTCATTTGAGTTCCATTGAATTGTATTTTCAGATCTAGGTTTCTACTTTAGTACAAAAAAAAAAAAAAAAATTTAAAACATACAAATCAACATAAGAAAAAATGTAAGAAAGAAATGAAAGTAACAATAATTGGTGGTAGTTTTCTCATACTTTAATAAACAAGAGTCTTGGTTATAAGTAATAGAAAACCAAGTCAGATTCAAATATAAGCTTTAAATTTATGTCTTCCTTACAGATAACAGCATCAGAGAAGGGCTGCCTGTTCTTCACCTGTTTGCTGGTTATGGCCCTGATAAGCCTCAGTCACACACTAATTCCTAGGGCTTGTATCCTGGGGAGGATGGTGGGAGGTAGTAGTCTGGTTGACCACCCTGATCATATATCTACTTCTGTGGTGGGTAATGTCAGACCACATGATTGATACCCCCCATCAGAATCACAGGGAGGAGGGAAAGCTATTTCTGACAGAAGTATTTCTTACAGAATGATATATAAAATAGACCAAATAACTTGTGTATGATCCAAGTACTAATACACTTTATCCTATCGTATTTATTGGTGGCCAGAACTCACAAAAGCAGAATTGTGCTTGCTAGTGGGTGAAGAAGACAGGATCTATGGTTGTAGGAGAGGGCAGGGGTAGAAGTAGACCCGTCAGAGTGAATGCCAGTGCTGCCCCAGCTCCTGCAGCCTTCACGCCTCCACCCAGCACTTGTATTCATCCTAGCTTTCCCCAGAAATGCTACTCCCAGCTTTCATGTGACCACATCTTTGTTCTTTATACACTGCCACTTTGTTAGCTGGCCCTGCCATGCAAGCCTCCCATCTTTGCTCTGGGCACTGATTGGGTGATGGCTCAATGGCCTTCACATACCCAAAGGAAAGGGCTCACCCACTTCAGGCACAGGGGAGAGGAGGGCTGAAATCAAAGTTTAGAGGGAGGGATTGGCTTCCCTGAGTAAGAAAACTGGGCCTGGGAAAGGGTAGAGTGGTGGTGACAACATCCTGTGGCTGGAGGAGATGGACAGGGGTGTGCCAAGACGAGCAAGTCAAGTTCAGAATTACAGTCTTGCTAACTCCCTTTTCCCCTGCTTCTTGCTGTCTGCAGGTAAATTCTACTGTAAACCACACTACTGTTATCGACTGTCTGGCTACGCGCAAAGGAAGAGGCCAGCTGTGGCTCCTTTGTCTGGAAAGGTAATGGAAATCCTTCCTGTAAGTGGGAGAGAAGCAGTGGGGACACATCAGTGTGGTTGTGGTTCAGGGTAGAGCCAGCAGGGCTTGCTCGATGGCAAGGCAGGGCAATGTCATTGGAACATTGCCTGTCCTGTAGTAGCCCAAGACGTGGTTGTATTCAGTTTGGGGAGGAAAGCAGCCCTTCAGTCTGATGTTGTACTTCCCTAAGGTAATGTTATATCCACCACCTGAGTTGAACTTGAGGAATTATACTGATCCTCCTTTCTGTTCACTCTGCCTTTGTAAATAAGCCTCTTTTTGAAAGGAGAATACCCTACTGCTGAGGATAACGTCCTATTCCTTTTTCATATAATTAGAGCTCTCATCAAGAGAGGCAGTAGTGAGAGAAGAGGCATCCTAAGGAAGAGTTCCTTTCGTTTCTTTAGCCCTACCCTAGGACATCTAAGAGCAAGTGAGAGCCAGAACTAATCCCTGCTCTTCATGCCAGAAGGGAATTGACTGCAACCTGCTCTGCCTGTTGGCCCCTTTAATACCCTTGTTCTACAAGTTACTTGTCTAAGTTTGTTCATTCATTTGTCCTTCCTTCCTTCCTTCCTCCCTCCCTCCCTCCCTCCTTCCTTCCTTCCCTCCTCCCTCCCTCCCTCCCTTCCTCCCTTCCTTCCTTCCTTCCTTCCTTTCTTTCTTTCCCTTCTTTCTTAGCATGGTCCCTCTGCTTTTCTTTGTCAAGGTGACCTGAGTAATCCCTCCACTGCTTGGACAGCACCTTGTCAGCATGCAGGCTGATTACTGCTGCTTTGAGAGGCTTCTTTTGCCTGCAGAGGGACTGGTGGGAAAAGGTATACAGTTGGCCCTCTGTGTCCACAGGTTTCACATCTGTGGATTTAACCACCATGGATGGAAAATAAAAGGAAAAAAAATTGCTTCTATACCAAACATGAACAGACTCTTTTTCTTGTCACTAATCCCTAAACAATATAACAGCTATTCCTATAGCATTTACATTGTATTAAGTATTATAAATTATCTAGAAGTGATTTAAAGTACATGGGAGGATTATGTAAGTTATGTGCAAATGCCCTTTTTTTTTTTTTTTTTTTTGCAAATGCCCTTTTAAGGGACTTGATTATCTATAGATTTCAGAATCTGAGAGGGTCCTGGAACCAGTTCAGCATACCGAGAGATGACTGTACTTGGGTGGATCTAGGCTTTGACTTTTAGCAATTTCTATGTGAATATGTCCTTATTTCTTTAAAGAAGGACTGTGTGAGGTGTACAACTCTTGGTTGACAGAGATAGACAAACCATTCAGATTGTCATTGCCTCCTGATACTTGAGGGCTTCAGTAAGAGTCAATCTTCTCTTTCTTATGGACTCTTCCAGGAGGCCAGAGGACACCTGCAGGATGGCCCCACTGCAGACGCAAATGGACGGGCCAGTACCATCACCAGCTCGGCTGAGAGAACTCCAGGTAGCCTCACTTCCTTGTTTGGCTGGGTGGCGCGTCACTCTCTCGGCCTCTGTGACAAGGCCAAGGGGATGAGCCAGCACCTCCAAAACAACATTTCTTCATTTGGGCATCAGGTGGCCCAAAACCCTTTGGACTCCTTTTTCATGTGCCAGCTACTTGCATTTGGAGTCCCCTTTCTCTATGGCCTATCAGAGGTGCTGGTACAAATCGGAGGGGAGTTTCATTGGCAGACTGTGAGCCACTAAGGGTGTCATCTGGTAAGCATTGTCATCCAGGTGTGGGTAATGTTTATTCACATTCTCAGTATGGACACTGTAGCCCATTCCTTATCCCTCAGACACATCAGGGTGCAGACCCTCTGTAGGTAAACAGGAGTCCAGAAGAAGCTGCTGTGGTCACTGACCCAGATGAGAAGCCAAAGTTGCCAGACCTCCTTGTAGTTTTCAATCAGGACTCCTTTGACAGAGCATTGAGTTGTTATAATTGAGGCCCTATGGGCTGAATTTGTGTTCACCAGAACTTGAAATTTTTACATCCCATTTCCTAGTTAGGCATATGGATAAGCTATCACTGCTTTCCTGTTTGACCTATAACCATTGTAGGACATATACTACCCTAACAACTCTGGGACTTTTGAGTTTGCAGTGAGGGTCAAAGCCTGTGTCCCACTTTCATTACTACTTTCTATGTCAGGAGGTGAACAGCACCATTGTACCTCTAAAAACACTCTTGTTCTGGTCATCACAGGGCAGCAATGGGAGGACTCAGGGGCACCTTGCCTGTGGAGGATAATTATATTGCTTTTTTCCTTAAAATTGCCCCTCTCAGCTCCTTGTAAGACTGTCCTGTGAAATGTAGCCACAGTTCTGCAAACTGATGGGAGGTCCTGAGGCCCCAGTATAATCCCAGATTGTGAACTTCCTCCCATTCACAGCAAATGTATCTCAAGCAACCATTAACAACTCATAAAAATTAAAAGGTTATTGGCCAATGCCAGAAATCATGGAGAAGGAATTGGTAGTAGAATTTTCATGATGGAAAGAGAGAGAGTTATTCTTTTGACCTTTAAAAGGTACCCAGAGTTGCTGCTTTTCCCATGCTAAGGAACTATTGTGAGCCTTGGTGTGCTCATTCTGGGCAGTAGGGACATGCCCAGAGACTGGACACAACAGCGTTGGGGACAGTTTTGAACTTGAAACAAGGCATACTCCTGCCAAGCCAGCTGAACCTGGCTCCTACATGTGTCTTCATCATACTCTGAGGATATTTGTTAAGAACCCTGCAGGTTGGACCAACATTTGATAGCCATGTTTAAGCCAGAAAGGATTTTTAAGCCTTGTACAGTCGTCCGACCCATTGTGGTCTTTCTCATGAATTGTGACAGCCCTGTGCAGTCAACACATTCTGAGTATGGGAGGTATTGCTGGCAGAGAGGAATAATAGGACTCTAGATAAATTTGGCTCTACACTGTGGAATGTGCCTTTGATCAGGTGAGAGCTCAACCTCATTAGCTGAGGCCTTATTCCAGCAAAGATAGATTTTCAAAGGAATCTAAGTAAAACAACTCAAATTTCCCCTTGGGTAAGGCATACAAACATTTCTTATAAAGAATTAAACATGATGAGGTTTAGGTCATTTGTGAACAAACTATTTGCCTGCTTTCCCTTTTAGTTCTGCTTCCCTTTTTGACCAATTGAAGGCATAATAGATTTTGGATTTTTAAGAGTTCTAAAGAATTAAGGGGTCCACAGAGGAGAGAATATTCTACAAAGTAGGGACAGAAGATGAGAGTTGGCAATGCAGTTAAAGAATCAAAACAATCAAAGAATCAGAACTCTGAGGACATCTCAGGCCCCATGGTTCTTGATTCTGAGGTCGAACAATGGGAGGTGCCTTTTAGGGCACAGGTGGAAGGTGTGGTATCTGGAAGGTACCCCAGCCTGAACCCCTAAGGTGGGGAAGGCAGGCACTGTCACACACACATACACACACACCCATTTAAAGTACCCTCTAAGCAACAAGAAGGACTGAGAGCTTTGGGCTAATGGGTTTCCTTGATATCTGCCTCTGGAGACTCAAGTTTTGGGAAGTTAGAGCTCTGAGTCCTGGATGTGCTCCAAAGCACAGTTGCTTTCCTTGTGAGCTATCTTGTGCTCATCTCTAGAAAAGGAACAGAATTATGGGTGTTTTTTTGCAGTTGTCATGAAATAGATTTTTTTCTCTTCTTTGATATGTATTTCTTTCTTTAAGTCCCAAACCAAAGCTTTGATTATTTAATTAGAATTTCTTTCAGAAAAGCTCAGGTGTTTCAGCATTCCAGAATGTATGTCATAGAGAACAATCATTAACTTAGATCCTGGGTACACCTCTACTGTAGACCAGAAAAGGCTGTGAATGAATGAGCCTGATTCTGTCATGTGACTAAGCTATCTTCCCTAGAATGACATTCCCCTGGACTCATAAGTGGAGCAGGAAAAGCTAGAACTAACAGTCAGTATTTGACCCTGCCATGCTTTTGCTCTGTGCCTCCTCTCTATTGTGGCATTTCTGTTCTCACTTGTGTTCTTGCCCCTTGTGCCAAAATGACTGCTGTTGCCAAACAAACAACAAAAAACAGAATGCAGTATAACCTACCAGATAAAAGAGCGCACTACAGGTGTGGTTTAAAGTGCTGTCTTTCTCTGGTAACCTAATCTGTAACTGCTAGTGTAATCTAGTGTGTTGGGGACATTGTTTATAGTATTTCTGTTTGTCATGTGCTTTTAATATAGAAATTCTAGTTTCTGTTTTCAGACCTGTAAATGCTACTTTTCCAAACTTCTTGGACTCACTGCTACAGATTAATGGACCTGGCACAGATTTTCTTACTCTGGCCTCATAGTGCCTGCCCCATCTTTAGAAAAAATTTGGACAACAGCAGGCAAAGAAAGAAAAACCCTTAATGGAATTCCTTTCCCCTGGGACATAAGACCCTCGGTAGCAGGTGTTTCGGATTCTTTTTATCTAGAGGAATCCCCTTTTTACCTTCTGTCTTTGACAACCAAAAATGAAGTTAGGGGCTTTGTAGTGACAAAGAGAAGAAAAGAACCTTTCTCCCAAGAATTAATCATCCAAGAATATTTGCAGTGCAGACGGCAGAGAACAGGTGAGAGAAGCACACCAGTTGTTGATTTGTTTTAATGAAAGAAGCTGCAGGGTTACAATTGGCAGTCTCCTGCTCCCTTGTCCCCAGACACCCCTTGTGTGATAACCTTTGGGTTCCATAGTTTAGATCCTGAATGGGCCATTAGGAATTATAGGCATTGCCCACACCAGCCAGAGTAGCCAAGCAGTACAAGGAATTTTATTCAATTCTGAGTTTCCTGCCTGACGAAGGGAGGTTAGGAAATCTTCTCACTGTTTACCAAGTCCTCTTCCCTTAGGCATTTCTGGAAAACCAAGCAGAGAGAATTCTAATCTAGCCTTCTTCCCTAACCCTGTCCTAAGAGTCAGATTTGAGTCTGTGGTACTTTCTGAATGTTACAGATATGTAAGGTTTCATTTCATATATATGGATAGATATTTATTTATGTATTGTACCCTAAATGATGATGATGAAGCTGTTTCTAAAGCTTTTCATTCCTTGATTCTGGAGAGGGAGCTTTTACGCTGGGAATCTTGCCCCTTGTTAGGATTTGGAAGAACCACAGCAGACCAAGAACAGCACACCTTATGGAGTTAGAGATTTTGGGGGATGGATACCTCAAAAAATGAGCAGTATTCCCCCACCACCACCCCATCCTCATATAATTGATTCAGGAGCAACAGAGAACCAAATGCCCCACCTTCTTTCTGTTTTACTTTTGAGCTTGTATATTGGCTCCACTTGATTAGTTATTTCCACTATCTGCAGCCTTTTGGAGTTTGCTGTATCTTTGGCTGCTTCCTGCAGAACAGTGGAACTTTCTTAGGCACTCCTAAAAGGGGTCCCCATGCTCTTGCAGGGCTGGCCAGTGAGTTAACAGGTGTACTCCCTCACTACCCTATGGAACCATTCACTTGGGGTGGATACAGCAAGCAGAATTCCCATGGCAACGGTACAAAGAAGCCAGAGAAAGGGAGAGTTAGCTGTGCCAAGGAATATTTCACCTGTCCACTCTTGACCTTCCCTAAAGCCTTTATTTTTGCCCTTGTTTTTAATCTGTGCTGTCCTGAGTTTTTGATGTGTTTCTTTGTGAGTTTTTTATTTAATTGTGTAACTTTGCTTTTGCCGTTACTGTGAAATCAAGGTGTTGTGCTTTTGTTTTGTTTTTTTTTTTTTTAAACAAATGTTACATTCTTATTTAAGAGAATAAATTCCAAACAATCTTCAGGTTTCTGAGTTTTTCTTTTCCTTCCCTTTCTCCTGATTGGAGGGTGGGAACGGGTGATGTTCAGACAGGTCTCCAGAGTCCTGTGCTCAGGACTCTGACTTCTGCAGGGTCAGTGAGAGAGCATGGGTGCTGTGTACCTAACATATGAACCACTAACCAAAGGACTCTCTCTGTTCAGGAGGTTGGCATGGTGCAAAATGTTTTGCTTTGCAGCAACTGTGAGTTGACAAGTACAAGAAAAATGTCACATGGGCCCACATGTCCCCTGTTCAGCCAGCCAGCATGAGGAACCTGCAGGCCAAGCAAATGGAGGGCTAGAACTCCCACACATAGCCTGCGTCTGCTGTGGCACCATAGAACCACTTGCCTTCCTCCTCTGTTTCTGACTGTAGCAGGCCCCTGAGGAACCAGTTAGCTATCCCTCCACCTTGAGGCTCTCAGTAGGGGTACCCTCAAGTGCAGTGACTATGTTCCTGGTGATGCTGAAAGTTCTTGCTATTTCCTCCTAAGTGTCATCTCTCACATGCTATCTACTCAGACCTGGATGCTATTAGAATATCCAGTTCCATTTGGCTACTTTCAAGTCTGGAGGGATAAGAAACAGACTGTCTCCTTCTGCTGACCTTAGCAGAGAAGGCTGCTTCTGCCACATTATCATGCCAATCACAATGGGCATAGACCCGGCTATAGCGCCAAATTGAACCAAAAGAGAGCACCTTGGTGGATGAAGCCTTCAGCACCAAACATGCCCCTGCTGGGCTCTGGGAAGTTTGAGTGTGCTGGTATTAAGAAGGCCTTGCTGGCCTCTGTCCACCCTGGAGCAGCCCAGTGGGAACCTTGAGAAGCATCAGGTTTCGCTACAGAGTAGAACAGCCAAGTTCTGGGCCCTCCCGGGTATTCTAGATAACCATGCTTCTTACCAGCAGGGGCCTGCTACAATACTGTCATTGGCTTCATTTTACTCCTAAGAGCATTCTAGTCAGAATTTATCCTAGCAGTACTTGAATGGCCTCTCTTGGCTGCTTATTTCTGTTACCATCCCAAATGCACAATCTTGCTCCCCTCTCTCTCAAGTAGTGCTATGAGATCTGCAAAAGGAAGAGGAAGAATTGGGATGTGGGGGATGCAATAAATGACAGTTAACAGATTGACCAAGAGGCAGTGATAGGAGTGGGGTTGTAGCTCAGTGGTGGAGCACTTGCTTAGCACATGTGAGACACTGGGTTTGATCATCAGCACCACATAAAAATAATAAATAAAATAAAGGTATTGTGTCTATCTACAACAACAAAAAAATTTTTTTTAATAAGGTGGATGTGGAAGTGTCTATGATTTTTCAAATTCTAAACCTTTTCTCCTATCCCCTTCCCATCTCCCAGTCATAAGAGGAGAGCCATCATCATTAGTACAGTGTACTGAAGGACAAAACATCTGATGTGATTCTGTGCCAAGCATTGGGAAGAATGTGGAAAAACTCCCTGTGGAACTATTTTTTTCTGAAACTTATTGAAATCCATTCTCTTTTTTTCTCATAAATTCCCTGGCAATTTCCCTAATTAAGACATTCCCTAGGAGGGACCCTGTGATACAGACACAAAAGGAGAATAGGCCATGAAAATGGGCCACTCTCTATTTTCACACTGATAATGTAGGGCAGGATGATGCTATGTAGGACCCAAGTCCCACAAGTGTCCCCCCTGAGGTTACAAGTGAAAGAGAAAGACCTAGGCAGGAGCTCTCTTAGACACAACAGACAGACAGAGATTTTAAGAATTCTCCTGAGTTCTAGTCCCTTTCACAAAGCTCGAAAACCTCATTGAGTCTCCAAAACCTGGCCTCACCTTGCTACTCCTATGCAGCCAAACGTCAGCAAGTGCCAACAAGTAGATCCATCATAATAAGAGAGCAAGAGGGAGTGCCAACACCTGGGTGAGGTCATGGAACTGCTGTGTGCCTTCTTCACAACCCATGACATTCAATGTGTGTGTTGACTGCCTTCCTTTACAATTGCTCTTTGTTTCTTCACTGCTTACGTTCTGGAGGGAGTAGACTTGTGCAGAAGCCACCTTCCGTATGCTGGGGAAGAGAAAGGGGCCTCCAGGCATATGGGACTCCCCTTCAATTACTTCCGGGTTTTATCAGCCACGTGAATACTACCTCCCTTTTACTTCCTGTGGGTCAGCTTCCACGTGGCCTTGCACACAGTTTATAAATATTTTCTGAATGTGTCTTAGGCACTTTAATGGGTCTCCAAGGACAATAGGCAAGAGGTTGAGTCACTACCAATATTTAAACCCTAAGTGAAGCTGACTACAGTAGCCTTGCATTGATGACCTTTTCCTCCAAACATTGAGATGTATGCTTTGGTATAGACAGAATGTTCCCCAAACATGAAGAAGGCTCACACCATCACAGGGACCCCTTATTGTTATTAAAGGAATGCTTTTTGGAAACTCAGCAGAAATGGAATGTAGGTCTACAGCTTTGCCTTGCTACAGATTCTTTTGGGGCCTTCTTAAAATGGAATAAGAATTTTTCTTGCCCTCTTATGTTTTCTTTACCTCTATTTTTTTCCCTATACTTTCTTATCTCCTTGTGATTGTACATTAATCTCATGAAACTGTCCCAAGCATAACTATTAAGTAACTGACTTCCATATTGCATAAAATAGCAGAATTATTCTTAATTTATCACTATTATTTCATAGGAATTGTAGCTCAATTTCTTTTAGGTCCTCACCTAGAATTGTTGGTCTTTAGTAATTATTTTGTATTAAGTCATCTCTATAACTTGAGAAACTCAAGGCCTTCATACCTGTTGCTTCTCTGAGGTTCTGAAACCAGCTTCTGCTAGGTTGTACCTTGTGTCCTGGTGCTTCTAGTCTATCAGTGCCAGTTCCCTGAGAAAGGTGAATCCAGCTAAAAGCATCAGGGCCGAGTTCCTTTGGTAACAAGTGTTACTTAATATAAGTATAATAACTGATGACCAATACAACAGGTAATGACCTAAGGGCACCAGAAGAACTGAGGGCTTAAGTGCGTCTTGGTTTTCTCCAACAAACACATTGTTTTACTGGCAAAGACCTAAGTAAGTGTGTTTTCATTGAGTTCTCATGTTCTTTCAAGAGTAAAAAAGCCAGGAAAACTGGAAGTGAATTCCAGAGAGATGAATTCTCTTGGCATTTGGTCCCTGCCCAGAATTCAAACCTGAAAATAAACATTGTGATTAGAAAGACTCTTGACTGAAACCTTAGAGAAAGGAGTTTGTCACTAACTAAACCATCACAGCTTCATGGACTGAGTTCAAACCTTGATAACCAAGGAATAGCTGACTGATTATAACAGAATCATAACAGCTTCTTTATTCTTATTTCTCTATTTTCTGGAACCAAGTCAGAATCTAGGGAGACCACTTGGGGGAGAGATCAGCTGTTTTTACCCCGTTTTACCAACTAGAGACTAGAGCTGCAGGTAGAACATTTAAAAGCAAATGTTCTCTCCTAAAATTTAGTCTGATGTGAATGACTCTAAACCAGCTATCTGCCTTCCTCTTGTCTGGGTCCACCTTTCTTAAGGAATTGGCATGGCAGGGACACAGTAATGTTGGGATACAGGGAGGAAGAAAAGAGACTCCAAGGCAGTTCTGGCAGACATCCTTGGAATCTGTGGAAACAGGTAGCACTGAGTGCCCAAGGTGAAGGGTTCCAAGAAGCAAGAGCCAAAGACACTGCTTTCACTCTGTTGTCAAGAACCAACTTTCATCCTCCATTCTTCTGAAAGTACCATAGCAAGGAGCTATCTATATTTGCAACCAAGAGAACCATCCTGCTTTTCTGCTGAAATATTGTCCTCAAAAATATAGAATAAGCTAAGCACAGTGATGCACACCTGTCATCTCAGCAACTTGGAACTTGAGGCAGCAGATTACTAAGTTTGAGGCCAGCCTGGGCAACTTAGTAAGACCCTGCCTAAAAAAAATTTTTTTTAAATGTAAAAATCCAGGCATGATGACACACACCTGTAATCTCAGTGACTTAGGAGGCTAAGGCAGAAGAGTAGCACAGTTGAAGACCAGCCTCAGTATAACTTAGTGACACCCTGTCTCAAATTTTTTATTTTTGTAAAAAGGTCTGGGGTTGTAGCTCAGTGGTAAAGCACCCCTGGGTTCAATCCCCAGTACCAAAGAAAATTTTTAAAAAGACCTAGAGGTATAGCTCAGTGATAGAGTACCCCTGGGTTCAATCCCCACTACCAAAAAATTGGAAATACAAAATAAAACTTGAAGTGTACTGCCCTCTGTTGTTCCCCACTCCATGTGGTTAATGCAGGTTAGTATTTCATAGTATTTTTAGACATACTAACTCACAGAAAACCACCTGTGAAGGCATGTAATAATAATGACAGCAGCAGCCACAACAGTAGCAATAACTAACATATAGCACTTGCTGTGTGCCCAGCACTGTCTGGATGTCTGACAACTCATTTAACACAGCAGCCTGTGAAGAAGGTACCCCTTTGGAGATGAGGAAAAAGGCACACATAAGTTCACGATCAAAGCTATGTAACTAACAGAATGAGTCTGTGCAGAAGACAGTGTTGTACCCACTATGCCATTCAGCTTTCCATGCATTCTCTGTCACTTAAATTGATGGGATTTAGTGAGAAGAGCATTATGTGTTTAGCTCCACGTTTAAGTTTTCTTAAACATGCCTGGATGCCCTATATAAATCAGTAAGTATGAGTTTATTCCTAGGAAAAATATATCTCCCAATTTCTTAGGCACTGATCTCCAGGGCTGCAAACATGTCTTGGAAACACAGGGTATGAAACAGCAAAGGCTTTCATCACGGATATGTAAAGAGGGGAAATCATCAAAAGAAATTGAAGACAATAATAACCATGTGAATTACTCATAAATAATATGAAATTGACTCTCTTTTTTCTGTACTAATCCTCTTTGGTCATATCAAATAAAACCAAGCCTAAAAACCTACCCTGCCAGCAATCTGAAAGATGGAGGTATATTGATTGTTCTCTGGGCCCCAGTATAACTGCTTCTAACTTATCTGTTGGCTTTACCTCCTTTCTTCCTCTGTCATCTCATTTTATTACACTTTTATGTGTGCGTGTGGTACTGAGCTTCAAACCCAGGGCCTTGTGCTTGCTAGGCAAGTACTCTACCCCCAGCTCTATGACACTTTATTAAAAGGCTCCAATGATGTTTGAGCTGACATGTCCATTCTCTTACCTTTTAACACTTCCCCTCAGTCCTCATAAGAAATTACATGTGCACCAACCCTTTATGGAGTTTGAGCATAGGGAAAGAGGGGTGACTTTATATTTCTTTTATACTAACAGTTGGAACTCTATTGGATTCCTATGACAGGAGAAAAATATGGCAATTCTGATGTGTGTGTTGGGGATTGAACCTAGGGCCTCGTGCATGCTAAGCACACACTCTAATATGAGCTATATCCTCAGCCCCTGGAAATTCTTCTTTATTCATTTTTTATTCATTTTGGTCTCTGTTCACATTTAAAATGACTGATTTTTAAGTTTTGGGGCTTAAAACCCCAGAACTTAAAAGCTGCTCCAGATGAGCAGCTTTGGTTTTACCTTTTTGGGTGAAATTTGGTCAAGCACAGAATATTTTCAGGAAGTCTCCAGAGCATGTGCAGACATAACCTTGCTCTCATCTTTGAAAGGCATGCCATTCATCCAGGCTTGGTGGTACATGATTATAATCCCAGTGAATCAGGAGACCGAGTGAGGAGGAACACAAATTCAAGACCAGCTTCAACAACTTTGCAAGACTTGTCTCAAAATAAAATGCCCCTGAGGTCAATCCCTAGTACAAAAAAGAAGAAGAAAGAGAGAGAGAGAAAGGCAGGCATGTCACCACAGAGTATTCCTCAGAGTTCATAGTTAGAATGTTTTGGAAAATAGAGAAGGAAGAGATGAGAATACTTAAAGGAAGATGTGTTTTCCCATGCATGTTCACGTCCAGTTTTCTTCCCAGGTGTAGTAAGTATACCTGCTATAATGCCATGGGGTTGCCCCATCTATTACTAGGCTTCTAGCATCCATTCAGGAGAAAGAAAGTGAAAGGAGAACAGTTGCCTAACACCTGGAATCTCAGCTACTTGGGAGGCTGAGGCAGGACAAACACAAGTTTAAAGCCAGCCTGGGCAGCCTAGTGAGACCCCATTTCAAAATAAAATGAAGTGCTGGGGATGTAGCTCAGTGGTAGAGCGCTTACTTAGCATGAGCATGGCCCTGGGTTTAATTCCTAGTAGCACAAAAAAAGAGGCTAGGGAAGAAGAAGAACAATTGATCACATTCAAGGAAGAAAGGAAAACAATTGATCAGATTCATTGTTTGGTCTTCTTTAATTCCTAATTTGGCTTCTAACACAAGAAAAACCTGGACAGAGGGGTTGGAGCATCAATAGATTGCCATGTGTGACATTGCAGGGGTTGAAAAGTCATCTTTTGTAAAGGGGGTTTTGTCATTGGTGGTGAGAAGTCCAAATGTCTCATGCATTTACTGATATACATGTGCTCAGTGAGTGGCACTAGAACAAGTTAAACCCTCAGTGTCTGAACATGTCTGGGTTTCCTCTCTGGACAACATGCCAAGCTATTGGCTTGGCCTGGCAGTCCCCAGTCCTTGGTAGCTTACCCTTCCATTGGTCAGGGTATCTTATGTCATATTGGCAACAAAGATGAGGATCCACAAGCTCAGTGCTCTCTCTTCTTAATGTACCAGTCAAGCCACAGAGAATTTGTTGGGTTGATTGACTTTTCTCCTAGGAGATTAGAAATAATTTGATAATACCTTCTAAGCCAGTTTCTCCAGCTCAGCACTGTTGACATTTGGGGTTGGATAGTTCTTTGCTACAGAGGACTGTCCTGAACATTATGGTAATATTTAGTAGTATTCCTGGCCTCAGGTCAGTACTATCCCCCTTCCTACGTGATAACCAAAATTGTCTCCAGATGCCAAATGACCTCTGAGGGAAAAATCACCCAGTTGAGAACCACCAATCTAGACAGAAATCAAAAAAAGAAAAGATATTACATTTACATGCAATTATATTGTTCTTAGTTGGAAATCTGGAAAGAGAATAATAAAAACAGATTAAATAATGATGTTGCAGTCTTAAAATAGTGGGCTTGAAATTGTATTGTCTACCCCTATTTTAATTGTGAGCATATACTTTCCAATGTGCACATGCTTACTCACAGGTAGGTACCCCTATACAAATATTGTGAGTGTGTGCTATGGGACACATGTATACAAAACACTTTAGAAGGCAGGGTTAAAAAATAGAAATAGAATCCAGTGTTCTTTTCCTGTACCCCAGTAGATTGTCCCTGCACTTGTAGGGTGTGTTCAGTCCTTCAGAGGTGACCACATCTGTAGAGAATTGATCTGGATCTAAATGAAACAAGTATAGATCTTGAAAACAGAAAATATTAATTTGAGCTTCAGTTTTGCTGCCTGTTATCCTTGCCATCTTTGGCTGTAGAACCTTTTGAGCTTCAGTTTACCTATCTATAAAGATATAAAATTGCCAGTTGATCTGTCTACTTGGTAAGGTTGTTGTAAAGAACAAGTTAAACTAAAATGTATGCAACTTGTTTATTTAGAAGCATGATGGGAATATCAGATAGAATATTATTGATAAGGATTCCAGAAAATGGTGAAATACTTGGACTGAGAAAGTGAATTAGGCTTGTTTCTACTGCCTGGCTGATGGTTTCCCCTCACAGTTCTGTGCATTCTGTGGGGTTAGGCAGGATGGCCCAGGGGGCTTCATTCCTAACCAACAAAGATTTGGGGAGACAAATCAGTTAAGGAAGGTTGGGTTCTCTTTAATCTACAACAGAGTGGGCCAAGAGGAGTTGATCCACTTGCAAGCCAGCTCTTTTGAAGCATTGATAAATCACTCCAAGTGCTTGGCTAAATTTGGCATTGCTTTTTCTTTAGCCTCCATGTATGGGATATAAAGTCACCTACCAATTGCATGACACGGTGGGGTCTTTTCACTATTGTAATGAAAGCTTAAACAATCTTAGATAGGGTTTACCTTAAGCTAAATTTTCAACACCTAACCCAAAAGTCCAAGATCTGCATAGGAGCTGGTTAGCTTTCTCTTAGAGTAAGGGTTACACATGATCCTGGGGCCTGGCTGGATCTACGCTGGCTTGATCCACAACCCCTTCCCCGCAAAGCCTGGTGTGACTTTATAGCCTATTTGCAAAAGAGGGAGCCTGACTTTTTTTTTTTTTGGATGGGTGCTTGATAGAAGCAGCTACCCAGCTGCATTTTGCAGCATCATTCATGGGAAAGGGTCCTCTTAAGCCCAAGTCAGGGAACTTTTGGTCCACCAGCCTGTTATTAGTTGTCTTCTTGTTCAGAACCTGTCTGTCTCAAGAGACTAACAAACAGTTCACTTCCAGGTCAGTCTCAGTGACCTTCTAACAGATGAAAACAGAAGTCTTATAGACATGAGTAACAGGTAGTAATTGCGGGCATTACTGGAATGATTTTATTTCCTTTCCAAAAATGTATCTAGCCAACCAAGGGAATGAATGCCTTGTATGAGTTGTTGTGTATTTGTTGTTGTTGTTGTTGTTGTTATCTTTAAAAGGAAAAAGAAAGGCATCAGAACCTATTTCAGAGAGCCTTTTATTGGGATATGGGTTTGCCCCATTGATCCCAAGATGTTGAAGATCGTTTTCATGGATCAGAGACCAAGCCTGCTCTGGGTCTGTGTAGCTGGCCTCATGTGGGCTTCTGTGGAGCCATATGATCTGAAACTTTATTCTTTTCCTTGACCAGATACAGTAACGTTTGCCAAAAGGACACCTTGAGGAAAAACTGTAATAATAACAGGAAAAAAATAATCTATCATTAAAAAAGAAATGAGCTTAACAGGAAGAGTCTCATGAGATCATGCAAGTTGAGAGCCAAGCATTGCAAACTCCTTTACCCTGCAGCTGCAACCCAGAGTTGAGGAGGAGCTGTGCCCTCAACATTCTTCAGAAATATCATTCCAGTCTGCAGCATCCCCATTCCCAGGTTTTTCCTGATACAGTACTGATTTACTCCCTAATGGATTTTCTCCTCCATTTAACTAAGAATTTCCCAATTTTTCTGGTAATTAAATATTTCCAAAGCAACCGAGCTTCCCCTGGAGTCAATGAGATCTACTTTTCTTAGTGACCCCATATAAAAATTTACTCCAAATGAAAAATGTTTCATGTGTAGGGGTGAAACAGAGCTCCTGAATTTCTTCATACTGAGAATAAAAACTACACCCTTTCCCAACCAAGTTCCACTAACCTGTTCTCTGGCTAAGCATAGACTAGCTAAATGTGCACACTTGACTTTTGTTTCTCTATATTGTAAGAGTTTCTGTGGGATCAGCAGAGAAACAGTCTAGCTGCTTCTCCCCAGTTTGATCCAATTGCATAAAATTCATTTTTTCATCAACTGCCTTATTTTCTACACAGGCAGGCAGCCATATCCAGCCACCCAGGATCCAGACAGGTTTCCTGGGCTGGCTATCAATAACAGGGGCAGTTAAAAATAACATCCTGGGCAGGAGGGTGTATTTCCATGGTAGAGTGCTTGCTTAGCATGCATGAGGCCCTGGGTTCCTTTTCCAGCAACAATTTTTTTAAAAAAGTAATAATTCCAACCTCCCATCATTGAGTGGAAGGAGTACTAACTTAGGGATTAGTCGTGGCTCTACCTCATTTGCACCTTTCAATCTGTTAATTAACATCACCAAGGCTCAGCACTCTCAATGTCATACAGGTTGAATATCCCTAATCCAAAATCCAATATCTGAAACTTTTTGAGCAACTCCATGGCATCACAAGTGAAAAATTCTATACTACATTTTGTGTACAAAAATTATTAAAAATATTACATAAAATTACCTTTAAGTTATGTTCAGAAGGCATATACAAAGCTTAAGTGAATTTTGTGTTTATACTTGTCCCATCGCCAAGATATGGCATTATGTATATACAAATTTTCCAAAATCCAAAAAAATCTTAAATCCAAAATACTTCTGGTCCCAAAAATTGGTATAATAATAATAATAGTAATTTAAAGGAAGGTTGTGACAATTCAGTGTCCATTATAGGTGGCATACATATCATGGTGCTTGACACAGGTAGTTTCTTTTTTTTTTTTTTTTTTTTTTTTTGTTGTTGTTGTAAACAAATGGGATACATGTTGTTTCTCTGTTTGTACATGGCGTAAAGGCATACCATTTGTGTAATCATAAATTTACATAGAGTAATGTTGTTTGATTCATTCTGTTATTTTTTCCCTTCCCCCCACCCCTCCCACCCCTCTTTACCCTCTATACAGTCCTTCCTTCCTCCATACTTCCCCCCTCCCTAACCCTAACTCTAACCCTAACACTAACCCTTCCCTCCCCCCCATTATGTGTCATCCTCCACTTATTAGCGATATCATTCGTCCTTTGGCTTTTTGAGATTGGCTTATCTCACTTAGCATGATATTCTCCAATTTCATCCATTTGCCTGCAAATGCCATAATTTTATCATTCTTTATGGCTGAGTAATATTCCATTGTATATATATACCACAGTTTCTTTATCCACTCATCAATTGAAGGGCATCTAGGTTGGTTCCACAGTCTGGCTATTGTGAATTGAGCAGCTATGAACATTGATGTGGCTGTGTCTCTGTAGTATGCTGATTTTAAGTCCTTTGGGTATAGGCCAAGGAGTGGGATAGCTGGGTCAAATGGAGGGTCCATTCCAAGTTTTCTAAGGAATCTCCACACTGCTTTCCAGAGTGGCTGCACTAATTTGCAGCCCCACCAGCAATGTATGAGTGTACCTTTCTCCCCACATCCTCGCCAACACCTGTTGTTGCTCATATTCTTGATAATCGCCATTCTAATTGGGGTGAGATGGAATCTTAGGGTGGTTTTGATTTGCATTTCTCTTATTACTAGAGATGTTGAACATTTTTCCATATGTTTCTTGATTGCTTGTAGATCTTCTTCTGTGAAGTGGCTATTCATTTCCTTAGCCCATTTGTCGACTGGATTATTTGAATTCTTGGAGTAGAGTTTTTTGAGTTCTTTATAGATTCTGGAGATTAGTGCTCTATCTGAAGTATGATTGGCAAAGATATTCTCCCATTCTGTAGGCTCTTTCTTCGCATTGCTGATAGTTTCCTTTGCTGAGAGAAAGCTTTTTAGTTTGAATCTATCCCAGTGGTTGATTCTAGCTTTTATTTCTTGTGTTATGGGAGTCCTGTTAAGGAAGTCTGATCCTAGACCAACAAGGTGAAGATTTGGACCTACTTTTTCTTCTATAATCTGCAGGGTCTCTGGTCTGATTCCGAGGTCCTTAATCCATTTTGAGTTTAGTTTCGTGCATGGTGAGAGATATGGGTTTAGTTTCATTCTGTTGCATATGGATTTCCAATTCTCCCAGCACCATTTGTTGAAGAGGCTATCTTTTCTCCATTGCATATTTTTGGCCCCTTTGTCTAATATGAGAAAATTGTATTTATTTGGGTTTGTGTCCGTGTCCTCTATTCTGTACCATTGATCTACCTTTCTATTTTGGTACCAATACCATGCCGTTTTTGTTACTATTGCTTTGTAGTAGAGTTGAAGATCTGGTATTGCAATACCCCCTGTTTCACTCTTCCTGCTAAGTATTGCTTTAGCTATTCTGGATTTCTTATTCTTCCAAATGAATTTCATAATTGCTTGTTCTATTTCTGTAAGGTACGTCATTGGGATTTTAATTGGAATTGCATTGAATTTGTATAGCACTTTAGGTAGTATGGCCATTTTGACAATATTAATTCTTCCTATCCAAGAACATGGAAGATCTTTCCATCTTCTAAGGTGTTCTTTAATTTCTTTCTTTAGTGTTGTATAGTTCTCATTGTAGAGGTCTTTCACCTCTTTTGTGAGATTGATTCCCAAGTATTTTATTTTTTTCGAGGCTATTGTGAATGGGGTAGTTTTCCTAATTTCTCTTTCTGAAGATTCATCACTTATGTATAAAAATGCGTTGGATTTATGGGCATTGATCTTGTAACCTGCTACTTTACTGAATTCACTTATGAGTTCTAAGAGTTTTCTGGTGGAATTTCCAGGTTCCTCTAAATATATAATCATGTCATCAGCAAACAGGGATAGTTTGAGTTCTTCTTTCCCAATTCGTATCCCTTTAATCTCTTTGGTTTGTCTAATTGCTCTGGCCAGAGCCTCAAGAACGATGTTGAATAGAAGTGGTGAAAGAGGGCATCCCTGCCTTGTTCCAGTTTTTAGGGGGAATGCTTTCAGTTTTTCACCATTTAGAATGATATTAGCCATGGGCTTAGCATAAATGGCCTTTACAATGTTAAGGAATGTTCCCACTATCCCTATTTTTTCTAGTGTTTTGAGCATGAAGGAGTGCTGTATTTTATCAAATGCTTTTTATGCATCTATTGAAATAATCATGTGATTCTTGACTTTAAGTCTATTAATGTGGTGAATTACGTTTATTGATTTCCTGATGTTGAACCAACCTTGCATCCCTGGGATGAAACCAACTTGATCATGGTGCACTATCTTTTTAATATGTTTTTGTATGCGATTTGCTAAAATTTTGTTGAGAATTTTTGCAGTGATGTTCATTAAGGATATTGGTCTGAAATTTTCTTTCCTTGATGAGTCTCTGTCTGGTTTAGGTATCAGGGTGATATTGGCTTCATAGAATGAGTTTGGGAGGGTTCCCTCCTCTTCTATTTTATGGAATACTTTGAGAAGTATTGGAATGAGCTCTTCTTTAAAGGTTTTGTAGAACTCGGCTGAGAACCCATCTGGTCCTGGACTTTTCTTTGTTGGTAGGCTTTTGATGACCTCTTCTATTTCAGTACTTGAAATTGGTCTATTTAAATTGTTTATGTCCTCCTCGTTCAGTTTAGGCAATTCATATGTCTCTAGAAACCTGTTGATGCCTTCAAAATTTTCTATTTTGTTGGAGTATAGATTTTCAAAATAGCTTCTAATTATGTTTTGTATTTCAATCCTGTCTGTTGTGATATTTCCTTGTTCATTCCGAATTTTAGTGATTTGGGTTTTCTCTCGTCTTCTCTTTGTTAGTGTGGCTAAAGGTTTATCAATTTTGTTTATTTTTTCGAAGAACCAACTATTTATTTTGTCAATTTTTTGTATTGTTTCTTTTGTTTCAATTTCATTGATTTCAGCTCTGAGTTTAACTATTTCCTGTCTTCTACTACTTTTGATGCTATTCTGTTCTTCTTTTTCTAGGGCTTTGAGCTGTAGTGTTAGGTCGTTTATTTGTTGAGTTTTACTTCTTTTATTAAATGCGCTCCATGAAATAAATTTCCCTCTAAGTACTGCTTTCATAGTGTCCCAGAGATTTTGATATGATGTTTCTTTGTTCTCATTTACCTCTAAGAATTTTTTAATTTCCTTCCTAATATCTTCTGTTATCCATTCATCATATAATAGCATATTGTTTAATCTCCAGGTGTTGGAATAGTTTCTGTGTTTTACTCTTTCATTTAGTTCTAACTTCAATCCATTATGATCTGATAGAATACATGCTAGTGTCTCTATCTTCTTGTATTTGCTAACATTAGCTTTGTGGCATAATATATGGTCTATTTTAGAGAAGGATCCATGTGCTGCTGAGAAGAAAGTGTATTCGCTCTTGGTTGGATGGTATATTCTATAAATGTCCGTTAAGTCTAAATTATTGATTGTGTTATTGAGATCTATGGTTTCTTTGTTCAATTTTTGTCTGGAAGATCTGTCCATTGGTGAGAGAGGCGTGTTAAAATCACCTAGTATTATTGTGTTATGGTCTATTTGGTTTCTGAAATTGAGAAGGATTTGTTTGACATACATGGATGAGCCACTGTTTGGGGCATAGATGTTTATGATTGTTATATCTTGCTGATTTATGCTTCCCTTAAGCAGTATGAAATGACCTTCTTTATCCCTTCTGACTAACTTTGGCTTGAAGTCCACATTATCGGAAATGAGGATGGATACTCCAGCTTTTCTGCTGAGTCCATGTGCATGGTATGTTTTTCCCCATCCTTTCACCTTTAGTCTATGGGTATCTTTTTCTATGAGGTGAGTCTCTTGCAGGCAACATATTGTTGGATCTTTCTTTTTAACCCAGTCTGCCAGTCTATGTCTTTTGATTGATGAATTCAGGCCATTAACATTCAGGGTTATTATAGAGATATGATTTGGTTTCCCGGTCATTTGGTTCATTTTTTAAATTTTTTTTATTCATTTGTTTGACACAACTTGTTTCCTCCTTTATTTGACAATTCCTTTAGGATAATTCCTCCCTTTGCTGATTTGCTTCTTTGTTTTTCATCTCTTCCTCATGGAGTATTTTGCTGAGAATGTTCTGTAATGCTGGCTTTCTTTTTGTAAATTCTTTTAGCTTTTGTTTACCATGGAAGGATTTTATTTCATCGTCAAATTTGAAGGTAAGTTTTGCTGGGTATAAGATTCTTGGTTGGCATCCATTTTCTTTCAGGGCTTGAAAAATGTTGTTCCAGGCCCTTCTAGCTTTTAGGGTCTGGATTGAAAAATCTGCTGATATCCATATTGGTTTCCCCCTGAAAGTAATTTGGTTCTTTTCTCTCACAGCCTTTAAAATTCTGTCTTTATTTTGTATGTTTGGTATTTTCATTATAATGTGCCTTGGTGTGGGTCTGTTGTAATTTTGTGTATTTGGAGTCCTATAAGCCTCTTGAACTTGATTTTCCACCTCATTCTTCAGATTTGGGAAATTTTCTGATATTATTTCATTGAATAGGTTGTTCATTCCTTTGGCTTGTTTCTCTAGGCCTTCCTCAATCCCAATAATTCTTAAATTTGGCCTTTTCATGATATCCCATAGTTCTTGTAGATTCTGTTCATGATTTCTTACCATCTTCTCTGTTCAACTTTGTTTTCAAGGTTAAATATTTTGTCTTCAATGTCTGAGGTTCTGTCTTCCAGGTGTTCTATCCTATTGGATATGCTTTCTATGGAGTTCTTTATTTGGTTTATTGTTTCCTTCATGTCAAGGATTTCTGTTTGGTTTTTTTTCAATATCTCTAACTCTTTATTGAAATGATCTTTTGCTTCCTGTATTTGCTCTTTTAACTGTCGATTGGTGCGATCAATCAATGCTTGCATTTGCTCTTTCATCTCATCATTCAGTGCGTGCATTTGCTCTTTCTTCTCATCGTTTGCTTCTCTGATCATTTGAATTATGTACATTCTGAACTCCTTTTCTGTCATTTCTTCTGCCATGCTGTCACTGGGTGTTATTGATGTAACATCTAGATTTGTTTGCAGCATTTTCTTTCCTTGTTTTCTCATATTGTTCAGGTATCAGAGGACCGCTGAGATATTGCAGATTTCCTCTATTGACTTACAATGTCCCTGAATATTTCTATATATATCCCCCCTTAGCCTTCAGTAGACTGAAGTCTTGGAGGAAGTTGATAATGTGGTGCTCCACAAGGACGCTGCCTCTCTAGGAGTGGTGGCCTTCAGGTGGGGTATAATCCCTGCTAGTGGGCAGAGGTGCCTCCACTTGTTGCCCAATGGTCATCCAAAGGGGACCTAGGCTGTGGGCTGAGGCAAGGCCTGTTTGGGCCTGAGTCTCTGGTTTTACCATCCTTGTGGGGAAACCTCACCCAGCAGGGAAGACTCACCCGGTGGGGAGGTCTCGCTGGTCAGTTCCCTCCTAGAGGTTCCCCTCAATTTACAGCTACCGCCTGGGCTGGGCTGCCTTCCTCTGCAAAGTTCCCAGGGGCCCGGCCCTACCTCCTGGGCCTGGGAGCCTCACCCTTTGCAGATGACTCTCCTTAGGCTGCCCTTCCTCAGAGAATCTGCCTGCAGGCCTGGAACCTTCGCTCCGCCCTAAGCCTGTCTCTGTGCGGCTCTTCCACCAAGAAGCCTCCTAGATCCTGGGACCCTGCTCTGCACCTGATCGCCTGGCTATGCGGCCCCTCCTCTGAGCAGCCACCTGGGGCCCTGTACAATCGCTCTGAGTCCCAGAGACCCGCCACAGGCCTCTTCCTCCAGACAGCCGCCCAGTATTCCGGTGCGGTCACTAGGAGTCCAAGAAGCTCACTGCGTGCCTCCACCTCCACCAACCACCCGTAGCCCTGGGCAATCAATCACTCCGCGTCGAAGTGACCCTCCCCGTTCCTCCTCCTTCTCCAGATAACCCCCGGGGTGTTCAGGAGCAGTCGCTCTGAGTGGCTCTGAGTCCACGTGACCCGCAGCACAGGTCCTCTGGGCAACCGCCCGGAGCTCTGGTGCGGCCACTCAAGACCAAGCGACCCACCACGCTTCTCCTCCAGGCAGCCCCCCTGTGTTCAGGAGCTGTCACTTTAAGTCCAAACAACTCACCACTCGCCTTCTCCTCTGAGCAGCCGCCTGGAGCGCTAATGCAGTCACTGCGAGTCCAAAGGACCCGCCGCGCTCCTCCTCCTCCTCCTCCTACTCCTCTGGGCAGGCCCCGGTGTTCAGAAGTGGTCTGAGTCCAAACAGCTCGCCACGCAGCCCCTTCTCTGGCAACCGCCTGTAGCTCTGGTGTAGTCACCCCGAATCCAAGCGGCCGTGCTCCTCTTCCTCCTCCTCGTCCTCAGGGCAGGCCCCGGTGTTCAGAAGCGTCGTTCTGAGTCCAAACAGCTCGCCGCGCAGCTTCTCCTCTGGCAACCGCCTGTAGCTCTGGTGCAGTCACTCCGAATCCAAGTGGCCACGCTCCTCCTCCTCCTCCTCAGGGCAGGCCCCGGTGTCCTGAGTCCACACAGCTCTCCTCGCCACTCTTCCCCTGGGCAGCCGCCGGAGCCCCAGTGGTTGCTCCGAGTCCCAGCGCTGTGCCGAGCGGCCTCCTTTACGGTGCTCCCAGCTGTCCGAGTTCACTGCTCCAGCGGGGGGAGGGGCGTCTCGCCGGCAGTTCTACTTCACAAAGTTTCCTGCGTTCCGGGACCACCGTCCCATCCGGGATGCCTCCCCAGGGGGTGAGAGTCACCCGGCTGCTTTGAGTTGGTCCCAAGCGTCTCAATATCTCCTCTTTTGAATCCTGAGTCGTGGAGCAACATGAAATGCAGCCACCCTCTAGGCCGCCATCTTGAAACCACCGGTAGTTTCTTAATAATGGTGCTTACTCTTTGCCCACTTCACAAAAAACACTTGTCACATGATCTTGGAAATAGTCTGTGAACAGACTCCCTACCAATATGAAGCCACAGAAGTCTATTGGAGGGAAGATGTGCAAAAATCACCTTGCCATGGCAGTGTCTTGAAAACTTTCGTTCCACATGCAGCTTCAGTGCTTGCAAAGTGTTAGGTGCCCTTTTAGAGTGAAAAAAAATATATGAACCCAGTCAAGCAACTGCTAAGGCAAATAGCCTGGGGCAAAAGAGGAGAAATGCCAGACTGGTTGTACCAGGTATCCTATTATAAGCAAAAAATGTTCCATGGGGCCAGGGCGTGTTTTTTTGTTTTGTTTTGTTTTGTTTTGTTCTTTTTTTGTGGTAGGTACCCAGGGGTGCTTTTCTACTGCATACCCCTCCAGCCCTTTATATTTTTTATTTTGAGACAAGGTCTCACTAAGTTGCAGAGCCTGGCCTTGAACTTGTGATCCTCCTCACCCAGCCTCCCAAGTAACTGGCATTATAGGCACCTGACTTTGCAAGGCCTTTTAACTACTCCCAGTAAATCTTTCCCCACTGAGTTGAGTTCTAATCTGGGAGTGATCACCTCTTGCTAAAATCAGGCTAAAGCCCTCCTTCCACAGATTCCAGGTAATACTGTCCAGCTTGACTCAAAGTGATGAAGTTCCCAAGGCATAATGACCTGTTCCATTATTTTAGGTTTGTATGTCAAGATGGCCCCCAAGTTGAATAGTGTTTACCTTGTACACTTTTCAGACAGTTGATTAAGAACCATAGGAACTTTAGCCCAAAGCACAATAGGGGAGTGAACGATTTCCAAGTTGATTTTTTACTATATTGTGACCAACACAGCTCAAGTCTTAACACAGTCCAAAAGGAAACAGCCCAGGAGCCAGGTTTTATCCATAGTAGGAAAATGTCTCTGGAGCACATGGTAATTTTGTCCTAGACTGACCACATGCACTTCAAATGGTTTCATCCGTCTGTCTCAGTATATGAGGAAACATGGAAGAATGTAGAGATGGTATCATTTCTAATTCAATCAGGGAGAAAGCAAAATTGAAGCATAGATTTCCCACCCCGCTTGCTGTCTTGCAGTGCTTAGTGCTCTGGGTAAGGAAAGGAACCCTAATTGCTCAGGCAATTTTGTGAATGTTTCTGAGGGCAGTGAGTCAGGGAATATAAAAGTCACTGACAAATTTAAGTCTGAGTCTTATAATTTAGATTTATGTTCCCAGCCCAATGATTGGGAGTTTTCATCTTCCTTAGCATCTCCCCTGAGACTTTGTAGTGCATACATGGTGTGGCATGGGGGAAGCCATCTGAAACGATGAGCCAATCTTTCTTAAAAGTTACAGCAAAATTATCAGTAACTTTTTATGGTGGTTTTGTTGTTGTTTGTTTTTATTATTGTTGTTTTAATGCAGGAGATTGAACCAAAGACCTCATACTTGATAAGCACACGTTCTACTACTGAGTTCACCCTCCAACCTTTCCAGTAACTTGATAAAACAAATAGAAAAGTTCTTAAGAAACAATCTGTATTAGAAAGTAGCATGTGGGTCCTCTTCAAGAAAACTTCAAATCAAATTGCAGTGCCATTTCTTCTTGGAACATGGCCCCAGTTAACGCTTTTGACCTACCCAAGATGTGGCTTAGTCGTAGAATGCTTGCCTAGTCTGCATAAAGCCATGGAATTGATCCCAAGCAGTGGGGTGGGGGCACCCTAGGTCATTAGTCTCTTAGCAGGTAGGAACCCCATATTCTCTTAGTACACAGTGTCCCCTAAGGCAAAGATCTTGTCTGTTTGTCACTGGTGTGCCTGAGAACCTGGCACACTGCCTGACTTGAAAGAGGAATTCAATTTGTTGGATCAATGGTAGGATGAATGGATCCCTGCAGCCATCCTATTGACAGATAGGGGAAACACAATGAAAATCAATCTCAGGCCTTTCCTAAGGCCTTATCAGATTCAGATTTCATTCAAGCTTTCCCAAGCTAAAAAATTGATCTCATTGAAGATAGGAAGGGGAGAGGAGATAAGAGAAGTCAGGTAATGGGTACCACAGTACAGTGAGATAGGAGGAATTAGCTTAGATTATGCAGCACCTTATGGCCACTATAATGTACAACAATGTATTATAATATTCTAAATAATTGGGAGAGTCCAAAAGGTCCCAGCACGCAGAATTGATGAATGTTTGAGGAAATGGAAATGCAAATTAATAATTACATTGTTTACATACATTAAATTATCATTCTATAGCCCATAAACATATACAGCTATTATGTGTTGATTAAAGATTTTTAACTTAAAAAAAAAAAAAAAGAAGGAGGAATGGGAAAACAAACCAGAAATGAATTGAGGGTAGAGGGAGATAAAACCCGTAAGTTTACTGATCTCACATGTGATTCCCACAGTTGCCTGAAGCCCCGAAGCATGCTCAGCAGCTGATCCCCCCTAGCATTGAGGGTAGGATGGAGGAGAAAAGCTGCCAGCTGAGGGCCTGGGCAGACACCACTGCTCAAGTATCATATGTGTTCCTCCATTCTCTCCAGGAATCAGACACAACTAAAGGCTCCTGGCAGCTCTTACACATCAGCTGAGAGGAGGTTGTCCTGTTAGGAAAAATATTTCTTTCAGGATGATATATGAAGCTCATGCAGGCAGTGACTTTTCCAAAACAGAGCCTCAGGTCAGGCCCAAAGCCTTTTTCCTATTTAGGATAAGGCCCAGATCCTAGGAGCTATTTCCTTTTGGTATGTGTGAGGCTGTAATTGGCCTCACCGTGACCTGAGATCTGCCTGCCCTGACTTAGTGACGACTCAGCCTTGGAAATTATTCCAAACTTTCATCCCACTTTTAGCTGGAAAGTCCCTAAGCATTGCTATTGCACTGAGGCATGTGAAGTGGAAGGGCTGGGTGCATCTTGGCCATTCCTAGCCTGACCTGGCTGGTTAGGCTTTGACTTTCTCTACCAGCTTCTGTCATTGATTTTTTTTTTTTTTTTAGAAACAGGGTCTTGCTGGGTTGCTCAGGCTGCCCTTAAACTCCTGGGCTCAAGTGATCCTCTTGCCTCAGCCTCTTGAATAGCTGGGTGTGAACCACTGTGCCCCAAATACCAGTGATTTTTTTTTTTTTTTTACCTGCTCTCCTGCAGTCTCTTCTCCTAGGCCCTTCCATTAGTTGATGGCAGAGGGGACCTGGGAGGGATGTTGTGTTTGTCACAGTGTTATGGCTACCCCTTAGTCCTCCCCCACTATTATGTCTTTTGCTCTCTCAGTCTGTCTTCACCATCTGGCTAATGTGGCCACCCCTTGCAAAGGACAGAGAATCAAGAATGTTGAGCTCATTGATTTATTTATTTTTTTTACATATCCCCATGGCACTTTGAGGTTATGGCTAAGAATATTAAGCATATTTGGCAGTTGGTAAGTTTTGAATACTTGCCAAGTATCCTGTAAGTTCCACCTTCCCTTTGGAAAAACAACCAGCCCTCAGGGGACTCCCTGCCAAGGCATTCCCTTGTTGCTGAAAACCTGGGGTGAGTTTGAGCTCTACATGGATGTGACTGGATGTGCCTGGTAGGACAGGCATAGCAAAGTAGCTCCACTTCCACCTTAATTTTTACAAAAACTCCACAGTGAATCACTTAAAGATTCTATGACCCAGAACATCCTTTCCCCAGAGGCCTGATGTGTGAATGATCTGAATAGTTCTGAGTGCTTCTGATTTCTTTTTTGTTTGTTGTAGCCAAGCTCAGAATTAGATCAACATTTCCCTTCTGAGCCTAGACTCTGGGTTTGTACTGCCAAGTTCTGATGCTTGATGATCCATTTGTCTGTGGAGCTTATAGCCTCTCCAGAGAAATAATACCAGGAGAAAGGCAGAATGTCTGTAGTTCCAGATGCCAGATTCTCTGCACCAGTTCACTTCACGAAGTTCTACATTCTTCATATCAAAAATCATGGTGAGCAGGCAGATGATAGTGAAGCCTCTGAAAGGGGCACACAGACTCGGACTCACTATGGAAATGCACCTTCTTTTTCTTTTTGTGTTATAGTCAAGAGAGAGCAAGGTCATCTCCAAATTATTGCTTTCCTCCTCAGATGCAACTCTTGGTTCCTTTGCTCAGGAGCTGCGTGAACTTAGGCAGCTTATTTAATGTCTCTGAATTTCAGTTACCTACTTTGCAAAATAATGATGCCTACTTGTCACAGATATTTTTTAAAATCTGTTAACTGCATATCCTCTAAATGCCTTCCTTGAGGGCCCAGGATGGGGGGTAGTGCTAAATTGCCCTTCTGTGTATTCCCATGGTATACCATATGCATGCATTAGTCATAGCACTTGATACTTTATGCTGAAATGCTGCCTACAGGACTCTCTTAGGAATAGCCTATGGCTCTTTAGGAAGAGAGTGTTTTCAACTGCTGTGTATCCCAAGGTCTTAGTAGAATTTCTGGCTGTGTGTATCATCCATTAAAAACAGACTTTCTTTCTTGAGTATCTTTCTTGATGAGTGTTAGTTGTTTGTTTTCCCTGAAGTGATAGTTCTCATTCTGTTTTTCTTTTCCATCCAGGAAAAACAAAAACAAAAAAACAAATACTGAATTTTATTTTGTATTTGTGGAGTTCTGGGAAAGCTTATACTTGGGTGCTTGTTTCACATTTATTTCCCTTTCTATTTCAGAACAGTTGCCAGAAATATGATTGGAAGGAGAAAATCAAATGGTAGTGTAGTCCAGGAATCCTCAGCTTTCTTATCTTTATTATGTAGGGGCTGTGGATTTTGATGAGAAAAGAGAAGACTGATGTGGGAATGATGAACCTAGAACATGCCAACAGATTTTGCTTTTTAGTGAAGATTTTCTAGTAAACTTGAAAGAAGCTGTTTGGTGGAAGATCCCAGTAATTCTAGAAGATGCACTGAGACTTGATCCTATGCCTCTCTAGATTCATGAAAATGTGCTTTCTAATGCATTTGTAAAAGGAATTCAAAATACTGTACACAAAACAAGTGTTAGACCTCCAGAACATTTTATGTACAATCTGTCATAACACAAAAATTACTAAACCAGTATTCCCACTCCTTTCCTTTAGTCAAACTTCACATGATAAACCACCTGTCACTCAAAATGGTGTTATTTGGGTAACCCAGCATTATCTCTTAGTGTTCAGAATGTCACAGAAACTAGGGGCCTGCCCTGGCCAGATGACAAGGCTATTCAGAACCCATTCACCCCTACATTCCTGCCTCTCTTCCTCCACCTCATGTCTACCCCTCCTTGAAGGTCTAGTAAATCCTAAATGCAAGTGCTGTTACTTGCATATGTCATAGTTTATGCTGCCTCTTCCCATCTTTTCTTTGTCGTGTGACTCTCTGTAATCCAGAACAGATGGATTCCACATACCTATGTAGAAATGCACACAAATTGGTGCTAAAAATGTTACCAGACATCAGATGTATTGCTTACCTTATGTTAGACTTAAATAGCAGAAGAAGGTAACTGAAATGTCTGTGGCACAGACTCACATACATACATCCCAAACATGTATATATGTTTATAAGTTCATTCACTATTCATAATAACCCTGGAAGGTGGGCATTCTCTTCATTTGTAGGCCTGGATATGAGCTCTGAATAGTTACATAATTTTTCTAAGATCCTTCAGCCAGTTGCTGATGGAATCCAGAGGTCTAAACTGGATTTGTACCTACATACATATTTGTGTGCAACATCACTTTGCAGTGAACAACCACAGAATAAACGGTGAGCCTCCTCTGACCAAAACTGAGACAGTAAGGAGTATCAAAAAGGAACAATGAGGGCTAGGGTTGTGGCTTAGTGGTAGAGTGCTTGCCTAGCATGTGTGAGGCACTGGGTTCAATTCTCAGCACTGCATAAATATGAATCAATAAATGAATAGTCCATCAACAAGTCTAAAAAAATTTTTAAAAGGAATAATGAGCCAAGCACAGTTGTGCATGCTATAATCGCAGCAGCTCAGGAGGTTGAGGCAGGAGAATTGCAAGTTCGAAGCCAGCCTCAGCAACAGAGCAAGCCCCTAAGCAACTTAGTGAAACCCTATCTTAAAATAAAAACAATAAAGGACTGGAGATGTGGCTTAGTGGTTAAGCACCCCTGGGTTCAATCCCTGGTCCCACCCCCACAAAAAAAAAAAAAAAGAAGAAATAATGATGGCAATAGAGGTGACAAGAAACATTCTAGATTAAGGGAGACTAAAGAAACATAGAAGCCAAACCCAACATTTTAGTTCAAAAAAATCCATGAGTCAAAAGTGGTACTCAAACATATACTAAAGAATGACAGTGGAGTTAGAATAACAGAATTATGAATTATGAAAATCACCTTTTTGAGACCCCAGTATACTGACTGACTCAGGAAAAGATCAGCTGACTTTCAGACCACTAGATGGAAGAATGCTAGAGCAGGGTACTCATATAGTTTCTAAGTATCACCCCACATATGAGTGATATTTACAGAGAGGAAAGTGTGCCTTTGTGTTGGAGAGATGATGAGTACCACTTTATCCATATGGTAAAGCTAAATAACCACGGCAGAGGGGCACAACATCACCAATGTGGTATTCTTGTCCTACACATTGTTTACCATGAATCTGACCATGGGAGACAGACAAATTCACAACATGAGAAGGTCTGCAAAACAGCTTGCCCAGCTACCTTGAAGTCAGCCAAAAAGTGCATGAACCTTGACTAGATCCCAGATCATCCCAGTGGTTGCCTGGGTCTGTTGGAAGGACTTACCTTCTCTGTGAAAGCTGCTTTAGAGTCATTTAGCTCCTGGCAGTGAGAACAGCTACCCCAAGGTGTAGCCCACTTCCCCTTCACCCCACCCAGACACTGTCACCAATTACATTGTCTCTTGTCTGGATATAGCCAAAGGTTCAGGGTGATGCAGAGTAGATGTGGACATACAATCTGTTTCTCCTATTTAGGGCAGTTCTGCCACTCTCCTGCCAGCATCCTTTCTAAGCCTTGGCTTTCAGTCCACCCTACGTTCTGACGTCATGTGAGGGCTGTCCATCCTCTCATGAAAATGCATGGTGGCTGCTTTGGTCACCTAGATGTTGAGTTCAGTGCCCGTATTATGTCATCAGGACTTTGCTTTTTTGCTTACCTTGCAGGTTCCAGTGTGAATGGCCTGGAGGAGCCCAGCATTGCCAAGAGGCTGAGGGGCACCCCTGAGAGAATCGAGCTGGAGAACTACCACCGGTCTGTGAAACGGGCAGAGGAGCTGGAGGAGGTACCTGAGGAAACACAAGCTGAGCACAACCTGAGCAGTGTACTGGACAAGGGCACCGAAGAGGATGTTGCCAGCAGGTCAGCCTGTGCCTGTGGCTTGCCCAACTACCCAGGGGCAGTGGTCTCACCACAGCCTTCAGAGGAATATTCCACCTTGTTGGGGAGGGCAGCATCGGCACTGTATAAACTCCATGGGTTGGAATCTTGACTCTTGGCTTTCTAGCTGTGGAACTCTAGACAAGTAGTCCCTGTATGCCTGAGTTTCCTCATCTGCAAAGTGAAACTAATATTAGTGCCTTCCTCACAGAATTGGTAAAAGGATTTAAAGGGGCAGATAGGTATAAAGTGTTTAAAACAGTACTTGGCACATGTAAGTACTTGTGGGTTATTTAGTGTGGTGCTTATCATGTGCATTTGTTCATCCTAATGGGATCCTGTGAGATAGACAAGAGCATTTTTTGTCACCTTATAGATAAGGAAATTGATGGTAACTAAGAGTAGAGCTAAGATTCCAGTTTAGGTTTTCTGGGTTCATTGCCAGGATTCCTCGTATTTTCCCTGCTTCCCTGTGATCTATCCTCCCCTGCTCCATCTAGGTTCTTATTTCTAAATCAACATCAGTAGTTATTATTATTATTAATATATTACCTGTAGGTCTCTGCACAATGCAGGTGTCTCTCACTAGATAGGGCAAGGCCCATAAGGATCACATTCATAAGATTTACTTCACATTTCATGTCCTTAGGACTTTATTAATCATTGAAAAGGTAACAGAAAAGAGATAAGTCATACTGTGTTGCCCTTGAATGGTTGTTTAGAGTCAGGCAGTTCCATGGAAGTAGGTAGCACCAGAGTTGGATTAGGAGGTGACTCAGTCCCAAGTTCACTGCAAAGTCTTAGGGAAGCCACCCTCTCCTGTGGGTAATGAGAGGGGCAGAAACCTCGCATGCCAGAGACCACATTCAAGCGTCTTATGCTTAACCCATCCCTGTGTTTAAATCTGTTTGATCCCTTTGGGTGCTGTGCATACTCCTTCCCCCACAGGAGTCCCTGCATCTATCGCATCTTCCCCAGGTGTCACCGGAGAAGGATGGGTGCTGAGAGAGAACAGAAGATAAAAAAGAAGAGGCAAAATTAACATAGGCCAGACTATCTTGTGGAACTTCTAGGTCAGAGCCCTAACTGCAGCCCCAGATGTGGAGACTTCTGGTTGACCTTTGAGAACATTTGAATCAGACATTGCGTACTTGTTATCAGCTATGATGAAAGGATGTGTGGAGTTAAAGAAAGCAGTGCATTTTTTAAGGCCTTAGAATATTTCTTGGAAGATGTTCATTGGGCAGAGCTGTGTTCAGCTGTATCCAGATCTGCTACAGACATGCAGAACCACTACTTGCGCTGACTCTACAGACTGCCTTTTTATGCATTTCAGGGGCAACTTGTCTCTTGGTACCAACAGTTCTGAAGCTGTCACTAATTGCACATCATTGTCACATAGCTCTGCCTCTCATCCAAAGACAAACCCATGGGAACATACCTCACCCTCCTGTGCTTACAGAAGGGAGATCCACATACTACTTGATGTTGCCAGCTTTGCGGTGAGGAAGGGAGATCCCTTCATCTAAGTACATTGATGAACCCTTAAGCAGAGTTGATGACTTTTCCTTGAGTCAGATGTAAAATCAGTCAGCATCTCTGCAGTGCAACAAATGCCCCCATCTAGTTTAAACTCAAATTAAAAAAAAAAAGAAAGAAAGAAAGAAAGAAAAGAAAAGGCAAAGGCTGGGGAAGTGGTTCAACAGTAGAATACTTGCCTAGAGCATCTGCAAGGCCCTAGATTTAATCCCCAGCACTACAAAAAGAAAAAGGAAAAAATTTTTAAAAAGAGCCTTTTAGAAAAAAGAAAAAAATAAAAATAATAAAAAATTAGCATCAGCTGCTGCACAAAATGAAGAAAGTTCTCTCAGAGAAAGGCCCAGAGAAAGTGGCTATAGATTTTGTCTTCCCCAGGGAAAAGCAGAAAGATGCAGGAAATGGGCCATGTATTATTTCCATCTTCCATACAACACCAAACATGGAATGAGGAGCTTTCATCTCTTAGCCCTTCTTGAAGACATGTTAGACCTGAAGATTAGAAATGACTTAGTTTGAAGGAATTATCCATTCCAACCCAGGAACACACTTTTCACAGGTTCAGAGAATTCAACTCAGGCATCTGCTCAGAACATGGCTGAAATATCAGGATCAAACAGACCTAGACTTGAAGCCAAGTTCTACCACTTACTGGTTGTGGGCAAGTTACTTAGCCTTTCTCTGCCTTAGTTTCCTCAACAGCAAAGGATGCTGTCTCATAGGCTTATTATGAAGATTAAATCAGATAAAGCAGTCAACAAAATGCCATTGGCCATTACATCCAAAGTCAGCAATCACTGTCTATTTTTTACCTTATAGGTCCATTCACAGTGCATATGTCCTCTCTAGTTGGGGCAGGACCAGGGATTCTTGTATTGGTTTTCTTAAACAGACAAGCTGGGTTTGTCTCACTCGCCCTGCCCTAGAGCACTGGTGACTTTCCATACATCATAACTACCCAGAGGACTTGCTAAAGCACATGTTGCTGGAATGAGTACTGATTCTGAGTCAAGGAAAAACCCAAGAATTTTCATTTTTAAATAGTTTCCAGGGGATACTGCTCTGCGATTTGCAAATTGCCATATGATAAATACCTGGGACATTTGGAGAAATAATAATTTCAAGATCCTCCTATTCAAGTGTCAGTCAGGAATGTCTGTTTTTAACAGGTATCCTAGGTGAGTCTTAAAATCAGATTTATGGTTTTGTTCACACAAGTGGCCCAAGTCCTAAACCTTGTCACAAACTGAACCCAGGGCTAATCAGCTTCCTGACCCTTCCTTGGAGACAAGATGGGAGCCTATCTTCTGGAGAAGAGTCTAGAAATGGCACATGTATTTTTCTGTATAGCATGACCAGGTGACCAAAGAGGAGGGAGTTCCAGCTGTTTGATTTTAGTATCGTTCCCTCATTGCCTGCCTCAGAGAATTTGCCCTGGGCAAGGAAGATGGCTCATGCAGTATCCACCTGCTGGCAACTTTAGTATTTACAGATCTGTGGTTCTAAAGAACAATCAGTTAGTACTGGAACAGACAGGAGGGCTTTGGGATGGAGCTGCCAACATCACAGACTTCCCAAAAGATATCAGCAGTCCACTCCAAATGGTTCAATCCTCCCTCAAAATAAGACCACAAAGAAAAGCCACTCCTACAAGGTTGACCATAAATAAATGGGAGTTCTTGCCCCTCCCCCATCTCTCTCTCTCTCTCTCTCTCTCTCTCTCTCTCTCTCTTTCTCTGTGTGTGTGTGTGTGTGTGTGTGTGTGTGTGTGTGTGTCTCAATTTTTTTGCACCTTTATCTCTCTCCCTCCCTCTCGCCCTTCCTTCCTCCCTCCTTCTCCCCATTTTCAGCACAGGTAGTAACATGAGCCACTGCTGAGCAGGATGCTAGGTCGAGCACACATCAGATTTCCACCATGTAATGATCACTGGGCAACATATATCTTCTCTAGACATTTGCTTCAGATGCCTTACTGAGTGTTCACATAGTTGTCAGGGTGAGTGTGCACTAGGAGTGTGTTTGAGCCAGAGAACACATTGCAGAGTCTCTCATTAGGAGAAGCTCAACTTAAAGAGAAAAAATGGTGATGTACAAAAGTTTCTCTCTGAAAACCACCCTGGAGCTTTGGGTGGTCCCCATGCAGAGTCTGCCCCATGCACGATGGAGCCTGCTTTAGTTGCCATCCTTGCCTTTTCAAGGAAAATACAGGCCACCAGAAAACTGGATCATGATTCACTGCCTGGGCTTGCCACCCTGAGAGCTGCCAGTACTGAAGTATTATTGAGTTCTTAGAGAACCACCAAAGAGGACACAGCATGGTGTGTGGTGTGGGGATGCTGGAAATCCTGACTCCTCTTCACACCCACCTCCTTAGGCTGCGCTTTCATCATTTTTAAAAATGGGGGAAGTATAGCCATATGTGATGGTGCATGCCTGTTCATGCCAGTGACTTGGGAGGCTCAGGAAGGATTTTAAGTTCAAGGCCAGCCTGGACAACTTAGCAAGACCCTGTCTCAAAATAGAAGATAAAAATGAATGGTAATGTAGCTCAGTGGTAGAGCACTCCTAGGTTCAATCCTCAGTACCAAAAAGAAAAACTGAAAAAATACAAGATGAGTATCCCTCATCTGAAACACTGAGGACCAGAAGGGTTTCAGATTTCCAAATTTTTCTACTTTGGAATATTGGCATAGACTTTACCAGTTGTGCAGTTCTAATCTAAAACTCCGAAATCTAAAATTCTCCAAAAGCCAAAACTTTTTGAACATCATGTCAAGTGCTCAAGTTTTAGCTTTTGAATTTTTGAGTTAGGGGACATTTAGCCTGTAATAGTAGCTGTGCCCTAGAGTAGCTGTTTAGCTAAGTGAGCAAATATGAAGGAAGTTGCCTTTTAAAAAAAAAAAGAAAGAAAGAAAGAAAAGAAAGAAAATTAACAATGATTTTTTTTTTTTTTTAACTAACAAAAAACAAAATTAAAAAAATTAACAAGGAAGTGCCACATGGTACATGGCCATCCTCGGGGCTCAGTTGACCTTCAGCATTACTGTCCTTCACCATTACTGTTGTCCTTGGATCTTTCCTTCCTGACACAGCAAAACCTTGCTTAGCTCAGTTAAGTTGAGCAGACCTTGTCTTTTTACAATCCATGTGTTTATCAGTTTTGTTTCCTCCAGCCAGACCCCTCAATTTCTCAAAGAGAAACTACCTGAAGGAAAACTTAGGGAAAGTGCTTCAAGATGTGTAATTAAATATAAATTGTCTCAGAAAGAATCTTTTCTGGATATTCTTTTAATTGAAAAGGTCAGCTTGTTTTGGCCAGGCTTTGCCAAGGGAGCTCCCGAAGTATCTCTAACAATTCTGAAATTAGGGGAAACCAGCCTTGACCTTCCTGTTTGTGGTCCCTGAGCATTCCACCTATCTTGCCTCTGCTAGGCCCTGTGATAAGTACTCTAGGAAGCAGAGCAGCCCTGTCCCTGCTCTGAGAGGTAGGGCAGTTCTGGCGGAGAAGCAGACCCTAAGTGGCCACACAGGACACCGTATTGTTACAGGACAAAATTGGATACCAGCTTTGAGGGAAAGGTAATCTTGATAACTAGATTTTCTGACCCACATAATTCCTGGGAGGCTGTATCCTGAGACCACACCAGTTTTCCCCAGAAGGAGGTAGATGTTAGTTGTCTGTATTACATTTTTTTTTTTTCCATTGGTATAAGGATTCTTTCCACTGCAAAAGTTTCCAAGCTGTAGTCCAAGGGGGTCCACCTCACTACAGATACCTCCTTCTTTTCCTCCAATTTCAACAGCCCAGGTCCAGAGAGATTCAGGAGTTGGGGTCGGCCAGAGAATATAAAATGAGCCTTGAGGTGCTGTATTTACATTGTGAATCTTATGTGAAATTAGGGGCCTGGCCAGCTCCAGAGACTGCTCTTAGGTCCTGTGAAAAAGATGGCATGGAAAGGAGCAATTGGCAGATCCTTTCAGATTTTCTCTGTCCATTACATGGAGAGGGAGTCTGGTTTGCCTCTTTGGGATATCCAGGAACAAATAGCAAAAAGCCTCTTGGAAGTGGGCTAAGCGTGCAACTTAACGAAGAAAGGCAAAGGTTGAATTTTTTGTTTTCTTTCATACTCCATTCCTTACTTACTGTGCTCCCACAATCATTGAGCTGTCGTAAAACCAGCCAGAGTGGCACTAATACTGTAAGTGGGGGCTCATTGTCATCATCACAAGGGATTTATTCATTGCCTGCATTACGCACAGTGCAGCCATATCATGACGCAGCTTGGGGCGACGACAAGGCTGTCCTAAGTCTCCTTCTCCCAGGAAGCTGCAGCGCCATGCTTTCCAGCCCACTTAGTACTGGGGCACCCTTAAACAAGCCCCTGATTACACTCAGCCACAAGGAAGGGACAGGGTGGCCTTCCCTCTGCCCACTAAAGATTTAAGATGAGCATAGAAGCCTCCTTATCCTTATTTTATCTTTGAAAGGTATGTAATGATATATGCTGGGTTATATTCATTAATAAGAAAGCAAACCAATGAAAACACAAGAGGTGGAGCAAACAATATATTTAGTCAGCCTTTTGTTGCTGGGACCAAAATATGTGACAAGAACAACTTAGAAGAGAAAATTTTTATTTTGGCTCATGGTTTCAAAGGATTCAGTCCATGGTTGGCTCCAAGGCAGAAACATCGTGATGGAAGGGTATAGCAGCCAGGAAGTAGTCTAGAGAGGAAGAAGGGACCAGGAACAGAGTCCCCAAAGCCATACCTCCAGTAATCTACTTCCTCCACCTATAACCCCCTGCCTACTGTTTACACCCAGTAGTCCATTCAATTATTAATTCATCAAATGGATTGATCCACCTAATAAGGTTAGAACCCCCATGATCCAATAATTTCTTAAAAGCCCCTCTCTGAACCTTGCTATATCAGACCAAGCTTTCAATACATGAGCTTTTGGGGGGACATTCCAGATCTAAATAATAATAATAATACAGTATCAGTAAAGGAAATACTGAAAAATAATCAAAACCCAGAGGTCAAGCTTTGCATGATTCAAATTCTTATGTTTGTGCACTCTTGATTTCGAGCAATTACTTGCGAATGAACCCAGGGTGCTATACCACTGAGCTATATCCTCATCCTTTTTTGATTTTTTGAGGCAGGCTTGCCTCTGACTTGCTACCCTCTTGTCTTAGACTCCCAGGTACCTGGGATTAAAGGCATGGGCCTCCAATTATGGCACTGAATCTTCCCTTTTCAGTTTGTTTTTGTTCCCTCACTTGGTTGAGTTTTTTTTTAAATTATTATTTTTAATTGTAGATGATCTTTTATTTATTTAGTTCTGTGTGGTGCTGAGGATTGAACCCAGTGCCTCACACAAGCTAGGCATCACTCTACCACTGAGCCACAGCCACAGCCATCCCTCACTTGGTTTGTGTGGTTACTTCTTCACAGCAGTTCTGAGTCGGAGATGGAGGAAGAAGAGGAGGAGGATGAGGAGGAGGACCAGCTGCCCACCTCTGACCTGGGTGGTGTTCCTTGGAAAGAGGCTGTAAGAATCCATGCTCTTCTGAAAGGGAGGAGTGAGGAAGAGTTAGAGGCCTCCAAGAGCTTTGGGCCTAGGGAGGAGGAAGAAGAGGAGGAGGAGGAATATGAAGAAGAAGAGGAGGAAGAATATGATGAAGAGGAGGAAGAGTCCAGTGAAGGTCAGAAAAAAACTTTTTTCCTAGCCCCGACCCCATCCCCTGAAACAATCTGTCCCATGTGTGAGAGTGATAGATTTCAGTGGCTAGAGTCACACAGACACCTCCCACAGAGCCTCAAAATGTTCCCTCCTACTGCACTCTGACTTTTGATAAGGGTCAGAGGAAGGACACCACATCTGACAGATCGGCCACTGTGGAAATAATGTCCCTGATGCAGATTCAGATTTTTAATTGGAAACAGAAAACATAGGCCAATCCCAAGATTTTGCCCTGTTACTCATTCTTGTCTCCTTCTCATTTTGTTTTTTCCTCTCCCTTTAGTTTCAGTTAAAGACCTTGATTTTAATAATATAAGGGAATTAAGCTTTCTAGAGGAATTCTTAAATCCCAATCTTGAGTAATGAAGACTGCTATAAGCCAGGTGCCCACCAGACAGGGTGCTGTCAGTGATACTCAGAATAACATTGTGGGGCCATAAATCCTGAGAAAAAGCATCTTAATTGCAGAATTTAGTCATCCTGGTTGGTTCTGAAATGTTCTCTTGCCTTAAACTCAAGGTTTTTTCAATTCTGTGCCTCTCTCTGGCTCTGTGTAACCTAGAATGATGATGAAGAACTTGCTGGATAGAAAGAAAAGGTCATTCTTTCCCAACTCTGTCTGCATAGAGGTTCTGTGGGAGGTGAGAAAGGAACCAGCACATGTAGAGACCTGACTCCTCTGAGGAGGGCTGTGCTTTCTCTCCTGGGAACTCAGAACCAAACAATGGGAGGACATGGGCATTCTAATTTCTAAGCCCCAGTTTCTTCCCACAAGTCAGAGGAGCAGATTAAATTCTGAACAGTGTGGACACAGTAGAGTTGGTACATGATTATCTCTGCTTCTACTGAAATTCAGTGTGCTCAGTGCCCGGGGACCATTTCCTCTGATATCACAATGTGTAATCCTTTCCTAGACAAGGGCTGTGGTTCACCAGCCAGACCCCAGAGAGCTGTGCAGTTCAAGATAGCCATAACGAGATGGTGGGGACAAGATAGCAGCCCCTGATCATGAGGCCGTGGACATGAGTGGTCAGGGTCAGGACATTGCCTCAGAAACTTCCCTGTGGATCTTCTCTCCCAATCCTCCTGTACTTGACCCTCTGAAGGTGGAAACCAAGTCTGGGCCAGGACTTACAAGGCAGCATGCTACAGCCTGCACTCTCCACCCCATCTTTTTTATGAGCCATGGGTAGTCTGTGCAAGAAGGAGCTAGGCCCTGGCTGGAGTATGAGTCCTCTCATTCTGCTATGGCTGCAGAGCCATGCTAGCCCAGAGCTGCCTCTGTGTTCCCCTAGTTGGAGGAGGTAGTTGGTGCAGGAGGGAGGTATTTTGTTTGCCTCATTATCTCTGTGATGATTTTGCTTAGTGACTTTTAGGTCCAACACGGCTTAGGGTCAAAGCTTGTTTCATTTTCAGAAGAGTTTAGTCCACCTTCCCCTCATGAAGACTAACATCCTGGACTTGGACCTAATGTCAAGACCAGACCTATAGGGAACTGGGGCCTTAACTAGAAATAGATGTACCAAAATCTTTAGTCAAACTCTAGACGTTTCCTGTATTCCCAGCCTGGAGTGTCTTCTGGGCAGAGGACTTCTACACCTGGGTAGGCAGTGACAGGGTGCTACTGTCTTGCCACTGAAGATAACTGTGCTCTCTATTCTCTTTCCTCCTTTCCAATCCCTTGTCTCTCCATTTGTCCCCCTGCGGGATTCTTGATGCTGTTTGTGGGTGTCTGGCTCCCCCTGCTGTAGAAGGGGAGTATTGCCCCTGGGACAGAGAACTCCTGCAAGGCCAGTGGCTCCAGCATCTCTCAAAGGAAGAAGAAACGGGTACACGTAAAGGTACCCACTTTGCCCCCTTGCCCACCTTCTGCCCTGGCTCCCTCACAGCCATCCAAGATTTGCCTACAAGAGCAGGTCCCACGTGAAAATATCTGTGCTTTTTAGAGCTATGCTCACAGGCTTTGCACAAATCTAGCTGGGCACCTGTCTCTGGGCCCAGCCTTCCCAAAGTAGAGAATAACATATTCCAGAAATGAAATAATGGTCCCATTTCCATCCCTGTGGGTTTTTCTGCAATTTATCCTTATCCAGTTAAGATTCAGTTTCTTCTCTAATGCAGAAACTCTCACAATGCGGCCACAGCTCTTCTGTCACCACCACCACAGGTGCCTTTAGACATTTCTCTGAGAAAGGAAGAAGTGCTGGCTTCATGCTGTTGATAAATCCCCAAGGCTGCATATGTTAACAGGAAGCAGAACATTACTCAGGGAGAAGACTCACTCTCTTCCCTTGTTGCTTAGAAGGTAAAGAAAGGCTCTGCCTCTTTCCTTTTGACTTATCTTCCCCAGGCCTAAGACCAAGCTGCTTGGAGGCTTTGCTGTAATTCAGCGCCCTCCAGCACCATAAAGGCAGATAAATTGACCTTGCAAATATTCCTTGAATCTATAGAAACCAGCAACTCCAGTAAGGGAGCCCATGAGGGGCTAATGCCCCACGTATGATAACACAGGTCCACATTGACACTGGTGATCTTATTGGTTCTTCCAGCCCATATCAGAGGTTGTCACGAAACCAAAGCCAAGGTTGTCCAGTTAGATTATCGAACAAAGGGATGACATATACTCCAGATAGACACTGGCTCCTGTTAGGAACTCCAGAGCCCTTCAGATCCATGGTGCCTGCTCTTACTGCCTGAATAGTCATCCTTCCTTCTGTAGTTTCCCCTCCTTCCAAGTTTCTAGCTGTCCCTTTATCTTAACCCAACTGTGTGGCATGATTCAAACCTTAATGTTAGGGATCCCACAGGGCAGGGAGTATATAGGGATTCCATAGGCTCTGTCAGCAGGAATGAGCTGAAGGGACCACTTGTGAGTTTTCATTTAACAGAGAAACCAGGTCTCATGTGCAGAAGAATCAGCAGGGTACCAATGGAGTTTTAAGGAAGGAGCTTTGATGGGGGTGGGGAGCAAAGAGGCGGGGATCTCATCCCTACCCCTAAACTCCTGAAATTTGGAGACTTCACAAGATAGAGTTCCGCTTCTTCCCTGAGCTGCTGCCTATCCTAACTCCATCCTCTCCAACATCTGTGTCCCTGGCAGACCCAGCATGCAGCATGAGGGAGATCTCTTACAGAAAGGGCTTTTTCTCTCTAGCAGAAGCTCTTGCTACAAATAACAAAAACTATCAACACCATCATAGTACATTTTTGCCCTGTATGAGTTGACTGGCTTGTGGCAGAATGGCACTGTGCCATCCCACCTTTCTGTTGTCAATTGGCTTAAGTTTCAGAATTGGTCAGCTTAGCAGGTGGTGGTAAGCACCTTGCTGTATGTTCAACAGAAGGGGCATGAATGGTGTGTCCTAGAGGGTCTCACGCTGTGTTAGGTAATGAACCTGAGTCCTTATCACCCCTGGAGGAATGGCCCTTCAGAGGTCAGTTTGTCATTTGCTTTTTCTCCACCTTGGCATTGGATCCCTACAAAAACATTTAAAATGATGAAAAAAGCATCAGAATCTGCATTGGGAGTTGAATGTGCAGTTCTCTTCACTGAACTATAGTACACATGAAGTTCAAAATGACTAATCCAAACTGAATGAGTAGAATTTACATGCGTGTGAGCACATGTTCTTGATTTTTACTTCTTTCTATTCAGACTGTTTCTGGCAATACTATTAACTTTTCTTTCTGTTTCCTTTCCTGTGATGTTTTATTCCCTTCTTTCCTGCTGTTTATTTTCCCCTTCCATCCTCCCTCTCATCTCCTCCATCCCTTAAACCTGGCACACTAGCTGGGAACCACAGGCTACAGCAGATTAATAAATCCAGCGGATCCCTTGGCGATCCAGGCTGATGTGCACTGGACCCCACATTCGTGAGAAAGAGGAGGAAGAGAGAATGGTCCCCACCTCTGAATCTTCCAACTTCTAGAGGTAACTGCTCCAAGACCAAGATCCCCAACGTGCTGCTATCAGCACCTTTCATCCCTGCATCCTTTCCTGTTGCTGTAAGAGACCTTTCTGCTAAGACCAAAGCCTCCCATTTTGATCAAAAGTCAACTCAAAAAAAATTAACATTTTTTCTGCTGTTAGGACAAGTGTTTCTTGACTCTCATTTGAGGATATGTAAAGTTCTCTGTGGATTAAGAGGTTGCAGGCTCTTTTTCCATTAATGCAAAATAATAACTGAACCTGACCTGAGGAAAACTGAGAATTCACTTTCTATCCCCATATTTCTTAACTGGGGTCTTTGTCCACTCTATAGAACCTGCTGGTGCTTTCCTCATGGAGTGTGTCTGAGTGTGACTGTGTATGACAGAAAGGGGAGTGGGAGCATATTTAGAAGTAAAATTAAGAAGTGGTATATATTAGGGAGGCCTCTAAATTAACTGCATCATTTTCAATTCCAGGTTTTAGGTGAGTTGGTCTGTGTTTCCCAATAAGATGAAAACATACCCTATTCAGTGGTTTTTGCTTTGTTTTGTTTTAAGACAGGGTCCCACTGTGTTGCTCAAGCTGGTCTCCAACTCCTGGTCTCAAGTAATCCTTCTGCCTCAGTCACCTGAGCAGCTGGGTTCCAGCTGCATGCCACTGCACCTGGCGTCTGGCTTCTTTTAAGGAATATCAATAATAGAAAACAAAGGACTGTTGAGGGATGCATTGACTGCATATCATTCCCCTCAGCTACCCATCTTCCGTATATGGACTCTTGGTGTCATCTCCTCTGTCTGGCTCATGTAGATTCACATATTCATTCAGGACCCACACACCCTTCAAGGCTCTGGGTATATAAAAGGGATGCTTCCTCGCCCTCATAAAACTTAGCCTTAAATGCACTATTTCATCCTCCCAGCCCCAAATCTTCCCTTGTAGGCAAGACCAGCCCCTGTTAACAGCTTTTGCAGCACTTTAGATATCCAGAAGCTATGCTGAAGTTGATGTGAGGACCCTCCTGACCAGGGAACCAGACTGAGCCACGGCATTGGATCAGGAGCATCCTGCAGCTTCTCTTGTTTTTCTCTCTCCTCTTCCTGAGTACCCATCACAGGGTAACGGTGGATCATTAACCCTCATCCATGCCAGACGGGCCAATCTCTTCTCAGTTTCTCTTCTGTTTTGGACTTTAGGAATGACCACAGCTCTCCTCACTGGGAATGCTTACTGGTGTGTAACTTTGTATTTATCGTCTGTTTTAAATTCAGTGCCTGGCCTTCCTTCCATACGCCGTGCAGCAGTGCAGGCCTGGCTGGAGACGGTCTCCGGAGGTAGTCTGGTGATGTTTGATCTTTCCCCACTCACCATAACCTTTCTCTTTAGGCAGCTCTGCTGGTGCCTTAACACTAGAACTCTGGTCCTATCGCTGGTGCATGCGAGGGTGAAGCCAGAGGCGGGTGGGGGCACATGCATGCCTCACTCAGGCAGCCCATCCTTGCATGGACCAGAAGTGCATCCTACATTCTTCAGAGTAGATTGGAGGAAAGCATTACTGGAGACAGGACTTTGTTCTATTAATAGAGATTCGATATAATAACCAAAGCTGAAGGAACCTTTTTTTGCACCGATGTTTATTAATTCTGTAAAAAATAGGTAGCAATTGAGTGTGAAAGCAGAGAGATCAGATAAAATTCCACAAACCTACCTAAGTGTCAGAGAATGAAACATTCAAGACTCAGGGGTACAGGGCATTTATGAAGAATTATCCAAGAGGACTGGTAGGTATTATTCAGCTAAGGGAGAAGGGTACAACCAGGACATCAGTTAGATCACCATACTGAGCTACAGGTGTCTCTTCAAGTATTTAGGCCAAGAGATAATTGGGAAACTTCAGTTGTTTTTCCGAAATTTTTTCTGGAAACGTTTCTCAGTGAGGGGTCTACTTGAATTTGGGGCAGGCTATTCTTCCATTGTAGGATGTTTAACATCCTTGGCCTCTGCCTTCCAAATGTGCTGTCTCCATTCCCAGCCCAGTCTTTATGACAACAAAGACACACATTTGCCAACACTTTTAGTAGGGCAGGCAGCATTTCCTGCTGTGTGAGAAACATGGCCTTAGCAGTTGCCTCTGGAATGGACAACAGGGATCTTTACTACCAGGCTCTTACCAGTCCAACTCATTGTCTTCACCAGCAGCAGGAAAAGTAGATAAATGTCAGGAGGGATCTTCCCAGTGTATAGGAGAAAGAATGCCATCACGTCTGGTTCAGCTGGCCCTGAGTCATCAGCCCTAGAAGCAAGAGCTGCTGGGTGTCCCTAGTTAGTGTGCATCCCTATGACAGTGGGACAGGGCTGAGGAGGGGGGCACTTCCCAGCTGCCACCTGAAATAAACAGCAATTCCTGGCTTTTGTAGTGTGTGACTCATCAACTTGTGTGGCCGCTTCTAGCATCCTGCACCTCATCTTAACCTAGATTCCATTTGCCAGTTCCATTGCTCAGGCTGCATCTCCTTCAGCATCTGCTGCTGTTGCATTGATAGTTCTCCCATGTTTGTTTTTTGATGTATGTGATAATTGTTCTTTTCAAGGTACTTCAAGAAGTATAGACCCTTACCCTTCTGATTCTACAGCAGAGGTTTCTTAGTACAAACTCCAAGTAGGAGAACCACATGAGGGACCAAGGGAACAGGACAATCCAGGGAATTGGGAAAAGCTGGGGAGTTCTATGGAATGGTCTTTGTGTTTACTTCCAGCCTACTTGCCAGCAAAAGTATACAGGTGTCTTTTCTACCACCTAAATACTAGGCACTTGTATATTCATTTAAACCAATAAGTTAGACGCAAAAGACTCTCCTATTAGATGGACCTAGGTTCTGTTCCCACGGTCTGGTCTGTTTTTCTTGTTTGGTCTTGATATGGTATAGTGCAATGATGAGCTGACTTTCCAATTATGAAGCTTGAATTTGAGGAGGGGCCCAGAGGAGATTGGTGCTTTTGGGTGGGCTTTTGTTTGTGCCTCGGAAATCCCATTCCCTGGTGTTTGGTGAGCTGTCTTCCACGAATGGCCAAAAGCAATATGATCACTCAAATCTGTAGAAGCAATTGAATAGTTTTTCTCTAGCAAATGCCCTCATCCCAGGAGAGTACCTTGGCATTGCCAGCTTGCTGGTTGCTCTGGTATGTCAGAGGGAAGGGCTTGGTATTCACAGTTCACCAGCCTCTAACTTATTCTGGACAGTGCCCACCATCCCTGGAATGCCTGTCTGCTTCATTCTAAACCTCTTTCATATCATTTTCCAAAGACTAAATTTGAACCACTGTCTTAAAAGTTATGCATAAAAAAGTAACTACACAGCTTAAGGAATTTTTTTTCCCCCTATACTGGAGGCTTAACCCAGAGACACTTTACCAATGAGCTATACCCCCAGCCCTTTTAGGTTTTTATTTTGAGACAGGGTCTCACTAAGTTGCTTAGGGCCTCAATAAGTTGCTGAGGCTGGCTTGAACTTGTGATCCTCCTGTCTCAGCCTCCCAAGCCACTGGAATTACAGGCATGCGCCACTGCATCTAGGAATTATTAAGGAATAAAACTCATGTAACTACCACATTATCAGCAGCTTCAAAGGGCTGCTTGCGCTGTTTCTCTACTCTGCTTCTGACATCCTGAGGTACTGGACTGAAGTCACTAGATTGGTCTGTAGAAAAGAAAACTTCATTGTAGGGCATATGACTGTTAAATGTTCTGTCCTCTCTCATTTTCAATTCAGCTTTTTGAGAAATTCACCTGAGTTTAGTACTCCCATGCCTTAGGATGGGACAAAAAAGAATTTTGTGCATTCTTTTCCCTATTTAAAAAAAAAAAAAAAAAGGAGCTGGGGATATAGCTCAGTTGGTTGAGTGCTTGCTTGCCTCCCATGCGCAAGGCCCTGGGTTCAATCCCCAGCACCACCAAAGCAAACAAACAAACAAAAAAAAAAAAAAGTGAATTTACCCTATTTTTTTTTTTTTAAAGGAACTTACCCTAGCTGTGCCACAGCCAGTGCCTCTCTCCTTTCCCTACCTTGGGCCTCAGGCCTCAACCTCAGGCTCATATGCAAATCAAAGCATAACTTTGTTTCTTGAAATGAACCCCTTGAGGAGCGAATGAAGGGTGATTGTGTTTGGAACCCTAGAAGCACTGAGGACCCCTGGTGGATGGGTACTGTCAGTCTCAGGAGACAGCCTCAGCATCCGTGAGACAGCCCTTTTGCTTTCCTCACTGCTCTCTCTTACTGTCCACTCTTCATGCCAGTTCTTAGTATGCAGAGGTTGGGATGAGTGGTATGTGTGTTTAGAGGCTGGTTCTTTAGGAGAAATGAAATGAATGAGTGCCTTGCTTCATTTTGCAACACCAAAGGGCTACTCTTGACTCCAAAAAGGAACTTTACATATCTCTTCAGTTCCTTCTCCTTATTCTTTAACAAAATATTCCTCTAAGTTATCACAAGATAAGCTGCAGCTTCTGCCAGTGGGAAGGGTGGGGACCTCTCCCTCAAAGGTAGGCTTAAAAATGATCCCTCTAATTGGATCATTATGAGAATTAAATGACTCCTGACTTGAGAGGTGGTCAGGAAAGTACCTGGAATATAAGCACAGATAGGTGGAAGCTAGTATTACTGCTGGAGCTTCTTGGGTGCCTGTTGGGCCTAGGCAGTGACATTTCCCCTCTGACCATCTTGGACTTGAGGCTGTTACAGCAGATAGTGTGTGGGAGAAGAGGGAATCTGGCCAGGCCTTCAGCTGCTCTTCTCCTTCCACTTGACCCTACTCAAATTGAGAAATGGCCTGGGCTCTTCTCAGCACCCACACTGCTTTTAGAGCATTCCCCACATCCATCCAATGGCCTTCTCTTCTCCCTGTGGCCATCAGGTCACTACCCTTGGAATAGTAACCCTTCTTTCCCCTGCATAGACAACCTTTCTTTGTCTTTCCTTTTCTTCCTTTCCTTGAATACCTCTGCCTTACAGCCCCTTTGGATGAGAATGACCTGGAGGAAGATGTGGACTCGGAGCCAGCAGAGATAGAAGGGGAGGCAGCAGAGGATGGGGACCCTGGGGACACTGGTGCTGAGCTGGATGATGGTATGGGGCCCCAACCTCCCTCTCCACTGTGGACACTACCTGTTTCCCACAGGAGGACAGGGCCAGAGTGGTTAGAATTCAAGAATGTTCAAAACAATCTACTCTAAAGCAAAAGCTCAAGGGCAGCAACTATTTGGCCCCCAGGGTCATTCTCTGTTCCACCAGTGACTTGCACTTATCTTTTTTCACCCACCCAGAAGCCATATCTCCTGTGTAGCCTGTGTGCATTGAGCTGTGGTTGAGAGCTAAGCAAATTTCAGACTTTATTCAGGGCCTTTAATCCATTAGTTGTCCTCTGGCAGTGAGAGATAGGGATATTTTAAAGAATTTTAAGAACTGTAGTCTCATTGGGCAAAAAGAACAGGGACTAGGCTGGACAGAAATGAGAATAAAAGTTGAGGTTAAGATCATGAGGGAGTACAGACCTGGTCTGTGGTCTGGGCTGGGGACTGGTGAAAGGACAAGGAAGATAAGTCCAGGAAGCAAGTCCTGCTCTCCACAGGTGTAACCAAAAGTTTTTTCCTGTCACGCCTGTCATGTGTCATGGTGCCAGGAGCACCACAGGCTTCCAGTGAGACCCCACGCTCAGAGGACAGTGTACCTTGCTTCAAGAGAGTGCTTTGACTGAGTCTCTTGGAAGCACTCTCAGAAGGTAGGGTCTGTTGCTGAGTAATAGGGCTCACTGTCCCAATCCAGGCCTTGTGCCACTGTGCACGTGTGTCCATCCAACCATTGGGCCATTCTCTGAGAGAGTAAGAGACAGCAAAGGAGCATGGCCTGGCTCAAGATTTGCACCAATTTGTGTCCTTCCTCCCTCCACCAGATCAGCATTGGTCTGATGACATCCCATCAGATGCTGAAATGGAACTTCGCTTACAACGCCAGGCTGAAGTAGAGGCAGAGTTAGAGCTGAAGGTAGCAGAACACAAGGAGGAAAAGCCATCTACCTTACCAGTGAAACAAGAGAGAGGTAGGTCTGCTGCTGCCAGCAAGAGACAACAGCTTCCAGAATGCCTTCAAGAGCCACAGGGCATACTGCCTGGCACAGAGTCAAGGCCTTTAGAGCAAAGCTGGTATTGCACAGCAGCCCTGCAGTTGGCCCAGGGCTCTACTCCTCCTCCCACCCTACCTGTCCCGCAAATGACTTCAACCAACTGTTCCTTTCTTTGTGTTCTTTGGGACCATGGAAGGATAAAAGGTCCATCTCGAAGCTTGGGACCCAGATTGTACATGCAAAGGAATACTGACATGAGTGCTAGCAGAGGGAAGGTGCTAGCTTGTTCTTGGGGAAGTGCTGTCCAGGAGTCCTCTCACTCCTGAGGGGTGTTTTTTCTAGACCAGCCTAAGGGCAGACCCAGGAAAACAGCATGCTTTGGTTTAGCTGAATCTCTGCTCTCCCTACCTCAGCAGTCAACCAGATAGATGCACTGTGACACCCTCCACAGAACTTCCTGGGGGACCCTCTTAGTGTGAATGGAGCTGGTGGGCTGGTTTCCTCTTATAAATCCTGTGTCCCTTCTTTTCAGGTCCTTCCCAAGTCTCCAGCCCCATTCAGTCCCCTCAGGAACAAGCCATTCTTTCCTTCCCAGCATCCAGCCACGTGGCAGAGGTAAGTGTTTGGGTCTCACTGTGAAGGACAAGGAGCTGATAGAACCAAGGGCACATAGTAACTCCTGTCTTAGGGCCCATGGTTTGAGCCCTACAAGAACTGGAGGTGAAGTAAACTACTCCTCCCCATTCTGAGGAAAATTAAAAATTTTTCACTCCTTGTGTTCACTATATAATAGAAGTGTCCCTAGGGTTCTAACTCAATCTTCCTGATGAATGAGCAAATTTAGGTAATATTTAATAGATATATTTTTCTTTTTTTCTTTTTCTTTCTTTCTTTTTTTTTTTTTTTTTTTTTTTTTACTGTAAACAAACAGGGTGTAACTTGTTTCTCTGGTTGTACATGAAGTAGAGGCATATCATTTGTGTGATCATACTTTACATAGGGCAATGATGTTTGACTCATTCTGTTATTTTTCTATATTTTTTCTTTATATTAAAGTAAATGTATAACTATTTAAATACCATCTGAACTACAGATTAGGATGGTAGGCCAAGACATTGGACCTGGGTTTTTGGATTATGGCAGCATGGCAAGATTCAGTGATTTTCTTTTTTTTTTTTTCTTCTTCACTGTACTGGATGTGGAACCCAAGGCCTGGCACATGCTAGACAAGCACTTCTCTACTGAACAACCTCCTTAAACTTTTATATTATTATTATTTTATTTAAAGATAGTCTCACTAATTTGCCAAGGCTATCCTTGAGAGATGCTGAAATAGTGTAGTAATAGACTGTGTGCATCTTTGAGCTTCCTGGGAAGGATAATGTGATTATAAAACAGTCTGTACTGAGTAACTATTTTAAATCTCACCCCCCTGTGTTGGCATGTCAGGGATCTTAGAGCTTTGGGAACTGCTGGTTGGGGTGAGAGCCAAATTCATTAGTGTTTTTCTGCCATTGTTCATGTCAGTGGACAGAGAATATAGGGTGTGTTTGAGATGAACCAAACCATGAAAGCTCAAATCAAACTAATAGGGGTTCTAAAAATTGGACAAATAGAGCAGAAAATGAGGAAGGTTTTCCTGGAGCTATTTGAATCACAGCTAAAGCATTGGAGAGAGGAATTTATTTCAGTACACACAGGCCCTTTGAGAGGAAAGCTCCATAAAGAATGTTGTCGACCATGAAAATGCTTGTTTTTAAGCACCTTCTGTCTTCCTTTTCTGTAGGGGCCCCAAGTCCCACTTGCTTCTGTTGCCACCAAGATGAAATCCCCTGAGGAGCACCTTTTCTCTGACCCTCTGCTCCCCAAAGAGAAGCCCAAAGCTGAAGTTCCCCTGGATCAAAAGGCTGCACCCCCTCCCATCCGGTCACAGCCGATATCTCTGCCAGAACCAAGGACACCTACCTCACCTGTGAGCTCACAGTTTGTGGCTCAGGCGGCCCCTTCTGCACCCCACTCGACCCAGCTCCCCATTTGCTCTCAGCCTCAGCCTTCCTCAGAGGCCACCATCCCATCCCCCACTGAGTCCCCCATACGCTTCCAGCCTGTTCCAGCCAAAGCTTCCACCCCTCTAACCCCCCTCCCCATGAAGAGCCAAGGTGATCCCAAGAACAGACTGGATAGCCCTCTTGCTGTGGATGAAGCCCTGAAACGGAGTGACCTGGTGGAAGAGTTTTGGATGAAGAGCGCCGAGATCCGCCGCAGCCTGGGACTCACACCTGTAGAGCGGAAGAAGGGGCCTGAGTCCAGCCTCCCTTCGCCTGCCTTCAAGCCAGTATCCCTAAAATCCTTTTCAGTTGAGAAGTCCCCTCAGGATGAAGGACTTCGTCTTCTGAAACCTCCACCTGTTCCTAAAAGACTGGGCTTACCAAAGTCAGATGGTGACCAACCCTCCCTGCTGACTCCCAAATCACCATCTGACAGGGAGCTGAGAAGCTCCCATGAGGAACGGAGGGATCTGTCCAGCAGCTCTGGCCTGGGCCTTCATGGCAGTTCCTCCAACATGAAGACCTTGGGCAGCCAGAGCTTTAACACCTCAGACTCCACCATGCTCACCCCACCTTCAAGCCCACCCCCACCCCCACCCCCAGACGAGGAGCCTGCAACCCTCCAAAGAAAGCACTATCAGATATTTGAGCGTAAAGAAACTGAGCCCAAAACCTCTGTTATCCCACCTCCCCCACCTGCCACATTTATGCGGCCCCCTCGAGAACCTACCCAACCCCCCAGGGAGGAGGTACGTAAGTCATTTGTAGAGAGTGTGGATGAAATCCCTTTTGCCGATGACGTGGAGGACACTTATGATGACAAGACTGAGAACTCAAGTCTGCAGGAAAAGTTCTTCACACCCCCTTCCTGCTGGCCCCTCCCAGAGAGGGCCCTCCATCCACCTCTGGCCAAAGAGAATGGGCGACTGCCTTCTCTGGAGAGTAGTGCCCAGCTGCAGAAGAGGGGGCTACCCTTGGTCTCTCCAGAAGCCAAGGAGCTGGCCGAGGAACGTATGCGAGCCCGGGAAAAGTCTGTGAAGAGCCAGGCACTGAGAGATGCCATGGCCAAGCAGCTGAGTAGGATGCAGGAGATGGAGATGGCAGCTGGAGCCTCCAAGTTCCACAAGGCTTCCTCAGCACCCTCCCAGGGTAAACAACTTTTGACCGAGTCCTCCAAACCCCCAGGTCTCAGAGGCTCTGAGGAGCCCACTCTGAAGCACAAAGCCACTAGTGAGGAGGTCCTCTCCCCTCCATCAGACTCAGGGGGCCCAGATGGTTCTGTCACTTCTTCCGAGGGCTCCAGTGGGAAGAGCAAGAAGAGGTCATCCCTCTTCTCCCCCCGCAGAAACAAGAAAGAGAAGAAGCCCAAAGGGGAGGGCCGACCCACAGAGAAACCCAGCTCAAGCCTTCTGGAGGAAGCAGCCACCAAACCTAAGTCCTTGTGGAAATCAGTCTTTTCTGGGTATAAGAAGGACAAGAAGAAGAAGGGCGATGAGAAGTCCTGCTCCAGCACCCCATCCAGTGGTGCTACTGTGGACTCTGGGAAGCACAGGATGTCTCCTATCGTTAGAGCAGGTACATCAGCAGCAAAGGGACCTTCATAGGACAGAGTGTAAGGAGAACATTCTTGGGTCATTTTGTTCTCAAAAGATCCACTTTCACATGCTGATTAACCAGAGGTTCTTAAGAGAGAAGGGAACTGAACCATGAGTACCCTGAGGTTATTCCCACTTCATGAAATAACTCTAAAATCAGCTTGAAACTAGGTAGGGTAGTCTTTGGAAGTTGGTACCCTTCCTAAAGTCACGTACCCCAAAGGTGGGCCTGCTTTTGAGTGGGGCAGAGGGCACTCTTGCCTGGTAGTCACAGGCAGATGTACAGAGTTGTCACCTCTCCAGGGTGGGCTCTGCCCCTGAAGGAACAAGCATCAGTACCCAAGCTCATTGCACCCCAGTGTAAGAGGAAAATCACTTAAACTAGAAACCAAACCTTTAGCTGATCTGCCCAGCTGCTTAAATGAGCATGGAAAACAGCATTGTCACTTCCCTCACTGCCTCTTTTTACCCCACAGAGCTGCAACTCCGGCGCCAGTTGAGTTTCTCAGAGGACTCAGACCTCTCCAGTGATGACATCCTTGAGAGGTCTTCCCAGAAGTCCAGGCGAGAGGTGGGTGGGTCCAGTCACTGGAGGGGCTTTGGGGACCTGGCAACTCTTGGCCTGTGGTAAGGTAGAAAACGGGGAAAGCCAATCTAAATCCAGCATGGAGAGGGAGTGCATTCCTGTGATTTCCTAGCAGGCAGACAGTGGAACACTGAGCCCAGACCAGGGTCAGAAGAAAAGCCACAAAAGGAGTCTTCCCTCAGTCCTTTTAAATGAGAAGGCAGTTATTTGCTTCCCTTGCAAGAGTTTCCTCATTCAGTTCATGTAAAGGAGGCTAGAGACATTCCTTGTGTACACCTTCACTTTGCCTTTAGGAAAGAGCCTGGCACTGCCTGTTCTTTCTCTCCTCAGCAATCCTATGCAGACCAGTATCTGTCAGGGCCAGTCAGTGGGACAAGGGTTTCTTACACTCCAAGGTCATGGAGGCTGGGATAGAGCATCAGGCATTGGGACGGGAGGTAGGGCCAGGTTGCTCACTCAGGCATGGGCTTCATCATTCTGCCTGCTTGGTAGATTTGTTAGAGAGGGGTTTGTTTGTTTGTTTGTTTTCCTGTTTAAGAACTGATCCTGGAAACTAACTTGGGTATGTGCTAGGTCTGACAGGGGCCCTCTGGCTGCTCCAGTGCTTAGGAGGTATTCAGCTCTCCTGAGAAACAAAGTTCTCTATGTGCAAAGTCCCTTCATCACTGGCTTCCTTTGGGTGCTCATTTAGGTTTTTTTTTTTTTTTTTTTCCAAGGACTACTATAGCTTTGTCTGGATACAGTGAAGTTGGAGGAGGGAGAATTAGAGAGAGTTCTGTGGGGCATTTGTGTGACAACAATAGTGTTTATATGGAAACTAAGATCTATAAAGGCCTTAGCAGCAAGACAGGGGCAGTGATGCTTTGTGTGAAACCAGCTACCCCTTGCTCTCTGTTTAGTCCTGTCATATCCCCCGCTCCTTTCCAGGGTGAAAGCCCTACTGCTCCTTACCTCCCATTTTGAATGAAAATTTACCCCAGAATATCATGTGCTTTTCTTTTTAAATTATTTTATATATGTTTTTGGTTGTTAATGGACCTTTTTTTTTTTTTTTTTTTTCATTTATTTATATGCAGTTTTGAGAATAGAACCCAGTGCTTCACACATGCTAGGCAAGTGCTCTACCACTGAACCACAACCCCAGCCCATCATGTGCTTTTTTGACAAGGCCTTTTGAGAATTGGGCTTGAGACTGCCCTCTTCACTGAAAACTTTAAACTGTTAGCCAGTAGACCAACCAAGGAAGACCATGGTGGTACGGTGCCTCTCTGATGAATTCTGTAGTCTGCTTCCAGGTTCCTCCTCCCAGCCAGATTCAGTTCTTAATTACTTGGCAAACTGAGCCAGGCACAGTGGTGTATACCTATAATCTCAGCAACTTAGTGAGGCCTCAGCAACTTAGTAAGATCCTGTCTCAAAATAAAAAATAAAAAAGGTTAGGGAAGTAGCTCAGAGGTAAAGTACCTCTAGGCTCAATCTCCAGTATCAAAAATAATAAATAATATTCATAATAACTTGGCAAACAGAAGAAAGATGGTCAGCTTACTTCTCATCTCATTCTTGATGCTCATTCTTGATATGTTTGTCTCTAAGACTGCATCAGCTCTTTCTACATTATCCTAGAAAAACACCTAAAATGACAGTCATCTCCTCCTGCTCCACCCATCTGCAGAGTTAGGCCTCATATTGTCACTTCCAGGCCAGCACTGAGTGAAGTCCTAGGAGTCTTGTGTATTTTCCCTTGAGTCTTCAATTTATGTGCCTCCTGTTGAGTACCCGCTGTTGAGGTCTCCCAGACATCAATCTTGGTTTTGAACCGAGGATTGCATCTCGATTTGCATGTGGGTCTCTAAACACATCACCACACTGGGAATAGTTGATGTCTTGGGATTCTTTTTTTTTTTTTTTTTACCTAGTTGTTGATGGACCTTTATTTGATTAATATTTTTGTATCAAACCCAGTGTCTCACACGTGCTAGGCAAGCGCTCTACCACTAAGCCCCAGCCCCAGCCCTGTCTTGGGATTCTTGAAGGGGTCTGTGAAGAAAGAATTTTTCCCTTTACCTCCATGATGACTGTGTAGATGTTCAAATAGTTCATGTCATGTTGGTCAAAAACATTCAGCTGTGATTGCTATTATGGTCAAGTTTCTCCACTGCTTCTCCACAAATTAATGAAGCATGCTGACAGAATGCTGATCAGTAGACTTCCCACACTTGGCTATGCCAAGGCCATCATCTGGGTTCTACCTCCCATTGACCACAGATTTTTCTGGGGCCTTGCAGGCACTAGGCACAAAAGAACTCACTCCCCTGTTCTTGTGAGCAAGTCAAGGACCCCATTATAGATTCCTAGAACCACAGAGCTCTGGAGACCTCACATACCAGGCATACCCTGTAGGGACAGGACCCTTCACTAGAGGTCACATAGGGAATGTGGAAGACAAGGCAGGGCCTAGGAGGCTGCTAACCTGGCTCCTGCCATGATGTGGAACTGGACTCAGAGCAGTCACCATGTTTTCAAGACGTGGATGCTAAGGCAGACTAAAAACAGCTTATAAAGGGTATTTTTAGAACAGTTAGATCATGAACAGTGTAGTATCATCCAGTCAACATCAGGTTCCTTGCAAGTAGGAAAATGTTTGTTTTTAGGAGGAAGTACATGCTAAAATTTTTCAAGGTCAAGGTTTATGGCATCCCATCTACAAATGATTCAGAAAAAGAAAAGATTATAGCTAGGTGCTATGGCATACACCTGTAATCACAGCACCTTGGGAGACTGAGGCAGCAGGATCACAAGTTTAAGACCAGCCTCAGCAATTTAGCAAGACCCTGTCCTCAAAAAAAGAAAAGAAGGGCTGGGGATATATCTCAGTTGGTAGAGTACTTGCCTCACATGGGTTCAATCCCCAGCACCACAAATTTAAAAAAAAAAATAAAAAGAACTGGGGATGTAGCTCAATGGTAAAGCACCCAAATTCAATCCCTGGTACCAATAATAACAACAAAAAAGGTATGTATGTGTGTAATATAAAGATTACATACATACACACATGTCTATGAAACATGCTGTAAAATGTTAACATTGGGAAAATCTAAGTGATTTTCAGGTATTTATTTATTTTCTTTCTCTTTCAACATTTCTGTACGTTTGAAATTTTTCAGAATAAGAAGTATGGGGAGCAAGGGAACTGAAAGTGAAAATGGGAGGCCAGTCTCCCAGCCACAGAGCCCCCGTGCAGTAGAGATGGAGGAGGTAGCTTCTCTTGTATCTCAGACACATTCCTGAGCAAAGCACTGGTGAAGCAAGTGACTAGGTTTTTTGATAGTTTGGAAAAAAAAAAAACACTAAAAATAACTTGTATTTTTGTTTAAAAAAAAAAAAATGCAGGGTTTTTGTTAACCACCTACAGCCATGCCAACAAGAAATAACTCATGTTGAACCTCTTTTCTTTGCTTCCTTCTGACTTTAAATACAACTAACACAGCTGCTCTTGGCCACCCTGGGCCATCAGAGGGTGCTAGGCCCGCTGTCCAATAGCCCCTCTTCCTGTTTCATAGCCACACTATCAGCTCTTGTGGATGGCCTTAATCTCTTGGGCACATGAAAACTGTCATGATTTCATTCTAGAATGGTACCAGTCCCAAAACTGGGTAAATTATGGAGAAGAATGCTGCTGCCCCTCCTCACAATATTTATAACAGCCAGGTATAGATGTCCATGCTGTTCTTTAGGGTGTAGTTACATAATCCTATGAGTTTTTCCCATGCTATTCAGGGACATCATCTGTCATTTCCCTTTTTAAAACTAGCCTGATTTTAATAATGAAATGCTTCCTCTCAATCTGCTTTGTGGAAGAAGTGAGTCTGAGGCAAGATGTCTATTCTTAGAGGCAAATCCATTCTTTTCCAGGATAATATGCATGTGAAATATGGGTCCCCACTTTGTCATGCCTGTGAGTGACCAGTAGAAGCAGCACAGGCAACAGGGCATTGCAGGCCTTCCTGTTGCTCTCAGAATCTCCTTATCCTGTGGGCCATCAGACTCAAGCCACCTCCCTCCCTGGCCCCTAATGGCCTTTTAACTATTTAATTTACAACTGATAAGAAAACCAGAAGAGCAAACTTAACTGACCCCAGCATTCTGAGCAGCTCCACTCAATGTTTAGTGGAGTAAAAAGAGGTTGGTTAACATAGCTATCTGAAGTACTTTTGGCAAATAACAGGGATTTATGCTATTTCAGTTCCCTTCACAGGTATAATCAAGAAGTAGCCCATGTCCCCTGTCCCAGAGCAACTGGGTGATACACTGTGAACCCACATGTTCCTGTTTAGGAACATGCCAGGAGAGAGCTTTTGGGGAGAAGGTATGAGGTTCAGTGCCTCGTTTCCCTCTGTGTCTGCGTCTGACATCAGAAATCTCCCCCATCCACCCCCACCCACGAACAGCAGGAAGTGTTCTAAATTTCCACAAGCAAATGAGTTACTGAAGGAGAAACGGAACCTATGGTCAATAGTTTTAAACAGTTTTGACCTTCACACAAGGGATACTGAGACAAGAGAAGATTTGGGGGGTGGTAGAGAAGCTGTTTCTACTCAGTAGAAAAGTGAACCCCAGTCTTACTCAAAACCAGTGTTCACTGAGATGTAGCTGCTAGAGTCTATACATGCAGGTCCCTCCTCACACAGTCCTGTGTGACCTTGTGGAAAATAATCATGTGTTTAAGTCTTGTATGTTTGTTTTAAACTTCTGATTTTACTCCATTTCTGTGTTCCATTTTAATTTTTTTAATCATCATTGTCATTACTATTCTGTTTTGTTTTCCGTTGCCATCCCCTTAAAAGTCGATTTATGTACCACACGCCTTGGCATTCAGGAGATCCTATTCATCAAAGGTAGTATCTCATTCCCGCTGGCTGGTCCTCATTGCATGCCTGTCTGTGATTAACCACCCAGAGCATCCTGATCCCAGGCCCAGTGGCCACACCCTCACTAACTGTGTTCATACATGCATGTAGCTGTAGCAACCAGACTTCTTTAGCTGTCACGAGGGAGAAGGATAAGACACGCCTACTCTTCACTGGCTGGAGTGCATGTGGTAATGCTCCAGTTGCCTGGGTGGGAGTCAGAGCTGCCCCTGTGGGTCTGGGCACCCCAAAAAGAGGGGTTGTTTGCCTCAGCTCTGTGGACTGAGACCTGAGCTGCCCAGGGCACTAGAATGCCACAGCTGTCCTAAGGACTGCCTATTGCCTCTTCATGTGACACTCCACTGTCTTTAGAGCTCTCAGAGAAGAAACGAAGAGTCTGGACCCTGAGTTGAATTTTGAAGCCTTCTTTAAAGTCTATAAAATCTCCTAGTTTATTTTTTGGGCTTTTTTTTGGGGGGGGGGGCGGTGGCAGGGTTGGTTGACTTTTGATGTTTTTTTTTTTTTTAAAGAACTGATACAGATGGCCTGGTCAATTAAGGCAGATTCCCAACATGTACCTCTTGGGGATTGCCCAGTATTTATGCAAAGCGTGGGATACTCCCCATAGCATTCATCCTGCACTGAATTTGCCCAGTCACCTCCTCCATTCTTGATGACACTAGCCACAACCACCTGGCTGGGCCACTTCCCTTTCTTTCTGTGGCAACTGTTGCCTATGCAATCCCCAGAGGCCATCACCTCCACAGTTCCTTCTTTGGCCTATATTAGTTTGGGGTTTCCCCAGACTTAAAAATCTTAAAATAGAAGCATTCCTATTTTTTCTAGTTCAGATTTTTTTTTTTTTTTTTTAGTTGTGGTTGTCAATTGACCTTTATTTATTTTTATGTGGTGCTGAGGATTGAATTCAGTGCTTCATACGTGCTAGGCAAGCACTGTACCACTGAGCCACAACCTCAGCCCTCAGATGTTCTTAAAAGAACCTCATGAATAGCACTCGTCTGAAAAAAGTGGCTTTTGATTTCAAACAAGAAAATAAAAGGATCCTGATTTTTCTCTTTTTTCCCCTTCCACTGTATGCTTCCAAAGTAGGAAGCTTGGGGAAAAAAAATTTTTTTTTCATGGTGCTGGGGATTGAACCAGGGCCTTGTGCATGTGAGGCAGGCACTCTACCAACTGAGCTATATCCCCAGCCCGGCTTGGGAAATATTTTACTGACATTTTTCATTCCCACAAGGTCTTTTTAAAAAGTGTAGACATACTTAAATAGGAAACAAGAAAAGTGATCTCAATGTTAAAGGAGCCTCCTAATACTTGTACCTTCTAATACATAGACCCCACTCAGCCTCCTTTTCTTATCACAGAGGGGACATGTCTCACCTTGGGGGTCTTTAGATGTGTGCGGTAGCATTTGGAGCTCCAACAGGGAAAGGTGCCAGCGAAGTCTCTGGTCAAGCTGCAGCTGGGGAGCTTCACATTGATGTATGCCAGCCACCAACCAGCTCCCACTTAGGGGACAGTCTATTCCATGCCCTTGCCAGACTGCTGCACAAACTAATCTCATACCTAACTGAGAAGATCTCTTTCATTCCCTCTAGCCAAGAACCTACACAGAGGAGGAGCTGAATGCCAAGCTGACCCGGCGTGTGCAGAAGGCAGCTCGGAGACAGGCCAAGCAGGAGGAGCTCAAGCGGCTCCACCGAGCCCAGGTACAACCATAGACAGTGAGACAGACAAAAACACAGGTGGAAAACCAAGTGGCATGTCTTCATGTACACCCAGTTGACCCCTATTCACAAGGAGGGAGGGTGAAGAAGGCAGAGTAGAAGCAGATGGGGTGTCCCTGTCATCTGAGATGATAGCCCCAAAGTGCCTTCAGCTCAGTGCAGATAGAATGGCCCCATCTTTGCAGAGCCATCAGTAAAAAGGGAAAAGCTACACTTTGAGTTTCTAGAATAGTCATTATAGAGTCAAATTAGTTGTCTTATTTGTAAGCAGTAGAGTCAAAAGTCAGTTTATGGCTGGGTAAAATGTCATACACCTGTAATTCTGACTACTCAGGAGGCTGAAGCAAAAGGATCTTGTGTTCAAGGCCATCCTGGGCAACTTAGAAAGACCCTGTCTCAAAATAAAAAATTAAAAGGCTAAGAATACAGCTCAGTGGTAAAGCACCCAAGTCCAATACCCAGTACTGAAAAAAAAAAAAAGAAAAAAAACAGTTTGTGACCTGCCATGGACCTTGGACTTTAAGAGAGGTTAGAGTTATTCTCTAGGTGTCAGCCTGTCTTAAGGCCTCATCTGAAGTAACCAGGCACAGAAGTATATACACCTGTAATCCCAACAACTTGAGAGACTGAGGCAGGAGGATTGCAAATTCAAAGCCAGCCTCAACAACTCAAAAAAATTAAAAAGGACTAGGTGTAGTTCAATGGTAAAACACCCCTGAGTTCAATCACCTATGTCAAAAAAAAAAAAAAGAAATTCTGAGGTATTGGTACTTAAATGCTTCCTGCAGGAGTTTTATTCCCCTCCTGCCCTTGAACTGCTCTAGAGAGGGCTGACATCTTCTTCAGCTGCTTCCATATACCAGGAACTTAGAACAGTGGGCTCAGAGTCTGATAAGTAACAAGGCCCTGGGGGATTTGGATGCAGGTGGGATGCAGCCCACAGACTAGAGCTCTTTCCAACATCTCAACATAACTTGTCTTGCTCCCTCCTTGAGTTTGCCCAATTTAGTTTTCCTCCTGAAAACTAGAGATAAGAAAGTTAGGTGCTCATACTGCTATCTTTTGACAGATCATCCAACGGCAACTAGAGCAGGTGGAAGAAAAGCAGAGGCAGCTGGAGGAGAGAGGGGTTGCGGTGGAGAAGGCACTCCGAGGTGAAGCAGGTATTGTCTGGATCCTTGTGAGGAAGTTTATTCTGAAGGAGACCCCATCTTCCCCACTGAAGAAGCAAGTTTTACTTCAGCTGGAATTCAGCTCCTCCTTCAGTGGGGTTTTCTATGTCCCTGCATCACATCTGGGGCTTCCCATTAAGCAAAAGAGAAGTGCCTGTGTTTGGGGCAGCCCTGAGGCCTGGGCTATCTCTCCAGCCCATCGTACAGTTTGCCATTTCCCTGTAGAACAAAATCTTAGGTCCCCATCATCTGTTGATGGCAAACTCTGGGCTTGTTCCTCTTCCTTCTCCTCCTCCTTTCCCACCCCATCATTTTCCCTAGGAAAAATACCTGGGAATGAGTGAGATTGTATCACAAGGAACCATCACAGAACCCCAGTTGCTCCCCTACATGCTCTCCTGTCCTTAGTCCTGTGGGCTCCCTCCTGCCCGAACCATAAACCCCTCACCATCTCCTGTGGGTGGAGCTTACATGTACTCTTGGTACTTAAGTGTTTTCCAGGCTCAGCCCAGGCTTAATGTTCACTAAAGGCCAGTCACTAGGGGCTGGGTTGGAGAGACTGGATGGGGACATGATGTGCTGGCACAGCATAAGACACCAGGAAGCAGCTGTGAGGGCATGTGGTTGATGACTGCCAATTGGACAGGAAACACTAGAGAATGTAGTGCAGTCATGTCTACTGCTCCCAGAAGTGTATGTGTTTGGATTCAGCACAAGTGAGCACAAAGAAGGCAAGGGAGTACCTAAGTCATCCCTGGGCCAAAGCCTAGAAAGCCCTGCTAGTTCAGGATCTTGTATCCATTGGGCCAGCCCCAGCCTCAGGCATGGAGTGGCTGATAATCTGCTTTCTTAGGCATCCAGAGTCTCATCCAGTCTCTGGATGAGGAACCTCCATCTCTTTATAAAGAAAATGAAGGCCTCCACACTTAGCATTGCAGACTGTGAGACTGAGATAAAGAGAGGCAGTGGCTTCTTACCGCCTCCTTACTCTAGAGTGGCAGAGAGGAGCAGGGTAAACTGTGTGTGGAACTGAATAAGAGGAACTGGTAAGGAGCAGCCACTGCCATGTGATCAAGCTGGAACACTGATCAATGAGTTGGCCTTATGATATGTGCCTGGTATCAAAATCATTCTGTAGGACTGAAGTTCATGTGGTGGGGAGTGGGGGTCAAGCATAGAAGCAAGTTCCCTTTTCAGGCTCTTGATGGCCCAGAAGTTGCAGTTTGTCAATAGACTCAGTGATGACCTTCAGGTGAAGAGATGTGCTGGGAGAGAAAGATGAGGATGTGGATGTTCTTGGTTTTGTGCCTCACCTGATGCTGGACTTAACTGTTGAAGCCTGGGCCACCAAAGGAAACACAAAAACTTGAACCACTTAGTATCCAGAAAGCTAAGAAGACTGGGATGTTACCTCGAGGCAAGCACTGGCTCCATTGCCAAGAAGTGGAGATCCAGGATCACTTAGAAGGGTCCTCAGGCTTCCCAGTAAACCATGATGTCCCCCCACCAGCCTGTGGGACTCCTTTCCCTGTCCTGCATGCTCTTTTGGCCTCCTGAATTCAACCTGACCCTGGAGGGAGTTAGCCTTCCAGAGGTATCCTGTGCCAACTAAAGTGGACCCACAGGACCCTGCCCTCCTTGCTTATCTCTTGCAGAAGATACCAAGAAGGACTCTGGACTCATCATCATTGCTTTTAACTCTTCATAGATCACTTCTGCCAAGATGAAAAGTAATGGATGGATCTCAAAACACATAGTGAGAATAACTCCACAGGTGTATGCATGCACATTCAGAGTCAGAGTTCTCCAGGAAAAAGGGGACTGTACCCCTCCTCAAAAGATTCTGAGTTTCGAGGAAGAGGATTGCCATCTGGATTGATGGTTTCTGTAAAGAACTCAAATGACAAATGCTCGTCAGCTGCATGTAGTTGGAGTCTACAACAATACTTCAGAACTTCTGTAACAAGCATGTTATTTTGGCTGCTAACTAAGGGCCAGAAAATAACACCATTAAAAAGTGTAAGAGGAAGGGCTGGGGATATAGCTCAGTTGGTAGAGTACTTGCCTTGCAAGCACAAGACCTTGGGTTCAAATCTCCAGCACCGCAAAAAAAAAAAAAAAAAAAAAAAAAGAGTGTCAGAGGAGGGCTGGGGATGTGGCCTAATGGTAGAGTTTACCTAAATTCTGCAGGACCCTACATTCCATCCCTAGCACACACACACGCCAAATTGGCAGAGGATTTTACCAAGAATCTTCATTCCAATCGTTTAGATAAATTACATTTTGATGGGTGGAGGTTGTAGCTTAGTGGTAGAGCACTTGCCTAACATGTATGAAGCACTGGGTTCAATTATCAGCACCACGTATAAATAAATAAAATAAAGGGCCATGGACAACCAAAAAAAAATTTTTTTAATTTAAAAAAATTGCACTTTCATGACCATGTACAACTGAATTTCATGTCAGTGGTTTTCAAACTTGCTTTTAGCAGCAGAGCCCTTTTACAACATTGTAAGTTCAAATTTAAAATAAAAAATAATTGCCCTAAAATGTTAAAACACACACACAAATTTGACAGCACAGGGTAGAGTGAAGAGCTGCACCAGCATCCAGGTCCAACACCCAGTTCATTTGTGGGAATAGAGGTGAGAACAGTAGTTGATATAAGTGGTAATTGTTTTTAATGACTTAACCTGGAACTCTCAGGGTATCAGCAATTTAAATGATGCAGACACTAGAAGCTTAAAAACAGAACAGTAGTATTTTTCTACAGTTGAATCACTAACAAGGCTAACAACAACTCATATTCCTAATAAAGAACCAATCTCAGAAGCTCCAGAGTAAGCAAGAAACCCAACTACACTATAATATCATGACATAATGTGTCATCAGCCCTGAAGTGCCATGCTGATATGTGCATGCTCTGAGAGACTGTCATCTCCCTGATTTATAAGCACTATAATTGCAGGCCAGGATTTAAATGAATTACATAGTTCTTTTTGTTTTGTTTTTTGTTTTTTTGCTAACAACACATTTACAAGGAATGTAGATACTTGCATATAGGAAGCAAAAGAAACTTGATCCTGAGGGCACCATAAAAGAAAGGTCACCTGGCGGTACAAATTAATATGCTGATGGTCTTCAATGGGTTAAAAGTTGGCATATTATGCATTTGAGTTTTACCTTTTCAAAGTTTTTAAACAAGTTAAAAGCATTTGAGGTATTTGGAAAACCCCTGTAACACTGTGAAGAGTCGTAGGGTTCCTCAGAAGTTGGAAAACCATTGTTCTAGTCCACCTTCTTCCTGTAGATGAGACTTTGCCAAAACATCTTTAACCAAAATCCAGTCTGTTCTCTTTCTAAAGATGCACCTCTATAGCTCTGAGATATTCCATGATGCATTTAAGAAATTCTCAGGGTATAGTGCTCATACCATAACTTATACCAAATATATTGTCTTTTTCTTATTTCAATATACCCACTCCAAGGCTGGTATAATGTCACTTCCCAGGGGACTTGTTCCTACTTGGCAGATACCATCTTTGAGGCTAAGTGTGCACATTGACCACTCTTTTGGGCTTCTACATTGCATTCTCCTTGTTAGTCTCACTGCACCTAGCTGAACCTCGAAGAGCTAACCTCTGCTGTGTGTGAAACCTGGAATCTTCCAACAATGCGGGTCAGCCCCATCCCTGAGGGCTGTACTACCAAACCAGCAAAATCTGCCACTCTGTCTCACTTGATGGTCTCAAGCTTCCATTGTGTCTGAGGAGGCCATACTTTGTTAGTTAGCCAACTTGCCCTTCCAGAGAAGAGATCCAATACAGACCTACCACCCCGTTAATCTCTTTTTGTCAAAGGCTTCTATATATCCAGAACTCAAGGATTAGTTTCAGAGTTTTCAAGCCTAGAACAAGACCAAAACTTTTACATGATTTCTGGTCCTGGGACATCCAGGTTGCTTTTTGGTTTCCGGAACCCTGATTCAAACTTAAAAACCACTGGGTCAGCCTTGAGTCTGAGCTGGAAAGCCTCTGCAGGACTTCATTCAGTTTTCTGAGGTATGTCCATTCTTGAAGAGGAAACCCCATGTGGAACAAAAGGCTGTCAAGATCAGCGTTCAGATTGTGAGGTTTGGAGAAAGGGTGACACAATAATTTTGTTGTGCTCTGCGCCTCCTTACAGTTCTGGGGAGATGAGGACCACCTGCTTAAGCCCAGTGCTTGGCACTACCCAGACTTTACATCTCAGGCATGTGAAGGACGGAACATCCTTTGCTGGACTGCTGCAGGAGCTAAAAGGCTAAGAGTGCTGGTGGCCAGCAGACCTCCAAGCTCAGGGCAAAGAGTTGCAGGGTAAAAACTCTGCATAAGTCCCAGCTCATTTCCAGAAGGCTGGCTAAAGTTTAAGACTAAACATCAGGACCTCCATCTTAAACCCATTGAGCAAAGTGGTTCTGCAAGGAGTGTGCTGCAGTCACTAATGGGGCCGTACACAGTTCTTGGGAGTGCTGCCAACTGTGTTTAAACCCAAGGGTTGGGATTCTTCCAGGGCTTATTTAATGTGTCTACATTTTGGGACATCAGCCTGGGGTTTTTGATAGTCAGAAACTAAGGAAGTAAGTAGCCCCTGATCTGCTCTTGAACTTCTTACATCTTCTTTGATAAGACTGAGTTCCAGTAGGGTCAGGTTTCCCAACAAAGCCAAAGCCTTTGTCCTTACTGAGCCAAGGTATGAAAAAGGATCACACTGGTAGTTACTGTTGACTCTGTCCCCACTGGTTTTAGTTAATTCCCTTTCACACCATGAGGTACACAGAGATGGCCTGCATGTGTGCATATAATGCACTTATAAGACATGCATGCTTTCCAGCTGTTCCTCTTTGCCCTCTTGCTGTATGTCTGCATGTTTCTTATGCTTCATGTCATTGATGGCTTTGGGTGTGGTGGATAGCAGGGTCATCTGGTCAAATAACTCTCTCTTCACCAATTCCTTGTTGTAGACTATTGGGGAGAGTCTTATTACAGTGACCTCATCGACTTGCATCTGGGTGGTATGTATAGCAGCAACTGTTGCTGGTACTAACCCCGCTGACGCCCTTCTCCTTTGTTTCTCCCAGTCCTTCCTCACAAACAGTGAAAAGAAACCAACCTGATAACCAAATGGCAAAAGCACAAACCCTTTTCCAGGCTCAGTGGTAGAACACTTGCCTAGATGAGCAAGACCCTGGGTTTCATCCCCAGAATCACCCCCCCCAAAAAAAAAAAAAAAAAAAAGAGTAGCGTGTCAGATCCTCTCCACTACCCATATTTACTCCAGGGGAAGATTTAAGATAGCTTTTGCTGCCCAGAATTTTTCTAATATCATAATAAGACTTTATCTATTCTACCTCAACAACCTCGCAGTCCCCTTATTAGTCCCCTTGTTTGGTTGTTTGACAGTAGTACACACACATTTAAATCCAACATGAATTTTGTCCTGAATCTTATCACTTCTTAATGTATAGGTATCATATCCACTATGAAACTCACTGCCAATCACACTTAAAGAAGCAAATGTGGAGCTGGGGATATAGCTCAGTAGTATGTACTTGCCTAGCATGTTCAAGGCCCTGGTTTCCATCCCCAGCACTGAAAGAAGCCAAAAAAAAAAAAAAAAAAAAAAAAAAAAACGGAAGACACCAGCATGAAGGACTCAGCCTGTCACTTTCATTAGGGTATTGCTCGTATTGCTCCCAAAAGATCTCAGTGCATGGGAAAGGCTTCACTGTTATGATTTTGGCCCAAATTCACCAGACTTGAGTCTAAGTTGAGAGATGTCCATAATGATGGCCCTCCTCCTTGTCATGTCCTAGGACTTACTTTGCACTTTTTTTCAGTGAAGGAAGGAGAAGCCTCAGGCAGTAGTTCTCAAATTGTGGTCTCTAGACCAGCAACAGCAGCAGCATCCACTGGGGCCTTTTTAGACATGCAGAGTCTCAGGCTCCACCCTAGACCGAATCTGAAACCCTGCAGGCAAGGCCGTGGTATCTGTGTTTTAGCAGACCTTGCAACTGATTCCGATGTCTTCTAAAGCCAAAGAACCACTAGCTGAAAGGAATTCAGTATGTTTGCTATGTTTTCTGTACAAAGCTCATCATTTGTTTTGGCGTAAAGAAATAACCAATCCATAAGTCTTATTTCTAGACTTTGGGCATCTTTTCTCCTGGAAAGCTGCCATGTGGCAGGAGTGCCAAGCAGGGTGTTCTGCACCTGCTCGGTGTCCCCTGTCTTTGATCAAACAATCCAGTCTCTTCCTCTTTCCATAGTGGCCCCGTGCCTAGAAATGGTTTGAAAGAAAGAGCTGGTGAAGATCATTCTCTCATTTTTTACTCTAACGCCATCCTTTGAGAGAATCATTTCTTGACCCATTCATTTTAAAACCAAAACCAATACTAGAGGTATAGCTCATTGACAGAGCATTTTCCTGGCATGTACAAGGTCCTGTGTTCTATTTCCAGCATTGCCAAGAAAAAAGAAAAAATAAGACTGTAATTCTGATTCCTATTATAGGGCAACACCATATTCTTAGAGTACCTCCACTGACCAACAGATAGAGCCCTTGGCTCCTTGGGTAGGTGCGACTGTGGTCTGTTCTCTGTGTCCCTCATCCCTTGTTCCCATGGATCCCATCCCTCCATAGGCTCCCTCAGTGTCCCAGAGCTTTTGGAATATTGAGGGATTTCCACACTCGTGACCATTGATGCTGAAAAAGGGCTGATGCTTACATCCCACTTAACAGATCCCATCCCTGTCCAATATCCCCAATCCCCTTCCCACCTCCTCATAACACTTTCTAGGCAATGGTAATGGCAATTATAAATAAATCTTAATGTGTGAAAAGACATTATTACATCCTCGTAGGAAGGGCCCTCAAAGCCCACTTCTTTGAGCTCATGCTTGCCTGGCCCTCTGAGTTGGAGGCACTGCTGTTGCCTCACTGACAATCTCATACATGTCTCCTTTGTTTTCTTTCCCCTGTGCTCAACTGAGAAAATGCAATGAGCTGTTTTTACAACAGCACTTAGCTCTTTGGATCTAGAGTGCCAACAAATTCCAGGGGAAAATGAAATATATAGAAGAAAGAAACTCAGTGTGTCTTCAAAATTATAAAGTTCCCCACCATCAGACTCCTCATAACCCCCACTACTTGGTTCTCATCACTTCCCCTTCTGTCAGTGCACTCTTATTTGTATGTTACATTCAGACTCCTCCTGTGGGCTCTGCTCACCATATAGGCTGCTGCTGCTCCCTACTGATAAAGCATGGAAGAAGCTCTCCTTTCTGAAGGGAGTCACTTGTGCACACCAGGCACAGGGTAAAGGTCACCAGGTCCTATCCTCACCAAGCCCCAGGAGGAAGTGTAGATGGCACAACTGTTCAGTTTCTGTTGATGTTTACTTCTTGGGGCACTTGGTTTTATTCATTAAGTACAGTGTTGTACATCTGTAAATCCTGGCAACTCAGTAGGGCCAAGGTAGAAGAATTGCAAGTCAGAAACCAGCCATGGCAACTTAGCAAGATCCTGTCTCAAAATTAAAAATAAAAAGGGTTGGTGATGTTGGTCAGTGGTAGGCCACCCCTGGGTTCAGTTCCCAGTACTTGGTAGGTACTGGAGGGGACCTTTTGGAATCTGGAGCTTGAAGTGTGGTTAAAAGCAAATCGCTGCTGTACCCCTTTCTTTTCTAAAAGGTCTTAAATCAACCTCATTTCTGGGCCACAGCATCAAACTTGTTTCTCATGTGGGTGACACAGAGCTCTAAGCAACACTCAGAGTGTTAGGAATTCCATATCCTGCTCAGAGGAGTCCAGACCCCCAGTGTTTCTATCTGTCCCACTATAGTGCCTCAGTGGGGTTTTCCAGTGACTTTCAGTTAACTATTTAAAGACTCCAAACATACATTAAATGTCTGTTTTTGGGCTGTGTGCATAGCTCAATGGCAGCATGTGGGAGACACTGAGTTCAATCCCCAACACCCAAAAAAGTCTCTTTTTGAGCCATAGAGAATAAAAAGTAAGGATTTCACTTCCTCAAATAGCTGGAGCTTATGATGTGAAAATAAAAGAAACCATTTTAGAGAGACATAATGACCCTGGGTCCAGAGAAGAAGGATTCATAGTGGCCACTGCCCTATGAGAACACTGAACAGGTGCAGCCCAGCCCACCAAGCCTTGCTACACTACATCAGATAAATAATTGAAAATCTGGGGAAAAAATTTTTAAAAACTGTCTCTTCTGAAAAACTTTGATTTAAAAGACCCACACCTAATTTTACAGGATCTTACCTCTTGATTTGTATGTCTCATAGGGAAATGAAAGGTTTAGAAATATAATATGAATGGCACAGGGAGGCCTACCCCAGGCCTGGCCCCTTCCCACTTTCTAAGTGACTATCTTCTATTTGCTTCTCTTAATTTGATATTAGTAGGTTTTTGCTTCTGTGCTCAAGCTGAGCATTAGCCTGACTAGTTTTGCTTAGGGACTTTGAAATTACCAGTTACCAACATTTTCCAACATTCATGTATCTATATGTGTTGGGTCTCACTTCTTAAATGCGCCTTTTTGTTTTTCACTTTCTCTCCACCTACACACACACACATACACGGTCTAGAAATTTATTCTGCACTGAGCTTTTTATAGCACAAAGCATCTCCTCAGCCCTGTCATACATATGTAGGCTGGATCAGCAACCTACCCTGTCCTGGTTCCTGCTCACCACTCCACGGCCCTGCTAAGGCCTCAGTTTTTGTCATTGCCCACCTACCAGGGTATGCCATTGGTACTGGGGGGTTTCTTGGGTTGGAGAGCAAGAAAGTGGAGTATAACCTTAGTCAAGAAAGATTTTGTCAATTACCTTTTGCATCAGAATATGTAACCTAAACAAGACAGAATAGAGGCAGGCACAGTGGCACATGCCTATAATCCCAGCTCCTTGGGAGGCTGAAGGAGGATTACAATTAGTGATCCTGGGCAACTTAGTGAGACCCTGTCTCTAAATTTAAAAATATGAAGGACTGAGGATATATCCTAATGGTAGAGCATCCCTGGTTTCAATCCCTAACACTGGGGGATGGCGGGGGAGAATCAATGAAAACCTCATTTCTTAAATGAGAATCACCAAGAAATTCTCCTGGGTTGAGTGTGTGGCTCTGGCAAAATGCTTGCCTACCATGTGCAAGGCCCTGGTTTCTATCCCTAGCACCACAAGAAAAAAGAAAAATTCTTACAACCCTGGACATGTTGTTCTCTGAAAGTTTAATCTGGGTGACTGAGCATAGTAATTACTGGGAAAACCCCTGAGGTCTCTGAGGAAAAGGTGGACAAAAACCTTTGTAGTATCACTAAGACGAATTGGAGTAAAAGGCATTTTTTCAGCACTAGATTCCTTAGTAGTAAATATGGTGCTAAATGAGTAGTAAATGAGAAATGTGACTCCTCTCACCCTACCCCCAGGTAAGATGAGGGATACATACGCAGCCCTGGGTAGAGATCATGTGGTTGGAAAGTGAAACCTCAAAATGCAATTAAGAAATAAGTCTGCTGCCTATCCTTGACATCTTGGAGTAAGTTGTTCAGAGGCATTAAGGAAATCAAAAGAAATTTTCCTAAAGTATAACTGAAAAGGGAGTAATCTAACCCAGGGACTAGTGTATCAGAAGGGAAGGTGTTATGAGCCAACTTAAAATTTGTAAAAGGATGATATCCTATGTTTGCAATCTTATTATTTAGAATTCTGTATTCCCACAAAGAAATGTTATAAATGGTGACTCAGCTCATAAAAAGCCTATTTTCCTCATAATATCTCTGTAGACAGTGCACTCCAGTACCTAGCCAGTGAGTTCTGAGGAAATGCAACATTCCAGGCTGGGACTTCTCAGGTCTAGATGCTCCTTAACAGGCCCTCCCCAGTGTCTGCCAGGTACTGACTAAAGAGACTTTCCAGCTTTAAGCATGTGGTGATGACTCCTAACAAGGAGGATCTGGGAGCCTAGATAATGGCAGAGATGGATTCTAAGATGAGGTAGATCCCAGGGCTAGTTCTCAGCTCCAGACCAGCTCCCTGGTCATCCCCTTCCTCTCTGTCCTCCTTGAGACTGGCCAATCAACTTCCCTTCCTACTACAAACTACACTCATCTTTTGCTTCCAACCAGAAATGTATTCCTGCTTTGGCTCTTTCTTTTACTTTCTTTTTTCTTTTTTATTTTTTTTCCCCCTCTCTCTTGTACTGGGGATTGAACTCAGGGGTGGTTAACCACTGAGCCACATCCCTAGCCCTATTTTAATTTTATTTAGAGATAGGGTCTCACTGTGTTACTTAGGGTCTTGCTAAGTTGCTGAGACTGACTTTGAACTTATAATCCTCCTGACTCAACCTCCCAAACTACTGGAATTACAGGCATGTGCCACCTTGCCCAGCTCTGCTTTGGCTCTTAAAGAAAATGGGGTTAGTGGATGGTCAGCACAATGCCTGGTACATTAGAAGTACTCAGTAAACATATTTATGAAATCACTAGTCTCACCTTGTCCTTAAAAATAAGCCCATGATCTTTGTAAGGTGTTTCTAGTTATTTCTGATAATAGCACCAGTGTAGAAACCAGTGGGCTAAATAAAACTAGGTAGAATCAAATGACTGAACTGGGAGCCTCAGGCCAACTCCCATCACAGCACGAGTTATCCCTGGGTTTTCTGGCTATGGTTAATGTTAGGCCTTGGTCTTGGCCCTTCCAGGCTTCATTATCACATCATCACTTCCTATAAGAAAGGCACTAAACCTTTCTCTACCTCTCATCCTCAGGGTTAGAGCCTTTGGAATTTTGAGTTCTAAAGAGATAAAGTGGATTTTGTCTTCATTTCAGATGAGCAGCCAAACTTCATATCTTGAGATTTGGTTTGTTTGTTTAATTTTTCTAGCTACCCAAACAGTTTATGCAGTTAACTCATAGGATGGGAGTAGGGGATACAGTGTGTTGGGATGAAGTGTCTTAGAGACCTCTATGAGGAAGTAGGGTTAAGATAGAAATATAGAAAGAACAAACCAGGCATGGGGGCATACACTGAAATCCCAGTGTCTCAGGAGCCTGAGGCACTGGGAAGAGTGCCAGTTTGAAGCCAGTCTGGGAAAATTATCAAGACCCTGTCTCAAAATAAAAAGAGCTGGAGATGTAGCTCAGGTCTCTACAGGGGTAGGGGTAGAGTGCTTGCCTAGCATACACTGGGCTCTAGGTTGCATCCCCAGCGTGGGGGCAGGGGGGTGATCTTCTATTTGGGGTGATGTCTTTGCTCTTAGAACCAATGAACCAGATCATGTGTTTCTCACATCTCTAAAAGGCAAAGAAATTTCTGTCACTTGGTGCTCCTGTGCCTCACTTGTGTGGTCCTTTCAGATTCTCTTGCAGTGTGGAACTCCCCATTCAATTGGTTTTTCCCTTCTATTTCTTCTGAAAATAATACCCACTGGGTGTCCTTTCTGGTTGTAAAAGCAGTACAGATTAATTGTGGAAGTCTTGGAAACTCAAGAAAAGAGTACCAGCCCTGCAGTATCAGCCCACCCACCTCCTCCCTGAGGGACAAGAGAGACCAGCCCTTCTAGTCTCCCATACCCTTCCTTCTGCCTGTTGTTGTCACAGTTCCTACCCCCTTTCCTTTTCTGTTTTTAAATGCACACTTTACCTGATGCCCCCTTTTTCTAATTTCATTTTCTAATTTTTATTCTCAATATTTTGTTATCTCGAATTGTGCTCTATATCAGAAAGGGTGTAAATGGAATGTGATCTACACAAAAGGAGATAAAAGCTATATTTTGTGATGTCCAAAAAATAGAAATGCACACAACATGTATGTGCTGCTCCCTACTTGATTTTGGATGTGTATTGGTTGTATATTGTGTCACTGTCCCTTGCTAATCAATATGGATGCTATTCTCCACACCACACAGCCTTTTCACATGTAACATGGTTCTAGGAAGCAGCAGATGGTTTATTTACATTTTATTTAAGGAGTTTATCAAGGTTTCTAAACCTCAATACAGACTTTGAAACCAAGAAGGTTGAATATAAGTCTGTTCTAAGGCAAAGAGAATTTTTTAGGAATGAAATTCTCCTCCCATATGGCCAGGAATCAGCTGGTCAGAGTCTGGTCTATTGAGAGTACTACATATAATCAGCATTTCACACACCCTCTTTCTGTATCTGGCTTTAGTTTTGAAGTTGTACCCAGTGTCAAATTGAATGTACAGAGCACTGTGCAGAACAGCGAAGGTCTGAGAAGAAAGAAAGTGATCCCTGCATTTATTCCATTGCAAAGTAGAATGGTTTGTCTTTTGGCCCTCCTGTTAACCTAAACTCCATTGTCATCATAAGCCACCAATGCAGCCTTTCCCCTGCAAATCCCCACCAAGGCCTGTCCTTGGACTTCACTGTCCCCTGTGTGTACTGCTGTGGTTCTGTGATGGTGCCTTGCTCAGCTCCTCTCCCTCTTCCTTCAGTGACCATCAGGTCTCCCCTACAACTGGCCTGGAGATGTCTCTCTGCACACTGTCTGCTCTCAGCTGCCCCATCACCACTCTTACCAGCATCATTAGTGTTAGTTGTTGGCATGTCCTATCAGCACATCCCCTCTTGGTCTTAAATGCAACAGCATCCCCAGCTGTGACACTGGACCCCTCCAAGAAATGGAAGGACCAGAAGAAAACGGGGTGGCTGGCTCTCCTTGGCACGTGGGAGGGGTAGTGATACAGATTGGTGGAAGTCACTTCTGGGTGTCCACATTTCCCTGGCTCAGAATTTGAACACTGCAGATGCCAGAGCTATGTAGGCCCACCACAGAGTTAGGTTGCTGCCTCCATAGACTCTGTTCCTTTCTATAGACACAGCATCAGAGGATAACAGACCTCTCCTTGCCCTTCAGACTTAATCAAAGTTAATTTAGCACATGTATCTATGTGATATCTTAGGATATTTCACTTAGGTTTGGTTGATACTACCTTCCCACCTAGAAACAATATTAACCCCATGTTTAAGATAGTATCTCACAGAGGTAGGCAGATCTACCCAGGGACCTTGGGCCTTTTTGAGGAGGGAGCTCAACACCCAAGACCTTAAAGGCCACCTTATGGTAATACCCAAATTTCACATCCTACCAGTAAGGAATAGAGGAGAAAGGCACAGCCCACTTGGTCGTGAGCTGCTGCTCCATGAAAGTAGTACTTGCATCTTTAGGTGGACCCCCACCATTCCTCCCTCAAGCCACACACCCACATGAGTGCTCCTGACGCCTGAGCCCGCTCTTGTTCAGTTTCTGTGCTGAGAAAAGGACTTAATTCATTTGTAGACTTTGTTTCCCCTGTTTCTGCTTCTCCATTTCTTGTATTTTTTCTTTTCTTCCTGTTGTTCCTTTCTCACCTTTTATGCTTTTTGTCCTCTGCTTGTTTTTTATTTCACCTTCACCCTAACCCTCTCCACTTCCAAATTCCTCCTCCTCGTTTCCTCTTCCTTTTTTTGTCTTTCTCCGTTTCCTCCTCCTCTTCCTTGTTTGGTCCTTTTTGAAGTTGAGCCCAGTGGCGGGACTCCACGGCGTAGACCTCTCTCCTTCTGCCCTTGCTGTGTCCAGGAAGGTAACGTAACCTCACCCGCCTCATCCCACTGCCTCGGAGGGTCAGAGCCACATTAGTTCCACAGGGAGCCACAGCCCAACTATTTCTCTTTCTCTTTCTGACATATGTCAGCCCTATTTCAGAATGTCATGAGTATGTGGCAGTTTCTTACAAGGCACAGTATCCCTTTGACCGTCTGAGGGGAGGACTTGGGTACAGAGGGAAGCTGGAGAGCCTCCAGGCCTGGCAACTGAAGTCTGCAGACATCTTGCAGCCTGCAGACCTTCTTCTGCAGCATTGCCCCCCCACCCACCATACCCATTTGTACTTGGGGCTTTTAAACCTCAGACCCACCAGATGGATTTGTATTAATGGAGTCAAGGAATACTGTCCTTACAAAGACTGATCTACACAAATGCCCTCAAGTTCTTTACCAAAACAAACACTAAAGCAAACTTCTCTACTTTGTGTCTTGCTAAGTGTGTTTTGTTTTGTTTGGTTTGGTTTGGTTTTTGGTTTTATTTTTTTGGTCTGATTTGAAGTCTGTTGTGGTGATAAGATTGTCATTGACAAGGCATGTGGGCAGGGGAAGGGGGAGTGTGGCCATGACTAACCCTTGCTAACCTCTTACTCTGCTCTCCATGGCTCTCACATGTGACTTTCACCCTCCCCACCCCATCCCCTTACTCATCGGCTGTGAACAAGCTCCACCATGGCTCATGAGCAGTATTCAGATGTACCCTGGTGGAAATTTTGTCTCTATACACGGGAAGGTGGGAAGGAGGGAGAGACTTCCCAGTGTGCCCTCAGCTTGCCACACTGGACAGCTTGCATGTGTCAGGGCTCCATCTTCATGGCCATGTGGGCACACTGTGCAGAGACGCTCCGGAAGGAATGCGTGGAACTGAGCTGTAGGCTGGTTTAAAAGCCAAAGACCCAAGTCTATTGGATCGGGTGAGGAGAGCTCAGGCCCCAAGACATGAAAGCAGCACTGCACGGTAGCAGTCTCCTCAGGCCAGGGGTTGGGGAAGTGGGGAGCTTCCATCCTTGAGAGTAGAGCTCAGGGACAGGATGCCACCTCAGGAGCAAAGCTGTATGTGCACTGGGGCACGATGTAGACACTAACCCCTACTTGTGTGAATGCAATGCATCTCTGCCTCTCTAGAGTGGGGCCATTGGCTAACTGGCTTAGGCCTTATGCGGGTCAAAAAGACAACACAGAGCTTTGTTTTTGATTAGTATACAAGAATATCAGGTGGCAAAATGCGGGCAAGAACGAGTAAGGAGCAAATCTGAGAGGCACCCACCTGAGGACATACATAGTACATGCTCCTGGGCTATAACACTAATCACTGCTGGGACATCCAACCAAGCAACTCAAAATGGAGAGTACTTTGAGAGATTTCCTAGTTCAGTGCCTCTTAATCTGAGGCCTGTGGATGGACTTTAGGAAGCCCCTGAGCACCCTGAAATTCTGTTTAAAGTTATTTGATGCTGTAGTCAGGGTGTAGCTTAGTGGTAGAGCACTTGGCTGGCATGCTTAAGGTCCTGGGTTTCATCCTGAGCACCATAAAATAATAACAATGTGTGAGATATATATATAAAAGCATTTTTCTAGGAAAAATCTTTAGCTTTCATGAGATGCTTAAAATGGGTTGTAACCCCAAAATATTAAAGAGCCACTGACATAGTCTGTCTCTTAGGCAGTACCACACTTTGGCCATGAGCAGATTTGTGCTCCAAGGAAAAGGAGTTTGTTTCCTCCTTGGATGGTTTGATTCCTTAGAAAGTTCTTCCTCTATACTCCTGCTGCAGTTATGCCCACAGGTTGGGTTGCTCCTGATCGAGACTTTGTCCTGTGTTGGTTCAGATTGGCCTGAGTCAGCAGGCAGGTACCAGCCCCCAAAACTGGTGGTGGGATTGGATCAGAACAGCGTGTGGCCAGCTTCCTCAGTCTCCAGGGTGGCTGGTCTGCTGGTGAGAAAGCTGACAGCCATCCTGGATGCCCTGCTAGAGTGTGTGTTAGGAAGCATGACCAGCCATACGTTAAGATATGGTTTCTTACCAGGCAGTGGTACATGCCTATAATCCCAGCAACCAGAATGGTTGAGGCAGGAAATTCGCAAGTTCAAAGCCAGCCTCAGCAATTTAGTGAGGCCCTGAGTGACTTACCAAGACCCCATTTCAAAATAAATTTTAAAAAGAGCTGGGGATGTGGCTCAGTCATTAAGGACCCCTGGGTTCAATACCCCATTACCAAAAACAAAAAAAAGAAGAAGAAATGGTGTCTTTCTGATTAGGACATAAAGCAATTATGAGGCCTCAATATTGGCCCCAGAGAGGAACAGCAGCCTAGGAAAGAACTGGGTTAAAGGGAGCAGGGAGAAGAGTAAAGTATAGTTTATAAATTTATATTTGCCACTTAGACTGGTTTTCTCAAGGAGATCAGAACATAGCAAGTGCCAAATAAATATCAAATGAATCAAAAAATTAAGAAGGAAGAACAAAGCACTTTAAGACATCCAAAAGAAAGCTTCTGCACAGAAGAGGTATCAACAAGCCTGTGAGGCGGGAACAGTCACAACTAGCCAGGATTACTGGCATGGTTGAGGGCAGAGCCTGGACTGGACAGAACAGACAAAAAGCATAGGCTCTGTTAGGTCCTGGGGTCTGCACAATGCAGGGGCCTATCATTATCTGCATGTCCCCAAAGGCTGTAGGCAAACTTTGGACCTGGCTTGGGAGTGTTCCGGCAGCATCTTGCTCGGCTCTCTTTGCACATTTGCCCCAGTGTGATGACTCCTGTGGGCCAGGGGAGACAAGACATCCTACCTTGCTGCCTGACACACAGTCTCTCTCGGCAGGCATGGGCAAGAAGGATGACCCTAAGCTGATGCAGGAGTGGTTCAAGCTGGTGCAAGAAAAAAACGCCATGGTGCGCTATGAGTCTGAGCTGATGATTTTGTGAGTAGTCTGAGATTTGGGGGTCTATTCAAGAAGCAACAAAAGTGCTGGGTCTATCATAGATACACCTACCCTAACTTGGTAGGGTGACTAATTGCTCCCCAAGTCACTGTCTCTCTCTCCTTCCCCTTCTCAGTGCCCGGGAGTTAGAGCTAGAAGATCGGCAGAGCCGACTGCAGCAGGAACTGCGGGAGCGAATGGCAGTGGAAGGTAAGTGGGTGGGTGAGGTGCACAGGGGAAGACTGGTATGGTTTGCCACCTCCCAAGCCACACACCTCATGCCTTTGGCTACTCCCCAGATCATCTGAAGACCGAGGAGGAGTTGTCAGAGGAGAAGAAGATCCTGAATGAGATGTTGGAAGTCGTGGAGCAGAGAGACTCTCTGGTGGCCCTGCTGGAGGAGCAGAGGCTCCGGGAAAAAGAGGAGGACAAGGACCTGGAGGCAGCCATGCTGTCAAAGGGCTTCAGCCTGAACTGGTCCTGAGCTTGTGTCCGTTCTGCTGCTTGGAATATCAGCATCCATCTGGCTGTGTTCTCCCAGACCATGTGGATCTAAGGTCCAAGGAAGTCTGGCACCTCCTGGGAGTTTACACTTAGCCACCCACATGCTCATGTGCTGTGGTGAAACCCCAGGTGATGATGATTATCTGAGGTGACTCCACTTCCTGAGAAGAGGCCCACTTGGGTGTATGGTGCAGCGCGGGAACCCCGCACGGTCCCTAAGGACCTACTGCCTGGCACCCCTTCCTTCCACTGGCACGTTTGGTAAGAGAAGGAAGCTGCTCCTTCTCTTCAAAGACACCGCCACCACAGAGAGCACCCCGCAGAGCAGGGCAGCTGCCTTCTTCATGCTCCCTGAAGCACCACCAAAGAAAGAAAAAAAAAACACCCCACAAGCAAGACATGGATGGAGACTTGGGAGAGGGGCAATGACCAGTCAGGGCAGTGACCACCCCAGCATTGTAGGAGAAGCTGAGGAATAGGCAGGTGAGTTATGAGAATGCAGGAGGGGTCTGGCCCCAGGCCCCACACCATACACTGGACCTCAAGTGGCCAAATGCCCCAGGCCTCTCTCTGGCTGAGGCCCGAGGCCCATGGATTGCTGCATTTTGCTTTTAATTCACAACCATTTTGACACTGGAAAGTACTAACTTTGGGGGCTGGAGGACCCTACACTTCAAGTCCCCCATTGACAGACAGGCGTTGTCACAGTTCAGCGCTTCACAGCGAAGGCAGGAGATTCCCTTCTTCCTTGGCGTTTTTCCTGTGTTTGCACATTGAAATGAAGCTGAGGACCTGGCAAGATGCTCAGCCACTTCAGATCTTTTTTGTCAATTAACTTATTTTTTTAATACTTGAAAAGAAGCAACTTCATTTTTATATCTTTACTAGAGACACTGATCACCTGGCACCTGCGTGTAGGGGTAACAGAAGTCTGCTCCATCCTACACAGCCTGATTCAAAACTGACTGAACGCTTGTTACATGCATCTATTTATTAGCCTTCTTCATAGTGTTAAAAACTGATCTGGTTGGCATCAGGGAGCAGCTTGAGACCCTCTGGGTCCTTGCTCACAGCTTTTCTGTCCCCCTGTAACTGTCCAGTCCTCTCCTCCCCCACTGGCATCCTGCTCTTGCTATGGCTCTGGACCTTTACATCTGAACCACTCACTTGTCAAGGATACATTTCAGCACTATTGGTGGCAGTGCTAAAAGGCAAAGATGCCATGCTGGTCTCTCCCTGTTGGAAGGTTGGCTCTATAGGACCCATTTTTTTCTCAGTCTTGGTGCCAGGGTTTCACCTCCCTCCACACATATGTTAAAGAAGATTTGGGGGTAAGCCCTTTTTCAGCTGGCTGAGGCAATGTAGATGGCTCCTTGTGATCTGTCTGATAGGAATTCCCTCAGCCTAGATGAAGGTCCAGCAAGACAGGAACACGTGCTGCCAGTATCAGCATTTAGTCTGGTCTCTCACAGACAGGCAACTCCAGCCCTCTCTTCCCTCCCCTGAATTAGAATCTTCTTGGGGTGGCAAGGGCTAATAAATACCATGTAACTAGCTCTGCAAATCAAACTGTTCATTTCTCATGGTTCAGCCAGAGAACACGTGTGTACAACTCATCAAGCCACTGACTAAGAAGGTCAAGGGCTGGAAGGTGCTTGTCTATTGAAGAATTAGCACACAGTCATCCCAGAGATGATTTCATCAGTGCCAGGCCAGTCTCAAAGGGGCACTCCAGCTGACTCCTGATGGGAAGGGCTGGTATAGAATGAACAGGCCTGGCAGTTCTTCAGGTGTCCTTGGGGCAGGACAGGCCAAGGGTCCATGCTGACCGTGGACTTCCCATGGGAACCACACTGTGCCTCAACTCGAACATTCATTCTAACTACAAAGGAGCAAAGAACCTGTCTTATTCTTCACTTTGTGTAAAAGCTGCCATCTATCTCCTGTGGAAATCCAGATGTGCTGCTAACAACCATCACAACTCTGAATTCTTCACTTCCTGGTGTCTGAGGAGGCAACATCTCTATTTTTATTCTCTGTTCCTTAAAGTGGAGAGAAAGGTGTTCTAGATTCCATCTTCACACCCCAATCTTCCAGTAAAATTGGACTTGGGACAAGACTGTCATTGCCTTTGTGGCCTTTTCCTAACCCTCTCCTCTTGAATGCCACCATAACAGTCAAGCCCTGGCAGAGCTGCCTCTGTCCCTGTCACTCCTGCTAACCCCAGAACTAGGAAGTGGTTTCCAAAGTGATGGGCAATAGTGCTGTGCTTCAAATGGCCTCATGCAGCAGAAACACCAGGTTTCCTTCTGCCTCTTGCTGCTGGCCAGTCCCAGCCAACCATGGCATCACTTCATCCTTCAAAGCACATGCTGCTGCCTACTGTCACTCAAAAGGGGGCTGAAGATGGCAGAGAGGCCTCAATCAGCCTGTAAAATGTCCCCCAGTTTTCTACTCCTGACAGTGTTAAGGCTTCAGGCTCTCATAGAGCACTTCTTTTTTTTTTTTTTTTTTTTTTTTAAAAAAAAAAAAAAAAAGCTCCCAGTTTGTAACCACTAGTTTGCAGTTGATTTTAGTGATCTGGTGACTTGCTACATGAAATGTTTTCCACCTCTGGAAATGCATGCAGCTCCAAAGCAGATTTTCTTCTGAAGAATTAAGTCTTCCCTTGAAGGCAGGGAAGTGATTATATATACATGCAGACACACACAAAATGCCAGAGTTCATCTGAGTAAACCCAGACACAAGTTTAAATACAGTTGGGGATCCACATTCAGCGTCCCTAGTGGGCAGAAGACAGCCCCCAACCCCCAAGTCTGAAACTGGCCAGCAGCTCTATGTGGGATTCCAACCCCTTACTCAGTTAGTGTCTTCGGGCCTTTGCCCCCAGCAGCCACTCTAAAGCTGATTTTGACCAGCAATGATAGACTATTCTTAACCCTTTCAAAGGAAAAGTTTTTTTTCAATGGAGCAGAAAGGAGAGAGTTAAACAAAAATAAATTTACAAGTTGAGGGTGTAACTCAGTGGTAGAGTGTGTGCTTAGCATGCATGAGGCCCTGGGTTCCATCCCTAGTGCTGCCAAGAAAGAAAATTTAAAAGATGGTAATATCTGACCCACAAAGGGAAATGGTCTGTTTTATGCGCAATAAAAGTTTTTGAAATAAATAAAGTGTATATTTCTTGAGTCATTTTAGTGTACTCAGCAGTGAGCCAGGATACATTTTCACATCACCACCTGCCTTTTCAGATAGGTGGTGTCCATACGAGTCTTACGTCTAGTGCATATATAAATGTGTATAGCGTTGTTCAATGAATACAACTTCTTGAACCCGGCGCAGTGGCACGCAACCTATAATCCCAGCAACTTGGGAGACTAAGGCAGGAGGATCACAAGTTTGAGGCCAGCCTCAGCAACTTAGTGAGACCCTCAACAATTTGGTGAGAACCTGTCTCAAAATAAAAAATAGAAAGGGCTGGGAACGTAGCTCAGTGGTAGAGTACCCATGGGTTCAATCCCCACTACCACCAAAAAAAAAAAAAAAAAAAAATTGTGTGTTTGTGCTTTTCTTCAGTTCTTCATATTCTGCTTCAGGCATCAACTGCTGTCATTTGAGAAGCTGTCTGAGGCAAACACCCACATTTGTAAGAGGCTGCCCTTTATAAGTGAGCCCCAGTAGCATCCTGTAGGAAAGTATGTTCTTTGTAATAGAGATTCTCAAAGTCCAAGCAATCCAAGGGTCCTGGCAGCTTTCCTTCCAGCTGGCCAGGGAGCCCAGGGATTTGGAGTCTGCATCCTTCAGGCACAGATCATTCAGATGTTTCAGTATCCCCACATCCATTGGGTGCATAAAGCCCCAGAGGGAATTAACATCACCATTAACCTGGAATCATTCTCAAGAGATGAAAGGGAAGAGTGCTGGCCAGCTCTTTTCCCTTTGTTCTCTGAGAGTCTACCAACGCACTTTTCAGTGCTCTTTCCCCCACCTGTGGCATAGTGAGTTAACAGTAGTACCTCTAAGTTCATGATCATGGCTTCTCTCTTAAGAAATAAGGAAGCAGCAGGAAGGGACAGACCAGCAACTGGAGCATAAAGTTGAGCCTTGGCCAACCTGGAACCAGCTTGAGTCACTGCAATGGAAGCTGGAGCCAGTCTTCCGCTATTCCAGAAGGAAGAAGGGCCTGGCCAGGTGGGCACAGTAGGCAGGAAAGAGTAGGACAGGATCTTTTTGACATTGTTTTTGTTGTCATTTTCAGCATTCAGAATTGAACCCTAGAGCACATTTCTGCTAAACTACATTCCCAGCATTTTGTTTTTGTTTTTTTGGTACTGGCAATTGAATCCAGGATTACTTAACCTCTGAGCCACATTCTCCAGCCCTTTTTTAATGTTATGTTTTTGAGGCAGGGTGTCACTAAGTCCTTAGGGCCTCACTAAGTTGCTGAGGTTGGTCTTGAATTTATAATCCTGCCCAGTCTCCAGTGTCACTGGGGTTATTGGCACGCGCTACCATGCCTGGCTCCAGCTCTTTTTCTTTTTGATTTTGAAATAGTCTCACTTAGTTGCCTCAGCCTCCTGAGTAGCTGAGATTACAGGTGAGCACCACTGTGCCCAGTGGATAAAATCTTATAAACAGCTCAAGTGGGGATATATCATGGCCTTAGACTCCTGACAGGAAAGATGAATCATGGCCCAACAGAGCTGATGATCATCAGTCCCTGTCATCTTTTGTTTCCAGAGGGGTTCCCTTGATCAGAGCTCCCAAAAGCAGGTTTGACCACAACTGATAGCATCTCCAGGTGGCAGGAAATGGTGAGTTTGTTTGAAGTAGGCAACCAGAAAGACTGGCCACTGGGGCCACCTCAGAAGTCCCCTCTTCCTCCCAACAAACTGCCAGAGCTGATGGCTCCAAAACCCCTCCTGAACCCCGAATCTTCTCATAGTCCCTTCCTAGGAATCACATTCAAAAGTAGAAAAGAGAACGTGCCATCTCACTTCATTTCATAAACTGGCCAAGAATATCCCTCAAGGATACCCTCTTTTGTGTCTCTCATTCAGATCATCCTCCCAAGTGATACCAAGTGAATACAGTAAGAAACCAACCTCCATGGCATGCTGAGCCAGGAATCCAGTTAGAGCAGGGCTTAAGGCCACATAGCTCTTCCAGTAAGGCCCCCAGACAGTGTCATACACAGCTAAGCTTCAGCAGGTCACAATTTTTTGGCAGCCTCTACTTGTATTTCCTACGTAGTCTTTACATTTGGGGCTCAAATGGGAAGTTGGAATCCCACCTATTGTAGGTAAGTTACATGTGCCACTTTCTCTGCCCAAGAGGTCACTACTGCCCAGACCAGTGTGGGAAGGGCACTGCCTCCATTATGTGCATGTGCTTTTCTTGCCCCCATGGGATTTCTGAATCAAAATGGACAGCTGATTCTGAAGTGTGAATTTCAACCTTTGGACCCAGGGTGGGCCAGCTGTGGAAGTGGCCCAGGCCTCAAAAGGGCAGCATCTGAGTTGAGGATCTCCCTGCAATAGTAAACAATGGGCCCTGGCAAGGCTACAGGTTGCTTTGGACGGTATTCACAGTAGGCAGATGGGGCATCCTCCAAACCAAGGGGGAAGTTTCTTTATAATTGCTCATTGTGGTGTGGAGCTACCGAATTCAGCTGTTGTGAAATGAGAAGGCGCTTTCTAATGTCTGTGCCCACCCCAGAGAAAGTGGTAAGGAGTATGCATCAGTGAGTGCAAGGTTAGCATTCAGATGAGAGAGACCCTTGCCCTGCCTCTTCCCCTGATTTCAGCCTTGGGCACATCACTTACCTGGTCAGTGCCTCACTTTGCCTGTGTAGATGCACAGAGCTCTCTCTCCTGCTGGTCAGTGGTGTGCATCTTGGAGAAGGGGTCTTAAATCCCAAGGTAGACTGAGGGTTGACCAGATAGTCCAAGGTCATTTCCTACCTATCTTGCGAGCCAACATAATTTTGCATTTATTTTTAATTTTAAGTGTTGGACCAAATCCTCTGTTTGCTCTCACAAACTCATCAGATACAGGTCACTATAAGTAAGCTGTATGCTTCCAGAACATTCATATTGGCCTCTACTCCCCGACCCTTAAGCCAGTTCCATCAGATCTGCTCTCCCAGCAAAACAGCTCCAGAACACACCATGGAGACCGTCCCCCACAGAGCCATTGTCAAGGATAAGGGATCCTCCAGATGAAGGTAAAGGTGTGAGGGTGTTGAGCAAGAGCCAAAGGAATGAGGGGCTCGCAAAAGCAGGTGATTGGCCCAGCAGGCCATGAGCAAAAGGAGCAGGAGAGCCCTTTTAAACATCCAAGTGTGGCTCGCAGCCTGTCTTCAGGCCTCTCTTCAACAGTCTGGATGCCATGTCTTCACCTTGGGAAAGAATAAAAAAGATGCAGTAGCAGCTGACAACCAACATCATCCTCCCAGTTGCATTTTATTTAACTATTTAAAAAATGTTTTATGAAATTAAATACCTTTATGCCAGCTTCATACTGTGTTTGAAAACACTTCTGACCCAAGTAATAAACGTATTCAGCCTTCATCAAATTGTTCATCAAATTGGGCTGGGGGTGAAGTTCAGAGGTAAAGCACTTGCCTAGCAGGCATGAGGCCTTGGATTCCATCCCCAGTATTGAAAGAAAAGAGTAGAAAAGAAGAAATTGTCCTTAACCCAACTCATGAAAATCTGGGGGAGATGGGAGGATCAGGTCAAGGAGTATGGGCCTCAGGCCCCACTTCCTATGCTGACTGCCAGCACAGTGCTGGACAGTCATGGGCCTGAGTCCTCACTCCATGAATTACTGGGAACAACCAACTGAAGAACTGCCCCCATCTCTCTCTCCTTGGCCCTGTAGCCTGGTCCTTAGGCTGTGGCAGCACTTGGTCACTCAACCCCCTCAGCAAACAGGTGAGAGACAGCAGATTCTCAGTTCCTGCCCCATGTGTTTCCTCCCAGCTACCTGAAAGGGCCTCAGTCCTGTACCTGGAAAATGTGGGAGGCAGCCTGGGACCTTCTGGGATTCTCTTAAAGAAAGATATTGTAGTTGCAGGTCAGGAAGAATAGAGTTACTTTATATTGGGTAGAGGGGATTGAAGAGAGGGAAAGGGATATGGGGGAAGGAATGATAGTAGAGTAAAACATATTATTACCTCATGTACATGTATGACTGCATGACCGATGTGTATGACTGCAATATGTACAACCAGAAAAATGAGAGATTATGCTCCATTTATGTATGATCTATCAAATGTATAAATGCATTCTACTGTCATGTACAACTAATTAGAACAAATAAAATTTAAAAATAAAAAAGGAAGATTGTGAAGAGAGATTGAGAAGAAAGGATAAAGGAGAAAATTTCATGTTGCAATGACTGCAATAATTTAAACACAAAATATGTCCCTACCAGTGTATGTGAAATCATTCCAGAGAAGAGGTCACTCCCCAGGAGTAGGACAACACCACCAATCCTGCTCATGACCTTTGGAGTAGTTCTGTGGGGAGGAAAGAGGGAAACATGATCATTTTTCCTTCCATTTGCAGTGAGGTGCACATTTACCCTCTGACTTGTTTGCATTCCTCATGTGGCCAAAAACTGAAATAAAGCCAGTCATTATTTTTTCCCTTCTGTGTGGAAAAGGATCCTCTCCCTTCAACAAGCAAAGTTACACCCTTGGGGAGTTGGGATGTGCTCACAAAATGAGGCTCCAAGGATGGCTTCCCAACTTCAGGCCCCCACCTGGGGACCACTTACCTACTAGGCCCAGGGGGTAAGGCTGGAACAGTGAGGAGAGCTGTGCCCTCTGCCCCTCCTCTCTGAGTCTCTGTCATGTCTGCCCCTCCTATATCCCTCCATGGTTGGTTGGTTGGTTGTTTTTTGTGGTGGCAAGAATGTCACTGCCAACTAGTAAAAATTCTCCTTCCTGTCTTTCCCTTGGCTTTATTGTTTATCTTTTTATCTTCGTGTGTGTGTGTGTGTGTGTGTGTGTGTGTGTGTGTGTGTGTTACTGGGGATGCAACTCAGGGCCTTGGACATAATAGGCAAGCAACCTACCACTAAGCTACATTCCCACCCCCACAGTTTTTCTCTTTTTTTTTTTTTTTTTTTTTTTTTTTTTTTTTTTTTTTTTTGAGACAGGATCTCATTAATTTGTGAGGTTGACCTTGGATTTGTAATCCTTCTGTCTCAGCCTCCCAAGTAGTTGGGATTACAAGCATGCACTACCATGCTCGGCTACATTACTAAATATCTTGACAGAAAATGGTAGGCCGAAAAATTCTTTCTTCCCCAGAATTTCCATGAACATTTCCTAATACTTTTTCATCTCTGTAATCAGGATTACAGCAAAAGGTAGCCATTTTCATGAAAGAGGGCACTTCTGCTATTGGGAAGCAGGACAGGAGGGGTCTTAAGTGCAATAAAAAGACATATGGTAGGGGCTGACTGTGTAGCTCAGTGGTAGAGGTCTTGCTTTGCATGTGCCAGGCTCTGGTGTCCATCTCCAACACTTAAAAAAAAAAAAAAAAAAAAAGCTCAAGAACCTGACTGTGTGATCATGTATGAGGAACCTACCTATTTCAAGCCAAAATTGTAAGAAGGACACTAGGACATTGATGAACTGACCTGGGATGAAGCAGAATTTGGATGGTCCTGAATAGAGCAGCCACCAGGATCCTTTGGAGTCCTGAAAGAGAAAAAAGGGCCTGTTCCCATCCTAACCACCTGGCCTGCCCAACCCACCCAGCCCCAGAGGATTTGTGCCATGTCTAGATTCAGAGAGGGGTGAAGAACTTAATGCATAAAACAGTTGGAGGCAACAGAACAACCTCCCTCCCAGACCCCTCATCCCAGCCCCCAGACTCCCTGACTCCTCCCAAAGAGCTCTCCAAGGACCTAGGGGAAGAATTGAGGAATACAATTGATAGCAGGAGCTAGGCAAACCCTGCTATGTTGCCTGTTATGGCAACAGAGGATGCTGACCAGCCTCCTCCATCTGAATTGGGGTCTGTAACCTTACATTTGGCAACTGAGGAGCACTTAGGCATAAAAACATATGGTCAAATCTTCAGGTTTCAAAATTCCAAGTGGACTTAACTTTGAGAGCTGAACAAGGAGTTCAGCCAGGGAAGGGAGTCGGCGGCCACTGTATAATATTGAAGCTGGTTTCACCACACTGGGAAGTGTCTATAACACCCCTTCCAGGCAGCCCTGTGGATGTCCTTGATCCTATGGACTCTGAGTGGTTCATGGTTTAAAACTTTCCCATTCTACCTTTTTCTCCAAGCCAATAGAGATATCACCCCAGCCCCTTCCCTTCTCCCTTATACCTCTGGAAAGATGATCCGATGAGTCTCCTTTTCCCCTCCCCAGGAATAAAATTCTTTACTGGAGGTCACTTAACCATGTGAAATGAAATGAGCATTGCACCAGGAATCTGTTATAGATAGCATCTGGCCTAGTTTGGCCACTACCTGATTGACTGATCTCAGGCATGGCTCTCCAAACCTGTTTTCTACCCTTGAAACAGGAAAATAATGTTCACTTCTCTGCCCCATAAAGAGGTTTTGGGAATGAAAAGGGACCATCAGTGTGGTACGATCTGAATTTTGAGGAGCACTGTGGCCACTAAATCATACAGTTATATGCCAACCACCAGAGCCAAACATGGGTATCTCCTCCCTACCCCAGGAGCTGCCCCTGCCCAGGGACCTGCAACAGGAACCAGCAGCAGCTGCTCAAGTTTGGTTTCCAGGAAATGATAACATCTGGATCTCAGTACAGTTTATTGGAAAGACGGGAAGTCATGGGGTTGGGTTGGATGTGGGAAAAATCCCAAACAGGACGGAAGGTGATAGAATCTTCATGTAAGGGGAGGCACACATCACCTGATGATTCAACCCCTGTTACAGGTACAGTTCTGCTTCGCATGAGGCTACAAGGATGGGAAAAACACAGACCCTCACTCAAGGGACCGAGTCCCACTCATGTACCCACTTACCCTGACACATGGTTTCTTCATCTGTGCACCTTTGAACATAATCCTGGACATGGTGGCTTGCCCCCTCTTTCTCACCATCCCTCACTCTAATAATTGCCATAGAGCACATTCGAGTCAATTATAGCCACCCCAAGCCTTGACAAATAGGATTCTGTCAACATCAAAGGTCTGACTTTAGTAAGGGTAGTGACAAGACGAAGGATGGCAGATGGCACTAGAACTCATGACCGGGTCAGCCCTGGGGGCCAAATTCTAGAGGGCCCATCTCTTTGGCAGAGTCGATCCCACTCCCCCGTGGGAAAGTTGTCTGCCCCTACTGTGGCCTCTCTGAGCCATAGCCAGACTCTGGAAGGGTCTTTGCCTTCCAAATCTTCTTTGCCTTAGAAGTTAGCCCTCTAAAGTGGTTCTACTTACTTCCCTGAGAGGGGAACTTACAAGGGAGCCTTACTATCGGCTATTAGTTTTTGGCCCGAATAGAATAACCTAAGGGGAAGAACTGCTGAAGGTAATTTTGGGAAATCCCAGACTGGTCTTCTAGCTCAGTGCAGATGCTGAGTCACACAGGGCAAGGCCAGCTTCCAGCTTCCCCAGGGCCACACCTACCTTCCCCTTTGTAGCACACAACATGGGACTGGGCAGACTGCCCCTACCTCCAGTCCACTCAGACAGCTCAGATGTACAGTGCTAGAGCAGGGATATTACTTTTCCCCTTACAGACCCTAATCCTGATTCTCACCATCAGGATTTGTTTGCCTTTCCTCTCAAGAGTGTCCTGCTTTCCAAAACTCACCTGTCCTCCAAGGCCCAGGGCTAGACTGATCTGTGGGAAAGTGCCTTGGAGGTTGGAGGGCTGGCTCAACTAGCCAGCCAGTCAGGGACTCTGCCCCCACAGGCTGTACCAGGCCTCCTCCCAGGGGCAGGATAATCACCCCTCCTCTTCAGTCACTTCTTCCCCTGCGTTAGGCCTATTTCCTTCAGCCCTCCTTGGGCCACCCAGACTACCCTTCTTGGACAGCAGGCACCTTACCCTCACTATTTCTTATAAGTCCAGTATCCACTGGAGATGGTAAGAGACACTGGCTTGACCCTTCCTTTTAATTCCTTTGAATCCTTTTGGATATGATTGGGGTACAGAGGGGAAGCTCTGGGATGCTTACTCTTTGAGTCTTGGAGGGTGCTGTGGACTTAGGAAATGAGCTGCAATCCTTCTGCTCTCTACTACCTTCATGTTGACTGAGAAAGCCCTGGGGGCCCAGCCCCCTGCCCTCAAGTCCTGACAATAGTGAGCAGCTATGGAGTGCTCTGCACAGGGCCCAGCACCTCTCCTGTCCCCGCTGCCCCCAGATGGTACAAATGCACCTCTGTTTTGCCACCCTGAGTCTTGGATAGCAGGGATTGGCTCTCAGTTTCCATCCCAGAGGTTAGGAGATGGGGGTGGCCAGGATAGAGAAAGCCTTGATTTCACAGATAAGGGGTCAGCTCAGTCTTAGAAGAAGCATTGGGAGCTTGGAATGGAGAGGGGTGTAGGGATATGGGCACTGGAAGGTGGAGTATGAGCCACCTGCCTTCAGAGCTCCACCCCACCTGGATTTGTCTCTGGGGAGGACAGAGATCTCACAGCAGGACTTTTCACCAGCAGTTTGAAGGAACAAGATACCTATGAAAACAGGAAAGAGAAAATGACCAATTCATTCACACCCAGTAACAATGTGAAAGACAAGGGGCCAATTGTGAACAAGTCAACAATGTATCTGACTTCTCAGAACTCAGCCAACAGGCCGAAGGAGTTCTGCTTCCTCCCATTTTTCTCTCAGATTAGCATTGTGATTAAAGGTTTTCACTGTCCAACCCAGCTTCTTCCTCTCTTACCTTTCTCAGATATCACCTCCCTCCAACTTTTTCTCAGTGTCTGCTTGCCAGAGGTTTTTTTGGTTTTGTTTTGCAAGATCTTTTTCTTCTTTTCCTTTTTTTCGTTTCTTTTCTTTTTTTTTTTTTTTTTTTTTTTTTTTAGTACCGGGTATTGAATCCAGAGGCACTTTACCACTGAGTTACACATTCCTGTCCTTTTTAAAAATTTTTTATTTTGAGACAGGGTCTTACTAAGTTGCTAAGGCCAGCCTTGAACTTGGTATCCTCCCACCTCAGCCTCCAGAGAAGCTGGGATTACAGGCATGTGTCACCATGCCGTCATAATAAAGCTCTCCCACTGAGCTCAGTCCTTTTTATTTTCTTATTTTGAAACAGGGTCTTGCTAAGTTGCTCAGTCTGGCCTTAAATTTGCAATTCTCCTTCCTAAGCCCTCCAAGGTACTGGAATTACAGCACATACAAGGTGAAACCCAAAGCACTTTTGCACAAAGATGCTCTAACTCATTCTTACCATGGAAATGTAATAGCAAAATAATGGTGAGGTGTTTTGTTTTGTTTTGTTTTGTTGATGGGGCTGGGGATGGAACACAGGACCTCATACATAGCAGGTAAGTGCTCTATTACTGAACTACTCCCCCAGTCTCCTCAGATATTATTTCCTAACTGCACTGAGAAAATTAGAAAACTAGATCATGCCAAGCACTGGTGAGGATGGAGAGAAATAGGACCAGTAAGCCCTACCATGGCAGTGTAGTACAACTGCTGGGGAGGTGGCTGGTCTCACCTGCTCAGTTTAACCCATAGGTCAGCCTTATGCCAGTGATTCTGTCCCTGGGATTCTGTTCCTAGATATCTCTCTAAAGAAATTCTCATTCAGGCTCCCAGGGGACATGTTTGAGGATATTTACCTGAGAGTTATTTGTCACAACAGAAAGTTGAAGGTAATCTTGGGTTTCACATTTTGGGGAGCAGATGGGTAAAATGCGGCGATGCCCACAGTGAAGCACTCTGAGGCGCTTGGAAATAACACACATAGCAACACAGAGGAATGTTACAGTGCTGAGAGAAGGAAAAAATGATATTGAATGTATTAACGCATGCATACAAGACAACAGTATTCTTTTCTACCAGTCCACATGAAATGGAGTCAGGTATTAATAGATGCATCTTCCTCCAATCAGTTTCCAGCCCTGAGTTTCTCTCCTTTCTTTCTTTTCCTTTTTTTTTTTTTTTGGTGTTGTTGTTGTTGTTTGTTGTTGTGGTGGTGGTGGTAGTGGAGGTAGTGATAGTACTGGGCATTAAACTCAGGGACACTCTACCACTGAGTTACGTCCCCAGTTCTTTTTTTTTTTTTTTTTTTTTTTTTTTTTTTGTGGTGCTGGGGATCGAACCCAGGGCCTTGTGCTTGCAAGGCAAGCACTCTACCGACTGAGTTATCTCCCCAAACCCCCAGTTCTTTTTATTTTTTATTTTGAAACAGGTTCTCACTAAATTGCCTAGACTGGCCTTGAACTTGCAATCCTCCTTCCTCAGCCCTCTGAGGTGCTGGGATTACAGGCACATGTACTATACCCCACCTGAGTTATCTTCTTCACATAAGGACCAGACATCTGGATGTCCACATTCTCAGCTGCCCACATTCAACCTTGAACATGAAAGAGCATGAACAGGGAGTCCAAACAGAGCTGTCACCAAGCCCCTACACTTTACCCACCCTACCATAACCTGTGTCTGTTGCAGGTATCAGGCTGGGAAAGGCCAGACCTTAATTTTTCTTCCTAGAAACTAGGTCTATGGTGAGAATTGCCCTGAGGGGAGGCCCCAGACCAGAGCCTGGGGATGTTAACTCATCACAGGAGTTTAAGGAGAACGAGCTGAAGGGTTATGGAAAATAATATTCCTACAACATAGCCCCCAAAGAAAAATGGAGAGAGGTGCCAGGAGGAGGAAAGGGAAACTAGCCAAAGAACACTGGCAAGGGGTGGATACCGAATGCTGGGCCCTAAACCATAACCTTCCCCCATGGCTAATTAGTCCTAAATGGAAGCACAGCAAATACCAATGGGCAAGATTTGAGTACTCATCCCTCAGGATCTGGACTCTTATCTCCCCAGAAAACAATGAGTTTCAACCTTTTTACAACTACCCTCCTAAATTAAAGTTTTAACCTATTTTGCTTTTACACTGCTGCCACTCTCCTGAAGTTGGCTATGACCTAGTCCTGTCAGAAACAGCCTGTGAGGAGGTTAGTAAGGGGCTCCAATTTGGGAGGGAGTGAAAGATTCGAATATTACCAGTGAAAGATAACATTTGCCCTTGGCCACGGGCAGGATAAAGTATCCCCACCCCTCAACACTTCAGGTGAGGAAGGTCACCTGGTAAGGAATACTGGCTGGTGGTCAAGAAAGGGGAAAAAATCCAGCTCCCTGCAGCTGGGTAAGGGTACCTTCTGGGGCTGACATGCCCCAGCATCACAAACTGGGTGGCATCAACAACAGAAATTGATTTTCTCACAGTTCCAGAGCTAGACCTCCAAGATAAATCTGTCTGCAAGGTGGTTCCTTCTGAGGACTCTCCTTGGATTACAGATGACTATATTTTAGCTATCTTCACACCATCTTCCTTCTGCATATTTCTGTGTTCTTATTTCCTCTTCTCATAAAAACAACAGTCCCTTTGGATTAGGACCCATCCTCATGACCCCATTTACCCCTAATCACCACTTTAAAGGCCTTGTTTCCAAATACAGCCACATTCTGACGTCCTGGGGTTAGGGCTTCAACATATGAATTTGGAGGGGGCACAATTCAGCTTATAACCATTGGTCTTAAAACAGTCTTTTAGAAACTCGATTTTTTGCACAGTGGTGCCTGCCTGTAATTCCAGCTATTCAGAAGGCTGAGACAGGAGGATCACAAGTTTGAGGCCAGCCTGAGTAACCTAGGGAAACCCTGCTGCAAAATAAAATTTAAAAAAGGAGGAGGTACTGGGGCATAGTTCAGTGTTAGAGTGCTTTCCTAGAATATGAAAGGCCCTGAGTTCAATCTCCAGCACAGTAAAACAAACAACGACAACATTAAAAAAAAAAATTAGATTCCTTAAAGGTTTATTGTTTGTTTTTTTGTGGTGCTAGGGAACCAACCCAGGCCTCATAGATGCCAGGCAAGCATCCTTAAAGTTTTTGAGCACTGACTACCACCTATCATCCATCATTTGCCCATTTGCCTGCCTCTTTCCTGCCTATTGCCCACCTTTCACCTACCCATCACCCACTGTTCAATGTCCACCCACCTACCATCTGCCATTAGACTGCAGACCACCTGCAGACCACCAGCGGATTGCCTGCTGCCTTCTGTTTCCTGGAAGTCCATTGTCATAATACCCGCAGGTTCGGTTACACGTGGCTGCCACCATTTTTGGACAATAGCCAGGACCTGCAGGTTTGCCACCGCTGCCACCATCTTGGAGCATGGCCACCTCGGTCTGGGGACTCAGGTCAGAGCCTGGAGATACACTGGGGTACCTGCAGGTTTGATTGCACCTAAGGTCTTTCTGCTTGGTGTGGTGGTGGCTGCCATCTGGCTGCCTCTTTGCAGGGTTGCTCCTTTGTGTGAGTGCATGCCTGAAGGTCTCTCTGCAAATTGAAAGGGCATTGAGATCTTCGGAAGCCCAGGTCCATCAGATTGCAGCTGGGTTTGTGTGGGCCAGTCTGGGTCTGGCAAGCCTGTGGAAAGCTGGAGACTAGGGACAGTTCCCTGCGGGGAGCACAGGATGGAGAAACTGGAGAAAATTGGGCTCTCCCCAACTCAGTGAGTCCTGAAGTGCACAGGGACAGAAGGGGCCAGCTACAGCAGGTGGGAAGACTGGAAGAGGATATGAGGGCATCTTGCTATTGGCTCACCCACACAACCCGTCCAGCACCCACTGGACTGGAGCTAACATCAAACTTCAGACAACCCCACCTATCGGTGGAGAAGGGAGGCTGAGGACATTTTTGAAAGCCAACGGAAGCAATCATTCAATTTTCCATTGAGACTTTCCTTAAAGGTGTTTTTGAAAATGCCAGCTTTTTTCTGCTGCAATTAGGTGAACTGAGGAAGGGGGTTGGGGCTTCAGAGAAGGAGGAGTTCAGAACAGGAAGCAAGAGTCAGAAAGCTAAGGGGAAAGGGAAACTGGGCTCAGATGCTGACATTTGCTTAGCCAGCTGTACCCACTACCACTGCCTCACTGAGTTTTGTCCTGTTTTCTTTATTAAGAGCATCAGTTCTTGATGGGCACCATGTCCCATTCCTGTAATCCCAGTGGTTCAGGAGGCTGAGGCAGGAGAATTTCAAGTTCAAAGCCAGCCTCAGCAATTTAGGGACGCCCTAAGCCACTCAGTGAGACCATGTCTCAAAATAAAATATAAAAATGGTCTGGGGTTGTGGCCCAATGGTTAAATGCCCCTGGATTCAATCCCCAGTACCAAACAAAAACAAAAAAAAAAAAAAAAAAAAAAAAAGGATCAATTCTCTTTCATATATGTATTGTTTCATTTTTCAAATTAAGGCATAATTTTACATGCAGTAAAATTTACCCCTTTCCACCAGAAGTTCTGTGTTTTGACAAAAGCATAGTCATTAACAACCACTACAACCAAAATATAGATAAGTGCCATTGCCCCAAAATTTCTACTATTCTTTTTTTATAGGCAAATAGTCCCTCCCCTTCCTGGTCTCTAGCAACCACTACTCTATTTTCTGACACTGCAGTCAGCTTTTGGAAGAAACAACATCCTTTCTTATCTTACAAACACCACTGACAGAATTTGAAGCCCAAAGCATAGTAGAAGCAGTAAATGAGGACCAGGGGAGCCGTAAAGATACACTAATGGGGTAAAGATACACTAATGGCAAGAAGCACTTGAGAGACCTGTAAAAAGCTAACAGGATATGCAAAAAATGTGGGGGCTCCTGCTGGTACAGGCCTTTCCCTGCACAACAGGGTGAGAGCCCTCCTCATTCCCAATGCTTAGGATAAAATCCCAACTGCTTACTCAGGCTCCTCAGGCCTCCCTGCCTTCTGCCTCCATGTACCATCTGCTCTTAACTCCTTCCTACCTTGGGCCCCTGCAGTGGTTCTCCTTGTGTTTAGATGCCATTCCCCATCTTCTCACACCTGGGAACTTTTTTACTTTCAGTCATCAATTTTTTTTTTTTTTGTTATTATTTTGATATGGGTTCTAGCTATATTGCCCAGGCTGGGCTCAAGAGATCCTCCCACCTCAGCATCCTAGAGCTGGGATGACAGGATCATCACCATGCCTAACTTCAGCTCTCAGTTTTAAGTACCACCTCATTAGATGACCCAGTCTCAGTTACCCAGTCACTTGTCCTTGAGGAATCTTATTTAGTGTTTATTTATGTTTACTTCTGGTGATGGAATTTGAACCCAGGATCTCGTATACATGGTAAGAATGCGCCCTACTACTGAACCCCTGTGTCTTGGGCTAGCACTTAATGTACAATGGTTTTCTTGTTTCCACAGCATATTCTTTCCATTCATTCTATTTCTTCTTTTCTATTGTATTTGTTCTATTTTTTTTCTTAGTGTCTAATAGTTCTCTTGTTCACACATTCATTTTATTTGATGAATACCCGTGAGTGTCAAGCCGGGAGGCAAGAGCATGAAGAAATAAGTGCTGCCCTCATGGAGATGGCTTTTCAGTGAGGGGAGGCAGTAAAAATGCAGACAAATTAATTAGATTGTGTTACAAATCCAGGATGCTACAAGGAGTCAAACTTGTGCTCAGAAGTAGCTCAGCAAGGGCTGGGGAGATAGCTCAGTTGGTAGTGTGCTTGCCTTACAAACACTAGGCCCTGGGTTCGATCCCCAGCACTGCAAAACAAAAAAAGAAGAAGAAGTAGCTCGACTAAGGCAAATTGCCTTTGCAGAAGGGTGTACTACCAAACCAAGTCTGTCCAGCAAGCACACTCAGTCTGGCACAGCATTGCCTCTTGCTCTGTTAGGTGGTACTCAGGGTTACATCTACATGATTGGATAATTTTAAAATTGGGACAGGGCAAAGGGAAGGGCTATAGTTAAAATGGCTACAATTGGATCTTACATCCCAATTAAGGCTTAATACTACATTCTAAAAATGGACCCCTAGACTTTCTATTACTCATCATAGTATTTCAGATAGTAACATGTGTAGTGAAGGAAACTGAAATGAGGCACAGAGAAAGTACAGAGGCTACTGGAACTGCAGCAGAATACCAGGGCTCTGATGCAAAAAAAAAAAAAAAAAAAAAAAAACTAGAAATTGTTCTTAGTATACTCACGGCACACATTGCTCTAACGTCAGGTATAGGGGTGGGTTTCCTCATCCACCTAGTAATGCTGCAATAACGAATACCAATTGGGTGTTCCGTAATTCAATTCTGATCTGACACTGGAGATAGTGTCAGATCCCATAGCTTGAGGGCTCAGGCTTCAAGACCCTTACCCTCCCACTTTTATGTGTCAGTCACAAGCTCAGAGTAGTTCATCTGTGCTGTAGACCAGCTGTAAACTGGGGTTCCCACTCCCTCTCCTTGGGTTCTACTAATTTTGCTAGAGTGACTCAGAACTCAAGGAAATGCTTATTTACATTTACTGGTTTATGATGAGAATATTGCAAAGAATACTGGTAAACACCAAATGAAAAGGTACAGAGGGCAAGGTACAGGGAAGGAGCAGAGCCCTCTCTGTACCCTTTCCAGGTGCACCATCCTGCAAGAACCTCCATGTGTTTAGTTATGGGAAGCTCTCTGAATCCTGCCCAATTTGGTTTTATGGAGACTCCATTACCTAGGCTTGTTTGACCACTGGTGATCAACTTAACCTTCAGACCTAAAGTTGGGAGATGGGACTGAAAGTCCCAACCCTCTACTCCTGCCTTGGGTCTTTATGGTAACCAACCTCTACCCTGAAATCACCTAGTGACTACCAGCCTACAGGCAGACAACTCATTAACATACAAGACACTTACCAGTTTGGAAATTCCAAAGATTTTAGGAGTTCAATGTCAGGAAATGGGCAAAGACCAAATGTGCACAGTATTTCACAACATCACAGGGCACAGGGGTAGGATTTGACCTTAGAGAGGGTGCACACCACATAGGACTTTGCAGGCTACTGAAAGACAATGATTTTTATTCTACCATAGAGTGTTTAAAAAATACAGTGACAAGCCAGGCATGGCAGTGCATGCCTATAATTCCATCTGAGGCTAAGCATAAGGATCACAAGTTTGAGGCCAGCCTGGACAACTTAGCAAGCTCTTATCTCAAAAATTTTAAAAGGACTGGGAACATAGCTCAGTGGTAGAGTACTTGATCAGCATGTGTAAAAATGAAACTCCTCCTAACAAGAATATGGAGTAAGGTCCTGGGTTCAATCCCCAGGACTGCAAGAAAAAAATTAAAAAGAATTAAAAAGTGGAGTGTCAGAGGCTGTGTAGCAGTGAAGCTCAATGGTAGAGCTCTTGCCTACCATATGCAAGTCCCTGGTTTGATCCCCAGCACAGCAAAACAAACAAAAAATATAAAGCAACACAATCTGACCTCTTATTAAAAAAAAAAAGAAAGAATTTAGGGAACCAGGGTATAAGAAAGGGGACCTGTTAAGAAATTATTGCAACAGTCCAGGAGAGAGAAGTGGTGGCTTGGTGGCGGTGGTAGTATAGGGGGTATGCCAAAAGGAGGCTTTGGAGCAACTACATTACTGGTAGTAGTGCAAAATGGCACAAATATTTTGGGAAACCAGCACTGTCTAATAACATTAAATAGCCCAGTCAGGCATGGTGGTGTGTGCCTATAATCCCAGCTACTATGGAGTCTGAGGCAGTTGAAAAGGAAGTTTGAGGCCAGCATGGGTAATTTAGTGAAAACTTAGCTAAAAAAAAAATTAAAAAAAAAAAAGGCTGGGGATGTTATTCAGTGGTAGAGCACCCCTGAATTCAATTCCCAGTACTGAAAAAAATAAAATTAAATTAAATATCCCCCAGCCTTATGACTCCTAGGGGTCTTATTCAAGAGAAGTGAAAGCCTATGTTCACGAAAAAAAAAAAAAAAATTAGTACAAAAATGTTTGTGATAGCATACTAGCCATGCCAGCTATATCTGGGGACATTAGGGTTGGTGAGCAGCTTGCTCTTATGGAGACTGTTTCCACAATAGCCTGGAGCTGTATTTCACAGCACAGGAGGCAAGCTTTTAATGATGGTCCTGAGTCTTCGAAAAAAAAATTATGTCAGGTGTGGTAATCCCAGCAGCTGGGGAGGCTGAGGCAGGAAGATCAAGAGTTCAAAGCGAGCCTCAGCAATTTAGCAAGGCCCTAAGCAACTTGGTGAGACACTGTCTCAAAAAATAAAATAAAATAAAAAGGGCTGGGCATGTGACTCAGTGGTTAAGCACCCCTGGGTTCAAGTCCCAGTACAAAAAAAAGAAAGAGAGAGAGAGAAATTGCATTCAGAGGCCTAACCGGGCACAGGAGTATGCAATTTATCATTCAAAGTTTAACAATTAGTGCTGGGTTTTTGGCTCAGTGGTAGAGCGCTTGCCTAGAATGTGTAAGGCCCTAGGTTCAATAATCAGCATCAAATTAATAAATAAATAACGGTATTGTGTTCATCCACAATAAAAAATATTAAAAAAAAACAAAGTTTAACAATTGAAAGTGATGAAAATAAGAGGAGAGTTGAGTAATATTGAGACTGGAAGAATTACTAGTTATATGCATTTGTCAGAAATTAAACTTCTATCAAGAATATGCAGTGAAGGCCTGGGAATGACTACTGGAGCTTGATTCAGTATGGGTGATCCACATATGGTACTAGAAATGTATGGTCCTAGACCTTCTGGCCCCAGACCTTGGGTTAGAAGACACTTTTAGCTCAGGTGTGTGTGTTCATACTAGGTGCAGTACAAAGGTGCCTGTCACTGCACCTTTCTTCTTTTGTGGGGACAGTGTTGAGCTGGTATCACTGATGAGATCATTCGTTTTGTGAGCTCAGACATCCTACTGAGGATTGTCCTCTTCACACCAGTCACTTGGAGAGGAAATAAATGTATTTGAGTAAACCTGCTTTCATTCAACATTCCTAGACTGTCTCTTTGACACTTCAGTCAACTTAAACTGCACACGAAAACCAGAAGCTTCATTTAAAGTTGAGTGATAAAAAGGGATAAGGATGTGGCTCAGTGGCAGAGCATTTGTCTAGCCTGTGTGAGGCCCTGGGTTCCGGAAAAAACAACAACAACAACAACAAAAAAAAAAAAACAAAACATCTTTCATAAAGTTAAGCAATAAAGTTGGACTCAGTGTGAAAACTGTGCTTCATCCTTTCTTTGTGGAATTGTAAAATTAATCTCTCTTTTGCTTTGACTTCCAGGAACCTCAGATATAACCCCATTTAAAGTATTGTTATTTATTCTTTATGTGGATATGCAATTATGATAAAGAAATCAATTTGAAGTATAGATAATGCTGCCTAAATTTAACAAATTATTTACATAATTCTTACTATAAGATTTTATTCCTTGTGAAATTAGTGCACAATAATTTTCAGAAAAGTTGAAAAACACAAAGGCGAAGAAGAAAATCTTTGTGATTTTATTATCCCTGTGGTATTCTGTAACCATGTGATTTTGGGGGGGTTCTATTTCTTTTCACCCCCCCCCCCCAAATTTGGTTTCTATTCCTCCATTCTGTTATAGCAACTTTCTTGGTCCTATTTGCTTCCTCAACCTTTTCAGAAACTCATTTTTCTGTTTCTGTTTCTCTTTTGTTGGCTTTACACGTAGTTGTTCTTTGGGGTGTGCCACGCCACAGTACTGCCCCAGTAGTGGGGCCTATCTGGACAAGGGAACTGGCAAGTGGAGATTGTCTTCACCCCACATGGCTTTGCATCTTGTCTTTTCCACTCTCTCAGGGTCCTTGAGGATCGAGAACTGCCTCTCCAGAAGCTGTCCCAAAATAACCTGGGAGGATACCGAAAGCAGTTCCTCATCAGAGGCATTAGGAATTGTCCTGGCATCGCGGGAGTAAGTGGTCAAATGTGACAGCGATAACAAGTCTGAAAATGCCAACCCTGGCATGAGATGAGTGAAGCCAACGTCATTTTCACTGCTACCAGTTTTTGTGCAGGGCCAGAATCAGGTACCTGGCAGCCCTTGTCGCGGGATAAAGCCCCGGATTTGGGGACCTCCCCAACCGGCTCCGGGATTCCCCTTTCTCGCTCACTCCCAGCCAGGCCTGCATTCAATTTCCCCAGAGGCAGGCTGGAGGCGCGTCGGGGCGGGGCGGCGCGGTCGGAGGCGGGGCGCCGAGTGTGGGCGCGAGGAACGGAAGCTGGTCATCCGGGAGGTGTCCTAGCTGTCTCCGTGCTCCTCGGGGACTTTGCCTTGGTACGGACGAGCCCTGCGCCTGGCTTACCGCGCGGCGTCTGGGTGGTGAGTACGCCTTGGCTCTTGAGCATCCGGGTCCTGGGTTCCCGGGTCCGGAGCCCTCTAAGGGATCTGCGCCGAGCCCAGGTTGGGACACTCCACGCGCGGTCCCCGGGTTGGTCCCGGTCTGCCTGCGCCTTGGGGCGGGACCAGAGGAAGGCTGGGGAGGCGCGAGCCTTAAAGTACCACCCGGAGCACCCTGCCGCCCTGCGTGCGCCTGGCGTCGGGTGAGAGCCTCCTGCCCCGACGTGGGTCAGCCCCGCAGCCAACCTCACTTCTGCCCAGCCCCTCCGTGGGCGGTCCGCACACGGCTGAGCGCTTCCCGATCTACAGTGCCCGCCCCGCAGCAGGGGCCCGGGACGAGGGAGCGGAACCCCGTAGTTCTCTTCCGTGGCCCGGAGGCCCTCCTTTTGAGCGGCAGGCACAGGTTTTGTTGCCTTCTCTTCATGTGGACTTTGGCGTCGCAGGCGGGATGCAGGGGGCTGCACCTCTCACCTGCAGGTGCTTGGGAGCGCAGGGAGGGGCGAGACATCAGATACCTCCACTGGGAATCCACGGCCACCTCCAGATATGAGAAAGCTGACATGAAGGGACAGGTGCTGGTCACACACAAGTTCTGCGGCAGGTCTGGAACTTCATCTCAGATGTAGATCTTGAATTCCAGCCCAGGGCACTCACCCTATACTTGATGCCTCAGACTTCAGAATTCCACAGCTCTGCAAATGTGACCAGAGTGGCAGCCAACAGGGCCGCTTGGAGATCCAAGAGAGTCCTGAAGCTCTCAGCCACGCAGTAGCTGAGTTAGCAAGGGTTTGTTAGTTCGTCCGTTCGTTCATTCATTCATTCATTCATTCACTTATTCAACAATTATGAATATGCAGCTGGTGCTAGTGTCAGGATGGGACCAGAGGTGGCAGTGAGGGAATGGTCTGAGGAACACAGGGAAGGGCTCTGTTACTTTGCGTGTGGACTGGGCCTTCTAGGATGGGATTGGCCTTCATCTGGCAGACCTGGGGATCCATCTCAGAGCTCCCTGACTTATCCCATAGCTAGACTTGACTGATCTTCTAGGATATCTCTGTTCCTTCAAAGCCAGTGACTCAGCTGACCTGCTATGGAAGGGAGCTGGTGGAAGCTGCAAAAAGGATGTGGTTTTTCCACATTCCATCTCCACCAGTTCAGGGCACTTGGCAGGCTCTGAGATGGGGAGGGCTTCCTTGAATGGGGCTTTGCCATCTTGGGGCAGACCCTGAGGATAACCTGACATCCCCTGGGAGTCAACCATGAATGCATCTGGAAGAGAATATGGTCTGAGAGCCAGGGATAAATAGGAGCAGGAGTGAGCCCCAAACTCTAGTGAGGTGGACCTTGCTGGGAGAAGGATACATGCCAAGCCTTCCATGTAGCCTAGTGTGTCCTTGCTTCTTCTGACCCTCCTGTCCAATGAGTGAACGGGAGCAGGGTCAGCACTTCATAGGTGAGGTTAAAAAACATCTCTGGCTGGGTTTGTGGCTCAGTGGTAGAGCACTTGGCTAGTACATGTGAGGCACTGGGTTAGATCCTCAGTGTCACATAAAAATAAATAAATAAAGGTATTGTGTCCAGCTACAACTAAAAAAATTTTTTTTAAGTTATAAAATAACATGTTGCAAAATCTTAAAACATACAAACAAACAAACAAAATACCAGGCATCTCACTTGGGCTTGGGTTCCTGAGGAACAAAGTGCTGTCTCATGAATGGAGATCTAAGACTAGCTATTATGATAACATAAGGATGCAGTTATGGTGATGGTTAGTGCTAAGAAGAAAATTCAGGGACATGTTCCTGTAATTGATCTGCAGTTGGATAGGACTGGCAGAGAAGGCCAGACTGTTGGGGGTTCTGAAAGATGAATAGGAGCTTTCCAGAAAGAGAAAACAAGAATCAGCACAGTGCACAGAATTCCTGAGGAGGAGCTATAAGTTCCACTTATTTGCAAATGATACAAGTGGGCCTTGCCAGGAGACCCAGCCATACCCAGACCCCTGGACTCAGAAGGAATGTAGAGGACTGAGGGAGGGGGATGGAGGTTTAATGATGAAGCCAGCATTCTTGACCTTGTCAAAGGCATCAGGTGATATTCCCTATTGTCCTCTTTCTAGCAAGGTGGAGGGGTTGGAGACCAAACAGGAGACTGTAACCATCAGTTTTCAAAGCCAAGCAGCCATCTTGCTCAGGGACTAAGTCTTGGTGGTAAAACTTGTCAAACACTCTGTCCTTGTCCCTGATGCCAATCCAATCATGACGATATGGTTTTGAGAAAAAGGAAAAACAGGGTTTATTGCTTTGCTAGCAAAGGAGAAACACAGGGAACTCCTGTCCCAGAGGCTGTGATTCTGCATATCAGCAGGAACAGGGGGCTTTTAAAGAGGTGACTCAAAGGCCTACAGTGTCCTCTGTCTGGAGTTGAATTCACTTGTTAATTTGGGAGGCAGTCATTTCTGAGATCTTCTGGTACCATCCCCAAAGTCTGGATTACTTCATTCCTATAGTGGGTGTGTATTCAGGGACAAATAATTCTGCGTAGGATGGGGAAGAAAGGTAATCCTGTTTCCCCTGAGATTAGGGAGGTGAAGAGAGGAAGAGAAACATGTCCTTTTTTGTTTGTTTGTTTGTTTTGTGGTACTCTACCAACTGAGCTATATCCCCAGCCCCAAGAAACATGTCCGTTTTAAAAATCAGTTGCAGTGGCAGAGCAGCAAGGGTTATTTTCAAAGCATAAAGTGGACCACCATTACAATACCAAGGGTGTTGGCTCAATCGGCAAGGAGTCGGGCAGTAGAGCAGTGGCTACTACTAGAAGCACATTCTGTGGCAGCATCTCTGGCCAGGCTGCAGCTATGAAGGACAGCACAGTCCTGCAGTGCCCCTGAGACCAGCTGGTATGTCTGACCCTGCTCACCCCATCTGGTCTCCATGATTAACAGCGCCTTGGCTGCCCCATCTGGCTGGTTACTTTCAGAGGCCACATGTATCCTTGTTTAAAGCCACTGACAGGTCTAATGAAGATAGCTAATTGAGGCTGAAAGGATTGGGGATGTAACCAACCATAACATACAGAGTGCCTCATACACAGAGGATATATTTGTGGGGTTTTGTTTTTGTTTTGAGGTCTCTACGTTGCCCTGGTTAATCTTGAACTCCTGAGCTTAGGTGATCCTACTGCCTCAGCCTCCTGAGTGACTAGCACTATAAGCAACTACCACCTCACCTGCTACATATGTGTATCTGTTAATTTATATGAGTTTTATAATAATCAGAAATTATATAGCATCACCATTCTTCAGATGGGGAAATGTAGACAAAGAGGGGTTAGGTAATTTTTCCAGGGCCACAACTGAAGAATTCAGACTCCAGGGCCCCAGTAATAAATGCCAACCTCAGAGGCTTCTCTCTGTTCCACTATTTAAATGCAACCCACCTACCTGATCACCTTCATGCCTGTTAGACGTTCAGGAGTGAGGGCAGAGAAAATGACCATAACCTGTAGCCTTTCTTTTTTTGCTGGAGATCAACCCATAGCCTGGCGCATGCTAGGAAAGTCCTCTACCACTGACCTGCCCCAGCCACCAAGGCCTTTTTGTGGACTCTTCCCTTGCTAGCCCCTCGGAGGCAGCTAGGTGATGTGCATAAGAGAGGACCCCCTTGGTGGAATTTTTACCCAAGAACCACCCTGGCAGATTCCCAAAATCCTCTACCTGCAACTCAGTCTTTGCCCCCCTCTTTTGTCTCTTCTCTATCTGCCTCTGTTGGGCTAAATTGTAATGTTTTAAATAAAAGGTAAATGAATCTTAAGCAATCATTTCTGGAAGTGCTGCTGCCTTGAAAATTGAATTCCTGGTTGGCTTTATGGGTGTTGTGCCCATGATCTTTTCTGTAAAAGACACCACCAAATAAGAAGTGAAAGAGCTGGGGTGTGTCTCAGTGGTAGAGCACTAGCATGCCTGGCATGCCTGAGGCCCTCGTTCCACCCTTAAGACTGCAGAAATAAAGGACAAGGAGAAAGAAAGAAAAGGAAGAAAGAAGTGTTTTGTTTAAATTACCCTCCCCTATCAGTAATACAAAGGGACATTCTTAAATTTTGTGAGCTTGGGAGGAAGCAAGTTTTTTGTTGTTGTTTTGTTGTTCGTTTGTTCTGTACTAGGGATTGAAACTGGGCTGCTTTATCACTGAGCTACATCCTAGCCCTTTTAGCCCTTTTAAATTTTTTAGTTGAGAGGGTCTCAATAAATTGCCCAGACTTGCCTTGAACTTGCAATCCTCCTGCCTCCCCTCCAGAGTAACTGGGATCATAGACTTCTGCAGGGAGGAGGAGTTTTGAAAGAGAAAAGACCACCTGGATCATAGTCCAGACTTAAAGAGGGTGTTGGTTGCTCTCAGGTATGCAGAGTAACTGGAAAGACATTCTGCCTTAGTGAAAGGGGTGGGGTGATTTTCGTGGCAGTTGTGGCCCAGGAGTGGTAGGCACAGAAGTGGGGCAGCCACCATGGAGCTTTCTGTAGAACTTCCTGGCTGAACTTCTACATCTGCATGGGATTCCCCCAGCCTGCTGGATGAATGGGATCATCCATGCTGATGGTTGTGCTGGTGACCAGCAGAGCAGATTGCCATCTACCTTAGGTTTGGGTTCCTTCCTTATTTGCTTACCAGTCCTCTTTCTTCAGAGGAAGGAAATCAGTGCTGTGTCCGGGGTGGGTGGAGTGGGGGTAGGCTGACCTTTGGAGTTCCAAATGCGATGTGTAGGTAGACGGGCAGGGACAGTCCAACTTGTCTGATATGGACCCTTGGCCATGAACTTTTATTTGAGGCTGCTACTGGAGTAAGGAGATGGGTCCCAACAAATCAGGTCTGGCCACCCGCCCCACAAACCAAACAAAAATAATGTTGAAAAGAGGAAAGGAACTCGAATCAGTGTAGGTGCACCGGGAAGATCAGAGGACCCACATCCTTAGCCTTGCCTTTGAGGGGATGGCAATTACTTTGTGGTTTTATAGAAAGCAGAGTGAGGGCCAGGCATGGTGGCTCATGCCTATAATCCCAGTGAGTCAGTAAGCTAAAGCAAGAGAATCACGTGTTCTAGGCCAGCACGGGCAAATGTTGTAAGACCCTGTCTCAAAATAACAAATAAAAAGTGCTAGGGGTATAGCTCAGTTGTAAGGCACCCCTGGGTTCTATCCCCAGGAACAGAAAAAGAAAAAAAAAGGCAAGGATTGGGGGTTTGCATAGTTAGAGGATTCACAAAACTAACAAAGAGGGTTAATCTTACTACCAGAGTCCTAGGGGAGAGACCTGACTCCAGGGGTTTTAAAGTCCAAAAGCCAAACAGAAAAGGTAATGATAAAAAGCAAGAAAGAAACTTCAATCAAAATGACCACATTGGGAAGGCAAAATGACATGCTTCCTGATGCTTTAGGCTTAGACAGAGGAAGAATTGGGGCAAGGACACGAGTTATATATAATCAAGCAGCCTTGGTCAAACTATGGTCTGGTTGATCATTATCTCATTTCTGTTTCTGTGAGGTGGCTCAAAAGACATCCTGGTCACCTGAAGAGGCCATCTCCATTTGCTGCTCAGTATGTTTATCAGGTTATCCTGGAAGGAGACAGTTTGGTGCCCATGAGACAATTGTTCCTGCTTAGGAGAGGGCAGTTTCATTATAGGGTAACTTGCCGGCAAAGCTCTGCTGTTCCTGCAAGGTGTAGGGAAATGACTGGAGATTCTAGGTACCGCTCCAAGGTTCTAAAACAGGATATTTCCACAAATCTTGCCTCAGTCTTTAAGGGAGATGAGATAGGTTAGGTAGCTTTAGTTCTATTACCAGTTTTTAGGTGAACATTCCTTAAATGATTATCTTGCCGATATGCGGAGCTGAGCAGATCACAAAGTTGAAGGTGATAAAGGAGACAGATAAAAAATGAAGGCAGAGATGCCAACTTAACCCTACTTTTAGTTACCCATTGAGCATCTTCAGGTCTAAGTAAAAAATCATTGCCTCTTTAAGTTTCTCTTATAATCTTGGTCAGCTGTGGTCTGGTCCATTATATCCACATTGATCAGTGAGGGTCTTGTCAGCAATAAGAAAGTTGCTGTTTCTTATTGGAAAGGGGAGGGAAGGAGTTCTACTCATCAGAAGATGTTTATTAATCAGACCTATTCCTGGAATCCAAGGTGACTCAGAGCAGAGGAGACAGATGCAAAATGGAGGCAGAGTTACCACGTTTTTAATCCTATTTTTAGTTACTAGTTACCCATTGAACATATGCAGGCAAAAGTGAAGAGTCTTAAGCCCTAGTTACAGGCCAGCAATAATGTTCTTTTGTGTGTGTGGTACTGAGGATTGAACCCAGAGACACTATCACTTAACCTTTTTCTTTTCTTTTTTTTTTCTTTTTTTTTTTTTTTTTATGGGTTCTTGCTAAGTTGATTAGGGCCTCACTTAAGTTGCTGAGACTGGCTTTGAACTTGTAGTCCTCCTGCCTCAGTTTCCCATGTCACAGGCAATACAGGCATGCTACTGGTAATACCTGGCTGCAATAATGTTCTTGTATTTTTGTTATTAGGCATCTCTGTATCCATATTTGGTTTAATTTGCATACCTGTATACAGATACTCCTCATCTTACAATGGGGCTATGTCCCACTAAACCCACATCAACTCCACTAAAGCTCTGGAGACAGAAGTTGCTGGAAGAAAACAGGTTTAAAATGGATTTATTCAAAGCTAGCAGAAAGAAAGGTAGAGGTAATCTATTCTGTCTCAAATCTCCATCTTCAGCAGGGCTTAGGGGCATGAACAACTTTTATGAGAGGAAAAGGGGAGTTCAATGGGACAAAAAGAACGAAATCCATGGGGCTCCCTCTTTCAAAAGCATCACCATCTCCTCCACTTGGTTTCTTGGATTCTTGGAGTTGCCTCCTTATCACATTCAAGGCAACCTCAACCTCCTGGATCATGCCTGGCTGATGATGCTCACCTGTAATCCCAATGACTCAGGAGGCTAAGACAGGAGGACGCAAGTTTGAGGTAAGCCTGGACAACTTACTGAGTCTCCAAATAGAAAATAAAAAGGACTAGCCCAATGGTAGTTCTGGATTCAATCCCCAGTACCACCAAAAAAAAAAAAAAAAAAAAAAAGACTCCCCAAATCGTTGTTACTCCATCTTAAATTGGAAAATGTTTTAAGTTGTAAAGACATTTAATGCACCTACCTACCAAACATCCTAGCTTAGCCTTGTCAACCTTACATGTGCTCTGAACACTCATGTTAGCCCACTGTTGGGCAAGATCACCTAACACAAAGCCTGTTTTATAAAAAAAAAAAGTATTGACTATCTCATGTAATTTATTGAATATTGTACAGAAAGTGAAAAGTGTAATAGTTGTAGGGGTATACCAACCATTAGAAAGTGGAAAAATCATAGGTTGGGATTTCATTTTAATTCTTATGTTAATTCTGTATTTCATTTTAATTCTTATGTTAATTCTGTGAAGTTCTGCAGTTGTTACCATTAATGGTAATGTGCATTCCCCGTACATGCTTGTGTCTGGATAAGCATTGAGGTGAACATTGAGGTGAATGCAGCCCTAGGCACAGGACATGTCCCAAGAGCTCCTGGCTTGGTTCTCCATCCCCCAGAGTCAAAGAGAAGGGGAAGACCTTCAACTGGCATTTGGGTACCTTCCTGTTTTTCTATTTGGTCCCCACAAGGCGAGAGGTGTTCCCTTTTGCACATAAGGAAAGTGAGATCACATGCAAGTTCAAGCCAAATAGGACCCATTCAACTTCAGAGATTCTGCTCTGGGCTGGAAAGGCCTGAGCCTCTCTTTTTTTTTTGGGCCGTACTGGGGATCGAACTCAGGGCCTTGTGCTTGTGAGGCAAGCACTCTACCAGCTGAGCTATCTCCCCAGCCCGGCCTGAGCCTCTTAAGATGTAGACAAACTCAGTGGGCTTCTCTGGGGTTCAGCTGTTTCTATAGGGAGAGCCAGATGAGGTCAGAGTGGGTGGACTGAAGATCCATTAAGATTTGAGGGCAGCAGGAATACTGGATAGGAACAGGGACTCCAGAGCCAGGAAGAGAATTATTTGGTGGCTTTGGCATGAAGATGAGGTGGTAGGCATGTATCCTTCCCAGGAAAATGTCTGCGAGAGTGACCTACTGGCTGAGGAACTCTGATCCTGTGAACATAGATATCTCAAAATATCTGAGTGCCTCAGTTCAGCACACAGGCCAGCTGGGTGAATGAGTCACACCCCACCCACAGCCTCACTCAGCTCAACCAATGTGTTATTAACATAACAGCTGCCAATATGTTATTAACATAAGTTGGATCTGGCATTAGAGGGGGCTGGAGAGGCTCCTGCACTGGGCATTCATCTCCTTGGAAATAAGGAACAGAAGGCCACCTGTGGAGTTCAATGGGAGAACCCTAAGCTTTGAGTTCTGGGGGAGTCACTGCATTTAGGACCATCTCCTTTCTTCCTGACTCAGCTGCCTTTATATGTGTGCGTAGGAGGTAGAGAGAACACAGCCAGGCTAAGCACCATCTGGGACCCTGGAATCCATCAAGGCAGGCCCTGGTATGGTTGAGGAGATAGAAATATCTTGACTGAAACTTCTCTAGAACCTTTCTAGCATGCTGTGAGACCACCTGGCCCCCAAGGGTCCACCCTCTACATAATGCCTTGTTTTCTACCCTGATCTGCTAGGAACCTTGGAGACCTCTCATCTCCAAAATCCTTACCTGGCTGACCAGGGAGCTGAATTTGGGGCCCACGTGGGAGAACATCTCTAGAGACAACTGTGAGAGATGTCTGTGAGATGACTGTGCCAGCTGCATCTTTTCATGTTCTAGCAGTCTGACCTATTCCCCCTTCTGCACCCTGATATAAGTCATTGACCCCTTTCACAGTCGGCGAAAGAAAGTTTTCTGCCAGAGCTTGGGAGACAGGACTACTGATACCCAGTGCAGGCTCTTCTGTCTATGCCAGCAGGCTCCCTTGTTCCTTGCCCACTCTAGACCAAACACAGTGGGGTAGCAACCACCTGTCTGCTTAGGTTCTGTGCTCTACTTTAGCCCTCGCAATATCCCGTTTTCCTCCATGACTAAGCTCTAAAAAGAAGGTAAAAAGAGTTTAGGGGCAAGGCAGTAGGACAAAAGCTCATGTAGACATTTTGGAGTGCCTCTGGGACATCTGTCTCCCTCCCTGCTGGCCCATCTTGCCCCATTCAGTGTCCACAGGCCTTTGAGAAGCACAGGACCTGGAAGCAGGAGATTAGGTCTTGGAGGCCCTTGACATCCAGAATGGCTGACTTATGTGGGCCTGGTGGTGCCACAGACCCTCATGAGGGGATGTTCCAAGTTACCTGGTAAAGAAGGTACCCTCCCTCAGCTGCTATATGTATGTATGCATGTATATATGTATGTATCTCAGTGTTAGGGATTGAACCCAGAGCCTTGTACATGGCTGGGGAAGTACTCTACCACTGAGCCACATCCACAGCCCTTTTTATTTTTTATTTTGAGACAAGGTCTCTGTAAGTTGCTTAATGGCTTTGCTAAATTTCTGAGGCTGGTCTTGAACTTGTGATCCTCTTGCCTCAGCCTCTCAAATCGCCTGGGATTACAGGCTAGTGCCACTATACCTGGCACAAATGCAATTGTTTCCTTAATTTCTGGATTGTTTATTGTTAGTGTATAGAAATATAATGGAGGGCTGGGGAGATGTCTCAGTTGGTAGAGTGCTTACCTTGCAAGCACAAGGCCCTGGGTTCAATCCCCAGCACCACAAAAAAAAAAAAAAAAAAAATACAATAGAAATACAATGGATTCTGAAAATGCTTATTTCCTGCACTTTGCTTTACTCATATTATAGTCCCAGTAGTTTTTTAGCAAATTCTTTGGGCTTTTCTGTGTGTAAGATCATGCTGAATCTGTTTAACAGCTTTCCCACTGGTTCCAGTTGCAGCCAAAATCGAAAACCATTGAGTGATTAGATAAGTGGTTCCCATGCCCTTGAAAATCAAGCGGGGTAGTGGGACAGAGTAGAAAGAGATCATTTGCATTTCTAAGGAATCTCACCAGTCTGTAGAAAAGACTCCAGAGCCTGGGAGCTCAGATTAGCCTAGGTACAAAGGAGTTGCTCTAAATGCCAGCTGCTTCTTTCCTGTGAATTCCGCTTTGGTTGAATGACTGGAAGTGTGGCCTACCTCATGTGTATTTTTAGGTTGAAAATGTCAGAAAAAGTCCCTCCAACCAAACTGTGTCGATACCCAAAGGCAAACTGTGGTCCTAGAGACTGGAAAGGAAAAGTCTAGGTCTGTGAGCATCTAAGGGCTTGAAGACCACACCCCAACAAAGGCCAGAGATAGTCTTCTTGCAGCTCTGTACTGTTAGTTTTATGTTCATGGAAGTGGGTATTAGAACTGGCAGGCACCTAGCAATCCTAGAATGGTTGAAGCATCCTACCAGTTCCTTCATTTATTAATTAATTAGCTAGATGAAATCTCTGACACATGTTCATTTTGTCATTTTATATTTATATCAAAGTCATGGTTTCACTTTTTTTTGGTTGTAGATGGAAACAATACCTTTATTTTTTAATTAATTTATTTATATATATTTTAGTTGTCCATGGACCTTTATTTTTTATTTATTTATATGCAGTGCTGAGAATCGAACCCAGGGCTTCACACATGCTAGGCAAGCACTCTACCACTATGCTACAATCTCAGCCGTTTATTTTAAACTTCCTTTCGGCAGTTTTGGAGGTCATCCACTGAAAAGCACACCCAGTGGATCCACCTGGTCTTTTCTTGGCTGCCAGAGGTGAATACCAAGCAATAATAGAACTTCTAAGTTTGTTGACTAAGTTTCTCTGCCTGCCCTCTGCCCAATTTGTATTTTGTCTTGGTTTCTGATTATACATGGCAGATAAATTATTCCCCATTGGTGTAAGGATTCGATTTTATGGTCTTAAATATGTTCATCTTTATAGACAGATGAAAGAGATCTATTATCTGAAAATAGAGAAAGAAATGACAGAGAATCTGATTGCTGGACCTTTTCTTTGTGTCCTTAGTCTCTTTTGAGCTCAATTTCAGAATTTTGTCTAGTGGGAAGAATACCTATGCGACATCAGAGCCTGCATGTTTCTGTTTCTAGGTTTATTCTTGATCTGAGTTGAAGTTGTACACCTGGTGATGGAAGCTGTGTCTGTAATTTAGAAGGGACTCTAACTCATATTATGTCAATGTGGAAAAAACATTTTAATTATTGGGAGTTTGGGAGATGTCTTAAAATTAAAGGTGCACTATTCTGAATGGCTTGTTTGTTGTGTAAATCAAATATTTCTATTGTTTCCAGAAAATAAGAAAATTGCAATTCTAATAATTTAAATATTCTAATAATTTAAATGCATTGGACTTTTTTTTTTTTTTTTTAGTTATCTCTCTCTCTCTCTCTCTCTCTCTCTCTCTCTCTCTCTCTCTCTCTCTGCAGTTCTGGGAATCAAACCCAGGGCCTCATGCATGTTAGGCAAGCTCTCTACCACTGAGCTACATTACCAGCCTCCCTGGGACCGCCCCCCCCACCCCCCCCTCGTGGTGGGAATACAATACACAAATATACATTTTATTCTACTTGCTTTCTGCCCCCTTAAACTTCTACAGATTTACTTAAATCAGCTTAACATTACTCTTTTTTGTTTGGTACCAAGGGATTGAACCAAGGGGTGCTTAACCACTGAGCCACATCCACAGCCCTTTTTATTTTTTATTTTGAGACAGGTTCTTCCTAAGTTCCTTAGAGTCTGGCTAAGTTGCCAAGGTAGCTTTGAACTTTTGATCCTCCTGCCTTAGCCTCCCAGTTGCTGGGATTACAAGTGTGCACCACTGTGCCTCGCTAACATTACTCTTAAGGTTTAACACTATAAAAATTGTAAATTTGCATTTAGTTAAATTGAATCATTCTGACAGTGCTTTCACTTTAATTATTTTGGTTCTGGGGATCAAAACCTGGAACTCATGTATGCCAAGTACTATGCTGTCACCAAGCTGCATCCCCAACCCTGATAATGTTTTTATTTTAATAGTATTCAAAGGTAAAGCTTTAGATAACTTAAAAACTGAATTAATTAATTAATGAGTTATCATTATATATCTACTTAATTTCTAAGACAGAATGCCAAAACATTGATTATCAGGCATAACTTTTAGACTGTGGGTTTTTGTTTGTTTGTTTGTTTGTTTGTTTGTTTTGGCATCAGGGATTGAACCCAGGGCACTTTACCACTGAGTTACATCCCCAGCCATTTTTATATATTTTATTTTGAGAAAGGGCCTCCCTGAGTTGCTGAGGCTGGCCTTGAACTTGTGATCCTTCTGCCTCAGCCTCTTGAGTCACTGGGATTACAGGCATGTGCTTTTAAACTTTTTTTAATTTCTAAAGAGGTTTTTATCTTTGGCTGGTATTAATGAATGTACTTTATACTTAAAGAAAATGAAATGAGCTGGTACCTGTAATCCCAGCCACTGAGAGGCTGAGGCAGGAGGATCACAAGTTCAAAGCCAGTCTCAGCAACTCAGGGAGATTCTGTCTCAAAATAAAACACAAAAAGGGCTGGGATGTGGCTCAGTGGTTAAGCAACCCTGGGTTCAATTCCAGGTACCAAAGAAGAAAAAAGAAAGCATAAAAGGAACATGTATAGCTATAAAAAGTTGTGTTATACGTGTTCATCAGCATCTGCTAAAATGCTTGTATGTGACAGATAGCTCTCCAGTTGTCACCTCCCAGTTCATTACAACTATTAAAATAACTATTTATTACTTATAATAATTAGTTATAACTAATATGGATATTAATGTTGATATGCTTTTACTTTTCAAAGAAAGGGGTAGTATATTTCTTCACACTTCTTGGTTTCCAGACCTCTTTTTATACATAAAAATTACTGAGAAACCAAAATACCTTTTAATTAAGTGGATTTTATCTACTGATATTTCCTATGTTAAACTAAAACAAAAATTTTAAATGCATATTGTCATTTGAAATGTATGAAATTGCTTGTTAACATAAATAGTTTTAACAATAACTACTTTACTACTTTTTCTTCTCAATAAGAACAGCATGGTTTCATGTTATTTTGTAAATTTCTTAAGTATTTGGGTGAACAGAAGACATCTAGCTTCTCAGACTATTAGAATATCCTTATCTTCCAGCCTCTAGAAAACTCTACAATACCCTTGTGAGATAATGACATAAATAATGTTCATATTTTTGTGAATTTTTTATTTAATTTACTTATTTATTTTAGAGATGGGGTGTTGCTATGTTGCCCAAGTTAGCCTCAAACTTCAGCCTAATAGCTGGAACTACAAGTGTCCCTGCACTCAATTTATTACAGAATACTTTTGATCTGATAGATCCTCTGAAAAGGGCCTCAGGTACCCTAGGATCTCCTAGACTACCCTCTCTCCTAAAGGGATTTTCCAGTGTATATCATAAGATAGGGGGACAGGGCTGGGGATATAGCTCATTTGGTAGAGTGCTTGCCTCACATGCACAAGACCCTGGGTTCAATCCCCAGCACCACAATAAATAAATAAATAAATAAATAAATAAGTAAATAAATAAATAAATGGACAAAAAAAAAAGCTAGAAATCATCATTTAGACACAGCTTGCTTGCTTTGATGGTTGCTTCTTTTAGTTTACTCAATGCCTTCACCTTCAAAATGAAAGATTATCCTTTACTTTCTGTACAGTTCACCTGGATAGTGGAGATTCTGTATGGCAGGATGTTGACTTTGTTATGTTCTTGATATTTTTTTAAAGTGGAAAAACAAAGAACAAAGGTTCATCACTTATGAAACAGACAAGGTTTGTGAATTAATGGATAACCAAGTCTCCTCTCTCAGGCATGCAAGATCCTTTCTTACTTCAAGTGTCCTGTTGCTTCTGGCAACACTTTTGACCTTGCATTCCAAAGATAATACCCTGAATTTGGAAGAAATTTAAAAAAAATTTTTTTTTTTTTTAGTTGTGAGTGGACTTTATTTATTTATATGCGGTGCTGAGAATTGAACCCAGTGCCTTACAACGTGCTAGGCAGGTCCTCTACCACTGAGCCACAATTCCAGCCCCTTGAAGAAATTTTTTTGAGGTTTTTGTTTCTTTCTGTTTTGTGCTGTACCACTGCATCCCAACCCTTTCAGGATGGCTTGGGAGAATGAAACAGGAGGATCTCAAGTTCAAGACCAGCCTCAGCAACTAGGCAAGGCCCTGAGCAACTTGTGTGACCCTATCTCAAAATAAAAAAAAAAAAGGCTGGTGACATAACTCAGTGGTAAAGTACCTGGGTTCTCCAGTACCAAAAAAACAAAGCAAAATAAGACTATGAATTAGTACCTCTGGAAAATCTCAAATATTTGGTAATTTGCACTATAAAAAGAAAATTACTGCACCAGGGGTGCAGCTCAGTGGTAAAGTATCTCTCTCTTTCTCTTTTTGTTTCTGCAGTAATAGGGATCAAACCTAGTGCCTCTCACATACTAGGCAAGGTCTACCACTAAGCTGTACCCTCAGTCCCATTTTATTTGTGTGTGTGTGTGTGTGTGTGTGTGTGTGTGTGTTAATATTTTAGTTGTAGATGGACACAATACCTTTATTTTGCTTATTTATTTTTATTTATTTTTTTTATGTGGTGCTGAGGATCAAACTCAGTGCCTCCCACATGTTAAGTAAGCGCTGTACTACTGAGCTACAACCCCAGCCCAATATATTTGTATTCTTAGGGAAAGCATTGATCAAATTCGTTATGATAGTTATGTACCTGTCATACTCTCAAAATTTGACTCTCCTCCATTCTTCTGTTACTGGTTAGAGAAAGAAATTAATCATAGTAAGTCTCTGTCATCTGCAGATGATATGTGTGAGTCCTCATACATCAGAAAAAGAACCTTGTGGGAAAGAATGGTACCAGGTGTTTTCAACAACTAGTAATAATTCAAAGACTAGATTCTAGGTCCACGGTTTGGAGCTAACATTGCCTTGACAGCTTCCAGACCACACCAGTGGTTGATCACTGGGACAGGATTTCCAGGACTCTTCTTAGGTTGGGAGCATATGACTTCCTGAAAGTAAACCACTTACTCCAAATCCTGTAGAATATGGCTAAGACCAAATGGACTGATGAGGAAAATTGTTTTGTTCTTGGAATATTGTTGGCATTTTTGTTTCTCTTTTCTAGATATATGAGGGTACTATTTGTCTTTCTTAACTGTCTGTATCCCATAATGATTTAATAAGGCTCTGATTTGGTTAACAGAAATGAAATGAAATGTTTTTAAATGATTTTGTTTGCCACTGTCCTCACCTTCCTTTCCTCTAGGTTTTTCTTTTTCCTGACAATATAATTATTTGCATGGGTTCAATAAGAGAATCTGTCCTTTTTGGGCTGGGGTTGTGGCTCAGTGGTAGAGCACTCGACTTACATGTGTGGGGTACTAGGTTCAATCCTCAGCACCACACAAATAAAATAAAAGCATTGTGTTCATTTACAACTAAAAATTAAGAAGATTTTTTTAAATGTTAAAAAAGAGAGACTCTGTCCTTTTTAAATTTTTATTTTTTTATTTTGTTACATGGGCTGTCCTCAAACTCAGGAAAATTCTGCCTCAGACTCCTGAGTAGATTAAAATTAAGTTTATGGTTTTTATCATGGTAATATAGAAAATTTATCATTGCAACCATTTCTAGTGGCATTAAGTACATTCATCTCATTGTACGACTATCACCACCTTTATCTCCAGAACTTTTTATCTTTCTAAACTGAAACTCTATAACATTAAAAAACAAGCCCTGTTTTCCCTGCCCACAGTCCCCTGGCAGCCACCACCCTACTTTCTGTCCACACGAGTTCGACTACTTTAGGTGCCCCTAAGAAGCACAATTATAGAACATTGTCTTTTGTGACAGACTTATTTCACTTAGCATAACATCTTTATTCATGTTGCAACCTGGGTCAGAGTTTCCTTCCATTCCATTGTATGGATACACTACATTTTGTTTATCTGCTTTTCACTGGAGAGGGATGTGAGGAGGTTCCAGAGAGGGGGGACTCACTTCAGGACAACAGAGTCCTTAACACATATAAGGAAAAATAATTTCAGCACACATTAAGATACTGAGGCACAGAGATTTATTTAGGAAAGTAAGGCATGCACATTCAAGGGAGAATGCAGGCCATCTCCAAGGGGAGAAATAATGCCTTGGTCTGGGGTTCTATTTATAGGACAGTAACTGGAGGCTGAAGTGGAAGTGAAGTCAGGGCACAGTTATAGCTTCCTGCCAGCTTTTTGTGCTGGCACCTTGCCCTCACATCATGCTACTTTCTGCCTGATGTGGGAAAGTAGTTGCATTCCAGCTGTTCATGATGTTCCCTTCGTTCCGTGGTTCATGGTTGCTTCTCTTGAGACTCGGTTTATCTTTTTCACCCTGTATCCTCAGATTTTTTTCTGGTTATTGTGAATAATGCTGCTATGAGCCTGTCTCTGCTCAAGATTCTACTTTGAATTCTTTTGTGTATGTACTCAGAAGCATAACTCTAGATCAGATGGTAATTCTATGTTTTTGGGTTTTTTAATTTTATTTATTTATTTATTTGGTACCAGGGATTGAACAGGGGTGCTTAACCACTGAGCCACATCCCCAGCACTTTTTTTTCCCCCTTTTTGAAACAAGGTCTTGCTAAGTTGCTTAGGGCCTCTCTTAGTTGCTATAACTGGCTTTGAACTTGAGATCTTCCTGCCTCAATCTCCTAGGCTGCTGGGATTACAGGTGTGCACTTCCATATCTGGCTGATTTTCTTTTTCTTTTTTTTTTTTTTTCTCGGGGCGGGGAGGGAAGGAGTGCTGGGAATCGAACCCAGGGTTTTGTGCTTACAAGGCAAGCACTCTACCAACTGAGCTATCTCCCCAGCCCCCTGGATGATTTTCTTAAGGAACTGCTGTCTGTGCCCATGCTTAAAAAAAAAAAAACAAAAAAAAAAAAAACAAAAAAAAAAAAACTAGGATATAATTGAATATAATTGGATGAACTGATAGTGTAACCAGAACCTTACCTGGAATGTCATATTTGTGAATAATGCTCATATAATCAGCAATGACAAGCCATTTTTATTTATTTGTTTGGTACTGGGGATTAAACCTATTGGATGTTTTATCTCTGAGCTACATCCCCAACCCTTTTTATTTTTCTTATTTTGAGACAGGATCTTACTAAATTCAGCCTCCTGAGTCACTGGAATTATTGGTATGTCCAGTCAGGACAAGCCATTTTTAAAGGAATTGAGGCTGATTTTTTGGAAACAAATACCTGCAAAGCCACCCTCCAGGAAAACTGGCCTAATCCTTGGCTTATAGGGAAGTAAAGAAGGTCACTTCCTGGTAGGCCCAGGAATTTAAGATATCTAGGATACTTGAATAAGAGAGATAAGAGGCTGAATATACAGACAAGGACCAGACCATATATAAAAATAGAGCTGCAGCCTGATATGGTAGCACATGTCTTCAGTTCCAGCTACTCGGGAGGATGAAGCAGGAGGATCACTTGAGCTCCAGGGTTCGAGGTCAGCCTGGGCAACATAACAAGACCCTATCTCAAAAAAACAAAAACAAACAAACAAAAACAAAACAAAGAGTTCTGACATAAAGTCTTCAAAAGTCAACCCTTATCTACGATAAACCACCCACAAGTGCTGCATAAGGCAAACTTGTGGGAAGCCCGATTGCTGTCTTTAGTAAAATCCATCAAACCAAACAGTGACTTTTATCACGATCAGCCTCAAGTGGCCAGGATTTGATTAAGAACTAATAGCTTCCCTAATTTTTGTCCCTGCCTCCAACTTGGGACCAAATAGGGGAAGGCACACATGCCTCCTAGTCAGTCAATGGGCTGCCCAGCTTCTATCTCCAGCTTCCCTGTGCCAGCAAACAACCTCTACTCAACGCACACCTAAGCCTTCCCTTTTTTTTAACCATACAGCTCCTCCTCTTGTGATGGGAGCTGACTCTGTGTTATAGCAAGCTCTGAATAAATTGCCTTTGTTCTTCTCATTTGGTTTGTCTTCATTTATTCCACGCAGAAATTCCAGCACATTTACAGATTCTGTGGGTGAAACCAAAGGTGCAATTTATTAAATCTGGTATTCTCCCCTCAGAATAGCAAATAATAGAGGCTTTTAAAATTCCAGTCTAAGATGGATGCTATAATCCCAGCTACTCTGGAGGCTGAGGTAGGAAGAGTGCAAGTTCCAGGCCAGCCTGGGCAACTTATTGAGACCCTGTGGCAGAATAAAAAGGGATAGGGGTGTAACTCAGTGGTAGAGTGCTTACCTAGCATGGGGACTGACTGGTTCAGTCCCCAATACCACCAAAAAAAAAAGTCCAGTCTGAGGTAGCTTATGAAAATTTCAAGGCAGAAGTTGCTTTTGTGGCCTTAGCATTTGTTCTATACTGTATGACTTTATGTTTGCAAAAGAAGTGTAAGAGGTTTACATTTTGCTGCACCTGTGGAAATTATCAGGTCGGCTGGGGAGGTGGTAAACACCTGTAATGCCAGCTACTTCTGAGGCAGGAGGATCAAAAGTTTAATACCAGCCTCTGCAACTGGTTAAGACTGTCTTTAAATAAACAAATAAATGAATAGGAAGGACTGGGGATGTAGCTTAGCAGTAGAACGCCTCTGGATTCAATCTCTAGTACCTCCCACCCCACACATTCAAGAAAGAAAGGAAGGAAAGAATTAGGTCTATCTCACAAGTCCAGACCTTTTTAAATGTTTAATTTTTTTCTTTTTCTTTCTTTTTTATTTTTTATTTTTTTGGTGCTGGGGATTAAACCCAGGGCCTGGAGCATGCTAAGCACCACTCCACCACTGCGTTATACCCCCAGCCCTGCAGCTGGGTGTTCTACCATTCCTCTTTAAGTTTTCCTTGCCTTTCATAGCCTTTGAGTTATTTTATTACTGTGGAGTTATAGAAAACTGACAGTACAAATGACTGGACTAATAATTTTGTCCATAGAAATGCAAATGAACTTTGCCCAGTAGAATGCAATTGATTATTACCTTTTGGATATTGGCCAGTTTTGCATCTCTCTGTAAATCTTTTCTGATCCCCCATTGCCTGTACATGTGATGCTTTAAATCTTTTGAATAGTTTTAACATTTTATTGTTTTCCCATTAAATGATGAGCTAAATAAAATGTTCAACAGGTGTTCCTTTAAGAAGATGGAGAGGGGAGGAATCCCCCTTCTCCAAGCCCATTCTCCATGCCCCCCTTTCCTCTCTTTTTCAGTGGTACTAGGAATTGAACCCAGGGCCTTGCACATGCTAGGCAAGCACTCTAACACTAAGGTATGTCCCCAGACCTTTTATATCTTGAGACAGGGTCTTGCTAAGTTGCCCAGGCTGACCTCAGACTTGTAATTCTCCTACCTCTTGAGTAGCTGGAATTGCAGGCAGTGCCACCACACCCAGCACATTATTTTTCTGATGAAGACAACGGAGACAGAAAACAAAGCGTTAGTGATGCCTTTTCTTTTCCTCTCCTTTTTCTAGTTAATTCTTTGGGTACAATCAGCCCCAAATCTAGGTGGTACTTTCTCTTCTCCAGATTCCCAATGTAGGTGAAATTCCATGCCTTATTTTATATCACGCAGTTTAAGCTTTTCCTGGCAATAGGCATATAGTGGACTCTTTAGATATTTGATGGATGAATTAATGACAGTATTCTTAAAGTACAACACACCTTTTTCATGGTTTCTGTCATATTTTTAATTATGTATTTTTGTACATAAACCTTTTCTGTATTTTATTTTATTTTATGTGGTACTGAGGATTGAACCCAGTGCCTCACACGTGCTAGGCAGGCACTCTACCACTGAGCTACACCCCTAACCCCCTTTTTCCCCTCCTCTGTCCATAGTGCTATACCTTGGACACATGTCCATGCTGGCCATTGGTGGATGCAGCACACATTGACACGTAGCTGGCTAAGTAATGGGCCTGGGGACAAGCAGAATTGGGTTCTCCTGGCTTCTGTCTCATGTGTTCTTCCAGTGCCATATTCGAATGACCCCAAGGTGGGGAGGATGGGTGTACACAGTTAATATTCATTTGTTATGTAAGAAATTCTGCAAGTCAGCTGTCATCTTTGACTAGGACCAGGAGGACAGGTTGACCATATGTTAGCCAAGGAGATGCTGCCCTGTCCAGGCATGGGACACATAAAAACCTCTGTCCTGTGTAGCCACAGTGGTGCACACCTATCATTCCAGCTACTTGGGAGGCTGAGGCAGGATTTACAGAGCCTGACACATGAGCTATCTGTTGTCTGTTTAGCTTTCATGAAAAACTGGCCCAGAGGTGAATGTTGACTTGTTCCACACCCCCAGCTTGGGTGACTTTGCAGCTGGGCACCCCAGGCAAAGACCTGCCTAGAACCATTGCGTTCAGGCACTGTTAAATGGTAGGTACTGATTCCTTATTTTGTTTTGTTTTTGAAACAGGGTCTTGCTATTTTGCCCAGGCCTCAAACCTCTAGGCTTAAGTGATCCTCCTGCCTCAGCTTCCTGAGTAGCTGGGACTACCACACAAATGTGCCTAGCATGGACATGGGCTCCTTATTATCAGTAATAGTATCTGTAGGATCTGCATCTGTGTATTCAGTGTGGATTTATTTTTTAAAATCATATCTATATTGAATACAGAGACATTTTCTTGTCATTCCCTAAATAAAATAGTATAAAAACTATTTACATAGCACTTATTATTTAGGTATTATAAGGAATCCAGAGACTTAAAATATATAAGAGAATGTGTTTAAGTTACATGAAAATACTGTCATTTTATATGATATTAGATTTTGGTATGTGTGGAGGGTTCTGGAACAAATCTTCGAGGATGAGGGATGATTGTATTTGTTATCCTGGCACTACAGAGTCCCCAACACTCTCAGAAATAAGGCATAAAATGCCTCCCAGTCCCAGGTTGCATGTTGCATGGGACCACTGGGATAATGGATGAAAACACGCTTGGTGACCAGAATATACAAAAGTAAGGTGGTACGTTACTGTTTCCTGTTTCCTGTCTTCCTAGCCAGTTTCTCACTCGTTCTCAGAAGGGAGAGGACACACTTGGTGGCTACTTAAATTTTTCTTCTTGCTGGCAACTTAGTGCAGAAGTTGGGGGGTTGAGATAGAACTATTGTTAACTCAGAAGCCTGTTTTTTGGTGGACATCATTATCCCTATCTTCCTGGTTCCACTCATAGCTGACAATTGATTCATTGAATTTCTTCTTAAGTCACGAATGAAACCAGAAGCAGGGCATCTGCTTTGAAAGTTTACATATTTCCTAAAGCCCCACCCAACCTAGGGAATGCAGCACTCCCCACCCCCATTCTTTCAGGATTTTGTCTGGCAGGAGCTCCTTATGTCCTTACCACCTAGCTGAGCCACAGTCACAGTCCTTGACTACCAGGAGACCTGTACACAGGGCATATTGTACTTTCACATCTAGCAACATTTTATTCTGGATGTAATAGGAAAGTACCACAGCAGGATATTTGTCACAGTTATTTTTTTAGTTTGTTTTTGAGATGGGGTCTTTCTACGTGACCCAGGCTGGCCTGGACCTCCTGGGCTCAAGCAGTTCTCCTGCCTCAGCCTCCAAGTACTCGGGACCATAGGAGTGTGCTTTGGCTCACAGCTGACTTAGCTCTATTTTTCGATGGTGAAAATACTCAAATTATTTTTTAAAATTTTGATTCATTGTACATAAATGGGGTACAACTATCATTTCTCTGGTTGTACACAAAGTAGTCATATCACTTGGATAATCATACATGTGCATGTAATAATGATATTTGTCTCATTCTATTATCTTTCCTTCCCCCCCACTCCCTCCCCACCCCTCATTTCCCTCAACACATTTCATCTTCCATTCTTCCCTTACCTCCCCACCACCGCCTTGCAATGTATCATCATCCACTTATCAGAGATATCATTTGACCTTTGGTTTTGGGGATTGGCTTATTTCACTTAGCATGATATTCTCCAACTCCATCCATTTACCTGCAACTTCTATAATTTTATTCTTCTTGATGGCTGAGTAATATTCCATTGTATATATATACCACAGGTTTTTTTTTTTTTTTTTTTTTTTTTTTTTTGCAGTACTGGGGATTGAACCCAGGGACTTGTGCTTCGTGGCAAGCACTCTACCAACTGAGCTATATCCCCAGCCCTACCACAGTTTCTTTATCCATTCATCTATCGAAGGGCATTTAGGTTGGTTCCACAATCTAGTTATTGTGAATTGAGCTGCTATGAACATTGATGTGGCTACATCACTATAGTATGCTGATTTTAAGTCCTTTGGGTATAGGCCAAGGAGTGGGATAGCTGGGTCAAATGGTGGTTCCATTCCAAGTTTTTCAAGGAATCTCCATACTGCTTTCCAGAATGGCTGTACTAATTTGCAACCCTACCAGCAGTGTATAAGTGTACCTTTTTCCCCACATCCTCGCCAACACCTATTGTTGCTTGTATTCTTGATAATAGACATTCTAATTGGGGTGAGATGAAATCTTAGGGTAATTTTGATTTGCATTTCTCTTATTACTAGAGATGTTGAACACTTTTTCATATATCTGTTGACTGCTTGTAGATCTTCTTCTGTGAAGTGTCTGCTCATTTCCTTAGCCCATTTATTGATTGGGTTATTTGTATTCTTGGTATAAATTTTTTGAGATACACCCACATAAGTAGTTATCTCATACTACACAAAGATGCCAAAAACATACAATGGAGAAAAGATAGCCTCTTCAACAAATGGTGCTGGGAAAACTGGAAATCCACATGCAGCAAAATGAAACTAAACCTATGTCTCTCACCCTGCATAAAACTCAACTCAAAATGGATCAAGGACCTAATAATTAGACTAGAGACTCTGTACCTAGTAGGAGAAAAAGTAGGTCCAAATCTCCATCATGTCGACTTAGGACCAGACTTCCTTAACATGATTCCCAAAGCACAAGAAATAAAAGCAGGAATCAATAACTGGGATAGATTCAAACTAAAAAGCTTTTTCTCAGCAAAGGAAATAGTCAACAATGTGAAGAGAGAGTCTACAGAGTGGAAGAACGTCTTTGCCACACACACTTCAGATAGAGCACTAATCTCCAGAATCTATAAGGAACTCAAATTATTTAAATGTACAACAGTAGGAGGTTTATTATATTTTATTGTGTATGATATACACGTGTGCACATGCGCACACACACACTAGAACAAGGTTTCAGTTTGGGGCACTGTTAACATTTTGGACTGGATAAGTTGTGGAAGGCTGCCCTGGGTAGTGGAGGATATTCCACAACTTCCCTGACCCCTGCCTACTAGATAGATGCTAGGAGTCCCCTCCCACTGTTCTGAAAACCAAAAAAAAAAAAAAAAACAAAACCAAAAAACAACAAAAAAACCCCTCCAGACACTGCTAGATGGCTCTTGAGGGTCAAAATCATCCCTGGCTGAGAACCAATGTATTAGTTGTAGACATTAGTATATTTTTGAAGTTTTAGTGGTCCTGGGGATTGAACCAAGGTCCTTGTGCATGCTGTCTACTACTGAGCTATATCCCCAGCCTCAGAAGACTATTTGCTGAACTGAGAAAGTGACCAAAATTTGTGTAAAAGTAGCAGGATATGAAAGTCTGCATGTAGATATGGGGACTTAGGTATTAATATCTGGAAGGAAGTTGATCAATGTTCCTGTTAAGCACCCCCACACAGTCTCTGTGTTTTAGTGTTAGGGATTGAACCCCTACTGGGATGGAACCCAGGGCCTCATACTTGCTAGGCAAGTGCTATACCACTGAACTGCATCCCTGCCATGGCAGATGTCTCCAAAAGGCATGGTAGAACAGGACAAGGAGCTCAGACATTGAGGTGGAGGCCTGGGTTCTAGTCCACGGTGCACTACCTTGGCAGTAAATGGGGAAATGGCTTGGCCTCTGTGGCCTCTTTGCTGTGGAGTAGGTTCTGTTTAATCTTTGACTCGATGCTGGTAATGATTCTGAGTCTTCCTCTTGCCCCACAGATGGCCCTTGAGCTGGCATCCTTCCATCTGTCCACATATGCTTGTATCATTTGCTCCTGAACCTTTTTCTGTCAAACAAGCACCATACCCAGCCATGGGAACAGCTCCTCTGGACACCCCAGTGGGAGGTCCAGTGCAGCCTCCGGCCAGCATGAACATCCAAGACAGGAAATGCAAGTGCCGAGAGTAGAGTGGTCCATGCCTGGTTTTGAAAGCTGAGTATCCCTCTTGTGACTGGCCTCCTTCCTGGCCTCTTCCTTTCTTTCCCAGGACAAGGTGGTTGTCCATTTTCCTGCTTATTTTTTATTTCCTATGCACGTAGGAACCATGTGAAATAGCCAATATTGTTTTTGTCCTAAAAAATAAAAATTTTATTTGACTTAACCTGGTATCGTGTGTAAACACACATCTGTAGACAAATTATTTGTTAAATAGGATTGCCCTATTGCAACTATTTTACAGAAATTTTTGTTTAGTCTCTTGGACATCTTATTACTAATGCACAAGACTCTTATTCTTTTCAATGATTTTATGTGTATTCAATTGTATGGATATATTTTTGTTTTTGTTTTAATTGTACAAATTTATGGGGTACAGTGTGATAATTCAGTACAAGTATACAATGTATAATGATCAAATCAGGGTAGTTGGACTGGGGGTGTAGTTCAGTGATAGGATGCTTGCCTAGCATGTGCATAGCCCTGAGTCATATCCCTAGTACCCCCCCCCACACACACAATCAGGCTAGTTGATATTTCCTATAAATGTCTTCTGAAAATTGTTTGTTTAATACATAGTATACATATGTATGGGGAAGTATGAAGTTTAATATGTCTACAATATGTACTGATCAAATCAGGGTAATCGAGGTTTTTATCTTATTCTTGTGTTTGAAAGCTGTGTTTTTATCTTATTCCTTGTGTTTGAAACCTTAGAACTCCTCTCTTCTAGTTATTCATAAAATATATAACAGGTTTTTATGAATTGTAGTTTCCTCACTGTTCTGTGGAACACTGAGACTTATTGCTTCTGTGTTTTGGTTTTGGTTATCCAATCTCCCTACCCTCCCTCCCACCTTCCCAGCCTCTAGTAATCACTGTTTTACATTCAGGTCAACATTTGCTTTTTTGTTTTGTTTTTGTTTTATTTTTTAGTTGTCAATGGACCTTTATTTTTTTATTATTATTATTATTTTTTTTTGCGGTGCTGGGGATCGAACTCAGGGCCTTGTGCTTGAGAGGCAAGCTCTCTACCAACTGAGCTATCTCCCCAGCCCTATTTTGTTTATTTTATGTGGTGCTGAGGATCAAACCAAGTGCCTCACATATGCTGGGCAAGTGCTCTACCACTAAGCTACAACTCCAGCCCATGCTTTTTTGTTTGTTTGTTTGTTTTATATGGTGCTAAGGATCGAACCCAGTGCCTCACACATGACAGGCAGCACTCTACCACTGAACCACAACCTGCATCAACTTTTTTGTAATATCCACATATGATAGAGTGTGGTAGGTCTTTCTTCATCTCATTTATTTCAGTTAACATAATGTACTTCAGTTCCATCCATTTTGTTGCAAATGATAGGCTATCATTCATTTTTATGACTGAACATTATTCCATTGTCTATACCACTTTTCTTTATCCATTGATCCATCAGTGGGACCCTAGGCTGATTACATGTAGTAGGTATTGTGAATGGTCTAGCAATAAGCATGTAGATAGATATATAGATATAGATAATTTTTTATTGTACTGCAGATTGAACTCAGGAGCATTGAACCACTGAGCCACATTCCAAGCCCTTTTTATTTTTTTTATTTTGAGTTTGGGTTTCACTTAAGTTGTTGAAGCTGGCTTATCCTCTTGCCTCAGCCTCTGGAGCTGCTGGGATTACATATCTAGCTAGATGTATCTTTTGTGTGCTAATTTCGTTTCCTCTGGATATATACCTGGGAGTAGATAGCTGGATCAAATGGTAGTTCTATTTTTAGTATTTTGAAGACTGTTCTCCATAGTGTCTGTGCTCATCCCCCAACAGTAGAGTTGCGTGTTTGTTTGTTTGTTCCTGTACTGGGATTGGAACAGAGGGGTGTTCTACCACTGCATGAAATCCCCAACCCTTTTTACTTTAGAGAGTCTTGCTAAATTGCCCAGGCTGGCCTTGAATTTGTGATCCTCCTGCCTCAGCTGTGCCAATAGCTGGGATTATAGGGGTGCACCTAGCCGGGGACATTTTTTTTTTAACTCGGTTCCCCGTTGGCATTTGTCTGGTCAGTAGTAGGTCATTTAGTTTGTAATATGTGTCCTGTGGAAGACTTAATCTTTTGTCTGTCAAATGCAGTCTGTCTTTTTTCATCATTTTATTGGAAGTCTTTTCTTCATAATATGAACAACTGAAACCATGTGACTTGATGGAAGGAACTGACCTGACCCCTCCTGTCACTTACTAGTTCTGTGGCCTCAAGAAAATTCTCCTCAAACCATATTTTCTCCCTTTTAAGTCAGGATCAACACTGCCTATGCAACATCACTGTGTGGAATGCAAGATCATAAAACTTGTGGAAGAAATGGATTGGTTCCTTTGTTGTTATTGGAAGGAATTGCTGTGATAGTTGTCATCATGATAGACAGATTTCCTGAAAACTTTTAGGTACACTTTATTAACTAAGTATATTCTTGTAGGAAACTTACTAAATAATGTAAGTATTTAATTTAAAATAATTCATAGCCAAATCAGCCTAAGGGGTCTAGCAAGTCTCTGGGAAGATCCAGGAAAACTTCAGAGTTTGCTTACTGGGTTGCTGCCCACAGTTCTGTGCCAAGGGGAAAGAAAGGAACCCAGACTGAGTACCATCTGCATGTCGACAGAGACCTCAGCTGCTCAGTTGCAGTAGCCAAAGTTCCTGAGCCAGAGCTGAGTTCAGGCTCCTCCATTTTCCCCTGTGGAGCATCCCTTCAGGGAACAGTCACCCATCCTCTATGTGTGTCTTTTTCTAGGTTGTGACCTTGGACCTTCGTGAGCCAAAAGCAAGTCAGAGCTACCCAGTGCTGCCTATGCCATGGACTCTGAGGTCAGACTCCTGAATTCCTTTGGAGGAATCCTTGGGAAGGGGAGTTAGGGAACTGAGTGTAGGCAGGCTTGTTCTTCATGCATGTGCCTGTGGGTGTTGATGTACCTTCATCCCTATCTGACAGCTCTGCAAAGAGGAACCACAAATCTATAATAGAATTACCATTTCAACATCCTGGAGCCTATGGCAGCACCCATGGTGCCTGAAAAGTCTTGTGTTAGTTGGCTTTCTGTCATTGTAACAAAATATCTGAAAAATTCAGCTTGAAAGTAGGAAAGATTTATTTTCAGTCATGGTTTCAATGTTTGGTTCCATAGTCTCTGAGAGCTATTATTCCTGGGCTTGTGGTGAGATAGAACATCATAGCAAAGAGGGTGTGGTAGAACGAAGCTGCTCACTTCATGGCAGCTGGGAAGCAGAGAGAGAGAGAGAAGGAACTGGGGCAAGATATACCCATCGAAGGCACATCTCCCAGTGGCTACTTCCTCCAACTAGGCCCCACCTCCTAAAGTTTCAACCCCCTCTCAAAAGGACAGTAAGTTATGAATCCATCAATAGGTTAATCCACTGATGAGATCAGAGCTCCAACGATTGATCACCTCCCATCGGCTCCACCTCTGAATATTGCTGCACTGGGAATTAAGCCTTCAACACAGGACTTTTGGGGGGACATTCCAGATCTACACCATAGTGGGTCTCAATGTGTACCTGTTGAATATCCTTTCAGAACGATGGGAATGGTGAGGTTTTCAGGTTGATAGCTGGAGAGCCTACTACATAGTGGGCTCTGAATAGACGTTAGTTGCATGAACAGAAGAAATTTCAGAACTCCCACTCATCCCCATAAAGGGCCGGTTGTTTAGATAATAGTAATCTATATTGGTGCCAGGTGAACTTGCCCATCATCTCTTCCAATCCACCACATTTATTTCCTCTCCCATATTCTTTTTTTTTTTTCCCAGAGTGAAAGGAGTAGGGTATATTCAGGTGTGAAGAATAGAAACAATGCTGAGAGGGACGAGAGAGGACCCCAATAGGGGTTGTCCTCCTCTCCCATATTCTTGAGATGTCTTTGGGTTAAAAAACAAAAAAAAAACAACCACTACATCCTCCTTGCATAGCACCCTAGGAAATCTTTCCTCTCATAAGGTACCACTTTTCCTGACACCCTTTCAGTATAGGAAGGGTGAATGTAATTATTGCTACAGTTGTTTTTTCTTTACCTTCAGGGTGAAAAAGCTGAGACAAAGAAGGTAGGTAGGTTACCCAGTGTTTTGCAGAGTTGGGTTCCCATGAGCCTTTCTAACTCCTCTTTGATCCTAGGTCAGCAATGGTTCAGGCCTCAGGGATGAGCACATCACAAACCTGCTGGTGCTTGACTTCCTCCAAAGCTTCTCTGACTGTAAGTTCCACCAAGAGCTGAGGACTCTGGGCCAGGAACTGCCCTTTCAAGCTTGCCTGGAGGTGGAACGTGAGGATGAGCTACAGACTGATGGCAACCGGGCCAGTCTCTTCATGGGAAGAATAGAAGCAGGTAGGTACCTGGCCCCGCCTCCTGTGCTCCAATTCTGGACTTTGTTGTCACTGGTAACATCTAGGGATATCCTCAGGCTAGAAGGGACATTTAGCTTAGTCTCAACCCCTAGAGTTTCAGGCCACTGTATATGTTCATGTTATGTGATTCAATCCTGTATGTTCATCCACCAAAACAGAAGTGTTTTCCCAAGTAATTCTGATATATCCAAAAATTGGAAGCCACTGATCTGTATTAAATAACCTGAAGGAATCCCCAGTTGGGGTTTATGTAGTTTCAAGAACCAGGGAGCTTTAAAACAGTGGTTCTGGGGTCCCATCTTTAGGCATTCTGATTTGATAGTTCTGGGGCATCACTGGTGTGAGCAAAGCCCCACAGGTGACTCTAACACAGCCTCACACCACCTTGAGCAGGCCTGCTGAAATATAAATCTCACTGATCCAGTGAGATCCATCTATTTAAAGGAATTTTTGTATCCCACATACCACTTCACATTTTCCCTTTTTCACGTTAAGAAAACTGAGCTCAGTGCTTGTCTGGCATACATGAGGCCCTTGGTTCGATCCCTGGCACAAAAAGAGGGGAGGGAAGGCAAAAACTGAAGTATTCTGAACCTCATTTCCAGATGAGAGCATTTAGGCCCAGTAACACGTAAATGACTAACTCCAATCAAACTGATGGACTTTTCCAAGGCAGGACTTGGGCCAGACCCTTTCTCGAGCTTCTTGAGTTGCCTCCCATCATACTAGTGCTGCTTCCTGTTATATATATTCCGGACTCTACCATCCTTAACTTTAATCCCTGTGCTCTCTTCCCGGCCTCTATGTTGTCTCCCCTTTGCCAACCAGTGTTGTTTCTGGAGAAGGAGCAAGGCTGCGGGGCATGTTGAGGTTCCACTTCTGCATTCAGCTCAGGACAGTGGTTCTCAGTAGTGTGCACACAGATGTTACATGAGGAATTTTTTCAAAATGTACAGACCCTGGGTCCTACTCCAGCCACCCATGTCAGCAGTCAGAGTAGATAACTTCCCACGTGATTCTGACCTTGATTAGAATCATTGCCCTGGGGCTGGGGATATAGCGTGGGTTGGAGCATTTGCCCATGGTGCTCAAGACCCTGGGTTCCATCCCTAGCACTACAAAAGGAAAAGAAAATTACTGCCCTGATATTTCACTGACCCAGATCTTCTAACCTGTCTGGCGTGACCTGGTTGTCTACCCTGAAATTTCCTGTCACTGAGACTGCATTGCCCTCTGGTGGACCTGGGAGAAACCAACAGCTGATTCAGCATTTTGCCCAATCTCATCTTAAATCTGGAGAAAGGGAATGTGACAGGTGTTTCCCACTAGCCAGTGTGTGACAGAAACTTTCTTTGAACCCAACCAGCGTGTCTTCTGGTGGCCCTAAACTGAGTAAAAACACTTGGTCTCTTGGAAAGTTGTAGGAAGGACTGAGGGCAGGAGTGGACAGGAATGGCTTCACGGTCAGAAGGTGATGCAGCAGTAAACACAACCAGTCCGTCACCTGTGTTTTTCTCTTGCTGTCCTCCACACTGTCCCTTACCTTTAGACTTTAAATCCTGAATTGACCCAAATTGTATTTGAAAAATGGATTATGGGGCTATACACTGACTTCACTAGTGCTCCGGGAGAAAATTGGCCCATGAATTAAGTACTTTTCGAGCTTTAGAAGCAAGGGACAAAATAGAGACTCTAGAAACCTTGAAAATTGATCAGATATAATTTCTGATGTTGCTTATCTGGTGGATAGAGGGAAGAGAGTTGTGTACATGATTCACTGAAATAAGGTGGAAAGTCTTTAGCAAAATAAGTGAGGCACAGATCATTTCTAAGGGAGCTATAAGGAGAAGTGGGGACCTTTTGCTCTGAAGGGAATCAGGAAGGAATTCATGACTGCAAGTGAGGTGGAGCTGGGCCTAGAAGGATGAGATAGTGTAATTCTTTGGAAATAGGGAAGAGGGAATGGCCATTGCTTAAGCAAAAACCTGAAATGGGAGAGCCTATGAAACACAGAAAGTGATTTGAGTTTGGCTAGCACATTCCAAGAAGTAGTGAGAATTAAATCAAAGGGACTTGGAAGCTAGGTGATGACTTGCTACTTAAGTAGAAGTAAGCACTGGGAAGATCCCGATAGAGAAGCAGTGTTGTATCTTGTTGTGGTGCTGGGCTAAGGATGACTCAGTGGAACACTTACCTAGCATGTGTATAGCCCTGGGTTCCGTCCTTAGTGGCTTAAAAAAAAAGGAAAGAAGACTACAGGGAGGCAAATGAAACCCTAGAGCACAGAATTTGAGGAGGCACTCACCCTGAGGTTGACAAGTGCATCAGACTTCTTACTGCTTCCTTCAGTCCTGCCCTAGTCCCCCTGCAACTCCATTTGCTGTGCCCTTCTGTTTCTGAGGAAAATGAACTGAAGGACAGTGTTATCGAGATGAGAGCTCAAAAAGAACCCCGACAAGGGTGGCAGCAGCAGATAGGAGCTATAAGATCAGATTTGACAACTGGCTGAGTGCGGGTGCAGTGAGAATAGCAGAGACTAAGGTAAAACTCACCAAATAAGGAGCCAGAGAGGAGTTGCAAACACACACACACACACACACACACACACACATGCATACACATAAATACAGGATTTAATGGGAAAAATAACAATAGTTGGGCATTTAATGATTATCAGAAGCTAGATACAGGATCTGTTCATTCATTTATACACTTATTTTGTTTTTGGTTTATTTGTTTTGTTTTGTTGTGCTGGGGATTGAAGCTAAGCGTAGTCTCTACCACTGAGCCACACCCTCAGCCTCATGTAGTTGGTTTTTGTTTCGTTACCAGGTATTGAACCCCAGGGCTCTTTACTACTGAGCCACATCCTCAGCCCCTCTTTATTTTTTATTTTGAAACAGGATCTCACTAAGTTGCTTAGGGCCTCACTAAATTGCTGAAGTTGGCCTCGAACTTATGATTCTTCTGCCTCAGGCTCTGAGTAGCTGAGATTATAGGCATGAGCCATAGCACCAAGCTTCCATACAGTTGTTTATTGAGCACCTGCTGTGTGCCTGCATCAGTTTAAGTGCCAAATATTTAACAGTAAACCAAACTGATTTTTTTTTTTTTTTTTTGCAGTACTGGGGATCGAACTCAGGGCCTTGTGCTTGCGAGGCAAGCACTCTACCAGCTGAGCTATCTCCCCAGCCCCCAAACTGATTTTTAAAACTGTAGTTTGGGCATGGTGTCACATGCCTATAATTTCAGCAACTTGGGAGGTTGAGGCAGGAAGATGGTAAATTTGAGGCCTGCTTGGGCAACATAGTGAGACTCTATCTCAAATTAACATTTAAAAATGGCTGTGAATATGGCTCATTCCTTGCCTAGTACATGTGAGGCTCTGGGTTCAATCCTTAGTACCGACCCCCCACCCCCAAAATTGTAGCTTTTAGGGAGTTTATATTCTTGTTGAGAGGTGTCAGACAAATTATAGAATTAGAATTAGGGTAATGTATAACAACTGTCAAGGAAGAAAAAGAAAGGGAGAGAAGACTGGAACAGAATAAAGGAGATGAGGAAGGAGCTGTGTTCGGGTGGGGGTTGCATTTAGGCAGAAGGGGCAATATGTGTGGAGGCCAGGGAGGCTGGGGAGGGACTAAAGTCAAGTAGCAGGTATCTCAGCAAGGTGGGGCAGATCATACAGGGTCTGGTAGGTGCTGGAGAAGACCTGGGCCTTTACTGAATGAGGCAAGACAGGGGAGGGGAGTCAGCTCCACCTCTTCCCTGTGAGGAGGTAAGACATAGGCTTCAAGCTCTCACAGCCAGTAAGTGGTAGAGGTGGGACTCAAACCTGGTCTGACTGTAAATCCTCCTTCCTCAAAGCTTCTAAGGCTGACACCTGTTAGGTGTTGGTATATAAACCTGAGAGCCATGAAGGTTGCTGCCAGGTTTATTCTTTGGGGGCCCATAGTGAAGAATGCTATGGCATGACTGACCCTCTTTGGGGATAGCTATTGAGTTCAGGGGGAGAAGCCTGCTTCTAGAGCTGGTCTCCTGTTCACTCAGGCCTTTCCCTGATCCCACAACCATGACCAGTCCAGAAGCCACAAAGGGGCTCGAGTTTGAGTGGAGCCAATATCAGTGGGGACTATGAGGGCATTCTGTGGAGGCAGGAGCTGGCCTTCTTCCAAAGCAGACTCCTTTCCTGTGTCTGGGTGGGCTGGAGAGTGATAACGGTGTCTAATGGGGTCATTGTCTGAATCTTCTTTGTCATTATTGCCCTCTGCCTGTACACTAAGACTCTGAAAGTCAAGAAGAAGTTATCCAGAATATTGCCAGGCATCTTGCCCAAGTTGGGGATGAGATGGACCGCAGCATCCAGCCAGGACTGGTGAATGACCTGGTGGCGCGTTTTATGAATGTTCGCCTGTCAGAGGAAGTAAGTGAGGGAATATACTGTTGCTACATCTGGGCAAGTTGGGCTTGTCCACTTGTCACTGGAACCAGGGCCTGTCCTGTCCCTCATTGTTCTGTTACCTCAGACCAATGTCCCCTGAGGTAACTCCATGACTACACATCTGGAGCTTCAATAAGAGAATTGGGAATGGAGTTAGAGCATGGTTTTTTCTCAGGAGAATTTAGTGGAGATTTAGAAAATCTGAACATTTTAAGTCAGAGGGATAAAAGACTCCAGAAAGATAAGCAAAGTATATCTGACTCTTCCAAAAATAACTTATTCTTTCTTCTGTTTTGGAAAGTAAATAAAGATGCCAACAGAGAATTTTCAGTTACTTTCTCATGTATAACAAAAACAGTGACAATTAGCCTGCTCCTCTTCTTGGCTTCATGGTTGTATTTAGTTAAACAGATCCTTTCTGAACTTCTGCCACTCACATTGTCCTGTGGGGCATCCAAAGATTGGTACAGGGCATTGTCCCCTTCCTGAAGAAACCTAGTGGGAGAATGCCACACCCTAAAGCCATCAAATAAATGCTCGTAGCTATAGGAGGTGAGAGAAGATTTCATTCTTTTGCCTTCTACCAACTGTTCTGGCCGATACCCTCACTACCTTGTTGGGCACCCCCTTCCTTGGCAGCTGGTCTTCAGTCTGGCAATCCCTCCCCATCTGCCATTCTCCAGCAACTGTCATAGAACACAGAAGCAGCTGGCTATGTGCTGCCTTGGGACACCTCCCACAAGAGTAATTGTGCATGTGCGTCATTAAGTTTAAGGTCTCTCAAGTTCTGTGTCTAGGATCTGTCTTAAGCTAGGGCGCACACCAATCAGATGGGCCTAAGTTGCTTGAGATGGTTATCAAAGTCTTTTGAAGGTTTTGGAAGGAAATGACTTCAGCTCCTTGTGCTCAGTAAACATGCATTAGGTTAATGAGTGTCCCCTGCCGGAAGTGGTCTCCTATTCCCTTCACATTGCCTCAAAACTAAATTATCTGTCCTCTCTGTGCTCTGTAGTCTTAGTGCCCTGTAGTCTTAGTTATAATCAGTACTTCCTTCTGAGATGCTTCTTTGTACTTATCACCAGGGACTGTAAGAAGGAAGACTATTCGTAAATTGTCTTTATCTCTGTGTAGGACAGAAGGAACTGCCTGGCCACCACCCTGAAAGCAGCAATGCAGACTTACCCTAAAGACATGGAGAACGAGAAGGCCACACTGATTATGACCATGCTGTTGGCCAAAAAGGTGGCCGATCACACACCATCCTTACTCCGTGATGTGTTTCATGCAACAGTGAACTTTATTAACCAGAACCTATTCACCTACGTGAGGGACTTAGTCAGAAATGTAAGAATCACTGACGCCAGCTCCTTGCCATTTCATGGGGCCCCCTGGTCTCTGCCTGCAGTCCACACCCTTTTCCCTCAAAGGTCTAGAACCCAAGCAGAGCCCTCTGCCATGGGATCCTCTCTTAGCTCTCCTCACCCTAGTCTCCCTGATGACAAAAGCACAAGGAAAGCTGGGACAAGACATGCTGCTGTCAGAAGGGAGGCGAAGCCTTTCTCACACCATGGACAGAATCACAGCAGCATGGTGCAGACATGGAAGGCATAAAAGAAAGTGGCCAGAGGGACCCAGTCTGAGCTTCCTCAGGCTGACCTCAGCTTCACCTTGTCACAAACATAAGTGCAGATTTTCAGAATACAGGCTTACAGAAGAAGATGGGGAAAGAGACCAAAAGGAACAGTCAAAATGTGGAGGGGGGGCAGAGGTGATGTGGTCTCCCATAAACAGGGAGCACAGTTCTCACATAACCAAGATATTAAAAGTCAGTCTTCATGACACTGCCTAAGAAAGGCAAGGCATCCTTGAAGACTGATGCTTGTTTCGTAGACCCAAGTGGAAGATACGTGAATATATCTTCAAATTTTAAAATATCAGTGTCTGCAATTTTTTAATATGTCAGAACATTACTCAGGCTTCCTTGATTTTTAAATAAAAGAGCATCTAGTGAATAGTTATTGATGGGCTTTAAATGCACCTGCTGTGTGCCATGATCTTCAGTTATACAGACAAAATCAGGGGTAAAACGTGCTGAACTGTTAGAAAGAAAGAAGCCAGAAAAAGTCTCTGAACAGGTTTTGGTTTTTTTTCTCCTCTCTTAACCAACAACATTTTCAAGGAGGAATAAGAGTCTAAATGTCAACATCTGTACTGATAGGTATCAAATAGATCCCTCTGACCTTCTAACATGTGTCTTAACACCTTACGTGATTATGGAGAGGCTTATATTTACCTCTGAGCCCTTGGAAATCCTGTGTTTTTGTAGTTGCATCCGTGTAACAAAAGGGAGGGTGCAGGAATATAAGGTTAACATGATATGGAGGCACAGTGTCTACATTTATCCCAACTTCACTCCTGTTAAGACACTAGCATTCTTAAGTACTAAATCCTGGTTGTGAGACTGGCTAATTCTGACTGGTGTTCTTTTCTTGCATAGGAGATGGACTGAATGGATGACTGCAGAAGTCCATCAGGCTAAATTTGATGTGATGACAGCAGTGTAGCTGCCTCCAAAGAAGAGCCATGGCCACATATACAGACATCTTAGAAAGAGAGGCCCTGGACAAGAGCTCTTTCTCCTTGTTTTCAGGGTGATATTTTCAGCTGGTGACCCATTTAGAAATTTCTACATTGATGTATTTTGAACAAAAAAGTCAACTTGCACACATTTGAGTGGGTCTCATGCCATCTCCTACATCTGTACCTTATGCCTTTATCTCAGCAGCTGTACAGGTTTCCAGTTGAAAATTAAATTGAAAAGCAGGTTATAAGGCAGAAGGGAATACAAACTCAGTGATTTTTGCTTTAAAAAAAAAGTTACTGTTTATTAAGAAGGAGAACAGCACATACCCAATACCCGTTAAAATTACTACTCGAAGTAGGGGACATTCTATTACCCAGGAAATAATAATCTGTAAAAAATGTGGCTGTATGGCCCAGAGATTCTGGATCAAGATGTGCTGCTCTCAGACCATGGCGAACTCTGACCTCAGTACATAGATGTTTCGTTTGATTTCCTTGTGTTTGAGTCAAGAGAATTATTTAAAAGGTGTCATGGTGATATAAGGGCCCATGTCAACCACTATGTCCAAATTCAAGCAGCTAAATGCATTTTTCTTCTTTCCAAGAAATCAAGGCTTTGACATTTGGAAGCTCATGGAATGCCAGATGTCCTATAAATGGCCTTATAATTCAGTTTTCAGCCCCACCCCCTACTGAGTCCATCCAAGCCTGGAATCTGCCTCAGAACAGAACAGGCCTCTAGGCATAAAAGATGAATACAGACTTAAATACAGGTAACATCAAATCCAACTCACTCAGGTAGAACCCAAATACAGAAGGAAAAGCTTCAGTTTAGCAGTGGTGCTGCATAGGCACCACTCTCACTTGGACCCATTGCCTAGGACTCAGTCTGGAAGTGTGGCGATGTGTGTCGGGCGCACATCACTTATGTCACCTTCAACAGTAAAGTTTTTTGTCTGCAAATGTAATGTTTTGGTCTGGGCGTGGTGGTACACACCTGGAATCCCAGCTCCTCTGCAGGGTGAAGCAGGAGGATTGCAGGTTCAAGGCCAACCTATGCAATTTAGTGAGACTCCATCTCAAAATAAATAAATAGGACCAGGATTGCATCTCAGTGGTAAAGCACCCCTTGCTTCAGTCCTCACAACCTGGAGGATTTCTTGGGGGAAGCGTGTGGACAAGAGCAAAGAGGGACTAATATACTTTTGGAGGGCAACTACCTATTTTGCGAATGACAACCCAGGAGCGAGAGCTGTCTTTTATGCTCTTTCTTCCATTCACCGTTGCAAACAATAAAGGCTGTTCTTAGTGTTTAAAAAAAAAAGTTTAAATTCATCAGAAAAGAAAAATCTCTCTACTTTGGTCAGCATTCACACACACCACCTACGGCTGGGTATCCATCCAGTGTGACCAAAAAGTGACAAACACTAAAGCAAACAGATGTTGCCTGCAGTATGAAAGCTGCCATTTGAAATAAATCTTCCAGTGATGCTATTATTTTGAATGTTTTTCAGAGTGAACTTTTTTTAAAATAAAGATTCGTACCACAGTAGAAATAGGGTGACTCACACAGATGCCTTCTTCCACACTCATACACGCAGCAGTCATTACAGTTAGACTCACTAGGGGAGATATTTTCCTCCAAAAGGAGCCATGTGAATGAAATAGGCAAATCTAAACTGATGGAAAAGCAAGTAATTCTAGGCTCTTTTCTATCACACTGATCATTCACAAAATCTTTACCTTCCACCGTTTCACTTACATTAATATCCTTGACTACCATTTAATACAGCTCATACAGGCCTTGGTGTCAGTTTTTTCATTCTGAGTCTGATATACTTCCTTGAGTATACTCTCTCCCCCAGTTAACATGAAAGACTCCAGTGTATCAAAAATAAGATCTCAGTATTGAGCACATCCCAGCCATAAGGACTCGGTGTATCCTGGAAGTTGATGTATTTTTCTCTGATAATGTTCTCCTAGTGTGGATATAACTGGGAAGTGACTTTAATTCAGAGAACGCTTTCCCATTGTTTTCAAAATATGTTGTAGTGACAGAAACTCCTTTGCTAAATATGAAAAACTTCCTCCTCTAAAAGACACTTGGCATAACAAGGTCCTGTGGAATACTCCAGGCACTCAGCAGGTCAGATGGTTCCTGACCTCAGCTCTCAGGGTCCAGAATCACCTGCTGAGGTACCCAAGGCTGCCTTTGAAGACCTCAGCTCCTATACCTGGGTTCATTTTCTAGCAGCATCATTAGCTTTTGTTGACTGTGAACTAGAACATGGGGCTTCCTTTCAATGTGATATAACTGGAAGTCAAACCAGTGTGTATAAGGACAACAAGACTGATGATCTGAAATGATCCCCCATAAGTCAGCACATGAGGGTGCTACATGAATAGGAAGATAAGTTGTCTCATTTTCTTACCACCTCCAGTGTTCTCCCCAAGACACTGCTGCTGACAAAAGCAAAATTCACAGACTCGAATTTTGGTCTTTTTCCCTGATGAAGAGTAGATTGTTCAAAAGGTAGGCAATGGGAGGGAAAAGGAGCCAGAACAATTTGCAGTGATAAACTGAACAAACCACAGCTGTAGTAAGCAGAGCTAAAGGAGTTTCAGAAAAAGGAAACACCTGCTGCTTAAGTAAAATGTTAACTTAATTACAAAAATTACCATTTAATTACAGCATATGGGGGAAATGAGAGCATCAAAGTCAATAAATTGAGCTCAATCAAAGAACAAGTCAGATATTAAGAGGCACTTTTAATCTGAAGGAAAAAAGAAATGGAAGAGTCAACAGCAGGAGAAATACAGGGTTAGGAAGAAATTCTTTCCGTTGGTGCCAGGCAATGGTTCATGTGCATAATACAATTCTCTTGCTAGAAAACATCAGTAATAATTATTCCAGATTCTTTATAGGGAAGATTCATTTCATTTTTCCCCCCCTGGGGAAAAAGGCAGCAAACCAATAATCTTAAAATGTCAAAACTCTCGTTGAAATTGTACATTTACTTTCTTCTAGTTGCACAAAGATTGCCCACTGAGATGATGAGCAATATCACTACATAAGGTCTCCTCGGGAGAGGTGGGAACAGGTGAGCAGCTGCCTACTCTGCACTTAGACAAGGCCTTGCAAATATCCCTGAGAACAATCCCTCCTGAGCTATAACAAAGCTGCTGTCTGGTTGGGTAAGAACTTGGAAAAAGCACTAGATTGGGCATCAAGATTAAGTCAAATTATTGCCTTGCCTCATATTTACAGGACTTCAGGAAAATTACAAAAATTGTGGCTAGATTTCTTCAATCTGTAGCATGGGAAGAACAGACATATGAATAGGCATTAGAACCGTGAGTGTGTGAAGGTATTTGAGACACTAAAACAAGCACTGGCATGTGCAGCTAATGTTTGCAAAAACTGTGGCTGCACACACAAGGTTTTTTTTCTTTTCCTTAGGAAGAGGACATTCTGTGGAAAGCACACCTCCTAAACATGTGGTTCTCACAGATAATGGCAGGTCTCAGCTCTGACATACAGCATTTTGCTGGAAAGGGGATTCATTCATAGAAAGTTGATTCTGTGACTAATCAGATGGCCTCTGGCCCTCTTGCCAAATATGATCACCACTTCAAATTCTATGAAAGAGACGTTTATGTGAAGACAAATTAAGAGAAAGGAAAAAGAAGGGATACCATGTCTCACCTATAAAAACTTTTATTTCTATAAAAGCACTCGTAAAATGAGAAAAATCAAATGTCTACATATTGTACTTTCAGGGAAAAAGGCAAGGAGCAGGCATTGCTTTTATATATCACTGGAAGGAATTAGCACAAAGGCTGAGAAGATTAATGGCAGTTGCAGTTCAAAAATGCATCTCCAGGTTAACTGTTTACCGCTCCCTGGCCCCCCGCACCCCCTTTGCCACACACACAACAAACCCAAGTAGTGACTGCATGTGATAGGAGATGGGACAGGCAAGAAGAGTTGTCAAGGATGCCTTCAAGTGGGGAATTCATGATCCAGGTCGACAGTGGCCTTTCTTTATCCTGTAGAGGGCAATGATGATCTCAAGAGTCCTCCTAAGGCACATGATAGGTACGGATTATTATGGGCCCGGAATTAGCACATTAATATAGAGGATGAGTTGGCATTTTTTAATTCTGACATTTTTCTCAGGAAACCTTCACTGGTTTTTGTCAAGTGATCAGAAATCATTACATTCACTAGATCAATTAAGAAGAGGTCTATACTGACGTGTGGGTTTCATTTCCTGCAAGTACTGCAAGGGGGAAAAAAGGAGTTCTATAGAGAACTGGGGACACAGTACAGTGAAAGAGCACTCATCCAGCATGCTCGAAGATCTGGGATCCATCTCCAACACTGAAAACTAGAACTGGAAAAGTTCTACATAACTAATAAAACTTTGTCCCTACAGTTCACAAAGAACAAAGGATGGCAAACAGGATGATACTTTTAATTCTACATTTGCATCCCCTAAAGAAGTTGGACATATTCTAAATCATTCTTTTAATTTTTACTTGGATGTCATGTATTTCAGGGGACAAGAAGGAATGGGCTGATTACTATCAGACTCCCCAAAAGAGGGAACATAAAAGCAGCAGCTGTAGAACACAGGATGGTCACTGGGAAAGATGAAACTCCAAAGGGACGAATGGCTGACAGGTTTCCCCCAAAGAGGAAGGGGAATTTGAGGGGAAAAAAAAAATAATGAAAATATACTTGACCAAATTACTTTAGGTTAATGTTCAACAGCTGGGCAAATAAAGCAGCAAGCAACCAGTTCAATATCACAATTCTTCCTTATTCTTGCCTTTGCAGAGAACATGGATCCAAATATTCTAAACCACAGATTATCTCTTGGCAGCTCAAAAATGAACCTGGATCCTGCCAGTGCATAACCGGAACAGCCTAAGGGTGTCAGAATGCACAGAAGGGGAACGTTTCACTATGAAAAGAAAAAAGAAATCAAGATCCTAACTCACCAGTGTCTCTGATCTTAACCTATGCCAACATAAATTCAGCAATTAGAGCCAGGTATAGGGTCACTCACCTGTAATCCCAGCTACTTGTGAGGCTGAGGTAGAAGGATTACAAGTTTGAGGCTAGTCTTGGCAGCTTAGTGAGACTCTCTTTTAAAATAACATTTTTAAAAAAGGGGGGCAGGGGGTAGCTTGGTGGTAGAGCCCTGGTTTAGCATGCTCAAGGCCCTGGATTCAATCCAAAGTAATGCAAACAAAATAAATTAAAATAGCAATTGAATACAGAATAAACCCATGCAAATGTCAGAACCCACAGAGGAAAAAAGATCTTTACTTCATGAACCTTATTTCATCCCCTCACCTCCAGCTATGTTAATCAAGGTGAACAAAATCCTTAAGAAACACCACTTTGTTAGATGGGACACTGAAAATCAGAACATAAAGATATAGTGCATGGACTGGGGGAGGGGATAGCTCAGTGGCAAAAAGCACAATGTATGATGATGCTGTTACACAAACATGCTTGGATCACTTCTTGACCAACTTCGAAAAACTTTTAAGGAGATTTTATTTCAAAAAATAAATTTCAAAAAGAAATCCCATTTAAAACATCAGGTCTTAATGATCAGGGTAGATAAAGTATTTTATTATCAATTTCACGATCTAAAAAGTAATTTGTTACATTGACTAAGATAAATCTGAGATGACTTTATCAGCATGTGTGCTTTGCAGAGTGATGCTGTGGCCCTCAGGCATGAAAGAACACAGTTCCACCCCTCCTCCAGGGACAAGATCAGCCTGAAAATGATGCTGATTCTCAACTGGCACAAACTGGCTTTGGGTCCTTCTGGTTTCTTTCCCTAACATGTGGGCTAAGAGGACTTCAGGTGAAGCCTCAGTTCTTGACCTCTGAAGGCCAAACTAGAACCTCAAGAGTAGTCTTAGTCTTGAAAGTCAAGCTTCCTTTTCTAACTTTTTGTTTCAGTGATATTTTGTAGTAGGTAATAAAAAGATACTTATCATTTTATTTCAATGATAGTACATTTAATAGCAGATATGACTCAATTGGTTCTGTAAACCCAAGGGTGATGATCCTCACCATGTCATAAGAGACCCACAGTGGAGCTGGATGACCACTGCTAAGACTGAGGCCAGATACTGGGGAAAATGTACTAATCCAGGGGTAGACAGTGAGCATCTGACGAGAGGTGCTACTGGCAAGTCACCATAGGAAAGCAGGGTGATCCTTGACTATTCTCCAGTAGCCAGTTAATTGCACTCCCAGGTTAGGGGACCCGAGGTCTCTGAAACGTTTGCTTCAAAGGTCCTTAAAGGCAGCATCACTGCAAGAAGCTGTAGGAAGCTTCAGGGGTTTTTGTCAGAGGTGGCCAGGGCACCAGAGGAGGCTTTGCCCTCAGGATCAGGATGAAAAGGGTATGAGGAAAAGAGGAGCAGTGTGGTACCTGAGAGGTTGTGGGATGAGGGGAGAGCACCCTCATTTAAAAGATGGAAGTGTGTGTTGGGGGAGAGGGGAGCATAAAAGGAGCAGCTGTAGAACACAGGATGGCCACTGGAAAAGATGAAATTCCAAGGGGATAAACGGCTGACAAGCCCACAGCTGTGGAGCTTACAGTTAAGCCCTCTGCACTGGAAATATCTACCCCAGATTTTTCTAAATGAAGCCTCTCCCTCTAACGCAGTAGCCCTAAATGGGGGGATAAGTTTGCCCACAGGAAACATTTGGCAATGTCAGGGACATTCTGGGTTGTCCTCACTGGGAAATGGGTGCTCCTGGCATCTGGTGGGTGGGGGCTGGGATGTTGCTGACCATCCTACCATGCATAGGATGGCCCCTACAACAAGGAATTCTTGAAATATCCACAGCAGCAAGGCAGAGAAACCCTGTTCTAGAGAAAATACTTTACTCATAAGAGTCTGAATCTAGAATGAGCCAAAGCCCTTGGAACTGACAATCAGACCAAGGTGAACACCCTCTATCTCCAGACCTAACATGTGGATCCCACTGCTGCCTTGCTGAGTGGACACCCCCAATCCTCCCAGAGTGTTCCACAAATATCCCATTGGCAGCTGCCAGTTCAAATTCCAGCAAGGACAAGTCAACCTTAGATCCTCTTGTCTCCTTTCTCTTCTGAAGCAGCAGCTACTTCTTTCTCAGAGCCAGTGCAACCCCAACTGCCACTGCCAGGATGGCCACAGCAGCAGCCCCTCCAAACAGCAGCATAGACTTGCCGTCAGAAGACAGTAGGGCCTTTTTTTCTGCAGCAGGGGATGTTTTCTCACTAAGACTCCTCTTCCTTACAGGGATCTCTGTGTCACTTGGCAGTGCAAAGGGCACCCCCTCCTCTGCTTCACTAGGTTCCAGAGCTGCTGCTCTTACCTCTTCTTCATCCAGCTCTACAAACAATGATGGAGCAGGGCTAGCTTTCTCAACTGCAATCATTTCTGCATCATGTTCGCTCGTCTCCAGCAAAGAAGTGGCAGTGATGTGTGGAAGCCAGGGAGCAGGGGCTCCAGTGAATGCCTCTTGCAGCTCCCTGGCTGGCAAGGCAGTCCCAGCTGCTTCTTCCATACCCTCAGGTATCTCTTCTTTCTCCACATGCACAATGTCAGAGTTAGAAGAGTTGTTCTCACTCTTTTCTCCAGCTCCATTGCTATCTAAGCTTTTGACTTCTTCAGGATCCATTGCAATCTGTTGCCAGGATTCAGGCCCAAGGGACACTGGTAGGCTTTCTGTGTGCCAACTCTGGCTAGCTGACAGTGACACAGGTAGGCTCTCTGACTGCCAAGAAGTCGTCACAGTTGGAGACTCTGGGGGACTGACCTGTCCAGAGTTGTCACTAGGCAAGATATAAATGTCATTACTATCTTCTGCAATGACTCCAGTGTATTCTTCCTCTTCAGACTCAAGACTAAAGACAGTGCCCTAGAAAAGTCAACATAAAGAATGATCAATATTGTAAAAATAAGGTCAAGCTGGGAAACAAATTTTCCCCTAAATGAAGTTCCAGGAATAAACACATTGTTTAGATCCAGATAGTTTCTGTATTGAATGCATTTATTTGTAGGCCAATATACAGGAAGAATTTTTGACAGTGCTCTGACTAGCTGTCTTGAAACTAATGTATCAAAAGTTCACATATGGTTCTGTCATTGTGGCTCAGTGGTAGAGCGTTTGCCTTGCATGGGTGAGGCACTGGGTTCAATCCTTAGCACCAAAGAGGAATGATCTCACTGATAAGCAGATGATGACACTTAATGGGGTGTGGGAGGGGGACAAGAATGGAGGAAGGAAGGACTGTATAGAGAGAAAAGATAGGTGGGAGGGGTGGGGGGGAAAGAAAAAATAACGGAATGAATCAAACATTATTACTCTATGTAAATATATGAATATGCAAATGGTATGCTGTTACTCCATGTACAAACTGAAACATGTATCCCATTTGTTTTACAATAAAAATAAATTAAAAAAAAAAACCAAAACAACAAAAAACACAACAATTACATGAGAAGGAGGAGAACGATTTGAAATCTCCTGTATGTTTTGAATTTCTCCTTTAGCATGCATAACTTGGTGATCCATGTGACTCATCGTTTTTAGACGGTGGTGAACGGAGGTTAATTTAACCACTTTTATGAAACAAGGGTATATCACAGTGTAGACCAATATGTCTTAATAGGCTTTTACCCACACTCAATCCATATTCATTTTTCACGCATTCTTTGTAGTAAGATGAGGTAATTTAAAATTATTGATCCATTGCTTCTGTGTGCTAGGCAATGGTCTAATATCTTTTTTTCAAGAGAAGTAATAGAAACAACCATAATTAAAATAAAAAGAAAATTAGCAACTACTGCCATTTCTCATGTGCCTCGTGCAAGTCTCCCGTGAGCATCCTGCAGTCGCGGCAGTCAGTGCTCACCTTGACCATGACTTAGACCTCTGCACTTCTACTTATTTCACTGATAGGGCAACTGTCACTTGGAGAGCATGTGGACATCTAGGGAACCACTGATGTATTTCAAAGGATAATTGATATGAATGTACATGTCGTTATAATGAATTTAAACAATAAATAATACTCTAAATGTATTACATGGTAAGGTTAATGAGGCATTCTTGCTTCAAAATTTTGTTTTAGTTAGGCAAAACTGAATAAGTGACTAGTTTGCAGCAACAGAGTTTGTTCTTCAGAGCATGTTGTACCCAACAAATTCAACATTTTTCCTATAGTACTGCATGCTTTTCTCTATGTGGGTCACACAAACACACACACACATATATGTAAAATTTAAGTATGATAACTGGCATGTGAGAAGATCTTTATACAAAAATAACATATTTATTGATTCATTTTTACTCTGTAACTGGGGCTGATACCCTAAGGACTTCATTAAATTATGATTTGCTGAGAGTGAATTAAAATATACATGAGGTTAAAAAAAAAAAATCCTCAGCACCACATAAAAATAAATAGATAAAGGTATTGTGTCCATCTACAACTAAAAACACAAAAACAAAACAAAAGTCCATGTATATTCAGTGTAATTCACATATATATGATGCAATAATTAATGCTAAACAGCAGAGGAAACAAAGGCATGACTCAGGGGATTTATCAATTAGTAGGTATGAACATAATGCTATGCCATATTCAAGGTGCCAGTTAAGAGTTCAGATAGGAAAATGAGTTCTTTTGGTGGAGGTGAGAGAATGTGGGAATGACAGCTTCAAGGAGGGACTGGCAGTTATACTTGATTCTGGAGCAGGGGAAGGTTTTGACAGTGAAGGCCAAGCTGAAGACACAATACTAGCAAAAACACAGACCTGTGAAAAAGCCAGTGAAAAGAGCAAGTAGCCCAGTTTAATCAGTGCATCATTTACAGGAAAAATAGAAAGCTCAGTTGGAACATGACCACAGAGAAACCTGAATGAAGCAAGTGCAGTGGCGCATACCTGTAATCCCAGTGGTTCAGGAGGCTGAGGCAGAAGGATTGAGAGTGTAAAGTCAGCCTCAGCAACAGTGAGGTGCTAAGCAACTCAGTGAGACCCTGTCTCTAAATAAAATACAAATAGGGCTGGGGATGTGGTTCAGTGGTTGAGAGCCCCTGAGTTCAATCCTCCCCAGTAACCAAAACAAAAACAAAAACCTGAATGACAGCTAAGGAACAGGGTCATTAATCAATAAGCAGTAGGGCACTGAAGTCTTCGAGATACAAAAGTAGAATTAGAGTTCTGCTTTAAAAGTTACTCTAGGAGTCTGGACTGTTGGTCAATGGTAGAGTGCTTGCCTAGCATGTGCAAGGCCTGGGGTCCCATCCTCAGCATTCAATTAACAAAAACAAAGATTTTAAAACTCAAAAAACCAAATTAAAAAAAAAAAAAAAAACTAAAAAAATCTGTACTGTTTTTGGCTTGTACAGTGGAAGGTGCCCATAGTTCCAGAGGCATGTGCCCACACTCCCAGAACTCAGCAGGACGAGTATTGTGAGCTAACTATGTCAGTTTCAGGGAGCTGTTCCTTTTATGGGTCTTAGGTAAGAGGGTTGCATCTCATGAAGCTGAAAAGCTCCTATATCTGGTGTTCCTGATGTGATTTGGGATGTCTATATGTCTTCCATGACTGAATTTGATTAAGTTAATATGTGTAAATTATTTATTGGTTTGTGTCTATGGTTGTACTGGTCAGATGTGGTTGTTTACTTGCACAAACAAGGTATAGAGACATTCTGTCTTGGCACTTGTAGTCAAAATGGAGTTGGTCATTGCAAACTACTACTTTACAAGATGGAGTCAGTTAGGTTTAGGCACAGTCTGAGGACTGCTGTTCTATACGTTGTGGAGTAACTCTAAGTAGGGCACAGCCTGCTCTCCATACTAACTCAAGAGGATCTCTTGAGACCAGGAGTTCAGGCTGACCTGGCAACATAGTGAGACCCCATATTAATAAGTAAATAAAAGAAAGTTTAAAATTAAGTAAATAAAAAACAAATAAAACAATTAAAAAGTAAAAACATTTGGGCATGGGGGCACATGCTTGTAATCCCAGCAATTAGTGAGGCTGAGGCAAGAGGATACAAATTTGAGGCTAGTCTTGGCACTTTAATGAGATTCTGTCTCAAAATAAAAAAGGGCTGGTGGTATATAGTTCAGTAGTAGAGCATCTCTGGGTTCAATCCCCAATACCACACACACATAAAAAAAGTAAAAATGATTTGAAACAATACACCCCTGGCTTTTTTTTTTTTTTTTTTTTAGTACTCAAGATCAAGAAAAGAGACCTTTGCATCTATAATTTTATGGGATTTCACCTTTCAACTCTTGCTGCATTTGCATGAGTGTATTAATAATATAAAACCATCCAATATTTCTGGGACTAACATCAATAATGAATGTTAATAAAGAGCCCTTCAGAATCAAATGCAGCACATAAAAGACTGAGCAAGACCTTGGTTCTACTGAGAAATGAACTCAACTCCCTACCTCCAATAAGTTCCTCTTATACCCCATCAATATCTCAGAACAGAAAATATGATGCTAAGATGTCATCTGGTCATTAGATAAGGGCTCAGTTGAATTTTATAAAATAGAGTAGTGCTACATTTAAAACCTATTTCTAATTATCTTACTCCTTCAGTTAAAAAGCACAAGGGCAAAGTCATACAATATTTAGAATACATTATCCCTTCTGGAACACATAATAATGATTTCCTAGGAAAGCAAATATTAAATTTTAAAAGGCCACAGCATAGTAGTATTAGAGGAGCATGAGTGGGAATAAAGCCAATCTTTCCTCTCTATTCCTACCCCAAATTTGTCTTCATCATATTATAGGCTCCACATAAGAGGGAAGCCTTATCTTGGTGAGTGTATTCTACAAGTGCTGTGCTAAATTTCTAAGCCCTGTCACCTTATTTATGCAGACAATGGGGTTTTTACCATTTTGAGGGAGCAGAAAATGTTTTACAAATATGAAATAATGTGTAACACACCTCCCTTAAGACTCCATTCATACAAAGCAGAATATGATTTTAGGAGAAATTTCAGGCTCCTTGAAGCCTATCAAGCAACTCTAGTTTAAGATGTGTGATCTGGCTCCAACAGGGTCTGGCTTAAATGCCATCGCCTCTGGATCACTGTATCCCCCTCTTATTTCTTTTCAACTCCTAGATAGCTCTGAGTCTAGGCCACACAGAGTATCATAATGATACATTTTGTACCATACTATCTATATTATTAGCTCTCCCCAACTACAGTTGCTCTTCAACCTACAACAGGGTGACATCTTGATAAGTCCTATAAGCTGAAAATATCTAAACTGAAAATGCATTTAGCACACCTAAACTACTGAACAACTTAGGTTAGCTTCAACTACGCCTTACACATGCTCAGAACACATGCTCTAGCTTACAGCTGGGCAAACCTGTCTTAACACAAAGCCTATATTATAATTAAATGTTGAATATCTCATGCCTAATTTACTGAAAACTGCTCTGAAGGCAAAAACAGAATAGGGCTGGGGTTGCAGATCAGTGGTAGAGCACTTGCCTAGCATAGGTGAGGCACTGGGTTCGATCCTTAGCACCACGTGAAAACAAATAAATAAAATAAAAGTTTTTAAATTTTAAAAACAACAACAACAAACAGGTGCAGTGGCACAGGTTGGTAATCTCAGTGGCTCAGGAGGCCGAGACAGGAGGATCAAGAGTTCAAAACCAGCCTCAGCAACGGCGAAGTGCCAAGCAACTCAGTGAGATCCTGTCTCTAAATAAAATACAAAATAGGGTTGGGGATACAGCTCAGTGGTTGAAGAGTGCCCCTGTGTTCAATCCCTGGCACCAAAAAAAAAAAAAAAAACCAAAAAGCTGTATGTATATTTGCACTCAGATGTGCATCATAAAGTCAAAGAACCAGAAGTCAAACCATCATAATTCAGGGGCCATCTATAGTTCATAAATACTCAAGGGGAGAAAACATGCTTCCCTTAATTCTGCCCATCTGAATCCTCATCACCTCTAAACTCCTAGTATTTACTTGTTTTTCTTAGCTTCAAAACATTCAGTAAATAGTATGTGTCTACCCAACTCTTCTCATGTACCTTAAAGGATTCCATACATTTTTACTATATCAATTATAATTATATATTGTTTAAAGTTAGTACTAAATTAATATAATAATTAACATTAAAGTCTTTGGAACTTGGACAAGTTGGTTCAGTTCTTGGCTCTGGGGCAACATAGCTGGCACCTTTTTCTGCATGACTGCTGCCTTGCAATCACCATCCCCTAATGGATGTTCTCAGGATGTGCAAGATAACACGCCACCACCAACTGTTCTAGACCTGCTCCTCTCTGAAGAGGAAACACATCTGTTTTCCAACTTCTATGATAAATAGAAAAGAAAGATTCTCAGTGGAGACCTGAACAGAACTGAACTCATAACAAAAGCTCACTTTAGGATATCTCAAAACTGGCTCCAACACAGAAGAGTCAGAACATAACAAACACTTTCCATGTCCTAGCAGAGGTCTCTTGATGCTGAGTCATGGCCCCTTCCAGCTACTTAAACTGGATCCCCAACTCATCTTCCTAATTCCTGCTGCTTCGCAACAAAGATCCTTCACTTCTTTCTTTAAAGAAGCCCTTCCTGAGGATGCCTACTATACTGCACAACTGTTTCTTTTCTTTGTATTCTCAACAATGACTAGGAGTATCTGTACTTTGCCACAGCTTTCCTGATATTTGTTTAGTCTGAACAACTGATTACTGACTCCTTTATGTTTAGGGTGTGTTTAACCATTAAGTGTTATATAATGAGTATTCTAATAAATTCACAGTTGACTGCTGTGTTGAAGACAGAAGTTTAAGATTACTGTATATCTCCTTCAAGGACTTTATAATCTAGTTGGTGAGATTATATGGCTGCAGGGTCCTCAAACTTTGCTGCCTAATTGGAATCACCTGTGGAACTTTTAAGACCTTTCTATGCTAACGCTACAACTTTGAATAACTAAATGGTAATCTTTGATAAAGGCTGGACCTGGGTATCACATCTTGCTACATGTTAGAAGGGCACAACTCTGTTGTAATTCATTGACCTTCTTTATGGCACCCAAATCCCAGACAGACTTGACAACACTGGCCAGGGACAGGAAGGGTGATTGACACTTTTTGATGATTGCACAGGTAATCACTTCATTCCCTGAATACTTACAGTCATATCAGTAAGCAAGATATCACATCAGATATCATAAGCTTTGCTGATTCTTGGTAAATGACTAATAATGAAGAATGGCATGCATGAAAATAGCTACTGTTTACTCAGGAAACCAGTTCTGTAATTTTCTTGAAAGACTGGAGGTCAAAATTGAGGACAAATCAGCCACCAAGGTAGATCAGTGATAACAACTGTCTTGTGAAGTTATATTTATGCCTTTTTGCCAGAACACAATTCTAATTAGTAATGTAGATCCTCAACACCAATTACTAAGGGCTCTCTCTGTTACAAAACTTATACTCAAAGGTTTATTTGTTTATCCAACTCCCTCTTCAAGGAGTGCCATTTGGAGAAGGTCAGAAAGAAAGCTGCATGTGCAGAAGGATTTCACAAGGAAGAGAAAGGCAGGAAAGAGTAGTAAAAGTAGCATCAAATTCTTATTTTTTCTTTGTTAACTTTAGTACAATATTTTCTTCTCTCTTAAAATCCCCAAATAAGGAACTAATAATATGGTTTAGTGGGTATATAATAATCCTCAATTATCTGCAACTGAGCTAAAAGGAAAGGTAATGAGATGCTGCTGAAAAAATTCTTTCCTTTATATTGAAAAAAATGGACAATTAAAAACTGGGTTGACCTTTTGTTAAGTGAAAAGTTGAAAGTTAACAATTTGCATTTTGGAATTATGTTAAACAGTTAACAGTGTATTCTTGTTAGTTTTTCATGCACATTTGAAATATTTCACAAAACACTTTACTTCCCAAGTTATTTGGAATCAAGGAATGTAATTTCTCATGTTTTTTATTCTTAGTCTTAAAATCACACCCGTTCTCATTCTCTGCTCATTGTTCTACAAGCTTTGTAATCTACTTTCATGCCTTTTCAAAAAATGTAGTCTTACATAGCTCTTCAAACAGAAGGACATCCAAGGGTCAAAGTGTTAATAGGTGTTCTTAACAAGTTTCTTACCTGCACTTCTAAAAATGGAAGCTGTAATAACAAGAACTGATTTTAAATGAAAAAACAAAGTAAAACAAACAAACAAAAAAAGCCATAATAAGAAAGATAAGAATTTAAATTCTCAGAAAGGACAGTTTTAAGGCTCTAAGCCAGGACAAAAGAAATAAAACTTTCAAAAGTTCCATAATGTAGAAAAATAAGGGAAAAGTGAACAAGCCCACAGATAATTTATTATAAAAAGTAATTTCCCATTATTATTATTATTATTATTTTGTGGCACAGGGGATCACACCCAGGTCTTTGTGCATGCTCAGCATCATTCTACCATGAGCTACATGTACACACCCTTATTAGTTTAACAGCTTAAAGCTAACAAAAGATTTCAGAATACTGTGTGCTCCACAGTTAGAGGACCTTTTCACCTCGTTTAAGACATTAGACCAACAAGTGAGTCCAATTATAACTTTGGAGTAATCTAGTGCTTAAATGCCAATTCAGATTAAATAGCTTTTCTCCTTATTGTTATGGCTTCCCTACTTTTCAACTTATTTCTGTGTTTAGGACATGTGACATTTTAATGAAGATTCACCAAATATTCTGTACTTTTGCACAGTCTTGAAGAAAGAGCACATGACCACTGAAATGCTTATAAAAATAACCACCCTTCTCCTTAACAATTACTGTCATTAACAAAGAGGTTTTCACTAACAGTGCTGTTTGGGCTAACACATTACCTAAAACTTAGCTTAGTAGAAGAATAATATCCAACAATCTCAACTGTTTCTAAAACAAAATATTTGCATTGTTGGGAGTGTCCATGTACGATTTATATGAAAAATGCAAAGGAGTAACTTTAAAGGATTCAGAAATATAAAATTAGCTGAGATATAGCATGAAGAGTTTAAATATGTATAAAGAATCAGAGAACTGCCTCCCTTCCTTTTCAAATAAATGAAACCTAGAGAGATTAAGTAATTTGCCCAGAGTTCCTTGGCTTGCTAGAATTGGATGATAATAACAGATAACCCTTATGTAATTCTTACTGTGTGCCATTCTAAAGACTTTGCTTAAATTAATCTACTTAACCCTCGTGACAATGATATGAGAGGGAGTCTCATTATCTCCATTTTACAGATAAGGAACCTGAAGCAGCTGCAGAGAAGACATAATTTTCCTAACACCATAAAGGCAGCCTCAGGCCTAGGCAGTATACTCCAGGGTCTGTGCTTTGACCCACAGAACTATCCTGACTCTTGGGCTGAAGTCCCTGCATTCCCATTCTGCCACTCTTCCCACTGTATCATAGGATCTCTAGAATTTATGGCTAGAAGCAGAGAGAACAGGTAATTCTTATTGTCTTCAAGCAAACACACAAAGATTTGTCCATGAAACTCTCCCGTTAAAATGGGAAAGAAACAGATATGGAGATAAAGGAAGTATTTTAAAATAAGTGTAAAATAAAACAAAATATAATTTGGTTTGATGATAGGAGCTAAAACTTCACTGTTCCACTGGAGGATGCTCTGGCAGAATTCCCAAGCCCACCCATAATGGTATATTCATTAAGGAACTCACTTCCCCTAAAATATGACAATAAACCTTTATCATCATTTCTTACATTTTATATAAATCTCTCCCTGAAGTATTCATCTTATAAAATGGGAACAGATAATCGGTTTTCTATATTCAAACAGGACACTAACAATTAAATGCCTCTTTGATTACTATTAATCTACAATAAGAAAATGAAAATATGAAAGAAATTCCAGAGAAGCAGTATTCCACCCAACATGACTAAGAGCCATAAAAAATACATATCAGAAAACACAGTAAAAACATCCACACCTGCACAAATAACAGATTCATAAAACACAACTTACTCTCATTAACCTAAACTGATCTGAATTTTGACCACCTAATTGGTTTTAAATTACTTCATATGAGTCACCTCCCACTGTATGAAAACTGTTCTAACAAATCATTAACCTAAAAGTTTCCAAGAGTCTTTATCCTAGATTAAAACAACAACACCACCTTTTGAAGATTTACTATTTTTAAAATGGAAATGAGAATTTTTGAGTCAGGAAAAAGAGACAAAGATTAATTTTATTTAAAATGCTATGACAGACTCTTTGGGCTGGGGTTGTGGCTCAGTGGTAGAGCACTTGCGTAGCATGTGTGAAGCGCTGGGTTCGATTCTCACCACATGTAAATAAAATGAAGGTCCATCAACAACTAATTATATATATATATATATATTTTTTTTTTTTAAAACACTATGACATTCTAGACAACATTTCCCCAATAATCTTTTATGTAAAACTAAATCTTTCATGGTGGTTAGTTTAGTACATTATGGAAAAAAAAAAATGCCTTACCACAGTTGACTTGAACTATTCTGTTCAGGAGACAGACTTACTTCTAGTGTAGCAAGAAAATCCCAGGAAATGAAAGTGAGAAAGAGGAGGGAGGGAATGAGATGAGTCAGAGTCAGAGCTTGCCAACTACTCTGTGCCCTAACTGGGTTGCAGGGCAAATAAAAGTCAGAATCAAGGAAAACTTCAATCAGACTTAAACAGAGGGAGGAAAACACACAGTCTTAAAGCCACACCTGAGAACTTGACATTTGTAAAAATGGAACACTTTCACAAAACATTTCACATCATTATCTTTGAGATAGATATTCCTCAAGTTGAACCTAAAGCTCAAAAAAGTCAAAGGAATTACCTCCCAAACACAGGGCTAGTATTTGGCAGAGATGAGGCAAAAAACAAATCTTTTAATTTCCAATTCTGTTGACAATGCATCACTCTCTGGCTAAAAAGACAAAGTGAATGAAAAGAAAATACAAACAAGGTAGAAAGTAAACAAACAAGAAACCCTATATTGTCATCATTCTAATGCCAGTATAAATAGCAATCAAAAGTTACATTCTATCTCTAGCTCTGAAAAGTTACTAATTAGATATGTGTCTAATTCAATTAATACTTGACCTTAACTGTTCCCTTCCTTTGCCTTCTCACTGCACTTTGAACATAGCTTTATCACTCACTGCACATAATGTGCTACAGTTATTTATACTTATTTTCTTCAACTAGGTTTGAGGCCTATATTTTCTTCAACTTTTGTATACTCAGGCTGGATGCAGTGGTTCACAACTGTTATCCCCATAACTCAGGAGGCTGAGACAAATATGAGGCCAGCCTCTATAACTTAGTGAGATTATCTCAAAATAAAAAGTTAAAAGGTCTGATGATATAGCTCTGTGGTAAAATGTCCCTAGGCTCACTCTCCAATACCAAAAAACAAAAAAGAAAAAGAAAAAAAAAAAAAAACCTTTTGTATACTCAGCACAGAATATGAAATCAATTAAGGCTTATTGTATACTAAAATTAACCTCTAAGGGCTTAAACAGTATTATAAATATTATCAATTAATCTTCAGAAATTCCTTATGAAACAGGAAGTTATATTAGTGATTTCATTAGTAAAGTAGAGCTCATAGAAAATCTGAAGAATATGCAGGAAAATCATTCCTTTAAGACAAAAATTAAAACTAGTAGGCTATTCTGCTTATCCTGGAAAATGAAGAGAAAGAACCTGAGTTAGGCTGGGTCGGGTGGTGCACACCTGTAGTACCAGCTATTCAGGAGGCTGAGGCAGGACTTTTTGAGCCCAGGATTCAAGACCATCCATCCTGGGCAACAATGTGAGACCCCATATCAACGAAAGATAAGGAACGTATGTTGATGCTACCAATGATCACTGCTCCATAACCCAGAAGCCTCAGCTTTGCTCTTCCACACAGACACTTAAAGGGTATATAGAAAGAACTATGGCACTCGCAGATGACAGGGGAGATCAGTAATTATGATTGAGCCTCTTTCATATCTACAGTATAGAAGTTGGACTATATGACCAAGTTTGATGAATGGTTGAAGTAAGGAGAATGAAAATAATATACAGTCATGTTTCTTTTTATTATTATTATGTTTTTAATACCTGAACATGAAGTCAATTTAAATTCAAACTCATCACATCTAAAACTCAATAAATGTTCTTTCAATACTAATACAAAGGAAAAACTACCCTAAATGTATTAAAAAGAAAATAATCACAAAACATGGGTCACAGAAAAGCAAGATCATCTGCAAAATTCCAAAAAGCATTTATCCTAGCCATTTCTGTTAATAAATTAGTTAGTAAAATATCTTTCTCTCTGCAAATCTATGCCCAAAGCCTGACCAACTACATGCCATCATCCCGTTATACAACAGATATGGCTGCCAGAACTTTTCCCTTCTCTGTAGATTTTCAAAACTAGTGCATACAGAGAGCTATGCAGTTTGTTTCGATCAGATGTTGTCAAGTGGTGAAAATAAATACATTCCTTGTGGAAATCATACTATAGACTTGATATGAATCATGCCACATCATATAGTGAAATGCTTTTCTTCTGGAATGGTTTTAAGAGTTGACAATGCAGTGTTCAACAAAAGAACCTAATAGGTGATTCATGCTGACACCTTGTTTCAGAGAGCACACCTGCACCAACTGGCAGAAAAGTAGTATCTTGGTTTTAAATATAAAGAAATGGAAGGCTTAGACCTAACAATGTGAAATACAAATCAGACATTTAAATTTACAGATAAAAACATTTTAAATATTAACACACTTGTTATTCATACAGTAACTTTTTGTCCTTAGCACAAATATTTGAGTTAAATCAAATAGTTTCCATGTAACAATTATATCCACAGACAAACTTTAATGTACTGTACCATCATAAAACAGAATTAGGAAGGGAATATATAACACTCTTTCTACTTTTTTCTTCTTCCTTTGTTGTAAGCACCATATAAGCTAAGTGGAAATTAACCTAAGTAAATTAACCCTGGCTCTCACAGGAATCACATAGTACACTGGACTAAAAAAAAAAAAAAAAAAAGGCAGGGGGAGGAGGGCGGGGAGAGGAGGTAGAAGAAAGAAGAAAGCACTAGAACAGGGAAAAAAAATGACAACAATTTATCATAGTTCTTATTTTTAACAACAGCATGATCTGGGCAGGATGGCACATGCCTGTAATCCCAGTGCTCAAGAGGCTGAGGCAGGAAGGTTGTAAATTAAAGGCCAGCCTCAGAAACTGAGTGAGACTCTAAGCAGCTTGGCTAGACTGTCTCGAAATAAAAAATAAAAAGGTTGGGAATGTGGCTCAGTGGTTAAGTGCCCCTGTGTTCAAGGTTCAATTCCCCATATCAGGGAAAAAAAAGAAAGAAAGAAAGAAAGAAAGAAAGAAAGAAGAAAAGAAAGAAAAGAAATTTAACAAGAATCTCAACCCAATACACTCTATATTAATATGCATGTAAATTAAATTTACTTTTTTAATTAACTCAAATTCTTAGATGAATAATGGCTAAAAAGCTTAATGTGCAGTTTATAAAAATCACTATAATATCACTAACTGTTGGGGTAAATTACAACTAACAGCTTTTTTTTTTTTTTTTTGCATGGGCCTTGGGTGATGGGGGACAGGTGGCACGGACTGGGGATTGAACTCAGGGGCACTTGATCACTGAGTCACATTCGCAGCCCTATTTTGTATTTTATTTACAGACAGGGTCTCACTGAGTTGCATAGCACCTTGCCGTTGCTGAGGCTGGCTTTTGAACTTGGATCCTCGTGCCTCAGCCTCCTGAGCCCCTGGGATTATAGGCATGTGCCATCCTGCCCAGATCTTGCTGTTGTCATTTTATTTCTAGGGGTTTACAGGTATAACTCGGTGGTAAAGTGCATGCTTAGCATATGTGAAAGTCAGGGTTATATCCCCAGGCATCACCACCAAAAAAACAAAAACAAAAACAAAAATCCCAAAAACCCAGAACCCCAAACACACACACACACATACACACACACACACACACACTCTCCTAGCATCAAAAAGAGAAAAAAAAAAAAAAAAAGAAAAAGAAACTCCACTACCAGGGTATGACTAGGAAAAAAAAAAAGAAATAAGGTGATGAACAGTGAGATCAAAACACAGAACAGCAAAATCTTTGCTTAAACAGCATTTTTTCAGAGCGGTCTCACTTGACTGATATAAAAACTCCAGGTTCAGGCTGGGGTTGATGCTCAGTGGTGGAGCACTTGCCTCGCACCAGGTTTGATCTTCAGCAATACATAGACATAAATAAAATAAAGGTACTATGTCCATCTACGTGTGAAGTACTGGGTTTGATTCTCACATATAAGTAATTAAAGGTCCCTTCAATTGATGAGTGCATAAAGAAACTGTGGTATATATATACAAAGGAATATTACTCAGCCATAAAGAATGATAAAATTATGGCATTTGCAGGCAAATGGATGAAATTGGAGAATATCATGCTAAGTGAGATAAGCCAATTTCAAAAAGCCAAAGGACGAATGATATCGCTAATAAGTGGAGGATGACACATAATAGGGGGGAGGGAAGGGTTAGTGTTAGGGTTAGAGTTAGGGTTAGGGAGGGGGGCAAGTATGGAGGAAGGAAGTACTGTATAGAGGGTAAAGAGGGGTGGGAGGGGTGGGGGGAAGGGAAAAAATAACAGAATGAATCAAACAACATTACTCTATGTAAATTTATGATTACACAAATGGTATGCCTTTACGCCACGTACAAACAGAGAAACAACATGTATCCCATTTGTTTACAATAAAAAAAAAGAAAAAATAAATAAATAAAAGAAAAAAAATAAATAATTAATTAAAGATATTAAAAAAAAAAGTCTTGGCTATATATATGACTATATATCTTAACCAAGTAATGGAGAAGATTCAGAGTGACAAGTTATTTTGTACATTAAAATCTGTCTATAATTTTATGATTCAGAAATTCTACACAGAAACTCTTACATATATACTTATAACAAAATCGTGGAAATATCCACTGACAAGTTTATAGATAAATAAACTGTAGTATATTTACAACAAACGCTAGCCAGTGAATCAACCTAGATCATTCTTTCACAATGGGAATGGTATTAGGGTAAAAAACGTTTCAGAGATACAGGGGAAATCTTAGACATTACAATAGTTTGCAGCACTGCAAAAGCCACAGTACATAATAAATGGAAATTAAAATTCCACTGGGGGAAGGAGGATATTATTAGGGGGAAAAGATGTCGAAAAAGGATCCTTACAGTTGGACATGGTAGCACATGCCTGTAATCCTAGTAACTCAGGACACTCGAGGCAGTAGGATCACAAATTTGAGGCCAGCCTTGGCAACTTAGCAAGAGTCTTTCCAAAAATAAAAAAATAAAAAGGGCTGAGAGTACTGGGGATGTAGCTCAATAGCAGAGTACTTGCCTAGTAAATGTGAAGCCCTTAAACCTGCAGTTCAATCTTCAGCACTGAAAAAAAGGTTGGGGGGGGGGAGCTTGGAATACACTTCTGTGGTTCAGTGCCCTCAAAGTTCAATCCCTAGTACTGGGGTTAAAAATCCTTAGCAAGGTGAGAATGAAGAAAAGCTGGGCTGAGGTTGCGGCTCAGTGGTAGCGCATTCGCTTAGCATGTGTGAGGCACTAAGTTCTATTCTCATGACCACATACAAATAAAAATAAAAGTCCATTAACAACTACAAAAATATTTTAAAAATAAAATGGCTGACATTTTAGGCTGGGGTTGTGGCTCAGTGGTAGTGTGCTTGCCTAGCAAACATGAAGCCCTGGGTTTGATTCTCAGCACCACATATAAAAAAGATAAAATAAAGATATTGTCTCCACCTATAACTAAAATATATATTGTACCTAATATTGATACAGTGGCACACACTTGTAATCCCAGCTACTCTGGAGGCTGAGGCAGAAGGATCCAAGTTCCAGACCAGCTTGGGCACTTTAGTAAGAAGACCCTGTCTCAAAATGTAATAAAAAGGGGTAGGGATATAGCTCAGTAGTAGAGCATGCCAGGTTTTAATCCCCCAGTATGGAATAAAAAACAAAACACCATTATATTGAGTGAAAAGAGTGAATTATAGACGAATACATATAGTATGATACTATTTAGATGAAGTTCAAAGCATCCCAAATAACACTGTCTAGTATATACACATATATAATTAAGCTCTAATTTAAAAAAATTCAGACAAGGAATTGTGAGATAGATATGAGTATATCAAAATTCAGAAGAGGAATACAAGGAGATTCAAAAATATGTGCTGTGTGGGCTGGGGGTATGGGTCAGTGGTAGCCTGTCTAGCACATGTGAGGGATCTGGTTCAATTGCCAGCAACCCTTCCACAAAGTGTTAACTGTATTTTTTTTTTTTTTTTCTTGGACTGAGACAGTAAAAACACTGGTGTTCGTTTTATTGTTTTTCATCCTCAGTTATTTATATATTTGTTAGGATGAAATATTTCATAATTAAGAAGTATTTAAAAGTATCCTATATCAATTTTCTTATAAGTAAAGCTTGTAAGTAAAATCTTAGCTTAATTATGAATAACTTTTCCACTGATTATCATCTAATACAGATAATAACTCTCTGCTGTTTAAAAACAATGGGCCTAATTTCTTTTAAAGAAAAATGTTTTAAAAAACATAATAATTCATACCCAGCCACCTTGCTGAATGATGTACTCTGCTGCATAGTCCTCCAGATATGTCACTCCGAACTGTAGCAGTGCGCTCAAAGGTTCTTGACCACGTCTTGTCAACTCCAAAAGCATTTGTCGAAGCAGAATTAGAGGCACCAAAATCTTCAATGTAAAGATGAGGGAGAGAAAGAAGGAGAGAGGAGGGAGGGAGGGAGGGAGGAAGGGAAGGAGAGAGGGAGAGAGGGAAAGAGGGAGGGAGGGAGGGGGAGGGGGGGAGAGAGAGAGAGGGGGAGAGATTCTGAAATTCTTATAATGCATTTTTTATATTCAACTGCTGGAAAATTATACTCAGGTATATCATTATGGTATTTCATTTTCATTATACTAAACCACTGACCCCTACTAGAATTTTTTTCTGAATACTGCATATATTTCTGAATATTTCATGTAAAAGGGTAGTTGAATTATTATATGAAAATAACTGAATGCATGTGTGTACATTTGAGAGAGGGCAGACAGGGACAGAGAGAGGGAGAGAAAAAAACATATGTATAAGATAATTGAAAGATGTATCATTTATAATAGCAGAAGTCTAGAAACAACTCAATGCAGACTAGTTTAATAAATTCTGGTCATCCAATAGAGTATATAGCTGTTAAAAAGAAATTGTTCACTACCCAATCACCAAAACTAATTAATTTTTCCCCGTCCAAACCCTACCAAAATGTACTATAAGAGAAAAAAAGATAGAGGGAGAATGTATACAAAGTGGGACCATTCATGAAACAAAACGTCTATATACACACACATTTGTATAGTCCCACAGTATCTCTGGGGAAAAAATATACAAGAAACTGAAAATAGTGGTTGCTTAAGAGAAACTATGTGACTGGCAACAAAGGTGAGAAAAAAATTATTTTTGATGCACACCTTTCTGTATTTTTTGTAGTTTGTATTTTATTATTTAAAATAAAAATCTTTTTAGAATTATAAGCTATCTTGTAAAAGTCATCAAAAATCAAATATAAAAGAAGGCATTATAATCTCTACTTAATAACAAAAAAGGGAAGCCATCAAAATTTACAACAGAAACTAGACTGTTGTTGCCTTCCTTTAAAAAACAAACTGCATTTTGGGCTGAAAATGCAGCTCAGTGGTAGAGTCCTTGCTTAGCATATATAAGGCCCTAGGTTCAATCCTCTTCCCCCCTATAAAAACAAAAGAGAGAAGAAATTACATAATGAAAAAAACTAATAGTACAGCACTTGCCTAGCATGCCTGAGACCCTCCATTTGATCCCCAACATTACAAAAAAAAAAAAAAAAAAAAAAAGAAAGAAAAAAGCTAAGTATTTCAGCTAGCCATCTGTATGCAGTCTCTTGTCTAAAACATCAAAAGGTCTACCCATGATGGGAGAAGGAATGCACAAGGAAATGAAACCAATTCTAGTTACTTGTTACTGGATTACCAAGGAAATAACTGAGGGGCTGACAAAATATTTCCACAGAGGACAAACAAAAAATCCCCAAATAACTTTATACTTCATACTAATTTTCTTTAGCTTCTAAGCAGTCCCAAAAGAATTTATATTAAGCTGAAAGAGAATGCAACAAATATATGTACTTTGCAACCTTTAGGCTGTAAAGAAAAATATGCTAGGCTTTTCCCATAAGAAAATTTATATCATACTATTGAAAACGGAAACAAAAAACAAACAAAAAAAATTACTGTTCATCTAGCCCCAGTATTTTGCCTTGGGCACACACAAGGCAAGGGAAGACTTGTTGAGTCAGCCTCGCTACTCATATCCTATCAGCTTTAAAGACCTGAGATGTTCTGAATCTCAAACATTTTAATTTCCCACAAAAATCCATAAATACATAAAAATTTGAAGCTATTAATGATAAGCTCTACTGCCTCTTAAGGAGTTGCAAGCATTTTAGAGTTTGTTTTATTTGTTCCAAATTACCTTTTTCATATATACATATATATATATATAAAAGATACCCTGATTTTACATATAATAACCACAATAAATCTGCAATGCTCTTTCACTTCTGTCAATTTTAGTCCTTGACTGTATTCCTTCTCATTCACTATACATTTAGGGGAGATTTAACCTTTCTTCATAGGGTAATTGCATTACTTTTATTATTTAAGTTGTCCTTTTCTAGATCTTCTCATTCTCTTTCTTGAAACATAGTCATCAGAGTATAGAAATTTCATTTTATGGACTAGCATTTTCTAGTTTGGTTGATAATACTTTTCTTGGTGATGTATGTTGTGTCAGATGATTTATTCCCCCCCACTTCATTCCTCATACAATTATTAAATGACTCTTATAGACCAGGCTTACTTATGTGACATACTTTCTTCAAGTGACTTTTAGCTTTAAATTTTTTAAGTTTATTTTATTTATTTATTTTGCAGTGCTGGGGATCAAACCCAGAGCCTCACACATGCTAGTCAAGTGCTCTACTACTGAACTACATACCCAGCGCGACTTCCAGTTTTTAAACAGTTAAACCTAGTTCATTTGCCTACACACAAAGCTTCATGAGTTATTACTACAGTTAATCTCCATCAACTTGGCATTTTCCTATTCACAAATATTCTTTATTGCTGGGCATGTAATCCCAGAGGCTGAGGCAGAAGCATCATGAGTTTGAGGCCAGCCTCAGCAACTTAGGAGGTCCTCAGCAACTTAGTGAGACTCTGTCTCAAAAAATTAAAAAGGTCTGGGGATACAGCCCAATGGTAAAAGTACCCCTTGGTTCCATCCTCAATAACCCTCCAAAAAAGTATTCAATATAATCTGCAACTGGATTTGTGTTGTATTCCTCCTTCTTATATGGTTTTTAATTAATTAGTTAATTGATTTTCCAATACTGGGGATTGAACCCAGGGGTGTTCTGTCACTGAGCTACAGCCTTGGCCCTTTTTTATTTTTATTTTGAGACAGGGTCCTGTTAAATTGCCCAGATGGCCTCCAACTTGCAATTCTCTTGCCTCACATGAGTGCATTATGGCACCAAACATTCTTTTTTTTTTTAATGTTAAAATAAAACTGAATCCCCATCCATTTTGAGAAGGTCAAACTATTCACCTTTCTAGATTGATATAAACTAATATAAATGTAATAAAACCTCTGACCTGTATACTTTAGAGGGCAAATTTTATATGAATTATATTTCAATGAAAAAAAAAAAGAAAGAAAACATATCAACGAAATGCAATGCACAGACTTTGTTCAGACCTTGATTCAAATAAACCAGCTTTTAAAAACACAGCTGACATTTGCAGGAAAAGGGATGAAACTAGAGACCATTTATATTAAGTAAGATAAGACAAACTCAAAAGGTCAAGTGTTATATTTTCTCTCATGTGTAATCAAGACAGGAAAAAGGAAAAGAAAGGTGTGGAGGAGTAGGATCTAATGAATATCAAAGGGAGATCAGTAGAGGAAAGGGATCAGGGAGGGGAGGGAGGGGGAAAGTGTTGGGGAGTGATATTGGCCAAATTATATTGTTATACTGTGTGCATGTATAAATGTTTAACGACAAATCCCATCGTTATGTACACCTATAATAGTGCACCAATAAAAATGTGGAAGAAAACAATCATACAGTTATAATAAAATTTCTTAAACATTTAAAAATAAAATTAAAAATACATTTAGCAGTTGGGCATGTGACGCATACCTGTAATTCCAGCTACTTAGGAGGCTGAAATGGGAGGATCAAAAGTTAGAGGCCAGTTTAGGCAACTTAGTGAGAGGCAATCTCAAAATTAAAAATAAAAAGGGCTGGAGATGTAGCTCAGTGGTAGAGCTCCCCTGGGCTCAACCCAGAGTAACAAAAACAAATAAATGAATACCTAGCAAATTATGTGATAATATTAAAGAATTACTTTAAGAATAAGTGTGCTAAGATACTATCAGTAGGTTTTAAGAGGATATAGGACTCAGGGTGTGGTTCAGTGGCACAGTACTTGCCTAGCATGCATGAAGGCCTGGGTTCTATCCCCAGTACACCAAAAATAAGGTAAGAGAAATATATTACTTCTAGGAATACATACTAATGTGTTTATGAATAATGAATAAAATATGATGTCTAAGGTGTATTTCAAAATAATCTAGGGGAAGAGAAGGAAGAATATGTGGAAAAACAGATGAAACAGATCCATCATATATTGATAATTACTGAAGTTGATAGATACATTGGATTTGTTATCCTATTTTCTCTGCTTTTGTGTATGCTTGAAATTTTTTTATTTTTTATTTTTTGGTGGTGCTGGGGATTGAACCCAGGGCCTTGTGCATGTTAGGCATGCACTCTACTGAGCTATATCCCCAGCCCTGCTTGAAATTTTAATAAGAGAAAATATTAGGGATTTAATGTGCCACTAAAAATCTACTAAGGAAAATAATTCATTATCTTTGTTGTTGTTTTCTCTAAAGCTCTTTTATTACACTATCAACATCATGCAGCTCTACTGACAGCTGTTTTTTTCTCTTTGACGGTCATTTTCTCCTTTTCTATAAGCAGACAGGAAAAAACAATATCCACACATACACAAAAAAATAAAGAAATTATCTACAATTCTGAGATAACTACAGTGGATTAATTAGTATTTTGGCAATTATGAATTTTTTTTGAGGTATATATAGTCTATATTTATACATGTACATTTTTGGGCCTCCCACATACATACTAATAAGTACAAATTCTATCACAAAGCTAGCCCCTAGTCCAAAACATGTACTTTTTTTGGATAACAAAAGATGATATAGCTAATACAAGTTTATGACCAGCTTTTTCCATTCACTCTTTTTGATAAATTTAAAGAGTATTCTATGAAGATGCTTTAAAAATTCCTTTATAAATGAACTGACACTGTTTGTCCCTATCCGGGTATACTTTGTGGACATTTTTTTTTTTTCTGATTGGTCCTTTATTTACTTGCCAGATAGCCATATTCATACCAGCAATATTATATGAGATTTTTGTTTCCCCCTTTTTTTGGTACCAGGGACTGAACTTGGGGGCGCTTAACCAATGAGCCACACCCTTTTTATTTTGATAGGGACTTGTTAAGTTGTTTAGGGCCTCACTAATTTACTGAGGCTGCTTTTAAACTTACAATCCTTTTGTCTCAGTCTCCCAAAGGGCTCTGCAAGTTCCACGTGCCCAGCCTTTGTTTGTTTTCCCCTTTAAAAAGCACTCAATAGGCCTTTTGCTAATGATCCATTGAGCCATCAAGAAAGGGCAGTGTGGGCTGAGGATGCAGCTCCGTGGTAGAATGCTTACCTCGTATGTGTGAGGCTAAAAAAATAAAAATAAAAAATAAAAAAATCAGAGTAAAACACTCTTTTGGGGTCAAGTGGCAGCATGTCATACAGTTTTGCTTCTATCAGCAGTGAGACAAGGTATTGAAGACAAAAATATTTTTTGTTTTGCTGAATGTAAACTATGAGCTTATTGCTTTATATGAACCACACTGATTTTAACTAGAAAGGGGGAGGGCAGATTTCAGCAGCCTAATATCATAAACCAGGTTCTTTTCAGCCCTTGAGACCTTAGGAGAGTAATACTGGATTCAGCAGAGCATGTAATATTCTAATTGGCATGCCTCATTTACTTGAGGCATTTCAGCTACAGCCTTGAAGGTCAACAGTTGGCCCCCTGATCCAGATGACGGACTAAAATGAAACAGGAAATGGAGGGAAAAAAAAAAAAGAAAGGATGAAAAAAGATAGTGAAGACCAGGCTGACTTAGACATTTTACCATATTTCTAGGATAGGTGGCAGGTAGAGGATACGGCACACAAGAATTAATTCTAACAGTTACTAGAGTTACTAGATAGAAGCAATAGAAAGAAAATAAAACACGGGAGAAGAAAACTAGTAAAATTATTACCTAAGTATTTGATGTTTGGTGTACTAAGAAATATATGATAACAAAGCTCATTGTTATTTATAAAATCTAATTCAAATGAGTGTTTTTCTTTATTCAAAAAAATGAACTAAGAAACACTCTAAAATTCCATAACAGTAACAATAGTCATGTGATACATCATGTTTCAGTCAAAAATGAACCACATTAAGGTCAGTGGTCCAGTAAGATTATATTACCCTAGTGACATTGTACCAGTCTTAATTTGTATACAATCTACATGTTCACATAATGAGGAGGTCACTTAAGAATGCAATTCTCAAAATGAGCCCCCATTAGGCACACATGGTCACACAGTCTGACCTATTTATAGTCAGCCCTCCATATCTTCAGGTTCTATATCCAATCTCAGATTGAAAATATTTGGAAAACTGCATCTGAACTGAACATGGACATATGTTTTTCCTCGTCATTATTCTCTAAACTATACAGTATAACAGCTATTTATATAGCATTTACACTGTATTAGTTATTGTAAGTAATCTAGAGATGATTTAAAGTATATGGGAGAAGCGCATATAGGGTTATATGCAAACACTAAACCATTTTATATAAAGGACTTCAGCATCAACAAATTTTGGTTCTGAGAGAGGTCCTGTAAACAATCCTCTATTCATACTAAATAATATAGGAATGACTATATAAAGAACTCTAAAGAGAAGAAGCTATTTGTAAAAATAATTGTGCCACATTTTTTCCTCCCTAGTGCTAAATCACCTGAGGCCATACTTCTCCATATTACATCCCCTTATACTCTTTCTTTCCAAGGTGATAAGTAGATAATACGGTCTAAGATAATGGACAAGCAGTATGGTACAGCAAAAACAAACAAACAAACAAACACAAACACACACAAAAAAAACCAACATGAGGTTAGAATGAGAAGATCTTGGCTCTAGTGTCGGTTCCAATATTTACTAGTCAATAAGACCTAGGCACGTTATTTAAGTCTTTTTTTTTTTTTTCTGATTAGTCACCTGATCTAAGTAAATAAACAAAACAAAATCTAATAAAATTCATTCTGCCTTCTTCAAAGGATGGTTGTGATGATCAGATGAGATGTGACATGAGATACTTTGCAAAATATAAGACACAAATGGTATTAGTCAGTTAAGAAAATCAAAAGAGGATATCTGTCAAATGAAGTCAGTCTTCTCCAATATGTACTCACATTAATAAATAAACATGTGGAGATAAAAGTCACTTCTAATACAAGGAAATGAAGAAATGATGGGAAATTCAGGGTGTGCAGAAAGGAAAGGGAACATACTATGAGGCACATATTTCTGGGTCAAGCATTAATCAAAACAACAGTTAAATAAAGAATATCACTTACAGTTGGATTTACACATTAAAGAGCTCTAACACTTTTCTGACGCTAACAATTCCTCCTATACCTTACCATTAACACTCTAAAATCTCATAAGAGTAAAAGTAATTTGGTTAATACCTTATTCCAGCCGCTGGCATGAACTGCGATCTCCAGTGTACATTCTCGATATGCCTGATATGTCACTGGCCTGTAGAGATTTTTTTAAAAGTCTGTGTCACAAAAAAGGAAAACTCTAAATTTTCAGATGAATAAAAAACACTGTTTTTGTTGAACCTTTCTCTAAAGTAACTAAGATTATTCAACATATACAAGATATGGTTTTTAGTATTTGGGCTGAATTTTTTTGAAGCATTCTATAGCCTGAGATGCATGTTTGGGAAAGTAGTTAATAAAATAGTAAGATAAATATATCATCTAATAAATTTCTTGTAATTACTTAGAAATTATCTGGAAGAACTTCTATGCTGCAGATAAATACTTGGGTTACTGATATCAAATAACAACAAACAAAAATTATCCCAGTAAAATTAAAAGTATAATTTTAACAAAATTAAAGGCAAAACATCTATAATATTTAAAAACTAAAGAAACATGTCACTGGAAGACTTTCAAACTGAGGATATAAGGAGTTAGAATAAATAATGTCTAAAAATGATGCCCTATTTTTAACTTGTAGTGTTATGATATAAAATCCTAGATCAGAAAATAACAATAACAAAAAAATAAAATCCTGGAGGGCAGAGAAATTAGCCTGATTAATTACATGCAAGTTCTAGTCATATTAAAAACCTAAATCAGGGCGCGGGTTGTATCTTAGTGGGAGAGTGCTTGCCTAGCACATGTGAGGCATTGGGCTCGAAGGTGTTGTGTCCATCTACAACTAAAAATTTAAAAAACCTAAATCATTGCCAGATGTGGTGGCACACGCCTGTAATCCTAGCAACTCAGGGGGTTGAGGCAAGAGGATTCCAAGTTCAAGGCCAGTCTTAGCAGGTTAGCCAGGCCCTAAGCAACTCAGTGAGACACTGTCTCTAAATAAAATACAAAAAAGGGCATGAGATGTGTCTCAGTGGTTAAATGCCCCTGAGTTCAATTCCCAGTACCAAAACAAACAAATAAACGAAAAACCCGAAATCACTGAGTGATGACAGCAAAGTCTCATTAATTTATTGAACAGCTTTTAGTACTTATTCTAAGTACTGATTTCATGTGCAAATTAAACAAAAACATTATACCAAATAAGATATGAAGGTATCAATAGCTTGGATAATAAATTCAAGACCCCACCCCTCATCCCATTTTGGGCAAAGCATTAACAGGCACGTAAAAAAAAAAGTGGAAAAGTCTTGCTTTTGTAGGATTTTGGAGTTTTTTTTGTTTGTTTGTTTTATGTGTGATAATAGGAATTGAATCAGAGTCTTACACGTGCTAGATGAGCTCTCTACCATTATACCTTTAAGCTACACTTTTAGCTCTCTGTAGGACTTTAAAATTCCATTCCAAAGGCATTTTCTGCTCTGACCACTAGGGTCTGATTTCTTTGGCCTATGAATATTTAAGATTGATAATAGTTGGGCAATGTGGCTCACACCTGTAATCCCAGTGGCTCAGGAGGCTGAGGCAGGAGAATCGTGAATTCAAAGCCAGCCTCAGCAAAAAAGCGAAGTGCTAAGCAACTCAGTGAGACCCTGTCTCTAAATAAAATACAAAATAGGGCTGGGGATATAGCTCAGTGGTTGAGTGCCCTTGAGTTCAATTCCTAGTACCAAAAAAAAAAAAAAAAAAGATTTATAATAGTTACCATTTATTGGTAGCCTATTATTTTAGGTAGAATATTTTTATGTATTTTTATTTTATATCACATATTACCATTTTACATGTTAGGAAACCAGGGCTCTGAAAAGCAAAGTAGGAATTCAAACCCAATTAGATTTGTCTCCAAATGTCACACTGCTCCCATTTCAAGTGGGGATTTTGATACATGCCTCAACAATGTCTTAATGCCACATGTGGCTAATGAGCATTTGGAATGTGACTATGTTGTACTGAAAGTATAATATATGCTCTGGATTTTAAAGAATAAGTACAAAGAATGTAGGCTATCCCACTAACAATTTTTTATACTGAGTATGTGTTGAAATTAAATCTGAATATACAAGGTTGAAAATGTTATTAAATTTTAAAAATTAATATGCTTTTTATGTGGCTGCCAGAAAAATTTTAATTACATATATGTGATTTGCATTACATTTAACTGAACAGCACTAGTTTAGATATTTCAGAAAACAGTTCTGAAGACATAATTATTTTATACAACTCAATATCAAATCAATACTGCAGTGATACTGAATACAAGGGATGATCTTATGATAAGATATATCACATTCTCATTAAAGTAGCCTTAGTATTTTTTAAAGAAGCCTTGGACTTTATACTACATTCTTATAAAGCTTGAACTTCAGGAGATACTATATTATCAACCTACCTATATTCACCCTGAAGTTTTACTTGCGTACATCAGTCCCTTCACTTCTTTTCCTGTACTGTTTGATGCTGCTATGGGTCACAGTAGTCCTTAAGGTAGTATGTATATCAGGCTAAAGTACTTTAGCATCCTTCAGAATGAAACACGATTTAAAACATTAAATGTACACAAATATATGCACATAAAAGATGCAGCAATTTAAAACATTCAAGAAAATCTAATACATAGAAGTTTAAAAGATGAGTAATCTAATGAAGTCTCAGAACAGAGCAAAAGAAGAAAGGGGGGCTAATTTTGAAAAGAGTTCAGCATTACTGTAATTTCCTACTTTAACAAAACTGTTTGGAGGAGCAGGTGGTATTTTCCACCTTAAGATAGTGCCTTCAACCTGTATAATACTTCTAGTTTATCACCAGTTAGTTATTTTCAAGGTATTAGTAATGAAATTTAAAACTTTGAAAAGTAGACTTCTGAAAAAATTTTATTCATAGGGAGACCTGACTTTGCTATGGAACCAATTTCAAAAATAACTGCATTGGTATTCAAGGTTTGGGAAACATTCATTCAAGCCAATTTTCTTTCAAATGTAATTTATAGTGAGATGATGTCAATTTTTTTCTATAGATTACAAAAAAGACTTCAGAAATAACATTCAGGGGAAAAAAAAAAAAAACCTGTATGATACTCTTCTTGGAAGAGATGATAATATCAAAGCAAAGTTAAAGTTAACAAATGAAGAAACTGACATAAACAATGAAAAGGTTGCAAAGTCATAAATAGTTTCCTCCAAAATTAAAAACAATCTTTTGCTTCCGCCTATCACTTAGTTATTTTACTCCCAATAGCATTTACAAGGTTTTTTGTTTTGGTTTAGTTTTGGATTTCTTTTTGCAAATTTGTAAATTTCTTTCTTCAAATCTTACAGGTAACTTCAATATAAAAAACATATGGAAGTACAGGTGTCCTGGCTTAAGGATAGTAGAGAGGTCCTAATGAGCCCCACTAACTCAATCTACCCCTCACCTTTTCAGGGGCTCCTACAGCAGCACCTCAGTGCTTAAGGCTCCATTGAACACTTCTTGAAAGCACTATTTTTTTTTTTTTTTTTTTTTTGTAGTGTTGGGTATTGAACCCAGGGCCTTGAGGCAAGCACTCTACCAACTGAGAGCTGTGTCTCCAGCCCTTGAAACCAGTATTTTGATCCACATTTCCTGTTTAAGTTTTATTTCCCGACATCCATATATTTCTTTTCACATTTATTCATTTTTCTTTTTCTTTTTTTGTTAGTAGATCTTTATTTTATTTATTTATTTATTTATTTATTTGCAGTGCTGAGGATGGAACCCAGTGCCTCACACATGCTAGGCAAGTGCTCTACCACTGAGCTACAACCCCAGTCCCCTCACATTTATCTTTAAACAAATATATTTTTCTTTCTTTCTTTTTTTTTTTTTTTTTTTTTGTACCAGGAATTGAACCCAGGGGCCACATCACTGAGCCATATCCCCAACCTTTTTAAAAATATTTTATTAGAGACAGGGTCTTGCTGAGATGCTTAGGGCCTCACTAAGTTGCTGAGGCTGGCTTTGAACTTGCAATCCTCCTGCCTCAGCCTACCAAGTCACTGGGTTTATAGGCGTGTTCCACTGTGCCTGGCTTAAACAAAACATTAAAAAAAATTTTTTTTAAATGTTGATGGACCTTTATTTTATTCATTTATTTATATGTTGTGCTAGGAATCGAACCCAGTGCCTCATACATGCTAGGGTTCTAGCACTGAGTTTTACCACTCAACCACAACCCCAGCCCCTAAACAAATTTTTTAAGGTTCAAAAATTCAAATATTATTTCATTTCACTAAGTATAGTTAGGATTTTTATGTTTAATTTAACTAAATTCTCCTAAAACCCAAACTGCTTCCTCATAATAAATGGTAAACTATAAACTGTACCTACACAAAAGTAAGAAATTACCTTACTACAGTAGTAATTCAGTATCTGAATTTTGGCCCTTTTAATAAGGAACAATCTTCTTAATGTTTAATCAAGTTGTCAATCTTCATTAAGATAAATATTTCTCTAACTCACATCAGTTCCTTAATTATTCTCAGCAAAGAACTTGGGGAAACTGACTTTAAAGATTTACAACAAATTAATTTGTTTTATTTTAATATACTTTCATTTTTATTAGTTTCTAGCTTTAATATGGACAGATCCATAGTTAGGAGGGAAGTCCACTATAAGAATGTGAAAGTAGTTCCATGGACAGATGTACAACCCTAAAGTTTAGCAATATCTGGAAAATAGATAAAATCTTAAAATACAGATATCTAAAATATAATGTTAATATCACATCAGAATGCATAAAACCCAGCAATTATATCTTTTGACCAACTAGAAAGAACCATAGTAAAAAGTAGTCAGGACAAGTGCAATAGCTTGTGTTTACAACACAGTTAAATGCATCTTTTGAAATCTCAACAAATAACACAAACCATCAAATCTTTGTTGGAACAGTTAAATCACTACCTAGAGGCAAAGTTGTCATTCAAAACACAGAGATGCTTTGGGAAAGCAAAAGAAAAAAGAAAAGTGAGAAAAGAAATGACACTGTTCACCTAAAACAAAGCCTTAACCAATCCAGCGCCGCATGAGAGATCCGAGACTACTTAGAGAAGCACATTCCCACTCAGCAATGGTAACTCACTGGCTGAGGAGCATTTGCAATGCTTTATGCAGAGGTTCTTTCAGTTCCTGCAATACTCTTTCTCCAAGATGGGCCAAGCAGTCTTCTATTGAGCTTTCTGGGTTAGCAGGGCTAAACACTGGAGAAGTGTGACGGTCAAAGCCTGTGCTGGTGAAGGCTGAAGACAGGGCAAGAGAAAAACTCGATTTAATAAACAATATCAAAAGCTATACTATAAAAGCTCATGGGATTAAGATAATTAACAGTTAACAGTTACAACCACTTATAAAAGTCAAATAATCATTACAGATATTAATCTTATCTGGAACACAAAAGTTAATAGGTTCTAAATTTAGAGGTTTTTTTTTTTTTTTAAGGCAGAATTTTAATGGAAAATCTTACGTTTTAAGAGAAGAAAGCAATTAAATTGATATGTTAAAATACACTAACAGGGCTATGGATGTAGCTTACTAATAGCCTAGAATGTGAGAGGCCCTGGGTTCTAAATCTAACCAATTTAGTTTATGCCTACTGACCAATTTAGCTTCAGAATGATAAATGGAAGTTAACTCCAGGTTCTATTATTCTTCTCTTGATGTTTGTTTGTTTTTAAATACTTTTTTAGTTGTAGATGAAAATAATACCTTTATTTTACTTATTTATTTTTTTTGTGGTGCTGAGGATTGAACCCAGTGACTCACACGTGCAAGGCAAGCACTCTAACACTGGGCCCCAGTCCTTGATATTTATTTTTAAGGTTTTGTTTTAGTTTTTATAAATGTACCACTTCTTAAACCACACTCTATGATCAGTTTATTCCAACTCAGACGATGAGTCCATTGCTTTCATTTCCTTATTAAAATGAACTTTCTACCTCAATCATTTTTGCATATAGATAAATTTTGAAACTATGAAGGTTATATAAGAGTCAAATATGGAAAAAGTAGCCATACTCTCTCTTCTTAGTTCAAATTACCAGCTTCTCTACTTCCCAACTTCATGTTACAGAGACTTATCCATTCCCTGACTATAGGAAGAACAGGGAGAATGACTGTCATTCTAGGGTACAAGCCGGATGCAGGTACAGAATCCTAGTAAAGCAAGTAGTTTATACTTACTCCCCAGAGTTACCAATCATTTTCATCAAATGTTTATTGCATTCATCTTGGCTTGCTCCTAGAAGGCTGCAAGTTTTAATACATCTTGCTTATCTCCAAGAAAGATGTAAATGCCTACAAAGTTCACAGATACTTTGCTGTCTGAGCAAGTTTTAGTGTATTCATTTTAATGATCAGCTCTGATAATACAGGGTTCAGTAAGTGATTGCATTTAAACCTTTTGTTACTCTATTTTCCTTTCTGCCTTTTACCCCTTTTATCTATTTTTTATAAATTTATTTTATTGATTTACTTTTATATGGCACTGAGGATCGAACCCAGTGCCTCACACGTGCTAGGTAAGCATTCTACCACTGAGCTACAATCCCTGCCTCTTTTGCCCATTTTATTATTCAGCCCTTCTAAATATCAAAATGTGCAGGAAGGTCCCAGCTACTTAAGAGGCTGAGGTGGGAAGACTACTTGAGCCTGGGAGTTACTGGTGAGACCTTATCTCAAAAGAGAAAAACACAAAAAAGAAAGTGCACGAAGGCTTAAGAGAGAACTGAAATTTAACTAACTAAAATGCTGAGAAAAGGAATATAAAAGAGAAGACTAACAGGTTTTTAGATTATTTATAAATTTTTATTCATATTCGTTTTCCACTAACAGGCAACTGATTTATAAACAGGATTTATAAATTTGTTCATTAAAAATTATCGGGCCAGGCTGGGGATGTAGCTCAGCAGTACAGTACTTCCCCAATATGTTTAAAGCCCTGGGTTCAATCCCCAGCACTGTAAAAGGAAGTCTAGTCTAGAGTAAGGAAAGGAGAATGGAGAGGGAAGGGAGGACAGAAAGGGGGTATCATGAACTGAAATCAATTTCCATGCATGTATGAGTTTGTTGGGATGAATTCAAGAACTGTGTATAACTATAAAGCTCTAAAAAAATGAGCAATTAACTGTTCCCTTAAAAATGTGTACAAGAATATTCACAGCAGCATTATATATAATAGTGAAAAATTGGAAACAACCTCTGTGTTCATCAATGTCCATCAACTGATGAATGGATAAACAAAATATGGTATATCCACACAATGGAATACTATTCAATGGCAAAAAGTAATGAAATACTGATACCTGCTGTAACACGAATGAGCCTTAAAAACACTGTGCTAAGTAAAAGAAGTCAGTCACAAAAAACCACATAGTATATGATTCCATTTATAGATATACCCAGAATAGGCAAAGTCACAGAAATAGAAAGCAGATCAGTGATTGCTCTGGGTGGGGTTGGGGTAGGGACTAGTGGAAGTGACTACTAATGCACACAGGATTTCTTTTTGGAGCCTTGAAAGGGTTCTTAATTTAGATTATGGGGATGGTTGTACAAGTCTGTGCATATACTATAAAAAACACTTAACTGGACTTTCTAAATGGGTTAATTTAAGGATATGTGAAATATACCGCAATAAAATTTTTTTTGGGGTGGGGGGTATTACCAGGGATTGAACCAAGGGACATTCAACCACTGAGCCACATCCCCAGCCCTATTTTATATTTTATTTAGAGACAGGGTCTCACTGAGTTGCTTAGTGCCTCGCTTTTGCTGAGGCTGGCTTCAATAAAGATTTTTTTTTTTTTTTTTTTGGTGCTAGGGGATTTGAACCTAGGGCTTCATGCATTCCAGGCAAGTACTTTACCACTGAACCACATTCCCAGCCCAATAAAGCTATTTTCAAAAATTACTGAGCAAAATGTTCAATATAGCATTATTTGTGGAAGGTAAAACAGAAGTAACCAAATGCTCCTCTCAATAATAAGGGAACAATTGAGTAAATAGTCATTTAATGACTAGAATTTCACACAGCTAGTACAATGATAATTATTTTAAAAACTTATGATGTAGTAGTGTTTAGTACAAAATATGTGGCTAGAAAAATAACACCTACACTTTAACAATCTGTAGTTTACATACATGCAAAAACGAGAAGCCCTCTCTTTCATGTTGTTATTAGTTATAATGGTACCAAATACAAATCAAATCATATTGAATGGAAAGAACCTTAACATGATCATTTAGTTCATTAATTAACAGCAGAGAAGGCTACATCCAAATGGTTGGGTATAGTTGAGAAACTTACAAAGATGTCCCTCAGGAAAGAAAAAAGGCTACCTTCTAGTTTCATATCCTTATAATCCTGTGACAGGTTGTATAATGTTGAGAACACCTTACTATGAAAATCAAACTAAGCCCAGAAAACCACGCTAATCAGAAAAATCCGCTAATTAACTAGGAATATAAGAATAAACAGACCTTCAGAAATTTCTTTGTCCAGGGATTTTAGCTCTTCTTCAATTTCAGATTTAATTTTTAAAAATACTTCTGGGTCCAGAGATTGTGAAGCTATATCTAGTTGAACCCCTGAAACCAACAAAAAAGTTACTATTGAAAGGAGGAGATGAAAGCCATTAGAATACAATAGTATTTTAAACTATTCAGTCAGAAAATGTAAAATCAAATCACATTGTCAAGGCTAGGGAGGCTAGGAGATACTTTCTTTAATCACTAAACAACAACAACAACTAGGTGTTTTGGGGCCTATTAAGAGTGAAATCTAGGAGCCAGGTGTGGTGGTGCATGCCTGTAGTACCAGCTAGTCAGGAGGCTGAGGCAGAAGGATCACTTGAGCCCATGAGTTTGAGTCCAGCCTGGGCAACATAGAGAACCTGCTGCTGAATGAAATCTGATAAAAACAGAAAAGAATAAACCTGTATCTTTCCATGTTTCTACCAGGAACAGAGAAAAAGAGCAGAACCTTCAGAAACACATGAACTCAACAGGAAATTAAGAAATTAATATGTATAAGTTCTCTCTTTTTGTATATTACCTGTTCTTTAAAAAAAGAAATGAATGAAAGCTAACTATGATAAAGTCAACTAAAAGAGGGCTGTGGTGTAGCTCAGTGGAAGAGCATCTGCCTAGATGTGTGAGGTCCTGGTTCTGATCCCTAACACCACCAAACAAAAACACAAGCAAAAAATTGTGATTTTATAGTAGTGATGGGAAATGTTCTTCCCACTTCAGATTATGAAGATCCCTAATTATGTCTCTCTCTCTTTTTTTTTTTTTCATTTTTAGACACATTTTAAATGATATACTTCTATACAGGCCTTGTAATTTTATTTTTCCCTAGATTTGAACACAGTTGATAGCTGCGTAAGTCCACGAGGCATATAAATGAGTTTAAAGTTTCACCACTATGGACATAATGATTTTTAAAGTCTCAATCATATTACATGGGTTTTTTTTTTCTTCTTTTTTTGGCAGTGCTGGGGATTCAACTCAGAGCTTCATATATGCTAGACAAGCACTGTATCACTAAATAATACTCCCCAGCCCCCAATAATTAGATTTATGAGAATTACGCTCATCACATCTCTTTATTGATGTTTCTATTTTCCACTAATTTTTAAAATATGCAACAATATAGTTACATAACCGTGCAAGCACTAATTCACAAAAGAAAACACTGCTGAAGTCTGAAAGCAGCAAATACCCATTATTTGACAGTCCAAATTCCAACAAGTCAGTTTTAGTGACATCAATGCATAATAACAGACAATACCAAGTGCCAGGTACTATACTAAGCACTTGCAATATGCATGCATATATGCATGTATACTTATATATATTAAATTCTCATAACAACACTTTAAGATGAGTACCATTCTTACCTTCATTTTGTAGGTAGAAAACTGAGGCACAGGGAAGCGATTTGACCAAGCCAAGCAGTCTAGTTTCAGGATCTTAGACTTGTAACCACTATCCTCCACTGCCCCTCATCATGCTTGAGACTGAGTTATATAAAATCAAATACCCAAAAGTCTGGGACTATCTCTAGGATGATAATTTTCTAATCATAGCAATTCTTAGGATTTTTTTTTTTTTTGGGGGGGGGCAGGTTTCAACTCGTTAAATAATTTGAATTAACATAAAGGCTCCTCTTCCCAGAATGTTCAATAAGCAATTTCAGGTCATTCATGGGCCTTCTTGAGACCTTTATAATCACTGGTTTAAAAAGTTAACTATCACCTAATTCTCCTCCTTTGTCCTCCTGGCCTCCCCATACCCACTCTCAGTATATAAGACGGTTTCCTTCATTTGTTTAATGTACTGCAATTCTGTATTATTGGGTAAACTGACGACTGCACAGTTAGCAACAATCAGCACCAAGGGGATCCAGGGAGATAAATAAAGGAGGTAATATAGGGGACTGACAAGAAAAGATTTTTAACATATCCAGAGAACTGAATGAAAGAAAAACAAAAAGGTTTTTCTGTAGGTTAAATGTGGGCCAGTTTGGGGGTACAGCAGCATAGTTCCTTTTATACCTTTAAAAAATCTTCATAGAGGGCTTATTGTAGCTCCAGGTAGAGCACTTGCCTAGCACATACAAGATCCTGGGTTTAAGCCAGGCATGGTGTCACATCTGTGATCCCAGTGGCTCAGGAGGCTGAGACAGGAGGATTGTGAGTTCAAAGCCAGCTTCAAGCAACTCAGTGAGATCCTGTCTCTAAATAAAATACAAAATAGGGCTGGGGATGTGTCTCAGTGGGTGACTGTACCTGAGTTCAATCCCCAGTAATCAAAAAGATCCTGGTTCAATTCCCAGCACAGTAAAATAAGTAAGTAAAATAAAAAGTTTCATAGAAATTTCGAGTCCCTGTTACGATGTAAAAATATTCATTCTGTAATAAATCTTTTTTCTGGTTTGAGATTATTTCAGTCTTGCAAAGCAAAAATTTCCATGTGAACAGAAATTTTTTTAACAAAGGAACCAAACCAGCAGAATCTACCTTCCTGGGACATGGGCCAAATTCACAGTCATACCAATAATCCCAGCTGGTTTTCAGCTGAGGCCATTCAAGGACCTCAGGATAATTCACAAGTTTATCTTAACATCCAAAGGATGTTGATTCAGATACTTAGTGACCAAACTTAAAGAGTAATTCTGGAGGGCTAAGGATATGGCTCAGCATTTGGGTCCCCAGCACAGAAGAAGGGAACAAAAGGAAGAGGAGGAAGAAAACGAGGAGAAAGAAGATGACTATGACCATGATGACAATTGGGAATAGCAAGCTGTGGATCTATTTATTATTCCTTCCTTCACTGAACAACATTTACTGAGTACCTCTGAGTACTTGTTATTTATAAGTATTGTACTAACACCTAACACAAGTTTGAATATGATTTGTTCAGTTCCTGAAACTAAGTATATAGCTGGAGTATACATATACTATGTACAGCCAGTTGTAAGATCTGGAGGAGCAGGAAAACAGTGAGCATTTACAAGGTACCTATTATTTAACAGGCATCATGGAAAGCATTTCATGGTTGTTATTTAATTTCCATGTCAATCTTATAAGGGATGAAATAATACTTCCATTTATACATGAAGAAACTGACTAGAGGTGTAAATCAACAGTATAGCATGCACTTAGGAGGCTTGAGGCCCTGTGTTCAATCCCCAGCACAAGAAAGAAAGAAGAAAGAGGGCGGGAGGGAGGGAGGGAGGGAGGGAGGGAGGGAGGGAAGGAAGGAAGGAAGGAAGGAAGGAGTGGGAAGGGAGGGAGAGAGGGAGAAAGGAAGGAAATACAGAAGGAAACATGGAAGGAAACAGAAGTTTGAATAGTTTAATCGTTACTGTGGAGAAGTTAATAGGAATTCAGTCAATCTATAAAACTTGAATCTAGGCTGTGCCTCCTCATCATATGGATGGGTGGTTTGGAAGAACTATCCCAGAAACTTTTTTTTTTTTTTACATAATTGAATAGTAACAGAAACCAGAAAGGTTGTCTAAATCAGTGATAGTGTCTTCTGACACTGACATTCATGGCCCCTTATTTAATCTTCACTTGTGTAATGTGCAGTCTAAAAGACAGCCTATTATCACCTACAGATTTATATTACTCAAAATAAGAAAACCATAAATATATATGAGAAGTACTGAGTACATGCTATTCTCATGTAGAGGTCCTTTTCACTACATGAATGGAGAAGAGAGGGAAAGTCTACAGGAGAAAATCTGACTAGATTGACTGACTTGACAATTAAGTTACAATTACTTTTACTGCTTTCATTAAAATTATCTCTCTCCTTTCTAACTCCCTGGAAGGTAGTCCAGCAAAGTGGGAGATAACATCAGGCATTCCAACTCATCAATACATGAGACTTGAACAAGGACAATTATCTTCTTGAGCCTCTTTTATATAAAATGGGAAAACCGGGAGCGGAGGTATGAAAAATGGTGGAATGAGACAGACGTCATTATCATATGTACATGTATGATTACACAAATGGTATGAATCTACATTGTGCACAACCACAGAAACGAAATGATGTACCCCATTTGTGTACAATAAATCAAAATACAGTCTGTAAAAAATTTAAAAAGATAAAATTTTAAAAAATGGGAAAACCAATACCTATCACAAGGGTTGCTATCAAGGGAAATAAGATAAATAAGTCCTATAACATCAAAAATGTCCACTGGAGTTGGAGGTGTAACTCTGTGGTAGAGTGCTTGCCTAGCATGTACTGGGTTTGACTGCCAGCACTGGGATTAAAAAAAAAAAATGCTCAAGAGATAGTAGTTCCCACTCATCAATCCTTTTCATTCTCTAAAATGTTTCTATTTGACAATGAACTTTCCTCAACCCTTATCTCCATGAACAGAATCAGTTCATCACAGATTTCTAATCAATGATGCTTACATAGAACCTATACTTTCCATCCTGTTAAGAGTTAGAATTAGAAGGGGATCCAAGATGGCAGACTGGAGGGACGCTGTGTTCCTTGTCGCTCCATAACTCCGATTTTAAGCAGAGGATATCTGTTTCTTGGTGAGGCAGTTTTTGCTGCTTATTGATCCCCTGCTGTTTACCCCATTCGTCTGCTGTGGTCACGTGCAGTCTGCCAGCATATCGATGCCTTTTTTGAGTGCAGACTGCTTACTGTCAGGCATCTGTCATCCGCCATTTGCCTGCCTCTCCCCTGTCCATCGCCTCTGCCTTACACAGATCCATCACCCAGCACACGAGGTTCACCTCCCGATCCTCCAACAACAGTCAGCAAACTGATCGCCGACCACCAGTAGAGCACCAGCTACCTGCTGTTGCCTGAAAGTTCACTGTCACAGTATCTGCAGGTTTGATTACATGTGGCTGCCGCCATTTTGAGACAAGAGCCAGGCCCCGAAGGTCCCCTGGCGAGACTGACTGAGCACTGTCTCCAGGATCCCTCAGCACGACCGACCACTCCCTGCCTCTGGGGCCCTCACATTGACTGACTGCTCCCTGCCGCCAGGACCCCCAGACCAACGGACTGCACCCTATCACCAGGACCCCAAACAGACTAATTGACCCGGCCTCCAGGATCCCACAACACCACCAAACACACCTGACCTCCAGGACCCTTGCCGGACCATCTGCATCCCGCCTCCAGGACCTCCTGCTGACTACGGCCACACCCTGAGCTGCAGGTCCCCATTTGCCAACACATTTCGAAGCCAGAGTGGCCATCTTGGATAATCCTGGAAGCCATAGCTCCGATCTTTAGGTGGGGCAAAACACATCCTGAGACAGCTGGAGGCTTGAGGCTCATTGTCAGGTACCTCTCATGCCTCAGGCTACTGAAGACTGGGAGGTTTCATTACTATATGACTGTTATACTATAGATGTTCTTTTTTCTCCTTATTGAAAAAAATTTAAGTTTTTATTTCTTTACTTTTCTTGCTCTCTTTTCCTTTTGTTTACCTGTTCCCTCAGTCTCTTTCTCCCTTTTTTGCATGGAAACATCTGATTTCCTTTGATTACACTCTCACCCTTTCTATTTTCTAGAACTTCTGTGTATTATTTTCTTATCCCATTAACAGCCACATTCTACATCCCACTGCATCCTCTTTGTCCTCCATTTAAAACTGCAGACCTTATTGCAAATCTGTTTGTTTTACTGAAGATAATATTTCAAATCATTCTGTTTATTATGACACTTTTGTTATTGTCCTCATAGGGGCTATTTGGTCTAGGATTGCATAGTGTCTGAACTGGGCACTGTTAATATTGATCTCCCCTTAAAGAAAAGGTTTTGGAAACCTATAGGGCCACTATAAGGGGGAAATCTGCAATACCCCAGATCTGCACTGCTAGAGGGTAAGATACGTGAACAACATGAAAAAACAAGGGAAGAAAATGATCCAAACAAATCTAGATTCTATAGTAATAGAATCCAATGACACTATGTTAGAACAAATGTCAGAAAAGGACTTCAGATTATACATGATTAAGATAATTTGCGAAGCAAAGGATGAGATAAGAGAGCAAATGCAGGCAATGAATGATAATACCAATAAGCAGAAAGAGCAACTGCAGGAAGCAAAAGATCATTTCAACAAAGAGATAGAGATTCTCAAAAAAACCCAAAACAGAAATCCTTGAAAAGAAGAAAACAATAAACCAAATAAAATATTCAATGGAAAGAATCACTAACAGACTAGACCACTGGGAAACAGAACCTCAGACAATGAAGACAAAATATTTAGTCTTGAAAATAAAGTTGCTCAAACAGAGAAGATGGTAAGAAATCATGAACAGAATCTCCAAGAACTATGGGACATCATGAAAAGACCAAATTTAAGAATTATTGGGATTGAGGAAGGCACAGAGATACAAACCAAAGGAATGAACAACCTATTCAATGAAATAATATCAGAAAATTTCCCAAACCTAAAGAATGAAATGGAAAATCAAGTACAAAAGGCTTACAAAACACCAAATGCACAAAACCACAACAGATCCACACCAAGGCACATTATAATTAAAATGCGTAACATTCAAAATAAAGATAGGATTTTGAAGGCATGAGAGAAAAGCATCAGATTACATATAGGGGGAGACCAATAACAGATAGCAGCCGACTTCTCAACCCAGAATCTAAAAGCTAGAAGGGCCTGGGCCAGCATATTTCAAGCTCTGAAAGAACATGGTTGCCAACCAAGAATCCTATACCCAGCAAAACTAACCTTCAGATTTGAAGATGAAATAAAATCCTTCCATGGTAAACAAAAGTTAAAAGAATTTACAAATAGAAAGCCTGCACTACAGAATGTTCTCAACAAAGTATTCCATGAGGAGGAAATGAAAAACAACAATGTAGGTCAGCAAAGGGAAGAACTACCCTAGAGAAAAACCACTCAAAGGAGAAACCAAGCCAACTTAAAAACCAAAAATAAGCCCAAATGACTGGGAATACAAATCATATCTCAATAATAACCCTGAACATTAATGGCCTAAACTCCTCAATCAAAAGACATAGACTGGTAGAATGGATTAAAAAGAAAGATCCAACAATATGCTGCCTGCAAGAGACTCATCTCATAAAAAAAGACATCCACAGACTAAAGATGAAAGGATGGGAAAAAATCTCACACGCACATGGACCCAGTAAAAAAGCGGTGGTTTCCATCCTTATATCAGATAAAGTGGACTTCAAGTCAAAGTTAGTCAGAAGGGATAAAGAAGGACATTTCATACTGCTTAAGGAAACCATAAATATGGAAGACATAACGATAGTAAATATGTATGCCCCAAACAATGGTGCATCCCTGTACATCAAACAAATCCTTCTCAATTTCAAGAATCAAATAGACCACAACACAATAATTCTGGGTGACTTTAATGCACCATTGTCACCACCAGATAGATCTTCCAAACAAAAAACAAACAAAGAAACCATAGAACTCAATAACACAATCAATAACTTAGATTTAATAGACATATATAGAATATTCCATCCATCAATGAGCGGATTCACTTTCTTCTCAGCAGCACATGAAACCTTCTCGAAAATAGACCATATGTTATGCCACAAAGCAGCCCTTAGGAAATGCAAAAGAATAGAGATACTGCCTTGTGTTCTATCAGATCATAATGGAATGAAATAAGAAATCAATGACAAAATAAAAAACAGAAATTACTGCAACAACTAGACACTAAGTAATATGCTATTGGATGAAACATGGATAACAGAAAACATCAGGGAGGAGATTAAAAAATTCTTAGAGAAAAAGCATTTGATAAAATACAGCACCCCTTCATGCTCAAAACACTAGAAAAAATAGGGATAGTGGGAATATTCCTTAACATTGTAAAGGCCATTTATGCTAAGCCCATGGCTAATATCATTCTAAATGGTGAAAAACTGAAAGCATTCCCCCTAAAAACTGGAACAAGGCAGGGATGCCCTCTTTCACCACTTCTATTCAACATCGTTCTTGAGACTCTGGCCAGAGCAATTAGACAAACCAAAGAAATTAAAGGGATACGAATTGGAAAAGAAGAACTCAAACTATCCCTGTTCACTGATGACATGATTATATATTTAGAGGAACCTGGAAATTCCACTAGAAAACTCTTAGAACTCACAAGTGAATTCAGTAAAGTAGCAGGTTACAAGATCAATGCCCATAAATCCAACGCATTTTTATACATAAGTGATGAATCTTCAGAAAGAGAAATTAGGAAAACTACCCCATTCAAAATAGCCTCGAAAAAAATAAAATACTTGGGAATCAATCTCACAAAAGAGGTGAAAGACCTCTACAATGAGAACTATACAACACTAAAGAAAGAAATTAAAGAACACCTTAGAAGATGGAAAGATCTTCCATGTTCTTGGATAGGAAGAATTAATATTGTCAAAATGGCCATACTACCTAAAGTGCTATACAAATTCAATGCAATTCCAATTAAAATCCCAATGACGTACCTTACAGAAATAGAGCAAGCAATTATGAAATTCATCTGGAAGAATAAGAAACCCAGAATAGCTAAAGCAATCCTTAGCAGGAAGAGTGAAACAGGGGGTATTGCAATACCAGATCTTCAACTCTACTACAAAGCAATAGTAACAAAAACGGCATGATATTGGTACCAAAATAGAAAGGTAGATCAATGGTACAGAATAGAGGACATGGACACAAACCCAAATAAATACAATTTTCTCATACTAGACAAAGGTGCCAAAAATATGCAATGGAGAAAAGATAGCCTCTTCAACAAATGGTGCTGGGAGAATTGGAAATCCATATGCAACAGAATGAAACTAAACCCATATCTCTCACCATGCACGAAACTAAACTCAAAATGGATTAAGGACCTCGGAATCAGACCAGAGACCCTGCAGATTATAGAAGAAAAAGTAGGTCCAAATCTTCACCTTGTTGGTCTAGGATCAGACTTCCTTAACAGGACTCCCATAACACAAGAAATAAAAGCTAGAATCAACCACTGGGATAGATTCAAACTAAAAAGCTTTCTCTCAGCAAAAGAAACTATCAGCAATGCAAAGAAAGAGCCTACAGAGTGGGAGAATATCTTTGCCAATCATACTTCAGATAGAGCACTAATCTCCAGAATCTATAAAGAACTCAAAAAACTCTACTCCAAGAATTCAAATAATCCAGTCGACAAATGGGCTAAGGAAATGAATAGACACTTCACAGAAGAAGATCTACAAGCAATCAACAAACATATGGAAAAATGTTCAATATCTCTAGTAATAAAAGAAATGCAAATCAAAACCACCCTAAGATTCCATCTCACCCCAATTAGAATGGCGATTATCAAGAATACGAGCAACAACAGATGTTGGCGAGGATGTGGGGAGAAAGGTACACTCATACATTGCTGGTGGGGCTGCAAATTAGTGCAGCCACTATGGAAAGCAGTGTGGAGATTCCTTAGAAAACTTGGAATGGACCCTCCATTTGACCCAGCTATCCCACTCCTTGGCCTATACCCAAAGGACTTAAAATCAGCATACTACAGAGATACAGCCACATCAATGTTCATAGCTGCTCAATTCACAATAGCCAGACTGTGGAACCAACCTAGATGCCCTTCAATTGATGAGTGGATAAAGAAACTGTGGTATATATATACAATGGAATATTACTCAGCCATGAAGAATGATAAAATTATGGCATTTGCAGGCAAATGGATGAAATTGGAGAATATCATGCTAAGTGAGATAAGCCAATCTCAAAAAGCCAAAGGACGAATGATATCGCTAATAAATGGAGGATGACACATAATGGGGGGGAGGGAAGGGTTAGTGTTAGGGTTAGAGTTAGGGTTAGGGAGGGGGGCAAGTATGGAGGAAGGAAGCACTGTATAGAGGGTAAAGAGGGGTGGGAGGGGTGGGGGGAAGGGAAAAAATAACAGAATGAATCAAACAACATTACTCTATGTAAATTTATGATTACACAAATGGTATGCCTTTACGCCATGTACAAACAGAGAAACAACATGTATCCCATTTGTTTACAATAAAAAAAAAATTCTTAGAGGTCAATGAGAATGATGATACAACATATCAAAATTTCTGGGACACTATGAAAGCAGTACTAAGAGGATAATTCATTGCATGGAGTGCATTCCAGAAAAGAATAAAAAGTCAACAAGTAAGTGACCTAATATTACAGCTCAAAGTCCTAGAAAAAGAAGAACAGAACAACACCAAAAGTAGTAGAAGAGAGGAAATAATTAAAATCAGAGATGAAATCAATGAAATTGAAACAAAAGAAACAATTCAAAAAATTGACAAAACAAAAAGTTGGTTCTTTGAGAAAGTAAACAAAATAGACAAACCCTTAGCCACACTAACAAAGAGGGGAGAGAAAACTCAAATTACTAAATTTGGTGATAAAAAAGGAAATATCATGACAGAAACCACTGAGATACAAAACATAATGAGAAGCTACTTTGAAAATCTATATTCCAACAAAATAGAAAATACCGAAGACATTGACAAATTTCTAGAGACATATGCTCCTCCCAAACTGAACCAGGAGGACATACACAATTTAAACAGATCAATATCAAGCAATGAACTAGAAGAAGCCATTAAAAACCTACCATCCAAGAAAAGCCCAGGACCAGATGGATTTTCAGCCGAGTTCTACAAGACCTTCAAGGAAGAATTCATTGCAATACTTCTCAAAGTATTCCAGGAAATAGAAAAGAGGGTACCCTACCAAACTCATTCTATGAAGCTAATATCACCCTCATACCCAAACCAGGAAAAGACACATAAAGGAAAAAAAATTTTAGACCAATATCCTTGATGAATATAGATGCAAAGATCCTTAACAAAATATTGGCAAACCATATCCAAAAACATATTAAGACAATTGTGCACCACGATCAAGAGGGGTTCATCCCTGGAATGAAAGGATGGTTTAACATCCATAAATCAATAAATGTAATCCATCTTGTCAATAGACTTAAGGATAAGAATCATATGGTTATTTCAATTGACACAGAAAAAGCGGTCGACAAAATACAACACCCCTTCATACTCAAAACACTAGAAAAAATAGGGATAGTAGGAACATACCTGAGCATTGTAAAGGCTATTTATACTAAGCCCATGGACAACATCATTCTTAATGGAGAAAAACTGAAACCATTCCCTTTAAAAATGGGAACAAGACAGGGATGTCCTCTTTCACCACTTCTATTCAACATTGTCCTCAAAACTCTAGCCAGAGCAATTAGGCAGACTAAAGAAATTAAAGGGATACGAATAGGAAAAGAGGAACTGAAGCTGTCACTATTTGCTGATGACATGATTCTATATTTAGAGGATCCAAAAAAACTCCTTCAGAAAACTTCTAGACCTCATCACTAAATTCACCAAAATAGGCTATGAAATCAACACGCATAAATCTAAAGTATTTTTATACGCAAGCGATGAAGCAGCTGAAAGGGAAATGAGGAAAACAACTCCATTTGCAACAGCCTCAAAAAAAAACTAAAATACTTGGGAATCTATCTAACCAAACAATGAAAACTTCAAAACATTGAAGAAAGAAATTGAGGAAGACCCTAGAAGATGGAAAGATCTCCCATGTTCTTGGATAGGCAGAATTAATATTGTCAAAATGGCCATACTACCAAAAGATGCTATACAGATTCAATGCAATTCCAATTAAAATCCCAATGATGTAACTTACAGAAATAGAGCAAGGAATTATGAAATTCATCTGGAAGAATAAGAAACCCAGAATAGCTAAAGCAATCCTTAGCAGGAAGAATGAAACTCCCATAGCACAAGAAATAGAAGCAAGAATCAATAACTGGGATAGATTCAAACTAAATAGCTTTCTCTCAGCAAAGGAAACTATCAGCAATGCGAAGAGAGAGCCTACAGAGTGGGAGAATATCTTTGCCACTCATACTTCAGATAGAGCACTAATTTCCAGAACATATAAAGAACTCAAAAAACTCTACACCAAGAATACAAATAACCCAATCAACAAATGGGCTAAGGATATGAACAGACACTTCACAGATGATCTACAAGCAATCAACAAATATATGAAAAAATGTTCACCATCTTTAGTAATAAGAGAAATGCAAATCAAAACTACACTAAGATTCCATCTCACCCCAATTAGAATGTATCCCATTTGTTTACAATAAAAATAAATTTAAAAAAAAGAATGAGTACAATTTTCTGACAGTTTAGACAATGCCAGGGATAAAAAAAATCTTTTCTTCCCTAAGGATATGTCCAACTGATTGAATATAGAATTTAACTGATTGGTATTAAGAAACTCAGAAGCTGGGCACAGTGGCATAAACCTGTATAATTCCAACTACTCAGGAGACTTAGGCAGGAGCAAAAGAAGGTTGAGGCTGGCCTGGAGAAATCTTATCAAAAATCAACTAAACAGCAATAATTTAAACACCTAAATTGGGTTGGGATTATGGCTCGGTTGTAGAGGCTTGCCTAGCATGTGTGAGGCACTGGGTTCACTTCTCAGCTCCACACATTAATAAATGAATAAAATAAAGATCCATCAATAAGTAAAAACAAACAAACAAACAAACAAACAAACCAGAAAAGAAAACAAACAAAACCACCTAAGTTCACTTGTTTTATCCCTTTTTTTTGGGTACTGGGGATCGAACCCAGGGTCTTATGTTTACAAGGCAAGCACTCTACCAACTGAGCTATCTCTCCAGCCCCTAGTTTGTTTTATTCTTTTTCTTTTCTCTCTCCTTCTCCCTCTATCTCTCCCTCTCTCACTCCTCTCCCTGTCCTGCTAGGATTAAACCCAGGGCCTCATGAATGGCAGGAAAGTGCCCTACCACTGAACAACATCCCCAATTCTTGTTGTCTTCTTTAACTGTACACTGTTCAACAAATTAATCAGGGAAGTTCTACATTCTTGAATACCAGATGTTTCATGGTCTTCCATGTTTTGGGGTAGCTTGCCTCTAACATAGTTGCTTTAAATTTTTTTCCAGGCTACAATAATCTCTCCCATACTCAATAATGTAAGAATTTTGATCAAATCATTGTCAAGGTCTACAGTGAACAACAGTGCTTTTAAGATAAATCCTTCTTTTGCCTACTGACATTCCAAACATACTTCAATGACAGGAGGAGGATAACAATCAAGTTGAGAAAAGTATGGTTAGATCTCTCAATTCCACCAAAGTACTTCAATTTTAACATGTACTGTTTTGCTCTTGAATTGCCCTTAATCAGAAACAGAAAACCTGAACATTTCAGACCCAAGCCAGAGAACACTCATTGAATTTAATTTTTTATAAGATTTCCTCACATGACCTGAAACACCAGATTTCCTGAATACAGTCTTCATTCTTCTACATTCTAGATGTTATCACATATTAATCTGGACCATCCGAAAAGTACACACAGATAATCCTTGTCCCTAAAGTAGTGATAGTGTTTGACTACCAGTTAACTGAATTGCATTGTGGTGTCATTTCCTTTGCTTTATACAAAATCACATTAAGAAACAGTGTTTTGAAGCCTAATATCATATTTGATATTGACCTTTTCTATTGCACTCCCTGTGCCCTATAACACTATAAAATCTTTTTGAGAACTGAACCCAGAGAAACTATCACCGAATGATATCCCCAGCCCTTTTTATTTTTGGACAGGGTCTTGCTAAGTTGCTCAGGCTGGCCACAAACTTAAGATCCTCCTGCCTCAGTTTCCTGAGTAGCTGGGATTATAGACCCGTGCCACCATGCCTTGCTGCCATGGAGGATGGGGAATTTGAAAAACTATGTTCTACCCAAATCAAAATAGTGTATGTTGCTTCTAGTTATAAAACAAAGTATTCTGCAACAAAATATCCTTCTACTTTTTTCCCCCTGTCTCTAAGAACCAAAATTTACTGCTCAATGCTAGTGTAACTGTGCAAAACCTTACAGATTACATATCTATGTTCTGCTGTTCCCATCATGGAAATGTGCAGTGTTCCTATTTCTGATTTTATTTATTATTTAGATTTTTCCATTATATGTGAGGAATTTTTAAAAATCCAGCATTGAACTGGATGGGGTGGTGCATGCCTGTAATCCCAGTGAATCAGGTGGCTGAGGCAGGAGGATCCCAAGTTGGAGGATAGCTTCAGCAACTTAGTAAGACCCTGTCTCAAAATAAATTTTTTTTTTCTTAAAAAAAAAAAAAAAAAAAAATCCAGGGGCTAGGGTTGTGGCGGCTCAGAGGTAGAGCGCTTGCCTCGTATGTGTGAGGCACTGGGTTTGATTTAATACCACATAAAAATAAATGACAACTACAACTAAAAACAGTTTTTTTTAAATTCAGTATTGAACTTGTTGCCAATTTCTTTACTCCAACAAACAAAACACATTATGTTACATTTTTACCTTACACAGACTGCGCTTCCTTTCCTGATTATTCAAATTTGGTCCAACATTCAAGGTCCAATTTAAGTCTATTTCTTCATGATATTTTCATGGCTTGTTTGTTTAAAGGTCAGTGAAATATTTTTGATATCATTTAGTCTGAGACATAGTGTAACACCTGAATATATACTATCCTATATTGTTTGATGATTTTATACTTTATTATTATTCTGACCAGGTTGGAAACATTTTTGAGATATTTGACATTTATAATACTTGTGTCAGCATGGACTAAATAAGTTCTCAAACATGGAAAAGTGGTACCTACCAATATCTAATGTGATACAGACTTAAAAGATTATAATGAACAGGTATAGATTAAAACCTCACTGCATTATCTAGTTATATATGACAACCTTGATGAAGAGAGAGGACCCTTAAGAAACCCCTTTGGATTTACATATAACTTTTTTAAAAATATTTTTTAGTTGTAGATGAACACAATACCTTTATTTTATTTATTTATTTTTATGTGGTGCTGAGGATCAAACCCAGTGCCTCACACATACTAGGCAAGCACTCTACCAATAAGCTACAACCCCAGCCCTACATATATAAATTTTAACAAAAATAAGAGTTTGGGCTAGGGAGATAGCTCAGTTGGTAAAGTGCTTGCCTTGCAAGCACAGGGCCCTGGGTTCGAACCCCAGCACCACAAAAAATAAATAAATAAATAAAAGTTATATATAAATTCAGAGGACTAAAATATGTCATCTATATATTTTAAGGTTACTTAAATGATAAACATTAAAAGAAATAAAATGAGAAGTCATTTTGCATGAGAGAACATGAGAACAGATCAACTATATACATAGTACAATAAATAGATTATTTCTGGTAATGGCTTATGATAAAGAATGGGAAAAACAAAGGAAAGGATTGGACCTCAACTATTTTCTCCATGCTTATGAGAGTTTTAAACAATGAACAAATCAGAATTGTAGATTTAGATTTTTTTGTGGGAGTACCAGGGATTGAACTCAGGGGCACTTGGTCATTGAGATACATCCCCAGCCTATTTTGTATTTTATTTAGAAACAAGGTCTCACTGAGTTGCTTAATGCCTTGCTTTTGCTGAGACTGGCTTTGAACTTGCAATCCTCCTGCCTCAGCATCCTGAGCTGCTGCGATTACAGGCATGTGCCACTGCACCTGACTAAATTTAGATTTTTTTAAAAAATTTTTTTAGTTATCAATAGAACTTTTATTTCTTATTTTATTTATTTGCAGGCAATGCTGAGAATTGAACCCAGTGCCTCACATATGCTAGGTAAGTACTCTACCACTGAGCTACAACCCCAGCCCCTGGGTTTAGATTTATAGTCTGTAAAGATGGTCTAGTCCATACTCCTCATAATGTGAAGAATATGGATTTGGAATTCAAACAATTTGCCCAGGTTCCAATAAATCATGGTGAGACAGATTAGAAATTAACTCTTCTAGTAAGCAAAATTATTACTGAAACCAAGAACACATAATTTTTGATGTACTATGACAAGCAAGGAACACATGAATGCTTTATCTGCCATCTGTCACCTCTTTTTAGAAAACCTGTACACTCCAAACACCCATATACCCACACAGTTTATTGTACCACCACCAATACCACCACTATCTCACAAAGAAAATGATAAAAATGTCTTGGTTACCTTATGGCTCACCCCACCAGATTAAAGAAAGCAGCTGATTAAAGGAATACCTATTCTCATGAGACTAATGTGATGTTGATTATACATGACAAGTTGTCATACTTGATAATAAACCATGTGGAAAGAAAAAGTCTACTACTGTTAGGACACAAAAGGCTATTTATTTAGCTAACCCATGACACAGACAGAATTCAGTGATTTTCATTTAATTAATCCTCTCCATCCAGACTTTCTAAAGCATAGCACTACACAGTATGGCCAATGTACCATAAACCCTGCTCTATAAACCCAGGGGAAAATATTTCAAAGATAAACAGATGTTAATTCAACAAATTCCACCTGCCTCAGAGGTTTCAAATGAAGAGTCAGGTGAGTCGGCAATTGAGATCATATTCCAGCCCTGAAATTCATGCAGAGCTTTCAAAGTGAATATCAGATTAACAAGTTTTGACTAGTTGAATACGTAGACTTCTCAAGTAAAATACTTTCTAAATCTATGGTTCCTCAAACTGTGACACATCAAAATTAGCTAAAGGCTGGGCAAGGTGGTGCATAACTATAATCCCAGCAACTCAGGAGACTGAGGAAAAAAGATCACAAGTTCAAGGCCAGGCTGGGCAAATTAGCAAGACCCTGACTCAATTTTTTAAAAAGGTAGCTAGGTATGTAGCAAGTGGCAGAGTGCTTATCTAGCATGTGTAAGACCCCAGGTTCAATCTCTAGCACACACAAAAAGTTACCTATAGAACATATTTAAATATCCCCAGGCCCCAGCATGGGGTATTTAGTTCTGTGGGTCTAGGTTAGTGCTCCATGATCTTTGTTTTAATATGTATTCAGGCAATTAGCTTTGGCAAATAACACTATAGACAACCCAATTAAGTATAATCAAATTTAATTTTAAAATATATTTTTAGTTGTCAAAGGACCTTTGTTTTATTTATTTATATGTTGTGCTGAGAATCAAACCCAGTGCCTCACACATGCTAGGCAAGTAGTCTACCACTGAGCTACAACCCCAGCCCACTACAATCAAATTTAAAATGTCTACTTCACATACGGACAACATGGTTCAATTATTTATTCATTTATCTTAATTTTTTCATAGTTGTAGATGAACAGCATGCCTTTATTTATCTATTTATTGGGGGGGGGGGGGGTAACCAGGGATTGAACTCAGGGACACTCAATCATTGAGCCACATACCCAGCCCTATTTTGTATTTTATTTAGAGACAGGGTCTCACTGAGTTGCTTAGCGCCTCACTTTTGCTGAGGTTGGCTTTGAACTCTCCACCTGCTTCAGCTTTCCAAGCTGCTGGGATTAGAGCTGTGTGCCATGGACCTGGCAACATGCCTTTATTTTACTTGCTTATTTTTGTATGCAGTGCTAAAGATTAAACCCAGTGCTTCACATATGCTAGGCAAGTACTCTGCCACTGAGCCACAACCACAGCCCCCAATTGTTTATTAAAGAGCAAAAACAAATAACCCATATGATACCTTACTGGGCCAGGAAGTAAACAGGCCAATTCCAAAATTCACTTGGAATTGCAATAGCCATAAAAGCCGAAGTAATCTTGAAAAAGGAACAGGTTAGAGGACCTCTCAGTTTCAAAGTTTACTAGAAAGTTATAGTGATCAAGATAGTATAAAAACAGGATTTTAAACCAATGGAATTGAATTAAGAAGTCAGAAATAAATATATATGGTCAGTTGAGTTTTGAGAAGGGTACCAAGGCCATTCAAGGGGGGAAAGAACCTTTTCAACAAATGGTGCTGGGACAATGAACATACTCATTCAAAAGAATTAATATGGACCCCCCACTTTACAACATACCCCAAAACTAATTCAGAATGTCCAAGAGAAATAAATTTTAGAGCAAAAACTATAGCACTCTTAGAATGAAAATGACTAGGCAATACTTTCTTAGATAAGACACCAAAAGCACAAGAAATCAAAGAAAGCATAGATAAACTGAACTTCCATCAAAATAAAAATCTTGTTTATAATAAACCAAGAAAGTGGAAAGTCACAAAACAGAAGAAAATATCCAGAAATCATATGTCAGTTAAGGGTCTAATATTACATAAGGGTCTAGTAATACATAAAGAATTGTTACAATTCAATAAAAAGATAAATAATTCAACTAAAAGGGAAAAGGACAGGAATAAACATTTCTCTAAAGATACACAAATGAGGGCTGTGGAGATAGCTTAGTTGGTAGAGTGCTTGCCTTACAAGCACAACGCCCTGGGTTCGATCCCCAGCACTGCCAAAAAAAAAAAAAAAAAAAAAAGATACACAAATGGTCAATAAGTTCAACATAATTAGTCATTAGGAAAATACAAATTAAAACCACAATGAGATAAGCTCAAAGAGATCACAGCACATCCACTAGAACAGCCATAATCAAAATTATGAATATAACAAGTAATGAAAAATATATGGAGAAACTGAAACTCTTATATATTACTGGTGGGAAAGTACACTTTGGAAGACAGTTTAGCAAAGTCTTACAGAACCACACATACTCTTACCATATAATCCAAATCTATGCTCCTTGGTATTTAACCAAATGAATTGAAAATTTTCATCTGTGTAGCTTTATATTCAGGACTGCCAAGACTTGGAAGCAACTGATATTCTTCTAAAGATGAATGAATAACGAACTATGGAATTTCCAAACAATGGAATATCATTTGGTAATAAAAAGAAATGAGCTACCACAGATGGACCCAGTAGCACATACCTATAATCCCAGTGGCTCAGGATGCTGAGGCAGGAAGATCATGAGTTCAAAGCCAGTCTTAGCAACTTAGTGAGGCCCAAAGAACTCAGCAAGACTCTGCCTCTAAATAAAATATAAAAAGGACTAGAGGAGTTGGGGTTGTGGCTTGCCTAGTACGTGTGAGGCACTGGGTTCAATCTTCAACATCATATAAAAATAAATAAATAAAATAAAGGCATTGTGTCCACTTACAACTAAAAAATATTTTAAAAAAAGAACTGGAGATGTAGCTCAGTCCTTAAGTGCCCCTAGGTTCAATCCCTGGTACCTAAATAAATAAATAAAAGCTAAGGTTGTAGCTCAGAGATAAAGTGTTTGCCTAGTATGTGCAAAGCCCTGGGTTCAGTTTCTGGGTTGCCTGTCTGTCTGTCTCTCTCTCTCTCTCTCTCTCTCTCTCTCTCTCTCTCTCTCTCTCTCTCTCTCTCACACACACACACACACACACAAATTCATACTAAGTACCACAGAATCAAGGAGCTTCATGTTAATATATGCTAACTTGATCATAACAAAATTTATCATTTGGCAAAAGATACTCAAACCAGGAGGATTTTTACTAATCACAGAATAGGGTTGACTATATGCAACCCAAACTAGCATGAGTATAGAAAACTTAACTAGTTCTGATGAAATGTGTAACAGTTATTTATGGAAAATCTGTACCCAATACATGACTCACTAAGGAAATAACAAAGGATATGTAATATGACAGAGATTGTGTCTCAGTCACGCTGGGAGGGAGTAAGCAACCCTCGGAGGTGTGGGTTGCCTGGAAATAAAAGTCTGAAAAAGTAATATCAAGAAATAATGCAAAAGACACAGAAAATATTTTTTTAAAGCGGGCGCTTGATGGGTGGAAAGGAAAAGACCTGATGGGTCTGATCCCAACAAAGGGGAAAAAGTCCGTGAAATCTTCATCTATAGAGGAACACACCAAAGGAATTTATTGTGAGGAGGGGTTCTTCAGGGTTAATAAGAAGTGAGAGGCTGTGGGGAAGCTGGCTTGATTGCGGACTTATTACTTGCGCAGTAATTCTTCCTCCTCCAGGCAGCTGGCGCCACAAGGCCAGTTGCTACATTGGTGCCTCGCTCTACTTCCAGGGAGTAGAGTTTGAACCCAGGGCTGTCTGAGCCAATAAATTTCGTGGGTATCACAGATTCTCTGCGCAGGACGTTTGCCAAGGCAAGGCAGGAGTCTCTGATCGATAAGATTACACCGAGAGTTCTCCGAGGGGCACATCTGAGCTTAGAGATGGTTCAGACAGGCCCACAGTTCACTCACGGCTTAACAATTCTGAATCACGAATAGCACCACCTCACTCGACAGTTCACACTCACTGTTTAATGAACTTGAAACCAAACCCTACCCACATTACAACAATGGGTGTTACAGCAGATCCTATTTATAAAAGCAAGGCAAGTGAGTTCTAGCTTACATTTTAGAGAACAAACAGGATAGCAAAATAGCAAAGACATCAATTAAGAAACCAATATTTCCCATTAAGAAGGTAGCTTATGAATGTTTGTGTATGTGTGTGCATATATATATATATGCACACACACAATTACTTTGTACTTGAACTTACAGGGAAAACAATGGGAAGAATAATTACCCAATTTTAAAATCACCTACATTTGGGTAGAAAAAAAAAAAACTTTTATGTCAGCAGGTAACAAGGTGGTAAAATACAGTCTTCATTAATGGATTGAAAAAGACTAGTTTTTGTGGAGCATGGAGTCTGTTACAAATAAGAAATAACATAAATAACAATTTAGGTTGGTGGAGACGTAGGTATAAGGGTGACCAAGTTGTCTATGTTTGCCCAGGATTTCTCTAATTTTTCTTAATCCTGGACAAACTGGACATTTGTTGATCCTATTATGTATATGGGTACTACAGTCTGTCTGTCTTCTCCAAAATTCATGTTAAACCTTAAACACCAACGCAGCAGTATTAAGAAATGCAGACTTTGGGCAGCGATTAGACCCAAAATGAGGGTGCTGCACTCAGAAATTTTAGTCACTTATCTAAAAGATCCTTTTCTCCTACATCTCTAACCTGGGAAACTGGAAGGCAGGGAGACTGCTCCACATAGTCACTCAGAAACCCAGCCTGATGGCAGTTCTGCCATATAAATTATGTCATTAGGAACATATGTTCCCTCTCACATATCACAAGGTAAGGGGAAAAGAAGAGGGAAAAGGCATACTGGCTCTTAAGTGTCAGCCTAGAAGTGACAAAAATCACTTCTACTCTTTTTACATTGGTAGGACTAGTCATGTAGCCCTGCCTAAACATAATTTCTTATGAGCCCAGAAAGGAGAGAAGAATTAAACTTGAATAAGCATTAGTCATTTCTATCACAGGTGTTTACCAGTCTAGAGCAGCTCAGCTTCAGTGGCAAAAAGAACAATTCAGTAAAAGATAGGAAACACAAAGATAATGGGATCACATAATGGAAACAGGAAACTTATGAGAGAGCAACTGTGGTTTCTTGATGAGATAGGCAATATTAAGAAGTCCAATCTGACTATACCATGCAAAATATATGATGAGAAGACACAAATGAAGGAGAAAAATTGGGAAACATGGCAATCATTTAATTTTGAGGCAATTCCCACAAGAATGATGGGAGAACCATAACAAAATTGGGACAGATGGTAAAAATTGCCAAAGAAAGGGTATGTTAGTCAACTTTTCATCTCTATGACCAAAATACCTGACAAGAATAACTTTTTTTTTTTGCGTTTATAGTTTTTTTTTTTTTTATTGTAAACAAATGGGATACATGTTGTTTCTCTGTTTGTACATGGTGTAAAGGCATACCATTTGTGTAATCATAAATTTACATAGAGTAATGTTGTTTGATTCATTCTGTTATTTTTTCCCTTCCCCCCACCCCTCCCACCCTTCTTTACCCTCTATACAGTGCTTCCTTCCTCCATACTTGCCCCCCTCCCTAACCCTAACTCTAACCCTAACACTAACCCTTCCCTCCCCCCCACTTTGTGTCATCCTCCACTTATTAGCGATATCATTCATCCTTTGGCTTTTTGAGATTGGCTTATCTCACTTAGCATGATATTCTCCAATTTCATCCATTTGCCTGCAAATGCCATAATTTTATCATTCTTCATGGCTGAGTAATATTCCATTGTGTATATATATATATACACCACAGTTTCTTTATCCACTCATCAATTGAAGGGCATCTAGGTTGGTTCCACAGTCTGGCTATTGTGAATTGAGCAGCTATGAACATTGATGTGGCTGTATCTCTGTAGTATGCTGATTTTAAGTCCTTTGGGTATAGGCCAAGGAGTGGGATAGCTGGGTCAAATGGAGGGTTCATTCCAAGTTTTCTAAGGAATCTCCACACTGCTTTCCAGAGTGGCTGCACTAATTTGCAGCCCCACCAGCAATGTATGAGTGTACCTTTCTCCCCACATCCTCGCCAACATCTGTTGTTGCTCGTATTCTTGATAATCGCCATTCTAATTGGGGTGAGATGGAATCTTAGGGTGGTTTTGATTTGCATTTCTCTTATTACTAGAGATGTTGAACATTTTTCCATATGTTTGTTGACTGCTTGTAGATCTTCTTCTGTGAAGTGTCTATTCATTTCCTTAGCCCATTTGTCGACTGGATTATTTGAATTCTTGGAGTAGAGTTTTTTGAGTTCTTTATAGATTCTGGAGATTAGTGCTCTATCTGAAGTATGATTGGCAAAGATATTCTCCCACTCTGTAGGCTCTTTTTCGCATTGCTGATAGTTTCCTTTGCTGAGAGAAAGCTTTTTAGTTTGAATCTATCCCAGTGGTTGATTCTAGCTTTTATTTCTTGTGCTATGGGAGTCCTGTTAAGGAAGTCTGATCCTAGACCAACAAGGTGAAGATTTGGACCTACTTTTTCTTCTATAATCTGCAGGGTCTCTGGTCTGATTCCGAGGTCCTTAATCCATTTTGAGTTTAGTTTCGTGCATGGTGAGAGATATGGGTTTAGTTTCATTCTGTTGCATATGGATTTCCAATTCTCCCAGCACCATTTGTTGAAGAGGCTATCTTTTCTCCATTGCATATTTTTGGCACCTTTGTCTAGTATGAGAAAATTGTATTTATTTGGGTTTGTGTCCGTGTCCTCTATTCTGTACCATTGATCTACCTTTCTATTTTGGTACCAATATCATGCCGTTTTTGTTACTATTGCTTTGTAGTAGAGTTGAAGATCTGGTATTGCAATACCCACTGTTTCACTCTTCCTGCTAAGGATTGCTTTAGCTATTCTGGGTTTCTTATTCTTCCAGATGAATTTCATAATTGCTTGCTGTAAGGTACGTCAAGAATAACTTTTTTAAAAAAATATATATTTGTTACAATTGACAATACAATTGTTATTGTCAATGGATCTTTTATTTATTTATATGTGGTGCTGAGTATCAAACCCAGGGCCTCAGACATGTCAAACAAACACTTTGGCACTGAGCCACAACTCCAGCCCCACAAGAACAACTCTGAGAAAGAAAAGTTTCACAGTTTCAGAGATCTCAAGTTTCAGAGATCTCAGTCCATGGTCAGTCAACTCCATTGTTCGAGGTCTGAGGTGAGGCAAAACACCATGGCAGAAGGGCATGGTGGAGGAAAGCTTCTCAGCTCATAGCAGCCAGAGAGCAAAAAGGGGAGGCAGAGAGAAGAGTAGTGTGCAAAATAAACGAGGGACAAGAACTATATCTTTATAGTCCAAGGGTATGCCCCCAATGACCTACTTCTTCTAGCCATGTCACACCTGCCTATACTTACTACCCAGTAGTCCATTCAAATTATTAATCCACCAAATGGATTAATCCACTGATGAGGTGATTGCTCTCATAATCTATTTGTGGAGGGGGGGTGTACTGGGGACGGAATTCAAGGGCACTTAACCAGTGAGTCACCTCCCCAGCCCTTTTAAAAAATTTTTTTTTTTTTTTTTTTTTTGAGACAGGGTCTTGCCGAGTTGCTTAGGGCCTCACTAAGTTGCTTAGAAATTGCAATCTTCCTGCCTCAGCTTCCCAAGCTGCTGACATCTCATAATCTATTGATTTCACCTTTGACTATTTCTGCATTGCACTGAGGATAATACTTGCAAACAATGAGCTTTTCTGGGGGACATTTCTAGATCCAAACAGTAAGTGCTTAAAGGATGGTTCCTGTTTTAAGCCTGGATAATAAAATATATCATTAACAAATTACTGTAAAAATGGGGGCTAAAATCAGGGCAGTGGCACACATATCTATAAACACAGCAACTCAGGCTGAGGCAGGAGGATCTCAAGTTTCAGGCCAACCTTGGCAAGACAGAGAGACCTTGTTTTAAAAAGGGGGAAAAAATGTGTGATGGGGCTGGCTTAAAGGAAAAGATGTCAAACTAAGTTCTAGACCTATGTTGTCTATTGTATATTGGTTTCTACTGTAGCTAGGGGCCACATGTGGTTTTTAAAGTTTAAATAAAAATTATATAATTTTAAATTTCCATGTATTCACATTTCAAATACTGTCACCTTGTCACATTACTGCAATACAGAACAGTACAGATATCAAACATGAGCATCACTGTGTGAAGTTCTAATAAATAGTGATTTTTCTAGGCCACTTAGGCTACAAAAAGGGGAAGGTTTTAGAAAGATAAATAAAACTGGACACTAGGACAGTAAAGTATAAGAAGTCTGTAAGTCATTAAAGGACTGCTCTGTTCATGTTCTGAAGAAAGCTTGATGACTACCTTTTACCAGAAGATACTGGTAAACATTCTAAATGACCTTCAGTAAGGAAATCAAATAAACTGTCATACTTCCACAAGTAATAAATGGTGCTATTTTCATACAATGAAATGCATGCCAACATTAAAAACAATGTAGATATTCATTTATTGACAGGAACACATTCAGATGTTAATTTTTTAAATGTTGCAAAACAGCACATCTCATTTTTATAAGATACAAATTAAGATTTATATATTAAAATCTAAAAACACTTATGAAAATGTTAACATTTCAAAATATCAGTTACAAGATTATAAGCTTTCCTTTCTTTTTACTTTTAGAAATACCTACCAATATATGTGTTACATGTTATAATAAAAAATGTTTTAATTAAAAAAAGATTGATGAATGTAAATAATAAGAAGACCAATATGGACTTACAATGAAAGAAATACCATTCGGTTTTCTGTCCAAATGAACACGCTCCTAAAAAATAATCTGAAATAAAGTGTTCCTTACACTGATGTATCATAGATCAGCAAACTACAACGGTTGGGCCAAAACTGGCTTGTTTCATGAGTTTGTGCTGTCCATCAACTAAGAATGGTTTTAACATTTCTAATGGTTGAAAAACAAATAAAAAATTATATTTCCTGCTGCGTGCCGTGGCGCATACCTGTAATCTCAATAGCTCTGGAGGCTGAGGCAGAAGGAGGATCTGAGTTCAAAGCCAGTCTCAGCAACTTAGTGAGGCACTTAGGAACTCAGCAAGACCCTTTCTTTAATAGAATATTTTAAAAAGGGCTGGGGATGTGGCTCAGGGGTTAAGCACCCCTGGGTTCAACCCTCAGTACCTTCCCCCAAATCATATTTCCTAACATAAAAAATTACAGGAGAGGCAGGAGTATAACTCAGTGGTAGAATCCTTGCACAAAAGCCAGCAACAAAACAAAAACAGGAAATTGAGAGACCACAAATAAAATCTAATAGGAACACACTCATGCTTATTCATTCATATGCTGCCTATGGCTGTTTTTGTGCTAGCAGATGAACAGCTGTAACACAGACAGTAGGTGGTGCTTTCATAGCTTCAAACTGCTGCTTCGCTCACCACAAACTGAAGTGACATAGTTATAACTATGCAGCATTTCAGTTGCCATGCAAAGTATCATACCACAACTTTTCCATTTATTTCACCTGTGCACAACATTGTGTTAAGACAGGAAATGAGAAAAACTGACAATTTAAATTCCTGCTGTTAAGGCACAGTAGAATATAGATTATTCTGTTATCAGATTAGATGGCAAAGTATGATGTTTACTGAAAAAATAGAATATAAATATTGATATTACCAGAAAATAAGCATTCATCTAAATATTCCGAACTCATAGGAAACCAACAATCATGAAACTCATGGGAAATGAACAATCATAAGAATAAGAATGTTAAAAATAAATTGTTGTGGGGCTGGGGATATAGCTCAGTTAGTAGAGTGCCTCACATGCATAAGCCTCTGGGTTCAATCCCCAGTACCACAAAAAAATAAAAATTAAAAACAAAATAAATTGTTGATATTAGTGCATCAAAGCAGTGATTCTTCATTAAAAAAAAGTGAAAATAAGATCAAAACGAAAGTTAAATTTCAAAATGGTTCAGCTGTTAGTTATGTAAGGAGAACCATTTACTGATGTTGAGTTGATTACATCATATTAGATTCCCTTGGGCCACAACAGAATTAAACTAGATATCAATAACAGGAAGATTGCTGGAAATAAATTCCCCCAAATACTTGGATATTAATCAGTGCACCTCTGAGCAACTCAGAGGTCAAAGAAAAATCTCAAATAAAAAATGTTTTGAACTGAATGAAAAGAAAAACAGCTTATCAAAATCTGTAGGATGCAGCAGAGGCAGAACATAAAGGGAAATTTGTAGTGTTAACTGCATATTTCAGAGAAGAAAGATATAAAATCATTTAAATAGGTTTCCACCTCTGGACTCTAAATAAGAAGAGCAAATTAAATCCAACATGAGCAGAAAAAAAAATTTTAAAAATTGAAGAAATCATTAAATTGTGAATATAAAATCTACACAGAAACATCAATGAAAACAAAACCTAGTTCATTAAAAAGATCAATAAAAAAAGAAAGGGGGGCTAGGGTTATAGCTCAGTGGTAGAGCGTCTGCCTTGCACATGTGAGGCACTGGGTTCAATCCTCAGCACCACATAAAAATAAGTAAAGGGATTATGTCCATGTACAATTAAAAACATAAAAATAAAAGAAAGGGGATTTCACAACAAATCTCATTAATATAAGAACAAGGAACAATTCTATGCCCACAAATTTGAGACCCTAAATGAAACAGATTCATTTCCTTAAAGGATACAATCTACCAAAACATACGAAGAGATAGACAACTGAAACAGACGTGTATTTATTAAAGAAATGGAATCACTAGTTAATAATCTTCCAAAACAGAAAGTACCTGGCAGTAAGTTCGACCAAACATTTATGGAAGAAATTATACCTATTCTCTACAATCTCTTTCAGAAGGCAGAAGCAGAGGAAATATGTCCTAATTTGTTTTATGAAGCCAGCATTACCCAAATACTAAAACCAAAGGCTATACAAAAGAAAGCTGCAGACCCATATTTTTCATAAACTCAAGATGCAAAAAGTCCGCAAAAGAACATTAGGAAATCCAGTCCAATGAAGTATAAAAAAGAATCATAAAGTGGAATTTATCCCAGGTATACAAGACTGGGTCAACATTCAAAAATTAATGTAACAGGGCTGGGGATATAGCTCAGTTGGTAGAGTGCTTGCCTTGCAAACATAAGGCCCTAGGTTCGATCCCCAGCACGGAAAAAAAAAAAAAAAAAAAAAGAAATTAATGTAATCCACCCATCAATAGGCTAAAAGAAAAATCATATCACAGTCAGGTGTGGTGCTTACTCCTATAATATCAGTGACTTGGGAGGCTGAGACAAGAGGATTAGAAGCTCAAGAGTTCAGCCTTGGCAACTTAGACCCTCTCCAACTTAGTGAAACTCTGTCTCAAAATTAAAAAATAAAAAGGGCGGGGGATGTAGCTCAGTGGTACAGTGTCCCTGGGTTCAATCTTCAATACTCTGGGCAGGGACGGGGGGAATCACAGAACCATACATAGGCAGAAAAAAGCATTTTATAAAACCCAATACCTATTCATGACAAAAACAATCAGTAAACTAGGAATACAGAGAACATTTTTCAACTTGATAAAGAATATCTTAAAAAACCCTACAGCTAATATGACATTAATTGGAAATATGCTGTTTAACTGATTGTGGAAGCCAGTACTTTATGGCTATGGAGAATTCAAGGGTGGGTGGAGGGTGGGGAATCAGATAGAAGGAATGTTACCTCAAAGATTTTCATGTTTTACATATTAAAAATAACCTGAAGTGGGGGGGGGGGGACTCTACAGCTAACATACTTAATGGTGAGAAAATAGAAAGCTTTTCTCACTGAAATCAGGAATGAGGTACGAATGTTCCATCTTCCACTCCTTTTCAACATCATACTGAAATTCTTGTGAATGGAGTAAGATATAAAAAGGAAGTAAAGCATAAAGATTGGGAAGGAAAAAATAAAACTTTTTGTTCACAGATGACATGTTTGCCTATATTGAAAATCTTAAAGAACTTTCCAAAACAAAAAAATTAGTCAAAACAACAAAACTGGAACTAGTGATTACAGCAAAGTTGCAAGATACATTAATATGTCAAATGCTTTTATATGTCTAGAAATGAGCCAGTGGAATTTGAAATTAAAAAATCAGAATACTATTTATACCAGCACACCCCAAAATATACAAATATAAATTTAACAAAATATGTATAAGGTTTATAAGAGAGAACCTACAACAGTGATGAAAACAAGTCAATGATGAACTAAGTAAATGGATAAGAAAACACAATATTACTGTTATAGTTTGGATCTGAAATGTCTCCCAAAGGCTCATGTGTTGAAGGCTTGGTCCTTAACGCAGCAATGTTCAGAGGTGGGGCTTTTGGACGAAGATTGATCATGAGGGCTCAAACCTCATTAGTGGATTAATCCACAGATGGATTAATAATCTGATAGCATTATTGGGAGATGGTAGAAACAGCAGGAGGAGGGGCCTAGAGGGGTCATTAGGGAGTGCCCTGGAAGGGTTAATTTTATTCCCAGCCCCTTCTTCTGTTTCTGCTTTCCCCCTGCCATGAATTAAGTAGCTTTGCTATGCCACACCCTTCTGCCATGTTGTACTATTTCATCACAGACCTAGAAGCAATGGGACCAGCACACCTTGGACTGAAACTATGAGGCAAAATAAATCTTTCCTCTTCTAAGTTGATTTTATCAGGTCTTCTGTCCCCCACACCTCTGTCAAAAAGATACTAACACAATTGTCAAGGCTTTAGTTCTTCTCAATTTGATCTATAGATTAAATACAATGCAAATCAAAATTCCAGCAGGTTATTTTCTGGATACTAACAAGATGATTCTAAAGTGTATAGGGAAAGGCAAAAAACCCAGAATACCCAACACAATTTTGAAGGACAAGAACACAGTTGGAGAAGACAATTCATACTACCAGACTTCGAACCTTGCTATAAAACTACAGTAATTAAGACGGGGTGGGAGATCCATGATGACGGACTAGAGGGAGGCTGCCTTCCTTGTCACTCTGTTAACTCGGGTTTCAAGCAGAGGATATGTTTCCTGATGAGGCACTTTTCCCGTTTATCAACCCCTGCTGTTTACCCCATCTGTCTACTATAATCACCTGCAGTCTGCCAGCATATTGACACATTTTTGAGAGCAGAATGCTTATTGTCAGGCGCCTATCATCTGCCATTTGCCTGCCTCTTGCCTGTCCATTGCCTGCCTTTCACCTATCCATCACCCACTGCCTGAGGTTGACCTACCCATCCTCCTGTCCCACAGTAGTCAGCAAACTGACCGCAGACAGCCAGTGGAGCACCAGCTTCCGGCTGTTGCCTGGAAGTTCACTGTAACAGTACCTGCAGGTTTGGTTACACATGGCTGCCACCATTTTGAGATAACAGGCAGGCCCTGTAGGACCCCTGGCCCAACTGACTGAGGCCCGTCTCCAGGTCCCTAAGTTGACCAATCACTCCCTGCCTCTGGGGCCCTCACATTGACTGACTATTCCCCGCCACCAGGACCCCCAGACCGACTGACTCTGCCCTATCACCAGACCCCCCCAGACCAAGAGATTGCACCCCACCTCCATGATCCCACAACCAGACTGCCCACATCCCACCTCCAGGACCTCCAGTCGACCACACCCACACCCCAAGCAGCAGCTTCCCATTTGCAAAAACATTTGGAAGCCAGTGTGGCCATCTTGGATAATCCTGGAAGCCGTAACTCCGATCATTAGGTGGACAAATCCCATTCTGAGACACCTGCTGGAGACTTGAAGCTCATCATCAGGTACCTCTCATACATCAGGCTACTGAAGACTGGAGGTTTGACTGTTATAGTGTAGATTGTCTTTTATCTACATATTGAAAAATTCTAAGTTTTTATTTCTTTACTTTTCTCGCTCTCTTTTCCTTTTGTTTACCTGTTCCCTAGAGTCTCTTTCTCCCTTTTCTCATGCTAACAACCAACTTCTGTTGATTATACTATCTATTATCTAGAACTTCTATATATTCTATATATTCTTTTCTTATCCCATCAACAGCTACATCCTACATCCACATCCTCTTTGGCCTCCATTAGAAACTGCAGACCTTATTACAAATCTATTTGTTAAACTGAAGATAATAATTGAACTCATTCTGTTTATTACGACAATTTTGTTCTTGTCCTCATAGGGGTTATTTGGTTTAGGGTTGCATACTGTCTGAATTGGGCACTGCTAATATTGATCTCCCCCTTAAAGAAAAGGTTTTGGAAACCTATAGGGTCAGTATAAGCCTATAGAGGGGAAACTGCAATACCCCAGATCTGCACTGCTAGAGGGCAAGATACATGAACAACATGAAAACACAAGGGAAGAAAATGATCCAAACAAATCTGGATTCTCTATTAATAGAATCTAGTGACAGTATGGTAGAACAAATGTCAGAAAAGGACTTCAGATTATACGTGATTAAGATGATTCATGAAGCACATGATGAGATAAGAGAGCAAATGCAGGCAATAAATGATCATATCAATAAGCAGTTGAAAGAGAAACTGCAGGAAGCAAAAGATCATTTCAACAGATAGATTCTCAAAAAAAAATTCTTGAAATGAAGGAAACAATAAACTAAATAAAAAAATCTCAATGGAAAGCATCACCAACAGACTAGACCACTTGGAAGACAGAACCTCAGAAAATGAAGACGAAATATTTAATCTTGAAAATAAAGTTGCCCAAACAGAGAAGATGGTAAGAAATCATGAACAAAATCTCCAAAGAACTTTGGGACATCATGAAAAGACCAAATTTAAGAATTATCAGTATTGAGGAAGGCACAGAGATACAAACCAAAGGAATGAACAACCTACTCAATGAAATAATAACAGAAAATTTGCCAAACCTGAAGAATGAAATGGAAAATCAAATACAAGAGGCTTACAGAACACCAAATGCACAAAATCACAACAGATCCACACCAAGGCACATTATAATGAAAATGCCTAACATACAAAATAAAGATAGGATTTTGAAGGCCATGAGAGAAAAGCATCAGATTACATGTAAGGGGGAGACCAATACAGAGAGCAGCCGACTTCTCAACCCAGACTCTAAAAGCTAGAAGGGCCTGGAACAACATATTTCAAGCTCTGAAAGAACATGGTTGCCAACCAAGAATCCTATACCCAGAAAAACTAACCTTCAGATTTGAAGATGAAATAAAATCCTTCCCTGATAAACAAAAGTTAAAAGAATTTACAAATAGAAAGCCTGCACTATAGAATGTTCTCAACAAAGTATTCCATGAGGAGGAAATGAAAAACAACAATGTAGGTCAGCAAAGGAAAGAACTACCTTAAAGAAAAATCCATTCAAAGGAGAAACCAAGCCAAGTTAAAAAACAAAAATAAGCCCAAATGACTGGGAATACAAATCATATCTCAATAATAACCCTGAACATTAATGGCCTAAACTCCTCAATCAAAAGACATAGACTGGCAGAATGGATTAAAAAGAAAGACCCAACAATATGCTGCCTGCAAGAGACTCATCTCATAGAAAAAGACATCCACAGACTAAAGATGAAAGGATGGGAAAAAACCTATCACGCACATGGACTCAGTAAAAAAGCGAGGGTTTCCATCCTTATATCAGATAAAGTAGACTTCAAGTCAAAGTTAGTCAGAAGGGATAAAGAAGGACATTTCATACTGCTTAAGGGAACCATAAATAAGGAAGAAATAACGATAGTAAATATTTATGCCCCAAACAATGGTGCATCCCTGTACATCAAACAAATCCTTCTCAATTTCAGGAATCACATAGACCACAACACAATAATTCTGGGTGACTTTAATGCACCACTGTCATCACTTGATAGATCTTCCAAACAAAAAACAAACAAAGAAACCATAGAACTCAATAACACAATCAATAACTTAGATTTAATAGACATATATAGAATATTCCATCCATCAATGAGCGGATTCACTTTCTTCTCAGCAGCACATGAAACCTTCTCGAAAATAGACCATATGTTATGCCACAAAGCAGCCCTTAGGAAATGCAAAAGAATAGAGATACTGCCTTGTGTTCTATCAGATCATAATGGAATGAAATTAGAAATCAATGACAAAATAAAAATCAGAAATTACTCCAACAACTAGACACTAAGTAATATGCTATTGGATGAAACATGGATAACAGAAAACATCAGGGAGGAGATTAAAAAATTCTTAGAGGTAAATGGGAGTGATGATACAACATATCAAAATCTCTGGGACACTATGAAAGCAGTACTAAGAGGAAAATTCATTGCATGGAGCGCATTCCAGAAAAGAATAAAAAGTCAACAACTAAATGACCTAACACTACAGCTCAAAGTCCTAGAAAAAGAAGAACAGAACAACACCAAAAGTAGTAGAAGACAGGAAATAATTAAAATCAGAGATGAAAGTGAAACAAAAGAAACAATTCAAAAAATTGACAAAACAAAAAGTTGGTTCTTTGAGAAAGTAAACAAAATAGACAAACCCTTAACCACACTAACAAAGAGAAGGAGAGAGAAAACCCAAATTACTAGAATTCGTGATGAAAAAGGAAACATCACGATAGACACCACTGGAATACGTAACATAATGAGAAGCTACTTTGAAAATCTATATTCCAACAAAATAGAAAGATACTGCAGACATTGACAAATTTCTAGAGAAATATGCTCCTCGCAAACTGAACCAGAAGGACATACACAATTTAACAGATCAATATCAAGCAATGAAATAGAAGAAGCCATCAAAAGCCTACCATCCAAGAAAAGCCCAGGGCCAGGTGGCTTCTCAGCCGTGTTCTACAAGACCTTCAAAGAAGAACTCATTCCAATACTTCTCAAAGTATTCCAGGAAAAAGAATAGGAAGGAACCCTACCAAATTCATTCTATGAAGCTAATATCACCCTCATACCTAAACCAGGCAAAGCCACATCAAGGAAAGAAAATTTTAGACCACTATCCTTGATGAATATAGATGCAAAAATCTCTAACAAAAATCCTAGCAAACCACATCCAAAAACATATTAAGAAGATAGTGCACCACGATCAAGTGGGGTTCATTCCAGGAATGCAAGGATGGTTCAACATCCATAAATCAATAATGTAATCCATCATATCAGTAGACTTAAGCATAAGAATCATATGGTTATTTCAGTTGACATGGAGAAAGCGTTCAACAAAATACAACACCCCTTCATGCTCAAGACACTAGAAAAAATAGGGATAGTAGGAACATACCTGAACATTGTAAAGGCTATTTATGCTAAGCCCACAGCCAACATCATTCTTTTTTTTTTTTTTTTTTTGGCGGTGCTGGGGATTGAACCCAGGGCCTTGTGCTTGCAAGTCAAGCACTCTACCGACTGAGTTATCTCCCCAGCCCTCCAACATCATTCTTAATGGAGAAAAACTGAAAGCATTCCTTTTAAAAAATGGGAACAAGACAGGGATGTCCTCTTTCACCACTTCTATTCAACACTGTCCTCGAAACTCTAGCCAGAGCAATTAGGCAGACTAAAGAAATTAAAGGGGTACGAATAGGAAAAGAGGAACTTAAGCTGTCACTATTTGCTGATGACATGATTCTATATTTAGAGGATCCAAAAACTCCTCTAGAAAACTTCTACACCTCATCAATGAATTCAGCAAAATAGCAGGATATACAATCAACATGCATAAATCTAAAGCATTTTTATACATAAGTGATGAAACATCTGAAAGGGAAATGGGAAAAACAACTCAATAGCCTCAAAAAAATAAAATACTTGGAAATCAATCTAACCAAAGATCTATACAATAAAAACTACAAAACATTGAAGAAAGAAATTGAGGAAGACCTTAGAAGATGGAAAGATCTCCCATGTTCTTGGATAGGCAGAATTAATATTATCAAAATGGCCATACTTCGAAAGGCGCTATACAGATTTAATGCAATTCGAATTAAAATCTCTATGACATTTCTCATAGATACAGAAAAAACAATCATGAAATTCATCTGGAAGAACAAAAGACCCAGAATAGCCAAAGCAATCCTGGGCAGGAAGAGTGATGCAGGAGGTATCACTATACCACACCTTAAACTGTACTATAGGGCAGTAGTAACAAAAACGGCATGGTACTGCACCAAAATAGACAGGTAGATCAATGGTACAGGATAGAAGACATCGAAACATACCCACATAAGTACAGTTATCTCACACTAGACAAAGGTGCCAAAAACTTACAATGGAGAAAAGATAGCCTCTTTAACAAATGGTGCTGGCAAAACTGGAAATCCATATGCAGAAAAATGAAATTAAACCCCTATCTCTCACCCTGTACAGAACTCAACTCAAAATGGGTCAAGGGTCTAGGAATTAGACCTGAGACCCTTCACCAAATAGAAGAAAAAGTAGGTTCGGATCTTCATCACATTGGCTTAGGACCAGACTTCCTTAACAAGCGCAAGAAATAAAAGCAAGAATCAATAAATAGGATAGATTCAAATGAAAAAGTTTTTTCTCAGCACAGGAAACAATCAATAATGTGAAAAGAGAGCCTACAGAGTGGGAGAAAATCTTTTCCACACACACTTCAGACAGAGCACTCATCTCCAAAATTTATAAAGAACTTAAAAAATACACCAAAATACAAGAACCCTATCAATAAATGGGCTAAGAAAATGGGCAGACACTTCACAGAAGAAGATATACAGGTGATCAACAAATATATGAAAAAGTTCTCATCATCCCTAGTCATTAGAGAAATGCAAATTAAAACCACCCCAAGATTTCATCTAACTCCAATTAGAATGGCTATTATCAAGAATATAAACAATAAGAAGTGTTGGCGTGGATGTGGGGGAAAAGGCACACTCATACATTGCTGGTGGAGTTGCAAATTGGTGTAGCCACTCTGGAAAGCAGTATGGAGATTCCTAAGAAAGTTTGGAATGGACCCACCAATTTGACCCAGCTACCCCACTCCTCGGTTTATACCCAAACAACTTAAAATCAGTATACTACAATGATGCAGCCACATCAATGTTCATAGAAGCTCAATTCACAATAGCTAGATTGTGGAACCAACCCAGATGCCCTTCAATTGATGAATGGATAAAGAAACTGTAGTATATATACACAATGGAATATTACTCAGCCATAAAGAAGAGTAAAATTATGGCATTTGCTGGTAAATGGATGAAGTTGGAAAATACAATGCTAAATGAAATAGTCCAAGCCCAAAAACCAAAGGCAGAATGTTTTCCCTGTAAGTGCATGACAATATATAATGATGGAGGGTGGCAGGGGGAAGAGAAGAATGAAGGAAATTTGGATGGTGTAGAGAAAAAAGGGGTGGGAGGGGGTGGGAATGGAAAAACAGTAGAATGAAACAGACAGCATTACCCTGTGTATATGTATGATTACGTGAATGGTGTGAATCTACATTGTGTACAACCACAGAAATGAAAAGTTGTACCCCATTTGTTTACGATGAATCAAAATGTGTCTTTAAAAATAAAAAATATTTTAATAAAAAAAAAAAAAAAAAGGATGGTACTGGTGAAAGAATAGGCAAAAATATCCAATAGAATAGAACACAGAGCCCAGAAACACACTCTTACAAATATGGGCAATGAGGCTGAAGAACTGTAAAGCACTTGACTCATATGTGATGCCATAGGTTTGACTCCCCAGCACTGCACTCAATCAATCAAGCAGCAAATCTTTGACTAAAGAGTAATGGAGAAAAGATAGTCTTAACAGGTGGTACTAGAACAACTAGAAATCCACATATAAAAAAGGAATCTAAACACAGACCTTACTCCCTTCACAAAAATTAGCTCAGACAGCTTGGTGTGGTGGTGCACGCCTATAACCCCAGCAACTCAGGAGGCTGAGGCAGGAGGATCACAAGTTTAAGTATAACCTCAGCAACTTTGTAAGGCCCTAAGCAACTTAGTGATACCCTGTCTCAAAATAAAAAAAATAAAAAAGGGCAAGGGCTGTGACTCAGTGGTAAAGCATTCCTAGGTTAAATCCCCCAGTACCAAAACAAAACAAAAACAAAAAAATTAATTAAGAATGGATCTCAGAGTCAAATATATAATGCAAATCTTTTTATATATGTTTCTAGAAGTTTTATATATAACTTCTAGAAAATAATATAGGAAAAAAACAGATGACCAAGGGCTTGACAATGAGATTTTAGATAAAAACAAAAATATGATGCAAGAAGGAAAAATCTGATAAGCTGAATTTCATTAAAATTACATTTTCTGCTCTGGAAAGACACTGCCAAAAGAATGAAAAGACAAGCCAGAGACAGGGAAAAAATATTTGCAACAGACATATCTCATCCAAAATCTACAAAGAGGGCGGGATATAGCTCACTTGCTATATGAAAATCTACAAAGAGTGCTTGTCTGGGTTTTATTCCCAGCACCGCAAAAAAAAAACAACTCTCAAAACTCAATAATAATAACAACTAAAAAATGAGCCAAAGAGTTTAATTTTTGTGATGGATGTAAAGTCACCAAAGATATACAGATGGCAAATAAACATAAGAAAAAATATTTCACATCTTATGTTATTGGAAAAATACAAATCAAACAGTGATATACCACTGCATGCCTATTAGAATGGTCAAAATTCAGAATACTGGCTGGGCATGGTGGTGCCCATCTGTAATCTCAATCTACTCAAGAGGCTGAAGCAGAAGGATGGCAAGTTTGAGGCCAGTCTGAGCAACTTCATGAGACCCTGCCTCAAAATAAAAACGACAGGAAATGTAGCTCAGGGATATAGTGCATGCATGAGGCCCTGGGTTCAATCCTTAGTACAGCGAAAAAGAAAAAAAAAAAAATTGGAACACTGACATCATCAAATGTTGATTAACTAGGTGAGAACAAAAAATATTCTTGGTTTCTTACAAAACTAATCATATCCTTACCATATGATCTACCAAGTCTACAACTTCATATTTATTCAAAGAAGCTAAAAACTTACACCTACACAAAAATCTGCACAGAGATGTAGCTTTATTCAGAACTGCTAAAATCTGTAAGCAACCAAGGTATCCTTCAGCAGGAGACTCTGGATGATAATGATGTATAAAGCAAATGTAGATTCAATAACTGCAACAAATGTTTAGCACTCTGGAGGAAGATGTTGATAAAAGAGGAGGCTACGCATATGTGAGTACAGAGGATATTGGGAAATGTCTGTACCTATAACTCAATTTTGCTATAAACTAAAACTGTTCTAAAGAGTAAAATCTGTTAAGTAAAAAATGATTATTTAACATCACTACTCTTCTGGAGAGAACAGTTGCTCAACCTGTTGAGTACAGTGGGAATAAAATCAATTGTCAGCTAAAATATAAAGCAAACAATATTGAATGGTTTTCCTTGGTTCTTGATGTACTGAGAGTTGTCTACTTGCTCCTGAACTGTTGTTTATTCAAGAAGACAAAGCCAAATTTGAAGTGACTGAAGAATGGGCACAGTCAGTGAAAATATTTTCAAAGAAATTGGGTAAACACTAATGCACTAATGCAAAATGGAATTTGCAAAGATGGATAGTAGTAAAAATATATGTGGACCAGAGAAAGGCTTATTAACTGGACAAATTTACAAATATTATGAAAATGCAAGGTGTTTAAAGCTATGATTATTCCTTGTATTTTTCATCAGTAGATAAAATGTAGAAAATGTTGATGATTTTTTTTCTTTTTGTACCAGTGATTGAACCCAGGGGCGCTTAACCACTGAGTCACATCTCCAGGCCTTTTTATATTTTGTTTAAAGACAGGGTCTTGCTGAGCTGCTCAGGGCCTCAATAAGTTACTGATGCTGGCTCTGAACTCACGATCCTCCTGCCTCAGCCTCCCAAACTGTTGGGATTACAGGTGTGCACCACCACACCCAGCCCATTAGTGATTTTTAACAGTGAACTTCACAGGTTCACGTAGATTTGACCATCATCATACCAATGAAGTTTTGTCAGGAAAAAGAAGCTTGATATCCTGACACACCTTGCAGTTAAACATTTTATTGCAATTTTTTAAAGTTTGTTTTGAGGCTGGGGATCAAACCAGGGCCTCACACATGCTAAGCATGCTCTCTACTACTAAACTATACCCCTATTCCCTATTGAAATTTTAGAGCTAAAAATGAGAAATGAAATTTTTCTGAATAGGAAGAACCACCCTTAACTACTATTATCAAACAATACTCTGGAAATTAATTCCATGTAGACCTGAAAATATTGTTAATGAACACAATCTAAAATTATAAGGCCTATTATCTGCCAACCCTTCCCAGGATAATATTACTAAGAATTAATCAATGACACACATGTTGGACTGTGTCCTCCCTGTTGAGTCCTCAGGTTAAGAAAGCAGATACACTCAGGGATATACTAACTCCTGGCTCATACAGTAGTGCAAGTACTGTTCCCTAATATTTAAGTTCACATTCCACAGATGATAGTCATGAACCCATCCTTACAATCAAAGAGATGGCACTATCCCTAAAAGATAAACAGATAAGTTTGAATGTCCCTTCATGAATAGTAATAGATAATAAACTGCCCTCTAATTATAACCTGTCTGAAGAAGGAGGAATATGTATGGTTTCCAACATATCCTACTGACCTTGGATTAATACTACTGATCCAGAGAAACAATTTGTACATGCTAAGGAAAAGAAGCACAGTAGTTTTCTCTTCTTTCTTCAACACTGTCTTCTTTTTTGGAGGGATTGAACCTGGTGTCCTTAAATACGGAACTACATTCCTAGTCCCTTTTTTTTTTTTTAAATTCTGAGAGAGTTTCACTAAGTTGCTTAGGACCTCACCAAGTTCCTGAGGCTTGCCTTGAACTTGTGATCCTCCTCCTGCCTCTAAAAGAGATCCCAGAGAGTTGCCTCTCCCCTTTCAAGATGTGACGTTATGGCAAAAAAGACAAAGGCAGCAGCCTATGAATCAAGAAGCAGGTCCTCACTCAGATACCAAATGTGCCACCACCTGAATCTTGGACTTCCCAGCCTCCAGAACTGTGAGAAATAAACCTGTTATTTATAAGCCACACTGTCTATGGTTGTAGTAGACTGGGCAGACTAAATCAGAAAACTGGTACCAAGCCCAGCATGGTGGCACAGGATTATAATCCTGGCAGCTTGGGAGGCTAAGGCAGGAGGATCACAAGTTCAAAGTCAGCCTCAGCAAATTAGTGAGTCCCTAAGCAATTTATTGAGACCCTGTCTCAAAATAAAAATAAAAAGGGTTGGGAATATAGTTCAACAGTAAATTATCCCTGGGGATATTTGGTTGAGGAGGAAATATCTGATGGAACAGGCTGGTTCTTCTTAACTGTTTATAGTACAATGCAATAGGACAGAAATGATTTAAAAAGATGGAATTGTAGCACTTGCTTTGGTGGCACACATACTAAAATTGGAATGATAGATAGAATTATTCATCAAAAAGGAAGCAGAATGTAAAGATTTGGGAAATCCTCAATTTATCCATATTGAAAAAAAATGAGAAAGTTTGTTTGGAAAGAACATTAAGGTTGTGGCCAGAAACCACTTAATAAGGACACTAGTATGGATGAACCATCTCAACAGAATCAAGGTACTATTTTCCAAGACAATGAAAAAGAACCCCAAAGGCAATTTAGAATTCATTAGGATTACCCTTTCGCATTGCAGCCCCAGAGTTCAAGGGCCCTGGGGAAAGCAATTTCAAAGAGGGACCTCTGGTCCTGCTCAATTCTCCTTATTTTGCAGGCTGTTTCTGTGTGAGCATCAGTCACCCTCGGTGCAGTTCCAGCAAGCCCTGTTGTGGCACTTAGCAAATCTATACAGGCATGGTTGCTTCCACACAGATTTTCAAAGGACAAGGCCTCCAGGCAGAATTGTGTGCTCAGGAACCCAGCCTATGGGCAGAGGGAACAGACACACAGTCACGACAAGGATAGAATTACCCAAAGCCATAAATGTTAGGGCCACTGGAAACCCTGGGAGTCTGGCAAAGGCTTCAGGGGCAGGACCCACCATCCCAATAGGTCAGGAAGATTGGAACCTCTGTCATAGTTGGTTAGAAAGCTAAGACCCCAGCTAGACTGTGTCCAGAAGGCATGATGTCTGTCCCAGCAGACTTGGAGGGTACAGTATCAAGAGCATTATTCTCAAGCATTAAGGAATACCAATGGAATATAACTGGTTGGAACTTCAGTTTAAAATTCTAATGGAATTTGACCTCCTCCGTTTTAGGCTTGCTCGGGGTCTTATCTCTCCTTTCTTCCTCCTTTTGGAAGGGGAATGCCTATCCTGTGTCTGTCATACCATTATATTTAGAAGCATTTGGTTTCATAGGTTCATAACTAGAGAGGAATTTGCCACAAGATGACCTATACCTTGAGTTTTACTCATTTCTGAATTATTTAGATGAGATATTGAATTTGGGCTTTTGAGTTGATGCTGAAAATGAGTTAAGATTGTAGAAAATACTGGGATGAGGATCCAAAATGGCGGACTAGAGGGAGGCTGCGTTCCTTGTCGCTCTGTAACGCCGGATTCAAGCAGAGGATATCTGTTTCTCGGTGAGGCAGTTTTTGCTGCTTATCGATCCCCTGCTGTTTACCCCATTTGTCTGTTGTGATCACCTGCAATCTGCCAGCATATCGACGCCTTTTTTGAGAGCAGATTGCTCACTGTCAGGCGTCTATCATCCGCCATTTGCCTGCCTCTCACCTGTCCATCACCTACCTTACCCCTATCCATCACCCAACGCTCGAGGTTCACCTCCCCGATCGTCCGACAGCTGCCAGCAGACTGACCGCAGACCGCCAGTGGAGCACCAGCTGCCTGCTGTCACCTGGAAGTTCACTGTCACAGTACCTGCAGGTTTGATCACACGTGGCCGCCGCCATTTTCCGACAACAGCCAGGCCCCGTAGGACCCCTGGCCGAACTGACTGAGCCCCATCTCCAGGATCCCTCAGCCCGACCGACCACTCCCTGCCTCTGGGGCCCTCACATCAACTGACTGCTCCCTGCTGCCAGGACCCCCAGCCTATCACTGGGAACCCAGACCGACTGATTGCACCCGACCTCCAGGATCCCACAACTACACCAAACACACTGGACCCCCAGGACCCCTGCCGGACCAACTGCACCCGTCTCCAGGACCTCTAGCTGACCACGTCCACCAGTGAGCTGCAACTCCCCATTTGCCAACACATTTGGAAGCCAGAGCAGCCATCTTGGATAATCCTGGAAGCCTTAGCTCCAATCGTGGGGTGGGACAAATCCCATCCTGAGACACCTGCTGGAGGCTTGACGCTCACTGTCAGGTACCTCTCATGCATCAGGCTACTGAACAATGGGAGGTTTCATTAGTATATGACTGTTATACAGTAGATTTTCTTTTTTCTCCTTTTTAAAAAAAAATTTAAGCTTTTATTTCTTTACTTTCTTGCTTTCTTTTCATTTTGTTTACCTGTTCCCTCAGAGTCTCTTTCTCCCTTTTTGGCATGCTAACATCCAATTTCTTTTGATTACACTCTCACCCCTTCTATTTTCTAGAACTTCTGTATATTCTTTTCTTATCCCATTAACAGCCATATTCTACATCCCTCTGCATCCTATTTGTCCTCCATTAGAAACTGCAGACCTTACTGCAAACCTGTTTGTTTTACCAAAGATAACATTTGAACTCATTTTGTTTATTATGACAATTTTGTTATTGTCCCATAGGGGCTACTTGGTCTAGGATTGCATAGTGTCTGAACTGGGCACTGCTAATATTGATCTCCCCTTAAAGAAAGGGTTTTGGAAACCTATAGGGCCACTATAAGCCTATAGGGGGAAATCTGCAATACCCCAGATCTGCAGCGCTAGAGGGGAAGATACATGAACAACATGAAAAAACAAGGGAAGAAAATGATCCAAACAAATCTAGATTCTATAGTAATAGAATCCAATGACAGTATGTTAGAAGAAATGTCAGAAAAGGACTTCAGATTATATATGATTAAGATGATTCACGAAGCAAAGGATGAGATAAGAGAGCAAATGCAGGCAATGAATGATAATACCAATAAGCTGAAAGAGCACCTGCAGGAAGCAAAAGATCATTTCAACAAAGAGATAGAGATTCTCAAAAAAAAACAAACGGAAATCCTTGAAAGGAAGGAGACAATAAACCAAATAAAAAACTTAATGGAAAGCATCACCAACAGACTAGACCACTTGGAAGACAGAACCTCAGACAATGAAGACAAAATATTTAATCTTGAATATAAAGTCACCCAAACAGAGAAGATGGTAAGAAATCATGAACAGAATCTCCAAGAACTATGGGACATCATGAAAAGACCAAATTTAAGAATTACTGGGATTTAGGAAGGCACAGAGATACAAACCAAAGGAATGAACAACCTATTCAATGAAATAATATCAGAAAATTTCCCGGTGGGAGGGAAACCAACGCCTGGCTCGGAGCAGCCGCCGCTGAGGTCTCTGGCCAGTGTCGCTTCCAGCCACCCACAAGGATGGGGAATATCTTTGCAAACCTCTTCAAGGGCCTTTTTGGCAAAAAAGAAATGTGCATCCTCATGGTGGGCCTGGATGCTGCGAGGAAAACGACGATTCTATACAAACTGAAGCTGGGTGAAATTGTGACCACCATTCCCACCAAAGGTTTCAATGTGGAGACTGTTGAGTACAAGAACATCAGCTTCACTGTGTGGGACGTGGGCAGCCAGGACAAGATCCGGCCGCTCTGGCGCCACTACTTCCAGAATACCCAAGGCCTGATCTTTGTGGTGGACAGCAATGACAAAGAGTGTGTGAACGAGGCCTGCGAGGAGCTCATGAGGATGCTGGCTGAGGACGAGCTGCGGGACGCTGTGCTCCTGGTGTTTGCCAACAAGCAGGACCTCCCAAACGCCATGAATGCGGCCGAAATCACAGACAAGCTGGGGCTGCACTCGCTACGTCACAGGAACTGGTACATTCAGGCCACCTGTGCCACCAGCGGGGACGGACTCTATAAAGGACTGGACTGGCTGTCCAATCAGCTCTGGAACCAGAAGTGAACCAGAACCCCCCCACCCCCTCACTTCCTCCTCTCCGCCCTCGCTTTCCTCTCATATGGCAAACGTGCGACTCTGTGGTCCTGAGTGCCAGAAGCTGTCTCCATGGGTTGGTCAGTGTGCATCGCACCATGCTGTACATGTGCAGATGCAGCCTGCAGCCAGGTTTTTATTTAATGTAAATAGTTTCTGTTTCCACTGAGGCAGTTTCTGGTACTCCTATGCAATATTACTCAGCTTTTTTTATTGTAAAAAGAGAATCAACTCACTGTCAGTACTGAGAAGGGATTTAGGCATGTGGGCACCTGGCCTCCAGGAGCTCCTGGGCTGTAGATTGGTGTTGGGATCCATTTGGTGGTTGGTTTTTAACCTGAACTCGGAGCATTTTTTAAAATATAAGATAAGGAGAACACTTGAACACACAGAAGGGAGACTATGCCTAGTGTACAGCCTGAATGCTAGTCCATCGGATCAGCTGTTCCCTCTGGGAACACAAAGATGGTGACACAAACCGCCATCCACTGCATGGTCCCATAGAGACCCCGTGACTCGCCTGTCTGGGGTCACTTGCATTCCATAGCGTTGTGCTTGTACTTGTGCTCACAGTCATCTGGCCGGGCTGGGAGGGCCACTGTGGAGGACACAGGGCCCAGACACGCCCTTGGCTGGCGTGTAGCCAGAGCAGCAGCCCATGTTCCCAGTGCCCACTCACTCTTGCACCCGCTCGGCACGCTGGCAGGTCTGGGTCTCGCCAGCGTGAGTGCGAGCAGGCTGGGAGGGCTGGTCCACTCCAGACCCACAGGCCCCGGAGCACCCCCATCTCCATGTGTGAAGTAGCTTCCTCCCTCAGCCTGCAAGGGTCCGATTTGCCATCGAAAAAGATGACCTCTACTTTTTTCTTTTGTATTTTGATAAACACTGAAGAAGCTGGAGCTGTTAAATTTATCTTGGGGAAACCTCAGAACTGGTTTATTTGGTGTCGTGGAACCTCTTAATGCTTTCAGTACACAATTAGTAATCAACTGTTTTGCATACTTGTTTTCAGTTTTCATTTCGACAAACACTGTAATTATAGCTATTAGAATAAAGTCTCTTAACTATTAAAAAAAAAAAAAAAAGAAAATTTCCCAAACCTGAAGAATGAGATGGAAAATCAAGTACAAGGGGCTTACAGAACACCAAATGCACAGAATCACAACAGATCCACACCAAGGCACATTATAATGAAAATGCGTAACATTCAAAATAAAGATAGGATTTTGAAGGCCACGAGAGAAAAGCATCAGATTACATATGGGGAAGACAAATACGGACAGCAGCTGATTTCTCAACCCAGACTCTAAAAGCTACAAGGGCCTGGACCAGCATATTTCAAGCTCTGAAAGAACATGATTGCCAACCATGAATCCTATACCCAGCAAAACTAACCTTCAGATTTGAAGATGAAATAAAATCCTTCCATGATAAACAAAAGTTAAAAGAATTTACAAATAGGAAGCCTGCACTACAGAATGTTCTCAACAAAATATTCCATGAGGAGGAAATGAAGAACAACTATGGAGGTCAGCAAAGGGAAGAACTACCTTAGAGAAAAACCACTCAAAGGAGAAACCAAGCCAACTTAAAAACCAAAAATAAGCCAAATGACTGGGAATACAAATCATTTCTCAATAATAACCGTGAACGTTAATGACCTAAACTCCTCAATCAAAAGACACAGACTGGCAGAATGGATTAAAAAGAAAGATCCAACAATATGCTGCCTGCAAGAGACTCATCTCATAAAAAAAGACATCCACAGACTAAAGATGAAAGGATGGGAAAAAATCTCACACGCACATGGACCCAGTAAAAAAGCGGTGGTTTCCATCCTTATATCAGATAAAGTGGACTTCAAGTCAAAGTTAGTCAGAAGGGATAAAGAAGGACATTTCATACTGCTTAAGGAAACCATAAATATGGAAGACATAACGATAGTAAATATGTATGCCCCAAACAATGGTGCATCCCTGTACATCAAACAAATCCTTCTCAATTTCAAGAATCAAATAGACCACAACACAATAATTCTGGGTGACTTTAATGCACCATTGTCACCACCAGATAGATCTTCCAAACAAAAAACAAACAAAGAAACCATAGAACTCAATAACACAATCAATAACTTAGATTTAATAGACATATATAGAATATTCCATCCATCAATGAGCGGATTCACTTTCTTCTCAGCAGCACATGAAACCTTCTCGAAAATAGACCATATGTTATGCCACAAAGCAGCCCTTAGGAAATGCAAAAAAATAGAGATACTGCCTTGTGTTCTATCAGATCATAATGGAATTATGAAATTAGAAATCAATGCAAAATAAAAAACAAATTACTCCAAGACTTGGAGACTAAATAATATGCTATTGAATGAAACATGGATAACAAAAAACATCAGGGAGGAGATTAAAAAATTCTTAGAGGTAAATGGGAGTGATGATACAACATATCAAAATCTCTGGGACACTATGAAAGCAGTACTAAGAGGAAAATTCATTGCATGGAGCGCATTCCAGAAAAGAATAAAAAGTCAACAACTAAATGACCTAACACTACAGCTCAAAGTCCTAGAAAAAGAAGAACAGAACAACACCAAAAGTAGTAGAAGACAGGAAATAATTAAAATCAGAGATGAAATTGAAACAAAAGAAACAATTCAAAAAATTGACATAACAAAAAGTTGGTTCTTTGAGAAAGTAAACAAAATAAACTCTTAGCCACACTAACAAAGAGGAGAGAGAAGACTCAAATTACTAAAATACACGATGCAAAAGGAAATATCACGACAGACACCACTGAGATACAGAACATAATGAGAAGCTACTTTGAAAATCTGTATTCCAACAAAATAGAAAGTACCGAAGACATTGACAAATTTCTAGAGACATATGCTCCGCCCAAACTGAACCAAGAGGACATACACGATTCAACAGATCAATATCAAGCAATGAAATAGAAGAAGCCATTAAAAATCTACCATCCAAGAAAAGCCCAGGACCAGATGGATTCTCAGCCGAGTTCTACAAGACCTTCAAAAAAAACTCATTCCAATACTTCTCAAAGTATTCCAGGAAACAGAAAAGGAGGGAACCCTACCGAACTCATTCTATGAAGCTAATATCACCCTCATACCCAAACCAGGAAAAGACACATCAAGGAAAGAAAATTTTAGACCAATATCCTTGATGAATATAGATGCAAAGATCCTTAACAAAATATTGGCAAACTGTATTCAAAAACATACAAAGAAAATTGTGTACCACGATCAAGTGGGGTTCATTCCTGGAATGCAAGAATGGTTCAACATTCGTCAATCAATAAACGTAATCCATCATGTCAATAGACTTAAGGATAAGAATCATATGGTTATTTCAATTGACGCAGAAAAAGCATTTGACAATATACAACACCCCTTAATGCTCAAAACACTAGAAAAAATAGGGATAGTAGGAACATACCTGAACATTGTGAAGGCTATTTATACTAAGCCCATGGACAACATCATTCTTAATGGAGAAAAACTGAAACCATTCCCTTTAAAAACAGGAACAAGACAGGGATGTCCTCTTTCACCACTTCTATTCAACATTGTCCCCGAAACTCCAGCCAGAGCAATTAGGCACACTAAAGAAATTAAAGGGATACAAATAGGAAAAGAGGAACTTAAGCTGTCACTATTTGCTGAGGACATGATTATATATTTAAAGGATCCAAAAACCTCCTCCAGAAAACTTCTAGACCTCATCAATGAATTCAGCAAAATAGCAGGCTATAAAATCAACACACATAAATCTAAAGCATTTTTATACGCAAGTGATGAAACAGCTAAAAGGGAAATGAGGAAAACAACTCCATTTGCAACAGCCTCAAAAAAAAATAAAATACTTGGGCATCAATCTAACCAAAGAGGTAAAAGTTCTCTACAATGAAAACTACAAAACACTGAAGAAAGAAACTGAGGAAGACCTTAGAAGATGGAAAGATCTCCCATGTTCTTGGATAGGCAGAATTAATATTGTCAAAATGGCCATACTACCAAAAGATGCTATACAGATTCAATGCAATTCCAATCAAAATCCCAATGACGTACCTCACAGAAATAGAGCAAGCAATCATGAAATTCATCTGGAAGAATAAGAAACCCAGAATAGCTAAAGCAAATCCTTAGCAGGAAGAATGAAACAGGGGGTATCGCAATACCAGAACTTCAACTATATTACAAAGCAATAGTAACAAAAACGGCATGGTATTGGCACCAAAATAGACAGGTAGATCAATGGTACAGAACAGAGGACACAGACACAAACCCAAATAAATACAACTTTCTCATACTAGAAAAAGGTGCCAAAAATATGCAATGGAGAAAAGACAGCCTCTTCAACAAATGGTGCTGGGAAAACTGGAAATCCATATGCAACAGAATGAAACTAAACCCCTATCTCTCACCCTGCACAAAAATCAACTCACAGTGGATCAAGGACCTTGAAATCAGACCAGAGACCCTGCATCTTATAGAAGAAAAAGTAGGTCCACATCTTCACCTTGTGGCTTAGGATCAGACTTCCTTAACAGGACTCCCATAGCACAAGAAGTAAAAGCAAGAATCAATAACTGGGATAGATTCAAACTAAATAGCTTTCTCTCAGCAAAGGAAACTATCAGCAATGTGAAGGGAGAGCCTACAGAGTGGGAGAATATCTTTGCCAATCATACTTCAGATAGAGCACTAATTTCCAGAATATATAAAGAACTCAAAAAACTCTACACCAAGAATACAAATAACCCAATCAATAAATGGGCTAAGGAAATGAACAGACACTTCACAGAAGAAGATATAGAAGCAATCAACAGATATATGAAAAAATGTTCAACATCTTTAGTAATAAGAGAAATGCAAATCAAAACTACACTAAGATTCCATCTCACCCCAATTAGAATGGCGATTATCAATAACACAAGCAACAATAGGTGTTGGCGAGGATGTGGGGAAAAAGGTACACTCATACATTGCTGGTGGGACTGCAAATTAGTGCAGCCTCTGGAAAGCAGTGTGGAGATTCCTTAGAAAACTTGGAATGGACCTACCATTTGACCCAGCTATCCCACTCCTCGGCATATACCCAAAGGACTTAAAATCAGCACACTACAGAGATACAGTCACATCAATGTTCATAGCGGCTCAATTCACAATAGCCAGACTATGGAACCAACCTAGATGCCCTTCAATTGATGAATGGATAAAGAAACTGTGGTATATATATACAATGGAATATTACTCAGCTATAAAGAATAATAAAATTATGGCATTTGCAGGCAAATGGATGAAATTGGAGAATATCATGTTAAGTGAGACAAGCCAATCTCAAAAATCCAAAAGAGGAATGATCTCACTGAAAAGCGGATGATGGCAATGGGGGGTGGGAGGGGGACAAGAATGGAGGAAGGAGGGACTGTAAAGAGGGAAAAGAGAGGTGGGAGGCGTGGGGGGAAGGAAAAAAATAATGGAATGAATCAAACATCATTACTCTATGTAAATATATGAATATGCAAATGGTATGCTGTTAACTCCATGTACAAACTGAAACAACATGTATCCCATTTGTTTACAATAAAAATAAATAAAAAAGAAAAGAAAAGAAAAAGACAAACTATGCACTGGAAGAAAATATTTGTAAATCACACAGGTAACAAAGGCTTTGTATCCAAAATATAGTTTGGTTTTTGGGGAAAAAAAAAAAAAGAAAAGAAAATACTGGGATAAAATGAATATATTCTGCATGCAGGGACATGAATTTAGAGGGCCAGAGGCAGAATACATAACCTCTCTTGGTCTAATCCACTGAGTTTTGTTATCTAACTTTGGCAACTGCAGAAGACATGTTTGGGTAACCCTAGGATGGCGGCTGGCGTTGAGCCAAGAGGTGGTGCATAGTTAGTGTTAACATGGCGTGATCTACTTTTGCCTGATTAGTTAATATCTCCTCTGCGCTAGTGGTCAACAGATATTCCTCATTCTCTCTTGATTGGTACCGAGGGGTGTGCCTCAATTGTGCTATCCTAAACTGATTGGCTGCCTTAGGTATATAAGACACACCTATAGGAAGCACCATGGATAACCGGATAAGCAGCTAGTAGAGAGAATAACTGGATAAGCACGTCGCAGAAGGCAGATGGCAGATCACAGAAGCAGCTCCTCTGATAGCACGCACCTTTAGTTTGCAGGATGCAGGACTTTAAGAAGATACAGATTTCTGAAAGTGTAGTCTCTCCCTCTTAAGCAAAGTCTCTCTTACTCTCTTATGCAAAGCCTCTCTCTCTCTCTCCTCTCAAAGCCTTTCTTCCTCTATAAGCTAGAGAATTAGCAAACAGGCAAGAAAGCAGTGCACTAAAAAGTAAGATAATAGAAGTAGCTCAGTTTCCAGTCCACCTCCGATAAATACCCACGCAATTGTTACTGCAGGCGGTAACAAATTGCCGCGGGCGGCGACAGGGAACTGTGTACAGGAGGTTGAGCTATTAAAACCACACACTTCAAAAAATTAATTCCTAGAATCTTTATTATCAAATCAAAATGCTGTTCAGACACAATCACAATCAGAGGCTTGCTAATCATTTATGCATTAACCACTATCGAGATAAGAGGTCAAGGGCTAGAGTTTGGCTCAGTGGTATGGCACTTGCCTGGCATGTGTGAGACCCTGAGTTCGATCCTCAGCGCCACATATAAATAAATAAAATAAAAGATTCATTGACAACTAAAATAATAAATTAATAAAAAGACAACTCAGTTAGCCTTCGTATGAATATGACATTGAAGATACCTACTGGATCTAAATGCATGTTAGAAAAATGGGATCCAATATTTTCACAAGTTTTAACTAGGTTTGCTTTTTTCCTTGCAGGCAGAAAATGTCTTTATTTTGCCCTTGGAGTTAACTGTTACCTAGATGGGATATATAAAACTACTTCAAAATAACTTTCTTTAAAAACAAGACATTGCACTCTCTACTGTTTTGACTATAGTTTTGCTGGCATGAATATGCAGCCTTTTTTTCTTTCTGAAAGATTTTTGGATTTAATAACTTTTTTAGAGTTTAGTAGAGTTTTCTTCCTTTGATTATCGAAAAATATTTGGAGGGAGGTACTAGGGATCAAACCCAAGGCCTTACACATTCTAAGCAAGCAGTGTACTGCTAAGCTACATCCCTAGGCCCCTAAAATTATTTATCTTGAGACAGGGTCTCGTGAAGTTGCCCAGGCTGGCCTTGAACTTTTGATCCTCCTATCCGAGTCTTTTAAGTAGTAGGGATTACAGGTGTGTACAACCACACCCAGCATATTTAATTTCTAAGAATGTCCTCTTGTTCTCATATTGTCCCTTTATGAATAGTTTTTTAAAAGACTTGAAAATGTATAAAGATATTCTGTGTGACATGAAATTTGTAAGCCACATATTTACTGTGTATGATATGTCATCATAAAAATATGACTATTTTTTAAAAAATTTTTTTAGTTGTAGATGGACACAATAACTTTATTGATTTATTTTTATGTGGTACTGAGGATCGAACCCAGTGCCTCACACATGCAAGGCAAGTGCACTACCACTGAGCTACAACCCCAGACCAATGATTACTCTCTGATTTAACAACTTATGCAGTTTATTTCTGGATAAATTATCAAAAGTAAATACTTAAGAGTAAAACAAAGCAATATATAGTAAAGTCTCTTAACTGATTTCTACTTAAGTGACATGCTGAATTAAGTGACCCATTATAGTTTTTCTGTAAACAGATTGAATTTTCTGTCTTAGCCTATTTGTGCTAGATACCAGAGATTGGGTTTTACATGAAGAAAAGTATGTTTCTCATAGTACTAGAAGCTGGGGAAGTCAGAGGTTGAGGAGCCAGCATTTAGTGAGGGCCAGCATGCTACATCATTCCATGGTAAAAGGCTGAAAGGCAAGAGAGGGTGAAAACAAGAGGGAGTGAAAAGGACTTTTATAACAAATTCCCTCTCATGAAAACTGTAGAGAGCAGACTGTGCCCTGCTCTGACTTACTCCATTGTGAATATGACAATAGTTTTCAGGTTGTGCCTAAACCTGAGTTACTTCATTTTGAGAGTAGGTACTGAGGTAGAATGTCTCTCAACTGTTTTTTTGTATAAAATGATCATCTGCCTAGCACAATCATGAGGCACAAACTAATAAGTTAATTGTAATAAAAAAAAAAAAAAAAAAGCCTGTGAAGTTACTGAATTAAATTAGATGTACATGGATGTGGGGCTGGGGTTGTGGCTCAGCATGTGTGAAGCACTGGGTTCAATTCTCAGCACCATATATAAATAAATGAATAAAATAAAGGTCCATCAACATCTAAAAAAATATTTTAAAAAAATATATGGATGCATGGGCATATCAATGCCATGTCAGAAAAATCAGACCCATGAGCTTATTAAACACACCAGATCACCAAAAGAAGCAAACCATTCACCTGAGACCTATTAAAGGACGAGCACCCCAGACTGGATCTGACCTGGTGGCACACTGACCCTGTCACCTGGTCACTCTCACCATGACTGTTGCCCAGGAAAATGAGCCTCAGGTACTTTGTCCCCAGGCTTCAGCTCAGCATGGTTTCTCTAGCCCATGACAATGATGTGTGGCCCTTTTCAAGTTAACACTCTGAGACAGTAGTCCAACCAGACCCTGGCCTAGAATAAGTTTTGCACTTTGACAACTCAGAACCCTGAACAAGTTCTTTGGCTGGTTCATGAAATTATCTGACCTCCAGCTGTGACTCTTGGCATTGTATTTACTCCTTGCCTTTGCTCTTAGTTTAACCTCCTGAACCCCTATGGCCACCTTAACCCTTTTACAGTCATTCTGTACCTCCCAAGGGTTATTCATATGTGGATCACTTGATTTTATTATACACATAAATAATTCAGCTACAAATATTTCTATACATGAAATCCTTAATATGATTTAACATAACCACAAAAAGCCAAGATAATACCTTGGGGTGAAAGAAGACGTTGCTCTTGAGGCTTCTCCTGAGGGAGTCCCAAGTAGGTGAGAACAACATATTTTGTTTCATAGTGAAATCCTAGAGGCATGGTAGTAGAGGACGCCATTGGGTTGGTCAACAAAGCTCCCAAGAGGTCTACTTTCAGATGTGTAAAACCTAAAAACATAAAAAGGCTTCTGTTTAAAGTTCATTACATGCCAGTGCATTTTCTCAATGATTCCAATTACTCAATTAAATACCAAAATAAAAGTCGTCTCAGACATTTCTTTCCAGAAATCTTTAAAAATGTAACTGTGTATGGTGTAAGTGTAATCCCAGCTGCTTGGGAGGTCAGCCTGGGTAACTTAGGGGGACCCTGTCTAAATATAAAAATTTTAAAAAGGATTAGGGATGTAGCTCAGTGGCACAACACTTGCTTGGCATGTGCAAGGCCCAGGGTTCCATCCCCACTACTGCCAAGAAAAGAAAGAAAAAATGGAGTGTTTAATTTACATACAAATGGCATTCCTACCCCCTAGTACTGGGGTTAGAACTATGAATCCACCTAAGTAACAAATCATCTAGTGACACCCTGTCCCCCGCAACCCACACACAGTACATGTTCCTCTTCTTCTTTTAATAATGAAGACTTTTTGCTTTTTTTTTTTTGAAACAAGGCTGTGAATTGAACCCATGTCCTCACAAATGCTACGCAGAGACTCTGTCCAAGACTCTAATCCAAGGTTCCTAAATTTTTAGGTAGCCCCATGGCGGCAGAGTTACAGCCTACACGTTCCAGTCTTCTTTTAGCTTAATGTGTGTAAGCCTGAGCCAGAGGAATGTGAGTAGAAGTTACAAGTCTAATTTGTGAGTCTCTTCTTAAACATTTGGGATTTTATTCTATAATTTAGAACCTGAACATAGCAGTGACATAGCTTTAATATTCAAATAAGGATACCATTTTAGGGGACAGTAAAGCAAACAGATGTAACTGGATCCCTTGAATGACCATGTGAACCTGAGTCACCTGGACCACTTACCACTTTAATCTGAATCTGTCCACTAGGCATCCTAACTTATACCATAATCAATACAACCACTATTCCTACTTTATCATATGGACCTGGCAACTACCATATACTTATAGTTGTTTCATGCTGGGTGTCGTGGGGCACATCTATAATTCCAACAACTCGGGAGGCTGAGATAGGAGAATCACAAATTTTAGGTCAGTCTCAGCAACTCAATGAGAGACTCAACAACTTAATGAGAACCTGTCTCCAAATAAAAAATAAAAAGGGCTAGGGACATAGCTCTGTGGTTAAAGTGCTCCTGGATTCAATCCCTAGTAACAAAAATAAAACCATTGTTTCACACGAAATGTTTTGCGGCACTCTTAACTTTTCCAAATAACTTGGCTTTCTTTTTTAAAATGATGGTGGGCTGCTTTGAGATCTCCAAGATTCTCCAGAAATGCCTGAAACCACAGGTAGTACCAAATCCTATATACATTGTTTCATTCTTACTGTAAATCTTGGCAATCTAAGCATGATTGCTTTTCCTTTCCATAGTGAAACATACTTTTCACTTAAATCATAACTTCTCTTTGCCAGCATAATTACTCTTGCACTTGGAGCCATTATTAAGTAAAATAAGGTTAACCTGAATGAAAGCAATGTGGTATGGCGATAGTTGGTCTAATAACCAAGATGGCTCATAAAGGACAAACAGGTGGGGTAGTACATACAAAGTGAATACAGAGGACAAAGGGATAATTCACTTCCTGAGCAGGACAGAGTAGGATGTGTGAGATTTCATTTGCTATTTGGACTGCAGCTGACCATAAGTAAGTGGAGCTAATACATGGGACTAATCTATCCAGTAAAAGAGGTTCAGTTAACTAGCAATAGGGGAAAATAGGCAATGTTAGCAAAATTTAAGATCTGTGATAAGCAAACTAAGAAATGTCCTAAAAGGATAGATTATTGAGAAAGAACATACAGAATTTGAAAGCCTATATAAAGAGATAAAGTACTGGGGAATAACTAATACTGTTTTTAAAAATAGGGTTGGAGATGTGGCTCAGCAGTAGAGCACACCTAGTACGCAGGAGGCCCTGGGTTTGATCTACAGCACTGCAAAAAAGGAAAAAAGAAAAAAAAGTGCATTCATGGTTACTATTAAAATATTGTTTTTATTTGGCTCTCAAAAGAAATCTTGGGGGCTGGGGATACAGCTCAGTTGCTAGAGTGCTTGCTTTACATGCACAAGGTCCTGGGTTCAATCCCCTGCACTGCCAAAAAAAAAAAAAAAAAATATATATATATATATATATACACATATATATATATATTGCAAAATTATTAATTCAAATTCTGAAGGGGGAAGTATGCAAGTTTATACTACAGGAAAGGCACATCTACTGCATTCTCAAAATATTTTATCTTACTTTTACATTATTACCATTTAATAGTGGGAACACAGTATTCAAAATTTATGTATAAGGGAAGATTAAAAATAAATAGGTTTTCTGAGGTCATTTGCCCTTTTATTATTTTACTTATTGCCTGCCTGCCATCTGAACCTCATTTGATATCTATGGAGCATCCCATACTATATAAACTTTGGTGGGACACAAATCCCTTGACCCCCACTACAAAAGCTAAAGTGGAATTTTCTCACATATTTGCCTAGGGTAATTCACCAAGTCTGATACTCCCATCTACAACTTAGGACCTGAAATCTAGAAAGATACTTAAGGATAATACATGGAATAGATGGCAGTACATGTGCAGCAAGAGCAGTGTCCTAATGATTCTATTCCTGTGGCTCTCTCCTTCTGGGTTCTGTCTGTCTACCAAGCCGAATTATTCAGCTTTCCCACTCATTCTTTGAGCTACCAACACCTTTTCCATAAGCTATTTTTCTGCTTAAAAGAGCGAGAATCATTGGGCTGGAGTTGTGGCTCAGTGGTAAAGTGCTTGCCTAGAATGTGTAAGGCACTGGGTTCGATTCTCAGCACCACATATAAATAAATGAATAAAATAAAGGTCTATCAACATCTAAAAAAAAATTTTAAAAAAAAGCTAGAATTTGTTTGTTTTCTTTGTAACCAAGACCTAAATGGAACAAAAGCCAAGACTGTACCTATTTACTTCAAATTTCTAAGGCAGTTCCACGTCAATTATAACATACTACTTTCAGGTGAAGATTACTAGATTTATAGTTTGTTTGTTCTTTATTTTGTGGTGCTAATGAATGCACTACTACTGAGCTAGATCTCCAGTCCTTTTTTTGGAGACAGGGTCTCACTAAATTGCCCAGGCTAGCCCTGTACTTGCAATCCTTCTGCCTCAGTCTCCTGAGTTGCTGGGATTACAGGTTTGTGCCACCAAACCCAGCAAAATAATAGATTTAAAAAGCATACTGAATATTGTGCTGGGAAAAAACAAAGTATCTTTTTTGTTTTTCCTCTACTGATCAACCAAGACTTCTGAAACTAGATATATGGTGGGGGAGGGGTGTTCACACAATCAAGCCATCATTCAATTCTCCAGCAGCAGACACAGCTGGGTGTCCTCTAATCCAATTCAATTTTGACACAATCTGGAGACAGGACTCAGTCTTAACTGTCATCCTTCACACTCCCTCACTTTAGAGACCAAAGACCCAGGTTATTTCACAAGTGCTTCTGGCCAATCATCTATAAATCAGGGTTCCCACAACCTTCTCCTTGGATTCAATTAATATGCTCAAGTGGCTTACAGAACTCAGGGAAACACATTTACCAGTTTATTATAAAGGATATTATAAAGGATACAAAGAAATGCACAGGGAAAAGTATGAGAGAACAGGCATGGAGCCTCCATTCCTTCTCTGGGCCCCCCCACTCTCCTGGAATTTCCATATGTTCAGCTATCAAGATGCTCTCAAAACCCTATCCTTTCAGGTTTTTATGGAGACTTCATGGCAAGGCATGACTGAAGCATAGATAACAATGCAGAAATGTAACTGGACAAAAAGGGTATGTATAATCTAATATTTATGGACAGACTGGGTGGAGAAACCAGGCCGTCTGTCGCATCAGATTCTTCTTGGCCTCTCTGTGCAGCACTCCTTCCTAGGGTACAGTACAAGAATCTTCTGGAAGGAGGATGGATCTGTCAAAGGCAGGTGAAAGAATTTCTTTATTGCCAGCTCGAAGGAAGAAAGGCAAGAAAAATTAAGTTCCTATGACCCTCTTTGGCGAAGTTATGAGCCAAGAATCAAAATAAATGAATAAATATGTAAACATACACATATATATCACAAATACACAGTTTTGTAATTGGAAAAAGGAAAATCGCCTATTGTTTTCAGATCACAAAATAAAACAAAGTTCAGTAAATCGTCAATGTTCTTTGTAGCAACTATTCTCAGTACTTGGGACAAAAGAGAATAATAATGCCACCATCTTCATCCACCAACACCAATAAGAGCCAGGGAAATTGTTATTTATCTCCTTTCGATAAAGGAGAAAAGGGCTGCAAAACAGGTTAGGAAATTCTGGTATAATTTTTAAGGAAAATGTTTTAGAATTCAGGACAAAACTAACATTTAAAGGTTGACCAAACAATAAGCTGGCAGAGGAAACCCCTTACCAAAGGACTAGAAGAGTCAAAAAGAAAGTAAACCAGGAATGAGTGTGATCACACAAGTCAGGGAGGCACTTCAATAAGAAGATAGTAAACAAATATGTCAAATATACAACATCCAAGAAAATGAAAATAGAAGAGTCACTGGATGTGGGCATTAGGTCATCCATGATTTTTGACAGTTTTGTTTGACTGGCAGGAGCAACAACAGGAGGCAGGGATTTGAAATAGTATAGTGGCACACTCCTGTTGTCTCATCTACTCAGGAGGCTGAGGCAGGAGTATCAAGAATTAGATGCCGGGGCAACTTAGCAAGGCAGTGTCTAGAAAGGAAGGAAGGAAGGAAGGAAGGGAAGAAAAGTAATTTAAAAAATAAAAGGCAGGGATTTGAAGAAATGAATGGGAGTGAAGAGGTAGATAAAAAGTAAGTTTTCATCTATTTCAAAGAACGAGCTTGGTTTGAATGAAGAAAAGAATGGAGACTGAAGAGAGACAAATGGTTAAGACACTTCCTCTGTTTTTGTACGTGATGGAAGATACATAAGTATGGTCATGTTAGTGGAAAAGGATCCAATAAGGAGATTAAATAGAAAGCAAGGAATGAATTATGATGCAGAGCTTCAAAAGAGAAGGGAATAACTGATCATATTAGCAACAATTTAAACTTTAAAATGTCTCTGCATTTTTTTAGTAACAGGAATAAAGAAGTACTTATACTTGAACAATGCTTTGAATGAAAAATTGAAACCAGATACAGTGGTGCACACAGGTAGTCCCAGTTGCTCAGGAAGATGAAGGAGGATCACTTGAACCCAGGACTTTGGGACCAGCATGCGCATCATAACAAGGTCATGTCTCTTAGAGAAAAAAAAATTATACACACACACACTAACTGGTTGCATTCAGTTTTCTTAGATTTATCAAGATTCCATATCACTCAAAAACACTTTTATTAATTCTCTGATCCAGATGCCATAGAAAAAGAATTCAACAGGTTTCCAAATTTGATATTTAGCTTTAACACTCTTCAAATTTTCTTTAAAAACCTAACTGCCTAATTATAACTGCAAGTTTTATCAGATTTCTAACTGACCATCTTCCATACTTAACACTCTATTTGCAAGTCTTTTTTTTTCTCCCCCCTTAAACTTGCCAACATATACTTTACTTTTATGAAATGGTTCCATATTATTGAATACTACAAACTGCTCTCACTTAGAAATAGATCTTATGGCTGTGTAGCTCAGTGATAATGCTTTAATATTACTGATTTCCCGCCCCCCCCCCCCCCCCCCCCCCCAGTACTGGGGATTGAACCTAGGAATGTTCTACCTCTGAGCTACATCTCCAGCTCTTTTTGAGACAGGATATCTCTCTGTTGCTATGGCTGGCCTTGAACTTGCAATCCTCCTGCCTTAGCCTCTCCAGTCACAGGGTTTACAGACATGTGCTACTATGCCTGGCTAATTTTTTCTTTAATAATATCCATACGTCTGTACGTTTGGTGAAGGATTATATTTATTCATTTAAGTTTAGTATACATTTTTAGACTTCAGATGTTGCCGTGGTTTTACTAAAGTCCACCAAAGTACAAGTGTTGGAACCCTAATATCCAAATTAAAATGTTAATGGTATTTTGAAATGGGGCCTTTGGTAGGTAATTAGGATTAGATGAGGTCATGAGGGTAAAGCCTCTATAAAGGCCTTAGTGGTTTTAGAATAAGAATGAAGAGAGACTGGAACTAGCAAACTCTGTCATGCCACATGATGCCTTCTACAATAGTTATGATGTAGCAAGAAGGTGCTCACCAGAGCACAGCCAGAGTGAGGTTCTTGGACTTCTCTGCCTTTAGACTGTGAACTAAATAAATCTATTTTTTTAAAGTAAATTATCCAGGCTGGGGAGATAGCTCAGTCGGTAGAGTGCTTGCCTTGCAAGCACAAAGCCCTGGGTTCGATCCCCAGCACCGCAAAAAAAAAAAAAGTAAATTATCCAGTCTGTGGTATTCAGTTAAAGCAACAAAAAACTAAGATAAATGTGTATCTGGCACTCTTATAAACATACCAAACCTAATGTAGGAGACCTGCAGTATATAATATCCATCCAATTTGTTTGAGATTCTAGTTGTATATGCAACAATATAGCTTTGGGGTTGTGATTAAGTGGGGGGAAGGCATTGAGCATATGCTAAATGTAAGCTTCATAGCATAACTCCAGGTTACATCTCCAAGGGCACTCAATTCCTTTCCAACACTAGCAGTGGTAATCAGCATTTCATTTCTAACAAATATCATGAATAAATTATTTCTGCATGAGACCTCTATTTCTAAAGCACTTTTCCATGTGTTGTCATAGAAATACTCTATGCTTGAATGAAAAAGTTTCAAATTTTTTGTTTCTTTTGGAGAAACAACAGACGATTTTTTTGCCTAAAATCATAAAGTTAGTTAGCAGTGCAATAACTTAAATACATCCTCTTTACTTACTTGCATCATTCATCACATATTTACTACATGCCAGAAAATGTACTAGGTAATAAACATAGGTGAAAAAGAAATGCAGAGGGGGAAAATGCTAATAATAGAGGAAAAAATAATAAAAAAACAAGGTGGCTTTTCTTTTTTTGTGGTACTGGGGTTTGAATCCAGGTCTCACCACACGTAAGGCAAGCATTCTACCACTTGGTCATATCTCCCACCCTTGGTTCTCACCAAGTTGGGGCAGATGGCAGGTGGTCCTCCTAAGTGGCTGGGATTAAAGTCTGCACCATCACACCCAGGAACAAGGTGGTTTTTTTTTTTTTTTTTTTTTTTTTTTTTTTTTTGGTGGCCGGGGTACTGAGGATTGAACTCAGGGGTACTCGACTGCTGAGCCACATTCCCAGCCTTAGTTTGTACTTTGGAGTCAGGGTCTCACTGAGTTGCTTAGCGCCTTGCTTTTGCTGAGGCTGGCTTTGAACTCATGATCCTCCTGCCTCAGCCTCCCAAGCCACTGGAATTACAGGTGTGTGCCACTGCATCCAGTTTGATTTTCTTTTTTAAATCAGACTTCTATTATGAGCACCAGTCAAGTTCCAGAGTGGTAGCACCAATTACACCACAGGAATTAAGGACATTTTTATGAACTATGATCAAAAATTATGCAGCAACTTTTAATCCTTCTATAAAATCTTAAGAAAAGCAAGTTGCAGAAATGTGACAATCTATTGTACTTGTTTCCCAAACTTATTTCATCATAATCATACTGGATGCTTTTTAAAAATATAAATTCCTGGGGCTGGGGAGATAGCTCTCAGTTGGTAGCCCTGGGTTCAATCCCCAGCACCCAAAAAAAAAAAAAAAAAATATATATATATATATATATATATATACACACACATAAATTCCTTACAAATAAAAAAAATTTAAAAAATACAAATTCCTGGAATCCATCTCAGACATACTAATTTAGAGCATCATACTTAAGTTATTTTAATTTCAGAGAACCATAATACATTTTACAATTTAACATATTTTGATTAGTGGCTAAATTATTTCAGAACCTTTTTTAGACCATTTCCTGCCACCAAAATAAAATTATAATGCAGGGGCTGGGGTTGTGGCTCGGTGGCAGGGTGCTTGCCTAGCACGTGTGAGGCACTGGGTTCGATTCTCAGCACCAGATAGAAACAAAATAAAGGCCTATTGACAACTAAAAAATATTTTTAAAAAATTATAATGCAATGAACTTGTTAAATATTCTAGAGAGTTGAACACATCTATAACCCCAGTTTATAAAAAGAAAAATAAAAACTCAAACTATGAACACATCTATAACCCTGGTTTATAAAAAGAAAAATAAAAACTCAAATCAAAACTATCTAATCTTAACCATTAACAAAGTTTTTGGCTATCAAATTTTTAGTGTCAACACTCATTCATGGTTTGGGGAATTTTTAGTCTTAAGACTCACTGGTGGTTTGGTGGTGCTGGCGAATCCAACCCCATGACCTTTGAGTTACTCACCCAGCTTGAGTAGGGAATTTTTTCAAAAGTTCCACAGATTAACATGAGATCCAAAAGCAATAATTTCTTATTTTGCTTTATTCTTCTTTTTTTTTTTTTTTTTTTTTTTTTGTGGTGCTAGAGGTCAAACCTAGGGAACTGTGCATGCTCTGCCACTTAATATATTCCCAGCCCCTAATAGCAATAAATTTCTAACCCATGCTTTATAAGCAAGTATTGAATTTTAGGTCTTTCTTCAAAAGTAAAATTTATAATAATCATAATAGAAATAGTGAAATTACAGTTGGACATGGTAGCACATAGCTGTAATCCCAGCTACTTGGGAGGCTGAGGCAGGAGGCAATAAATTCAAGGTCAGTCTGGGCAATTTAATGAGACCTTGTCTCAAAAGTAAAACTTAAAAGAAGCACTGGGGTGTAACTCAGTGGTAGAGTGCTTGCCTAATATATGAAGGCCCTAGGTTCAATGCCCAGTTACCTCCCTCCCTTCCCCACAAAAAACAAGAATGACTGCTAACAGCAATGGTGTTTCTTGAGGTATGAAACTGTGGGATATAGTTGCAGAAGTCTTTGGATAATACTGAAAACCACTGAACACTTATAAATTGTATGGCAGTTAATTATACCTCAAACTTAAAAATCAGCTACTCCGGCTGGATGTGTAGCTCAGTGGTAGAGTGTATGAAAGGATGAGGTCCTGGATAAAATCCCCAGCATAGGAAAACAAAACAAACAACAATAAAAGGGGCTGAGTGGGCATGGCATGCACAAGGCTGTGGGTTTGATCCATAGCCCAGCAAAACCAAAAACAGTTACTTTGAAAATAGCTTCCTTCCCCAACTCTGTAATATATATTAAACAAGAACTCTTAGTGATCATTTAGAATAAGATATGAATAAAAATTATATCTGAAAAAAGCAGGGTGGAAATACTAAAGGTTTAAAATCTGTAAGTCTGAAATAGTTCATAAGAAAAATATATTTTAAAAATAATTATTCTTGCTGGGCACAGTGGCACATGTCTATAATCCCACCAGTCAGGGAGGTTGAGACAGGAAGGCTGCATATTCGAGGCCAGCCTCAGCAACTTAATGAGGCCCTAAGCAACTTAGCGAGATCCTGTCTCAAAATAAAACACAAAAAGAGCTGGGAATGTAGCTCAGTGGTAAAGGGTCTCTGGGTTAAATCTCTAGGACCTCCCCACCCCACCCCCCAAAAAAAATTCCTATTGCAAATCACTGGACCTAAAAGTTTTTATAATTTTTGTTTTTGTTTTTGTACAACTAAGGATTGAACTCAGGGCAAATATGCTAGGCAAGCATTCTACCAATGAGCTACACTCCCAGAACTTTTTTATTTTATTTTGGGACAAGGTCTCAATATTAAATGATTTATAAGTGGGCATACCTTTTTCAACTTTACACATCTTTCATCTGAATTCAACTACGGGGGCACACTTCTTCATGTAAGAATATGAGCCATTTGAAAAAGAACAGTATCTGATTACTCAGAGTAAAAGTATTTTCAAAATCCTTAACTGCCTATTACCAAATGAGGAATATTTCATGGTTTTAACTATTTTCAGTTCACAAGTATAAACGTGCAGGGTACATTTATACAACTATGTATATAAGATATATGCAAACAATTATTTAATTTCCTAAGGAGTTAAAAGGAAAAGAAAAAGATATCTGAAGGGTGTGGCAATTCATCCAAGGTCACACAACAAGTCAGAGCAGAGAGCAACATTCTGGTTATACCAAACCTCCAGGGGAAATCTTACAATTTTGCAAAAAGATTTTTTGTTTGGTTTTTACATCAGAAAGCAAAAAAAGGGGAGAGGGGACTGTAAACTTATTTCAAAATTTTAAGCAGAGACTGTGAAATAGCTATTTTGGATAAACACTTGTGTCAGGAGTGGTTAAGAGCTAAAAAAACTATCAGTCATCAGCATGTGCATATCTACCTGGCCAGATCTCTTCAAAAAGTCTTAGGTGTTCTCCCTCATAGTCGGTTATGAAGGCAGGAAACTTGAGATCTCCTTGGAATGTTGACAGGACAAAAAAACCAACGAAAATAAAATGTGAATTGTATTACTTCCAAGGGTAAAAAGGCAGGTTTTTCGGGGGAGGGGGGTGTCAATCTGTGACAAGAAACAACTACGGATGGCAAAACTAATCTATAGTTGGTCTAAGTGAATCGCATGCAAACCTTTTCGACCAAAAATAAGTTCACGTTCTCCAGTGTACTCTATAAATGGACCCAGATCTTTCCATGTGAGGCTACTTGTGAGGAAGAACAGCAATGTAGAGCAAAGGGCTCAGACAGCCCACACTGGGGGAAGAAGTTCGGTTCAAGGGTCCGCAGTAGGACCACGATTATCTATTGTGTCTGGTCTGGTTATAAAGAAATAGACCCCTCAAACTTTGAGAATACTGGGGTGGAGGAGCGCCGGTATACGCTTATAGTGACAGTGACATGCACTCAAGCACACATACACACACGCGCGCGCGCGCGCTCTCGGTCTCTCACTCACGCGCAGTCGGAACCAGTGGGGAATCGGTGGCTCCGTAGTCTCTGAACACCTTCCTCCCTAGGTGAAAACAGCCTCCTCACCCAGTTCTGTCTACCCGGACCCCCTCCACTCCCCTCACCTGGCCCTGGCCCCTACCCCAGAAGAGATGAATGAGGCGGCGGCGGCGGTTGCTTCCAACAGGGTCCCAAAGCGGCGGTGACTGCTTCGACCCACAGCCCTAATCTACCGCCGCCGCCATGTTGGAGGGTGAGGTCACCCCCAGCGTGCTTCCGTCACCACCGGCGTGGGGGCGGGCCTAGGCCGCACCGGAGCGCCGGAAGAGGGCGGCTTTGTCACCTGGAACGGAAACACAGACCACCGAGGCCTCTGCGCAGAAGTGATTGAAAAACTGATCCTTCCTAGCCCGCTCTTCTCAGGAGTCGCTCAAATCTATGATTCCTGGAGTTGCGGAAGTTCGCCTCAAGTTATTTCCGGTCACAAAAGAGGAGGGGGAAGTCTGGGGCTAGAGGCTGTCAATTGCTCGGAAAGAACCAATTCCCCATCCGCAGAATAAGTTCAGTTCTGCAAACATGTGTTGTGTTTCAAATATGTGCAAGCGACCGGGTTAAACAGGTGTCAAGAGAGTCTCAAGAATATATAACGATGGGGGTTGGCGGGGGGAAAAGAAGAATGAAGGAACTTTGAATAGTGTAGAGGAAAAGGTTGGGAGGGGGTGGGAATGGAAAAAACAGTAGAATGAAACAGACAGTATTACCCTATGTGTATGATTACATGAATGGCGTGAATATACATTGTGTACAACAATAGAAACGAAAAGCTGTACCCCGTTTGTGTACAATGAATCAAAACGTGTCTGTAAAAATAAAAAATATTTTAATTTAAAAAAAAAAGTCTCAAGAGCTGCAGTGTTCCAGTCACTTGTCAGGAAATGTGGTCCTTGAATGTTGTAAAAGATTCGGAGGAACGTGGGTGGGATGGCGAAGGGAACTACGTGAGCCCAGGGACCGTACTGATACAGGAAATTTAGAGTAGTAAGCCATTTTTGCTCACAGCACCTAGCACAGCGCCTGGAATGTAATTTGGGTTCATGTGTGTTGTTACTTGAGTCCAAGAGCGCTTTAGAGGAGCCACTAAAGGTATCTAGGCGACAGGGTATAATACCATACTTTAGGGCGAACCAGTTCACCATGGTATACTTGAAATGAATTGTAACAGGGACACCTTGAAGATTAAGATTTAGGAAGTCTAAGAAAGTGTTAGAAAGCCGTGGCAACCAGCCAGATGAGAAGTGATTAAAGCCTTTTGAGGAGTGAATGGGTTTCACTTTGGGGTGAGGAAAATATGATAAAGCACCTGAATGGTATGAGGGAGATGGAATTAAAAAGGTTGGGATTGAGGGTGTAGTGCAGCTCAGTGGTACAGCATGTGTCTTAGCATGCACAAGTTTCAACCCACAACACTGCAAAAAAAAAAAAAAAAAGTAGTAGTAAATGTGGCTGTCATAGAGGCTGAGTGATGTCATTTAATAGAGAAACCATAGAGATTTGACAGGGAGGCTTTTTTTTTTTTTTTTTTTTGGTACCAGGGATTGAACCCAGGGGCCCTCAACCATTGAGCCACATCCCCACCCCCCCACCCCTGTTTTTAAAAAAGTTTTTCCTTGTAGATGGACACAATACCTTTATTTTGTTTATTTAGGTTTTTTATGTGGTGCTGGGGATCAAATTCAGTGCCTCATGTGCGCTAGGCAAGTACTCTACCACTGAGCCACAACCCCAGCCCGCCAGCCCTTTTTATTTATTTATTTACTTATTTTGAGACAGGGTGTCACTAAGTTGCTTAGGACCTTGCTAAATTGCTGAGGCTGACTTTGAACTTGGCAATCCTCCTGCCTCAGCCTCCTGAGTTGCTGGAATTACAGGTGTTTGCCCCCATGCCTATTGAGAAGCTCTTGTAAGTTGAAATCTAAAGAATGAAAAATAAACTCAGGTGTAAGTGGAAGAAAATAATTGAGTCTAAAAGTGTAGTGTTTGAAGGAACTGGAAGGAAACCAGTAAAATGGTAAAGGGGTGAGCAAAGAGAATAGGGGAACTGAGGGCAGAGAGGAGGCAGGCCCAGAATGGGCAATGAAAGCCCATCACAAGCAAATGGAAGCCACTAGAGAGTTACAAATTGATAGTTTCACGCCATTGAGTTTGTTTAGTTTTCTTTTGTTTTCTTTTTGCAGTGCTGGGAATCGAACCCAGGGCCTTGCACATGTTAGGCAAGCACTGTAACACTGCACCCCCATCCCTGTCATCTAGGTTTAAATCACTCATTGTGCTGTGTGGAAATTTGGTTGAAAAGGAGCAAGAAGCGAGGCATGGTGGTGCATGCCTGTAATCCCAGTGGTTCTGGAGGCTGAGGCAGGAGGATCGTGAGCTCAAAGTCAGCCTCAGCAATTTAGAGAGGTCCTAAGTAACTTAGTGAGATCCTGTCTCAAAATAAAATATAAAAAGGTCTGGGGATGGTGCTCAGTGGTTAAGTGCCCGTAGGTTAAATCCCCGGTAGCAAAAAAAAAAAAAAAAAAAAAAAAAAAAAAAGGAGTGCAGGCATCTACTTAATTCAAAGTATTTTTAGCTATAATTTGGCCTTTTTTTTTTTTCTTTCCAAATTAACATTTTTTGGTGTGTGATGCCAAGCATGGAAACCAAAGCTAAGCATGCTAAGCATGTGCTGTACTGCTGAGCTACATACACTCCTAGCCTTCAAGACTTCAAGACAGAGCCAGTCCCCCCACCCCCCACAAAAAAAAAAAAAAAAAAAAAAAAGATTTCAAGACAGAGGAAGCTAAATACAATGACGCAGGCCTGTTACTTGGAAGGCAGTTGGATTGAAAGTTCCATGCCGGCCTGGGCCATTTAGTAAGACACTGCCTCAAAATAAAAAATAAAAAGGGGTTGTAGCTAAATGGTAGAGCTCTTGCCTTGCATGTGTGAGGCACTGAGTGAGGCACAGGACTACATAAAAATAAATGAATAAAATAAAGATATCTATGTACAACTAAAAAAAGATATTAAAAAAAAGTAAAAAGGGCTGGGGATGTAACTCAGTGGTAGAACACCTCTGGGTTTAATTCCCAATACCACAAAATAAATGAATAAAAATAAAGACAGATGATTTACATTTTCCTGAATCTGTCCCTCTATCCTCTTCAAGAGTTAACTTATGTAGGGCTGGGTTTGTGGCTCCAGCATTTGCCTCCATCTATAACTAAAAATATTTTTTTAAAAAGAGCTTCTTCTGTTGACTGACTTAAGCATATGAGACAATCAGCCTACAACGAGCGAGCGTAGTGGCCCGCCCATCCCTGTGACTAAGTAAGAGCAATCTAGACCAGTGGTTTTGGTAAAGTTGCAGGCAAACAGGCTTATCTGGGAGTGGCCTTTTTTTAACTTAACTAAAAATCTGTTATAAGTAGTTTCTCTACAAGACCTAAACTAGTATAGAAGGATATTGGTCTTAAAAAACTACTATTTGAATAATATTTGCATATACAGTCAGCTATCTGTATGTGTAAGCACAAATAGGAAATATTTGGAAAACAATTGTGCGATATTAAACATGTATACAGACGTTTTCCTTTATATTGTTCCATAAACAACACAGTATGACAACTATTTACTTAGCATTTACATTGTAATTGGTATTATAAATAGATTTTACTTAAGCTCTACAGCCAGATCTGCATAGGTTATATGGAAATACTATATCATTTTATATAAAGAACTAGAGTAGCCAAACATTTTAGTATTTGAGAGGGGGACTGGAACCAATCCTTCATGGGTACCAAGAGGCAACTATACTCATAACTTTTTCACAACAGATATAATCTCTTAAGACAACATTTGTATCAGACAGGACCTGGCCTGCTCCTTGGTGAATCAGCAAAACACTGCAGAAACTAGTTGTTAAACAGCATTAATAGAGGAGAGGAGAAAGTTGCACAAAAGGGAATTTTAATTATATTCGTAATATGATTCTTTTTTTTTTGTACGTGGGATTTAACCCACAGGCCCTTTACCACTGAGTCACATCCCCAGCCCTTTTTATTTTTTATTTTGAGACAGAGTCTCACTAAGTTACTTAGGGCCTCCCTTAGTTGCTGAGCCTGGCTTCAAACTTGTGATAGTCCTGTCTCAGCCTCTCTAGTTGTGTGGATTACAGGCAGGTGCACACTGGCTACATGATTTTATATATATATATATATATCTTTTTTTTTTTTTTTTTTTTTTCGGTGCTGGGGATTGAACCCAGGGCCTTGTCCTTGCAAGGCAAGCACTCTACCAACTGAGCTATATCCCCAGCTCTACATGATTAATTTTTAAAGTGAAGTTTTGCCTGGTGCAATGGCTTGCTGAGGCAGGAGGATCCCTTGACCCCAGAAGTTTGAGATCAGCCTAGGCAACATATCCAGACCCCTCTCCCAAATTTTAAAAAAAATTTATAATGTTTACAGCTTTTCTGTTTTCACCAAAGAATAATTTTTAGCTCAAAAATGGTCTGAAAGTCTGAAAATTAGCCTACTCTCTTCTATCAAGAAAAATCACAAATGTTTTTCAGGAAACACAGCCAAGAAAAATAAGATTAAGCCTACCACAGTGACTCAGGAGTCTGAGGTAAGAAGATCACAAGTTCAAAGCCAGCCTCAAGCATGCCTGTAATCCTAGCGGCTCTGAGGCTATGGCAGGAGGATATAAAGTTCAAAGCCAGTCTCAGCAATTTATGGAAGCTCCAAGCAACTCAGTGAGACCCTGTCTTTAAATAAAATACAAAAAAGGGCTGGGGTTGTGGCTCAGTGGTTAAACTGGAGTACAAAAAAAAAAAAAAAAAAAATCACCACCACCACAAAAATAACAATCTAGTGAGGCCCGCAGCTAATTGGCGAGACCCAATCTCAAAAATAAATTTAAAAAAAGAACTGGGGATATTGCTCAGTGGTGAAGTATCTGCCCTGGGTTCAGTCTCCAGTAACCAAAACAAACAAACAAGCAAAACAACCCTGTCTCTGAGTGATTGTCTTAAAGTAAATGTGTTAAACGTTAATTATAAAATTTGGGTGACTGGTACAAAATATTTGAATTACTTTTAGTACTTCTTTTTAATGCCTCAAAGTAAAATAAGCCAAGATTCTATTTTCAATAACAAAAGTAAAACAAAGGTATTGAGTTTTACAGTGCTACATCTATTTCATGCATTAATTTCATAAACAATTTGATTTGTGGCACTAGAATCCTGCTCCCACTCTGCAAACCCAGTCATTTGCAGAATGTTGTAAAAATAGGTGAAAGGAGAGACAGTAATCCAAATGAGTTTAATGCTACTTTGTCCTGGCCTAGGAATGTTAAGAGGGAAGCATAATCCTAAAAATCTACCTTCTAGGATTGTGAAGAATTAAGATATTAATGCAGAAACAACCATGAGACAGTCTTATAATTTGGTTTTAGCTCAGTTGATTTGAATATTGAAAGTTGAGTTTAATTGTATGAATTTTCTTTTTTTTTGCTATTAGTTTTATTGTCCGGTGGCTAAATCCTTCCCTTACCCAATATTACTAGTCTTCTCAAATATGTATACCAATCTGTCATACACTACAAGGAACCATGTAGAATAGTACAGTTGAAAGCAATTTGGCAACATGAAGAACTGGGAACATAAAAATAAAATTCAGGGGCTGCAGTCATGGCTAGGTGGTAGAGTGTACCATGTACAAGGCCCTGTGTTCAATCTGCAGCACCACCAAAACTGACCCATGCCTGTAATCCCAACTATTTGGGAAGCTGAGGCAGGAATTTCACAAGTTTGAGGCTAGTCTCAGCAATTTAGTGAGACCCTATCTCAAAATAAAAAATAAAAAGGGTCATGGATGTAGCTCAGTGGTAAAGTGCCCCTGCATTCAATTCCTAGTACCAAAAAAAAAAAATTATGTGTGTACAATTTCTATTCAAAAAGACAAAAGGCAAAGAGTATCACATATGTAGTATTCCTGACAATGCATAACCTGAATCTAATTATGAGAAAACTATCAAACTAAATTAAGGGACTGTCTACAACTAGCCTATACTCTTCAAAAAAGTCACTCTCAGGAAAGACAAAGTCTGAGAAACTATTTCACATTAAACAAGACTAAAAAGTCATAACTAATAGAGTAAATGATCCTGAATCAGAGGGGAAAAAAGGCTATAGAGGACATTAGGACATACAGCAAAATTTTTATATGGACTATTACTGTATGTTTACCAACATTAAATTTCCTGAATTTGATCAAGGTGATCCTTTTATGACATGCTGAAACAGTCATGAATAATTGTGTGTAAGAAAAGAAGCCATAAAACAAATGTACCAAAATGTTAACAATTGGTAAATCAAGGTGAAGAGAGTTCCTTGCACTATTCTTAACAGCTTGTTTGAAATTTCTTCAAAATAAAAAATTAATAATACAAATGTGTCTACCTTGGACTCCTAATTCTACTACCAGGAATCTATTGTAAAAAACAAAGTTTTCGAAAGGTTTTACCTTTGTAGTTGGGGCAAAGGAGGGAGGACTTGAAGTTAATCCAAACAGAAAGTAAATAAGCATGGGGGCGTTTCGACCCTAATTTTTTCTTTCTTTTTTTTTGCGGTGCTGGGGATTGAACCCAGGGCCTCTACCAACTGAGCACTCTACCAACTGAGCTATCTCCCCAGCCCCTCGACCATACTTTCTAAGTGGATCCTGGGAAAGATGCTGAAGAATGCATAGGTTCTTTCAGAAAAATTCCAGATAAATTATGTAAGTACTCCACTCCAGAGGGGGAGCATAGTGTGCATTTGGGTATAGTGACTTTCTTCCAAAGAGTACAGTATGGAAAACTGGGGCAGGGGTACAAAAGAGTGATTTTACAGTGGTAAAATCTGTCATACATTGTTTCACCTGGGTAATTAAGGTTTATATCAACAGTCAGAAATCTCATTGACAGTATGTGCCCTTGATATGACATGATGAAAACAATACTATACCTCTGTGATCTTCCTCCCTCCAAACCCTGAAACTCCTGTGTAATCATAAGAAAAATCCCAACAACGCTCTACCTAAAAACATGTCTAACCAGTACTCCTCGAAACTATCAGCGTATTTAAAATGAAGAAAGTGAGAAACTATCAGCCAAGAGGGGCCTAAAAAGACATGGCAACTAAATGTAAAGTATCTTTGATGGGACCCTGGAATAAAAGGGCATTAGGCATTAGGTCCCACACATGAACACAACCCACAATTTATTAAGAACAAAATATTGGTGAGTTTGTTTCCATTTAAGCCAAGAGAGTAAAATCATAATACTTTATGGTCTGGGTATAAATAAAATATTTAAACATTTTTAAAGCTGCAAGGGTAGTAAGGCTGAAGAAATACAAACTACTCCGATTAACTTTAAATACAGGAAAAACTCATCTTCTCTCTCCTATTGAAGTGACTCGGATTCAAACAGAAGAGGGGAGGTCAACAGTCAGCAATGTAAAAGGTCTCCTGGAGAGTCCTCCGCGCATGCGTCTGGCTGGGAAGGGCGGGACTTCCCAGAACCCATGCTCTTTCCATTGGCTGAAAAGCCTCATAGATTGGGCTGCGCGGGCACCTGGCAGGAAGCGGAAGACGGGGTTATAAAATAAAGGAAGTCAGAAGCTGCTCTGGTTTTGTTCGCCGTGTTCTTTCACCACCCTTTTTCGTAACTGAACTCGAGCCAGTTGCCCACCGGCCTAGCATCGCTTTCACCATGGCTCTCAGCGATGCTGACGTGCAGAAGCAGGTGAGGGGTTAGGGTTGGATGTCGCGAAGCTGAGGTGCCCTCCTGGGGGAGGTGGGTGGAGTACGCCTGGAAAAAGGATTGGGCCTTAGGCACGTCGAATGCTGCAGGGAGGGTCCCTTACCACCAGTCCTGCTGTTCTGTCCGGGAGAGATTTGCTTACTGGGAAATTTGCTTCATAGAGCGTATGATTTCTGCTTGGGCCTTACGAGCTGCCTACTTGCCTGCGCTCCTCCTGGAACGCCTTGCTCTGCTCACCCACTTTGGCTGTCCCTATTTTCCCAGGGTACTCAGTGTACTCAAGGTACTCAGTTAAGTAATTGGACAGAAATCTTTGCAAAGATTGAAAACAGCCTTTCACTTGAGTTTTAACCCCAAGGGAAGGAGTCACGGTATATGATAGGAAAGAAACGGTGTTGGGGGAAGGCCGCTTTCAATGTTGTTTTGAGGTCATTCACTTTATGCACTGTGAATTTTCATTTTGAAGGAATGTCTTCTGTCGTAACCGATCTAGTTTGTGTATTCACTTTTGTCAAGTGCAAAAATCTTGTTTTCTTAGACTTTTTTTTTTTTCTTTCTTGATCACGGGGTCTTATCCATTGAGCTGCATCCCCAGACCTTTTTATTTATTTTGAGACAGCCTCGCCAAGTTTCCAAGGATAGCCTCAAACTTGTGGCCCTCCTTCTTCAACTTCCCACATCGCTGGGAATTAGCGTACGCCCCCACGCCGGGATCATTCTCTTAAATTTATGAGCCCCAGCACCTAACAATGTTGGTCCAGGTCGCTGAGTCGGGGTTTATGGAAAAAATTGTTATGCAAGTTTTGAACTTATATCTTTTTAAAAAATTTTTTTAGTTGTAGATGAACACAATACCTTTTACTTATTTTTACGTGGTGCCGAGGATCAAACCCAGTGCCTCACATGTGCTAGGCAAGAGCTGTACCACTGAGCCACAACCCCAGCCCATGAATTTATATCACTTTTGAAAGTGAATATAATCAGTCTTGGGAAACTTATTTAGCTTTTTAAAATGAACCATACCTTAAAATTGTAGGCATTAGAAATATTTTAAGATACCTGGTCTAGGAGGCTGGGGCAGGAGGACCATTTGAGCCTAGTAGCTCAAGGCCAGCGTAGACCCCCAGACTCTGTCAAAATAAGTAAAAGTAAAATAGAAAGGAATGTTATAACCAAAAGCCTCCTTGGGGAGTATAGTGGTGTCTATAATAAGGGAATGGTCTTGCTAATTGATATCCTGAAACCAGGGTCCTAGCATTTAGTAATTGTGTTGCCAGTAGGTTTTTCAGAGAAGGAAATTTAAGGCTGCGATTTAATATCTGTATGGAAAACTAAGCCTACTTTTTTCTCCAAGTACTAGGAAAATTCTCTGACTAAAGCACACTCAGTGGTTTATGAATCGTTTTAGATGAGCAATACAATGTTTTTTCCTTTGATGTTTCCATTTCCTTATTTAAAAGTAATTCTTGGGCCGGAGGGGGTGGGGGAAGGAAAGATTGTAGAATGAAACAGACAGTATTACCCTGTGTATGTGTATGATTATATGAATGGTGTGAATCTACATTGTGTATACAACCATAGAAATAAAAAGTTGTATTTTTTTGTGTACAATGAATCAAAAAAGTTGAATCATTTGTGTACAATGAATCAAAAAATAAAAGGAATTCTTTTCATTTAATTTTTTTTTTTTTTTTTTTTTTTTTTGGTACTGGGGATTGAGCCCAGAGGTGTTTAACCACTAAGCCACATCCCCAACCCTTTTTTATATTTTATTTAGGAGCAGGGTCTGGCTCAGTTGCTTAGGGCCTTGATAAGTTGCTGAGGCCGTCTTTGAACTTGTGATCCTCCTGCCTCAGCCTCTGGATCTGTTGGAATTACAGGCATGCACCAACATGCCTCGCTCATTTTATTCTTAGCCTAATATTCCCTAAGAAGAATGAGGTATTTCTTCATTTCTTCCTTCCTTTCTTCTTTTCCTTTTTCTTTTTTTTTAGATGTTGATAGACCTTTATTCATTTATTTATATGTGGTGCTGAGAATCAAACCCAGTGCCTCATGCATGCGAGGCAAGCACTCTACCTCTGAGCCATAACCCCAGCCCTCCTTTCTTCTTTTCTTCCTTCCTTTTTCCTGTGCTGATCACAAAAGTGAAATAGGAATGACAAAAATAGCATCTGTAGAGAAATTCTACAATATTTTTGTAGAAAATGAAGTTTTTTGAACATTTATCACTACTTTTGATTTTGAATATAGGAGAAACTTGATGCAGTGGAGAAGTACAAATGCCTACCACATGCTGTTAGTAGACACAATATTAATTCCCTTGTTCCATCATCTTTGTACCTTGTAGTATATAGAAGACTGAGGCTTCTACAGGAAAGGTATTGTGCAAAAGTAAGGCAGTGTATTTCCTTGACCTGTAGATTAAAATCATTTTTTTCTCCCCCCCCCACTACACTACTTGTAATTTCCAGTGTTTTTGTTTTGTTTGTTTGTTTTTATTTTTGTGGTGCTGGCAATCAAATTCAGGACCTTAGATGGGCTTGATAGCACACACCTGTGAGTCCATCTACTCAGGAGATAGGAGGATTGCAAGTTTCAAGGCCAGTTTCTACAACTTGGCAAGACCCCATCTCAAAATTAAAAAATAAAAAAGGGCTGGGGATGTAGCTCAGTGGTAGTAGAGCACCACTGGGTTCAATCCCTAGTACTGAAAAAAAAAAAAAAAGAAAGAAAGAAAAAGAAAGAAAAAATATTCCAGTGTATGCTAGGCAAGTGCTGTGCCACTGAACTACATCCTTGGCCCCAGGGCAATGTGTTTTATTCACAGTATTGTCAGCAGTGTATAGGCCAAGTGCCAAGTACATTGTAGGTGCTGAATAAATCCTGAATTCCTTGACTGCTTCTCTATCATGTTAATTTATTTGTGTGTATTTGCTTGCTTTTTTTAATCTGAAGAGTAGTTATTTATTTTATCAAATTTTCAAAGGAACCTGACTCAAATCCTTTAATAACTGGGTTAGAAAGAAAAAAAATAATTTTTAGAGGTCAGGTTTTTCTGCCTTAGGGGAGGAGTTAAATGTCCTTAAGGGATTGATTCTTGGAACCCTTGGTTGACTGTAAATAGGCTTGGGTTAAAATGAGTGCCTATTGCTCTAGACTAGGCTGAACAAGTCAAATCTGGTACCTGAGGGTCCAGCATGAATAGTGAAAGCAGATAATTCAGATTTGAATCAGAATTCACCTTTAGAGTTCAACCGCATCTTGTAGCATTTATAAACATCAGTTTTGATTACTGTGTTTAGATTATTTCTACCCCACTACCCCAGACTGTGGATGGAATGTAGGACCTCTTGCATGGTAGGTCCTGGGTTACATTTCCTAGCCCTATTAAACTACTTTAGAAATTGCAGGGGGAAGGAAAAAATAATGAATTAAACACCATTACCCTGTGTAGATGTATGATTACACAAATGGTATGCCTTTACTTCATGTACAAATAGAAACAACATGTATCCCATTTGTTTACAATAAAAATAAATTAAAAAAAAAAAAGAAATTGCAGACAAAATAATTTCAGTGAGGCTTCAAATAGAACTTAGGGAGACACCATTCCTCATCGTGATCATACATACCTCCTAAATGTGTGGAGGCTAATCTTTAAGCATAGTGATTTTTCTGTACATGTCGCTCATGGTTAGTTACCCCAAATAGTTGAAAGTGTGAGATTGTATTATTTATGAAATTGAATGTCATTATCATGTTTTGGCTTCTTCTCTAGAATGACTCTGTGTTCAGCTACAGGGGTGCAAAAGCCCTAGTTTATTGCTTTCTGAGCCCCGAAAAAGAACTTGGAGGACTCAGCAGAGGGATTTTGGACATTATTCACACACTCCTTGGTGGTGGCAGGCTGAGATACAGTGGGAGAACCATACTATATCTGTAAACAGGACGTATAAATATGGGATAGATTACACGCCCATTGCACAGGTGGATTTCCTTAGATGTGTTATGAATACCTTCGTTTACTTTACAACCAAGGTCACTGTGCTTTGAGTCTTACCTAAAGATTGTAGATAAAGGGAAGTGGTCAGCTTCTCTCTCCCATTCACTTATCACTTTTTTTTTTTTTTTTTTTTTTTTTTTTTATTGCTATGCTGGGAATTGAACCCAGGGCCTTGCATATGCTAGACAAGTGCTCTACCACTGAGCCATATCCCCAGCCACATTATCAGATTTTTTTAGTCCTTTATATCTTACTGCAAGCTTTCCTAGGCACTAATTAGTGTTTAATCCAACAGTAAGTATTGTATTATCTGTTTTGATCATCACATTTTGGCTCCTCAAGAATAGAGTGGGGGACTGGGGTTGTGGCTCAGTAGAAGAGCACTTGTCTCGCATGTTCAATTCTCAGCACTGCATATAAATAAATGAATAAAATAAAGGTCTGTCAACATCTAAAAAAATAAAGAATAGTGTGGGGGCTGAGGTTATGGCTCAGTTGTAGAGAACTTATTCAGTCCTCAGTACATTAAAAAAGAAGAAAAAATAAAGTTATTAAAAAAAAAAAATAGAGTGGTTCACTGGTTCCAGGTGGTGACATAACAACTGTAATCCTAGCTACTTGGGAGATTTAGGCAGGAGGATCATAGGTTCAAGGCCAGCTGGGCAGTTTACACTCCATCCCAAAATAAAAAGGGTTGGGAATAAATGTGTCCTGGATACCTTTTCCTTTCCTTTCCCTTTTCCTTTTTCCTTTGTCATTTCCCTTTCCTTTCCTTTTCCTCTTGCTCTCTTTTTTTTTGGCTGGGTGGCCGGGGAAGGGGGTGCTGGGGGTGGAACCCAGGACCTCATGCATGCTAGATAAGTCCTCTACCACTGAGTCCTAGCCCCAGCTCAAGCTGTCTCTTCTAAAACCATACTGTTTTCTTTAAGACTTTGATGTATTCTCAACTCACTTTTTGAAAAAACATTGTGGTTAGAAAACATATAGGCTGGGCATGGTGGCACATGCCTATAATCCCAGCAGTTTGGGAAACTGAGACAAGAGGATTGTGAGTTCAAAACCAGCCTCAGCAACTTAGTGAAGCCCTAAGCAACTTAAGGAGACTCTGTATTAAAGTAAAAACTTAAAAGGGCTAGAGATTTAGCTGAGTGGTAGAGCACCCCTGGCTTCAATCCCCAGTATCAAAAGAATAAAAAACACGTAACAAAATTTGCCATCTTAACCATTTTTAAGTGTTTGTTAATGTAAAGTACAACCATATTATTGTGAAACAAAATTTATTTTTATATACCTAGATGTACCTTAGATTTATGATATCTTTGTGTCACATTGAGAAGCTGCTGTGGGAATTGTTTCCAGAATGTTAAACCCTAAAAAGTACCTAGGAAATTACCCTGTAATCCTCAGAAGACTTGAAACTCACAGTAGATTCTCATTCATCTACACACGTTTGTTGAACACCTGCTGTGGTGATTATTCCATCTTCTGGGGGTATAAATGACAGACAGGATCCCTGTATTCAAATTTAACCTTTCAGTGGAAGAAATAAATTAATTAGTAACATGGAGATTCCACATAAGTTTTTAGCTTTTTTTTAGGGATTGAACTTGGGGACACTCAACCACTGAGCCACACCGCTAGCCCTTTTTTGTATTTTATTTAGAGACAGGGTCTCACTGAGTTGCTTAGTGCTTTGCTTTTTGCTGAGACTGACTTTGAACTCTTCAATCCTCTTGCCTTAGCCTCCCAGGGTGCTGGGATTACAGGCATGTACTACTGAGCCCAGCTATTTTTTTATTTTTTTAAAATTCTTTTAGGTACAGTCACTGTGAAATGAAACTACCATTCCACTACCAGTGAATTTTTGATTAGCTATATTGGTTGGAATTTTACTTGAATATTTTACATCTGACACTAAAGTCAATACATTGTGAGTTACCCCAAACTCCATGTAAAATATTTTAGTGATAGTGATCCAAAACCATGTAACAGGTCCCTAGCCTTATAATTTAGTTGAGGATGGGGACATGTAAGCAGCAATTGTGACTTCATGTTATGTGCTGTGGTAGAAGTTGAACAGCGTGTCCCAGGTACACAGGAGTGAGAGGTTCAGAAAAGATTTTCCAAAGGAAGTGGCAATTAAGCTAGCTGAGACTTGAGATGTATCAAGGCAAAGAGGGGAAGGAAAAGTGTTTCAAGTGGAAGGTGGAGCACGTTTGGAATCTTGGAGGTAAGACAGACAATTGTAAACTTAAGGACCTGAAATAAGCTTAGTGTGACAGGAACTAATCTGAAAAGTGGTGAGTAGTGCATGGTTTGTTCATGTGATGCTTGAGAGGTAAGCAGTGATCAGATCAGGTCCTGTACCTCCTAAAATCTTTGCATTCTGTGGTAGGGAGAGTGGAGTGATGCATGAGAAGCTAGGTATTTTGAAAGGATCTCTGGTTGCAATGTACAGTAGGATAGAGTGGTAATAGGACTAGAGGCATTTGGGAGACATTTGGAAGCTATTGTAATAGTTCAGCTGTGAGATAATGGCTAGGACTAGGGTGGTGGCTCTAAATACTGAGAGAGATGTGCAAATTTAGAAACTCTTAAAAAAAGAATTCATAGAACTTCATGATTGACTGGATATGAGGACTGAGGTGGAAGGAAGATCAGTCTATTGTTAGTGCTTGTGCCTGAAATGGAGATCCAGGTGGAAGGTTGGAAGGGGAGTGACCAGTAGTTAATAGCAAATGTGTAGAATTTAGGTTATGTAAGCTATCCCAAAAGAGCTCTCTAGGAGTCATAGGAAGAAGGGGGTGTCCCAAAAGAGACAAGGAGAAAAAGGAGGAAGTCATGGAAACAAAGGGAAGAGATTGCTCAAGAAGGAACCTTGGGGACTAGGGTTGTGGTAGGGCACTTGCCTAGCATGTGTGAGGTGCTGGGTTTGATTTTCAGCACCACGTATAAATAAATAAAATAAAGGTCCATCAACAACTAAAAAAAAAAAAAAAAATATATATATATATATATAAAAAGAAGGAGTGTTGGTCATTACATCAAATGGTGCTGAAAAATGAAGGAAGAGAATTCTAAGATTTAAGGGCAAGGAGGTTGTTGATCATTTTATGAGTCCACTCAGTGGAACAGAGGGGACAGAAGTCAGATTGGAGTGTGTTGAGAGTTGAAGGTAAGAAACTTGACAGCAAATGTAGATAACTGTTTTAATCTTTGTGGTACTTGGGATCAAACCCAGGCTAGGCAAGCACTCTAGTACTGGACTATACTCCCAGCCCTTGAATTTAGGTGGCTCTTTGATGGGGAAAAGAAAGAGAGGGTGCTGGCTGAAGGGCCATGAAGTAGAAGAGTCCTCTCAAGTATTCCAGGTTCCTTGACAGTAGGATTAAGTCCAACATACCTGTGTTATTGAATACTGCACCTTGTTCATTTGCTAAAACAAATTCCAGATTGTAGGAGTTAGGGGAAGGAAAGATAGTGAACTGAGACAGACATTATTACCCTATGTACATGTATGATTACACGAATGGTGTGAATCTACGTTGTGTACAACCATAGAAATGAAAATTGTTATACCCCATTTGTGTACAGTGAATCAAAATGCAGTCTGTTAAAACACACACACACACACACACTCTCCAGATTATAAGCTTTCCTAAGTGCAAAAACTGTTTCATTTATCCATGTACTCAATAAATGGTTATTGAATGAATCAGAGAAGATATATTTTCTTTTCATGTCAAATTTAAAAATATTATTTTTCTTTATAGATAAAGCACATGATGGCTTTCATTGAACAAGAAGCCAATGAGAAAGCAGAAGAAATAGATGCAAAGGTAAGATCCATTTTCTAGTTTTAAGAAATCACCAAAGTTTCATACTGTTTTGCTTTGCTAAGCAATAATATAATAAAATTGTTTAACACCAAATTGCAAAGGACTAGTAAGAATCTGTGTTTCTAGGTGGGGTGGTGGCTCAGGGATGGAGTGCTTGCCTAGCATGTGTGAGGCACTGGGTTCGAGCTTCAGCACCACATAAAAATAAATAAATAGAGGTATTTTGTCCATCTACAACTAAAAAAAAAAAAAAAAAAAAAAATGCCTGTATCTTTAATGTTAAAAAATAAATTTTCTAATTATTCTGATTGCTAATTAAGTGTTTAAATTTTATCATGGGGTAGAGAATTAATACCTGCGTTAATTTTCTTAAGGAGTCCATAATTTGTAATTGCAATAAAGTCTGTAAGTATTTAAGGTTAAAATGAAAGCCATTGTACATTACAAAGGTGACATTTAGCATCTAAAATTCTTAGGTGATGAGTGCAGGCAAAATGAAATATGTCTGTAGTTACAGATACTTGGGAAGCTGAGGCAGGAGGATCACTTGAGCCCGATATAGCAAGACCAAGACCCTGTTTAAAAAAAAAATTTCAGTCACACATTGTTTATATCACCTTATATTCCTTAACAGTATATCAAGTTTTTATTTTCCTTGGATATAATCATAATAGGCATTTAAAAACTTTTAAATATGATCAAAACATATTTTCTAGTATTTTATTTTTATTGATCTTTTAAATCTACTATAGTTACATTCGTTAGTTACTCTAAAATTATATGTACCTGGAATAGAACTGAAATTCTCTGAAACTTTGAATTATCACTTAGGGAAAAAAGATTATTTTTAACTCCCACTAATATATAACAATTGATAGACTGTTTGATATTATTTTGGTAGTCATAGAAACGTTGCAGTTTCTTTCAACAGAGGGTACTGGGAATTTAACCCACTGAGTTGTACCCCCTAGTGCATTTTATTTTTTATTTTGAGACAGGGTCTCATTGAGTTGCTCAATATGCATCCTCCAAACATGCTTCTGTCTCCTGAATTGCTGGTAGTATTACAGGCATGTGCCACCACACCTGGCAAAAGAGTGCAGTTTCCTGTATGACTAGTTCCTTTAGTTTTCTCTGGACCAAGTATGAAAGTTTTATTTCAGCTGGGTGTGGTAGCACTTGCCTGTAATGCCAGCGGCTCAGGAGGCTGAGGGAAGAAGATTGTGAGTTCAAAGCCATCTTTAGCAACTTGGGGAGGCCCTGTCTCTCAATAAAATACAAAAAAGAGCTGGGAATATGACTCAGTAGGTAAGCTTCCCTGGGTTCAATCCCTGGTAAAAAAAAAAACAAAACAAACAAAAAAAAAAACCCCTTTATTTCAGCTATTATTTTGTTATTTTGGTAACTGTATATAAAGTAATCTTATCCTGCCAGACATGATGGGACACACATGTAATCCCAACTGCTTGGAATGCTGAGGCAAGAGAATAAAAAGTTCAAGGCCAGCCTAGGCAACTTAGTAAGAACTATCTGAAAAAAAAAAAAATGAAAAGATCTGGGGATATAACTTAGTGATACAGCACTACTGGGTTTAATCCCTAATACCACAAAAATTTTTAAAAAAAACTTGAAAAAGTAGTCTTACCCTATAACGTCATCATCTGTATTTATTTCCCATGTAGGGTATAGAAACAAGTTATAAAAACATTTAGGGCTGGGCATGGTGGCACATGCCTGTACTCCTAGCAACTCAGAAGACTGAGGCAGAAGAATGGCAAGTTCAAGACCAGCCTTAGCAATTTTGAGACTCTGTCTCAAAATTTAAAAAAATAAATAAAATAAAAATGGCTAGGGGCTGGGGTTGTGGTTCAGTGGTAGAGCACTTGCCCTGGATTCGATCCTCAGCACCACATAAAAATAAAATTTATTGTGTCCATCTACAACTAGAACAAAATATTTAAAAAAAGGTGTTGGGGGGGGCTAAGATGGTGGCTCCATGGTTAAGCACCCTTGGGTTCAATCCCCAATACTAAAATAAACAACAAAAATTTATTTTAGAACATACAAGTTCAATTACCTGTGCCAAATCTTGAATATCTGAATCAACAACTTTTGCTAACTTTTCCAAAATCATAATTTCATATTGCTTGAAAATCATAGACAACTCATGTACTGTTAAGATAGCTGTTTTTGTTAGTTTGTTTTGGACTGTGCAGGGATCAAACCAGGGCCTTGCATATGCTAAGCAAATGTTCTATCACTGAACTACACACACAGAAGGATAACATTTTAAAAAATAACTGCTCAATAATTTGCACTAATGAAACCAATAACCCTTGTTTGTATAATTTTAAGAGCTTGTATTACATTTACATATTCAACTCATGAAGAAAAAATACTTTTTGTTTTTTCATTTTACAACAGAGGACACTGAGACTGTTACTTGATTAAATTTTATAGGCAGTAACCTATAAACCAAATTCTGTTTCTTTATTAGCTCTAGTAAGAAAGTGAATTAAGTGAAGAGCATGTAAATTTTTTTTTCATGAACAGAAGCTTGTGTTTGATTATCTTTTGTAACTTTGTGGCTGGATACAGTTTTCCTTGATCACATTTTTAGTTTTATTATTCATCATTTATAATAAAAATCACTGTTCTTTCCTTTTGAATAAATTAGAAGTAATCTTTGCAACTGAGCATCACAATAAATCTTGTTTTAGATATGGAATAAGTAATCATAAGCAAGTATCCCTAGTTACCAGCTGCCTAAAATACAACTGTTTGCCAAAATCTGATGTAATGATGAATGGTAATTAATTCTCCCGTAGGCAGAAGAAGAGTTCAACATTGAGAAAGGCCGTCTTGTGCAAACCCAAAGACTGAAGATTATGGAATACTATGAGAAGAAAGAAAAACAGATTGAGCAGCAGAAGAAAATGTAAGTAGATCCTGGCCCTAGTATTAAGCTAAAGAATTCTCAGGTCAGTGAAACATGGGGTTAAGTGTGTTGCTCACTGGTGGAGTGTTTGCTTAGCATGAAGGAAGTCCTGAGTCCAAGGGTCCAATCCTAAGTAACCTCCCCTCCCCCTGCTCAAAAAAAAAAAAAAAAAAAAGTCAAATGAGACAAGAGGGCAGAGCAGGTGTTCTGTAGTTGAGTTTTTAACTCGACCTCCTGCTACTTACCTGACCTTGGGCAAGTTGTTTAACTTCTTTCTCATTTGTGAAGATGATAACCTTACAGGATTATTGAAAAATTAAATTTCAATAACTGATGTGAAAGTGTCACTTGGTAGTCATTCATTAAATCTAATCTTTGAAATCTAATCCTAACCTTTAAAAGTAAGTTGGTAGAAACCAATAAATATATTGGTTAAATATATCTCAGTAAGATTATATTTGGTCATTAAAAAGAAAAATACTTGCTTTATCAAATTTTCATTGTACATAACAGAAAATTGTGTATTTCTTCTCAGTTTTGTTTTTTATGCTGCTCTTACACTGTTTTCCTATACTTTTTGCAGTCAGATGTCCAATTTGATGAATCAAGCAAGGCTCAAAGTCCTCAGAGCAAGAGATGACCTTATCACTGTGAGTAATTAGCCCCTATTACTTATAAAATTATAAATGTTAGCCAAAGTGTGATGGTACACACTTATAATTGTAGCTACTAGAGAGGCTAAGGCAGGAGGTCTTATGTTTAAGACCAGTATGGGCAATTTATCAAGACCTTATCTCAAAATCAGATTAAAAAATGGGTGGGGATGTAGTTCATTCGCAGAGCAGTTGCCTCGCATGTGTAGCACCCTGGGTTCAATCCCAGAACTGTAAAAAAAATATATATGTGTATATATAAAATGTTTATTCATTTGCTCATTCTGGAGAATCATAGTTAACATTAAGGAGTCGATAAATGATTTTTAAAGAGAATACAGTTGTTCAGCAAATCATTATATGAGGTATTAATGATAAATACAAACAAGAATGAGAGACAAGCCCTGACTTCAGTGACCTTCTAATCTAACAGAGACTCTATTGGATCATAGAACAACAATGGGTGGTCTGTACACAGTATGTAAGGCTCAGAAGGGAGGATGGATCGAATATAGAGCTGTGAATACAAGACCAAGAGTGTGGTCCCTGTTTTCAGTAAAAACCCATTGGAGGTTTTATTGTATTTTGTGGACAGTATCACAAATAGGATCATAATATTGTGTAGGCTAAATTTAATAGGGAAAAGGTTAGAAACAAGAACACCATTGGGGAAGTTTTGTAGTTATTCAAGGAAGAGGGCAGAAACTTGTAGAAACATATTACTTATTGAGAGGGTCTAGAGGTTTGTGTTTTGTTTTGTTTTGTTTTTGGTACCAGGGATTGAACTAGGGGCACTTAACCCCTGAGTCACATCTTCAGCCCTTTTTATTTTTTGTTTTGAGACAGAATCTTGTTAAGTTACTAAGGACCTCACTATGTTGCTGAGACTGGCCTTGAACTTGCAATCCTCCTACCTCTGCCTCTCAAATTGTTGGGATTACAGGCATTCACCACCACACCCAACAGTCTAGAGGTGTTTGAATTATATTCAGGAATTAAACAGAGGCTGGCTCTTTTCACTATTATTCATTGTTCCTGTGGAGGCCCAAACTCTGTTATATGATGGACAAAATATAGTTATATAAATATTGGAAGGAAGAAATAGAATTATCACTTTTATAGATATGATTAGTCTGAAATGATGACTGGCTATAAAAAGAATATGCAGAAATTAATAGATTTTATGTGTACCAACAATAACCAGTTAGAAAATAAAATAATAAAAAGTAGATCCCTGTATAAAAGCTATAGAAATTGTTATTTTTAAAAAATCTTTTTTAGTAGTTGATGGGCCTTTATTTTATTCATTTATTTATATGTGGTGCTGAGAATCGAACCCAATCCCTCACACATGCTAGGCAAGTATTCTACCACTGAGTCACAACCCCAGCCGAAATTATTAAATTAACATGCCTAATGTAAGATCTATATGAAGAAATGTGATAAAACTAACTATAAAACCTAAGTAAATGGAAGACACACTATTGTCTTAAAGAAAATACAAACCAGCGTTGTAAGGTGTGTAGTCTCAAAATTAGCATGGCATTCTGGATATGGTGGCACTGTAATACCAGCGATTCTGGAGGCTGAGGCAGGGGAATTGCAAGTTCGAGGCCAGCCTTAGCAACTCAGTGAGGCCCTAAGCAACTTAGCAAGACCCTGTTTTAAAATAAAAAAAGGGATGGGGATGTAACTTAGTGGTAAAATACTCTTGGACTGGGGTTCTGGCTCAGTGGCAGAGTGCTTGCCAAGCACATGCAAAGCACTGGGTTCAATTCTCAGCACCACATATAGATAAGTAAAATAAAGGTCCATTGCAAACTAAAAAAAAATAAAATGCTCCTGGGTTTAATCCCCAGTTTAAGGAAAAAAAAAAAAATAGCATGATGGCACTGAGACATGGCACATATTACAGGAAGACTTGCTAGACATCAACCACTGATTGACTTCCTGTTCTTTCAAGTCCTGCACTAAGTTCTGAATTTCACTCTTGAATAACCAAGAGAATGGTGGTTCCATTACTGAAAGTGGAAAATCAGGAGGACAAGATGTTCTGTTTGGAGAAAGAATGAGCTCACTTTTGGACATATTTTGAGGAATGGGAAACCTTCAGATGGACTGTGTGTCAGATGTAAATGTAAAGGACTGATACTCAGGATACATCAAGATGACTTATTGATTTAACTCTCATCATAGAAAGTGACCCCAAATTTGAGTAGTTTATCTGCTTTTAAACTCTAGGAATGTGGGAAAATAAACTGTTGTTAATGAGAATAATTTATCCCTTTAAGACATCAAAGGACTAGAGAGCTTTTGTGGGAGATGTTAACTGTAGAATGTTACTAGGACAGTTGCAACCTATCATTTCACTAAAATGTTGACTTTTAGTTGCTTGGTGTGATGGCACACTCATACAATCCCCTCTTCTGGGAAAACTGAGGCAGGGCAATCACAAGTTTAAGGACAAGTTGGGATTGAACCTAGGGGTTCAATTTTACTACTGAGCTACATAGGTCTCTTCAATGAGACCTATGGAGATGTACTTCTGTGGTAGAGGACTTGCCTAACATGCAGAATCTCCTGGGTTAGATCCCCAGTATCACAGTAATCATTAGTTGATTCCCTTCCAGGGAATTAAAATTCCTTTTGCAACTTGAATTAATTGACTTCATTTATAAGCTGCTCTTAAAATAATAGTATATGCTTAGGGGGCTGGGGAGATAACTCAGTTGGTAGAGTGCTTGCCTTGGCAAGTGTAAAACCCTGGGTTCAATCCCCAGCACTGCAAAAAAAAAATTAAAAAATAAATAATAGTAATAATAATAGTAGTACATGCTTATGGAAGGTAGTTGTAGAAGAGCTTGGGGCTAAGTTAGTGAAACTTGAGTGTAAATTTTAGCTCTGTCATATTCATTTGCCTAAATTATTGTTTCTGATCCCAAATTTCCACTTCTGTATGTTAAAATTAAGATATTTGGTAAAAAGGATTGAATGAGTGGACACATTTAAATCCTGTAGCCTAAAACTTGGCATTTAGTACTTGTTTAGGAAATGTCAGTTTCCTTTCCCAGTCCCATTTCTTCCAGTGATAATTCTTTCTTCCTGAGGTAGTCCTGGGTAAAAATTAAAATATGCTTATAGCTGGGCAACCATGTGTGGAGGAAGAGCTCACTGTGGGTGTGTGTCAGTCAGCAGTTCTTAATAGGGGTATAGTTTTGGGCTGGTTCAAAGATCCCTGCTCTCCACCATCTCCCCCAAACTTGATTTGCCACTAGGGGTGCATATCTCTTCTCCTTAAAATATCAAAAAACTGTAACTCTCCAAAGATTACATTAAGTAAAATAAGTTATAAAGAACACTTGCTATAGTTAAATATACCAGAACAATTTAGGTAACCAACAATGGAATTCAGAGGCATTATTTGTACCTTTTAAAATAATTGAGTCCTCTTTCCTCTTTAAACCCATAAGCCAATAAATACTTATGATTTAATGAGTAACTCCAATACTTTTTTGTGTGTGGTACTAGGGATTGAACCCAGGGGTTCAATTTTACTACTGAGCTACATTCCTCAGCCCTTTTTCATTTTGAGACAAGGTCTTAGTGTGTTGTTCAGGCGAGTCTCCAATTTGCCATCCTCCTGCCCCTACCTCCCAAGTAGCATGCACCTCCATACATAGCTTCCAATGTATGTGAGATTTGTTTCCTAATGATTCTTTTTAATTTTTGTTTTATTATAGAAATTAATATTCACTGTAGACCAATGGGGAAATACAAAATAGCATAAAGAATCAGAGATAAATTTTGGTATTTTGATCTATACCCAGACATCTTGTTTTTTCCTAACAAAAAATGGGGGCTGTGAGTTTTGTTCAGTGGTAGATACCTGCCTAGCATGTGTAAGGCCCTGGATTCAATCCCTAACATGACAATAAAAGAAAAAAGCAGTCATCTTGTGTGACTCTTATAGCTTTCTTTTCAAAGCTGTATTTTGCATATCTTTTATGTCCATCAGTTAAGTAGGTTTACCTGAGCTATTCTTTGCTAAACTATGAACTCTGAATAAGTTTGATGTTTACTGCTTCCTCAACATATATAGCACAACATCTGCTTTATCATGTGTCTTGGAATGTGTGTTAAACAAAAAACCAGCAAAAAATGTGAGGTGATGGGCATTTACTAGCCTCACGGATGGTTCTGAGCTAACAACCTTGATGTGTAGATAACTTTTTTCTTTGTCATTCTTTGTAGGACTTACTGAATGAAGCAAAACAGAGACTCAGCAAGGTAGTAAAAGATACAACCAGGTACCAAGTGCTGCTGGATGGACTGGTCCTCCAGGTATACTTACAGGCCAAGTCTACCATTTATAGCCACAGTTCTGAGAAAATTTATAGGACCTCTTTAAAGACCAGCTCTGTTTTTCCTGTGTTCTCATCTTAGCATTTTTCCTTTTACTCCTTATCTTCTAAAATGTGTGCTGTATAGGAGGGAGTAATGTCTGATTGATAAAAGACTTTCAGGCTTACTATTCTTGTATGAGGTTTTATTCAAAACCATATTTGACTCAAAAGGTCAAATCTGCTTTCAACTTTAAACTTGCTCTATTTGATTTTTACCACTGAAATATTTCCTTCAGATATAATTGCTTAGTCCTATGTGGTGAATCCTTATTTTGCTTGTTAATCACAAAATATTTGTCCCCTATCCAATCGATAAGACTAGCATATGAACTTGGATTTGAGCACCAGAGCACTAGGTCTCTTTATCTGGTTTGTGATAATTGCGATTTTCTTTCCATGTTCTCCCATACTGTCTGTGCTGTCTTCTCAGGAAATGTTGTCCCTTACCTGATGAAAGAACTTTAGAAACATTATTTTGCTGTTGCTTTTATAGTTTGTTTTCCTCTAATGGTATCTGATTGTTTCTTACAGGGTTTGTACCAGTTGTTGGAGCCCCGAATGTTTGTTCGTTGCAGGAAACAAGATTTTCCTCTAGTAAAGGTGAAGAACTTAGCTGAAGAAAAAGTTTTTTAAAAAGTCAAAATTTTGTGATGAAGTACATGTTCTAATACCAGCTCAGTTTTGGGAATTAGAGGAATATTGCCACATTGTATGTGTTCATTTTAGTTCAGCTTTTAGTTTCTTTAAAAAGATTGAGTTGCCAACTATGCTGGTACCTTCTTCCCTTTTGGGGAACTTTGCAGTACTATGATCCTAAAATCAAATAATAAAAGCTGCGCCTCTGCACTGGAGCAAAGATAGGCAATGCCCTCTTCAGGAGGCAGCCTACTGCCACATACAAGGCCTGGCTAAAACCTAATTAAATGTATTCACATACTCAGAGAAAGAAGAGAGGTTGGTCTCTCTGATAGTGTCATCAGGTTGCTTATCTGATTAACATTCTTCTTCCATGTAGCTTGTTGTAGGGCAAGGACATGCTGAGTCTCCTGGCAACTGCATTTCTTAGAACACACCAATACATTTATAACAATATCCTTGTATTCTTAGTGTGATTTGTCTCCCTAAGTAACTTGTCTCCTAGGAAGGAAAATGTGCCGGGGAACATTAGGTATTCATTTGTCTAAGGTACATATTTGCTACTGTAATGAATTATGGTTCTAGTTTGTCAGCCATCTCATGGATCAGTATTTGTGTTGACACCTCATTATAAGCCTGTAAACCAGAGAGTATTAGACATTAGAGTGGAGAGTTTACCAAGGGTCTGTCTTTCTATGGAGGTGGGTCTAAGTGTCTAGATAACACTGTATTCCTGGATATCAAGCAAGTGTTTTCTTGAAACTTTTATACTGTCAATTATTAGCTCTCCAAACTGGTGCTATATTAGCTACAAAGAGCAGGGAATTACTGAATACATACAACTAGTAACATTATCAGAAAAAAAAAAATTGAAGTTCTTTAATTCCTTCATGAAAATACTATTTATATATTCACTAGAGTTTGCACAATAGTGTTGAAGACTGGCCTTTCCAATAATTATGTTTGACCATACAAATTAAAATATAGCAGTAAAAACACATTTTAATCTTTTTTTTCCCCAGTGAACTGTGGCATTTAGTTGATTCTCATTGCCATGCAACCATCACCACTATGCATCTCTAGAACTTTCTCATCTTCCCCTGTGCGACTCTGTACCCATTAAACAATAACTCCCTGTTTGCCGTATTCATTCCTTCTTTCTCTTCTATTCCCTCATTCATTATTTGTCCGTTTGTGACTGACTCACTTTATTTAGCATAGTGTTGTCAAGTGCCACCTGTGTTGTAGTATGTATCAGAATTTTATTCTCTCTTTTTTTGAGTGGGGGGTACTGGAGATTGAACCCAGGAGCACTTAACTACTGAACTGCATCTCCAGCCCTTTTTATTTTTCATTTTGAGACAGGGTCTCACTGTTGCTTAGGACCTTGCTAATTTGCTAAAGCTGGCTTTGAATTTGCAATCCTCCTGTCTCAGTCTTCCAAGTGCTGGGTCCATTCCCTTTTCTAAGATTAATAATATTACATCAAATATATATGCCATATTTTGCTTATCCATTCCTCCATTGATAGACACATGGGTTGTTTTACCTTTTGACTATTGTGATTACTGTTGCTATGAACATAATTATACAAATTTGAGTCCCTACTTTTGCTAATTTGGGGTGCTTACCCAAAAGTGGAATTGATTATAAGGTAATTTTGAGAAAGTATCATAGTTTGCCAAGCAGTTGCTACATTTTACATTCCCACCAGCCATAGTACACAAAGGTTCTAATTTTTCTACACCCTCACTAACACTTTTCTGGTTTGGGTGTTTTTTGTTTTGAAACTGGTCTTTGTCTAGGCTGACCTTGAGTTCTTAGGCTAACATGATCTTCCTGTTGCATCCTTGCTATTAGCTGGGACCTCAGGTGCAATACCACTGCATGTGACTGTTTTTTTTTTATAATAGCCATCCTAATGGGTGTGGAATGATACCACCCTTTCTTGTGTAGACTGTCATCTAATCTTTTGCAGTTGCCATTTCAAACTCAGTCAACCGCCAAACCTGCTCCTCTTCTGATGCTCTTGGCTGGAGTGATCTTCCTCTTACCTTCCCACACTTCTCACAACTATTGTCTATTCTGGTGTGTCTGGTTAGCTGCAAAGTCTATTCACAGAAGTCGCTCACTGTCTCATCCTTGCTGCACGAAGCCTCTCAGTTAATCTCATTCTTCCTTAGAGGTGGCACTATTTTACATTTCGATTAGCAGAGCTTATATTTTTCACTTGGAGTAAATAGGAATATACTTGTAAAATCTGTTGATTTGGGTGTGGGGGGAGGGTTACCTGTTCAAGAGTTTGTTAAAACCTCTCATTGTGTTTTTTTTTTTTTCCTTCAGGCTGCAGTGCAGAAAGCTATTCCTATGTACAAAATTGCCACCAAGAAGGATGTAGATGTCCAAATTGATCAGGAGGCTTACCTGCCTGAGGAAATGTAAGGAGTATTCCTGCCATTAATGTCTTGCTTCTCACTGCAAGAATGTTCTTTGCACAAAGGACTTTGTAAAAGCATGTTTAAGTGCTTTTTTTAAGCATTTAAAGTGTTTTTAAAAAGCATTTAGGGGCCGGGGATATAGCTCAGTTGGTAGAGTGCTTGCTTAGCATACACAAGGCCCTGGGTTCAAGTCCCACCACCACAAAAAAAAAAAAAAAAAAAAAAAAAAAAAGCATTTAAACATGCTTGGTTGGGGGTATAGTAAGAGATTGTATGCTCAGAATGTGCAAGGCCCTGGACCAAAATTAGAAGTGTGTTTTGTCAAGCACACTCTTAGCCAGAAATTTTTTTTTAAAATGCTGCTGTTTTCTCTGGAAATGCTCTGTTCTTCTTTGTTAACCAGCTAATATACTCTAAAAAAGTCTATGGTTGCTTCGTTCATCCTAAAGAGAGGTAGCACTACATCCCAAACTTACAGCTGAGTCCATAAGCTCTGTATTGGATACTGAGGAAGAGAATCTCTACTATTAAGTAGTTACCAAACAAGAATCAAGTACTTGTTTAAGAATGCATGAGGCCCTAAGTTCAGTCCTCAACATTGCCAAAAGGGAAAACAAAACAAAAAACTAGGATTGTTGCATGTGCTAATAATTAGGTTCAAGTAACATTGGTACTTCTGCAGACTATGAGGGAATGACAGACTCAGGCAGGTGTTCCTAGTAAACTTAATGCAATTGGGGTAGGCTGTAGAAACTCTATCAAAGATAGAGGCCAGGGTCATTTTCTCCCATCTCACATGTCTGTCTAATGCCACCTAGCCACCATTGACTAATTTTAAGAGAGTCCTGGGACACATTATGAACTTAGTTGTAGGAGTATGGGACTTAGGACAGTGAGACCTAGATTTGAGAACACTATTGTCAGGTTTTTAAATATTTTTTAGTTGTAAGATGAACACAGTGTCTTTATTTTTATGTGGTGCTGAGGATTGAACCCAGGGCCTCACTTGTGCTAGTCGAGAGCTCTACCACTGAGCCACAACCCCAGCCCCATGTCAGGTGTTTTTAGTTGACATTATTGTCAGGTTTTTTTTTTTTTTTTTTTGGTGCTGGGGATTGAAACCAGGGCCTCATGCATGCTCTCAAATTGGGGTTGATTATTCATTTGCCATTTAATTGAGTAATCTTTGACTAGTTACTACAGCTGAACCTTGATTCTTCTCATCTCTAAATTGGGATAATAACAGCACCTAGCTTATAGACTTCAGGTGGTGGTTAAATGAGACACTGTCTAAAGAACACCCAGCATTAGTGCCTGGCACATTGCTTCGAAACTGAGCGGGCAGAGCAGGTTAACACTAGTTGAAGTGCTGGTAAATAACAGGTTTTATTAAAAATCCCTGTTTCATCCCTAGCATGAAAAACAAAAACAGCAATAATAAAAGAGCATTGTTCTTTTACTGAAAGATTTGGAGATATATGTGTTTTGAATTTTAGAGTTTAGAAAAGTACTGTTCTGTAACATCCCCACCAAGGTCTGAGGCATTGCCCCATGTTCAGATGCACTAGTGTTTCCAAGTGAAACAGGAACATCCACACAGTGGAGAATGAACACTAAAGGTTTGAAGTTGTTGGTGCTAAATGACTAAAGAACATTTTCAGTTCTTGAGCCATATGAACTGGATATTTTTTGTTTTTAGAGCTTTTGGATTTCAGTATTGCAGATAAGGGACTATAGACATATTCCAGTGCAGAGTGGCATTTTGAATATTGTCAGGACAGTTACTCTGTTATCATTTTATTCAGTGTTTGAACGTAAGCCTGTTTCCTGGTTTATGAAATAAATAATGGGTACACTGAGATTTTTGTAAGTCCATGGGAAGATTCAGTAAGGAGAAACCCTTGCTGACCTTGAAGAGGTTCCTGGCATATTTTCAGTGCTCTCCCTCACTCCCCCAGTGGAACAAAGAATTGTGCCATAGACAGTGGGTCAGGATTTCAGCAAGGAACAGTCCTGTCCTCATGAAGAATACAAGCTGTTTAGAGAAACCAAAAATAGATGAAACAAATGGAAATGGGGAAGAAGATGTAAGAAAACTATTAAGGCTCTTGTCCCTTAAAAATTTTCAAAAGAAGTTTTGCAAAACCTTCCTGGCCTTGTCTGATAGCCTGCTAATTTCAAGAAAAAAGTCGGTATAATAAAAAGACATTATAAGCCAGGCACAGTGGCACACACCTGTAATCCCAGCAGCTCAGAGTCTGAGACAGTGAGATCAAGAGTTCAAAGCCAGCCTCAGCAACAGCAAGGCACACTAAGCAACTCAGTGAGACCCTGTCTCTAAAAAAAATATAGAAAAGGGCTGAGGGTGTGGTTCAGTGGTTGAGTACCCCTGAGTTCAATTCCCAGTACTAAAAAGAAAGAAAAAAGACATAGTAAATGAATTTCATTTTCAGAGGACCTGTGTAATAGGTTTGGCCTGTTCACTTTATGCCCGTAAGACTGAAGAAAGGAATGAGTGAGGCGTGGCTGCAGGTAGGACTTTGGGTTGAGGTTTTGCAGAATGGAGTCCGAATGCTTTTCAGAGAGACAGTTAGGAGTATTGCCTTAAACATTCAGATGAGGTTGACCTGGAGGTGCATGCCAAGTAATCCCAGACACTTGGGAGACTGAGGTAGGATTGCAGGTTCAAAGCGAGCCTGAACAATGTAATAAGACATGGTCTCAAAAATTAAATAAAAAGGGCCGTGTGGGCTGGATTTGTGGCTCAGTGGTAGAGCACTTGCCTAGCACGTGTGAGGCACTGGGTTTGATCCTGAGCACCACGTAAAAATAAATAAAGGTATTGTGTCCATCTACAACTAAAAAATATTTTAAAGAAAAAAGGACTGCATATGTCGTTCAGAGGTAGAGTGATCCTGGGTTCAATCACTAGTACACCCCCTACCAAAAAAAGTTTTTTTAAATGAGGACTCAGTCTCACCAGGAGACCCTATTGACCCTACTGAGATATTTTCCTTTTTTCCATTTTTTAGGAAGGGGTAGTTATTAGAATTGTATGATGTATAAGAATCAGACTGGCATATAGTGGTCATTTAACACCACAAATACCTGAACTCAGAAGCATTTTTTTAAAAATATTTTTTAGTTGTCAGTGGACCTTTATTTTATTTATTTATATGTGGTACTGAGAATCAAACCCAATGCTTTGCAAATGCCAGGCAAGCGCTCTCCCACTGAGCTACAACTCCATCCCAGCATCTTTTAAAATATTTTTGTTTTAGTTGTAGATGGACAAAATACCATTAATTAATTAATTAATTAATTAATTTAAATATAGTGCTGAGAGTGGAACCCAGTGCTTCACCTGTTCTAGGCAAGCACTCTACCACTGAGCCACAACCCCAGCCCCTCAGAAGTGTTTTGAATTAATGTCAGGCCTGTTGCTCATTTTGCACACTCCATGCCCCCAAGTGGTCTTCTTCCAAGGAAATGACCTGAGCATACCATGTGTTTTTTGTCTTCCTCAAATCTATAAAATTGTTATTTCCTATGTTTGTTGTAGAGCTGGTGGAGTTGAGATCTATAATGGGGATCGTAAAATAAAGGTTTCCAACACCCTGGAAAGCCGGCTGGATCTCATAGCCCAGCAGGTGAGTGTGGGGAAACTTCTTGTTACCTGGTCTGGCTGTTACTTTGAAGTGGTACAGAACACATGTCCATGCACTGGCATTTGGACTTTGTCACTTTCCACTTTTTTTTTTTTTTTTCCACTTAGAGAATGCAGCAGCATTTAATTACTAAGGTGATAGGGTTCATAGGGGATCAGAACCAGAGTGCTGTTTATCTAGGATTCTAATGTATACATCTCACTACTTGTACAGGTGCTGATTGAGTTCTTTATCCATCAGGAATTATGGAAACTGAAGTAAATAGTTGTTTAAAGGAAATATAAGGCTGCTGACTATTCAGATCTTTCCATGTTTTCACAAATGAACTATAGGAAATAAACCAGGAAAATCCCACTTGCTCTACAATGCTGGGCATCTTCCATCAGTGCTAATTTGCTTCTAGACTGCCAACTCGGTTTCTCCTTTACTTAAAAGAACTTTATAGCCAAAGCATTTTGGCCTTGCATGTCATCTTCTGGTAACTTAAACATTAGAGCTGTGTAGCCTAGTACAGTAACCACCAGCCGTGGATGAATGTTTAAATTAAGATTACAAACTCAGGGCCTGAGGGTGCAGCTTGGTGTGGAGGGCATGTACCAGGCCCTGAGTTCCATCCCTAGAAGTCCTTAGTTTCACTAGCATACTTTTCAAATGTGCTACCATATATAATAACACTGCAGTCTTAGAAGTTTGAGGCTAAATCCTAAGGACATGTTAGTTGATGTAAGGAATGCTTCAGCACAAACTTGTGTCTTAAGTATTCTGTGTGGTTCCTCCTGGCACATAGTGTGCACTCAACAAATGCTTGTTATGAGAAAGAAATGTAGGTGATCCAGAATTATGAGGTAATATTGTTAATGAATCTTTCTTCTCCTTAGATCATAATATAACAGGCCTTAGAGAGTAATGACTTCAGATTTTTCATATTTTTACTTTGTCTTTCTTGTAAGCAGTCTGAACTCCATATTTGTGATTAGTTCAGTTAAAGTGCATCAGATAAGCAAAGGCAGATTTGGTGAATTTAGCTTTGTGATTGCCTCCCCAACCATGTAGAGGTTAATGACTTTCTTGATGTGGTTAAGATAAAATATGCAGTTTTTTTTGGTGGGGCTGGGGATTTGAACCCAGGGCCTTGTGCTTGTGAGACAAGCACTCTATCAACTGAGCTATATCCTCAACCCCCTAAAATATGCAGTTTTTGACAAGTTTCCCAGTTGATGATACTTAACTAAATTTTTTTTTTCACAGATGATGCCTGAAGTACGAGGAGCCTTGTTTGGTGCAAATGCCAATAGGAAGTTTTTGGACTAAGCCTTTGGGAGGTGAAATTAATCCACTGCTCTACTTCTAAGAAGCAAGATTGTCTATGTAGCTTGCTATGTGGCTTCTTTGTTGTTCTGGTATTATATTTATCAATGGATATCCTTCTGTAGCTAACGCCTTTGGCCTAATGTTAACAATGGGTAGTTTCCTCAGTGTGATCAGGACCCACTTGTAGTTTGTCTAAGGTACAACAGCTTTTATTTGGTTCTGCAGCTTGAAGAGGAGGGGTTAGATGGTACTTCATGGACTACACCAAGTCTCCTGTTCTTTTCACTGTTGTAATTACCTAGTCTCTACAGTGATATGCATGGTGTTTTTTGCTCTTTAGGTGTGGGGTATGCATTCCTTCCAGCAGTAGTACCTTGTTACCTATTTGGGCCTAGAATTTTTCTTCATCTGTAAATGTGATTTAAGTTGTGAACATTATTTATTAAAACAAAAGATTTATGTGGATTGAATTGAAATTAATTTTTGCATGTATGTGTCATGCTAAGGATCAAACCTTAGGGACCTGCACATGCTAGGCAAGCACTCTACCACTGAGTGTCATCCCAGCCCTTTTTAGTTCGAGACAGAGTCTTGCTAAGTTGCCCAAGCTGACCTTGAACTTAAGAGCCCTTTTGCTTCAGCTCCCAGGTGGTTGGGATTATAGGTGTTCATCACTATTTCAGCTAATTATAACTTCTTGTGAATGACACTGCAGGCCTGTAGTTTGAGTGAAGATGGGATGCAGTGATGAGCACCTATTGTCCCAGCTATTCTGAAAGCTGAGGCAGGAGGATCACTTGAACCCAGGAGTTCAAGGTCAGCCTTGACAATGTAGTGAAACCCTGTCTAAAAAAAAAAAAATACTGAGGAACCTAAAAATGAAATATATTTCCAAATCTTACAGCATTTGATAATTCACAGCTGCCAGTACTTGAAATCATTAAACTTCTCCTGTCCTCTGGAGCTTCTTGCTCATTTTATAAGACCATTACCATGTTCTTTGAAGCCCCATATGAGCCTGTATACACGAACAGTTGTTCAGTATTACCTATCCTCTGAAGGGTTGTGTACCTTGTTTTTTATTTTCCCCCTTTTGGTGTTAGGTGGAAACCAGGACCTCACACATGGTAAGCACATGCTTTACAGTTGGGCCACACCTCAGCTTGTGGATTGTCAAACTTTATTGAGGAAATCATTGTATTAATTTGGGCAGAGTATAAAAGAGGGTTATTTACTGCTAGGCTAAAATCCTTTCAGAGATCTTTCTCTTCCTTCCTCCCACTCCCCATTCTGTATTTTGTCAGATGATAGAGAGCTGTCCAAAGGCTTGTAGCTAGTCAGTGGCAGAGTTGGCATTTTGACTTGGTCTGTCTGGAGGGTAGTTCTTTTAGAATGAGACCACTCTGCCTGACCATTTTTAGTACCATCCACTTTCCTCCTCAACCCAAGTTTTGTTAGATGGGAACTAATGTAGACACCAGCTATTGGAATAGATATTTTTTCCTCAGGACTTGACCCCATTTGTGTGACATTATTTCTCTTTTCTGTAGCAATCTATGGAGGAAGGAATTGAGGCCCATGAAGAGAACTCTTGTCACAGCTGACTTAGCGCCTCAATGTGAAGGGTAGAGAGGGTCAGGATTCAAACATAAAATGAAGTGTCCTTCTGACTATTCTCCATCCCCATTAGATAAGTAACAGTTTTCAGTGTAGTAGTGACCTGCTGTAGTGCTCTAAAAACTAGTTTGGTTCTAAAGTGGATACAGAAAAGAAGATTAGACACTATTCCTTGCAGCCTATCTTCTGTGCCCACTATTACAAGATTTTCACCATTCAACTTTATTTCATATAGTCTGTGGACAGCCATTGGGAAAGGTCTGTGAGAGTCCATGTTCCAGGAGAAGGATTTGGGGCAGAATGACTGTCTGGACTTGACCAGGCTGCTCAGTTAGGTCCACTAAGCCATCTGTGATGCGCAAGTGGGTGCCTGGTTCAAATAAGATGCTGGTTTTGGTCCCATTGGACTTTTTGTTTGTGGTGCTGGGAATGGAACCCAGGGCCTTGTGCATGTTAGGCAAGTGCTCTACCTCAGCCCTTGGACTTCTGATCTTCCTTTTCCTCAATATCAATGCTTAGACTAAGTTATTTAACAAAACTAATAAATCTTCACACTGACTCAAGTATACTGTTTATGAAATAGAAATGTTAAATTACAAAAACAGCCCTTCTGTCTTTACTGTCTGTGAAGGTCCTGTAATTCAAAAGTGCATGCTATTCTTATTGAAATTAGGTGATTAGGTGTTTCTGAGTGTTCCTGGTAGCAGGAATGTAGGTTTGAATGTAGGTTTCATAAAGGGAGAATAAGGCTATACTGAACCTGCCTTATTAGAATAGGGCTGTTTCTTCTGAGACTGAGGTAGCTCTATGAGTTAGAGGACAAAATACAATGTGGGGATCACCTTTACCCCCACACCCTTCTAATCTAAGTGAAACAGGCAAGAGGGGTGGGAGCAAGTGAGGAGCTGTGATCCAGCTGGATCTACTCAAAACACTTTAAGATATGCTCTCCAATTCCAATGAAATAGACACCCTGGGCAATCCCAAAGAGGGGTGCTATGACAAGGGCCCGGCAGCCTGCTCCCTTCATGAAGGCAGATGGTCCTTCCTGAATCCAGAGTTTCCTGGGGAGAGAAAAGAGCAAGTGAGCTAAAGGGAAGGAGCACACTCATTTATGCACCTTCATTTGAGAATAGGTGTCACTCCATAGCAATAGTGTGAGGGAGCCAAACCTTGTCCATGGCATGGATCCAATTTGGCTACTTAGCAATGGGGTCAAGGCCCAGGAAAATAGACTTGGGGGAGACATGCAAAAAGGATGCAAGAGAGAAGAAACAAACTCTCAGTATACACTTTTGTTTAAGAGGTAAGGGAAAGGGACATTTCAAAGAAACCCAGAGCTAAGCAATAAGATGGGTCTCCAGATCTGGTGTGGTGTCTGAAGGGCTGCTGGGCTCACCTGGCACAATCCATGATCCCACTGTAGATGTCCTCACCCTGGCCTTTCTTGAGGGTTTGGATTCGAGTTTTCAGAACTAAATTGAGCAGAAGTTAAAATAAGTAATGGACATCTTGTTTTTGGTGTCCTTCACTCAACCTGAAGTGGTAGGGTTCCCTTTTAGAATGAATATACATAAGACTGAACTATGAAGCCAGTTCTGCCCCTGTGTGATCTATAACACATCTTCCTCTTTAGGCCTCATTTATACAATGAATGAAATTCTAGCACAGGATTTTCAGGCAGCTTTTGGTGTAGAAAACCCACTTGCATGGGAGAGGGGCCAGCTGCAATCCTAGTGACAGGAAGCAAGGTCTCATTCTGTTCAGCTTCTGCCTTCTCATAGTTTAAAAAATGTCAGCAAAGTTCATGACTTCACTGGGGGGCAAAAAGCTAAAGAAATTAACACCTAGAAGGTGACAGTTTGTCAGTAATAAGAAATAGCAGCATTCTCCTTGGCCCACTTCTCTGTGAGGTCCTTTGGTGAACTGCAGTGGCCACAGGTTGCGACCCAAAAAGGTGTTCAGAAGTACTGTTTACCCCCTAAGCTGGCTACAGAGAAACCTCATTTGTAAAGCAGATCAAGCCTTGATCCCCAGTACCAAGCCCAATGTCTTCCGTACTTACCGTCCAGAGGTGTGACTGCAACAGCAGCCATGGAACCTGCAACGCAGCCTGACATGAAGGAATGAACAAAGGAGGCCTTCCCAGTAAGCTCATGGACCCCAAGGTTGTTCAAGTTGGCAAACATTGGGAAGTAGATGATGGAGAAGGGAATATCTCTGTATTAGAGGAAGAAGAAACACTGAGCTCTGCACAGCTCTGAGGTTTCCTTCCACAGGAGGCCATGCAAGACTTTGTGAGCTACAGGGCTTGGCAGATGACTCAGAGAGAAGCTACAATTACTGACTCTTAGCTTGGCACACCATGGTAACGTAGGGTGAGTATCTGCATGAGAGGAAATATTTGCTTGCCTCCCTCCACCCCCAGCTCATTACTCTGCCCTACCTGCACCCTCAACCTATGGATGAGAAGCCAGACGCAGACTCAAAAAGGGTAACAAATTCTATAAAAGTGGGTAGGTAGGGAAGAGAAAATCCAATAGCATAGTAAGATAAAGGGATATATCCACTTATTTACAGAGGTCTGCTCTCCTTTGTAGAAGGGCATTCTTAAGTGTCTTTGGGCCACAGAACACCTAGGGCTCATGAGGACCTGCTCACTGAAGAAGGGCCTAAAGTGCCAGGCGTGGTTAGAGTTAGGGTGAATGCCTATAATCCCAGCTGCTTCGGAGGCTGAGGCAGGAGGATTATGAGTTCAAAGCTGGCCTCAGCAACTTGGCAAGACCCTAAGCAACTCAGTGAGACCCTGTCTCTAAATAAAATACAAAATAGGGCTAGGGATGTGGCTCAGTGGCTGAGTGTCCCTGAGTTCAATCCCTGGTACACCCTCCACACACAAAAAAATGATGGGCCTAAAGTTTCAATCTTCTGGTGCCCGTTTGTTGCAATCGATTATGACAGCAGAAAGCATAGCAGGAGTTTGCCAACTTGGGTTTGAATATTCTGGGAAAAAAAAAAGAATTGGCAGTGCTTGTGATCCTCCCCTTGGACTGCTATACCCAAGTCCAGGAAGAAGGGCTCACCTGAGGAGAGTGGCACCCAGGCCTTTATAGAGACCAGCCAGGCCCTTAGTGCGGAGCAGCTCCCAGGCAATGAGGGTGGCAGACGGGCGTTTGTAGGTGGAAGCAGAACCAGTAGTATAAGACCTGGAGGAGGAAGGTGACGAGGTCGAGCCCTGATGAGAGACAGCTGGAAAGGAAAGGACAGGCTCTGTCTCAGCAGGCGCTGCACAACACTCAACCAAGGTGTGGCTCTGAATTCACAGTCCTGAGACAACTCAGGGTGCAAAGCTGAGTTACCTCAACTAGAATCCTGAAGGTTGTCCCAATTTTAGAGCATTAATTTTGGGCTTCAAGAAAAGTTTTCAAAGGTCTGTATTATCTAACGAGTGATCCCTTTTTGTAGGCTTCTTCACAGGAGCACAATCATTACCTACCCAGTCTTCTCTAGAGGAAACTAGCACAAACTGCTTCTGTTCTGCATTTCCAGGCTGTTCTCAGCCAGCACATTCAGAGCACGATTCAGGCCCAATATACAAAGTGTGCTAGCAAGAGAGCCCTTGGAGCTAAAATCACCAACTTTGAGCTAGAAAGTGGGACTGCTGAGGAGATCAATTCTCAAAGTTTCATGGAAATCCATCTGTCAGACTTTTCCAGAACATTCACTTGAAGTGCAGGTGCCTGCTTGAAATGAATTGCTTTTTACAATGGCACTGATGCTTCAAAGTGAAACTGAGCCTGCAAGCTCTGAGAAGTGGTTCTGCTTCATACTAGTTCATCCAGGGACAAACCCCAGGAAACTAGAAGTTTCTGAGCTGGCCTTGAACTTGTGATACTCCTGACTCAGGCTCCAAAGCTGCTGAATTACAGTAGTTTAGCACTGCTCCCAGCTCTGTCTTCCACCTGAGACCTTTTTGATAGTTCCATCCTATTGGCACTTTGGGACGGAGAAATCCCATTTAGGTTCTGAATAATGCAGTAAACAAGAAATCTTTTTGTCTTTAAAAATCATCTCCTCCAGTTTTCCTGGGGTGTCTTCTCCCTCAAGTATTCCAGGATTATATGAATGTCATTTACCTTTCTCCATTTTATAGAATTTGATTCTTTAGATATCCTTTGATCTTACTACATGTGTTAAAATTTACACCACTCTGTTTCTGAGAGGACCAGGATTTAGGAAAGGCCAAATTTCTCTTTCAAGGAACAGCAAAAGAATAGGAGTGGTTCTCTTCTCCCTTTTTATGCCTTGCCACTAAAAGCCAGCTTCTACAGCATAAAATACCTATTAGCTGAATGCTGAGTGAGCAGGTCATTGGCATTTCTTAAAATCTTTAGGAAATCCAGCCTAAATGCTAAGGAAATAGAAGAGAAGTATTAGGTGTAAGATGCTCAGTCCCTCCTGAATCCAAGTTCTCATTTCTGCTATTTGTTCTGAGCTGGAAGTGTTGAAAGGAATAAACATGAGGTAAAGGCTTCTATTGACCTAGAAAGCTGACTCAGGATCTGGCAGGTGAAGGTGGGATGAGGGACGTGAGCCATTCTGCTCCCAGTCTTTACTAACTGCATGTGGAATTGAAATAGGCCTCACCTAAGCGTCCAGCATCCTGCAGCTGAATCTTGAGCATTTCCATGGGACAGGTAACCACCACCTGGCACATTCCAGCCCCACATCCAGCCAGCATCTCCATCTTTAGATTCCGCTGCATCCTATGGGAGCAGGAGTCAATTCCTCAGACTCAGGCCAAAACTGCCATCCCGCTCTGGCTTATCTACTATCTTCCCTTGGCAGTGGGGAGGAAACCTTTTCATAAATGGTACCTGTCTTTGTGACCATTGGGTCACCCACTCAGTTGGGAAAATAGACACCTGGGCCTAAGGGTTGGTCTTCTTAAACACCTGAGACTTAAACACCTGGATAGGAGATGAAACCAGTAATAATGAAAGTACCTAGGGCAGGTATCTGATTCTCCCTGATCCCTTATGGACTATATCTAGAGCAATGGGAGGATAGAACTAGAAAGTGTCTCCAGGCTGATTTAAAAATTCATCAGCTGGGGCTGGGGAGATAGCTCAGTTGGTAAAGTACTTGCCTTGCAAATACAAGGCCATGGGTTCGATTCCTAGCACCACAAAAAAAAAAAAAAAAAAAAAAAAAAAAAAATCATCTGCTGGTTGATAAATATATCTGCAAACATATTCCACGTTTTATATTCTTTCTCTCAATGTATTTCCTACCTCTCTTCCAAATTATACCAGTTCATTTATTTCCCTTTACTTTCCACCTGCCCAAACTCACCAGCCCCTAGCCATATATGTACACATATATAAATATGCGCAGACAGATACACTGAGGCACATTTATAATCCTCTTCCCAAGACAAGGTGAAAGATTTCTGTCCCTGACCCCTTTTGTCCATACCCATCTTCCATGAGCAGCTGCCGGAAGAAATCATTGGCTGCCAGTTTGATGGCCTTCTCTGGAGTGACCAAGGTGAGGTTTACTGCAGCCCCTAAAGATGAAGAACAAAGATGAGCAACTATGACTGTCCCAAAAGTGACGATTTCCAGAGGCCACCGCTCAAAGAAAACATACAAACAGCCTGGCCAGGCAAAGCTGTGGGGGCAGAGGGGGTCTCAGCGAGCCAAGCAGGGATGCTCACCTTATTTTATTTAAGCAAATTTACTTTTCACTTCCTCTCTACATTTTCTTCTATCTAACATATTTGTTTCCTTTATGGACCCACATCCAATTATCAAAAAATCATCTTGTTTTTGTCCTTAGTGGTGCTTTCCATCTTTGAGGATAAACAAGTACCTCCACTTATCAGCCCCTGGGGCAGGTAACAGGGATTGAATTTCCATTACTCTGTATAGCACTGGTCCAGCCTCACTGTGTGGTTGAGTTCACACAGATTTTGTTTTATTGCTCAAGGATAATGGCGTATCAGCTTTTTCTCAGAACTAGCCTAGGGAGCCAGACACAGTATCAACTACCTGAGCAGCTCAGCAGCTCAGGAGGCTGAGGCAGGAGGATTGCAAATTAGTGAGGCCTTAAGCAACTTAGCAAGATTCTGTCTCAAATAAGAAAAAGGGCTGGGGATGTGGCTTAGTAGTTAAGTGCCCCTGGGTTCAATCCCCAGCACAACAACAACAACAACAACAAAACAAAACAAACAAAAAAAACCTAGCCTAGGTCCTGTTTTCCAAGACCTAAATCATGGATGAGGCTACTGCAGAAGACAGCAGCAGCATAGGCTAATGCTAGGGAAGAGCTCAAGCCCTTTCCACTCTCAGTCCCTTTCAGCCTCTCCCCTTCAGCTATTAGTAGCTGGGTGTCCTATCAGCCCTGTAGGGAGGCAGAAGGCAAGGGAGGTGGGAGGGAGACAGGTTGGGGCTAACTTGCTTAGGGAATGGAGGAACCTGGGGCTCCTGGGTTCCACAGTGGCTCACTGGTCCCCCAAGAAGTCTTAGGAGGAAACGGTTACCTCTACCTCTGTCAAAGAGCTCATCAAAGACTCATGAAAAGTCAGTGTAGTCTAGGGTCACCTGGTAGCCCAGGCCCTGTTCCAGCAGCTCCCTGACCAGGAGGAACACCTACACCCAGTGTGCTGTCAACTCACAAGGTCTTGGGCCTCTGTGCCACACCTACTGTCCTTGCGATGCCAAGGTAGGCCTCCCCTGGGATGCTTGATAAACCCACCTCGGTACATGCCCAAGAAGCCCTCTGCCCTCGCCGTCTTCATCAGGCAATCTATCCTAGAAGCAGAGGCCAGAAGAGGAAGTCAGTGGTGCCCAGGAGGCTGCCCCCTCATGGGCAGGATGAGGCACATTTGCAATGCTCTCCCCAAAACCTGATCTCTCCCCATGTCCTGATCTTTCTGGGCACAACCCAATTGACCATGCTCCCCAAGTCCCTCCACCATCAACACACTTCCTGAAGAACCTCTGGAAGGCCCCTTGCCCTTCCTCCCCACCCATACCACTCTCCAATACCTACATTCCTTTGTACATATCTTTTCCATGCTGGTTCTGCAGTCGTGTCTTGGCCAAATCGATGGGGAACACACAGGTCACCCCCACGAGCCCTGCCACACCTCCATTGATGAGTTTTGCTGCAATACTAGTTCATGGGAAGGAGAGAGGAATATGAGGGAGGATGGCTGCTCACAGAAAGCCACATGCAGCCAGGAGTGGTTGTGGGGGGACATGAGAGTAGGAATAGGGCAGAGAAAAATAGAATGGCAGCTGCAAGGCCTTCAGTCCTATTTGGAGCTGTCTAGAGACCCTCTCCTTGGCTTCTTACCCAACCCTGGCTGACTGCCTCTCTCCTGCAGGCCCCAGTTCGGGATGCGGCAGGCAGGAGCTGGGGGTGCCAGATCTCCTCCAAGGAGGCCTATACTCACAGGTCTGAACCATCTTGGGCTAACTCTACTTGTGTGGGTACTTGTGTTCGCCAAGCTGGGATGCAGCAGGGGCTTCTAGGAAAAAGGTCCACTCTGCCCCCTGGATCCTCACAGGGATATTGACAAGCCTCAGTTCAGCCTTGGAACACGCCCTCTGGAGGTGCCACCTATTCTCTCACTTTCCCTAACACTTTTTTTTTTTTTTTGGGTGCTGGGGATCGAACCCACGGCCTTGTGCTTGCAAGGCAAGCACTCTACCGACTGAGCTATCTCCCCATCTCCACCTCACACTTGAAGCCACCTGTGGCACAGTTTTCAAACTGTAACTTTATTTCTGGCTTAAGGTAAGGCAGAACAGTGCAATTCCTGACTGTTTACTTAAGCAAATTACTTCACTTCTCTGAGCCTGTGTAAAACTCACCTAAGGAACTGTGTGAAGATTAAATAAACTAAGGTATTTGGTAAATGATAGCTATTGTTAAAAATAAGAGAACACACATCTCTGACAATGAGGGCTGCTAGTCATCAGGAGATAACTAAGGGTAAATTTTGAGATTATCTAAAATTATCTATTTTGAGATTATCTATTTTGAGATTAGCCAAAGCAAGATAGATAATAGGGTCCCTTCATCCTGGTTAAATATAGGAGTTTAAGAAGATAGAACATAGAAAATAAAGCTTTCTCAGACTCCTGGGAACCTAGTAAAATTTTTTTAATTATCAGGCCAGTGGCAGATGTGAGCAAAATATTTGGAGATAGATTACCTGTAAGTGGTAAAGTAGATAACAGGTTTTCTCACAAAGGACCCTTAATAAGCAAGTAGGAAACTTTGTGACAACAAATAGAACTGTGATTTGAATTTTGCAATCTGAGATGATGCACCCAGTTACAAATTATATTTAATAGTATTATATATTTGTTTGTATATTTGTGTGTGTGTGTGTGTGTGTGTGTGTATTTGAGGGGAAATATGCATATTGCTGGGGCAGGAAGGGGATGATCACACTTATTCTTCAGGATATAGGGGATACTAAGCTGTTCTGTTCTGTTACTCCAAACCTGCTGTTCCACCAGAGCTTACCTCAGATCCTGGTTGGACATTCTGCAGGGACTATGGCCAGCTGGTGGGTCCAAAGAAACAAGGCTCCTCAAGGGAAGCTGCTTTCTGGGCTACTGGAAGGGAAATAAGTGGTGTCTGTTTCCTTGACTCCAACTTCCCACAAAGAAGTGTCAATGCATTGACACTGCCAGCTTTCCCTGTGTTCCAAGACCTTTTGGACTTTGGGGATTTAGATCAGAATCCTCAACCTTTTGGACTTTAGAGATCAGATAATAAGTGGGTAAGAGAGGTGGTTAAGCGACCTAAACTTCATGAGACCCTGAGTGTGATCCCCAGCAAAACAACCAAAAAAGCAACAATCTCAAACAGAGGCTCTGGGAGCATGTTGGATAGAGAACTTGGATACAAAGGAGGATACAGGATACAAAGTAGGAATTTCCAGGTATTGCTAAGGCCCAGGAATCCCTCTTGTAGTATCCAAAAACTAAATAAAACACTGATTCTAAAGTTTGTTCTCAAACTGTGTTTTCTAAACTTCCGATGACACCAATTTGTCTCTGGATTTATTTATAGTTGTCACATATGGAAAACACCAGGGGCAGTGCTCAGGATGTAGGAACTACAATAAGTGTAATAAGACGAGGGCTTCGGCCTTAAGCCCAGCACCGTACCAGGAAGGGTCCTGGTGCTGGAAGGAGGCTGGTATGAGCTCCAGCCTTCCTACAAGCCTCTTTGGGTCCCCTGCCCTCCTGTGCTCCTTGGTGTACCCCAGGGCTGCCAGCAATTCTTTATTGTCTCTACGCATTTTATTCTGAGGAAGAAAAGAGAGAAAAGGAAAGAGAGGAAGCAATCTCTTTAGGAGGTTTATTAATATTAAAAAAATTTATTGAATGCTAGGCATTATTCCAGATCTAGGGATACACAATGGTAGTGAACAAAAGACTATGATTCCAGCTTTCAGGGACTTTAATTTGAGGAGACATATAAATGAGAAAAATAAGCCTGAAGAGATTGGAGAATGATAACTTTGGAGGAAAATAATTCAGTAGGGAAGGAGGGATAGAAAATGTCAGTAGAGACTTGACCAAGAAAGATTCATGAAGCAGATGATCCTAAGGCAGTTAGTGAGGAGAGAATCATGTAGGATCTGAGGAAAGCATTTGGGGCAGAGCATGGCTGTGATAAAACACTTGCTTAGCACACATGAGACCCTGGGTTCTATCAGTAGCACCACAGGGGGAAAAAAAAAAAAAAGACCAATTTAATTATTGCAGTAAGGGACTGTCCAAGAAAGGGGTGCTGAAAAGTGGGTAAATTATGGAAGACAGGACAGAAAGAACTTCCTGATGAGCAAGATGTGAAAGATAAAAGGAACAGTTAAAGAAACAGTGAAGTTTTTGTGGGAGAAACTAGAAGAATGTGTTTGTAATATGGAACTTGGATCAGTTGGCAAAACAAGAAAAACAGCTGCAGAGAGATTCAGAAAAGTGAGACAAGCACATATGAAGATGTGAAGAAACAAGAGGGATTCATTCCTGATGCTGTTTAATCCTTGTTTCCAGTTCATTCCTGGATGCCAGGTACATTCCTGTCCTTAGATTCTGTGACTCTCACCTGTCTTGGCATCAAACTGACCTTATTTCATATCTTGCTAGACTTGCTTTCTGATATTTCTAATTACAATAATCTGATCTCTCAAATTAGCATTAGGAGTGAGAATTTGCATTCCAGATCCCAAAGTCTGGGATCAGCTGAGAGAAAGGAAGGCACAGGCTTGAGAGTCTACTTCTAGGGTCTGCCTCTGGAGAGTTGGTCAGTTCCTGTGCAGTCACCCACCATCTCATTTTTTTCTTGTTATTGTTTTGTTTTTAGTACCAGGGATTTAATCCAGGGGTATGTAACCACTGAGCCACATTCCCAGCCCTTTTTAGTTTTACTTTGAGACAGAGTCTGTTATTTTGCTGAAGCTGGCTTTGAACTTTCAATCCTCCTGCCTCAGCTGAAATTATGGGTGTGCACCACCATGACTAGCTACCTAACATTTTTTGAAGCTCAAACTGTGTACCTCAAAAAATTCCAGCTTTGAGGTATTTGGTGGCAAAATATCAGGATAGTAAAGTGTACTGGCTGTTGAGACATTCAATAAGTTGTTAAGAGAGAAAACGACACATTAAGAGAGAAAAAAGGCGTGTTCCAAACGTTGATGGGAAGGCCAGAGGTGGAGCTCAGTGGTACAGTGCTTGCCTAACTTGTGCAAGGAACTGGCTTCCATCCTTAGCATCCTGCCTCCCATCAAAATCATAATCTGGAAAACAGAGGCTCCATCTCATTAACTCTGTATGCAGTGTCTTGTCATGACATGTAATTATTTTGCTTTGGGAAGACTAGTGTATTTACAACTTCATATGTGATAATTATTGATTAATTATGATAATTGTGGATGTGTAGGAAATTGTTTACATGTTCTTAGGCATCAAAAGGTGGAATAGAGTGGATAACTATCTTCGATTACCACTTTTCCAGGAATTGCTTCTTTCTCCCTTACCATTCCCACTGGATGCAGGGTAACTGCCTGATTCCCAATACGTAACTCCATTCACAGGCTAACATGTGGTCATCTAAGGATGGGCACCTGATTTGAGCAATGTCATTTGATCTTTTCCATAGGAATTTAGAGAGTATATATGAAGTCTCTTTCAGGGAAATTTTTTTCTGGAACATGGGACTTATAAGCAAACTGTTTTATGGCTCGGGAAACAGAGAGATGATTTGTCATGAACAGTAACTAAGGTACAGAGCTAAGGAGAGATGGGGGAGAGTTCTGGTGGTGTTGCAAATCCGGATGACAGTGACTCACTTCATTCCTAGGTCTGGTCACTTTCAGAGAACTATGGCTACCAAATATAAATTGTGCCCCCCACCCCTGGAAAAGAGAAAATCTTATTTGATCCTGAAAGTTGTGAGAAAACACTGAATGCTTTGAAGGGGGAAAATACCATACTGAATGTGGTATGGGAGGAATTATTCTGGAAGAATGGGTTGAGGGAAAGAAGTTTGGAGTGAGAGGACATCATGGTACAGTGATGGAATGGGAAAGGTAGGATCAGGTAGAACAAGGTTGGGCTGGGAGGAATCATCCTAAAGAGGAAAAGGACCTGGACATGGTGACTGTCCAGGCTAAAGGAGAGGGAAGAACTAGGAGCTAGCTCAAGTATGACATCTGAAGGACTGGACAGTGAGGAAAGAAGTCAGGAAAGGAAGCTCCTGCAGCAGTGGAGAGAACAGGATAATCTGGGCTTTGGGATGGCCTCCTCCAGCAATGGTGGGAGGCAAGTGAAAAGAATACCTGCAGACCATGTCCCTTCAGGTGTTCCATTCTGCCAGCATGACCCAGGCCTGGCATTTGGCCACTCAGGGCCCCATCTCCAGCCATGTCTCTCATTCCCTCCACCACTGCAGATCCTATCTGATGAACAAAGAGGTGGCTAAGGATGATTGTGGCAAAGTGCAGCCCTGTGTCACTGATCTTGTCACACTGACCAGCATTCTGGAGGCTACCTAGGTCTCTTCCCCACCACAGAACAGCAGAACTCATTTGTGACCCCTCCCATCTGCTCAGCTTGGGGAAAGCTCATTAATACTTCAGGAATAGTGGATTACTTTTTGTTATTAATGAATATTTGTGCTATTTCTTAAAGTACTAAAAAGTAGTGGGAAACAATTAGAAAACTCAGAAAGCACAGAAAATTATAAAAATGGATTCCTAATACATTATTTCTCACAAATGATTTTTCTTTTTTTAATTTGGCAGTAGTAGGAATCAAACCCGGGGCCTCATGCATGCTAAGGTAAAGTGCTCCCCCCACAGCCCCTTGATAGTCCATTTTATGTTTAGGAATATATTAGTTGAAAATGTGGGCTTATGCTTCATCTTTTTTGAAAATTCTATTTTTCTATAATTCATTCTTATTGTATTTTTCAAAAGCATTGGTCCATAACGGATCTGGAGAAAACCAGTTCATCATAGATAGGAAAAACACCATCAAGTCTTCCCCAGAGCCTGTCACCATCCAGTACCATCCAACCAGAGCTGGACCGCCTCCTACAGTTACCTACCTGCAAACTTGCTCCACTTAAACCTACTATCCAGCACAGAGTCTGCTTTTTTTTTTTTTTTTTTTTTTTTTTTTTTTGTGGTGCTGGGGATTGAACCCAGGGCCTTATGCTTGCAAGGCAAGCACTCTACCCACTGAGCTATATCCCCAGCCCCTGTACTGCGTTTTGCTCTGCCATTCAAGCACTTCTCCACCTGAGGTCCTTCAGTGCTAGGCAAGCACTCTACCATCAAGCAACAATCCCAGCACTCCCACCTCATCTTAATAGCAGAGTGAGAGTTCTCCCCAGAATAGAGCCCCTTGCACTAGCAGCTGGGAGCCAGAGACAGGGTCTAAGTTACTTAGGGCCTCACTAAGTTGCTGAAGCTGGCCTTGAACTTGCGATCCTCCTGTCTCACTCTCCCAAGTTGCTGGGATTACAGATGAGGGCTGCCTTGCCTGGCAGGAGCTGTTTCTTGATTCATTGCCAAGAAAGTAACGGCTTCCTGGCTTCCATGTTACCTGGGTGCCCCATAGTCAGGGAACAGTCACTTCCTCCTGCCCACTTCTTAACCTGTTGACCAGCACTGGAACAGGTTGTGAGATGGGAGATCCTTTCCCACTGGCTGCTCTTCCCTTTCTCTACCTGTTTATTTGCTAGGAGAGTCTTTTCCAAACTTTAAACTTGACACCGACAAGACCAACGCTTACCTCCTTCAGGAAAAATCTTCTGCCTTTACTGGAACCAGGATGGAGGCCAGATTACCGTGGGACTGCAGGGAAGAGGTGGTTTACAATGCTGGTCAACAGCAGCTGGTTTTTCTTGTGTTTTGTCAGGTTCCCTCCCGCCTCATCCAGTTCTTTCACCTGGGACTCCACTGCACCTTCAGACAGGTTGCTTTGAATCAGACCCCAGAGAGGACACCACAGCCAATCCAAATGTCCCCTGGCAGCAATCAGGTGGCTCTTTACTTGATGGTCAGTATGACAGAAAGTTCAGGCTGGACAGTGATTTGACCAAGGCCACTTGGGGTAAGAGCACTCTCCGCCCACTCAGAGACCTAGAAGCCAAGAGGTGGACAAACAAGGGCAAACCAATGTACTGCAAACACGTACCAAGACACTCAGTGCCAGGAGCTAGCCTCTGCTGTTTGGTCTCCTATCATTTTTATTTGTACTGCTGGGGGACCCTTTTTATTTTTTTGACAGGTGCTTGTGAAATTGCCTAGGCTGGCCTCAACTTGAGATCCTCTGGCCTCAGCCTCCTGAGTCACTGGGGTTTACCAGGGTGTGCCACCACACCCAGCTCCTCATGCACTTCTCTAATAGCAAGTTACTGTTTTACTGACCTGCAAGGCAGCCTTCTGTTCATTTAGTATTTATCTGTGTGGGCTGTCATGTGCTCAGCTGTGACAGTGCATTGTTTGGGCACCTTCCCTAGTGCTTAAGAAGCTTACCAATTGGCCAGGCATGGTGGCACACACCTGTAATCCCAGGAGCTCAAGATCAAGAGGCTGAGGTCCTAAGCAACTTAGTGAGATCCTATCTCAAAACAAAAAAGTATAAAGCACTGGGAATGTGGCTGAGTGTCACTGCATTCAATTCCTGGTTACCACCCCACCCCGCAAAAAAATCTTACAAATTAATGTGAACTCAATCACATGCTACATGAGTTCAAGATTCCTTCCAATTTGGAGAACCGGAAAAATTTCAGGGAGGAAGTGGCAATTGATTTTGGGCTAGAAGGCTGGCGAAGAGGTTGATGAGGCTGAGAAAGGGCAGAGGTGTCAAAATGACAACCAGCTTCTAGAACTTCAGTGGCAAACTGGGGCAAGGGATGAGGAAGCAGAAAGAAAACCTGGTGCATTATGTTGGGTCCAGATGATACATGACCTTGTTCTTAGGTCAAGGGTTTGGAAAATATGAGGAACTGTCATGGCACAGACATCACTGGCAGAAACCCAGGTTCACATCCTAGCTCCCAAATTCCTGGCTGTCTTCCTTTAGGCAAATTATTTGCCACAATGCTTTCTTTTCTTCTTCTTCTTCTTTTTTTTTTTTTTTTTTGGTACCAGGGATTGAAGCCAGGAGGGTTTAATCACTGAGCCACACTTCCAGTCCTTTTTTTGTATTTTATTACAGACAAAGTCTTGCAGTGTTACTTAGGGCCTAAGTCACTAAGGCTGGCTTTGAACTCACAATCTTCCCGCCTCAGCCTCTCAAATGGCTGGGATTATAGGCATATGCTATTGCGCCTAGATACCATGATGCTTTCCGCACATGGGGATGTGATATCAGGTTTGCAGTGAGGTTTACATGGGGGTGCACCACAGAAGAGGCTTTGGAATCAAGACTGCTTTTGAACTGATCCTGGTTTACTGCCTTCTAGTTGTGTGATCTTAAATAAGCTACTTAACTTTCCTGAGCCTGCTTATCCATCTGTGAAATGAATGCCAAGCACATAAAAGGTGTTCACTGAGTGACTGTATTTTCTCCTTTCTTTGGTGGGCAACAGAAGCTACTGAGTAAGGGCCCAAAGGGCACGTTCAGGTTTATGGCAGTGTCAGTGGTTTGAATAGGTCATGAAGAATGATTTCTGTGAAGAACAGATGGGCTAGGCAGATAGATGACCAAACATGTCAGGGGCAGACACCAGGTGTGAAGTGTGGGCAAAGGAAGACGATGGATTACTACTCCAGGTAGGAGAGTCCATGGCAGGGTGAAAGGAAAGAGGAGGGAAAATTGACTCTTGGTCTGAACTAAGAGTGGCAGCTACAGAAGACAGAATAACAATGTGTAAAAGTAAGGGTTCTACCATTTCACACCCTTTACAACATGGCTATTATGGAAAAAACAAAACAAAACAAAACAAAACAAAACAAAACAAAAACACCCAGAGACAACAAATGTTGGGGAGGATGTAGAGAAATTACACTCTGTGCACTGCTGGCGGGAATGTAAAATGGTACAGCTGCTTGGGAAACAGTATGTAGTTCCTCAAAAAATTAAAAAAACAAATAACCATTGGATACAGCAACTGTACTTTGGGGTTGACCCAAAAGAACTTTTTTAAAAGCAGAGTCTGAAACAGATATTTACACACTCATGTCCACAGCAGCAATATTCACAATGGCCAAAAGATGGAAGCAAACTCAAGTGTCCATCAAGGAAGAAAGGGTAAGAAAAAAGTGGTCTACACATACGATGGAATATTATTCAGCAATAGAAAGGGCAGTCTAACACATGCTACAACATGGATGGATCTTGAAAACATTACACTAAGTGTAATTAGCCAGTCACAAAAGGACAAAAACTGTATGATTCCACTTAAATGGAGGTCAAATTCAGATACAGATTGTTCCAGAGGCTAGGGTGAGAGGAGAATGAGGAGTATTTGATTTTCAGCTGGAGATTTAAAAGTTCTGTATGGTAGTGATGGTTGTATAAGATAAATGTACCCTGAAATGTACACTTAAAATGGTTAAAATAGTAAATATATCCTTTTTTACCACTATTATAAAAGGAAGCAACAAAGATAAGCTAAGACACTAATAGTGTTACATTTACGTATAAATGGATGGCCTTGGAGAGAGGAGGATAGTGTCAGTATTTATTAGAACAGTTTTGTTAAAAAAGGATTATAAACAATAAGCAGATGATAGGAAATAAAGTCTAGACAATAAATTATATATAATTTTAAAAACTGGTGGAAGAAACAAACCCAATCACAAACAGTGGCAGAACATGTAGGTGGAATGTCAAATTGGAATTTGGAAAGAATGACTGAAAGATGGAAAGAAGTCTGAATTAAACACAGAAAATTGAATCTCCATAGAATAAAATCATCCCAAGAGAGAAGCATTAGGAAGAAAAGAATAGACATGAGTTAGCTGCAGTGGCGCTACTATACCCCCGGATACTCCAGTACTTGGAAGGCAGAGGCAGGAGGATTGCAAGTTTGAGACCAGCCTGGGCAAGTTAGCGAGACCTTGTACCAAAAATCTTAAAATGACTGGGGATGCACCTTGGTGGTAAAATACCCCTGGGTTCAATTCCTAGTAACACACACACACACACACAAAAAAAAAAGAGTGGTGGAAGAAGATTCTAAGGAAATTCCTACTTCTTGGAAGCAAAGAGAACAAGTGAGAGATCTGGGAGGATGCAAAGGCACAGCACCTGTGAAAAACTGGTCTCCAAAGAAGGTGATCCCACCTGCTAGGTGCTCCAGGGAAGATCAGAGGGCTGGGAAGGGATCCGATGACACTGCCTGTATGCAAGACACTAGCTCTAGAAAGGTAGCAGGGACCCAAATCACAGGAGATGGCAGTAGAGGCGAAAAGCCTCATTCTATGTAGGCAGTTTGGATGAAGGTAGAGAAACATATTTAAATAGAGGAAACTGGAGCAACACTTATAAGGAGGGAAGAATCCAAGGAAAATGAGTCTAGACTCCAAAGCATAAATGAAACTGTGTTGGTGACGGGCATGTTATTAGGAGAAAGAAAAAAGATTTGGAGCACACACACACCTACACACACACAAAGAACATGCAAAGTGACCTCCTGGTTAGGACATCAGATAACCCTTAATGAGACAACTTAAACTGGAAATCATTGGTAAGGGTAGCAAAGCCAAACATGACCTCATGAAGTTTGTTGAATAAAGTGCAACAGCAGTTGCAGAAGTTGCCACATGGAGTAAAGAGAATATTGTCAAACAGCACAAGACTGCAAATACACACAGGATGCTAGGATAGGACTGGTCTGTTAGCTTTAGATTCCTCAAAGCCCCTGGCAGTGCAGAGGAGGGGACAGAAAAAGCAGAACTGGGAGTGAGATTTGATGAAGGTAGGAGGGCAGAAATGGTCAGGTCAGCATGCAGAGTGGGGCAGACGAGCAATTTCTCAATCTTGCAGTCATTCTCCTACATTCTGCCCCCAGATATGGAATAGGACAACCATTACTTTTTTTTTTTAAAGTGTTTTTTTAGTTGTAAATGGACACAACATCTCTTCATGTATTTTTTTTATATGGTGCTGAGGATCAAACCCAGCACCTCACACATGTAAGGCAAGTATTCTACCACTGAGCTACAGTCCGAGTCCAACCATTACCTTTATTTAATCAGCAGATTGTGGGATGAATTTCCTAGTTTAATTAGAAGGCAGCTGTGCTATATCCATCAAGTTTGAATGAGATATTCAGGTCAGAGGAGGTGTGCTCAAGGTCTGAAATGTAAGTGCCAGGCATTCTCACGTCTGAGTTGTGTGACAACAGGTAGCCGGGTCCCTCATCCCTCATTAAGTTGAGGGATGCCACAACTTGAATTTCCAAGTTCCTGGGTGAAGTTAATGCTGCAGGACCAGGACTGCATCTTGACTGCCACAAAATATCAGTCATGTGACCACAAGAAACTAATGGAGTTGAGGTCATTAGGACAGGCACATCACCACTTCTCCCACTGTCAATCTCCCAAGTTCCAGTTCTGCACACCTATGCCAAGTCTCTGGGAAATGTTCCTTTAGTATCATACTACGTATCAAAATTACTGATGGCTGAATGTTCTGAATTATGTCATTTGTCACCTTAGGTTCACCTCGTTAGGGGCGAGAAAAAGGATAGAGGGTGCTGCCTGGAACAAGCTATGAAGCTACAGTCCGTAGACAGCTGAGAGCCTGGCTCCTTAATTCTGGTATGGAGGTCTGCCCAAATTAAATGGTCTGAGAACACCAACGCCTTGCCTTCCTGCTACAATTAAGCTGCGTGAAGGAACAAGACATTGTTCCTTAATCTACCATTTTAGCTAAGCTGTGTGTTCCTTCTAGCACCTTACTGTAGTCCAATAATAGAGAAAAATAATAGAGTGGAGGAAGCACTTTGTATTATTAGTAGACAGGCAATGTGTGAGACACTTGGTGGATATTTATTTTTTTTAAATGTTTTTTTAGTTGTCAACATTTATTTATTTACATGTGGCGCTGAGAATTGAACCCCATGCCTCACACATGCTAGGCAAGTGCTCTACTACTGAGCCACAACACTGGCCCAAGATATTTATTTTTTAATAGACTGTCCTATGTATGTATGGGTCCTGCAACTGTGGATTAAACAAACTGTGGACCAAAAATATTTTAAAAATTGCATTTGTACTGACTTTGTTCAGATTATTTTCCTTGTTAGTTCTCAAATAATAAAGTGTAACAACTATTTATATAGCATTTACACTGTGTTACTGTTAATTAACCCAGAGATAATCTGAAGTACTAGGGAATATGAATAGGTTATATTCAAATACTAGACCATTTTCTACAAGGGACTTGGGAGCATCAGTGGATTAGGGGGGTCGTAGAACTAAACTACACGTACTGAGGGACAGTTGTACTTACTGGAAACTTGATCGGAAGTTAGTCAATCTTCATCTTAGTTCTTGGGGCACTCCCAGGCCAGGCTTTACTTGGATCTTCTCTTTGCCTTCCTATTAAAGACTCAATTCCTTCCCAAAGCAAAAACCCTGGATACAATCCAGGGAACTGGCTCCATTGCTTTTTAAAACTTCTGTTCAACTTTAACTGGATAGAATAGGGTGACTCATCCTTGTCATAGGTTCTCCGGAACAAGGTTCAAGTCCAAGATTCTAGGAGCAAGTTGTGGTTTTCCAAACCTGAAGACGTCTCAAGGGCACCTGAATTGATATTCATGTCATGGATGCAGAAGCGGGTAGGGTTCTAGCAACACAATAGACAAACCTAGGGATTTTCCAGTCGCCTTCTTGGCAAGTATTTCTCAGTCTGTTTTGCACTGAAGTCCCACCACCCCCCCGCCCCAAAACTGTATAAGGAAACCAGAGGAACCTTGCTAGCAGAAAGGGGGCTACAACAAATGCACAAATGTTGTCCTTTTGAAAATTCAAGGAAAAATTGGGGGGCCAGGAAAACTGACGTGCAGTGCCAAGCTGCGCAGAGCCGCAGTGGGGGTTGAGGACTGTAAAAGCTGTGCGGAGAACAGGCAGCTGCAGCATAGATACTTACAGCTCTGCCATCTCTACAGCCAGGCTGGAGAGAATCCAACTGCCTGGAAGAAAAGGGTCAGCTGCCTTCCTGCCAAAGGCATCTCTTGCATAACAACTTCATGCCACAGGCCATTCACCTCAGAAGATTCCAGGGTGAAGGGCAGCCTCTAAAAGAGCCCGCCTGGGTTATTTTGTCAACCCAGAAGTACTCCTAGAGAATGTAGATTACAGCAAAACTGCCTGGATAGGGACTGCTTATTTATAAAATCAAGATGTCTTTCCTCCTAATAACAAGAATTTGTTTAGACACTAGTCTTTAATAAGAAGCATTTTTGGATGTCCCCAAATGTCAAAATGGAAAGCTTAACAGAATTTTGAGACCAAAAAAACCCAGTAGCAATTATAGCTTCTGTTCTTCCCAAAATCTCACCATACTTGCTTTCTTTTTATGTTCCAATATTAAGAAAACTCATGGTGTAGGTTAATCTTTGTGCAAAATGTTACCCACGGGGCTTAACAAGTGTTAATCTCAAATAACAACTCCAAAAATAGAGCTAGATCAACTCCACCAACTATATTAAATTTTAAAACCAAGTTGACCAATTAAAGATATAATATTAAAGCTTATCATTAGCTAAATCTGTCAACAATTTCTAGTTTTCTTTGGAGGAATTTATGTCATGGCCGGAGGGATTCCAGAAGGAAATACAAAAGTAGGAAACCAAAGTTTACGTGTGTTTTTAGGGTATGACACTTTGGTGCATAAGGAGTAGCCATGTTAATGGCATCTAAGCCAGTGATGAGTTAGACTGGACTCTAGATAAAGTGGCATAACAGTGAAGGGAGCCAGGACAGAGGAGAGTCTCACTTGCCTTGCTCTACTAAGTCAGAGAGACACTGAGAGAATCAGGTGAGATTAAATAAGTTGATCAGCATCACATGTCAGATGTGGGGTTTCCGAATAACTTTTGCTTCAAGGTTGATTTGTTTGAAAAATTATATGAAATCCAACTCCTTAGTTAGAAAATGTGGCTGACAAAATATTTTTTTTTTTTCAGAGAAATGCTTTTTTATGAGAGAATGACTGAACTGTGAACATGGTTTTAAAATAGCAACAGAATGAAAATCTCAAAAGTTAGTCTTATCAGTGGGGAAAATTTGACACCAAATAGTTGGGAGATGAAAAGGGAAAGATTTGTCATTAGCCTAGAAAGTGATAAACCTGAGTAAACATGTTCAGAAACTGGTACTATTTGTGGTTGAAATTTTATGGAATTAGGATTACTTACCAGGTTCATTCTTAAAGGATAAAATGAGCTAGGAGCTTTGTAGATTTCCACTAACTAATAAGAATATGGTTACTTTCTTTCTTTGCATCTACCACCCCAACAAAAAGTCAGAAACTGGGGAAATAAAACAAACTGGGCAAATATAAAAGCACCTGCTTACACAGGCGGTAGCTCCCACTTCTGGCCACTTGTAATTCCCCAAGGGCTCCAGGTAGAGCTGTCTATTGTCTCCCCATTATCAACTCTGTTGCCCATCTCCCTTACCCCCAATTCTGCAAGATTAAAATTGGTGTAGCACAAGTGCATAACTTTGCTGGAGGTGGGGGGGGGGGTGGTGTAGGGGTGGAGTGTGTGAATACACCCAGTGGATCTTTACAGAACCAGCTCCAATAAACATTTTGTCCTTGATGTGGTTTGGAAATTTCTGGGTCCTTTTATTACTGTTTCAAAGCTCTGTGCAGATCATGCACCACTATCACCTGCAGAGGGCCCACTCCCAAACCCAATCTGTTCTTGGATTCTCAACCAATCATATTGAGATGTAGGATGGCACTTTGGTGTGATGGCATTGTGGCCTGATCCAAATCTGTCTTGATGGGAGTCTGAGTTTGTCCTGATGATAAAAGTGACACATGGACACACACCAGAGCTTTGCTATTTTAAGAATGTACTTTATACAAAATAACCAGTTCATATGGAAATAAATCTACAGACCTCCAAGGATCAAAAAGCTTTTTAAAAGTTCTTTTAAAAAATTATCCAACACACAATATTGAACTAACTATTGAGGTAAATGTCGCTCTCAGTCAAACAGGGAATCAGCAGACCACGACAAAATATACACAATATAAAAATAAATAGCATTCCCCTTTCCAGTACTGGCCAGGGAAGTTCACACGGCTTTCGCTTTCACAGCAGGAGCAAAGACTGCCCGACACTGTGCACAGCAGGCTGGTGGAGCCTGGATAGGACTCCCAGGCAGGTGAGTGAGGTACCCAAGCCCCCGCTGGGGAAATGAGGGGGCCACACGGTCTACTGATGGGGGTCAGTGTTTGAATAACTTACTTAACATTCACACCCCTGTTCCCACCCCACCCAACCCTTTCAAAAACACATGCAGGACAATTGCTGGTTATCAGGCATTTCTACCTAAAAAGTTAAGTGAGAACAAGAGAAAAAGACCAGGTAAAAAGTCCAACCCAAGCCACTCCATGGTGTCTAGTACAGAGGATTCAACATCCAGTCAGGAGACAAAAGCTTTTGTCACAGTTAACTGAGAGAGGGGATGCAGCAAGCTCACCCTAACTGCTTTCCTGAACAGGAAGAAAGGTAAGGCTCAGAGTCCTAAGGCGGCGTGGTAGAGTTCAACCTACTGAAAGAGAAAAGGGGAGCCAGTGTCTTCTCACCCAGCAAGTCTCAATCACATCTGTAGTTCCTAGGCAGTGATGTGAGCCTAGCAATAAACACCTCTACACCCTCAACCCAAATTCCAACATCCTGGCTGAAGCTGTCATATAAAAAGCAATCTGCTGAGACACCACATCCTGGAAACACCCAAGATTGAACAATACACTGATTCATGAAACTGATTTCTACGATGGAAGTCCATGAAGAATCTGGCCAGGGGGTGAACTAAGAGACAAACACAGAAGGGGAAATCATGCTGGCAAACCAGTTGGCTTGCATTTCTTGGAAAATCGAGTTGTTCTGAAGCATGCCAGGAATCTGACATTATGGAATTGTCCTCACCCTCTAAATTGAGGTTTCCTGTGAAGTATCAATTCAGTCTTTAGAGCAGTATAGTATTTGCAAAAACCATAATAATCACATCAGGTAAACACCACAGGATAATGATACCAAGTGGTATCAAAGGGAAAGACTAGAATAAATTCACATTTAAAGCTGAGCTCTGACTGAATGTAGAGGACACAGACTAAAGGTCTTAAGGTTTTCTACAACTTGAATAAAGATGAGCATGAAAATTTGCCTTTTGAGAACAGGTGGACCAGGGCTCAGTAAGAATACAGGTACTGTAGAATAAGGTCATGTGTGCTACCAGAGGAATTCAACCAGCCTTATCCAAGAGGGTTAAAGTGGCTTTAATTTAACTTAATTTTATTTTTAAGAGGTAGGACAGAAAGTTAGATGAACAAGAATCCTGTGTATTTTGTCCTTGTCTACCACAACAAATTTAGTCAATAGCTCCTACTACTTTTTAAATGAACAAATTTGGGAGAGGGAAAACCAGAACCAAAATAAAAAAAATACATATACCTCAGAAACCTTCCAAAAGGTCCTAATTTTCTTTCTGGATCTCTTATTTCTCTTAGGCCTTAGAGAAACAATTTCTAACTTACGAACAAGCCTAATAAAGATAAGTCATGAATGTTAAACAGGAATGAGGGTATTTCCAATTATCCATGGATCTCATCTATGCCCTCCTGGGGACTACTGAGAGCAGTCACACTGACAAGGTGACAGTTGCCTACAGGGTGAAGTTTCCTTAAGCCTGAGAGTAAACCTTTTAGGATACCTGTACACATGCCTTTCTAATTATTACACATCATATAACCATCATTTCCCTATTGGAGAAGATGGCACATGCATTTGCATTTGCTTAAGACACTTGGAAAAGCGAAGTGCTACAGGAGGAAGAAAGATGAGAACAAAAGATCCTGCTTGCGGGCAAGTGGATAAGGGGTTCACAGCACTTCAGTCACTTGTGCTCCCACAATCTAGCAGCTGCACGCAGCTTTGAGCAGATCTGCATTTCAGAGACCAATAAAAGTTGGGGACATACCAGATAAGGGATGAAGCACTAGGCCCTGTAATGTACAACCAATTCCCACACAGAATGCAACAAGGCCAACCATTTCACTGATGCTATTGTTCACAGTGTTAAATTCAATACAGTAGTTCAATTCCTATAGCCCTTCCTTAAATTCTCTCATCTGTCTATACAAGAAAGGAGATTAAAGATTTTTAGATATTACTGATTTTCCCCCCTATATTGTTCACAGCATCTCTCTAGCAATAGGTATTCGGGTGTGCGGAAATGAGGAGGAAGCGTCACCTCAAGCAGTGTGCACACAGCAATAGTAGGGTTTTAACACTGTGGCAGAGGCCCCGTGGTGACCACAATCCTAAAGAGAAGTCAGAATGCTTTGAGCTCAGACCAGGCCTAACCAGCCCCACACCAACTGATCCTCCTTCCTGCTTTTGCACAAACACAGAAACTAAAGTAGTAATGTTTTAACCATGGTAGCCTATACAAGCTCAAGGACAGACTGAGGCCCATCCACAGATCTTCTGACTTCTGGACTCTTCTTGGTGCTAGGTTTCTGACAAGTTTTAGGATCAAATGAGAACTCAACCTCATGATGCAATCTGCTTGCAAACATACCAAACTTAAATGAAAGTCTGTTAGAGAAAAATTGTTTTTTTGTTTTTTTTTTTTCCCACCTTACATCAGATGCATCCGTTCCCTCCCCTTGCACCCTCAACTCTGCAAAGTCCAAAGCAACACCACCAGGTTAGTAAGCATTCACTTACTGATATGAATTTCCAGTCTACTTGGTGTCTCGAGTTCTATAACTTGAATGTTTCCAATCTGTTTCCTTCCCTCTGAGCACACTGTTTAGCAGACTATAAATACTAGTTTTATATCAAGGAGGCTGGAACTGGAGGGAAAGGTTCTACTGACCCCACCCACAAGTGAATACGTAAGAAACTAAGGCAGATTAATATTTTATGAAGACTCCTCTATTATCCCAAGAGCATGCTTTAAAAAATTATGCTATTCTTTACAAAGACCTGTAATTTCAGGGTGTTTTCTTAGTCTTTTCTTTGTGGGATATTCATGGGTCCTAACTTTGGTGACATCTCAGCTAACATAAAGAATGCTAAACACAAGAAATCCAGTGTAACTCACTTCTAAAACTGTAATAAAGTAATTTAATACTATAAAATTGTTTCCTACCACAGATGACAAATGATTTCCAAGAAGTTGTCCTTGATTAACTATTTTTAAATCATGATGACTGACTTTACTATGATTCATTTAAACTGAGCAAAAACTATATATACTGAAATATTCCTAAATTCAAACTGTAAATCTATAGAATACGTATTCCCTATTTGGACCTGTGCAATTTCTTTATTGAGACTAACATATACAAACCTGAGTAGTCACTTTCACAAAACGTGATTTGTGTCAGACAGCTTGTGTAATGCCTTCTAGTTCACAGCCTAACAAGCCTGCGAAGAGGACTGTTCATTTGATCTTCTAATGAGTAAAGCACTCTAGTGATCCCAATTCCTGATACTGGTTTGCAACTATCTCTTAGGGCTGGAGGCAAAATCAGGAAGGAATACCATTTTCCCAAGGTCACTTGGGCCACCAGAGTGAAAGCAGCCTATCTTCCAGGTTGAAGCTTCCAGTAGGCCATGGGAGAGCACTCTACCCCCAAACTAAGAAACAAACAGTAAGGAGGACAGGTACAACTATACTCTCTGAGGCTGACTGGAAGGAAGGTCGTCAGCTGTGAAGGGCCGGTCAGTCACTAAGGAAATAGTTATTGACATATGACGAGATGAAGCCTTTCCTATCCTATTCTCCAGCTCCCCAAAGCATTGAGTGTGACATGATTGTAAACAGACAGAGACCACTTCAGTGCTGTGTGCCCACCAGTTAGGACTTCCATTTCTTCCACATTCCCACCCACCCTTCCCACATTATGTACAATACATTCACCACCAACAAAAATTGTTTTAAAAGGCAACATGAAAATTGTGTAAACTGGACCCAGCTCTGAAAACATTAATACTACAAGTAGTCCCTTCCTCAATATATACCTGAGATTAGCTGCTCACAAAAGTTTAAAAGCACCACTCTGTTATTATGTATGCCCCACACCCAGGTTTAAAGTGATTTTCCCTGAAGGACAGTCTCAGAATTTGGAGAAGTCAGCATAAACTCCAGGTTCACTTGTTCTTCCTGACTGTCAGCTGTGCAAGCGATCCCTGACCCAGCACCTCTGTGAGCTCTGTGTCAGTCGTCTATGGAGTGAGTGTGCTTCTAAGGCCCAGGAATAGCTCCAGCTCCTGATGGCAAGGCGTGATTCACTCTGAAGGGGCAGAGCAGGGTGACTGGGACAGAGATGGGCAAAGATCATTTCCCCAAATCCTCCATGTTCTGTCTTCATGTGCAGCTTTTCACTTCCTTGGGGGTTATTTCCTCCTAGGACTAACTCTGAGAGGAACAAAGTAAAGACATTTTTAAGAAAAATTTTAAATTGTGTCGATTATTAATTAAAAAACATGTCAAAGAGTTGTATGTGCTTGCCTACACATCTATAGTTTACTCCAAAAGGGCTGACTCTCAGGTCCTGGACCCCTGGGTTTGGACCCCAGCCCCTACACTTAGAAGCTATAGAACTTCATACACACTAGAAAGTGCTACTGCAGTTGCTCACAGTGTCTTTATGGAGCCAGGGAAAGAACTGAGATAGTTCTTGCATGTAGAAGCTCTCAGCAGTGTGTCTGTGAGAGACAAGTAGCTACTCTTATTCCAAATCTGACTGACCAGTCTAGCAAAAAGGAGTAGGTGGGAAGGATATAACAAACAAGCTTTTGGCAGAAATGTGGGAAGGCAGTTTGGAAAAATTGAGGTTTAAATAAATACTCCTTAAAGAGTTGGTTACCACTCAAAATTATGAAAGAGGAGTATGTGGAAATAGTAGATAAGCAACTTCTGAGGACTCTGCTGCTGGTCTTCCTCAATGCCAAGGACTGGGAGCAGGGCCTCAGTGACTTGTTTCACCTGAATGCCTATAGTACATGAAGTAACATGTACTAACATGTTAAAGGACACGTTTAACATATTTTCTCAGACTGACTTTGAACTTGTGAAACTCTTTCCTCAGCTTCCCAATTTGCTGGAATTACAGACATGATCGAGCCACCATGCCCAGTTTACAGGGCACTTTTACCCATATTTACATTATGTACGAAACATGTTAATAATTATAAGTGAATGTGTTAATGTTAATATATTAACACTGTCATGTATTGTATTATGTCATTATCTCACAAGTATCACAGTGTTCCACTCAACAAAAGATATATGTAACAGTAAAACATACTAATGGGTAAATAGCACTGTAACATCTCAATTATTTTACATATTTTAATCAAACTTATTTGGGAATTAAAATTTGCATAAATCTGAAAAAAAAAAAAAAAATCTCAGGAGCAGGGTACAGTGGTTCATGCCTGTAATTCCAATGGCTCAGGAGGCTAAGGCAGGAGGATCTTGAGTTCAGAGTAGCTTTTGCAGCTTTGTAAGGTCCTGAACAACTCAGTGAGACCCTGTTTCTAAATAAAATATAAAAAAGGTAAGTGCCTCTGGGTTCAATCCCTGGTACTCCCTGCAAAAAAAAAAAAAAAAAAAAAAAAAAAAAAAAAATTCTTAGGGGTTTGGGGATACAGATCAGTGGTAGAATACTCGTCTAGTAGGGGTAAGGTCCTGGGTTCCATTATCGGCATGGCAAAAAGGAAATAATTTTTAAAAACCTAGTCTCAGGATAGCAATGAGGCCACATATAGATTGAGTATCCTAGATCTGAAAGGCTCCAAGATCCAAAATTTTTGTTTTGTTTTTGCAGTGTGTGCTCAAGAGCAAACCCAAAATTTGCACGTGATAGGCAAGTGCTATCACTGAACTATATGCCCAGCTTGAAATTAAAAACTTTTTGAAATTGGACACATGCTGAAAGTTTCAGATTTTGGAGCACTTCAGATTTTAGATTAGCTACACTCAACTAGGTAAACCCTATGCAAATATTCTGAAATCTGAAAAACTCTGGGTCCCAAGCATTTTCCAGAAGGGATAGTAAACTTATATTTATTTCCCACATTATTTCTAATTTTTGGTAATTCTTACCTGATCCAGAGGAAGTGTTGGGGGTTTATGTGGTGGCAGCTGTTCTGGTGATGCTGCTGGTGCTGGGGTCTTTGGGAAAGAGGACTGCGACTGGATAGGATGTATGTGCATTCTATAGCCATAAGAAAAGGAACCAGGTAAGAATTAATGAAAGCATACTTTAATCATGAAGAGATGGTTTAATTATCCAGGTGATCCAACTTGGAATCATTAATAATGGGACAAAATGACATTATGTGCATTTGGATGTAACACATAAGGAAGTACACCCACACTATACATATTCCTGACAAAAGTGATTAATCTTAATAGAGGAAATACTGAGAAGAATCCAGAATCTGGAACACACTGCACAAGGCCTAGACGCTTTGAAAAACAAAACAAAAACAGGATAATTGTCATAAATTAAGAGACCAAAAAGACACTACAAAATGTAAATACACAGGTCTTGGCTGGATCCTGGGTCAGAAACAAATCAAAACAAAACAAGGGGTTGAGGTTATGGTTCAGTGGTAAAGCGCTCGCCTAGTGTGTGAAGTTCAATCCTCAGCACCATGTAAAAATAAACAAATAAAATTAAAGGGTCCACCTACAACTAAAAAAAATTCGAACAAAACAAAGTAAGATATATGAAGCAAAATGTTAAAGGGGGAAAGGGTAAGATGATAAGAAAAAAGTGGGAGAGGCACATTTTTTTTTTTTTTTGGTACGAGGGACTGAATTTGGGCACTCAGCCACTGAGTCACAACCTGAGTCCTGTTTTGTATTTTATTTAGAGACAGGGTCTCACTGAGTTGCTTAGTGCTTTGCTTTTGAGAACCTGCAATCCTCCTGCCTCAGTTTCCTGAGCCACTGGAATTCAGGAATGCGCCACCACACGTGGTCACATTGGTTTTTAAGTTGAAGGGTAGTAGTTTAATAACTAGGTTTCATTACTTCTAAAGTAACTTCACATGATCATATTTCACACATCACTATTTTGAAACATTCCTGGATGGCCCACACCTCCTGCTGGGGTTTAAACCAAGGACTTCACATACGGTAGGCAGCTTTCCATTACTGAGCTATATCCCCAGTTTTCACTGGGTCTTAAAAGTAACACCAATAGAAATATATTGAGGGGCTGGGGTTGTGGCTCAGTGGTAGTGTGCTTCCCTAGCACGAGTGATGCCCTGGGTTCGATCCTCAGCACCACATAAAAGCAAAATAAAGTTATTGTGTTCACCTAGAACTAAATATATATATATATTTATATATATATATTATATATATATTAATTAAAAAAATATATTTCAATTCTGGACAGATCTATTAGAACTTTAATATCGCACATGCTTGACTCCCTGTGGTAGACATATTTTACCTTTGTCTGTGTCAAGGTATCTCAGTAGCAATTTGACAGTTTCTGCTTACAGCTCTCAAACTGTGATTATCAAGCCTACAGTATCAAAATTTAAATGCCAATACAAGGCTGGGAGTATTGCTCAGTGATAGTGTACAAAATTCAATGTACAGTAACACAGGAATAAGGGAGGGGTGGGTAACCAAGCACTTAGTGCAAATTCATTTTCATGAAGGGAAAAAAAATATCAAAAATAAAATTGGGTTCTAAGCCAAATACATTTCCACCAAGTATCCCACAAGAATTCACATGCTTTTTTTCTTGGTCTTAGACTATAAAAGTGTATTCCTCAGGCAATTTTTCTTCTTAAAAATAATGTGAGTTATTCTTTTAGAGAATAAGATAAACATTTAACATAATCTTACCCTGATGGTCGGTACATTTCCTGGAAAGATCCCCTTATTCCGCTTCCAGTGCCAATCTGTTCCATCATTACAGCTTGAAAGTGGCCCAGGCCCTCTTCCTGGCAGCGATAGAGAGGACCCTCTTGAGAGAGGCCATTAGGCTGGGTGGCCCCTGGATGGTGGGGTGGGTGAGCACCCACAGGAGAGTATGCCCTGGGCTGAAAATGACTAGCTGGTCGCTGAGGTGTATAAGAAGGCCCCGCTTGTAGCATTACACCATGGGGTGGGAAAGCAGGTGAACCAAATCCCATCCCTGAACTCAGAGGTGTAGGAGTTCCATAAATATATTCGTTGGCTGACAATGAACTCTGTAACTTGGTAGCTGCATTATGGTTGTCCAGATCTAAAAACTCTTTGGGACTCTCTGGCCTCTCCATAGATTCACTGAGCTTTTCTTCCTCTGGACCAGGATTTTGCCTGTCAGGTGGGACAACTTTAGCAGCCACTGCATCCATTCGAGTTGGGGAAGTTAAGGCAGCACTCAGTGTCTCACAGCTTTGCAGGTTAGCCATGGCATTTTTATCTGAGAAAAGGGACCGTGGGTGTGGGGGGTGACTTGCTGGGGGCCCACCTGGACTTTCCTGAGGGTGGAGAGGTCTCTGCCAGTCAGAAAAGCCCTGTGGACATGTGTAATAAGGAGTTCGCTGATAATGATGGTAGGAAGGCTGAGGTGGTGGTTGGTAGGAATACCTCATTCCCTGGGGGGGTCGATATCGGGGAAAGACCCCAGGGTGAGGATTGTTAGACTGAAAGGCCCTGGGGGGGAAATGCTGAGGATGTGATACTGAGGATTTTCCTCCCATCATAGGGCCCAACCCTTGCAGGCTTGGATTGATGTGGTAATGTGCAGCTGAATTAGAGTATTCCAGGCCGGGCATATACAAGGGAGAAAACTGGCTTACAGGGCCTGCCATCAAATTGGGGTCTGCACACGGAGGTGTCGTTGCGTTCTGTCCTGTGCAGGTCATGGTCTCCTGCAATGTTTTGCCTCTGGGGCAGAGTGGTTTTTCTGAACCATTGCCACCAAGGCCTTTCCCCTCTGACCCACAAGGAGATGCTTCACCAATGATTCCATTTTCAGGAAGAGCCCCTCTGTCTGCCACTGTGGAGAGGTCTCTCATACAGCCTTGGGCAGCTGGGCTGGCATAGCTGCTGTCTGAGGGCCAGGTGTTCTTGCCCTTTGCCGTTTTACAATTGTCTGCAGACTCCAATGTGTCACTTTTGAGCTCTGGGACCTCTGCTTCCCTTTCTCTTGGTGAACTCTGCCTGGGGCAGTCGGCCTGCAGGGGAGGTGTAGGTTGAGGTAGCTGTTTGAGGTATACCCCCTCTGAAGCACCAATGCTTGCTGTTTTCTCTTCAAGTCCAGGCAAGGCCTCTGCTGGGGGAAAAAAACAAAAACGAGAACAAAATAATTCAGTAGCTGCAATGACAATATGAATAGAGGGAGAAATGAAGACTATGTGACAAGCAGTAAGATGAGGAGGATCAGGGTTGAGGTGATGCACAGCAATTCGAGACTCAACTAGCTATCATTAGTTCCGGGAAAAGGTCAAGATATTGGGAATCTACATGATCCCTTTCATGGACTTACAGGTAGACTCTAGCACCTCTCCAGCTACCTGCAAGGTAAGCCAAAAAATGGAAATGGTCCCTCCCCCACCTCCTCCGGCATCATCACAGGCACATTACTGATAGGATATGGAGCTTATGAACTCTAGGCAGATGCACATGAACTACGGAAGGAGAACATGGTTAGCATTAGAATGGCTGCCCAGGTGAGAAGCTCTGAAATCTGACAAAATGTAAAGGTCCAGTACATGAAGAGGCCTCAGAATGGCCAGATGCTCAACTTCCATTTATCAGAATAGAAGCTCAGGCAGTGTTATTCTCCACAGTAATCAAACAAACTGCAGACTCAGTCAATATCTGTTGAATGAATAAAATTATTCATCTTGTTTGGAAGATGTCTGGATGCTTGCTTGGAAGATACCCGGTGCTAGAGATTGAATACAGGGCCTATGCATGCTAAGCACACTCTACTACCACTACCATCCTTGGGAAGTCATGAAACAAGAGGCCAGGCATTTTTTGAATATTAGAGGAATTGAATACATTCAATCAAATTAATTAGTCCTGAATGCTCAATTACACCCCAGATTGTTTACCTCACTATGGTATCAAACCATTAACACAGTAAATAACAGCCACATTATGTTTTCATACACAAAGACACATCTACTCATAATATTTTTAGAAAGACAGAGTTGTAGTCCAAGCATGATCAAAATCTGATTTTAGAAAACAAACTTTAAAGGCCAAGACTAAAGAAATGACTTAAAGAACTAGTACGATGCCTCCGGCTACCTGTGACCTAAAGTTGGCCTTAAGGATCAAAGACACAAACTGAGCAACAAAATTAAAATATTATGCTTTCATTAACATAAAACTCAGCAACTAGTGGACAGAGTTATCCAAAGTGTCACAAATGATACTATTTCAAACTTTTGACTTGCAGACACACCTGAAACCAGTATTAGAAAATTTGTCTGTGGCTATTTACAAAGTGGGATTTTCCTAGAAGGAAATGCTCAAAGTTTGAGTTCTAGCCCCAGCATCAATTTCTGTGAAATCTTCATCAGCTTTTATGAACATCTGAGTATCTCTCATCTGAAGAAAACTATGAACATGTATACTACACTTCTTCCCTTAAAGTTAGCAGTAAGTACACAAAAGGATTCTTCTCTAGTTTACTCTTGCCTTCTCTTAATTGGCATTTCTAAGAAACTGGTTCAAGCTTTGCTAGAACTCATCGTGCTTCATTTTTATTACATAAAGGCATGTATCCAAGGAAAGGACAGAAATGATGAGACATAAAAACTTATCTTACAATGATAACCTTCCAGATAGTCACTTTTGAAAGTCATGAGAGATGCGGTGGTTAATAGGAAGGATGTTTATCTAGCCTTGTCAGGGCTCAAATCTTTCTTTACCACTTACTAAACAGAAGACAGCAAATAATCTAGTATCTCTGTGCACTAAATTTTCCATCTGTAAAAACAAGGATATTAACATAGCTATTACGAAGGTTTTTTTTTTTTTTTTTTTTTGAGAATTAAAGGATTACAAATGAACGTCTCAAAAAGAACGCCACAAACAGGAAGCAGCTATCAGTGTGTTGATCCTTTTTATCATGCCGAGACCTTTAGACCAAAAGGAATACTATAACTGGCCCAAACTTAACAAGTTTAGGAAAGAGACTGGAAATGAGTTTATATTTGGTTTCATATTTGGTTTACATTTCATATGGTGATTTAACAGTTAAAAACCCAAAAGTCAGATAAGAGTGACAATAGAAATTACCTTGGTCATTCTCAGGCTTTTGTGTTTCATTATTGTCCTGTATCCTCCCAGGGTTGCCCAAGGCAGGCTTGGGGGCTGACACACTTACTGATGCTGAATGAGCTACCTGTGGAAAAGGGCCAGGTACCTGGGGGGGAGTAGGCTGACAGGGGTTGTAAGGCACACCTGGTGGGCAGACACGGGAGGACAGCTGCTGCATGGCAATCATCTCAGGGCTGTCCATCATGGAGTCCCCTCCTTGCATCCCCCGTAGTGCCTGGGAGGGCCCTCCGAATAGAGAACTTGGTGCTGGGGCTGGAGGTGGTTGCAACCTATGTCCAGCTGACTTACAGGGTGGTCGCATATACCCTGAAGAAGGAACTCCATGAGGTAGAAAGCTTGATTGTTTAGTCCACTGGTTTTGGGGTACAGGTGGTCTCATTACTCGGGAATCCATCATGTGACCAAGAGTGTGAGGCTGGTGAGTGGGTCCTGGCCCTAGGTGGGGCTTCTCATCTGACCCCAAAGGTCCTGGGTTGTTAGCACCGTGGTTCCCATTCCAGACGGCAGAGTGTACTCGATTCAGGTACTTATAGGATCGATATATGTGACTGGGAGGAATTTCTGAACTCTCAGCAAAGTCTGGTGGTCGGGTTGGAGCCCCACCATGCCTTGGAGGAACAAATCCTGGCTGGAATGAAGCTGAGGGATACATGTTTCCATCCTGACTAGGGCCACTCATCTGTCCAAGCTGCAAGGAGGCAGGATGTGATCCCATGTTAGAAAGGTGTGTCAGTCCCCCACACATCTGCTTATCTTCAGGAGTGCCAAGCTGGGGTCCTCGGTGGTTGTTAATTCCAACTGGAGGCTGGCAACATAAAAAATAAGAGAGCAGAGTTAACTAGTCACAGACCAAAGCAGTTCTTGCAACATACTTCACCTACAGGGACAGGCTCTTCAGGACAGAAGATGGTGAATTAAATTTAACCTGAGAAAATATTATTTCTGAAACATGCTTAGGGGACCCTTGGCAGCTACAACTTCTGAGGTGACTCCTTACTTGTATGGTAAAGGGCTGATGCTGCTGTATGGGCTCTCCTGGGTGTGCTTCTGGGACTCTAGAGGAGCCATAGAAGGTGTTGGGCTCTGATCCTTGAAGAGGGCCAAATGTTCCTGGTACTGCTGGCCTCTGAAGGCAGTGAGCAAAGGAAGGGGGAAAAAAAAAAAACAACAAAACAGACAAGGATATTAGGCACAGAGCAAGGGGTTCCAACATCTGCTAGTATATGTGCTTCCCTAGATTAGACTAGCTCCTGACCCTGAAGCAGCTTCTCTCTGCAGAAGAGTCAAAATTAAAATGATGTCTCTCGCCAGGTGCAGTTGTGTATGCCTGTAATACCAAGTACTTGGGTAGCCGAGACAGGAGGATCACAAGTTTGAGGCCAGCCTGGATAACTTGGCAAGACCCAGTCTCAAAAAATCAAAAAGGGCAGGGGATGTAACTTAGTGATAGAGTGCCCCTGGGTGCAATCCTCAGTACCACAAAACAAAAATGATAAGGAATTTTCCTATCTTTTAAAATCACATCCCTTTTGCCCCTGTACAAAAGTCTTTTTACCCATTTCATCCTCCATCATAAGGTCTTAATACCTCAGATACACTGCATAGCTTATGTACTTCTATGCTTTATACAGAGCTAACCTTCTTCCTTTCCTCCCTGTCACTTCCATCAAGTCTCCCTGTGTTTTCTAAGCTGTTCTCAAACTCCTCGATTTAAGCAATACTCTTGCTCCAGTCTCCTGTAGTTGGGACTAAGCATACACCACCATGTCAAGGCTTTTTTAAATCTGGTTTTGCTCACACTGACAATTTATGATTCAAATGACAAAAAGAAAAGGAGGATTTGAAATAAAGGAAGGACGAAGGTGGGGAAAAAAATCATCCACATTATTACTTGTAAAAGGTGTCAAATGGATAGCCCTTACTTTGCCATGAGTTCACTGGCTTGAAGAAATCATCACAGAAGTTTAGCTTTTCCTTACCATTTGGTTTAAAAGAGGTGCCTGGCTGGGCATCCCACCACAGTGCAGGGGGCGGGAAAAGCCTCGTCCATTTGAAGTGCCCACCTCTCGAAGGGGCTGAGCAGAATTGCTGCTCTGATCATCCCCAGAGGAGGAAGCTCGGCGTGCAGGGGGCAGTGATTTTCCTCCATTTTCCACAGGCTGCTGTTTCCTGCTAGGCCCTTCTGAATCCCTAGAGCGGGTCCAAATATGGCTTCCACTACTACGCCCAGAGCGACTCCGTCTTTTCTCCCGCTTTTCATCCTCTCGTATCCAAAATTCTTCATCTGTGTCTCCATCTTCTCCAGGAAAATGTTTCATCATTGCCCGATGGAAACACCTCTCTAAATTATCGGACATCTTGGTATACTCTATAAGGAAAAGACAAGGACTGACCATTCAGGCACAGATTTTACAGGTCACAAACAATAACTCTTCCACTAATAAACAACAAAAACTGTAACTGTTTTGTTCAACTTACTTTGGGGGCATATTATCCTGTGAGGCTATGGACAGAAGATGAGTAAGATATGGCTTCTGTTCATAAAAAGCTCAAGGTTGTATGGCTGGGACAGTTATTCCCAGTTTATTACCTCAAACCACTAGAAATTTAATTTTTTAAGGCCTAATTACTGAAATCATTAAATACTATTACTCAATCTTACTTTTTTTTAACTTTGGCATTCTCAGTTAATGCACAAATAACCCAGCTGAAGAACCTGGAACCATATGCTGACTTCTCAAAATGACTTAGAAATGACAGGTTGGGTGTAGCTCAGTGGCAGACGTGCCTAGCATGTATGGAGACCACAGGCCCAGGTACCAATCTCAGTACTCTCAGTACTGCCCTCTTGCCCCCCACCCCCCCAAATAAATTGGCTCCATCTAAGTTCAATCCCATCTGTGGTGAAGAGGTCCAGGTGAAGCTAGACCCAGACTAGTCTCTAGAATGAGAAACAGCCTAAGGCCAGCAGCTAATCTCCAGCTGTGCTCTGCCATCCTATGGGATGAAAGAGAGCTCCTGACACATATGGTGGGAATGCTTATAGTAACATCCAGTTTACACTGTTTATAGTTCTAAATAAAAAAATTCAAATCACTAAGAAGTGTGTGTCTAACAGAAGGAATTTTTATCCTGATTATAATGGCATGGCAAACAGCACCTGGTGTAAATTCCTTACACACTTACCACTATTCTCCCCATTATATTTTCGACAATTCCTGAACATAGTCTTCATGTCATTTACGAATTCTTCCTTGGTACAGTATAAACCTCCATTCAATTTCTTCTCCATACTTGAAATATCCATGGGGATCTAAAACAGGACAAGTAACAATATTAATTAAATACATTAAAAAAAAACATGTCACAGTCCCTATAAGGCAAAGGAATAATGACATTACAAGTTGTCCAAGAGCCTGATATATCTCTAGCAACCCTGATTCTTAAGAATGACAGCTAAGCAAAACAAAAGCAAACAACAAAGTATGAGCAAGACTCAGATGCTAAGCATAATTTCAAAGATACCTTAATAATCTGATAATAGTTGGGGGCATAAGATTCATCCACGGGCTCCAAAAACGGCCAGGAATCCTTGTGAGCCTTTACCACATCTAGAACTGAAAACCAAAGAAGAAAACTTGACTAGTAACTCACAGCAAGACCTCCACCACAAACACAGTAGTTGAGAATGGGAACTAACCTTTATACATGGCAGTAAAATCATCATCCAACTCAAAGCTGTGAATCATAAAATAAGACATTAGTATTCATTCTCCCTTTTCAACTTAGCTCAATTCAATTCAATCACAGACATAGCTGAATGCACCAAGATCTTGAATATTTAGTATTCAAGTAAATATTTAATATAGATAACATTTGCTAAAAATAATATAAAGATGAGGGACAATCCACCTTAGCAAAAAAGGGACTATCACTTTACTTATCTATAATTTGATAGGGTTGATGTAGATGATGCAAAACTTTAAGATCCTACAATTTATTTAAGCAGGTTTTATTCTAGGTTCATTAAGTTTATTTGGGATTTAAAGAATAATCCAAAAAGTCATATAACAATGAGTTCATGAACACTAAACACTTATTTGTTTCCTTATTGCATTTTTAGTAAGGAGTAAAGATATACAGTAACTAGGTAACTACAAAGGAAGCTATTATTTTTAAAAGCAGAAACTGCTTTTTACATTTTCAAGCAACAACTGTATATAATAATCATCTGATTTAAGTTAACTAGTTGAGGTAATAAAAACTGCGTGTACAAGTATCACTGTGCTTCTAGAGTGTGACAGCAAAAATCTAAGAAGGGCAGAGAGCGGAAGAGACACTCAGCATTTCTGTGTGTTGTGAGGAATGCTGTCAGGTATGAATTTAAGGCTGACCTTTGTCCCTTACTGTGTTTTCTAAATTTTGAAATTGGTGATGTCATTGCCTACTACCAGCTCAGTTTTAAACATTAAATGAGAAGAGTGCTTGCTTTTAGCACAGTGCAGTGTCAAGTGCCATCACTGATGTCATTATTAAATACTCACAGGTCCTTTGTCTTTTTTCCTTCCCTCATGGGAGAATTAGGGTCCAGATGAGAAAGTTCTGGGGGTAGTTCCTTGCCTTGAGCCAGCAGCCATGCCCGTTCTTCCCTGAGCTTTCTCCTCTTGGCTCGATCTACAACAAATACAGTCAAATGAACCTGTGATCACTCTTCCTGATGCTTCTGATGCTCCCAGACCTCTAACACACACAGGGCAACCTCACTTAACTTCAATGTCACACATTAGAGAGAATACTCATGATAATCCTACTTAATGCTACTTCAATCATAGCACTCTTTAGTCATAAACATGCTTAATTTTTGTTCAGATAGCTCACCACCATCTATTCCACAGTTTGTGTGTGTGTCTGTGTTTTTTTTTTTTTTTTTTGGGGGGGGGGAGATGAGGGGGTACCGGGAATCGAATAGGGGAGCTTAACCACTGAGCCACATCATCAGCCCTTTTTTTATTTTGAGACAGGATCTCACTAAGTTGCTTAGAACCTTGCTAAGCTGCTGAAGCTGGCTTTGAACTTGAGATCCTTCTACCTCTGCCTCCCGAGCCACTAGGATCACAGGTGTGCAACATCGCGCACCTAGACACAGTATCTTTTTTATTTTCCATCTTCTTCCTACTAAAACTGAAACTCTACAATATCTTATTTAATTACCATGTATGTACTACAGTGCCTGACACAGAATGAGTGCTCAACAAACATTTGTTAAAGAACAATCCTGTTACACAGGTATTATTAATTTTTCAGGTACATAAACTAAACCACAAAATGAAGTTTTATACAAATTAAAAATCAACAATGGTGTACCTGTAATAAAAACCTATTGAAAAAACAAGAGTCCTACTGAAAAACAAATAAAAAAATTTTGATTACCTTGAAAAAATTAAATCTAGCACTGAAAACAAAAATACATCCAAGACCTCACAAGTAAGATATAATTACATAATATGAATATAAATTAAATTTGTGGATTACACACACTATGGGTTTTACAAGAAAGCAATGAACTAGGCAGAAATGGGGTTAACCCATGATGTAACAGAAGGAACTACTTAAGAATGGGAGGGAAAAACACATATTTTAAATTTCATAGCCAAAATTTACCTGTTTTCATTGAAACATTATATCAAAAAAGTCAGATTCATATGATATGTTATTTTATTTGAAACTAAAAATACTTCCATATATTTAAAAGAAAAGAAAAATGCTGGTCTACATTCAATCAAACCAAATGGTATGTTATCACATAATTTATTAGGTTCAGCTTATAAATCACTATTGCTAGCCAAGAAAATATCTAGGGACAGTTGGTTTCCTTTGCTGTGCAGAACCATAAATTAAAGAAAACACTCATTACACCATGATCCGCTACTGACTCCGAGAAAACTTGATCTTAATAATTGTAATATTCTAGACATGACTAGTGATATATCTAAATAAAAATCTCTGGAACTTTTCTTAACCTTATCTCACTCATGTTATGAAATAGATCTGTGAAATATAAACACGACAGAATACAACTGACATGTTTAAACAGAAATGGCCAGAAATAACTGAAATAAATGATGGTCCCCATCTTAATCTGATTGTGGCTGTAGGAGGACTATTCCCACACAGGAACCTCTCCGACAGAAGGCTACATACCTTCCACTGCTTTGACCTTCTCCTCCAATTCTCGCTTCCTTTCCTCTTTCAACATCTGCTCCTGTTCCTTTTTCTGCACTGCAAGGAGAATCTGGCGTTCTTCCTCCTCCTCCTTGCGCTTCTGTTTTTCGATTCTGGTGAGCACAGGAGTCTCCTGTAAGGAGTCAAAGAGCACATCAAGTAAACTTAGGACAATGACACAAAGCAATTCTTCACTCTTTCGATTTATTGAATTGGAGAAATACAATTGCAGTATTAGTTAAGGGCTTTATATCAAATTTATTTTATTACCTATTAGATATACGAATGGCTATATAAACACTTACATTAAAACACAGTGGGATTGGGTACAAGGTCACATGCTACTTGGTAGGCTGAGGTAGAAGATCACATGTTCAAGGATAGCCTCAGTAATTTAACAAGAGTCTGTCTCAAAAAAAAAAAGGGGGGGGGGGTAGCGGTGGGGGGAGGGCTGAGGCTCAGGGGTATAGTGCCCCTGGGTCCAATTCGCAATTCCCCAAAATATAAAAAAAGCAAAAACAAAAGCCATGATAACTTCGCATTGGAGTTTTAAACTCAGGCTTGGGTCCAATGATTTTTATAATTTGTAGTCTTTAGGAAATAATGTTACAGATAATGTGATGGACAGGAGAGGAAAAATTGAGACACACATTCCTCTAGATTGATTTTTTGATGAAAGTGCAATTTTATTTTATTTTTTAAAATTTTTGTTGTAGATGGACAAAATATCTTTATATTATTTTTTTTTTATGTGGTACTAAGAATTGAACCCAGGGCCTTACAAGTACTAGGCAAGAGCTCTACCACTGAGCCACAACTCCAGCCTGAGAGTGCAATTTTAAAAGCATCTTCAGCTAAGTACACTAAGGATGAAAGTTACTAGACAAAGTACAGGTTCACAATTTCAATGATTCATATGACTTTTTTTGCACCAAGGATTGAACTGACCCAGAGTGCTTAACCACTGAGCTACCTCCCCAGCCCTTTTTGTTTTATTTTTGAGACAGGGTCTCACTAAGTTGTTTAGGGTCTAGCTGAGTTGCTGAAACTGGCTTGAACTCATGATCCTTCTGCCTCAGCCTCCTGAGTTGCTATGTTTACAGGGGTGAGCCACCATGCCCAGTTTCATATGAAGAAATCAAGAGGTGGAGGCAAAGAGGGTCACTTTTGCTTTAAGATTTAAAACAGAGATGAAGGAGTTTATGCAGATATTCCTGAAAATTATTCAAAGAACTGGCTAGTATTTTCCCTTGTTTTCCAGCTCAAGCAACATTAACATAATAATGACTGCAGGTGGCCAACGGGAATGTGATTGTCTAAGAAATCTAACAAAAGAAAAAGATACACCAAGGAAAATAGGACCTCTACCATTCATAATTTTATGAAAGTTTTACAATGTACATTTCACAATAAAACTAGTTCTGAGCCATTGTATAGGTCAGAACACTGAAGTTATTTTGCATTTCTTTCTTTCTTTCTTTTTTTTTTTTTTTTTTTGTGCTGGGGGACTGAACCCAGGGCCTTGTGTATGCCAGGCAAGCACTCTACCAACTGAGCTATATCCCCAGTCCCTATTTTCCATTTCTTTTCTCAACTTTTGTGCTGATGTAAAAGCCAGACATTTTTCTTTTCTCAATACTGCTACTGAAGAGGTCATGCCTACTACCTGCCACAGTGAATACAAATTGCAGAGATAGTTTCTATACAAGTGGTCTTGATGTGGTGAGAATAAACAGTAAATGCAGACTGATGTTTGTACAAGTTAACCACTTAACAATGAAACCTTCTAAACTTCAATATCTTTTGTTTATGGTTCTTAAAACCAGTTTAGGTTCTAATTTGACTCTGAATTTGGAGGTGATCTTGCCTTTAAGTAGTAGACTCCTCAGCATCATTTTTATCGCGTAAAGTCTTTGAGCCTGCCTTTAAGTTTATAAGGACAAAAATCAGACACAAACAGGAGAGATGAAAATCAAAAATTAAATCTGAATCACACCAACAACACTGTACTCATAAGGAACCTTCATAGAATAAATAAAAGGCCCCCAAACTGCCTTTATCCCACAACCATAGGCAAAATTTATAATTCTGCAACAGGAATGCTACTGACATTTGGCAAGGATAATTCTTTAAAAAATATAATTACATCTCCTGTCACTGCCTCCTAAATAAATGCCAGTGAAGCAGGTTCCATCCATTTCACCTACAATCATCTCCACCTCCCCCATTTCCCAGGTACCCTATGTAGTCCAATGCTCTGATACCATTTTCACCCAGCTAAGAACATATAATCCACCCAGAGTTACCAAATCAAACTAAAAGTTTTGTCTTTGTTCCTTTCAACGGCTCCAAGAAAATGCCATAAGATAGCAGATGATTAACATGGGTGGGGGAAGGAAATAATAGGAAAGTTAAACCTTGTCAAAGAATTTCATTCAAAAAAACCTACAGTGTTTCTGTATGTCAGACGTGTATACACACGTATAGAAAAAAACTATCTATAATGATCATACATAACTTATAATTTATGCGTATCCCAAGACTACAGGTGAAAATATGTGAAATACTCTTCTTTCAACTACTAGGGGGTATATAAAAAAGGATCAGATTTGGGGGTGTGTGGGTGGGAAATGGAACCCAGGGCTTTACACATGCTTCGCTAGGCAAGTGCTCTACCACTGAACTGCATCCTAAGCCCCAGGGGAAGGGCAGAGGTGCAAGTGGAGTGCACCTGCCAAACATCAGTCTCCATCAGTTCAGTGAGGAACAGCCCTGTCTAAACTTGGGATTCCAACGTGGTAGCTGTTCTGATTCTTGTAGGCTACTGGGTATCAGGTCAAAGAAGCAATGCTCATTTAAGTCATTTAAATAATTTGAAAGATATAGACAGATTATTTTATAATCTATAGAAATTATTACTAATCCATAAAAAATTATTTTAATTTGCAGTGGGAAATTTGATGAAGTATTAGGAAAATAACACTTGTAACTACTGAATGATTTGGTTTTCCACTTTTTATTAAACCATAGTTTTCCCTCTGAATGAAATTCTGTGATTATTTATTGCCAATAAAAAACTAAATATTATTCTTAACTGATTCATAAAAAGCACAAAAATTATACATGTTAGAGTCCAACGTGGAACGTTTTAGGTGGAGTGGTCTGATCCTTTACGGGAAGACGTGGACGTTTTTGCTCTAGCTTCGGCCTAGCGGTCCTTTTGTGGCTGTAAAGTTGGTGGTTTTTTTTCTTTTTTTTTTTTTTGCACTGGTACAAGAGCTCGTGGTGGGCCGCTTGGCACCCTGACCCGGCCTCACTATGTTGGTGCTATTTGAAACGTCGGTTGGCTACACCATCTTTAAGGTTGTAAATGAGAAGACACTTCAAGAGGTTGATAGTTTGTGGAAAGAATTTGAAACTCCAGAGAAAGCAAATAAAATAGTAAAGCTAAAGCATTTTGAGAAATTTCAGGATACAGCAGAAGCATTAGCAGGGCTGGTGATGAGAGGTGAGAAGTGGTTAAATTGATCTCCCTGTGGAAACCAACAGCATAATGCTGAAGCACAATTCAGTAAAAGCTGTTCTACAAGGGACCAAGCATTCACAGCTCTGATGGAGGGCAAAATCAATAAGCAGTTGAAGAAAGTTCTGAAGAAAATGGTAAAAGAAGCGCATGAACCTCTGGCTGTGGCTGATGCTAAACTAGGAGGAATCATAAAGGAAAAACTGAATCTCAGTTGTATCCATAGTCCTGTTTTTTTTTTTTTTTTTTTTTTTTTTTTTTTTGGTGGTGCTGGGGATTAGAACTCAGGGCCTTGTGCTTGCGAGGCAAGCACTCTACCGACTGAGCTATCTCCCCAGCCCCATAGTCCTGTTGTTAATGAACTTATGAGGGGAATCCGATCACAAATGGACGGATTAATCCCTAGGGTAGAACCACGTGAAGTGTCAGCCATGTGTCTTGGATTGGCCCACAGTTTGTCTTGATACAGATTAAAGTTTAGTGCTGATAAGGTGGATACAATGATTGTTCAGGCAATTTCCTTGTTAGATGACTTGGATAAAGAACTAAACAACTACATTATGCGATGTAGAGAGTGGTATGGCTGGCATTGCCCTGAATTAGGAAAAATTATTTCAGATAATTTGACATACTGCAAGTGTTTACAGAAAGTTGGTGATAGGAAGAACTATGCCTCTGCCACACTGTCTGAACTGCTGCCAGAAGAAGTTGAAGCCGAAGTGAAAGCAGCTGCAGAGATATCTATGGGAACAGAGGTTTCTGAAGAAGATATTTGCAATATCCTGCATCTTTGTACCCAGGTGATTGAAATCTCAGAATACAGAACTCAGCTGTATGAATATCTACAAAATCGAATGATGGCCATTGCACCCAATGTTACAGTCATGGTTAGGGAATTAGTTGGGAGCACGGCTTATTGCTCATGCAGGTTCTCTTTTGAATTTGGCCAAGCATGCAGATTCTACAGTTCAGATTCTTGGAGCAGAAAAAGCACTTTTCAGAGCCCTCAAGTCTAGACGGGATACCCCTAAGTATGGTCTTATTTATCATGCTTCACTTGTGGGTCAGACAAGTCCCAAACACAAAGGGAAGATTTCTCGAATGCTAGCAGCCAAAACTGTTTTGGCTATACGCTACGATGCCTTTGGTGAGGATTCCAGTTCTGCAATGGGAGTTGAGAATAGAGCCAAATTAGAGGCCCGATTAAGAACCTTGGAGGACAGAGGGATAAGAAAAATAAGTGGAACAGGAAAAGCATTAGCAAAAACAGAAAAATATGAACACAAAAGTGAAGTGAAGACTCACGATCCCTCTGGTGATTCCACACTTCCAACCTATTCGAAAAAACGCAAAATAGAACAGGTAGACAAAGAGGAGGAAGTAACTGAAAAGAAAGCAAAAAAAGCCAAGATTAAAGTAAAAGTTGAAGAAGAGGAGGAAGAAGAAGTACTAGTAGAAGAAGAGACATCTACGAAGAAGAAGAAGAAAAAGGATAAAAAGAAACACATTAAAGAACCACTTTCTGAGGAAGAGCCATGCACCAGCACAGCAATTCCAAGTCCAGAGAAAAAGAAGAAGAAAAAGAAAGACAGTGAGGACTAAATGGAAAGGAAACATAATTTTGGCACCTGGAAACATCATGCTTAAGATTCAGTTGGGAGTATGCCAGAGATGCTTTCTAAAATAGTGAAGAGAAGGTTGAATGAAACAGTGATTAATCATCTATAGCTTTTCAAACTGTCTATGTCAACTCTTGTTAACCTTATTATGTCAGTATTTGTTAGTCTTTGATATACAAATAAAATATTTTCTTTGTATTAAAAAAATTTACATGTTAATAATTATGTGATATTTTAAGATGTGTATATATATATGTGTATATATATATGTGTGAGTGTGCATAGATATATAATCAGGTTAAATTTATCTCCTCAAACATTTATCACTTCCTTATGGTAGAAAGCATTCAAAATCCTTTCCTTGAGCTCTTTCATATATATGGCATACAATTCCTACTTGCAGTCACCCTACTATGCAAGAGCACACTGGAACTTCTTGCTCCTGTTAACTACAACTCATTGCCCACTTATCACCCTCTTCCTATTACCCCTTCCTCCTATATTCCCCATAGATTGCTGCTCTTAAATCAAAGTCATGGTTATGGATCATTAACAGAAAAAAAGTTATGTAAAGACTGTCCTCATCTGTTGGTTTCTTACTGAGGTGAATTCACAAGCAAAATTAACCATTTAAGAACCCATTATGTAGCCATTTTCTATTCCTTTCCAATAGTGCTTGGCAATAACCAACCAGCTCTCTGTGGATTTATTTTTTCTGGATATTTCCCATAAATCTAACTACACAGTATATGTCTAGTTAGTTGTTTTAAAAACATAGGTGCTAAGCACACAGGATATAATAATTGAGTAACCTGAATTTATAGCCTCTTTACAAAACAAAGCTCCCTGAATGTCTTTTCAAGGTGAGGTCAAACACCTAAAGCTGGGCATGGTGGCCTAATCCCAGTGACCCTGGAGGCTGAGGCCCTAAACAAATTAGCAAGATCCTGTTTCAGAATAAAAAATAAAAGGGACGGGGGATGTAACTCAGTGGTTAAGTGCCCCTGCCTCGGCTTGTGCCTAGGCTTGCATGCCTTTGTCCAGCTGTGGGCCCCTGCCTCACAGTTTTGACCCCTACCTCTATTTTTCATTCTACGTGTTCTCATCACTTTCTGTAGAGTTCCCCCACCCAGCACCACCATGTCAGGTGAAAATCCCCCTGCTTGGCTGAATACCTCCCTCTGCCTTACATTTCTTGTGCTTTTTCTCTATAATATATGTTACAATGTTACAATTCTAGCAGTTTCCCAACATTTTACATAAAAGACATCATACACATCTGAAAAAAAAAAATCCATGTTGTGCACCAAGAGTGTGCTTTTAAATTTCTGTACTAAATTTTAGCACTCTGCCACCTGAAGGCAAAACACATGCTAATGAAAGCACCACTGGAGGATAGGACAGAACTCACTTCCCGAGGACACCAGTACAACAAAATGAGCAAAAACCAAACCAAAAAGTTAAACAGTGGGAAAAAAGAACAGTGTTGTCTTACACTGTGATTTTCTTTTTAAAAAGAGGTCAGCTGCAAATGGGATAGGGGTTGGTGTTTAAATGCTCTATAGATAAGAGGTCTACTAGAATCAAGGGGGCAACTTAATGAGAAGCTAATTAGAAACACCACCTTGAAATCCTCTAAAGGATTATTAACCAGAATCTCTGGTTTAAACAGCGCCCTGGCTCCCCTCCCCCAAGGCAGGCACTTAAGACTTGCTGGCACCCTAGAGACTGTACCACCACAAACAGCTCCCTAGCAACAGCAAGGTCCAGAGCCTGCCAGCAAAAACACCCATGGCAGCAGTCTAATGCTGAGGTTCAGTGAGACAGTGGCCCTTCACTGATAGTTTCCCCAGGAGTCACAATTAAAAGACTTTTTGAGGCAATGAGATTGGACTCCTGGGTGACCAATGCCTGCATGCTTGAAAGGTCTGAAAATTTTCTGCTCTAGAAACAAAAAGCACAGACCACGCACCACCATTAAGGTGTTCTCCAGGATACATGTTCCATATCAGACAGATATTCAACAATCTATATAATGCGGTAGTTCTCTGTTATCTCAAAACCAAGAGCAGACTATAAAAACAAATCCTGACAAGAATTAAAGAAATGTTGGTGCTTGATACTGAACTTATGCTTGTAGCCAAGAAGAGGCATCCGTGGTGATCAGAAGATAGTGTGAATCGGGGCATGGAGGACTGTCCAAAGCACTGAAGAACAAATAGTAAAGGGAGCTTGCAAGAAGTGTTAATAAAAGTTGTGGAAATGAGTGAAGATGAGCAAGATAACCTGGAAACCCACTGAAAACTATGACTGGATACCAACTACCAAAGGCCATTCCCAAACCAGTGATTCCTGGGACAAAGTAAAGAGGGGAGATGAAGCCAGTCAGTAAAGAATTGTCACCCAAAGGTAATTAGATGTTGATCCATGACTGGCAAGAGCACATCTAAGAGCAAAGAGACAAAAGCTAAATAGTATACAGAAGTCAATAAAAATTTATAAATGATCAGTTTTTCCCTTTTCTGAGCTCCAGGTGTGATATACTTAATGACAGGCTCTCCAATACAGCACTGTGTTGACATATCAGTTTAAGAACCATGAAAATAATACTGCAAGGCAAACAAACAAACCCACCTCCCTTACTTCACAGGCATGCGTACATCAAGGCCTACTGTAGAGTAAAAGAACTAAATCCTACTGTCAAACTTTTGATTAAGTATGCGATGGAACCCAGTGACCCAAAGGGAAATAATGGTTACAAATTTTCCCCTTTATGTGAGGGCAGGCCATAGCACCAAGTGTGGACTGGAACAGACAATTAGCAAACAGTGCAGTGAGCTTCCTGCTAATGACTTCTAAACAGTTTCACCTTACCGCCTTCCTTCTTTACTTTATTTGCCTTCCTGATCACTTAAAGCCATAGCAGCCAGCAAAGTTTGTTATCCTTTCTAATTGTTCTCTAAATACCTGTTTTTTCTTTCTTTCTTTTTTTTTTTGTACTCAGGGGCACTCAACCACTGAGCCCCATTTTGTATTTTATTTAGAGACAGGGTCTCACTGAGTTGGCTTAGCGTCTCACTTTTTTGCTGAGGCTGGCTTTGAACTCATGATCCTCCTGCCTCAGCCTCTTAAGCCACTGGGATTACAGGTGTGTGCCACCGTGTCTAGTGAGATCTAAAAATCTGATTAAAACATCATCTGTTCCTTCCTACAGTGTGATGCTAGAATCATTTAACTACTTACTCTAGGCTATGTTACAAAATGAAAATATCCAAACTTAGTTGGCTCCTGGATGTTGAGTGGAAAACCCTCATAGTAGTAACTAGTTGTTCCCTCAAAGGGCTTTTCATCAGGTGAAATACAGCCCTGCCTACCCAAATTCTCCATTTTTGCTCAATTCTAATTTCTTCCACCTTTGTATTCATGAAATGTATCTTATATCTATTATAGAACTTATCTATATTAAATATGGATGTGGTTATCAACAGAGATTTTAAGATCCAAAAGAATGTGACCTCATTTTTATAACTCCTCCTTTCTAGAATTATGTCTTACATACAAAACCTAGGTTTGAGAATTAGACAAAAAAAAAAAAAAAAAAAAAAAAGGCATTAAAAAGAAGTACATGAAAATGGGACCATCATTTCTGAACAGTGAAAACTCCCTCTCTTTACTCTCACACACTCACCTCTTGCTTCATGGCTTTGATGGACAGGTGGTCAGACATCCACCTAGGGTGCAACTCTGCCTTTAAGCGCTGTGGACGTTTTCCCTATAGTTAAGAAGTACGGAAAAGAAAGGAAAAGATAGATTAGGGTATTCTCAGCTACTGCTGCTGCTGCTGCTGCTGTACTGCCGCTGCTCAACCACTGCCAAACAATGACCATAAAGGTATGTAGGTAACTGCTTTACCTAGATGGAGGGCCAAAAGTATCCATGCTTAGGATAATCACAGAAAAGAACTCTTCAGCTGTGCAGTATACTAAGCCAGTGTATACTCTTAAAACAAAAACACAGTGAGTTTCTCCTTTGACAAAATCACTGGCCCCCCCACAAAAAAATCCATTAACTGTTTAAACATTAAAAAAACTATATAAAGTTTAAAAACTAAATAATCCTCAAATGTTTTAAGGGGAAGCATGTCTTATCACCTTCAGCTGTAGGGAGTGGCTCTGAGAGCGGGCACTATGTGCAGCTGGAGGCAGAACACCACTTTAAAAGGCAGGTCAGTAGCAGTAGTGAGAAGTGAGGGCAGCTGCCCAAGGTGGGACCCAAAGTGAGTGAGTGGGAAAAAGACACAAAGACTTAGAATCAGAGAGCTCACCTGAAAAGATTACAGACCTAAGAAAATTCAGAAGGACTGAGAGTGACTGCTGTAGGGGGGATATTTCAAAGAACGGGTTTATAAGAATGATGTATATCTAGGCAATAATTTGGAAGGCCAAGGTGTATTAGCACATGTATGCTTTGGAACTTTATGGAATGAGACCCATAGCTTCACCTTGTAACGTACTATTAAAAGGTGGTAAACAGGGCTTTCAGGTCAGTCAGTGTAACTTCCATGGCTACAGCATCAAACTCAGATTTGATCCTAGTAATCCAAAGTTTTGAGACTTCCTGAAGAATCAAGAAGACATAAAGAATAAAAAGATGGAAAAAACTCAATGTCGATAAGGAGTGGTTTATATGGTTTAACTACCTTACAACGCAATGGTGGTAGATTTAATGAATCATCAGTTTTAGAAAGATTTTGTTTCCAAGGAAGAGAGTGAATAGGACAAACTTGATCCCCAGTACTTTTTTCTAAAAGCTACTCTAGCATTTTTCTCACATGCTTAAAGTATACCCTTTGTAAGTTACAAGGCTCTAATAGAAAGTGGGGTCTTTTTTTGTTTTTATGGTAGCATCAGGGAATGAACCCAGGGATGCTTTACCACTGGGCTACATCCCAGTCCTTTTTATTTCTTGAGACAGCATCTTGCTAAGTTGCTTAGGGCCTCACTAAGTTTCTGGGGCTGGCTTTGGATTTGCTATCCTCCTGACTCAGCCTCCCCAGCTGCTGGGATTAAAGGTGTGTACTAGAAAGATAGGAATCTTCTAAACTTTAAATGAATGTATAGAAACTGTCTTCCAAAGAAACCGCACCAGTTAATAGAAAGAAAAGTCAATACCACTTTCATTCCAACTTTGACACCTCCAATAAAAGTAACTGAGAAATATAGATGGTGAATGTATTCTCCCTACATTAAGTTTACCTTCTGTGTAAACTATCTAAACAAATTTATTTCTTAAGGACTTTAATGTTTATAAGTTGTCTAAATATTGCTTTCTGTATCATGAACAACACAAATACCTTCAGTAGTGTATATCCCATTAAAAAAAGAAAAGAAAAAACTTTTATATGGTCAAAGCAGACCTTACCTTCTGATTCTCTTAAAGTTTACTACCATACGACCAGAGATTTCTGTTGCATTTACTTTGTTAAGAAATGTGGATTTGTTTCCTACCAAAATTTCTCATCAATTATCCATCATCATCAACAGGGGAAGGGGACTGAATACCTACTGATTGCTACATACATTAACAGGGGTTCTTTTAATTCCCACAAAAGCTTCTGTGAAGTTACAGAATTTCATTTTGCTAATAAGAAAGTTAAAACTGAAATTCAGAGATCTCAAGTAATTTACCCAAGGGATAGTTGGAAGAGGATAGCACCATAATTCAAATATATTTGAAGAAAAACTCCTAAATTCCTTGTTACCCTGGTAAGCTTTCTCCACTGCTCAGGGTTTTGTGCCTCCTTTACATACTGTTCGTTTTTTTTTTTGCATTGTTTTTGTTTTGCAGTATCCGGGACTGAACCCAGAGGTGCTCCATGACCAAACTACATCCCCATCCTTATTATCTTTCCACCTCAGTCTCCCAAGTAGCTAGGATTACAGGTGTGGAGCCACTGCCCCCCCCCCCCCCCACACACACACATAACACGTTTTCCTTTTCTTTCTCTTTCGGGTACCAGGGATTGAACTCGGGGCACTTGACAACTGAGCCATAACCCCAGCCTTATTTAGAGACAGAATTTCACTGAATTGCTTAGCAGCTTGCTTTTGCTGAGGCTGGCTTTGAACTTGCAATCCTCCTGCCTCAGTCTCCTAAGCTGCTGGGATTACAGGCGTATTCCACTGCACCTGGCCATACCATGTTTTCATATGTAATAGTCTATTTGTGAGCACTGCATTCTTTTCTGCCTATCTATGTTTCAATTTTCACATTTGAATCATGGGTATTTTTTCAATTTTAGAATGAACTTTCTTTTGGTTAATGCAATTACAATGTGTAGTGGCAGGTTAACACACAGATAAAGCAGGGAATTAAAAAAATGTATACATTTTATGCACTTAATTTACAAATGTACCACCATTCACCAATCATAAGATACCCAACAAGATGATTCCCTGTGATTTGTTCACATAAACACCCTCATTTGGTCTTCCAGTTTTAAAGTAAGACTTTTAGCACACTTAAAAATCAAAGGCAAGAATCCTTACAATTTTAAGTCCTCTTGTACAATCTTTTACTATTTCACCCACCTTGATAGGCTACTTTAGAATCACCCACAAAAAATTTTTGGTTTTTTTTTTTTTTTTTTTTTTTTTTTTTTTGGTGGAACTGGGGATAGAATCCAGGGCATAGTGCATACTAGGTAAGTGCTCTACTACTGAGGTATAGTCCCAACCCAAACAACTTGTTTTTAATATTTTCTTCCTCCCTTTTTGCAGTTCTGGGGATTGAACCCAAGGCCTTACACATTCTAGGCAAGTACTTTAGCTTTAACACTGAACTATATACCCAACTCAATAAAAACATTTTACAGAAATTTTAATTGCCACATTTTATTGGTTTCATAAATTCTTAAATGTTTAACTACAATAACAAGTACAATGGGAACAAACAGGCTCATAAAAATGTTACAACTGTTGAACATGTAACTCAACTGCTGAATGCCAACTATAGCAAAGATTACTAAGAGTTGATAACTTTCCATAACTTTGAGCAAATCACTTACACTAGCTGAGCCTTAAATGAAAGTCCTTTGAGAATGCTTCTGATGTGCTAATTCTTGTGCTAACATCCAATGTTCCTACTTCACACTATATCCACCTGCTGTTTTGGAGGAAAATTTTATTGTGCTGGGATTTGGTGGAGATTATAATAATTCTCAATTTATCCAGGTGAATATTGGGCTGTATTTTATACTTTCCTTCCAGGAACAGACAGGCCTTAACACATTTATGTATCAACCAATGGATCTGAAAGTTTATTTTCCTTACAGACAATGCACAACTCTGACAATTTTTTTTTACTACTACCACAATGAGTTTATTTTCCAGAGAACTTTAAATTTTAGTATACCCAATAATCACCTGGTGAGATTCCACAACTGTAAGATAATAGGTACTACTTGGAATAACTCTGACAGAGGTTGGGAATGGAGCAGTGGTTAGGAATGTGAGTTTTTGGTACACATGCCAAGTGATTCTGATGCAAGTAGTCTAGTTTTCCAGCACTGTTAAAGTAATTCTAGTTAATAGACATTTTATCAGATTTACAGTCTCCAGGCAAACATTCTAAAACTTTGTATCTTATTATCCTTTTTTGGTATACTATACTGGGCAAGGCATCCGAAATGTTATTGCCAATATTATACTCTGAGGTTTACCTCTGATAATTATGTTGAATTATTTTTTTGGTTAAGAGGTAGGTTTTATTTGTCAGTATTAAAGATGTATAGATCACTGAATGAGAAGTGTTTAATCTGGAGCTGGGGTTGTGGCTCAGTGGCAAAGCACTTGCCTAGCATGTGTAAGGCACTGGGTTCCACCCTTTGCACCACATGACAAATAAAATACAGGCATTCTGTCCATCTACAACTACAAAAAATGAAAAATTAAAAAAAAATGTTTAATAGGGAATGGGAATATGATACCTGTGTAAATTAACAAGGAAACCTTCACCTTTTTTCCTTCCCTTTTCCCTTTTCTTTTCCAGTGCTAGGGAGTGGACCCGAGGCCTGTCTTGTGCATGCTAGTCAAGTACTCTACCATTCAGCTACATCCCTGGCCCATCATTTCTGACATGTTTGGAAATTATTATTATTTTTTTTGGTGGTGGTGCTGGGGATTTGAACCCAAGGCCTTGTGCTTGTGAGGCAAGCATTCTACCAACTGAGCGATATTTCCAGTCCCTGGAAATTATTCTTTGAAGGTTTAGAAAACTTCAAATTTCTGGTTTATTTTTGTTTTGCTGAACTTGCCTAGGACTGGAGCATGACAGATAAATGCTCTATAACTAAGCTAATATCCCCAGCCTGACTCTGGAGATTTTAATGAGATCCTGTTGTGAAACCATTTCTTTAATTGTCTGCTAAAACTTTCTACTTAATAATTTAGATTCCCTTGTTTTTCTGGCTAACACTGTATATCTTGCAAAATATCAAGTCTATCTTTTTCTGGTTTCTACTTTCATGGTTCTTAAAAATTACATCTAAGCCTTATCTTAATTTTTAGAAAATATTTTTTAGTTGTCAATGGATTTGTTTATTTTTATTATTTATATGTAGTGCTGAGAATAGAACACATTTGAGGCAAGTGCTCTACCACTGAGCTACAACCCCAGCCCCTCTTAATTTTTAATCTTGAAAAGTATCAATGTGAAATTTTTTAACAAAACCATCAGTTTTATGCTCTTAAGATTTCCCTGGTAATTCTATTATCCACCAAAATCTCTGGATAGAATAGTTTCAGAAGCAGATAAAATAGAAGAAGTTTTAAGTTAATTAGTTATATGATTTATAGATGGTTTAATCTGACACCACTGGCTCTTTTGATCGAGTCACATACAAGGTTGTACAACACCACAAAACCACATCCTGGTTAATTTTAAGAAAATGAGATTATATATTTCAATTCCTAGAAAAATTGTTACAGTAGGTTGCAAATCACAGAAGCAATGTAATTCTCTCATGAAATTAGGTAAATTGATGCAAAAGTGCAGATTTTTTTGATCATCAAAGACGATGCTGTCTTCAACAACTCACTGTAAGTTCCTGATAGAAAGTCTAGAATTTTCAACAAAGAATTAACCTGCTACCCAGAACAAATTTAGTAATATATTTGATTTTTGCTTTTCCCTCTAGGTGCTGCAATGATTTATATTCATTCTCTCTTCAGATTTCATTGGCAGGTAGTCAAAGATTTCTGGTTTTCTATTAACATGTATTAATCATACAAATAATTTATGAAATTATAACTTGCCCTGAAGTTGGAAAGAAGGGTACAAATACCTCAGGTGGATAAATCTAGGAGCTGGCAATGAAGTCACCAATATAAATGCTCATCAAAGTCTGTTGTTTAGTTACAGAGACAGAGCCATAATACTGTGATTTTTTTTTTTTTCTTCAGAAGAAAAAAGTTTTTTACAAAATCCAGGCAGAGTGGAGCACACCTATAATCCCAGTGACTTGGGGAGCTGAGACAAGAGGACTGCAAGTTCAAAGTCAGACTTGGCAACTTAGCAAGACCCCGTCTCAAAATAAAAGAGAAAAAGGAGTGAGAATGGCTCAGTGGTAAATTGTCTCTGGGTTAAATTCCTAGTACTCAAAAGAGAAAGAAAACAAACAATAATAAAACCCAAGTAACCATCATACAGAGGTCTGCATGGGGTGACATGAGAGAAGCTGGCAAGCTCAGGGCACATTTCCTGAGGAACATAATGGAAAGAAAGCTGGTTCTAAACCGAAGAGCTATTTAAGTACTGGTGGGTACTGATCACAGAGGACTTCCTGGTGGGTGAGGAGAACAGTATGTGACACACTGTGAAAGCAGAGTTGGATATTACAAGAACCCATATTAATACTCCAGTTCAGAGAGGATGACAGTCTATAACACTTCTAGGACAGTGAAATGCATTAAAAAGTCCTAATTAATATCACAGCATCAAACCCAACAAGTGGTCTGATGGCACTGAACCCTCAGTATCTCTGCATACCTTCTGGGCGATCATGTTGCAGATCTCAGGCAGGAAGTCCTCACTGAGGAGCTTATAGAGCTGCCGCTCCCGAAGGGAGGTCCTCTCTCGAAAACTCTCGGTGACCTGTCTCCATTCCTCTTCTGTTTGGCACAGGAGCCACCAAGTACCTTGACCTGGTCCTTGAGATCCTACAAAAGAAAGTCATGAATCACTACAGATATCCCACAAGGACATTTCTTTCCTATTAATTCTCAACATTATTCCTAACCTGGGTCATGACTAAAACAAAGGAAAAAAAAGGAAAGCTAATTCTTTTTAAAGGCTAATAACGTACACTTTTGATTTTCCTATTGCTGTCATTATTTACAACTAAAAGACTAGAGGCAATACAAACGTAACTATTGTGATTATAAAATTTCAACATCCTAGAAAAGCTTAAATGGATTTATGTACTTTTCCAGAAAAAGTTTTGAGTTTGAGGTTTTGTAGAAATCTATGCCTAGTCTTATTTACATTATTTTCCACTAAAATATGTCATTTGGATTAGAGGATGAAAATCAAGGTAGAAAACCAGTATGGCACACATAAAGTGCTGACATTAATGAGACAGTTCTGAGAAACTAAAAATGAGTGTATACCACAACAGGTAACAGGGCACTTGTTTACATAACTTGTCCTCATCTTAAGAGGTCAGATAGAGATGGGTACAGGATAAGGTATAAGGAACAAAGAATTGAGGATGGGGAGGGAGGCTAGTTATAAGGCAACTGGAATCATTTTAACTGCTTTGTAGGACTTTGGAAAAAGATAGTCACCATCATAATATATATGAATCATGTTGACTTGATCTTTTCTAAACGCCAACAAAGATCATTACCATTTCTGGTCTGTGACTCAGACACCAAGGAGTTTTCTTCCTGCTTTTCACTGAAACACAAGAAAAAGAGGTAGCAATTAAAACAAAGATAAATCCAAATTTGCTCAGTGATTCCCTTAGAACAGGAATGACAGAATGATTCAGACATAACTTTCCTATGTTCATATATGAATACATGACCAGTGTAACCCCACACCATGCACAACCACAAGAATGGGATTTACACTCCACGTATATATAATGTCAAAATACACTCTACTGTGATGTATATCCAAAAAAGAACAACAACAACAACAATAAAAGACCCAATTAATATAACACAAAGAGAAAGAGTGTGTGTGTTTGCAGATTCAAGAAGAAGAGTTCTACAGAATAAACAAACACCAGGATGTGGGCATGTCACTATAAAAAAGTACATATACGTACCAATGTTATGGCAATAACATCATCATACAGGAAAATAATAACTTAGAAAATCAGACAGATTAATAATTAAATGTGAAGAAAAAGGAACTAGGGATTTCACTCTCCCCTAATTCAGGGCTGTACTACAGATAGGTGTGTTTAATTTGCTCTTATCTAATGTAGAGACTAAAAACATGGGCTCTGAAGTTGGAATGATTATTTCAAGTCTGTCAACTACCATGTGACCTCCTGTAAAATGGGGCCATTTTATCCTACTTCACAGGGATATCAGAGATTAAATTTCAAAAGGCACAACGTTAAATGTCATCATCATTTGTCAATTGTACCCCTTAAACAAAAAAGAATGCTGGATTTTTGGTTGGGTTTCAAACATTTAAAGCAGTACACTGTTCAATACAACTGTGGGAAATGAAAATGTTTCTATCAAGGGTTGTCTGATATGGAAGCCACAAGCCGCATGAGGCTACTGAACACTTGAAATGAGGCTGGTATACTTAAGTATTTTACTAGTAAATAAAATTTAATTCAAATTTCATTAATTTTAAAAATAGTTTTAAGCTATATAATAGTTTAAATAGTCTCAGATACACAGCTCTAAAGGTATGAAACTACCAGTAGAGGGTGGCAAAAGTCCATGTGTGCTTGCTAAAATGATTCTATATTCCCAAAACCAAGGTACTTTAATTGTGGCACTTATGGGGAAATGTAGTTACATAAAACAGCTTTTTTGAACATAAAAGAGCAAGTGGGCCATGTAGAAGCCAGAAACCGATGTTGTATATATAACACAAATGAATGACATTTCTCACAAACACTGCTAAGGAGGAAATAGGTAGCTGCTGCAATCTAGTTAAATCAGGAAAAATTAAGTGGAATGCTGATTCAGTTAACAAAATCAAATTCTGATGGATTTACTCATAATCTGATTTTGTAGGAATGTGCCTTTTGGTTAAAAAAAAAAAAAAAAAAATCAGTGAAGTAGGTTTAATCCAAGCATATAGATTAAGAAGTTACAGTTTATAAACTTACTAGGAAAAAACTTTTTATCTGTTACCAGAAATTTTAGGAACATGCCTCACTTCCATTGTTTTATAATGATTCTTAAGCAAAAAGTATATTTATACACTATAGGTCAGATTGGGTTAGATTCTGAATACACTCATATCAACATTAAAAGTAATAACCTACAAAAGAAAAGTTTTCCAATAAGAGGATGCCTTTTTCTTTGTTAACATTAAAAATTAAGAAAATAATTTAGATTTACCTTTTCTTCATTGTAAGAAATTGCATTCTATACAAAATAAAGTATGTCTGGGCATGTTAAACTAAATTCTCCATTGGGAAATAATTAACCCCTAAACTCAGATATGATAGGTAATTCTACTAAATGTTGATTAGTCAACAGTGAACCATAAAATTAACTTGCTCTAACTTTCTGTATAAAAATGTGTGGTGCAACAAATTTTTAAATGTGTAGTAAAACAAATGTTTATCAAACCTTTACTATGGGTCAAGTATGATTTTCGGTTTGTTACATTGCCATGCATTGTCTTATTCAATTTAATCCTAATTAAATTGATAATCATAATCCAATAAAAGAACAGGCTTAGGGAAGGTAGATAACTTGGTACAGGTCATGCAGCCAGGGCTTCTTGGTTCCTTAGTGCACACTCAACAATTTCACAAAGACTCTGACCTTAATTCAAATTTCAATTTTCATTTATTGGGTCTTCACAACTGAAGTCCCATGTCCTTCCCACGGCAGAGGCAAAACTCAAAGATGAAGGAACAAATGAAATTAAGGCTCCTTCTAGCATGAGGGTATGTGACCACAGAATAATAAGATTTTCTCACCTTGCAATAATCTCCTCCTGTAATTTCTTGCGTTTGGGGGGCCTTCCTCTTCTTTTTCCTGTTTTTCCAGGAATACTTGAAACATTTTTTTGTCCTTCACTTTCCCTAAGAAATAGTATTATTAAACAGAAAAGTTCTTTCATAGATGAGTCTCACATGATTTGTAAGTAATTACAGTATTTCTGGTCATGAGGTTACCAAAAAGGTAGCAAACACGATGAATGCGGAGGGCGACCTTCTGTCTTTCACTATTAAACTGTGGAACCAAGGAAAACACATTTTGCACTATTTAAATGTAAGCTCTAACACCTTCCTTATTATAATAGTGAGCATTACTCCTAGCAATAAGGAAGTCTAAATAAAACAACAGGTAAGCATTGTTCTGGGATGCTATGGCAAAACAGTTTCTTATTTATGAAGCACTTAGCAAAGCTTACATTTCAGGTCACCATTTAAAGTTCTCTGGACTTATGCAGATGGATCTTAAGAGTCATAAGGCAGAATATCAATTCTAATAGAAAATGGAGTTCTCAAAGTATGCCTATGAAAGGTGAAATTGTTACACAAGTAACTGTGCTGCTCAGAAGAAAATGGCTGTGGTAGGGTAGGGGTACTCCTCATAAATTTCTTCAACAACTTCATATCAAAGACATTATCTTTCACCATAGCTGTGTGGCAGAACCTTTGGAGTAATTCCTTTTAATTTATTTATTTTGCATTGCACCCAGGGCCTTGCACATGCTAGGCAGACTCTCTTCCACTGAGTTACATCCACAACGCTTATTTTAATTTCTGTATGATATGATTCCTTGTCCAGTTCCTTATAGGAATGCTGATATAACTAATTCTTTCAACAGGGCGGAAAATGTACTGATGTAGAATTCTGATGCGTTGTTACACAGTAGCTATCACACCCTGACATTAAAGACTGTACCTGCTCAAGGAGAGTTCGCCATTAGACCTCCCTTGCACAGGGTCCTCCTTGTACATTCGTGTTCCATAGAAATACCAGTAGAGGGCTCCAGAATTGTCTTCACCTAGAGGTTCCACACGGAGACTGTCTGCATCTAGACCCTAGACCAAACAGAAAATGGGATTGAGGAAATAAAACAGGAACAAATTAAATTGATTCAAATTTAACTTCAGACATGCCTCATATTTTAAAACACCCAAGTATCATATTTATTTTTTGATTGAGACAGATGAAAAAGAGAGAGAATGGGAAGGGACTACCTTCTTTGAAGAACAAGATATGGAAATATTTCAAATGTTCCCTCAACCATTACTCCTATTTCACCAAAAAGTAATTCTGATGAATGTTTTATTTGTTTGGTGTAGAAGTGTTATTTTCTGTGTGCCTACATGAAAGACAATTATAATTAAGCAGAGTAAGATGTTGTGAAGGCTGTGTCTTGTGTTATATTCTACACCTCTATCATAACCCACAGCAGCCTTTTCCCAATTTACCCCTGAGTCTAACCCACATTAGCATTCCCAGCACTGCTGAAGTCCTCAGCAAAGACTGTACTAAAATACACGATTCTTACGAGTCCATCCTCAGAGCCAGACTAAGATGTCAAACATATTAAACCATTTATGACTGAGCAGGATTAGAAACTGAATTCCCGGGGTTTCAAGATGGTGGCCTAGAGGGTGGCAGCATTTCATGTTGCTCCAGGACTCAGGATTCAAAAGAGGAGAAATTGAGAGACTTGGGACCAACTCAAAGCAGCCGGGTGAGTCTCTCCCATTGGGGAGGCGTCCCACATGGGACGGTAGTCCCAGAACGCAGGGAACTTGTGAAGTAGAGCTGCCGGCGAGATGTCCCTCCCCCCGCTGGAGCAGTGAACTCGGACAACTGGGAGCGTCGCAGAGGAGGCCGCTCAGCACAGCGCTGGGACTCGGAGCCACCACTGGGGCTCCGGAGGCTGCCCAGGGGAGGACCGGCGAGGAGAGCTGTGCGGACTCAGGAAACCAGGGCCTGCCCTGAGGAGGACGAGGAGGAGTGCGGCCGCTTGGATTCGGAGTGACTACACCAGAGCTACAGGCAGTTGCCAGAGGAGAAGCTGTGCAGCGAGCTGTTTGGACTTAGAGCGACCGCTTCTGAACACCGGGGCCTGCCCAAAGGAGGAGGAGGAGAAGCGTGGCCGCTTGGATTTGGAGTGACTGCACCAGAACTACAGGCGGTTGCCAGAGGAGGGGCTGCGTGGCGAGCTGTTTGGACTTAGAGCGACCGCTTCTGAACACCGGGGCCTGCCCTGAGGACCAGGAGGAGGAGGAACGGGGCAGCTTGGATTCGGACTGACAGCACCAGAGCTATAGGCGGTTGCCAGAGGAGGGGCTGAGTGGCGAGCTGTTTGGACTCAAACCACATCTGAACACCGGGGGGGGGGGGGGGGGGGGAGGAGGAGGAGGGGGAGGAGGAGGGGGAGGGGGAGGGGGAGGGGGAGGGGGAGGGGGAGGGGGAGGGGGAGGGGGAGGGGGAGGGGGAGGGGAGGGGGAGGGGGAGGGGGAGGGGGAGGGGGAGGGGGAGGGGAGGAGGAGGAGGAGGAGGAGGAGGAGGAGGAGGAGGAGGAGGAGGAGGAGGAGGAGGAGGAGGAGGAGGAGGAGGAGGAGGAGGAGGAGGAGGAGGAGGAGGAGGAGGAGGAGGAGGAGGAGGAGGAGGAGGAGGAGGAGGAGGAGGAGGAGGAGGAGGAGGAGGAGGAGGAGGAGGAGGAGGAGGAGGAGGAGGAGGAGGAGGAGGAGGAGGAGGAGGAGGAGGAGGAGGAGGAGGAGGAGGAGGAGGAGGAGGAGGAGGAGGAGGAGGAGGAGGAGGAGGAGGAGGAGGAGGAGGAGGAGGAGGAGGAGGAGGAGGAGGAGGAGGAGGAGGAGGAGGAGGAGGAGGAGGAGGAGGAGGAGGAGGAGGAGGAGGAGGAGGAGGAGGAGGAGGAGGAGGAGGAGGAGGAGGAGGAGGAGGAGGAGGAGGAGGAGGAGGAGGAGGAGGAGGAGGAGGAGGAGGAGGAGGAGGAGGAGGAGGAGGAGGAGGAGGAGGAGGAGGAGGAGGAGGAGGAGGAGGAGGAGGAGGAGGAGGAGGAGGAGGAGGAGGAGGAGGAGGAGGAGGAGGAGGAGGAGGAGGAGGAGCGCGGCAGGGCGTTTGGACTCGCAGTGACTGCATTGGAGCTCCAGGCGGCTGCTCAGAGGAGGAGGTGAGTGGTGAGTTGTTTGGACTTAAAGCGACCGCTCCTGAACACAGGGGGGCTGCCTAGAGGAGAAGCGCAGTGGGTCGCTTGGTCTCCAGTGGCCGCACCAGAGCTCTGGGCGGCTGCCCAGAAGATGCGTGCAGCGGGTCACGTGGATTCAGAGCCACTCAGAGTGACCACTCCTGAACACCCGGGGGGTTACCTGGAGGAGGAGGAGGAACAGGGAGGGTCATTTTGACTCGGAGTGATTGATTGCCCCGGGCTACGGGTGGTCGGTGGGAGTAGGAGGAACGCAGTGAGTTGCTTGGACTCCTAGTGACCGCACCGGAATACTGGGCGGCTGTCTGGAGGAAGAGGCGTGTGGCAGGTCTCTGGGACTCAGAGCAATTGTATGGGGCCCCAGGTGGCTGCTCAGAGGAGGGGCCGCATAGCCAGGCGATTAGGTGCAGAGCAGGGTCCCAGGATCTAGGAGGCTTCTTGGTGGAAGAGCCGCACAGAGACAGGCTTAGGGGCGGAGCGAAGGTTCCAGGCCTGTGGGCAGATTCTCTGAGGAGGGGCAGCCTAAGGAGATTCATCTGCGAAGGGTGAGGCTCCCAGGCCCAGGAGGTAGGGCCGGGCCCCTGGGAACATTGCAGAGGAAGGCAGCCCAGCCCAGGCGGTAGCTGTAAATTGAGGGGAACCTCTAGGAGGGAACTGACCAGCAAGACTTCCCCACCGGGTGAGTCTTCCCTGCTGGGTGAGGTTTCCCCACAAGGACGGTAAAACCAGAGACACAGGCCCAAAAAGGCCTTGCCTCAGCCCACAGCCTAATTCCCCTTTGGATGACCACTGGTCAACAAGTGGAGGCACCTCTGCCCACTAGCAGGGAATATACCCCACCTGAAGGCCACCACTCCTAGAGAGGCAGATTCCTTGTGGAGCACCGCATTATCAACTTCCTCCAAGACTTCAGGCTACTGAAGGCTAAGAGGGGATATATACAGAAATCTTCAGGGACATTGTAAGTCAATAAAGGAAATCTGCAATATCTCAGCGGTCCACTGATAACTAAATAATATGAGAAAACAAGGAAAGAAAATGCTGCAAACAAATCTAGATGTTACATCAATAAAACCCAATGACAGCATGGCAGAAGAAATGACAGAAAAGGAGTTCAGATTGTACATAATTAAAATGATCAGGGAAGCAAACGATGAGATGAAAGAGCAAATGCAGGCATTGAATGATCGCACCAATCGACAGTTAAAAGAGCAAATACAGGAAGCAAAAGATCATTTCAATAAAGAGTTAGAGATATTGAAAAAAAAACAAACAGAAATCCTTGACATGAAGGAAACAATAAACCAAGTTAAGAACTCCATAGAAAGCATATCCAGTAGGATAGAACACCTGGAAGACAGAACCTCAGACATTGAAGACAAAATATTTAACCTTGAAAACAAAGTTGAACAAACAGAGAAGATGGTAAGAAATCATGAACAGAATCTACAAGAACTATGGGATATCACGAAAAGGCCAAATTTAAGAATTATTGGGATTGAGGAAGGCTTAGAGAAACAAACCAAAGGAATGAACAATCTATGCAATGAAATAATATCAGAAAATTTCCCAAATCTGAAGAATGAAATGGAAAATCAAGTTCAAGAGGCTTATAGGACTCCAAACACACAAAATTACAACAGACCCACACCAAGGCACATTATAATGAAAAAACCTAACACACAAAATAAAGACAGAATTTTAAAGGCTATGAGAGAAAAGAACCAAATTACATTCAGGGGGAAACCAATACGGATATCAGCAGATTTTTCCATCCAGACCCTAAAAGCTAGAAGGGCCTGGAACAACATTTTTCAAGCCCTGAAAGAAAATGGATGCCAACCAAGAATCTTATACCCAGCAAAACTTACCTTCAAATTTGATGATGAAATAAAATCCTTCCATGATAAACAAAAACTAAAAGAATTTACAAAAAGAAAGCCAGCATTACAGAACATTCTCAGCAAAATATTCCATGAGGAAGAGATGAAAAACAAAGAAGCAAATCAGCAAAGGGAGGAATTATCCTAAAGGAATTGTCAAATAAAGGAGGAAACAAGTTGTGACAAACAAATAAATAAAATTTAAAAAATGAACCAAATGACCGGGAAACCAAATCATATCTCAATAATAACCCTGAATGTTAATGGCCTGAATTCATCAATCAAAAGACATAGACTGGCAGATTGGATTAAAAAGAAAGAACCAACAATATGTTCCCTGCAAGAGACTCACCTCATAGAAAAAGATACCCATAGACTAAAGGTGAAAGGATGGGGAAAAACATACCATGCACATGGACTCAGCAAAAAAGCTGGAGTATCCATCCTCATTTCAGATAATGTGGACCTCAAACCAAAGTTAGTCAGAAGGGATAAAGAAGGTCATTTCATACTGCTTAAGGAAAGCATAAATCAGCAAGATATAACAATCATAAACATCTATGCCCCAAACAGTGGCTCATCCATGTATGTCAAACAAATTCTTCTCAATTTCAGAAACCAAATAGACCATAACACAATAATACTAGGTGATTTTAACACGCCTCTCTCACCACTGGATAGATCTTCCAGACAAAAATTGAACAAAGAAACCATAGATCTCAATAACACAATCAATAATTTAGACTTAACGGACATTTATAGAATATACCATCCAACCAAGAGTGAATACACTTTCTTCTCAGCAGCACATGGATCCTTCTCTAAAATAGACCATATATTATGCCACAAAGCTAATGTTAGCAAATACAAGAAGATAGAGTCACTACCATGTATTCTATCAGATCATAATGGATTGAAGTTAGAAATAAATGAAAGAGTAAAACACAGAAACTATTCCAACATCTGGAGATTAAACAATATGCTATTATATGATGAATGGATAACAGAAGATATTAGGAAGGAAATTAAAAAATTCTTAGAGGTAAATGAGAACAAAGAAACATCATATCAAAATCTCTGGGACACTATGAAAGCAGTACTTAGAGGGAAATTTATTTCATGGAGCGCATTTAATAAAAGAAGTAAAACTCAACAAATAAACAACCTAACACTACAGCTCAAAGCCCTAGAAAAAGAAGAACAGACCAGCACCAAAAGTAGTAGAACACAGGAAATAGTTAAACTCTGAGCTGAAATCAATGAAACTGAAACAAAAGAAACAATACAAAAAATTGACAAAATAAATAGTTGGTTCTTCGAAAAAATAAACAAAATTGATAAACCTTTAGCCACACTAACAAAGAGAAGACGAGAGAAAACCCAAATCACTAAAATTCGGAATGAACAAGGAAATATCACAACAGACAGGATTGAAATACAAAACATAATTAGAAGCTATTTTGAAAATCTATACTCCAACAAAACAGAAAACCTCGAAGACATCAACAGGTTTCTAGAGACATATGAATTGCCTAAACTGCACGAGGAGGGCATACACAATTTAAATAGACCAATTTCAAGTACTGAAATTGAAGAAGTCATCAAAAGCCTACCAACAAAGAAAAGTCCGGGACCAGATGGGTTCTCAGCCGAGTTCTACAAAACCTTTAAAGAAGAGCTCATTCCAATACTTCTCAAAAGTATTCCATAAAATAGAAGAGGAGGGAACCCTCCCAAACTCATTCTATGAACCAATATCACACTGATACCTAAACCAGACAGAGACTCATCAAGGAAAGAAAATTTCAGACCAATATCCTTAATGAACATCGACGCAAAAATTCTCAACAAAATTTTAGCAAATCACATACAAAAACATATTAAAAAGATAGTGCACCATGATCAAGTGGGTTTCATCCCAGGGATGCAAGGTTGGTTCAACATCAGGAAATCAATAAACATAATTCACCATATTAATAGACTTAAAGTCAAGAATCACATGATTATTTCAATAGATGCAGAAAAAGCATTTGATAAAATACAGCACTCCTTCATGCTCAAAACACTAGAAAAAATAGGGATAGTGGGAACGTTCCTTAACATTATAAAGGCCATTTATGCCTAGCCCATGGCTAATATCATTCTAAATGGTGAAAAACTGAAAGCATTCCCCCTAGAAACTGGAACAAGGCAGGGATGCCCTCTTTCACCACTTTTATTCAACATCGTTCTTGAGACTCTGGCCAGAGCAATTAGACAAACCAAAGAAATTAAAGGGATACGAATTGGAAAAGAAGAACTCAAACTATTCCTGTTCGCTGATGACATGATTATATATTTAGAGGAACCTGGAAATTCCACCAGAAAACTCTTAGAACTCATAAGTGAATTCAGTAAAGTAGCAGGTTACAAGATCAATGCCCATAAATCCAGCGCAGTTTTATACATAAGTGATGAATCTTCAGAAAGAGAAATTAGGAAAACTACCCCATTCACAATAGCCTCGAAAAAAATAAAATACTTGGGAATCAATCTCACAAAAGAGGTGAAAGACCTCTACAATGAGAACTATACGACACTAAAGAAAGAAATTAAAGAACACCTTAGAAGATGGAAAGATCTTCCATGTTCTTGGATAGGAAGAATTAATATTGTCAAAATGGCCATACTACCTAAAGTGCTATACAAATTCAATGCAATTCCAATTAAAATCCCAATGATGTACCTTACATAAATAGAGCAAGCAATTATGAAATTCATCTGGAAGAATAAGAAACCCAGAATAGCTAAAGCAATCTTTAGCAGGAAGAGTGAAACAGGGGGTATTGCAATACCAGATCTTCAACTCTACTACAAAGCAATAGTAACAAAAACAGCATGGTATTGGTACCAAAATAGAAAGGTAGATCAATGGTACAGAATAGAGGACATGGACACAAACCCAAATAAATACAATTTTCTCATACTAGACAAAGGTGCCAAAAATATGCAATGGAGAAAAGATAGCCTCTTCAACAAATGGTGCTGGGAGAATTGTAAATCCATATGCAACAGAATGAAACTAAACCATGCACGAAACTAAACTCAAAATGGATTAAGGACCTCGGAATCAGACCAGAGACCCTGCAGATTATAGAAGAAAAAGTAGGTCCAGATCTTCAACATGTCGGTTTAGGACCAGACTTCCTTAACAGGACTCCCATAGCACAAGAAATAAAAACAAGAATCAATAACTGGGATAGATTCAAACTAAAAAGCTTTCTCTCAGCAAAGGAAACTATCAGCAATGCGAAGAAAGAGCCTACAGAGTGGGAGAATATCTTTGCCAATCATACTTCAGATAGAGCACTAATCTCCAGAATCTATAAAGAACTCAAAAAACTCTACTCCAAGAATTCAAATAATCCAGGCGACAAATGGGCTAAGGAAATGAATAGATACTTCACAGAAGAAGATCTACAAGCAATCAACAAACATATGGAAAAATGCTCAACATCTCTAGTAATAAGAGAAATGCAAATCAAAACCACCCTAAGATTCCATCTGACCCCAATTAGAATGGCGATTTATCAAGAATACGAGCAACAACAGGTGTTGGCGAGGATGTGGGTAGAAAGGTACACTCATACATTGCTGGTGGGACTGCAAATTAGTGCAGCCACTCTGGAAAGCAGTGTGGAGATTCCTCAGAAAACTTGGAATGGACCCTCCATTTGACCCAGCTATCCCACTCCTTGGCCTATACCCAAAGGACTTAAAATCAGCATACTACAGAGATACAGCCACATCAATGTTCATAGCTGCTCAATTCACAATAGCCAGATTGTGGAACCAACCTAAATGCCCTTCAATTGATGAGTGGATAAAGAAGCTGTGGTATATATATACAATGGAATATTACTCAGCCATAAAGAATGATAAAATTATGGCATTTGCAGGCAAATGGATGAAATTGGAGAATATCATGCTAAGTGAGATAAGCCAATCTCAAAAAGCCAAAGGAAGAATGATCTCGCTAATAAGTGGATGATGACACATAATGGGGGGAGGGAAGGGTTAGTGTTAGGGTTAGAGTTAGGGTTAGGGAGGGGGGCAAGTATGGAGGAAGGAAGCGCTGTATAGAAGGAAAAGAGGGGTGGGAGGGGTGGGGGGAAGGGAAAAAATAACAGAATGAATCAAACAACATTACTCTATGTAAATTTATGATTACACAAATGGTATGCCTTTATGCCATGTACAAACAGAGAAACAACATGTATCCCATTTGTTTACAATAAAAAAAAAAAAAAAGAAAAAGAAAAAGAAACTGAATTCCCTATAAATGAAAGCATTATCCTCCCTCTGCAACATACTACTAAAACAGATAACAAGAGAATTGCAGAGGCTGGGGAGGGAAGATACTCCTACATCTTCTGTCTTCAAAGTATTTTGGGGGAACTTGTACAGGGTATGAACTTCACTAGCATATACAGTTTCCAGTTTGAGAGTTTTCAATGAGTATTTTAATTACGCACAAATTTAGACCCTGGAAAATAAAATTCAGTGGTCAATTTAGTTATAGTTCTGTAAGATGATGAGAATGAGCAAGTGCCTCTTCCTGGTCCTGATTCAGTTAGGGATAAAGTGTATGGAAAGAAACACAAAATCAAGCTAGAAATTAAACCAAAACAACACACTGCCATACAGATTAAGTGGCTTGTGTTCCATTGGCTATATGTCATGGCTGTGTTTACAGTGTCGTGGTCAATTAAGAGCATACACAAGCTACACAAGCCAAACTGTGACATCTCTTATTACCTTTAGTTTCACATTCTGACTAAATTCCTATCTGCTTTGTTTTTCTGTTTTGTTTTGTAAACTGATCTAGAGAAAGGATTGCTAGTGAAATACCTTGAGAAGATCGAAGACATCATCTGCATCAAGCCGATAATCACAGAGGCGGTGCAGGATTTCCACACGGGTTCGAAGAGGCAGGTCCTGGAAACTGGCTTCTCTCAGAGGATTGGGTTTCCCTTCTTCAAGCTCCCAACGATAGTTGATTATGTCTTCCAGGTAGCTATGGAATGTCTGAGGCCTAGCCAGATGGCCCCAGACACAAAAATACATTAATATAAAATGGGTGATGGGTAGAAACAGGGAGAGGTAGGTGAGTTTGACAGCTGCTAAGTTTATAAAAGGTGGGCTGGGATTGTGGCTCAATGGTGGGGCACTTGCTTAGCACATGTGAGGCACTGGGTTTGATTCTCAGCAATGCACATAAATAAATGAATAAAATAAAGGTCCACCAACAACAAAAAATATATATAAAAATAATTTTTAAAAAAGTTTATGAAAGGTGCTGACAGGATCTAGAAGAACCTCAATGAAGCTTTATGTCCTAGACTCTACAAGTTTAGTCAAATTTAAAAGAAGATTAATACGCTGAGAGTTTTTCACAGAATAAGTTGTTGTACTTTACACCACAGACAGCACGTTCTGGTGAAATAGGTAAAAGTTTTAATTATCAAAGATATAAATGTAAAATGGAGGCAACAGTCTCACTTTGTTCATAAGTTTAAAGAGACTCTGTGTAGTTCATATGAAAATTATTCAAAATTGGATCAAAATTGGATCCATCACTAAGATGGCACAAAAAATCCCAGAGTAATTATTTATATTTCAGGTTAAAATAACAAAGTGCAAAACCCTAAAACATGAGGAGCTACTCTAATATGCAACAATACTATATTCTCTTTTTCTCTTTTTTCAGAGATGAGGTTTCCCTCTGTTGTCCAGGCACTTCTCAAATTCCTGGCCTCAACTTCCTGAGTAGCTGGGACTATGGGATTGCTGAATTTTGCAGACAAGTTTTCTATAGAATATTTAAGACAGCATGATAGCACCTTAATGTTTTTCTTTGCTAGAGTCTGACTGACAATCCTACAATTACATTTTGATTAGTACCTAAATGTGCACTGCATATAATGCACATTAAATCATAAAATTAAAGTATAATTCTATTAGATAATGGGATTACAATTTCTTTTGTTGTTCTAATTAGTTACATACATACAGGGAGTATAATTTCTCATGCATCTGGTTGTACGTGATGTAGATTTATATAGTTCATGTAATCACATGTGCACATAGGGTAACAATGTCCGATTTATTCTACTATCTTTCCTACCATACCCCCTCCCCACTGTTTAGTTCAAAATACCACTATTATATCTGTAACTCTTATTGCCATGTGTGGTTCCAAAGCACAAGCATGCTAGTCCCACAATGTGTCTGAACAGTGTAGTGCTCTGTGTTGACAACCTGTCTGGAAGCCCTTGTCTGACTCAAGAATTGCATGCTTGAAAAGTCTTTCCCACAGCTCTATTATCCTGCTCAGTTTCAATTACATCACTTTTGCTCTAAGTTTTCTTAAAGCATCTTCATACCACCTTAACCAAATGGCACTCCAGGGCTCACAATCCAAGATAATTCAGATCTTTGTGCAGATAAACCTTCTCATATAAATCTAGTTAAAGATGGAGTAGGGAGTACTTTTGAAGGTAAATGTATTGGCTAGAGTAATTTGACACCAAAGGCTCCTTTCCACTCCTGGCTCTTAATCCTCCGTAGGAAATAAAACCCTTTAACAACTGATTAAGACTATATACTCTCAACCCTAGGAAAAAAAATGAACAAGCCCAATTTTTCATATATTTTCAGCTTTTGCTATTTAAAGGAAGAAGTGGGTAGTAGCAATGTACTGCCCAAAATGGCTGTGTGTGTATAAACTAAAATTCAGTTCTAGAGTACATTGCCTGGAACATTCACTGATTTACTCATCCATTCAGCTCAGGGTAATTCCCTCTTAATGACTTAAATATCTCCCATCTTTATGAAATTATCCTTTATTAAATGAAACATTTCATTTGAATACAGTATCAAGAACATTAAACCACTGAAGTTCTGAACCCGGTAAGGTCTACTTTTCCTGTTGTCTGATAAAAACTTCAAACACTCTTAAAATGACCCATTTTCCATTGTAAAAAATAGCAAGAAAGACAACTAGTTGTTTAGTATCATATGAAGAAAGAAATGACACCAGGTTGTAATTACCTCTCTGCTCCTTAGAGATTGAGAGATAGAGAATGAGATAAAGAATGAGTCAACCACCTTCCCAACTCCCAGCATTAGGCATGTCTTAGAACCCCAACAGAGAGCCTCAGCCTGCTCCAGACAGAACATGCTTCTACTAGTGAGCCATGATGGCATGACCTAGGTGCTATGTTTTCATAGCAAGTCTCAGCTGGCTGGAACTGGCAGAACTTGTGACTAGGCGAGGCAACAGATTTTATTATCTGCAACCTGTTTTGGAAGATCACACATGAAAAGAAGGCTCTTGCGTTCTCTGAGGCATACATTAGGGAGAAAAAAGGAGCATCCTTAGTCTCCTTGCAAAGGAGTAATTAAGGCATGGCATCATGCTTAGTACACAATGTAGAGTAAATAAAAAATAAAATTATACTCTACTATTTGCTATAACCATCTGCAAAGCAAAGGAAGCACATGCACACGTAGTTAGGCCACACAGTTAACTCAAGTTCTAGACTGAAATAAGCATCCTAGTTCTAGTAAGGCAAAAGGCTCTATAAGAAAATTTCAGGGGTGGAGGCACAGTTTAGTGGTAGAGTGCACGCTCAGTATGCAGTGTCCTAGATTTAATCCTGTGGTGCATCAGGAGAAAAAACAAAACAAAACAAAACAAAACAAAAACAAGTGATAAAATATTTATTCTTCAAGAACATAAAATGATCCAGGCCAAAATAATTAACATAGCTGATTTTCAGTAGGGCTGTAAAGTAAGTAGCACCATATCTAGCATACCTAAAATCAACAAAACAACCAAGATACTTTAAAAAGTATGGTTATTGTGCTAGGCATGGCGGCAAATACCTCTAATTCCAACAACTTAGGAGGCTGAAGCAGGATCCCAAGTTTGAAGCTAGCAACTTAGTTCAAAAGGGGGTGGGGGCTAGGAATGTAGTTCAGTAGTACAACACCCCTGGATTCAGTCCCAGGTACTGAGGGGTGGTGGTGGGTGGGAATCACAGCTAATTCAAATTAAAGGAGTATTTGACTAAGTTAAAATCAACACAAAATACATTCTCTAGCAGAGAATCATAAATGTAATATAAATTTTATACGTGTTTATGAATGTTTATTTGGGGTAGTCAAGAAAACAAGAAAACCCAACCTGCAATAATTCTTATAGGATAAAATGTAATGGAAGTTAGATGAAATTCTAAATACCATTTGTGTACAGTGGAAAGTCAGAAGTGAAAGGTTTACCTTGTGAAGAGGTACAATAAAAATTCTGGGTGGTTTCTGATAATTTAAGGGTGCATACTGTAAACCCTACACACAATAGAAGCCAACAGAAGAAATAAAGTGATATACTTTAAAAAATTTTTTTTAAATCAGCCTGAAAGCATTATAGAACAGAAGAATGAATAAACATTAGGTTCACCATCAGTAACCAATTGGGAAATGTAGATCAAAGCGGGAAGGAGATACTACTACTTCACACTCATTATGATAGCCATATCAAAAAGACAATAACTGCTGAGCAGGGTGTGACACTACTGGTGGGGATAAAACTGGGCTGCTTTGGAAAATTTGACACATTGCTCAAAAAGTTAAAGAGTTGCCATATAATCTAGCTATTCCGCTCTCAGAGATACTCCAAACACTTGTACACAAATACTGAAAGCAGGCTACTTCTTTGAAGTCACAAAGTGGAGGGCTCTTATTCGGTGCTTCCTATGGAGGTGGCCACTGTCTGTATTTGGCATCATGGCTGCCCTCAGACCTCTTCTGAAGCCAAAAATCACCAAAAAGAGGACCAAGAAGTTCATTTGGCACCAGATATGTCATACCAATATGTCAAAATTAAGTACAACTGGCAGAAACCCATAGGTATTGGCAAGATTCAAGGGCCAGATCTTGATATGAAACAAGAAAATAAAGTGGCATCCAGTTCCTGGTCCACAAGGTCAAGGAGCTGCAAGTGCTGCTCATATGCAACAAATCTTACTGTGCGGAGATCGCGCACATCTCCCCCAAGAGCCACAAAGCCACTGTGGAAAAAGCAGATCAACTGGCCATCAGAGTCACCAATCCCAATGCCAGGCTGTCCAGTGAAGAAAATAAATAGTTCATGGCAACAGTTTTTTTGTGTTTAAATAAAACCACAAAAATTGCAAAACAAAACAAAACAAAAAAGAAATTGCACAATTCTTGAAGTGATGGAGAAATAAAATGTATATCCACACAATTTATTTGGCTATAAAAAGGGATGAAATAATAATTCATGCCATAACATGGATGAAACTTGGAAACAATATGCTGAGAGAAAGAATTCTGGCACAAAAGACCACTTATTGTATAATAAGAGCTACCTAAATATGCTGGGTAGGGAGGTGTAATCCTAGCGACTTGGGAGAAAAGGCAGGAGGATGGCAAATTCAGGGCCAACCTTGGTAACTTAGTGAGACCCTGTATCAAAATTAAAAGGTCTGGGGATGTAGTGCAGAAGTAAAAGTGCCTTGGGTTCAATCTGCAGTACAAAAGGGAAGGGGATGAGGGCTACCTAAAATAGTGAAATGTATAAAAGCAGCAAGAGGAATACAATTGCAGGGTTAGGGGAAGAGAAGCAAAGAGACTTCGGAGGGATATGAGACACTTTTCAGGTGATAAACATATTTTTTAATTAGTGGTAATGGCCACACAATTTTATGAATTTACTCAGAATCAATGATCTGTGCACTCAAAACAACCAAAGCGGGAAAATAATACTAAAACCCACATTAAATAGAAATTGTATTAAACATTCCAAAAAAAAGGCAGAAATCAACTATAGGTCCTCTATAAAATGTAATTTAAATATAAAAACAATTAAAAGGATAGAAAATTATATACTAGGAAGAGTGGGTATAGAAAATAAATATATAGTTTAGTGGTAGAGCAACTGCCTAGAATGTTTGTTAAGTTGGTCAAGGAGTTGGGAGGCCACCCAGCGCAACACAGTCACGCACAACTACCAATGCGGGGGGGCAGGGGGGGCTGAATAACTATATTAATAAGAGACAAACCTGATTTGAAAAAATATTACATAATAATAAATAAATGGACCAATCCACCAAGAATATAACAAAATTATCATCTAATAATAGTGCACCAAAATTCATGAAACAAAAACTGGCAGAACTAAAAAAACAATTCATAATCATTCTCAGAGAGTTTAACATCTCTTTCTCATTAATGAGTTAGACAAAAGAATCAATAAGGGCAAGTATCAACAATACTATGAACCTGAACTGACCTTTTCAGAATACTACTCAGAAAAGGTGCAGAATATATTCTTTTTAAGTGTATTATGAAATATTCACCAAGATAACCACATGCTGGAAATAAGTCTCAATAACCTTCAATGGAGGGCTGGGTTTGTGGCTCAGTGGTAGAGTGCTTGCCCAGCATGTGTGAGGAACATTCAAGAAATTAAAGTAAAAGGTTGGTTATTTTCTAAATGTTTAAAAAGTTAATAAATCTAAAGAAAGAACAAAATGGAAGAGATAAGAACTCTTATGACATCACTGCAGAACATACAAACATCAAAAGATGACAATATTAGTAATCACGTTATGAAAATGTGAAATCAAACTCCTTGAAAATGCCACTTATCAAAAAATGATTTAAGAAACAATTCACCTGAATACCTTTAATCTATTTTAAAAAGTGAATCAATAATAACAAATATAAAAGTTGGCACAAAGAAAATGACAAGTGGGATGGGTGCAGTAGCCCATGCCTGTAATCCCAGCAGCTTGGAAGGCTGAGGCAGGAGGATTTTGAGTTCAAGATCAGCCTCAGCAATTTAGCAAGGCCCCAATGGTGGAGACCTGCAATCCCAGTGGCTCAGGAGGCTGAAGCAGGAGGCTCAAAGTCAGCCCCAGCAACTTAGTAATGTTCTAAGCAACTCGGTGAGACCCTGTTTCTAAATAAAATATAAAAAAGGCCTGGGGATGTGGCTCAAGGGCTAAGTGCCCCTGGATTCAATCCTTTCTAGCAGAAAAAAGAAAGAAGAGGAAGGAAAGGAAGGGAAGGGAAAATAAGCAAGAAAGAAAGAAAGGGAAAAAGAAAATGAGTAATACCATACTAGTGGTACTTCAAGTACGTATGGCTCTGAACCACCAGCAGCCGCATCATCCACAACTTATAAAGCATGCACATATGGTGGTGGGTCCAGCAATGTTTTAACAAGGTCTTTAGATGATGTGGATGTTCCTTATATTCCAAGAGTCACTCCCTTTAAATGCCACCACTTGGGCTTTTCCATTAGCGTTACTCTTTCCCTGCTTTGCAGGTATAATCACTGCTCTAGACTGTGTTAAGCATCACACTTTTAACAGGTTTTCCAAATATATGTAAACCCTAACTTAGTTTTCCTTATTTCACATTTACAAAAACAAACCACTGGTATGAATGCTATTGTGACTTACTTTATTTACTCAACTGCATTTCTGTGGCCTGATTACCTATGGTAGTGTACACAGCTGTGGGAATGCTGCCCTTGGCTCTGAGGTGCCAGCATAGTTGAGTGTGTGGGCTTTACCAGCATGGCTATTGACTCCACCAAATCAAGGAGAGTCTTTAGAGATCCTGAGCATGACAATCACATAAGTCATCCTATTGCATGGAGGCAGGTCCTGCCATATTCATAAACAGGTAGCCTAGAGAGATCTTCTTCAGAGTCAAACTATGACACCCATTAAAATACCACTTGAGTAGTTTTGTTTTCTTTTAGATTTGTTTTGGGGAAGGTTTAGGAGGGCAGTAGGTGGCTGTGGAACAAACCCAGGACCTTGCAAAGGCTAGGCAAACATTCTATCACTGAGTCACACACCCCACCCTAATATACCACTTTTAATCAGAAAATGAACAAATTCGTGAAAAACTTTTCAACTAAGACTGTATTCTGAATGTCTCTGCAGCACAACAGATTCCTAAATAAAACAAATAAAATCCAGTCAAACCAGTCTCACTGAATCCTACGGTAGTATTCAGAAGATGTTTAGACGTATGTGAGACTCAACAGAGTACAATGGAAGATAAGCAGAAACAGGAGTCAGACGATTTGGGGTACTTGTGTCAGTTTTGTTTCCCGTAGTTTTCTTGGGTAAAAAAATAAATTGTACTAGATAATAGCGAAGGTTCCTTTCATATCAAAGATGCTAATTCTGATCTGCAGATTCATTTGAAAGGAGAAAACCATTTTACAGCAGAGGTTCCTGCATATAATTCAGAGTCCATGAACTTGGCTGGGAAATATTACATTTTTACTTTAATAAAGCTATACCTGATGTTCACATTTCTTTCAATTATGAATGTAGGCAACAAACCAGAGTAATTTTATTAGTACTATACACAAGGCAATGCGAGTATCATATTACAGATACTGTAGATATTAAAAGTATCATTTTTGCTTTTCAATACTCAAAGATAGTACTCTTGAGAAATTACAGATGTGCTGACAGCATGTGTGATTTAATTAAGTAACTTCACATCAAAACTTTGATTCTTTAATACTCCATTATTTTACTCTATAAGTGGGTTCTGCTCTAATTCTAATTTTGTGATTTCATAACATTAGTTTTAGATGGATTTCATCATTTTCATTAGAGTGCCAAAGAAGAACACATCATGAAAAAGAGCTAACAATCTTGTTTTCAAGGAAAATCTTTTGGTACTGTTTTATAGCATGCAGGTTGTGGGTAAGGACCAAATGGCTAGGAACCAAATCTGACCAATTGTCAATTACAGGCTGTGCAACTATGGGCAATTACACTAACCTCTCTGTGCCACAAAGTCCTCATCAGGTAGGTGAGGGAGAACTTTCTATTATGAGCTTGCTGTCAGGATTAAATGAGAGTTCCACAGCAAGGCCCTGACATAGCTGGAACCTTACAGTTGAGCTTCCATAAGTGGACACAGCATCATGCTGTTCTCTAACGAGCAAAAATCTCAGTTTGGATTATGGGTTCTATATTTCAGTTTAAAAATTTGATTGAGTTAGTAGAAATAGACTAGTAACCCATTTAATCTCAGAAAAATAGAGGCCCACAAACTGACTTGAGGATCAAAATCTGGCCTGATATCTGGGGGATTTTAAATAGCCTGTGAAGAATGGCTTTTTATTATTTTTAAATGGTTGGTGTGGGGGGCATGGTTCAAAAGAAATAGTATTTTTGATACACGAAAGTGATATAATAAAATTTGCATTCTAGTGTTCATAAAGTTTTAACAAAATGCAGCCATTATCAGTCATTTTCTATGGTTGTTTTTGTATTACAATGACAGTGCTAAGCATCTGTGACATATCATGATTCACAGAGTCTACAATATTTAATAACTGGCCCTTTACAGAAAAGGTTTGCTGGCACATTATGAAACCTGCAAACTGTGCTTACCATTCATGTGTGAGGCTCTGGGTTCATTATCTCCAGAACCAATAAATAAATAAATAAATAAATAAATAAATAAATAAATAAATAAATAAAATGGAATGGAATTGCAAATTACAAAGGTTAAAGAGACCTGGAGTGAATGCCTACCTCATATTCTGCCTTGGTAGAAACTAATGCCAGTTTCTATACATTATGATGTATAATTTGTCAAGAACATTCTGAGGTACTCAGTACTCCTAAATTAGATAATTTAATTCTTATTATAACTTTTCTGGGCATTGTTATAATCCCTTTTATCTATGAGACAAGTTATATACAAAGAGATTAAGAAACTTACTTAGCTCCCTGTTTGTACGTTAAGTCCTACAGCCAGAAAGGGCAAGAATTCATTTATCCAAATTCTCTTTTTTAGAGTGAGATGAAAGTAAACTTCAGAGAATACTATACATGCATGCATTCACTAGTTACACATAGGTCACTAAGGGTGGAACAAAATAACTACTATCACTTTAAGTGATTCTCTTCAATGGAAAAATTAAAATTCATAGTAATGTTCTCTCTTCCAGAGGGTGCATTACACAGATGTATTCAGTTTGTGAAATTCACTGAGTTGTATAATTTTAAAATGTAAGCTCTTCTGTGTATATATTATTCATCAATAGGTTTTGAGATGACTGTGGTCACTGCTGGTACCTTGATCACAGCCTTGTGAGAGACCCTGATATATGCAGCTGTCAGTGGCCCAGATGACTCACCTATACAAACTGAGACAATAAATTTTTATATAGAGTTGCCAATTTTTAGAATTTTTTTTTTGGGGGGGGGGTCAATTTAAATCAAATCCTGCCTCAGTTTAAAAAAAAAATTATTTGCTCATTTTAGATATACATGACAGTATATTTTGACATATTTATCAAGATTTAGAAAATTTTGTTACATACATTAAAAGTCGGTAACCAAACAAAAGTAGGTAATATAGCACAAAACAAACATGAGTATTAAACACTGCAAAGGATAGATGTTAACAACAGAAAAATCAAGATAGTGGGGAAAAAAAAAATAAAGTTAACAAGTGATATAGTGTATTCCACATTTCAAAAATACTTGTAATGTCAATGTTGCTCATTTTTCTCCCACTCCTGGTACTGGGGGTTGAATCCCAGGGCACCATGCTGTTGGGCTACATCCCTAGCCCTTTCTATTATATTTTGAGACAAGGTCTTGTTAAGTTGTGGAGTCTAACCTTGAACTTGTGATCCTTCTGCCTGAGTCTCCCGCAAATCTAAGATTACAGGCATTATGCCAACATGCCCAATTTGATGATACTCTTTTTTTTTTTTTTTAATGGGGGTGGGGTATACCAGGGATTGAACTCAGGGGTACTCAACCACTGAGACACATCCCCAGCCGTATTTTGTATTTTATTTAGAGACAGGGTCTCATTGAGTTGCTTAGTGCCTCATTATTGCTGAGGCTGGTTTTGAACTCACGATCATCCTGCCAAGCCTCTAGGATTACCACAGCATGCCACCACGCCAGGCTTGATTTTACTTTACTTACTTATTTTACTTATTTATTTGTATGCAGTGCTAAGGATCGAACCCAGGGCCTCACACATGGCAGGCAAGCACTCTACCAATGAGACAACCCCAGCTCCTTGTTGCTCTTAATAGCAACAATTAAAACAGGACTGTGTCTGACCTAAATTAATAAAGCTGTAACTTTTTACTGAGTGATATTAAAGGCTTGAATAAAAAGCCAATCTTGCTGGATGCAGTGGCTGAAGCAATATTGTTAAGATGTCAATGTTGCCCAAATTTCTTCAAAGGTTTATTAGATTTTAATCAGAATGATAAGGGGATTACAGGATTTCTTACAGAACATGACAAAAATTGTGTGATCATTATCTGGAAAGAACTAACAAGCAGGATTAGGTAAAACCAATTTTATTCAAAAGCACAAATTAGAGGGGCCAGCCCCACCCACCAGGATTACCATAAGAAGAGCCCGTCTCGAAGGCTCAACCCACAAAATCACTTTTTCACACCAGATTGTATGTTCTGATGATACACCATATTTTGCTAAACCTTTATCCCAGTAATTGTGTAATCTGCAATTACATGATAATTTATGTTTAGTGGACTATCCCATCCTCACCCCAGCACAAAAATGCAAAACTGATTCAACAGAGTGTTCTGCCAGTACCCACTGGCAGGCATGTAGATAGGGAGCCATGTCCAGAGGTAATGAATATTATGCAATTGGACACTCTCATACACTGATGACTCACAGGTGAAGAGAACTACCCGTGTTTGGCAGTCTTGCAATTAATTACAAAATCTTAAGTGGGCATTTCTTCTGAGTGACTGTATACTTCCAGAAACTTATACTAAGGAGATAAAAGTTGTTTTACCTAATGGATTTTATATAAAGCTACCCATTATAGTGTGTTTACCACAGTGAAGAGCTAGACCTAGCCGGGGCATGCCTGTAATCCCAGCAGCTTGGGAGGCTGATGCAGGAGGAACGCAAGTTCAAAGCCAGCCTCAGCAAAAGTGAGGCACTTAAGCAACTCAGCGAGAGCCTGCCTCTAAATAAAAAAATACAAAATAGGGCTGGGGATGTGGCTTAGTGGTTGAGTTCCCCAGAGTTCAATCCCTAGTACCCGCCCCCCCGCAAAAATATAAAAAAGCTAGACCTAAAATGTCTAGCCTACAGGTTGGATTTAACTGACAATGACTTTTAAAGAAAAGGTGCTTATAAGAAAAATGGTTGATACAAAAATTGTGTAATCATTATCTGGAAAGAACTAACAAGCAGGATTAGGTAAAACCAATTTTATTCAAAAAAAGCACAAATTAGAGGGGCCAGCCCCATCACCAGGATTACCATAAGAAGAGCCCGTCTGTGAATGCACAATCTACAAATCACTTTCTCACAACAGGCTATATGTTCTGTGAAAAAAATTCCAGCAAAGAAACTGATTTATAAACAGAGTGCAATTACAATTCCACTTTAAAGACAATTAGAAACTCCCAAGTCTTCATCCTAAATAGACAATGAAAAAATATACTAAAACATATTTATCTTATTTTAATTAGTATTTATAAATACAACCTGAGTATTCCAGGGGGGAAAGTTGTTATATTGAGTTCAGGAGCAGTAACTCTTGCTAAGGAGTACAGACTTCCACCTTGAGAAAAATGGCATTTTGTCTCTTTTTTATCTTGTGTAAAAGTACACTGCAGATTAACATAATTAACATAGACTCCCAGCCTCAACAGGCTAGATTCATTACAGCAAAAATATCTGAGTTATCATCTTTAACAGTCTGAAAAATATCAACCGTTAAAAACTCAAATCAATACATGGCAACAGAGGGCCAAGAGACTGGGAAATCAACTGGGCCTAGCCCTTTTATAAATCTGTCCTGTAGTTGTATATAGAAATACAGCAAAAAATGCAATAGTCAGGATCCAAACAAGGGAATAAGTCCTACAGTCCCAGCTAGCCAGGAGGCTGAGGCAGGAGATCACATGAGCCCAGGGGTTCCAGACCAGCCTAAGCCTGAGTCTGAGCCCCTAGACCCCTTCTCAAAAGCAAAAACTAAGAACAAAGAAACTAATAGATCTTTATTTGTCTACACAGATAAAATATGTTCCAAATCTCTATACATCTAGAAGGCACTGGAAAGCTATTTACCTGGCAGCATAAGCGTAAGGGAGCCCAGAGGCTCCAAGTTAATTATACTACTGCTACCAGTTATGTGATCAACAGAAGAAACACAAGCAAGAGAAATGTAGTAAAACTTAGTTTTAATTTGTTAGAAAATATTTTACCGATATTAAAACCAAAATCAGAATAAGGCAAATACAAGAGGAAGAAATTCTATGTTCAAGTGTTAGTTGGTATAACCAGGAGTAACAGATTTCTGAAAGTAAAATAAACTCACAATTCATCTCTATATACTCAAGTCTACACTGTTCTACACTAGCTAATGATGGGTTCTGGTTTGTTGTAAGAGAAAGGAAATATCACTGGGACTTATTAATTAATTCCCTGTTCAAGAAATAGTTAAGACCAGGATTACTCACGTGATATCCCTGCGTTGATAGCAGCCCTGAAGCAGACAGGCAATCAGGTCACTGATAAACTCCACATCATCTCTATGAAGGGCTGCCTCTAACTCCTGAGAAAAGGGAAGGGACAGAGAGAGAGAAAGAGCGAGAATCAAATACAGAGATCAAAATCTGCCTGACCCTGTCTACTACCGACATCACAGATCCCAATCAACAGAATGGTCAATGGAGCAAAAGGGCTTGTCATAAACCAACTCTGCCCTTGTTCCCACATTTCTGCTTGATGAGCAAAGGGAGTTTAGCTTTTTGGTTTCCTGTGGGGTTTATTTCTCTCACTGATCTTTACCAGATCCCATTCCTTTATCAGTGGAAGAAATATGCAAACTTTTTTATTTTTTAGCTGTAGATGGACACAATACCTTTATTTATTTTTATGTGGTGCTGAGGATCAAACCCTGTGTCTCACACATGGTAGGCAAACACTCTATCACTGAGCTACAACCGCACCCCTGCATACTGAGCATCATGTTACTGATTATAATAAAAATAATAATAATAATAAAAATACAGGGGAAAGAAAGAACCACTGTATTTTGAACTAAACAGCACTGGAAGGAGGCAATATGACAATTTTTATTGTGAGGACATTTATAAGTAGAGGAGATTACTAGTACTTAATCTTACATCATCTGGAGAAAAATGAGGTAATGTCTATTGGTAGTCTAATCTTAGGTGAAATGTACTTGCTTTCCTTGGATTAGTTAAAAGGGCCACTGGACAAAAAAGAGCAGTGGGAAACTTTAGGGGAGTCTATTTCTCATCAATCTCCCAAAATAAACAGACATTTCTGAGAAGATGGAGTACATTCTATGTCACCTTAGAACATATATAACATAGTTTGCCTGAATTCTTTCAACCAGGATGCTGTCCACTTTCTGCATGCAAGATTTCCCAGGAGTCTGCATATACCTGACTTGGTCATAACCAGATCTATAATCCACAGAAAAAACATACTTTCAATAATCTTATGAATGGTTCTGAAAGTATGAAATACAAGTTCTAATATTAACACCAATTATATGATAGCATGAACTAATGACAGTAATCTGTTTCTACTATCAAAATAAAAGTTCTTATGTAGTTTCAATTATTCCATTTGTTAGCTTATTTTAAAAATTCCTTAAGTTTAAAAACCCTCATTCCAAAAACTTCACAGCACAAGACAATTGCTGAGTGTACTAATTGACACAAGCTATAAACTACTGAGTACTTCAAGTGTAAAGCAAGATGCCCTGCACTGCTTGACAGTCCAGGTAGATGACACTCAAAATACAAAGACCAGGCCAGGGATATATTCAGTGGCAGACAGCTTGTTAGCATGTCTTCCATTCCCAGCATTGCAAAAACAAAATAAAACAAACAAATGAATGAACACCCCCCCACTCCCAAAGATAAGGTTTAAGATGAAAAGATTTTACTTATCTTAAATATATAAACTTGGAAATTGCTAACACAGTTAAGGCAATGGTTCTTATTCTTACATTAACTTACTAACTCCTGCAGGCTGAGTTGTTCTCTACATTCTAGTTAGTGGTTATCCAGATAAATAAGAAATTCTATCAACCAAATATAATTTGCAATTGTGCCATAATTAGTCAATCAGTCATCATTAAGTATTTACTGGGGCCTCACCCTATGGTGAGCACCAGGGAGCTTAGATAGGAGAGATAAAATGATAGGAAAAGTAACAGAAAGGGTGCCATGGGTACTACGGGAGTTGAGAAGAAGAAAACTGCTTCTGGTTGTGGAAGCCTGAGCAATTTCATGAAGATGGAGGGATTTAAGATGGGAAAATTGTGAGCCTGAGAATGTGGGGAGTCAAAGCAGAACCAGGTGCAGGCAAGGACAGGAGAGAAGGCACCAGGAGGGTGTTAGGTTTGATTTAACTATTCCATAGGTTAATATTAAGGGGAGTAATGCAAGCTAAGATAGAGGACAATGAGCACTGGGCTAATGGGTTTGGTCTTTCTTTGGAAGACAACGGAAACCCACTAGCTTATTTTTATAGAGGAGAGGCACAGGGAGACTAATTTAGCTGAAGTGTACAAAAGATGAATTCCAGTGGCAGTTAGTGGGAGGAGAGATGTCAGCACAGGCAATGAACAGTTCAGGAGAAAGCTTCTGAAGGACTCACTAAATGAGGGAACAAGCAGGAGGAAGAAACGGAAATCAAGACCCAAGGGAAATAAATGAGAACCAAGGCAAGGGAAGATTCAAACTGCTCATATTTTAAGTCTGGTCACTGGGCAAGATTCCAAAGTAAATGGCTGTTATAAAAGAAGCTAAGTCCTCGAAGCAAAAAGCTCCGAGCCACCTCGTTTGACAGGTAAGTCAGAATGCTGGAGCTGAAAGGTAAATTACAGATCATATTTCGTCTCTCTCAATTTAAAGATAAAGAAATGAGGTCCAGAAAGGTTAAATGACTTGCCCAAGGGCACTCAGCAAATCAGTGACAGAGCCAAAGTCAGGTTACCCAGGAGCCAGGTCACTGGGTCCAGTGTTCCTTCCATAAACAAGCTGCCTCCCACTGAGTAACATTCTGGCTTCTAGAAAAGCCTGATGGCTTAAAAAATTTCACTAATACCTACAACAACAAATCTCTGCTCTCCAAGTCTTCACAAGTACCTTTCTCCCACCTGGAAATCCCTTTCCTGTACCAAACTACACCGTGGTCCTTTGCATAGAAGACTTTTTTATCTACAGCCTCTTAAAAGCTGAGTTCCACTCTGCTGTTTTCTCTAGCCACAATGCCATCATTGCAGTGTCTACATTCTGTTACACACACCTTTATGGGTCCCTGTCCCATACCTTTCTCTACCAGGATGAATTAAAAGCACAATATGATTCTTGAATGAAGGTGTTGTGGGTGGCACTAAGTGATGTCTCTTGGAGTTTTTAAAGAACAAAAATACCAAATTAAATAATAATGAAGACCACACCTGTGGATATATGGTTAAGAACCGGGAGGGCATTACTGACTGACACCTAGAGATCACGTCTGTTCTGTGGTAAGGAATTAAGAACACAAATTTTATAAAGCAATCAATACAGAGTAGAATGCAGAATCTACATTTACATATTTTAGCTGAAGTGAGATTTCTAAGAAATCTAATTCCCTTTCTCTTTCATCCCTGACTTCTACCCACGAATAGCCTCCTCGGCTTCCTCGCTCTACCACTGTCACTGTTACCAGAAGCAGGTTCTAGCTGGGATATTGTCCTCCTCTGAGATAGGAAAAGGAAAAAAAAAAGTTTTCTGGCTTGTAGAACAGCATTACAAATGTCTTTTGCTCCTAAACATATTAGTGTTACCTTCTTTTCACAAGCTGCTTATGGGAAAGGGACAGCTCTATTTGCTTCTCTGTGGTCCTATGCATAACACAGAATTTAGCAAACAGTATGAAGTATGAAGTTCTGTTTGCTAGATTCATCCAAAATACATAGCCCACTCACTATATGCTGAACACTAGGGATATGAAGGTGAATAAGAGGAAGGAAGAAGATGGGAGGAGGAGAATTAGAAAAAGAAAGAAAAAGAAAAATTCAAAGTGTCCTTATGGGAGGGACTCCCCCCCCCCAAAAGGAGGAAGTGCTAAAATGTAACCCCAAAATGGGAAAAGTCTTTTCCTTCTTTTTATGTACATTGCCATCTTCCTGCAATGAGAACCTCATACAAAGTAGGTACTCATATTTCTTGATTGGATGATAGCAAATCATTATAAGATAGTATGGCAGATACTATATTAAATACACCAAGTGATATGGAGACACTGAGGGAAAAGCGGAGTGAGTCTGGCCAGGGAGGTTAAGACTGGCACAGGGCCCTTAAGACAAGAATAGCAGGTACTGAGAAAGAGCTGATGAGAGTTCATGGCCTGAGCGGGAAGTACCAAGTGCTTCCCCAAAATGCAGATGGTGCCAAGGGTGTTTGATGAGGATGGAAAGGCAGGCTCCCAGCTATTTCTTGAGGACTTTCTTTGAAAACCACAGTAGAGTGTGGACTTTACTTTTCTATGCAATTGAGTGTGAAGGAGTGGAGTGACATGATCAGGTCTCTCTCTATTTCAAGACAATCGTTCTGCGAACAGTGTGCAGAATTACCAGGAAGAGTACAAGTGGCAACAACACTAACACATGCAAGAGCCTAAGGTCCCACAACTGATTTATGCAAATCAGAAACTGCTAACAAGAGCCCCATGATTCCTATGCACATATAATTTGGGTATGCCTTTATCTGGAAGATAATAGGTCCCAGTCAGCTGTAAAGCAGCTGTGAGAATAGAGAAAGGTGTGAAGATGCATAGTCTGGTTCTAATGAGCAAAAGAAACAATGACCAACAGAAATGAAGAAAAAAAAAAAAAAAAAAAACCCAGAAAAATGCACTAATAACAAGATTATCTGCAAATCAACTTAATTTCTGCAATAGACTGAATTAAATCTTTATGTTGTAACTCCCAACATTAGCAAAAGCCCCATGTTTATCTAAAAACGTTAGTGTTTGATTATATTACGCAGAGGAGGTCAGTTATGGAAATCTGTAGAGTTTAGAGTTTCTGCCTCTAGTTCTGAATTCTGTTGAGATATATTAAAAGAATTAAATGTAACTTACAGATATATAAGCAAACCACTAAACACTCTACATACAAGATTAGAGGGCAAAGGAGGACGAGAGGGGGTACTCTGGGGACTGAAAGGAATAAAATTGTGTTACGTGCAATTTTTGAATGGGTCAAAATGAGCCCATTATGTATAATTATAATGTGCCTAAAAGATACGAGTTGTCACGGTGGCAAGAGTGGATCATGTGCACCTTATAGAACAATGTCACCAGCCATGTAGGTACACAATATGCCTGTGATCCTAGAGACTTTGGAGGCTGAGACAGGAGGATCACAAATTCAAGGCCAATCTCAGCAACTTAGCAAGACATAGTCTAAAAGAAAAACAAAACAAACAAATGAAAAAACCCAAACACATCTGTGCTCAATCCCCAGTACTGAAAGAAAAGAATAATGCTTTTCTAACCATAAATCTATTTAGAATCCAGTGAGAATGTGAAGTCACATAAAATTCTGGTGAAGTGTTCTAAAAATAGTATCAATTACCAATCTCCTATTATTTCTGTCCCCAAACACTTCCCAAATAGAATTACAGACTATTAGAACTAATCAGGACCTTCAACAATGAGACAAAAATTAAGACTTAACAAAGGTTAAGAGTGACATGGCTAAAAGATAAACTTTCTTAAAATTGAATTTTATTTGCATATAAATTATGGATTTTGAAGCTCAAAATTAAGAACATCTTGCCAACCTCAGCTAGTAGAAATCAAAGTTAGTAAATCAAATGCAATTAAATTGTTCATTTCAAAGTCTAAAAACTGTTTATCTTAAAGTATATGTTCACAGTACAGAGTAAATACTGTTTATCAGAGGTTTGGGAGAGGTTGGTCACTGGGTACCAAGTTAGAGAAAAGGAATAAGTTCTGGTGTTCTACTGCAAGAGGGTTAACTATAGTTAACAATAATTTACATTTCAAAATAGCTAGTGGACAGACTGCAGCATGGTTCAATGTTAGAGCATGTGCTTTTAGCTTGTGCAAGGTCCTGGGTTCAATCTCCTACATGGGGTGGCAAATTTATAGTCTAGCTTAAAAGCTAACACAGCAATCAGAAACAATACTGTAACAAATAATAAATATCTGAGGTGATGGATATGTTAGTTAACAGATTTTGATAATATACAACATATAAACAATATCAACACATCACACTGTATATTATAAATCTGTATAATTATTATAAACCAATTAAAAACAAAACTTTAAGGGGCTGGGGGTGCAGCTCAGTGGTAGAGTGCTTGCCTACCATGTATGTGCAAGGTCCTTGGTTTGATCCCCAGTACTGCAAAAAAAATTAATTAAAAATAAAACTTTAACTTCAAAAAAGTATATGCCCATTGGCTGAATTAGTAATTTGTACCTCAACTCTGCATTTATTTGATAAATCTGAGGTAGTTTTTTAATCCGTATCTGGATTTTTTAAAAAATTCCCATAAGCAGTGGGAGAGAGGAGACTGAGTGGCAGAGAAGCACAAAACAGTCATACTGATGACATTATACTTGCCACTTGGAAACCATTTTCACAGATGATTATATTACTTTTAAATGAATAAAGCAAAACACTTGAGACCAATGATGAAAACCAAGGATTATGATTAATAAAATCTGTGGGCCTGAGATGTAAAACAGAAGAAAAAAATGCTTCACTGCTGATTCTACTTTTTTTTTACATTATTAGCAGAAACTGGGATCTAACATCCCAATTTCAATAAAAAAGAAAAAAATACAAACAAAGATTAATTAAATGATCTTGTTCTTCAACCCCAACTGTGGGAACGTTAACAGACTTTTCCCCAGTAAACCTTGGTTTTTCAAGCAAAACCATGATCTAGTAAGTTAGCAAGTAGGGAAGGTTATTAAATAGACGCATAGAGTCAAAATGCTGGAGAAATGAACAGGCCTAAACTGTCTCTCAAAGGACCTAGGTTTTATGGTATATACACACGATGGAGTATTACTCAGCCATAAAGAAGAATGAAACTGGAGATAATCATGCTAAGTGAAATAATCCAATCCAAAAAAAACCAAAGGCCTAATGTTCTCTCTGATATGTGCACACTGGCTCACAACAGGTGGGTGGGTGCAGGATGTAGGGAGGGAGTGGAGGTTGAAAAGGGGGGAATAGGGGTAAGGAAGGGAAGACGGGAATGGGAAAGACAGTAGAATGAATTTGACATAACTTTCCTATGTTCATATGAATACACAACCGTGTAACTCCACATCACGTACAATCACAAGAATGGGAAGTATGTATGTATGTATGATATGCCAAAATACATTCTGCTGTCATGTATAACTAAAAAGGGAAAGGGGGGGGGGGGGGGGGACCCAGTACGCCGTAATTCCAGCATCCCAGCAGCTTGGGAGGATGAGGCAGGAGGATTGCTATTTCAAAGCCAGCCTTAACAAGGCACTTTGTGAGGCGCTAAGCAACTCAGTGAAATCCTGTCTCTAAATAAAACACAGAATAGGGCTGGGGATTTGGCTCAGTGGTTGAGTGCCCCTGAGATCAATTCTCAGTACAAACAAAATAAAACAAAACAGAAACACCCAAGTATTGAGAGAAATGCTAGTCATCTGTAAACATATTCCAACCTCTTTCCACTGCCTATCATTCACCTACTCTACCATCCCTGAGATACAATTACTAACTCATAAAGTTAAAAAAGGTGTGATTCTTAAAAATCCCCCCCCCCCCCCGCCACTCATGGGCTTGAACAAAGAGGCACTCTTACCACTGAGCCTTTGAGACAGGATCATACTAAATCGCTGAGGCTAGCCTCAAACATGTGATCCTCCTGCCTCAGCCTCCCAAGTTGCTGGGATTCAGGTGTGAACCACTTTGCCTGGCTCAAAATTCACTTTAAAATATCTATGATATTTTAACATACTAGAAGCTATCTGGAAAAGCCACCAAAAAATGTACAGGTCCAAGCTAACTTTTGGATTTAACAGTGAAAGTTTCCTAACTCATCAGAATCTAAAACTTAGAATTATTATAGTTTATTATAACCAAGAGTAGGTGATGAATCCCAGAGAGCAAAACTACTTCTGTCTTCCCCTTAGTTAACTGTAACTTAGTTAACTAAAAAATGGATGAGCAAAGGTATAGTAATAATGGAAGCCTAATAAGTTTTTACCACCCTGTGGTGCAATATCCAGTAAGAATGTAACAGGAAAGTAGCAAAGAGAAAAAGAAACAGGAAAGCAACTTCCATCCTTTTGAATGAAATAACTTGCAAATCAATTAAAATTCCTCTCATTAGTTTAATGGACAGAGTTTCAGATGTATAAGATAAAAAAGTTTTGGAAATCTGACATCTAAACACAGTGGCACACACCTGTAATCCCAAGCAACTTGGGAGGCTGAGGCAAGAGGATTTTCAAGTTTGAGGCTAGACTGTGCAACTTTTTGAGACTATCTCAAAAAAACTGTTAAGCGGGGTAAGGCTGGGGATATATCTCAGTGGTAAAGTACCCTGGGGTTCAACCCCCATAATGGAAAGGCAGGCAGGCAGGCAGGCAGGCAGGCAGGCAGGCAAAAAACAAACAAAAAAATCTAGAGATCTGTTTCACAACAATGTGAATTTACTTAATACTACTGAAATGCATACTACAAATGGTTAATAGCAGTGCACTACTGTTAACTTTACACCTAAAAATGGATAATGGGAAAACCATTGTTTTAATGGTTTCATTTTTTAATTGTTTTTATTTTTCTCACATTAGAAGTGTCTATCAGCAATGGTTGTTGGGATGATTAAGTGAAGCAATGATGTCCCCAGCTACATAGTAAATCTGTATAAAATATTAATAACCATTCCATTTTCCTTATGATGATAATTTGTGGGAAAAGAGCAAAGATTAAAAAGATACAAATGTTCTTTTCCAAATTCACAAGTTTCTGAATAGGAATTCAAATTCTCCTAATACATGGCCTACTGAGTTCATGCGCAAATAAAACTGTCTCCAAAGAACTACTTGGAAATACAGGTTCTTCAAAGCTTTACTACTTAAGGTTCAACCCAGAGCTTAAGTCTTAGACTAAAGGCAATGAGGGACCCTCCTAAAGATCTCCGCCCCAACCTTTCTTTCTCTTCTCACTTTCTCTCCTCCTCTTTTGTATTTCCCTTTCACTGTGAGCATTGAACTGTGAGCACAGAAATCTGAACTTTGCCAAGATGCTCACGGACAGAAGAGAAAAGGGAAAGAAAATAGCAAAAAAGGCAGATCTACGAAGAGAAGGGAGACCCTGTTCACACTGCTTCTCTGCAGCTTCAGAGAGTAGCTGAAGGGAGTAACAGGATTTGTCCCCTTGCAGCTGGCGTCACAGCTCATTAGGGAAAATCCTGCTCGAAGTCCCCCCACCTTCTCCACCCTGGAGAACAAATCTTTGCAGTCCTGCATTGGAACTGGGAAGAGCTCAAGCTGAGCAAGGGGACTAGCCCCACCTCTCCTGGGCAATGAGAAGAAGCAGAAAAGAGGGTGCTTAGCACACATTTTAGAAGTGCTTGCAACTGCTCACTTTAAAAAGTCCCGCCTACCTAATAAACAGATAAATTCCAGGTTAAAGGCAGACAAATGACAGAGAATATTATTAAATTCTTTAATGTAACCACAGTCACCCACTTCACAAACCTTTGCTTAGAAAGCATTACAGGTATGACACTTCCTATTTCCTGTAGAGCTTCTCTTTAATCTTTTGGTAGAGGGAAAAAAATTCTTCAATTTCCAAGTAAGGATCAAGATCACAGATTTGCATTACTACCATTTAGTTACAGTAATTCCTTTGAATTAATTTATGGAAGGGAGAAAATGCCTTAAAAAAAAAAAAAAAAAAGTCATGTTTGTTCTATTTGCTTTTGGAGAGTCACAAATTTATCTAATTTGCACAGAACCAACTACAATGTGGAACGCCTGATCTGGCTCCTGTGTGGGACCAGAACCACACTTGCACAAAGGAGATGCAAAGCAGGTGCCTGTGAAGGGCAATCCCAGCTGCTGTCCAAGTGAGAATGCCTGGAGTGTGGGCTTAGAATGCAGGAAGAAAAAAGCACTCTGGCCTCCAGAAGGCACCCCTGACTTTGGCAGCTGATGCTTTCTAACTCGGTATAAATTAATTTAATCCCAAAGGCATGTGCCATGCCAATTTAGGCTGTAAAATATAAATCAGCTGAAGTGGATATAATGGTGAGGGACCAAAAAACAGCTATATTACACTTTCCATTGGTCAAAGGATTTATATCCCAGGAGTCCCCAAAGGCTAGCACATTCTGTACTGCTGCTTTTCTGCAACCACACCATTCCTCTCAACTTCGCACGAAACAGCTGTGAGCTGTAACACTGACTATGATGCTGTGGAACAACAAAGGGAACTAGATTAGCTCTTTCCTTCAATATGACCACAACGCTACACTGTTAGGTTAACTGGAAAATACTAGTTAAACCAATACGTATGTAAACCTAGAAGATGCTTTCCTGCAAATGTGTTAAATTACCAAAACTGGCTTCAAAAGGTTAAAAAAAAAAACAAATTCAGAAGCTGCATGGATCTTGTCCCACAAGAAAAAACCATGAAACAAACAGTTCTTAAGCACCAAAAAAGTTGGAATGCTTCCTATTGTGTAATGTTCCAGAAGGATAATACACTGGACAAGCAAGGCCATGCAGAGAGAAATCTGGAAAGGCAGGTTGTTCCTGTCAGACCATACACAACCTCAGCTACCAGGTCAGGTCACCCAGATTTCATCACTGGGGTCAAGATTTTCCAATTAGGGCATGTGTTCCCTGGGTTCCAGAGTGTGGATAGCATATACGAGACCACGGACAAAAATGGCACAGCCTCCTGGAGAGTCAGTTTTATTTCCCTTTTTCTTAATTGGTACTTATTGCTGGGGAAGGTATTTTGAATTAAATATTTGCATGAATTTTAAAGATAAAGCAGGAAACTTCATTAGACCACTTATGTTCAGAACTACTTCAGATAACAGCTCCAGGCTTCAAAAGTTATACAACAATCACACTGCCACCATGAACTTGTTACTGGATTACTTGGAAACAGAGAGCCACTGGAGACTTTTGACTTTTGGAAAAAAGAACTGATCAAATCTGAAAGGTTAACCTAGATGTTATCTGCAGAACACATTGCTAGGGAGAGAAATGAAATGGTAAGAAAACCCCTAATCCAATCCTGGGAATAAGTGATGAAGTTAATGCTAGACAGATGACAATGCAAACTGGAAGCATGATATGTAAGAGAAAGACTTAAGAAGCAGAATCAATAGGATTCTGTGAGTAACTGCAGGTGGAATAAAAAGAATAAGACAACTAGATAATTTTTAATCCTGCTTTAAAAGAAAAAAAATACAGCTGGCTGCAGTGATGCACATCTCTACTCCCAGTGACTTGAGAAGCTGAGGTAGGAAGATCCACAAATTTGAGCCCAGCCTCAGCTATTCTGAGTCACGAGATCCTGTCTAGAATTAAAATTAAAAAGGACCAGAGTAGTAGTTCAGTGGTAAAACACCCCTGGGTTCAATCCCTGGTGCTGACTGATCAATTGATTGATCAATCAATCAATCAATCAATCACAAGATAAAAAGAAAATAAAGAAAAAAGGCTGGATACAGAGTTCGAAAGAAGCAATGAAGAGTTATCTGAGTGATGAAATCCTAGAAGCTTAAGGTGGGATGTAATCTTGCAATCTACATCCGGCCGGTCAGTCATATTTGCATCCTGGTCTCCCAAGTAAGGGGGGAAAAAAAAAAGCTCAGACAAATTTTATATACAATTGCAGTCTGTGAGTTTGAGTATCTTAAGTTCCCACAATTACCAAATTATGAATATATGGCAGTGGGTGCCACATAACTGAAAGAGCCTGGGCACCTGAAGACATTCCATATGTACCAGGCTGTGTTAAATTCTAGGGGTATAAGGAAGAAAAAGAAGCCCACCCTCAAATAGCATAGAATCTAGAAGCGAAGACATACAACATTATTTTCAATTCAACATGACAGATAACACAACACATATAGTCAGAATGCTGCTGTAGAAATGAACAAGGGCTAAAAGACACAGAAGTCAGCAAGTGAATATGAGGAAGATGACAGCAACAAGGCACTCAGAAAAGGTAGGTTACTTCTGAGAATAAAATGTTAAAATTTTTAAAATTAGTAATAATTTATTCCTCAATCCCTTGTATTAACCAGTACCTCTACAGAACGAGTGGTCCAGAAAGCTCACTAAGAAAACAAAGAAACTGGCCACTGCCATTCTAAAGCATGAATGTGTGATTTCAAGATTCTCAGAAATGCCTGAACTCCAATCAAGAGAAGAGATCTGGAAGGACAAACTAGGAACAACCAGGGTATGATTGTGACAAAGAAAACAGTGCTATAGTTTGAATATGAAATGGCCCCCACAGGCCTGTGTGTTGAAGGCTTGATATCTAGCCGCTGGTGATACTAGGAGATGGTGGAACCTTTTACCAGATGAGGCCTGATGGAAGGAAGTTAGGTCACTGAGGGAATATCCTTGAAGGGGATGTTGCTGTGCTTCCTTCCTGTCTTTCTCTTTGCTTCCCTGCTGTGGCAAACAGAAGACCCTTTTGGTAGGCCCTTCCACCATGATGTATTGTGGCATCTCAGGTCCAAACCAATCTGGCCAAACTACCATAGACTGAAACCTCTAAAAACCGGGAGCCAAGATAAAACCTTTCCTCTTTTTAAGTTGATTTATCTTAAGTATGTTACAGCAACAAAAAGTTAATGCAAATATACTGAATTCTCATTATTAGATTCCACAGGGTATAAACTGCGTGTTATCTATACTGCAAAAGAAGTCACAAAATAAAAGAATTTGGTAGTGTTTACCCAATCTTGTCTTGTGGGGAGAGACACTGAGGATCCATTTTTGAGGAAGAAAATTTCAACAGGTGTGGAAAAAAATCATACCCTCACAACTGACTCATTTTCTTCTGATTCCTGACCTCCTTGGTTAGTGGTTCTTGGTACTGGGAACGTGGTGAGTGCTGAACACCTACTTGTAAACACGAGGCCCACAAAATTTTAAACACATAAGATGTCATTCTGAGAACTGAGACCTAAGGATATTGTTAAGTCTTTAAGCCTAGGTCTAAGGGTCTGATTTGGTAATCTGAAAGCAAACACAAAAGAACAAGTAACAGAGGAAGCAAGAATGAGACCGTGTGAGCCAGGCACAGTAGTACACACCTGTAATCCCAGCAACTCAGGAGGCTGGGGCAGGAGAATCCCAAATTTAAGGTCAGCCTCAGCAACTTGGCGGCGAGACCGCTCAAAATTAAAAAAAAATAAAAAGGGCTGGGAATGTAGATCAGTGGTTAAGCACCCCAGGGTTCAATCCCCACCCCACCCCCCTAAAAAAGAATGAGAGTGTGTGGATTGGTTTTGGTTTACAAAAAGAACACTTTAGAAGTGCAACTGGCAAACAAGTTATGATTTTGTTAGAAAAGGGCCCAGAAAGGTACAAAGGACACAAATAGGAAGTTTTTGCATGCTGAAGGTCAAGTGACAAGTTTAATGAGCATTAAGTTGAGTTGCAAATATTCTTCCTTTTGACCAATTTAGAATACTCAATATACAAAGATCTGAATTAGGTAAGATTTTTTTAGACACAGAACCTGGATTACAAAATCTTACAAAAATCAGGATGCACTAAAATTAGAAGAATAATTGGAAAACAAAAGTAGTCTACTTTTTTCAAAATCACATTAATCCACATTGGCTTTGAAATGAACATAGAGAGGAATTACTTTCCTGGGCTTTCAGGCATTCACACAAAGCCTATCTCTCAGTTCCTCTTTGCCATTCTTTCTCTCAAATGCAAAATACCAACTAAGTCATTTACACTGTATATCTTTTCTGTCTCTCATAACCTTTGACACTGAACACTTTTATTTTATTCCCTAAAGTATCCAGTTCCTTTTAGATTCCCTGGAAGATCCCACCACATGAGTTCACATGTTACCTATTTTCAGTAAGATGCTGTAACAGCAGCAAAAGGGCATATTCCTCTTTCTTTCACAAACCCTTTTGTACTTGAAGTACCTCCATAGGAAGGGACTGAAGGACAGAGGGAAGGAGGGGGGGGGAGAGGGAGTGGCAAGCCTCAAGTTTAAAGGCCAGTGCTCTGCCTACTTCTACTACCAAAAACCTGATTAATGGCTCTCCTCTAGGAAACTGCTCCTTGGCAGCAGTCTACAGGCCAGATGCAAAAGGAGTAATTTTCATATCCTTCATGGTCTCAAAAGATCAGGTGAATTCTCACAGTCCTAGTTCTGATATCTCATGAGATGGTGTGGAACAAAAACACTGGACTGTTGGCTCCTGATATCATTCTTGATCATCATCATCAACAACAACAAAGGAGCCTTTTCTAGAAAGTAGAAAGGCTGGTTCCTGCAATACTGCATTCTGGGTCTCCGAGAGTGAATAAAGATTGGCTTCCACTATTCAAAATTTCAGTGACACAAAATTTTGAACCAGCCTAGAAATTTCCCATGTTTTAAAATTCTGAAGGGCAGGGGAGCTGATTTTTAATTTTGCATTCTTTCTGTTTCTTCTTAACTCTTATCCCCAGAACTTTCACCACCGATGTGCTGAAGTAAAAAATTTTAGGCTCTACCCAAATCTCCCCCACCCCCAGTTTGTAAGTAAGTAGTTCTGGAATAGGGTACCAGAGACTTGTCTTCTTTTATAGTGCCCAGGATGAATCTGATGATTGGCCCCATTTGGGAAATGCTAAAGGAAGACACCACTAGATCTTAGTCCATTCCCTTTGTTATTTCCATGATGCTTATTCCCCTGCGGTTTTATCATCTTGTCTTAATGGTTTAACAATCATCTATCTGTTCATTGTTCAAATTCAGTTATGCAGCTGAGGTTTAACTATTATTACAAGTTTTCATTGGTTTTCCCATAAGAAAATTCCATTTCCCACCATCACTGACAGCTCACTTGCTCACAAAACTTGCTCAAGAAAATTGCTTTGGTCAGTGAAATGAGTGGAAGTGCTATATGTCACCTCTGAGCAGAAGCTTCAAAAACTATCATAATGTTTGGCTATAGCTCTTTTACCTGATATATCAAACAGGAACGGCTCCTTTAAGCTAGGCAAGAGAAGAAAGAGGACAGAAGGAGCAACTGACCAGCAAAAGACATTAAATGCAGCAAAAATTAAACAAACAAAACCCTATTAGTTGCTAACTACTGAGCTTCTTTTAGATAACAAGTTCTAATTTCTCTTTAAAAAAACAAAAACAAAAAAATATTGAGTGGTGTTATGTGCCTATTATCCCAGTGACTCGAGGAGGCTGTGAGTTCAAAGCCAGCTTCAGCAACTTAGCAAAGTCCTAAGCAACTTAGTGAGACCCTCTCTCAAAATAAAATATAAAAAGGCCAGGGAGTGTGGCTCACTGGTGAAGTAAAGTAGCCCTGGGGTCAAACCCCAGTAACGAACACAAATACACATGCACACAGAGCTTCTAGAAGTATTTATTACCACAGCCTAATCTTGCAAAAGCCTACAATGACATGGAGAAGATAGAAAAGACAAGAAGATACAAAAGGATTTATAAACTGCAGTTACCATTTTGGGAGCATATAGCAGGTTTATATTCATTAGCTTGTCTGCACAAAACCCTTCAAGGTAGATATTAATATCACTATTCTACAGAAAATGAAGCCATGAGCTGATGCAAAGAGTTTTAAGCAAAATTATATCTCACAAATAGTGTTATCTTGAATGCTAATGCTTATTGAGTTTCTCTATTACAAGATGCTCACTCAAATGCTTTGTTTTTGGGTTAACAAAAATCTGGATATTTACAGAAGTTATTTGATTGAATACATTTTAAAAGAAAGGAGAAAATCTTTACCATGACTCAGTACATGCTCTCAAGGTGTGGTATTAATGATTTCTATGTTGTATAATCATTATAAAAATCACCTGAAACAAAAATAGTAAGCATTTGTTGTAAAGATCACCTATAATAGAAACTGGAGGGGAAAAACCAACAGATCCAACTATAAAGTGAATAGGAACCTAGAATAAAATTTTCAGAAATTATTATTAGAAGCATATTTCTAAAACTTGCAAGAAGTGAAGTACTCTAGAAAACTGTACCTGAGTTTTTCAAAGGGTGGGCCATTGTGATGGTATTCATTTATAGTCCCAGTCACCGGACTGAACTCCCTTACTCCTCCCTACCTTTGTATGCTTTTGTCTTAACAATGAGACTTCTAAAATAAGAACATGCTTTTTGGACAAATGCCTCCCTCAGAATTTATATTATGACCTTTAAGACCTTATACCTCCTGCTGACCCCAAATCATCATTTCCTACCACTCTTATCCTCCATCACCTCACTTAACCATGCCAGCTGCTTACCTGCTCCTCAAATATCCTTGGCATGTTCCTGCCTCAGTATCTTTGCATTAGTTCCTCTGACTGTAATACCCTTCCTCTAGTATCTGCATAGCCTGCTGGCTGACTTTCTTGAGGTCCCCATCTAGAGATGATGTCTCTCTGTCCTGTTTTATTTTTCTTGTTTAACTTACCACTTATTAATTCTATGCATTTATTTTCTGTGTACACCATAATTAAATAAATTCCCTGGGGTACTTTGTTTTTTGGTTTTGTACTCTTTCCTTAAAATTTATCTGCTAACACAAAGTATTTAGTAAATATTTTTTGAATAAGTTAGCCAGTTTCCAGAATCCAAGATGTGAAACTTAAGACTAAACTTCAGTATGAGAAACCTTCAATTCTGGCTATTCTAAGGATGACAATAAAAACATGAATACTCAACAGCATTATGAAAATAAAGCATCTGAAATACTTTATGGCTAATCTGAAATTTAATATGAAATTATGTAACAATTACCTATATCCATGAAAACTTATTTTCTCCAAAAAATAAATATCTAAGTATTCACTGATAGAGCAAATACAGGTGTTGCTCTGGGGAAAAAAGTAATAAGTTCACCAATGGGTTTAGAACACAAACTATAGAGAACCACTTCTTGGGTCTAAGCATTGTTAAAGAATACTGGAAGATGAATAAGAAATCCATTTTAAGAATTCTTAAAATGGAGTATTTGGGGTATTTGGGGCAGGCAGCAGGTACTGGGTATTGAACTCAGGGGCACTTAATCACTAAGCCACATCCCCAAAACCTTTTGGTGTTTTAAAGACAGGGTCTCACTGAGTTGCTTAGAGCCTCTTTAAATTGCTGGGGCTTGGTTTTGAACTTGTGATCCTCCTGCCTCAGGGTCCAGAGCTGCTGGGATTACAGGTGTGCCACACCACGTCTGGCTCCCCTATGTCCTTCTATCTTCATAGCCACTGCTCTAAAATGGATAGTTTGTATGGCTGTATTTGTGTTGAAGCTTAATCCTCATTGTGCTGGTATTAAGAGATGGGGTCTTTTGAGCAATGATAACACCATGAGGGTTCTGTCCTTGAGAATGAGATGAATGTCCTCGTTTTTGTTTTTTAAAAGAGGCTTCAGAAAGCTGCCTGGTCCTTCCACTTCTGCTCTTCCACCAGTTCTGCCATGGGAGAACAACATGAAAACGATTCCTTCAACAGAACAGGCACTCATGATGCACTGCATCTGCCAATACCATGATATTGGAATTTTCATTTTCCAGAGCTGTGAGAAATAAATTATTATTATTTATAAATTACCCAATCTAAGGTATTTCTATTATAGCAGTGGGAACAGACTAAGGTGGATGATTCTGAAAATCAAATTTCTCACAGACTTCAAACTTCTGTGTTCAGTACAGACTAAATCAATGTTTAAGTTTGCTTAGATCCCATTCTGATTATCACTTTTATTTGGAAGCCTCCAAAGACTTCCCATAACTCACCACATTGGTATGTCCTCAAACCCCTAGGCTCACCACTCAAAACCCTCTCAAATGACTCCAACCTAACTTCTAGGCATTATTTCCCATTACGATAAAGATCATCTCTGGGTTGGGGTTGTGGCTCAGTGGTAGAGCACTTGCCTAGCATGTGTGAGGCACTGGGTTCAATCCTCAGCACCACATAAAATAAATAAATTAAAAGAAAGGATAAAGATCATCATATGGAGAACTGACCAGGTGTATTTTTTCAAAACTAACAGGTACTTCTCAACCTTTCTTCATTTATTCCTACCGTTAGAAGAATCACTCCTTTACTTTTATCCTTCTCTTATATGGGACAAACACAACAAGCATCTGGAAGAAAGACAAATTTCTGAGTATTGTGGCACACAGAGGACTGTGATCTGAGAAAGGCGAGTCTGAATCTCTCCTAGACTTTGAATGAAAGGGGAATGCTAATTCCCTTTGTCTGGACAAACTGGTCTATTAGTAACAAAACCCACCAAATACTTGTGGTCAAGAGCATCCCAAATGATGGTAAGTTCTAAATGAGTCCTAACCCAAATGAGAAGTATAGAAGAGGGTGGGGAGAACTTCTGACTGAGGCATCCATCAGCTGTGACCACTTGGAAAGAGAAAGGGGCCTGAAAAATATTGACTCACAAGCAGAATAGTGAAGAGAATTGAGGGGAAAATCTTTTTAAAAACTCACCCACTGTTTGAGGAGACTGGTTGTGTCACAGGCTGGTGGGTGTAGCTCAGTAATAGAGCACTTGCCCAGCAAGTTTGAGGCCCTCGGTTCAATCTCCAGCAAAAAAAGAAGGAAGACAGGAAGGCAAGCAGAGAGAATGGAAGAGTGGGAGGCAGGAAAGGCAGGCAAAAAAACAAACATGTCATTAAAGTTGTATAGCACAAGTTGCAATGGATAAAAAGAATAAACACTAAACCAAGATTGGGGGGGGGGAGTTTTTTTTCATGTTGCCTTAATTAAGGCCTGCAATAAACAGAATTCCCTGCTTGTGTGAATATAAATAAGACCTGGAGCACAGCAGTCAGTTACTATAACTACAAGGAAAATCTTCTGAGCTAACAGATGATTTCCTGGTGTTGGGGGTCAGGAAAGCATCAGGATTTGCCAGGTCTACAAAAAGGAAAGTAACCTTCCCTCAGCAGGTCTCCAGGATGTGACACAAATTTAGTTAAAATTAAGCCAAACCTACTAGTGATGCACTAACAGTTTTGGTAGGGATAAAACAATGCTAACTAGAATAGACTACAGGGGATGATGTCCTAGGCAAGAATCTTAATAATGGTTTTGGTGCAAACATGAGCCACCTTCCCCAAATGAAGTTTGGGTTTATGTAAGAGAAATATGGGATATGAAATACAGGATGTAGTTATGTAGACAGCATTTAGGACTGTGATTCAACTACCAAGACACAGACACATAGAGTGACAGGCACGATTGGGTGAGACTCTCCAAGGACCCTAAGACTCTCCAGAAGTTCAGGACTGAGGCGGGGCAAGAAACTGAATCCCAAGAATCAAAACACACATATACAAATCACACACAAACTTCCTATGTTCCCTCTCAAAAAAAGTCCAAAATGAGTAAAAAGAAACCTCAGAGACTCAGGTTACAAGCATAAACAGGTGTTATAGGTTGAGGGGCTTATCAGAGACTACCTACCTTCTGGGCTGGAAGAAGAGGAAGTGTCTGTAAAAAATAAATGAGTCAGTGGGGAGGAAAGGTGCTGACCTATGTAACTTTGGAAGTAAGTGGTAAGGTAAACTGTACAGAAGCACTGTATTCCAGTTAGTAAAGTTGTTTCTCACCAGGATATGGATTAACAATTCTGCTGTTACCATAAGCTACCTAGATACTGAAACTATTAATTAAGCAAGTGAAGAAAGCTACAAGGGTACAGATGGTAATGGTAAAGAAACGCTAAAAAACAAAACCACCCCACCATGACAGAAGTATATCACAGGAACACAGGAGTCAACTAAAGGAGCTCCCAATGGCCAGTTGGAACAATTAACTCAAAGTAACAAAATTAAGTATTGGATTATGGAAGTACAAAAAAAAAACATGAAAATTATAAAATTGTAATTATTTATGATACCATGTCACTGCATATATTTTAAAATAATAAATGAATAAAATATAAGTTATATTACTGGGCATACTTGTGATCTAACAGTTTAATGTGGAGGAAGAAAAGTTACTCCCTTCTCTTCTCTTCTCTCCTACCCCTATTCTCTGGAAAGATATGAACTGGAAAAGAAATGAGCAAGCAGAGGAGTAGGTTACCATATAAGAAGCAGCTCCAAGCAAGGCATAGGATTTTGACTACTCCACAGAACATCCCCAGACATGCAAAAACAACATGGGGTGATCGAGTTGGCCTTTTACACACGAAACATAACACTAATATCCCCTACATTAAGGGCCTGGATTCTAGGGCTGGAGTTGTTCCATCTGTTTGAAGGATATTTGTTTCTTATTTTATTTCAACTATTTATGCCCTACTGGGTTCCCACTATATAACCACCTGAACAGCATTCATTAAATTGTTACTGGTGTAAATGCATGAGGTCCATCACGAAGACAATTTAAAAGTCACATGCACAGCACAGGAGTTGGAAGAGTGAGATATTTGGAAAGTATTTGCTTTAAGAAAGAGTTGCTTTCATTTGCACATGTGTAAAATCCAAGTGAGGAGCCAGGTTTCTTATGTTGAAGATTTTCAACAAGGGTGGAAGGTGCAAAATGGACTTTGGTTTGTGGCTTTCACTATTCTCTTCCTCTACCTATTTTTTTCCTGTATTTTTGGTAGCATGAAATTGCATCTCTGCTCTGGATCCTTTTTCTAAATGATAAACCCTAAGATGAGGGTTTCTTAGGGTCTGACTTATACCACTCTGGTGGCTCTTACTGTAACTAGCACTACCCAACAAAGAACTAAAATCAAAACCAATCCTTTGGAATCTAAGCTTAATTAATATAAGTTCTAAACTACAATATAACAAGGGTTAATATGAAAACAATTTCTACATTAGATAACATTCCTTAATGTAGAAAAATGTGTCTAGGTAGATAAATGTTTTAAGACTAGGTAGCATTTATAAATTATAAATTATAAATGTCTGTGTAAAACTCTAACTAGAGGGGTAAGTATGCTTATGAGGGAGGATAGTACCTCCTGCCCAAATGATATAGATGGAAATTTATAGTTAATTACTCATTTTTCACAAAGTTTCAGATCACTATTATTCAAATGTGCTAGCCTCACTTGTAATTTTAAAGCTCCTCTAGTTGAGATTTTCTTTGTTCTTTTAAAAGGTATTCTAAAGAGGGCTGGGATGTAGTCCACTGGTGGAATGCTTGCCTAAAGTGCATGATCCCCAGCATCAGAAAACAAACACATGTAAATAAATAAAGTGTTCTAAAACTAGATACCTAAAATGAGACTAGCACATAAAATTAAACGAATGATGAGCCCAAGAAAGCTGTTCCTTCGAAGAATATAAGCAGTCAGGTAACTTGGGAGGATGAGGCCGAAGAAATCCTCCCCAAGTACAAGGCCAGCCTTGAACTTAGTGACACCCAGTCTCAAAAAAAGATCATAAGCAACTATTGCCTCTTATAATTAGTTTTTAAAGAATATTTGGTAATAACCATGCAGCTTTAGCTCTTTTATGCACAATCAGAATATATCTAAGTGCTTTCTATTAATCTATATATTCTTTTTTTTAAAAAAAATTTTGTAGTTGTACATGGACAGCATGTTTTGTTTTATTTGTTTATTTTTATGTGATGCTAAGAATGGAATTCAGTGCCTCACACGTGCTAGGCAAGCACTCTGCCAGTGAGCTGCCCCTCTATATATTCTTTTTTAAAAAATTTAAACTGCAAAAAAAACCTGGAATCTTCGCTAGCGCACAAGCATGTATGTATGTGTGTGTGTGTGTATTCTGTTCTATGCAGTTTTATCAGGTGCATTCATTCATGTAGTTACTGTTACGATTAAGATACAAAGCAGCCTTTCACCACCAGGTCCCCCCATGCTACCTTCACTTTCTTCTCACTCATTCCTAATCCTTGGCAACCAATAATCTAACTCCATCTCTATAATGTCATTTTGATGATTTTTACATACAAATGGAATAATTCAGTAACTAAGCTTTTGCCATTGGCTTTCTTTTACTCAGTGTAACTCCCTTTGAGATCCATCCAAGTTGTTGTATATAGCAACAGTTTGGTTACTTTTACTGCAGAATGGTATTCCATACTGCAGCTGTTTCCTTTAAAGGAAACATTTACTAATTGAAAGACATCTTGGTGGTTTCTAGTTTGGGAACTATAACCCAAAGAGTCTGCTACATATATTCATGTACAGGTTTTTCTCTGTGATAAAGGCCCCAAAAGTGCAATTGCTGGGTCATATGGTAAATGCATATTCATACCTGTTCTTCTGAGCACTTAAGAGTGAGACAAGGGTCAGATGTGGTGGTGCAAGCCTGTAACTGCAGAAGCTCAGGAGGCCAAGGCAGGAGGATTGACAGTTCAAAGCCAGCCTTAGCAACAGTGAGGCGCTGAACAACTCAGTGAGACCCTGTTTCTAAATAAAATACAAAATAGGGCTGTGGATGTAGCTCAGTGCCCCTGAGTTCAATCCCTGAGACAAAAAAAAAAAAAAAAAAAAAAAAAAAAAAGAAACAGAAAAGAAAGAAAGTGAGTCAAGGATGTAGGTTTTGGCCATTCAGGGCAAACAAATAATTGGACAAAAATCCTTGTCCTTGTGGAGCTTTTGCTTCAGTGAATAATCCTGGCAAGAAGCAGCCTGCAGCACAAAAAATGTCTAAAATCACAGAATTTTACAAAGGAAAAGGGATTATAGATTAATTACCAATATACCACACATAAGAAAACAGAAATGGACTAAGATTTTAAGACCCTACTAGTCCAGAGAAGGGTAGACAAAGAACAAGGTAAAACTGAAAAATATAAAGTCCAATAATATTAAGTTTAACCAGATAGGGAGCAAAAATGGTATTAACAAAAATTTTAAAATGTAAATGTATATTACATGAAATATCATCCTTATTCCAGATGTGTTAAACATTTTTTGTCATTTTTTAAAATATGGAAATAGTGCCTGCCACTATTTTTCATATTGTATTAACAGCATGGGTCTCAGAAATAAGAGAGTAAATATTTCTCTTTATTACAACAATATTTTTAATTTTTTTTTTCACAGACTGCATTTTGATTCATTGTACACAAATGGCATACAACTGTTCATTTCTTTGGTTGTACACAATGTAGATTCACACCATTTGTGTTACCATACATGTACATAGGGTAATAATGTCTGTCTCAATCCATTATCTTTCTTCCCCTACCCTTTCCTGCCCCATTTCCCTCTACACAATAGAAAGTTCCTCCATTCTTCTCCCTACCCCCATTATGTATCATCATCCACTTATCAGGTGGTTTTGGGGGATTGGCTTATTTCACTTAGCATGATATTCCCCAACTCCATTCATTTACCATGGATGGCAAATGCCATAATTTTTTCTTCTTTATGGCTGAATATTATTCTATTGTGTATATATACCACACTGTCTTTATTCACTCTTCAACTGAAGGGCATCTACTTGGTTCCACAATCTAGCTACTGTGAACTGAGCAGCTATAAACATTGATGTGGTTGCTTTACTGTAGTATGTGGATTTTAAGTCCTTTGGATATAAGCCAAGGAATGGGACAGCTGGGTCAAATGGTGGGTCCATTCCAAGTTTCCTGAGGAATCTCCGTACTGCTTTCTGGAGTGGCAGCACCAATTTGCAGCTCCACCAGCAATGTATGAGTGTGCCTTTTCCCCCACATCCACGACTGCACTTATTATTGCTTGTGTTCTTGATAACAGCCATTCTAATTGGAGTTAGATTAAATCTTAAGGTGGTTTTTATTTACATAATTACTAGATGAGCACTTTTTCATTTTTGTTGATTACCTGTATATCACAATATTTTTCTTAACAGAGTTTATTCTAAGCAATGAATTTCTTTGAGACCATCTCCACACTGCTATTACATAAATGAAGGCACTTTAGCCAAGACCAAGATCAAACAAGCTGGTTAGTTATCGTTATACAATGCTTTGGGGGGAGGTTGTTACTATGTTCTTAAAAGGGGTGTTTCAGAAAAATTCAAAAGGAAAACAAAATTTTCTCAACTATACTTTTGGAAGCACAATATCTGGGAGATTTTCTAAAACTACAATAAATTTACAGTTTTCACTGTGGAACAAACAAGTTACTAATATGGACATCTTCAAAAGCTCCTGGCTCTATACTGTTTCACATGAATGACAAAACAGTATGATGGGGTGGGGGGGGGGGTCGTGGAAAGATGACTAAAACATCTATTGAAAGAAAACAAAATTGATTCCAACAAACAATTAAGTCTCAAATTTTCAATTTTGTGAATTTTTCAACAAAACTGACACAGGTACATTAAAATGTTGGAAATCATAATCTAGAGTTTATATATTCTTTATTATCAATAAGAACAAAGAATACAGATTGTCCTAAAATAGGACACTGGGACAATACAGTATGATATATATTAGCCATTCTCTCTACAGGACATTGGAAGAATACGTTACCTGGGACACTGGAACAAAATAGGCTAATGTTCTACTACATTGTACCTTAAAAGAATGGCTGCCAGAAATTTGTAAAAGAAAATGAGAAAGTAGCACAGTCAGATAACAATGCATATTACAGAACCATAAAACAATGTGATATAAAAGTGTGATACTGATAAGTTATGAAGTAGAAGATGAAAAAACTAAACACAAACTCAGCTTTACATAAGATTTTAGAATAAAGGTGGCCTTTTCATACATAGTAAAATAGTAGGGTATCAATGTACTGCAAAAATTGGTTAATCATTGCTGGGCATGGTGGCACATGCCTATAATTCCTCCAGGGCAGCGCTGAGGCAGGAGGATCTCAAGTTCAAGGCCAGCTTCATCAATTTAGTAAAGGCTGGGGAAGTAGCTCAGTTGGTACAGCCCCTCTGGGGTCAATTCACAATTCCAAGGCAACAACCTGCTCCACGGCTCCACCCCCATGAGTTAAACATTTAGGACTGAGGTTTTAATTTCTAAAACACAACATGGGCATTAAAGCATCAAATACTTCACATGCAACTGTGGGAACTAGAAGACAACATGATGGGTATCAAAACCAAGATGATTTTGGATCTGCTGATCCCTTTCCAATTGAGCCTTGATATGAGACCACAGCCTCAGGTACTACCTTGTTTGCAATTAAATTGTGAATAGACTCCTGAACCACAAGAACTATTAGGTAATTGTGTGTTGTATTAAACTGCTAAGTTTGCATATATTACACTCTGTTACACACCAATTGATAACTACTACAGGCCATGTGCAAGGAAGGAATTAAAATGAAGAACCATGAAATTTGAAGTGGATTCAGAGGGTAAGAAGGACACGAATTAAGACTGAGAAAAGGTAAAGGATCAATGTTTGTTAGTCCTGAGGGAAGATGAAGATTGTAAGGGCAAAGATTCTAGGAGGGGGCTGGTAATGGTTACAGCAGTATGCTTCAAATTCAAATTTTGAAGGATCTGCAGTTTATCAATGACAATACCTAGGTTTTTTGCTCTTTATGTCATGTGCATAAAATACCAATGTGAATGTGCACATACAGCCTCCCAGGAGCAACAGACCTGATATCCCCCCCCTCCCCCCAATGACTCAGGTATGCCCAGCTGTAAGGCTGGAATAGAGAGTTGGAAATCTATTTCTCTAGTAAATAATTTGTTTATGACATCCTACATGGTAAGCTCTGGCCTGGGGTCTGAAAATGTGAATGAGTTTAAGGAAACAAATTCACTGAAGAGAGGAAGACAAGAAGAGGAGACTGGACTAGAGAAGTGTAACCGCATAATTAAGACCAGAATCAGGAGTAGTACTGAGCACTGAGTACATGATATAGTAAACTAAAATCTTCAAATGACCCTAATAAGAAAAAGCAGCTGGCATGAATTCAAACCTTAGGGATTACAGGAAAAAAGAAGAAAGGTTTGAAAGTGGCAATGGGAAAGCAAGTGGGACACCAATCCTATTTCCAGGCTTAGTGGTAAAAAGGCTACAGCAGGGGAAAGAGTCATCTCCAACAAGGCTATAAATAAGTAATGTCCTCTAGAAAGAGCTAGTTTTGAGGGACCAGTCTAGGAAACATTCAAAAGAAAATGGTGAAATGGTGGGTTGATTGTGGCTGCTGGTAATTTAGAAGAGACACCATGGATGTTTCAGGATTTACGAAGGAAATAAATCAATGTACTTATGCTTTCACTGAGAAAATCACTTTGAAAGAAACATCAGTTGAACTAAACTGCATGTGCTCAGTAATACGATTGGCTAATGCTCTGGTGAAAGCATCTTATCTCGTGGACAGGGAACCAGCAGTGGTTCATTAGCCATGCTTTGTCTAACAAGTGAAGGATGGTCTAAGAATCTTAAAGTGGTTGGCATAAATAGGAATAAAGGGCCACACTAAATAGCTCTCTGAGGTCAACTGAATGGATGGCAGATAAATGATGGGTTGATATGAAAAAAAGGTATAGATGTTGCCCGGAAACATAGCAGAATTTGAGAATCCACCTAGTGGTACTATGGTAGAAGAAGAAGAAGAACTATTTAGCATCCCTAGTTCTCAAAACACCAGATCTATCCTGTATACTGTTGTAACCAAACCCCACATATTTTTAAATGCTCCCCAAGAAGAGCTGTAGTGTCCTACAGAGAACTCTTAACTCAGAATTCAGGTTCACTTTCTTCTCAATTCAGGGATAGATACTTCAGTGGGAACATCTAAAAATCAATAGACAATAACACTTTTGGCATGGAAACACAGTAAGTATAATAACAAAAGAAGTCAGGCATGGTGGCACATACTTGCAAACCCAGCTACTTGGAAGGTTGAAGCAGGAAAATGGAGAGTTCGAGGCCAGCCTAGACAACATAGCAAGACTAGTCTCAAAAAACAATAAAGGAAAAAGATTTTACAGTTTCTACTTCATTAAAGATGAATGAATAAAGTAGGAGACTGGTAGTACTGCACTTTTTTATTTATTTATTTTTTAGTTGTAGATGGACACGATACCTTTATTTTATTTATTTATTTATTTTTATGTGGTGCTGAGTATTGAACCCAGTACCTCATGCATGCTAAACAAGCACTCTACCACTGAGCTATAACCCCAGCCCAAGCACTGTACTTTTAAGTAGGTTCTGCTCCTCTGGGTCCAAACCCAGGCACCGCCAATGTGCCACAAAAGATAGGAAGATGAAGTCATGAGGGCCTACCTACAGTAGCTAAGGCAAGAGACTGGACTGAGACTTTGTAAATTTCTGACCTTCTGAATGATAAATCCAGCAAGTGGTGGATTTGCTTTGTGAGACAGTTCCTGAATGAGAGTCTTTCAGGACCTGGACAGTGAAGGGAGCCTGAAAAGCCACTGTCTTCAGAGCCTGGGGCAGTTATTTTACAACAAGATGTACACAATTCTTTGCCTTTATTTCACAAAATTTTAGAGGAAAGAAGAGAGCAGGTCTTCATTTGAAAGCTCTGATCAAGTAGAGGGAGTCAGGCACAATGGCTCAGGAGGCTGAGGCAGAAGGATCATAAGTTCAAAGCCAGCCTCAGCAATTTAAAGTAAGGTCCTAAACTGTCTCAAAAAAATAAAAATAAAAAGGGCTGGGCATATGGCTCATTTGTTAAATCTCCCTAGTACAGAAAAAAAATTCAAGGAAGGGAGGGGAAACTGAGCTGTTGAAGGGTGATTTGAAATTTTCTGTAGTACTGAACTGGTGCATTCATAAGAATGAATGATAATAAATTTCTAACATTTCAGGTCAAAAAATAAATGGATAAAGTGGGACTCATAACAATTTTCTTAAAATTTGGTATTTTTCAAATATTTAAAAACAAATCATTAATGATTTTGTATTAGCTACTTATTTCTGTTTAACAAGTTACAAGAAAACTCAAGAGTGACTCAAAACAACAAATATTTACTATGTTTCACAGGGTCCACAGATCAGGAAATTGAGTGTAGCCGGCACAGGCAGCACTGGATTAGGGCCTCTCAGGAGACTGTAATCAGATGCTATCTGAAGGACTAATGGAGATAAAGGATCTACACTTCATGTCAGTACACTCACATGGTGGCAAGGTGATGCATGGCATTGGCTGGAGTCTCAATTCCTCTTCACATGGGTCTTAAAAAGGCTGCCTGAGTGTCCTTAACTCCATGAGATCCTTCAAAGCAAGTGATACGTAAGATCAAGGAACAAGTCACAATGTCCTTTAGTTGTAGCCTCAGAAGTGACACACTGTGCCTTCCACATTTTTCTGTAAGTCACATCATCAGCCAGTCTGATTAATCAGCAATGCAAGAGGGAACTCTACTGAATGAACGTCAGTAGTCTAGGGTCACTATGGATCACCTTGGACATTGGCTATTACATACACTTCTAACCAAAATTACTAAAAGTCACTCATAGTAAGCCTCTCTCTCTAATCCAGCAGCAACATCAAATTTTCTGTCTCCTTATTCAGACAGCTTCCTTTTAAAAATGCCAATTTAGGTGCTGGGAGTGTTGCTTGTGAGTCCCTGGGTTCAATGCCTAGCACCAAGAGGAGAAAATGCTGATTTTACAAAATTTCACATTGAATTCAACAGTTCAACATTCTTCTCTCCATAATTAGGTAGATTCCCCCACCAAACACTCAATACTCCATGACAACAGTTTTTTGACCATGTTGCCAGCACTATTCAGCAGCCTTTTTTCCTACAATATAATTTTCTATTCTTTTAATTATAAATTACTTCACACATTGATGCAAAATATCAAGAGTCTAGTTAATACTTCAGTTGATGATAATATTATCTGACTTGTTTTGAGCTCTTACTATGTGCGAGACAGTGTGCTAAACTCTGTTTATTGCCTTACCTCAATTAACCCATCCTACAGATAAGGAAAAGAGGTGTACTTGTGATAACACAGTGCTGGTAAGTGGCAAAGCCAAGACTGGAATGAGTCTGATACCTGGCACTGTTGTTTTAGCATGACCCCTCTATTACCCCAGATGAGAGAATTGCAGAGACAATCCTTTTTTTTTTTTTGGCGGTGCTGGGGATTGAACCCAGGGCCTTGTGCTTGTGAGGCGAGCACTCTACCAACTGAGCTATCTCCCCAGCCCCAGAGAGACAATCTTGATTCCTTTAAAAAGGTGTCAGCTATGGAGAACAATATTTGCCAAATTATATTGTTACACTGTGTGCATGTACAAACATTTAACAACGAATTCCACTAATATGTATAATTTTAATGTATCAATGAAAACCATAGGACAATAAATGCCTCAATCAGACAAGAAATTTGTCAAACTATAAAAGTCGTATCAAGAAAAAGTTTCTAAAACCAAAATCGAATTCTTGATGCCAATAGTTAATTCTTTATGGGAAGAAATGTAGGGCTGATGTATTTTTTGGGTACATACTAGTAAACTATTACAGAGGAAAATGTGGATAATATGCTAGTGGCCAAATTTTAAGAAAACAAGTACTCTCATAAATGCAACCAACTCTTTGTAAGTCATGTTGGCAATAGTTATTTTCAAATTTGTCAAATTTATATATCACTTTATAAGAATACTCACACATATTTTTATTGGCAGCATGAAAAGATCTACATCAGTAGGTAAAATTATGGTATGTGTATACAATGTACTGCAATGCAGTCATGAAAGGGGTGTGTGGACTCTTGTATTCCAATATATTCAATAACCATTTGATGCTTCACAAATAGGGGACTTCTGCTTTCACAGAACTTGTAGTCAGTGAAGAACACAGACAATAAACAGTTGTTTTAAAGAAATTACTAGCTATAGAACTGGGGATATACTCAGTGGTAGAGTACTTGCCTAGCATGCATAAGGACCTAGTTGAATTCTCAATACGGCCCCCGTAAGTGTGATGAATGACCTCTTTTCTATCTTCCTCTCTAAGTGATCTCATCCTTTCTCACAGCTTTAAGGGCCCACTACACTTGGGAGTCTCTTGAAATTCTCTTTCCAGTTTAGTATATCCAACAACTAACACAACAACCAGGTTTAATAAACATACTTAATGTTCCCTAAAACTGGGCTGGGGATATAGCTCAGATGGCAGAGTGCTTGCCTCGCAAGCACAAGGCCCTGGGTTCAATCCCCAGTACTGGGGGAAAAAAAATGTTCCCTAAAACTGAATACAGATATCACCTGCCCCTTAACTATTCCCTGCCTCCCAGTCCTCCCTATTTTAGTAAACTGTACTTTTACAACTCCCTTCTTTCAGCTGCTAGGTAAAAAGCTTTGGTATCACTCTCAACTTTTCTCTCACACACACTCCACATCCAGTCCCACAGCAAACTCTATGGTCTACACCTTCAACATATGAATTTTCATCACTTTTATCTCCATCAGTTTTCTCCCTGCTATGGTCTGAATGTAAAGGGCAAAAGTTCATCACTGAAAACTTACTCCTTAAAATCACGTTAATGGCTTTTAGAGAAGGGCCTTTGGAAGGTAATTAGGAGTAACTGAGGTCAGGACAGAAGTTCCCATTATGGCTTTCTGGGAGGAAGAGAGACCTGCTTGCCCTGTGAAGCCCTCTACCATGTTATGATGCAGCAAGAAAGCCCTCACCCGATGCTGAGCAGATGCCAGTGCCATCCTCTTGGATTTCCCAGACTCCAGAACCATAAACTAAACAAACTTCTATTCTTTATAAACTACGCAGTTTCAGATATTGTTACAGAATACAGACTAAGTCAGAAAACAGACTCAGACACTTCTTTATCTCCCTCTTAAACCTGAGTCTATTTTCCCATGTACGCCAGAGGGACCCTTTTAAAAGACTGCCACTAGTCAGAACAATTCAAATTTCAGACATAGTTTAGAAGGTTCTAAATGATCTGCCACTTCATGATTTAGTCTCAATTCCTACTAATCCTAGACTTATGCAAGGCCTTCCAGCCTCCTGGTGGGTCCAATGATATGCCAGGCCTGTGAAAGCCCCAGGGCCCCTCACATTTGTTTCCTCAACCTAAAACCCTCCACCATAAGGAGAAATTAGGATTATCTACTCTTTCCTTAAGAAGTATTCAAATGATAAGTGTGGAATGAGGACAGGAACTCTGGTTTAATGCTCTACTTCTAATATTTTTTAATGCAAATGTGAGAGTAACTAGGGAAGGAAGTCTTCCTGAGATGACATTTTTTACAACAGTGTGAAGCATCCAGCCATACAAAATATAAGAAAGTACTTTTCATTTAACCCCCGCCATGGTGGGGGGCGGGGGCAGGTTGAGGGGAAAAATCTGGTCACAGACCTGTTGAAAAGCTCAGTCCTCTGGTGGAGAAGCACCAAAGGGAATCCTTGCTAAGTCTGAAGTACAGAATACCTGAAGAAACCCAGTAGGAGACTAGAAGTCTGTGGAAGAGGATAGATCACACATGGCCTTGTAAACAAAGGAAAAGTCTATCTTCTCTGACCAGTATGGGAAAGTCTTTAAGCAGGAAAATCACATGATCTAAATGTTTATCACCCTGGCTGCTGGTAGGGCATGGATTCAAGAGGGCAAAGAAAAACAGGGTTTAGAAGGAAATTGTAATACTCCAGATATGAGACAGTGGTGGTTTGGACTACAGTGATAGCAGGACATGAGGTTCAAGATTTATGCTCATAGCAAAACTAACAGAATTGCAGATAGTTCGTGGGAAGATGGAAGCAGAAAGACAGACTTGGGATGTAGGCAAAAATTCAGCAAGTAATGAAGTCGTTTACTATAAGGGATTAAAATGAGATTGGAGAAACTGGAGAAATTAAGCTGACAATTTGATAACTAAGTAGAAAGAGGAAATACATCCACAGAGATGATATATAGTCATCTTATATGGCTATATATCATCTGAACAGTGACTACCACACAGGATTTTGTACTGTTTACATGTTTTACGAAATCAAGTTAGTATCTCTTCCTATTAAGAACTAATTTTAAACTGGTTTTAAGTGACAAAAAACTATGTTACTCTTTTCCTCAAAGGAATCTAAATTATTGCATATACATTTAAAACATGACTATTCAAATTATATATCAGAAAACGAGAAAATTCAGAAGGCACATTTTTATTTATCTCATTTTTATTAATCCCATCTCTTAAAGGCAGAATGACCTATTTCTCAAAATTCCTGCAGTTAATTCATGTTCACTTGCCTTGCACAGTGTAGTACTAACTGAAGCACCATCTTTGTCTTGAAGGAACTAAGTCTACCAGGAATGTGTCTATCTAAAGAAATAATTGAAATGAAGTTACCATTAAGAGGAGGTGGACCTAGATTGGGATAGTTAACATCATACATAAAAAAACAGACTAATGCAACTGACTAGGCAAGAGATATAAAGTGTTAAACAAGGAACAGAATATTAGGAAATAAGAACTAGTTCCCAATTATTGGGTGGGACTAAGAAAAATGGGAGAACTAAGACTGTCTTAACTAGGTGGACAACAGTGCCAGTTACAAGACTGTTGAGACAGAAGGAATAGGTGAGGGTATCCAGTAAGCGGTATAGAGCAAGGGAGATAGAGCGTGTATTTGCCATGGTGGTCTCTTGTTAATTTCAGAAGTTTTGCCACTCCAGCAGAAAAAGAGAATATTAATGTTTATACATTAGATAAGAGAAGAACTTGAGGAAAAAAGAAGAACTGGTAGTATTAGGAAAGCAGGGTCTGAGAGGCAAGGGTAGGGGGAATGATCAATTATAAAGTGCTACAGAGTTCAAGAGAAAAGATACTTCACAGCATAATAAATAACCCAGAGCAAACCCAAGCAGGGCAAAGAAAGAGATGACAGGTTGAGTCAATACATCAAGATTAGATCTTGCTGGGCACAGTGGCTCCTGTCCATGATCCCAGCAACACATGAGGCTAAAGCAGGAGGATTGAGAATTCTACACCACCCTCGGCAACTAAGCAAAGCCAAAGCAACTTAACAAGACTCTGCCTCTAAATAAAATAGAAAAAGGGCTGGGGATGTGGCTCAGTGGTTAAGCACCCCTAGGTTTAATCCCTGGTACCAAAACATAACAGGATTAGATCTACTTAAGCCTCAAAAAGCAAATATATTATTGATGCTACTTTCTCCTACTGAAAACCTACTACAGACAAGGTTGTGTTTTAGGGTTTTCCATATACTATTTCACTTAAGCCTCAGCTTCTGAGTGTTTTTATTATTAACCATATTTTACAAAGGCAAAAGCGGAGATATATCAGGAAAAACCAAAGGTCATAAAGCTACAAAATGGAAGAGTCTAGTGTTGTTCAATGCCAGTAATCTTCCATTGCATTACTTCCTACCATGCATCAGACAATAAATTATACTAATTACATTTTTAAGAACCTAATAAAAACTGAAACAAAACTGAAAACTAGATTAGCTAGTGTACAACATCCACCTTGATTATTCATACCAGTGTGCCTGTTATTTGCCTAAAACAGTCCATCAAATCAGAGTTTAGTCTTGGGACACATGTTACACATCTCATTTTTCTGTCCTTTGAGCTGAGTACTATACTAAAGGTATAACTGACTACTCATTTGATAAAAAAATCTTTAATCAAAATAGAGATGGTTTTGCACAACCTATTAATCTCCAATATTTGAATATTTGTGTACTTTCCCCAAGAAAACAAAATGGCATAAATTCATTCCCTAAAATTAAGACTCTCTTAAAAATTACAAGTTACCTAGAAAGCTCTTGAAGTATTAAGACAGAATTGTCTGATGATGGCTCTGTAACTATTCTCTACTTTCCCTGTCCAATCCAGCAGCTACAAACTATACAGGGCTATTGAAAGCACAAAATGTAGCTATAACTGAGGAATTAACCTTTAAATTCTATTTAAAAAAACTTATAATAGAAAAAAAAAAAAAAAAACAAAGAAATAGGATCACGCACAAAGCCCAGGGTTCAATCCCCAGCACCAGAAAATTAAAATAAAAAATTACAAAAAATAAATAAATAAAAAGGAAACAGTGTTACTGCTGCACAGGTTGGCCTCATTTGATCCTCCTGCCTTAACCTAAAAGTAGCTGGGACTACAAAAGTACATGCCACCCATCCAGCAAAAGTTTGCTTCTTTTTAAGTAAGGTAAATTTACATAGCCACTAGCAGCTAATATATTGGACAGTGCAGTTCTCAAACAACAGTTATCAACCTTGGATGCTTACTAAAACAAACTAGAACTTTTAAAGTCCTAATGACTGCTGGGGGTGGTGACCCATGCCTATAACCCCAGCAACTTTGGAGACTAAGGCAGGAGGATCTCAAGTTCAAGGCCCACCTGAGCAACTTAGCAAGACCCTTCCTCAAAATAAAAAAAATAAAAGGGGTGGTGATGTGGCTCAATGGTAAAGCATTCCTGGGTTCAAAAAAGGTAAAATTCTAAAAACTGCCAGGTGCATATCTGTACTCCCAGGACTCAGAGGCTGGAACAGAAGCACCTCAAACTGAAGGACAACCTTGGCAAATCAACTCAAGAGAGACTGTCTCAAAATAAAAGTGAAAATAAAAGAGCTTGATGGTGTATCTCAGTGGTAGAGCACCCCGGGTAGAACCCAATACCACCAAAAAAATTTTTCTTTAAAGTTTTGAAAAAGAAGAATTATAAGGACTAAATCAAAGATCAAAGTCAATTCAGCCAGGCACAGTGGCACAAGCCTGTAACCCCAGTGACTGGGGAGGCTAAAGAAGGAGGGTTACAATTCCAGGCCAGTTTCAGCAATTTAGCAAGGCCCTAAGCCTTGAGACCATGTCTCGAACAATAAAGAGGACTGGAGATGTGGTTCAGTGGTAAAGTGCCTCTGGGTTCAATCCCCAGTAACCCCCACAAAAGCCAACTTTAGGGAGTAGTGGGGCTCTAAAGGAAGTACTGAGGCATGGTATCTGTAACTACTGCATAATTGTATTTTTTGCCATACTGTGGCTCATACTTAGGGGCACTTCACATTTCCAGACCTTTTTTTGAGACAGGGTCTCACTAAGAGGCCAGGGCTATCCTTGAACTTGTGATTCTCCCGCGATTCTCCCTCCTCATGCCTTCCGAATTGCTGGGACTTGTAGGCGTATGCAACCACTCCTGGCAACTCTTGCATAATTTTTAGCAGCTGGAGAAACTTCAATTGCAGATTTTACTTCTGGGTCTGGAGTAAGAGATTTTTAACAAGCTCCCAGGTGATGCTGATGATGGTGATAAAAGGAATAATACTATCAATAGCAATGCTCTAGAACCAATTAAACTGGCATGTCATCTAATTCTTCTGAATGCAATGAAAACCTGTAGATCTTAGGCCACAAAATATAATGTTTCCCTTACATAGGACAATTAAGATGTATAACTTATTATGAGGTATATGGATAATCTATTAAATCTGAATTGTTAATATGTAAAATTCTAAAGTACTTAGCATTGAATTAACAGTGAGGATAAGAGTAAAAATTTACCTACATGAAAAGTTAAAGATTAAATCACTTTGATAATAAACTTTTTTTTTTTTTAATCTTAAGTAAGGATACTTGGTGTTTTGTGGAATATTTTTAGAGTAGCATTGGGTTAAGATCTACATTACCTTCTTAGGAAAGTTATTGCTTCTATCTTTACCTAAGTAAATTCAAGGGTTCTCCTATTAGAAGCATTCACTAACCCTTGATATTATACAGAAAGAAAATGTCTATTTCTGGCGAGGCCTTAGCTTTCTGACTAGTTCTTCCTGGGATTAGTTCTAAGCAAGATTTAGTGTGGGGTGAAGAGGAGAGTATTAGTATTTCTCATTTTATGTAACTTCCCCTGTGGGAAACCTTATGATAGCAACAGTGGTAGTTCAAAGCTATTTTTAAGAACTTACCAGCACTCAATCTGAAAGAGTTGCTTATTCATGTATAACCTGGTACTTCAGATGCCAGCTGAGGAATTAACATTCTCTGAATTAGCCAGCAAAAACTTCACTGTCTGAAATTAACCACGGAGGCAGACTATGAAAATCACTGGGCCTAAGGAGAGAGTGACTAGATAGTGGAATCAACTCTGCTCTCCACAGGAGACCACAGAAGGGATGGGGTGACATCTGTTGGTCCTTATGAAAGTATCAGTAAAGTGTATGTGTGCATCTATATGCAAGTTAACTGGAAAGTGATTTTGAGGCCTGAGGGGCCTAACCATTCTTTTAGTGGATCAAAAAGACACAGGTGATTTTTCCAAACAACCTTGCTTTCAATCATCAAATTCTGCTTCTTGACAGTATGGCTGCAGGGTTCATGTTCTCCATCATCCCAGATTTCAAAATATTTTCCTAGTCTGAATCTTTGTTTCTGTCTATACATTTCCTCCAGGACTCAGTTTGTGAGCCACGACCCTCCTGTCTTAGACATTATAACCAAAATGGATCCAGGGGTTGGTGAGGCAACTTAAAAAGATGAAGCAGGCTAAACCAGAAGGGAGGTTTGAAGGAACAGGGAGCTGCCCAGTAGTCACTCCAAAGAGAACAGAGGTACCCAGAACAGGCAGGGGAAGGGTCGTGCTGCGGAGAAAATGTGCTTCCTGCTTCCTTGATAGTCCTAAGTTGCAAAGCAGGAGTCAAAGGAGCTGTGAAGTCTCTAGCTATGTCTTTTTCCCTTTTCTCTTCAGGTCAGATTTAGAGATGAGTTAACAACTGGGACTGAATATGGTCATGCTGTTTCCTTTCAATGGGTGCTTTGTGCTTTGTCATCATCAGTCTCTTTCCTGGAAAATCCTTATATGATTCTTGTTGCTTAAGGGAACTATGGCCCTTTTCCCTTCTGAATCTTCCAATCGTTCAAGATTAATTAAAAACAAATGGAGGGGGAGGCTAGGGACTGAACTGAGGGGCACTTTACCACTGATCTACATCTCTAGCCTTTTTTATATTTTTTCAATTTTGAGACAGGGTCTCCCTACACTGCTGGGCATGATCCCAACCTCTGATCCTCCTGCCTCAGCCTCCAGAGTCGCTGGGATTACAGGCAAGTGCCACTGTGCTCTGCCCAAGATTAATTTCCAAGGAATAAAATCATATAATACATGAATACAATTACTAACAGTTACAGCCATTTTTTTTTCTTCCTATACTAGACACTGAACCCAGAAGTTCTCTACCACTGAACTGCATCCCCAACCCTTCTTATTTTTTTATTTTCAGATCGGTCTCACTAATAAGTTGCCCAATCTGGCATCAAACCTGCCATCCTCTTACCTCAGCCTCCCAAAACATTGGGATTGCACGTATGCACCACCACACCTGGTCCAAACAGAATTTTAACAGGAAAACTATGCCCAGCAACATTACCAAGGGGGTAAAATTAAACATGTAAAACTTACCTAAAAGCACACCTGTTCTAACTGAATCACCCAACTTTCTATCAGCCTCTTTTCACCAAACATACCACAGATAGGATTTATAGAGTGAGTTGTTTGTTTTTTAAGAAAGCAAGATAAAGGGAACAAAGGGAAGCTCAGAGACAAACAATACAAAAGGAATATGTACTGCAGCAACAGAAAGCAATTAAAGAATGGAAGTGTTTCTTTAAGTGAGGAGAAAGGAGTTTTCTTTTTTCTAGATGAAGTTGAAAATACAAAACGTGAGCAAAATGCCAGCAAATCTCATTAACAGTTTTGACTCAATCACTAAGCAACACTTTGAATGATTCTACAGAAATATGAATTGCTATTGTCTAATGACTTTTAAATATGCTATGAATTTCATAAATGTTCACAAATGAAAATATGACAAATGCAAATGCTGTTAAGTGAATATCACATGATATGAAAAACTTATAAGAAGTTATAATTCAATCAGAATAGTGATGGCCTAAGAACAGACAGGTTGTATACTTAAGTACACATGGTAGCCTTTCAAACCATTAGAAAACTATCTGGCATACTTGGTTAACTGGCTAGAAAATGTTAGATTCATATCATATACCACACACCAGAAAATAATCCTGAATAAAAGACATTAATTTGGGTGTTAGAAGGTAGTTTCCATGTATGAGGCCCTGAGTTCAATTCTTAGCACCACAAAAATGAAAAAAATAAATCCCCACAAAACTGAAGACACTTAAACCAGAAAGGTCTTTCTTAAAAACTCTATCCCAGGGCTGGGGTTGTAACTCAGTGGTAGAGCGCTTGCCTAGCATGTGTGAGGCACTGGGTTCAAGTCTCAGCAACTCATAAATAAAATGAAGGTCCACTAAAACTTGAGAAAACTTGAGAGGCCCGCTAAAACTCATGAATAAAATGTAAAGGAAAGGGCTAGGGAGATAGCTCAGCTGGTAGAGTGCTTGCCTCGCAAGCACAAGGCCTTGAGTTCGATCCCCAGTACCACCAAAAAAAAAAAAAGTGAAGGCAAATACCAATTTGTAAAACACCAGATGCAAAGTTGTCTGCTATGTAAGAATTCTTTACATTCAATATGGGGGGAAAAATTTCCAATACCTAACAGAAAAACATAAAAGAACAAGAAATAGGGCAAAGGATGTAGCTCAGAAGTGCCCCATGCACAAGAGCTGGGCTGTGCCCCCATGCACACAGAAAAAACAAGATGAAAAAAAGGTTAAAAAAAAATTACTGCTACTCATCGTGAGTATTTATGGGCAGAAAAAATTTCCAATTTTGCCTATTAAAGCAGCAAGACACCAAATAAGTTTTTCCCTCATTTGTGCAATAAAAAATGTTATGAACAAAAAAATATTAAAGCAAAAGGAAAATAGGTTTTATTAATACGCTGGAAAGAACACTAAAAAGGTTACAAGAAAGGTGGATTTTTAGCACTACTGCTGCAGTGGTTGCATTGGAAACTATTGCTACTGCCTCTCCAGTTCACAGATCTCTGCTCTAGTCAAAGACTACTACACAATTTATCATTCCACCCTTTTTAAAAAGCTCATAACAAAAAATAAAGTTCAATTTAGCAATGTTTAAGAGAAATTATTTCTCAATGTATGATCTATGAATCTGAATCATTGCACATGGGGGTATTTATTGAAAATGCAAAGTGACACAACTCCTGCTGGATCAAACAAAGTTATCTCAAGGAAAAGTCAGGTGAGCTGGATCCAAGATGGCGGTCTAGAGGGAGGCTGCGTTCCTTGTCGCTCCACAACGCCAGATTCAAGCAGAGGATATCTGTTTCTCCATTGCTCACTGTCGGGTGTCTATCATCCGCCATTTGCCTGCCTCTTGCCTGTCCATCACCTGCCTTACCCCTATCCATCACCCAACGCTCGAGGTTCACCTCCCCATCGTCCCACAGCTGCCAGCAGACTGACTGCAGACAGCCAGTGGAGAACCAGCTGCCTGCTGCTGCTTGGAAGTTCACTGTCACAGTACCTGCAGGTTTGATTACACGTGGCTGCCGCCATTTTGAGACAACAGCCAGGCCCTGTAGGACCCCTGGCCAGACTGACTGAGTCCGGGCTCCAGGATCCCTCAGCCCGACCAATCACTCCCTGCCTCTGGGGCCCTCACATCAACTGACTGCTCCCTGCTGCCAGGACCCCCAGACCAACTGACTGCGCCCTATCACCGGGACCTCAGACCGACTGATTGCACCCGGCCTCCAGGGTCCCACAACCACACCAAACACACCGGACCTCCAGGACCCCTGCTGGACCAACTGCATCCTGTCTCCAGGACCTCCAGCTGACCACGTCCACCTCTGAGCTGCAGCTCCCCATTTGCCAACACATTTGGAAGCCAGAGCAGCCATCTTGGATAATCCTGGAAGCTGTAGCTCCCATCTTCGATCTTCGGGTGGGGCAAATCCCATCCTGAGACGCCTGCTGGAGGCTTGAAGCTCATTGTCAGGAACCTCTCATGCATCAGGCCACTGAACACTGGGAGGTTTCATTACAATATGACTATTATAGGGTAGATTTTCTTTTTTCTCCTTTTTAAAAAAAAAAATATTTAAGTTTTTATTTCTTTACATTTCTTGCTTTCTTTTCCTTCTGTTTACCTGTTCCCTCACAGTCGCTTTCTCCCTTATTTACATGATGTTATTGTCCCCATAGGGGCTATTTGGTCTAGGATTGCATAGTGTCTGATTTGGGTACTGCTAATATTGATCTCCCCTTAAAGAAAGGGTTTTGGAAACCTATAGGGCCACTATAAGCCTATAGGGGGAAATCTGCAATACCCCAGATCTGCAACACTAGAGGGGAAGATACATGAACAACATGAAAAAACAAGGGAAGAAAATGATCCAAACAAATCTAGATTCTATAGTAATAGAATCCAATGACAGTATGTTAGAAGAAATGTCAGAAAAGGACTTCAGATTATACATGATTAAGATGATTCCCGAAGCAAAGGATGAGATAAGAGAGCAAATGCAGGCAATGAATGATAATACCAATAAGCTGAAAGAGCACCTGCAGGAAGCAAAAGATCATTTCAACAAAGAGATAGAGATTCTCAAAAAAAAAAAAAAAAAAACAAACAAACAAACAAACGGAAATCCTTGAAATGAAGGAGACAATAAACCAAATAAAAAACTCAATGGAAAGCATCACCAACAGACTAGACCACTTGGAAGACAGAACCTCAGACAATGAAGACAAAATATTTAATCTTGAAAATAAAGTCGCCCAAACAGAGAAGATGGTAAGAAATCATGAACAGAATCTCCAAGAACTATGGGACATCATGAAAAGACCAAATTTAAGAATTATTGGGATTGAGGAAGGCACAGAGATACAAACCAAAGGAATGAACAACCTATTCAATGAAATAATATCAGAAAATTTCCCAAACCTGAAGAATGAAATGGAAAATCAAATACAAGAGGCTTACAGAACACCAAATGCACAGAATCACAACAGATCCACACCAAGGCACATTATAATGAAAAGGCCTAACATTCAAAATAAAGATAGGATTTTGAAGGTCGTGAGAGAAAAGTATCAGATTACATATAGGGGGAGACCAATATGGATAGCAGCAGACTTCTCAACCCAGACTCTAAAAGCTAGAAGGGCCTGGAACAACATATTTCAAGCTCTGAAAGAATATGGTTGCCAACCAAGAATCCTATACCCAGCAAAACTAACCTTCAGATTTGAAGATGAAATAAAATCCTTCCATGGTAAACAAAAGTTAAAAGAATTTACAAATAGAAAGCCTGCACTACAGAATGTTCTCAACAAAATATTCCATGAGGAGGAAATGAAAAACAACAATGGAGGTCAGCAAAGGGAGGAACTACCTTAGAGAAAAACCACTCAAAGAAGAAACCAAGCCAACTTAAAAACCAAAAATAAGCCAAATGACTGGGAATACAAATCATTTCTCAATAATAACCCTGAACGTTAATGGCCTAAACTCCTCAATCAAAAGACAGACTGGCAGAATGGATTAAAAAGAAAGACCCAACAATATGCTGCCTGCAAGAGACTCATCTCATAGAAAAAGACATCCACAGACTAAAGGTGAAAGGATGTGAAAAAACCTATCACGCACATGGACTCAGTAAAAAAGCGGGGGTTTCCATCCTTATATCAGATAAAGTGGACTTCAAGCCAAAGTTAGTCAGAAGGGATAAAGAAGGACATTTCATACTGCTTAAGGGAACCATAAATCAGGAAGACATAACGATAGTAAATATTTATGCCCCAAACAATGGTGCATCCCTGTACATCAAACAAATCCTTCTCAATTTCAAGAATCACATAGACCACAACACAGTAATTCTGAGCAACTTTAACGCACCGCTGTCATCACTTGATAGATCTTCCAAACAAAATCCAACCAAAGAAACCATAGAACTCAATAACACAATCAATAACCTAGACTTAATAGACATATATAGAATATTCCATCCATCAACGAGCGGATACACTTTCTTCTCAGCAGCACATGGAACCTTCTCAAAAATAGACCATATGTTATGCCACAAAGCAGCCCTTAGGAAATGCAAAAAAATAGAGATACTGCCTTGTGTTCTATCAGATCATAATGGACTGAGAGTAGAAATCAATGACAAAGTAAAAAAAAGGAAATTACTCCAACACTTGGAGACTAAATAATATGCTATTGAATGAAACATGGATAACAAAAAACATCAGGGAGGAGATTAAAAAATTCTTAGAGGTCAATGAGAATGATGATACAACATATCAAAATCTCTGGGACACTATGAAAGCAGTACTAAGAGGAAAATTCATTGCATGGAGCGCATTCCAGAAAAGAATGAAAAGTAAACAATTAAATGACCTAACATTACAGCTCAAAGCCCTAGAAAAAGAAGAACAGAATAACAGCAAAAGTAGTAGAAGACAGGAAATAATTAAAATCAGAGCTGAAATCAATGAAACTGAAACAAAAGAAACTATTAAAAAAATTGACATAACAAAAAGTTGGTTCTTTGAGAAAGTAAACAAAATAGATAAACCCTTAGCCACACTAACAAAGAGAAGGAGAGAGAAGACTCAAATTACTAAAATACATAAAAAGGAAATATCACAACAGACACCACTGAGATAGAGAACATAATGAGAAGCTACTTTGAAAATGTGTATTTCAACAAAATAGAAAGTACCAAAGACATTGACAAATTTCTAGAGACATATGCTCCTCCCAAACTGAACCAGGAGAACACACACGATTTAAACAGATCAATATCAAGCAACGAAATAGAAGAAGCCATTAAAAATCTACCATCCAAGAAAAGCCCAGGACCAGAGGGATTCTCAGCCGAGTTCTACAAGACCTTCAAAGAAGAACTCATTCCAATACTTCTCAAAGTATTCCAGGAAATAGAAAAGGAGGGTACCCTACCGAACTCATTCTATGAAGCTAATATCACCCTCATACCCAAACCAGGAAAAGACACATCAAGGAAAGAAAATTTTAGACCAATATCCTTGATGAATATAGATGCAAAGATCCTTAACAAAATATTGGTAAACCGTATCCAAAAACATATTAAGAAAATTGTGCACCACGATCAAGTGGGGTTCATTCCTGGAATGCAAGGATGGTTTAACATCCGTAAATCAATAAACGTAATCCATCATGTCAATAGACTTAAGGATAAGAATCATATGGTTATTTCAATTGATGCAGAAAAAGCATTTGACAATATACAACACCCCTTAATGCTCAAAACACTAGAAAAAATAGGGATAGTAGGAACATACCTGAACATTGTAAAGACTACTTATGCTAAGCCCATGGCCAACATCATTCTTAATGGAGAAAAACTGCAAGCATTCCCTTTAAAAAACAGGAACAAGACAGGGATGTCCTCTTTCACCACTTCTATTCAACATTGTCCTCGAAACTCTAGCCAGAGTAATTAGGCAGACTAAAGAAATAAAGGATTACGAATAGGAAAAGAGGAACTTAAGCTGTCACTATTTGCGGATGACATGATTCTATATTTAGAGGATCCAAAAACCTCCTCCAGAAAACTTCTAGACCTCATCAGTGAATTCAGCAAAATAGCAGGCTATAAAATCAACACGCATAAATCTACAGCATTTTTATATGCAAGTGATGAAACAGCTGAAAGGGAAATGAGGAAAACAACTCCATTTGCAATAGCCTCAAAAAAAAAAAAAAAAATACTTGGGTATCAATCCAACCAAAGAGGTAAAAGATCTCTACAATCAAAACTACAAAACACTGAAGAAAGAAATTAAGGAAGACCTTAGAAGATGGAAAGATCTCCCATGTTCTTGGATAGGCAGAATTAATATTGTCAAAATGGCCATACTACCAAAAGTGCTATACAGATTCAATGCAATTCCAATTAAAATCCCAATGACGACGTACCTCACAGAAATAGAGCAAGCAATCATGAAATTCATCTGGAAGAATAAGAAACCCAGAATAGCTAAAGCAATCCTTAGCAGGAAAAATGAAACAGGGGGTATCGCAATACCAGAACTTCAACTATACTACAAAGCAATAGTAACAAAAACGGCATGGTATTGGCACCAAAATAGACAGGTAGAGCAATGGTACAGAATAGAGGACACGGACACAAACCCAAATAAATACAATTTTCTAATACTAGACAAAGGTGCCAAAAATATGCAATGGAGAAAAGATAGCCTCTTCAACAAATGGTGCTGGGAAAACTGGAAATCCATATGCAACAGAATGAAACTAAACCCCTATCTCTCACCCTGCACAAAAATCAACTCACAATGATCAAAGACCTTGAAATCAGACCAGAGACCCTGCATCTTATAGAAGAAAAAGTAGGTCCAAATCTTCACCTTGTTGGCTTAGGATCAGACTTCCTTAACAGGACTCCCATAGCATAAGAAATAAAAGCAAGAATCAGTAACTGGGATAGATTCAAACTAAATGGCTTTCTCTCAGCAAAGGAAACTATCAGCAATGCGAAGAAAGAGCCTACAGAGTGGGAGAATATCTTTGCCACTCATACTTCAGATAGAGCACTAATTTCCAGAATATATAAAGAACTCAAAAAACTCTACACCAAGAATACAAATAACCCAATCAACAAATGGGCTAAGGAAATGAACAGACACTTCACAGAAGAAGATCTACAAGCAATCAACAGATATATGAAAAAATGTTCAACATCTTTAGTAATAAGAGAAATGCAAATCAAAACTACACTAAGATTCCATCTCACCCCAATTAGAATGGCGATTATCAAGAACACAAGCAACAATAGGTGTTGGCGAGGATGTGGGGAAAAAGGTACACTCACACATTGCTGGTAGGACTGCAAATTAGTGCAGCCACTCTGAAAAGCAGTGTGGAGATTCCTTAGAAAACTTGGAATGGACCTACCATTTGACCCAGCTATCCCACTCCTCGGCCTATACCCAAAGGACTTAAAATCAGCACACTACAGAGATACAGCCACATCAATGTTCATAGCGGCTCAATTCACAATAGCCAGACTATGGAACCAACCTAGAAGCCCTTCAATTGATGAATGGATAAGAAACTGTGGTATATATATATATATATATATATATATATATATATATACACAATGGAATATTACTCAGCTATAAAGAATAATAAAATTATGGCATTTGCAGGCAAATGGTTGAAATTGGAGAATATCATGTTAAGTGAGATAAGCCAATCTCAAAAATCCAAAGAGGAATGATCTCACTGATAAGCAGATGATGACTCTTAATGGGGGGTGGGAGTGGGACAAGAATAGAGGAAGGAGGGACTGTATAGAGGGAAAAGAGAGGTGGGAGGGGTGGGGGGGAGGAAAAAAATAATGGAATGAATCAAACATTACTTTATGTAAATTTATGAATATGCAAATGGTATGCTGTTACTCCATGGACAAACAGAAACTACATGTATCCCATTTGTTTACAATAAAAATAAATTTAAAAAAAAGAAAAAGTCAGGTGATATGGCAGAAACCTATAATCCTAGTGACTTGGAGGCTGCGGCACAAGGATCACTAGTTCAAGGCCAGTCTTGGCAACTTAGTGAGACCCTATCTCAAAATTTTAAAAAATAATAAATACAAAGGGCCAGAAATGTAGTTCAGTGATACAGCAACCTGGGTTTCAATTCCCAGTACTGCAAAAAATTAAAAAGAACTGAGGAGGCCCAGTGAGCTGCATTTTTAACAAGCTTCCTGCAGCATGGATCACAAGGCAGTATTAAGAGGACTCAAACCCTGAAAGAGGAAGGCAGGAAGAAGGCAGGAAGGTAGGAAGGTCGGGAAGGAAAAGAAAGAAACCTCTTCTAGTTTAATATTCTATGATGTTTGGGGTCCTTTTTCTAACTATCCCTGCCTCCATCCTTGTATCTTGTTCTGAATTCAAAACAGGCACAGCCCTTAATAATTCCATTAGCTTCTGAACTGGCATAATTTTAAAGTGGTGAAAGTTTCATTCTAAGAGGAAAAGGTTTACCGAGAACAGGTCTATCATCTCCTTTCCGCAGAAAAGTTCCAAGCATCCAACTGATTCCTTTTGAGACAGACCAAACTCTTAAAACAGCACTAGCCTAGTATGAGCTCCTTAAAGAACTTTATTTTCCATAAAATTCTTTCTTCAAGGTGAACTGTATCAATCTTATCTTTGTAAAGTTGCTGTTTCATAAAGGATTTTAGCCAATTACTTATTATCTAAACTTCATCTGGTTTCCATGTAAAGTTCTTCAACCTAGAATCTATTAAAACTAAAAAAATAACCTATTAATAGATCCAGGACCGAGACATCCAGCTAACTTATCTTCTGGAAATATTAGAAAGAAAAGGACAGAAAAAAAAAAAAAAAAAAAGAAAAGAAGGAAGGAAGGGAAGAAGGAAAGAAGCATAGAGAAACAAAGTGAGCCAATGGGCAGGTGGGCAACGAGTGTGTGAGTGTCACAGAATGAAACACAGGGAAACAATTCAATCCCTGATGAATCTCCCCAGGGATTTTTTTTTATTGGTGCATTATTCTATTTAAATAGTAATGATCAGTTTAAAATTGTCATAATACAGTACAAATATTATTTACTTCGATGAAATAAAATTACGTGGCTCTATTTATAAGATTTATAAATTATCAACTAAATAAGCACACTATCAAACTTGTACCTTCCTCTGTATTCCACCTCTTCTGCCAGCAGAAAAAGCCTAACCACCAATCAGTCTCATTCAGATGCCCAACAATAACCAGGACTTGCTATCTCAATATATACAATTATAATGCATTAATAAGCTCTGAAAATCCTCTGAATAAACATAAAATTTGAAACATAATCATCAACAGAGATATAAGGTACTAATTTCTTTACATATTGTCACTAAATGAATGTGCCAGAAAACACTGGGCACATCACCAATAATTACATGATTATCATGTTGAGAGTAGTGTGGGGAGGTGGGGAATTCAAATTCTATTCCTAATACATCTGTTGAGAGACAACTAAGATCAAAATTTCCTTCCTTTTCCTCCTATTGGTTTGCTACATAAACTTCCCTCTTATTTCTTTACCTGTCAGATTTTTTAGAAAGCATTATCTATAAAATTTTCCATTAGCAGTGTATAAGAGCACCCTTTTCTCTTCCATCAAGATTAAAACTTCATAACTGTCACCAATCAAATAAGCAGTACTTTTTTGCCCTTTATTTTTAGGATTTGTTCTTCCACTACTTGGTTCATATCCTTTGCCCATTATTCAGCTGGAATATGTTTGTGTATCAGAACATGAATAACTCTTTGTCCTTTGCTTGGGTTTTCTCAGAAATCTCTTGCTTGTCTACTGATTTAATGTTATCTTTTGTTACATAAATTTTTGTCAGAATTTTTATACAACCTAATGTTTGTTTCTTACACTTTAGAATGGGGTCAATAAATAAATGTAAGTGTTTTTTGTTTGTTTGTTTGGTACTGGGGATTAACTGAACCACTGAGCCACATCCCCACCCTTTTTTTGTATTTAGAGACAAGGTCTCACTGAATTTCTTAGGGCCTCACTAAGCTGTTTATGCTGCTTTGAACTCACAATCCTCCTGCCTCAGCCTCAGGAGCGACTGGGATTACAGGAGCCTGGCATAAATACAGTTTTATTGAAACACAGCTTGCCCATTCATTCATGCAGGAGAGTTGAGTGACTGCAAAAGAAACTGACACAAAAACCCTAAAATATGCAACATACAACCTTTTATACAAAAATGTGGCAGCTTTTGCTCTAGACTGATGAAAATGGAAAATATTTCACAATTATCCCCAACAGTATTTAAACTCCAAAATGATTTTTGTTTATTTGTTGCTAGAAAAGTTATCTAGAAGTATATTCTAAACTTTCAGAATTAACAAGTTCTCCTTGCTTTCATACTCTGAATATGAAATACAGGTAAGTATTAGTGATATTTGAATTAGTGCTTTCAATATAAAATTTCTTTCTTAGCAATGTACAATTTTATTGCCTTATTTGGAAAATAAGTATGAATTAATGCATTTAAGTTTTATGGCTTAAAATCATCCCACTAATAAGGATATATCTTATGGGGAAAGACTGGGTTCATTTTGATATTAAAAGTCAATAATTTAGCAGGGAATGGTGGCATGTACCAATAATCCCAGCACTCCGGAGGATGGCAACTTTGAGGTTAGTATGGGCAACATGACCAGACCCCCTCAAAATAATTAGGGTGGGGGGAGGCACGGCTCACTGTTTATAGAGTGCCTCATGTGCTAGACCCTAGGTTCAATCCCTGATACGAGGTTTGGAGGGTAGGGTGTCAGTAATGTAAGAGACTTCATACATAGGACCTAAAACACGCAGGACATTAATCTACTTTTAGTTGACAAGCTTGATCAAGGTGGTTAAATATTTTCAGTCTAAAGCAATAGAGCAGGAGGAAATACATTACCCCCACTAAACAATGATCCCTAATACCATACAACTTTACATTCTGGGCTTGGTTTGTCTACAATAAACACAAGATACTCACGTTAAAACAGGTTCATTTCAGAATTCTGTATTATTTGTAACACATATCATCTGGGGCATTTTTGTTGTTCCTTTACTTCCAAGCAGAACTTTACAACATACTATATCACTACTACATGTTTTACTCCGTTTGTGAAGAAACACTTTTGGGGGCTGGGGAGATAGCTCAGTCAGTAGAGTGCTTGCCTTGCAAGCACAAGGCCCTGGGTTTGATCCCCAGCACCACAAAAAAAAAAAAAAAAGAAAAAAGAAAAAGAAAAAGAAAGAAACACTTTTGTTTTCTTTAAGGCGATGCCGGGACCAAATTCAGGGTATTGAGCATGCTATTTTGGTGGTAGAACCACCAAAGATACACTCCCAGCCCCCCACCCCCCCAATGCCTTTTTAAAACTCAAAATATAATGTGTAAACCTTTCAACTGGTTTTCATAATAAAATATGTGGGGAAATAGTCCAGAATCATAGGAGAAAATCTCATTAACAGTTCAACCTCACTCCAATTACTCCACCACATAAACTTTGTCCTTTTAAAAATTACAGTGAGCAGCATCCGTCTTTCAAATTCAAGGTCAATAAACACTGGTTAACATTCTTCATACGGCATGTCCTTAGGTCTTAGAACATTGTTCCATTGGCCTTTTTAGATACTTTGGAACACTTGCATAACTCCAAATAAAAAGCGGCAATATTCACTTTAAAGTACTTTAGAGTCTGACTAAATTTAAAATCTTTTTAAAGACTCTATACCACTTAGATATTTTTATTGATCATCATCAGTGTGACATCAAGAGAAAAGACACTATGAAAGCTAAAATGTATCCAAAAAGATGTCTTAGAAAAGAAGGAACTCCTACTTACTAATATCTATAATAATTTATCATTTGGAGAAGAGACAGGATAGTAATGAAAAAAAAAAACACAAGAAATGGGGGAGGGGTGTGTATGATGAATAAATGAATGAATGAATGAATGAATCTATTTCCAGATTCTTGATGACTGTGTATGGAAAAAAATTGTAATAAAAAAGGAATCTCATGTGACTGCATACATACTAAAAGAGTATATGTGTGAAAGTACAGGGTGATTAGCATCCTAACAAGCTGCACTTTAAAATAAAAGTTGAAATAGATGAAAGGCGGCCCCTTTAACATTTGCTCCTGGAGTCCAGCAACTCTCAGCAGTTGGCTGGAGACTAAGCTGGATGATCCTGTGGTGCTCCAACAAAGGGACGAAACAAACTGGAGTCCCCAGGGCCCCCCTCCCGACAACGCGTGAAACAACTTGATAAATGATTGCTCTGTCAGAGGACCAAGAGATGGAAACGTCTGGGAGCAGAAGGGGAAAGTATCTAATTTAGGAGGCCAAAGGGGGAAGGGGGAGACAGAGTAAAGCAGAATGGCAAGAGTACTACCACCTTGTAACACAAAACAGTTCACCAGAGTTGACCAGAGAACCCAGAAGCAAACACCACAAAATCCCACAATACCTCTAGGATTGAGGCCATTAGAGTGTAACCAGAGACTTGGCAATTTAGTTCCTCCCCAGTCACTTGGATTTTTTTTTTTTTTTTTTTTGGGGGGGGGACATTTCCACCTACCATAAAACATCCTCTAAGCCTCAAGTCCAAGCTCAACAAAGCACTGCTCTTGTGTCACTTCATTTGGGGATGACAAGAAATAAACTCCTCTCCCTAGCCCCAGCCCACATATGATGACTGCTGATTCAGAACTGAGACCCAGAAGCACAAGAGTCCAGAGTTTACTCAATTTAAGGAAAACATCAATTAAACGCAAACAAAAACAAGAGGAATTCACATCTGGGGCCAATACTTCACTTCTCCTTCCCTTTTTGCAGAGTGTGTGCAACAGCTATTTATACAACCTCTTCCTGGAGGAGGACTGATACACTGGTCCCATGGGACCTCCCTGTTTGGGGGAAATGCACTGGTGACAAACTCAATCAACATTGCAAAGGCATTTCAGAAATCGACACACAAAACATCTCTGCCCAAGAAAAGGTTGTCAGAACTGGTAGTGATGCACATACCACCTTTGCAAAATCAGTTACCCAAAGAGTAGTTAATTAACTCAAAAGGGACATACTTGTAAGCTTAGACATCTGATGAACCATGAGAAAAACCATTATCTAAGATTGAATCTGAGGGTTCTGCAAATGTTAGTTCAATTTTTCTTGAGGGTAAATACCTAAAGTTTATTCTAAGAAAAATATATTTATGACCAATCCATAGTTTTATTCAACTAAAAAAAAAAATGTGTATCTCATTAATAGCTTCATTTGCTAATTCCCTAGACACTTTCCCTGTCAGAACACCAGAGCTTTAAAGGGGTACTGGGACTTCTGAAAATGAGGGATGAAAAGAGGCACTGCACCATGAATCTCACTTTGAGACAAACTTACTCTAATCAACAATTCACAAAAGTATGTCTTGCAATTATACAACCCTGTCTCCAAATCCTACCTTATGAGATTATCTTTTTGCTGCAGTCTGAATCTCACAGAATCTCAATTTGAAAAAATTCACTGGATCAATTAGTCCAAGTTTTATCTGATGTGTAAGAGACTGAAACTGGTAGCATGAAGAAATAAGTTTTGGTTTGCAATTTTATCTTTGTTGTTTTAAACTGGTTGTCCAACATTTAAAAACCACTGGGAGAGTTTATATAAAAATCTGGATATATCCCTTTTCTTGAAATATCAGAAGGTTTAACTCTGATTCATCCTTCATCATTCAACTGGGCTATGGGTGGCTCCTCCCCTTTAAACTGAACATGAACCCTCCAGTTCTCCAGTAGCACATGAAGCCCACCTCATTAGGTTACCTGGCTGGCTTTTCAGGTGAGTTCTGACATCACAACTACAATAAGTGGCCAGTTAGCTCAGTGTGTCTTTTTCTAAGTTTTACATTCATGATCCTTTCTTTCCGTCAGTCCCAGATAATGCTGGTCTTCGCCTAAACAAGTTCCACTGAACTGACACTGTCCTTTCACCTGTTAACACCTGGGATTTAACACAATACCCCAGTCAATTAAGAAGGCAGGACATGCTGGGAATGATGGTGGACACCTGTAATCCCAGCTGAGGCAGGATTGCGAGTTCGAAGTCAGTGTCAGCAATTTAGTGAGGTTCTAAGTAACTTAGCAATACTCTGTCTCTAATAAAATATAAAAAAGGGATGAGTAGCTCAGTGGTTAGGCAGCCCTGGGTTCAATCCCTGGTACCAAAAAAAAAGAGTGTGCGTGTTTGGGGGTGGTGGTGCGAGTAGGCCCACAGGACTCACGCGGTCTTTATTCTAAAGGTAATTCATCTCCCCAAATGGCTATCTTAGAAACTGCTAAAGAACATACACATAAGCAGAACATGAACAGGACAGGAAGTCCCATCTACACCAGAGTCTGAAACAGGAGGATTGAGTGAGCCTAGCATTCATTGGGAGGCCAGCATGGGCAACATAAGGAGACCTGCCTTAAAAAAAAAAAAAAAAAAAAAACAACTAAATCAGACATAGTGGCACATGCCTGTAATCCCTGCAACTCATGAGGCTAAGGAAGGAGGACCACCAAGTCTGAGGCCAGCCTGGGCAACTTAGTGAAAGACTATCTCAAAAGAAAAAAAAATAAATAAATAGAGTCAGGAACCTATTTCAGTGATAGAGTGTCCCTGGGTTCAACTCCAGTACTGCAAATAAGAAGTCAGGAACCTAAATAGTACCAACTTGGTGGGATTTCTATAAGGTTGAGGTGAATTTATCCTAGTGGGTTGATGTTCACAAAGCAAAATCAGACTTATGTCTGACCCTGAAAATTTCTATTGCCATTTTTTTGTGGCAGTGTGTCCCAAAGTATGATACTTGGGCTTCCTGCACCAGAATTACCAGAACCGGGCTTCAGGAATTGCATTGCAAACAAATAAGCTAGCAGCTTTAAAACACTAAAATTCATAAAATAATTCTACTACAGCTCCCTCAAAGGGTGGGTTGACTAGTGTTACACAGTACTCCTGGATCCTTCCCTGTCTCTCTCAAGCTAACATATGGTCACTATCCTACTATCTTGCACTCTCTCTCACTTTGAACATACCCCACCCCGCCAAAAAAAAAAAAAAAAAAAAAAAAAGCAATAATCAAATAATCTTTGGTTGGTTGTTCATGAGACTTCTCCCATGAGAAGCAAACAGACTTTTCATTTTATTTTTCCCTTCTGCAGAGTAGGGTGCTTGGCCTAGCAGTCACTCGTTTATTCAATGAATTAAGTTACTATACCTCTGTGCTTAATTTTAAAGGCTGGAGAACAAGCTCTTATTAAATGATCTCTAATGACCTAAGTTTAAAATTATTTCTCAACCTATTTTTCATTATCACCCCCTTGTGCAAACTTCTTAGGTTTTCTACCATTTGTCCCAAATCATGAAATTTCAGTAACACAGATACAGTTTATGTACTGCAGCCCATCAGAGGACCACAAATCAATGTTAACAGCTAAGATCATTTCACCAACTCCTCCTCCAAAAGACTCAATTGTCACCCCTTTGGGGGCAATACCATTACTGAGGATGTATTTGGATACAATAATTGCATTGATCAAGGGGGAGGCTGTCACTCTTAACAGTTAACAGTTCATTTTAACTTTGACCAAACAAACACATGATTTGAGTTGACATATACTACTAACAAAGTTGAAAATACTTTCATGGGTTCTACACTTAAATTTCCCCCAAGCTGGGTACTATACTAACAGCACTCTAACATCTATGAACTATTTTTTTTTTTTTTGGGGGGGGGGGGTTTGCTGGGAATCGAACCCAGGGCCTTATGCTTGCAAGACAAGCACTTTACCAACTGAGCTATCTCCCCAGCCCTCTATGAACTATTTTAGAGACTGTACATATGAGCAATGTTTTTAGGGCTAGGGTATGTGCAGCTCAGTAGTAGCATGCCCAGAGGCCTTGGGTTTGATTCCCAATACCAAGGGGGACAAAGGGAGGTGTGCAGGAGGATTTCCCAAAGATATTTTTGAGACACAGCAATACTGGACTTTCACACACATAATGACTCAAACCAGTAAGTAATATGAGTTCAAAGATTTACCCTCCAGTTTGCCAAGAATCTAAGTATTCCACCCAAGTCAATGAAGCATACAGGCAATAAAAAAATTCCAGGGAAAACACTGGGCAGTGTGTGCCACATCGAAGGATATCACTAAAACATCCAACTGTCATTAAGGCTAACATGGAAAAGTTTATGAATAATTTATAGTATAAAAAACAGATTAAGTACACTGTTGGTGGGAATGTAAAACTCTGGTAAAGTCTGGTCACTCCTCCAAAGGTTAAACAGAGTTCATTATATGACCCAGAAATTCACTCCTATATATAGATACACAGATACATTTAAGAGAAATGAAAACCTATGCCCACACAAAAAATGGTATAGGAATATTCACAGCAGCATTGTGCATAATAATCCCAAAGTAGAAACAACTCAAATAGCTATTGACTAATGAACAGATAAACAAAATGTGGTTTATCCATACAGTGGAATATATTTGGCAATAAAGGCATGAAGAAGTACTAATGCCTATTACAACATGGATGGACATTTGAAACATTCTACAAAGTGAAAGGTGGTGAAGGACCACATTTGTATGGTTCCATTTATAGGAAATATCCAAGAAGATAAATCCATAGAGACAAAAAGTAGATAAGTGGTTTCCAGAAAACTCGGTGTGTGGGTCTGTCTGTGTGTATAGCATCACTGGTAAAAGTTTTGGGTTTCTTGGTGAAAATGTCCTAAAATTGGCTGTAGTAATGGTTACACACCTCTTCAAGTACACTAACACCACTGAATTGTACACTTTTTAAATTAGAGCTTTATAGTTAGAAGTAGTAGTTGGGTTCATCCCCAAATTGTAGACTTTAAATGAACTGGATGGTTTGCAAGTATCGTGGTAAACAGACACTCCTTAGAGAGAGAGAAAACAAAAACAAAAAAACTATGAGATATCAGACAATTTGATCAAATTTAAAATTAGCACCAGTAAGAATTACTGGTTTTAATTCAGGGTTTGTTTTGTTGTTGTTTTTGTTTTAAATCTTTTTTTTTTTTTAATTTTATATTTATTTTTATTGTTTTAAATCTTAAGTAATGTTCTAATGACACCAATCAAAATGTAAATAGAGTTTATGCTCATGTTGTAATTTACTGAATTTGGGCCAAACAATGGCATACAAAAGCAAAGTACTGATGTCAATTATTCACAACACACATATGAATAATTTCATGCTACAATGTCCCAAATAGAATGGACTACCTCTAGAGATGAAGTTGTTAAGCAAAAGATAGGATGTTTTGGAGGATATGCTAAACTACAAATTTACTGAGAACAAGACACATGCCTGTATAATAATTTCTGGGTCAGGCACTATGATTGATACTTTACATATATACTATTTGTAATAATCTTAACAACCTTGAAATGCACATAGTAATGTCTTCATTTGAAGTAGCTCAAACCGAATATCCAAGACCAGAAGAGAAGAATTAAATTAATTAAGCTTCACTTCTTGGTCTGTGAAAGAAATAATGATCCAATTACACCAGAGTTATTTGTAAGAACTAAAAGAAATAAGACACATTATGTGCCTGATTAAAGAGATATTCAAGTTTCAGTTTCTTTCACCCAGCTCAAAAAAACAAAACAAAACAGATGCAGCATTCAGGAAGCTAGCAAAATGTGTATGGATGACCAGAGTAATGATCAATATTTTAAAATCACAAATACTGTCAAGCTCACCAGGGTTCACTTTAACTTGTGAACACTTAATCAGTGTGTGCAACAAAGTATGGAAACAATTCACAAACAGGTTATTTTAATGCTCAAATAAAACCAACAGTTAATATGGCATGTATTTAATGGCCTGTACTACTGTAATTATGCTAAATAATTAAACAAATAGCAGGCAGTGATTGACTATAACTATTATGACTTATGAGGCCAGAGTATTGTTCCAGGGTCATTTGAGAGTCTAACAGTGAGATGTTTTTTAAAGTCCAAAGACACTGTGACTACAATGCACAGGGATGATGCAACTTTCTCTTCTCCCCACTGTTATTTTCCAAGAAGCTTTGCTTACATGTGGAGAACAAGTCAGGATGAACAAAGTATAATTTAGGTTAGGGTGGAACTCATTGTTCCCCAATGTTCAAATCTGACACAGCAGCCTAGCTCAGAGAAAAAGCTGGCAGGAGGGGAGAGGTAATCAATCACTGAGAGATAGGAGCAATGGAGTATATGCTGGGAGTGGAGGTGGGAGAGGGTTAGAGATAATTGAGTGTGATGAACTACAAGGACTGATGGAGGATAAATTGGCTGATAGACCACTGTAAAGAATTAGGGGATAAATAAGTGTGCCAGATGGAAGCATGGCCAAAGGACATGTGGGAAGAGAGAGAGGGCCAGAGTGCAGAAAAAAGTAGGACCACTTCTGTAGATGCACACTTGAAATGTTTCTCAGAAACATTCACCTGTGTTCACCATTTTACTAAACAAAAGCTTGGGTTATGCACATGTATCCTATAGGAACACAATGAGAAGTGTAACCAGTTTAGCCTATGCAAGATACAATGCAGATAAAATGGCAACAAACAGAAGTAGTCCAGAAGCCAAGCTTTGTTGTGCTCATTAGAAATGTAATAAAAAGCCTGTGATAAATTATGCTACTGAATGTCCCATAGAGGAAATGAACAGTCCCTTACACTGCTGGTAGGAGTACAAACTGGTTTAACCTCTCTGCATAGCAATATGGCAATATTCTCCATCTTTTGCCATAAGAGATTCATCTCTTCAGGAGAAAGTCCTTCCCTCCTAATGACTACAGAACCATGGTAGCTCTTCCTTCTGCCGACCATACCACTTCTTAATTTCCACTGGCCAACCATTCATGAAAATGTTCTTTGAGGCTCACATAATCCAGCTCTACTACTCTGTCTTTCCCATTTGTCATCAACCTTTCAACCTGTTGTCTCCTCCTCCCCATCCCAGCACAAACCTAGATGATTTTGAAGTCCTTACTTACAGCTGCTTTTAATCTTCAATAAGGCTTGTCCACCAAACTTCAGTAGCTCCAGTATCATAAATGTACTCTGCATTACCCCATTATCCAGAGATGCTTGCCCTTGGAAGATATTATGTTCCACCCTCAAATCCTTACCTCCTGCATCACATGTCACTCATATCCAAAACTCCTAGTCTAATGATACTGGGATCTTGGTCCTTGTAATTCTACCTTGTATTTACTAAGCACCTCCTACCAGTCAGTGCGCATTTCTCTCCTTACACATCCTAAATCAGCCACCTGCTGCTATGATCAATCACTTTACTCTATAACTTTAGATTATTCTCTAATCCCTCTTTCACACCTCCATTCAGAACAATTATTATATATCTCACATGCAGTTACCTGAACACTAGAAAACCAAAACCCAACAGACTCACATGTGTACCAATGCAAACTATCTCCATCATTAACCAAAGCACCACAACCCACTGTCCCTTCTCCTATTTTACTGGTGATTCCAAACATATCTACCACCACCTTCCTTCCTCCCCCCGCCCCTCCCCCCCTCTCTCTACTGGGGATTGAACCCAGGGGTATTCTACCACTGAGCTACAACAGCCTTTTAAATTTTTAATCTTGAGACAGGGCTCCACCAAGTTGTTGAGGCTGGCCTTGAACTTGTGATCCCCCCTGCCTCAGTCACCTGAGTAGTGGGAAATACAGATGTGCACCACTGACAATGTGTTCTCAAACACATTTCCCTACCATGTCTATTCTCATGGCTCAGCCTCTTTTAAATATACATGCACATGCTGATTAAACACCTCCAATTCAATCGTTCTTATCTAGGGAAAAAAAAACAGTTTTTTGTTGTTGTTGTTGCTGTTTTTTGTGGTGCCAGGGATTTGAACCCAGGGCCTATGTGCTTACAAGGCAAGCACTCTACCAACTGAGCTATATCCCCAGCCCTGAAAAAAACAGTATTTTAAAAAGTGACAAAGGGAGAAATAATCATGCATATATCTTGTCTTATACAAACTGTATCTAGGATAATCAAATATTTAATAGTTTCTCTTTTTTTAATTTTATCTCTAAAGAGACAGAGTCTCACTATGTTGCCCAAACTGTCAGCCTCCTGAGTATGTGGCAGAAGTTTCTCTTTAAAAACATATCCTGGCTACCTCTGAAGAAGTAATGACAATTAAAATATCAGTACTAAACAATATCTTAAACAGTATTGGATCTGAGCAATGATCATCAGTGGCTGCTAATACCGCAGAGCACCAACAGGCATTAAATGTACTACTTCCACCACCAAATTTGAAGAATCAAGTAAATCTGAATTTGATCAAACTTAACAACCATTTCTAGATCATACAGAGGACAGAAGAACATGTTAAACTGGTCCTGTGGCTCAGTGTTTAAGCACCCCTGGGTTCAATCCCTGGTACCAAAAACAAAACAACAACAACAACAAAACCTTCAAGTCTCTGTGCAGTTCCTGAAAAAGCTCCGTCACCTGATGGAATTAAAATCAGCAACTTCCAAACTAGGAAGCTCTAAAGACAAAAAGTAGTCTGCTTTTTTCAATAAACAAAATGCAAGAAAAGGGGGAAAGATTTGAAAAGATTTTAAAGATGGAACTTTTTGCAGTGTATGGACTTTATTTGAATGAAGCTTCAAATTGTAAAAAGGGGTAGACCAAAAGGGGAAACAGCTCTGATGACATTGCAGTGCTATGGATGGAACCCAGGGCTTCACACATGCTAGGCAAGTGCCCTACCACTAAGCCAATCCCCAGTTCTGTTTTTGTTTTGTTTTTTTAAGAAGTAATATCTTTTGGATAGACCAAAAGGGATGTATTTATGGATGAAATAGGATGTCTGGAATTTGCTTCAAATAATCTAGGTGGGAAAACAGATCAAACAAGACTGGCTTCCAGTTACATGAAGCTACAAGAAGGTACCTGAGAGTTTATTTAATCTCTCAGAACTTGCTGTATGGTTGCAAAGAGAATCCCTCCCTGTATCAGCCCCCAAAGCAGAATCTGGGATGCAGTTCAGATTTTTTTCCCTCACCCCCTCTTTGAACTATTAAGTTCTGTAGATCTTTTCTCTTTCTCTATAACATGTCTTCCATGGCTTCCTATTCTTTATTCCCATCATCTCTACTTCAGCTCAAAATGTCACCATTTCTTATTTAATTATGTTAACTTCCTAATGGTCTTTCTACTTCTCCAATTTCTCCCGATGCTAGAGAACAACAGTTAAAAACAAAGAAAAACAAGACTACTACTTCAAAACCTTGAAGTCTCAGATGGTCTATTCCAGGCATGGTAACACACTCCTATAACCCCAATAACTCACCAGGCTGAAGCAGGAGGATCACAAATCCAAGGGCAGAGACCCTGTCTCAAAAAACAAAAAGGACTGGGGGTGTGGCTCAGTGGTTAAGCATTCCAGGTATTTAAAAAACAAACAAAAAAAAAAACCCTTCAGGTCTCTGAGGGGTTCCTAGGAAAGTTGGTTTTTGTTTTTTTTTGTTTTTTGTTTTTTTTTTTTAAGATACTAGGAAAGGGCTTTGCCACCTGGGGAAACTAAGCTATTCTGCATCTCAAGGTATTTGCTCCAGTGTATCCTGCATAGTCATATTCTATCAGAGCCCACATATTGATGTAGTTGCCTTTATCTTATTTGACTCCCTATACTTGGCACCTAAAACCTGGTATGTTTCAGGCCCTCAATAAATATTTACTGGGCTGGGGCTGTAGCTCAGTGGTAGAGCACTTGCCTGGCATGTGGGAGGCCCTGGGTTCAATCCTCAGCACTATATGAAGATAAATAAATAAAATTGTGTTCATCTACAACTAAAAATATAAAAATTTATTTATTTATTAAAAGAAAGAGTTACACAATGCAAGAATGAGGCCAAATGGATAAAGCTTAGAAGGTAGGTTTATGGCTCTAGAACACAGTTCTCACATCAAGATTGACCACAGACCACTGCTACATAGTCATGCTCCTATATATGAGATTAAGTTCCTTTTAATCAGAAGCTACATTCAATTTATAGACTCTAAAGATCATACTACACCTCATTTGAAGTCTGTGAAACCAGAAGTAACCACAATCATCTTTGTTTCTTTCTCTTTTTTCTTTTCCCCCCCAGTACTGGCAACTGAACTAACTGAATTCAAGATCCTTGCATATGCTAGGCAAGCACTCTAACACTGAGCTACACTCCCCAGTCCCCACACTCATCTTACTCTGCATATTTACTAGCAAAATAACAAACAAAGTAGTAAGAAATAATATATATATTTATATATAATATAATATATAGATTAGTGTTTTATTACAAAGCAAGAAATATGTAAAATCTCAGCTATCCAGAAGCTCTGCCAAGGAAATTCCAGAAAGCAACCATTTCACCTTTCACCCTAAGGAGGGATTTGCAGGACTTGTCAGAATCTGACCAGAACTCATTTAACACTGCTTTCACTAACACTGTTTTCACTAACTCTAACTTATTAAGCTGCTATAAAATGTTTTTATTGGCATATGACTAAAATTACTTTCATAGCTTCTTTACACAGCAGGTACAGTACAAAAAAATTCCCATTTTATTAAGTAAAACTGAATTATCAAAGGAAACACAATGCCAGTCAATGGTGTTGCTAGGCCTATGCTGAAATCCATCCTAAAAGCTATTTCTACTAAAACGCATACAATAGAAACTTAACCAATGTGTGCAGTACAGTCATTCAAAACTATGGTTTAAAACTTTTTAAGAAGTTTTAAGAATGCATCATAATTATAAATGTGCACAAATGACATACACTTTTTTTTTTTTTTTTTTTTTTTAAAGCAAAGGCACAGGGGGCTGGAGTTGTAGGAGTGCTTACCTGGCACATGAGAGGCCCTGGGTTCGATCTTCAGTGCCACATGAAAATCAAGAAATAAAGATATTGTGTCCATTTACAACTAAAAAATATTTTTTTTAAAAAAGCAAAGGCATCAAAACAATCAGAGAGTCTAAATTGGAAGAATAGCTGGATACATCATGACTCATCCATAGAATGACCAAGCCTAGTTTTAGAAACTAAAATTTCAACATGCCATATTGGCTTTATCTATTTTATTGCTCAGAACACTGATAAGAAGGAAAAGAATTTCTCAACATTTGAGAGCCAAGGAAACAAATACAAAAATAAAGGTCAGAGACAATAAAGGTCTAGGAAAACAAAATGGCAGGGATATATATTCCATCTTCTTTTCATTCTTTTTTTATTTTGGGGGGGGCAGTGCTGGGGATTGAACCCAGAGCCTTGTACTTTGCAAGGCAATCACTCTACCAACTGAGCTATATCCCCAGCCCTATATTCCATCTTCTTGATTCACAAAAAGAAATTTTTAAATTGAGAGTCATATTCAAAGATACCTTTCAAGTTTTTTTTCACTGAGCAGGGTACACAACACCCGTAAGCATGGTCTGCTGGCTTCATAAACTCACCACATTAACTTCTCTAACACAGAAATAGGAAAGTGCTGGAAGTATTAAAGGAAATACCCAGAAAAGAGTCTTCCCTGAAATCATCATCATACTGGAAACGGCCTGTGGATGTAGTGAGAAGGCCTCAAATGTCCAGTAAACAAAAAAATTAAATGGGCTTCCTTTCCAATGCACCATCTTTGGCGGAACCACCACCACAATGCACATTTTTGTAAGAACTCAAGAGGAAAACTGCCGCTCTGGTGGTTGAATCCCTTGATACAACAAGGCATAAGGAAGGAATTCCTCTGAATCAGCAAAGGCTAATCTTTTCTGACAGGCAACTAGAAGATAGATATACTTTGTCAGACAACATTCAAGAAGTCCACTCTCTCCTTGTGTTGAGTCCCCATGGTAAAGGAAAAAGTCTGACACCACTCCTAAGAAGAATATGAACAGGAGAAAGAAGGTGAGCTGGCTGTCCTGAAATAACTGCAAATCGACCATTTCCGGAACAACTGGTCATGTTTGGGAGAAAGGGGGTTCCCTTCAGATGAAGGAGGTGCTGCAGTTTTTATGGCCAGAACATAATTCAACAGATTACTGTGACAAAGTGTTGATGACTTTCAGCTCCAAACCAGATAAGCAATTGTATATCATTTAATAAATGACATGAACTAACAACAAACTTAAATGAAAGGTGTGTTCCCAGTGGATGGTTTTGTGATGAATAGAGGACGGAAGGAGGGAAGAAGGGAGGGATGAACAAACAACAGACTCAAAAATTAAAATTATTTGTAGGTTAAAAGAAGTAATTAAGCTGAAATTGCTACAACCAACATTTTTTAAATTTCAAATTCTGTCCCACTTATAAACACAAACCCTCTATCTCTAAAAGATATAGTACCAGTAATCTTTACTTGCCACCAAAAAAAAGAAAGCCTAAGGTAAAAATCAGAACAGATGCCAACCCACCACACCCAGATTGTGAAGGCTACTTGACACTACTTTAAGATATCTTCCCATTTTATCCTACCTATAGTATACATAATCACTGTAAAGGACATGGTAATTTAAGTGAAAAGTAATTTGTCAGAATGGTATAACTCAGGAATAACTTTATTGAAAACACAGTTAGCTAAATCCTCTTATATTAACAAAAATCACCGGATGCACTGGTGCACCCAACTGGCTCAGGAGACTGAGACAGGAGGACCACAAGTTCAAGGCCAGCCCAGGCAACTTAAAAAGGCACTAAACAACGTAGTGAGACCTGTCTAAAAAAATTAAAGAGATGAGAGAGAGAGAAAGAGAGAGAAAGAGAAATAGCGCCTGGCTCATTGGCACACGCCTATAATCCCAGTGGGCCAAGAGACAGAAGTTCAAAGCCAATTCAAAGCCAGTCTCAGCAATGGTGAGGTGCTAAGCAACTCAGTTCTCTAAATGAAATACAAAAAAATAGGGCTGGGGATATGGCTCAGTGGTTGAGTGCCCCTGAATTTAATCCCCCGTATCAATCAATCATTCAATCAATCAATCAGGACTAGGGATAGGCTCAAGGCACCAAAAGAAAAAAGAAAAAAGAAATGCCCACAAACACAAATAGAGGTATCAATTCTTCAGTGCTAGAGTAGCATAAACTCTGCCATTCAGTTAGGACGGGGTGGGGTAAACCCAATCCCAAACTACTTCAGAGGACTACTTGAGCCCAGGAGTTCAAGATCAGCCTGGATAACATGAGACGCCATCTCAAAAAGAAAAAGAAAAAGAAAAAAGACACACCATCACTTCTTAGACCTAATAAGTCAAACAGGTCTGACATATGCACTCTACCAATATATCCATAGAAATATATTATAATAAAAAGTATCTTGTGTGTTAAGCAGGGATGCCATGCCCGCTGGATTTCTGGAATACAGAACATTGGACTTTGGATTTTTACTACTTAGAAATATTATAGATCACATTTTTTCCCCCAAATTCAAAACCTTTTGGCCACTAAACTATGTCGTTTCATCTGCAGCCCGATATTCACATGTGGTACTAAATGATGATTGTAAGATACATGTGGGGGAGAAAATAAGACAACCCAATTCTCTTATCACAAACTTTATTTCACTTTCTCTAATTCTAGTTCCTGGTGAAAAAAATGTAGACTCTGCATAGTACTTTAGTTTTGTTCCCTAAATCCTTTATACAAAAATTATTTCTCAAGGGAACTTAAATTTCATCTTGAGTGACTAGTGTTTCATAACACCACAAAATAACTAGAGAAACCCTACAATTTTCTTTTCTTTCTTTCTTTCTTTTTTTTTTTTTTTTTGTAGTGCTGGGGATCAAAACCAGGACCTTGTGCATGTGAGACAAGCACTCTACCACCTGAGCTATATCCCCAGCCCCACTATGATTTTCTAAAACTGAAGATTACAAAACCACTGCCCTGGAATCATCCAAAAAAATGTTGCTTGTCATGGGTATTCTCTGGAGGAACATATAAATTATGAAAGAAACTAAAGACCATGTTAGGCTGTCAGACCACTAATGAATTATACCCAAAATGCCAGAGTCATGAACCAATTTACACCTGATTACTCTATGAATTACAGAATTCTTTATTAGGGAATATAGAGCTGAAAGTAGTACACCTACCTACATTTTTAAAACACTATTTTCAAATGATGAACAGAGGAGGAAAAAATAAAACACAAAAATCAATTACTAAAGGATATTAATAAGTAAGATTCAATAATAAAAAGGGGGAAATGCTCATTTATACTCTCATTCGAAACCTGCAAGTAAGTCAGAAAAGCAGTGCAACCCAGGCAGATTGCTTGAGCCCAAGGCCTAGGTGTTTCATAAAACCAACCTGGGCAACATAGCAAAACAAGAAAGAGAAGTAGGGGAAATCTGCTAGGCACTGAAGGCACAAAACAAATGGATTCTAAATGACTTAATTAACGTATTTATTAATCTTTCATACATTCCTTTTGCTCTAAATAAGAGACGAATGAAAAGTATTTTAATATTGTCTATATAGGCAATACCATTAGCTCATCAGAACACATGCTTACCTTACATAAAGCCCTAGGTTGGTACCTTACACCACTATAAATCATCATCATTATCATCCGTACATCACTGAGAAAGGCTAAAGGTAAATTAATACACAGATGTGGGGAGTACTAGTTATATAATCCACTCCCACCTACGCCAACTCCAACTCCTCTCACCCCAACCATCTTTAATCCCATTGAAGAGTACACATGAAAATGTTAGTTAGAAAAATACAAAAATAATTTTGCATCGGCTCAAATTAATTGCTCACTATCACTGTCAACTGAGGATTCCTCACTATCACTGTCAACTGAGGAAGTTCACAAAGTATTTGCAATGCACTTCAAAATTTTATCATGCCAGGCACAGTAGCACACACCTGTAATTCCAGCAACTTGAAAGGATAAGGCAGGAGGATCCCAAGTTCATACACAGTCCTCAGCTTGGCAAGACACCTATCTCAAAAAATTAGAAGGGCCAAGGAAATGGCACAGGGATATAGTGCCCCTGTGTTCAAATCTCTAGTATGTGTATGTGTGTGGTGTGTGTGTGGTGTGTGTGTGTGTGTGTGTGTGTGTGTGTGTGTGTGTATAAAGAGTCCAGAATCTGTGTCCTCCTTGGAATCTAACAATCATTAACCGCCCTTCTTCCAAATGCACAAGAAATTTGGACTAGCTGCAGACCAGACATCTACCTTACAGAACAGTTTGGAGAGTATGCCCAAAATGTCAAACTGAATAAATAACTAATGAAAGACTGAATAAATAACTAACGAAAGACTAGACCTAAGTTCTTTTTTTTTTTTTTTTTTTTAGTATTTTTAATTGTAGATGGACATGATGTCTTTATTTTATTTTTATGTTGTGCTGACAAGTGCAAGCACTCCACCACTGAGTCACAAGCCCAGCCCTGACTTAAGTTCTTGCAGCAAAGATGGCGGTCCCAACACCAATCATTCTGTCTCTCCTGCTGCTCAGACCCACAAGTCCAAACAATGTTAAGACAGGAAACAAACTAAGCAAATGTAGAAACAGAGCTTAAGTGGGGCAATCACTGACAAGATAGAGCAATACATGAAGGACATGCTTAAGAACAATTACAGAAACCTAAATTAGACCAACTCTGGATCTGGAAAAATTGCCTGAAAACAAATCTGTAAAAGAGTAAGTCACACTGTTATACATAACTTAGCCATTTTCCTCAATATTCTAGTTTCCAAGGTCAGAACTATAACACTGTTTTTTTTTTTTTTTGGTTCCCCACACAAGTAATTTCTGATTCTGCTCCCTTTAAAATAAAAAATCCACCATCTCATCACACACAGTGTTCATCTAATACCAAGCTCACAAGTGACCGGAGGAAGATCTGAGACCCTGCAAAGGTTATTTCCAACAAGGGCAATGAAAGGTGCATGTACCCAAGACAGGTGGACATTAGAGCTAGACATTCACCTTCAGGACCAGTTTTAAAGAGGGGTATCTGAAGATTATTTCACAACAGTTAATGAAAAAGTCAGACTACAGAGTAGCTGCCAAAAAAGACAAAATCATCTTTAAAAGACAGAATACAGCTGGGTGCAGTGGCAAATGCCTGTAATCCCAGCAACCCCAGAGGCCTCAGAACACAGAGAGGTCATAAGCAATTTAGTAACTGACACTGTTTCAAAGATTAAGAGGGCCCCCTCCACGCTGGGGGTGTGGCTAAACTCCCGGGTTCAATCCCTAGTACCAAAAAAAAAAAAAAAAAAAAAAAAGCAGATGCACAAATAGAGGCACAAATAGGATAGCTCAGTGGTGGAGTGTTTGCCTAACCTGTGCAGACCCTGGGTTCAAATCCCAGCACTGAATGAACACATAAACATGAACATGAACATGAACACACACACAGATTGACAATGCCCAGAATGCTCTGGATGATGTTGCTTGAGAAGGTGGCTATGGTTCCACCCCTCTTCATCACCTGTCTTCATACAAGACAAAACACACCATTGATGGAGACCCAAATCACGTTTAAACTTCAAGAACTAATTCAAAGGACTTTCTGGGCACTTCCAGATGCCACTTATTCAACCTCAGGAGTTCTAACTTACCTTCAGCAGAATCTCTGGAAGAGGGTTCCTGTTTCCAAGTGGGGGTTGAAACTGACCTCCTGTCCCACCCTCTTGTGAAACAGAATGTTGAGATCAGAACGGGGGGCTTCTGTGTTCACAAGAATGGGAGCTAAGCCAAAGGGAGGCCTGCATGAAGTGCCCCTCCCCTCAAAATAAAAAAAGTCCCTGAAGGGAATGAGAGTAGACAGAGAATTTAAATGGAAAAGAAAAGGAGAAACTTAAAAAAAAAAAAAAAAAATGTAGCTACAAGAAACAGCATTTCTTTATCAAAAGAACTTTATCACATAATTAAGACTCAAAGATGACAATTCCTATCACCATATTTTGGGGAACGAGAATTCCTAAATAGTGATGACCTGTCCCCAGTCATTTCTAGTTATAATTAATAGTTCAGAACACCAGCACTGGGTCTACAACTATGAATCATCATTTTTTGGACATGCAGAAAAAAAATGAAGTTAATAGAATATTAAGTCATGGCACTCAAAAACATCACTTAAAAAAACTAACTAGCATATAACCCTGATGATAAAAATTCCACTATGAAATTTTATCTTGAGGAAAGAGTCCTGAATACACACCCACAATCATCTTAGCACTGTTGGTTCGTATAAGACAAGGGAAACCTAAATGTCCAACAATAGGGAACTGGTTAAACATGATTTGTACATAATCATATGTACAAATCATTATGACAGTATAAGTCTGTATATTAATATGAAAAAATCATCATACATTGTCTCTAAAAAGCTACAAAACATTTTATATCAAGTAACATATGACACCATATATTTTTAAAGTATGTGCTCACATATAAAGACCTATATGTAACTACAAACAGTTATTTTATTTTCTTCTTTTTCCTCACCTATGTGAAATTTTTACAGTAAATATTGTGTGTGTGTGTGTGTGTGTATGTGTAGAGGGTGCTGGGGACTGAACCCAGGGCTTCTCCGCATGCAGGGCAAGTGCGCTACCACTGAGCCAGATCCCAAGTCCTTGATAAACTTTTTTTTTTTTTGCAACACAAGGCAAGATACTATTTTAAATAAACATTTTGCTTACTTAAGATTTTTTAGTAAAAAAAAAAAAAAAGGAACCAATACCAAGCATCTGGCTTTTACCAGATAAATGGAAAAAAGAAGTCATGTATTAAGGACCTAGCTTATCTAAGTTTTCAGTTCTTCCCATTTTGCCTCTGTACCCGCCCTATTTGGTCCAACCTAATATAACTTTCAGTGAAACCCGCTTTCACATCCTATGTCTATGACATCACATTTTTTACTCAGGGGAGGCCCAAATGGACCTTTTGCGATTGCATTGGACAGCAGGAACTGAGGACTCATCTTCCAAAGTGCTCAGCCACCATCTGCAGCCTTCTGTTAATTCTCTCATGTCATCTGTCCCATTCCCAATTCCTTTTATATACCTATTGCACAAGGTAATCAAGATTTGTCTGCCAGGTGTATCTTCCCATAAGGCATGCAGAAGAATATTAAATAATTCTCAAATCAACACCTTCACATTATTCTTACAATCAAAAAAATAAATAAAAATTACTCTGTGCCTGATGCTAAAGGTCATACAAGTTACCTAAAAGAGTACAATTTCACACTCACAAATTAAACTTAAGAGTCAACCAGTAAGACAGATATCATATATACAAAAAATTGAGAAAATGATTACCTCTTAAGGCTGCCTACTAACTGCCAGGTTGGCTATCTTAGTTATAGTTCTAACTCAACCCACTACCTTACATGACCTTGGGCAAAGGATCCTCACAGGTAAAACTGTGAACTAAATCTAAATATCTCTGTCATCCTTTCCAGTTCTTACCTTCTGTAGTTCTAGAGATAAGAGATAAGAACAAAGAATGTACATTCTGGAGTCCACATTTACCAATGAGACAACACAGAAGATTCAAAAACCAACTGAATCTGGCAAGAAAAAAAAATTCCAATCATAAAACCTTGTTTTCATTATATAAGCAGGATGATTATGAACTAAATGAAAGATATATGCACTAATCTTCATCAGAAAAATCCTGGAAAGGGTTACTGTGTAAATAGGTCTACTGTCAGTAAGGGGGTGCAGTGACATAGAAAACAAAAATATTAGAAATAAATGCTATGTACTATGTCTGAAGAAGCTCTTCACTACACAATTAAAATATAAATATGCTGGGTGCTGCACACATCTGTAATCCCAGGAACTTGGGAGATTGAGGCAAGAGGATCACAAGTTTGAGGCCAGCTAACTTAGTGAGATCCTATCTCAAAATAAACAATAAAAAGAACTCAAAACGAAGTTCAGTTGTGAAGCACCCCTGAATTCAATTCCTAGTATTCAAATTTAAAAAAAAAAAAAAAAAAAAGGAGCTGGGGATACAGTTCAAGGGTAGGGTGCTCCTTGGTTAAATCTCTAGTACTGCAAATTAAAAAAAGAAAAAAAAAAGAAAAGAAAAATACATATGAACATGGATAAAACACAGTCCCTGCATTTTTAGAAGTTACTTAATTCGTTGCACTAGTAATACTGAGTACCTACTGCACACAGGGACAGTCTGAGGTACTGGGAATCCCAGAGTGAATCCTGCTGACAGAATTCATGTTCTTAGTGAAAAACAAAAAATAACTAAAATGATAACTCCAGAAAAAGAAAAAAAGAGTGGATACGACAGAAAGTGAATGGACAGAAAGAGCAGCCAGGGTAGTGCTTTAAGCTAAGTGACTCTGAACAACAGGAACACTAATATTACTGAAGCTAGGCAGTGGGAATTCATCATATTATTCTTCCTATAATATTCATTTAAAGCTACTAAAACAAGCTATAGGTGGTTAGAATGATAAGGGCAAATTTCATCCATTAAGTGACAATTGGAGATAAAACCTGAAACCAGAAAGAGGTAGGTACCTTAAGGCATTCAGTTTATGAGACTAAGATAAAACTGTTGTGGATCAGGAACTAGGGAGAACGGCACAAGCAAGGCAACTTAAGTCTGTGGGCCCTACTAAGCAATGCTAAGGGATTTTAATTTTTTTCTGAATGGAGGAGAAAGCCATGAGAGCTTTTAAGTAGATTTGAGAATACAGAAACACACTTCCTAGAGATTGGGGGGTGTAGCTCAGTGGCAGACCATATGCTTAGCATACACAAGGTCTTGGGTTCAATTCCCAACACCAAACAAAATATATTTGCTTTTTGTGTTTTTAATTATAAGGTAATAAATAACCCAAAATATTTTGTTTCAGCTCTAGGATGACATTAATATTGGCGGGAGGCCTCTTTATCTCCCTAATCACTTTATCTGAGTTAACATTAACATTATTTCAGATTCCAAGCATATCAATCTAAGGACACTAACTCAGTACCTGGAAAGGAGGTTCAGAAACGTTCTAGGTGGGAAAGAATTCAGTGTAGGATTAAAAATGCTGTTGTAGGGCTGGAGCTGGGGGGCTCAGTGGCAGAGTGCTTGCCTGTCATGTGAAGGCACTGGGTTAGATAATCCGCACCACATAAAAAAATAAATAAAATGAAGATATTGTGTCCATCTACAGCTTAAAATGTTTTTTAAAAAAATGCAGTTACAGATACCCAACAAAATACTAAGCAACAAGACCCTGGGCTAAATTTTGGACTTTAAAAGATCTCATTTAAAGAAGATCATTCTGGCTATTTTGACAGTTGTCAAATCAAATAAAAAGAAAACTCAAATAGAAAGAACAGACGAATTACTTGCCCAAATCATACAGCTATTAAGAGGAAGAACAAGGAAGCTGGGATAAGAAGTTCGTCCTCCTGACTTCCTGTACAGTTCTTTCCAGAACAAAATGAACATCAAAACACTGTAAAATATGCAGATAGAAAATAGATTAGTGGCTGGGGCACACGAGGCACTGGGTTCAATTCTCAGCACCACATATAAATAAATAAAATAAAGATCCATTGATAACTAAAAAAAAAAATTTTTTTTTAATAAAAATAAAAGAAAAAGAAAATAGACTAGTGGCTACCAGGGATTGGGGAAAGAGAAAATGAAGAGGAACAGTTTCATGGGTACCAGGTCTCATTATAAGGTGATTAAAAAGATCTTGGATCTAGATATAGATCACAGTTGCACAGCATAATGAATTTACTAAAATGCTACTGAATGTATACTTTAAAATGGTTGGTCATTTTAAATCTTATGTAAATTTTGTCTTGGTTTTTTAAAAAATGAACTAGATAATCCCAGCAGCTCAGGAGGCTGAAATAGGAGGATTCAAGTTTAAAGCCAGCCTCAGTAATTTAGAGAGGCCCTGTCTAAAAAAAATAAAAAGGGCTGGGAATGTGGCTCAGTGGTTAAGCACCCTGGATTCAATCCCTAGTACCAAAAGAGGAAAAAAACAAAAAAATGAACTTGAAAAAAATAATAATAATTTAGAGATGATTACCAATAGCTGATGACAGGACTATATAACCCACCAAAGGTAGAGTTTGGAGATTCCTATTCTAAACAAACTCCAGATAATAATGGCTTCAGATTAGGATTTCTCAAGTTCAGAACACTAATGACACTGGAGCCAGATGATGTTTTGTTGTCCTTCAGGACAGTCTTATGTACTGTAGGGTATCTGGCATTGTCTCTGGACCCTCTACCCACCAGCACACCCCTTTCCAAAAAGAGCACCCAAAACTCTAAAGATACTGACAAAGTCCTCCAAGTCCCCCCCTCCAAGAGAATCACAATTAGTAGATAAAGTTCAAGTATCTATAGTTTAACTGCCTCAAACATCTTTCCGTTGATAAAACATCTATAAAACAGAGAAAGAAGGTCCTTATTCACCATATCCTTCAATTCTGAGATTAGAATCTCAGAATTTTGCTGGGGTTTTTTTTTTGCAGATTTTGCTCATCACACCTATGATTTATAATCCCAGTATAGACTTCATCACCCTTTATATTATTAGACTGTTGCAAGTGAATGTTGAAATACCCGAAGTCATTTGGCACTAAAATTTCCTCAGAAACACTAAATGGTCTATGAGGAGGGAACTACTATACTAAAGAAGAGCTGGTACAAAAAGGCTTTCATTAAGACACTATAGTTGTCTGCTGTGGCTTACACTGTGATCCTAGCAACTCTGGAGACTGAGGCAGCAGGACTGCAAGTTCAAGGCCAGCCTGGGCAACTTGGTAAGACTGTGACTCACAAAAAAGGGAATGCGTGGGAGGCTGGAGACATAGTTCATTGGTAAAGTGTCCCTGGGTTCAATCCCCAGTACTGGGGAGGAGGTGGAGGGGAAAGATCATCAAAACTCAATAAAGGAACACTGAAAACTGCATAAGGACTGACTAATTCATAACCTGTATTAATGTTTATTTGTACTTAAAAGGCCCACAAGTAAGGTACCTCCCTTTGAAATTGACTGAAATATTTGCTTGCTGAAGTTAAAAGCTTTTAGAATTTTGGGCTCCTTCATATCACATGAGAATACTCCCAAATGTACCAGGAAGTAGGAGGTTTATTAGTTCTGTATATGGTTAAAAGAATTACAAGCAACCCCATTTAATTACTAAATAGTCAATCAGGTAATCTTTGTGGTTGATTAGTGCACTAATTAAATAATGTCTTTCAATCAAAGCTGTCATTCCAATCAGGAGACTGTTCCTCAGTTAGAAAAAAGAACTGGTAGGATTTCCAGGCTCAAGCTATAAATTTGGGAAAGAGGGAAATGAATACACTTAATATTTCACCCCCTTTGTGTTAAAAGTTTTAAAAACCAAAGTTTCTGAATGGAATGTATAGAATACTCCAGCCAACAACAGCAGAATATATCTATTTCTAGTGGACATGAATATTTTGGGCCCATAAACCAAGTCTCAGGTAAATTTAAAAGGATGCAAGTTATATAAATGATCAAAGTGGAATTACATTAGAAATAATAAAAAGTCTCTGGAAAATTCTCAAATATTAGAAAAATTAGTATTCTTCACTCTTCTAATATATTCATTCTTCTGAATAACCTACAGGTAGGGAAAGAAATCAAAAGGGAAATGGGGAAAGTCTAAATGCTTTAGAGAGATGATGCCTGCTCTAGCCACTACTATTGGACATTTTATAGTACATTCTAGACAGTGCAATAAGGCAAGAAAAATAAATAAAAGACATCCAAGTTGAAAAAAAAAAAAAAAAAAAAAAAAAAGGAAAACTACCCTTTGGGGGTGTGGGGGATACTGGGGATTGAACTCAGGGGCATTCAACTACTGAGTCACATCCCCAGTCCTATTTTTGTATTTTATTTAAAGACAGGGTCTCACTGAGTTTCTTAGCACCTCGCCTTGCTGGGGCTGCCTTTGAATTGTGATCCTCCTGTCTCAGCAGTCCAAGCCACCACCTCTGGCCAATCCTATCTTTATTCGATTTTGTTATCTATGTAGAATATCCAATGCAATCTTCAGAAAAGCTGCTAAAAGTACAGTTTAGGAAAAGCAGATACAAGATCAATGCTGATGCTATATCTACATACAAAGAAAGAATTTTTTTTTTTTTTAATTGTACAAGAGCATCAAAATTATGAAACCAGGGCTGGGGAGATAGCTCAGTTGGTAGAGTGCTTGCCTTGCAAGCACAAGGCCCTGGGTTCAATCCCCAGCACCGCAAAAAAAAAAAAAAAAAAAAAAAATTATGAAACCAGAGGCTGGAGTTGCAGCTTAGTAACAGAGCACTGGCCTAATGTGTTAGGTCCTGGGTTCACACCCACATTACATGTAAATATAAACTCAAAATGGAACACAGACAATAAAACTTTTAGGGATGGGGACCTAGCTCAGTTGTGAAATGCATGCCTACCATGTATGAGGCCCTACGTTCAATCCTCAGTACCACACACATAAAGCAATGGGGGCATGTGGTTCCGTGGCAGAGCATATGCTTGGCAAGCACTAGGCTCTGGATATTCACCCAGCACTTAAAAAAAAAAAAAAAAAAAAAAAAAAAATCTAAAAGAAAAAAACCTTTGTGACCTTAGATTAGGAAAAGAAAAACCTAAATATATGAATAACTAAACAGACACAATTTTAAAATGGGCACGAACCTTAATTCAATTTCAAGACATATGAATAGCTAATAAATACATGAAAAGGTACAAGAGTATTAGCCACTAGGAGAAATGAGTCAAAATCATAAGGAAGTATTACTTCACATCCACTAAAGTGACTACAATAAAAACATATGATGTTAATTAATAAGTATTAGTGATGTGTAAACACCACAAACCCCTTATTTATTGGTAATACCTGCTTTGGAAAACAAGTTTGGCAATTTATTTAAAGTTAGTATATAACTCCAATCCCAACTCTTACGTATCTATTTACACAAGAGAGAAGACACACTCCTATAAGCAAATACATATAGCTATTATCTATAACACTCCAAAAAGTAGGGGGGAAAAGAATCCAAATTTCAATGGATGGATTGAAGGTAAATGGATTGAAGGGAGGGAAGGAAGGAGTGAAAGAGTGGGAAGGAGAGTAGGAGGAGACATACTGGCAGTAGTATAGCCATACATTAGAATACCATTGATCAGAAATTAGGTATACATAAAAGGAAAAGAGAGGGCACAGGAGCCAACCTGAAGAAAGTCTCAATGGCTACAATTAGAACAATCTGAGCAACTAAAGAAAACAATGAAGTAAAATTTTTAAAAATAGTATTGGATTAAAATCCAAAGAATAAAATAAGTATCAATGAGTTCACAGTGTTGATCATAACAGACTAAGGAGACATGATAGACTAAAATGTAATGTGGTCAGGTGGACTGAATCTTAAAGGGAAAAAAACCTGAAGGAATCTAAATAAAGTCTAGTTATAGTGCTGTACCAATGTTAATGTCTTAGTTTTGACATAATGGCTATATAAAATTAAACATGAGGGAGAAGTTAAGTGAAGGGTATATCTATATTATATATACATATATATATGTATATATATATATATATATACATAGAAGGGATCAGCAAACTAAAGCCCAAGGACCAATTCAGTGTTTTTTTTAAAGAAATAAAAGTTTCATTGAAACACAGTTATCCCCATTCATTTAGTCATTGTTTATAGCTGTTTTTGCCCTTCATCAGCAAAGTAGTTCTAAGAAAGACCATCTGTCTTAAAAGCTTGAAGTATCTACTATCTGTCACACATGAAGTCTCTGTATTGTCACTATGACATTTCCATAAATCTAAACTTATTCTAAAAGTTTTTTTAAAGTTAAATGGTCACCTACTATATGATCTAAGTCATCCAACTTATAGGATGAAATTCCCAAGAGAAATGAAAGCATATGCTCAACAAGAATAGCATATCAATGTTCACCACTAGGTAAAACAGACAAATAATAGCTTATCCTTAAACTGGAACAGTACTCAGCAATAAAAGGAATGAATTATGGACACATGCTACAATGTAAATGAATCTTATTTATGCGGAATGTAAGAAGGATCAAAGGAAAAATACATACTACAGAATTCCAATTATGTGAAAGTCTAGGAAATGAAAGTACAATGACAGAAAGCACATTAGGGGGTTACCCTGGGGAAAGGGGGAGGGAAACAGGAGGTTAAGAACAGCAAAGGGACACAAGGAAGCGCTCCTGAGGACAATGGATCTATTCCCATTCCTGACTGTGATGGTTACAATAGTGTAAACATGTAAAACCTTATCAATTGTACACATAAATATGTGGTTTCTGGCATGCTAATTTACAACTCAATAAAGTTGTTTTTAAAAACAAAATTGAGAAATTATTCTTCTGGTCCTCTGAAGAAATAATTAATCCATTAACAAACTTCTTCAGCTGCAATTTCTATTATCCACCCCTGTTCGAAATCAGGATAATTTTTATTCTGGAGGAAGTGAGGATTCTAAATCACAGCCAAGCTTGTTCTAGAAGTCTGAAAAAAATCTTGCAAGAACATAACTCTCCTGGGATCCTGCCACAAAACTCTACAAAAAGGCAGGGTAAGATGTCAATTACAGAACAAATCTCCCCTCCCAAACTCCCTGAAGAGCCCTGTTTCTTTCCAGTAATCAGCACAGCGGTCAGACTGCAGCTCTGCTTTAAACAGACTTCAAAATGACTTAGAAGAAATAGAACATTCCAAAGAGCCTCAAGGATGAAAAGAAAGTTTGGAAGTGACAGTGCCTAGGTCCTTTAACAACCTTGTTTACTACCCCACAAGCACCAATTACCTTCCACCCTGTTAGCATCCCTACTGCTCACCTATACTCCACTACACCTCCAAAGTTAGCCACCATAAGCTCTCCCTTTCCCACCCACTCTCCCAAAACTCCAAGTTCAGATTTGGCTTACCCACTTGTCTGAGCATCCCCATTTTTCTTTAAACTTGTAGAGGGCAGCAATAATGTCTAGTAGTTCTTTGCACTTTCAGAGATGATGTCCTAAAATAAACACATTTTAGCGAAACCTTAGGTATGTTTTTTGTTTAAATATTTTTAGTTGTAGATGGACACAATACCTTTTATTTATTATTTTTATGTGGGGCCTGAGGATCAAACTCAGCGCCTCACATGCTAGGTGAATGCTCTACCACTAAGCTACACCCCCAGTCCCCAGAAGTTTTATTTGCACAATCTTTCATAAAAATATACTAACTTCTTGAGAAAAAATCTCATCTTTTCTCTTTGAATGTAGTTTCAAAGTAGTTTTTAGGGTTACCTTTAATTTTTATGCCAAACTCAGATGAAGTGATTGAGGAAGAGGGGTGTGCGAGTGTGTGTGTGTGTGTCTGCACTGCTGGGGACTGACCCCACAATCTCAGGCATGGTAGGCACCACTCTACTACTTAACTACACTCCAAACCCATTTTTAAAATTTTAGGACAGGGGCAAGTTCATTGTTGGAAAATAGCCTATGCATTTTGTAACACTGCACAACATCTAGCATGCAGGATCCCCCCTTCCACTAAATGCCCAGAGTGACTTTCAATCTCTGACAGAGAAAACATTCCCACCAATTCCCAGAATGCTCCTTTTGGATGACACTGCTTTCTGGATGGTACCAGTGTGGTGCTAGTCTATCCTTATCTTGTCCAACAATGTCCAGTTACCTGTCTCTGATTCTTGTATCCCAGTCTCCCGCATCTGTCCTCCTTTCTCAACTTCAGGTTCTGTCATCTCTCACCCAGATTTGTAACTTATCTTTTGGTTCCTGTCTGCTTATTCTATACTAAGGGTAAAGTGAACTTTCTACTCTGTACAGATTATTCTTCCATTCAATCAACAAATACTTGCACACAGACTATGCCTAGCCTGTTCTAAGCACAAGATCAAATCACTCTCCCCTGCTTAAACTTCAACTCCCATCACCCACAGCAATTTTCAAACAATGTTTCACTTCACCTGTTTTTATAGAGTTTTTAGGTATTTGGTAAGATTTCTTTGAAACAAAGTGATACAAAGTTTTAAAAGAACTTTGAAAACCCCCAACCTTCAGAATAAAATCTTGATCAAATAGTCTTCATGTCTAACCACCACGTTACTGACATACTCTCATCTCTCACCACTCCCAACAATGTGCAATACTTTACATTTCCTATTCACCTCTACCAAGTGACCCTCTCTCCCTCTACCAATCTGCCTGTCCATCTGTACCCAGTCTTTCAAGCTCTGCTCAAGCTATGAACTTTCCCCAATTCCCCTAGACAGGAATGGCTATTTATTGTTGTTTACACCGACTTCAGTTGAAACAAGCATTTTATTACACTACAGTTGTCTAAATATCTCTCTATACTTAGAGGTTTTCTGTTTGTTTAGGGAGTACTGGGGGTTATACCCAGGTGTGCTTAACCACTGAGCCACATCCCCAGCCCTTTATTTTTTATTCTGAGACAGAGTCTTGCTGAGTTGCTTAGGGCCTCACTAAGTTGCTGAGGCTGGCTTTGAAATGGTGATCATCCTGCTTTCAGCCTCCTGAGAGGCTGGGATTACAGGCATGTGCCATCAAACCTGGCCTATCTTTATACTTCGAATTTTGTGGAAGAGGCTCTGTGTCTTTTTGTCTCTCTCCTCCTTTCTGGGATCCAGCAGTGTACACATCTATCTTGTAGGGTCAACTAACTGACAGGAAAAACAGAGTAGTATCAATCAAAATGATAAATTTCATGTACCATGTGATCAAATTAATATCACTAATAGTAAATAACCTGAATTATGCAGCTACTGATGTGGTACAGTAAGTACCCAGCAACAGTTATGAAGTACTTACTGGAAATGTTTATCTTTAACCTAATCTTGAGGCAACATCAGAAAAGTTCCAAACATGAGTACTCTATAAGACAATTGGTTCAGATTCATCTGAAGAGTCATAAAAAGCAAAAAGGCAAGAGAACTACTCAAGACAAAAAAACAGTAAGTAATAACCCAGTTCAAGGCATGACACCTTCATCAGCTTCATGATAAAAAATAAACCAACAGGGCTGGGGAGATCGCTCAGTTGGTAGAGTGCTTGCCTTGTAAGCACAAGGGCCCTGGATTCGATCCCCAGCACCACACACACACACACACACACACACACAAACAGCTAGGTATAGTGACACACACCTGTAATCTCAGCAACTTGGGATACTAAAGAAGGAGAATCACAAGTGTGAGGTCAGCATGGGCAATTTAGCAAGATCCTGTCTTAAAATAATAATTTTAAATAGGGGTGGTGACAAAGCTCAGGGGTAGAGCACTTGCCTCACAAATATAAGATCCTGAGCTAAATCAATAGTGCTACACAAAAAGAAAAACAAGAGAAAACAAAAGACCAATCAATAGGCAACAAAAACAAAAATAGCCGTCACCCCAGCAGCTTGGGACACTGAGGCAGGAGGATCACAAATTCAAAGCCAGACTCAGCAACTTAGTGAGACCTTGTTTCAAAATAAAAACTTAAAAGGTCTGGGGATATGGCTCAGTGGTTAAGCGCCTCTGGGTTCAATTCCTGGTACCAAATGAATAATCCAAAGACTGGTGAAAATATTTGCAGTCACAAAGGGAAATATCCAAAATGTAAAATGCACTCAACAGAATAGCAAGAAAATAACCTGATTTTAAAATGGGCCAAAAACCTGAACAGACATCTCTAAAGACATATGAACAGTCAACAGATATACAAAAGAACTCCAGTCATCAGGAAAAATGCAAATTAAAACTGCAGTAAAATATCATCTTATCCCTGTAAAACTGATATTATCAAAAATTCAGAACATAAGTGCTGAGAAGGATATGAGGGAAAAGATCCCTAGTACGCTGCTGGTGGGAAAGTAAATCAGCATAGCCACTTTGGAAAATAGTATGGAAGTTCCCAAAAGACTGAAAACTAGACCCAGGTGCAGTGGCACATGCCTGTAATCCCAACAACTCAGGAGGCTGACAGGAGGATTACAAATTCAAGGTCAGCCTCAGCAACTTAGCAAGACTGTTTCAAAAGAAAAATAAAAAGTGCTAGGGATATAGTTCAGTGGTAAAGCACCCCTGGGTTAGATCACCAATACCAAAAAAAAAAAAAAAAAGGAAAAGAAAACTAGAACCATATGATTCAGCAATCCCATTCTGGGTACATATACAGAGGAATTAAAATCAATAAATCAAAAGGCATCTTGCACTCCTATATTTGTTTCAGCATGATTATCAATAGCCAAGATAAAACGGACTAAGAAAGTGTAGCATACATATACCATGGAATACCATTCAATTTTCAAAAAAGAAGAAAATTGCAAGGTGCAATGGTGTATGCCTGTAATCCCAGCAATTCGAGGAAGCTCAGGCAGGAGGATTGCAAATTTGGAGCCAAACTTAGCAACTGAGTGAGACCCTGTCTTAAAAGAAAAAATAAAAATGGTTGGGATGCAACTCAGTGGGGTAAAGTGCCCCTGGGTTAAAGCCTCAGTACCAAAACAAAAAGCAAAACAAAACAAAAAAAGGGAAATTCATATGGATTAATGGAGAGGAAACCATGCTAAGTGAAATAAACCAAGGAGATAGACAAATACCATTAAATACCATCTCATTTATATGTGGAATCTAAAATGTCAAATTCATAGAACCAGAGAGTAGAACAGAGGTTACCAGAGGTGGGTGGGTATGAGGAAAGACATGATGGTCAAACCCTATAGTTTTAGTTAGGAGGATAAAGTTTTATTAATCTAGTCTTATTAAACTATATTAAATATATATTATTGCAAAGTGTGGTAATCAGAGTTAATAGTATTTTGTATATTTTGGAAACAGCCACAAGAATAGATTCTAAACATCCCCACCATAGAAAAATGAGAGAATAGATGTTAATTAGCTTGAATTAATTTTTCTATGATATCATACCACATTATACCCAATCATATATAATTACCATTTGCCTATTAAAGAATTTTAAATTAGGGCTTGGGGAGTTAGTAGATTCATGGTAGAGCATTTGCCACCACACCACCAAACAATCAATCAATCAATCAATAAATAAAACTATTATGCATGACTATCATAATTACAATGCACCAGAAAGATAAGATTTTAAAATTAAAACTTAGAAAAATATCTTTTAGAGTGCAAGACAAAAGGCTGGGGAATGCAGTTTGGTGGCTGAGCACCCCTGGTACCACCACATTTAAAAAAAAAAAAAAAAAAATCAAGGCTGACCTTAGTTTAGTGAAACCCCATCTCAAAATAAAAACTATAAAAGGCTGGAGATTTAACTCAGTGATAAGAGTACCCCTGGGTTCAATCCCTAGCACCACCCTCCATGCGCACACACACAAAGTAAAATATCAGGAAGCATATATGACAAAATCTCTGTATGTACAAAATATGGAAACTGTCACACAGAAGAAACAAATGTGATATAACTGTTGAATCTCAAAAGTATGTGAGTGTTCAAGACACCATTTCAATTTTAAGTTTGAAAATCTTTCAAAATATAATTTAAAATAAAAATTTATATAATCAAATGATTTGACTGCAACGTATCCAAATATCCTCTTCCCTACTGAACAGACTGTTTTTAATTCAAGCACATTCCAATCTAAACAGCTTTAGACAGTGTTCAATCTATTACATTTTTAAAAAGGATATTCACATAAGGAAATATAGGTAAAGCACTGTGAAATACAGGAAATACAGTTTGCCACTCTCCTGGCCTACAGTTTTCCAAAGGTTCAGGGGTCACTGCCTCCTACTGTCTACTTTGTTTCTGCTTCTTCTTTGTAGTTTGGTTATTATTTATTATTCTTCACAATGTTGCCAGTAAGCAAAACATAAACATCCTGGACAATCAAAACTAGCCCTTTCATTTAGTTCTGCCATTAACTAGCCAAGTGACCTTGGGTAAATCATTTAACACCAAATTTTCTTGCCTGAATCACTCAGTTACAGGCTGATCAGCAAAAGTACCTTCCAGTTCTGAAATCTGAGTTTATGGGTCCAGTACATTTGTCTTACATTAAATTTTTAATTTTCATTAGGGTAGTTATAGACGTGCATGCAGTTTTAGGAAATAATGCAGTGAGATTTCTTCTACCTTCAGCTCAGTTCTCCCAATGATAACACTTTAAAAACCTATTAAAAACAGGAAATAATCCATTGATCTCATTCAGATTCCCAACTTGTACTAATGTGCCCATGTATGCATGCATTTGCGGGAAGGATACTGGAGACTGAACTCAGGGCCTCACCTGCACTCACAACTTTTTATCCCATTGATCTACAATGTAAGTGGTTAAATACTCAGGAATCAAATGTAAAATAACCAAATAAAAAACTGTGTTTTTAAACTGCCATGTTGCATCTATTTCAATATTCTGCTCTTTATTTTTGAGGCTGGGGATTGAACCCAGGGGCACTTTATCACTGAGCTACATTCCCAGACCTTTTTACTTTTTTTTTTTCTTTTTTAATTCATTTTTATGTAAACAAATGGGATACATCTTGTTTCTCTGTTTGAACATGAAGCAGAAGTATACCATTTGTGTAATCATACATTTACCTAGGGTAATAGTTTTTGATTCATTCTGTTATTTTTTTCTCCCCCCCACCCCTCCCACCCCTCTTATCTCTCTTATAGAGTCCCTCCTCCCTCCATTCCTGCCCCCTTCCCACCCCCTATATGTGTGATCATCTGCTTATCAGTGAGATCATTCGTCCTTTGGTTTTTTGAGATTGGCTTATCTCACTTGGCATGATATTCTCCAACTGCATCCATCTGCCTGCAAATGCCATAATTTTATTATTTTTTATGGCTGAATAATATTCCATGGTGTCACACATATACCACAGTTTCTTTATCCATTCATCAATTGAGGGCATCTAGGTTGGTTCCACAATTTGGCTATTGTGAATTGAGCCACTATGAACACTGTTGTGGCTGTATCTCTGTAGTACACTGATTTAAATCCTTTGGGTATAGGCCAAGGAGTGGGATAGCTGGGTCAACCTTTTTACTTTTTAAGGCAAGGTCATGTTAGATTTCTGAAGCACGCTCAAACTTTCGATCCTCCTGAGTCCCTGCGATTATAGGAGTGCACAACCATGCCCAGCTTCTGTTCTTTGCTTTTTTTAAATTGGTACCAAGGATTGAACCCAGGGGCGCTTAACCACTGAGCCACAACACTTTTTATTCTTTTACTTTAAGGACCTCACTAAATTTCTGAGGCTGGTTTTGAACTTAAAATCCTCTTGCCTCAGCCTCCAGAGCTGCTGAGATTACAGGTGTGCACCACTGTACCTGACTTCTGCTTTTACTTTTAACATCAAATTTGATTAAGGATTCAAAAGCAAATATGTGAAAAATTAACATACTACATAGTTTTTGAATCCACTTTTTATATGGACATATAAAAAGAAAATATAGAAGAAAGAAAATATTGTGATATAAAAAGTGAAATTTATCTTTTGAATGTACACTGATTCCACACAGAGAATATTCCAGAACTGAGCTGGTAAAAAGAAGGCAGAACTTTGCCTTGAAGGGTTTAGTGCACTAGACTGTCCCAGACAACATGGCACAATACAAACAGGGAAATGCCACCAGACATAGGGTACCCGCCTATAATCCCAGACAGGAGAAACTGAGTGCAGAGGATTTCAAGTTTGAGGGCAGCCTTGGCAATTTATCAAGACCCTGTCCCAGGAAGGGGTGGGGATGTAGATCAGTGGTAAAACTTGCAGTACTGGGGGGGGGGGGGGGGGGGGGTTACCTCCTTCTTAGAAGTTAAATGAAGAGCAATTAAAACATTTCACAGACACCATCAACAAAACACAAGAAGCAACATCAGCTGGAAATGTGGCCTACTGATATAGTACTTGTTTGCTTAGCACATGGGAAGTCCTAGGTTTGATCCCAGAACCACAAAACATAAACACATATATACATATATACATGACAAAAATAAAAGGCAACTATACAACTTCTAAAGGAAAACAAGAAAATTCTGTGATCCTTGGTTAGATAAACATTTCTGTAACAAGGCACCAAATGCTCAATCCATTAAAGAAAAACTATACCACTTAATCAAAATTAAAGTTTTTTGCTCTTCAAGACACATTAGAATGAAATAACCTACAGACTGAAATAAAATATTTGCTAAGTGTATGTATGATAAAGAACTTGTATTATCAGTATGGAATAACAGTGGTGCACGTCTGTAATCCCAGTGGCTCAGGGGCAGAGGCAGGAGGACCATGAGTTCAAAGTCAGCCTCATCAATGTAGCAAAGCTCTAGGCAACTCAATGAGACCCTGTCTCTAAATAAAATACTTTAAAAGAGGTGGGGATGTGGCTCAGTGGTTAAGAGCCCCTGGGTTCAATCCCTAGTATCAAGAAAGGGAAGGGAAGGGAAGGGAGGGGAGGGGAGGAGAGGGGAGGGGAAGAAAAAAAAAAAAAAAAAAGAAAGAAAGAGAAAGAAAGAACAATTAATCCTCAAACTGCTCAGGAAATTAAGGCAGGAGGATCACTTGAGCCCAGGAGTCCCAGACTAGCCTGGGTAACAAAGAGATAAAGGGAAGGAAAGGAAGAAAGAAAGAAAATAACCCCATTTTTTAAATGGGTAAAGATTTTAAAAGACCAAAGTCCAAATAAATGGCAAATAATGAAAAGATGCTGCTGGGTGTTGTTATTCTTAAGTGAATGTAAATTCAAACCACAATGAGCCCACAGGATGGCTCATGCCTGCACTCCCAGCTGCTCAGGAGGCTGAGATAGGAGGATTTCAAGTTCAAAGTCAGCCTCAGCAATTTAGGAAGGCCCTAAGCAGCTACGGGAGACACTGTCTCAAAATAAAAATAAAAAGGGCTGGGGATGAGGTTCAGTGGTTAAACGACCTTGGATTCAATCCCTGGTAAGAGGCGGGCAGAGAACGACACCAAAATGAGAAGATCTCTATATATCTTTTTTTAAAAAAAAATTTTAAATTCATTTTTATTGTAAACAAATAGGATACATCTTGTTTCTCTGTACATGAAGTAGAGGCATACCATTTGTGCAATCATACATTTACCTAGGGTAATAGTTTTTTATTCATTCTGTTCTATATATGTTTTAAAACAGTTTCAAATAAACTGGTGCTAGCACATGCCTGTAATCCCTGACTGGGGAGGCTGAGATAGGAGGACTACAAATTCATGGACAGACTCAGCAACTCACTGTGAGACCCTGCTTCAAAACAAAAATAAAAAAGGCTAGAGTTGTGGTTCAGTGGCAGAGTGATCCTGGGTTCAATCCCCAGTACCACAAAAAAACCAAAGGAACTGAAATTCTCACACATGGCTGGTGAGAATACAGAAACTGCAAAACTGTTCTTCTAACTAAACACGCATTATACACCAGCAATCTCATTCCTACGTGTCTGCCCAAACATATATGTGGATGTTTTAAGCAGCGTAAGTCAAGTTCACCAAAACTAGAATAATTCAGACATTCTTTCAATGGCAAGTGAATAAGCACATCAGTTTAACCCCAACAACAAAAGTGCTATTTGGTAATAAAAAGGAATGTTGATACATGCAACAACACAGATGAATCTCAAATGCATGATGCCAAGTTAAAAGATACCAGATAGAAAGGTCTATGTATTAGAATTCCATTTATATGACACAGGCAAAATTATAGGGATAGGAATCAACAAAAGAGATTGATGGCAATGGAGCATAGTGAAATTCTTGGGGAATGGAACTGTTCTATACCTTGAATTGTGGTGATTATACACTTGTGAAAATGAAAATACACATTTTAAAAGGTGAAAGAATGGGGTCTGGGGTTTGTAGTTCAGTGGTAGAGTGCTTGCCTCACACATGTGAGACACTGGGTTTGATCCTCAGCACCACATAAAAATAAGGTAAATAAATAAAGGCATTGTGTCCATCTACAAGTAAAAAAAAAATTGAAAAAAAGTGAAAGAATGAAATTTAATATGTATGAGTTATTAGCCTCAATTAAAACTTTAAAAAAAGTCATTTGAAAACACACTTGGTAAGGTTTTTTGTTTTGAGGTTTTTATGTGGAGTTGGGGCAAACCCAGTGCCTCCAATAAGCTAGGGAAGGCACTCTACCACTGAGTTATACCCCCAGGCTCTGCAGTTTTCTCATAAAATTAAACATACATTTTAAATATGATCCAGGAATTACATTGCTCTGTATTTACCCAACAGAAAACTTAGGTTCACATGAAGACTTTGTAAATATCTTCAGCACCTTATTCAACCAAAACCTGTAAGCAAATGTTTAACAATAGGGGGGAAAAACGCAGCACTAAGTAGTCATACAATAAAATACTATTTAACAATTTTTTTAAAAAGTACTGATTCACATATAGCTGCATTTTTAAATCATTATGCTGAGTGAAAGACTCCAAATGGAAATAATATGTAAGATTCTATTCATAGGAAATTCTGGAAAAAGCAAACTAACTAAGCCAGGTGCAGTGCTGCACACCTATAACCCCAGCCACTTCAGAGGCTGAGGATTTCAAATTCGAGGTCAGCCTCAGCAACATAGCAAGGTCCCAAGCAACTTAGTGAGACTCTATCCTAAAATAAAAAACAAGGGATGTAACTCAGTGGTAAAGCACTTTTGGGTTCAATCCCTATATCGAAAAAGAAAAGCAAACTAATGATGACAAAGTAGATCCAAGACTGCACAAAGTAGGGGTGAGGGAAAACTGCCACAGGACAAGTGGAAAACATGGGTAGTAATAAAAATACTCTCAAAGCTGGGTGCAGTCGCATACACCTGTAATTCCAGTGACTTGGGAGGCTAAGGCAGGAGGATCAAAAGTTCAAAGCCAGCATTAGCAATTTAGCGTGGACCTAAGCAACTTAGCAAGACCCTGGCTCTAAATAAAAAGACAAAAAGGCCTGGGGATGTGGCCTGGTGGTTAAGCATACCTGGGTTCGATCCCTGGTACAACAACAACAAAAAATCTCATACTAGGTATGGCAGCTCATGCCTGTAAACCCAGTTACTCTGGAGGCTGAGGCAGGAAGATCAAGGGGACCCTGCCACAAAATAAAAAATGAAAAAAGAAGTAAACTTTATTTAAATTATAGTTCAATGAAATTGGTTTAAAAAAAAAAAATCTGAGCTGGGTGCATTGGCACATGCCTGCAATGAGAGGTACTCGGGACACGGAGGCTGAAACAGGAGGATGGCAAATTTAAGACTAACCTCAGCAACTCCATGAGGTCCTAAGCAACTTAATGAGACTCAATCTCAAAATAAAAAGGGTTGAGGATGTAGATCAGTGGTAAAGTGCCTCTGGATTCTATTTCCAGTACCCTCCCTGCTCAAAATAACTATAAGTTAATAATCTTAAAATAATAATCTTAAAATTAAGAAAATTTCACACACAAAAACACCAAAAATAATAAAATGCTTTAGAGTAAATTTAACAAAAAGCATGAAACTTTTACTTGGAATAGTATAAAACATTATTAAACAAATTAAAGACCTAAATAAACAGGAAAGCATCCTATGTTCATGGATAGAAGACTATATTGCGAAAATGGCAATATTCTGTGTAGAGTGCTTGCCTAGTGTAAATGAGGCCCCTGGGTTCAATCCCCACCTGTCCCCGAACACAGAGAGATGGTAATACTCCCTGAATTAATCCACAGATTCAATGATACCTGTCAAACCTCAGCTTTCTAGACACTGACAACTAATTCTAATGTAACCCAAAATAGCCAAAACGATTCTGAAAAAGGACAAAGAAAACTCACAACTCCCAATTTCAAAACTCAGTTCCGTGCTCACTTAGGCAGCATATATACTAAATGCAAAGATTAGCATACCCGCTGTGTAAGGATGACAGGCAATTTCATGAAGCATTCCAGATTTGTGCTACTGGCCAAATTACATTGTTATATTGTGTGCAGGTACAAATATGTAACAACAAATCCATCATTATATACAACTATAATGCACCAATAAAAAATGTGGCAAGTGAAAAAGAAACTCATTAATCAAGACAGTATAGTCCTGGCACAAGGATAGACAAGTAGATCAGTGAAATAGAATTCCAAGTCCAGAAATAAACCCACGCCATCTACAGTCAACTTATTTCCAACAAGGATGCCAAGACCATTCAGGGCAAAAAGTCTTTTTAACAAATGGATCTAGGACAACTCGATAACCACATTGTTTAAAAAATGAACTGGGACCCTTATTTCATACCACACATATAAATTAACTCAAATTGAATCAAAGGGGCCAGGTGTAGTGGCACATGCCTGTAATCCCAATGGCTCTGCAGGCTGAGGCAAGAGTTTCCAGAGTTCAAAGCCAGCAGCAGCACAAGTGAGGTGCTAAGCAACTCAGTGAGACCCTGTCTTTAAATAAAATACAAAATAGGGCTGGGAACATGGCTCAGTGGCTGAGTGCCCCCAAGTTCAATCCCCAGTAAACCCCCCCCCCCCAAAAAAAAAAAAAAAGAATCAAAACGGGTTGGGAGTTTAGCTCAGTAGCAGAGCACTTGCTTAGCACAGGCAAGGTGCTGAGTTTGGTCTCCCGCCCTGGGGAGAAAAGAAAAAAAATCGATCAAAAACCTAAACTTATGAGCTAATACTCAGAAAAAAGCATAGGGATCAATTTTCAAGACCTTCGAACTGGCAAGGGATTCACATATGACATAGAAGCACAACCAACATAAGAGAAAAATCAAAATTGTAAACTTCTGGGTTGGGGAGGTAGCTCAGTAGTAAAGCACTTGCTTAGCACAGGCAAGGTTCCATTCCCAGTACTGTAAAAGTAAATGAACAGAACTTCTGTGCTTCAAAGGAACAGACAATCCACAGAGTGGGTTTAGAAATTATATGCTTGACATAGAACTTGAATATCTATAACATATAAAACACACCTCAATGATGAAAGTTCAAATAAACCAATTTAAAAACTGATAAAGGATCTGAATAGACATTTCCCTAAGATATACAAATGGACAATAAGCACATGAAAAAAGGCTCAATATCATTAGTCAACTGAGAAGTGCAATCCAGACCACATTGAGAAACCATTTCACATCTAGAATAGCTAGACAGTGAGGTCAGATAACAAGTGTTGTCAACGATGTGCAGAGGGCTGGGGTTGTGGCTCAGTGGTAGAGATCTTGCCTAGCATGTGTGAGGTACTAGGTTCAATTCTCAGCACCACATAAAAATAAATACATAAAATAAAGGTCCATTGACAACTAAAAAAATTTTTTAAAAGAGGATGTACAGAAACTGGAATCCTCATATAATGCTGGTGGCAAAGTAAAATGGTGTAGCCACTTTTGTAAAAAAGCAATTCCTTAAATGATAAATGTAATTAGAGAAATATTACTTTGAGATATATACTTGAGAAAACCAAAAATATGCCCTCACAAAAAAATTATACAGGGCTGGGGAGATAGCTCAGCTGGTAGAGTGCTTGCCTTGACAAGGCCCTGAGTTCGATCCCTAGTACCACACACACACACAAAAAAAAACAAAAACAAAACTTATACATGAATGTCCATAGAAGCATTATTCTAAAAACCAAAGATGGAAATAACCTAAATGTCCACCAGTGGCAAATAAGGTATGTTATTCAATGAAATATTTGGCTATAAAAAGGAATGAAGTACTTATGCTTTGTACAAGGGTGAACCATGAAGACATTATGTTAAGTGAATAAATCTAGTCACAAAAGGCCACATATTAGGAGTCCATTCATTATGAAATCCCATAACAGGGAAATCTGCACAAACAGTGGTAATTTAGTAACTGCTGAGAGTGGGCAAATGGGGGATGGGGAGAAAAATGGACTGATTTTTAGCTAAACAGTACAAGGTTTCTTCTGAGGTGATGAAAATGTTCTAAAATCGACTTTGATGATAGGTGCACCTATCTGTGAATATATTAAAGCCCACTAATTTCAAAATGCTTAACAGGTGAACTGGCTGGCATGACGGTACACACATATAAACCCAGCTACTTGGGAGGCCTGAGGCAGGAAGACTGCAAGCTCAAGGCCAGCTTCAGCAACTCAGACCCTGTCCCAAATTTTAAAAAATGTAAAAAGGACAGGGGATGTGACTCAGTGGTAAAGCAACCCTGGGTTCAATCTCTAGTACAAGAAAGGAAAAAAGAAAGAAAGAAAGGGCTGTAGCTCAGGGGCAGAGTGCTTGCCTAACACGTGATGCATTGGGTTCAATCCTTAGCACCACATAAAAATAAACAAATAAAGGCATTGTGTCCATCTACAACTACAAAAAAAAAAAAAAAAAAAAATTTATTAAAAAAAAGAAAGAAAAAGGAAAAAAGTAGGACTGAGGATTTGACTCAGTGGTAGAGCTCTGGTTTGGCATGCGAAGAACCTGGGTTCAATACGCAGCACCCAAAAAAACTCAACATAAGCAAATATAAGAGTTCATACAAATCTCTCATTAGGTTATTTCTTTCTCCAAATGATTCTCAGTATAATATCATATTATTAACACCTATTTCAAAACCAAAATTGAGAAAAAAAAGTGATCAATTATCTGCTTTATACATACGCATTAGCTTATTCTAATCTCATAACTATGAAATAGCATGAACAATTTTGCAAATGAAGCTGAGGCTATGAGAGGTTAAATAGCTTCAACTCTTAAACTCAGTCAGACTGGAACTAGTGTTATTCTGACAAACTTTTTTATTATTTCACTAACAGACTTTGCAACTTGAAATATAAATAATTTTACCTATTTTTTCCTAATAGTAAGTTAGATAGCTCGTGGTAGAGCACTTGCCTAGTATGAGAGAGGCCCTGGGTTTAATACCCAGGACAAGAAGGATGGAAAGACAGAAAGAATAAGGATAATGTAGCAAAATATCAACAACTGGTGAATACAAAGCCAAGGGTACACAGGGAATCACTTATACTTTGAACTATATTTGTAAGTTTGAAATTTTTCAAAAGAAAAAGAAAAAATCAGGGCTGGGTTGTAGCACATGTGAGGCACTGGGTTCGATCCTTAGGGCCATATAAATAAAAGTAAAAAAATAAAATAAAATAAAGGTATTGTGTCCATCTACAACAACAACCAAAAAAAAAAAAAAAAAAAAAAAAAGGAGAAAAGGACAATCAGTTTTGTTTTGTTTCATCCAGATTAAAGGGACCCAAGAGATAAACAAGAGAATCTGAAGTAACTATTCAGCAACTGTGATGTAATAAGGACTGATTTAGGCAAAAATCATACATGTATTAAAATTATTGATGGGTGAAATTCTGATGAGAAACATACCTGTTTATATAGTATCTCCCCACAAGATACTTAGTTATCATAAGGGGAAACCAGTAACCTCAGCCTCAAGAAATCTGGTAGACATCACCTTAACCAAGTGATCAAACCCAGTAATAACGAGCAACAGGCAAAATCAATGAGGTAATTTCTTTTTTTTCTTTTTTGGATATCAGAGATTGAAACCAGGGTGCTTAACCACTGAGCAACACCCCAAGTCCTTTTATTTTATGTTTTTTATTTTGAGACAGGATCTCACTAAGTTGCTCAGGGCCTCACTAAATTGCTGAGGGTGGCTTTGAATTTGTGATCCTCCTGCCTCAGCCTCCAGAGTCACTGATTGGCAGTGTACACTACTGTGCCCAGCTAATAATGTAATTTCTGATAGCATGCATGAAGACATTTCTTTAGCACCCCTGCCAAAAACATGTGACCTTAATTATCCTGAAGATATATCCAACAAATCCAAATAAAATGAACAATTTGTACTCTCCCAAAAAAAGATCAAGCTCAAAGAGAAAGACTGAAAAACTACTCCAGATTAAAGAACACTAAAGGAACCCAACAGATAAATGCAATGCATTGTACTAGATTGAAAACCTAAGCAAGAAAAATGATTTCTAAAACAATAATCACGAAAATCATATTAATTGGCAAAGTGTGGCGTCACAAACCTATGGAGGCTAAAGCAAGATGATCGTACGTTAGAGGTCAACCTCTACAACTTACAGTAGAGACCCTGTCTCAAAATAAAAAAAGAAATAAAAGGGCTGGGAATGTGGTACAGTGGTAGAGTGCACCTGGGTTCCACCCCCAGTACCACCAATAAATATATATATAAAAATAAAATTACATAAATGGCATATATATTAATATTGGGTCAACTGGCATTATTTGATATACTATTATTTTCAGATTTTACAGTATTGGTTCCCTCATTTTTATAATCTTACTATGGTTATAAAGAAAATATTTTTTGGGCTGGGGATATAGCTCAGTTGGCAGAGTGCATACCTCCATGCACAAGGCCCTGGGTTCAATCCCCAACCCCACCCAAAAAAAATTATTGTTTTTTTTTTTTTAATCCTAAACACACTGAAATGTCAAGAGATAAATATATAATACGTCTGCAACTTACTCTTAGACAACAACTACATAGGGAAGAGGTAAAAGGCTGGACGAGGGGGAGAGAGAACAGGGAGACAATTAAGCAAACAGTATAAAATTTAACATTTGGGGAATCTGGATGAAGGAAACTGAAGAATCCTTCATAGTAGTCTTTCACCTTTAAGTTTGACATTACTTAAAAGTTGTAAGTCAGGTGCATGGTGCATGCATAGAAAACTGAAGCAGGAAAATTGCAAATTTAAGGTCAGCATAGGCAACTTAGTGAGACCCTATCTCACTAAGAATTTAACAAGGTCTGGGAGTGGAGTTCAGTGGTAGAGCATTTGCCTAGCACACAGCATGCATGAGACCCTATGTTCAGCTCCCAGTACTGCAAATTAATTAATTAAAATAAAGTTTACAAAGTTCTAGCCACTGTTATAGGACAGCGGAGAAATAACAAAAATAATGAACTCTTAAAGGCCACTCACATATTTTGCATATAATTTAAGCAATTAAGAGGAAACACACCATTTCTCTCACTTCTAAAAATGTCCTTGTTTCCTAACTTAGTGCTCTTATTTAGTTTTGCTTGAAAGATTCCTTTCTGATGCCAAAACAGGGCTGGGGAGATAGCTCAGTCAGTAGAGTGTTTGCCTTGCAAGCACAAGGCCCTGGGTTCGATCCCCAACCGCAAAAAAAAAAATCATGATGCCAAAACAGTAGCTAAAATTTACTCTCATCTACCTTTCCATACCCCTAAATAACTTGCTTGGGATACCAACTTTCTTTTTCTGGCATTACTACTCAGTTCATTTACCAATGAATGCCTTCGCATTTTACCGATCAGATTCCCGGGATTCAGATCTGTGTATCCTTGGGAATCACTTCACTACTGGCCTCAGCATTCTACCTTATAGAATGGAATCCAAGTGGTGCCTACCTTCTGGAGAAATTAAAAGGAATAAGTAAACTAACAAATGAGGAACTCTAAGAAGGATGAAGCACCATGGGCACCAAAACTCATGTTAGATTTTATTATAAAATACATGGTAAAAGTGACTAAGAGGTTAGGGGTACTACTCAGTGATATAGCACATGCTTATTAGCATGCACAGGGCCCTGGGAAACCAGGCAAACCTCTACCTCACCTCTCTCTCAAGGAAAAAAAAAAAAGGCTATGACGAAAGCTCAATACTCAAAACCTCAAAATAGAAGGTAATAACAGAAGTCCAGCGATTAAAAAACCTAACTCTTATCTTAGAAAGGAAAATCTTTCCATTCATGGTAGTTAAGATAGGAAACAACTCAAAATAACCTAAATGCCCCACTGAGGCTTGGTTAAATAGAGTATATCTATTCAATGAATATTCTGGAACTATTAAAAATCATAATGTATTGCGATAAAAGGGAATTTCATATCATGTAACTGTTCACTGAATCAAGCAAGATCAGAAAAGTATATGCAAGAATGATTTGTACTTATAAAATATTCTAGATATAAATATGCTCACAGAAATGAGGGAGGTAGTGCTATGCTCTTTGGGAGCAAGGATTGCAAACTCTTAGGTGCCTTCAAGATCCACACTAGGACCTTGGGAAGCCTTCCCTTAATCCCTCCAAGGCTGGGTCTTCCCTAGTTTCTGCTTCATCACATGCAAGACTTTGGCTTGCATCATGGCTTCTCACTGTGACCTTTTTAGCTTCTTTTCCACGCTAACTCAGTAATCCCTGTATTTCCTAGGTTACACTCCCAACAACGGGTATTTGACCCAGTTCATGTTTTTTTGCAAGATGTGTTAAAGATTACTGGCCAAGAAAGTGATTTACTTGACAAGAGGAAGGATAGAGATGACAGACAATCTCCAAATTTTCTGTGGAACCAGCAGGGAGATAAGCAAGCACACAAAAGAAGCCATTCTGTTGAGATGTAACTTCCCCTGGCTTGGGGAACTTGTTATTAAATAGAACACATAATGTAAGTACATGAATTTCTTATATGTACAAAAATTCCCATTACAAATGATTCAAAGCCCCATGAAGTAGTAGTCTTACAAGTCACTAAATACTTAAAAGAGAAAAACTAAACAGAAGCATCCCAAACACTCAACAGTTAAGCAATAGTAAATCTAAATCTAATAGGCATATTTGTGTGCTTCAGTTTTCATTTTACCAAACAAAAAGCTAAAATGCCAAGTAACTAACAATCCTAGGATGGAGTAGTCATTCCCAAACACTCAGAGAAGAGAAAAGAAGATGACTGATAGGAAACATGCAGAAGAATTTGGAATGTTAGTTTTTCTTACAGGGGTCCTACAATTGACCTCTTCTGTTTAACACCAAAATGCTACCACAAAGGAATTCGAATTTGATTTTTTCTTGTTAAAATAGCTACCTATTCTTTAGGGTAAAAGTGAAGCAAAAAAATTGCACCATCTTCTTAAGCTTCCTGGAGAGTTCTTTTCCCCTCTCCTTCCACAAGAATGCAGTAGTTTAGTCTTAGCCTCTCCGTCTTCCTTTTGTGCCACAGTAGCTCAAATCACCTTCTCTAAAGTGAATGTCTCTCTTTGACCCCTTCAAATCACCCACTCAATGGCAGTTTTTCAATGTCATTTTCCTATATTTCTCTGCATCACTCAAATATGCAGACCTTGGCACTGCAGAATCCATCCTGTAACCATAATGGTGCCACTGCCTGAGTGTTTAATGACATCCATCACGGAGTGTCATACTTGCCAAGAACCACCTTTCTCCAGCTTCCATGGCATAGAATATTCTGCAGTGTTTAAGTCACTGTTATTCTGTTATTTGCAGTATAAAAAAAAAAAAAAAAATCCTACCTTTATGCACTACACACCATCGGTTATCTAGTCTTACCCATAATTTCAGTGGCAAAATGTCCTTTCTTATTATTACTACCTTAATATTTCACAACTCTCCTTCACTCTTTTCTATTCCAGTTACTAATACCAGATTTACCCTAAAACATTTAGCATGCAGTAATTCTTACTCTAGAACTTTGTTTCCTCACTTCCTGAAGAAAAAATAATTAACATCAGTGAACCCAGCATTCAAGGTTTGCTGTAATGATGCTTCTATTCTCTCTCTCAGCCTCATTTTCTATCGGTCCCCTATAAAGAACCATCTCTTTAGACTGACATAGTACAAACCACCAAATCCTGGAAACACTTTACTCCATCACCACTGCTACAGAGCGGTCATACTTTCCCATCACTTGTTCTGCTAATAACAGAGTTCACACTAACTCCACTACCACCTTTCAATAAACTGATTAATTCCCCAGGGTACAGGGGGAAATAGCAACTTTATTACAAATGTTTGCAAACAGAAAGGAGGCAAACTGGTTTGGGTTTTTAATTCTTTTACTTTAAATGTTGCATATTGGGGGCTTAAGGTATAACTCAGTGCCTGAGTGTGTGCCTAGCTTGCAGGATGCCCTGGGTTCAATTCCCAGAACCATAAATAAAGTTACATATTAAAGAAATCCCAGTAAAGGCAGGGTAATGAAGATGGACTCCATCACTGAAAAGTGATGAAAATCTAAGGTTATGAGAGCACAGATATTCTCAATGTCAATTAAAGCACTTCCTCCCAATCTTCGTATCTTGTGAGGAGGGCTGGGTGCCTGCTTTAACACACAGGGAAATGAGGAGAAAAACTTTCAGAAACAATGTGGGAGAAAATTAGTACATATGTCGCTTAGTACTAATTAGAACATTAGCAATGAACGTCAGTATGTATGTTAGTAGGATACTAACTCAAATTAATGCCAGCCTAAGAGTATAAAAAATAATTCCCTTAATTATGGCAACAAATGGAATTTTTCTCTGAATCATCTCTCCCCTATATAACTGTTCTTTGAACAAAGAACTGCAGGACACTGTTATAAAAACTGTCCCACAAAGCTGGGCATCGTAGTGCATACCTGTAATCCCAGCAACTCAGGAGGCTGAGGCAAGAGGATCACAAGTTGTAGACCATCCTGGGCAACTTAGTGAAACCCTACACAACTTAGTGAGACCTTGTCTCAAAAACAAAAAACAAAAAGAACTGGGGATATAACTCAGTGCTAAGTACCCCTGGGTTCAATTCAGGGTACCAAAAAAAAAAAAAAAAAAAAAAAAAAGAAAGAAAAAGAAAAAAGAAAAAAAAAGTTGTCTCCCATACCTAAAAGAATTTGCAAACAACCTTTCAGTCAGAGAAGAGACACAATGGAATGCAGGGGGAAGGATCTAACTAAGGAAGTAGATCTGTTAATTTAACACATTTTCTGTCAAGCAAATCAAGTGTCCCTAGTGCCATTGTGGCTGAAACAATGAACACTCAAGGAAGGGGTGTTCATTTAAAGGAACTGGCCAGGAGGAAAAAACATTCTTATAGTCAACAAGACTGTATAAAAGCATTCTCAATTTTAAGAACTTATTCCATTTTGGGAATTATTACTTGGAGGTGATTTGAAGTTCAATATGAAGTGTTTAGTGTAACTGTGGTTCCCATCAATTCCTCTATTTGCACTTATTTTTGAGATTATGGGTGGGAGGAGGGGCAGAGAAGGATGCACACACAATCTGCTGTGACAACCATTCACACATTTAATTCAGGTGGCCACATGCCTCAGTGACCTACTGCCAAGTCACACAGTTACTCTAGTAAACCCACCCTAGGGAAAAAGTAGGCCTGACTTAGCTCCTGAAGCAGCCAAGTTGTAGACTCAACACTAAAAGCTGTTCTGTGCAGTGTGAAACTTACAGGAACATGACATCATTTAAGCCTGCCAAGTATCTTCCACAAAGGTCATGTGAGGTCAGAGACTTTAAACAGGAGAATGAATACTATCTTTCATGTATTTTTATTCAAGTACACTTAAGACAGGTGTGTAAAGATACAAAACAGTGCACAACGGAATTATTCTGAGGAGTCAACTGCTCCCTAAAGAAGAGAAAACTGCTTTTGGCTGCAGAAGTGACTGAATTCACACCAACTTATTTACACAAATTCTAGGATTTAACACCTTGAGGCAGGCCAGAAATTCTCCCTTTCCTCCACCAATGCCCAGAACCATCCCTATGACATCAAGAAAGGAGCACAAGGATGAGTAAAAAAGAAAACAAATAAAAGTAGGATTGCTGGGATAAAAGTAACCTAATGCAAAAAAAAAAAAAAAAAAAAAAAGGGGGTGATCAGGCAAAAAACAGAAAACAAAAAAACTGGTCCCTGGACAAGAGAGAGAATGAAAAAGAAATAAGATTTTGGGATCTCTGCAGAGACCAAATATACCACAGTGGAAAAGAAAAAGACTGAGGTAGATGTTTCAGTGAAATGTTTCAGTTAAAGACTATTGTTAAAAAAAAAAAAAAAAAAAAAAAAAACCACAGAATTTCCTTGAAGTTCTTCAGTATCCTTCATTCAAAAAGTTTGAAGTCTTTCACAGTACACTACTCTGCTGAAATCACAATACCAACTTCAATCCAAACCAAATATGTATTTGTCCGTCAAATCTTGTCTGACAGCAAAATGAACTGAAAGAAATCATGAAAAATACTTAGGGTTCGGTGAGCTCTGAACTGAAAATTGTAATGAAATAATGAACTTTAATAAGTGCTTGTATCCCAAATACACACACACACACTCACTCTCACACACTTCAACTAAGGTCCCACTGAACTTTTGACCAGTCATGACTAAGCCCCCTCCATAGTTCACCACTGTGCCATGTTCAAGAGATCCATTAAGAAGAGCCATATACCAGGTGTGGTGGCGCATGCCTGTAATCCAGTAGCTCCACAGGCTGAGGCAGGAGGATCGAGAGTTCAAAGAGAGCCACAGCAAAATTGAGGAGCTAAGCAACTCAGTGACACTCTGTCTCTAAATAAAATACAAAATAGGGCTGGACATGTGGCTCAGTGGTTGAGTGCCCCTGAGTTCAATCCCCAATAACCCCTCTCCAAAGAAAAAGAAAAGAAGAGTCACGTGCCCAAACAGGCAATGGTAACACTGAAGCAGCCCAAGGCTGTGTTCCACACCCCTTGCCCCTCCAGTCACTACAGCACCAGGCAGCCAGGCCCACCTGGGAGAGGACTTCTTTTTTGAACTGCCCTTTCCGCTCCCCAACATTCTTCATTCCTTCAGTGACTTCTCAGGAAAGGGGAAAAAAAAAAAAAAAAAAAAAAAAAAAAAAAAAAAAAAAACTAACACAACATCTGTTTCCCAGGTTTCTTTTTCTTCATTTTTTCTGGTACTGGGAATTGAACCCTGGGTGGGGGTGTGTTTACCACTGAGTTACATCCCCAGCTCTTATTTTTTTTTTTGAGACAGGGCCTTGCTAAGTTGCTAAAGCCAGCCTTAAATGTGCAATCCTCCTACCTCAGTCTCTCAGGTTGCTAAGATTATAGGTGTGCACTACCGTGCCTGTTTCCCAGGTTTCTCACAAAGAGCAACTGCAGATGACATGCACATCAGGGAGCAGCTTAATTGTCCTTCAGTTCCTAAATATGTGAATGTTAAAAAGTTTGGCTACAGAGGAAACCACTATCTGAAGGAAAAACTCATCACTTCACACAGTGTACAATTCACACACAGTGTACCTAGAGGGTAGAGAGGTCAAGGACACTACTAAACATCTCATGATGCATATGACAGCTTTCGACAATGGGAAGACTTATCTGCTCCAAATATCAATCATGCTGAGATTGAGAAACCCTAAGTATGAAAGAAATCAGAATACTGGGCTGTGTTATTATCCATCTGTGTCTTTCTCAATGGTAAGAACTGTTATAAAAGAGACTATCCCCAAGTTTTCCAACAGAAATATTGTTATGAGGCTAATATAAAGAAGATGGAAGAAAAGCATCCAAGGAACAGCATCCCATGAAATATGAAAATGTGGGGCAGAGCAACGTAATTATCTGAAAAAGTCATAACAGCAAAATTAAGGCTGCATCATCAAATGAAAGGCAAGCCAGAAGTCACAAGCTAAAAGTGTGTTTTATTCAAAAAGTTCTAGGTACAAATGGGTCCTATCCTCTAGCTAGAGGCAGGAGGTAGAGGGAGCTATTTGCACTTAAGAGCTGAGCATGGTGGCAAATGCATATAATCCCAGCAACTCAGGAGGCTGAGGCAGGAGGATCACAAGTTCTAGGCCAGCCTCAGCACTGAGCAAGGCCCTAAGCAATGCAGCTAGACCCTGTATCAAAATAAGAAATAAAAAGGGCTATGGATATGCTCAGTGATTAGGACTCCCAGGTTATTCCCAGTACAAAGGGGGGGGGGGGTGCAGATTTCACAGAAAGAGGGAAAATTTCATATAATTCACAAACACACCAAGTATGAATTTGCAATTTTTCACTTGGTACAAAACTGATTTGTAAGAAATGGATCCTAAACTTGTTCCTAACCAATGAGGTCAGTGACTTTCTAAAAGGAATTAATCCCGCTATGCATGCTCAGAATATTCCTAAAATCATGGAACTTTAAACCTAGAAAATATCTAGGAATCACCCATTTTACAGAAAGAGCATCTGAAACCGAAAGTGATCTGCCTTAAATCACAATTAAAATTAATGACAGAGGTGGGCTCACAATCTAGGTAGTAAAAAGGTGTTCAAGGGTCTGGAGGCTTAGCCTGCCTGAGGTCCTAGGTTCAATATCTGGCAGCACCCCAACAGAGAAGACTATGTTCACAATTGTATCAATTAGATCTAAAGTCACATCATTAGATGCTCCCTCTACACTGTCTTCACACTGCACTTTTACCTTTGCACCTGCAGTTTTCTAGCACTCTGCTAGTGCTCCTCATTCTGAATCCCTCACACAACAGGAATCCAAACCTGAGCCTCTCCTGATCAAAGGGCAGATGGTTAGGTGTACCAATTGCTGCCAAGTTGTATTTTAGGCTTTCCTAACTGTGTTCCAGAAAATTAAGCAAGACCAAATTTCACTTCCACTGTAAAGCAAGCCAAACCCTAATATAAGCTGTCCTTCAGGACAAGAAGGTACTGTCCTTTCTACAACTACAGATGGTCTCAACTGCCCCTCTGAAATCTCATATGGTAACAGGGGGGAAAAAAGTAGAAACTTATATTAAAATGTTGGTATAAGCTGAGCATGGTGGCACATGCCTGAATCCTGGCAACTCAGGGGGCTGAGGCAGGAGGACTGCAAATTCAAAGCCAGTCTCAGCAACTTAGCAAGGCTCTAAGTAATGTAGCGAAAACTTGTCTTGAAAAATGAAAATGGGCTGGAAATATAGCTCAGTGGTAAAGTGCCCCTGGGTTCAATCCCCAGTACAAAAAAAAAAAAGAAAGGGAACTGGGCAGTCCCTTATTCTCTTAAGATTTCAAATCACATATGGATTTGTAACTCACCTCCTGTTTTGGGTTTTCCTCCTCAGAGAAGGAGCTGACCCTGACTCTTCAAAGGACATTTTATCATTTGGTATCTTACATTAAATGCACTAGTGTGGCAAACCACTAATTTTTAAATCACTCATTTTCTTCAGTACCACTCAAATACCATGTTCTCAGTGTAGCTACACATAATCACCCTAGTTTACAATACAATGGCCTACCACTCAACATGACTGTATGCCACCAATGACTTTTTTACAGTGACCCTTTGACATAATATATATCGTATATTTGGATCTGTTTACTATCTGCCTCATTCCACTTAAAAATAGGGCAGATATTTTTGTGTTATGTTCACAGCTGTACCCTGCCTAGCTCACAGTATATGTCTTATAAATATTTGTTAAAAAAAATTAATGAATACACCACCTTGTCCCTCTGCACGTAGTTCAGCAAAAGGTTTAAAGAAAGGACCTTCTGGCAGGTATGGTGGTGCACACTTGTAATCCCAGTTATTATGAAGGCTGAGGCAGGAGGATGGCAATTTTGGAGCCAGCCTCAGCAATTTAGTGAGATTCTGTCTCAAAATAAAATTTCTTAAAAATGGGTTGAGGATATAGCTCAGAGTACACTTCTTGCAAGAGCTCACAAGCTCAAGGCCCTAGAATTGATTCCCAGCACACATACACAAGCATATATAATGTATATATATGAAAATATAAATGTGTGTATGTGGTATATATTATTTCTTAACTTCTAGTCCAGTGCATCTTGGGTCATAAAATGAAGCTTCTGATTCCCCTAATCAGGGTCAGCTTATTGTTTTCTGTAGTTCCTGGGCTTCTTAACTTTTGTATCTTTGAGGACTTCTTTCAGAACTTGACAAAAGCGTTACCACCGCCCCCGCCCCCGCCCCAAGCAAAATCTTACATGTATACCAACTAAACAATGCCTACCACCTGTCCCCTGGCTCCAGGTTTAGGAACTACTAATATGACAGATGTATTTTTAAGTTTCTCTGAGCAATTTTTCTTCCTTAATTTAATGAGTAATAATTCATGGTCTATGTTCTTCATTAAGCAGTTAGGTCCAAGCAAACAACAAGGGTAGAATTCAAGACCCAATTTTGCTCCCAGATCATGCTGATTAAGTAAGGGACTTTAGCCGCATACAATCACAACCAGGAGGAAGTACAGAGAAGGCAAAGGATTAGGTACCTCAAGGAAGGAAGTTCAGAAAACAAGGGTGACAGGACAATCAGATTATTCTGATCTTGCTACTGCTATACAAACCATTCAAATAATTCTGCATGAACATTTCCAAATAGCCACCTGAAGGCAACCCATACCCAGGGTGATTAATCTCTGACCAAATTACTGAAAATCATTTTATTCTTCCTTACCTTATAGTGTCAAGTAAGATACTATTCACTGTAAACAGCACTTGACTAGAGAGGAAAAAAATATATATTTTTTTTTAACCTTTCTTTGTTTCTCAATCAGGACAAAGCTTAGTCAACCTAACCCACTAGAATATGAAATAATTAAAAACAGCCGGGTGTGGTGGCCTGTAATCCCCGCAAATCAGAAGGCTTTAGCAGGAAGATCGCAAGTTCAAAGCCAGCTTCAGCAAAAGCAAGGCTCTAAGCAATGCGGGGAGACCCAGATGCTAAATAAAATACAAAATAGGACTGGGAATGTGGCTCAGTGGCTGAGTGCCCCTGACTTCAATCCCTGGTACCAAAAAAAAAAAAAAAAAAACCTAAAAACGTCTAAGTAAAGTAATATATAACTGCTTGTTCTGAAATATTAACAGCTAATCCTCCCATGAAGAGTGGGCCAGTTATGGGCCACTTTAGTAAATTCCCAAATTCCGTGTAAAGTACACAGTAAGTGCTTAATAATTCCAACTACTGAATGTCATTAACCTACTATTATCCAGTTATAACTCAATTTCCTCTGAAATATAAAAACACCTAATCTACGGTATAACATATTTTAAGCATATTTAACAATTTCTAAATATGTTGATAACTAATAGCTTTTATCCCTGTGTGGTATTTTGAGTGATTTTAATTCTTTTATCTATATTTTTCTATAACTTTTAAGTTTTAAATGGTTGTATGTTATCTTTAAAAAAGAATTTTTGAACAACTTAAAGCATTATTATTGGACATTCACAGATTTTCAGTATAATGAAGACAGAACACTTATCTGAGGGGCAGCAACATACAAATCCTTAAACATATTCTAAAACCACAAGTCAAGTATGTTGCCTCTTCTTTAAAAAATTATGTATATTCAAGGTTGATTAATACAGTAAAAAAAATTTACATGCAAAAATAAAAATATTCATTTGGGGGACCAGTTTAAGTGGATAGTCTTGACATCTTGCCGAATCTTGACATCTTGCATGAATCTTTCTAGCCCTCTGCCTATCCTAGAGATTGCTGCTTCACTTTAGATAAATAGAAGCCAAGTCCTTGAAGATTCTGCTCCCTAAAGTTTCTATAAATCCATGGGGTCAGCCTGGTGGTCAAAGGCAAACTGAGGTCTTTCCCATAGTTGAAAACTCTGTGCCTATAAAAACCAAACTGATACCCAACTTATGCCATTTGGCATTACACATCATTCCAAATTCATGTTTTGTTTTTGGTGATGCCTGAGATGGAACCCAGGGTCTTCTGCATGCTGGACAAAAGTGCTTAACACTGAAGCTATATTCCCAGACCCCTTCATTTCTGTCTTTTGAAGCTGCACTAAAATGAAGGTTGTAGGGCCTTTCTGCAAAGCCTAACAGGTAAAACTCAGCATTGGAACCTTTTTCCTTTTTATAAGGATTCTCTACCACAACATAAAAGGGACTGTTTCTCTAATTCTCAGGTCAATAAACTATTCCAATTTTTAAAAATCATCGAAGAATAAAAAAAGCACTTATTTATACTGAGAATCAAAATTGTTAGTGTCTTTAGTAGTTCTGCACTGTCAATGAGTGTTAAATTTGTTAAAAGACTAGAAAATAATCTAAGATTTTTAAATTTGTTGATAACTACTGAAAACCTTAAGTTAAATTTTACATTAACTGCATCAAAACACACCTAACTAACATGAGACAGGTTGTATAAGAACTGCAGGGTAGAAAAGTCACTATCATTTGTTATCCATTTACTAACTCCAAAGGGGGGGGGGATGTGAGTAGTTCTTAAAATGTGTGCACACTGGAATTCAAATATTCATTTGTGCTGCGTTTTTTCAAATAGCATATCTTTTAGCTGAAAGAAATGTCGATTCCAAAAAACACTGTAATCAAGAGTCATCTCAAGTAGCCTTTATTAAGCTACAATGATTTTTCATTTCAGCTATACATATAAATTTAACATCTTTAATCAGCTCACATTTCCTTTAGGAATTAGCCCAGCTAATAGCTAAAGAAACCACAAGGTTACTTTTTAGGACAAAAGACAAGTTATTTATAGGTTACTCTTAAAATGCCGGGACTGCATAAGTAGAGATGAATTACCTCTACTTGTCATCAACAAAATGGGAATACATGGATTTAAAGAGATGAAGTTTTTCCTAAAGTATTTTTCAGAAATGGTCCTTAAACTACAAACTTGTAATCCAGCATCACATCAACTTTATCTTGCAAGGAAAAATAAGAGATAAGGGACAAGTTTACCAACACCCAAGATGGCACTGTCACAAGCAACACCTCCCACAATAGCCACCATTTTGAGCAGCAGGATTTAATTAGACTACTCAAGATTTTATATCAACTAAAAGGAAATGTAAGGCATCAGAATAATTGTTAAGCATCTCCTGACTTTTAGGATTCAACTCCTTAATTTCTGCAGTCATTTCTCTTCTTTAGTCAATATAAAGAGTGTTGCCAGGAAAAATTTTATTATAGAAATCATGCTTGTCACATCCATCCTCAAACTTTGAAAATAAATGCTGTTGCTGCAAAAACATGCCCACGCTACATTTTCCTAAAACATGGAGAGCTTACGACTTAATCACATTGTTTTAATCAGCTTAAGGAACCAAGAATCGTCAAAAGCCAGTGAGTGGCCCTCGTTTATCAGTCTACATTCCTCTTCATTCTCAGGTCCCAGCCCTTTTGATCTTTTTATTTTTCCGATTTCATTAACTCTGCAACAAGAGCAAGTTCTCACGCTTCATTCATATGAGAAGCAAATGATATTTCCGCGAACACGACTGAATCTAAAAATAAAGGTGATGCAAAGACCTCAGAAGTGAACGAATTAAAAGCAACACGAAAATGGCAGAAGAAAATAAGATACGTGAGGGTAGAGGCAACAGCAACAATTAACTTCTCCAAAAGAGTGATTCCAATTTTGATTACTACATCGTTCAACCCTTGGCAAAACTGAAAACAAAAACTGACCGACAGTACCTTTGTCCCAAGGCAAAAGGTGATAAGTCACTTACACAGACTCCCATAGGAAAGAAAGCAATTCAACCTGCCAGCCAATCAAATATTTCACACCCCCTTCCAAAACTAAAAATAAAAGAAAGAAGGATGCTGTTGGGGCTAGCTGTTCGTTTGGGCCGTCGTATGCATTCGGTTCCTCACACTCCCGCCACCGTCCGTGCCACTAAGACCCTCCAATTTTTGTCCAGTTTATCACAAAGCCTCGGGTCTGAAAGCACCTTCGGCCTGGCCAGAAAAGCCATCCCTCTCCTGCACGCTGCCCGGAGGAATAATGGTGGCGAAATCAACTCCAAGAGCTCCCCAGGTCCCAGAATAAAAAAGGTTGCATATTCCTACTGGAAAGAAACTGTTAAAGAATAACGGAGTCCCAAACTTTCCCTCCGCAGCTTCGGAGCCCCGAGCGAAGGTTCGATGCGGGGCGGCTCCCCAAAGGAGCGCGCCGAGCTCTGGCCCCCCATCCTTGCCCGCCCGAAGTTAGCCCAAAATGCCCAGAGAGTTGCGGGCCTCCGGGAGTCGGCAAAGTGCGGATCCTTCTTCACGCGCCGGCCCGAATGGGGGCGAGCGGATCCCAGTAAATCCCGCGGCGCCCCCGCGCGTGCGCCCGTACCCCGTCCCCGCCCGGAGCAGCTGGCTCGCCGCTTCAATGGCACCGGGGGGAGCGCGCGCACGCACTCTCGCCCGGCTCGCCCCTCCGCAGAAGTCCCGGAGAGCCTCCCGTCCCACTCCGACAAAAGCAGATTCGCCCTCCGCCTCTCGCTGCCCGCTTCGCCTCCTCCACAGACCACGCGTGGGCGCCTTGGGCGCCCCGGGCGAACGTCCCGAGCCCGGCGTCCGCACTTGGCGTCCGGTGCCGAGCCGCAGCGACCCCCGCCCGCCCTTCCGCGCCTCGTGCCCGCACCGCCAGCCCTTCTCCCGGCTCCAGACTCCCTCAAAAGTCTCTCGCGCCTCCGCTCCCCCCACGCCCGGAGGAGGACTGAAGGAGAAAGGGGCGCAGCGCGCGCGTCGCCCACTCACCTCGATCTCAAAGTCGGGCAGGCGGAAACGCAGTGCGAAAGAGCGAACAGAAGTGCGCGATGGCCGGGACTTCCCACCAGGAACGGAGCTCGCCCAGCCCGGTCCGCGCCGCCCTCCTCGGGCAATCTCCTCGTGCTGGCACTGGCCCCAGGGATCGGCGCGCGCGCCCCGGCGGCCCCCCGCTTGGCTCGCTCGCCTCGGACTCCCGCCGCGGCGCGGCGCCTCGGCAGCTCGGACGGCGGCGGCGCGGCGGAGGCTGCTACTCCCGCGGCTGCCGCTGCTCGGCGTGAGCATGAGCCGAGGGCGCGCGGCCGGGCGGGGGGGCGGCGGCGCGGGGCCGACTCACTGAGGCGGCTGCTGCTCGGGCTGCTGACCGGGCCCGCGCGCTCGCCCCATCCCGCGGCTGCGGCTACGGCCGCCCCCAGTCCCATACAATATAATCAACTCACCGCTGGGGAAAACAGATGGGGCTGGGGGCGGGGGGGAGGGGGCCCCCGGAACAGCGGGCTGGGGGAGGGGCCCGCCCCACGAGGAGGGGGCGGGGCTGTCCCTCACCACAACAACAACCCCCGCCCCCGCTCCCCACCCCCGCCCGGACAGCTGCATTGGAAGGAAGGGGGAGGGGAGAGGGACTAGAGCACACCGAGAGAGAGGAGGAATGTAACTCGAAGGAAGCCGGGTGCACCCCAGGAACTTTTTTCGAGGAAACACTCGACTTTCCAGGTGTTTAGGACTGAGGAGTTTGGAGACTTTCGTGAGACATAACAATAAGGGTCTCTCCCACCCCCCCATTTGGCCCTAGTGGTCGCGTCCTTTTAAAGGGCCCGCTGGGTGGTGCTTTCGGTAGGGGCTAGCTCCAGAAGTGTGCACGTGTGGGAGTTCAGTTATTATTGATGCGGAGGGTTAGTACAGGAGGACGAGTGGGCTGTCCACCCTGGAAATAGGAGGCTTAGAGAGATGAAATGGTTTCCACCTGTTCTTTAGTGCATTTCGTCCATCCGAGAACGATGCTTCAAGGAACTCTAAAGTGGCTCCTTTCTCAAAGGGAAGAAGGTGGTGGGGCTGGTTAGGCTGGAACTAAGTGGGATGGAGGCTAGAGTGCGGCGGGAAGGGTGGGGTAGGGGGAGGCACCAATCAGCAGCCAAGCGGGAAGAGCAATCCCCCCACCCCAGGGAATGGACACGTGTGACCGCCCTAGAGAAGCCGGGCTCCGAGCCCTGCGACTGCCCTCGCTGTAGCAAAGCTGCCTGCACGAGTGCGCACAATGTGGCTAGAAGGCTGGGGGGATGGGAAAAGGAGCTCTAGAATCTGGGGAGTGTGTTCGGGTGGGGGTGGAGACCTGCACGCCCAAGCTAAGGGAATGTGCTTTAGGAGGGTATTGAGGCATGTGCTTTAGAAATCTTAAGTGCCATATAGGATATAGGAATTCTGCTTAAACGGAACGGGAAAAAAATCACCTCAAAATAGTCAAGAAGTTTGGAAAAACTACATTGAATGCCTAGCTATTCGTATTTGTCATTGCACGTAGTCATTTAGTTCTTCATTCTTCCCAACTCTCAGAAGACCCTAGCCTGATTCTCCAGTCACCTCTCAAGCAACATGGCCCCTGATGCTTCCCCCAAATTAATCAAGTGTTTAATGAGTGACAGGCACAACCGCAAAATACACGGTGGTTAAACCAAGGATCCTCTTTTGCCTTTATGCGGTTGTGTAAAATCTGAAGAGAATGGCAAGCATGAGGAATGAATTTATGTGATAGATTTTAAAATAGGTTATCACTCCTCACATACTCTGATCATCTTAACAACCTGTTGTGTTTTTAAAATACAGCACTTAGAAACATTAAAAATTCCTTTTGTGAATCAACTGAACTTAAACTACTTCTAACACTTGGTGCTCTCCCCCGCCCCAACACAAAATGAACACACATCTAAATGCTGCCAAAGGGCAAAGGCACCGTTACTCTGTAGATACTCGGTTAATAAGCAAGATATGAAAGGGTGACAGGCCACGTGGAATTCATCATATAACTTGAATACACTGTTTTCTGAACTCTCCATTTCCTCATAGTTTGACTTTCCACACTTTTGTTCCTCTTAATATTTTAAAAGTGCTCTTGCCTTTTCTCACAATTGTTTCTAGCTCATTGTATCCCTACTGTTCTTTCCCTCACCTTGTCTGTGCGCTCCTGTCTTCTCATTCCTGTCTTTATCTTTTATCTTTTAACCTTCTGACCTCTCAATTGTCACTACTTGCCATCCTAGTAATAAAGTGTTAACAATACCAGGAAGCAGGAAAATGAGAAAGATGTGGCTACTTTGTAGTCACTGCAGTATGTTTGAATGTGACTACAATACCCACACCCACACACAGGCCCACCATTGGAGGCAACTCTACGGGGTACCCTGATTCCTCTCCTAACTGCCAAGTACTGTAAATCAACAAAGCTGCCCTGGAACTGGAGGCGCCCCCCTGGTGGTGGTCATAGATCTCAACACCTTACTTTCTGTCAAAGGTCCTTGGTCATTTGGACTTGTACATCTGCTTTAGACGTATTTCCATCTGTGATTCTCTTAACTGACTGGTTCAGTCCATAGTTTTGGTCTGGTTCCTCTTGTTTGCACTCCTCCTCACTCACCCTCCCATCCCAGCTTCCACCTACAATCTAGAACCAATCCTGGCCTCAGCAACTGAGGAATCTAAAATGTCTTGGTCTTGCTGTAAATCTGGACCCTAAATTCCTTGACTTCAAAACTCCATCTGGAACATTCCCTTTTAGGACCTCCTCTGATTCCCTCCCATTTTGACTCCTACCTCTGCAGCTGTTGAAATTGATACTTGTGGATCCTTGCCCCTGCCTTCAACATTTGTCTCACCTTTCCCCTTGGACTAAACTGCCTCAGATTTGTTTTTTTGGATTCATGTCTAGTCTAATCTCATAGAATCCAGATTACTGACCCCCTGTTTGGCACTGGCCTTCCTTGCTTTCTCTCTTCCATTCTGAGTGATGTTATGCTCCTGGCTTTTTCCAGCCTGACCCATTCTTTCAACCCTCTAATCATTAGTTTCTTAGCATCTTGCATCTCCTTTGCTTTCTCATTCTTGCTGTTTTTCACTAGTGAATCAGTGTCATTAACCTCATATGACCTTGAAAGTACCTAGAAGTAATTCTTTCAACTTCTCCACAAATCTTTAGTTCCAAATCCTCTTCTAATTAAAGTTTTCCATTTTAAGAAAGGCACAATAAGGCCGGGCACTGTGACGCATGCCTGTAATCCCAGCAGCTTGGGAGGCTGAAGCAGGAGAATCTTGAGTTCAAAGCCCATCTCTGCAAAAGCAAAGCAGTAAGCAACTCAGTGAGACCCTGTCTCTAAATAAAATACAAAATAGGGCTGGGGATGTGGCTCAGTGGTTGAGTGCCCCTGAGTTCAATCTCCAGTACCCCCCCAAAAAACAGAAACGCACAATGATAGTTGACTTTTCTATTTTGCTTATTGATTAATATTGCAAAAATATTTACATGCAAGTCCCCTTGCAAAATATGAAGTAATTTCAACTATCATAGAACTAATAGAACTCATGGGTTCCTGGAGGATGATCTGGGAAACTAACCTTTTTTTTTTTTTTTTTCAGTACTAGAATTCGAACCCAGGGGTGTTCTGTTACTAAGCTACATCTAGTGTCCCTTCCCCATCGTGTTTTAAAATTTGAGATAGTCTTGCTAAGTTGCTGAGGTTGATCTCAAATTTGTGGTCCTTCTGCCAAAGCCTTAGTCTTGGAATTGTGGGATTACAGATGGGCACCACAGCACTTGGTCCCCTTCTTATCTCATTATTTCTTGGGAAATACAATGCAAGTTCCAAATGATCAACTAAAAAATTTGTGACCTGATTTATTTGACCTTTGGAAGAGATGAGACCAATAAATGTAAGTGTGGTTTCTTTCATAACTATAGCTAACCAGGACTAGCATTCAGTTCTAACTATTCATCGCAGTTTTCTCTCCTAATGGATTATGCTGCTTCTCCTTTCTATTTAAACTGGCTTTTCTCTCCCTTTGTGTAGCAGTGAGATCTGGATATTCCTTGTTTAGTCGCAGTGTCAAATTGAAGCTAAAATAGACTATACCCAGTGTTTTAGAACTTTAATTTGCTGTGGACAACTGAAGTCCAAGCACAGTACAAATTCTTGACACCCCTTCACATACATCTTCTCCCCCCACCCCCCAACATACACAATTTTTTTTGATGCTGGGGATAGAACCCAGGACTCATGAATGCTGGACAAGTGCCCTATGGCGTTGTTACAGTATCCTTAGCCCTTCCAACACAATTTTGCCATTCTCACTAGAGGATTGAATTCCAGGCTGCAGCTGGAGATGTAGCTCAGTGGTTGAGCACTTGCCTAGCATGTGCAAGGTCCTGGGTTGAGGCCCTGGGTACTACCCACAGCAGGGAAGGGGAATAATGTACCTGTTCCCAAAGAGGGCTTATAAACTAAAAAAATTTAAAAATCTGGGCCAGATGCAGTGTTGTATACTTGTAATTCTAGCCATTTGGGAGGCAGAAGCAGGAAATTACAAGTTTGTGTCCAGCCTCAGCAATTTATTGAGACCCTGTCTCAAAATAAAATAAAGAAGTGGGGATGTAGTTCAGTGGTAAAATATCCCTGGGTTCAATCCCCAGTACAAAAAAAAAAAAAAAAAAAAAAAATTAAATGAAAATTTAGTAAGTAAATTAGATTAATGGTGAGAAATTATGATTCTAAGGACGAGCTCTTAACTCTCCCTTTATTGCTTCTGTGAGAGGAAAGACTTGAATTAAACGATCCCTGAGTTTATGGATTCTACCTTTTATTTTTTTAGTTGTTGATGGACATAATATCTTTATTTCATTTAATTATTTATTTTTATGTGGCGCTGAGGATCGAACCCAGTGCCTCACAAATGTGAGGCAAGTGCTGTACCACTGAGTCACAACCTAAGCCCTTGATTCTACCTTTTAATAAAACCAGAATAACATTCTTAAAATTTAAATTCAGGGACTGGAAATATACCTTAGTGGCAGAACATTGCCTAGCATAAATCCGACTCTGGGTTCTATTCCACTAACTACCAAAAAAAATAATAATAATTAAATTATGTCACTTACCTGCTCAAAATTCAATGACTCCCCCTTGCTCATGGTACAAAATCTCAACTAAGGTAAATGCTAATGCCAAAATTGGCTTTATCCAGACTTTCCAACCTTCTGTGTTACCCCCATTCGCAACCCCATTCCACCAGTGACACCTTCCCTCCTGCCAAACTAGTTCACTCACCCCCATTCCACCAGTGACACCTTCCCTCAGGCCAGACTAGTTCGCTCACCCAAAAGATGTCCTTGCTTCCTCCTTTTTGAACATGATCTTTCAGCTGCCCGGAAAGACAACTCAACCTCCAGTCTTGACCAACTCAAACCTCATTTTCTTGGTAAAGCGTTCCTGATACACCCTAGCTTGGGGGTGTCTCCAGGTACTCTTACACAAGAGATTACCATTTGTGTGATTCACTGACCAAGCACTTCTCCTGTCATTTTTCTATTACTGATTTTGAAGTGCTAATTAAATCCCCCACCACCACACCCCCATCCCTCCAGTACAGGGGAGTAAACCCAGGGTGTTTTACCACTGAGCTACATTCCTGGTCATTTTTTATCTTTTATTTTGAGACAAGGTCTTGCTAAATTGATTAGGGTCTCACTAAATTACTGAGGCAGGCCTTAAACTTGTGATCCTTCTGCCTCAGCCTTCCAAGTCACTGGGATTACAGGCATGTGCCACTGAGCCCAGCATGAAATGTTAAAGTTTAAAAACATTTTTTTTTTTTTTTTAGTTATAGATAAACAGAATGCCTTTATTTTATTTATTTTTATGTGGTGCTAAGGATGAACCCAACACATGCTAGGAAAGCACTCTGCGGCTGAGCTACACAGCCGCAGTCCTATTTAAAGTTTTCAATGTAATTAGAGTTGTCTTTTGTTCTCAGTGAGATGAGACATTTTGGGTAGATCCCCCCAACATGTACTAATTAATTTTATTGTGTAACAATGATGTAAATAATAGCATACACAATAAGAAATTTAGAACCTTAACATCCGCCTGGTATGGGGCTCACTTTCCTTCATTCTTTCCTTTTACTGCCTTTCTGCTCTCTCCCTCACAAAATTCACTTACAGCCCTGTAGGGCACATTCTCAGCACTAGCACTTCTTCCAGCTCCAGTGTCATTTCACCAAATATAACTTGGATGCTTCCCCATCACTTTACATTAGACGGTAAAGAAAGGGGGAAAGGAAATCCTAGGGTTGGAGTTGTAGCTCACTGTTAGAGAACATGCTGAGTATGCTTAGGACCCTAGATTCAATCCACAGCGACACAACACAGCAAAAAAGAAGAAAGAAAGAAAAAAAAAAAAAAAAAAAAAGAAATCCTAATAATCTTAATTATTAAAATTAAATTCATCTTCTTAAAATTAATACAGTTTTGCCGGACTCCGTGGCGCACACCTATAATCCCATCAACTTGGGAGACTGAGGCAGGAGAATTGCTAGTTCAAAGCCAGCCTCAGCAAAAGTGAGGCACTAAGCAACTCAGTGAGACCCTGTCTCTAAATACAAACTATAAAATAGGGCTGGGAATGTGGCTAAGTGATCAATCCCTGGTACAAAAAAAAAAAAAATTCAGTTTTAAGAAGCTAAATCTTAGCTGGGCACAATGGCCACACACCTGTAATTCCAGGGCCCTGTACATACTAGGTGAATACTCTACCACACTACCACTGAGCTACATCTCCAGCCCTTCAAAATAAAATTTTAAAAAGGACTGAGGATGTAGCTCAACAATAGAGAGCTAACTTAGTGTGCTCAAGACCCTGGACTTAATCCCTTGCACTGCAAAAACAAACACAAAATAAAATTTATTTTGAGATAGGGTCTCCCTAAGTTTTCCAAGTGGGCTTTGAACCTGCAAACTTCTTCCTTCAGCCTCCTAAGCAGCTGGGATTCCAGGCTTGAGTCACCACGTCCAGCCTCAGTGTGTGTGTGTGTGTGTGTGTGTGTGTGTGTGTGTGCGCGCGCTTTACTGGGATGGAACCCAGGACCTGGAGCATGATAGGCAAGTGTTCCACCAGTGAGCTACCCCCCCCATCCCTTGGGTATATTCTTAACCCAGTGTGTCTCGAATACTATCATTTCAGCAATATTTTAAAAATGAGCCAAGGCTGGTGGTGCATACCTGCAATCTCAGCAGCTTGAGTGACTGAGGCAGGAGGATGGTGAGTTCAAAGCCAGCCTCAGCAAAAGTGAGGTATTAAGCAACTCAGTGAGACCCTGTCTCTAAATAAAATACAAAATAGGGCTGGGGATGTGGCTCAGTGGTTGAGTGCCCCTGAATTCAATCCCTGGTACCCAAAAATAAATAAATAAAATAAAAAGGGCTGCGTATGTAACTCAGAGGTAGAGAGTCCCTGGGTTCAATCTCTAATACCAAAAAGGACACTAGGCAGGGCTTCCTGTAGGATTAATGTGTTGTGTATTATGGATCTTTAAAATTCACAGAGAACACTAGTTGCTTTCTATATTTTTTTTCTACTGTACATGGCATCAGGAGTGGGGGGGATTGAACTCAGATTATCCTACCGCTGTGCTACATCACATACTTTCTAAATTTTTATTTTGAAACAGGATCTTGCTAAGTTGCTGAGACTGGCCTTAAACAGTGATCTGCCTGCCTCAGCTTCCTGAAGAGCTGGGACTATAGGCATGTACTACTGCACCTGGCTTAGATATATTTTTGATCATAAAGAAGTTCTGTGATACATTGCAGATTATAGTTTTTAATTTACAATTATTAACGTATTAATTTATTTTTTGCAGTGCTGGGAATCAAACCCAGGACCTTGCATATGCTGAGCAAGCACTCTACCCCAGCCCAAGATTACTGTTATGGTTTGGATGTGAGGTGTCCCCTAAAAGCTCACATGTAAGACAATGCAAGAAGGTTCAGAGGAGAAATGATTGTGTTATAAGAATCTTAACCCAATCAGTGAAGTAATCCCCTGATAGGGATTAACTGAGTGGTAACTGAAGTGATAGGGTATGTCTGGAGGAGGTAGGAATTGGGGTGTGGCTTTGGGTATATATTTTTATCTGACAAGTATAGACCTCTCTCTCTTTGTTTTCTGATCATCATATGAGCTGCTTCCCTCTGCTACACTCTTCAACCATGATATTCAGCCTCACTCGAGCCCCAAGGAATGGAACCGGTCTTCTATGGACTAAGATCTCTGAAATCGTGAGCCCTCGAATGAACTTTTCCTCCTTTAAAATTTTTCTGGTCAGGGACTTCAGTCACAGCAGCGAGAAAGCTGACTAAAATAATTACTTTTGTTTGTTTGTTTGAGTTGGGTTCTTGCTATGTTGCCCAGGTTGGCCTCAAAATCCTTGGCTTAAGAGATCTTCCTGCCTCAGCTTCTTGAGTATCTGGAACTATAGGTGTGCATCACTACACCCAGCTCCAATATTACTTTTAACCCTTTCATATAAACTTGACTTTCTTTTTGCACTTAATTTCTCCATTTTACAGTGATTTCTTTTATATTATTTATGTGCATGTGGTGCTGGGGATGGAACTCAAAGTCTTGCACATGCTAAGCAAACACTTTCACCACTAAGCCTGTTATGTTTTCTCTGATTCTGAGTTTTTCCTTCCGTTATATCAGGTGTCTGGTTTCTATTTTCATATCATCAAGGAACACCTCTTCATTTCATGTGGCGTGAAGCTAAATCCTGCACAAGTAAAATCACACAGGTCTACATTCATCATTTTCAGTTTAAGGTCACCAGCACGGCCCTGGGATTTAGACCACAGAAGAACAGTAAATGAACAAAAGGTAAGTCATAAAGGAATTCAGTAAAATTTCCCCTTCTCATGTCACTGATGTTACCAGTCTTATCTTTATGTCTCCTTCCTCTCTCAAGAACTTTTCAGCTTGTCTCAGCTTTCCTTCCCAAGGGTCATGGAACCTGTGGTTCTAACACTATTACTTACATCTACCATGGGAAGTCAATTCGTTTTACATACTTTGTGAAGCAAGTTTCAGCATAGACGCATTTGAGGGATGCATCTATGGATCCCTGGATGGACAGGCCACCAGCTAGAAAAGATGATAGAGATGAGAACATTTAGTAAGAGAGAGAAAGTGATAGAAAACTTAGAGAGAAAAAGGAGTACCAGGGTGTAGATGAGGGGTAGAAGATTTGCTAGCATGCACAAGGTCCTGAGTTCCATACCCAGCATCTAAAAAAAAAAAAAAAAAAAAGTATTGAGGGTAAACATCCAAAGTTGCTATAAAGACTCACTGCGAAGCCCGGGGCAGTGGTGCACAACTGGCCTGTACTCCCAGCTACTGTGGAGGTGAGGAAGGAGGATTCCAAGTTCTACCCTCAGCAACTTAGCAAGACCTTGTCTCAAAATGAAAAGTAAAAAGGGCTGGGGATGTCATGCAGTGGTAAAGTGCTCCTGAGTTCAGTCCCCATTACCAAAATAATAATAATAATAATAATAATACTGAGAATAGAGAATTGGATCAGAAATTCTTTGGCTAACTCTATTGTGCTCTGTTTAAATGCCCGCCCCCCCCCCCCCCATCTCTAGGGTAGTATTTTGCAGTTAATTACCTTTCTAAAGCCCAGACTGAGGTAGAAACATGCCCAAAGGTAACATGGTTCTCCTCTACCTGTCCATACTTTCCTCAGAGCCTCTTAGCACAGGGACTCTCATTCCTGTGAATTGTAGTGCTTGTTAAGCTTCGGTGTTCTATTGCACTTTAATAATAGCTGCAAGTCTGCCTGGGACCAAGGCTACGGAAGCAGCCCTCTTATTTTTGCCCTTCAGACTGGTAATTTGTTATTGCCATGAAACTGAAGTGTCAGACTTGGAAACCCTCCTGACCCTGGTTGAGAAAGGCTCCTGGTGCTTCAGAGGTTCAGCCCTGAGGGGGTGGGCTGTTGCTCTCTGGAGCATTGCTTCTGTGCTCTGGCTTAAACCAGTTTGAACCAGAGCTGAGAACTGCATCTTAGCAAATACTGTTTTTGTTTGTTTTTTTTGTGGCCTTGGGTATCTAACCCAGGGCCTCACCGTGCTAGGCAAGCATTCTACCACTGAGCCACATCCCCAGCCCACAAATAATGTTTTAACACCATACACAGAGAGATAGGAGATTATTGAATATGCTGGTGAATTTAGTATTCAATGGATGAGAATTAAAAGGGGGCCAAGAACTCCTTTCTACCATTGCCCCCTTTCTTTGATTTAGGGCTAAAATCCTCACCAGATTTTATTGCTTGCTGAAGAGCAGTTGTTCCATTCTCTTCTACAAACTATCTAAGAATGAGCTCTCTTGCTGCCCCTGGGTTACTTAGTCCATGTTTATGCTGCTCTATTCCAAAATTCCTCTCTGAATTCCTGAAGTGTCCAGTCCTGGCCTATCTTATTGTGACATCTCCCCTTGTTCTTGACACCAGGTCAAATAGCTTTGTAGCATCTCAATTCTCAGTGCCATTCAGAAGCTGGTGAATCTTAATGAGTTTTCCCCTTAATCTCTTTTCAAAAGAGCTACTATCCTTAATTTCTCTTTCTGTTTAATTATTTTAGCTCCTTGTGTCATTCCTTTGACCTTAGATAGTCCCTACTCAGTTTAAAGGTCACATTATTTTGGTTGACAAAGTGCCCAGGGTTGTATACATCTGGTCTCAAACTCTTTAGCCAAGCCTGAGTTGTCTCTCTCCAGTTGTTTCATCAACATTGAAATATATATTTAGGTTGGAAGTTCTTCTGATCTCAGAAGTTTCTAAAGCAATTGATAAAATGGCAAGATTGTCAGTGCATTATAGACTATAATTATCCTATATAGTATTAAAATTATAAAGGGTGTTAGAAATAATCTACTCCAGGGACTGGGAATGTAGCTCAGTGGTAGAACACTTGCCTAGCAGTGTGAGGACCTGATTTGTTTAGTACAACAAAAAATCTACTCCAATTGTTTCTTTTAGACATGAGTCCAGAGAAGAAAATATTTAGTGTGAGGTGAAAAAAATGGTTCTTGAATTGGTGAGAAATGCAATTGGCTATTTTTATTCAGAGCTTAAAAACTTAAATAAAACCTTATTGAATTCAAGACCAATTAATTTAGATTTATTTATTTATTTATTTATTTTTGAACCAGGGGCTGAACCAAGAAGTGTTCTCCCTCTAAGCTACATCCCCAGCCCTTTATTATTATATTTTGAGACAGGGTCTCACAAAGTTGCTGAGGCTGCCCTCAAACCTGCAATCCTCTGTCTCAGTCTCCTGAGTAGATGAAAGTACAGGCATGAGTCACCAACCCCAGCTTAAAAACCATTTTTAAACATAAAGTAATATTTAGCAGAAAAATCAATATAATGTGAAAGTGAGAGCAATGTTTTAGGACTCAAAAGCTCTGGATTTCTAGTTAATAGCTTTAGTATTAAATGTGGACTTGGGTATTACATTAAATTTTCTCAAATATCAAATAACAATACTACACATTCCCACAGTATTTTCTCCCATGATTATTGGGGGAACCAAAAGCAGTAATTTTTTATTTTTATTTTGTGGTAGTGCTAGGGATGGAATTCAGAGCCTTGTGCATGCTAGGCAAGCGCCCCACCACTGAGCTACATACTCAGTCAGCAATAATTATTTAAACTATAAACTGCTATATACATATAAAGAATTATTAATGTCATCACTTTTAAGCCTAACTCAACTCAAAAGTGATATGTCCCTTTAAAAACTAAAATCTTTTCAATTCATCTTGGCAGGTTTCAAGTAAGTTTTTTCTTTTAATTATCTTCCATGCCTCCATTGAAGATGAAGGAGGCAAGAACCATAAAATAAATAAATATCTAATTTTGGTATGTAGCATTAGAACAAATACAGTCTTTTTCAGGGCAGGAGCTATATCTTAGATCTTTAGTTAAGCACCAGATACCTACTGCTTTTTGGTTGTCATTGTTGTTCTTTTGGTTTTTTTTTTTTTTTTTTTTTTTTTTTTTTGGGGGGGTACTGGGGATTGAACCCAGGCGTGCTTAACCACTGAGCCCACATCCCCAGCCCTCTTTTTTTATTTTGGTACCAGGAATTAAACCCAGAGGCACTTAACCAGTGAGCCATATTCCCCAAGCTTTTAAAAATATTTTATTTAGAAACAGTGTCTCCCTAAGTTGCTTAGGGCCTTGCTAAGTTGCTAAGGCAGAATTTGAACTCTCAATCCTCCTACCTCAGCCTCCTGAGGTGCTGGGATTACAGGAGGGTACCATGGAGCTCGGCCTACAGATATGTATTTATTATTTCATTGATTGGATTGTTAAATATCAATTAAGGGACTGAAACTGTAACTCAGTTTTGTAGCACTTGCCTAAAATGCTTGAGGCATCCTGGGTTCTATCCTCAGCACTGGAAAAAAAGTCAAAGACTGTAAAATAAGACAAGTGGTATTCTATAACAACAGTACAATTTTCCTCTAATAGAATATGGTTTAGCTTGTTCATTTTATTTACTGGTACACATCAATACCTTTAATAAGAAAATGGAGAATAAAAAGGCAAAATGTGTTTCACTTTAAAAATTGGTAAATTGAAGCTGAGTGCAGTGGTGCACACCTATAAACCCAGAGACTTAGCAGGGCTGAGGCAGGAGGATTCAGGTTCCAGGCCAGCCTGAGAAACTTAGTGAGGCCCTCAGCAACTTATCAAGACCCTTTCTTAAAATTAGGGAAAAAAAAAAAAAAAAAAAAAAGGTCTGGGGGTGTAATTCAGTGATAGTGCACCCCTGAGGTTCAATCCCCAGTACCAAAAAATAAGAGTCGAGGACCTGAAAATTCTTATGAACTTCAAATCTTTAATGTTTATTGTTTTATTATTTTTGTTATTATTTTGGTTCTGGTAAGCTGCTGACTGAACCCTGGGTCTCATACATGCTAAGCATGCACACTACCACTGAGCTATATCCCCACCTTTTTTTTTTTTTTTTTTTTTTTTATAAGTTATTCAAACCTCACTTGTCACCTCCTACCTTACTTAACAACTGAAACTGAGCCTTGAGGCTCTTGACTTTACTTAGCTAAAACTGAAGAGGAACAGGAAATTTACAGGAAAGAGACCTGGTGGTGAAAAGGAAAAGTATGAGGGTAACCTGTGATAGGTGTTCTTACTGTGGTATAAATTTGGATGATCAAACCTAAGAATAATACAGCCCTTGTAGGGGATGAGGGTTGTGGCACAGTGGTAGAGATCTTGCTTACCAGGGACGGCAGCCCTAGGTTCTGTCCCCAGCACTGGGAAGATGGAGTGAGTGTGTGAACAAAGCATATTGTTGGTTAAAACAGACAGTCCAAAGGATGGCTCAGGTTGTCTTCCTGGATCACTAAACATTAGCTATTATGATGGTCTCTAAAAACATTTCTGACCTAATGGCCCATCCTTGTAGAACTAAACAATTGGAATTATCAAATGTGCTAATTGTAGAAAAGACCACTCTCCAGACATAATACTTGCTACTAAGGTTAGGAACTGTGAGAACATCACTTAACAACTCTGTGTCTGAATTTGTCCTCTCAGCCCTTTAAGCGTTTCCATGTGCCCGTTTGAAACCCAACTTGTGACTAAGCTTCCTAGCTAAAAGTTGGATGGTGAACTCTGAAAAATAAATTAATATCATTAATCCGTTTGCAGGAGTAGAATGTCTGTGTGTACCTTAAAACCCTAACATGTCATATATGAATATATAACAAAAAGTCCTATCATTATGTACAACTAGAATGCACTCACACATACACAAAAACTGGTGTGTGGTGGCATATGCCTGTAATCCCAACAGCTCAGGAGGTTGAGGCAAGAGGATCATAAATTCAAAGCCAGCCTCAGAAATTTGATGAGGCCCTAAGAAATTAGGAAGCCCTGTCTCAGAATAAAATATAAAAAGATTTGGGGATGTGGCTCAGTGGTTGCATGCCCCTGGGTTCAATCCCTAGTACAAAACAAAACAAAAAGAAAAACAAACCCTACATGTAACAGAGTAGTTTGTTTTTGGCAATTCTGACTGAGGCTGAAATGGTGGTTATAGAACCAACCAGGGAGCTGGGCATGGTGGCACAGCCTATAATCCTAGCAATTCTGGAAACTAAGGCAGGTGGATTACAAGTTTGAGGCCAGCCCCAGCAAGTTAGCATAGATCCTGTATCAAATATAAAATAAAAGGGCTAGGGATGTCGTTTATAGAGAGTGCTCCTGGATTCAATCTCTGTTGAGGTTGAGGGGAGAACCAACCAAGGAGGCTGCTGATGAATCATCAGTGACTGATCAACAGTGGTGGAAGAATGAAAACCTGTAAATGAGTGACAAGCATTATTTTAGCTGTAAATTAGTCCTGAAGCCCATCTATTAGGCAAGGGGGAAAGGCCTGTATGATTAATAAATATTTTTTGTTTGTTTTTGTAGTGTAGGGGATTAAACTCAGGATCTGTTAAAAGCTAAGCATATTCCTACCACTGAGCTACATCCCTAACCCTGCTAAATTTTTTCTACCACCTTTTTCTTGGTAGGGGGGAAATAGCAGGGACTGAACCACTGAGCCACATCCCTGCCCTGTTTTGTATTTTATTTAGAGACAGGCTCTCACTGAGTTGCTTAGTTGCTTAACACCTCACTTTTGCTGGACTGTCTTTGAAACTCTCGATCCTCCTGCCTCAGCTTCCTGAACCTCTGGGATTGCAGCCATGTGCCACTGTGCCCTGTTTTTTTTTTTTTTTTTTTGTATTGGGAATTGAGCCTAGGGTACTACATCCCCAGTCCTTTTCATTTTGAGACAGGGCTTCACTAAATTGCTGAGACTGGTTTTCAAACTTGTGATCCTGCCTCAGCCTCCTGAGTCATTGAGATTCAGGTAATTGCCACCAAGCTTGCTCTCATGCACCAAAGCAGGGATTTGGTATTTCTAGGTCTCCAGTCCTATTGTTATTCTCTTCTTGTACATGAGTTCTTTAATTCTAACAAATAGAAAGAAACCTTGTGCTGTTTGTTTACTTGACATGTGCCACTGTCTATGGCATTGGCATAAGTAAACCCCTATATTGCTGGTTATAACCAATTAAATGTTATATACTTGGGCGCTGTTCTGTAACATGCTGCCTTTAGTTAACTATGGGAACTATAAAAATGATACTATGGAATACTAGATTAGATTTTATCTCATTGGCTTTCCAATCCTATTGACTCTCTTTGAGATTAAAGGGTGATTCCCAACTGCTGGCAACTCTTGGGAGATGAAATACCCAACTGTGTTCTTCTCGCTCTTTCATCATCATCATCTGAAATGGACTGCTTGGATTGTTAGTGATGAGTCAAGAAGAATAGAATCAGATAAGCATCCTATGGGTATAAAGAGCATAAATGAGCTCCTAGGTTTGCTTATGCATAACAGGAACCAATGGTGAAAGAAGATGAAGTAGAAAGAAAAGAATGTATACATTAAAATTAAGGCATTGGTGAGATAAAAATTGCCTGCTCTGCAAATTGTGGCTATCTCAACAGAGCACTGAAAAGTATATGACAGTTAAAAGTGCATCATGAGCCAGCACACTTGTAATCCCAGCAAATATGGAGACTAAGGCAGAAGGAAACTCAAGTTCAAAGCCAGATGGTCAACTTAGTGAGACCCTCTCTCAAAATAAAAGTGAGAAGGACAGGGAATGTAGTTTAGTGGTGAAGTATTGGCAAAGAGCACCTGGATTCAATCCCTGATACTGGGGAAAAAAAAAAAGTGCACGATGAGTTCATGGTCCAGATGCTTTTGGGCATTTGGGCGTCTGGGTCAACCTCCAATCCACTGAGGAATGCTTTCCATGACTTGTCTGAGGAGATATCAGCCTTTTTCTTTCTTTCTTTCTTTTTTTAATTAAAATCTTTTTATTTTTACAGACTGCATTTTGATTCATTGTACACAAATGGGGTACAACTTTTCATTTCTATGACTGTACACAATGTAGATTCACACCATTCATGTAATCACACATATACATAGGATAATACTGTTTAATTCTACGATTTTTCTGTCTTCCATCCCCTTCCACCCCATTTTCCTCTACACCATACAAAGTTCCTTCATTCTTTTCTTCCCTCCGCCACCCTCACCTCATTATATATTGTCATGCACTTATCAGAGAAAACATTCGACCTTGGTTTTTTTGGGCTTGGCATATTTCACTTAGCATGATATTTTCCAATTTCATCCATTTACCAGCAAATGTCATAATTTTACTCTTCTTTATGGCTGAGTAATATTCCATTGGGTATATATACCACTGTTTCTTTATCCATTCGTCAATCAAAGGGCATCTAAGTTGGTTCCAACAATCTAGCTATTGTGAATTGAACTGCTATGAGCATTGATGTGGCTGCATCACTGCAGTATGCTGATTTTAAGTCATTTCAGTATAAACTGAGGATTGGGATAGCTGGGTCAAATAGTGGGTCCATTCCAAGCTTTCTGAGGAATCTCCATACTGCTTTCCAGAGTGGCTGTACCAATTTGCAACTCCACCAGCAATGTATGAATGTGCCTTTTCCCCCACATCACACCAACACTTATATGCTTTGTGTTCTTGATAATAGCCATTCTAATTGGAGTTAGATGAAATCTTAGGGTGGTTTTAATTTGCATTTCTCTAATGACTAGGGATGATGAGCATTTTTTTCATATATTTGTTGATCACCTGTATATGTTCTTCTGTGAAGTGTCTGCCCATTTCCTTAGCCCATTTACTAATTGGGTTCTTTGTATTTTGGTATAAAAAGTTTTTTTAAGTTCTTATAAACTTTGGAGATTAGTGCTCTGTCTGAAGTGTGTGTGGAAAAGATTTTCTCCCACTCTGTAGGCTCTCTTTTCACATGATTGTTTTCCTGTGCTGAGAATAAAACTTTTTAGTTTGAATCTATCCCATTTATTGATTCTTGCTTATATTCCTTGCACTATGGGGGTCTTGTTTAGGGAAGTGTGGTCCTAAGCCAAATATGATGGAGATTCGGGTCTACTTTTTCTTCTATTTGGTGAAGGGTCTCAGGTCTAATTCCTAGACCCTTGACCCATTTTGAGTTGAGTTCTGTACAGGGTGAGAGATAGGGGTTTAATTTCATTTTTCTGCATATGGATTTCCAGTTTTGCCAGCACCATTTGTTAAAGAGGCTATCTTTTCTCCATTGTAAATTTTTGGCACTTTTGTCTAGTATGAGATAACTGTATTTATGTGGGTATGTCTCTATGTCTTCTATCCTGTACCATTGATCTACCTGTCTATTTTGGTGCCAATACCATGCCATTTTTGTTACTACTGCCCTATAGTACAGTTTAAGGTCTGGTATAGTGATACCTCCTGCATCACTCTTCCTGCCCAGGATTGCTTCGGCTATTCTGGGTCTTTTGTTCTTCCAGATGAATTTCATGATTGCTTTTTCTGTTTCTATGAGAAATGTCATAGGGATTTTAATTGGAATTGCGTTAAATCTGTATAACGCCTTTGGAAGTATGGCCATTTTGATAATATTAATTCTGCCTGTCCAAGAACATGGGAGATCTTTCCATCTTCTAAGATCTTCTTCAGTTTCTTTCTTTAATGTTTTGTAGTTTTCATTGTAGAGATCTTTCACCTCTTTGGTTAGATTGATTCCCAAGTATTTTTTTTTTTTTTTTTTTGAGGCTATTGCAAATGGAGTTGTTTTCCTCATTTCCCTTTCAGATGTTTCATCACTTATATATAAAAATGCTTTAGATTTATGCATGATGATTTTATATCCTGCTATTTTGCTGACTTCATTTATGAGGTCTAGAAAGTTTTCTGGTGAAGTTTTTTGGATCTTCTAAAGAAAGAATCATGTCATCAGCAAATAGTGACAGCTGAGGTTCCTCTTTTCCTATTTGTATCCCTTTAATTTCTTTAGTCTGTCTAACTGCTCTGGCTAGTATTTCAAGGATGATGTTGAATAGAAGTGGTGAAAGAGGGCCATCCCTGTCTTCTTCCAGTTTTTAAAGGGAATGGTTTCATTTTTTCTCCATTAAGAATGATGTTGTCCATGGGCTTAGCATAAATAGCCTTTACAATGTTCAGGTATGTTCCTCTACTATCCCTATTTTTTCTAGTGTTTTGAGCATTAAGGGGTGTTGTATTTTGTGAATGCTTTCTCCATGTCAACTGAAATAACCATATGATTCTATCCTTAAATCTATGATATGATGGATTACATTATTGATTTACAGATGTCGAAACCAACTTGCATTCCCGGAATGAACCCCACTTGATTGTGGTGCACTAACTTCTTAATATGTTTTTGAATGTGGTTTACCAGGATTTTGTTAAGGATTTTTGCATCTATATCATCAAGGATATTGATCTAAAATTTTCTTTCCTTGATGTGTCTTGCCTGGTTTAGGTATAAGGGTGATATTAGCTTCATAGAATGAGTTTGGTAGGGTACCCTCCTTCTATTTCTTGGAATACTTGAGAAGTATTGGAATGAGTTCTTCTTTGAAGGTCTTGTAGAACTCGACTGAGAATCCATCTGGTCCTGGGCTTTTCTTGTCTTTGTTGGTAGGCTTTTGATGGCTTCTTCTATTTCATTGCTGATATTGATCTGTTTAAATTGTCTGTGTTCTCCTGGTTCAGTTTGGGAGGATCATATGTATCTAGAAATTTGTTGATGTCTTTGGTATTTTCTATTTTGTTGGAATATAGATTTTCAAAGTAGCTTCTCGTTATGTTATGTATTTCAGTGGTGTCTGTCATGATACTTCCTTTTTTGTCATGAATTTTAGTAATAATCTGAGTTTTCTCTTTCCTTCTCATTGTTAGTATGGCTAAGGGTTTGTCTATTTTGTTTACTTTTTCAAAGAACTAACATTTTGTTTTGTCAATTTTTTGAATTGTTTCTTTTGTTTCAATTTCATTGATTTCAGCGCTGATTTTAATTACTTCCTGTCTTCTACTACTTTTACTGTTATTCTGTTCTCTTTTTCTAGGACTTTGAGCTGTAATTTTAGGTCATTTAATTGTTGACTTTTTATTCTTTTCTTCAATGTGCTCCATGCAATGAATTTTCCTCTTAGTACCGCTTTCATAGTGTCCCAGAGATTTTGATATGTTGTATCGTCATTCTCATTGACCTCTAAGAATTTTTTAATCTCCTCCCTGAAGTTTTCTGTATCCATGCTTCATTCAATAGCATTATTTGGTCTGTAGGTGTTGGAGTAATTTCTGGTTTTTAATTTTGTCATTAATTTCTATTTCATTCCATTATGATCTTATAGAACACAAGGTAGTAATCTCTATTTTTTTGGCATTTCCTAAGGGCTCTTTTGTGGCATAACATATGGTCTATTTTCTAGAAGGTTTCATGTGCTGCTGAGAAGAAAGTGTATTGCTCGTGTTGGATGGAAATATTCTATATATGTATGTTAAGTCTAAGTTATTGATTGTTATTGAGTTCTATGGTTTCTTGCTTAGTTTTTGTTTGGAATATCTATCCAGTGGTGATAGCAGTGTGTTAAAGTCACCCAGAATTATTGTGTTGTGGTCTATTTGATTCCTGGCATTGAGAAGGATTTGTTTGTTGTACATGGATCCACTGTTGTTTGGGGCATAAATATTTATGGTTGTTATGTCTTCCTGATTTATGGGTCCCTTAAGCAGTATGAAATGTCCTTTTTTTTTTTTTTTTTTTTTTTTTTGTGGTACTGGGGATCGAACTCAGGGCCTTGTGCTTGCGAGGACAAGCACTCTACCAGCTGAGCTATCTCCCCAGCCCATGAAATGTCCTTTTTTATCCCTTCTGACTAACTTTGACTTGAAGTCTACTTTATCTGAAATAAGGATGGAAACCCCGCTTTTTTACTGAGTCTGTGTGTGTGGTAGGTTTTTTCCCATCCCTTCATATTTAGTCTGTGGCCCTTATCTATGAGATGAGTCTCTTGAAGAGAGCATATTGTTGGGTCTTTCTTTTTGATCCAATCTTCCATTCTGTCGCTTTTGATTGATGAATTTAGGCCATTAATATTCAGGGTTATTACTGAGATATGGTTTGTATTCCCAGTCATTTGGGCTAATTTTTTATTTTTAACTTGACTTGCTTTTTCCTTTTATTGGCTTTTCCTTTAAAGTAGTTCCTTCCTTTGCTGACCTATATTGTTGTTTTTTCATTTCCTCCTCTTGGAATATTTTGTTGAGAATGTTCTGTAGCATAGGCTTTGTATTTGTAAATTCTTTTAACTTTTGTTTATCATGGAAGGATTTTATTTTGTCTTCAAATCTGGGTATAGGATTCTTGGTTGGCAACCATGTTCTTTCAGAGCTTGAAATATGTTGTTCTAGGCCCATTCTAGCTTTTAGAATCTGGGGCTGAGAAATCTGCTGATATCCGTATTGGTTTCTCCCTATATGTAATCTGATACTTTTCTCTTGCAGCCTTCAAAATCCTATCTTTATTTTCATATGTTCAAAACCTCCCAGTCTTCAGTAGCCTGATCTATGAGAGGTACCTGACAATGAACTTCTAGTCTTCAGCAGGAGTCTCAGGGATGATATTTGCTTCCAGGATTATCCAAGATGGCCATTCAGGTTTCCAAATGTGTTGGCAAAGGGGAGCGTAGCACAGGGTGTGGGGCGTGTCAGCTGGAGGTCCTGGAGGCAGGTTTGAGTTTGGTCAGGCAGGGGTCCTGGAGGTGGGGTGTGGTTGGTCTGGTTGTGGAATTCTGGAGATGGGGCGCAGTCAGGTGGTCTGAGAGTCCTGGAGACAGTGAGTGGTCTGTCGGGCTGAGGAGTCCTGGAGATGGGGCTCAGTCAGTCCGGCCAGGGGTCCTACAGGTCCTGGCTGTTTTCTCAAAATGGCAGCAGGCACATGTAACCAAACCTGTAGGAACTGTGACAGTGAACTTCCAGGCAACAGCAGGCACCTGGCGCTCTACTGGCAGTCTGCAGTCAGTCTGCTGACTGCTCTCAGAGGATTGGCAGGTGAACCTCGGTGGTGGGTGATGGGTAGGTGAAAGGCAGGCAATGGACAGGCAAGAGGCAGGCAAATGGCGGATGGTAGGCACCAGACATTCAGATGTCAGCCTTTACTTGAAACATTTTTCCAGTTACAGTCATGGGAGTCACTATTACTTGATCCAAGCTATCCCAGTTTTGATCAGATTTAATTGTTCAAAGAATCTTCTGCAGGAAGTGAAATCTTCCCTGTAATTTAACTCAGTAATCCTTAATTTAAGAGGAAGATAAAAATGTATTATTTCCTCTTTTCACCTAATATCACTTTGGAGGCTCTAGTCATTGCACCCTTAAGGTTTTCTCTTCTTCAAGTACATATTCCAAGTTCCTTTATCCAATATTTATTTATTTTTTGCAGTGCTGGGGATGGAAACCCAGGGCCTTGTGTATACTAGGTAGGTGTTGTACCCCTAAGCTATACCCCCAACTCCTGAATAGTTTGGTATTATATTCCTAGCACCTAGGGCAGTGCTTGATCATAGTAAGTAATGTCCAACCAAAAGAAGGATAAAAATATTCTGCTGAAGGCCTACTCAGTGCTATTTGGCTCCATACCCTGGGCCCATGAATTTTAGCAATTAAAGTTTAGCGAGGAAGGCAAATAAATCAAGGATTGAAGTTATAAGTGTAGGCACAATGTACCATCCAGCGCAGAGCAAGAATACTAAAATAAAACTAGAATACCGGAAGTACATTTCTTGAACAGGAGATGCTCCAGTGGAGCTTGAAAGAATAGTGACAGCTGGATGGAGAAGGCTGAAGCAAAGAGGCACTATGGGCTGGGTATAGTGGTGCATGCCTGTAATCTCGGTGACTCTGGAGACTTGAGGCCAAGGATCATAAGTTGGAGGCCAGCCTCAGCAATTTAGTGAAGTCCTAAGCAACTTAGAGAGACCCTGTCTCAAAATAAAAAATAATAAGAGCTGGGGATGTGGCTCAGTGGCTGGGTTCAATCTCCAGTACCAAAAAAAAAAAAAAGAAAGAAAGAAAAAAGTCACAACAGTATAGCATAACAAAATAATTTGCAGCAACTGGTATGGAGCATTTTTGTTGGTTTTGGTAGAAGGAGGCTAGCAATGCAAGCTGGAGCCAGCCCGAAGGGTCTTTATTGCTGAGTTTAAAGTTGAAGGTTACCCTAAAAATTGGGGAAGTCACTGAAATATTTTAAGCCAGAGAGAATAATATAAACTGATATTTTTGGTCTGGCAGGGAGCATATGTTCAGCATGCACAATGCCCTGGGTTCAATCCCTGCATCACCAAAAAAAAAAAAAAGGAGGAGAAGAAGATGAAGAAATACGTAAAAAACAAAATCACCTGGTGATTGCTTCAACAGCACATACACTAAAACCGGAGCAGTACAGAGATTAGCATGGCCTCAGTGCAAGGATGATACACAAATTCATGAAGCATTCCATATTATACCAAAACAAAACAAAACAAAAATAAATAAATAAATAAAAAACCCCCAAACAAAATCACATGTAATTCCACTATCAGAGGTAACTACTAGTATTTTGTTGATACCATTTCCTTCCAGTCTTTTCCTACAAAAATACTTTAGAGGGCTGAGGTTGTGGTTTAGTGGTAGAGCACTTGCCTAGCACATGTGAGGCCCTAGGTTCAATCCTCAGCACCACATAAAAACAAAATAAAGGTAAATACTTTTAGTAAAAATGAGACCATATGTTATAATTTTGTATCCTTTTCCTCCATATGGGTGATTTCAACATTTTTACCACTTATACTTTTATTTTTCTTTTTTTTGATGCTAAAGATGGAACCAAGGGCCCCCCAAATGCTATACATATGCTCTACCACTGAGCCCCACCCCAGCCCTCATTTATACTTTTTTGTATTCCTAAAGTCTTCCATAATGAGCATGTGTTCTTTCAAAAAGAGTATTTACTTTTTCTAATCATTGTAATATATATAATGAAATGAAAAATGATGAGAATAATATATCATGTATTCTCAATACGTAAAATGTAAGAAATGCAAAAACAATATCACATAAAAAGGAAAAGCTGCTTATAATATCATTCCTCACAGATTACTGTTGACATTCTTTTACTTGCCTTTCTTATGCTTGATGCATAACTTTTACTTACTTACTTATTTATTTTGAAGTGCTAAGGATGGAACCCAGGACCTGGCACGTGCCCAGCAGGTGCTCTACCATTGAGCCCACACATACAACTTTTATGACTACAGCAAACAAATTTCTCCACTCTGTCTGCCTCTTCTCTGGTCTTCCTCCGACCTGCTGTTCATTCTCTGCTTTCTGGAAGCCTGGCATTGTGTTCCAGATGGCTTCCTTGCCCTAGGGTTCTTCTTTCCAGGTCACCATTCACATTGTGTTCTCAAATATCTGACCCTATGACTTCTCTTCTTAAAAAATATTTCCTGCCTCCTCATTGCCTACTGAATAAGGTCCAAACTCAGTGCTATGTGCAAAATTCTATACTAGCATATCCCAAACTGCCTGCCTTGCCTGTCACCTTCCCCAGCAGACATAGCAGTGACACCTACGTTTCCCTTAGCAATACACTTTCCTGCCTGTATGTGTCTGCTGGCCATGATTCCTGAGCTGTTGCTTTTTTCTATACTTGGTGAGATTTTATTTATCCTTCAAGACTTATCTCAAACCTGCCACAGTGCCACAGGCCTGTACCCCACTACTTCAGAGACTGAGGCAGGAGGATGGCAATTTCAAGGTTTGACTCAGCAATTCAGCAAGACCCTGTCTCAAAATAAATGTTAATAAATAAAAAACTCAGTGGTAAAGCACACCTGGGCTCAATCCCCCTGGCACCAAACAAAAAAAGAGGGGAGAAAAAAAACATACCAAAGGCAAGTTCTTTGGAAAATGAAGGTAAACCTATGCACACACCTCTGGTAGAGTTCTTATTTGATTGTATGGTAGCACTGCTCATGTTCATCTCCCCTGAAACTTTGTGTACTCCCAAGCACAGACCCATGTCATAATCAGTATACCTCTAGCACCTAAACAGTGCTGGATATGTGCTATCATTCTGTGTGTGTGTGTGTACATGGTACTGGGGGTTGAACCCAGGGGCACTCTACCACTGAGCTACATTCCCAGCTTTTTTTACCTTTTTATTTTTTATTTTGAGACAGGGTCTCACTAAATTGCCCAGGCTGGCCTTGAACTTGTGATCCTCCTGGCTGCATGGTATCTTTGTTTTTTTTTTTTTTTTTTGTACTGGGGATTGAACCAGGGGTATTTAACCCCTGAGGGACATCCACATCCATTTTTTACTTTTTAATTTTGAAACTGGGTCTTGTTAAATTGCTTAGGGCCTCACTAGATTGCTGAGGCTGACTTTGAATTTGTGACCCTCCTGCCTCAGCCTCCCAATGCTGGGATTATAGGCATGTACTACCATTCCTGGCTGCATGATATCTTTTTACTTGAATGAATAAGGGATACCTGAGTCTATGTGTTTTACTCAGATAATTAACTAGTGTTTCTTTTTTAACTTTTGTGGTGCTGGGGATCAAACCTGGAGCTTCCCACATACTAGGCAAGTGCTCTACCACTGAGCCACATCCCCAATCAACTAATATTTCTTAAAGTATGTACTATATGTTCATCATGATCAAGCCTCTGTGGAGTTGTCAAGGTTTTTGAGGGACTGGGATAGAACCTAGGGGCACTCCACTACTGAGCTATATTGTCAGCCTTTTATATTTATTTTGAGACTAAATTGCCTGGGCTGGCCTTGGACTTCTAATTCTCCTGCCTCAGCCTCTGAGTATCAAAAAATTATCTTAATTTAATACATCAAAGATGTTTTAAGTGCTATGTGATTCCAAGGAAGGGAACAATTATCAAGTGTTAAGCTTGATGGAAGAAAACTCATGGTGAAAGTGAAATCTGCGCTGAACTTAACTATAGGTGAGAATAGGATAACCAGAAAAGAGGTGGAAAGGCATTTCAGATATAGGGAACAACACAATCAAAGGGACAGGCAGAGACAGGATCAAGCAGGCCTGCTTCTGGGGAGAACTAGACAAGGTTATCTGTGGCCCACAATGTTTGTTATGGAGGATTGGGAAAGAGCTTGGGTAGGTTGCCTAGGGCCAGGAAGGACTTAAGAGAGACTCACTGGAATTGGGGAGCTATTTTAGGATACTTGCAAAAGACAGGAACCTAGTAAGAGAGCCAAGATGAGGTTAATAGCAATGGGAAGGCAAAGCAATGGTTGAAGAGAAATCGCAAAGTTAGAATCAGAAAGCTGGTTTGACTCTGAAGCCTGAGGGGAGGAAAGTATGTTAAGAACACCTTTTATGTTCTATTTATTTTTATTTTATATATTTATTTTTTTGTGGTACCAGGAATGGAACATAGGGCTTTGTGCATGCCAGGCAGGCTCTCTGTCACTAAGCCATACCCCCAAGCCCCATTCCTTATTCCCCCACCCCTGCACTTAGGTTTTAAAACAGGGAACGTGAATAAACCAAGGTTCCAATCCAGCCCCCACCCTGACCCCTGTGTCTGCAGAAGAGAGGAGGGGATGCTCCAACAGTCAGGATAAAATCTATAATAGTTCCCTGCATTCCAAACTCCTAAGGAGACCTGAGAAGGTCTGCAAAGAACAACTTAGATTCACTTTTTGTTTTTCAGTAAGGCATTTTAGTTGATCTGAAGTCCTCTGAGTGTGTGTGTGTGTGTGTGTGTGTGTGTGTGTGTGTGTGTGTGCGCCTTGTACATGCTAAGCATATACTCTACAACTGAGCTACAGTGTCTACCCTGAGCTTGTAAAATTTTTTAAATTTCCAACTTTTATCTTAATCAAAGAATTCAGACAATTTCCCTAATCACCTTAGAAATTAGAAAGTATATGAACTAGACAATATCCAAATTTGAAGATCTGGAAGATTATGAACATTGATTTTAATATATACAAATGTTATTAAAAAGTCATTCTGACTGGACACAGTGACACATGCCTATAATCCCAGTGAACTCAGGAGGCTGGGGCAGGAGGATCATAAGTTTGAGGCCAGCCTGGGCAACTTAGTGAAACCCTGTCTCAAAAGAGAAATATAAAGGGCTAGGAATCTAACTCAGTGGTAAAGCACCTCTGATATTGACCCAGTACCAAAAAATAAAATAACAAAACAAAACAAAGTGTCATTCTGAACATTATTGACCTAAAGAAGGCGATCTGGGTTGCAAGTGGATAGAGGTAAGAGAAATATTTATTCCAAATAGAATAGCTAAAATAAAAATTCTAGACTTTAAAAATATTGAACAGGGATATTTTGTTGTTTCTTCCATTTCTTATTTTTCATGCATCATTTGTTTTTCATTTTGAAAATTTTAAAATATTATTTAGTTGTAGATGGACAATACCTTTTTTTCTACTTATTTATTTTTATGTGGTGCTGAGGATTGAACCCAGTGCCTCACAAGTGCTAGGCAAGCACTCTACCACTGAACCACAACCCCAGCCCAACATCATTTATTTTTTAACAAATAACTCATGTTGCAAAAATTATGTTATGAGGTCTGGGGATATAGCTCAGTGGTCGAGTTCTTGACAGCGATTGCAAGGCATTGGGTTCCATCCTCCGCATTGTGTAATAAATAAACAAAAATAAGTAAATTGAGCAGGGCACAGTGGTACACACCTGTAATCCCAGTTACTCAGGAGGCGGAGGCAGGATGATCACAAATTCAAGGTCAGCCTAGACAACTTATGAAGACTCTGTCTCAAAATTTTAAAAATTAAAAAGAAAAATTTTAAGGGTTGAGATGTAGCTCCGTGGTAGAGCACTTACTTGGCATGAAATAGATTTGGCTCCCCAGTACTGCAAAAATGGTAATTAATTAATTGATTAATTAATAAAAATTACAGTATGAGGCTGGGATGTAGTTCAGCAGTATAATGTGTTCTGAGCATGTGTGAGGTCCTCAGTTTGATCCCTAGCACCAAAAAGAAAAAACTATACACATAAATACATAACTATGTGTATATATATTTGCTTTGATGCAAAAAAAGAGATAACACTCCCAACCTTTAGGAAGAGAAGCCAAAAATCACTTATGCTGTAATTTTACTAGTCATGGTCCAGCAGAACACAAAGGCACCCCTGATGAAATTCAGAAGAGAATGAAATGAACAACTTTTTATAAAGGGTGGGAGCAAGGTAAAAAGGAACCAACCAGGGATGCTTACCCATTCAGGAATTGGAAATGGCAGACAGCCATCATACCCCTACGTTTTAAGGACAAGGTCTGGCAACAGTGTTCATGGAGCCCCAGAGAAAGATGAAGCCACTCTACCACTGAACCAGGACCTCCCTACCACATCAGTAGTCACAGAAAAGTAGTCATAGAAAGGTGCAGCTATTGCTGGAGCTAAGGTACCATGGCAGGAAGAAAGCAAAGTAAGAAACAGCCCCTATCCCTTTCTCTTCCTGTCTTCTGGTCTCCTTTTGGTGCCTCTAGGTGGCCCAGTCACTTGGCCACCAGATGGCCAGGGAGTGAAGTGCTGAAATCTTTAAGCATCAGTCTCTTTTGGTCATTTAACTGAATAGAGAAGGGTCAGAGAATGGATGACAGGAGTCAGAGAATGATCATCTCAACAATGTTAGAGTTTTAGGCTAAAGGTAGAAAATCAGGAGAGCCAGGGCTCAAGGACTATACCAGAGAGAGGCCGAGCAGCCTTGAATCTCTGCAAGCTGTACTTCTGGAGACAGTTTGCAGAGATTCGAAGTTGGAGTGATGGGGGACTTAGAATGAGGTCCAGGATTAAAGTGGCTACAGATAACACTAACAAAAATTACTCAGCAAGGTCCTGGTTCAATTCCCAGCATGCCCATAAAAAAAGCACAAAATTACTTAAACAATATAAATTACTTAATATAAAATAAAATGGTGGGTTTTTTTTAATTGTTGTTTTTGGTTTTATTTTTTGGTACCAGAGATTGAACCCAGGGGCACTTAACCACTGAGGCACATCTCCAGGCCTTTATTTATGTTTTCTTTTGGGACAGGGTCTCACAAAGTTGCTTTGGGTCTTGCTAAGTTGCAGTCCTCCTGTCTTGGCCTCCCAAGTCACTGGGGTTACAGGTGTGTGCCACTGCACCCAGCTATAAAATGTATTGTCCCACTGGGTACAGTGGCACACACCTGTAATCCCAGTGATTTGGGAGGCTGAGGCAAGAGGATTGAAAAATTCCAAGCCAGCCTAGATAGCCTAGTGAAACCCTGTCTCAAGTAAATAAATAAATAAGTAGATAGATAGATAAATAAATAAAAGAGCTGGGGATGTGAGAAAGTACCCCTCAGTTCAGTCCCTGAACTGACAAAAAACAAAATAAAACTCTGTGTCTGTGCACATGTGTGTGTGTGTATGTGTGTGTGTGTGTGTATTTCCTGCCTCTCATCATTGTCCCAGACTTTTAACCTTTATTTCCCCTTCTTACCTATTCTTCAAGCCCCTAATAGCCTCAAGTTGTTTTTCCCTTTTGAGTGAGAGATTCTTTATTATGAAGTAGTTTATAATTCTATAATAACAGAATTTTAACCTCAAAATGAGTTTTACACTAAAGAGTTTCAGAATTTCAGGTTTCTTGGGCTGGGGAGATAGCTCAGTTGGTAGAGTGCTTACCTTGCAAGCACAAGGCCCTGGGTTCAATCCCCAGCACCACAAAAAAAAAAAAAAAAAAAAGAATTTCAGGTTTCTTGACTCTAGGAGGTAGATTTGTGTGTGTGTGTGTGTGTGTGTGTGTGTGTGTATGTGTTTATAGGACAGAGAATGCTGGTATTCCTCAAATCCCACTATTATGGTCAAAACCCAGTTATCCACCAGAAACTCAGCATTGAGAGACTTTTGATCTTAGATTTGGGAAAAGCACCACCACCACCAAAATAATAAGTAGATAGATAGATAGATAGATAGATAGATAGATAGATAGATAGATAGATAGATAGAAAGAAAAGAGAAGGGGAGAAACATCACATGGGAGGGAAAACATGAAGTAGTCATACTTCATGGACCAGCTCAGATACAGGCTCATCACAGAAGATGGAAAGGACATGGCTGGGGAGCTGGCTGCCCTGAGCAGCAAAACTCCTGTGACCACACTGTTGTACTAATACCATGAAACTGGGAACGGGGTGGACCAAACTACAGGTTCTGACGCACCTGCCTTGGTTGCAACTGGACTCTATCACTTACCTACTAGCCATGTAACTGGGGCAAGTTACTTAAACTTCTCTGTGCTTCACATGTTTGCAGGATGCTCTCTCTTCTTTTTCCTGCACTCTAACTCATATTTTTACTAAGTCAGTTTAAAAAAGCAGGGGGGTATGGTGTAGTGCTTGCCACATAGTGAGCTTTAATAAATGATAGTGATTATTATCATTACGGGTCTACTTGGTGCTGAGCAGCTTGTTTCTCCACTGGGCCAAAAGGAGGGAAATGGATGTTCATTATCTTAGTGACTTTCTATTTTCATAAGTTTGTAGGGTGATAATGTACTCAGCTTCAGCACAGGTGTCATTAAGACAAAACAACATAAAAACTAAAACAAACAAAAACTTCAGTATCTTAAGACTGAAATGAAATGAGTAAACTAATTTTCATTGAATGCCTCCTATTCACTGCAAGGTGAAGGCACATTATTATTAATTTCATTTTTACATAGGAAGAAGTTGAGACTCAAGGGTGGACAGACTAAGGGGAGGTTTGGGGAAGGAGGGAGGGACTGTTAATAACCAGGGGATTTCTCCTAGGGATGATGAAAACTTCTAAAATTGATTGTGGTGATGGTTGCATAACTCTGTGAATATACTAAAACCCACTTAATTGTATCCTTTAAAAATTGTATGGTAGGGGACTGGAATTGTGGCTCAGTGGTAGAGTACTTGCTTGGTATGTATAAGGCCCTGGGTTCGATCCTCAGCACTACATATAAATAAATAAATAAATAAATAAATAAATAAATAAATAAATAAATAAATAAATAAAAGATCCATTGACAACTAAATATATATATATAAATTGTATGGTAGGGCCAGGAATGTAGCTTGGTGGTAGAGCACTTTCCTAGCATGTGCAAGACCCTGGGTTTTTGTTTGTTTGTTTGTTTGTTTGTTTTTGTGGTGCTGGGGATTGAACCCAGAGCCTGTGCTTGACAGGCAAGCACTGTACAAGCTGAGTTATATCCCCAGCCCAAGACCCTGGGTTTTATTTAATAAAATAAAAAAAGTAAAATGAAATCGTGGTATGTGAATCAAAAAGCAAAACTACAAAATAAATAGCCAGGAAGCATTATAGGCTGGATTCAGACCCAACCTCTTTTGTTACTTATGTAATCTCACACATAGAAATTCTTCTCACATAAAAACACTAGGCAGGAAAAAAATATCCTTTATCCTAGAAATGGGATGTAAGGGAGGACACTTAGGAGATAGTTAGGAGAGGAAAGAGGCAAAAGATCAGCCTTTCTATGGCTGGTAGTTTTCTTAGGAACAGTTCAGAGATGGCACCCCACCCCAAACCAGCGCCTGGAAGGGGAACAGACCCTTGTTATAAAGGCGCGTTTCCTGGGAGGGATGTTAGAAAACAGGAAATGGCATGGTAAAAGAGTTAGCTATTATAAGCTCAGAACCCTGCATGCTCTCTGATTGTGTTGTTTTTGAGTTTCCCTTGCTTGTTTTTACTTGGCTTCCCTTAATTTTTAGGAAAGTTCCTTTGGCAAGTTCCCACTAGTCCCCAACCGTGTTCAGGAGACAAAGGAAGAGGTTTTCCAGGCGTGGACCATAGGGAATCAAGGAGGCTTGCTGTCACTGGCGCAAAGCAGCCCTTCAGCACAAGTCGACCTAGTCCCTCTGGTGTGCCAATTAAGAGAAGTTCACAGTACACTGGGGATGCTCTGTGACCTTATGACAGAGTTGCCTCCTCAGCAGGCCTCTGGGAAGAGGGAGGCCATCTTAATATTGCTCCCTCAATGATATGGGAGGCACATCAGGAAGGCAGACATCACTGTGGCACTGCAAGTTCATTCCCTTAGTGCAAGAAGAGCAAAGCAGATCCCAGTTTTATTCAATGTGCTTAGCATGTGGGAGGTCCTGGGTTCAAACCCCCACACCAAAATAAAATAATCACCCCAACTTTAGTCTTCCATAAATTTTAATTTGAAAATTCAAATTTTCAAATAACAAGATTTAAGGTTTATGCATTTATTAGATATCCCTGTATATTACCTGCTTATATCTATATATTCTCATAATACAAAATTGACACTGTCAGTAAGTGCCATTCAGGTATTTGAGTGTGATGAGGGAAGCTTGGTCCTAAGACAAAGAACAAATCAAGACTGGCTGCCCTTATGGTTTGTGAACCAGCCATTGGGTAACTGAATCAATATTGATAGGTATTTGTATACAACTGTTTACCTCTGTGCTGGCCAAGGCTGCCCTCTATGGTTGCATCAACAAGCTAAGCAGGTTTGTCTGCTGCTCCTGGCATCAGAGTTACCGAATATTGCTTCAAGCTAAGCTTCAGTAGACAACCCACTTTGTTTGCATTGTGCTTCGCACAGAGAAGTTGTTTATGGGTTCTCCTCTTAGTCATCTTCTTCACATCTCACTTAACCAATGGAATCACAAAACATTTTGCTCCAGTGTAGGTAAACCAGTTGTGTTCTTCAAACTTTCTTGTTTATTAAGGATCTTGTTTATTAAGATCTTATTTATTAAGGAAGTATGACTCGAGAATAAAGTTGATGAAACTATTAAATAAATTAGATAGGTGGTCTAGGGAAGGTGAAAGTCATACAAACGTAAAACCTGGAGATTGCTGGGTGCGGTAGCACATGACTATAATCCCAGTGGCTCAGGAGGCTGAGGCAGGAGGATTAGGAGTTCAAAGCTAGCCTCAGCAAAAGTGAGGTGCTAAGCAACTGAGACCCTGTCTCTAAATAAAATACAAAATAGGGCTGGGGCTGTGGCTCAGTAGTTGAGTGACCCTTAGTTCAATCCCATGTACCTCCCCACTCCAAAAAAATCCCTAGAGATTGAATCTAGGGATGCTTTACCACTGAGCTACATCTCCACCCCTTTTTATTTTTTTTATTTTGAAACAGGGTCTCGCTAAGTTGTTTAGGGTTGAGGCTAAATTGCTGAGGCTGGCCTTGAACTTGTGATCCTCCTGTCTTAGCCTCTGGAGTCACTAGGATTACAGGAGTGTGCCACAGTTCCTAGCCACTTCGTTTATTTATTTATTTACTTATTTTGGTACCAGGCATTGAACCTAGGGGCACTTAACCACTGAGCCACATCCCCAGCCCTTTTTATTTTTTATTTTGCGACTGGGTCTCTCTAAGATGTTTAGGGACTCACTAAGTTGCTGAGGCTGGCATTTGAACTTGTGAGCCTCCTGCCTCAGCCTCCTGAGCCACTGGGATTACAGGTGTGTGCTCACCACTCTTATCGTTGAATTGTAAGAGCTCTTTGTGTATTTCGGACAGCAGTTCTTTATCATTATATCTTTTGTAAGTATTTTCTCCTGTTCTGCAACTTGTTTCTTAGTCCTTTGTCAGAGCAAATGTTTTTAATTTTAATTAAGTTCAGCTTATCAATTCTTTCTTATGTTGATGATACCTTTGGCGTCATATTTAAAAATTCATTGGCAAACCTAAGGTCATTTTAATTTATATTTTCTCTAGTTTGACATATTTACATTTTGGGTCTGTGTCTATATTCCTTTTTTTTCTTTTTTTAAATATGGATTTCCAATTGTTTGAGCACCATTTTTTAAAAGACATTTGTTATTGTTGTTGTTGTTGTTCCTATTGTGTTGCCTTTACTCCTTTGTCAAAAATCAGTTCTCCATTTATGTGGATCTATTTCTGGGCTCTCTGTTCTATTTCATTGATTTGTGTATTCTTTTCCAATACCACACTGTCCTGATTATAGTAGCTTCATAGTCTTGAAGTCAGGTAGTGTTAGTCACCAACTTTGTTCTTCTATAATGCTCCAGTGATTTTCTGGGTCTTTGCACTATCCACATCAAGTTTAAAATCAGTTTGTCAATATCCACAAAATAACTTGCTGAGATTGTAATTTGGATTGCTTTGAATCTATAGATCAAGTTACAAGTACTGACAAACTTGACAATTTTTAGACTTCCTAGCCATGAACATGGAATATTTTCCCCTTATTTAGTTTGTCTTTGATTTTATTCATCAGAGCTTTATCATTTCCTTCATATAAATCTTGTACATTACTTTGTTAGATTTATGCCTAGGTATTTCTTGTTTTGTAAATGGTGTTGTGCTTTGATTTCCCATTCCATTTGTCCATTGCTGGTATATAGGAATGCAGCTGACTTTTTAAAATTTTTGCATTTCTGGAATTGAACCCAGGGATCTTAGACATTCTGGGCAAATACTTTACCACTCAGCCCCATCCCCAGCCTGACTTTTGAATTTTAACCTCCAATCTAGTTATGATAGCTTATTAATTTCAGGAGGTTTTTGTTGTTATTGTTACTGTTGATGGTGGTGGTGTTTTGTGTGTGTGTTTTAATTATTTTTTTCTCTCCATAAACAATCTTGCCATATGTGAACGAAGATAGTTTTATTTATTCCTTCCCTATCTACATACATTTTATTTCCCATCTATCTTATTGCATGCCCCTTTTTATTGTTGAATACCACTCCATTGTTTGAATGCACCACTGTTTGTATATCCATTCTGTTGAGGGATACTTAGGTTGTGTCTAATTTGGGGGCATTATGAATAAAACTCACCAACATCATATTACTAGTCTTTTTGTGGACATGTACTTTCATTTCTCATAGGTAATGAGAGTATAGAAGAAATGTATGTTCAGTTTTATAAGAAGTTGTTAAGACCCTTTCTAATGTAATTGTACCATTTGAGTCATATTAACAGTATATGAAAGTTCCAGTTGCTTCACATCCTTGCCAACATTTAGTGTTGTCCAACTATTTAATTTGGGGCTGGGGTTGTAGCTCAGTGGTAGAGCGCTTGCCTGGCATGTATGAGGCCCTGGTTTCCATCCTCAGCACCACATATAAATAAATAAAATAAAGGTCCATTGACAACTTAAAAAATACTTTTAAATACTATTTAATTCGGGCATATATAAGTATTGCATCATAATTTTAATTTGCATTTTTCAAATGACTAATGATTTTTAGTATCTTTTTATGTGTATATTTGCCTTTCATATATCTTTCTGTGTAGCGTCCCTTCAAGTATTTTGTCATTTTTAATTGAGTTGTTTGTTTTTATTGAGTTATAGGCATGCCATTCTTTATATTTCTTATTTATTTATTTATTTACTTATTTATTTTAAGACTGTTAACTCATCTGATACAGTTCAAATCAGTCCTGTCTGGTCCATTTCAGTTCCTCCACTGAAAAACCTGGGAACAGGGACTGCTTATTTGTTTATTTATTTGTTTTTGTGATGCTGGGAATCAATCCCAGGGCTGTACAAATGACAGGCCAGTGCTCTACCATTGAACTACACCCCAGTCCCCTTAAGCAGGGCACAGTGATCCACACCTGTAATCCCAGGGACTATAGAGGCAGAAGTAGGAAGATTGAAAGTTCAAGGCCAGCCTGGGCAATTTAGTAAGACCGTCTCAAAATAAAACAACAATAACAAAACAATGTAGGACTGGGATGTAGCTCAGTGGTAGAGAGCTCCTAAATTCAGTCTCCAGTAACACATACGTGTACACACACACACACACACACACACACACACACACACACACACGCCTAGTGTGTTTCCACATGCCTGTAATCTCAGTGATTTGAGAGTCTAAGACAAGAGGAGCACATGTTCAAGGACAGCCTCAACAATTTAATGAAACCCTAAGCAAATTAGACTCTGTCTCAAAATAAGGAAAAAAGGCAGGGGGTGTGGGAGGGGCAAGAAAAGAATAGAAATAACTTCTGACTTTCAAACTATTGCACAAATGGTCTTATGCTTTCTCATATACCCTTTACCCATATTCCCCAGAAGTTAACATTATTCCCCACTTGCTTTATCAGTTATTCCCTCTATATATGTACACATGCATATACACATGCAAGTACACATGCATGCACATATATGTGTAGATCATGAATAAATATTTTTCTAATATTTTGAGAGCAAATTACAGATATAATGCCTTTTTACCTCTAAATTCTTCAGCGTGTACTTCCTGTTAGAGTGTATTTCCTTTTTAAAATATACAGGGTTGGGGGTAAGTGACCTGGATTGCCTACCACGAACGAGACCCTGGGTTACATCCTCAACCACATAACATACACACACACACACACACACACACACACACACACACACACACACACAGTACATTCTCTTACATAACAACACTATGATAATCACAATTATGAAATTAATATAATACTATGATCTAAACTTCAACCTCAGTCAAGTTTCACCAACTGTCCCATTAATATCCTTTGTTTTGTCCTACCTGGTTTCACATATTGCATTCAGTTATTATGTGTCTTTGGTCTCTTGTAATCTGGAAGAGTTTCTCAGTATTTCTTTGCCTTTTACACTTTGACACTTGAAAGCAACAAGCCATCTATTCCTTCTACCTCTGGCTCCTGCCCAGGGCCTTGCCCAAGTTAGGCAAGTACCCTGCCACTGAGCTGAAGCCTCACCCTCATATCAGCTACTTTATAGAACCTGCCTCCTTTGGAGTTTGTCTGGTCTCTCCTCATGACAAGATTGAGGGTATGTTTGCAGGCAGGAATGCCACAGAAGGGAAGCTGGGTCCTTTTTAGTGCATCCTATCAAGAGGTGAATAGTATCCATGTCCTATTTCTAGTGATGCTATCTTTGGTCACTTGGTAGAATCTGACAGATTTTTCTACCATAAAATTACTATTTTTCTCTTGTAACAATAGATATCTATTAGATATATGTTTATAGATCTTTCAGTCTGTAGTTTACATATTCTTTCGTTCTCCTTCAACCTCTCTCTCTCTCTCTCTCCTCCTCTTCCTCTTCTTCCTCCGAATCTTTTTTTTAAATTTATTTTTATTGTAAACAAATGGGATACATATTGTTTCTGTTTGTACATGGAGTAACAGCATACCATTTGCATATTCATAATTTACATAGAGTAATGATGTTTGATTCATTCCATTATTTTTTTTCCTTCCCCCCCCCCCCCTCCCACCTCTCTTTTCCCTCTATACAGTCCCTCCTTCCTCCATTCTTGTCCCACTCCCAACCCCCTTTAAGTGTCATTATCCGCTGATCAGTGAGATCATTCCTCTTTTGGATTTTGAGATTGGCTTATCTCACTTAACATGATATTCTCCAATTTCAACCATTTGCCTGCAAATGCCATAATTTTATTATTCTTTATAGCTGAGTAATATTCCATTGTATATATATATACCACAGTTTCTTATCCATTCATCAATTGAAGGGCTTCTAGGTTGGTTCCATAGTCTGGCTATTGTGAATTGAGCCGCTATGAACATTGATGTGGCTGTATCTCTGTAGTGTGCTGATTTTAAGTCCTTTGGGTATAGGCCGAGGAGTGGGATAGCTGGGTCAATGGTAGGTCCATTCCAAGTTTTCTAAGGAATCTCCACACTGTTTTTCAGAGTGGCTGCACTAATTTGCAGTCCCACCAGCAATGTATGAGTGTACCTTTTTCCCCACATCCTCGCCAACACCTATTGTTGCTTGTGTTCTTGATAATCGCCATTCTAATTGGGATGAGATGGAATCTTAGTGTAGTTTTGATTTGCATTTCTCTTATTACTAAAGATGTTGAACATTTTTTCATATATCTGTTGATTGCTTGTAGATCTTCTTCTGTGAAGTGTCTGTTCATTTCCTTAGCCCATTTGTTGATTGGGTTATTTGTATTCTTGGTGTAGAGTTTTTTGAGTTCTTTATATATTCTGGAAATTAGTGCTCTATCTGAAATATGAGTGGCAAAGATATTCTCCCACTCTGTAGGCTCTCTCTTCGCATTGCTGATAGTTTCCTTTGCTGAGAGAAAGCTTTTTAGTTTGAATCTATTCCAGTTATTGATTCTTGCTTTTGTTTCTTATGCTATGGGAGTCCTGTTAAGGAAGTCTGATCCTAAGCCAACAAGATGAAGATTTGGACCTACTTTTTCTTCTATAAGATGCAGGGTCTCTGGTCTGATTTCAAGGTCCTGGATCCATTGTGAGTTGATTTTTGTGCAGGGTGAGAGATAGGGGTTTAGTTTCATTCTGTTGCATATGGATTTCCAGTTTTCCCAGCACCATTTGTTGAAGAGGCTATCTTTTCTCCATTGCATATTTTTGGCACCTTTGTCTAGTATGAGAAAATTGTATTTATTTGGGTTTGTGTCCGTGTCCTCTATTCTGTACCATTGCTCTACCTGTCTATTTTGGTGCCAATACCATGCCGTTTTTGTTACTATTGCTTTGTAGTATAGTTGAAGTTCTGGTATTGCGATACCCCCTGTTTCATTTTTCCTGCTAAGGATTGCTTTAGCTATTCTGGGTTTCTTATTCTTCCAGATGAATTTCGTGATTGCTTGCTCCATTTCTGTGAGGTACGTCGTCATTGGGATTTTAATTGGAATTGCATTGAATCTGTATAGCACTTTTGGTAGTATGGCCATTTTGACAATATTAATTCTGCCTATCCAAGAACATGGGAGATCTTTCCATCTTCTAAGGTCTTCCTTAATTTCTTTCTTCAGTGTTTTGTAGTTTTGATTGTAGAGATCTTTTACCTCTTTGGTTGGATTGATACCCAAGTATTTTATTTTTTTTTTGAGGCTATTGCAAATGGAGTTGTTTTCCTCATTTCCCTTTCAGCTGTTTCATCGCTTGCATATAAAAATGCTGTAGATTTATGCGTGTTGATTTTATAGCCTGCTATTTTGCTGAATTCACTGATGAGGTCTAGAAGTTTTCTGGAGGAGGTTTTTGGATCCTCTAAATATAGAATCATGTCATCCGCAAACAGTGACAGCTTAAGTTCCTCTTTTCCTATTCGTATCCCTTTAATTTCTTTAGTCTGCCTAATTGCTCGGGCTAGAGTTTGGAGGACAATGTTGAATAGAAGTGGTGAAAGAGGACATCCCTGTCTTGTTCCTGTTTTTAAAGGGAATGCTTGCAGTTTTTGTCCATTAAGAATGGTGTTGGCCATGGGCTTAGTATAAATAGCCTTCACAATGTTCAGGTATGTTCCTACTATCCCTATTTTTTCTAGTGTTTTGAGCATTAAGGGGTGTTGTATATTGTCAAATGCTTTTTCTGCGTCAGTTGAAATAACCATATGATTCTTATCCTTAAGTCTATTGACATGATGGATTACGTTTATTGATTTACGGATGTTGAACCATCCTTGCATTCCAGGAATGAACCCCACTTGATCGTGGTGCACAATTTTCTTAATATGTTTTTGGATACGGTTTACCAATATTTTGTTAAGGATCTTTGCATCTATATTCATCAAGGATATTGGTCTAAAATTTTCTTTCCTTGATGTGTCTTTTCCTGGTTTGGGTATGAGGGTGATATTAGCTTCATAGAATGAGTTTGGTAGGGTACCCTCCTTTTCTATTTCCTGGAATACTTTGAGAAGTATTGGAATGAGTTCTTCTTTGAAGGTCTTGTAGAACTCGGCTGAGAATCCATCTGGTCCTGGGCTTTTCTTGGATGGTAGATTTTTAATGGCTTCTTCTATTTCGTTGCTTGATATTGATCTGTTTAAATCGTGTATGTTCTCCTGGTTCAGTTTGGGAGGAGCATATGTCTCTAGAAATTTGTCAATGTCTTCGGTACTTTCTATTTTGTTGGAATACACATTTTCAAAGTAGCTTCTCATTATGTTCTCTATCTCAGTGGTGTCTGTTGTGATATTTCCTTTTGCATCATATATTTTAGTAATTTGAGTCTTCTCTCTCCTCTTTGTTAGTGTGGCTAAGGGTTTATCTATATTGTTTACTTTCTCAAAGATGGTTCTTTTTGTTATGTCAATTTTTTTAATAGTTTCTTTTGTTTCAATTTCATTGATTTCAGCTCTAATTTTAATTTTTTCCTGTCTTCTACCACTTTTGCTGTTATTCTGTTCTTCTTTTTCTAGGGCTTTGAGCTGTAATGTTAGGTCATTTAATTGTTGACTTTTCATTCTTTTCTGGAATGCGCTCCATGCAATGAATTTTCCTCTTAGTTACTGCTTTCATCCCAGAGATTTTGATATGTTGTATCATCATTCTCATTGACCTCTAAGAATTTTTAATCTCCTCCCTGATGTTTTTTGTTATCCATGTTTCATTCAATAGCATATTATTTAGTCTCCAAGTGTTGGAGTAATTTCCTTTTTTTACTTTGTCATTGATTTCTACTCTCAGTCCATTATGATCTGATCGAACACAAGGCAGTATCTCTGTTTTTTTTGCATTTCCTAAGGGCTGCTTTGTGGCATAACATATGGTCTATTTTTGAGAAGGTTCCATGTGCTGCTGAGAAGAAAGTGTATCTGCTCGTTGATGGATGGAATATTCTATATATGTCTATTAAGTCTAGGTTATTGATTGTGTTAATGAGTTCTATGGTTTCTTTGTTTGGTTTTTGTTTGGAAGATCTATCTAGTGGTGACAGTGGTGTGTTAAAATCACCCAGAATTATTGTGTTGTGGTCTATGTGATTCTTGAAATTGAGAAGGATTTGTTTGATGTACAGGGATGCACCATTGTTTGGGGCATAAATATTTACTATCGTTATGTCTTCCTGATTTATGGTTCCCTTAAGCAGTATGAAATGTCCTTCTTTATCCCTTCTGACTAACTTTGGCTTGAAGTCCACTTATCTAATATAAGGATGGAAACCCCCGCTTTTTTACTGGGTCCATGTGCGTGATAGGTTTTTTCACATCCTTTCACCTTTAGTCTGTGGATGTCTTTTTCTATGAGATGAGTCTCTTGCAGGCAGCATATTGTTGGGTCTTTCTTTTTAATCCATTCTGCCAGTCTGTGTCTTTTGATTGATGAGTTTAGGCCATTAACGTTCAGGGTTATTATTGAGAAATGATTTGTATTCCCAGTCATTTGGCTTATTTTTGGTTTTTAAGTTGGCTTGGTTTCTCCTTTGAGTGGTTTTTCTCTAAGGTAGTTCCTCCCTTTGCTGACCTCCATTGTTGTTTTTCATTTCCTCCTCATGGAATATTTGTTGAGAACATTCTGTAGTGCAGGCTTTCTATTTGTAAATTCTTTTAACTTTTGTTTATCATGGAAGGATTTTATTTCATCTTCAAATCTGAAGGTTAGTTTTTCTGGGTATAGGATTCTTGGTTGGCAACCATGTTCTTTCAGAGCTTGAAATATGTTGTTCCAGGCCCTTCTAGCTTTTAGAGTCTGGGTTGAGAAGTTTGCTGCTATCCATATTGGTCTCCCCCTATATGTAATCTGATGCTTTTCTCTCGCGACCTTCAAAATCCTATCTTTATTTTGAATGTTAGGCATTTTCATTATAATGTGCCTTGGGTGTGGATCTGTTGTGATTCTGTGCATTTGGTGTTCTGTAAGCCTCTTGTATTTGATTTTCCATTTCATTCTTCAGGTTTGGGAAATTTTCTGATATTATTTCATTGAATAGGTTGTTCATTCCTTTGGTTTGTATCTCTGTGCCTTCCTCAATCCCAATAATTCTTAAATTTGGTCTTTTCATGATGTCCCATAGTTCTTGGAGATTCTGTTCATGATTTCTTACCATCTTCTCTGTTTGGGCGACTTTATTTTCAAGATTAAATATTTTGTCTTCATTGTCTGAGGTTCTGTCTTCCAAGTGGTCTAGTCTGTTGGTGATGCTTTCCATTGAGTTTTTTATTTGGTTTATTATCTCCTTCATTTCAAGGATTTCTGTTTGGTTTTTTTTGAGAATCTCTATCTCTTTGTTGAAATGATCTTTTGCTTCCTGCAGGTGCTCTTTCAGCTTATTGGTATTATCATTCATTGCCTGCATTTGCTCTCTTATCTATCCTTTGCTTCGCAAATCATCTCAATCATGTATAATCTGAAGTCCTTTTCTGATATTTCTTCTAACATACTGTCATTGGATTCTATTACTATAGAATCTAGATTTGTTTGGATCATTTTCTTCCCTTGTTTTTTCATGTTGTTCATGTATCTTCCCCTCTAGCAGTGCAGATCTGGGGTATTGCAGATTTCCCCCTATAGGCTTATAGAGGCCCTGTAGGTGTCCAAAACCCTTCTTTAAGGGGAGATCAATATTAGCAGTACCCAAATCAGACACTATGCAATCCTAGACCAAATAGCCCCTATGGGGACAATAACATCATGTAAATAAGGGAGAAAGCGACTGTGAGGGAACAGGTAAACAGAAGGAAAAGAAAGCAAGAAACGTAAAGAAATAAAAACTTAAATTTTTTTTAAAAAAGGAGAAAAAAGAAAATCTACTGTATAATAGTCATATACTAATGAAACCTCCCAGTGTTCAGTAGCTTGATGTATGAGAGGTACCTGACAATGAGCTTCAAGCCTCCAGCAGGCGTCTCAGGATGGAATTTGCCCCACCCGAAGATCGAAGATCGGAGCTACAGCTTCCAGGATTATCCAAGATGGCTGCTCTGGCTTCCAAATGTGTTGGCAAATGGGGAGCTGCAGCTCAGGGGTGGACGTGGTCAGCTGGAGGTCCTGGAGACAGAATGCAGTTGGTCCAGCAGTGGTCCTGGAGGTTGGGTGTGTTTTGTGCAGTTGTGGGATCCAGGAGGCTGGGTGCAATCAGTTGGTCTGGGTTCCCGGTGATAGGGCACAGTCAGTTGGTCTGGCGGCAGGGAGCAGTCAGTTGATGTGAGGGCCTCAGAGGCAGGGAGTGATCGGTTGGGCTGAGGAATCCTGGAGATGGGACTCAGTCAGTCTGGCCAGGGGTCCTACAGGGCCTGGCTGTTTTCTCAAAATGGCGGCAGCCATGTGTAATCAAACCTGCAGGTACTGTGACAGTGAACTTCCAGGCAGCAGCAGGCAGCTGGTTCTCCACTGGCGGTCTGCGGTCAATCTGCTGGCAGCTGTCGGACGATCGGGAGGTGAACCTGGAGCGTTGGGTGATGGATAGGGGTAAGGCAGGCGATGGACAGGCGAGAGGCAGGCAAATGGCGGATGACAAACGCCTGACAGTGAGCAATCTGCTCTCAAAAAAGGTGTGGATATGCGGCGGATTGCAGGTGATCACAGCAGACAAATGGGGTAAAGAGAAGGGGATCGATAAGCAGCAAAAACTGCCTCACCGAGAAACAGATATCCTCTGCTTGAATCCGGCGTTGCGGAGCGACAAGGAACACAGCCTCCCTCTAGACCGCCATCTTAAGTTTTCCTCCGAATCTTTTTATTGCTAGGGATGGAACCCATGGACTGAAAAGTCTATGCAGATGCTTTACCACTGAATTTCCCTGCTAACATGTTCGTTTGTTTGTTGCAGTACTGAGAATTGAACTTAGGTCTCCCATATGCTAGGCAAACAGAGACCTATATCCTCAGTCCTTTTAATTTTATTTTGCGACAGACTCTTGCTAAATTGCCTAGGCTGGGCCAGACATGGTGGTGCATGCCAGTAATCTCAGCAACTCAGGAGGCTGAGGCAGGAAGATCACAAGTTTGAGGCCAGTCTCAGCAACTTAGCAAGACCCTGTCTCAAAAACTAAAAATGACTGGAGATGAGCTCAGTGGGTTGAGCTGCCCTGGGTTGAATCCCTAGTACCAAATAAATAAATAAATAAAGTTTCCGAGGCTGGACTTGAACTTGAGATCTTCTTGCCTCAACATCCCAAATAGCTGGATTACAAACATCTGCTACCATGCCTGACACTATTCTTAATAGTGAATTATTTATTAACACTGTATTGTTTTTATTGTTGTTTGGTTTGGTTTGGTTTTGGTACTGGGGATTGAACCCAGGGGAGCTTTACCACTGAGCTAAGTCCCAAGTCCTTTTTAATTTTTATTTTGAAACAAGGTCTTGCTAAATTGCTTAGGGTACCACTAAGCTGCTGAGATAGGCCTTGAACTTGCCATCCTTCTGCCTCAACCTCATAAGTCACTGGCATTACAGGTGTGTGCTACCATGCCCTGCTTAATACTGTCTTTTGATGAGTAGATATTTCTAATTGTGCTGAAGTAGAATTTATCAATTTTTTAAATGGTTTTTGTTTTCTCTGTGCTAAGATATTTATACCCTCAAATCGCAAAGATATTCTATGGTTTTCTCTAGAAGTCTTATAGTTTTAACTGAAGCTGTATATAGTTTAGGTCTCTAATTCATCTCAAATTAATCTTCTCAATGTTTTGAAGAAGGCATCAGGATTCATTTTTGCCATATGGATATTTAGTTCCAGCACCATTTGTTGAAAATATTTTAATTCCCTATTCGACTGCTTTGGTACCAAATTCCAATTGGATTTGATTGGAAAAACCAAACAACTATAGTGTGGGTGTATTTTTTTAGTTCTTTATTATGGTTCCATGATCTGTTTGATTATCCATATGTCTTAGCCCAAATTTCAATAATAAACATCTATTGCTCAACTCAATGTAATTTCTCTGGGCTTCAGTTTCCACAATTACACATTGAGTACCTTTCTGATTTCTGAGTATACTTATAAAATTTTTTGATTCTTTCTTCTTAGCACTGCAGTCTATATGTGCCAATATTATATTTTACTTATTTATATTTTGGGGGCTGGGATTCAAACTCAGGGCCTTGTGCATGCTAGGTAAGTGCTATACCACTGAGTTACACCCTCGACACCTATGTCGAATTATTTTTAATTTCAATTTTTTGATAATGGGACATGAACTCAGGCCCTCATATGTGTTAAGCATGCATTCTACTCCTGTGCAGTACCTCTAGCTTGATTACTTTTTGAGCCAAGAGACACTCTACCACTGAGCATTATCCCCAGTTCTTTTCAGCTTTTATTTTGAGACAGAGTCTCACTAAGTTGCCCCAGCTGACCTGCATCTGGCAGAGGCACATGTTTCTTTCTTTTTTCATGTGGTGCTGGGTATTGAACCCAGGGCCTTGTGCTTGCAAGGCAAGCACTCTACCAACTGAGCTATATCTCCAGCCCTGTAGCTTGCTAGTTTTATAAGAAGTTTTAGTAATGTGAAGATCTCCCTGAATTTTCTCCCTTTCCCATAGCCCTTATATCTTATTTGTGCCTCATAATTTCAGTAAAGTGGTTCCAGGGCTGGGAATGTAGCTCAATGATGGAGCACTTTCCCAGCATGTGTAAAGCCCTGAGTTGGATCCCCAGCACTGCCAACAGAAAAGAACTGCAGAACAGTGATTTCTACTTATTTAGTGTTGACTTGAAATAGTAACCAGTTCTCTTGGGTCCAATGATTTCTCTGGTAGGAATGTTTTGTAAACAGAGGAACCTGCCTAAAGTTAGGACCAGCTAGGAAAACTGAGTGACCTATAAACAGGATAACCATATACTTCATCTTTCAAATTGGGATACTTCTGAGGTTAAATGGAATTATTATGAATAACTATGCCAGAACAAGAGGTATAAATCAGTTCTAAACCTCTGAGAGCTCAGGGAGGGTGGTGGAGCCCAGTGGTAGAACACATGCTTAGCATGAGTGAGGCCCTGGCTTCAATCTCCAGGACCAAAAATAATAATTTTTAAAAAACAAGAAGCAAAACCCAGGACTGGAAAGTGGCTCAATAATAGTGTTTTCCTGTCATTTGTGACCTTGGGTTTGATCCCCAGAACTGTAAAAAACGAAACTAAACTGTTGTGAGCAGTGAGTAACAGAGGAATCAAGTTTGTTTCCAACAAGTGGATTTTATTCATGCAATACACACTAAACATTCCTAATAATAGCAAGTCACAAATACATTGAAGATTCCCTTATTCACCTAGAGTCCAATCCTCATGGACTTACTGAATGTAATGTCTCTTAACCAAGAAGCCAGTCAACAAGACCGAGGGGATTCTTCTCAGCCTTAGCCTCTCTGAGCTCCTTGGATATCTTTGGATGTCCTCGGGTGTCTGATAAGCCAGAGGCTGGATGGCAGTCATTGTTGCAGGAGAGGTTGTCAGTCGTCTGGCCTCGGTGACAATGGTCAATCAGCAATCAGCAATAGTGTGGACAGCAGCTAGGGCAGTCAAGAGACAGAGCAACATGGAGTCCTCTGGTCACAGTGCTGCTGACAGTTTGCTCCAAAAGTCCAGGGATTTAAGTAGTGATTTTCAGCCCACTCATGCTCTGGTCTTCATTGATAAAGACGAGAACACGACTATACTTGGAGACACCACTCAAATCATAGATAAAGGTTCATATTGGCATTGTTCAGGAGTGTCATCGTGCCACACAGCAAGTTTGTCACCAGGCGCCTTTATTATTTTAGTTTTACAAGTCCAGGCAAATACCAAATACAGTTTATTATTACTACATATCACACAGCTATAACAATTCCTATTATTTCCTTGTCTCATTACATAAACCAACTTTTAGAACCCAATCAAGATCATTCACTCAACAGTCATTTAAAAAATGCCTGTGTGTGTGCTAAAGGTGATGTAGATTCTAAGACAAATAAACCATAATTCTTATCCTTAAGGAGCTTTTACTATCACCATCTGGGGACAAAAACCAGACAATTACAGTGAAGTATTTAATTTCCATGAGCTACATTTGTACAGAGTTGCTTGTGGGGCAGGTAGGAAACCAAGGCTGCTTATGTTGAAGTGTTAGTCAGAGGCTGTTGGGGGTGGTAGAGGTCCCAGATGAGCAGTTGAGATAATGAAAATAACACTATTAATGACAACAAGTTAAATTTGCCTGGCCCTTTAGAGAGTTGTCAAGAATTAGGATGCTTGCACAGTGTCCACAACTGCCAGAAGAAATGAGAACTTCACAGGGAGGAGCATCTTCTGCAATTGCCATGGAGGCCAATCAACAGCTGCTCCCCAGGGCTCTGTTCTCCCCCCACTTCTCTTTCCGCATTCCCCTTGGATGACCTTATCCACACCCAGGGCTTCAAAGGACAGTTACTGGCTGATGACTATTAAATGTGTATGCTAGACCAGAGCTTTCTGCTGAACTGCAGGTTTGGATATTTACCTGCTCATTGACTAGCTCCACCAGGAATTGAAACTCAATGTGGTCATTAACATTTCTTCCCCTGGCAGAATGCTTGTCTAGCATATGTGAAGCCCTGGGTTCAATACTCAGAACCAGAAGGAAAAAAAAAAAAAAAATATATACCTGGGGCTGGGGATATAGCTCAGTTGGTAGAGTGCTTGCTTCACATGCACAAGGCCCTGGGTTGGATCCCCAGCACCACCAAAAAAAAAAAAGAAAAAAAAGAAAAGAAAAAGAAAAAAAGAGAGTAACTATACCCTTTGATCCAATGATTTTCTAGGAATTTCTTCTATAGCACGTGCAATATGATAAAAATTCAAAGTTACTTATTGAAGCATTGTTTTAATAACAAAGGACTGGAAGACTAATTGTTCTTCATAGTGACTCTTAAAATAAATCGTGGTCCTTCATACAGTGGAATGCTATGAAACTGTAAAATAGAATGAGTAACCCTCTATATTCTGGTAGCAGAAAGACCCCGCAACCCAGACAGTGGTGCAGGCCTGTAATTTTAGTGACTCCAAAGGCTAAGGCAGGAGGATCATGAGTTTAAAGCCAGCCTTAGCAATTTAGTGAGGCCCTGTCTCCAAATAAAATATAAAGAAAGGGCTGGGGGTGTGGGTCCATGGTTAAGCTCCTCTGGGTTTAATCCCTGATATAAACAAAACAAAACAAAACAACAACCAAAAAACAAAAAAGAAACCCAAGATTCATTATGAAATTGTTATTATTATTTTTTATTTTTTGGTACTGGGGATTAAACCCAGGGGCACTTTACCACTGAGCTGCATCCCCAGTCCTTTTTATTTTTTATTTTGAGTTAGGGTCTCGCTAAATTGCTGAGGTTGGCTTTGAACTTAAGATTCTCCTGTTTCAGTCTCCTGAGTTACTTGGGATTACAAACATATATCCCAGTGCATTATGAAATTTTAAAAAGCAAATGCAACCAGGCATAGTGGCACATGCCTGTAAGCCCAGAGGCTCGGGACGCTGAGGCAGGAGGATCACCAGTTTAAAGCCAACCTCAGTAATGGTGAGGTGCTAAGCAACTCTGTGAGACCCTGTCTCTAAATAAAATACAAAATAGGCTGGGGATGTGCTCAGTGGTTGAGTGCCCCTGAGTTCAATCCCAGGTACCAAAAAACAAAGCAAAATAAAACAAAAAACAAATGCAGACTGGTGTGTGTAGTATGCTATCATTTGTGTAAAAAGGTGGGCGGGGATGAGATCATACATTTATACTTATTTGTACATGCACAAAGAAACTCTGGAAGGATACACAAGATTCTAGTAATAGATGTGTTGTGAAGGGTTGAGGATGAGGACCAGGCCTGGACAGCAGAAGAGTGAAAGGTGGGAGGAAAGTATCTTACTATACTTATTTGCTTTTTTTTTCCAGTACAGGGGATTAAAGACAAGGACATTCTACCACTACATTCTGAGACCCTTTTATTTTAATTTTGAGATAGGATCTAAATTGCTGAGGCTGGCCTCAAACTTGGGATCTTCCTGCTTCAGTATCCTGAGTAGCCAGGGTGTGCCACCGCACCTGTCTACATTCTGATTTTTAAATCTTACAAATGTACTTGAAATAATTATTTTTATGAGAAAGGCAGAAAATAGTAATGGAATTTACATGTAATAACATGTATAAATTCTAACTAATAAAATTTTCTTATAATAATAATTACTACAAAGAGGAGAATTATAACAACCCATAATAAAACCTTTTGAAACCTGTGTTCAATCATGTCACATATAAAAATACTGGGCTTATCTAGCTACAGTATATAAATGGTAACTCTAAGAAATTTTCTGGCAGAGAGTTACTTGGAAAGCTGAGGCAGGAGGATCGTAAGTTTGAGCCCAGCCTCAACAATTAAGTGAGACTCTCAGCAATTTAGAGGGACTTTATGTAAAAATAAAAATTTAAAGGGGCTGGGGGGTGTAACTTGGTAGTAGAGCACTTTCTTAGCATGTAAGAGACTCTGGGTTTAATTCCCAGCACTGCCAGAAAAAAAAAAGTTTTTGTGTAATAAACATTTTCTGTAGTCCAATGTAAGAGTCAGTAGTTAACTTTTCTTTTCATTTTCTTTTCTTTTACCTTCAAGTAGCTATTACTCTTTACATTTTCCTAGTATATATTGAGAAACTACTTGGTGTAAGATGTGGCAGTAGATGTGATGATAAGTGTTAAGGAATGAACACAACACATGCCCTGATCTAATCAGATGGTGCATGTCCCCGTGTTTCCATCCTTCTCTTTGCTTAAGCCTCTAACCCCCTCTCTAAAGTTGCTCCACCATTTTCTTTCTCCATTCACTTATGCTCATTTTTTTCTTTATATCCCTAATCACTATCTGACAAATTACATATTCATTTGATTATTGTTTGTCCTCTGCAGCTAAAGCAGTGCCTACCCCATAGTAGACTAAATGTTTATCCAATTAATATATGAAGGTTGGGGAATGTAGCCGAACTGGTAGGGCATGTCTACAATATGCAAGACCCATTTTGGAACCCTGTGAAGGGTTCCATCTTCAGTTTCAAAGCAGGGAGGTTGGGGGAGGACAAAAAGAAAAAATAAAAAAATAATAAATGAAAGAACTGGGTGCTATGGCACATACCTGTAATCCCAGATCCTCAAGAGGCTGAGGCAGAAGGATCACAAGTTCTAAGCCAGCTTCAGCATCTTGGCAAGCACTCAACAACTTAGTGAGATTCTTTCTCAAAATAAAAAACAAAAAGGTCTGGGGATGTAGTTCAGTGGTAAAGCATTCAAAGTTCAATCTTCAATAATAAATAATAATAAATAAGTGAATGCATGAAGAAAGGAGAGGCTATGCATTCCAGATTGTAGTTAGGGGATGTAAACAATAAACAGGGTCAAATAAAGACAGGTAGCCTTAAAGAAGCAGTGATCATATGTGGGATCCTGGGATGGGGAAGGCTGAAGAACAGTCACAATTAAGTACAAATGGGGGTCCCACTAGTGCTCTACGTTGTCTACTAGTTGGCTTAACCATCTGATACCAGCAGGGTGGGGTCTGCCTGACACAGAATGCATTCCTGAAATCTTCGCTAAGATCATTGAATGGAATAAAAAATTCATGCCAAAGCAGTTAAACTTCACTTAAAAATTCAATCACTCTCAAATGTCCTTGTAGGATCATGTTCTATGGTCCTAATGAATGGGAAGTAGAACTCTCGGTGCTACTTAAGCCGGGTTTCAATTCCTTTGATTATAATATCCCTTTCCCCACCTTCCTTTGGCTTTGGCTAGAGAGAACTGAAGCTTTCATTCAATTACTCTCACCTTTCATTAAAGGATCCCTCTGCGGACAGTCAGGGTTTGGCTTATGTTCTTTTCCAGTCACCTGAATGGCAGGTTGAATGGGTTTAATGATCTAAGATGATGACAGAGAAGGCTGGTGACTAATGCATTTAGCCACCTTATTTCCAGAACAATCGTATGAGTGAAAACCTTCTTGTCATGCTTGATCGACCTTGTTAAAGGGAGCTGGGCAGGTATAAAGGTCCAGTGCAATGTGCACTTGTACAGACACATTATTGTGACATCAGAGCCTCATTGTAGACTATCCTTTGCAGGACTCCCTTCATGGTAATGAGTCCCATTCTCCAGGACCTGTCATCAACACTGACACTTTTGACATCCTCCGTGAAACTCTTTTTTTATTCTTTGATTTCAGGAGCCCAGCTCTCTACTACTGCTTTGAAGGCAGAATAGATTGGAGGTTAAGCACACAGCACTGGATTCAGATCATCTGCTTTTGACTTGGGGCTCTGAGTCTCACTTACTGGGTGAGCTTGGGCAAGTTGTTTAAGCTCTCTGACTCAGTTTCTTCAAGCAACAGTACATTAAGTTGATGGAATTAGGGCTGGAGAGATAGCTCAGTTGGTAGAGTGCTTGCCTCACAAGCACAAGGCCCTGGGTTCAATCCCCAGCACCACCAAAAAAAAAAAAAAAAAAAGTTGATGGAATTAAATGAGCTAATACAGTTGGGTGCGGTGGTGCATACCTGTAATCCCAATGACTCTGGAGGTTAAGGCAGGAGGCTCATAAATTCAGAGCCAGCCTCAGGAATTTAGCAAGATCCTGTCTCAAAAAATAAAAACAACTGGGGATGTAAAGTGCCCCTGGGAAAAGAAAAAGAAAAAACAAACAAACAAACAAACAAAACCCACGAATATACATACAACACTCAGAATAGTGATCTGGAATGTAAATATTTAATCAATACCAGTTATAATTGTTTAACCTTTGTTTTGGTGGTGCTGGGCATTGATCCTAGGACCTCGCATGTGCTAGGAAAGCACCCTATCACTAAACTATATCCCCAGTGTTTAGTCACTTTTATTTAAAAGAAAGATTACAAAAAGTTGTGCAAAATTAAATTTAATGATTAAGTATACATAAAATTAACAAGCAAGCTGAGCACAGTGGTATGCACTTACAGCCCCAGCTACTTGGGAGACTGAAGTGGGAGGATCACTTGAGTACTTGAGTTTGAAACCAGCCTAGGCAACATAGTGAGATCCTGTTTAAAAAAAAAAAAAGCATACTATAATGTACATCAATCTACAAAGCTGACTGATTACATGACAGTAAAAGAATCATTAAAACTGAGACCTTGTTGCTATTCAGATTTTAAATGTTTGTATCCTGAAACAAACCCATAAAATCAAGCTTCTTTAATGAGAATTTTAAAAAATTTAAATATATAGCTCAAGTAGTACCAACAATGTAGAGCCTATTATTGTTATTATATTTTGTAGTGCTTGGAATGGAACACCCAGGAACTCACCCAAGCTAGGCAAGTGCTCTACCACCCAAAGCCCAAGCCCATAATTACTTTATCTTTGAATTCTCTTTTTGATTTCTCTGGCTTCTTTTCCAATTCCCTGACTATGACCCCAAATCTGCCTATTTGTCTTCTTTTCTCTCTGTGTTTTCTTTCTTTTCCATCTGAAACCCTCCCCACAACTCACTTGGCACTTGTGTGGGAAGAACTTGAATGGGAAGCTCAGAATGCTGGTTCTGATTTTCCTTCCAAACTCTAGTCATATTTCCAGTGCCATTTGCCAGGTTGTCCTGATGCCACCAAAATCAGCACCACTATGTACCTACTCATCTTCTCAGGAAAATACATTCTTCATTGCCTCCTCAGACTTCCATGTTGCAATAGTTAATGAATTCTTTATTATTCTTTGCTTTTCTAGGTTCTACCAATTTCCAGTGCTTCCAGTCTTTCTTACCTTTGAATGAGCTATTTTTGGGGGGAGGTTGTTACCAGGGATTGAACTATTCTTATTACTTCTAGTATTTTCTCTTTACATATCTTTCTGATTAATCACAAATTCTGCAATAAAGGACTTGTCATTCATTTGCTTTGAACCTTTAGCACCTGCCCCTTGTCTAATATGTAAAATCCAAACATGCTGGACACAGTGGTGCATGCCTATAATCCCAGCTACTTGGGAGACTGAGGCAGGAGGGTCATAAATTTGAGGCCAGCCTCCATAGTTCAGTAAGATCTTGTCTTAAAATTAAATTTTAAAAATTGGAGCTGGGGATGTAGCTCAGTGGTGGAGTGCCCCTGAGTTCTATTTCCAGTACCACACATATGTAAGTAAATAAATAAACAAACAAATAAATAAGTAGTCCAAACTCATGGCTGAGCCTAGTGGCTCACGCCTATAATCCTATTTGGGAGGCTGAAAGAGGAAGATCACAAGTTGTGGCCAGAATGGACATTTATGAAGACCCTTACTCGAAATTGAAAACAAAACAAAAAAAAAAGTTGGGGATGTATCTCAGAGGTAGATTGCCCTACTTTCAATCCCCAGTATGACAAAATCATAATAAATGTGAATAAAATACAATAAACTGGGCATGGTAGCAAATGCCTGTAATCCTAGCTACTAGGGAGGCTGGGGGGAAGGATCTCTTTGAGGCCCCATCACAGCACCTTATCTCAAAAAATAAACATAAAAATAAAAAGGGCTGGAAGTATAAGCTCAGTGGTAAAGTGCCCCTGGGTTCAATCCCCACTACCACTAAATAAATAAAGTAAATAATCCAAACTCAGGATTTAGCTTTTAAGGCTAACCAGACCTTGGATCCTAAATAACTTTTTTTTTTTTTGTAGTTGTAGATGGGTAGAATGCCTTTATTTTATTTGTTTATTTTATGCAGTGCTAAGGATCGAACCCAGTGCCTCAGGTGTGCTAGGCAAGCACTCTGACACTGAGCTACAGCCCCAGCCCCTAAATTACATTTTTTAGTACTGGGGATCCAACCCAAGGCCTTATACATGCTACACAAGCACTCAACCAGTAAACTACACTTCCAGCCCTTGATATTGATCTCTTTTTCCTTCCCTATTTATCCCTCTGCACAGACCTCACCTTGACTTCTTCAGGATGTCTTTTTACTTACATTGCTCAACTTCAAATAGCTCTTAACCAGCTTCAGTCACTAAACTCCTACCCGTCCTTCAAAGCCCAGTGCAGGCAACTCTGTTTCCATGAAGTCCTTCCTGACTTCTCATCTATTATTTTCCTTTGGATGCTCTACAATTTTATGATACCACATTCTGCCTTGTATTGTAATTATTTGTTTTTGTGGTTTGTCTCTCCTGATGAATTGCAAATTCTATCCTATTCTGTATATATCTTTGCATCAGATTTCCCTTTTATATAGTAAATTCTCAAGAAATGTGGGGGGCTGGGGATGCAGCTCAGTTGTACAGTGCTTGTTTAGCATGCATGAGGCCCTGAGTTCAATGGGCTGCACCATGAAAGAAAGAAAGAAATGTGAATGAATAATGATGTGTTGATTCCAGAACTATTTGTATCTGTGTGTAATTGTTCCCCCAAAATTGGTGGTAATTTTATAGCAACTCAACTCAAAATAGCTAAGTTATAGAACAAATCTAGGTGCCCTTCAACAGATGGAAAATGTGGTATGTATACACAGTGAAATATTACTCAGCTGTAGAGAAGAATGAAACTTTGGCATTTGCTGGTAAATGGATGGAACTGGAGAATATCATGCTAAGTGAAATAAGCCAATCCTCAGAAAACAAAGACTGAATGTTCATTCTGGTATGTGAATGTTAGTACACACAATAATGGGGGGGGGGGAGAATAGAAGTTTATTGAATTAGACAAAGGGGAACTTCTTTATTTTATTTTTTTATTTGCAGTGCTGGGGATGGAACCGAAGGCCTCCTGCATGCTAAGCACAGTTCTGTCACTGAGTTACACTGGGAGGCGTTATAACAGAAAAGAGGTTGCGCTGGGTTCAGTATCACATACCTATAATCCCCGTGGCTTAGGAGGCTGAGACAGGAGGATCACGAGTTCAAAACCAGTCTCAGCAATTTAGTAAGACCCTAAACAACTCTGTGAAACCCTGTCTCTAAAAATATAAAAAGGGCTAGGGATATAGCTCTGTGGTTCAGCACCCCTGGGTTCAATCCCCAGTACCAAGAAAAGAAAATTGGCTTGGAGAAGGTGAACAGGGAAGATTAACCAGGTAGCATGTAAGAAATACTGAAAGATGCAGAAAAGGAAGGGTGACAGAACCAGCCTAAGATCAGGAGAATGGTTGGAAAACTGTCAGAGACTCAGGGATATGGAGGTGAGTCTAGGTAAGTGCCCCTGGCTGAATGCATAAGAAGGAGTGACTCAAAAGAAATTTCAGATAAAGAAATGGTGGAACTGGGTCTGTCATATTCACTGCCATACTGCCATTATTATCAATCCCATTCCAGTTTGGAGGCACTTGCTTATTTTATTTTTATTTTTGCAGTACTAAGGATAAAATCCACGGCCTCATGTATGCTAGGCAAATACACAACCACTGAACTACACCCCCAGACCTTTGATGCACTTTATAAAAATATTAACAGCATGGAAAAGTAGGTTCTGTTGTCCCTCTGTTTAAAATTGAGGTAACTTAGGTCAGATGTGTAGATGCTAGATTTGAACTCATGCTTGTTTAAATGCAAAAATCACTATACTTTCTACTGTCTCACTGCCTGGTTATCATTATTGAGTTTTCATAGAACTGTTGATTTGAGTCAGCGTGACTGAGCACAAGGAATCTATGTCAAGAGCTATTATGTGCTTGCAACATGGTCAGGTGTGAGACTCAACCCCTAAGTTCCTTCCTCTTCTGACCAGTTTATCATGTGTCACTGGAACAGGAGGAGAGCTGTGTGAAGAGCTCTGAGCAGAGGTCTAACCCACTTTACTGGCTGTGAATATTATGGCTTCATGGAGGCAGGTGCAGAGCGGGAGTCAGGTCAGAAAGAAGGTGAGAAAATCATGAGAAAGGCTGTGTGTAGTGGGGGTGCTATAGGAACTTTGGGCACAGAGAAGTTAAGTAACTTATCTGTGGAACACAGCTAGTAAGAGCCAGGATTTGAACCCAAGCAACTACTTCAAGCTTCCATTATGTCTACTTCTCATTCATCACTAAAGTTCTTCTAATTCATTATGAAACTTAAACTATTAGAGCATTTTACATAATATTCAAATTTGGGGATTCTCTGAACAGAATTGAGAAATCTGGCAGCATTGTGCCTGTCATCTGCACAGAGAACTTTGGGTCAGCTGCCCTGCTAGGTGGTATCTGTCCTCTGATTCATCAGTCCTCCACCACCCTCATCTCATTTACATTACCTGTCTGTTCTCTGAAGATTGCTGTGTTTTCTTTTTTTCTTTTTTTTTTTTTTTTGGTACTGGGGATTGAGCCCAGGGGTGCTTAACCACTGGGACCACATCCCCAGTCTGTGTTTTTTTTTTTTTTTTTTTTAAAGAATGTAAAAGATTTTATTTATAATTTTTACATTTATTGCATAAAGATTTTTTAAAATTTATTTTTATTATAAACAAATGGGATACATTTTGTTTCTCTGTACATGAAGTAGAGGCATACCATTTGTGTAATCATACATTTACCTAGTGTAATAGTTTTTGATTCATTCTGTTATTTTTTTCCTTCCCCTCCACCCCTCCCACCCCTCTTTTCACTCTATACAGTCCCTCCATTCTTGCCCCCCTCCCATCCCCCATTATGTGTCATCATCCGCTTATCAGCGAGATAAAAATATGGAATGCTTCACGAATTTGCGTGTCATCCTTGAGCAGGGGCCATGCTAATCTTCTTTGTATCATTCCAATTTTAGTATATGTGCTGCCGAAGTGAGCCCCCAGTCTGTTTCTTATATTTTATTAGAGACACGGTCTCATGAGTTGCTAAGTGCCTTGCTAAGTTAGTGAGACTGGCTTTGAACTTGAGATCCTCCTGCCTCAGCCCCCTGAGCCACTGGGATTGCAGGCTTGCTCCACCATGCCCAGCATGTTTTCTATTCTTGATCAGAGTTGTAGTATCCATACTGTTATTTGTTAAGACTAAGCCAGAATTCCTGTTAATTCTACAAATATATAAACCTGTTATGTGTAGGACCTTAGTTGAGCATCAGGGTGAAAGTAAAAAATTAATAATAAAGCCGGGTGCAGTAACCCACCTATAATCCCAGTTACTCAGAGTACCGAGGCAGAAAGATAGCTTGAGCCTTAGAATTTGAGGCTAGCCTGGGCACTGTCAGATTTCATCTCTGCCCTCCCCCCTATTGTGTGTGTGTGTGTGTGTGTGTGTGTGGTGCTGGGAATGGAACCTGGGGCATCCTGTTTGATAGGCAAGTGCTTTCACTGAGCTACATCCCCAGCTCTTTTTGTTTTCTATTTTTGAGACAGGATTTTGCTAAATTGCTTAGGGCCTTGCTAAATTGCTGAGGCTGGCCTCAAACTCATGATCATCCTGCCTCAGCCACCTGTTACTGGGATTACAGGTGTGCATCATCAAACCCTGCTACAGACCCTGTCTCTAAAAAGGAAAAAAGAAAAAGAAAGAAAGAAAGAAAGAAAGAAAAGAAAAGAAAAGAAAAGAAATAAGAAAGAAAAGAAAGTGAAAAATAAAAAAGGAGAAGAGCTGGGTTTGGTGCAGCACACCTGTAATCCCCATGACTTGGGAGGCTGAGACAGGAGGATTGCAAGTTCAAGGCCAACCTCAGCAACTCAGCAAGACCTTCTCTCAAAATAAAAAATATTGGGGCTGGGGAGATAGCTCAGTCGGTGGAGTGTGTCCCTTGTAAGCACAAGGCCCTGGGTTCGATCCCAGCACCCCCCCCCCAAAAAAAAAAAAAAGTAAAAATAAAAAATAAAAAGGGATGGGGTGTAGCTAGTGGTAAAGTGTACCTGGGTTTAATCCCCACTACCAAAAAAGAAGGAGAAAGGAGGGATTAAGAATAGAAATACTCACTGACCTCAGTTTACAAACCCAACAAGAGACTCTATATTCAGTAATATAATACTAAACAAAATGTGAAAAGTACAGTAAGAGTCAGAAAAAATGGTGCAGAAACCTTGGGCACAGGGTGTGGCAGGACCTTCCTGGAGGGTTTATGCTGAAGGAAGATCAGAAAAAGGAAACAAAGGAACCAAAATTGGGATGAGAGTATGGTTCTGTGACAGAACAGCTTGCTTAGCATGCACTCGGCCTTGGGTTCCACCCCTAGCACTGCAAAATAAAGAAATAATCAATGCATTCTCATTTCCCCATCCCTTCTGCTGGAATCCAGGCACCTAGAAATTTGTCCCTAGGCTGCAGAGGTCAGACCAGCTCCACAAGGACAAGATGAAGACAATTAGGTGAATTACTCCATCTTTCTGGGCCTCTTATTCTCATTCGCAATTGGGGAAAAAAATGAGACTGAAATCCTAGCTCACATCCTGAGTGCAACCTGATAAAAGACCCTGAGTCAGAATGACCACCTAAGCCATGACTAGATTCCTGAACCTTAGAAACTGAGAAAATAGATATCGTAAAGCAGCTAAGTTTTGAATAATTTGTTACACAGCAAATTACATACATAAGGTTCTGGGTTCAACCCACAACACTGCAAAAAAATTAGTTAACTAAAAAGTGTCCAAGGTCTTGCTGTTAGCAATGGATGGACATTAGATTCAAAGCAGACAGCCAGATTGCAAAGATAAAGTCATAGACAACGTCCCTTAATGCTGGTGAATGGGTCATAGACATGTCCTCTTGACTGCAAAGTAAAGGAGTCAAGAAATATATCCTCAAAAATCAGGGCCAGGGTCTGGGGGTATAGCTTCATGTTAGAGCACTTGCTTAGCATGTGCAAGGCCTGAGCTAGATCTCCAGTACCACAAAAATAAATAAATAAATAAACAAACTACTGAAATGCAAACCAGTGAAATACTCACTGGGGGTGAGATGGGGATATAACTCAAAATTAAGAGTGCTTGCCTACCATGAGCAGGGCTGTAGGTTTGATTCCCTGTAACACCCTCCAACCCCCACCCTGTAAAATATCCACTGGGTCAGAAATTTCTCAGTCCTTTATATTACTTTCTCTTTTCCTATGCATTAGTGTTCACAGAAAAAATCTAGAGTAACTACCAAAGTCCCCCTTTTTAATACACAAATCCTTCTGCCCTAGCTAATTAAAACTTTGAGCTTCCTAATAACAGACCTATAGGTTAAAGTGTCCAAAATTATTAATCAGAGGCAGAGGCCAGTAAATTATTAGATGTCATCTTATTTCTCTTCTAGACATTTGGCCTTTGAAGATGATACCAAACTGTTATCTGAACAAGTGGAAAAAAAAAAAAAAAGCAATTAACCTTGTTCCAAGGAGATGATCAAATGCTGGGGACAGGCAAGAGATCAGCCTGACAGGTGGAGGAAACTTAAGTCAGAGCAAAAGGGGCCTTCATGAATGTTTTCTCCTCCCTGACGGCTCCTGTTTTTAGCTCACATCTTCAGGGTGGTATTCAGAAGGCAGGGGAGTTTTGCCTTGTAAGCTGGGATCCACACCAGGGGTTAGAAGCATCTAAGGACCCAAAATACACTGTTGCCTCTCAGATGGCTCAGTGAGAGCTTTCCATTGAATCAAACTAACATACCTAAAAAAGAAGGTAATTACAGAAAAAGTATTGAGTTTAAATCAATTTAGGAAGACTTTTACAGACTTGCTTAATCATAGATTCGTAAGATTTTTAGCTAAGACTACAGACCTGAAATTGATTATTAAGACATTTTTTCCATCCGTTCATTTTATGGAAAAGGAAAAAAATAGAGAAGAAATATGTTTTTTAAAGGCTAAGGACATAATCCTAGATCCTTCCTAGTGTTCTAGATCCTAGTGTTCTTGCCTAAATCTCTGCCTTCCTGTAATGATGTTCCAAGCTCTTTAGCAAACCTAACCTTCCTTTCCTAACTCTCAGTGACTAAGACAATGAAGTTGTCTATTCCAGAACTGGTAAAAGGGTGAGATTTCTTCTATAATAGAGATTGACACTTTTAAAAAAAAAAATTTTTTTTAGTTTTTGATTGACCTTTATTTCCTTCATTTATTTATATGAGGTACTGAGAACTGAACCCAGTGCCTCACACATGCTAGGCAAGTGTTCTACCACTGAACCACAACCCCAGCCTGAGATTGACATTTTTTTCCCTCCAGTTTTTCTTTTTGGTACTGGTGATTGAACCCAGAAGTGCTGTACCACTGGGCTATATCCTGAGTCCTTTTAATTTTAATTTAAAAAAATTTGTTTTAGATGTTGATAGACCTTTATTTTTTTCCTTTAATTATATGTGGTGTTAAGAATCAAACCCAGTGCCTCACACATGCTAGACAAGCACTCTACCACTGAGCCACAACTCCAGCCCCAGCTTTAATTTTTAAACAGGGCTTTGCTAAATTGCCAAGGCTGGCCTTGAACTTGGGATCCTCTTGCCTCAACCTCCCAAGGGATGTGATGTATGCACCACCATACTTGGTCTCCGATCAACAATTTTGATACTGCTTAAATGAAAGCAGAGAGGAGAGTAAGGGAGCTGAAAGTAGAGAGATTAGCTGCTTCAGGTTAAAGTTAACTCCATAGTTACCAACAAGTGAACCTTGATGTCAGTAAAAGCAACCATGGTAGAGGTACATTTTACGCTCTCATCTTTTTTAGCTTGACACGAAAGTTTGGAGGATTGATCCAGTCCTTTAAAATCATGCAAAATCTCCCCATCCCCTGCCATCTCATTTCCTTTTTTCTTTTCTTCTTTCTCCTCTCCTCCCCATACTTTCTCCTTTTCTTCTTTTTTCATGTACTAGTGCAGGGACTTGGTAATGCAGAAGCTGAAAGGATAAATACTGCATAGTTCTGGCCTTCCAGTTACAGACACAGCCTTGTTAAGGACCATTCTTGTGCATACACGAACTTTACCACTGAGCTTACTCTTGGCCCTCCTCATTTAATTTTTTTTTTTTTTTTGGTACCGGGGAATGAACTCAGGGATGCTTAACCACTGAGGCACATTCCCAGTCCTTTTTACTATTTTATTTAGAGGCAGAATCTTACTGAGTTGTTTAGGGCCTTGCTAAATTCCTGAGGCTCTTTGAACTCTTCGATCCTCCTGCTTCAGCCTCCTGAGATGCTGGGATTACAGGCGTGCACCGAGGCGCCCACCTTTCCTCCTCATTTAATCTTAATTGCTTCCTTGAAGACCCAAGCTCCAAATGCAGTCATATCAAGGGATAGGCCTTCAATGTATGAATTGTTGGGGAGGGAGGAGCACAATTCAGTCCGTAAAACCATCCTGTGATCTTCAGGTAGCCTGCGGAGAACTCATCCCTATTATGATGATCAGTCCAGTCCTTTTACAATTCCAGTGAGCACAGCCATTGATGCCCCCAGAACCACGAGTAAACATGCAATTCCTACCTAGGAGTCTAAGAATATCCAGTTTAGTGTTCTCCTTTTAGTCCATTAGCAAAATACTTGACAAGCAAATGACCAAACAAAGAGCAATGACCTTGGGAAGAGAAAGTTTTACCAGGGTGTGGCAGCAGGGAGAAGGGCAGTGAAAGTAGAAATAGGGGAAGAAGAGCTGGGCATGGTGGTGCACGCCTGGAATCCCAGTGGCTGGGAAGACTTAGGCAGGAGGACTGCGAGTTCAAAGCCACCCTCAGCAACTTAGCAAGGCCCTAAGCAACTTATTGAGACCCTGTCTCAAAATAAAAAATAAAAAGGGCTTAAGTGCCCCTGGATTCAATCTCTGGTACCCCTCCCCCTCAAGAAAAAAAGAAGTAGGAAAAGAAGAGTTGTTTGGGCAGCAAGACTGCAGCCTAAGTTGGACCATGGATGAGATTATTGAATTGAATATGTTTTTCCTTCTCTCTCTCTCTCTCTCTTTGTATAGGGATTGACCCCAGGGGCCCTTAATCACTGAGTCATGTCCTCAGCACTTTTATATATTTTATTAGAGACAGTGTCTTACTAAGTTGCTGAGGATGGGTTTAGAACTCGTGATCCTCTTGCCTCGGCCTACTAAGTCTCTGGGGTTACAGGCGTGTGTCACTGTGCCTGGCTATTTTTTTTTTTTTTTTTCCTTAACTTTCTGTTAACTCTTGGTGTAAGGAGTATATACCCAAACAGGGAGAGACCCTCACAAGTACTATTCTGAAGAGGATAAAGTTTCAACCCCTTAATTAAACTCGTAAGCAATGATGCTAGGGCTACATTTCTGACCTAGTACAATTTGCTTGCTCTGCTCATTTTGATATGGCCACAACCCATGCTGGTCTGATTACTTCTTAGTATTGATATCAATCGTAGAGACATAATTGTGAATTTTTCTGCTTTTCTATTTCTGATTCTTCCTTTCCTAATTTCTATTGTAGACATAGAAAGCTGAGGGTGGGGGGTGCTGCACACCTGCAACTCGGGTGGCTGAGGCAGGAGGATCCCAAGTTTGAAGCCAGCCCGGACAATTTAAGGAGGCCCTAAGCAACTTAATGAGACCCAATCTCAAAATTTAAAATAAAAAGGCTGGGGATGTAACTCAGCAGTAGAGTGCCCCTGGGTTCTAGTCCCGGTACCAAAAATGAAAAAATAAGTCAAAAATAAAAATAAAAACGCTAGGGGATTCTCTAATGTGAATGTGTTGGTATGAAGCTATGGAGTGCAAAGGGTTTATAAACTGTACTACTTTAGGATCTTCTCATATCAGGTAGGAGTTGAAATATTCCATTGTCAGTTCCTCTAGTTATAGCAGCAAGAGTCAAATGCCATCTTTTTGAACAAAATGTCACTGCCCTTTAAGTGTTTCTGTGTGTCCTGTGTTGGGGTTAAGCCTTCTGGTCTCTGCATTGACCCTTTCTTTGGAAGTGGGGTGCAAGACAAACATACTTTTAAGGTCACAGCTATATTATTCTACCTGCTTCTCCCTGATTTCCTATATTACTATTTTTTTTTCCATTTTCTTAAAGAATTTTTTCAGTTATCAATGGACCTTTATTTTATTTATTTATTTATATGTGGTGCTGAGAATTGAACTCAGTGCCTCACACATGCCAGGAAAGTGGTCTACCAGTGAGCCATAACCCTAGTTCCAGTTCATTCTTTCTTTGTGTGTGTGTGTGTGTGTGTGTGTGTGTGTGTGTGTGTGTGTGTGTGTTTTGCTTGGTATGGAACCCAGGGCCTCACATATGCTAAGTGCTCTCTCTACCACTAAGCTATGCCTGAGCCCCTTCTAATTAATTAATTTGTGTGCTGGGGATTTAACCCAGGGGTACTCTAGCCCTGAGCTAAATCACCAGCCCTTTTATTCCTTTTATTTTACTTTTTTAAAAAAATAAGTTGTAGATGGACACAATACCTTTATTTTATTTATTTATTTTTATGTGGTTCTGAGGATCAAACCCAGTGCCTTACACATGCTAGGTGTGTTGCTTTGCCACTGAGCTACAATCTCAGCCCCTTTATTTTTTATTTTGAGATAGTCTCACTAAATTGCCAAGCCTGGCTTCAAACTTGCATGTCTTCTACTTTAGTCTCCCTTTTCAAATATTTCTCAATACTTTTTTTTAGTTGTTGATGTGCCTTTTTATTTTATTCATTTATTTATATGTGGTGCTGAGAATCGAATCCAGGGCCTCACACATGCAAGGCAAGCGCTGTACCACTGAGCCACAGCCTCAGCCCCTCAGCTTTCCTTTTAAATTTATTTTACACTTTTAAATCAGGTTGGGTAAAGTAAAATATGTGGATTTCTAATTTTAATCAAAAGAAATGGAAAAGAGAAAGGAACCAGCATTTATTAAGCATGAATACCATGTTTGATCTCTCACTTACGTTGCCTTTATGTAGTAACCTCAACAATGCTAGGAGTTATTAGCTCCATCTGACAACTGAGGACACTGAGGGCTAGAAAGTCGACAGGCTAGCAGGGAGGGCCAGAATATGAAAACAAGGTGGTCTGTTTCAGGCACCATGATCTTATCTACTTATATTCTCATCTATATGAACCTAAATCCAGATCCACATTGGTTTCTTGGTTGGGCATAAAAAGATATAGCAGCATCCCCAAGGACTCTTAACTGGGAAATGAGAGTTCAGGAATGGAAAAAACAACTAGGTCTTCTGACTCCCAACTTACTATCAAACTTAAAGATGCAGTTTTTTTTCCTTCTGATTAAAACTGCTTTCTGGGTCTGGAGTGGTGGAATATATATATATAGTCCCAGTTATTTGGGAGGTAGGAGAATCACTTGAGCCCATGAGTTCAAACCAACCTGGGCTACATAGAGACCCTATCTCAACCAAACCAAACCAAACCGAACCGAACCGAACCAAACCGAACCAAACCACTAGCTTCTGAGCCAGACTTGGACAATAGTACAGATTTGTAATCCCAGGGACTTGGAAAGTTGAGACAGGAGAATCCTAAATTCAAGGCCAGCCTGGGCAATTTAGCAAGACTCCATCTCAAGATCAAAAGTAAAAAAGACTGGGGAAATAGCTCAGTGGTACATCACCCCTGGGTTCTATTTCCACTACTGCAAAACAAAAATAAAAAAGCAAACCACCCAACTACTTTCTGCTTTTCTGTGTGAAAATAACTAATAATCATGAAGTCAAATGGTTTATGTCTCCTACATTGTTAAGTGCTATGACAGCCTGTATTATCATATTTCAGAAGGATTATATATTTTCTCTTTTATATCATTGACCAAAATATCACAAACCAAAATTTATATAGGCACATATTTCTTTTCATTTCTTTTTTTTATTTTGGTACTGAGGATTGAACCCAGGGGCATTTAACCACCAAGCCACATCTCCAGCCCTTTTTTAAATTTCCTTTAGAGAAAGGATCTTACTGAGTTGCTTACGGTCTCACTAAATTGCTGAAGCTGGCTTTGAACTCATGCTCCTGTCTCAGTCTCCTGAGCTGCTGGGATTATAGGCGTGTGCCACTGCATCTGGCAGAGGCACATATTTCTTTCTCTTCTTTTTTTGGTGCTGAGGATTGTACACAGGACCTTGTGCATGCGAGGCAAGTACTCTACCAACTGAGCCATATCCCCAGCAAAGGCATATATTTCTAACAAGTGCAGGGCAGTATGTAATTGTTGACATAATAGTCCCCAAATTTCTTCTGCTTTTTCCAAGCATCTTATGTATGTTTGGGGAAAGGGTTAAACAAATAGCGCTTTAATTTGTGTAATCCTTCCTACTTTTAATGAAGCATAACACGTAAGATAAGATAAAGGCAGTATTTACCTTTTCCTAGCTAAGGAAATGCCCTGTCTCAGAAGCAAAATGAATTCATGATTTCCCAGTGATAACATCACACATTGAAGCACAAAGAATATTCATGTATGGTTTCTTCCTTCTAAGGGTATGCTATCTCCCTCATCATCCATTTCTGCTGAAGTTGGGTGAGTGAAATATTCAAAATTCAGTGCCTCAACGGGAGAAGAGCTGACTGGCACCCACAGCTCACTGCTGCCCACCACATGGGAAGTTGCCTGAAGGGCAATCTCTTCATCAGAAAATGAGAACCAAAGTGACCATTGCTGTCAGGATCCCGCTGGGCACTTGGCTGCTAAGTGGGGAGGTAGCAGGTGGTGTGACTTCACCTGAACACACACTGATTTGGAGCATGGTGAGGCACAGGAAACTTTCAATGCTCCTTGTTAAAAAAAAAAAAAAAAAAACTGAGCTGGACAGGATGGCAAATGCCTGTAATCCCAGCAACTGAGGAGGCTGAAGCAGGAGGATTACAAATTTGAGGGCAACCTCAGCAACTTAGTGAGACCCTCAGAAAGGCCTGGGGATGTAGCTCAGTGGTGGAGTGCTTCTGAGTTCAATTCCCAGTACCACAACAAACAAACAAACTGAACAAAACTATTTGCTAATCTTAAAAAGCTTATATTTTACAGGGTTCAAAAAAAGAGAAATAGGGGCTGAGAATATGGGTCAGTGGTAGAGTGCTTGCTTGGCATGTATGAAGCCCTGGGTTCAATTCCCAGCAGGAGATAGGGAGAGGGAGAGGGAGAGAGATATTATTAAAATTGAAAAAAAGGGGAAAAAAAGAGGGGGATCTCATGAAAATAATAGGGAAATCAATAGAGTAAAAAAAGGATCAAGGGGAGGGAGGAGAGGGCAAAGGGAGATACTGAGGAATGAAATTGATCAAATTATGCACATGTATAAATATACCACAATGAAAGAGAAGGAAGCAGGACATTGTGGCAAATGCCTATAATACCAGTAACTCAGGAGGCTGAGGTAGGAGGATTGCCAGCCTGAGCAACTGTGAGACCCTAGGCAACTTAGTGAGACCCTGTTTCAAAATAAAAGATAAAGAGTTGGGGAGGGGCTGGAGTTGTGGCTCAGTGATAGAGCACTTGTATAGAATATGTGAGGCACCAAGTTCCTCCTCAGCACCACATGTAAATAAATGAATAAAATAAAGGTCCATCAACATCTAAAAAATATTTTTTTAAAAAAGGGCTGGGGATATGGCTCAGTGGTAAAGTGCCTCTGGGTTTAACCCCCTACTAAAAAAAAAAAAAAAAAAAAAATTAAAAGCAGTGAGAAATTAGTTAGCCTAGCATGGCTAGCACTACAAAAATCAATAATTTAATACAGGAAATCATATGTCTATAAAATATACACATTCAACTTCTGTATCTTTTTTGGGGGTTTGTACCAGGAATTGAATTCAGGGGCATTCAACCACTGAGCCAGATCCCCAGTCCTGTTTTTTTTTTTTTTTTTTTTTTTTTTAATTTAGAGACAGGGTCTTACTGAGTTGCTTAGCACCTTGTTTCTGCTGAGGCTGACTTTAAACTCGCAATCTTCCTGCCTCAGCCTCCCGAGCTTCTGGGATTACAAGCATGCACCACTGTGCCCTGCTCAACTTCTGTATCTTTACTTTTTCCTTTGTGAAACTGAGGTTAGAATTTGTGTCATGGGGTGGGGGGAAGGAAAAAAACAAAATGAGACAAACATCATTACTCTATATACATGTATGATTACACAAATTGTGTGACTCTACTTTGTGTACAACCAGAGAAACAACAGTTATACTCCATTTGTGTATAATGAATCAAAATAAATGAATTTTAAAAATAAAATAAATGAATTTTAAACTTATTACAATTTAAAAAAAGAAGTTATATCATGATTCTTGGGTTATAATCAATAGAAATGGATTCTGGCTATCCTGAGGGTGGGAAAAATAATGGGGAAAGAGAAGATAAGAAAGAGAAGGATATCTCAAGAATCAAAGGAAGATTAAATTACTATGCTTGAAAAAGACAGATCTCAGGCATGCAGATAGATCTTAGGCTCTGGCCCCAGCTTGACTTTAGCCCCTATGTTTCTACTCAACATTCCAGGGAAAGAAATTTGACAGGTTAGGGATGGGTCAAGTGTCCACTTCCATGGCAGGAGTAGTTGAGGTCCCTATGTTGACAGTGCCAGTAGAACTAGATGACCTGGGGGCCAAAGAAAGAATTCTAGGCAAAGAAGAAAAGAAAAACCCAGATGTCTGCTACTTGAGTAAATACAGTGGTAGTGAGGATGAGGGGGGTGTCTAAGACAATGGCACCAGAGGACACCTGGAAACAATCCCACAGCTGCAAGTTGTTTGTAACTGAACTGCCAAGGCAGGGGACAAACAACCTTACCACTTTGCCGTGACTGAGTCCCAAGAAGAAAAGACAGTAGCTATCTTTGCTTCTTTCCCCTGGGGAGGAAATTTGGTTCAGTGATTGTGGAGATCTGGACAGTTTGAGGTTCTGGCTCTGCCACTGGCTGGCTGGGGGCAGGATCACCATGATGGGGATGGGGTGAAGTCTTCCTCCTGGGTCACAATTGGCTCAGAACAAACACTGACCAGTGGGTACACCCCCTCTGTCAGTCGGCCTCTGACCCATACCAAGGGAGGCAATGGGGCTTTTTTTGGGGGGGTACTGGGGACTAAATCCAGGGGCACTTTACTGCTGAGCTACACCCCCAGTTCTTTTTATTTTGAGACAGGGTCTTGCTAAATTGCTGAGGTTGGCTTCAAACTTGTGAGCCACCTGCCTCGGGCTCGAGTTACTTTTTATCCCAGGAACTCTTTTTGATATGAATTTTTTTTGTCATTGTTGCAGTACCAGGGATGGAACTCAGGGCCTTGTACATGCTGACAAGTACTCTACCATTGAACTACACCCCAACACTCTTTTTACTTTTATACATGTGGCTATTAGAACATTTAAAGTTATGTATGTGGTTAACATTGTAACTCTACTGAACTTTGTAGAACTTTGTACTCTAATATCCTTACTAGACTCTTTTTTCTTCTTTTGGTACTAGGAATAAAATCTATGACCATGCACATGCTAAACACACATTCTACCATTGATCTACACACCTTGACCCTGAAGGTTGGGTTTTTTGGGGTATTGTCTTGTTGTTTTTGTTTTATTTGTTTTTGTTTTTAGGAAGCAGGGTCTCATTATGTTGCCCAGGCTAGACTTGAGATCCTGGGTTCCAGCAACCTTCCTGCCCCAGCCTGGGATTACCTGGGATTACTGGTGCATACCATCACACCCAGCCTACATGTTGGGTTTTAGTTCACTATCGTGCTCCCCTTAACATATGTCGGTGTCCTGCACAGAGGTCGTGCTTAGTAAATTTGTGTTGGGCAAATAAATGATATGTTTAGGCCATATGGAGAAAGAATAAGAATTGATAAGCTTCATAGTCACAAGTACCTTTGCTCTTTCATTATTTTTCTTTATTACACCCAATGGAATCTTTCCCTAAATGTCAGTGCTAGCACACTTAAACTGTGAGTGTGGCTAACTGCTGTGTCCCTTAACTGCTAATTTTCCCTCCTCTAGATCCTTCTGTTGTTCCTCTAAACTTAACTCTTCTTCCACATGAAGGTCATCCCTTCAAGTTTTAGAGAACTTAGCTAAAATGTATGCTGTGTGCCAAATAAATGCTTTTATGGAAACCAAGATATCTCTATAATCCAGGTTGTTGAATTGCCAGGATAGATAGGGTTGTTTTCAAAACATTTCAGGCCTGGTGAGAATGATTTGGTGGACAGCCCAAGGCCACACAGCCAGTTACAGAGAGGGCTAGGACTAGACTCCCTGACACTTAACTGTGGTAACCTTCAACTTCACAGAGGGAAGTGAACCCCCTCAGCCTCCCTCCTGCAGCATCCATCTCCTTCTGTTCTTCAGGTGAGTCTCAAGTCTCAGAGAAACAAGGGGTGTTAGTTTTTTCCAGAACTGATCTTGTCACCTGTGCCCAGACTCAGTCCCTCTCACCCATCTGGGACCATAATCCAATGATTACTTTCTGCCTCTGATGTCACACTCTATCCATGGCTTTTCCATTCACATGCCTAAGACCCCCATACCATTACCCTTGCCTGGGTACTGAAACCCTTCGGCTCTTTTCTCCCTCTCTCATTTGTCCCTGCCCCTGCCAATCCCTCTGCTAGCAGGGTCTACCTTGTTTATCATGTTCTCTCTCTCTTTCTCTTTTATTTTTTCAGTGTTGGAGATTGAACTGAGGGCCTCATTGCTAGGTTAGTGCTCAACCACTCTCTTTCTTCCTTCTTGTCCTGGTATGAATCTTATGTCTCTACCTTCAGCTTCGCAATCTCTCTTAACACTGATTTCCAATTTCCTATTAGTTGTTTCTACTTAGATTTGCTCAAGGGACCTAAATTTTAACATACCTAAAATAGAATTCAGAGCTTGGGCTGTAGCTTACTGGTAGAGTGTATGCCTAGCATTGGAGAGGCCCTGGGTTTGATTCCTGGCACCAAAACCAAACAACAAAACAAACTCTTAGCATTCTCCCCTAAATCTGCCATCCTTCACTTGTACCCCCATTTCATTTGCTTGTGAACTCTAGATTATTTATTTTCATCTCTCCTTTTTGTCATACTTACTTCATATTCTTTTCTTCTGGCAGATAATATTTTCTTTCATCTCTTTCAGACCCATATATTTATTCACGCTCAGTATCCTGAGTTAGTTAGTTAGGCTCTGAGGATACCTTGGGTCCTGTAGTGCAGAAAGATGGGCCAACAAACAAGTGTAATACAAAGTGACAATTGCTTTGACAGGGAAGCATAGAGAATGGTAGAAGGGCTGAAAATATAACCCAATGGTAGAGCACTATATAGCATGGCCCTGGGGGGTGGGGGGGGGGAAGCACTGGGGGGGAAAAAAAAAGAAAAAGAAAAAGAAAAAGAAAAAAGAAGACCAAGTAGAGAGATATCTAACCTCTGGGGTGGTGATGACAATAGGAAAACATAGTAAATTAAGATCTGAAGCCATTACCTTAGATGAAATGGGGAGAGGAAAAATGAATGGACTTAGCATATGTGAAGGATCAAAGGCAACAGACTACTGGACATATTTGATGAAATAAGAACATTTCCTAAAAGCCAGGCCCTGTGGCACATGAGTGTAATCCTAGTTACTTAGGAAGCTGAGGCAGTACGATCACAAATTCAAGACCAATCTTAGAAATTTAGCAAGGTCCTGTTTCAAAATAAAAGTACTAAAAGATTTTGGGATGTAGCTTAGTGGTAAAGCAACACTAGGTTCAATCCCCAGTACAAAAAAAAAAAAAAAATAGTGGGGGGCATTCCCTAGAACCAGAACTGAGAGCTCCAGGGGCAAATGAGTCTGAGGGATGCACTGAGCAGATCACATAGACCCTTATCAGTTTGGGTGAAGAGTTTGGAAGTCATTCCAAGAACAGAAGTGAACATTTGAAAGGTCTTGTTCAGGGGAGGGAATCATGATGGATTCATGTATTAGAAAGGTCAATCTGGACTGGGCAAGGTGGTAATCCTGGGGTATTCAGGAAGCTGAGGCAGGAGGATTACAAATTCAAGGTCAAACATGGCAATTTAGTAAGATCCTGTCTCAAAATAAAAAAATAAAAAGGGCTGGAGGTGTAGCTTAATGGTAGAGTGTCCCGGGATTCAATCCCCAGTAATGCAAAGGAAAAAAAAGAAAGATCACTCTGGGTGGGGGTGTGACTCAGTGATAGAGTGCTTTCCTAGCATAGGCAAGGGCCTGGTTTCCATCCCCAGCACCACCAAAAAAGGAAAGAAAGAAAGAAGGAAAAAAGATTACTGTTCTGTCCTTCATGTGACAAACAGCTAGGAGGGAGGTAAGACCCCAAATGGATTCCCAAATACTAGGTTACTGCCTTAATCTAAGGAAGAGATGATGATGTTAAGAATGAAGGCATGCAGCAAATATCCATTTCTTTCTTTCTTTTCCTTCCTTCCTTCCTTTCTCTCTCTCTCTCTCTTTACTTTCTTTTAAACCCATTGAGCCACACCCCCAACACTTTTTTTACGTTTTATTTAGAGACAGGGTGTCACTGAGTTGCTTAGCCTCATTGAGTTGCTGAGGCTGGCTTTGAACTTTCAATCCTCCTGCCTCAGCCTCCTGAGTCACTGGGATTATAGGTGTGTGCAACTGTGCTCAGCTGCAAACACCCATTTTTAATGTACTAGGTGGTACATAAGTGGTAGGCCCTGAGGGAGACAGCAAGATAACTGTGTATATTCCTGCACTGAGGAAGCTCATTGTTTGGCAAGGAAGGCAAATTATTATTTGTTAAGTAAACAAAAAATCACAATGCAGTGTGATAGGTGCTGTAACAGAAGTGAGAACAAATGACTGGAGGTCAGAGCTGCCAGGAGTTCTCAGATTTCCCACTGAGGGCCAGAGTTCTCATCTGTTTCTTTCCAAGAGAGACAGGCTTTGCCTCCCACCCTGGAAGAAGTTGTTGGCTCTTTTGGATCTAGTGATGCAAAAGGAAAATGTAATTGAAACTAGGAATTTCTTCCCTTGTTCTTGGGAGACTGAACTTTGAAAGACCAAGGAGTCCAGCTTGCCACTCACTGACAAGGCCACACCTGAGGCTTTGCTAGTCCTTGTTTCACAGAGATCATGTCATGAAGCCCGCACTAAATTCAGAACTTTCCCCACCATGATTGAGTATGAATTTCTTCCAAAGAGTTTTAGGCTGGGCCGCATGCTTGTAATCACAGCAACTCAGGAGGCTGAGGCAGGAGGATTGCAAGTTTAAGTTCAGCCTCAGCAACTCAGTAAGTCCCTGTCTCAAAATAAAAAGGGCTGGAGATGTAATTCAGTGACTCTATCCCCAGTGAAAACACACACACACACACACACACACACACACACACACACACACACACACGGTTTACAAATCCAAAGGATTTGTTAGTATGTTTCACTGTGATCATTTTCTCTCTTCTTCCTCCCATGTTCCAGTTCTTCTCCCTCTTGGCATATCCAAACAATCCCTTCCATGAACCTCTAATAGCCACAAACTATTATCTGTTCTTCAGTTGCCTGGAACACTTGAAGGTGAGGAATGAACCAAGAAATCTACAAATCCATCATTCCCTTTTCCCAGATTATTCCAATCCTCAGTGCTCTGCCTCTTCTGACTTCCCATAGCTTTATTTCCTCTCATGTGGGTGTAAGCATAGCTGAAACATTTCCAATGCGGTTTTTTTTTTTTTTTTCTTTCTTTCTTTCTTTTCTTTTCTTTTTTTTTTTTTTTGGTACGGGGGTCTAACCCAGGTTGCTTATAACAACTGAGCTACATCCTCAGTCCTTTTTATTTTTTGACACAGGGTCTCACTTAATTGCTGAGGGCCTTGCTAAGTTGCTGAGGCTGGCCCCAACTTGTGATCCTCCTGTCTCAGCCTCCTGAGTGACTGGGATTACAGGCATGTGCCACCAAGTCCAGCCGAAACCACTTTAATTTGCTGGCAGTTAGGATTTAGCTTAAGGGCAGTTACTCCCTTCTTTGAGGTCAAATCTTCCATGCAGCCACCATAGGAATCTTTCAAAATTGCAAATCTGACACCCTTATCCCCTTGCTTAAAATCTTTCATGATTGCTTATCTCTCAAGAGATAAACCTAAGCCCTGAGACAAGTCTTTTCGGTTCCCTACCACTTTTCTGGTCTTATCTTCTCCTTTTCCGTAAGTCTGAAGACGTTTCCAAATCATTAAGGCTCTTTCCTTGAATGCTTTGCCTTGAAGCTCTTCTGCAAACCTTGTTGACTGACAAAGTCTTCTTCACCTTTCAGCAAAATGCCTCATCTGTAAAAGCCTTGCAAGACTTCCTTGACTCCCCCCAGCAGTTTTTTTTTTTTAATATGGTTTTTTAGATGTTGATGAACTTTTATTTTATTCATTTATTTATATGTGGTGCCAAGAATCAAACCCAGTGTCTCACACATGCTCAGCAAGCGCTCCACCACTGAGCCACAACCCCAGCACCCCCAGCAGTTTTGTCCTTCGTGAAAACTCACATTATTATGCACCATATAGCTGTTATTTGCATTCTTTTCTCCACTAAATATAAGCTTTTTGAAGGCAAAGGCTGTCTTGGAGACCCCAGGATTTAGCTCTGTGACTGACTAGAAATGCTGAGGGTCTGAATCAACAAAAGGAATGATCTTGAAGGATACCATTGGTATCCTGAGAAGTGATACAATTGGTGGGGGGGTTCAGGTCTGCTCCAGAGCTCTAGGGCTGGGGCTCATAACCATCAAATGGCTAATGCCTATCTCAATTTTCCAGTGCTCCATTGGATCGTTTTTTGTATTCCCCTGCCCTCTCTGGCCTCCTGCCTCTGTGTTCTTCCTTCCTTTAAGTTTTCTGGTTACACATTATTTCATTGATTTTTTTTTTTTTTTTTTTTTTTTTTTCCTTTTGCAATGCTGAGGATTGAACCCAGGGTCTTATGTATGCTAAGCAAGTACTCTACAACTGAGCCACACCCCCAGCCCTCATTGGATTCTTATATAAATCATGTATAGCTAGAAAATAAGCCTTCTCTCTCTCTTCTTATAGAGAGAAGCCATGGAGAAGGAGGTCCCTTGGCTAAGAATTTAATGGAGTCTTACAAGAGCCATAGTCTCTAAGCTTCTCTTTGTGTAGCTAAGGGACACACGTATCTGGGACATGTGGCTCAACAAAGGGCCTCTGTCTTCTTACCAGATGGTCTGGAAGGAAAAGGGTGAGGAGGTGTGTAAGGGAATGAAGGAAAGGAAGTAAACACTACTCTGCATGATAACGTCAGTTGGCTAACTCTGAGGAGAGAGGTGACTCCAGAATTGGGAGACGCTTAAAGTTCAGGCTTAGGTAAATTGCCTCTGTAAAGGGCTTGTAAAAATGCATTTTTGGCTGGGTGTGGTGGTGTGTGCCTGTAATTCCAGCTACTCTGGAGGTTGAGGCAGGAGGATTGAAAGTTCAAGTCCAGCCTGTTTGACTTAGTGAAAACCTGTGTGAAATTAACAAAAATAGCTGGGACTGTAAAGCATTTTGCCTAGCTTGCTCAAAGTCCTAGATTCAACCCCTACTACTGTAATAAGCAAACAAATAAACAAACAAATAAAAACAATAAATAAAAATATAAGTATTTATTTTTCTTTTTAAAGAGACAGCATTTGGCTATGTTGCCCAGACTGACCTTGAACTCCTGGGCTCAGCCTCCAGAGTAGCTGGGGTTACTGGCACATGCCACCATACCTGGAAGGAATTTTTTTTTTTTTTTTTTCATTGGGGATTGAACCCAGGGACACTTTACCACTTAGCCACATCCCCACCCCTTTTCATCTTTTTTATATCGAGACAGGATCTCACTGAGTTGCTGAAGCGGGCTTCAAACTTGACATTTCCTGTCTCCATCGGCCTCTAGCAGAGTGCAATTTCTCCTGTCCATCATGATCACACATGATCCACTCCCAGCTGACACTCTGAAACTGAAACTGCCCCTGTCTGTCCATCTGTCTGGACCCTTTGCTTTGACAACTCTGCAGAATTGGTTCCTTAAAATTCTTATCTGACCACCTCCAGTGACTCTTTGACTCTGTATTTATCTCTCTCTCTGCCTGTGCTCTTGGCTCAGCATCCTATAACCATATGGACCTCTTAACGTTTTCTTCTTTTTTTTTTCTTTGGTGGAGGTGAGGTACTAGGGATTGAACTCTGACCACTTAACCACTGAGTCACATCCCTTACATCCCTTGCCCTTTTTTATATTTTATTTACAGACAGGGTCTCGCTGAGTTGAGACAGGCCTTGCTAAGTTGCTGAGACTAGCTTTGAACTTGTGATCCTCCTGCCCTAGCCTCCTGAGTCACTGAGATTACAGAGGTGCACCCCCTCATGTGGCCCTCTTAACTGGAGATTGATCTGTGACCTATTTATACATCATTGTGTGAAGTATAATGTGTGACTTAAGGGTTTAGATATTAGAAATTAAGATTGGAATAGAAGAAATTATGTTCTCTCTGCTTATTACTATCAGGTGACTTGGAGTATTTGGAGAACCACTGACCAAAGTGATGAAGCCTGTGAATTAATCATTATTTAATAAATTCTGAATTGTGGAAAGACACAAACATGTTTCATGACATAGCTCACTCATGACCAATGTGTTAGAGCAAAAGAGGTTGAGTGGCTGGCCTAAGGTCTCTAAGCTTACCACAGGAGCAATGGGGTTCCTGATTCATGGTCTTTTGCTGTTCAAGAAAAACAGAATTTGGAAATTGGCACTTGTACAGGTGAATGAATGTCTAAAGGTTCAAGTTTAGGCATCAGTGGAGAGAGGCATAAAAATCTAGCTCCTCAAATCACACTTCAAAGGCAACTACCAAGTCTTAAAAACAAAACTCGCCCTGCATGACTGGTTTGTGTGGGAGACAGTTCGTGGTCCTTTTTAGGTTAAGCAGAGAGGACAGGCACATTAACACTGAGAGCAAGGGATTCCACTGAAGGTCACCTAGAAGTAGAGAACAAAGGAATAGCACTTAGGTCTCTTGATCCATAAAACTTTTCTCAAGCAGGGAACCAGTGCTTATTGGAAATCAATTATGTGACTGCTACCATGATAACATATACTGGGGGAGTTAAAATACACAAATCTTATATAGCAAAGCATTTATAGTAGCATGTAGGTGCGCACACATATGCACACACACGAAAGGGCATTTAAAGGAACCTGCAGACAAAGAAAACTTCAGTGAAGTGGCCAGCTAAGTTAGGATGAAGGCATCAAGGCTGAGATGTTTTGTGGGGCAGATCTGAAAGAAAAGTGCTGCAAATTGTCCTGTTTTTTTTCCAACTAACAACATTTCATCAGTTTGTAGTTAGTATCATTTAGGTTTTCTACCTCTAGGATCTGAGATAAGAACTAGGAAACTCTGGGAAAATGAACCTGTAATGATAGTAGCAAAGGGGGTAATTAAACAAGCTCATTTAACTGAGAAATTCTGTGATTTATGAGATATCAAGGAAACACGTCTCCCAGTAATGCTAGGAGCCTGGGAGTGTGGACTTGTAGATTTCTTGACCAACTCTGTCCTCATTGTGTAGAATGACCTTAAGACCTTCACCCTACCTGATTCCCCTCATTTCCTTCTGATGTCTTGGCAGCTCAACCCTCCCCTTCTGCCGTCTGGGGGCCCACACTCCACACACCTTGATTCTCCCCGTCACATTGCATTCCGAGTGAACACAGTGATGTATAAATAGGTCACAGATCAATCTCCAGTTAAGTGGGCCACACGAGGGGGTGCACCTCTGTAATCTCAGTGACTCAGGAGGCTAGGGCAGGAGGATCACAAGTTCAAAGCTAGTCTCAGCAACTAAGCAAGGCCTGTCTCAACTCACATGATAGTTAAGTGCTCTATCACTAAGCTATATCCCCATCCCCAGATGAATTCTTATCAAAAGATCTCCATTGGAGCCAGGAGTGGTGGCACAAACCTGAAATCCCAGTGGCTTGGGTGGCTGAGTTAGGAGGATCGAGAGTTCAAAGCCAGCCTCAGCAACTTAGCAAGATCCTAAGCCATTTAGAGGGCTGGGGATGTGGCTCAGTGGTTAAGCACCCCAGGGTTCAATCCCCAAAAGGAAAAACAAAACAAACAAACAAAAAAAAAACTCCATTGGGATAGAAATAGAGACCTTAGTGGTAGAGCACTTGACTAGCATGTATGAGGCGCTAGATTTGATTTCCAGTACTGGAAAACAAAAACAAAAAACAAAAAACTCTACCTCATCAAAGGCTTTTTTTTTTTTTGGTACTGGGCTCAGGAGCAAAAGGTCATGGTGAGGGAGAGCTGAGGATGTGGCTCAGTGGTTGAGCACTTACAAATACCCCACCCCACCCCAACACACACACATGGTGGCAGGCAGGAATGAAGATCTTGTGTGGTTTCAGCAAAATGAACTTCTTACAAAGGCTTACCTCACTACTACCACGACTCTCAGCACAATTTGTAGCATGCCACTTATCAGCCTCCACTATGATTCTAGTCACTGGGGAGACACGCCAGCTACCTGTTGGCAACTTTATAACATTAGACCATTTCCATCATGAAAAAAGTGCCTCCTATTTTCATTGGAATAGACCTTGTCTATTTGTGTTTGCTTTCTTTGATTCTGCTGAATATGAATGTGAAATTGGTGAATGCCTCAAAGATCACAAGGTGGAGATTGGAGGTGTTTGGTCCCTCTCAGCCAAAATACACAGAGCTAAGAAACAGGATGTAGAAGTAGGCAAAAAAAATTTTTTTTTGGTACTGGGATTGAACCCAGGGGTGCTTAACCACTAAGCCACATCCCCAGACTTTTTTTAAAAAAGTTTTTAGTTGTAGATGGACACAATACATTTATTTATTTAATGCGGTGCTGAGGATTGAACCCAAGGCCTCACATGTGCTAGGGAGGCACTCTACCACTGAGTTACAACCCCGGCCCCCAAGCCCTTTTAAAAATATTTTTGACAGAGTCTCACTAAGTGATTAGTGCCTCACTAAGTTGCTGAGGCTGGCTGTGAAATTGTAGTCCTCCTGCCTCAACACCTCCAGCTGCTGGAATTATAGGCATGAGCCACCATACCTGGCTGAAGTGGGCAAAATTATGCCCAGTGACTTTTCACAAAAGTTTTTCTTCCTATTCCCATGAATCTGTTCTCTGTTGACTTCAAGTTTTTATTTAATTATTTATTTAAAAATTCCTTGATATTCTGTTATTGGGAGATAAATGACATACAAATTACATAAACTTACATAAAGCCATATTAATGGTACACAAACAACTGGCAAATGTGATGAGAAGAAACATTTTTAGTAAAATGTGTGTGTGTACGTATGCATGTGTGTGATTTTTCAATGTCCATTCTACCTTTGGAGGATTGCAAGGTCAAAGCCAGACTCAGTAATGGCAAGGCGCTAAGCAATTTATTGAGACCCTATCTCTAAATAAAATACAAGATAGGGCTGGGGATGTGGCTCAGTGGTTGAGTGTCCCTGAGTTCAATCCCCAGTACCCCCCACCCCCCCAAAAAAAAAAGGAACGCTTCATGAATTGCCTGTCAGGCTTGTGCAGGGGCCATGCTAATCACTGTATCCTTCCAATTTTAGTCTATGTGCTGCCAAAGCAAGCACAACTTCAAGGTTTTTGTACCTGAGGGAGCAATGGAATGCTTCCACCAGGAGATATACTTAAATGGGAGCTAATATTACTACCTGTATTTTGTCTCTTTGTGTCATCAAGCAAACAGGGAGAGTGGGCCTGAGCATGTACTTGCATATGACTGGGGCCGATGATCCCAATTATCCACAGAAGTATGGTTGACAAAGGACACCATGGGTAGGGAGCTCCTTCTGGGAATTGTTAAGTATAGGAAGAGGGCTGCCTATGGCTACTGAGCAATAAAAGGGTGGGAATAGGGGACTTAGGTCATTGCTCTGGTTGCCCACTCCCAAATTCCCTATCTCAGTGAGACTGCCCTAGTGGAGGAAACACTCTATCCTCCTCTACAGCAGGTGGCATTCCCTCTTCATACTTTGAGGGGATAGGAACTACCGATTGGACACAGGGTTTTATGCAGGCTATTGTTGAGTTATACCTGTGGTCCCCCATCTCCTACATTCCCCTTCCTGCTGGAAGAATGGGTATGGGCATGTACCAGCACATAGCTGCTTTAGTCAGTTGTAGATCCCTGCCTGAAGTTTGGATCTGGAGAAAGTGCCAGTGATGTAGAGAAATGGAAGCAGATAACCCTTAGGGGCAGTGCCTGATGGGGCTTGTCAGTCAGACTCTTTTGGAGGTAGGTCCTGGTTGGTTGTTCTGGGTGCCTGAACAACTTTGGTTCTGGCCCTTTTTCTTTTTCTTTCTTTCTTTCTTTTTTTTTTTTTTTTTGTACCAGGGATTGAATTCAGGGGTGCTTTACCACTGAGCCACATTCCCAGCCCGTTTGATTTTTAATTTTGAGACAGGTTGTCACTAAGTTGCTTAGGGCCTTGCTAAGTTGCTAAGGCTGGCTTTGAACTTGTGATCTTCCCACCTTGGTCTTCCAAGCCACAGATTACAGGTGTGTACAACTATGCAAGGCTTCTGGCCCATTTTCTAAGCCTTTTTCTCTAGTCTTCCTAGAGATTAACTTTGGTCAATTTATTTTGGGGGGGTACCAAGGATTAAACCCTGGAGTTTTTATCTCTGAACTATAACCCACCCCATTTTTTCTATTTAAAAATTTAAAATTTATTTATTTGTGTGTGTGTGTGTGTGTGAGAGAGAGAGAGAGAGAGAGAGAGAGAGAGAGACTAGGGATTGAACCCAGGGCCTCATGCATGCTAGGCAAGTGCTCTACTACTGAACACACTCCCATCCTTATATTTTTTGTTTTGAGATAAGGTATAGTAAAATTGCCCAGGTGACCTTGAACTTGTGATCCTCCTACCTCTGACTCCTGAGTAGGGGATTATGTGTGTGCCACCATGTGTACCAGTCAATTACTCCCTTGCTCAAGTTATCCACAGTCTGTTCTGATGTTTTCAGCCAACAGCTCTCACTTTTTATACTGTGATTCAGACCACACATGCTTTTCTCCTCCCTTCCAGAGCACTACATGTTTTCTTAACTTCAGCTCTGTATATAGGATAGAATAGAAAGTAGCTCAGTGGTGGAGTGCCCTGGGTTCAAGCCTCAGTAGTGGGGAACATCACACTTCTTTGAAGGTTTCCTTGGAGTCCATGACCAAAGGTGGTTATAATTATGAATGATGAATTCAAAGATGGGGAGACAAGAGACCACTGTGAGGGGAAGGAGAAGGCAAAAGGAGGGGTACACAGATGCAGGAAGGAAAAAAGGAGAAAAAGAAAAACTTCTCTAAAAGAAAAGAAGTGGAAAAAGAAATTGTTTGAGAAGGGGAGGAGGGTGTAAGTCCCCTGGGTCCATCTGCAGAACCATGAAAAACAAACAAAAAATAAATGTATGCATGAAGTCTTGGGTTTAATCCTCAATGGTAAGTAAGTGACCAAACAAACAGGCTGGTATTGTAGTTCACCAGTAGAGTGTTTATTTGGTATGTGCAAAGCTTTGAATTTAATCCATAGTACCATAAAAAAGGATTTATCTATATATTCCTTTTTTAGAGGGGAGAGAGAGGTTTTGGGATTGAACCCAGGAGGATATCACTGAGCTACATCCCCTGTCTTTTTTTAAATTTTGAGACCAGGTGCTAAGTTGCCAGGGCCTTGAACTAGTCTTGTCCTAGTCTCTTGAGTGCCTAGTATTACAGGCATGTACCACAGCACCCGGCTATACATTGCTTTCTTTCCTTCTTTCTTTCTTTCTTTTTTTTTTATTCTTATTTTGAGGATGGGTTTCAGTTCATAATTATATACCTATTCTATGGAAGTAGGGGGCTTTTTGTGTGTTTTTGTGTTTGTTTGTTTGCTCATGGGTACGTACATTTAGTTATCCTTTATTTTGGGAGATGGCAGCCAGACCCAAAGGGTGCCGAAAATCTCACTTGTTAGCGAGATAAATATCAGTTATTGTCACCCCCTCTTCTAGATGGTGTGGCAGATTTTGTGAAGGGCAGGCCTCACTGGAGTTCAGCTTTAAACAAAGTGAAGGGGACTCATTGTGTCAAGGATATTTTAATTGGCGTCTGCATTGTGTGGACTCATTAGATAATTGCCAACCTTCTCCTTCACTTTGTGCTGTACAGACCTGGCTATGGAAGAAAGCGAAAGTGCTTGGAAAAGGGATTAGTAAAAGGAGAGCCTGTGGGGCTACAGACCAGGAGCCAGCCAGGAGGGCCAGACCTGGTGGGAGGAGGGGATGAGAAACGAAGGCCTGGGACTGGGAAGGAAGAATTGGGGAAAGTAGAAAGCACTAAAGGGACTCTGGGTGGAGGCAGTATTGGAAACTACCCCAGAAATTAAGGCTGCCTGGTGCAGCGGTGCATGCCTGTCATCCTAGTTACTCAAGAGGCTGAGGTAGGAGGAGAGCAAGTTCAAGGCCAGCCTCAGCAACTTAGAAAGACCCTGTCTAAAAATAAAAAGGACTAGGGATGTAGTTCAATGGTCCTTAGTCCAAAGGACTCCTGAGAGGGGAGAAGATCCAGCATGGGACTGGGGGAGCACCTTGTTCCCACCATGGGAGGGAGGCACAGGTTGGTGATTCTGACCTCAAAACAGAGAGCCTGGCCTATTAGAGACACAAGGGAGGGATCCAGAGGAAGCCGAAGGAAGGGACTCATCACCATATCATGCCAGGATGAGGATTATCATGGATAGAGACTGTGAAGGAGGCTAAGGAGGGGAGCTTACCTAGCTCAGGAGCAAATGGACCATAATTACAAATAGGGTTGGGGGTGTAGCTTGGTGACTGAGCACTTGCCTAGCATGCATGAGGCCCTGGGCTCAATCCCCAGGACTGCAAAACAAAACAAAACCAGAAAACAACCACATAGGATTTAAAGAAAAACAAAGACACAACAATATTATTATTATTATTGTTGTTGTTATTATTTATTATTGACCCAGTGCAAAGTACACCTTTTTTTAAAATATTTTTTTTAGTTGTTAATGGACCTTTATTTATATGTCATGCTGAGAATCAAACCCAGTGTCCCACATATGCCAGACAAGTCCTCTACCAATGAGCCATAACCCCAGCCCCAAAGACAACATTATTAATGGTGAATTCCTCATCTTCCCTGTTGAAAGTTTTCTTTAAAAGTGAGTATAACTGAGCATGGTTGTGCACATGTAATCCCAGCAACTCAGAACGCTGAGGCAGGAGGATTGCGAGTTCAAAGCCAGCCTCAGTAACCTAGCGAGGCCCTAGGCAACTTAGTGAGACCTTGTCTCAAAAAAAAAAAAAAAAAAAAAATTAAAAAGGCTGGGAAGGTGGTTCAGTGAAGCATCCCTGGGTTCAATCCCTGGTACCTAAAAAAAAAAAAAAAAAGGAAAAGAAATATAACCTGGCACAGTGGCACACACCTATAATCCCAGTGACTCAGGAGGCTGAGGCAGGAGGATTGCAAATTTGAGGGCAGCATCAGCAATATAGCATGATCCTATCTCAAAAAATAAAAAGGAGTGAGGATGTAACTCACTAGTAAAGTGCCCCCATTTCAACCCCCAATACCAACACAAACAAAAACAAAAGTGAACATAGCAAGCACACATCTGTAATCCCGGCAACTGGGGACACTAAGGACAAAAAATCCCAAATGCAAGGCCAACTTGGGCAATTTAAGTGGCCAGACACTGTATCAAAATAAAAAAGAGATGGAAGTGTAACTCATGGTAAAGTGCTCCTAGGTTAAATCCCCAGTACAACTACCCTCCAAAAAGTGAATGTATCTGAAAGCCAACCCATCTTTTTGTTTTGTTTTGTTTTTCATTTTACACAATCTGGAATAAATATTATGAATCCCCTCAATGCTTTATTTTTAGATCATAATGTCTATCTGTGGAGTTACACATTGTTGCATCTGTTGCAATCTTTTTTTTTTTAATTGTAAACAAATGGGATACATGTTGTTTCTCTGTTTGTACATGGCGTAAAGGCATACCATTTGTGTAATCATAAATTTACATAGGGTAATGTTGTTTGATAGCCAACCCATCTTCAATTCACCTTATTTTTTTTTTTTTTTTTTTTGCGGTACTGGGGATCGAACTCAGGGCCTTGTGCTTGTGAGGCAAGCACTCTACCAGCTGAGCTATCTCCCCAGCCCTCAATTCACCTTATAAAAAAGTCTTCCATTGTTCCATTTGTCTGGCATGAACAAGGTCCAAGATCCCCAGCACCAAAGGGTTAAAAAAAAAGTGATGGGGAACCCCAAATATCCATCAGTAAGAAAATTATTAATGAGTCCCACATCCACACTAAATAGGTCTAGAAAGCAGTTGAAACAAATAGACAAGCACACATTGAAAGAAAAATTATTTCATTAAAAGAAGTCATAGCCAAAAGCTGGGGTTGTGGCTCAGTGGTACTGGTAGAATACTTGCCCGGCATGTGTGAGGCACTGGGTTTGATCTTCAGCACCACATTAAAAAAAAAAGAAAGAAATCATAATCAGGAGTGGTAGCACATACCTGTAATCCCAGCCACTGGGGAGGCTGAGGCAGGAGGATTTCAAATTCAAGTCTAGCCTGAACTGAGACCCTGTCTCAAAATAAAAAAATAAAGCTGGGTCTGGTGGTGCATGCTCGTAATCCCAATGACTCAGGAGGTTGAAGCAGGAGGATTACAAGTGAGAGGCCAGCCTTAGCAATTTAGCAAGGCCCTAAGCAACTTAGAGAGACCCTGTCTCAAAATAAAAAATTAAAAAGAGGTTGGGGATGTGGCTAGTGGCTAAGTGCCCCTGGGCTCAATCTCTGGTACCAGAGGAAAAAAAAAAGGTAAAAAATAAAAAGGACTGAGGATATAGTTAGTACTATTAAAAAGAATTATAGAATGGTGGTATGTCAGAGTGAGCGAACACATGGGACACTAAACTCTTGACAGTGGTGTTGGGTTGGGCTGGAGCATAGTGGCTTAGAGAGTAGAAATGGAAGCAAACTCCAGATCTGCAAGATCATTAATAAGAAGGCAATGAAGAAGTTTGGAAAGTACTTGTGGGAATAATAGAGAAGAGGAAGTGTCCAGGATCAGTCTGGGTAGGGACCAAGGATCTATTATTTTCCTGTAGTGAGCAAACACTAGAAGTAACATGTTGATAATAGCAATGTGCTGGGTCTTGCTAGGGGGGCGGTCTCACAATAATTGTTTTTTTTATTTTGTTTTGTTTTTTGATGGGAGGCTCCCTGAATTGCCCAGGATGGTCTCAAACTTTTTTTTTTTTTTTTTTTTTGCAGTAGTGGGGATTGAATCCACGGCCTTGTGCTTACGTGGCAAGCACTCTACCAACTGAGCTATATCCCCAGCCCTATGGTCTCAAACTTGTGAGCCTCCTGGTCCTGCCTCAGCTTCCCAAATAGCTGGGATTACAGGCCTCTGCCACTGCGCCCAGCTTTACGATGGTACACATCTTCTCTCATTCTTTACAGTCAAGCTGATCTATTGTCCATGGGGAAATGAGGGGCTACTGGTCAGACCACACAAAAAGTTACTAGAAAGATCATAAAGAGAGCCCTAAGTCTGTGCCTGCTTGAGTTCAGGAACATAGTTTTCTTAGACCTTTAGCTCTGCCAGTCACCTGGAAGACAATTCAGTTCTGGTTAATTCTGTTCATCTCAGTTTAAATGTAATTTCTGCTAAGAAGCTTTCCTGGCCCATCTAGTCTCATTTTCCTTGCTCCTTCTGTGGCTCATTTCATTGTACCCCAACCTTTTCCTCTGTGCACCACCATTTGTTATGTTTACAGCACCCCCACCAGACCATAGCACCATCTGAGCAGAGGCCTCCATTTGTTTACCTCTACCTCTGGCCAGCACTGTGGAGGAATTGCTGAACAATATTTCCAAAAGAGATAGCTGCTGAAGTTAGTCTAATCTTTACTTTGATCCCCTCTATCCCAAATTTGGCATTTGAAATGTGGCTGTGGTGTTCAGGGTGTGGGGTTACCAGAAAGGCTCTGGAACAAAACCCTGCATTTCCTAAGCAGGTCTGCAGGTGAAAGCTTGAGCCCAAAGCCCAGCCTGGTGGTTATGTGTGATTCAGTTCCCTTGGCCTGGTTTAGACAAATGCCTGCCCACACCCAAGACTGCAGGCTGTTTTTGCTGTGAGCCTGGATGTTTAGAAGTGACACAGGAACAGACCCAGAGGGAAGGGAGGGTAGAGAGGTGACTACATCTGTCAGCTACGTGGCTTTGCCAGGCTCAAGAAGCCAGAGGAGAGATGAGGGGTATTGCCAAGGAGTACGAATGTCACCCCTTGCTTTCTCCCACTCAGTGAGGGAAAGACACCCTGAAAATCCCCCTCAGAAACCAAGGGGAGTTTTCAGCTTTCCCTTTTTGCTTTGGAGGAGGGGTCATCAAACTGCTGTTTGGGTGTGACTGGCTGGTGCCTGTGCCCTAGAGAGCTCTGCAGGGTCCTCCCACCCCTGAGATAAGGAAAACAAAGCAGGTAGCAGATGTTTGCCCCCAAGCTCCTGGAGCGAGGAGGCATCTCCCACCACTGCCTGTGTGTGGGAGTCAGCCAAGGGAAGATGATGGCTCCAGGGGTGGGCGGAAAGAAGGGAGGGGTAGAGTGCCTAGGAACGGAGGCTGAAAGGGTGCCCTCATATGATACCGAGATGATTTCTGTCAGGCCTGGAAGTCCTGGATCTGGGTTTCGGGGGAGCGTCTCTCCCACACTCACCCTGCTCAGCATTCACAGCATCTTTGCAAATGGACCCCCGGGAGTGGCAGGTGGGAACCTGAAGCTGTCATATCCTCCTCAGTGCACAGCCCCTCTAACACCTCGCTCCCTGGGATCCCCACCCTCACTTGCACTACTTGGACTGGGTCCCTTGACTGGACAGGCCTAGTTCCAGAAGACTACAGGGATTAGGATCTTCCATATATTTAACCCACAAGGGCCTCTCCATAACTTTTGCTCAAGTTCTGCTCCCCAGAGTGTTTGTGCTTCCAAGGTTTCTTAGGCTTCTGGCTGCTGGGTTTGGGGGAGATGGGGTACTACAGATGCTTTGGGTGGCTCAAGAGGAGACACAAATTCCCTTGGGGACCCAGGAGCACCTAGCCCTCTGGAGGTGCCTGGGTAAATGGACTGCTGCCCTCCTCTGGATAGAACTGGAGGTACCCCTATGCTCCCCAGTCTTCCAACCCTTACATGGGGGTATTGGTGGGTTTTATCACCGCCCCCCCTTGTAGAATGGGAGAATGCTTTTCAAAGTTACTTATAAAACTTCAAATCACAACATTTGGTACTGGGCTGTAGCTCAGTAGTAGAGTGCATGCTTAGTATGAATGAAGCCCTGGGTTCAGTCTTACCACCCAAATTTTTTTTAAAAAAATGTAAAAACCACAGCACAATCGAATATCTGTGAACTAAGAATCCATCTTTTTGTTTTCCAGTGCTGTGGACCAAAACTGGGGTCTCGTGTATGCTGGGCAAACACTCTCCCACTAAGCCACACCCTCAGCCCCAGAGTCTCTTTGTCTTGTTACAGGTGAGGGAAATGAGGTCACTTTTCAAGAAATATTCGTTTTCTGAGCAAAATTGGCACAATGAAAGAAGCAAAGCATAAAACCATAAACTAGGGAAAATTGAATCACATGGTGCCAGGACTTAAAAGTCAAAGGATGTATGTTCCTGGGGGATGAGAGACAGACACTCTAGACAGTCATTCTTGGATGGCATTCTGACTCTAAGCCCTTGCAATCCCCTCTTGGAGGGTGATGATCCGCCTGCTGGTCTGGCTTCTGAGATTTAGGTCACCCTTGCTCTACGCTGGTGTCAACCTGACATTAATAGGCGATGAAAAAGCTCCAGACTCACCAGACCAGAGCATCTGCTATAGCCCCCCTGCATGTTCTGCTTTGCCATTAACTAGTCATTGCTCACCCTATCTGAATCTCAGTTTATTAATTTGTATTATGAAACCTTGACAGATTATTTATTCATTTATTTATTTATTTTAATTTTTTGGTACTTGGGATTGAACCCAGGGGCTCTTTTCAACTAAGCTATATCCCCAACTTGTTTGATTTTTATTTTTTTTTATTTTTATTTTTTGCAGTGCTGGGGATTTGAATCTAGGGCCTTGTGCTTGTGAGGCAAGCACTCTACCAACTGAGCTATATCCCCAGCCCTGATTTTTAATTTTGAGACAATCTTGCTAAGTTGCTACCATTCACTATCCAGGCTGGCCTCGATCTTGTGATCCTCCTGCCTCACCCTCCCTGAGATTATAGGCATGAAATGCTGCTCTTGGCTTGCCAGATAATTGAATGAGTAAGTTGAAATAACGTGTGAATGCCCCCAGTTGCTAGTAGGAGCTCATTAATACTAGTTTCTCCCTGTCTAAACCTTTCCCCCAAGAAAAGTGGGCATGGGGGAAGTAATTAAGTTCAGGCTTCCTCACCGGCTCAGAGGCAAAGCCCAACCAATGTCCTGACATTAAATACGGACCACAGCTGAGGGTGGTGCCACATGCCTGTAATCCCAGTGGCTCAGGAGGCAGGCAGGAGGATGGCAAGTTCAAAGCCAACCTCAGCAATTTAGTGAGGCCCTAAACTTAGTGAGACTCTGTCTAAATAAAAATATAAAGGGCTGGGAATGTGGCTCAGTGGTTAAGCACCCCTGGGTTCAATCCCCAGTACCAAAAAACCCCCAATAATAATAATAATAATAATAATAATAATAATAGGGTGCTGTACTTTGGAGGCTGAGGTAGGAATATCACGACCTCAGGAGTTCAGGCCAACATGGGCAACACAGAAAGACCTGTCTCAAACAAAAAAAATACCTCGGTTATTTCTTCCTGAATGTTTCCCTGTTTGGGGTATAAAGATATAAGTAGAGGGGTGGGGATGTAGCCTAGTGGTAGAGAGCCTGCCTAGCTCACACACAGGAGGCCTTGGTTCCATCCCCACCACTGAAAAAAAAAAAAAAAAAAAAAGGTAAGTAGATCACCTTAACCTACTATCCCCTTTCTTGTGGCTAAGAAAACAGAGGTTCAAAAGAATAAACAGCTTATCTAGGGTCGTGGAATTAGCCCATAGTAGACTCTAAAGACTCTTATCTGCTTGATATAAATTCCATTCTATTAGGCCCTAGACAATGTGGCATTCCCTTCAACCCTACAGCAGCAGAAGGTTTCCCAAAGGAGTAATGTACACCCAGCTTTGTAGCAGGCAGATGTGCTACTCTGTTCAACTCCAGGAAGATGCTTGACCTATCTTTCTGGGGAGGCCTGGGCGTACCACACAGAGGAACAGGCCAGTTCAGGGTGAAGGTCAGGGGCTAGCTGAAAATGGGAGGTTGTCTTAGGCTGTGTCTTTGGCTGTGACTATGTCAGGGATAGGGCTGAAATATTATAAGTGGTTACTGAGGGTACAGCCTCTTCCCAGGGAAAGGGTGGGGGTGGGGTGGTAAAGCTGGTTAATTGAGATGGGAGGGTGGGGGTGGGCAGGGACTTCCAAGCTTTCAGATCCGGTGCTGTTCCCGTAAACAAGTGCAACCCTCAGCTCCCTGGAGGGCCTGGGGAGCAAATGTGCGCATCTTTGCCTCTTTCCCAGCAGCTGTTCGCTGGAGGACGCAGCCCTGCCATCTCCAGCAGGCCTTCTCCTGGCCCTCCCCAGCCCCCAGCTCAAGCCTCAGGAAGTGGGGCTGCTGAGAATCTCTCCTCCAGTCTCGCCTCCTGCCGAGAGTGTCCTCTGCCACAGCATTTCCTGGCCTAATTAAGCTGGGTAATGAGTAGCTAAGAGGAGGGGATAAAAGCCCTAGGCGGCTTAGAGCTGGGACAGTTTATGACAGGGGCGTCTGCAGCTGGTGACATTCTTAGGAAAGTTATTTCTCCTAACCCTGGGAAGTTGCATGCTATTTCCTCACCAGAGTGATCCCCCAAGTTAAGCACGGGGAATATTGAGTCCTAAGGGGACCTGGCTGGAGGGTCCTGGAGGTGACAGGTGGGGTGGCACTATGGTCTGGGGAGGGACTGATCTGTGCTGGAGGGTAGTCACAAGCCACCAGGGCTAATGCCCTTAGCTTAGCCTGAGGCTGAAGTGTCCTTGGTGACCACGTGTGATTCCCCAGGGCTCAGGTGTTATGTTTCATTTGAATGATAGGACTGTGCACAGTGGGCAGTTTCCTAAGACTGTGTCTGGCTAAGAGTAAGGAAATCTGAGCTACACACTCTGCTCCTGACTCCCCCTTCGTCCTCTTTTAAAGGTGCTAAGAATTGTGTTCTGGAAAATCTCAGGCACTCCAGCAGCCAGGAAAGAGTCGGGGGTGCTCTCAGGTAGGGGTCCTGGGGAGAGGGAAAGACTGACTCCAGTAGTTGTGGACCCAGGGCTTGCCCTTGGAAGACACTCAGGAACTCAAAGATTTTTTGTTTGTTTGTTTTTTGGGGGCAAGTATTGGGGGTTAAACCTAGGGATGCTTTACCACTGAGCTACTTCCCCAGCCATTTTTTTCTTCTGTTTTTAATATTGAGACAGTGTTTCACTAAATTGCTTAGGACCTCGCTAAATTGCTGAGGCTGTTCTGCCTCCTACCTCCAGCCTCCTAAGCTGCTGGGATTACAGGTGTGTGCCACTGCACAACGGAATTTGTTTATGAATGTCCCCCAACCTATGCTGCTAGAACAAACCCACCCAGCCCTAGTCACAGCCTCTGTTCCGGATCTTCTTCTGCTGTTGCACATGTATGTTTGTTCATTGTTTGTTTTGTTTTGTTTAATCACTTTGCACTCGTTACTTAGTTGGCCAGGGACTTCTGTGGTGTACAATGGAGCAGAGGCAGGCCAGGTTTGGGAGCCTGGAGGGTCCCAGAGGGTTACTTAGGAGATTTTTGTGATCCCAGCCATTGTTTCCAAATGCACTGTTGGAGATATCTAGTCTCTAATCCAACTTCTTCCTGCTCATCAGAGAAGTGAGATTTGGCTGTTTCCCAGGTTTTTGTTTGTTTTATTTTGTTTTCTTTTTGTGATACTGTGGATTGAACCCAGGGTCCCTCTACCACTGAGCTACATCCCCAACCCTTTTTAATTTTTTATTTTGAAACAGGGTCTTGCTAAATTGCAAGGCTGACCTTGAACTCATGATCCTTCTGTCTTATCCTTCTGAATTGCTGGATTTGCAGGTGTGTGATGCTGCATTTTTTGTCTGACCTTTTCTAATTATTCTAAATAATACCTTGTATGGTGCCATAGTGAATGTCTAAAATCCCAGTGACTCAGGTGGCTGAGGCAGGAGGATCATATATTCAAGGCTCTGTCTATTTAGCAAGATGCTGTCTCAAAATAAAAACATAAAAAGCACTGGGAATGTAGCTCAGTAGTAGAGTGCCCCTGGGTGCAATCCCCAGTATTGCAACAAAACAAAATAAAGAGGATTGAGGATACAGCTCAGGGGTGGAGTGCCCGGGGTTCAATCCCCACTACCAGTACATAAATAAATAGACCTATTTCAGGCCATGTCCTCAGAGATTGTGTCCTCCATCACACTCTTGCTGGCTGTAACCACAGGCAACAGAATTGATGGGGATCCTTTTTCTTTCTGATCATTTCTCTGCCCTTCACTCCTTCCCCTCTGTTCTCATGATCTTATCTATTCTCTTAGCCTCCTGTTTCTCTTTCTAAATGAGAAAATCATCAGATCACAAATAACCTGATGTTTCCTATTTTCCCCTCTGACTGTAGGGCTGTATTGGTTGGTGGACTGGAAAGAGACCTGATGGCCAGATGTTGGGCCAGAGAGAGCATACCGGAGCAAAATGGAAGCACTAGCCCCCAGCCAGGGGACCCTCTGCTCTCAGAATTCTGGGGAAGGGCCCCTGAAGTCCAGATTTGAGAGGACCTTACCAAGAAGGGAGGAGAGCAAGTCTGGAAGCCTCACCTCTGTGACCCTGTCCACCTTCTGGCTGGGCAGCCAAGACCAGAGCCTTGGCATCATCCTCCAGCCCTGAGCAGCTGGGCAGGCCAGGGAGCCAACTAGCTCTGAATATGTAATCCTGGTTAAAGAGAAAGGGGAAAAGAGCTAGGAATTTCCCAGGACACGGACAACTGAAACCTGATACTCTTGTCAAGGGAGCCCTTTCACTGAGAGGCAGGGAGAGAAAGGGCGAGAAAGAAAAAGAAGGAAGGAGGAAGGGAAGAGTGTGAGAGGCCACTGAGGAGCCCAGGGCTCAGCAGGAAGCACTGAGCACAACTATAATGTAAGTCCTCCATTTGTCACCCACACCAGTCCTTGACCTCTCTCTTCAGGAGAACTAAGAAAAATGGTTGATCCACCCAGTGGGGAGAGCAGCAGCTGCCACAGCTTTTAGAGGCCTGTCCCCCAGCCCATCTCTGCTCTTTAGGAGCTGCTGGCCCTTATTTATTTATTTATTTATTTATTGCTGGAGATTGAACCCAGGGTCTTGTGCTTGTGAGGCAAATACTGTACCAACTGAGCTATATCCCAGCGCCTGGCCCTTCTTTAGATGATTTCTGGCCTTTTCTATAAAGGATCTGGATTGAGATAAAAGTCTACAAAGACTTTCAACACGGGCCAATAAGAAGCAGTTCTTTTCTCCTGTCATTCAGCAAATATTCATTGACTAATTGGATGAATGAAAATGAGACCATTCTACATGGTCAAGTGCATAGTCAGAGAGGAAGCATCTTATTTGGACAGATTAGGATTGTTCATTCATCATTGTCCAGGTACAAAGAATTGCAGGTGTTTAAAAGGCTAAAGTCACAGAAGTTTGGGGAGGCTGCTTTGTGACAACTTTGTGCTAGGTGCAGTTCTGGAGGGTACAGAAATCTTTAGCACACTATCTGTCCCTGACTGGAGCAACAGGTTTTCAGCCAAAACAACTAGCGAATAATATTGGAAGAATTCCAATGAAAACCCAAAGGTAGCTGGCACAGGCTTGTAATCCCAGTGACTCAGGAGTTGAGGCAGGAGGATCAAAAGTTTGAGGCCAGCCTGAGCAACTTAGCCCACATACATACGCAAAAGAGAACCCAAATGTTTGGTAGAGTCAGGAATAGGTTTGATAGGTTAGTCCTGGTGTAATTTATTGAGAAGGCGATTTCTCCTCCTTTTTCTTCTCCTCTTCCTCCTCCTCCTTTTTTTTTCCTAGGGTGCTGTAACACTGAGCTACATTCTCAGCCCTCTTTATTTTTAATTTTTAAAAAAATATTATTATCATTATTATTATTACTTTTGGTACTGGGAATTGAACCCAGGAGCTTTTAACCACTGAGCCACATCACCAACCCTTTTTAATATTTTATTTAGAGACAGGATCTTGCTAAGTTGCTTAGGGCCTAGCTAAACTGCTGAGGCTGGCCTTGAACTAGAGATCTTTCTGCCTCAGCCTTCCGAGCCTCTGGGATTATAGGTGTGTACTACCACAGCCCGGCTACACAAGCCTTCTTTGGGTGAAATATTCCCTAAGGTCACCCTCTCAATCAGTAGCTATAGGTGCTTATACTGTGTGGCAGTCACTGGCCTCAGCACTGGGGAGATTGTGAGGAACAAGAGAGGCTCTTGCTGCCCTGGTGTAGCTTTCCCTAAGGAGTCTAGCTTCATTCTTACTGCACACTTTTGTATTTTATAGTTTGCTTGTTTGTTGATTAATTGATTGATTTACACATTATCTATTCAAAAAGATTCAAACCAGTTTATAATTAATGGCACTAGTACCATAAACCCCAAACTAGATTGAAGGTTGAGGTCTAGGCTATAAAGAAAGCTAGGTCAAGAGAAACCTGGATTCAAGGAAGCACTGCAATACCTCAACCTAAAAACCAGTTCTTAGCTGCCTGGTGGCCTGTTCAAAATGGGAAAGAGTGGGTCTAATAAAAAGGAAGCATTACCATGCAGTTTCCTTCTTTTTGGAACGAACATTCAGGCTTGCTTCTCACCACTGTCTCCCACAAGCCTGACTCAAGTGCATTCACTTCTGTAGAAGCCCAAAGTCCTGGGATCATTTACATATGTGTTCCAGCCTTCATCAGCAATGCCCTGCCTCCTAAGCCTGAGTAAACACCATCAGTCATACTTCAGGATTCAATGGCAAGGCCATTATTCTGCTCAGTGTCCTGAGATGCTTTCCCTGACCCTGTGTCCAGGCCCTTTCTACCTGGCCCTCTCAGAGTATCATAGTTGCTTGCATCTTTTCCCTCAGAACAGGAGCCCTATTCATCATCTGCAGGGCCCAGCACAATGCGGGGTACAGAGTACTTTGGGATCCACACAGAAAAACATTTGCTGCTAACAAGTACTTTGCACTTAATGTTGTACCACGCATTGTGCTAATTGTCATGTATATATTATCTCATTTAACTCTTACACTAACTCTGTGACTTAGTTTCTATCATCACACCCATTTTATAGATGAAGCATACAGTAAGAACTTGTGACATATTTCTTAGCAACAACAGTTCATAATAAAGACCCGTGGAGAATCACACTGTAGCCTTATAATGAAGTAATATGAATTATTATTTTGGAGAGGGAGTTGCTGGGGATGGAATCCAGGGCCTTATGCATGCTAGGCAAGTGCTCTATCAGGAGCTACATTCTAAGTGTAAGATGGATTTCTGCAGTACCCCAACTACCCAGCTGACTTAATCACATTGTAGTGTTCCTGGGCCTCTTAACTTGTATCTGGAAGGGATCTTAGAACACATGGACTTCAGCTGGGTGAGGTGGCACACTCCTGTAATCCCAGGGGCTCTGGAGACTGAGACAGGAATATAGAGGATTGCAAGTTCAAAGCCATCCTCAGCAATTTAGCAAGTCCCCAAGGAACTTGGTGAGAGCCTGTCTCAAAATTAAAAATAAAAAGGGCTGGGAATGTGACTCAGTGGTTAAGTGTCCCTGGTTTCAATCTCTGGTACCAGAAAAAAGAAAAAAGAACACATGGACTCCAACATCACATTCTGCAGCCCAAGCCACAGAGAGATTAAATGACTGAGCTCACATCTAAGGTCATTTATGACCCAGCAAGGGCAGGAAGAGATCTGACTCCCACCACCCTGGATCATTTTTCTGGTTGGATTTAAAAATGCACCTAAATTCTTCAAACAAATCAAGAAAAAAGTCCAAAGGTGGGAAACTTCCACCAAAGCAGTGCCTTTGTGGTGGCAAGGAGTCACTGTGGGACACAGCCTCAGCTTTCCTGCCAACCTGTCCAACAGCAAGCCTTGCCTTTCCTCTCTTCTTTCCCTCCCTACCTCCCTATCTTCTTTCATTTGCAGTGCTGGGGATGGAGCCCAGGGCCTTGCACTGCTGAGCTACAACCCCCATCCCTAGTTTATTTCTTATTTTTCTTGGAGTAGCCACTCATTGCCTTCCCCATGACCACATCTTCCTTCTCAGGTGGTTTGTGAATCTCTCTCTTGTTTCAAAGACAGGTATTGGTACTGGGTATGATGGTGCATGCCTGTAATCCAAGATCCCAGTGGTTCCGGAGGCTGAGGCAGGAGGATCTCGAGTTCAAAGCTAGCCTCAGCAAAAGTGAGGTGCTAAGTAACTAGTGAAACCCTATCTCTAAATAAAATACAAAATAGGGCTGCAGATGTGGCTCAGTGGTGAAGTGCCCTGGAGTTCAATCCCTGCCCCAACCCCCAAAAAAGAAAAAAAAAGATAGATATTGGTGAATAACCATGCTTCTAACCTTTGTTAATTCCCTTAGCCCTGACTCCTAGGAGGAGGTGTGTGCCCTTTGCTCCAGAGCAGTGGTTCTGTACCAGGGGTGATTTTGAGACATGTTGATTGTCATAACTGGGGGGAGATGTGCTACCTAGAGGGTAGAGCCTACTAAACAGGCAGCACTGCACAGGAAGGCCCTTGCCCCAAGGATCTATCTGGCCCTAAATGTCAGTCACCCCTGGGATGAGAAGTCTTGCTCTACAGGAGAAGGAGGGAGGGACTCCCATCCACTAACCTCTGCTGGATTAAAAATTCCAACTGGGCTCCTCCCTCCCTTATCTTGTAGGTCTAGAGAGATACCCCCTCAGAATTACTGGGTTTGTGGCACCCTTTTGTCCTGCCACTTTCTTTGGTGTTTCCATTTTTTATATAACAAATTTTTTTTAAAAGTGTGTGGGGAGAAACTATTTTATTAAGCATGAAGTGGAGCTCCAGCAAAATGATACTTTGGGATCCACACAGAAAAAGGTAGATTTTTGTTTTGTGTACTGCCATGATGGGGATAGAACCCAGGAGCTCATGCATGACTGGCAAATGCTCTACTGCTGAGCTACACCCTTAGCTCAGGGCTCGTATTTTATGTATCTTATGTTAACTTTGCCTTGTTACTTAATTTCACCTGAAAAATTAAGAGTAGTTCACCTTGTGAGGGAGTTACTATTTCCATTTTACCAATAAGAAAACTCAGGTTCAGAGAGGTTGAGTAACTTATCTGGGTCACACAGTCATTCATTCTTTCCACCCCAGCTCTGAGCTCTCCAGTTTAGTGTTTCTGCTGTTTTCCACACAAAATAGCAGCTGACAAATATAAATAAGTTGGCAGGGTCTGGGGATATAGCTCAGTGGTAGAGCCCTTGCTTAGCATGTGCAAAGCCCTGGGTTTGATCCTCAGCACCACAGGGGGGAAAAGAATTGATAAATAAAATGCATACTTGTTTTCCTTGAACACCAAATCCATCCTTTGCCTTTGGAATAAAACTGTAAAGACGGAGTTCTGAAGAAATATGGATGTCTGGTGGTAAAGACCAAGGCTGGTACACTTCTTTACTATTTACGGCATCTTACGTAACCTTCTCAGAACTCAGGTGAGCCAGCAGTAACACAGATTAACTCCACATTGCTAAGAAAACCTCTGAGGGCTCCCCACCAACCAGCTCATGGCCCACATTGCCCTCCCTGGGATGAGGCACCCTGGGGTTCCTCTCCTGTGTTCCGCACCAACTGCACCAACCTGGGCCTTCACTAATACTCACCTTGGCACTGGGGACTTATTAAATGGCGCCAACTCAGGGTTTCTGACTACCAAGCCCAGAGTTTGTTGTGACAACATTTATCTTATTAATAAAAGCATACTCTGTGTGTGTGCATGCACTCTCATTCCACATTACTAAATACTACCCTACTAAAAAGATGGCCTTCATTCAGGGTTTCAATGGGGCCTTGGCCTCCTGGCCCCTCTGAGCTGCTTCCTGCCCCCCTGCCCTCTATCCCAGGATCTGCCTCCCCTGTAGTGGGGAATAGAGCTGGGCCCCTCTGGGCTTCTTCTGCTCAGATTAACCCCTTCCTTCCAGTTTTTCTGTGCCTGGCAAAGGGGCTCTGGGCCAAGTGGCCAGACACTCATTGGCTCCAGGGCTGGCGGATGCCATAAACCCGTTTTCCTTGGGGACTCCAGAGCTCCACGTCTTACTTTCAGAAAGCACAACTGTTTTGTTTGAAATGGCCCTGGGGAGGAGGGAGAGCCCAGGGCTCTGTACACATGTTCCTCATTTGCCATTGGTGGGGAGCAGGGGCTGAAGGGTGTGTGTGTGGGGGGGGGTGGGAAGGCAGGCACTGGTGGGGAGAGAGCGGGCTGCAGCTGCTGCTGCTGGGGAGTTTGGCTTCAGGGAGGAATGGAGGGAGAGTGCGAGGAAGAAGGGGTGGGACTTGGGGACAGGGGCGGTGTCACGGGGGAGGAGGGAGCAGGTGGTGACTTGTTTATCTGCTCAGCTGTTTTGTGTCCAGGAGCCTGAGAGAGAGAGAGACAGAAGCAGCTGGGAGGAGAAAAAGCAAGGAGACCAGGGGCCCTATTGGTCCTTCTGCCTTAGCCACAGGTCCTGAAACTAAAGCAAAAACCACCAGAGAGTGATTCATGTGGGTATAGCCCTCCCTTCCTCTACCCAGAGGGGTTTCTTTTAAGCCCATATGCTAGTTTCTGCCATGCAAACACCCTGGCAGTGCCCTCTCTGCCTTGTGTGAAGGTTCTCATTGGGTAAGAATCTCCATGCATTGGTGCCGACACACTCTTGTAAATATTCCTGGGCCTTGATCTGGTGTGCTCTTGAACAAGAACTGCACAATCCTTCAGGGAACCAAACCAGCTATCTACTAGCCCAGATTTCAGCCAGGCCCATAATAATGAATATTGTCCTGAGTGGAATTGGGGTTAGCCACTCCTCCTTGCTGCTTAGTGTCTCTCTGTACTTCCCTCCATGCATTTGGACTTCACCCTCTGACAATCCAAGACCTGTACAGGGAGGGTTACTTATGGGTCCCCTTCATGCCCCAGTGCTCAAGACTCATTTACATGCTAAATTGTTTGGAGGCTAAACTGGGATGCAGCTTTATTTGCCCTGTTGTCTTTTGACCAGGTTAATAAACATACCACCCCTCTCAGCACATAAGGATTTGGAAGGTAGTTATGCCTTTAATTACAGTGCAGTTTTAAGAGTCTACTTGCTCTTCCCCTTCAGCTCTTTCTCCAGCTTATTATTTTCTTGTTGTTTGTTTGTTTAAATGGGAACATTTGCTGGAACTTTGGTAGATGATTCTGTATCCCTCCTCCCCTGGAGGTCCCTGTGGGTTGCCAGAGGCCTTTTTCTGCTTTCCTCTCTGTGCACAAAGCCAGGGCATCTCTGTTGACAAAGAGTCTGCTCTTCTGGCATTGGGCCTGGTGGTTAGGGACAGGGTAAGAAATGCAGATGCCTCTTGAAGACTTCTGCAGATGCCTGCCCTGCTCCTTTAAAGCAGCCAGAAAAACACCTGCAGGAAAAACCCCCATCCCTGCTTGCTGCTTACTGAGCACTCTGCCCCACTGACCAGTATGGTGCCCCTAAGGCAGAAGGCTGAATAAAGCCAGGAGGATTGAAGGAGAGCTTTGGGGAAAGAGGAAGGGTGACATTCTCTGTGCACATGTGGTCTGCTTAGCAGAGGGCCTATGTCCTGGGAGAGGCTGACTGAAGTGGTGGAAAAAGCAGGAACCTGGGAGTTGGTGAATTTAGTTCCTGGTTTCAACCTGTGTTGCTACTAACAAATTAGGTGATATTGGGCCCCACACTTTCGGTCTGGGCCTTCCTGTGTAAAATGCAGGATTGGAGGCTCTGATCTCAGGGTCCTTTCCTACTTTACAGATTCCCTTGCTTTTAGAATGCTAATTTCTTTGTCTATAGCCCATTTCCTTCTCCAGAGACAAGGTAGCCCAATAAAATCACTCCTTAATGACTGGCTGGTCACACAGTCAGGCTGAATTACTGTCTGTCTTTTGCTCAACCCAGATGCTCTGACTGAAGACCTAGTTAAAATTCTCACCATGGGGAAGCTCTGGAAATTTGCCTCTTGCTGCTCAGGAGTTCCAAAGGGCAGAAGGACCAGCATACCATCTTCTTGAACAATTCCTGTGCAGATTTCTACGGAATCAATGGTTCCTCTACCTTTTCTTTCCCAGGGAAGTACCCTGAGTTCCACTTTACATGAGGTCAGTGCTCTTGGCCTTCAGATGAATTTCATTCAATTTACAAAATAAATCTTTTTTTTTCTTTTCTTCTTCTTCTCCTTCTTCTTCTTCTCCTCCTCCTTCTCCTCCTCCTCCTCCTCCTCCTCCTCCTCCTCCTCCTCCTCCTCCTCCTCCTCCTCCTCCTCCTCCTCCTCCTCCTCCTCCTCCTCCTCCTCCTCCTCCTCCTCCTCCTCCTCCTCCTCCTCCTCCTCCTCCTCCTCCTCCTCCTCCTCCTCCTTCTCCTCCTTCTTGTTTTTCTTCACGTACTGGGGATTGAACTCAGGAGTTCCCACATTCTAGGCAAACACTCTACAACTGAGCTACCAAATTTTTTGGAGCAATTACTCTGTGATTGACATGGCGGGTTCCAAAGGAATACAGAAACAGGTATGTCTTACCCTGATTCTACTAAAGTTGAATGACCTATTGGCAAATCAAAGCTTATACATGGAAACACTTAGAAAACAATTTTGTCATTCATCTCCCATTTCTCTCTACAAAGAGAATATAGGAAACTGAATTATTAAGCTGACTGATAAATATATTTCAAAGATGATAGTAGAATTTCTTATATTTAAGAAATGGTGTTCTTGTTCAGTGGTAGAGAGCCTGCCTAGCAGGTACAAGGCCCTGGGTTCCACCTTCAGCACTGAAAAAAAAAAAAAAAAAAGAAAGCTGACAGTGAGGAATTTATCCAGGTAGATTGTGTTTAGAAGTGCTTTGTTAGGGCAGTTATGGTGGCACATGCTTACAATACTAGCTACACAGGAGGCTGAGGCAGAAGGATCTCAAGTTTGAGGTCAGCCTGGGACCCTATCTCAAAATTTAAAATAAAAAGGGTTGCGAATGTGTCTTAGTGTAGAGCATTCCTGGGACCAATCCCCAAGTAACCTGGGAGAGGAAGAAGGGCTCTGACTGCGGAAGCAGTTGAGTGGTAGAGCACTTGCCTAGCATTAGAGAGGCCCTGGAAAGAATGGAAACTTAGTGCTGGGGATAAAAAAAAAAAAAGGTGCTTTGCTGACAATAGTTGCAATCATCACAATATCATCTATTGTTTATTGAGTATTTGCTTAGGTACTAGGCATTTTTTTAAAAAATAATTTTAGTTGTAGATGGACACAATAGCTTTATTTTGATTATTTAATTTTTTTATGTGGTGCTAGGGATCAAACCCAGTGCCTCACGCATTCTAGGCAAGCACTCTACCACTGATCTATAACACCAACCCCAGAACCATGCATTTTGACTAATATTTTTACACATGTCATCTTATTGGAGTCTTTTTGCATGTGTCCATGTGTGGTACTTGGAATTAAATCCAGGGGTGTGCTACCACTGAGTGGCATCCCCAGCCCTTTAAATTTTTCATTTTGAAACATGGTCTCACTAAATTGCTTAGGACCTCCCTAGGTGCTAAGGTTGGCCTCAAATTTGCAGTCCTCCTGTCTCAGCCTTCGGAGTCTCTGGGATTACAGGTGTGCACCACCATTCCTGGCTCCATTTTTAGATGAGGAAAATCATCAACTAGTTTTTGCTGAATTCAATATTTGAACCAAGGTCTACTTAACTTCAAGGTCCAGGCTGGCATTCCAGTGGCTGGAATTCCACAGGGCTGCTTAACTGTGACTGTTGTGGCTAAGCCAGATCCTTTAGTCTTGAGTGGCACGTGCCTCAGCCTCGATGTTGTGGTTAATGTCCAAAGGCCTAGGTCTCTACAGTCTCTACTCTGGTCATTGGCACCAAGTTAGATGAGGAATTTTTTGTTTGTTTGTTTGTTTATGGTTCTGGGGATGGAATGCAGGGCCTTACACATGCTAGGAAAGCGCTCCACCACTGAGCCACATCCCCAGCACTTTTGATTTCATTTTAAGACAGGGTCTTGCTAAGTTGCCCAGGCTAGCTTGGAATTGCAATCCATTCTCCTGCTTTGGCCTCCCAGGAGGGGCTCTGGATCTTCCATATAGGATCTGTCTCTCCCAAGGGCTGCCTCATGGGAGAGATGTTTATTTTCCCTTCCAAGACACCAGTTAGGAATCTACCTTGGTTGTCCAGCCCCAGAAGTGGTGCTTCCACCTCTGGTTCTAGGGGCCTTAGCAATCTCTAAACTCATTCGGGCCTCTGTGGATCCAGGCTGAAACAGCCACATGGCCCAGCAGCTGAGCAGAACACCAAGAGGGGAAACCACCTGGGCAAAACTTGATCAACAGAGAGGCCCTGACTTCAAGACCCCATTTCGTTTTCAAACTTTTTATCATGACAAAAATAATAACATTTGAATGGTACAAATAACATTTATATATCCATCATCTAGATTCAATAACAGTTAATATTTTATAATATATGCTCCCTTGCTCTAACTACTTCTGAGTAATTTTCTTTTTTCTTTTCTCTCTCTCTCTTTTAGTATTGGGTATTAAACCCAAGGCACTTTACCCCACTGAACAATATTCACAATATTCCCAGCCCTTTTTATTTTTTATTTTAAGATAGAGTCTCACTAAGTTGCATTGGGCCTTACTAAATGGCTGAGGCTGGCACCTGGCAGTTTGATTAGATTTTGATTACAATTCTTTGGTAAGAAGTTATATTCAAGGCTGTGTTGTGGCTTAGTGGTAGAGCGCTTGCCTAGCACATGTGAGGCATTGAGTTTGATCCTCGGCACCACAAAAATAAATAGATTAATAAAATAAAAGTATTGTGTCATCTGCAACTAAAAAACAAAAACAAAAACAAAAAAAAAAGAAGAAGTAATGTTCAGCTGGACACAGTGGTTCATGCCTATAATCCCAGTAACTCTGGAGACTGAGACAGGAGGATTGCAAGTTTGAGGCCACCCTCAGCAATTTAACAAGGCCCTATCTCAAAATGAAAACTTAAAAGGGCTAGAAGGGTAGCTTATTGGTAGAGCACCCTTGGGTTCAATCCCAAGTACTGCCAAAAAAAAAAAAGTTATGCTAAGTATTGCCTCTGGTTCTCTGGTTATATTTTAATAATGGAGGCTGACATTGGAAGACTTGGATCAGGCCTCCACTCCAGGGTGGAACACAGGCAAGAAGGAGCTAGAACCTGGGCAAAAAGGAACCTAGGGACATCCCTCAGTGGGATACCATAATAAATCCCAGAATGTGCATCAAGGCAGGTTCTTACTTTTCCAAGAGGTAAGAGGTAAACTCAGGCTTCTGACTCTAGTCATATTACTAGCATGCATTGCTAATAAGTGTGAGCTGCAGCTCAAGAGCCTACCCAGGAGTGTGGTAACAGTTGTGGTCTCCTCACTCTAGAACTGGTCAGCAGTGAAGCAGACTAGTGCTAGGAAGAATGGCCGACTTTGAACACAGACTGAGCTCTGCAGTTTTCCAGTTTATTTTGTTTTAGACAAGTCACGAACTCCCTGAACCTGTCTGTGAAATGGCATTATAATTATACTTAACAGGGTCAGGTTTTGTGTGTGTGTGTGTGTGTGTGTGTGTGTGTGTGTGTGTGTGCGCGCGCGTGTGCTGGGGATTGAACCCAGGGCCTTGTGCACACAAGGCAAGCAATCTACCAAGTGAGCTATATCCCCACCCCCAACAGGGTCATTTTAGGGATTAGCATTAATGGATATCAGATGCCTGACACTTGAGGGATGGTCAGTAGATAGGTGATAATGCTTTATTTTTGGTGCTGGGAATTGAACCAAGGGGCACTTAACCCCTAAGCTACATCCCCAGTCATTTTTTATATTGTATTTAGAGACAGGGTCTCACTGAGTTGCTTAGGGCCTCGCTGAGTTGCTGAGGCTGGCTGGCTTTGAACTCAAAATCCTCCTGCCTCAGCCTCCTGAGCCACTGGAATTACAGGCGTGTGTGCCACTGTGCCTGGCTATAGATGATAATGTTTGTGAGTGAAATTCTGGGCCCAGTAAGGCACCAGTGGTCAGAGCTGGGGTTGCCCTCTAAGATCCCCAAAATAGTGACCGAGTGATATTCCTGAAGGTGTTGGGGTGGGGTGAGGCTTGAAGCAGTCATACCCTCCTGACCTAAGGCACGACCAATTCTCTAATTAAGATGGGAGATGGGCAGAATAGAGGCTGGCAGCAAACAATGACATTTTGTAGATAGTCAGAGCTAACCACCAGGTTGTGGTTTTACAGGGTGAACTTATTCACCTATTTGTTAACTTCATACAGGATTATTGGTAGAGGTACACCTGCTATGGCAAGGTCTGTGTTTGTTTTCTTGGCTAATTGCACAGACTTTGGTAACATAGTTTTTAGAACATATCATTTGCTCATAAATTCTGGATTGAGATAATGCTCATCTCTTGAGTTATAAACAAATAAATAGCCAGGTGCGGTGGTATACGCTTGTGATACCAGTCACACAGGAGGCTGAAGCAGGGGATTACCAGGAGGCCAGCCTGGGTAAGTTGGCGAGACTCTGCATCAAAATGAAAAAATAAAAAGGACTGGAGATATGGCTCAGTAGTACAGTGCCCTTGAGTCCAATCCCCAGAACCACAGAACCAAACACAAACACCAACATAAAATGGTTGAATACAGCTTTAGGTTAGGGCTGTAGCTCCATGGTAGAGTGTGTGCTTAGCATGTGTGAGGCCCTGGGTTTAATTCCCAGAACCACACATGCACACACAAAATTCAGTTTTCTACATGAGAAGCCCAACCCCAGAATATAGTTAAGGACTTGAGCAAGCCATGAAAACCAGGGAAGCATCCTAATATTGGCAACAGGACTCATTTAGAATGTGACACTGTAGGCTTTGGTTTCAAAGAACAGAATGAGTAACTAGAAGTCACCTGAACAATAGAGGCCAGTCTTATCTCACATAACAGGAAGTCCAGATAGAGATGTTTGGGTGAGTTGGCAGCTGAACTATGTCAGGGCTCTGTTTTTGTGATTCTTTTAGCTTTCCACTCATGGCTACAAGTGGCTGTTAAAGTGCCAAGTGTTACATTCTATTGTGGCAATAAACAAAGATGTCAAAAAGGGAGGAAAATCTTACCAAAAGCACCCCCACTACCATCTCAGGCAATGTCAGTGTCCCCTTGTCTCTTGGACTAGAATAGTTCATATGCCTACCCTGAAGCCAATCACAGTAGAAAAAGAAAAACAAACAACAACAACAAAAACCCACCTGGGATTCCCAGCACTGGTTAACCAATCATAGATTAACTCCTTAGAGCTGAGTCTGCTGTCCCTGAAAACATTACTGCTGCGAACAAAACAATAAGGAAAAAAGGAGGAATTGGGTATACCACCAGCAACATCTACCCATAATAACTCAAGACAGTCATTTTGAGATAGGGTTGGAGCTCAGGGATAGAACGCTTGCTTAACAGGAGCAATGCCGGGGCTAGGGAGATAGCTCAGTTGGTAAAGTGCTTGCTTTGCAAGCACAAGGCCACAAAAAACAAACAAACAAACAAACAAACAAAAACCCAAACCAGGAGCAATGCCCAAGTTCCATCCCCACCAACACAGAATATTCATGCAATATTATATTTATGTTCAGGGAGAGATTGATTCTAAGGAGATAGCAAACCTTGAACTTTGATTTGCAACATCAAGTATAAACCCTGATTGTGGATCGAGATGCATCAGTGTTTTCTGAGAAGATTGTATTTTTTATTGTCCAAGTGAAAAGAAGAGCTCCTTTTGGGTAAGGACCAAGAATTAAAAAACAAAACAAAACAAAAAAAAAACAAAAAAACAAAAATAGCTGCAACAACTCTGGAATAGGGAGTGGAGGGGCCATCAGGTGTCTAGGACTGGAGGGTGAACATTCAGGGCTGTGGTTCTAGGGATTTCACCTGTGCCCTATAAGGCAGCTAAAAAATGCTCAGCTTGGGACCCTTGGAGATTCTAGTCGCCGCTGTGCATTCCCCCTGAACTGGCCCGCGCTCACTCATCTCAGTTGCGGCTCGCCAATAGCTCCAAAAAAATGCACCGCGGACAGGAGGTCTCACGCAAGAGACTTTATTATGCAGAGGACTAACACGTCCGCTTCAGGGTGAAAAGAAAGGAAAAAGGAGAAGATGGCGTGTAGCTTCTCCCAGATATTGGAATCTCCCAGGCTGGAAGGAACCAGTAGCGGAGGAGAATACTTGCAAGCTGACTGATGAACCAATAGCTATCTAGCATGTTAGGACGTAACATGGGAAGCAGGAAAATGGCGGCAGCATAAGCGGAAAATTCCTGTAACGTAAGAGGCGGAGTATCGGCTTTATATTACATGCCCCTTTACTGATTTTTATGTGACAGTCTTGGGGAGCCCAAGTTTTGTCTGAAAGGGGCAGCTCCTGAACCTTGTAGGAAGTTTCCAATGTTGCTCATGTTCTCATTTTCAAGGAGGTAAAAAATTTTATTTCTTTCTTAATTAAAGTAATTAATTCATTTATTTTTTGGTACTGGAGATTGACCCAGGGGTATTCTACCACTGAGGTACATCCCTAGCCCTTTTTATTTTTTATTTTGAGACAGGGTCCAGATGACCTTGCCATCTTTGCCAAGTTGTCCAGATGACCTTGAACTTGTGATCCTCCTGTGTCAGCCTCCTGAGTGGCTGGGATTATAGGAGTGTGCCACCATGCCTTGCTACATTTTTAATTTTTATGTGAAATTGTCCCATTTTTAAAAAGCTAGCTTAAAAAAAATTCCAAACAATAGTTTAAATGTAGTGGACCCAACACAACATCTATAGGTCATAATTTGACTTATAGGTAAGTGGACATGAGGGATTCCATTGGAGGAATAAATATTGCTCTAAAACATATTTAAGATGATGGTTGTAAGTATTTGTTGTAATCAGGTTTCTGTCACTGGAGTAAAATACGTTAGAAAGTCAATGTATAAAGATAAAAATTTTATTTGGCTCACAATTTCAGAAGTTTCAGTTCATGGCTGGTTGGCCCTTTTGCTTTTTGCTTTTGAGCCTGTGGGGAGGTGGGACATGGGCAGGAGGGATGTGATGGAGGAAGCTGCTTATCACACCAGCCAGAAAGAGAAGAGACAGGAATGGCTTGGGTCCTGATATTTCCTCAAGGGCACACCCCCAGTGACCTTACTTCCTCCCACTGGGCTTACCTCCTAAAGATTCTGCCACCTCCCAATAGCACCAGGGGGTGGGGCCAAGCCTTCAACACCTGGGTCTTTGGGGGATATTCAAGATCCAAAGTATAGCAGTGATAAATTTACTAAAAATCATTAAATTACACACTTGAAACACATGGATTATATATAAAATGCACCTTGGCAAAGATAAAAAAATAATTGTCTGAAAGGCTGTGGGTTTGTAATTACAACTAAAAAATTATTCCTAAGACTTTTCCAGGCCTGATTTTGGTTTTGTGGTGGGACTAAGCACACTGGAAGTTGAGAATTGACATCAGTTTATAAGGACTAGGGATGTAGGTCAGTGCTAGAGGGCTTTTGTAGCACTCATGAGGACCTGGGTTCAACACCCAGTAGTTGGGGGAAAGAGAAAGAGAGGGAGGGAGGGAGAGTAGAGCCTAGTGGTTAATATGTGGCAATATAGTCAACTGAGTTCAATTGCACCTTCCCCAATGACTAGCCATATAACTTTGGAAAAGTCTTATCTCTAAGTTGGTTGCCTTCTTGAGATTTGTTTTCCTCATCTCTACAATGGAAATGATAATAATAATACCTAGACTATTAAATGACATAATACAGGTAAAGCATCTGGCACAATTTAAGTCCTTAAGCTATATATATAGTTTGTTTTCTGGTGATGCAGATCAAACTCAAGGCCTTGCACATGCTAAACATAGACTCTACCACTGAGCAGTAACCCCTACCCCTAAAAAATATATTTATAATTAGGAGTTCTTGCCACAAAGCACACCTGGTCTAAACAGTTTCTCCTTGTCCTTCCTGGGAGATAGAGAATGTACCCAAGCTACTGCCATTGACTAAGGTGACTGACAATACTGTCAACTGCTGTTCTAGTGTTCTGTGGAAGGTGTTATGGTTTAGATGTGGTATCCCCCAAAAGACATGTAAGACAATGCAAAAAGATTTGGAAGAGAAATGGTTGGGTTACAGCATTAACCTGATCAGTTGATTGATCTCTGATGGGATTAACTGAGTGATAACTGGAGGCAGGTGGGGTGTGGCTGGAGGAACTGTTTCATTGTGGGTGTGGCTATGGGGTATATGTTTGTGTCAGGTGAGCGGCGTCTCTTTCTCTGCTTTCTGATTAACACGTGAGCTGTTTCCCTCCGCTACACTCTCCCGCCATGATGTTCAGCCTCACCTCGAACCATGAGAAATGGAGTTGGCCTACTATGGACTAAAACTCTGAAACCTTGAGCCCTCAAATAAACCTTTTCTCCTCTACAATTGTGCTGGTCAGGTGCTTTTAGTCACAGCAGTGAAAAATCTGACTAGAACAGAAGGCTTAGATACTATGCCCACCGATGGGAGAGCTCTCTTTTGTACTCGGGGCACACAGAACTGTAGAAATTTTCAACCCACACTTTCAGTGCAAACAGATTTAAAGTCAGGCACTAAGGCACACCCTTGTAATCCCAGCCACTTGGGAGGCGAAAGCAGGAGGATTCCAAGTTAAAAGCCAGCCTCAGCAACTTCGCAAGGACCTAGGTAACTTGTCTCAAAAAATAAAAAGGGCTGGTGACACAGCTAAGTGGTACCCAAAACCAAAAATACCAAAACAAATCAAAATAGATTTTAAAAGATTTGGGGCTTTCTAGAGCCTGAGTTGCTGTGTGTGTGCACTGAAGAAAAGAGCAAACCAAAGTAGTGGCTCTTGGGAAATTCTGAGAGGTCAATTAAGCATCCTTTATTAGAGGTTTTTTTTTTTGTTTTTTTTTTTCCCCCGCCCCACCCCCCTCCTTTATTTTGCAGGACTGAGGATGGATTGTAAGAGTTGCTAAGGCCCAATGCATACTGGATCAATACTTCTGATGAACCACTAGTGTCCTTTGAAAGTCACACACCAGAGACACTTGGGGAAGTTAAATGAGGATGCTGTGACCCAAAGTCTCACCCATGTGGTTAGTTTTTCTGTCAATCTCCACAGTGGTCAGAGTGTGGAACTGAGCTCAGCTTGCAGTCAGCTAAACCCTGGACTTTCTAGGCTCTGGAGAAGCTTCCATTCTTGTCCATTTGTTTGATTTTCTGCTATGATCTTCATTCCACCCCAACAAATATTACTTTTCTATTTTTGAGTTACTGGAATTGAATCCAGGGCTTTGCACATGCTAAGCAAGTGCTCTACCACTGAGCTATGTCCCCAGTCCCAAATATTGCTTTAAAAGGACCATGAGCCAGGCACAGTGGTGCACACAGATAATCTCAGCAATTCAGGAGGCTGAGACAGGAGATTCACAAGTTCAAGTCCAGCCTCAGCAACTTAGCCAGGCCCTAAGCAGTTTAGTGAGACCCTGTCTCAAAATAAAAAAAATAAAAAGAACTGGGGATGTGGCTCAGTGGGTAGAGTGCCTGTGGGTTCAATGTCCAGTACCAAAAAAAAAAAAAAAAAAAAAAAAAGAAGAAGAAGAAAAGAAAAGAAAGAAAGAAAGAAAAAAAAGACTATGAGGGCTGGGTGTGGTGGAGTGGTGGAGTACATCTATAATTCCAGGTATTTGGAAGGCTGAGGCAGGAGGATCATAAGTATGAGTCTAGCCTGGGCAACTTACTGAAAACCTGTTTCAAACTTTAAAAAATAATAATAATAAAATAAAAAGAGGGCTGGGAATTAGCTTAGGGGTAAAGCACCACAAAAACAAATAACTAAACAAATAAATAAAAGGACAACAAGACTCCCCAATTTTTTTTTGTTTGTTTTTTGATACTGTGATAGCACCCAGGGGTGCTCTATCACTGAGCTACACTTCAGCTTTAAGACAGTTTTTAAAGATATTCTCAACAGTTTACTTGAAAAGCAGTCACTCTGGTCATCACTAGGGCCCTAGTATCTTCTACAGGACTCAGGTGCACAGAGGGGATGAGGCCCCGCCTAGAGGAGTGCACAGCACCCCTGGGAAACCAAGGTGGGGGGTGCAGCATTCCCCAGCTTGCACTGCACGTGTAGCATGTGAACCAGCAGTAAAACTAGAGGAGCTTCTCACAGGGGCATAGGGGGGCTGAGAGGTACACAGAGGCTGGCTGCTCTCACAGGCCACTCTGGACCCCTGTTCTAAAAGAGACCCAGAAATGTAAGGGAGAGAGAGAAATGTACATCAGATCAAATCCTCTGTCCTAGTGCTCAGTTCTCATATCCTGTTTCTCTTGTTCTCGCCCTGTCCACATCCTGTCAAGTGATGCCCTGTACCTCAGTAAATAGCCATCCTACAGAAACAAGGGCATGCCTAGTGCAGCAACATGTTCACTTAATACCAGTAACTTGAGAGACTGAGTCAGGAGAATCATAAGTTCGAGGCCAGCCTCAGCAATTTAGTGAGACTCCAAGCTATTTAGCAAGACCCTGTCTCAAAGTAAAAAACAAAAAGGGCTGGGGATGTGGCTCAGTGTAAAGCATTCCTGGGTTTAAGCCCCAGTTTAAATAAAAAAAGGAACAAGAGCATTCCCCCCCCCCCCCCCCCCCGCCTTCTGTTCTGGGGATCAACCCAGGACCCCCTTGCAAGCTAGACAAGTGTTTTGCCACTGAGCTGCACTCATAACCCCACCAAGGTTATTCTTACCAGTAACTGAGAGCTCCTACAGGGTCAAGGGGTTTGGGTGAGGTGGGAACAGGGTGCAGGTGTGAGCTTACTGGCCCTCTTCTGTAGAAATGGCCCTGTCAGGGATGGCTGTCACCACGTGGTTCTCACCCACATTTTGCAGAAGGCGCGTGGAGAGGACTTTCAGTGTACTTTTAGGGTTAGGTGGTGGGTGGGACTGTGGTGAGCAGAGTGAGACCCACAGTTGTCTTGTGATGTTAGAAATTTGAAATGAAACTCGATCTTGAGTCGTCCATGTGATTCAGGCTTTCTGACTGGCTTTTACTGCATTGAACTGAAAATTCAGAGCCTGAACAATGGTTCCAACTAATGAATGCTTCACTCTAAGTGATTTAGCTGAGGTTGACCCACTGGCTCATTGATCTTCCTCATTCTAAATTCCAGCAGCAATTGAAGTCCCCACCACACGATTTAGAACTCAGTTATATATCGCCTGGTGCTGTTCTTCTTGTTTCATGAGAGCTTTTTTTGCCTCTGGACAAGAATTACAAGCTCCTTCAGGAACGGGATCAAGTATGTCTGATACTTCTTTAACCTCCAACACCACCACTCAATAAATATTTCTTGATTAGATCGGACAATATCTGCAATGCAGTGGGAGCCCTTGTCGCTCAGCTTTTATGACTTTGCCTTCCTAATACAGGGCACAGAGAGGTGCTCAATAAATGGTTGCATGAAGGAGTAATTTCTTTTTTTCTATTAACAAAAGACAGAACTTTCTGAAATTTTGCAGGGTGTGCTTAAGTTTAACTTGGTCTGCTGTTGGTAGTAAATCTCTACTAATGAATTAAATCTCTACTAATGCTCAAATTTCTTACAGTGTTATAGGCTGAATTATGCCCCCAAGACCGCCGCTACCCCCCTGGCCACCATATCTTGAAGCCCTAACGCCCAGTACCTTAAAATAAGACTGTATTTGGAGATAGGACTTCTAACAAAAGGATTAAATTAAAATGTGGACATAGGTGGACTGAATCCAATGTGACTTGTGTCCTTATAGGAACAGGAAATTTGGACGCATGCAGAGAAACAGGGTGCCCATGTATAGAAGAAAGGCCATCTGAAAGCCAAGGAGAAAAGCTTCAGGAGAAATCAAACCTGCTGACATCTTGATCTTGGACTCCTAACCTCCAGAACAGCAAGAAAAGAAATTTCTGTTGTTTCAGTCTGTGGTAGGCCTAGCAGACTAATACCGGTAGAGAAGTTGAGACCCCCAGAAGGAAGTATCTTCTGTCACAGGTTAAGTGCCTAAGCTTTCTGGAAATCCCCGCTGTCATGTGTCCACATGTGTGGGAGTTCCTAAAGGTGCACCACAGTCTAGCTGTGTCTTATAGTTTGGCAGGGGGTGCTTGAGTTTAACTTGGTTTGCTGGTTGTAATAAATCTCTGCTAGTGAATTGAGTTGGTGTTAGTATTTCTTACTCAGATAGTTTTATGGGCTGAATTGTGTTCCCCTCAAATTCATATCTTGAAACCCCAACACTCAGTACCTCAAAATATGATTGTCTTGGGATCGTTTCTTCTTGTGTTCCTTCAAAGCAATAAATGAATATATAAATAAATAAAAATAAAAAGGTTCTGTCTCCATCAAGAATTCTTCCTCTGGATTCTGGTCTCTCCATGTTCTTCCCAACTCTATCATACTTTTGTCCCCATATCAGCACAAGCACCACGTGAAATATGTCCTGCAACATTGCAAAAAAGTGCAAACTCAACTGTATTGGATTGTGTTGAGGTGATTCCCAGGAACATTCCCCCAGGGTTCAGTTCTCTTGGCACAGTTGGATAGCACCAGGAAGTCCCATCCAAGGATGTCTAATATAAGCTGTCATTGCCTTCATGGTTGGGCAGACCTGTCTGGTCATCTTGTGAGTAGAGGTAGGCAGAAGCCAAGCTCCTAGGTACCAGCCAAGAAGTTGTAGCTATGGGTAGGTAGGTGGAGATGTGAACCTGAACAATTCATGGGGAAAGAGCTGAGACATGAAAGGTCAGAGGACAGAAATAAAACAAATGAGTGCAGAGAAAGAGATATCCAACTCAGACTGTACCAAGTAGAAAGACCTCAGCCCAAGGGGCAGTGTGTTGGCAGGTGCTCCCTGCAATTTAAACCCTATACATATTTCTCACGTGTCTGTTAGATTTGGTCTTCCTTTTTCTCCTGGTTTCCTATTTTCCAACATCAGTTGTGTGTCACACTTCACCCACTTCTGCCCAACTATGTAGGCTCTTACCTGAGCACATAAACTCAGGTTTTAGAAAACATTTTGCAGTTAATAATTGCAGACACTTCTTGGTTTACTTAGGTTTTCCTTACTCGTATTCTGGATTTGTGTTTTCTAGTAGACCATTCACTGACGTGACATACTACAGCACCTTTTTTCTTTTTTCTTTTGGTAACAGGGATTGAGCCAGGGGTGCTTAACCACTGAGCTGTATGCCCAGCCCTTTTTATTTTTTGTTTTGAGATAGGATCTTGCTAAGTTGCTTAGGGTCTCACTCACTGAGTTACTGAGACTGGTTTTAAACTTGTTATTCTCCTGCCTCCGCCTCGTGAGCTGCTGGGCTTATAGGCATATATAACCATGCCTAGCATACAACAGCACTTTTGAGGATGGTATGGACTGTCAGGTCACCTGGTACCCATCCTGGTGTGACCTCCTTGGTGTGTTATCTAGAGCTGTGCCCATTAGTGTGGAATGATAGAAGACCCTCTGTGAAAGGGCAGCCTGTCACTTCCTTTCATTACCCACCATGTGTGTCTAACCTAGCTGGGCACACTTTTACGGTCTTTGTATTTCTCTGACACTGAAGTTTCTTCGATTACCATAAGCCCTTGAGATTTGATGACCATTTGGAGACTGGCCAGGACAAATCTCAGACTCTCCCAAACTTCAGAAATGCCTCTACCCTCCACCTCCACCAGCCCTATCACTCATCCTAGGAATATGGTATTATTCTTCCACGTTAGTCAGTTGTCCATTGCTCAGACAAAATACCTGACAAAATCAATTTAAAAGGAGAAAAGGCTTGCCAGCGGTGGTGGCGCATGCCTATAATCCCAGCCACTCAGGAAGCTGAGGCAACAAAACTGCATGTTTGAGGCCAGCTTCTGCAACTCAGCAAGACTGTCCCAAAATTAAAGGCCCTGTCTCTCAGTGGTAGAGCGTCCTGGGGAAGGAGTGAGGGGAGGGGAAAGGTTTATTTTAGCTCACAGTTTCAGAGGTTTTAGTTCATGAGTATTTGGCCCTGTCTCTCTCTGTACATCATGGCAGAAGCACAGGTTTGAGGAAACCTCTTTACCTCTTTATGGTAGCTAGGAAGCAAAAGAGAGAGACAGGGGCTTATGTCCTCACACACCCTCGAAGGCTCAATGACCTAACTTTCTACCACTAGGCCCTACCTCCTAAAGGTTCCACCACCTCCCAATAGTGCCATAAGCTAGGGCCCAAGTATTTAGCACATGCACTTTTGGGGGACATTTAAGATCCAAACCATAGCAACAACCTAAAGGGGGATACTGGTTCTTAGACTTGAATATACATCAGAATCACCTGGGGAACTCATTAAAGAACAGATCTGGGCTCCATCCTGGAGTTTGAGTCAGTAGGTCTGGGAAGAATCTGATATGTTGCCTTTTTTGCCTTTCTCTTTCCTTCTTTCTTTCTTTCTTTCTTTCTTTCTTTCTTTCTTTCTTTCTTCTTCTTCTTCTTCCTCCTCCTCCTCCTCCTCCTCCTCCTCCTCCTCCTCCTCCTCCTCCTCCTCCTCCTCCTCTTCTTCTTCTTCTTCTTCTTCTTCTTTTTTTTTTCTTTTCTGTGCTAGGGACTGAACCCAAGACCTCCTGCATGGGCAGGAGCTGCCAAAACAGAATCAACAGTGGATCTTTGAGGCCTGGCACAGTGGCACACGCCTATAATCCCAGTGTCTTGGAAGACTGAGACTGAAAAATTGCAAGTTCAAGTCCAGCCTGGGAAATTCAGCAAGATCTTGTCTCAAAACAAAACGAAAAACACCTAAATGCTATGACATAAACAAAAGCGGGCCTTTGGGCCTACTTTGCTCTGAAATGTAAATAAGCTTGGGCTCACTCATTCACAGGCCTCTTCTGGACTTTTGTTCTAAATTTTCTTCAAGTTTCTAATACCTCTGTGAAGAAATAAAAATGACATAAAAGGGACTGGGGATGTGGCTGAGTGGAAGAGCACATGCTTAGCATCCATGAGGTCCTGGGTTCCATGCCCAGCACCAAAAACAAATAAACCAACAACAACAACAACAACAACAACAACAACAAAAAACGGCAATGAAGTTAGAAGCCATGGTTTATACATGTAATCCCAGCTACTCAGGAGACTGAGGCACATGATCACAAGCGTGAGGCCAGCCTGAACAACGTGGCAAGACTCTGTCTCAAAATAGAATTGAGAAAAGTTGGGCATGTAGCTTAGTGGTAGAATGCTTGCTTAGCATGTGCAAGGCCCTGGGTTCCAACCCTAGCACCATAAAACAAAACAAAGCAAAACAAAAGATGTTGGCAGAACTTAATTTCTGATTGGAGGTTATGGGAAATAGTTGGCTTCTAAGCTCTTTCAGGTTGTTGGCTGAAGTCAATTTCTTGTGGTTGTAGGACCCAGACTCCGTTTCCTTGCATTGTCAGCTGGAGGTGGCCTCTGTTCCTAGAGGGTGACTGCTTTCTTTTTATAGTTTTCCATGTGACCAAACCAGCCACAGCAGGTTGAGTCCCCTGCATCATTTTTGTTTGCTTTTGTTTTTGGTACTGGGGGTTGAACCCAGATATGCCTTCCACTGAGCTATATCCCTAGTCCCTTGAGTTGAGGGGATTCCAGGTATGCATCACCATGCCCATCTTTACTTATCTTTATAAAGCACAGTCCTCCATAAATGGGTATCATAATTTACTTAACCAGTTTCTTATTAATGGGTCGTTGGTCTGTTTCCAATATTCTGCTACACAATCAATTGCTGCCAGTGACTAACTTCATACATATGTCATTCATTTCCTGAGTGTAACAACTGATTTTTTTTTTTTTACTTTAACATCTCTCAGGCTAAAGTCAAGTTGGCCTGGGGATAGTTTCTTACAGGTATCTTGCTTGTCCATGGGTTGTTTGATGTCCTAGGAAATGAAGACTTTTTTTTTTTTTGAATATGCGAATCTGCAATATTGCTGTTCCTGAAGATAGTCTTACTGCTCCATAAACTGTCTCATGGGCTAGTGACTATGCTGAGTGCAAACTGGCCACCCTGCTGTACACCTGCAGAGGATGCAATTAACCTCAAGTCAGGTTTTGCCACCAGAAAATTTAAGGTGCAGCCCTGCCCTTACTCTGAGAAGATATTTCTATATTAGGTCCTCAATTATTATTCCTTTTTGATCCATCTCCCCCTCACCCTTTTCCTTTCTTGCAATTCTGGGTATAGAACCCTTGCATATGCTATGCAAGTACTCTACCACTGAGGGACACCCCCAAATCCTTCCGGTTGATCTTAATGCACTTACCCAAGGAGGTCATTTGCTTTACCCTTTTGGAGGTCTCTGGCTTCCTGGCCAATCCCTCCTGCTCTTATATTTTCTCTGAGTTTTCTTCAGTTGACTGGAAAGGATTCATAAGCAGGATTTTTTTTTTTTTTTTAATACCGAGAATTAAACCCAGGGTGCGGTACTACTGAGCTATATACCCAGCGCCCCCTACCCGCTATTTAACTTTGAGATGGGAACTCTCTAAATTGCTGAGGTTGGCCTTGAATTAGCAATCCTCCTGCCTCAGCCTTCCAAATTGCTGGAATTACAGGCATGGGCCACCACCATGCTGGAAAAGAGATTTTTTTTTTTTTTTTTTTTTTTTTTTTTTTAAGCTGTTGATAGACATTTATTTTATTTTATTCATTTATTTATATGTGGTGCTGAGAATCGAACTCAGTGCCTCACACATGCTAGGTAAGTGCTCTACCACTAAGCCACAATCCCAGCCCACAAAGGTATTCTTTTGTGTGAGTGTATTACTGGGGATTGAACACATGGGGATTGTATCCCCAAGCTACATCCTCAGTCTTTAAAAAAAATTTTTTTTTAAGTTTTGAGATAGGGTCTCACTAAATTCCTCAAGCTGACCTCGAATTTGTGATCTACCTGTCTCAGTATCCTGAGTCACTAAGATTAAAGGCATGCACCACCATGCCTGGCCCATTAACCCTTTTTTTTAAAATTTTGAAACAGGGTGTTGCTAAATTGCTGGGGATTGAACCCAGGGGCTTGTGCGTGGGAGGCAGGCACTCTACCAGCTGAGCTGTATCCCCATTCAAATGATTAGATTCTTTAAGTTAATTTCTTAACCCAAAACTGAGTTCAATCTAGAGCAGGGTGGGCCTCTCAAGGTACAGCAATGAGTGTGTCTTCTAAAGGCAATTTCTTGCCTGGTCTTTTTTTTTTTTTTCCAACTTTTATTTAGAAAAACAAATGCATGTCCCAGTGTCCCCCACACCCTCCTCTACCCCAGCCATACTTTAATTAATTTAGAGACAAGAGTTGAAGGAAGGATCTGGAGGGGAGAATTGAGCCAGTGGTGGGAGGAGGCAGAAAAGTCCACCATAGCCACCTAAGTGCCTGCTTCTTATCTTTTTCTTGGCTGCCAACTTCTTATTGTGCTGGTTGGCATGCTTCTTGGCCATGGGACTGTCAGCCCCTCCTGGGCCTCTGGTACACAGGGTCAGTGGAGGAGGCTGCAGCTTCACTGGCCAGGGCCTGGCTGGCCTCAGCCCACCAACTGCTGGGCCACCTGTGCCACTGTGTATCTCTGTGAGTAGGCAGTCCCACAGCGGACTCCTCATAGTTCTCCAAGGGCGGGTGGCCTCTCTCTTCATTAAGTGCAGACTCAGGGTTAGGGTGGATCAGCAAGCACTTGATGATCAGCAGCAAATGTCAGATGCCCAGTTCAACCGTCCAGTCCCTCTTGAGCACATTGATATAGATCTCATCATTGCCATGCCTGGTCTTGGCTGCCTAGGTGACCTGAGTTTCTCTTCTGCCCTAGTCTTGCTTATCTTTGGGGACTGGATGCCTTTAGGTACGACATTCCTCTTCAGATAGGTTAGCTGAAACCAGTTAGGTCTAAAATGACTGTCAGCCATGCATGCTGCCCACTTGGAATCTTAGCAACTGGGGAGGCTGATGCAGGAGGATTCCAAATTTGAAGCCAGCCTGGGAAACTTAGAGAGAACCTGTCTCAAAAAACAGAAAGGGTTGGGATGTTGGGATATAGCTCAGTGGTAAAGCACCTCTGCATTCAATACCTGGTATGAAAAAATAAAGAAATAAAAAGCCCATCATCACCACTGCAAATAATTTCCCTATGGGAAGCACATTTGGTATCAGACAGTCTGCCATCTTCTGTACCTGGGAGGACAAGACTGTTCCCTAAACCAGGTTCAGAGTTAAAACCAGACTGAGAAATAATGGCAGGGCCTGGAACTCTGGGAAGATAGTGGCCAAGTAGTAAGATGGATGCAAATCTATAGTAAATTCACTGGCATTGGCCGAGGTTGTAACTCAGTGGTAGAGCACTTGCCTCACATGTGAGGCACTGAGTTCGATCCCTAGCACCATATAAATAAATAAAATAAAGGTATTGTGTCCATCTACAACTTAAAAAAAAAAAAAAAAAATCCACTGGCATGAATTTCCTTGTATTCTCCAAGTGCACTGGATAGGACAGGGCTTTTAAATGGAAAGTAATATGAATCACTACCTCTTGCTTGGCACCACATTATTCATTTGTTTGTTTGTTTCATGGTACTGGGGGCTGGACCCAGGGCCTAGCACTTGCTGGGCAAGTACTTTAAAACTGCACTACATCACCAGCCTTTTCTTAAATTTTTGAGACAGGATCTCACTAAGTCCCCCAGGTTGGTCTCAAACTTTCCACCCTCCTGTCTCAGCCTCCTGGGTAGACTTCAAGCTTGTACCATGTGTCCAGACTCTTTTTTTTTTTTTTTTTTTTTTGGTACTGGGGATTGAAATCCGGGGTGTTCTAACAATGAGCCCTTTTGGTTTTTTATTTTGAGCCTCCCAAGTTGCTAGGATTATAGGTATGCGCTATAAAGCACCTAGCATTTTTTTTCTTTAATGTGTTTCTGGAATTGGAATCCAGGGACTCACACAAGCAAGCAAGTGCTCTACACAGAGCAACACCCCCAACCCCAACATTACATATTTTTTTCTCTCTTTCCTTTGTTACCCTTTCTTTCAGTTCCTTAACTTTCTACCTCAGGACCTTTGCACATACTTCCCCTTGGCCTGCAATGCTTTTCCTCTCTTTGGCTAATTTCTATCCATCCTTTAGATCTCATTTGAGCATTACTTCTTGTGCGAAACTGTACTGCTCTGGGTTGGATCCCCCTCCTATGTGGTTCATGTCCTTTTATATCCTAAATGTAATTATATTCATGTAATTAATTAATTATCCAGATTCTGTCTCTCTGTGTAGACTATAAACTTCATGAGGGCAAGAACCATAACCCTAGTATACTTTACTTTGCTTGGCATATAGCAGGATCTCAAGTATTTGGTGAACAAATGACAGAGGCAAAGAATCAATCATTTCTTCAACAGTTATGCTCAAAAATTGCTGGAGATAAAAAAACAAAATTCAGGGGCTGGGAGTGTAACTCAGTGATAGAGTGCTCACCTCTAATAATAAAATTCAACATAATCCTTTTGATCAGGAAATCTACCCTTGGGCACACTCTTGGACCTGAAATACTGAGTTCCTGTCTTATGTTTGTCCCAGATACCCTTGGTCTTCTGGTAGAAAAAAAAAATCCTCTTTTGTCACCCTTAGATACTGACCCCAGGAATGGTGTTCTTTTTCTACATGTTGCCTTTGCCTGAAAACTTTTCTTATCAGCTCTCCTGGGTTCTTGCATTCCCTCTTGCATTCCCTTTTGGTCTTCTCCTCTGCTCTAGGTTTTTTTTTTTTTTTTTTTTTTTTTGTGGTGCTGGGGATTGAACCTAGGGCTTTATGGATGTGAGGCGAGCACTCTACCAGCTGAGCTATATCCCTATCCCCAGTTTTCTTGTTTTTGTTTTTGTTTTTCCAACAGTCAGTGCTCTGGAGCTCACCCAGGTGGCCCCCTTCCCTCCAGTCTTGGTCACCCTGACAATAACTGCATTTAAAGACTCATTATATCATTTGCATGTAAAAGGTAATCCTTTCAGCTTAGGAGCAAGCAATTCACTTCTTGTATTACAACTTTAAAATTATTTAAGACCCCTGAATTTGCATTTTAACAGAGACCTGCCAGGTTCCACATTTGAGGGGTGGAGTCATCCCAAATTGTGACATTTTTGCATTAGGAGTGAAGAAAAGTCACCTAGGAGATTGTTCTGGCACACCTATGAAACATTGTAGATGCAAATGAATGTTCTATGTTGGTTGGGGAGAGTGGGTACATAAGCTCTTACAGTCCCAAGGCCTGATCTTGAGCCTTTCAGGGCAGACTCTAACCTAGCCCTTGGCCTGATGGAGAGTCTGGGAAATATCCTTGCTGGTCTTGACAAGTAGGTCATAAATATGGAGGTGTCTTCCAAACCCTGTTTCCCTCCTCCACCCATTCACTTCCTTCACAGTGGCCAGCTCTTGAACTTTTGCTGATTCGTAGGGTACACCTGGAATATCACTGTCTTCAGGCTGATTTTTCCATAGACCTTAGTTTCTCCCTATAAAATGGGGCCACAGGCCTCCCCAGAACCTGTTCTCTTCACAGGAGGAGCTGAATGCACATGCATGCCAGCCTTGGGAGAGGGAAGGACAGAAAGCCTGTGTCACAGAGGATAGTTGTTCACTCCATGCATCAAGGTCAAACTGTGCATCCTGCAGCAGCTTTCGTGATCCTTCGGTGAGCAGAGGAACCAAACGTCACCTCCTAAAGTGCAGTTCCAAGCTGGACACACAGGATGGAGACTCCTGATGGCTGGTGGTGAAGCGAAAGGCTTCCAGGATATGGATAAGAAAACCTGCTATGATAGAAGGAGGAAGAGGAGCAAGAGGGAAAGGTGAGAGAGAGGTGTCCCTCCCATTCTCCTTCCTGTCATTTCCTCCTAAGTCTCCTTCTTCATTCTTCTGCATTGCTGCTCAGGCTCACCTCCTTGATGAAGTCCTCACCAACTTCCCTTCCTGGCTCCTAAGGAATGTGTTTTTTAAATATGTGTAGATAATGCCATCTATTGTTTTTAGCATTTTCATGATGTGGCCTTTCTCCTGAAATGCAGTGGTTTCAACTTCAGCTGCAAATAAGAATCACTAGGGAAGCTTTACAAAAAAAAAAAAAAAAAAAAAAAAAACAAAACCGTCTTGGCTTGTGGCTCAGTGGTAGAGCACTTGCCTACCACTGGGTAGTGTGAGGCACTGGGTTCGATCCTCAGCACAGCATAAAAATAAAAAAATAAAGGCATTGTGTCTATCTACAACTAAATCTTTGGAGGGTAAAACAGGAGGATTGCAAGTTTGAGACCAGCCTGGGCAATTTAGCAAGACTCTGTCTCAAAATAAAAATAAATAAGGTGGGCTGGACATGGTGGTGCAAGCCTGTAATCCTAACTGCTCAGGAGGTTGAGCCAGGAGGATGGTGAGTTCAAAGCCAGCCTCAGCAACTTAGTGAGGCCCTAAGCAACTCAGTGAGACCCTATCTCTAAATAAAATACAAAAAGGTGACTGGGGATGTGGCTCAGTGGTTAAGTGCCCCTGGCTCAATCTCTGATCTGAAAAAAAAAAAAAAAAAAAAAAAAAGGAAATAAAGATAAAACAAGATAAATAAATAAGGTCTGGGAATATAGCTCAGTGGCAGAGTGCTTGCATGAGCGAGGTCCTGGGTTCAATTCTCAGTACTACAAAAAAAATTTAAAAGTTAAAAAAAAAAAAAAAAAATCCCAGAATCCAAACCTTAAGCCCAAGGCATCTGATTTAAGTCCAAAGTGAGGCTCTCATCTGTGGCTGGTGTATTTCCCAGGAAATACTCAGGTAAAATCAAGGTTGAGAACCTTAAGGCAGGACATTGCCCAAGAGTTTCAGAGGATTTAAGACTATGTGGGGCAGGTGTGGTAGTGCACACCAGTAATTCCAGCTACTCAGAAGCTACTGAGATAGGAGGCTCTCAAGTTTGAGGTCAGCCTTGGCAATTTAGTTGGTGGGGATATAGCTCAGTCTCAGTGATAGAGAAACCCCTATACACCACTCCCTTTAATCCCCCAGCCAAAAAAAAAAAAAAGGACTATGGATTGGAGGGTGGATCAAAAGGTACTTTGAAAAGTAGGTGTCTGAGGCCTAAGAAGGTCACCTGGACAGTGGCGGGGGAAGGGAACATAGAAGTGTTCAGTGGGAAGGTGGTGGAGGTGATGCGTGGTGGGAGTTCCCAGTTGCTCAGTCTTTGGAGCAGCAGGCAGACACTTCTGAGAAGGGTACGTGATACAAACACGGCCACCTAGGCCCTGGCCCAAGAGTGTTCCTGGTGAAGGAGGTTGTGGTCCCTCACAGTCCATGCTATAGAACCCCCTCTTCCTCTCTGAATGATGCTTTCTGAGGCTGGGGGTGGGGGGGGGGGGGTAACTCAGTGAGATACACTTGCCTAGCATTTGCAAGGTTCTGGGTTCCATCCCCAGCACCAAAAATCAAAAAATCCTTACTGTGTTTTAATTTGTTAATTAATTTAATTTTGCAGTAATAGGGATTGAACTCAGGGTTGCTCCACTGCTGAGCTACATCCCAGCTCTTTTTCTTTGAGTCAGAGACTCTCTAAATTGCCCAGGCTGGCCTTGAATTTAAGATCCTTCTGCCTCAGTCTCCCAAGTTGCTGGGATTAAAGGCATGCACCACCATGCCTGGCCTTCCTGTGCTGTATTTATTTTTCACATACTATTTATTCTTTTCTTTTCCTGGGAGGATTTAACTTAAGCAAAGGGCAGATTTAGTTTGGTGGTCCTTGATAAACCATCTACTATGCAACCTGAATCCAGGTTATTAACTTCTCTGAGCTTAGGTTCCTCAACTGTCAAATGGGGATCAACCTCCTGCCCACCTGGTAGGGCAACAGTGAAGAGTACAGGAGACAATTTGTGTCATGTGTCAAGTCCATCTTAAAGGCTCCCTGGATTACAGCTATTCCTATTGTTTTTACCTGGTGTCATGACTGGGTAGTTGCAGAACTGATCCTTGAGGTCTTGCTTTCCACATCTTACACAATAGGGACAATAATAGGTCTTCGCAAAGTTGGAAGGACTTAGAAGGTAAAGGGCAGAGCACAAAAGAGGCAGTCAAGAAGCACTGGCTCCTCCACTCCCCTTCCTCCCCTTATCTCCCAGTCATTTCTCCCCAGGACTCTCTCTCTCTTTCTCTCTCTCTTCCCACCGCCCCCTCCCTGCTCAGCCTCCCTCCTTGATCTTCCTGAATAGTCATTGATTTGAAGGCTCTGGATGGAGCTTTTTGGTTTAAAGCAGAGTTAGAGAGATGTAGAACAGAGATAAGAAAATGCACTTTAGGGATAAAGCACCTGCTTAAATCAGAGGAACAAAGACCTGGTAAAGAACTGTTCTGAATCCCCTGTCTAGAGGCTCCATCAGTGGCAGGAACAGAAGCCTGAAAGAGGAAAGGGAACTATGTAGCTTCCTTCATCCTCTCATTCATCTGCAGAACAAATACTGATCTCATAAAGTGTCACTCTTGGTTGTTTGGTGGAGATAGGTTCTGCCATCAAAGAAACTACATGTTAGGGGTAGAAATAGGGTACCTGGATCATTTCAGGACAGCATGCCATGTGCTAAAAGAGGGGGCTTGGGTGGGTAGCTGAGTGGTGGCTGAGTGCCTAGCATACGTCATGCCTGGGTTCTATCCCCAGCTCCTCAACAACACCACAGCTAATGTCAGACCAGGAAGTTCTACTGTTGCCCTGTTTTTAACAGATGGTAGTGACCCCCCTCCCCACCTCCTCCTCAACAAAGGCCACAGACACCTAGAGGCCATTTTTTTTGTCTTTGGATTCAAAATCGACTTTGAAGACTATGGACACAAGTGTTAGCATGACTGGTGCTGAATCCCTGGCTTAGTCTGGCTGGAATAAGGAAAAAGCCTTCTCTTAGCTAAGCATGGTGGTACAAACCTGTACTCACAGCTACTCAGGAGGCTGAGGCAGGAGGATCACAAGTTCAAAGTCAGCTTTAGCAACTTAGACCTTTTCTAAAATAAAAAATGAAATAAAAAAGGACTGGAGTTGTAGCTCAGTGGTAGAGCACCTGCCTAGCATGCGCAAGGCCCTGGGTTCCATTCCCAGTACTGGGTAAAAAAAGTCAGTATTGAATTTGAGATCTCAAACTTTGCTTCCAACAAAAAAGGACAATAAAAACAAACATTTATTGAGCATCTACTGTATGCCAACACTGTGTAAGGTACTGGGAATTCAGCAGGGAACAAAGATAACAAGGAAAGCAGTAGAATATAGCTGTGGGTGGCATGGCCCCCAAAGACTGTCTCCCTGAGTTAAAATATGTCACCTAAGTTATTGAGGGCATGCTTAGCAGGCACAATACCCTGGGTTCAATCTGGCATTCCCCACCAACCAAAATTTTTACTTAATTGGAGGCTGCACTTCTGCATCTGTTAAATAGTAGGATCACTTATGTTACAGAGTTGTTCAGAGGACTATATAAAATAATATTCAGAAAGCTTTTTTTTTTTTTTTTTTTTTCAGTACCAGGGATTGAACTCAGGGATGCTTAACCACTGAGCTACATCCCCAGCCCTTTTTTGTATTTTATTTAGAGACAGGGTCTCACACTTAGTTGCTAAGTTTCTGAGGCTGGCTTTGAACTCATGATCCTCCAGGCCATTGGGATTATAGGTGTGCACCATCAGAAAGCTTTTGAGCATAGCTCCTAGCACATAGTAAATTCCCAATAAATGTGATCAAATTTTTTTGTTTGTTTGTTTTTGTTTTTGTTTTTGTACTGGGGATTGAACCTAGGGATGCTTTATCACTGAGCTACATCTCCAACCTTTTTTATTTTAAATTTTGAAACAGGGTCTCACTAAGTTGCTTAGGGCCTTGCCAAATTGCTGAGGTTGTCTTCAAAACTTGCCATCTTCCTGCCTCAGACACCCCTGTCACAGGAAATTCAGGCTTGTGTCACCACACCTAGCTAGTGAACAATTTTGAACAATATTTAGTGAATGTTGCACTTTAATGGGGAAACTAGATATTGAGCAGAAATTTTTTCTTCCTTCCTTCCTACTTTCCTTCCCTTCTTCCCTCTTCTGTCTTTCTTTTTAGATGGGGTCTCACTATGTTGTCCAGTCTGGTCTCAAACTCCTGGGCTTAAGCGATCCTCCTGCCTCAGCCCCCCAACTGCTGAGATACATAGTCGTGTGCCACTGTGCTCATAAACAAATAATTTCAGGAATGATAGTAGTTGCATCCCTTAGTCTTCCTTTTCAGAGTTTGACTCAGAATGATGAAGCAATTTCTCTGCAGACACTCTGTACTTCTTGGTTCGTGATGGTCTGTTGAGCTCTGCTGGGGTGTAACGCCTGTGGTTTGTGTATGACACTATTCATTTCTCCATTCTGCTCAGAGGTCACTTTACTGGTAAACATAACTGCCTGAAAAACAGGAAGAAGGCACTCCAACTGTTCACACCATGGTGGAGAGACAGAGCACCACCGCTCAATCCCTGCCCATCAGCCTTCATGGCAACCATTCTGGGCTCTGTAGACGTAGCAATTTTAAGGCCTTAGCTGAATGTTCTACTATCTCCCTCTAGGTCCCCAACAACTATTTACGTCGCTATACTTGATTTTTTTTTCCTTTTTTTTTTTTCAGAGTAGGAGATGGACCCAGGGCCTTGTGCATGCTAGGTAAGTGCTCTACCATTTAGCTGCACACTGACCCCCATTGACTCCCCCCACCTCTCAATTTAGGCATTAGCTGCTGGCCTCCCAGTATGGAAGATGAAGATTTAGCTCTCTCTCAGCTCTCTCTCCTACCCTTGATCACCACACACATGTTATTTGTCCCTCCATCATCCCAATATTTATATCTTCATTTTCTTAACTCTATATTCAGTGTTTATATTAGAAGGCAGAGCTGTGTAGTTTATTACACCTTTTTCTTTTCTGCACACCTTGTATTCATGGAATTAATCATTATACATAAATACATATATTACTTTTTCTTATATATTTTTATATAAAATTATATATTAGTTTTTCTTTCTTTTCTTTCTTTCTTTTTCTTTTTTTTTTTTTTGTTTTTGTTTTTTGTTTGTGGTTCTGGGAGTGGAACCTATGGCTTCATATATTCTAAGAAAGAGCTCTGACATTGAGCCACATCCCAGCACCTGATATAATTGGTTTTCATCCATTGTGCTGAATTCTTCAAATGGCCTTGCAACCTGGACCTCATGTGTTTTGGTTCTAAGATATTTTCTTGAAGTATTTCTTTGATGATTTTCTCCACTCTGTTTTCTCTTTCTGGAACATGGAATTTTCATATATTGAATTTTTTAAAATCATCCTAAAAGATCTTTTCTTTAATTTTTGTTGTTGTTGTTGTTTTGTTCTAGTTTCTGGAAAGCATCTTTATATCTTTCAACTGTTTTTTTGTCTGTTGTTTTCAGTGCTAAGGATGGAACCCAGACCCTCATGCATGCTAGGCAAGCACTGTACCATTGGAACTATACCGAAGTCCTCATCTAGCACTTACATTCCAAATTGTTCTTGCTATTTTCTCCTTTCCTGTGCCCTTCATCACTGTGGATATATACTTTAAAAAATAAAACAAGGGACTGAGGTTGTAGCTCAGTGGTAAAGTGCTTGCCTAGCATGTGTGAGGTAATAGGTTGGATCCTCAGCACCACATAAAAACTAAATAAATGAAATAAAGGTTACTGTGTCCATCTACAACTAAAAGTATTTAAAAAAAAAAAAAACAAACTTATTTTAACCAGGCACAGTGGCATATGCCTATAATTCTAGCAAGTCAGGAGGCTGAGGCAGGAGGATTACAAGCTTAAGGCCAGCCTAAGCAACTTAATAAGATGCTGTCTGAGAATCTTAAAAATAAAATAAAAAGGGTTGGGAATATTGCTCAGCAGTAGAATGCCCGTAAGTTTGATCCCCAATACTAGAAATATAAATGAATGAATGAATGAATGGATGAATAAAAATAAAAAATTTATTTTAGTGTCGGTTTTGGAGAGAAACTAAGCTTAATTTATGGGTTCATCTGCCATTCTTCTTCTTTTTCGTTTTCTTTTTTTTTTTTTTTCAGTACTGGGAACGGAACACAGGGGTGCTCTTCCACTGAGGTACATCTCCAGTCCTTTTTACTTTTTACTTTGAGAGAGGGTCTCACTAAATTGCTGAGGTTGGCCTTGAACTTGTGATCTTCCTGCTTCAGCCTCCCGAGTTGCAAGGATTCCAGGCATGTGCCACCATGGCCCAGCTTCATTTGCCATCTTTAACTACAAATCAGTCCATCCATCTGTCACTATGTCCTGTTTCATAGCGCAATTAAAGGTGCTCCCATTTAAAATCCATAGACTACTACTTTATACACAGTTCTTACAAGTTTGGTTATCCCACTCCTTGGTCCCTTGACAATAAGCAACACATTAGAGGGGGAGGATTGCTGGAGGAGAGTCCCCCAAAGTAGCAAGTTAACTGCTTGGGAAGGTATGAAAAAATCAGAGAACAGGTCTATACAAGCAGAGCAATATACAGCTATTAGAACAGGGGCCCACAGAGCTAAAGAGATCCACAGCATTCTGAATTTAGTGACAGTGCAATAGCAGTACAAAGTGTTCTAATAAATAATCTCAAGTTGACAAAAAAAAGGTCAGATTATGTTTGCCATGCCCTTGCCCTAAGAATAGAGAGGAAGAGCACATTTTAGAAAAACTTGTGTGAGGGAATCATGAACTGAAATTGAATTCCATGCATATGAGTTCTTGGGATGAACCCAACTACTATGTTTAACTATAAAGCTCTAACTTTAAAAATGTAAAAAAAGCTGGGCAAGGTAGCACACTCCTGTAATCCCAGTGACTCAGGAGGCTGAGGGAGGATGGCAAGTTTGAGGCTAGCCTTAGCAATTTAGTAAGGCCTTATGCAACTTAGCAAGGCCCTGTCTCAAAAATCTCAAAATAAAAAATAAGAAAGGGCTCGAGATGTGGCTCAGGGGTTAAACACCCTTTGGGTTTAATCCCTGGTATAAAAAGAAAAAATAAAAATAAAAAAAGAAAGAAAAGAGAAAAGAAACAAAGATTAAAAAAAAAAAAAAACAAAAAAACCAACGGATGCCCCAAATGATGATAGATGGTTAGAAATAAATCTTTTCATATCTCAATGCTTAAGTTCAGGAAGTAATAAAATAAATAAATAACACACAGAGAAAAAAATAAAGACTTATGTGAGGAATATTATGTGAGGAATATTACTTATGCTGTATAGTTTTAAAAATATTTTCAGGCCAGGTGCAATGGTGCACACTGGAAGGCTGAGCTAGGAGGAGTGCAAGCTCAAGGTCAGCCTCAGCAACTTAGCGAGCCCTGTCTCAAAATAAAATATAATTTCATATACACTATTTTATACCTTCACATACTGAAAAACTTAGTTGGAAAAAAATAAGTAAGAGGCACTTGGTATTTTCCCTTTATCACATATAAAGACATTAAGGCTCATGAATGTTAAGGAATTTAAAAAAAATTACACAGTAGTTCTGTGAAAGAGCTAACTTTCCTGTTTCCTAAAAATATTTCGGTGATTAAAGCACAAGCTCTAGCTGGGTGCAGTGGCACATGCCTGTAATCCCAGTGACTTGGGAGGCTGAGGCAGGAGGATGGAGAGTTCAAAACCAGCCTCAGCAACTTAGAGTAGGCCCTAAGCAACTCAGCAAGACCCTGTCTCTAATAAAATATTTTTTTAAAAAAAGGTATTGGGGATGTGGTAAACCCCCTGGGTTCAATCCCTGGTATAAAAACAAAAAAACAAAACCAACACAAATTCTCAGTATCTGGAAAAATCCTTTCGTGCTTGATGTGGCCATTCCCATGACCCACCTTTGCTCACTGCGGTCTCCTGCAGGGATCTGCTCTCTGCGGTCTCCTGCTAGAGGTCATTGAAGACCTTTGAAGATTTTGAAGACCATTTCTCTTAGGCTACCAGGGAAGGCCAGTATGGCAGAATCCACCTGGAACAGGTGCACCTCTTCTTGTTACCAGCAGTGTGATCTCAGGCAAGTTATCTAACCAACTAGCCCACAGGTGCTTCAGCATACTTGTCACTCAAGCAAGGGAATCAAGTGTGCCTCGAGCATGCTAGGCAAGCATTCCACCACTGAGCCACAATCCCAGTCCTCTATTTCCTTAACTGTAGAGATCAGAGAATCTCATTTGTTTTATATAAAAGTGGCATAGAAGTCTGATATGGTGGTGCATGTCTGTAATCCCAGTGCTTCCTGGGATGGTGAGGCAGGAGGATTGCAAGTTCAAGGCAAGTCCCAGAAATTTAGTGAAACCCTATCTTAAAATAAAAAATAAAAAGGGCTGGAAATGTAGCTCAGTAGCAAAGAGCCCCTGGGTTCAATCCCTACTACTCCCCCCCAAAAAAGTGTAGAAGTTGGGCATGGTGGCATAGTCCTGTCATCCCAGTGACTCCAGAGGCTGAAGCAGGAGGATTGTAAATTCCAAGCCAGTCTCAGTAAGTTAGCAAGACCCTCAGCAACTTAATGAACCTTTGTCTTAAAATAAAAAAATAAAAAATAAAAAGGACTGGGGAGCTGGGTGTGGTGGTGCAAGTCTATAATCCCAGCCACCAGGAGGCTGAGGCAGGAGGCGTGTGAGTTCAAAATCAGTCTCAGCAATTTAGTAAGGTCCTAAGCAACTTAGAGAGACTCTGCCTCAAAATTAAAACAAAAACAAAAACAAAAGCATATATATATATATAACTAGAAATTGAACCCCTGTATAGAGAAGCAGTGGTAAAATGTGTGCTTAGCATCAGAGAAGCCTTTTGTTCAATCTGACATCAAAAACAAAACAAAACAAATGTCTAATTACCTGATTTTATCAGTACATATTTTATGTGTGTATTGAAATATTACACTGTATCTCATAAGTATGTACAATTACAACATGTTAATAAAAAAAATTGAAAAAGATTAGAGGTATAGTTCAGTGGTAAAGCATGTAACTAGCATGCATGAGATCTTGAGTTTTATCCCCAGCATGTAACTAGCATACATGAGGTCTTGAGTTTTATCCCCAGCACCAGAAAAATAAAATTTAAAAATGTTTAAGGAGCTGGAAATGTTAACTACCCTGATTTTATCATTGCACATTGTATGTACATATTGAATTATCACACTTGTACCTAACAAATTTATACAATTAAAATAATAGTTTAATAGAAAAATAAAATGAAAATGGTAATCAACAGTATCTAAATCCTTAAACCTATGTAGATAACTCCTATACTCTGCTATAGGTGGTATATAGCAACAGCATGTTACCAGTGGGAAGAAAAAGATGTTTCAGTGAAAATATCTTTTAGGTATTCGTATGGCCAACAACTATCTTTACTTCTGAAAACCTCTCTTGTCTTCAGTTTTGGGGTTATAACCTACTTGTCTTTTCAGAATTCTTTTAGGTTTAGTTTTGTGGTCACTAGAAGATACTTTGGTCCCTTTTTCTGTCCTACAGATTTTCAGATTCAAAACACAAGACTGGTTTCTGGGTATGTCAGTTATCTTTGATAAAGTGTCAAAAACAGTGCTCTGTTCCACAGTTTACAGTCTCTGCACTTGGCAGGATATTATTCCAGAATGGCTTCATGTTTCATGCATTGCCCACTGTCGTCAGGTGCCACACCTTTCCTGCTAAACAATGCCCAGGGCACACCTGGGAGGAGGCCCCTTGGAAGTGATTTCAGCCACAAAAGGCCTCCTTTGAGCAGGCTCTGACCACACAGACCAAGAAGCTGAATCTGGACAAGCTGTCCCTGCCCAAACAGAGCTTGTGGTCAGCCTCTGGGATCTGGCCCTGCTGAGATTCACTGATTCTGACCTGTTTTCAGGTATGTGAGCGTAGCCCTCCTCCTCTCTACCTCCTCCTGTCTCCACTTCAAGATCTGGGTCCTCCATTCTACCAGCCCGAGTAGCTTTTGCCTGACAGATAACTCTAGCCTCAGGACCTGTGTGGGCTCAGCTGGCTTCTTACATTCCCTGGTCAAGTCCTAACTGGAGTTCCTAGAGCCAGTTTTTTGAGATGTGAAATTTAGCTTCTCCTTTTAACCAAAGCTTTTCCAAAGAAAGATTTTATATTCAACTTTGTGGGGTATCTTTAAAAAATATTCAAATGATTCATTTTATATTTATAAAAAATGTATTTTATTTTGTGTGTGGGACCAGGAGTTGAACCCAGGGCCTTATACATGCTAAGCAAGTGCTCTACCACTGAACAACATTCCCAGTCTTTTTTTTTTTTTTTTTAAGCTAGTGTTTATTTTCTTTCCTTTTAAAAGATGAACACGATATCTTCATTTACTTATTTTTATGTAGTGCTGAGGATTGAACCCAGGGCATTGCATGTACAAGGCAAATGCTTTACCACTGAGCTACAGCCCCAGCCCCTAAACTGGTGTTTATTTTCAATAACCTTATTTCCATCTTGCTTAAGTGTCTGAAGAAGAACAGCTCAAGAGCACTCAGTAGATATTCCTACACACTCAGTGACCTGAGCAGTGGGAGCTGCAGACTAGTTTTCAGTGGCTAGCGAGGCATTCCAGTCTCCATTAGGGAAGTGTTGGATAGGCGTAGAGGGCACCTGCATGTCTTCAGACCAGTCCGCGCCCTCAGGTTGAATAGTAATGAACTTAGGAGCAGTCCACAGTCCACCACAAATTTTTTTGTTTTATTTTCTTGTCTTTTTGTTTTGGTCCTGGAGATTGAACCCTGGGGTGCTTTACCACTGAGCTACATCCCCAGTCCTTTTTACTTTGAGAAGGGTCTCCCTTAGGTTGCTCAGGATGGCCTCAAACTTGAAGTCCTCCTACCTCAGCCTACCTCAGCTGGGATTGCACACAAGTATGGGCCAAGGCACTTGGCATGCATTCATCATTTAAATATCATAATGGGAGGGCTGGGGGTATGGCTCAGTGGTGATGCACTTGTGTAGTATGTACCAGGTCCTGGGTTCAATCTCCAGTCAAAGGAAGGGAGGAAGGGAGGAAGGAAGAAAGGAAACCTCACCAAAGAATCTAGGTAACTGGACACAGTGGCAATGCCTGTAATACCTGTGACTCGGGAGACTGAGGCAGCATGATCCGGAGTTCAAAGCAGCCTCAGTAACTTAGTGAGGCCCTAAGCAACTCAGCGAGACCTTGTCTCTAAATAAAATATATAAAAGGGTTGGGGATGTAGTTCTGTGGCGGGAAACAGACTGGTCGAGAAGCAGCAAGAGGCACTCAGAGAGGAGAAGAACTTCAAACTCTTTTATGCCAGTGGGCCCAGAGAAAGATAAAAACTCCAAATTCTGAGCACTGATCCACAGTATCTCACAATATTCATAGGTTATTTGACATCATCTTAGACCCATCCTATTATTGGGGCATTTTCCTCTTTAAAAAAAAAAAAAAAAAAAAAAAATTCCTTATCTATGTGACTGAAGGCCTTGTGTAGGGTCTCTAACATAAAGTATGCTCACAGAACAGATAAGAAGAAACAGCTCTTTTCACAGACTTCTAGTATATGTCAGGAGGAAGTAGTCAAACTCTTAGGGCAATTATTCACAATCCTAAAGGTAGGGGCCCATGGCTTCCTGGAGAAAGGCTGAGAGAGGGGAGGGGAACTGGCTCCTTCCCTAGGCATTGGTCTCTTACCATAACATTTTTATAATTTTATTTCACAACCAGGTTTGGTTTTGCCATCGCATCTCAGTGGTTAAGAATTCTTGGGTTCAATTTCCAGTACCAAATAAAGAAAAAAAAAAAAAAGAATCTATGTGGTAGGTATTTTATTTTCCCCATTTTCAGATCAGGTAGCAGAAGTGTGGAAAGTTTAGCCAGGCATGGTAGTCCATGCCTATAATCCCAGCAATTTGGAAGGCTTAGCCCTAGAACCACAAATTCAAAGCCAGCCTCAGCAACTTAGCAAGGACTTAAGCAACTTAGAGAGACCCTGTTTCAAAATTTAAAATAAAAATGGCAGAGGATGTGGCTTAGTGGTTAAGTGTTCCTGGGTTCAATCCCCAGTATTAAAAAAAAATGTAGGAAGGTAAGGTGGGGTGCAAAGGCAGGTGGACTGCAGCCCTCCTGGGCATCGGGGCTTAGTCTACTCCCTCGACTCCTTGGAGGCCGAGTTCTTCTTGACTCCTCCCACACCTAACTCTTTAGCCTCACACCTCTCTACTCCTTCTACTGTCCTGTCCCCACAGCACTGATTTCCCCCCACCATTTACATTTTATTTTTATCCTCTGTCCATAATCCAAGGTCCCATTATTTTTTTTTAATGCTGTGTATGGAACCCAGGCCTCTTACATGCTAAGCATGTGCTCTCCACTAAGTTACATCCCCAACCCCTACAATCGTGTTCTGAGAAAGAATACACTTCCCAAAGTTCGCAGATTCTGGAGTCCTCCTACAAACATGTAAACACCTACACAAATATATACACAACCTCCCTCATATACTCACATGCACACACAGGAACATTTATATACATAGCTCCCCACATAAATGCACATGAAAACATTCCACACATAAATATGCACATAGATGCCCCCATAAACACATAAATGCACAGACACAAGCCTAACTCACCCCCCATGAAGACACAGAGAAACCTACACACACACACACACACACACACACACACACATACATACACACACAGGTGTAAACTCTGCAGCCTGCCCCTCCCAGCCCCTCAGCCCTCAGGGAACCTCTCTCCAGTCTCTCCTCATAGGCTTGTGCAACCTGGGACTGGAGGGAAGTGAAACCTTCCCTGACAGGAAGTGAAACAGCTGGTACTTTTCTGGTGCTTCTGACACAGCTGTTGGGAGCTCTAAGAAAACAGCTAGTTTCTGGGGTTTCTTTGAGGTAAATGTGGAGCACTGGGGTTCTTGAGCTTTGTTTACCTTGCACCCTTCCCTAGCCTTCTCTAGGTGGGTGTGCAGCTGGGACTATCTCTCTCCATAAAGGGCTTGTGAAAAATTTACTCCCAGCCACAGAGGCACACGGTCCCTTCCTTTCTTCTTAGTCTAAAAACTTTTCAGTTTTCTTGTACCTTCTTCTAAAATTGAAAGACAAATTTTGTGGCAAGAACATTAAGTAGGTATAGCAATTAAGTGTTAAAAAGGATTATTTTTCCTTACAGTTGACCAGGCTGATTTTTTTTTTTTTTTTGTACCAGGAATTGAACCCAGGGGTGCTTAACCACTGAACCACATCCCCAGCCCTTTTTTGTATTTTATTTAGAGACAGGGATGCGCTGAGTTGCTAAGTGCCTTGCTAATCTGCTGAGCTGACTTTGATCCTCCTGCCCCAGCCTTTGGAGTTGCTGGGATTTCAGGCATGTGCATCATGGCGCCTGTCATGACCAGGATGATCTTGACCAGCATTAGATATACTTTTTGTCTGGCAGGCCAGGAAAAGTTTCCAGGTCCTGGGACACAAATGTCTGGTAGCCTCTGTTAGGTGTCACCAGGGAGAGAGGAACAAGGAGCTGGGACCGCTGAATGGAGGATGTAGCGTGATACCAGTGGGACGGTGATGTGGTGTCACTGTCCTTTTGCCCTGGAAGTTTTGCTGCTTGTAACCACTGTAATCTAAGAAGAGAATTGAGGGCTTCTTGAAGTTGAGGGTTCTTCAAAAGTCCAACTCTGGTCATGTGTGGTGGCACATGCCTATTATTCCAGTGACTCAGAAGGCTGAGGCAGCAGGATTGCAAATTCAAGGCCAGCTCTAGCAACTTTGGGTAAACCCTGCTTCAAAATAAAATAAAAAGGGCTCAGATGTAGTTCAGTGGTAGTGCTTCCCTGGGTTCAATCCCCAGTACTGCCAAAAAAAGACAAACTCCAACTCCATTCATAGGAATTAGTCCCTACCATAATTGTGGGCTGGTGAGATTAATTCCCTCTTAAAATTCCCTCTTGGTATCCCTCTTGGCATACCATAGAATAATTGAATGGTGTAACTGAAGAAAAGCTTGGATGTAACATAACTTAATGATTCCAAACTGGGAACTGAACTTAAGGGTACTGTACTAACTGAGAAAAAACCCCACCCCTTTTTTATTTTTACTTTGAGACAGGGTCTTGCTAAATTGCCCAGGCTGCCCTAGAACTTGCAATCCTTCTGCCTTGGCCTCCCAAGTTGTTTTAATTACAGGTATGTGTCACCCCAGCCAAACTTGCCATTTTTATTGTGCCCCTCTACCTTATTTACCTAATATATTTCTTTGAATTGATTTACTTTATTTTATTTTATATTTTGGTACTGGGAATTGAACCCAGGGGTATTTTACCATTGAGTTACTTCGCCGGTCCTTTTTATTTATTTATTTTTATTTTGAGGCAGAGCATCCCTAAATTGTTGAGGTTGGCCTTGAAATTTTAGTCCTCCTGCCTTAGCTTCCCAAGTTGCTAGAATTAAAAAGTGTGCACTACTGTACCAAGCTAAATTTTAAAAAATTCAACCAAAACAGTAACTCTATTATGGGTTTAATGTGCTAATATGCATTTTTAGACTACATTTCTAGGCTCTGGGGAAGCTTAGTGGTAGATTATGTGCTTAGCATGTGTGAGACTCTGGGTTCAATCCCCAGCACCACCAACCAACAAATAAAAAAATAAATATCTATCAAAAGAATTTAGATCCATTTGTAAACTGTTTAAAAATCATATCAGGCATTCTGATGACATAGTCATCACACTTTGAGAATCACTGATCTGGTCTAAAGTCACCCTTTTTGCAGCTGAGGACACTGAAACCCATAGATATTAGTGATTTGTCTGAGGTCTCACAGTTAAAGACAGATACAACGTTGATTCTGTTCCTAAAGTCTCCTAATTTACAATCTCTTTTTTTTTTTTTCCCGGTGTTAGGGTTCAGATCTAGGCTTTCATACATGCTAGGTAAGCACTCTGCCATTGAACTACACCCTCGGCCATCTGATTATTATTATTATTATTTTTTGGTGGTACTTGAAATTGAATCCAGGGGCACTCTACATGGAGTTACATCCCAGCCCTCCCTGCTCTTATTTCTTTAGAGACAGGGTCTTGCTGAACTCCTGAGGCTGACCTGTTCACTTTTTTACAAAATCCTTTTCCTGTTTGTTGGACATATTATCCTCTCTTATTCCTCTAAGAATATTTATTATGGATCTGGATTTTTCTCTCCTTCCCCTGTATTATCTCTATTTCCCTTGGGTTCTTATCTCTGAGTTTCTTTCTTTTTGGTACCGATGATTGAATCCAGGGATGCTTAACAACTGAGCCAAATCCCCAGCCCTTTTTTATGTTTTATTTAGAAGCAGCATCTCTCTGAGTTGCTTAGGGCCTCACTAAGTTGTTGAGGCTGACCTTGAACACACGATCTTCCTGCCTTACCCTGCCAAGTCACTGGAATTATAGGCATGTGCCACTGCACCTGACATCATGGTGTGTTTTTTACTCATGTTAGAGATTTTCTTCAAATGTCTTGTGATCCTTTCCTCCCTAAAGTGAAACTAGAAATTGGATTGCAGTGTCTTCTATATTTCCTCTCTCCTTCCTTTCCTTCCTTCCTTTTCTTTATAAGAGGGATTGACCTAGGGCCTCACACATCTACTTTTTTTTTGAGACAGGGTCTAGCCCAGGCTGGTCTTGAACTTGGGTCCTCCTGCCTTAGCCTCCCAAGTAGCTGAGATCACAGGTGTGCACCACTGCACCCAGCATGTAATATCTATCTTTATGCATGAGCAGGACTTATCCCAAAAGCTTCAATGTAAAGAGACCTCATGATGACCTTTTATTTGGGAAACCCCTACATATCTGTATCTGAAGGTCTTTTTCTCTGGGGTCTCAGAGAAGAATTATTCAATATCCTGCCTCTGGGTAATCTGAGAATGGATGGTAAAAGGAAAATCAGAGTTCAATTTTTATTTTTTAATTTAGGATGCTAGGGTTTGAACCCAAGGGCCTTGAGCATAGATCTGCAGATTTCCATTTGCTCACTCCCCTTAGTAGTCCTATTGAATATCCTCTGAGCTACTTCTCTTCCAGGCATCCCAATGATGGTGGTTGTCCCATTTGGGTGGCCAACCCTGCTCGTCGTGCTTTTGGCTGTGGAAATATCCTTTGTCAGGTCCAGCGTATTTATGGATGAAGCACGAAGTCAGCTATTAGTGAAAGAGAAAAGTATCCGATTTGGGTCAGAGGTACTGCTGAATAGTCAAGAGAAGAAGGCCAATAGGAACCTTATGGCCATCAAAAAGAAGGAGATCATGGAGGCTTTGGAGACACACCAGTTTCCTCCCAGTATGCACTTCTTCCAGGCCAAGCATCTCATTGAGGACAGCCGGGTGTTTCATATAATAAAGAAGATACCCAAAGGTAAAGTTTGAAGAGGGATGGTTTTGGGGTGCTTGGAAATGAGAAGAAACTAAAATTGGAATTGTCATTGTCATGGGAGCTGTCATTATCCTAAATAGAGTAGCAACTACAATTCTCTTTGCTCTTGTTGCCAACCTAAGAAGCAAAGATTCAATGGTGGCTATTGCTTCACCCTGAAAATCAAAACTTTTTTTCCTAGGGGACTCAACCTCAGGGTAGGCCTTCATATTCCTGGTCTTCACTGACACAGCATCCAGGGCCTACAGAACTTTATTATTCCCTTCATAACTTTCCTCACTGAATTTCTTCTAACCCTTCTCCAGGGACTATTACCAAATAGGATGCAATATGATAGAGCATCCTGGATTACTGTAACACATTCCTAGGATGAGAAAAATCATTATAAGCTTGTACATCTAAATAACTATTGAGCTACTTGCTGGGCTGGAGGTGTGACTCAGTGGTAGAATGCTTTCCTAGCATGCAGGAGGCCCTGATTTGAATCCCCAGCTCTTCAAAAGAACAAAAAATAAAAAACACAAAAACCCCCAAATAATGTACAATCAGAGAAACAACATGTATCCCATTTGTCAACAATAAAAAAAAAATAATTAAAAAAAAAAAAACCCAAATAGCTGTTTGCAGCTTATGAGGACTTTTTTATACCTCTTTTTTAAATGCTATAAAGGGAGGGTTTTTTTGTTTTTTATTTTTGGTATTGGGAATTAAACCCAGGGGCTCTTAACCACTGAGCCACATCCCCAGCCCTTTTTTGTATTTTATTTAGAGGCAGGTTCTCACTGAGTTGTTTAGGGCCTTGCTAAGTTGGTGACGCTGGCTTTGAACTTAAGATCCTCCTGCCTCAGCCTCCTTAGCCACTGGGATTATAGGCATGCATTACCATGCCAAGCATAAAGGGAGATTTTAAAAAAATAATAATTGGGCCAGGCACGGTGGTACATACCTATAATCCCAGTGATTCAGGAGGCTGAGGCAGGAGGATCCCAAGTTCCAGATCAGCTTTAGCAACTTAATGAAGCCCTATCTCAAAATAAAAAATAAAAAGGGCTGGTGATGTAACTCAGTAGTAAAGTGCCCTAGGTTTAATCCCTAGTACCAAAATAAATAAAATAATTTAGCAGGGCATGGTGGTATGCCTGTAGTTTCAGCTACTTGAGAGGCTGAAGCAGGAAGATTGCTTGAACCCAGTAGTTTGAGGCCAACCATTACAACACAGTGAGACCCCCATCTCAAATAACAACAATAACTGAAGTCAATAAAGTAGCATCCCCAGTTGGTGGGGAATGTAAGGCCTAGAGAGGGTGTCACACCAGAACTCACAGGGCTGGGACACCTGCTAAGAGGCTAATGTCAGGATCAGGTGCTAGATGGAACAAGGAAAACAGGGAGCAGTGTATATTATTCTTTGAGGAACACCAGAGTAAAACTGGTGTTTGGTCTGAAGGACAAATGTGAGGTCTCAAATGGCAAAGCCTGCAGGTCAGAAGCTGCATAGATACCGACCCAGGGTGATGATTGAAATATCAGAGGTGGAGATGGGTTGGGGATCGGGTCAAGAGAATCAAGGACAAGTATGTAAACAGGTCTGGGTTCCTGATGCTCAATTTCATTATATCCCTCCCTGCAGCATTGAGTGACAAGGTCTCAAATTAGTCTCAGACTTCAAATGAGAAGGAGAAGCTGACAGAGACCCACCCAACTTCAACCCCTGTCTTCTGATTCCAAGCCTGATACCCTCCCACCCTACCATGCTGCCTCTGTTGAATGAGACTACTCACGACATGTAACTAGTGAAGGAGGAAACCAAGGAAACCCCACTCTTTTTTTTTTTTTTAATGATGGTGGAGATGGACCTAAGGCCTTAGACATCCCAGGCAAGCACTGTACCATTGTGCTACATCCCCAGTCCTTTTTATTTTGTATTTTGAGACAGAGTCTCACTAAATTGCCAGTCTGGTCTCAGACTTGCAATCCTCCTGCCTCAGCCTCCTGAGTAGCTGGGATTACAGTCTTGCATCACCACACTGAGTGTGAAGCTCCACTCATAGCAAAGAAAACTGTGGCCCTCCTGAGAAGACAAAGGCAATAAATGGATCAGTGAAGTCTTGGAATGGGAACAGGAAAGGTACATTGTGTTCAAGTCTGAGGAATTTGGTCAGAAAGATGGAAATTCATATTTCCACTTCTTGTCCTTCTACACTGCTTTTACAATCTCCTAATCCCTAGTATTTGGACTTCACCTCCTTTGTCCCTTCTCTGATCTTCCATTTCCAGGGGCTGCCTTACACCTCCATGAATTTGGTATGGCGAGTGTGGAATGGCTGGTAAAAAATGTCACCTACAGGCCCCACTGCTATTTCTGTATCACCCCAGAGGGAATTCTGCAGTTCAGATTTGCTCAGTCAGCTCCCCGCAACCCTAAGGGCAGAGAATGTTCAAACTGGGTTTTGCTGGGGGATCATAGAAAAAAACTAAAGGACACCACTGAGTTTGATAAAAGGTAAGTGGTGGCTCAGAAAGCAAGTGTCACAGACCTGTCCTAGGTGATGTGAAGTGTGCATGTGTGAAATCCTTGGTACACACATACATAAAAATCTGGCCTCAGGCTGGAGTTATAGCTCAGTGGTAGAGCACTTGCCTATCATGTGTCCAGGTCCTGGGTTCCATCATCATTGCAAAACAACAACAATAACACACACACACACACACACACACACACACACATGAAACTACCAAAAAAGGAGAAAAGTTTCTATTTCCTGAAGTGATGACGATCCACTTGGTGGATGAGAAGCTTAAAAACCTGATGGAGCTGGGCAAGGTGAAGCCTGACTATAATCCCAGTGGCGGGTTTTCAAGATGGCGGCCTAGAGGGTGGCGGCATTTCATGTTGCTCCAGGACTCAGGATTCAAAAGAGGAGATATTGAGACACTTGGGACCAACTCAAAGCAGCCGGGTGACTCTCTCCTGTTGGGGAGGCGTCCCGGATGGGACAGTAGTCCCGGAACGCAGAGAACTTTGTGAAGTAGAGCTGCCGGCAAGATGCCCCTCTCCCCGCTGGAGCAGTGAACTCGGACAACTGGGAGCGCCGTCAAGGAGGCCGCTCAGCACAGCGCTGGGACTCGGAGCAACCACTGGGGCTCCGGCGGCTGCCCAGGGGAGGAGTGGCGAGGAGAGCTGTGTGGACTAAGAACACCGGGGCCTGCCCTGAGGAGGAGGAGGAACGTGGCCGCTTGGATTCGGAGTGATTGCACCAGAGCTACAGGCGGTTGCCAGAAGAGAAGCTGCGCGGTGAGCTGTTTGGACTCAGACCACTTCTGAACACCGGGGCCTTCCCGGAGGAGTAGGAGGAGGAGGAGGAGGAGCGTGGTGGGTCGTTTGGACTCGCAGTGACTGCATTAGCGCTCCAGGCGGCTGCTCAGAGGAGAAGGCGAGTGGTGAGTTGTTTGGACTTAAAGTGACAGCTCCTGAACACAGGGGGGCTGCCTGGAGGGGAAGCATGGTAGGTCGCTTGGTCTTGAGTGGCCGCACCAGAGCTCCGGGCGGTTGCCCAGAGGACCCGTGCAGCGGGTCACGTGGATTCAGAGCCACTCAGAGCGACCGCTCCTGAACACCTGGGGGGTTATCTGGAGAAGGAGGAGGAACGGGGAGGGTCACTTCGACTCGGAGTGATTGATTGCCCAGGGCTACGGGTGGTTAGTGGGAGGAGGAGGCACGCAGTAAGTTTCTTGGACTCCTAGTGACCGCACCGGAATACTGGGCGGCTGTCTGGAGGAAGAGGTGTGTGGCGGGTCTCTGGGACTCAGAGCAATTGTATGGGGCCCCAGGTAGCTGCTCAGAGGAGGGGCCGCATAGCCAGGCGATTAGGTGCAGAGCAGGGTCCCAGGATCTAGGAGGCTTCTTGGTGGAAGAGCCGCACAGAGACAGGCTTAGGGCAGAGCGAAGGTTCCAGGCCTGTGGGCAGATTCTCTGAGGAGGGGCAGCCTAAGGAGATTCATCTGCGAAGGGTGAGGTTCCCAGGCCCAGGAAGTAGGGCCAGGCCCCTGGGAACTTTGCAGAGGAAGGCAGCCCAGCCCAGGAGGTAGCTGTAAATTGAGGGGAACCTCTAGGAGGGAACTGACCAGCGAGACCTCCCCACCGGGTGAGTCTTCCCTGCCAGGTGAGGTTTCCCCACAAGGACGGTAAAACCAGAGACTCAGGCCCAAACAGGCCTTGCCTCAGCCCGCAGCCTAGGTACCCTTTGGATGACCATTGGTCAACAAGTGGAGGCACCTCTGCCCACTAGCAGGGATTATACCCCACCTGAAGGCCACCACACCTAGAGAGGCAGCTTCCTTGTGGAGCACCGCACTATCAACTTCCTCCAAGACTTCAGCCTACTGAAGGCTAAGGGGGGATATATATAGAAATCTTCAGGGACATTTTAAGTCAATAGAGGAAATCTGCAATATCTCAGCGGTCCACTGATACCTGAACAATATGAGAAAACAAGGAAAGAAAATGCTGCAAACAAATCTAGATGTTACATCAATAAAACCCAATGACAGCATGGCAGAAGAAATGACAGAAAAGGAGTTCAGAATGTACATAATTAAAATGATCAGAGAAGCAAACGATGAGATGAAAGAGCAAATGCACGCACTGAATGATGAGATGAAAGAGCAAATGCAAGCATTGAATGAATGCACCAATCGACAATTAAAAGAGCAAATACAGGAAGCAAAAGATCATTTCAATAAAGAGTTAGAGATATTGAAAAAAAACCAAACAGAAATCCTTGACATGAAGGAAACAATAAACCAAATTAAGAACTCCATAGAAAGCATATCCAATAGGATAGAACACCTGGAAGACAGAACCTCAAACATTGAAGACAAAATATTTAACCTTGAAAACAAAGTTGAACAAACAGAGAAGATGGTAAGAAATCATGAACAGAATCTACAAGAACTATGGGATATCATGAAAAGGCCAAATTTAAGAATTATTGGGATTGAGGAAGGCCTAGAGAAACAAACCAAAGGAATGAACAATTTATTCAATGAAATAATATCAGAAAATTTCCCAAATCTGAAGAATGAAATGGAAAATCAAGTTCAAAAGGCTTATAGGACTCCAAATACACAAAATTACAACAGACCCACACCAAGGCACATTATAATGAAAATACCTAACTTACAAAATAAAGACAGAATTTTAAAGGCTGTGAGAGAAAAGAACCAAATTACATTCAGGGGGAAACCAATACGGATATCAGCAGATTTATCAATCCAGACCCTAAAAGCTAGAAGGGCCTGGAACAACATTTTTCAAGCCCTGAAAGAAAATGGATGCCAACCAAGAATCTTATACCCAGCAAAACTTACCTTCAAATTTGACGATGAAATAAAATCCTTCCATGATAAACAAAAGCTAAAAGAATTTACAAAAAGAAAGCCAGCATTACAGAACATTCTCAGCAAAATATTCCATGAGGAAGAGATGAAAAACAAAGAAGCAAATCAGCAAAGGGAGGAATTATCCTAAAGGAATTGTCAAAGAAAGGAGGAAACAAGTTGTGTCAAACAAATAAAGAAAGAAAATTTAACAAATGAACCAAATGACCGGGAAACCAAATCATATCTCTATAATAACCCTGAATGTTAATGGCCTGAATTCATCAATCAAAAGACATAGACTGGCAGATTGGATTAAAAAGAAAGATCCAACAATATGTTGCCTGCAAGAGACTCACCTCATAGAAAAAGATACCCATAGACTAAAGGTGAAAGGATGGGGAAAAACATACCATGCGCATGCACTCAGCAAAAAAGCTGGAGTATCCATCCTCATTTCCGATAATGTGGACTTCAAGCCAAAGTTAGTCAGAAGGGATAAAGAAGGTCATTTCATACTGCTTAAGGAAAGCATAAATCAGCAAGATATAACAATCATAAACATCTATGCCCCAAACAGTGGCTCATCCATGTATGTCAAACAAATCCTTCTCAATTTCAGAAACCAAATAGATCATAACACAATAATACTAGGTGATTTTAACATGCCTCTCTCACCACTGGATAGATCTTCCAGACAAAAATTGAACAAAGAAACCATAGATCTCAATAACACAATCAATAATTTAGACTTAACGGACATTTATAGAATATACCATCCAACCAAGAGTGAATACACTTTCTTCTCAGCAGCACATGGATCCTTCTCTAAAATAGACCATATATTATGCCACAAAGCTAATGTTAGCAAATACAAGAAGATAGAGACACTAGCATGTATTCTATCAGATCATAATGGATTGAAGTTAGAAATAAATGAAAGAGTAAAACACAGAAACTATTCCAACATCTGGAGATTAAACAATATGCTATTATATGATGACTGGATAACAGAAGATATTAGGAAGGAAATTAAAAAATTCTTAGAGGTAAATGAGAACAAAGAAACATCATATCAAAATCTCTGGGACACTATGAAAGCAGTACTTAGAGGGAAATTTATTTCATGGAGCGCATTTAATAAAAGTAGTAAAACTCAACAAATAAACGACCTAACACTACAGCTCAAAGCCCTAGAAAAAGAAGAACAGAACAGCACCAAAAATAGTAGAAGACAGGAAATAGTTAAACTCAGAGCTGAAATCAATGAAATTGAAACAAAAGAAACAATACAAAAAATTGACAAAATAAATAGTTGGTTCTTCGAAAAAATAAACAAAATTGATAAACCTTTAGCCACACTAACAAAGAGAAGACGAGAGAAAACCCAAATCACTAAAATTCGAAATGAACAAGGAAATATCACAACAGACAGGATTGAAATACAAAACATAATTAGAAGCTATTTTGAAAATCTATACTCCAACAAAATAGAAAATGTCGAAGACATCAACAGGTTTCTAGAGACATATGAATTGCCTAAATTGAACGAGGAGGACATAAGCAATTTAAATAGACCAATTTCAAGTACTGAAATTGAAGAAGTCATCAAAAGCCTTCCAACAAAGAAAAGTCCGGGACCAGATGGGTTCTCAGCCGAGTTCTACAAAACCTTTAAAGAAGAGCTCATTCCAATACTTCTCAAAGTATTCCATAAAATAGAAGAGGAGGGAACCCTCCCAAACTCATTCTATGAAGCCAATATCACCCTGATACCTAAACCAGACAGAGACTCATCAAGGAAAGAAAATTTCAGACCAATATCCTTAATGAACATCGACGCAAAAATTCTCAACAAAATTTTAGCAAATCGCATACAAAAACATATTAAAAAGATAGTGCACCATGATCAAGTGGGTTTCATCCCAGGGATGCAAGGTTGGTTCAACATCAGGAAATCAATAAACATAATTCACCATATTAATAGACTTAAAGTCAAGAATCACATGATTATTTCAATAGATGCAGAAAAAGCATTTGATAAAATACAGCACCCCTTCATGCTCAAAACACTAGAAAAAATAGGGATAGTGGGAACATTCCTTAACATTGTAAAGGCCATTTATGCTAAGCCCATGGCTAATATCATTCTAAATGGTGAAAAACTGAAAGCATTCCCCCTAAAAACTGGAACAAGGCAGGGATGCCCTCTTTCACCACTTCTATTCAACATCGTTCTTGAGACTCTGGCCAGAGCAATTAGACAAACCAAAGAAATTAAAGGGATACGAATTGGAAAAGAAGAACTCAAACTATCCCTGTTCGCTGATGACATGATTATATATTTAGAGGAACCTGGAAATTCCACCAGAAAACTCTTAGAACTCATAAGTGAATTCAGTAAAGTAGCAGGTTACAAGATCAATGCCCATAAATCCAGCGCAGTTTTATACATAAGTGATGAATCTTCAGAAAGAGAAATTAGGAAAACTACCCCATTCACAATAGCCTCGAAAAAAATAAAATACTTGGGAATCAATCTCACAAAAGAGGTGAAAGACCTCTACAATGAGAACTATACAACACTAAAGAAAGAAATTAAAGAACACCTTAGAAGATGGAAAGATCTTCCATGTTCTTGGATAGGAAGAATTAATATTGTCAAAATGGCCATACTACCTAAAGTGCTATACAAATTCAATGCAATTCCAATTAATATCCCAATTGTGTACCTTACAGAAATAGAGCAAGCAATTATGAAATTCATCTGGAAGAATAAGAAACCCAGAATAGCTAAAGCAATCCTTAGCAGGAAGAGTGAAACAGGGGGTATTGCAATACCAGATCTTCAACTCTACTACAAAGCAATAGTAACAAAAACGGCATGGTATTGGTACCAAAATAGAAAGGTAGATCAATGGTACAGAATAGAGGACACGGACACAAACACAAATAAATACAATTTTCTCATACTAGACAAAGGTGCCAAAAATATGCAATGGAGAAAAGATAGCCTCTTCAACAAATGGTGCTGGGAGAATTGGAAATCCATATGCAACAGAATGAAACTAAACCCATATCTCTCACCATGCACGAAACTAAACTCAAAATGGATTAAGGACCTCGGAATCAGACCAGAGACCCTGCAGATTATAGAAGAAAAAGTAGGTCCAAATCTTCACCTTGTTGGTCTAGGATCACACTTCCTTAACAGGACTCCCATAGCACAAGAAATAAAAGCTAGAATCAACCACTGGGATAGATTCAAACTAAAAAGCTTTCTCTCAGCCAAGGAAACTATCAGCAATGCGAAGAAAGAGCCTACAGAGTGGGAGAATATCTTTGCCAATCATACTTCAGATAGAGCACTAATCTCCAGAATATATAAAGAACTCAAAAAACTCTACTCCAAGAATTCAAATAATCCAGTCAACAAATGGGCTAAGGAAATGAATAGACACTTCACAGAAGAAGATCTACAAGCAATCAACAAACATATGGAAAAATGTTCAACATCTCTAGTAATAAGAGAAATGCAAATCAAAACCACCCTAAGATTCCATCTGACCCCAATTAGAATGGCGATTATCAAGAATACGAGCAACAACAGGTGTTGGCGAGGATGTGGGGAGAAAGGTACACTCATACACTGCTGGTGGGGCTGCAAATTAGTGCAGCCACTCTGGAAAGCAGTGTGGCGATTCCTTAGAAAACTTGGAATGGACCCTCCATTTGACCCAGCTATCCCACTCCTTGGCCTATACCCAAAGGACTTAAAATCAGCATACTACAGAGATACAGCCACATCAATGTTCATAGCTGCTCAATTCACAATAGCCAGACTGTGGAACCAACCTAGATGCCCTTCAATTGATGAGTGGATAAAGAAACTGTGGTATATATACACAATGGAATACTACTCAGCTATAAAGAATGATAAAATTATGGCATTTACAGGCAAATGGATGAAATTGGAGAATATCATGCTAAGTGAGATAAGCCAATCTCAAAAAGCCAAAGGACGAATGATATCACTAATAAGTGGAGGATGACACATAATGGGTGGGAGGGACTGGTTAGTGTTAGGGTTAGAGTTAGGGTTAGGGAGGGGGGCAAGTATGGAGGAAGGAAGTACTGTATAGAGGGTAAAGAGGGGTGGGAGGGGTGGGGGGAAGGGAAAAAATAACAGAATGAATCAAACAACATTACTCTATGTAAATTTATGATTACACAAATGGTATGCCTTTACGCCATGTACAAACAGAGAAACAACATGTATCCCATTTGTTTACAATAAAAAAAAAAAAAAAAGAGAAATGCAAATCAAAACCACCCTAAGATTCCATCTGACCCCAATTAGAATGGCGATTATCAAGAATACGAGCAACAACAGGTGTTGGCGAGAATGTGGGGAGAAGTACACTCATACATTGCTGGTGGGGCTGCAAATTAGTGCAGCCACTCTGGAAAGCAGTGTGGAGATTCCTTAGAAAACTTGGAATGGACCCTCCATTTGACCCAGCTATCCCACTCCTTGGCCTATACCCAAAGGACTTAAAATCAGCATACTACAGAGATACAGCCACATCAATGTTCATAGCTGCTCAATTCACAATAGCCAGACTGTGGAACCAACCTAGATGCCCTTCAATTGATGAGTGGATAAAGAAACTGTGGTATATATATATATACAATGGAATATTACTCAGCCATAAAGAATGATAAAATTATGGCATTTGCAGGCAAATGGATGAAATTGGAGAATATCATGTTAAGTGAGATAAGCCAATCTCAAAAAGCCAAAGGACGAATGATATCGCTAATAAGTGGAGGATGACACATAATGGGGGGGAGGGAAGGGTTAGTGTTAGGGTTAGAGTTAGGGTTAGGGAGGGGGGCAAGTATGGAGGAAGGAAGTACTGTATAGAGGGTAAAGAGGGGTGGGAGGGGTGGGGGGAAGGGAAAAAATAACAGAATGAATCAAACAACATTACTCTATGTAAATTTATGATTACACAAATGGTATGCCTTTACGCCATGTACAAACAGAGAAACAACATGTATCCCATTTGTTTACAAAAAAAAAAAAAAAAAAAATCCCAGTGGCTCAGGAGGTGGAGGCATGAAGATGACAGGTTCTAAGCCAGCCTCAGCAATTTAGCAAGGATGAAAGCAACTTAGTGATACCTGGTCTGTAAATAAAAATACAAAAAAGGGCTGGGGATATGACTCAGTGGTTGAGGCCCCTGGGTCCAATCCCTGGTGCCAAAAAAAAAAAAAAAAAAAAAAAGAATAAAAATTTAAAAAGAAAAGAAAATAAAAAGGTCTGGGGATAGAGGATATGGCATTGTGGTTAAGCACCCCTGGGTTCAATCTATAGTATCAAAAGTGGCGGGGGGAAGTGGCTGGGGATATAGCTCAGTGGTTACATGCCCCTAGGTTCAATCCCCCAATACCAATAAATAAATAAATAAATAATAAATAAATAAATAAATAGATAGATAAATGACCTATCTCTAAATATAGTCACATTGAAGGTTAGGACTTCAACATATGCACTTGGGGAGTGCTGTGAGAAACATGCTCACCTGTCCAAACCCAAAGGGGCTCAGAGACACAAGGTGTAGCCAAAAGAGCACGGTCTTAGTGATGGTCTTGCAAGATTGGTGTCTGAGTGAGCAGGCACACCCACAGCAGTTACCATCAGCATTGTATCCCCTAGTGCACGAGGTCCTTCCCCTGGTTCCTCATTGGCTGAGTACTATGGGGTACACCATCTTCCCCACTGTCGCCTAGGTTTTACTGTCTTCTGTTGGGTTATTTAAAGAAATATAACTTTGATTATTCCCACCTCCTTTTGTTTCCTTGTGGGAAAGTCTAATTGGGGCAAGTACATTCTCACATATGTGGAGCTCTTACTTCTTTACCTAAGTGACTGTTTCTTAACAGCGATTTTTGTCTCTGATGGTCAGGCAACTTCTTCCCTTACCTCCTGTTTGTCAAAGGGCAGTTCAAGTGCATGGACTTTGGATCTGCCACACCCATAGGCTATGGTACTATTGTGTGAGTTAACTGCTTAGATCCTTCCACCCAGTTTTATTTCCCCTCCAGCTGCCATTCTTACATCCCAATTTTATATTTAAGGCTAAATACTGTATTCTGAAAATGGATCACTGGACTTTGTATTTCTCACAGTGGAGACACAATTCATTTTGTTATAACCATACCTCTCCCCAAAGAGAGGTTAGTCTAGGATGTGAGTACAATGGGGTCAGGTTAGCCAAATATGTGGAAGAACAGGAGAGCCTGGTTGGTGTGCACTCCCTCTTGAGCTCAGAGTAAGCAACCAGCTACATAGCCACTGGATGTGGGCTTACATCAGAAAGCCCAAGGCTGGCCAGGCTTCGTAGGATATGGTTGTAATCCCAGCTACTCAGGAGGCCGAGGCATGAGATTGCAAATTTGAGGACAGCCTCAGTTATTTGAGGACTTTATCTTAAAATACAATCAAAAAGGACTAGGGATGTAGCTCAATGGTAGTGTTTGCCTAGCATGTATGAAGCCCTGAGTTCAGTCTCCAGAACTGCAAAAACAAACAAGCAAAAAAAAACCCTAGTATTCTTCCCTTCGCCTCTTCCAGGTCTCTGCTCTTTAGGATGTATCCTGGTTGATTCCTGGAGGCAATGCCCTGAATCTTCCTTAACTCCCGCTCTTCTTTTTTCTTTTTCTTTTTTGCATGTTAGTAATAGAACCTAGGGTTTTGTGCATGATAGGCAAGTGCTCTCCCAATGAGCTACGCACCCCAGCCTTTATTTCCTCTTCTGTATCCTGTAGCTTGCTGAGGGCTTTCACTATGGTGACCAAGAACCCTGAGAAGATTTATCCCAACGAAGATGCCCTGCGGACAAAGTTTCAATACATCTTCCTCTCCATCTCTGGCCTTGTCCATCACGCTCCAGTGTTCAAAGACTATATCTTCCAGGGCCTGAAGGAGTTCCACCAGGATAATGTGTTCTTCCTGGAGATCAGAACCATGTTGTGGCCGGTGAGCCCAGATCTCTCCTCTTTTTTTCTTTTGCGTTGTCTTGACCCTCAGATCTTGCCTGGTGGAAGACTGAGTGCTCATGAATGTATAACCCAGACTTCTGGTACAAAAGTATATGTCTTTTCCAGGGACCACTGTGAGCAAGGAAATTGGAGATGGACTGGTCTAGCCCCAGCAAAATGGTGACCACAACCCTCTTTGTCCTTTTACTTACCTCCCTTTTCTCATGACTCCCCATTTCTCACTTCCACCATGATATTCAATGCCTCCTGGGTTCTGATCTTGGCCTCTGAGAAGTGCTCATGCTTGACTCTTTCTTGTTTTGGTCCATTACACATCCAAATTTATTCACTTAGGAAGGATGATGCTCTTGGTATGGGGACAGTTGATAAATGTGGTACATGGATCTCATTGCATGTGATATTAGGAATGGGTGAGTCCCTGTGGGGTCCTTTTTGTGGAGTGTGGTTACATTTTCGGAGGGAGGCATGCTAGGGAATAAACCCAGGGGTATTCCACCATTAAACTACACCCCCAGCTTTCTTTGGCTTTTATTTCAAGACACGGTCTTTCTAAGTTGCCCAGGCTGGCCTTGAACTTGCAATCCTTCTGTCTCAGTCTCCTGAATTGATGGGATTACAGGCAGGGACTACCATGCCAAGCTACATGGTTACTTTTTCTTTCTTTCTTTCTTTCTTTTTTTAATTCTCAGTACTGAGAATTGAACCCAGGGCCACTTTACCAGTGAGATACATCCTCAGTCTTTTTATTTTATTTTGAGACAGGGTCTTGCTAAGTTTCTGGAACTGGCCTTGAATTTGTGATCCTCTTGCCTCAGCCTCCCAAGTCTCTGGAATTACAGGCATACACAATTGTGCCCAACACTGTCTTGTTTCTTGATTGTCCCATTATAAATACATCCTCCCTGATGTCCCCTTAAATCTTTCTGCATCCAACCTTCTCTTTCTCTCAGGTGCTATATGTTGAACCCAGGGTCATGCACATGCTAAGCACATTTTCTATCACTGAGCTACATCCTCAGCCCCCTAACTTCTTTAATCTCCCTAAATATGTTTTGTATGTGTATGACTTCCAGTGTTGGTAGACTGAAAGTGCAATTCTTTGGCATGTAATAAGAACCTCTCACAGTTCAGAGTATATTTGCTAGCTGGGGTTGTAGCTCAGTGGTAGAGAGCTTGCCTAGCAAATGTGAAGCCCTGGGTTCTATCCTCAGTACCACATAAAAATAAATAAAATACAGGTATTGTGACAATTCAGAGTATATTCACTCATTTAAACCTTAGTCAGTATCAGACATTGTGCTTGGTGCCAGGTGTACAAAGGCATCTGTATAAGAGTGTCACGTGCTCTCAAGAACAACAGTTTCTGGGCAGGAGACTCACATATTGGAGCAGATATTCTTGTAGATATTGTGAATTTATCAGCTATTTTCTTTCTTTCTTTTTTTTTTTTTTGGTTGGGGGCAAGTACTGGGATTGAACTTGGACACTTGACCCCTGAGCCATCTATCCAGTCCTATTTATTTTATTTTATTTTATTTTATTTGGAGATAGGGTCTCACTGAGTTGCTTAGTGCCTTGCTTTTGCTGAGGTTGGCTTTGAACTCATGATCCTCCTGCTTCAGCCTCCAGAGGCACTGGATTATCTGCGTGCACCACTGTGCCCAGATTATCAACTGTTCTTGTAGAAATAAAGATCTACCTATAGGGTATAGAGAGAAGAAAAAGAAAGAAATAGTGTTACCTGGTAGGTAGGGGGAAAAGACTGAATGTGCATCATAGAGGAAGAAGAAAGCTCCAGTGTATTCTGGAAGGTGAGTATGGGTCCACTGAGTTGAAGGGTAAATATAGGGAAGCGATTCCACTAATGGGAGCAATATAAATGAGGATATAGGGTTGGAGATATAGTTTAGTGACAGAGCATTTACCTAACATGTTCAAGGCCCTGGGTTCTATCCCTAACATCATAAAAACAAAACAAACAATGAAGGTATAGATTCCATACACACTTATTTGGAATCTATTTGGAACTATAAGGAACTCACCATGATTATGTCATAAAACCCTAGGGGTACTCGTTAAAAATAGGACTGGAATCCAGGAGTGGTGGAGCATTGCCTGTAATCCCAGGAACTCAGGAGGCCAGGGCAGGAGGATCGCAAGTTAAAGCCAGGCTGAGCAACTTGGAGAGTTCTTGTCTCAAAATAAAAAAATAAAAAGTCCTGGGGATAGAGCTCAGTGGTGGAGCGCCTGCCCATGGGTTTAATTCCTAGAACTGTAAGCAAACAAACAGAAAAAAGCCCATTGAATTTGGAAATTAGCAGATCATTGAGTAGTTTCAGTGATGTGCCAAGAGAAGCACAATTTCTAGGAATAGAAACATGAAATGCAGTTGCTAAGTTGGAACCAGGTTTGGTTGATTAAATACCTTGACTGTGTGACTGTGATTTGAGAGAAAATAAGTTGAGGTAGATAGACAGGAACACAGGATCCAAGAGATTTCTATTTAGGATGGGAGAGACTGCACACATAGGGAAGGATTATGGAGAAGTTAAAAATAGAAGCGAGAAAGGCCTAAGGACCTGAGGATGTGATTTAGTGGTAGAACATTAGGCTAGCATGTACCCTGGATTTTTTTCCCGTTTTTTTTTTTTTGAGTGGGGGTTGGGGGGCAGGTACCAGGGATTGAACTCAGGAACATTTGACCACTGAGCCCCAGCCCCAGCCCTATTTATTTATTTATTTGGTTTTTACTTAGAGACAGGGTCTCACTGAATTGCTTAGTGTCTTGCTTTTGCTGAGGCTAACTTTGAACTCAAAATCCTCCTTTCTCAGCCTCCCAATGTTCTGGGATGACAGGCATGCGCCACCACGCCTGGCTCCCATATTTCTTAATTGGTACATTATAGTCCTACATAATGGTGGGATTTGTTATTATGTATTCATATATGCATATAATATCACAATATAATTTGTGCCCTGGACTTGATCCCTAGCACTAATAGAAAAATGAAAACATCAATTAAGAAAGAGAGTAAAGATGTAATGTTCCCCTTGGGACAAAAGAAGAGGTCATCCCAGTGCCCAAGGAGTGAGAATGCCCTTGAATCAGAGAAAGATCTGAAAGACTCGTAAAGGCTGGTGTGGGGTAGATGCAGGCATTGGAGGAAATGGAGGGGTTGCTGAGGGAGAAGACCCTTCTCTGTCTCTCCTGTGTTTTTGTAATGATTGAGGAGGGTACAGCCCCTGGATGAAGAGCTATGAAGGGGAAAGTGGTGGATACCTCCTGGGAGATGAGACAGTTACTGATCCCAGATAGTTACCATAAGATTCCCTGAAGATACTGAGGGCCAGTCCAGGTTGGAGACAGGATTCTGTATAAGTCCCCACACTAAAAAAAAAAAAAAAAATCTGCCTTTAGAGTCTTGCATTTTGTCCAGAAGCAAAGGATGACTGAGATTTCAGGTGTGTGAGATGGACTTGAGCTGGGGGGAGCTGACATTCCGAGGTGAGGAGAGCAGTCTTAGATAAGCACATACAACTAGGAAATTCTTTTGATGAGTATAGTGAAGAGACCATTCCTGATAATTTTGGGGGCAGGGAGATATAGGGTGTTGGTATGGGTAGGATTCCTGAATGTTCTATCGAATAGGCTCACAAAGAGTTAAACTGGTTAAAGGATTTTGGAGGTTTGGGGAAAGTGACCTTTGGGTAGAGTCTCCTCTCTATCATCATTATGAGTTTTGAGTGCTGGTAATTGATCCTGCTGTATACTAGGAAGTGCTCTAACACTCAGCCCCAATTCTCCTCTACATTGTATCCAAAGTAGTATGTTTTTTCATTCAAATACTTAGTGAGTATACAAAACCTTTGTGACTGATCTTTGAGTTTATGGAAGGGTCCACAGGGTGGCAGTATTGTGGTTTTGTTTCTATAGTCTCGATAGACTCAGAAATTTTATCATAAGTGTACCCAGAAGTCATAGGGCTCCTGAGACCTGATTCATATTGACCAAATTCATAAGAGATGGATGTATAAATAAGAAACTCAGAATGCTGTTTTCAGAGAAAACTATCAGGCAGACCACACATTTATGCTTCCTAATCAGGAATTTTTCTCCTTGAAGCCAAATTACAGTCAGAAGGTTGATGAGCTAGATCCCTAATGAGTCCTGTCACTGGGTTCTGAGAATCTAAGGGATTCAGTAACAGTTTTCTTAAAGTTTGAAAAATCTGATGAACCCTTTTCCTAAGGAGGGAAAAACGTCTACAATTTGACCTCCCCTTCCCCCACCTTTTTGGCACTGAGATGGAACCTAGCATACTTTACAACTAAGCTACATCCCCAATACTACTTCTTTTCTTTTTTGGTATTGGTGATTGAACCACTGGATGCTTAACCCAGCCCTTTTAATTTTTTAAAATTTGAGACAGGGTCTCACTGATGCTTAGGACCTTGCTAAGTTGCTGAGGCTTACTTTGAATTGCAATCCTCCTGCCTCAGTCTTTGAGATTTACAAGTGTGTGCCACTGCATCTGGCTTGCTTATTTATTTATTTATAATTTTGAGACAGGGTCTTGATAAGTTACCCAGGCAGGCATTGAAGTTGGCTTCCTTCCTCAGCCTCCTGAGTCCCTGGAATTAGAGGCCTGTGCCATCTTGCTGGGCATACATTGACTAGTACATTATTTTCACATGTATCCATTTATATCTAAAAATGAAACAAACATTTATGGAAACACTGTAATGTACAGTGGCTGATGTTTCTGCATTGTTTCTTTTTAAAAAGCTCTGGTTGGGGCTCATAAATTGACTTTTATCCCATTTTGAGTTAGTGTTCTATGACACTGTACAATGAAGGATACACCTGCCCTCAAGATCAGTTATTATAGTTTGCAGGTTCCATCTCCCTTTCCCTTAATTGGAGGTAATTAATTAATTAATCAAGTCTCAACTCTCACTTTTCTGTGCATCCTGGGTTGAGTTCTCCTTTTCCTTTGGTATGGTAATGTCCTCAAGAAGGTTTGACGGAGGTGGGCCCTGGAGGGTCCTTTCTCTCCACTTGGGTTTGTTGTTTGTTTTATAGTTCACTCTCTGGGTCCAGATTTCTAGTTGTTTTGAGGTTTCCTGGCTTTTGTTTGTTTGTTTTTGTGGTACCGGGAACGGAACCTATGGTTTGGTGCATACTATTTAGTTGCTCTACTGCTGAGCCCTATTTCTGAATTCTTGAAAAGTGAGAAGAGGACCTTACCTTTGACCTTTTTCACTGAGCTTGTAAGCAAAGTAGATAAGAACCAGGCACAAATAATGCTTTTTTTTCTCTTCTTTTTTTGGTGGAGGGAGATTATGGGACTAAACTAAGGAACTCTATCACTGAGCTACTATATCCCTAGCCCGGTTTTTTAGTTTTTATTTTGAGACAGAGTTTCACTATGTTGCCAAGGCTGGTCTTGGACTTGCAAACCTTCTCCCTTAGCTTCCAGAATCACTGGGATTACAGGTGTGCACCATGGCACTGAGCAAAAATAATTCTCTTAGTTTTCTGGGGTTGGTTCATCTTCTCTTGAGAAAAGAACTTCTGGGTGGACACAGTGGTACATGCAGTGACTTTGGAGGCTGAGGCAAGAGAATCATGAATTCAAGAGCAGCCTGAGTAAATTAGCAAGACTTTGTCTCAAAATAAAATTAAAAGGCTGGGGATGTAACTCTATTGGGTTAGAGCATTTGCCTAGCTTGCATGAGACCCTGGGTTCAATCCCCAGTACTGGAAAGAAAAGAAGGTAGAGAGTTGGCATTGGGCCTGGCCTAAGTATATGGAAGAAACTGCACTTCAAACAATAATTGATTTCCATGCTTAGAAACTCTCCTATCTCCTTGCAGGGTCTCCTCCCTATCTAGGTCCTTATTCCTCTCTGGGCACAGTGCTTTCACCTACTTCTGAGACTCTCCCATTTGACCTCTCCCTCCTTAGTCTCCCTGTAATGTTTATGTCTAGCATCCTGTAGGTGTCTTCTTGTCTTATTTATGACCTAATGTAAAAGCCCCGATAAATCGCTTGATTATGATTTATCTCAGATTGGCACCAAATCATATATTGCCTAATATTCTCAGCAGGCAACAAATGAGATAAGTGTGCTTGTGGATGGTGCCCTCAAACTTTGCAATACAAGGGCTGTGTGTGTGGCTCAGTGGTAGAGCCCCTGCTTAATATGTGCTAGAAATTGGATTGAAGGATTTCAATCCCTAACACCACCAAAAAGCAAAAACAAAAACAAAAAGTCTTGAAGTACATATGAATAATTTGAAAATGCTGCCTAAATTCTGTTTTTAGACCCTGACCTCCAGGATCCTAATTCTGTGTAGCCTGGTAGGGCCAGGGAAGCTGCAAAGTTAACTAGCTCTACTCTTCCACCCACTCCTGGTGATTCTAAATGCAGATCACGTTTTGAAAGAGAACAAGGGCAACTTGACCTTTACAAAGCACTTTACCTGCAATGTCTTTTTGGAGCCTTGCAACCCTGTTTTAGAGAAGATGGTAATTCATTTTACAGATGTGGAGACTGAGGCTCAGAAAAGTCAAAGAACTTGATTAAGATCACATTGGTTACCAGGGGTGACCAGATCAATCGAGGTCAAGGCTCCTAAATTCAATGATCTCCTCATTGTGCCAGGCTCTTAGAATATCATAGCAGCCTGAGAGGGCATCTGGCTTCAGTGTTAGGACTTTCTGAGGAAAATGATATCCCCTAGGATGGGCTGAGCTGATGCTTGACCTAGACTGGAACTGGCCCCTGTTATGCAACTCCTGTCAGCCTTTTTGGTATGGGGCTGAAGAGAAAGACTTCAACACTTGCAGAAGCTGAGGGAAACAGAAGGAGGAAGAAAATGGCTGAGAGGGTGTGGGCCTTGGTTTGATTGAAGGCTGTTACTTTCATCTTGAGCAAGACAGGGATGTACTTGGGGGAAGATGCTGAGAAATTGGATTGGAGGGCCAGAGAGAAGTGACAGAGTACTAGTTTTTCTGTTCCATCCTGCCCCTCTTTGTGGTGAGTTATTTTCTACTTCCTGAGCCAGTGGTGGAGAGAGAAGGGAATAGGCCTGCCTCCCATCTTCTCTCCTTACTCTGCCCAGCCCCCAGCAGCCCCTGGCCAGGCTTTCCAGAAGGTGAAGGGCTGCTGGGATTTCAGCTTCTGGTTGAAGCTGAGGGGGATGGGATTTAGCCATTTATTCTAGCCTGACCCAGGAACAAAGGCCTCTTGCAATGGAGAGTCTAGGCCTTAATGCCCCCCATTAGCCAGAGTAAGGGGGAGGCATCAATACATTAACAACTAAAAACAATCTGCACTGGAATTCTTTTGCTGAGCCCCATTACCTCCCCCTTCTAGGTCTTGGGCTGATTCAGGGCCTGGGGATGATGTTGATGGACTATCCTGGCTGCTCGGGCTCCTATTGTGTTACTAATGCTCGATAACAAAGGCTACTTGCCTCTAGCAACAGTCGCTGGGCGGGTCTTATCTCCTGGGCTCCAGTCCCTGCCCCCACTGCCAGAATCTGAGGCCCCGACTGGGTCTGGTGGAGCTCTTAGAAGACCCAAGAGGCTTCCAACAGGCAACTGCCCTCCCTTCTGATGGGAGAGTTTAGGAGGGAGACATGGCAGTGGCTGGAAAAACCCATGGTGGTCGTTGCCAGACATTTTCTTGACCATCACTTGTATAACAAGCCCCAATAGTGCCCCCAGTCTTGTGCTTTTCTGGCATTTTTAGCAAATCCTTCATTAAAAACTCCACCTGGTTCCCTGCTGAAGTGACCACTGTGTCCCATTATTGGTGTCACCGATGTCATGAATATTCACCCTTTTAAATGTTCCCCTCTATAGTAGAAAAATTGTGCTATTTGCTTGTCTGTGAAATTCATGAAACGGTAGGTCTTAACTCAAGGTGTACAGTTATATGTTATTATTGCCTGAGAAGTTGAGGAAAAAACAAAACAAAACAGGTTGTACTCCCAGATATTTGGATTTGATTGGCCTGAGTAGAACTCAGGCATTTTGCTCTTCTTACATATTGCCATGTGCAGCCAAGGGTGACACTTTATTTATTTATTTATTTATTTTTTGTACTAGGGATTGAACTCAGGGGCACACAGTCACTGAGCCACATCCCCAGCCCTATTTTGTATTTTAGTTAGAGACAGGGTCTTACTGAGATGCTTATTGCCTCACTGTTGCTGAGGCTGGCTTTGAACTCATGACTCTCCTGCCTCAGCCTCTAGTGACAAGACTGTCACTAGAATAACAGTGATAGTTCCATAAGTTTTCAATTCTCCAATTAAACTATAGCTAAAATTGAGACTGATGGTAGAGTGCTTACCTAGCATGCCTGAGTTCCTGTTTCATCACAACCAGCATAAAAAACAAAACAAACAAAAAAAACCCCTGCTATATCTAAATAATATGACTTGAATATGGCACACTGAGTTGGGTGCAGTGACACACCTCTAATCCCAGAGATTCAGCCTCAGCAATTTAATGAGAGTAGCTTAGTGGTAGAACACCCCTGGGTTCAATACACAATTTCCAAAACAACAACAAAAACTCCAGCACACTGAACTTACTTAAGATTATTTGCAAAAAATTGGGGGTGAGGGGATCCTGGCGATATAACCCAGGGCTTTGCACATGCTATGTATGTGGTCTACCATGGAGCTACACCCCCATCCCCCCATAGAAGCTTTCTGTATCACTTAGTCTTAGATAAAAGACTGCACTACCTATTTGTACTTAGAAACAGTAAAATTCTTAGATATTAACTCATCTTCCTACCATAACTACAGGTTTATTATGCTTTTCTAGATCTAGTGATAAAGATTTGTAATCATGATACCATTATTATCAATAGTTATCATTTCTCCCAACTATCTGGGAGGCTAAGTTAGGAGGATAAGCAAGTTCAAGGCCAGCCTCAGCAAATTAGCAAGACCCTGCCTCAAAATTAAAAATAATAAAGGTGTGGGAATGTACTTCATTGGCAGAGCTACCCTGAGTTCAATCCTCACTATCACCAGAAAATAAGTTATCATTTCTGAGTGCTTTACAAATATTAACTTCTAAACAATTTTTAAAAATATTTTTCAGATGCTGATAGACCTTTATTTTATTCATTTATATAACAGTGGTGCTGAGAATAAAACCTGGTGCCTCACACATGCTAGGCAAGCACTCTACCACTGAGCCACAACCCCAGCCGAACTTCTAAACATTTGATCTTACAATAACCCTCTGAGGCATGACTGACTGGAGACAGTGTGTCTCCCCTGGGAGCCTGAATCCAGAAGCCCACCGGAAGCCTCCAACCAGCTGAGCCCTTCCCCAAATGCCTGCCTTCATTAGCAGAATCAATGCACACTGGCATGTGGTCCTGAGAAGTGGTAGGTCTCCCCAACCCAGAGGACCTTCTTCTCCTTGCAGTGGGGTATTGTTGAGCATTCAGATTGGGTCCAAGATGTGCCTGGCAAACCTGCAATTTCTGTGCCAGAGGTCAGAGCTGCAGAGGCACAGGGCCCTGACAACCCTGGAAGAGATTTACTGGGGCACCAAGGAACTAGAAAGTGCTCTGAAAGTTGTTTCAGCATCTGCAACCCAGGGAGCCAGACCCTGCCTTCTTGGTACTCTGTGCTATGGGGACAAGCAGTGTGCACGGAATCTGGGGAGGTAGGTGTCCCAGCTTCTTCAGTGATAAGCACAAGATTGTCAGGACCGATGATTTGGAATCACCACCATTTCAAGTCCCTGTCGCCCTGGTTGCCTCATTTGCATATCTCTGCATACTTGATTAATAATTGTCAGTTTTTTCTTTCTTATCCAAGGGCTCTTTACCACTGAGCTACATCTCCAGCCTTTTCATTTTTTATTTTGAGACAGGGTCTTGCTAAATTGCTTAGGTTCTCACTAAACTTCTGGGGCTGTCCTAGAACTTGGAATCCTTCTGCCTCAGCTTCCTGAATCAATGGAATTATATGCATGTGCCACTGAACCAGTGGGGTGTGACCTTGAAAAGAATCATGGTGCACTAGTTGCTTTCTGTCTGTTTTCTTCCTGGTTGCCAGGAGGTGAGTAGCTTCCTCTGCCATAAGCTCTTGCCATGAAATTTGGGAAGGTAGGAATGCCAGCTTTGACACAAGCACTGTGTAATAAGTGACTCACCATGGTCCCAGAAGCAAAAGGGCCAGGAGACTGAAACCTCCAAAATAAACCTTCTTTTTTTTTTTTTTTTTTTTTTTTTTTTTTTTGCTACTGAGGATTTAAACCAGGGGTACTTTACCACTGAGTTGCATTCCCAGATCTTTTATATATATTTTGTTTAGAGGCAAGTTCTCACTAAGTTGCTGAGGGCCTTGCTCAATTGCTGAGGCTGACCCTGAACTTGTAATCCTCCTTCCTTAAGCCCCAAGTAGCTGGGATTGCCAGCATGCACCACTGTGCCTGGCAACCTTTCATTTTTGTAAGTTTATTATCTCAGGTATTTGTTATGGCAATGCCAAACTAGTAGACTGGGGGCTTGGTACTTTTAAATTTCCTGGGGACAGTATTCTTCTTAAATTAATGTTTATTTATGAAGCAATAACTTGGGTACTATAGGAGAGAAGGTGGGTTCATTAAAACTACATGAACTTTACCCTCAGGGATTTCTTTCTTTTTTGGGGGTGGTGCTGGAGTGAATGCAGGGCCTTACATCATACAAGGTAAGCACTCTACCAACTGAGCTATAGTCTTAGCCACCCTCAGGAGTTTCTAACCCAGTTGGGATACGTGGGCAGGTGGCTCAGATAATGTCAGAGCAGTGAAGATGTAGGACAAACTTCTATTCTTCCCTGCTACAAATCAGCTGGGTGATGTTAAGACAATTTCAAGTTACAATTTTGAGTTGGGTTAGTACAATGGTTCTCAAACTTTCTGGCTCCATAATGTCATTCTTAAAATATTTTAAGGATCCTAGAAAACTTCTGTTTGTGTGGATTATATCTGTTGTTATATCCTATATTAGATATGAAAATTGAGAAAATCTTCAAAAATGCAAGACTACACAAGTGCAGGAGCCATAACTTCTTAGAATGGTATCATCACACATGATACAACTTCAGGAAACTTCTGTACATTTATGAGAGAGTGACAGTGAAAAAGACGGATGACATCTTAAGATTACTATGAAAAGAGGGTTTCCTTTGTTTTGTTTGGCAGGCTTGCTACTTAATTGTCTTCAGCTCAAAATAGTGGCAAAGTGGCACATTTTAGTGTGGCCTATTTTGATTTCCTTCAGTAAATAATAATAATAATCAGCAATACCAGATACTGAGTTAATAGACTCTAAGTTGCAGGGAGTGGCCTTTTGTGGCAAGGGATAATATGCCAGGCTTCACAGGGTAGCAGCAGAGGGAACCGAAAGCAAAGACCAATAGGGCCAAACTGCCCACTCACCACAACTCCCCCAACCCATGCCACAGAGAAGGATCCTGAGATCAAGAGCAAAAAGGTTACTCTTGGGTCATGGGGAGATGAGGGGATTTGGAGCTACTGCCCAAAGACAAAGGCAGCACCTGGTGAGGTGCAGCTGGTGCATTCAGGGCATACAGGGGCATAGCCATAAGGGGAAAAGGAATCCCCTGGACTAGAGAGAGAGGTATGAAGTCCAAACTGGGAGGAAAGGAGGAGAGGTGGTTTCCCTGGAGCATCCAGCTCCCTGATGCGAGCAAAACAACAGCTGTCTCCAGTGAGGAGAAAGGATTTTTCTTTTTATAATCATAATTCTTGGTTCTCCTGCTTCCTACAGCCTCTGGGCTCTGAGTAAAGCAAACTTTTGACTTTAGCTGCTTCTTCCTCAATGATCCTGCATATTTATATATAGCACTTATTCTTCACCCTTTGTTTTATAAAAGTGGGTAGAGGGCTGGAGATGTGGATTGAGATAAGACGAGGGCTGAGCACTTGTACTTATCTAGCATGCATGAGGACCTGGGTTCAATCCCTAGCACTGAAAAAAAAAAAAAAAAAAAAAAAGTGGACAGAATTTATCTCTTCCACTAAATTGCAAAGTCTTAAGTATAGCCACCTTGACTTACCAGCATCTGTTCATGTCTTCCAATGCCTATATCAGTTCCCTGTGCACAGTAGGTGCTTAATGAATGTCCATGAAAAGAAACGGAGCCCTTACATATTATTTCACATTCTCTGCAAAAACTCCTACCTCTTATCCTGACCCTCACCTGCCCATGCACATCTCCCTTTGGCACAGGGTTGAGATCTAGCCCAGTGACAGGACAGGGAGTGGTAGGAGCTGCAGGGAATGAACACTCCTACCACCCAGGCCCTTACATAGTAGTCGGCCATCCAGGAGACTTCCGACTGACATTCAATAACAACCTTTCAGGTGGACACATTAGGGACTCTTTGTTTTTGCAGTGCTGTGGGTGAAACCGCTGACTTCATGCAAGTCAAGTGCTCTACCATTAAGCTTCAACCCTGGCCTGGGAAATTTTCCTATAACCTTCACCATTATGCAACTCTCTTCTCTTCAGTATTTTTTTAATTTTCTTACCCACACCTATCCTTGGTATTTCTTGCTGTGCTCTAACCATATCACAGTTGGTATCCCCAGTGGCCTTACTTGGCCTGATGAGGAGGTGACATGAGTCTTAGGACCACAATTTCTGGCCTGTGTCCTCTCTTCAGCAGACCTTCATTCATCACACAAATCCTTGTTGAGCACCTACCATCTGCCAAGCATTGTTCTAAGTGTGGGCACAAGCATTGTTCTAAGTTTGGGCATAAGCATACCCCTCAATCTCATTACATTCCAGGGTATTATCCCACTGGAGCTAGAACTTTTTATATGGCAGCAAAGAACAAGTCAGAGGCCCTAGGAGACACTGGTAAAGTCAGGCATGGTGGCACAGCCTGTATTCTCAGCAGCTCAGGAGGCTGAGGCAGGAGGACTGCAAGTTCAAGGCCAACCTCAGCAATTTAGTGAGGTCTTGTCTCAAAATAAAAAGTAAAAAGGGCTGGGATGTCACTCAGTAGTAAAGTGACCCTGAAGTTAATTCCCAGTATCAACAAAACAAAACAAAATTGGACAGGAAAGGTATTTTAGTCAGTTGTTTTAGAAAAAGTTTATTTGGGGGCTCATGGTTTCAGAGGTCTCATTTCATAGTCAGCTGGCTCCATTCCTAAGGTCTTGAGGTGAAGCTGAATATGATGGCAGAAGAATGCAGTAAAGGGAAAGGGCTCAAGACATGAAGATAAGGAAGGAGAGAGACTCCACTCTCCACATACAAAATATATATACCCCAAAGCCACGTCCCCAGTGCCTACTTCCTTCAGCCATACCCTCCCTGCCTTCAGTTACCACTCAGTTAATCCCTATCAGGGAGTTACTTTACAAATTGGGTTAAGGCTCTCATAACCCAATCATTTCTCCTTGCATTGTCTCACACATGAACTTTTGGGAGACACCATATATACCTAAACCATAATAAAAGGGCACAGCACAACCCAGTTTTAGAGATGACAGGTGTTTGGAAATGAAGACTTGCTCTGCACCTCTCTGATATCTACTTAGGATCATGCTTTGTTCCCAGGTGTATGAACTGGATGGGGAGATCCACGACAAGTTGTGGGTAGTGAGGGCTTACCAAGAAGTGACTGACAAGTTTAAAAGAACCCATCCTGAATTCATGGGACTCAGACTCATTTTTTCAGATTACAGGTGAGAGAATATGGTTGAAGCTGCCAGAGTTGAGAGAATGGGATGCAGGCACTGGGCTGGGAGGGGAGAAGAGAAGAGGAGAAGGAGCAAGGAGGGAGTCTTGGTGGCTGGGGGTCATCCACCTAGTGGTTGATCCTGCAGGGCTGTTGGTTTGGTGTGTGCATTTGTACTTGAATGCAAAAGTTGAGATCTAGCCTTGAAAGTAAACTGAAATGAAAAACTGTGGAAGTTTTCTAGATATTTCTAGACCATGAGTCCATACTTGCCAGGGTGATGATGGGCATAATATTTTTTCCCAAATAGTGGTATGATTGGTCCACATTTTTGCTTCCATTTGTTTGTTTTGGTACCAGGGGTTAAACCCAGGTGTGCTAAACCACTGAGCCACATCCCCAGCTCTTTTTTATATTTTATTAAGAGACAGGGTCTTGCTGATTTGCTTAGGGCCTTCCTAAGTTGCTGAGGCTAGCTTTGAACTCTCTATCCTCCTGCCTCAGCCTTCAGAGCCGCTGGGATTATTACAGGTGTGTGCCACCATACTCATCCTTTTTTTTCCCCATTTACTGCTGGGGTTCTGCCTAAAGTCATCTGTGTGCTGTGTGTGGCCATGTGGGAGGCCTTGAGTGACACCGACTCAGGTCTGTGTGCGGAGACCCCACAACAACCATGTGTGCATGGTCTAGGGAATAGTGAAGAAAGACCCACTGCTTCCCCTGTCAAATGCAGAATGCTTTATAGCTTAATTTTCCCAAATGAAGAGCTCTGCTCTTAAATGGAAGAGCAGCTAATCTCATGCTGTGACCTGTCCCTGGCCAAGAACCATGGGGATAGCAGGCAAATAGATGTGACTCTGAGTCAAGATAGGGGAAGGGGCACCAGTGGGATTGGGCAGTTCTCCATCTTTTCCACCCATGCATGAGGCTGGGCTATGGAGAGTCATCAGACTTACCAGAAACCAACTCCCATCCCTGTCCCCAAGTTCCCTTTTCTCCTGTTAGAACCTGCAGGAGCTGAGCCCCATGCCTGTTTGCTAGTCCTTTCCCCAACCTCAAGAAGAAACTCACAGGATGGGCCAAAGTGGTTGCTCCTTGACATCAGTGGTCCTCTCCCAGGGCCAGTGGCAGGAAGGTGTGAGGGCTGAGCTGAGAGGGTCAGGGTCCCCTGTGTTCCCTTAGGCTCTGCAGGAGATGCCATGGGTGGGAATCAGGCAGGATGTCTTATCACCCTTAGGACTGAGGATTGGAACAAGTGACCCAGTGGCTGGGCAGAGACCTTCTTGCCATTGTGATTATTCTACTCTTTTGTCACTTGGTGATTTTGTTGTGTGTCTGCTTGCCTCACTTCTCCCCCAGACTTGAAGGGAGAAGGTGCAGAGGGAAGTAAGACAGCTTGGGTATATGCTTTCTGGAGTGCCCAGTGTTTTGCTGACTTGATCATCAAATGGTCATATGGTTCCCAGGTCCAGTACACCCACCAGGAACTCAGTGAACTGTGGCATTTTTCAGGTGTCCAGTGGACAGGGGACCAGCCTCCATACTTTATGATCCACCCTGCAGGGATGTGGGGCACATTGGGAACAAGCCCACCTTTGCTTTATGCAAATAGACAAATAAAACTTTTCCCATGGGTCCCCTTGTCCCACCTACTTCTCATAGGCTCTCGGTCTCCCTGGAGCCAAGGTTTCCTGGACAGGAATGATTTGGTTGGGCTGGGGTCATGTGTGTGGTTGTGCCAAGGGCTGCTAAATACTGTGGCCTAAGCAAGCCCTAGGCACTGAGGGAGACCATCGGGGTTTGTGATTCTGCTAATGCTGCCATCTCCCAGCTTCTCTCTGTCTCTCTCTCAGGACCAAAAGCGTGGCTGGCATTGCACATTCCATCCGAACTGCCATCAAACTTCGAGAAATATTCTCTGACATCATAGCAGGATTTGACCTGGTAACCTATTCTGTGAACAGAAAGGAGGCACAGGGGTTGCCTATGGCAGGCCAACCAGGCAATTCTTTGTGAAGGGGACACCTTATGCAGAGCAGTGCCCACCAGCACCCTTGGGCTGTGGCTGCTGACGAAGCAGAGCTGGCAGAGTTCAGCACTGATTCTCTCTTAGAGGCTGTGAGTGATGGCAGCCAGAGGAGAAAGGAGAGCAGAAGAGTCACATGGCTAAAATGGAAAGTTCTAGAAGAAGAAAGAAATTCAAGGAGTTTGGACAATAATTATGGACTTGTTGTCCATTCCCCTACCCTTTTATTTAGACCAGTGGTTCACCTGTGTTGGACTTTTACAACAGTCACTCCTCCCACTGTAGCACACAGAAGGGAGCAATCTGAGATGGATCTAGCCCTGGGCAAATTCTCCAGGATGTGAAATTTGTCCCCTCCATTTCCACTGTCCCATTTGCTTGCTTCCTCATTTCTTTCCCCACAAGTGCTGGGGATCAGATCCAGGGATACTCTACCATTGAGCTATTTCTCCAACAATTTAAAAAAAAAATTTTTTTTTTCCCCTAAAGTTTTGAGGCAGGGTCTCAGCTAAGTTGCTGAGGCTGACCTTGAACTTTCAATCCTCCTACCTCAGCCTTCCAAGTAGCTGGGGTTACAGGTGTGTACCACCATGTCTAGCCTAGTCTTTTATCTATTTATTTATTTATTTTGGTAATAGGGATTGAACCCAGATTGCTCTACCTTTCAGCTATACTCCAGCCCTTTTTACTTTTTTTTTTTTTTTTTTTTTACCCCCCACAGGGGGGTCCAGGGGATTGAACTCAGGGCCTCACACATGCTAGACATGTGCTTTACCACTAAGCCACATCCCCAGCCTCTGCTTTTTACTTTTTACTTTGAGACAGGATCTCACCAAGTTGCTTAGGACCTTACTAAATTGTTGAGACTGGCCTTGAACTTGTGATCCTCCCGCCTCAGCCTCTGGAGTTGCTGGGATTACACCATCAGTCTGGCCCTACCAGTCATTCTTAAAATTTTGCATGACAAAGGTCTCAAGCAGTAGTGGGTGGGGTACAAGGAAGGTTGTTCCTAGGCTGCAATATGTACTGACAGTAAAGTCAGGTCTGTGTCAAGTGACTCCTCCATGTCCCCTCCTGTCTGTCCTGTAGGTGGGGCGTGAAGACACCGGCTTCAGTTTGTACTACTACAAAGAGGCTCTGATGATTCCAGTCATGTATGGTGTTAAACTACCTTACTTCTTCCATGCTGGGGAGACAGGTGAGTTGTACAGAAAATAAGTAGGAGGTGGTCAATAGGAGAGGTCCTCATCAGCTCTCAGTGTCCTGTGGGACGCAGGAGCATCCTCTCTACATCTCATGGCATAGTCCACAGGCATTGTCAGACCCCTACCCATTTTCATAATCCTGACAGCAGTCTTGCAGAGAAGAAGTGAAGGAGAAACAATGACAATAATATTATCAGGCACTTCATGTATAATATTTCTATTTCTCACCCAATTCCTCCTGGAAAGCATTTCTATTTTCATTTTATAGACAAATAGCGCAAGCTCCAAATATAGTATTACTGGTTCATAGTTAAAGTGCTGGTAAGTGCTAGGCATGGTGGCACATGCCTATAATCCCAGTGGCTTGGGAAGCTGAGGCAGGACGATCACGAATTCAAAGCCAGCCTCAGCAATTTATTGAGGCCCTAAGCAACTTAGCGAGACCCTATCTCTAAATAAAATATAAAAAAGGGCTGGTTGACTAGTGGGATTATACATCATGTTTAACCAGAAGAGTGAGAAATTATATTCCATTATATATGATGTATCAAAGTGCTTTCTACTGTCATGTATAACTAATTAAAACAAATTAAAATTCTTTCAAAAAAAAGGACTAGGGATATGGCTTAGAGGTTTATCTCCCCTGGGTTCAATCCTCAGAACAAAAAAAATAAATAAATAAAATTTTAAAAAAAAGAGCTATAAGTAGTGGAACCTGAATTTGAACCCCTTCTGGTGATTCGGTGATTTCCATCTTATAACTGAGTTATGATTGAGAACTTAACTGACCTATTCAAAGTCACACTAGAAACTGACAGGACAGGAACTAGAACCTGGGCTGCTCTGTCCTCTTAGGGTGTTGTCCACACTCATGAATGCCAAAAAGGAAAATCACCCTAAAAAGCACTAGCTGCTATTCTTTCTGAAATATCTTTAGCCTGGCCATATCTTTGTTCTCCATGGGCTCTCTGAAATATCTCTCAGCCCCACCCATATTTTAGTTCTTAAAATGTGTAAACCCTAAGCACAGATCATGGCTGCAATTTCAGATCAAAAGGTAGATTTAGGGGAGGCTGTCTCTATGGTGCCTAGACCAGCAGAGAAGATCTCTGTAGCATCTCTTTGCCCTTGCCCTGCCCCCTCTCCCATCAGACAGAGCATAGGCACCTGTCATCCACAGGAGACCAAGGAGATAAGGAGCAGGCAGCAGCTCAACCTCACAACCAAACTTAAACCTTGCTTTATAACACCATCCGGCAGAGAAAGTGTCCCTGTGCATTCATCTCTTCTTCCTGACATTTGAGTCAATTTAGATCCAATTTAGATCAAAGTCTGCTCTGAGAGATTTCAAGAATTGTTCATGAGGATGGGGTAGGGGTGTGGGGTTGTTAACCTTGAAGAGCTTATGGCCTAGTTGGAAAAATTATACTTACTTATGTGAAAAAAAATTTGGCAGTACAAAAAAGAGTGTAATGCAGATCTAACCAAGTATATATGGTCCTTGGAGACAATTTTGTCATGACTTGGGTATTTAATTCCCCAAAATAATGTCCGTATTTTAAAGAAGAAAGTAAATATTTAAAAACCAGTAAAAATCCATCTAACACACACAATATAACTAGCATTGGGAATCCTCTCCCCTCTTTTTTAGGGGGGAGCTGGGGATCAAACCCAAGGGACTTGTGCATGCTAGGCCAGTGCCATTTCATTGAATTTCACTCCCAGCCCAGCTGGGAATATTTTAAATAAAATTTTTCTGCTTTATATGTGGATTAGTTAGGGTGCCTTTAGGTGCAAGAATGGAATATACACATCCAGTGGATTTTATAGTAGGGCCCATTTATTTATTATCATAAAATAAGCAATCTCTGTTGTGCTCATTGAATTAGTGATTTTTGCCCTGCTTGGGTGTCAGATGGTGAAGTCATAGTCAGGTGTGACCACATCCAGTGAAGCAAAATATGAAACATCTTCCTTCAGTTTATCTATTTTTTTTTTTTTTGAACTGGAAGTTGAACCCAGGGCTTCATGAATGCAAGGCAGATGCTTTGCCACTGAGCTACATCCCAGTCCTCTCTCTCTATTTTTTAATACATTTATTTTGTTTCTTTATTTTTATGGGGTGTGAGGATTGAACCTGGTGCTTCACATGTGCAAGGCAAGCGCTCCACCACTGAGCTGCAACTCCAGGCCCAGTCCTCTTTTTATTTGGGAGGAATTTCAGAAACTCCCCAACAGAAAACCTACCACAGCTGGGTGCACTGGCACATGCCTGTAATCTCAATGGCTCAGGAGGCTGAGGCAGAAGGAACACAAGTTCAAAGCCAGCAATTAAGCGAGGCCCTAAGCAACTTATGGAGACCCTGTCTCAAAATCAAAAATAAAAAATCAGGTTAGGGATGTGGCTCAATGGTCAAGCGCCTCTGGGTTCAATCCCTGATGCCAAACAAACAAACACCCTCCCAGGCCAGCTTTAGGACTATCCTAGCTGCCAGGAAGGATGGGAGTCTGGAGATGTCATTTCACCCTACAAAGAGGGCCCTGGCAGCAAGAAGAGTGCAGTAGGCATGGTTGGGGAGGAGGCAGCAAGAGCATCTGCCCTGGCTTTGTTAGTGGTGGCCACTGGAATCTAGCAATTGATGATGTCTCAAGAACACTGTAAAATCTATAAAGGATCCAGGCACAGTGGCATGCCCTTGTAATCCAAGAGACTTGAAAGGCTGTAACAGGAAGATTGCAAGTTCCAGGTCCGCCTTAGCAATTTAGCAAGGCCCTCAACACTTAAGCAGATCTTGACTCAAAAAAAGAAATAAAAAGAGCTGGGAACATAGCTCAGTGGTAAAGCACTATATATATATATATATATATATATATATATATATATATATGTATGTATGTATGAACACACAGAGAGAACATCTCAAAATAAATAAATAAGTTAAAAAAAATTAAAAAGGGTTGGGGATGTAGCTCAATCGTAGAGTATGCTTAGGTTAAATCTCCAGTACAACACACACACACACATACACACACACACAAAATCTACAGAAGAAAGTAAATGTGTAAGGAAAATCCCACAAAACCACGCCGGACACAGGAAATCACATAAGGGAGTTTATTAAGCAAACAGAGTGTCTCCCTGAAGGGTAAGAGAGAAAATGAGAGGAAAGAGAAAGGAAAGAGAAAGGGCGCGTGCTAGAGAGAGTGGAAAGCAAGGAGGAGGAAAAGCAAGTGTGTAGGAGAGAGAAACAAGAGAGGAAAGATGGCGGTTGAATTCCCCCGGCTAACGGGACCAATATCGGAGAAGGATACTTGCAAGCTGACTGATGAACCAATAGCTAGCTAGGATGTTCACAGATTGACAAGTGGTTGGGAGGTGGGGAAAAAGACTGCAACAGAATGGGCGGGGGAGCAGCTTTATATATTACAAAATGCATATGGGTAATTATACTGACATTATAAATAAAAGAGTGTTTAGTATATTGCTGTAAAGATCTTAAAGATCATTGTTGTAAGGATTCACAGAACTAACAAAAAATGGGGAAGAAAGAATATGGACTGAGGGGCAAGACTATCAAAGTCTGAAACTCACTTTTACTACATATTAGTTGAACATCCTCTTGTGAATTTATAAAACCTATATAAGGGGCTAGGGAGCTGGGTGCAGTGGCACCTGCCTGTAATCCCAGCAGCTCAGGAGGCTGAGACAGGAGGATAGAGAGCTCAAAGCCAGTCTCAGCAATGGTGAGGCGCTAAGCAACTCAGTGAAACATGTCTCTAAATAAAATACAAAATAGGGCTGGGATGTGGTTCAGTAGTTGAGTGCCCCTGAGTTCAATCCCCTGGACCCCCCCAAAAGGGTAGGGGGCTAGGGGGTGTAGTTCAGGGGTAGAGCACTTGACTAATGTGCATGAGGCCCTGGGTTCAATCCCCAGCACCACACAAAAACATCCAAACAATAAGAACAACAAAAATCTACACAAGTTTCAACTTTCTCATCTGATTAGTAAATAAAATAATACAGTAAGAGAGAGAACAGGCATACCATACCTCTCTTTAGCATAGTTACAAGAAAAATATGTGGTGTGCATATTCATTTCTCTGCCTATTGTTGCCTGGGAGAGTTAGAGTCTTTTCCGATAGATAATCTATGGATCAGATCCACATATCCCTGTTCAAAACTATCCTTTTATCCTCAGACTGGTATGGTACTTCCATAGACAGAAACCTGGTGGATGCTGTAATTCTGAATGCTACCAGAATTGGCCATGGATTTGCTTTGACCAAACACCCAGTAGTCAAGGCTTACACTCGGAACAAGGACATTCCCCTAGAAGTGTGTCCCATCTCCAACCAGGTATGCACAATCCTTGGGACTAATCTTATGATCTTTTTGCCCCACCTCAACCTCTCTTTTTACTCAACTTTTTCTCTATACTTTCTCTCTCCTTAACTCATTCTTCCACTCTCCCATGATCATTAATAAAGTTATTTAGGAATGGTCTTTTGCCTAGACCACTCATAATAAGGAAGCAGCAGTGAGGGTCCTAATTTTGGGGTGGCGGAAGGAATTGGGGGCAAAGCTGTGCCCAAAATGAAAGGGAACATCAGGCAAGACCAGTGAAGTGAAAGGGGCTGTGGGATATTGCTGCTTCCAGCTGTTCCTTGGGGCTCTTTGTGCACCTGCCTGTCTTGCTGTATTCAGGAGACTTCTCTGAGCAAGATCCAAGAGCGAGTCAGATATTGGTGCTGCTGATAAAACTCAGAGAACATTAGGAAGAACATGGGGACTAGTTCTATTATCAACATTCAGAACGAGAATGGGGATAATAAAGGAGCTGACTGAGCTCACAACCTCACCTCCCTTGTAAAGTCTTTTTACAAATTTGTGGATCAACGTTTGCCTTTCTCCCTTGCCTCCTATTGGACAGGTCATGAAACTCGTGTCTGATATGAGAAACCACCCTGCAGCTGCTCTGATGGCCTGTGGGCATCCCATGGTGATCAGCTCTGATGACCCAGCTGTCTTTGGTGCTAAAGGCTTGTCCTATGATTTCTATGAGGCCTTCATGGGCATTGGGGGGAAGAGGGCTGACCTGAGGACACTCAAACAGCTGGTCACAAACTCTATCAAGTGAGTGTCCTGTGTACTTCCCCGAACCTGCCCCTCTCCACAACTTTTTTTCTTTTTCCTGTTTCTCAAAGTACAGGGTAGGGAACCCAGGACCTTGCCTATGCTAGGTGAACACTCTACTACTGAGCTGCACCCCATCCCCCACTCCCCAATTCATGTTTTGTTTTTGCTTTCAGACTGGGGAGATGTGTCCTCTGCAAGAATCTAAGGTCACCTCATACTCCCTGTCCTGTTCCCATTTCCTTCCTTGGGGCTCACCTGAGCTCTTCTTCTTGCAGGTACAGCTCCCTGTCAAAGACAGAGAAGGACCTTTTCATGAAAGTCTGGAAGCTCAGATGGAATCAATTCATAGATTATCTGGCTAGGAAGCCAAGGTGAAGAGAAGACAGCCATTTATTATCTCTGCATCCTGCCACTGGCTGTCTTCACCTTTTTTCAATTATTCTTGAATTCACTCCAGGATAGATAGCCTCCACCTCCATTTCTATAGCAAAACTGATCTTGTGAAGGTCATTGCTGGTCTGATATCACTTGACCTGTTAGAAACACTTCACCACATGACCAGACTCATCTTCTTTGAATATTCTTGTCTCTCAACCACAGTAACATCAGCTCTCTTGTTTTTCTCCTCTCTTGCTGGCCATTGCTCCAGGTTTGCTTTTCCAAAATCTCTTTATATGGTTGGATTTCAGGGCTCCATCCAGGTCTACTCTTCTAATCTTAATCATGTTTCTTTCATTCCTTCCTTTCTTTTTTTCCCCTCTCCTCCTTCTGAACTCGTTTCTAGGTAGTCTCATCTATTACTTTGATTTTTAAATACCATTTATTTGCTGATGACTCAAAAATTTATTTATTCACTTGGAAAGTTCACAAGAATCTCAGAAACCTACTATGTGCCATACTCAACTTTCTGGACTCTGAATTTTTTTCCACCTTGATAAATGGTATTTCCACCTATTCCATCCAGTTGCTCAAAGCAGAAATTGTCAGGGAAATTCTCGACTGATCCTGCCCACTTCCCCACTTCTTACATCCAAATGTATCTCTAATCCATCTGTGTCTTTTCTCCTTTAGCTGAATCTCAGCCACTGGTAACCTCTTGCCTGAGTTTTGACAATAGCCTCCCAATTGAACCCTCTTTTGTTGTCAGCAGCCTAACCCAGGGAACCCTGCCTGGATCCTGGCTGGCTGGATTCTGCCACCTGCCCACACAATAGGCAAAGGTTGGAAAAAAGTAAAGTAAACTTCATGTAATTTGAACAAATTGGGAAGAAGCAGCTAGGTTGCTTGGTGCTATTCGGTAACACTGTTCTTCTCTTTGTCCTTTATGATTCATTTTTCACAGTTTAATTTTTTCACTGTTAAAAAATTAAAATAAATCAGGATACTTTGTTGTTTACAATCCAGTGCATTTAGAATAAAACCCAAATGTCTCAGCATCCTGTCTAATCTGGATCCCTTCCAGCATCATCCTACCCAGAAACCCCTAGTGCACCAGAATCAGGCCACACTGGTCCTTTGTTCCCCAAGTGTCAAGCTGTACCCCCTGCCAGGGCTTTTTCTTATTCTCTCTGCTTGGAACATGCTCTTTCCATTCTTGTCTAATTCACTCCTGTTTACCCTTCAAGTTTCAGGCTCATGCCACTGTCTCAGGAGGTTTTTTCCTATTATTCTGTCTTAGGTACTTTGCTCTTTTCCATCACAATTCTTACCACCATCTGTAATTGCATATTTATTTGTTTAGAGTCTCACCCCACCAGGCTGTAAGCTCCTTGTGGGCAGGCACTGATCACTGTTTCTTACAAGCTGTGCACACTCGCAGCAAGCTTATTTGTTCCCAAACCTAGTTATTATGTTAGTACTTAATAAAGGATGTGTTGAATGCACAGGGTCATCTGTATCTGTGTGTTGTGGTGTGTTTTTTTTGTGGTGCTGGGGATTGAACCCAGGGCCTCACACATGATAGGCAAGCACTTTACCACTGAACCACACCCCTGAGCCCTTTGGTATTTGTTGAGTTGGTTGCTGAGACAGGAAGGAATAGTCTCTCCTGCAAAAGGCCTCCTGTGATCAGAGTCTGGCTCCTAGCCTAGTATGTGCAGAAAGAAGGCAAGAAGCCAGTTACGTTCTCAGTCAACTATAGGATATGAAGGAGAATAAGAATTCCTTATCCTGGGTGCAGAGGTGCATGCCTGTAATCCCAGTGACTCAGAGGCCGAGGCAGGAGGATCTCAAGTTTCAGGCCAGCCGGGGCAATATAGTGAGGCCCTAGGCAGTTTAGCAAGACCCTGTCTTAAAATAAAAAATAAACAGGGCTGGGGATGTAGCTCAGTGATAAATTGCCCTTGGGTTCAATGGGGATGGGGTGTTGGGGGGAAGAATTCCTTTAAATTCCCTAGAGCTGGGAGGCTGAGGCAGGAGTATTTCAAGTTCGAGGCCAGCCTCAGAAACTTAGTGAGGTTCTAAGCAACTTGGCAAGAACTTGTCTCAAAATAAAAAATAAAAAGGACTAGGAATGTGGTTCAGTGGTTAAATACCCCTGGGTTCAATCCCTAGTATCAAAAAAAAAAAAAAAAGGTCCCAAGTAGATTCAAATCTCTTCCCATCTATCATCCATCCCCTGTATCTGAGCTGTCCTGCAGCATCCAGCCCTCTCTCCACTTGTAGTTTATTGCTGTTTGGCTCTAGGTATTGGGAAAAAAGGCTTGCTGTCCATGGGTCCTAACCATAGGCTACGCCCAGGTGAAACTTGACCTGTAAGATCCTGTCTAATTCTGAGGATAATTCATTGCCTTAACCAATCCTGGTAGAGTCTCTTGGGTCCAAACTCAGCTGATTTACATTAATAACTGGTGAAAAACGAACTTAACAGAATGGGCTTTTGTAGCAAGTTGCCATGACTACATGTGCCTCCAGCAGAGGTGGGAGGTCTCTAGCCTAGACTTAGTGTAGTGTCTAATTTGGCAGAATGGACCAGCAAGCCTTTACTTCATGTCCAGTTCTTTTTTCTTTTTCTCTCTTCCTTCCTTCCTTTCTCACTCTCCTCTCACCCACTTCTTTTTCCTTTCTTTCTTTCTTTCTTTATTTTATTTTTATTTTTTTGCAGTATTGGGATTGAAACAGGAAACAGGGGCACTCTACCACTGAGCTCCATCTCCACCCCTTTGTAGTTTTTATTTTGACACAGGGTCTGGTTAAGTTGTCCAGACTGGCCTTACATTTGTGATTCTCCTGCCTTAGCTTCCCAAGTGGCTGAGATTGCAGGCATATACCACCATGCCTGGCTCAAATGGTGATTTTTTTTTTTTTTTTCTTTTTCTTTTTTCTTTTGTGGTGCTGGGGATTGAACCCAAGGCCTTGTGCATGTGAGGCAAGTACTCTACCAACCCAGCTATATCGCCTGTCCTAGTTCCACCATCTTTACTAGTTGCATTTTATTGTAAGGAAGAACTCTTTCACTGCATGGCTCATGGATTCTGATTTTAGTCAAGGGGCTAAAATCCATTAGTACTGGGCTTGGGTGTAGCTTAGTGTTGTAGCACTTGCCTAGAATGTGTGAGGTCCTGGGTCAATCCCCAGCTTGTGCCATCATGCTTTGCTAAATTCCTATAATGTTTTGAGCAATTTCTTTATTTTCTTGACACGAGGCAGGAGGATTACTTGAATCCAGGAGTTTGGGGCCAGCCTTAGCAACATAGAGAGACCCTGAACCATCCCCCGCCAAAGTCTTTCAAATACATATAAATCTGGAGGGGGGGGGGGTGCAGGGGGTGTGGGGGGTAGGTGTCACATAATCTGAATGTCTCCTGTTCTGGGTTCATTCTTCATTCGGTACAAGGAAAACAAGGAGGAGATATGTTGAGTTGAAAAGTCTAGCTAAAATGAGGTAAGATTGACAGAATCTGATTTATAGCCTGGCAGAAATCCTAAAAGGCTAGCGACACCATATCTCATTTTCAAGAAATCTCCTCCAGATTTCCTCAGAAAGATGTGCCTGTTTAACTTTTAAAAGTCACCAAAATAGGATTTTGTTACTTGCCTCAGCCACTCAGACCAGAATTCCGGCTTTCCTGGCATTGGGTGTTTTTTTTTTTTTTTTTTTTCTTTTTCTTTTTTGCAGTCCTGGGGGTGGAACCCAGGGGCTTACACATTCTAGGCAAGTGCTCTACCACTGAGCTGCATCCTCTGTTCATAAATATTATTTTCACACACATAGTTTCTTTTACTTTTTTTTGGTACTGGGGATTGAACCCAGGGTGCTTAACCCCTTTTTATTTTTATTATTTTATTTTGAGACAGGGTTTTCCTAAGTTTCTTCTTAGGGCCTCACTAAATTGCTGAGGATGATTTTGAACTTGGCAATCCTCCTGCCCCAGGCCCCAGGGTCCCTGGGATTATAGGCATGCACCACTGTACTGCAATATGTTACTTTTAATAGCAGTTATTCTATAAAACATACTCTTGCTGGGTGTGGTGCCACAGGCCTGTAATCTCAGTGGCTGGGGAGGCTGAGGCAGGAAGACTGAGAGTTTAAAGCCAGTCTCAGCAATTTAGCAAGGCCCTAAGCAACTCAGTGAGACTCTGCCTCTAACTAAAATACAAAATAGCGCTGGTGATGTGGTTCAGTGATTAAATTCCCTTGGGTTCAATTCCTGGTACAAATAAATAAATAAATAAATAAATAAATAAATAAATAAATAAATAACCTCTTCTGTTCTTGCTCTATGTGGGAGGGGTGTTATTTAAACATTTGGGGGGCTGCAAGAGCCTTGAGGTACCTGGAGCATAGCAGGTGGAGGGCAACAATTTTGGTTCTGCTTTGCCCTGAGAACACCCATATCCTTCAGTGCTCACCCATAATGGTGCCACAAGGACAGAGCTGCTGGTTTCCAGGTTGCCTAGACTTTTTAGCTGGTAATCTTCCAAAGGGGATGACCTGTCCTAATTCAGCTAGACCTCCTGAGACTAAGCCAGCTCTACATTTGGGAAGGGTGGAGTAAGGAGTTTTTTACATTTGTTGAGCATCTAAACTGATGAAGGTCTAAAGATCCTCTTCCTTTCTTTCTTTTTTTTGGGGGGTGGGGTGGGGGTGGGGAGAGGAGTGGGGGCTGGGAAATTAAACCTAGGGGTATTTTACCATCCAGCCCTTTTATTTATTTATTTATTGGAGACGGGGTCTCTGGCCAAATCGCCAAGGCAGGCCTCCAACTTTCGATCCTCCTGCTTCAGCCTTGGGAGTAGCTGGGATTACAGCCTGGGCCCCTGGCCTAAAGATCCTCTTATCTAACCTCTATCGGTTACAGATAACTGAGTTAAGGCCCAGGGAGGGTCAGTAATTTTCCTAAGGTTGCACCGTGGGTGATAGCAGGTTGGAGTTTCCTCTCACTGTCCGACGTGTTTTCCCCACAAACTCCCGGTGGGCAGGATGGTTTTCTGGCTTAGAGAGTGAATTTTTTAGGCAGCTCAAGTCCCTAACCTGCCCTGGGATAAAGCCGTCCGCACCTCTCTCTTGTTCCTTGCCGCGAGGCCAGAACGTACCGACTCTACTAGGCACGGCTATTTCCCTCCGCCAGAGGACTGACCCCTCCTCTGACCTCTGGCTCTCCTCTGACCATGTCCCAGCCCCGGAAGCAGCCTCGGCTTCCTGTCCCCTCCCTCCCTAGGGAGGAAAGACTGTGGAAGCCCTGGGCCTCAGCCTAAGAACCCTCCCTTTGTCCAGGGTCCCCTGGGCAGAGCGCGGTCTCAGCCCAACCCCCTATCATCCCTCAGCTTGCAGACAGCTGTGGCCCTCTGAGACCCCAGCAACTGCCACTGTGGGAAATGGCCCGAGACAGAAGCATGTGGACAGCAAATGGCGATTAGTGTGAGAATGGCAAGAAAGACCTTCGCGGGGAGAGCCTCCTCGGGTCACCTGTGGCTGGCGACGAAGGGCTGCGGGTTGCTGCTGACCCCTGGCGGCCACGTGTGTCACCACAGGAATGTCCCAAAACTGCTCTCAGAGGTTTCCTGTCAGGAAGTTGTCCTCTGCTTGTCTCCTCCCGTCACTGCCCTAGTTAACTCTCTTGTTTTTATACTTTTGCGGTGCTGGGAATGGAACTCAGGGCCTCACGCATGCTAGGCAAGTACCACTGAGCTACATCCCCAGCCCATTAACTCTTAAATAATAGCAATTTCCCATAGCAAAACATGCTTGCGGTAGAAAATTTGTAAAATTCAGAAATTACAGATGAAAACAAAAATCACAACTAATTCCCCCAGTGTTCATACTTTGGTTTATGTACTTGTCCCAGATTGCATGCCAGGTCCTTCAGGTTCTCATTCTACCCCTGCCCCAGCCACATCATTTGCTTCACATGCCTTACTTCAGAGACCCAACTCCCCTCCAGGTAAAAAGGACCACTTGACTTTGGGCCATCCTGCATCTGTATCAACTTAGAGTAGAATCCATAGCACAGGATTGGAGCGTAATGCCATAATAATGTTAAATTTTTAATTATATTTATTTTTATTATCATTACTCTTGTTTTTGCCCTGTTGGGTTTTGAATTCTGGATCTGGCATGTGCTAAGAACATACTTTACCACTGAGCTATGTCCCCAGCCCTTATTATATTAAAAAAAAAAATTGTTTGAAGAAGAAACATCATAAAGCCAAGGAAGAAGAAAACCTTTCCGTAATAGTGAAATCTATGAACCAAAACAAGAACTTGTAAATCTGGGATATAAGTTTAAGATCACTTGCAGAAAACCGCCTGTTTTCTTGTGATATAATGAACCTATTGGAAATTCACATTTGTGGTAGCATTTTATTTGGCTTACTCTAAAGATGCTTCTAGTAGGCCTTAGTAAGGTGAACCTTTCCAAATGAGAATATTGTGTTCCCAAATTCTATTCTGAGTATATATAAATTTAATATCATTAGGGAACTCCAGGGTGAGTTTATCAATTACCCAAGCTGCATTTTGCTGATAAATATGCATGGGATGCTTAATTACTTGAAGAAAAGCATAAAGTTAGGACTTGAAACAACTCATGAAAGTGGACATTTGAAAACTTGTCACAGTGGCACCAATTTAATTGCCCTTTTGTTTTTGCTTTTAGGAGATAGTAAAGAAACCCATCTTGCAGGATGACATTGAAGATTGGTCTTCTGATTATATAAGATGATTATTTTATAAAAGACTTTCTAGTGTATAAGACACAGCAGTGTCCAACTGTATATAGTGGCCAATTTTCTTCATTTTTACTTTGTTATCTGTGTTGTAGCTCAATATGGATTTGTGTTTATAGAAATTTTATTGGTATGATTTCCTGTTAAACCTCATATCTATGTGCTTGCTTATGTGAAAAAAGAGGCACTATGACTTTGATACCTTTCTAAATTAAAAACAAATAGAACAGTGAAAAAAAAATTGTGACCTCAAAAATTAGTGACCTCTAAAATTAGTGATTTTCAAGTTGACTAAGAACAGTGAAGCTAGAGGGTTATTTAGGTGTATCCTCAGTAAAAATTTCATCTCATGCAAACATTCTGTTTCTGTGGTTTTATCAGGGTCTCACCAGGAGTCTGTTGCAAAGAGCACAAGGATAGAGAAGCAACATGCCCTGCTACAAAGGGTAATAGTTTATTGTGCACAGGGGTTTATTTTGTTGTCCCAGCCTTTTGTCCCACCATGGTGGTCTGTCTCACCACGATAGCCTTCAAGGCTTTGATGACTAGAAGACCTCCTGCTAAGCTCCACATCTCAATGTTCCCATCATTTCCAAACCATACCAAGATGTGGGCTAAGCCTTTAACACATGGGTCTTTAGGGAACACTTATGCCCTGACTCAGAGTGACCCCCTATTGTAGTCTGGATCTTGAGGAGGGGTACCAGTGGGATTGGGCAGTTCTCCCTCTGCTCTGCCCACCCATGAGTCTGGCCTCTGGAGAACCATTAGACTTACCAGGGGTGAACTCAACTCCCTGCCCTGTTCCTAAGTCCACTTCTCTCCTGTGGGGACCTGGGAGCCTGCAGGGGGTTCCATCCCTGTGTAATAATCCTATACCCAAACCATGAGGAAAATCATAGGGGGTCCAGATGGTTCTTTCACAGGCTCCTTGGCACCAGCTTTCCCCTCCCTGGGCCACTGGCAGGAAGGGGTAAAGAATAAATTGAGAGGATCTATATCCCCCATATTCCTTTAAGCTCTGCCAGAGATGCCATGGTTGCAGCCATGTTGGAAGATCTTGGCTCTGCCCTGACCTGCAAGTGCCCTGCAGCCTGGGGAAAGTCTGGGAATCAAAAATGTACAGGAAGGTTAGGGGGCTGGGAGTCTAGAGGAATAGCCACCAGGTGTTGAATAGGGAAGCTAAGAACCCTATCAGAACCCTTCACTTGGAAGTCATGCACTTTCACAGTGCTTATAATTCTGTATTCTGGAGTTTTCTTTCTCTTCCTCTCTTTTGAGTTTTAAATTTTTTCTTGATCAGTTTTCTCTCGCCTCTTCCTTTTCTCTCTCTTCTTCTCCAGCCCCTCCTTCTTCAATTCATTCCTCTTCTTTCCTTTTTATTGCCTTGTTTTTTCCTCCTTAGAAATCAACCTTTGTTCAATATGGACACATGGGAGAAAGCAGCCCCCAGGCTGCCCAGGAGCAGGGGCGGCAGGCCTGGCTGAGAAACAGGCTGGCAGCCAGTGTTCCGAATCTCTCAGGGGCTCTCTCACTACCTGGACCTGGCCAATCTCTCTGCAGCAGCCCAGTGAGGGTCTCTGATCTTTGTGTTGTGCCAGCATTTCATGCACCTTGGGTCATCTAACCTCTCTCAGGCTTCAATTCCTTGGAGAAGCTGGAAAGGGGATTCAGGAGAGGACAGACAGACAAAGGTAACAAGGGATGTGACAAAGGCAAGAAGAGTTGGGCAGGTTTGGGGACAAAGGGAACAAGAACACAGGGCTGCTAGAATATGTCTCTGAGGGGAACACATCAGTGTGACCCTGAGTTCTTGATTTTCTTCTACAGATGGGTGGGGGGATCTGAAAGTAGATCCTCGTACCCTACTCCCTCCTCTGCTGGGGGCAAGTAGGCACATGCCTGTCATTCTGACAACTGAAAGGCTGAGGCTGGAGGATTGAAAGTTTGTGGCCAACCTGGACAACTGGGTGAGAGTCTGTCTCAAAACAAATAAATAAATTAAATAAATAAAAAGGGCTAGAGATGTAACTCAATGGAAGAGCCAGGTGTGATGGCACATGCCTATAATCCCAGCTAGTTGGGAGGCTGAGGCAGAAGGATCACAAGATGAGTCCAGCCTGGGCAACTTAGGGAGATCCTTTCATAGAATAGAATAGAATAGAATAGAATAGAATAGAATAGAATAGAATAGAATAGAATAGAACAAAATAAAATAAATAGCTGGAAATATAGCTCAGTGGTAGAGTATTTGCCTAGTACGTGTGAGGTCTGGGTTCCATCCCCAGCACTGAAAAAATAAATAAATAATGCTTGCTTTCCTGATTCCAGGAAAACTAAATCCACTGAAGAATGGAATGACAGAATAGATGGGGAAAAAAATGTCAGCCTCGTTACTACTTATTTTTTTAAATTTAAAAAAAAAATTTTTTTAGTTCTGGGGGTGGAACTCAGGGCCTCTTGCATGTCAGGCAAGTACTCTGTTGTCAAACTACACTCTGGCCCTTCATCTTCATTACTGCTAACGGCTCATTGAAGTGTTGGAGAACCTGATTTAGTAAGGAGACAAAATGGGCTTGCTAATGCTACCACTGTATTACACTTAACCTGTGGTCATTGGCCCAGATGTAAATCCCAGCCTTCCTCCCTTACAGGGACTGGCAGATCACCCAGGTAATGATGGGCTAGCTCCCAGGGAGAGAGAAGACTGAGCCACATTTGCTGTGTTCTTTCTTCTAAGCTCACTTGTCAGGTTCTTCACGTTTCCTCTTCCCTGATGGAGAGAGGCCAGGAGCACTGTGAATAGAGGTTCCTTATTCAGGGAAACTCAGGAGTAGGGAAACGAGTACTTGTCCCCTAAAGAGATGAACTCTACAACTTCTCAGAATTCTGCCTAAGCAGGACTGAGTGGGACCTGGGGCAAGTCATGTGTGTGTGAGAGAGGGAGGGAGGGAGACATCACTGCAAACCCTTTACTGCTCCTGACTAGGCCTGGTCCACCACTTCTCTGTGGCCTGTTACCTATTCTCCGCTCTCCTATAGTCACAGCATCTCCTTTACTCCTCAAGTAGGAACCCATGAACTGTCTGTCCTGACCTTGGCCTAGAATAAGTTCCTGCCCTTTGACAGCTCTGAACCCTGAACAAGTTCTTTGAATGGTAATCTTATCTGACCACCAACAATGACTCTTTGCATTCATATATGCTCCCTGTTTTTGCTCTCAGTTCAGTTTCCTGAACCCCTGGAGCAGCCTTAACTCTCTTCTAGCCTTTCTGTAATACATAATATTGTATATTATATTATATAATATTGTACATATACAATATTATATACATGTATAATATTACTAGTAAAGTGTGATGTGTGACTTGAGAATTATAGATATTAGAAATTAAGATTGGAATAAAAGAACTTGTGACTGCCTGGCCTACAAGTATTCAGTGAACTGACATTGATGAAAGAGGTGTGGCCTGCAAAATTAATGTTATTAAATAAATTCTGACATTGTAGAAATATACAAATATGTTTGGTCTTTATTAATGACATAATATGCTCATGAGAGTGATGGAGCAAAATAGGATCCTGGGTACTTCATAAGTTTATGGAGGCACAATATCATGCCTATACTGTTGTTCTCTCCTGATTTGTTAGTTAGTGAAACACATTTTTCTTTCTTATGTAAGCCAATATCTTTGCAGGTTTGCAGTTTGCAAGTTTGAGTCCAGCCTCAGCATCTCAGCAAGACACTGTCTCAAAAAAAAATAAAAGCTCTGGGAAGTAGTTCAGTGGTAGAGAGCCCCTGGGTTCCTGGGTTTCTTCCTCAATATTGAAAAAAAAAAAAAAAAAAGTGATCAAGTTGCAAAACTGCACAGTGGTACATGCTGGTAATCCCAGGGACCCAGAAGACTGAGGCAGGAGGGTTGCAAGTTTGAGGCCAGTCTTAGCAATTTAGCAAGACTCTGTCTCGAAAAAAATTATTATGTACATGTTTTTAAAAGTTTTTTTTCTTCTTCTTCTTTTTTTTTTTTTTTTTTTGTAGTATTGGGGATTGAACCCAGGGCCTCATACAAGCATCCCTTACCCCAGGGAAACTTCACTAATAAGCTACATCCCCGACCCTTTGTAACAGGGTCTCACTAAGTTGCCAAGGTTGGCCTCGAACTTGCAATCTTTCTGCTTCAGCATCCTGAGTCATTATAGGTGCGTGTCAATATGCTAGGCCATATTAAATTTTTGTTTGTTTCTTTGTTTGGGTACTAGGGAGTGAATCCGGGGGCACTTAACCACTGAGCCACATCCCCAGCTCCATTTTGTATTTTATTTAGATGCAGGGTCTCACTAGTAACTTAGCACCTCGCTAGGTTGCTGAGGGTGGCTTTGAACTGGTGATCCTCATGATCCTCCTGTCTTAGCCTCCAAAGTCCCTGGGATTACAGGTGCATCCCACTGCGCCCGGCTGAGTTTGTTTTTTTGCTGTGCATCAGACACAGTGCTCACACATGCAAGGCAAGTGTTTACCTCTGAACTCTATCTCCAGCCTGTGAACATACTTTAAAAGCAGCACCCCAAGAACCTTCCAATTAATAATTGTTTCTAAGTGGTTCAATAGCAGGAAAAGAGATTAAGAACTTTCCGATCTTGGAAAGCTATGTCCTCTGGCAGGACCAATGTGTTTGAGTATTGTAGGTTTGGCTAATGTAAGTCAGTCTTCCAGATGCTGATCAACAGCTTGCACTGACTTAAGATCTTGCCCTTCAAGCTGAGAACCAAAGCTTATTGCTAATTTCTCGGTTAGCAGTTTCTGTCCAAATCCCAATCCCTTCCTCCCTACATGTAGACTCCATTCTTAGCATGACAATTCCAAGGTCAAAGAGTCTGGAAGGAGACATACAATAAATTTCAACTAGTGAGAAATGAGACTTCTTCCTTGCAGCAGGATCCTACCCTTCCCCCTGCCCTTCATTGCCAGATCAAGCTCTGGCCAGAGCCTCCACGGAAGTACTCAACTTTCCCTTGGCTCTCAAATGACCAAAGTCCATTATTTTCTTATTTGAGGCTGAAGTGGTGAAGCACTGCTGGCGAGCAGCTGTGCTCAAAAGGTATTTGCTAAAAGTAGTTATCTGACTTTTCTCAGAACAGTTTCCCTTCCTCTTTGCGGGTGCTGGGGATTGGATGCATGCTAGGCCAGCGCTCTATCACAGCTACAGCCCCAGCCCAATGGGCAGTTCTTTTCTACCTTGTGTTATACACCTGTCTCAAACTCTCTACAAAGTATGAGCTTTGGGTAATTATTCACATACACACTCTCCCTGGGTGTTAGCTTACTGCCTGCAGGAAGTAGAACTTAAAAACATTTACTGAAAAAAAAAAAAAAAAAAAAATGAAAGCATTGGCACCGGACCTTCATTCCTCGATTGGCTGGCTGGGGTTCTGGAGACTTGAACCTCAAAAGGAGTTTGCATCCCCAAACTCACCTTGAAATCAAGGTTAAGTTCCCTCTACATAATGCTCCCAGCCCCGCCCTACAGCGAACGTCACCGAGGTTTCAGGAAGCTGCGACAGGCACGTTCCAGAGACTCAGTAGCTAGTCAGGGGCGGTACAGGTGCCAGCCCACCACGGTCGTGCCCACCGTACAACCGACTGCTGGCTCTAAATCTTTTGTCTGCGAAGTGGCAGGTCCTTGTCCTCTTCGCCTCTTCGCTGCCACACGACCAGTGGGGCGACCGCGGGGCGCGTTCTCCGCTGCTCTTGGGGCCAGCCTCGGTGCGCTCCGAGCTCCGGCTCCGGGACAGAGCGGACTTCCGACTACAACTCCCGGGAGGCCTCGCGCCGGAGGCCGCTGCTTGGCTGAAAGGCCGCGGCGGTGCAGGCTGCACAGGCAGCAAGTGCGCACGGCGGGCGGCCGATGGCTGCGCTCCGCCGGGTAGCGGCGCTCCGCACGGAGCTCAGGCTCTGCGGACGAGTGGCGCGCGCTGCTTGGGGGCTCTCACCCCGGAGGGGTTACGCCCTAAGCCCGGCTGAGGTGAGAAGGCCCGGGTTTCCTGCGGGGCGCACGGGGCGAGGGGCGGGAGCGAGGGCCCAGAGGGCCACCCGGCGCCCCCGGCCTCCTGGGAAAAGGCCTTGGTAAGACTACTGGTCTTCAATGCACTTCCATCTTCCCTGAGGCCCAGAGTCCCCGGCGCCCCGCTCACCTGCCTCACCGGCAATCTACAGCGCCTTTGGCCTCGAGAAGTTACCGCAAGCGGAGATCTACCAAAACAAGCCCCCGAATCCTCCTCAGGATGGTTTCTTGGCCCCTTGCTGCGCCCCAGCAGCCCCAGGTTTCTCAGCATTTTCTTTGGTCTTATTTTTCCGTTCTTGTTTGGTGCAGCTTTTTACTTCGATCCCATTCTCTTTGCTTATAGGGAGCAACTGTTCCGTGCAGAATTAGGGGAAGGTGAATGAGATCATAGATGATGAGTGCGAGGAAGAGAGCTGGGGTAGGTAGGGTCCACAGTTTGTGCCAGGTACTGTAAAGGTATGTAAATCTCAACAATTTGGAGGAAGGTGTGCTGCTGGTATTAGTGAGGAAGCCTGAACTTGGAGTTCAGTGTTTACATACCCTTTCCAAGGTCAAAAGCTGGTAGACTATGAAAGAAAGCTTAAACTAGGTTTGTTAGATACATAGCCCTCACACTCCTCTGGGCCTTTTTGCCTCCCCCCGCCCCCCCTGTGGTACACGGGAATTGAACCCAGAGGCGCTCTTACCACTGAGCCATATTCCCAGCCCTTCTAAACATTCGAGATAGGATCTCGCTAAATTGCTTAGGGCCTTTCTGAGTTGCCGAGGCTGGCCTTAGACTTTGATCCTCCTGCCTCAGTCTCCTGTAACACTGGGATTACAGGCATGGACCATCATGCCTGATAATTTTGCCTTTTTCTTTAAAACAGAATCACATGTCTTCTAAACTCACAGTTTCTGTATGTAATAAGATAATGTTTTACATTTACAGTAATCCTTTTATCTTTTTACTTTTTGGTACTTGGGATTGAACCCAGGGGCACTCTACTGCTGAGCTACGTCCCCAGCCCTTTCTATTACTTATTTATGTATGTATTCTTATTTATTTATTTTTGGAAACAGGGGATTGAACTCAGGTGCACTCAACCACTGAACCACATCCCCAGCCCTGTTTTTTTGTATTTTATTTAGAGACAGGGTCTCACTGAGTTGCTTAGCGCCTCCCCATTGCTGAGGCTGGCTTTGAACTCATAATTCACCTGCCTCATCCTCCTGAGTTGCTAGAATTATGGTGTGGGCCACTGTGCCCAGCTCCTTTTATGTTTTTAAATGATATAAAACACATAAGACTAGGGACATACTGTAGTGCACTTGCCTAGTGTAGGCAAAACCCTGGGTTTGATCTCTACCACCACACACACACACAAAACCAAAATCATTAAAACACATAGTGCCTACTTTTTGCCAGGCACTATTCTAAGTACCTAACAGTTATTAAATTCATACAATCTTTGTAACAATTCTGTAAGGTAAGCTATTGTTATTCCCATTTTACAGATGGAGGAACTGAGACACAGAGAGGTTAAGCAACTTGCCCAAGGGCACACAGCTGGTAAGTGGCAGTATCTGGAACTCAGGTAGTCTGGTGCTAGAGTCCAAGCTCTTAACAATGTTACCATTGTTATTTTACTTGGCTGTGGTCATAGAACTAGAAGTGACCAAGCTAGAAGTATGGAATGTGTTGATAAAAGGATTTTGTAAATTATAGGGGTAAAGATACAAGGAACTCTTACCATAATTTATAGCTATTATATTGGCTGTAGCATCTTTGCAGATCCTGAGATATCTCCAAGTGACTTTGTTGGTAGAGTAGACAAAGGAAAGATAGGGATGTGGCATAGCATAGAATTTATGAATATTAACTTTAGAATTGAATCCTGCTGGGCGTAATGGTATGTGCTTGTAATCCCAGTGACTCTGAGAGGTTGAGGCAAGAAGATCAAGGCCAGCCTCAGCAATTTGGTGAAACCCTGGCTTAAAATTTATAGATAAATAAATAAATAAATAAGAGCTGGGGATGTAGTTCAGGGGTAGAGTACCCCTGGGTTCAATCTCCATGGCGGGGGCGTGGTTTGAGGGGAAGGAATCCTGCCTGCACTGTTTATTAGCTATTTAGCTTAAGGCAAATTACGTAGTGTTCTAAGTGTCAGCAGGAAGTGTCACTAAGTGTCTCTGTAATGGGGATATTACTTACCATGCAGTGTTTTTGTTTTTTGAGAATAAATAAGATCTATGTAGGATAGGGTTCGTTGCCTAGTGACTAATATAGTGACTAATATTCCTAGTGTAGAATAGTGACATATATAGTTGTAGTAGGGATTGTTATAACCCTTGAACCATACCAAACCAATTCTAAGTAAGAAACAAAACCACAAAGGAGTATCTCATGGTCCTTTTTGTTTTTTTTTAGTTGTAGATGGACACAATATCTTTCTTTATTTTTATGTGGTGCTGAGGTTTGAACCGAGTGCCCTGCACATGTGGGGCAAGCACTCTACCACTGAGCCACAGCCCAGCCCCTCATGGTCCTTTCATTTCAAATTAATGTTAAATATCACACATCTTATCATCACAGAAATGAACTTTAGGTAAAGAATTTAGCCTAATACTCAAGACTTGTTTAAAAAAAAAATCAAGTGATACAGAAGAAAAATCAGAATACAGAGATGAGAGAATAGAAGAAAAAGTCTATCTCCTTCTCCTTTTTCTCTCCTATTAATTAATTAGTTAATTAATTTATTTATTTTTGCAGTACTGGGGATTGAACCCAGGGGTACTCTATCACTGAGCTACATCCCAACCCCAGCTCTTTAAAAAAAAAATTCAGACAAGATCTTGCTGATTTGCCAAGGCTGACCTCAAATTTTCAGTCCTCCTGCCTCAGCTTCCTGAGTGACTGGGATCATAGGCCTGTGCCACTGTGTCTGACTGACAGTTTTATCTCCAGGGGCTTGCCTTCTGGGAGTCACCAACTCTTCCCTCAGAAGTGCCTGAAGGGAGAGGTCTGTCTTAATTCTTTCTAATCTTTTATCTTTTGGGTCATTCAACATACAGTCAATCTTCCTTGAGTACCTTCTAGTGTATAAGTACTATATCAGTGTGTGGTATAGTCCAAATCAGACCCTCTCTTTGTTCAGATTCATGTAGTGATTCTCTTTGAGAAGAGTAAGAAAAATAGTTGTAGTAGTAAGGATTTTCATTGTCTGAAAAGAACAATGGTTCCTTTTTCCCAGGAAAAGAGTTTTAAGGGGATTTACCTTGAAATCTATTCATTGGCCCAAGTTAGGATCCCATTCTGGTGAAATTTGTCAGGCTGCAGGGAGCCTGAGGGCCACTGGGTACATGAATATACAGAGAAAAGTACAGAGAAGAACTGGAATACATAGCTGGGGGCTGGCAGGAGATAAGGGAAGCAGCGTTTTCCAGACAAAGGGGAACCTCCTTTGCTCCCTTGCTTGCTCTGAGGTACTATCCTTGATTAGTGGACAGAGTCCTGATTAGCTGCTACTGCAGTTTGAAGTGAAATCCTGAATCCACACTTGTTAACTGGGTGGCCCTTTCCTCATTCTTGCTGAAGTTGATTTTTTTTTTAATGCTGGGGATTGATCCCAGGGCCTCACACATGCTAGGCTAGTGTTCTACCAGCTGAGCTACATACATCCCCAGCCCTGAAGTTGGTTTTTATTTGTCTGGTCAGATTCTTCAGCGACTACACATAGAGCACCATAGATATGCCAAACACATTTTGCTAGGTAATACCATTTGGAGATAAGACACTTTCTCAAAGTGAGGGTACATGTAGCTGGGCATGGTGGCGCATGCCTATAATCCCAGTGACTCAGGAGGCTGAGGGAGGAGGATCATGAGTTCAAGGCCAGCCCCAGAAATGTAGCAAGACCCTGTCTCAAACTAAAAAATTTAAAAAGGGCTGAGGTTGTAGCTCAGTGGTAAATAGTCCCTGGGTTCAGTCCTCAGTACTCCTCCTTCTTCTGTTCCCCCTTCCCCAAAAAACATTGGTACAAGGAATAAAACTGTTGTATGTCTGGTTCACAACAAGATCAGGCTTTGAGACTTTGGATACTGTTTAGGCATTTCTTACATGGCCTGAAGGACTTGGTTTCTTTCTGGCAGCGTTTTCTGGTGATGACAAGTGATTTGGTTTGCATTAACTACCTCCTGTTTTTCAGCATCCCTGTCTCCAGCTTGGTGTTATAGTTGCCCTTGTCTAAGCCTGGGAGGTTCTGCATGTGCTAGTGTTCAGGAGCTGAAGGCTGCTTCCCTGGGTGTTGCCTGCTCAGTGGGAGGGGGACAGGATCATTACTTTGCAGTTACTCCTCTTCCTATTTTACTTGACCCGAAAATGTGTCCTTAGGCTTCCTTGACCTTAAACCCTCTTGATTTTCCTTCTCAGCCTGCCTGTTCCTTCGCAGTCCTTTCCTGGCAGCTTTTACATGGTCCATCTTTATTTTTATTTTTATTTTATTTTAATATTTTTTTAGTTGTAGATAGACATAATACCTTTATTTTATTTATTCATTTGTATGTGGTGATAAGAATTGAACCCAGTGCCTCATACATACCAGGCAAGCACTCTACCATTGAGCGACAACTCCAGCCCTACGTGGTCCATCTTTAAATGGCATTGTTCTTCTTAGTTTCCTGAGAGAAGAGACTTTCCCAGTTTTCATCTCCAGGACATTCTTTCCAGTGTTCCAGGTATATTCATACCTGTCCCACAGGTCCATTGTAAAAGTTTTTTTTATTTTCTTCCAACTTCCCTCCTGCTGCTTCTCCTTGATTTCCATGAGAGATCAGCAGATCAGCATCCATTCTTCCAGGTTCTTTTTTTGGGGGGTAGCGGGGAGTACCAGGGATTGAACTCAGGGGTTCAACCACTGAGCCACATCCCCAGACCTATTTTGTATTTTATTTAGAGTCAGGGTCTCACTGAGTTGCTTAAGACCTCAATTTTGCTGAGACTGGCTTTGAACTTGTGATCCTCCTGCCTCAGCCTCCAGAACCACAGGAGTGCGCCGTTGTGCCTGGCATGGTGCAGGCTCCCCTAACCCACCACATCCCCTCATCTCTCTTTTATTTATTTTTTTGGTACTGGAGATTGAACCCAGGGGTGCTTAAGCACTGAGCCACATCCCCAGCCCATTTTTAAAAATATTTCATTTATAGGCAGAGTCTCATCGAGTTGCTTAGTGTCTTGTTAAATTGCTGAGGCTGGCTTTGAACTCTCCATCCTCCTGCCTCAGCTTCCTGAGCTGCTGGGCACATGCCTGGCTCCCCTCATCTCAGGGTTGACAGTTCTACGGTTCCTTGTCTCAGCATTTTATCCACTGAACTGTAGGCATGTCTGTGCTTTTGTCTTGCCTATCTAGTCTGGTGCCTATGGGGCTTGGAGCTCAGGCTCTAGAAGAGTTGTTACATGCATGCATTTATTTAACTCTTTCATTGTCTATCTCAAAATTACCATCTAAGAAACTACTTGTGTCCAGTTCTTATTTACTCAGAACCTAAATCTTATTTGCATTTGCAAAAATGCTGCAGTTTTAGTGGTTTGTTTTCTAGACAGTTTATTCTGTCACTCTAGCTGGGTGATAAGGAACTGGAAGAGTGGATATCTGTGTTTTTAATTGCTTTTCACAGTTATGCACAGAGTCCTGTACATAGAGTAGATGCATGTAGTAAGAATGGAATGACCTAGTTGACACCAACAAAAGCAAAATAGCAGACAGGTTAGGTTAGTTTCGACAATTGAAAACATCTTGTATGTTAGTAGGCAGTTTGTAAAGTAAGAGATGGAGTGGATTTTCAAAAAAGAAAATATTTAATCTCATGAATCCAGAAAGTGCAGATGGAGATAAGTACTAATTTTTTTTGATATTTAGATTTAAAAATGTTTCATCATTAACTGATACATGTAAAAATCAATATTGTAAGGATGAAGTGTGTTATTAGTGGCCATGTAGGTTGATATATGTTTTTGGAGAAGAGTTTCTCAGTAGGTATTATATAATTACCATGTTTGTACTCTTCAATTTATTACTCCTGCTTTAAAGATCTACCCTAGCTGGGTACAGTATTGTATGTCTATAATCCCAGCAACTCTGGAGGCTGAGATGGGAGGATCACAGCTCAGCAACTTAGTGAGATCCTGTCTCAAAATAAAAAATAAAAAGAGCTGGGGTTAAGTACCCCTGCGGTCAATTCCTGGTACCAAAAAAAAAAGGAATCTATTCTAAAAAGGGTTTGGGCTTGGGTGTAGCTCAGTGGTAGAACACTTGCCTAGTGTAAGCAAGGCACTGGGTTCCATCCTCGGCACTGGGGGGAGAAATGATGGGGGGGGGGGGATATAATGTTAGTGGATTATTCACTAAGATGATTTGAGCTAGAAATGATATCTAGGAAGTAGAGCTATGTGTGCTGATATGGAAAGATAGCTAAGAGATAACAGCTTTAAAAAAAGCAAGATGAGCAGGGTATCATGGCACACACCTATAATACCAGCTACTTGGGAGTCTGAGGCATGAAGATAGCATGTTCAAGTCCAACTTTACAATTTAATAAGATCCTGGCTCAAAATAGAAAAAGGAGAAATGGGTGTCGTGGTGCACCCCTGTAATCCCAGCAGCTTGGGAGGCTGAGGCAGGAGGATTTCAAGTTCAAAGCCAGCCTCAGTAATTTAGCAAGACCCTAAGCAACTCAATAAGACCCTGTCTCTAAATAAAATACAAAAAGGGGTGGGGACATGGCTCTGTAGTTAAGCACCCCTAGATTCAATCCCTGGTACTGAATAAAAGGGGGACAGGGGACAGGAGTGGTAGAGTGCTTGCCTACATCTGCAGAGCCCTGGATTTGATCCCCACTACTGCAAAAAGAAAATGAAGAGTAAGATGGAAAACAAAGTGCAGCATGATTTCATTTGTGTGTAGGCCTGCACAAGTGCATGTACATGGGGGTATGTAACTAACATGTAAAAGATGTATGTGCTATGTATTTATTCATAGACATCTCTGGAAGATGCACAAGGGAGGGAACAGAGCCAGGTAGAAGAAGGAGGCAGAAACATTTGAAACATTTCTGTATTATCTGTATCCACAGAGGTGTTTCATTTGTTTAACTTTGTATGTGTTCTGATAAAACAAAATTTTAAATGATGTTTATGAAAGCTATCGTAACCAGTGAAAACGTTTATGATATATCAAGCAAAAAGAACAAGATGCAAAATTACCTGTGTAATTGCAATTTATAATTGTAGCTATAGGATAAACAATAAGAAAAGGACAGAAAAACACAGGGATATAGTGACTTTTTTTTTTGATACCGGAGTTTAACTAAGGGCTGCTTTACCACTGAACTACACCTCCCCAGACTTTTTTTTTTTAAATGTTATTTTATTTTGACACAGGGTCTTGCTGAGTTGCCAAGGTTGGCCTTGCACTCGAAATCTTGCCTCAGTTGCTCAGCCACTACTCCCTGTAGAAATGTTGGGTTGTGTTGAAGTGCTAGAATTATATTTGCTTTGAATTCCTTTATTTTCTAATTTAAAAGTTGTTTTATGTTAATTATGCAGAAAAAAATTTTTCAATATTGGGGATAGAACATAGGGGGACTCTACCACCAAGCTACATCCCTAGCCATTTTATTTTTTACTTAAATAAGTAACTATATTGGGTCCTGGGGATTTAACCCAAAGGCAATTTAACACTGAGCTGTATCCACAGCTCTTTTTTACTTTTTATTTTGAGATGATCTCACTAAGTTGATCGGGGCCTCCCTAAATTGGTGGTCTTGAACTTGCAATCCTGTGTCTCAGCCTCTGGAGCTGCTGGAATTATAGATATGTACCATTTTGCTTGGCTCTTTTATTTTTTATTTTGAAACTAATCTTGTTAAGTTATCTAAGCTGGCCTTGAATTTGAGATTCTCCTGCTTCAACCTCCAGAGTTGCTGGGATTATAGGTGTGTGTCACTGCACTTGCTGCAAAAAATAATTTTAATTAAGTATTTACATGCTTAAAACACACATACACACACAAAGAATAATTCTTTGTTATAATTGGATTTAGCTAATCAGAAATTCCATGCCTGGCATAGGTCAGTTGTAGAGTGCACGTTTAGCATGCACAAGCCCTGGGTTTGAAGTATGGTGGTAGGAGAAAAACAATCCCATGCCTTCATTTTTTTTCCTTTCTGATGTAGTTTCTCAAGGGCTATGAATGACTGACCTGGGATGACATCGAGCCTCTGTAAGCGTTGTTTCTTTTTCCTTCCTCCCCTTCCGTCTCTTGACTCGTGTGGTGATAATTCTCTTTTCTTCTCTCTGCAGAACTCACCCACTTTTGGGTTCCTGTTGGACATCGATGGAGTGCTGGTGCGGGGTCATAGAGTGATCCCTGCTGCTCTAGAAGCATTCCGCAGGCTGGTGAACTCCCAGGGGCAGCTGCGTGTGCCTGTGGTTTTTGTTACAAATGCTGGGAACATCCTACAACATAGCAAAGCCCAGGAACTTTCTGCCTTGTTGGGGTGCAAGGTAAAGAAGCAGCAGAGGGCTGGGGATGTAGCTCAGTTGGTAGAGTGCTTGCCTCATAAGCACAAGACCCTGGGTTCAATCCCCAGCACCACAAAAAAAAAAAAAAAAAAAAAAAAAAAAAAAAAAAAGATAAAAAGAAGTAGCAGAGGCATGGAAGCCAAGGACCAGGTTCCTAATGGAACCCTATTCTAGTGCTATGTCCCTTTCCTTGGGTTGGGGTAGAGTGTCAATAAACCCTAGTTTGTGGTCAGTTGGGTCAATGGAAATCTTTCAATCCTATGGGAAAAATAACTTGAAGTTTATGCCTCCCCCTCATGAAAAGACTCCTTGCTAGGTCTGTTACACACATACATACCATGTACATGGTGAATGAGCACCAAAATCTTGCCCTCGTACTTGGCAGTTTTAGTTTATCCTCTTTGTATCCATGTTTCCCCCTTGGTGGTTCAGGGTTGTCTTTTGGAGTTTTAGCTCCTGGAAGACAAGAATCACATTTGTCTAAAACTCCACATGCCAGGCAGGACTGTGTAAAAATAGCCCTTGTTTTTCATAAATAAGAGGTGAACAGCTGCATGAGCACTTGCCTCCCAATGTCATCTGTCTTCACCCACTAGTGGTTCCATGCTCCATCCAGACATGGGCTTAATTTTGTGTATCGAGGATGAATTTAGGGACTGGGGTGTTACTTAGTAATGGAGTACCTGCCCAGCAAGTGTGAGGCCCTGGGTTCAAGTCCCAGCATTGAATAAAATATGATGGGGATGGTAGTAGTGGTGGCGAATTTAGTTTTTGGAAGGAATCCTTTGGAACCACAGCAGTAAAAAAGTGGCTAATTGGTTGGGTGATACTACTTGAGGTTGAACACAGAGGTAAAGGAATGAAACTGGTTCCCTGTTATGGTTTCCAGAGAGGGTTTTAAAAGTGTTCTGAGTAAAGACTGAAGTAAAGGTTAGAGTTAGTTTAAATATTAAAAAACTAAGTCTTGGACCGGGGACAAGACTGACTCAGTGATAGAATGCTTGCCTGGCAGGTACAGGGCCCTGAGTTCATTCCCCAACACAGTCTTTTGGTAGAACCAAAACCAAAAAGTTGAAGTCTAGGGTAGATTTCTATGACAGTGACAAAGAACGTGAGCAAACCCGTGGTTTCCCCTTAGGAAATCTAAGGGGGCGACGGGAGTGGAGCCCAGCAGAATTGGTGAATGGTCAAACCTCCCATTTGATGGCTTTTCTGTTCTCTTGTTTGGTGTATAGCAGAAACCAAATCAGGCAGATTCTTCTCATGACTGTTTGGGTAAGTTTTAGAAGTGTCAGGTGCCAAAAGGGCATTTCCACCCTTCATTTCCTGGACAGTTTTTTCCTTCCTAGGTGAATGACTCTACTACCTAGGTCTCCATTATGTTTCCTCAACCGTATATCTTCCTCTGCTCTCTTCTCTTGCCCTACAGGTGGATCCAGACCAAGTTATTCTCTCTCACAGCCCCATGAAGCTCTTCTCCCAGTATCATGACAAGCGGATGCTAGTATCTGGGCAGGGACCTGTGGTAGAGAATGCCCAGGCGTATCCTTTTGGTCCTTTGCTCTAATTGGAAAGGAAGGGACAGGACTGGGGTATGCCTCCCTCGGCCAAGTGAGAACCATAGTGAGGAGTGTTGGGTTTAGGATGCCAGGGTGCACAGGCTGTATGGTAGGCTCTCAGGGAGTGAGGACAAGTTATTTGTGTGGTCAGTCTTCATGCCTGGTGGTTCTTGAAAGCCAGTCTACATGCTGCTGCATCAGAATCTTCTGCAAAGTTCAGCCTAGAGTCCTGGGCCTTACCACTGGATAAAGTCTTGGTTCACTTGGTTATAGGTCAGATTCAGGATTTTTTTTTTTTTTTTTTTTTTTTTGTGGTGCTGGTGATTGAACCCAGGGCCTTGTGCTTGATAGGCAAGCACTCTACAAACTGAGCTATAACCCCAGCACCCCACCCTTTTTTATTTGATGCTGGAGATTGAACCTAGGGCCTTGAACATCTTGAACATGCTAAGCAAGTGCTCTACCATTTAGTTACATCCCTAGCCCAGTAATATGTACTTTAAAAAAACCAAATACCTCTCTAGGTTATTCTCTAACTAGGTTTGGAAAGCATGGTCCAGCCCTCTTCCTTGGGTTACTCAGTCAGAAGAGGATGCAGTCCCTCAAGCAGCTGCTTCATTTATTCTGGATCTTCTGGGTATCACACTGTGCTGTGTGCTCCAGAGGGGCAGAGGACCAAGATAAAATAATTGGGATTGTGACTTAATCAAAGGGTTTATACTTGAGGCAAGAATACATACCCATGAACAGTAAAGGAAGTGTAGCTCAGTGGTAGAGCACCCTCCTAGCTTGTGTAAGGCCTTAGGATTGAGCTCCAGCATCACACACATTTAATTACAGAAAAAAAAAAAAAAAAAAAAAAATGGCTGGCATATGACTGAAGGCTACAAAGAGTGGGATGGGTTTTTGGTGTCACAGGCATCAAAGGGAAGGGACTGTACCTGCAGCTGGAATGACTGGTTTCATGGAGTGTTAAGGCTTTGCCCAGGAGATGGTTAGGGTTTTCTAGCTATGATAGGTAGGAGGTTAGAATGGAATGGGGGTGAGGGTAAGAGAAGGAAGAGAGGACCTGGGATGGGAAACCTTGGGAGTAAACTCAGGACAGAGGGTAGTTAATGCAGGCATTATTGCTGATGGGATGATCTGATGGAGTTGTTACTTTGGGCAAATTGATTTCAAGAGTCACTTGAAACCATGTCCAGTTAAGACTAAATTGCAACTGAGAATAGGAAGGTGGAGGCAGGTCTTAGAGGAGATAATGCTGGAGCTGGCTTAGCTTGTCCTTCAAGGTTTATTTCTATTTAACTTGTCTAAGACTATGCATGGCTCTTCAGCCCACTGAATCTCCTCCGAATGCAGCATTTCTGGCAGCACTGTTCATGGAGTGCTGGTTTGGGTGGATTCTGAATATGTGTAAGCTCCTTGAGGACAGAGGTTTATATGCCTTTCACCTGGGGTAGGACCTGGCACCTGGAATGTACCTAGTGGCTGTTGAGGGATTGCCCTTGGCATTGCTCACCTCCACTCTGATTGTACCATCACAGCCTGGTACCTGCAGGAGTTATGACAAGAATGCCTGTGTGGTTGTGATCAAGACTGAATTTAGTTCTGCTCGCTTGTGGTCTGATGCATTCAGAAGGGCATCTTCCCTAGAACTGTCCAGCTTTGTTTTCCTGATCTTGCTCCAGACTGGGCTTCCAGAATGTTGTTACTGTGGATGAGCTGCGGATGGCCTTCCCAATTCTGGACATGGTGGATCTTGAGCGGCGACCGAAGACCACGGTAATAAAGAGTACAGGTTGGGTTATTTCACCCTCTGTAACACTCCCAGGGTTTCAGTGTTCAGTTCTGTCTTGTTCCCTGGGTTGGCTCCTCACAGTGACCTCGCTGCCTTCCTGCTGAGAGCTGTATTTGCTCCTGTTCTGCGCTGTGGCCTCCTTGGAGGTAGCATCTGGCTTTCTTCAAGTTTCCTGGAGAGATGAGAGTGGCTCAGAGAAGCAGAAGGAGCCAAACTCTGGCCTTTTTGCTTTTTTGAAATCAGTTGGGATCCCCTTTTCTGAGCCTTAGCATCTCCAACCAGTAGTTCTGTATTTACTGGCAGGCTTTCCCAGTGTTGCTTGGGAGAATCATTAACCTCTATTAAATCACTCAACTGCTATTCCTTTATTCTGAAACATGGACAAAGACTTGTCTTTGTCAGGAGCAGCTTGCTCATGAAAAAAAAACAATAGTAATCCTGCTTATCTAGCCATGTGCCTTTGGGGTTTGGCTCATAATCAAACACTGACTTGATTTTTTCTTCTTCTTCTTCATTCCCACCCCCCGCCCCTCCACCCCCCAGTGCTAGGGATTGAACTCATGGCTGTGTGCATAGTAGGCAAGTACTCTACTCCTGAGCCCATGATTTCTTATCTCTTATGATCCAGGCTTCTCACCGATCCTCTCCAATATGGCTGCCTGTCTCTTAAGGTGCCCCTTGACCCACTTTTCTCATGTGAACTTTTTATATATCATATAACTTATGTTTGAAGTCATACCATTCTCCAAATTAGATGAAATTCATTTATAAGCAAATAATTTTATTTATTTATATAGCATAAGTCCTTCCAGAGTTTTCCAGTTGTAGACACTTACTCCTCTTGGAGAACTTTCTCCTTGAACCATGCAAATTCTGTGGAGAGCCAGAACACAGAGGACAGATCTCAGAGTAGTTTAGAACCTTAGTCCCACAGAGGGGAAGTGACTCACCCCCGGTCACACAGATCTTTGGTGGCAAAGCCAAGACTGCAATGGTCTGTGGAAGGAATAGACCCCAAGAGCTTGGTAAAGTGAAGGATCCTGCCTCCCAAATTGTCATTAAGACATGGTCTGTCATGACCTGAAGGCTCCTTTTTCTCCATGGGCTGCCTTTGCCATTAGCTACCCAATTCTAGGGTGTCTTGCTTGGCTCTTGACTTTCTTCCTATCCTAGCTGGGGAAAGATGGCTGACCACCCCTCCTCCTTTTACTATTTTTTTTTTTTTTTTTTTTTGCGGTACTGGGGATCGAACTCAGGGCCTTGTGCTTGCAAGGCAAGCATTCTACCAGCTGAGCTATCTCCCCAGCCATACCCCTCTTCCTGACTGACTTCATATGTGGTATTCTTCAGCCTGTGCTGGGACCAACCTGGTCGTCATCTTTTCTCCTTTTTCTGTGAATCTTCTTCCTCAGTCCTGTGCCGCTTTTCCTTGGCTTGGCCTGGACTGTGGGAAGGCCTCTGACCTGTGTGGAATGTGTCATTCCTCTCACCCACCCCTGAAGACTGGTGTGTGATTCTCCAGGAGTGGCAAGTGACTGTTGGTTGATGGGCCTCTTTGTCTCTTGGCAGCCCCTTCTGAGGAATGACTTCCCGGCCATTGAAGGTAAAAGAGGTCCTCCTCCCAAGTGGGTGTGGGGTCTTTTTCTCTCTCCTTTCAGGACCTCAGGCTATTTTACTGTGACTGTTTGCCTTCAGTCTGCTAGAGAGACAGGAAGGCATTGTGCAGCAGGGCACCCAGGTTCTGGTCCTGGATCTGCTACTCTCTACCTCTGAGACTTCTGTTAATTTTTCCTTCCTTGTGCTACTCACCTTATGCTGAAAAATTGTAAGCTTAGAGAATGTTAGAATGCAAAGGCACCTAGAGGTAGTCTAGTCCAGTGTTTCTCAATTCTTCCCTTATATAGGAAAAATATTGTAACATCCCCTTTGGTATCCTGAAATAAAAGTCATTGGTAACTCGACTTTCATATACACATATTAAAAATTAGTTCAGTAAAAAACCCTAAATGTAAAAGGGGAAAATAAAAGGAAAACATTTTAGTAAAAAGGTTATAATGTATTTCAATATTGATTATTATCCATGAAGTAAAATATTTGCACTAAACCTATAGAGTCATGTGAGTATTACAGCCACAGATGCAGACTGATGTAAGAGTGTTGATAGGTGTGAAATATATAGATGTGTGTTATTGGGGGCAACAGTGACATTGGTGATTTTCCAAAATAGAGAATAACTCTTAACTGGGTGTGGTGACTTGTGCCTGTAATCCCATTGGCTTGGGAGACTGAGACAGGAAGATCGAGAGTTCAAAGCCAGTCTCAGCAAATGCAAGGCACTAAGCAACTTGGTGAGATTTTGTCTTTAAATAAAATACAAAATAGGGCTGGGGATGTGGCTCAGTGGTCAAGTGCCCCTGGGTTCAATCCCCCATACCACCCCTGCCCCCCAAAAAGAATAACTCTTGGTAAAATTTAAGGAAAAGTATTTTTACATGATCATTGTATTTTTTGAAAAAAGCAGTATTTATTAACACAGTACAAAAATACTTTTTGATTATCTGTAAAAGGAATTGGCTGTAGTAACTGTGAACAATTTGTTCACCTACATGAATATCATGTGGGACATTTGGATGCTATTAGGGCATGGGACAATTTAATTATGTGGGACTAGCCTTATCCTGTGGTGAAGAGCTTTGAGTAGGTGGCACCAGCTGGCCTCCGCTACCTCCTGAAAGCCTTCTGCCTACCTGCCCATCACAAAGGGCAGATCCAGTACCCTATACCCCTTGCTCCTGTGCCTTTGCTGTTTAAGGGGTGCTCCTCCTTGGAGAGCCAGTCCGCTGGGAGACAAGCCTGCAGCTGATCATGGATGTCCTCCTCAGCAATGGGAACCCTGGGACTGGACTGGCAACAGCCCCCTACCCCCATCTCCCTGTCTTGGCCAGCAACATGGATCTTCTTTGGATGGCTGAAGCCAAGATGCCCAGGTGAGGACCAAGGGCCCCCAACCTTGGCCCTGGCAGCTCACTTCTAGCTGCTGCTTGGGCAGTCCTGTGGACAGTTTGCCACCTATGATTCTGATGCTCTGGGTGGTTGGAACCCACCTAGTCAGGCCCTGTAGTTGCCATAGTAACTTGGCCTCTGGGAGGACATTCAAGGATCACTTCACATGTTAAATATTAAACTAAAAATGTAGATTACTGAGCATGACAATATGTTGAAATGATTTTGAACACATTCTGCTCTCATAATCTTTTTTTTTCCTACATTTTTTAATTGGTGCATTATAGTTACATATAATGAATGGAATTTATTATTACAATTTTGTACATGCACACAATAGAACAGTATAACTTGGTACCCTCATAATCTTAACTGAACATGCCCTTGTCTAGGGGAACCCAAACAGACAATTTTTGAGGTATTATTAATGCAAATTAGTCAACTGCTTCTCCTTCCTTACCTGTGTCTGATAGCATTGGTTCTTTCATTTCTTTGTTTGCTTTTACCCTGGAGGTGTAGGGGCAGGGAAGCCAGGATTCTTCTGATGGTCACATAGACCAGAGAACTGAGACAAAGTGGATAAGGTACATGGGTATTGAGGAATCCCATGTTCTCTGTTCAGCTGTGATGACCTTATCTGTCCTGTCCTTTTCTGAGGCTGACAGGTGGCCCTTTTTCTGACCCTCAAAGTGCTTTAATGCAAAGCCAGTTAATGCTGCTCTTATTTGCAAGGCCAGTCTTGGGTCTTCTCATCCTGCCATTCACTCCCAGTGGTTGGTCAAGGAGGGTGGTCAGGGCCCCTGACTGCCTCAATTTCATGATCAGTAGCCCCAAAGAGACAGGAGTGTATTTTGGTCTCTCTTGTCATTTTTGAAGTGTATTCTGTAACTTGAGGTTTGGCATTGTCTCTAAGGTGTTATTCCTAGGGTTTGGGTGCTGACTCTAGATTGAGCCAAGGGTTGGTTATGTAGTTGTGAACTGAATAAATTTCAATTTATGAATCAAATTCAAGATTAAATTTTCATTCAGCTTAGCCAGGTTTGTGATAAGATTTTCACTCAATAGTTGAAAAATTAAAAATAGCATTCCTTATATAAACAAGTGACACTGAAATGTCATTAATATGAAACATATCAGTTAGGATTTTGTTTTAGATGAAAACATAAAACATACCTTAAACAAGACAGACCTTTCTTTGTTTTTTGGTTTTTGTTTTTCCCTCATATGAAATAAGTCTGGAGTCAGCAGTCCTGGGCCTGTCAGGGACCTTCTGTTTCCCTGCTGTGCCATTCTAAGTCCTTCACTACATAATCCACAGTGGCTCAAATGCCAGCCATCATATTAGCATTCTAAGTGGCAGAGAGGAGTAGAGGAGGGAAGAGAAGAGCAGCACCCCCTCCTCACTGTTAAGGATGCTTAATAAAGTTTTAGACTGGCACTTTTGTTTAATGAACTATTTAGTGCTAGTTTTGCTTTATGGCTATATCTAGCTGCAAGGGAGGCAAGGAATTTACTTCTTATACCCAGTGGCAATATGTTCAGCTTAAAGTTGATACGAAGAAAAAAGGGTAGAATGGCAGTCAGTAGTCTACCACAAATCTAAAGCAGACCTTGTTATTTTTATTTTTTGGGCCTGGGGATTGAACCCAGGGGTGCTTAACCACTGAGCCACATCTCCAGCCCTTTTTATTTTTTAAATTTTGAAATAGGGTCTCACTAAGTTGCTTAGGGCCTTGCTAAGTTGTTGAGGCTGGACTTGAACTTGCAGTCCTCCTGCCTCAGCCTCCTGAGTTGCTGGGATTAAAGTTGTACACCACCATGTCCGGCTAAAGCAAACTTTAAACTTAGATTTCTGGAGTCAGACTGACTGCTTGTAATCTTAGCTCTGCCACATCTCTCTCTTGTTGTGCCTTAGTTTCCTCATATGTTAAATGAGGATAATAGTATCTGTCCCATGGGGTATTTGAGTGTTAAGTGTGAGAGGTTGTTTGCTGCTACTAGAAATGTTTTAACCTTGCTCTAGTCACCCCCAGGGCCCTGGAATAAAAGCTTAGTACAGTGGGTACTGCTTAGGGCCTGGCAGGTAGTCTGGAAGACTGAGCTGCTGAACCCTCTTCTTGGACAGGTTTGGCCATGGCACCTTTCTACTTTGTCTGGAAACCATCTACCAGAAAATGACAGGCAAGGAACTGAGATATGAGGGTCTGATGGGCAAACCCAGCATCCTCACTTACCAGTATGCGGAGGACCTGATCAGGCAGCAGGCGGAGAGGCGGGGCTGGGCTGCCCCCATCCAGAAGCTCTATGCTGTAGGGTAAGCTTCATGTCACCTCCTCATCCCTTTCACAATTCCCTTCCCCTTCCTTCTTTGTTCTTCCTGCCCTTGTTTCCCTATATCTGAGTCACACTTGTACCCACCAAGTTGTTCTCCACTCTTTTTACCTTGAGACACTGAACTTGGGTTTTCTCCTCTTTCCTTTTCCGGTTTGGCTGCCCCTGCCAGCGATAACCCTATGTCTGATGTCTACGGTGCCAATTTGTTCCACCAGTACCTACAGATGGCGAAGCATGGCAGGGCAGAGGAACTAGTACCTGGTGGCCTGTGGAAGCAGCGGCCCTCAGCAACCCAGAGCTGCGCCTCCATCCTGGTGTGCACTGGAGTGTATAGTCCCCAGAACCTGGGGTCCACAGGGCCTGCCCAGGGAGGAGCGGAGCCTCCATTCCATGGCCACCGGGACTTCAACTTCAGTCCAGGGCTCATGGAGGCATCTCATGTTGTGAATGATGTGAATGAGGCTGTGCAGCTGGTTTTCCACCAGGAAGGCTGGACTTTGTAGTGAAGGGTGTGCATCAGAGGGCAAGGGAGGAGGAGGGAGGGATCCTGGGCCACAGGTGAATCCTGTTTGCTGGGTTCTGATCCGGTCACAGTGTCAAATTATGGCCTGCTTCTCTTGCCACTTTGCCTGTTGCCCCAGTGCTGGGATGTTACTGGTCAAGAACCATGGTGGACTGGGGGTGCAGTTCAGTATGCAAGAGGCCCTGGGTTCCATGTCAAGCTACAAAAACAATAACAACAAGAAGACAGTGACTTATTTTTCCTGCTGGACAGTAGCCACAGAAATGTACCAGAGAAGCATTTCACATGGAACCATTGAGATTTCTGAGCCCAGTTCCCATGTGCCTCTCCTGGCAGTCTGACCTCAGGTCACTCCCTTTACCTCTGTGCCTCATGTTCCTCCTCCTTTTAGTAGGAACTTCTGAAAAATGGGGAGGCAGTGTGGAATAATGTGAAAGTTTCTGCAGACCCTTTACTCATTGAAGGAACCACTGTTTTTCAGCAAGGTGTGTAGCTAACACTCACAAACTAGTTTTTATTGTATTTTAGTTTATTGGCCAGAGACTTTGGGGCTTATTTTTTTAAAATTAAAGTCATCCTAATAAATATTCATTATGTTGTCTCTTGTGAAGCTGTGTCTGGAATGTACTAAAGTCCTGTGGGGAGTGGGGAGTGGGTGAGTGGTATACACTAGTCTCTCTGGAGGCAGAGAGATCTGTGGCATTTCACTCCATAAGGTGCTCTGGTCTCCCTTTCTACCTCTGTTCTTTCCACCTCCAAACCCACATCCAGCCTGGGCTGTGAATCCTGAGTCTGTCTAGGAATGAGTTATGCCTAGCTTTGGCATATGCTTAGCAACTTCCTTGGCATGGAAAAGAAAAGGGATCTTGTTTGTGGTCTGTTCTAAAGAAGGGAGTTTTTCCATGGAGATTCTCAAAAGCATGTGTTTCTTCTTATAGTCCTTTCTCTAGGAGTAATCCAACTCCATTTTTCATTTGTTGGTATCTCCCATGACCTCAGTATCTGTCACATTCTCTGGTGCTGTAGTTTGGATGTTGAACGTCCCTCAAAGGCCCATGTGTTAAAGTCTTGGTCTCCTGTATGGTACTCTTGGGAGGTGGTGCAATCTTTGGGAGGTCTTCAGGTCATTGGGGGCATATCCCTTGTTTGGATCTATATTGTTCCCCCAAAGGCTCATGTGTTGGAGGCTTATTCCCTAGTGTAGCAATGTTCAGACATGGGACATTTGGGAAATGATCTCATATGTTGGTTAGTCCACTGATGGTTTATAATTTTTAAATTTCTCTCTCTCTCTCTCTTTTTTTTTTTTTTTGGTACTGGGGATTGAACCCAGGGGTGCTTAACCACTGAGTCACATTCCAGCCCTTTTTATTTTGAGACAGGTCTTACCAAGTTGTTGAGGGCCTCACAAAGTTGCTGAGGCTGACCTCAAACTTGTGATCCTCCTGCCCCAGCCTCCTGAATTGCTGGGATTACAGGCATGCGCCATCATGCCTGCTGATGGTTCATAATTTAATGGACTCTTGGGAAGTGGTAGAAACTATAGGAGGTGGGGCCTACTTGGAGGAAGTAACTGGGGACATGCCTGGAAGGATTTATCTTGTCCCTGGACCTTTCCTCTCTCTCTCTCTTACTTTGCTTCCCAGATGTCATACACCTCTGTTCCACCCTGTGTTCCCTGTCATGATGTTCTGCCTCCCCAAAAGCCCAAAGTGATGGGATCCAGTGGCCAGGGACTAAAACATCTGAAGCCATAAGCAAAAATAAATCTTCCCTCTAAGTTGATTTCTCAGGTATTTTGTCACAGTGATGGAAGACTGATAACATACCCCGGATTAGGATAGTGGGACTACAACTCCTTTCTCTTCCCTTTTGTTTCCTGGCAATGAGGTGAACAGGTTTTGCTTTGTCAAGTGCTTCTGCCATGTTGTGCTGCCTCACCACAAGCCTAAGAGAATGGGGCCATTCTATCATGGGCCAAATCCACAAGTGTGATCCAAAATTAACCTTTTTTCTTTATAAGTTTATATATATCAAATATTTGCCACTACCCAACCTGGCTTTTTCTTTTTCCTTAAGACACTGTTGGCTATATCTGACTGACATCTTGACACCTTTGATTGTGTCATAATTGTTTGGAAGTGAGGGAACAAAGATTGAGAGAGGATGGCCAGTGGAATAGAATTAAAAGTTGGCATCTGAGAGCTGAATGAAGAACATGTTTCAGGCTCTCTCCATATAAGTACCAGTGCTTAACCATGTCCAGGGTTAAGCACAGCAGAACCCGTTCCTCCATCACCCCAGGGTAGTCCAGCTCCTGCTGTGGTCTTCCTGCTCTAGGCTTTCTCATTTCCCACATCAGCTTTGCCTTCAGAATGCATCTGGTTTGGGAGTGGTTTGATCCCTTATCACCACCCACACCCAGGGCCCTAGCATCTTGCACCCAGATCGTTGTGGTCTCCTTATTTCATCTCTTTCCTTCTTCTCTCTCCCTCCCCTCTGTTCACTGGTGCCCATACATCAGTCACATTATAAACCAGTTCTGTTCTCTGGTCATATCCTTCCTGTGACTCCCTATGTCACTGAGGAGAAGCCACTGAGTAAAAGCCTCTCCATCCCATTGTCCCATCTTGGACATCAACTGGCTATTTTCTCCTTCATCACTTTATGCTTGAACAGTGGCCCCCTTGCTGTTCTATGCATCCTGCTCTCTCACTACCTGCAGTTCCCATCTACAACTGGTTCACTCCATCTCTTTCTTGATTTTTTGGTAGCACTGGGGATTGAACCCAGGGGCATTCTACCTGAGTTACATCACCAGCTCTTTTTATTTTATTTTTGAGACAGGGCTAAATAGCTGAGACTGGCCTCAAAGTTGTGATCCTCCTGCCTCACCTCCTGAGTTGCTAAGGATTATAGATGTGTGCTACAGTGCCTGGCCCTTTTTTCCCCCCATCACTTCCTTCCTTCCTTTTTTTTTAAATATATCTCTCTTGGTTTATAATACTCTCTCTCTCTCTCTCTCTTTCTCTCTCTCTCTCTCTCTCTCTCTCTCTCTCTCTCTCTCTCTCTCTCTCTCTGTTTAGTTGTAGGTGGACACAACCTTTCTTAAAAAATTTTTTTAGTTGTTGATGGACCTTTATTTTATTCATTTATTTATATGCAGTGCTGAGAATTGAACCCAGTGCCTCACACATGCGAGGCAAGTGCTCTACCACTGAGTCACAACCTCAGCCCACAATACCTTTATTTTAATTAATTAATTTATTTTTTGTGGTACTGGGGATTGAACCCAGGACCTTGTGCTTTCAAGGTAAGTACTCTACCAACTGAGCTATCTCCCCAGTCCCTGAAGGTTTTTTTTTGGTAGTGCTTGGGATTGAACCCAGGGACTTGTGCATGCTAGACAAGCAGTCTACTAACTGGGCTATGTCCCCAGCCTCCTTTATTTTATTTTTATATGTCATTGAGGATTGAACCCAGAGCCTCATGTGTGCTAAGTGAGTGCTCTACCACTGAGCCACAACCCCAGCCCTGCCCATCACTTCTTAAAAGATCTAGTGGCTGGGTCACTTCATAGAGAGTTCCTCTAAAGGATGGCATCCTGCTTATTTTTTTCATTCTAATTATCACCCCACAGTCTGTGTGTACTTGCTTATTCTGTATTCCACTGAAATAGATACTCCATGGAGTTTGCCCATATTGACTCATTGTTGTGTCCCCAACACCTGTGTACCTGGCAGTTGGCAGAAGTCAGTAGATTGTGTTGAATAGATGGCCCCTGTTGACCCTGTAAGTCCTCTTATGCAGTCCTTACAAATACACCTTTCTTTTTTTCCCTTTCCTTTGGTGAATATGGCAAAAAGGAAGACTGTAGAACTGGAATGGAATCCCCACTCTGCTGCTCTCTGGCTGTATAACCTTCCACAATGTCCTTCACTTTTTTTTTTTTTTTTCCCTCGGTGCCAGGGATTGAACCCAGGGGTGCTTAACCACGGAGCCACACCCCCAGCCCTTTTTATGTTTTATTTTGAGACAGAGTCTACGTTTCTTAGGGTCTCCCTAAATTGCTGAGGCTGCCTTTGAACTCGCAATCCTCCTGATTTAGCCTCCCAAGTCATTTCTTCACTTCTTTAAGCTTTCAGTTTTTCATCTATAGGGTTGGCATTGACAGTATTTGTCATGGGATTGTATGAGAAGTAAATGAGCTATTTTAAGTACGGTACTCATCATTCAGGCTGTTTTTTTAGGCAATAGGAAATTTAGGAGTGGGCATTTCAGGGGTGGGAGAACAGCTCAAGTGTGTCCCCAGGGACTCAGGTTATTGACCCACCATCCTTGTTGTGTCTGTTTCCTGAGGTCGAGATGACATATATTATAGTTTGGATCTGGAATGACCCCTAGAGTCTCATGTGTTGAAGGCCTGGTCTCCAGCCTCCAGTGCCATGGGGAGGTGGTAGAATCATTAAGAGGTAGAGCCTTGCGAAAGGGGGCTATGCCCTTGAAGGGGGATATTGGGACCCCGGCCCCTCTTTCTCGCTTTGCTCCCTGGCCACTTTGAGGTAAGCAGTTTCATTGGCTTAGTATTATACTGTATTGCTATAATGTATGGCCTCACCACAATCCCAAAGCAACAGAAACAAGGGACCTTGGACTGAAACCTCTGAAGCCCTGAGCCAAAATAAATTTTTCCTCCTTATAAACTGTTTATCTCAGGTATTTTGTCACAGGAATGGGAAGCTAACACAGTCTACTTTTTCTTTTTTTTTTTTTTTTTTTTTTGGTTCTGGGGATGGGACCCAGGGTCTTGCACATGCTAGCCACGTGCCCTACCACTGAACTAACCCCGACCCCTAGGACAGTTCTACTCTGAGGCCTTATCCATGTCCTAGGAAGGAGGCTTTTTGTTTTGTTTTGTTTTTGTTTTTGATACTAGGAATTGAGCCCAGGGATGCTGTACCACCAAGCTACATCCCCAGGCCTTTAAGTTTTATATACTTATTTTTATTTTGAGACAAGGTCTTGCTTAGTTGCTAAGGCTGGCCTCATACTTGTGAACCTTCTGCTTCAGCCTCAAGTTCCTAGGATTATAGGCATGTGCCACTACGTTCAGCTTGTGGTTGTTTTTCTTTCTTTCTTTTTTTTTTATATATATTTTTTAAGATGTTGATAGACCTTTATTTTATTCATTTATTTATATGTGGTGCTGAGGATCAAACCCAATGCCTCACACATGCTAGGCAAGCGCTCTACCACTGATTCACAACCCCAGCCCCCTGTTTTTCTTTCTTTAATGTCTGTTGTATACTAGACAAGCACTGGACCACTGAGTTATGCTCCCAACCCTAGAATTCTGTTTATAAGGAAGGATGGTAAAATGGATATTGGGTAGGTGCCTAGCAGCACCAGCAACAGCACCTGGTTTTCCAGGTAGCACTTATTTGATTATTTCAAGTACTCTGAGGACATGGGTCAAGTTCTGACCTTCCAAAGTACCTTGTCTAACAGTTGTCTGAGCTGCTAGGTTGGGTAATAGTCTTGCTAGCTGATATTTGCATAGCAGTTAACAAGAGGTTTAAAACTGGTATCATTCATTCATACTGTATTGGAGCTTCACAAACCCGTGATGGAGAGAGACAATTTTTATCTATCCCAGTTATGCAAATGAGGCACAAAAGCAGGGGTTGTTCATTTTTTCATTTCAAAAACATTGAAGGCCTAGGGCTGGGGATATAGCTCAGTGGTAGAGTGCTTCATACCATGTGTGAGGCCCTGGGCTGGCTCCATTCCTAGCATTGCAAAAAATAAAAAAAACCAGAAAAACATTGAAGGTCTATTAGGTGCCAAGCACTGTGCCATTGCTGTGACCAGTCATTGGCAGCAATACCTACCCTTGTGGAGTTCTCCTTTGAGTGGTGACATAGCCAAAGTCATAGTAGGTGGAGAAGACAGGCCTAGAGGTCAGTCTCCTAACTCTGAGATCAATGTTCTCTCCAAGACACTGCTTCAAATATTCTTTCCACTGCCTAGCTACCCTCTGCTCTTCTCCAAGCATTGTTTCATGTTCTGGAGAAACCACAAATATAGACACAGACCCATGAGCTCTCCTTGGGCCTCACAGGTCAAGTTTACCAAATGGAATGGCAGCGGAGTGTGGGAGAGCTGGAAAATGAAGTCTGGCCCTGTGTAAGGAGACAAGAATTCTTAGTTCAGATGGAAGTAACAGAATGATAGCATCTCTGTCTGTCTACCTCTGGCTCAGTCCTTTGGCTAGGTGTCCTTTTGGTTCTATGGTCATTTCTTCCCCTTTCTTATTTGTTTGGGTTTCCTAAAGATGTCATGGACTATTCTGGGCTGGGTACAGAACAGCATGTGTACCACAACCCAACCTTCAGACATCTATGGAGGAAGGCAGGGCCACAACTCAGCGCCAGTTCCAATCCTGTCCCTTAGGGACTTGGTCTAAACTATGGAACCTAAACTCAGGACTAGCTGTCTTTTTGTTCAACCCCCAACTGAATGAAAGTTCACCTTTTTTTTTTTTTTTTTTTGCGGTACTGGGGATCGAACTCAGGGCCTTGTGCTTGCGAGGCAAGCACTCTACCAGCTGAGCTATCTCCCCAGCCCCCTTTTTGTGTTTTGATGGAGCCAAGTGAATAAAAAATAAAGTCTGTATGTCAATTCAAATAGGACATAGTCCATATTTTAATTAATTCCCTCCCCCCCTTTTTTAATAGTGTGGAAGATTGAGACTGGGGCATGGTAGTGCACTCCTGTAATCCCAGTGGTTTCAAGGATCAGGCAGGAGGATCCTGAGTTCAAAGCCAGCTTCAGCAACCCAGCAAGGCCCTAAGCAACTCAGTGAGACCCTGTCTCTAAATCAAATATAAAAAGGGGCTGGAAAAAAAAAAAAAAAAAGGGCTGAAGATGTGGCTCAGTGGTTAAGCACCACTGGGTTCAATCCCCAGTACCAAAAACAAAAAAGAAAAATAAATAGTATGGAAGATTGAACTCAGGGATGCTCTACTACTGAGCTACCCACCCCCAAGTCCATTTTTAATTAAAAAAAATTTTTTTTTTTTTTTTTTTTTTTTTTTTTTGTGGTGCTGGGGATTGAACCCAGGGTCTTGTTCTTATGAGGCAAGCACTCTACCAACTGAGCTATATTCCCAGCCCCATTTTTTAAAAATTTTGAGACAGGGTCTCAGTTATTCAGGCTGGCCTCAAACTTGTAGTCCTCCTGTATCAGCCTCCTGAGTAGCTGGGATTACAGACATGTATCACTATACCCAGCTCCATAGTTTTATTTTTAATTTAGTTAATTAATTTGTGTGTAGTACAAGGGATTAAACCCAAGGTCTTGAGCATGCTAGGCAAGTACTCTACCACTGATATACAGCCCCAATCCTGATCCTGATATTTTAAATAAAATTATTAACCTGGGGACAAAACTACCACTAAGTGTTTTATAAGTGAACTGCTATAATCCCCTTAAAATTCTTCAGTCATTACCTTGGATTCTGACCACTGGGATTCTTCCTGGGCACTTCCTCTGGTGGTAGCCCTCCTGAACTCCTGAGGATGCCTCCTCTAGGCTGTCTGAAGCAGGTGCAGGAAGCAAGTTGGTAATCAGGACACCCTGCAGAGCTGGGGTTGCTGTAGCAACCGGATGCTGCCTTGAGGGCGGAATTTTAAAATATCTCAGCTCTAATTTTTTTTTTTTAACATCATTCTGTCACTTCCCCAGTGTTTTGTGGTGCTGCTGAGGTGGGCCATGCTGGGACGCCTGCTTTTCTGCCTGGGCTCTTGGCAGCTTCTGGGGGTTGGAGGTGGGAAGATGCCTCCGAGTGTGAACTACTGGGAAACTGACAGATCCTCAGCCTTTGTTTCCAGAATCCGCCAGCTTGTGATTCTAAAGCCTTGTGTCATTTTCTCATTTTTTGGAAGGGAAAGAATAAGGACCTTAACTTGATACTCTCTACCTCCTCCCACTCTGACTAGAGGCTGCTGCCTTGGCATTTCTGGGACCCTCTAGGAGCAGGCTTCTTCTTCCCTTCCTGCCTTCTGCTTCCTTTGTTCATTCTGACTTCCTCTTTGGGCTTCATTATTAACTCAACAGATGACTGTTAATAGGTGCCAAGGCTGGGTATAAGAAATGAGAAACTGTCTTTGTCTTGGAAGAAATTTAAGACCCTAGCCTTAACCTCTCAGAAAGCAAACATTTTTATAAAGTTACAGTAATTAAGACAATGTCCTGTTGGCAGATGGAGAAACACAAATCAATGGGACAAAATAGTACCCAGAAACAGAGCATGTATGACAAATGTGACTGAACAGAATAATTTCGTGTGAGTTTGTGTAGTGCTGGCGATCAAACCGAGGCAGGTGCTCTGCCACTAAATAAATGTTAATTCCTGCTCATTCATAGTTTGACATGGGTCAGGTGACAATCTTTGGCCCTTCCTCTGCTAGTGGTGACTTGGATCCAAGCCCCTTCCATTTTGTGATGCTGTAATCTTCCACACATGACTTCCAAGGTCCTTGTGAAAGAGAGTGTGGATGACCATGAAGAGTTTTTTGGCTAGACCAGGTGGTAGAGTACATCACTTGTGTCCACATTCATTGGCTGGGTATATGGTTCTAATGCAACCACAAAGAAGATGGAAATATATTCCTCCTCTGTGTGTAGGAAGAGGGAATGGGATTGGACAGCATCTCATCCATCCTGTGGCCTTATTACTATTCAGTAGGATAAATTCTGCCTTTCCTAACTTTTTATTTAAAATTCCTGAATAGCTATCTAGTGTTAGTTGTTCCTTTGTATTTCTTGAATTGATCATAAATGTTTTTCTTTTTTAATCTGTTAATATTGTAAATTACATTAATAGATTTTCCCCCCTCAACTTTAACTCTTACTCTCATCCTTAGGATAAATGTAAATTGGTGTTGGGCATGGTGGCTCATGCCTGTAATCCTAGAAATGTGGGAAGCTGAGGCAGAGGGACTGCAAGTTTGAGGCCAGCCTGGGCAATTTAGTGAGGCCCTTATCTCAAAATAAAAAATTAAAAATGGCTGGTGATGTAATTCAGTATGGTAAAATACCCCTGGCTTTAATCCCCAGTGCCACCAAAACCCTACAAAACACAAAAATAGGTTATGTTGCAGTTTTTGGCTGCTACCAGTTAGTATTTTATTTAGGAGCTCTTTGTGTTCATAAGAGAGATCTATATCTTACTCCATTAAGGAAGTTATAACAATACCATAGATTAAGTGGCTTTTATAAAGAAACAGACTGTTTTTTACTCTGGTTCTGGAGATTGGGAAGTCCAAGATCAAGTCACCAGCAAACTTGGTGTCTGGGGAGGACCTGCTTCCTGGTTCCTGGCCTGCTTGATCTGGAGATGTGCCCTGCTCTGCCCCATTAATCTGCTCTGCTCTCTGGGTCCTTGTACTCTGGACTAGTAATGGGAGTGGCAGCTCTGAGGATCTCTGAATGGCCTACAGGATCATTTGTCCATTGTTTTGGAGATTAGCTACTGGCTTCTGTGGAGATGCTGATCCATGCTGTGTTAGACAACTTTCTATCACTGTGATAGAATACCTGAGAAAATCAACTTAGAAAGGAAAAGGTTTATTTTGGCTCATGGTTTCAGAGGTTTCAGTCCGTGGTCACTTAGCCTTGTTACTTTGTTTTTGTTTTATGTGTTTTTGCTTTTTGGTACCAAGTATTAAACCCAGGGGCATTTAACTACTGAGCCACATCCCCAGCCTTTTTTATTTTTTATTTTGAGACAGGTTCTCACTAAGTTTTTTAGGGTCTCACTAAGTTACTGAGGCTGGCTTTGAACTTATGATCCTCCTGCCTCAGACTCCTGAGCTGCTGGGATTATAGACATATGGCACCATCCCCAGCAACCCTGTTGCTTTGGGCCTGTGATGGGCCAATACTTCATGATGGAAGTGCATGGCAGTAGAAAACTATTCAGTTCATGGTAGCCAGGAAGCAAAGAGGGAAACAAGAAGGAGTCAGAGCCCCAGTATCCCCTTCAGGGGCACACCCCCAGTGATCTAATTTCCTTCCACTATGCCTTACTTCCTAAACTATCCACCATCTTCCACCAACTCCCAGTAGTGCCATAGGCTGGTGAACATGCCTTCAACACATGGGGGATACGTTAGATCCAAACTATAGCACGTATCGATCTCTTTATCAAGGAAACTTAGCCACATCCTTAGTGTTCTCTCCCAAACAGTCTTTCCCATTCTTTTAAATATAGATTGGCTAATAGTTTTCCAAATCTTTGAGTTCTTTTTGCTTAACAGTTCCATCTTTCTTTTTTTTTTTTTTCTTTTTTTAATTTTTTAAATACTGTACTGAGGATTGAAACCAGGGCCTCAAACATGATAGGTAAGTGCTTTACCATTCAGCCCAACAGTTCCATCTTTAAGTTAAGCAGTCAAGGGGAGTTAGGCCACTCTTTCAACACTTTGCTTAAAGATTTCCTCATACAGGGAAATGTGGGAGGAAGGTGATGGGAGAAGGAAAGATAGTGGAATGAGACAGACATCATTACCCTATGTACATGAATGGTGTGAATCTACATGGTGTACAACCTTAGGAATGAAAAGTTGAACCCCATTTGTATAAATGAATCAAAATGCAGCCTGTAAAAATAAAATAAAGTTTTTGTTTCATGTGTTTTTGCTTTTTGGTACCAAGTATTAAACCCAGGGGCATTTAACTACTGAGCCACATCCCCAGCCTTTTTTATTTTTTATTTTGAGACAGGTTCTCACTAAGTTTTTTAGGGTCTCACTAAGTTACTGAGGCTGGCTTTGAACTTATGATCCTCCTGCCTCAGACTCCTGAGCTGCTGGGATTATAGACATATGGCACCATCCCCAGCAACCCTGTTGCTTTGGGCCTGTGATGGGCCAATGAGACTTCCTCATCCAAATAATCTATTTTCATTGTTTAAAAATTCCATCATCAAGCTGGGTATGGTGGTGCACACTTGTAATACTAGCTACTTAGAAGGGTGAGGCAGGAGGATGGCAAGTTTGAGGCTAGCCTGGGCAACTTAATAAGACCCTGTCTCAAAATAAGAAGGGCTAGGGATGTTGCTCAGTGATAGAACACTAGTCTAGCATTTGCAAGACCCTGGGTTTAATCCCTAGCAACACACATATAAACTCTCTCTTCCTCTTCTTCTCCCTCCCCTTCTCCCACCCTTCTCCCCCTTCTGCAAAACTCTAGGACATGAAGGCAATACAGTCATGTTTTTTGTCACTTTATAACAAGGATGACCTCCCTTTCCCTCATATTTAATACGTGTTTCTTATTTCCATGTTCAACCTCATCAGAATGGCCTTTACCACCAATATTCTTTTTGGGATTACTTGGATTTTCCCTAAGAGAACTGTAGTCTCTGTAACACCTCCTTTCTTTCTGAGCCATCAGTAGAATCTTTAATACCACATTTTTCACATGTATCTAAAATCTCTTCCAGCTTCTACCCAATATCCAATTTTGGAGCTGCTTCTTTTTTTTTTTTTTTTTTTTTTTTTTTGTATTTGTTATAGTAGCACCCCAAATTCTTGCTACTGATTTCTTTCCTCCTTTGTGTGTATGTGTGTGTGTGTGTTGTTGTTGGATATTGTACCTAGGGTCTCTTGTATGCTAGGCAAGTGCACTAAGCTATACTGCTGACCCCTTTTGGTACCAGCTTCTATCTTAGTCTGTTGAGGCTATTGTACAGAATACCATAGGCTGGCTGTCTTTAAACAACAGAAATTTACTTCTCACAGTCTGGAGGCTAGGAAGTCCAAGATTAGGGTACTTGCAGATTTAGAATCTGGTGAGGACCTTCTTCCTTATTCATTGATGGCTTCATATGGTTAAAGGGGCAAGGGATCTTTCTGGAATCTCTTTGAAAGGATATAATCTCATTCATGACCCAATATCACCTCCCAAATGCCCCACCTTTGAATACCATCTCACTGGGGATTCAGTTTCAACATGAATTTTAGGGAATTTGGTGTTTAAGTATAAATAAATAGCAACCTATATAATTTAGCTTTTTTAAATTGCCTTTGATTTTTTAAATTGATTATATTACCCTCATAGAATGAATGGCAGGGGTGTAGCTTAGTTGTAAAGTGCTTACCTAGCATGCCATGGGCCCTGGATTCCATCTCAGCATTGCAGAACTAGAGATAATCAACAGCATTGTCTATTTTCTGAGCAATTTAGGGTGGGATCATCTTTGAGTATTGGTAGAATGCACAAACCATCTAGATCTGGAAAATTTTTAGCAGAGACTTTTAATTACCAATTTAATTTCTTTCTTTTTTTGGGGGGGCAGGTACCAGGGATTGAACTTGAGCACTCGACCACTGAGCCACGTCGCCAGCCCCATTTTGTAGTTTTTAATTTAAAGACAGGGTCTCACTCTTTTATTTAGAGACAACACCTCACTTTTGCTGAAGGTGGCTTTGAACTTGCAATTCTCCTGTCTTAGTCTCCCGAGCTGCTGGGATTACAGGCATGTGTGGCACATGGCTTTCAATTTCTTAAAGAATTTAATGTGTATACAGATATTTGTACTTTTCTTCTGACAGTTTAGGAAAGTCATATTTTCTGTAAGTTTTCAAATACATTAATGTAACATTTTTTATATTTTATAATTTGAAAAACCTCACTGGGAACAGTGGTTTGTAATCCCAGTGACTCTGGAGGTTGAGAATCGGAAGTTCAAGGCTAACCACACAACTTAGTGAGACCCTAAGCAACTAAATGAGATCCTCTCTCAAAATAAAATATAAAAAGGGCTGGGGAAGTGGCTCAGTGGTTGAGTGCTCCTGGGTTCAATCCCTGGCACGTGCACACACACACATCGGTATTATCATGTCTGTCATTTAATAGCACATATATTGCAGTGGCTTATTATTTAGCATTTATACTTCTGAGTGTGTGTTTGTCTGTAGTGTGTTGTGTTGGGGAATGAAACCAAGGTCTTGAATTGCTAAGATGCACTCTGTTTATTTATTGAGAAATAGAGCTCAATTTTAGCTTTATTTCTACCATACATTGTGTTCTGACTTACGTTATTTCTGCTGAGAAATCTGCTATCCCCCTAATTGTTCTTTTTAAGTAACTTGTTTTTTACTTTCTAGTTTCTCTTATGAACTTTTTCTTGTCTAGAATGTTCTGTGGTTTTACTTCAAAGTATCTAGGAGCATGTTTCTTTTGATTAATTCTATTTAGGATTCCTTGTGATTCCTAAAATTATGAATTGGAGAAGTTCTTTCACCAATTTTGGAAAATTCTCAGCCAAAATTTCTTTATTTCTTCTCCCCATTATTTTTATTTTCTTCCTCTGGAACTCTATTACACATATTTTGGGTCATTTTTGGATAAGAATCTCCCATGTTTTCTCTCTTTTGTAATGTTTTTAATCTCTAGTTCACTGTACTATATTCTAGAGAATATCTTCAGGTATTTTATTACATTTATTAACTATTCAGTTGTGTCTAGTAGACTGTTTAATCCACACATTAAACTTTTTTCAGTGACTGTATACTTGAAATACACTTGAAATTTGAAGGTAGGGGTGTGTGTGTGTGTGTGTGTGTGTGTGTGAAAGAGAGAGAGAGAGAGAGAGAGAGAGAGAGAGAGAGAGAGAGAGAGAGAGAGAGAGAGAGAGAGAGAGAGAGAGCACCCAGGTGGATGACATTTTCTTTTTGATCTTATTTTTTTAATGTATCAGTATTGGAGATTAAACCCAGGGCACTCTGCCACTGAGCCACAGCCCCCAGCTCTTTTAATTTTTATTTTAAGACAGGGTCTCAATGGCCTTGAACTTGTCATCCTCCTGCTTCAGTCTCCTGAGTAGCTGGGATTGCAGGTGTGTGCTATTGTACCCAGCTTGCTGTATTATTTTTGACAATTTCATGGGGTATAAATTGCTCCACAGTCTAATCCACTCATATTGGACTCCTTTGTATGAGGCTGACTCCCACACTAGGAAGGTTCTTTGTAGCTGTTTCACTGATTCTCTCTGTTAAACTTCCTGCTGGTCTTTCTTTTCCTTTTCACTTGTGTTGCCATCAGGGAGTATGGCCTCCTGTAAACTACTCAACAACAAGATCTCCATTGTTTTTAACAGTACAGTGGGCATGTATCCCCCACCCCCAGTACTCTTTTCCAAACAAAGTCAGTCCTCTTAGGTGGAGCTGCAGAACTTTTTTTTTTTTTTTTTTTTTTGGTACCAGGGATTGAACTCAGGGGCACTTAAACACTGAACCACATCCCTGGCCCTTTTTTGTATTTAGAGACAGGGTCTCTTTAAGTTGTTTAGGGCCTCACTAAGTTGCTGAGGCTGGCTTTGAACTCGGGAACCTCTTGCCTCAGCTTCCTGAATCACTGGGATTACAGGTGTGCGACACCATGCTCGGCTAGAATGCTCTTTTTTTTAATACTTGCCTTTACTCCTGGGTAGGAACTTGGCACCATTGCTCTGGAGCCAGGTACAGCGCTACTTTTCTTGGGTGATAAATCTCTGTGAGTGGAAGTGGATGGGAAAAAGGGATGGTAGCCCTTGATCTTCTCAGTGTACCTCTGGCTGCGTGGAACCTCTTCCCATTAGTAAGCTGGTCCAAGTGATTTGGCCTAGTACTCTGAACCTACTGTGCCTGACTCTGTAAGTAGGAATTGGGCGAGAGGGTTGTGTTTGCCTAGAATAGAGTTTCTGCAACATGCAGCAGAGGGTGGAGAATGAGAAATTCTGGTAGTCAGCCCCTCAGGGGGAGAAACTGGTGTTTTAGACTAGGAACTGTAGGAGAGGGAGCCCCTTCCTGGCCAGACCTTCCAGAATAGATCTTCTGTCACAGTGAGCTGAAGGAAGGGAGGGAGCAGGTTGTACCTTACATTACCAGACTGTTGCTTTTCTTACTGAAGTTTAGTGGATTTTATTTTATTTTTTTTAATAAATGTTTTCCCATTTGCTGTATGTCCTAGAACAATTTTCAGGAACTTTATTTTCTTATTTTGAGATGTGTTCCTGCTAGGTTGCCCAGGCTAATCTTGAAGCCCTGGGCTCAAGTGATCCTCCTGCTTCAGACTCCTGAGTACCTGTGCCTGGCTTTCTAACATTCAGAAACTTTAAATAGTTGTTCTTTATTGTTTCCACCAGTTATGGTTGTTTTACTTGGACAAAAATTTACAGAGATCCACACACTGCCATTCTAAAGTGCTTCTCCTTGCCTTAGCCTTTTCTTTTACTATAATATTTTTTCTTTTTTAAAATTTATTCTTTTTAGATATACATGACAGTAGAGTATATTTTGACATATTATACATACATGGAGTATAGCTTCCCATTCTTGTGGTTGTATATGATGTGGTGTTTCACTGGTGATGTATTCATACATGAACATAGCAAAGTTATGTTCAGTTCATTCTACTGTCTTTCCTATGCCCATCCATCTTCTTTTCCCTTCACTCCCCTTTGTCTAATCCACTTAACTTTTATCCATGCCCCCATTGTGTATTAGCATCCACATATCAGACAGAACATTTGACCTTTGGTTTTCTGGAACTGCCTTATTATGCTTAGCATGATAGTCTCCAGTTCAATCCATTTATCAGCAAATGCCATAATTTCATTCTTCTTTGTGACTGAGTAATATTCCATTGTGTATATGTTTTTTATTCATCTGTTGAAGGGCACCTAGGTTGGCTCCATAGCTTAGCTATTGTGAATTGAGCTGCTATAAACATTGATGTGGCTGCATTGCTATAGCATGCTGATTTTAAATCCTTTGGGTATACACTGAGGAGTGGGAGAGCTGGGTCAAATGGTGGTTCCATTCCAAGTTTTCCGAGGAATCTCCATACTATTTTCTGGAGTGGTTGTACCAATTTGCAGCCCCATGAGCAATGGATAAGTGTACCTTTTCCCCACATCCTCGCCAACATTTGTTGTTATTTGTATTCTTGATAATTGCCATTCTCACTGGAGTGAGAGGGAATCACAGTGTGGTTTTAATTTGCATTTCTGTAATTGGTAGAGATGTTGAACATTTTTTATGTATTTGTTGACCATTTGTATTTCTTCTTCTGTGAAGTGCCTGTTCAGTGTTTACTATACTATTCTTATTCTTTTTCACCCCCCTTTTTAAAAAAAATTTTTTTTTTTTGGTTATAGATGGATACAATGCCTTTATTTTATTTATTTATTTTATGTGGTTCTGAGGATTGAACCCAGTGCCTCACATGTGCTAGGTAAGTGCTCTACCACTGAGCCACAACCCCAGCCCCCAAGCCCTTTTTAATTTTATTTTTTATTTTGAGACAGGGTCTCACTAAGTTGCCCAGACTGGCCTTGAATTTTCAATCCTCTTGCCTTAGCCTACCCAGTAGCTGAGATCACAGTTGTGTACCACCTTGCCTGGCTCTATTTTATTCTTTTTCTATACTTAATCGTGTGATCATGGTAAACCTATTGGTATTACAACCTTCATCTTCTGAAGCTCTTGGGGGTCAATTCTTCCCATCTGTTTCTTCTGCTGACTTTCATTCATGATGGGTTGTTTCTTCGTGTGGTTTGTAATTTGGGATTGTGAGTTCATTTTTACTGGTGTTTTATCTATCCTGTAAGGCTTGGGTTAAGGTGTGTCCCTTCGGCACTCATTTATATTTGTAACAAGGTACTCATGTTTATTGCCAACCTATGACCAGTGTTTAACCTGATTTCTCACCATGACATTGTTAAAATTCCAAACCTATATGTGGAAAATTCCCAGGAGAAATTTTCATTTCACTTTAAGCCTATGCCAACTCACTCATTTCCATGTGGTCTCCTGTTTTGGTGGTAGATTTGTTTTTCTGTCTACCCTTTTATTGATTTTGATGGTTTTATGCAGGGAGCTCAGCTCATTCTTCCTGCCTCAGTTGGATCTAATCCCTTGTCTTCTGTCTCTGCTTGGCTATTATCCAAGTCCCCATCAGCTTCATTCAGTAGATCTTGCCACAGTGATAGGGATATTCTGCCCTACATGGTAACATGAGCTACATGGGGCTACTGAACACTTGAAATATGGATAGTGAAAAGTAGGAATTGTATTTATATTTTAACTAACACTAAATCAGTTTAAGTTTAGGTGGCCACCACTATCTGGTCTCCACTTTATTAGACACTGTGGCTTCCTGAGACTAACTGCATAGCTGAAGGCACATAACATCTTTTCTTCACTTTTCATTCTGGTTTTTAGATCCCTCAACATTAATGACTTCAAGAATTTCCTGTGGCGCTGGTAGTGTAATTCAGTGGTAAAGTGCGTGCCTAGCATGCGTGAGGCCCTGAGCTGAACCCCAGCATGGCAAAAAAAGAATTTCTCTTGCTTTTCTTGTGAGATTAACTATGCATTTAAAGATGTTATAGCCAGATGTGTTGGTGCACATCTGCAATTCCAGCAGCTTGGGAGGCTGAAGCAGGAGGATCGCAAGTTCAAAGCCAGCCTCAGCAACTTAGCAGAACCCTAAGCAACTTAGTGAAACCCTGTCTCAAAATAAAATATTTTAAAAAGGGCTGGGGATGTAAACCAGTGTTTAAGTGCCCCTGGGTTTGATCCCCAGTACCAAAAAAGAAAAAAAATGTTATATTTGTTTAGTGTGTTTTTGGCAAACTGTAAACTCTTTTGTTATATACTTCATGGTATCACCAGAACTAGAATTCAGTGTCTTTGTGCCTCTGTTTATTGTTGTTGTTGTTTATTTGCTTATTTGTTTGTTTGTTTCTCTGTAGTACTGAGGACTGAATCCACAAGGGTGCTCTACCAATGAGCTGCATCCCTAGTTCCCTTTTCTTCTTTGTTTTATTTTGAGACAGGGTCTTGCTACATATCTGAGACTGGCCTTGAATTTGTAATCCTCCTGCCCCAGCCTCCTGTGTAACTGGAATTCCAGGTGTGAGCCACTTCACTTGAATGTGTCTCCATTTCCACTCCAATTCATCTTCTCTCCTGCAAAGCAGGTTTTTTTTTTTGTTTTTTTTTTTTTTTTTTCTTTTTTTTGGGTACCTGGGTTTGAACCCGGGGGCACTTAATCACCAAGCCACATCCTCAGCCCTTTTTTTGTATTTTATTTAGAGACAGGGTCTCACTGAGTTGCTTGGGCCTTGCTGAGTTGCTGAAGCTGGCTTTGAACTCATGATCCTCTTGCTTCAGCCTCTGGGATTATAGGCATGCACCACTGTGCAAAGCAGTTTTACTAAAATGCAGTTCTGATCACATTACATTTCTGTTCTTGAGAGTTCCTTATTCTCTCTGCAGCCTAAACTCAGCTTGGCATACGAGGACCACTGTGACCTGGCCTTGCCCATTTCTTAGCCTTTCATGGGTGTTCTCCTTGTCCTTTGAATTCCAGCATGGAGTCCTGCTACTCCGCACCTGACCTTGTTTATCAGGCTCCTGGGATGCCCCACCCCAACCCCTACCTGCTGTCTGTCCTTCAATGTCTACTTGAAGGACATCAGCACCCTCTCACCAGCAAAGGCTTTACTGACATTCTCCTATTTCTGGACCCTGTGTAGAACTTGATCCTAATGTGCAGAATATTTTATTGTTTTATTACTTATCTGTTTCCCTCTTAGGAAGACTTGCCCCCCTTTTTTTCGAGTCCCTGGAACCCCAGCATCTAGCTCAGGGACTGACACGTGGAGACACTGATGCAGAGGCTTCCCCTTTGTCTCTGTGGGTAGTGGCATCACTGTGAGTCATCCATGAGGTAGCTTGGGGCACGCAGAAGAGCTCTGAATTGGAGAGATGTAGTGCCTATTTTCAGAACTCACTAAGTAGTTTTGAGGCTTCAAGTTTCTCACAGGCTGAAGCTTTGCAGACTCCTCCTTCTTCATCTCATCCCCCACTGGCTTCCCTCTCCTTGAGCAGCAGTGTGTGGTGATTGTGTGACTCAGCTTGTGTCTTTTCCATCTTATGTTCACACTGGGAGCATCTATGGGCTCCACACACCCTCTGATGGTCCCCTTTGGTCCTGTCCTTTCCTCTGGCTCAGATGCTGAGAGGCACTGATGATGAAAAGAGAATGGGTCAGAAAGGAGGGGCCATGGCTCAGTCCTGTTCCCCAAGGCTTCTTTACAGTCCAGCTGGCTAGGACACTTCTCCTTCCTCCTGGTCTGTCTGTTGCTGCTTCAGGAAAGTGGTGAGCCCCTCGCCAAGCAGTTCCAGGAGGTCAAGAATAGTATATCACTAGAGGAGCCTTATCTAGTGCCCAACACTTAACAGATGCTTAGGGAAATGGTTTATGAATTGATACCTGCTTAGTTTGTCCCTGTCCCCTGGATGCCTGTGAGTTGCTGCCATTTAGGTTTGTGAGAAGGAGAGTTATAGCTGGTGAAAGCACTGAGTTGAGTGACAAGTCTACATCTAACCCTAACTCTGCCCTTATCTTAAGTGTGTGACTTAGAGTAAGTTGCTTTACCTCTCTGACTCTAGGCTTCCAGGCATTGTATATAAGCCATCTAGCATAAGCTCTAGGTGTTTACAAGGTGCTCAGGAACTGTTTCTTTCCTTTTCTAGATCCTTGTGGGATTTTTACATTTACATTATATATGAGAATGACTTTTTATCTTCCTGCCTCCTATCTCTGTCACGTCTTTTTATGTGTGTGTGGCACTGGGGATTGAACCCAGGGTCATTCTATCACTGGGATACATACTTTTTTTTTTTTTTTTTTTTTTTTTGAGACACAGTCTTGCAAAGTTGCCCAGTTTGGCCTTGAATTTATAATCCTCCTTCCTCAGCCTTCCAAGTTATTGGAATTACAGGCACGTGTCACTGCACCCAGCTCCTCCCCTGTCCCTCCACCCCAGAATTGAGGATTGAACCCAGGGTATCTCTACTACTGATCTACATCCTCAGATTTTTAAATTTTGGATTGGTATTGCTAAGGTGCCCAGGCTGGCTTTGAACTTCAAATCCTCCTGCTTCAGCCTCCCAAGTAGTTGGGATTATAGGTGTGTGCCATCATATGTCTGTCATATCCTTGTTACACCTTTGCCAAGCCCTTTCCAGGCTGAAACAAAGACACTGTGTGTGTGTGTGTGTGTGTGTGTGTGTGTGTGTGTGTGAGAGAGAGACAGAGAGAGAGAGAGAGAGAGAGAGAGAGAGAGAGAGAGGGAGAGAGAGAGAGAGAGAGAGAGAATGTGTATACAGAAGGCTGGACACAGCCCAGTGTAAAGAGGCGCTCCTACCAGTATTCTAGCTACCAACTTATTCCACAGTGTATCCTGACTTCTCATCCTGATCATGTTCTTGTTTTCAGGGTCTATAGCCTGAAGGAAATTGGACTAAAGAATCTCTTACAGAAAGTTAATCTGCCTGATTGACAGTATGCTTCCTAGAAATGAATAGAGTAACTTCACAGGACTGTTGAAATTGAAATAACTGGGGAGGAAATCTGTCCTTACAAAGACACCAGTGAGGGGAGGGCCAGGCCTGACAGGTGAATCTATGAGGAGGGGAGTATGTGTGAGTGGGCCGGGGCTGGGGCAGGTATAGGGGGAGGTGGGGACAGGATCTTCTGTGTTTTCACAGGAGTCCAAGTTCTTTGCTTCATCAGCTGCTTTTGCCTCTTCAATTGCTTCATTGACTTGAGCAGGAGGCTTGGGCCAGCTTCCATGTTAGCTGCTGGCCTGTATTTTCCCTAGGGAAGACTCAGAGACTGGCTATGATCACTGCCATTAGCAGTTGGCAGCTCCCCAATCCACTTTTTTACCTGGACTGGCTCAGTCCTGACATCTGCCAGACCTGCAGTGATGCACACACACGAGTGGAGGCTGTGTCTGTTAATCTCTTGTTCTTTACATCTTGCCCCATGTGGATGAGCACCCACTCGCGTCTCACCCTCCCACATGTCGGCACTGGCTAGCATGGCTGAATCTCACACCCTAGCAGCTTTGCTCTCTGGCACTGATCAAAATGCAGAACTCTGAATGTGGGGGAGCAGAACTCTGAATGTGGTCTCAGGAAGGAATCCAACCCAGATAGCAGCCATCAGTGGCCCACACTATGGGTAAATGCTCCCTGGGAGGCTAAGATATGAACTGAGCAGAATTATGGTACCACCAGCTACTTTTAACTGAGTATATACTCTGAATCATTCTCTGGGCCAGGGCCCTTATAACCATGATCTCTCAATACTCACGAAAACCAATTTAAGGAAAGTTTTGCTAATAAATGGAGGCTCAGGTGAAATAACCGGTTTAACTTCACTCAGACTGTTAAGAAACAGAGTGGGGACACTAGCTCCAGTTCACCTGCTCTCATCCTTATACCTGCTCTGCCTTGTGTAATTGGACATAGAACTTTTAAAAGTTTGCCTCCTCCAACAAGAAAGGGAAGTAGTGCAGGTCATGGGGTCTAAATCCCAACTCTAACATGGATTAGTTGTGCAGACTGGAAAAAGCAAGGTTGGTTGAAATTGACCCTTATCCAAGGGACAGATTTAGGGATGCAGGCTGGGCAAGTAACCTCTGTGGTCCCACTGCATCACCTCCCTGGTGTAATGTGATGTTACCAAAATGAGCCCAGCAGCTGCAGCTTTAAAATAATGAAATCAGGGTGGAACTTTCAGCCTGAAGGATGTGGAGAAGGAGGAAGGCACAGGCAAGCTTCCTGCCTAGCTTCAATGGGGGCTGGGAATGAGATTATGCAGGAGTCCCAGATCTTCCTTGAGCCCCAAATGTTCTAGTCGTGGAAATTTCTAGTCATAGAAAGCCCCTATTCTCCTAAAGGTGGCCCTACCTTCTTCCTGAGTTTCTGCCTTCGGATATCCAGCCTGTGCCATGGACTGAGGTCCATGTGGGTGAGTCAATACCAACTCCCGAGCTTGTTGGTGCAGGGTGGCTGACATGGTCCATTGGTTGTTACTTCTCTGCTTTGGCAGCTTGTATCCTTCCCTGGCCTCCCTTTGCATCTTGGTTTTTATCCAGGTGCCATGTGTCTTAATGACCCTTTGTTTTCCTCTTCGCTAGATACATTTGTTACTTTCCAACTCCTGCTTAAAGACCTCTGTGAATAAATACAAAAAGCCCCTCTTGACTAGGGCCTCTTGGTCAATCCCATCACTCATTCGTCCTCTAAAGTAGTTATATTCAGGGAACTTCCTGATCCACTGGAAATTGGGACTTCCTTGAGGATGACCCTGAATTCAATGCTGGGTGCATGAATATGTAGAACTATATATCTGGGGCTGCCTTTTTAAAATCCGTATTGCTGGACTCCTCCATCAGTTTTTAATGAGTTAAGGAGAGGCAGGATGACCCAGTGGGAAGGGAAGTGTGAAGTGTGGGGGGAAGCCGTCCAGCTGCTGACTGCAATAGGAGCTGCGCTGACCCGGTGGAGAAGCCCGAACCTGTGGCCTGAGCCTGGTGCTTGGAGACTATAATGACATCCAGTCATTGATGCTCCAAGGTTTCAGCGAGTGGAAGTCCTTGGGGTTAGGAATCCTGTGCTTGATAATGTCCTCCTACCACCGCCCCCATCCCAGTCGGCCTCGTTCCTCCTCACTCTGGGGAATACCTGTTCCTTCTTTCTTATCCTCCAGGCTCACACTACTCCCCACCCCAACTCTAATGCCTCAGCGCTCCCCTTCTTCTTTTCTTCCTGCTGATCCAGCGTGCCAGGCTTTCTCCTCCTCTGGTCTTTCCTCTCCCCCTTGAATCCAGTCCTGGTTTCCCCGCCGCCAGTTCCCTTTTTTTGTCTGCTGGGCTAGCTCCCCGCCTCCGCCCCCGCCTCGCCCGCCGTCACCATCACCGCGGTCGGCTCAGCTCCTCGCCTACCCCCGCTCCCAGCCACCCAGGGCTCGGTTCGCCCAGTCCGGTGGCTCCAGTCCGGATCTCGCTGCTGCCCAACCCGGGTACGAGTCCCGGCAGCTGGGGAGGAGGCGGCGGCTGCTGGCCCCGGCTCCCCTCGGCCGCCTCGCCAGCCGAGGTTGGCGGGGAGGGAGCAGCTGGGCAGCCCCCGGAGCCCCTCGGAGGACAATGCACCCGGCGCTCGGCAACCCTCGCGCGGTCTCGTCCTCATCTGGCTCCTTCCCGCCGCCCCCAGCTGCCGCTCGGCTACAGCCCCTCTTCCTCCGAGGGGGTTCCTCCCGCGGCCGGAGAGGCTCGGGCGACAGCAGCACCAGTACCAGCACCAGCCGGGGGGGAGGAGGCGGCAGGCGCGGCGGGGGCGGCTGCTCCCCAAGCAGCAGCACCGGCGCAGAGAGAGAGGACGACGACGAAAGCATCAGCATCAGCAAGCCGCTGGTACCGGCCGCCGCCGCCGCGCTCCCGGGACCCCCGGCTCAAGGGGGCGTCGCGGCCGCCGACTCCGCGCCGGCCGCTTTCTCCTCCTCCGCGGTCACCTCCTCCTCCACCTCCACGCCCACCTCCTCTTGCAGCATGACAGCCGTGGACTTCGGCGGGGGCGCAGCGGCTGGGGCCGTCGGGGGCCCTGGGAGCCGCTCGGCCGGGGGCGCGGGCGGTACCGGGACCGGCAGCGGCGCTTCCTGCTGCTCGTGTTGCTGCTGCTGCGGCCGCCCCACCCGGTCTGGCCGCAGGGGTCGGCGTCGGGGCTGCACCCCTAGCCCTGGGTGCAGCTGGGGCTACCAGGCGCTGTCCGTGGTGCTACTGCTGGCGCAAGGCGGTCTGCTAGACCTGTACCTCATCGCTGTCACTGACCTGTACTGGTGCTCCTGGATCGCCACCGACTTGGTGGTGGTGGTGGGTTGGGCCATCTTCTTCGCCAAGAACAGCCGGGGCCGTCGGGGCGGCGTGGCGAGTGGTACGCACAACCACCATCAGCACCACCACCACGCTGCGCCTCCTCTGCACTTGCCGGTAGCCTCTTCAGCCTCCGCTGGGGCTACCGCCGGGGCCAAGGCGCGCGGCGGACGCGCTAGCGCTGGAGGCCTGGGGAGCGGTCAGGGGGCAACCGGGACAGCGGGCGAGTTCGCCTTCGCCTACCTGGCCTGGCTCATCTACTCCATCGCCTTCACGCCCAAGGTGGTGCTTATTCTCGGCACGTCCATCCTGGACCTCATAGAGCTTCGCGCGCCCTTTGGCACCACGGGCTTCCGCCTCACCATGGCGCTGTCGGTGCCCCTGCTCTACAGCTTGGTGAGGGCTATCAGCGAGGCGGGCGCGCCTACGGGCTCCGCGGGACCCCTCCTGCTACAGCCCCAGCAACACCGTGCCGCTGGTTGCTTCCTGGGTACGTGTCTCGACCTGCTCGACAGCTTTACCCTGGTGGAGCTAATGCTTGAAGGGCGCGTGCCGCTGCCAGCACACCTGCGCTACCTGCTTATCTCTGTCTACTTCCTGACCCTTGCCTCGCCGGTGCTCTGGCTCTACGAGCTCAACTCCTCAACCGTGGCAGCGTCGTCCTGGGGCCAGGCTTCTGGCCCTGGCAGCTGCAGCCGCCTTCTGCGCCTACTGGGTGGCTGCCTGGTAGACGTGCCCTTGCTAGCGCTGCGGTGCCTCCTAGTGGTGAGCTACCAGCAGCCCCTCTCCATCTTCATGCTCAAGAACCTCTTCTTCCTTGGCTGCCGAGGCTTGGAGGCCCTGGAGGGCTGTTGGGACCGGGGAAGTCGGGCCTCCCCTAGTAGGGTCAGAGGTGGTTACGGTGCTCCGCCCTCTGCCCCGCCGCCTCCACCCCCACCACCTCAGGGAGGTTCCCAGCTGGGCCACTGCATCTCTGAGAACGAGGGAGGTCCCCATGGTTATGTCAACACACTGGCAGTGGCTTCCCAGAATTGAGGGAGTGAAGGACAACTTTACTTTGAGGTTGAGTCCCCAGGCCCCATGGCCTCTGACCTCTTTCCCTGATTTGGTTAGGCTTTGTTGGGAAGAGGTGACTTTTATTAGGGCTGAGGGCCAGTACATCCTTTTGCACCCCTTGGTAAAGACAACTCAGAGGGAGCAGTAAACTGTGGGGGAGATGGATCCACTTACCCTGTGCTCTCTTCTCCATATCTTACCCCAATACTGACCTCCATGGGACTGAATGACTGCTTCCTGCTTTCCCTGCCTCACCCAAATTCCCATCCATTGTGGGAGAAAATGGAGGAAAGGGGTTGTCCAGGCAGGGGGTGTTGCGCCTTGGGCATTTACCAGCCTGTTTAGGGCTGTGGTTTGTAACCACTGACTCCAAATCCACTCTTCCCCTCGTGTGTCTATTGCAGAAAGTAGATGGGGGCCGGTTGGGGGGGAGAGAGATAGATAGAGAGAGAGAGAGAGAGAGAGAGAGAGAGAGAGAGAGAGAGAGAGAGAGAGAGAGAGAGAGAAAGAGAAGCATGTTTCCTTGTGTCTACCCTGTGGCCCTTGCAACCAGAAGGAGGTTGGGGGAAATTTTGCCCCTGCAATCTCCTCTTTCCTGCCTGAATTTGTGACCACAAATTCCCAGGAGAGTGGGCCCTGGAGTTAGCCAGTTGCTCTCCTCAAGGGAGAGGCTCCCCTAGGTCTTCCTCAATCCCACTCCTCCCTTCTTAGCTTGGGAGGAGGGGTCCATATTCTAAGGACCAAACAGCACCCTTTCTTGGGTGAGTGAGCATTTCTACCTCCATGCTTTCCACTTTGTTGCATCGTGCACTGATGCTGCTTGCAAAAAATAAAGAAAAAATAGAAGTTGCATTCAGCGTGGCCCCAGATCCCATTGGGGTTTGGTGCCAGTGATTACAGGGTCTGTGGAGTATCAGCCATTGGCTTGCCCGTCTTCTTTTCCTAACCTATCCAGAATGCTTATCCTTCCTGTGTGAATGCTGGCTGGGTCAGAACTGGGCTCAGAGAATCAGCTTTGGTGGGCCTCCTGAATGGGTGTGAAGTTGGATTTCCCATGGGCTCAGGGGAGTAGGACTCCCAGACCCCATGTGTCTCTCCTCTAGGGAACTAGTATAGCTCAGGAAGGGTGTCAGAGACCTTTCTCTGCTCTACTTATAGAACTCACTAGGAAAGAGGCAGGGTGCAGAACCCTGACTGGCTAGCTTTCCCCCATGCTGTTCCTCTTACTAAGGTGATGACAACCAGGGTTGCCCACTTACAGACTTGGGGTGGGACATCACTCTTGGAATCGTTGAGGCAGGATAAGTATTTTTTAGGTGAGGTACAAGTGCAGGAAGACGGTAGGGACCAAGGCCAGGAAATACTCGCTTTCCTCCACCCACAATAGGATGGGATGGGGGCAAAACTTTAGGAATTTTAGGTTCTCTTTCTCCTTTCTTCTGCTTTGGGAGTCCTATGTAGTGTAATAAACGCTAGACAAAGGTGCAGAAGACATGGATTCTCATTTACTCACTATTTTTGAATGACATTATTTTAATTTTCTTGGTCTGTTACTTCCCTAGTGTAGCATTCTTTGTGTTTAGGTCTCTTGAAAGCTTTGATCACAGTGCTCTCTGTAAAGGTGGATAGGAGAGGAACCAGCCAGGATACACTTGTGGAACATTCCCTGCTTCTGCCCTGGATGTGTCTGTGGCCTCAAGCTGAAAGAGCAGGTGCTATTGGCACCTGAGCTAAGTGGGCTTGCAACATCTTTTTCCACTCCATTGTCTCTGCCCTTTCCTAGACCCCCCAGCACGTGGAAGGGCCCAGAGTGCCAAGTCATGACAGTGCACTAACCCTGCAGCCAGGACACCCAGCCAAAATAACCTCTTGTTTTGGTTTAGCTGGGATCCTTTGGGAGCCAAGGGGATGCTTGGGGTTCCTTCTCCCCAAACTGCCTGGTGGCTTGTGGGCAGAAGCCATCCACGTGGACAGGTACGTGAGGGGCTGAAGTTTGACCGGAGTGTTCTGGAGCCTGCCCTACTCTGAGTGGGTAAGGGTGGGGAATGTTTACAGTTGGCACCCTCTGGGCTCTCACTCTTCTTGCACTGTGGTGGCTGGCTGGATTTGACAACAGATCTGTTTCTGCCTTCTCCCCACCCTGGACTGACTCCTCTTCTTTTGATTGGACTCAAGGTTCTGGGGCCCAGGCCCAGATGGGAATTGACAACTACTCCTGCTATTCCCATATCTTCTCTTCAGCTTTGCTGTTTTTCTGCTACCTAATCTCAGTGACTGTGAAAGGGCATCATGTCTGAGCCATGGCTGGCCCTGGCTGGCCCCTGACTCACTTATGTTCTACTGTTCTACCCTTTTGATGGCCATCTCCCTGCTGAGTGACTGGGTATGAACTCTGAGTGCTGTTGGGTTTTGGATGGGGGTGTGATAGGTTCAAGTGAGCTGCCCCTTCCCTGAGTATGTGGAGATGATGGCAACAAGGCCAGTTCTGACAGAGGTCAGGCCTGCTCAGGTCCTGCCTAAGGTCCCGTCTCCCTAACTCACTCCCAGTATTCGCTTTTACACATTGACCACAATTACTTTGTGCGTAGGGGGCAGGTCCTTCCTTTTGGTGTGTTTTATTTTGGGTTTTTCACACATTACCCCTTTTCTAGTCTCAATAAGAAATGTCCCCTAAAGCTCACTTTTTCTTGTTTTTTTTTTTTTCCTTGCATTCCAGGGCATCTAAAGTGCAGGGATCAAACCTGAGATGTTCCCTAGCGTTCTGATGACCAGGAAGATGTGCTGCCCCTGTGGCCTGTGCCAGCAGTATGGTTCATAGAAAAGAACTCTGGGCTCAGAATCTAGATCTGCCTGCTCCTGACATTTGAGTGTATGTGTGGGTTCTCTACTTGAACCCCTCAAACTTTATCAATTTAGACCCTCTCTAAAAACTATTGATTGATTGAGAAGGAGGGTCTCCCTTTGAAGCCAGGCTGGGATTACAGCCATGCACCACACTTAGCTAAGACCATTCCCTTTTAGAATGCCCTGATAATGAGCTGGTAGATTTTTGTAGAAGAGGACTAGCTGGGAGCTAGAGCCCAGAAGAAGGAGGGAAGTGGCACCTCACTAGCATTTATCACTTTTTTTTCTTTCTCTTTATAAAAATAAAACCAGACTCTGTTCTGAAAATAAAAAACTTGAGACTTGTGACACGCTTCCTGTGTGGTTTGTTTTAAGATCTTTCCTGTCCTGGTTTCCTTACTAAATTCTTAAATGTCACAGTGACATTTGTCATCATTTCATATGTTGGTGTTAACATTGTGGGTACACCTTGGCTAGGTAGTTGGAGCGATTCAGGGAAGCAGAGGGCTGTGGCCTGGGGCTGGGGGTCTAGCCAGGTCTTCTGTAGGCATGGCTAACTCTGATGAGAGGGACTCCCCCAGTTGCCTCAGTTTCTCCTAGAATAGCTTTCCAAAGTGAAAGGCTGGAGAAACAAATTTTTATTCATTTATTTTTTTTGAGATGAGGTATTACTATGTTACCCAGCCTGGTCTTCAACTGCAGGGCTCAAGCAATCCTCCCACCTCAGCCTCCTGAGTAGCTAGGATTGTAGTCATGTGCCACTGTGCCTGGTGAGGAACTAATTTTTAATACTCTTTCCTTCCCTATCACTCTTGCCCCAGCCAGAAACATGAATTCTTATATATGAATGAGAAGAAACAAGCCATGTCTTATTTATTTATTTACAGGAAGGAGACTATTAAGTCTAAGGCAGAATCTTGGATCAGCACCAAAATAAAACCACAGTAATTTTTCTTAGCATAAAGGCAGCCAGTACTATTCACTCCACTCTTGTGTTGTTACTCCAGAGTGTACTGCTTTCTGCTAGTCCAAAGGCTTCACAGCAGTCTGGCCCAGCAGGGCACAGGAGGCCGAATCAGAGCATGGAAGAGCCAGGGAGCCTGGGCTTGTGTGGTCTCTTCCTAGCTGTGTGGCTTGGGCAATCCCCAGACCTCCTAGAACTGGTTCATCATTTTTAAACAGTGAGAATGGATGAGGTGGCATCTGCCAAAATGGCCCTTGTTGATTACAACAAATTAACATACAAAACAATCACAGAACAACCTAAGAACATGTTCTTAAATCTGATGTAAAATAGGAAGATTAATTTGGCTAAGCATGTTTTGCATATGGGTATGTCTTAGAGTCAAGTCAACTGGTGCTCAGCTAATTGTTCAGCTGGAACGTGTCAGAAGGCCCCTGGGAAAGATGGAGGAGAGCTTTGGGTGACCAATTCAGCATGGCAATGTAGGGGACAATCTGACCCTCCAGGGCTGGCTCCAAGGAGGAACACAGAAACATATCCCAAGGTTGACTGTGGGATTATCTCATTTCCTCCTTGTCACGTTTTCCTGAGGCCTGGGAAGATGAGGTAGCTTGTGAACACCACACTGTAGTCAGCAAAGGAAGTCAGGTCTGTCACCTCCAGAATCTGCAGTACCTTGGGAGCCTTCAGATATCAGCCACTTAGTTCACCTTTCCCTCCACTTTAGTTCTGGCTACAAAGCTGTTTTTCAATTTCACAGAAGAGGCGAGAAAAGCCAACCAGTGGGACACCCATGTTTAGGGTGAGGGCACATGTAGGGGGTTGACCAGTGGCAGCTTGCCTCTCCTTGAGTCACCATCATTTCTGAAAGGATCCAGCAAGCTAGTTCCTACTGCAGTGTTCACAACCAGAGGGGCTGCTCTTCCTGGGAGAGGAATCTAGGTGCCAGGGCTGAGAAGGTGGAGACATGTTGGACATGACTTCTTTCACCCTTCAAATCATGATGGTGGTCTCCATGTTCCATGAATGGACAAGGCTGTCTCCACTGGGTGACCACATGCCTTCACCACCCTAAGTGGACAAGAGTGGGGCCCAGTGCCAGGACTTAGGGAGGCCATCAGCCATGGAGAGCTGGGGAGGAGCCTAAAGCAAGAAGACCCTGGGAGCCATTGGGAGTGATGTGACATGGGAAGTGGGGGGGCATCTACTTGACAGTTCACACACATGGGGTTGGGGGCAAGCACTTTATAGTCTTATAATATAATCTATAGGCTCTGTGTTGTTGCCATTTTCCCACAATGCACATATTCACAAGTTTGAGCTCCTAACATACACCAAGAATTGGAGCACAGTTTACTGTTATAATTTGTAAAAGCAAACACTAGGGGGAAAGAAGCAATAAATAACAGCAGGAGAAGCAGCCAAATAGCACTCCAGCTCACAAGCTGCTTTGCCCCTGGATCAGGTCAGGGCTCAGAGAACTACGGATTCGCTTGGCTTCCTGCAGAGGCAGGGGTGTACTGGACCCAGCAGTGGCTTATATGGATTGGGTGCTTCTTGGGACACCTCAGTGCCTTTCATGTGGATTTCATGGATTCCTCACAAGACCCTGTGAGGAGGGAACTCCTGCCATGCCCTTTTTAGGGATGAGGGAGAAACAAGGGAATGACATTAAAGAAAGAAATGAAGCCAGCACATGGTGGCATGTGCCTGGAGTCCCAGGCACTCAGGAAATTGAGGCAACGGATGGCCTGAGCCTTGGAATTTGAGGTCAGCCTGGGAAATAGTGAGAAAAGAAGTGGGGTAGAGAAGAGGGAGGGAGAATAGGGGAAAGGAAGGGTAAAGAGGCCATGTGGATTGTCAATTCCACTTGTATGACATGTCCAGAGTAAGCAAATCTATGGTCACCTAGGGATGAGGAGATTAAGTGGTGATGACTAGGGATGCTGAGTCTCTTTTTTGGGTAATAAAAATGTTCTAAACTTGATTGTACTAAAGGTTGCTGAAACCGGAATATACTAAAAGTCACTGAGGTGTACAGTCACCTGAGCATTGTACTGTATGTATATAAAATGTATCTTGATAAAGATGTTAGGGGGAGGGCTGAGGATATAGCTCAGTTGGTAGAGTGCTTGCCTTGCATGCACAAGGTCCTGGGTTCAATCTCCAGTACCAAAAAACAAAACAAAACAAAACAAAACAAAACAAAAACCAAAAACAAAAAGATGTTAGGGAGAAAAATCAGTCACCATGGAGCTAAAGGGGACTTAAGACACAATGGCAACTGAGGACATTTTTCTTTTTTTTGGTACCAGGGATTGAACCCTGGCGTGCTGAACCACTGAGCCACATCCTCTGCTCTTTTTAATGTTTTATTTACACACAGGGTCTAAGTTGCTGAGGCTGGGTCTGAACTTGCGATCCTCCTCCCTCAGTTTCCCAGGCCACTGGGACTACAGATGGGAGCCACTGTACCCAGCTCTGAGACATTTATTGATAAGGCCTCAAAAAGCAGCTAGAATTCAAGGTTTGTGATCAAGATGGAAAGTTTGCTTCAGGGAACCATGCAGTGGCTTTGGGCCACTTTGCTGTCAGGCAGAGCCCTGGCTTCAACAAGAGCAGAGTCACTATGGTGTCCTGTACTCTGGACATCTAATATATATGTACTGGGAGCTGCGGAAATTGACAGGAAGCTTGGTTGGCATCTTGATCCAATGCTGCTCACTGCCAGGATTACTAGAGAAGAAAGATGGAGCCTGAAAGGCTGATGGCAGGGAGGGGTTGATTCCTTTTCTCCCTTATCTGGACCTTTGCTGCTGTTGGACCGAGTACAAGGAACACATTGGAAATTTCTGTCTTGGTGGTCCTGCTGCTGCTAGGCAAAATCTGTCTGCTAGAAAGAATAGACCTATGGTAACATGTAACTCAAAATAACTATGGAAATTCTTGGCAGAGTTAACAACTTTACTGAATCTCTTCCATGCACGTGCATGTCCACGCGCACACACCTGTTATGCTGGCTTTCCTATCAGAGTCCTCTCCTCCGAGCTGAAGCTGGGAAGGACATGCAGGTCTGATGTCTGGAGTGGAGAGCACTTGAGGACAGGATCGGGGGCATCCCTGAGTGTTCTTTAGCTTTGTCTACCCCAAGAAGGCACTTGAGAAACAATATTTTCAAACACGGGGCTTGAGTCTCTCAGATGCTGTCTTGAACCTTAGACCTTTAGGTACACAGTGGCACACGTTCCCTGCCCCCAAGGGACCTGTCTAGATCTTCACTACATCCCTTCCTACCCCACATCTCACCTCACTCTGCCCCACTCCCCAGGGCTTCCTGAGCTCAGGGGGCTTCAGTCCCAGGGTGAAGCCAGGCATCCCTGAGGAATGCTGGGCCCCAGCCCTCCCACTGACTGGCAGTCAGAACATGAGCTCCGGATTCCAGACTCTTCTTCCTGCTGAACGCTGTTAGGTTTCACATCACACACTTCTATCCTGTTTTTAAAAATGATCTGAGGTGACTTCCAGGCATGTCTGGCACTCAGTCCCCTCCCCTGCAGGGAAACAGCTCACCTTTTATGAAAGGAGTCCCCAGCAGGCCTCCGGGCTGCTGTCCCAGCTCCTAGCCTGACCTACAAGGTTCTCCCTACCCTGAGGTCTGGCCTCCTCCCATCCACATCTCTCCTGCCTTCCCTTCCAGTACTCACACCCCCAGACTGCTCCCTTCCCTGGGACTATGACATTCCCTGAAACCAGCCTCTCCCTGGGCCACGGCCCTGCTCTGTAATTTCACACCTTGGGCAGGCCTCTATTCACTTTTTTTTTTTTTTTTTTCTTTTAAAAATTTTTTTAGTTGTTTTTTGTTAGACCTTTATTTTATTTATTATTATGTGGTGCTGAGAACCCACACATGCTAGGCAAGTGCTTTATCACTGAGCTACAACCCCAGTTCCTCTATTTAGTCTTTATATCTTGTTTGATCTTCCCCATTCCATGTTTGTTAATTTTTCTTCTCACTAGATGTTAAGCACCTTGGTGGCCAAGGCCACAGATGTGCAATATATTTTTGTATTCTAGATGAATGGCACATAGTAAGTGCCAAATAAATGCTGAGTGAATCAGTGAATGACTCAGCCATGAGTTCCTGGGAATGGGTTGTGAATTCTTGTGGGGACACAAGATGACCAGATATGGTCGCATAAAAAAAAAGTTATGGAGGGGTTCTGGGATCAGAATGAGGATGTCTACATTTTATTTTACTCAATTTATTTTTAAGATAGGGTCTTTCTATGTCATACAGGTTGGTCCTGAATTCCTAGGCTCAACTGATCCTTCCATTTCAGCCTCCGAAGTAGCTGGGACTGCAGGCTCATGCCACCATGCCTGATAAGATACCTGCATTTTAAAGGCAGACTCTTCACATACACACATATACACATCCATGTACACATTACACCCAAATGCACACACATACCCTTTCAAGGCTTGGGACCTGGAGGCCCTAGGAGGCGGCCTGCTCTTCTACAGCCATCCTCTCTGACTCCACACTGTCCCAGCCAGAGTTCTTTTGGAGATCTTGGAAGAAAAGCTGCTGCTGGAGGCTTCTCAGGTCCTGCAGAAGCTCAGGAGACAGCTGCTCAGCTGATGTCCCCAGGTCCTGTTCTTCTTCTTCCTCCTCCTCCATTTCCCCAAGCCCATCAGGGGGCTGTGGGGAACTCCTGGAGATGTAGCCCTGGTCTGACTGCACAGATTGCCGCTGCTCCTCCTCACAGGGTATGGAGGGGTCCTTGAGGACCAGTGCAGGACCTTCCAAAACACCCTGGGCCTGACCATTCAGACTCTGCTGCAGAATCGAGAGCATTAAGCCCTCCAGCTGCTCCCTCACATCATCTGGGAGGTGGCCAGGTGATGCCATTGGAGTGCTGCAGAGAGGTGAGTCCTCAGAATCCTCGGGGACGAAGAGGATGCTGTTTCTCCGTAGGCCGTGATCCTCCAGCAGGGGGCAGGCCTCACCCTCCTCCATCAAGGCTAGCCGGCCCGCTACGTTGTTCTCAGCAAGAGGAACCAGCTCCACTGCACAAGCAGCAGGAATCTGCTCTCCGGGCAGCACCACTGTCTGAATGGCCTGGGTTGCCAGCTCCCCCTGGGGCTGCAATTGGGGTCCCAGCCTTGTTATTCCCCTTCCTTCCTCACCCATGCGTACATCTACCACCAGGCAGCCCTCAGAGCCAGGTTCCCGCACCAGGGGCTTCTGCCTGACAATCCCACTCCCTGATGGCAGCAGCGGCTCTTCAAACACCTCTTCATCCAGGGATGGGAGGTCCTGGTCATCAGGGGTGCAAAGGTTCTCCTGCTCAAACCAGTCAGGACACTGAGTCTGCCACTCCCGGAACTTCTCCACGGCCTCCTTGAGCTGCCAGCCACTGGGGCTCTGCAGGTAGTTTTCCCCTGTGAGCTCCTGGAGGCGGTGCATCCGGCCAGGTTCAAACATCTCCAGGTCCTGGATACGGAAGTAAACCTCCTCAAGCTTGTCCATAAGCGGGTACCTGGAGGTGATGTTGAAGAGGTCGGGGACATCGCTCTCACTGCTGATGCCAGTGAAGTAGCAGATGATGTAGGTGCCAAAGCAGGCTGGCTTCTTGAAGTCTGGCAGGATCATATTCATGGCTGCTGTGAAAAGGTCCCCAGTGGGCTTCCAGCGGTCACACCGTAGCTGGATGGTGGGCTCCTCCCAGCCCAGCATGGCCTGCCATTTGGCCTGGGTACCTCGGGAACACAGGATGATGATTTTGGAGTTGCTCTCCACCATTTCCTGCTTCTGTCGGCCCACCCAGGTCATGACCCCCACCTCTGAGATGACTTGTTCTTCGAGGAGGTCAAGAGCCACTTCAGTGCCACAGGTGGTGAGCAGGAACTGGGCGAATTTTAGAACCACATCCACGTAGAGAGGGTGGTCGGCTGAGTAGACAATCCAGACCTTCCTGGGCTTTAGCAATGGGGGGGTCAGGTCAGCAGTGGGCAGGACACCTAGAAGAACCAAGAGAAGACCACATGCTTGATCCTCATGCCCCAGGCCCAGGGCAGTGTCCCCTGGTCAGCCTGTAAAGGGCCTGGATCAAGCACGGAGCTTGGCTCTCAAGCCCAAGAAACACAACCCGAGTCTTTTAGAAAAAGCAAAATGTTGTTGTCTTGACTTGTTTGGGCTGCCTGAAAAAAAAAATCAGATTATTGCCTTGTGTGAAGAAGAGTCTTTCTCTCACATTCCTATTCAGCCTTTAGTCTATACTTTAATCATTTTAATTGGAAAAAGAAAAAATGGTGCAAAAAAAAAAAAAAAAATGGTGCCAGCAGACCTAGCTATGTGTCTGCTCAAGGAAAGACCTTTCTTCACAAGATATGGTACACTCACTTTTCTTTCCTTGTCTGAGTGATTAAAAACATGGTGTCCCAGCCAGGCACAGTGTCACATGCTTGTAATCCCACTGACTTGGGAGGCTGAGGCAGGAGGATCACAAGCTTAAGGCCAGCCTCAGTAACTCAGCAAGGCCTTAAGCGACTTAGTGAGACCATGTCTCAAAATGAAATATAAAAAAAGAGCTGGGATGTAGCTTAGTGGTTAATCACCCCTGAATTTAATCCCCAGTACCAAAAAACATGGCATCCTAAGGTATTTGGGGCACCCTGTAGGCTGTTTGTATGCGGCATTTGGAGGTAGTCCTAAATGTGAAGTCTCCTGAAAGGAGGGGCTCAGGAGTCAAACCATACAAGGTGACCCATTCATCTATCCTAAGGACCTACCACCAATCTTTAAAAACAATAACACAAACCAGCTTTCAGAGACCAGGATTACTGACCAGTGTATTTGGTGTCATTTCCGTATTTTTCACGATGAGACCCTGAAAGGAAAAGAAATATACTGGAATGACTCTGCTGAAAGGGAAACAGGGACCAGCTCACAGGGTGTCTGACAGGAGTGCTCACAAAGGACAACCGATAAAGAGGGAAATCAGACACTTTTGGGCCTTCACAGGGAGACCATGTTGGGGCACTGTGCAGCCATAAGGCCTGACTGGCTGCCATAAGCAGTGTTACTAACACCTCTGAAACTCAGTTTCTTCTGTAAAATGGGTCTGAGGTGTAGTAGATGAGATCATGTGTGTGGAAGTACCTGTGCATCATACACACTCAGTCAGCTGGGGGTTCCTGTGATATTTGTGATACTGACCCAGTTGAGCCTGTCATGGAGGCCAAACTGCAGGGAAGCCAGGGATCTGAGCCATGGTGAGGGGCCAGAGAGGCGCTTTATGAACAAATGCTACTGGAGGAAAAGTTCTTCCCCAGAAGTGTCCTTATAAGAGGCAGATAGCTTTTGACATTCTTTTCCAAAAGCAGCTTGCACCCAGTCACTTACAACATTTCCTCCTGGTATTTTTGAGGTGAGGAAGGGGAACCAATTGTTCCCCTTGGACATGTGATGAAAAAAACCACATGGAACAGTTAACTCTTCCGGGACAGTTGGGGTGAACAGAGTTCATGGATGTTCATGTAAGAGAGTTATTTTATTTATTTAATTAATTCTTAATTCTTTCTTTCTTTCTTTTTTGTGATACTGAGGCTTGAACCCAGGGTCTTGTATATACTATGCAAGCAGTGTTGTGCCACCACCAAAGATTAGGAACCTTAATTTCATCCTTACTTTTTGGGCCTTTTCCAATCTAAAAAGACAGTCTAATAACTAGTGGGGTTTTCCTTTCCTTCACCCTGCAGTGTGTAGTACTTCAGAAAATGGTCAGAAGTGTTACAGCAGCTGGGGATGCTGCTCAATGGGACAGTACTTGCCTGTATACACAAGGCCTGGTGTTCCATACCCAGTATCACACATGCACACATACACAGTACAATGGCAGAAATAAAACAAAAACAAAAATACCTGCTAACATCTACGGAGAGAGCCTTACTTTTTTTTTTTCCTGTAGTGCTAGTAATTAAATCCAGGTCTCACATGAGATAGGCAAATGCCCTGACACTGAGCAACACCCTCACCCTGACAACTCTTAGATTTTATAAAGCAGTAGAGATGTCATTTGATCCTTGCAATAATTTTCTGGATATAATAATTAACACTGATTAATACCTAATTCTGATGCAGCTTCCAGATGAGAGAAGAAACAGTTTAGGGTTATAGGGGAACCAGGGAAAGTCCAAGCCCCTAAATGACCCATGTTCTCCTTGACTAGCACTTGACCAGCAGAGGGGTACAGAGGGAAAAGGAACCACTGTGTACTGATGCCCACCAACAGGACCTTCCTTGGTATTTTATTTAATCTCACTATAGCTCTCAGAGGCATTACTACTTCATTCTACAGAAAGGAAAATGGAAACAGATTTGTCAAGTAACTTGTCTATGACTGCAAAGCTGGTGAGGTAGAGCAGAGTCTACAGTTGTGAGTTCAGGGTTCAGAGCCTGAGATTCTCTATCACACCCTGCTGTCCCTTGTTATTCTTCCTGACCATGGATGTACAAGTCTGGGGGCTGCAGGATGGGTTTGTTCAGGTCACTCCACCTGGCTAGTTGATCATTCCTGATGCAGGGCAATTTCCCATAGCTCCTTCCAAACTGTTGATTTTAATATAATTTTTTTTATGTACTGGGTACTGAACTCAGGAACACTCTATCCCAGAGTTACACTCCCAGTCCCCCTTTTTTAAAAAATATATTTTAGTTGTTGATGGATATTTATTTATGTATGTATGTATGTATACATGTATGTATCTGTGGTACTAAGGATTGAACTCAGTGCCTCACATATGCTAGGCAAGTGCTCTACCACTGGGCCACAACCCCAACCCCATCCCCAGTCCTTTTTATATTTTATTTTGAGATAGGGTCTGGCTAAATTGCCCAGGCTAGCCTTGAACTTGAAATCCTTCTGCTTCAGTTTCCTGAATAGCTGGGATTACGGATGTGTGTGACTAATTCTATTTTAATAATAATAAACATAACTGGCCAGTAGTTTTTTGGGGAATGGGAGAGACACTGGGGATTGAACCCAAGGGCACTCAGCCACTGAGCTATATCCCCAAACCTTTTTACTTTTTGAGATCACGTTTTCTAAGTTTCTGAGGTTGGCCTCAAACTTGTGAACCTCCTGCCTCAGCTTCCTGAGTCCCTGGGATTATAGGTGTGTGGCCAAGAACACCCAGTTGTTAGTAACTACGGAGAAAATACTATGTGCTAGGTTTTGTGCTAAAGATTCATGTGTATTATTTCACTTAATCTTTACAATAGCCTATGATGTCAGTATTATCTTTGCCATTTTACAACAGAGAAATCTGAAGTTCAGAGAATTAAAAAATCTTCCTAGGTAGTCAGTGGTCTTTGAGTCCAGGTCACCTGCCCTTGTTCTAGATTTCTGAGAACTGTGATGACTGTGTGGTGTAAGAGAGGCAATGTCTATACTTAGTTGAGATTACAGGGCTGAATTGAAGGGCGCCCTCTGAGCACAGTCTTACAGAGAAGGTCTAGCAGTGAGACTGGTTAAGGAAGCAGGAGAAGGAAAGACATAGGGAGAAAAATGAGGAACAGGGGAAAGCTCCAGGCCTCTCCTAGAGTCCCTTACCTGGTAGCCTCCATGTCATGCAGACAATCAGCAGGATGATGGAACCCACCAGCAGGACAGAGATGCCCGTGATGAAGCCATACACCCACAGGGGTATATACTCTGTGGCAAGTAGAACAGCATGAGTTACAGGCAGGGGTCTCCAGCCCCATTCCCCAGTTCCTGGCTCTGTCTCCTCTGGCCTGCACCAGGTCAGAGCTTCAGGTTCAGCCGGGTCTGCCTGGCTGGGTTCAAGGCTCAGTTAGGAACTTCTGTGACCCTTGGGGAATGTCCCCTGACACATGGGAGAAGGGGTCTGAGCTTACCTGCAACTGTGACTGCAATGAGAACCAAAAGGAAAAAAGAGAAAACAGTGTTTTTAATAATTAGCAGTAATTACAAAACCCATCACTTACGTCCAGAGGACCTTAAAGACCTTGACCCTGCACCCAGCACTTTAGATATGGGTCAAAGTTAATGCAGCCACCTACACGAAGCACCCTCAGTTGTTAGTCTAAGAGGTGCCTCACCTCCCACCTGGGAGGCCAGGTTCTTTTCCAGCCCTGTGCCACATCTGCTGCTGTGCAGTCAGCATGGTGATGACCTCATGGGAGTTGGGGACCCATGGCTTCTGAAGGAGAAGTAGGCAGTTGGCTCAGGTAGGAAGCTGAGGCTCTACCATGACCTTGGTATGTGATCCTGAACAAGTTATTTAACATCTCTGCCTCAGTTTCCTCATCTGTGAACCTGGGGTGGGGAGTCTCTACTTCACCATACTGTGACTCACAGTTTGTGAGGATTAAAAATGGACAGTGTGTTAGAGCACTCCCACTGTATGTGTTGCCTAACTGTAACTGTGCTAGCAATAATCCCTTCTTCCAGTCAAGGAAGCAGGTTAAGAACTCTGCCCAAGGCTACAAGCTCATGAAAGGCAGTCAGGAGTCCAGTTCAGGAGAGTGTCTCCAAATTATGTTCCCCTCCCAACCTCCTTGCCACTCCTAGGACCAGGTCAGGACTCAGTTCCAGGGGATGATCTTCACCCACCCTCACCCCAGACACGCATGGTCCAGGGCAGAGGTATCCCTCCTACCTGGAATCTCTGGGACCTCTGGGCAGAGGATGGTCACGGTATGTCTGAGGCAGTCATTAAGGCAGCTGCTGAAGAAGGGCTGGACCTGGGAGAGGAGAGAAAGAGCTGAAAAAGGGCCTCTGAGAGGTGGCAAGATATGCCTACTCCCATGCTTTTTCAACAGCAGAGTCCATTTCCAAGTAATGAACCCTGGGTGGCCAGGCCAGGATCCCCATGTGGCTGTTGAGTGGGGCATGATGGCATATGCCTATAGTCCCAGCTACTCAGGAGTCTGAGGCAGGAGGATCTTGGCAACATTAAAATACTTTATCTCAAGAAACCAAAAAGATATTTCCATGGGTTGTTGAACCACATCTCCTATCTGTGTAAGGGGTCAAAAGTGTCCTGCCCAGGTGGGGTCGGGAGAACAGGGCAGGTGAAAGGCAGGATGGTGCCTTCCTTCCCTGTCAGGGCATCATGGACACAGTGGTGATGGTGCTTGGAGACAGTGCAGGGCACAGCTGCCTCCCTTGCTTACCTCGCCCTTTGGCAGGAAGGCCCACCTGTGCACACTCTCCCATACCTGTGTGCACCACACCCACCCACCTGCACTTGGTGGCGACAGCACCAGTTAGAGTTGTATAGAGGGAGTGTGAAGTTGGCTCGCTGGTGGAATTCCTCTTGTTTGGGCTGCAGAGAGAAGAGGATGGAAAAGGCCAGTTGGACCAGAACTTGCTACATCACATCCCCAAGGAAGCTGTGGGGAACATCACCCTCATGGACCAAGTGCACTTCTCAGAAGGTCAGAGGGAGAAAGGCTTTTCAGATTCCTGTTCCAGAAAAATTGATCATTCGGCAGGACGACTGGTTTGCTGTCAACTGATAAACACTGTTATTTCCTCCTCTGCATGGCTGCTGGGGACTGTAGGGACAGATCTGTGTTCACACCCAGCAGGGGGACAGACCACATAGCACATCTTTTCTGCACTAATCTGGCTTCATCTTATTTCTTATCTTTATGTTCCCTTTGTTTTAATCCCCACGTTTCTTCTTCTTTTTTTTTTTAATATATTTTTTAGTTGTCGATGGACCTTTATTTAATTAATTTATTTATATGTGGTACTGAGAATAGAACCCAGTACCTCACACATGCTAGGCAAGTGCTCTACCACTGAGCCACAACACCAGCCCATTTCTTCTTATTTTTAATGTTCAAATCCCTTTTGGAGCCAGGCTTAGTGACTTAGACTCAGCCACCGAGGTAATCCCAGCAACACAGGAAGATGAGGCAGGAGGATTGGAAGTTCAGGGGCAGCCTTAGCAATTTAGTGAGGTCTTAAGCAACTGAGCAAGACCCTGTCTCAAAATTTAAAAAAGGGCTGGGGATGTGGCTCAGTGGTAAAATGTCTCTAGGTTCAATTCCAGTATCAAAAAAAAAAAAAAAAAAAAAATCCTTTTTTGGAATAAAATAGAAGAAAAATAGCAAATAGAGAATAAAGGAGAGAAGCGGGAAGGAAGAACAAAAAGGACTGGAGAGAAGGGCAGGGCAGAATCAAATCTATTTCATCAACTAAAGAATTAGCTACAGGATGGAAAGCTATAGCTTGCTGAGAGACCTGGCCAATTCTGATGTGGCAGTGTTGGACTCCGGGCTTCTGGCAACACAGTTCTGCCAGGACCAGAGGCAGAGGCCCAAGGCTTCCAAGAGGGGGTCTGCAGCTATGTCAGATGGGTGATGAAATGACCATTACCGCAGGTATCTGCTGTAGGTACTCGAAGCATCTGTGGTCCTCTGCGTGTGGAAAACTGTTGAGTAGGATCTGGTAATGGGAGGATTCGTTCCACAGGGTGAAGCTCACCCGCAGCTGGTGGGCCTCCAGGGTCTCCGCAGTGATGTTGGGGTCCCAGAGGCTGCCTGCCAGGGGCATAGATGTGGTCTGGGAGTGAGGAGTGGTGTGTGTGCCCGAGTGTGTGCATGTGCACAAGTGTCTACACCGGGTACAGTTCTCCCAGGTCAGCCAGTTACCTGAGCTCACACATGGTGTGGTTATCTTCATCCTGGAGTCCTCACAATCTGCCAACCCAGAAAGAGAGAATGGATTAAGCCTCTGCCTTAGGAAATCTGTTCTTCCTGACCCTGGGCAAGAGCAGTCACAATCATGTTTCTTGAGAAGACTGTTCCCTCTATAGCAAGCTCCAGGACTGAACCACTGTCACTGGTCCTGGGGGCCACCTCTCCATCTCAGCCCTCCTCTCTCAGGGAACCTTCTCAATTCTAGTGTATGCTCCTGAGTTCACTTTGGGTGGCCACGAGTCTCCTTCTGGTTCCTTCTCCCTGTACCTGCAGCTTTCTCACCCACAGATGCTGCTGCTTTTTTACAGGGTGAGAAGCACTTTGGTCCCCACAGAGTTTCTCAAGCTTTCACGGGCATGGTCATCACTAGTTCCTCATTCAGCAGATCTGTGTGGGTGCTGAGAATCTGTACTTCTAACAAGTTCTGACACAATCTGTTGATGCTGCTGGTCCATGGACCACACTGAGGACCGTTGCCCAATAGTTATATTCTTGGTTCCTTGTTATGATTTAGATATGACATGTCCCCTAGAAGCTCATGTGTGAGACAGTGCAAGAAAATTTAGAGGTGAAACGATTGGGCTGAGAGTCTTAACCCATCAGTGTTAATTCCCTGATAGGGATTAACTGGGTGGTAACCAAAAGCAAAGTGTGGCTGGAGGAGATGGGGCACTGGGGGTGTGTCTTTGGGGTTTATATTTTGTCAAGAGGAGAGCTCTCTCTGCTTCCTGGGTACCATGTATATAGCTGCTTTCTTTTGCCACACTCTTCTGCCATGATGTCCTGCCTTACCTCCAGCCCTGAGGAATGGAGTCAGCCATCTATGGACAGCATCTCTGAAACTGTGAGCCCTTTTCCTTCTGTACATTATTTTTGTCAGGTCTTTTTGTTACAGTAGCAAAAAAATTGACTAAAACATCACTTTATTTTTTGGTTACTGGGGATTGAACTCAGGGGCATTTGACCACTGAACCACAACCCCCATCCTACTTTTTGTATTTTAGTTAAGACAGGATCTCACTGAGTTTCTTATTGGCTTGCTTTTGCCGAGATGGGCTTTGAACTTGCAATCCTCCTGCGTCAGCCTCGTGAGCTGCTGGGATTACAGGCATGCACCACTGTGCTGGGCTAAACATTTGTCTTCTCCAATCTCCTTGATTACAATGCTTTTACTTTGGTTTAAGAAGCACTTGGCAAGTTTGAACTACCACAGAGGGACAGGGATGAGTCTGTCTACTTTAGGAACAGGAGATGGGGTGGGGAGACTTACTCTTTCAACAAAGACCTATAGAGTCTACTATGTGTCCTGCACTGTCTTGGGCATTGGACGCACAGTGGTGAGTAAGACAAAGTTCTTGCTCTCTGGAGATGATACTGCAGTAGAAAAGACCACTAAAAGCAAACCAATAGCATGTAATAACAAGTCAGGGAACAATGAATCTCATTGATTCATTGATTTGTGTGTGTGTAAGAAGAGGGTCATCCTCAAGCATTTCCTGGGCTGGGGGTGAAGTGCTGTGGGGTGTGCTTGCCTAGTGTGCCCAAGGCCCTGGCTTAGATCCTCAGCATCAAAAATCAAGCATTTCCTGTCTAGCTACTATATGCAAGGCAATTTATGAGGTTCTGGACATTACAGAAATGTAATGTTCCAGACCTTGTCTTCAGTGGGTTGGAGCTCCAGATGAATCTGGTTTGAACAACAAGAAATGTAGGAAATGGCTGAGATTCTGGAGAGGGCAGAGAGAGAGAAGGTGACACATGTCCAGTATGCTTTAGAAGATACACTTGGCAGTGACCACAGGCAGCATGGGTGAGTAGTGGGAGAGGAAAGAGTGGGGTACAGGGATGGGTGCTGGACAAATGCAGACAGGATGTGGGGGGAAATGAAGAATATGACTGGAACTAGCTGAGAACAGGAGCCACCACTCTTCCCAGGGTGGCTTGTCCTCCTGACATTTTCTGGGCTGGAGCTAGTTCTCAGGATAGAGGGAGGGGCTCTGGTTCCTACCACACTCCTGGGATCTTGGGCCCATATCCAGTGTTGTGCCAATTGACAATGGGCTGCCTTCAAGGGGTAGAGGCTGAACCTCACCCTGAGGAGTTCTGAGGCCCTGGCACATGTTCTTTCTGTGGATACCATAGGCTGGCAATGGCAAAGCCCGTCAGGGAGGCTGCTGTCTGTTCCTCCTGCCAGCTTCTTATCCCAGAGCTGAGTCATGGAGAGAATGGATTAGGAGGAGGCTCTTACCTGGCACAAAGAGCTTCTTGGACAGGTGGTTTGGATCCCCATCAGGGATGGTCTTGGGTAGGTGGTGAACAGTCACCTCGTACTCCTGGCTGGGTTCTACCACAAAGTGGCTGAAGGCAAAACGCCACTGAAGAGACAGGAGGAAGGAAGAAGGTTGGGTGGGTCACAAACACCTATTGTCCATCTGGGCCCAGAGCATTCCATCCTTACCTTCTCCCTCCAAACCAGTCAAAAGTAAGAACAAAACAACAACCAGAACAGAATCTGAAGTTGGAGGAAGAGTGTCTTCCTCTGTTGTTTTTCTGGTCTTTTCTGCCCATTTAACCTAGACATGGCCTCATCAGTGGAGAGCAGTGTCAAATGCAAAAGAAGGAGGGGAGGGGCTCAGTGGTAGAGCAGGTGCTCAGAGCTCAGCAGGCACCAAAACCCAACAAAACAAAACCCTGCAGACCAGTTGGTGAAGAGTGGGAACAGTTCTCCCCCTCTCAGCTCTCTGGAATTCCAGAACAATGGGTTTAAGTGACCTGAGCTGGAGGGTTTGAGACTATTGGACCTGGAACACAAGAGGCAGTTAGCTACATACTGTTCAATGACTCTTCCTCTTACAAGTTACAGTGGGGGAATTTCTGGAGAATGTTCTGGAGCAGAGGAAGACCTAGAGATCCCTCTCACCCTAGGCCTGCAGTGAGATAAGTTTGTGCTGAGTTACCTTCTGGATGATATGGATAGAGACTTCAACTCCCTTTTAAAAACTTTTTTAAGAGATAGGGCCTTGCTGAATTGCCCAGGCTGTCCCCAGACTCCTGGGCTAGGTGATGCTCAGCCTCCAGAGTAGCAGGGACTACAGGAGTGTGTCATTGCAAGGGCTCCAACCCATTCTAATGACCTGGTGGAGCAGGCTGGGGGCGGGGGATCTCTGCTCCTAAGTAGATCAAGGCACCAGCTCCCACCCTCCACATAGCAGCCAAGTTTGGGGGTCCTCATTTAACATTTGGAGGGGGCTCTATCTTCTGTGCTTATATCTTTCACAGATCTAATTTGTTTTAAAGCGGTCATCTGCAGATTTCAACCAGTAGTTTTTCAAACTGGAGCCTACATCAGATTACGCAGAGGGCCCTTAAACACCAACTGCTAGTGTTCCCACCCTCAGAGATTTTTGCTCAGAAGGTCTGGGATCAGAGATGGGGCCCAAGAACAAACATTTCTAACAAGTTCCCAGGGAAGATGCTTTGGGAGCCACTGCTTTCAACGAACTAAACAAGATCAATATTTTATCCTCCACCTGTGGACAGCAAAACTAGACCAAATTCATTTGCTTACACTCCGCCCACAGGTCTTTGGCTTGGGCAGTTTTTCCTTTTTGGAGGCAGGTCCTAGATCAATTCAAATTACAGACCCAGGATGTAGGAATGTGGAAGTGGTCTTCCAATTCAACATCCTTAAGAATAAATAGTAAAGGGTTGGGGTAGCTCAGTGGCAGAGCATTTTGCAGGAGGCCCTGAATTTAATTCCCAGTACACTGGGGTGGGAGATAGGGCGTAGGGGAGGAGAATGAATAGCTAGGTAAAGTGCAGAAAAAAAGCAAGGGTGGGAATATTAACTTCTGCCCCCTCTGGCCCCCCATGGCTCATAGCAGACACCATGTTCCCCTGGAGTAGACATCTTGACTTCCTCAGACCTTCCACCACCTTCTTGTCTGTATTACTCTAAATTAGGGTCCAATCTGGGGACAAGTCACACTGGTGTCATCAGAAGAACACGATCTACTCAGGAGCTATATTCTTACCCGCTTGTGGTGATGGTTCAGTTGAGACAGAAACTCGAGCTCGACACACAAACGTTCATTGGTGTTTAGCTGCAGGACAGACAGCTCTGCACCCTCAAGGTACAGGATGCTGGCTGAAGGGAAGAGAGGAGACAAACAGATGCAGCTGCATAAACCACTGGGTGTGCCACTTCCCTATCTGCTATGCTTGCTCACTCCTAAAGGAAAACCTGCCCATCTCGCCTAACCCCCCCACTTCCTGTTCCCTTCAGTTCACTCTCTGGCCTCAGCCAACGAACTTGCAGACAGCTGCTACCCAGATAGATGAGGACAAGTGGCACTTTACACCAGATCAGCAGCAAAGGCTTTGCAAACTTGTGGCTGGGGCAGATTGGTGCTGCATCTCACAACAGTCGTCCTTGCCATCCTTGCAGAGAGGGAGTAGTGATCATGCGGGCTGGCGACTCAGAGAGAACCAAACCCATGTCCTGTTCACCAGTGCTGGTTCTGTTTAGCCCCTAGTCTTTCCAAATCTGCAATCAGACTCTCTAACCCTGAAGAGGTTTGGGGGATGTTTTAATAAGTGTTGGCCTCTAAGTTAAGGGGAAAAGTGCTGGCAAATGTGCTACCAATTTTCTAGTAAACATTTGGAATTTTTCATGAAATTAACCACTTGCCTTTATTTCCCCCCAGGTTAATAAAAATTTTAGGTCTTTCACAAAGGATAGTGTGATGAAAGAATTGCTGTGTGCTTGCCTCTAAAACACTGAAAAGGTATTGGCCAAATAGAATGATGGATACTTCCAGCACTGAACTGCAGCCTACATGTTTAACCACAGGACCGGGAGTCCAATTCTGAGTCTGAATGGGAGGCAATGTCTAGCTGTGGATTCACTTCGAGGTGGTGGAACCTGGGGCCTGGCTAACATTCCCACTCACCATCTGTCTGCAGTGTCCATTCGATGTGCACCACAGGGACCAGGTCTCCATGCTGGGTTCTGGCAAGGCGCAGCTGGATCTCTATGTGTTTCGGGGAGGAGGGAGTCAGGTTCCGAGGGTGGATCCAGCTGTCATCCAGGCAGGTACCTGGCAGCCAGAGAGAAGCAACCATCAGAGATGGCATCCTTTCTATCCCCAGCAGGCCAAAGAGAGCTAGCTCCTGAACAATTCAGGGCCTGCAACCTTCTAGCTTGCCACCCTCCAGCTTGTGACCCTCTTGGGTTCTTAGCTCTACTGTCCCATCGCTCTTTTCTATGTCTGGTCTGGGATAATCACAAAGCTCTGAATCTAAAGGGCAATTTGGGGAGGTATGTTTTGAGGAAAAACAGGGGTTGGAAATGGGGCACAGGACCATTGGCAATAATAAGAGCTGATTTGTGCATGTTGGGGTCCCTAATCAGCATAGACACATGAAGTATTTGCCTCTCCCTTGAAATGAAACCAAACCAAGGAGCTGGGGTTGTGGTTCAGTGGTAGAGGGCTTATCTAGCATATATGAAGCCCTGAGTTCCATTGCCTAGCACCAAAAAATGAAAATAAAAACAAAAACAAACCAACACCACAAATGCCTCACTTTACAGTGAAAGCGTGGCAGATCAAATTGTCTTAAAGGTACGCTAGGGCAGCACATCAGAGAATACTTTCAAAATCTATATGACAGCAGGGTGTCTCACTGCCCAACTTGGGCATGTGAATGTTCTCCATAGGAATTGCAGGTGCCCACACCTGGGACATGCCTGGGACCACTATAGCCTGAACTTGCAGAGGGGCTACAGATCTGCTACCAGAAATCAGCACAAGACTATCACAGTATTAACAAAGCAACAAGAGGAACAAAAAAAGAGGACTTACTGTTCTTCACTCTGCAGTCTAGCCCCTGTGGAAAGAAAGAAGGTCGTAATTACAGCTGAGAAAGAGCTTACCTCATGCACCCCTGGGCTCTTTTGTGAGAGTAAAACTTACACAGCCCTCTCTTCCCACATTTGGGGATCTCGCTGGGGGTCTTCTTCCCACCCTTCTTTCATCCTGGTCAACCAAGGCAAAGGTGTGTGGTAGATGGCAAAATGGAAGTAGAGATTTTATTTTTATTTTATTTTTTTAGTGGAGAGTAACTGTCACAAGCTGGGAACTTTACAACTTTAAAAGACACTGAGAGGTTTGTCTTGGGGCATCCTAGTGAAAAGGCCCCCAAATCTCTTGAGGCTTCCAACCTTTGATCTGGATAACAATGCCCTAAGAGGTGGGAGGAGTGAGGAGCCAAAATCATAAGCCTTATAGCAGATCAGCTACAGGAAATTCACTAAGTCCCTATAAACTTACTAGAAATGTCAGGGGTGGGGTTGGGATCCAATCCAGGATCTGAAGGAGAGCTCAGTAAATGAAACCATTCTCTTGGGGACGAGAGCTTTGGCAGTATAGAAGGGAGGCCCTGAAATTCAGGCATTTCTAGTTCTCCTAGCCCAGATGGACCCAAACTTATCCTGTGGGGTAGAGGTCAGATGCTGAAGCAAACCAGAAGCATACGTTTAAAGCCAACAGAGTGGGTTGGGGTTGTGGTTCAGTGGTAGAACACTTTCCTAGCTAGCACGTGTGAGGCACTGGGTTTGATTCCCAGCACCACATATAAATAAACAAATAAAAGAAAGATCCATTGACAACAAAAATATATAAAAAAAAAAAAAAACAAAGCCAACAGCAGTTTGGTATGTGTGCAGGTGGGGTACTGGGTTGGCACCTGTTCTCAAGAAGGAGCAGAGAGCAGGACTAAGGCCCGGGAGGGAACAGACAATGGCCCCCTGGGGGTCATTCATGAAGCCAACATAGTGTGGGCTGGATCAGTCTGGGCAATGCCAAGATCTACTCTAAGGGGGTTATTTCATTTGTGTGCTCTTCTCTAGGACACCAGTGCACATGCTCTTGGGGTCTAGACTCTGCACTCTGCAGCTCCTGGTGTTAACTCCCAGCTACTGGTCCTAGGCTTGCCTTTCATCCTGCCAGATGCTCCTCAGACTCAAGACCAACACACAGTTTGCTGCCTCTGCTCGCTCTGACAAATGCCTGCTTTTTCCTGACAGGACCCTGTCCTTTGTCCTCCCACTTGAAACTTCTAGGATGGAAGACAAGAAACTGGTTTATTCACCTTAAGAGAAGCTCTTTTAGAAATGGCAAATGGATACCCCATTTGGAGTTAATTCCCTTTTATCCACTGGTAGCTTCTAAAAAACTATGGCAAGATGATGCTCATGATGACCAAGAGGACGTGGGGTTTGAAAACAGTTGACTGGCCATGGTGCTGGTGGATATCCTCCTCTATTCTTGTGATTAATGGAAATAGTTTGGTATGACACAAACTGAGCTACTAAGTACTACTGTTTGGTCTTGCTTTTTGATAGTTATTGCCATATATAAGTATTTTCCTTCTGTTACTATTATGCCTATATCTTTTGTTAAAAGCAACCCTGAATCTTACCAAATACAGCATTGATGAACATAACTTTGTACATTTTCTCTTTTAAATTACTGATGTAATGGATTATGTTGATGATTTGCTGATAATGGATCAAACTTTGTACTCCTAGAATAAATTCTACCAGATTATGATGCATTATTCTTTTGTTATTCTGCTATATTAAATTTGCTAGGGCTGGGATCGTGGCTCAGTGGTAGAGTGCTTGCCTCACATGTGTGAGGCCCTGGTTTGATCCTCAGCAGCACATAAAATGAATAAATAAAATAAAGGTATTGTGTCCATCTACAACTAAAAAAAATTTTAAAAATTTGCTAATACATTATTTAGAATTGACTCTATCTATATTCATAAGTGAAACTGGCCCATAGCTTTCTTTTTCTGTAGAAGATTAATCAAGTTTTAGAATTAAGCTTATACTAGTTTTAAAAAAATGGGTAACTTTTCCTTTTTTCCCTGTGGTACAGGATGTTCATTAATGAAGAATGGTTGAATAAAGCAAGATCTAGTTTAAATCTAAATATCCATCAAAATGGAAATGGTTGAATAGATTGCTACCTCCTAGGGAATATTATGCAAATATTAAGGACAATTAGTTACACAGATATGTACTGACCTAGAGAGGTGGCGAAGTTATGTTGTTGAGTGAGGAAAATATGTTACAAAGAGATTTTTGTACTTCAATCCCATTTTCTATGGACATAAATGATGAAAAAACCCTCTCAATATTTACATATGTTTGAGTATGATTATGTGAACATAGAAAAACATGTGGACAAATCTATATTGGGTGTTAACATACTGGTTATTGGGGGGAAAAGGTGTAAAGAGGAGGAGATAGAAGAAATTTAAGGGGGAAAGAGATTTAATTGAAACAGAAAAACATGCATATAGGCGAAATGCAGCAAAATTCCATTAGAGGTCACAAAGCATGAACTATGTATATATGCTATCTTCTTCTCAAACCATATGAAAATTATACATGGATTTTTTATTGTTGTTGTTGTTGTTTTTGTACTGGGGATGGAACCCAGGGACTTTCTTATACCAATGAGCTATAACCCCTGAACTTTTTATTTTGGGAGACAGTCTCACTAAATTGTCCAGGCTGGCCTTAAACTTGTGATCCTTCTACATAAGCCTCAGGAGTAGTTAGGATTATAGGTACGGGCCACCGAGCCTGGCAGGAAGGGAAATTTTTTTGTGTGTAAAGGATAAAGAGGCAACCTCAGTAGACAAGAGGTACGAAAATACTTTTAAAAGTCAAGACAGAAGGAAGAAGGGGCAACTAACTCAGGCAGTGGAGGAATTTACATCTGAACACTGGAAGGAAGCTACTGACAGGAAAGTGGTCAAAGGTTCCCTAGATCTTTTTTTTTGTATCAGGCCTTGGGGCAGTGTGTGTGTGTTGGGGTATGAAGTGCAGGTCTCCCTGGGGTATGCAGGAACCTGCCCTGAGCTTAGATTGCTGGCAGCCAGGCCCAGAGGAAAGACCTCCAGATTCCAACATGCAACAGCCCCCCAACAGGCCAGGCCAACCATTAGCCTGACCTTCCACACAGTGATGTCCCCTGTCCTAAACCTCAAGTACACAGAGCCCTCAACCAGCTTTTTAGGATTCCTCCTTAAAATATTTTCAGAGAGCCAAGGAGTATCTGCTAATTGAGATGGATTTCCTGCACGAAAAATAGATCTAAAAAAATGTTGCTAGAAGAAATAAGACAATGCTTTGAACAGAATAAAATTAAAATAAATAAAATCATAATAGCTCCAAAGAGACAAGAGGACACTTCATTCATGAGACAAGGACAAGATACTGTGAAAAAATAAGCAGAGACTAAAAATGAACTTCAAAAATAAAAACTGAAGGGTCGGGATATAAAAAATCAAGGAAATTTCTCTGAAATTAGAACAAATACAAACAAAATTAGAAGATAAAAAAAAACATGAATATTAGAGAATCAATTCAAGGAAACACAGGATATGATTAGTTGGATTATGAAAAAGTGAGTAAAAGGGGAGAAATCACTAAGAAAAAAAAAAAAGAAAGAAGACATTCTGGAGTTGAATGACATGTGTTACCAAATTAAAAAGCTCTACTGAATGGCCTATACAGCAAATGAAGAAAAAAGTTACTGGAATGGCAGTAATAAAAAGGAGGTCCTGAAAGTTTCCAGAAAGAGAAAAAAACCATTAGATGTCTTACAGCAGGAAACACAATGGCATTGGCTTTCTTAGTATTCATAATTTGCTCGAAGGCAAAAAAGCCACCTTTTCAACATGCTGAAGGAAGATAATTCTTAGATTACTTATATCCAGTCAAATTATTAAAAAGTGAGAAGTAGAATAAAGATGTTTTCAGGCAATGCTCAAAAAATATATATACCTACATAAGTATATAGTTATTAAGTATCTGTATCTATCCCTCATAAACTTAGAAAATTATAAGAGCATAAGCTCTAGGAGATGAGGGAATAACCCCAAGGAGGAAGACACAGGATCCAGGACCTGTCAGATTTGACCATGATGGATGTCCGGTATAAGAGCTGTGCCATAAGTTCACAGAGGAATCAGTCTAGGTTGGAGGCGGCATACACAGGGCCCTGGGAGGGAGGTCTCTGGGAAATAGGAGAATGAAATTGATGGAATATCTGATGATTGGGAGGAAAAAAAAATGATGAGGAAAAATCTGATGGAAAAAGCAAGACTGGTTACATGGAAATTTATGTAAGTCAAAAACTAAAGCAATGATCATCTCAGAGGGTAGGTGGAAAGAAATTGTACCAAAAAAGAAATATAATCAAAAGGACACAAACCTGCTCTGCAGAGAAGATTGCTTACTTGTTTAATAAACACTGATTACTGATTTAACTAAAACTATATAAGATGGGGAAAAGAAGTGGAGGGAAGAGGGTAATGTAATTTTTATCTACTAAAATAGATAATATTTAAAATTGACAAATAAAGAATTAATAACATAGTACATTTAGGAAGATGGAGATAAACATCAGAAGAAATAAGTAGAGAAATTGTAAGCAACTGCCCTTGGGGAAGCAGGCTAAGGATGAGGCAGGGATTTGTGGTTTTTGTTTTAAACATCTTAGTACTATTTTTAAAAGAAGTTTATCTATGATGTTACTTTAAACAAATAAAAAGATTGAAAAATAAGCCCAACATGGTGGCACATGTCTGTAATCACAGGCACTGGGAAGGGTGAGCAGGAGGGAAGGGTGAGCAGGAGGATCACTAGTTCAATGCCAGCCTGGGCAACTCAGTGAGACCTGTCTGAAATAAATAAATAAATTAATTAATTAAAAAAAAAAGAAGTTGTTAAAAAACAAGATTAAAAAATGAGATATAAAACTCAAATTACTAAAATTCTTGATGAAAAAGGAAATATCATGATGGACACTATTGAAATACAGAAGTTAATCAGAAACTCTTAAAAATTTATACTCAAATAAAATAGAAAATTTCAAAGATATTGACAAATTTTTAGAGACAGATCTACCCATCAGATGCAGGAGGATATACACAATTAAACAGATCAATTTCAAGTTATGAAATAGAAGATGCCATCAAAAGCCAAGAAAAGCCCAGGACCAGACAGATTCTCAGCTGAGTTCTACAAGACTACAAGACTACGACAAGAAGAATTAACACCAATACTCCTCAAATTATTCCATAAAATAGAAAAGGAGGGAACACTTCCGAACTCATTCTATGAGGCTAGTATCACCCTTATATGAAAACCAGACAAAGACACATTGAGGAAAGAAAACTTCAGACCAATATCCCTGATGAACACAGATGCAAAAATTCTCAATAAAATTCTGGCAAATTGCATACAAAAACATATTAAAAAGTGCAGTGCTCTGAGGAAGACATCATTACCCTATATACATGTATGATTACATGCATGCTATGAATCTACATCGTGTACAACCATAGAAATAAAAAGTTGTACCTTTTGTGTACAATAAATCAAAATGCAGTCTGTAAAAAAATAAAAGTGCACCACGATCAAGTGGGGTTCATCCCAGGGATGCAACATTGGTTTAACATACAGAAATCAATAAAAGTAATGCGTCATAGCAATAGACTTAAAGACAAGAATCTCATGATTTTTCTCAATAGACACAGGAAAAGCATTTGACAAAATAGCAATGAAATAGCAATAGCAATAGAATATGAATATCTTCATATTCAAAACACTAGAAAAACTAGAAATAGTAGGAACATACCTCAACATTGTAAAAGTGAGCTATGCTAAGCCTAAGGCCAACATCATTCTAAATGGAGAAAAATTTAAAGCATTCTTTCTAAAAACTGGAACAAGACAGGTATGCCCTCTTTCACATCGTCCTTGAAACTCCAGCCAGAGCATTCAGATAGATGAAAGAAATTAAAGTGACATGAATAAGTGAATAAGAAAAGAACTCAAACTATCACTGTTTGCCCACGACATGATTTAGAAGATCTAAAATATTCCACCAGAAAACTTCTAGAACTCATAAATGAATTCAGTAAAGTAGCAGGATATAACATTAGTACCCATAAATGCTATGCATTCCTACACATAAGTGATGAATCCACTGCAAGAGAAATTAGGAAAACTACCCCATTCACAATAGTCTCAAGAAAAATAAAATACTTGGGAACCCATCTAACAAAAAAGGTGAAAGACCTCTACGATGAAACTACAGAACACTACAGAAAGAGATAGGCATACTTAATATTGCCAAAATGGCCATACTACCAAAAGTGTTTTACAGACTTAATGCAATTTCTGTAAAATCTCAACGACATTCTCCAAAGAACTACAAAAAGCAATCATGAAATTCATTTGGAAAAATAAGAGACCCAGAATAGCCAAAGCAATCCTCAACAAGAACAGTGAAGCACGAGGCCTCACAATACCAGACCTTAAACTATGCTACAGTGCAATAGTAATGAAAACAGCACAGTATTGGCACCAAAACAGATATGTAGACCAATGGCACAAATAAAGACACAGAGACAAACCCACATACATACAGTTATCTCATACTAGACAAAGGCACCAAAAACATACACTGAAGAAAGATAGCCTATTCAATAAGTGGTGCTGGGGAAACTGGAAATTCATATGTAACAAAATGAAACTAAACCTCTAGTTCTCACCCTGCACAAAAATCAACTCAAAGTATATCAAAGACTTGGGCACTAGAACAGAGACCCTAGACCTGATAGAAGAAGAAGTATGCCCAAATATTCATCATGTTGGTTTAGGACTGCAAATCAAAACTACTCTAAGATTTCATCTCACTTCAGTCAGAATGGCAATTATCACAAATACAAGCAACAATACGTGTTGGCAAGGATGTGGGGAAAAAGGTACACTCATACATTGCTGGTGGGACTGCAGACTGGTGCAACCACTATGGAAAGCAGTATGGAGATTCCTCAGAAAACTTGGAATGGAACCACAATTTGACCCAGCTATTCCACTCCTCAGTTTCTACCCAAAGGACTTAAAATCAGCATACTACAGTGACACAGCCACATCAATGTTTATAGAAGCTCAATTCACAATAGCTAAACTATGGAACCAACCTAGATACCCTTCAACAGATAAATAAAATGTGGTACATATACAGAATGAAATTATGGCATTTGCAGGCAAATGGATGGAACTAAAGAATAGCATGCTAAGTGAAATAAGCCAATCCCAAACAAGCAAAGGTCAAATGTTTTCTCTGATAAGTGGATGCTGACCCATAGTTGCTGGGGGCGGGGGGGTGCTTTTGGGGAAGAACGAAGGACTTTGGATTATGCAGAGGGGAATGAGGGGTGGGGTGGATGGTGGGGATGGGAAGGATGGCAGAACGAAACAGACATTATTACCCTATATATGTGTATGATTATACTACTGGTGTGACTCAGCACCATGTATAGCCAGAGTAAGGAGAAGTTATGGTCCATTTGTGTACAATGTGTCAAAATGCATTCTATTGTCATGTATAACCAATTAGAAAAAATAAAAAATGTTTGGAAATAACTCTAATGTTCAATACACAAACAGCTGATAAAAAAAATTGTGATGGCCAGGTGTGGTGGCGCATACCTGTAATCCCAGTGGCTTGGGACACTGAGGCAAGAGGATTGCAAGTTCAACACTGGCCTCAGCAACTTAACCAGGCCGTAAGCAACTTAGTAAGATTCAGTCTCTACAGAAAATATATAAACTGCTGGGGATGTGGTTCCGTGGTTAGGCACCCTTGGGTTCAATCCTGGTGCCAAAAAAAAAAAAAAAGAAAAAAAAAGAAAAGAAATTTCAATACCATTATGTTGAACAAGCATAAAAACTTAAGTTTTTGAAGAATTCTTATGGGACTGATAATGCTGAATATTAAGCAAAACAGAATAATATTGTTTAAAATATGTTTAGAAAAAACACTAAGAAAATATTGTATATTAAAGACTTCTCTAGTAACAATTTCTATTTTCTTCTTTTTGTTTCTTTCTAGAACTTCTACAGTAAGAATATCTATTTTCATAGTCAGAAATTTTAAAAGTGAGTATTATTATAAATAATTTATACCTAATGTTGATGTAATGAGAATTGAAACATGTGACTTAGATATAGGAATTTGTACTTTTGTTGTAAACATTGTTCCTATCATCAAAAAGGTTAACTATATTTGTAATAAAGAAAACATATAGAAAAAAAGAAAAATGAGGTAAACAGCTGGGCCCAGTAGTGCATACCTGTAATTCCAGTGACTTGGGTGACTGAGACAGGATTGCAAGTTCAAGGCTAGTGTGGGCAAATTAGTGAGACCATGTCTCAAAACAAAACAAAAAGAATAATGAAAAGCGTTGGGGATGCAGCTCAGTGGTAAAGTACCCTGGTTTCAATGCCCAGGCAGTGGGAAAAAAAGATAAACAAAAACATTAATTTAGGGGAAGAAATAGTGGACATTTTCCCTTAGAATTCCAAAACAGAATTCAGATTAATATAACATTTTTAATTATGTAAGAAATTATCAGGATTATCTTTGGATACTAAGATCTTGTTCTAACAAAATTCCTTACATTTATTTATTTATTTATTTAGGTACCAGGGATTGAACCCAGGGGCACTTAACCACTGAGCTTTATCCCCAGCCCTTTTTATTTTGAGACAGGGTCTTGCTAAGTTGCTGAGGGCTTTGCTAAATTGCCGAAGCTGGCTTTGAATTTGAGATCCTTCTGCTTCAACCTCCTGAGTCACTGGGATTACAGGCATGCACCACTGTGCCTGGCCAAATTTCTTTACTTCAAACTTATCTCAGGGATGGGGTTGTAGCTCAGTGGTAGAGTACCTGACTAGCATACTCCAGGCCCTGAGTTCAATTCTTGGCACAGTTTAAAAAAAAAAAAAAGGAAGAAGAAAAAAGGGACACAACAGGTAGAGAAGACCTAGCCACAGTGGGAAAACAAAGGAAGAAATGAAAGACTGAAAGACTGTACTAACTCTGGGCATTCAATGGATATTACTGGGTACCTGATACAGAAAAGTGGGCTTTAAAATTGTACACATGGTCCTGCTCAGCTCCACAAGCACTCAATGCTTGGTCTGGAAAAGAGTATCTGGCCTCTCTAGAGCAGGTTAGCACTGCCAATCTCAAAGGCTGTCATGAGTACTGGAAGAATGTGTATGTGTCAGCCATTAGCATGGTGCCTGGCACAAATCTCCAGGTGAACATTGGTGCAACACCACAGTGTGCCCAGCCTGGTGCTTTCATCGATGTGGTATATGAAAGCTCTCCCATAACCTGTGAGGCAAGGATCACCCCTTTTATGGATGAGGACACTGGCTCCTAACAATGGGATAACTGGTGCAGGGCTGCAGCACAGGTGACAGGGGAAGCTTGATTGGATCTGGCCCAGGTCTTCTGACTCTGAGATGCAGGCTTCTGTTAGCTGGATGCTAACTGATGTCACTGTCCCCTGATGGGAGATTAGCCTGGCAAGAGCAGTGAGTAGCCAGGGCAAGTCAGGCATGGTAATCAGGACTTGCTAACTGCTGATTTTACCACTTACAGGGTCCCTGGGTTTAATCCCTGGTACCAACAAAACAAAACAAAACAAACAATAAAAAAATAAAACTTTTTAGCCCAGCTCTCATGTCATGTCACCCTTTGAGCTACCTTTTGCACTTTCCTGTTCCACAGACCTCCACTCCAGCCATACTTTTTACCCTGTCCCACCTAAGAAGCCCTTCCATCACCTGGAATACTCCAACCAACCTCTTAGAAGTTCCCACCAGCCCCCAGCCCTGCATGCCCCAATGTCTATACCATGTAAGAGTGTCCACAGAACATAACTTTTTACAACCTGTAAGAGCAGTAGAACTGAAAGTGGCTTTTGGCAACCAGAAGATAAAAGGGTTAAACCAAACAGTCATTCTATCACCACAAGTGAAAACCACAAGTGTTCAGGAAAAAAGAACTTATAACGAAACACACATCCTGTCTATGAAACTGAGTGATAACGTTCATACTGACCAACTCCAACTTGTCACTGTCTTTGCTTGTGGGCTTTCCTCAGGCTGACAGTCATGGGAAAACTGCAAGAAAGTCCAGGCAGGGGGATGGCCAGGCAAAAGAGCTCCAGGGAAATGCAATTACTTATGGTTTCTCCAGGACTGGTTTCAGGGTTTTGAAGTGCTAAATCCAAGCAGCCAGAACCAGTGCTAAGGCTGGTCTCAGATTATGGCTGCTTTTTAAGTAAAGCTATCCAATTCCTTCCTTCCTTCATTCTTTTGTTCCTTCACTCAACACGTATTTGCCAAGTCCCCACACCTTGTGCTAGTTGAGCTAGGAAAAGAACAGGCAAGCAGAAGCCTCCTTCCCATTTTAAGATGGAGTCATCTAGGACTAAATCCATCTGGGGTTTTGTCTGGCATTTATATTCTGAAAAATGGTATGAGCTCACTTTGAGCTTTTATTGTGGAATGAGGAAACCCAGGTCCAGTCTAAATTGCCCAAGGTTACAGAAACTGTAAGTGATGTTAGGATGCAAGTTCAGATTTGTGGTTTTCCCTACCCATCACTATATCATGTTATATTCATTAAAACATCAGGGGAGGGACAGAAATTTAAAGGGTGTGGTTTTTTCGTTTTTGTTTTTTCCTATCTTTTTTGTAGTACTGGGATTGGAACCCAGGGCTTCAAGCACTCTACCACTGAGCTACATTCCCAGACCTTTTTAAAAAATTCTGAGACAGGATCTCAGTACTTTGCCCAGGTTGGCCTCAAATTTGCAACCCTCCTGCCTCTGCCTCCACATTAGCTTGGGTGTGTGCCACTGTCCAGCTGAGGATTCTTTTTAAAAGATCTAGTCAATAGGGAAGCTGTCTAGGGAGATGAGTTGTCTGTGAGCCAAGGGCAGGTAGAGGGGAGGAGGAAGGAAGAAAATGGAACAAATCTGGCCATGAGCATCTCTCCCCAGTCTTCTCTGGAATCAGGGGGTGTTCTTGCTAGGTGACTTTCAGTTACTTCGTTGTGCAATGAAAGTCAAAGCCCTTTAGGAGTGGGGATATCGTTCACTTGTAGAGTACTTGTCTAATATAGGCATGCAAGGCCTTGGGTTTGATCACCAATTTAAAACGAAACAACAAAAACCCTTTTAGTGCCATGTGTGGTGGTGCATGTCTGTAATCTCAGCAGCTTGGGAGGCTAAGGCAGGAGGAGCTAGTCTCAGCAACTTAGCAAGTCCCTAAGCAACTCGGCGAGACCCTATCTCTAAAAGAAATATATTTTAAATGAGTGTGGCTCAGTGGTTAAGAGCTCCTGGGTTTAATCCCCGGTACCAACAAAACGAAACAAAACAAACAACAAAAAATAAAACTTTTTAGCCCAACTCTCATGTCATGTCACCCTTTGCACTTTCCTATTCCACAGACCCTCCACTCCAGCCACACTTTTTACCCTGTCCCACCTAAGGAGCCCTTCCATCATCTGGAATACTCCAACCAACCTCTTAGAAGTTCCCACTAGCCCCCAGGAATGCCTAAATGTTTTTTTTCCGTGAGGAACAGCACAGCAGGAAGTAATTTTTCCTTTCTCTGGAATTCTGTACACTTACAGATGTGAAAAATGTGCTTGCTATAGGCTGCCTTTAAGACAGTAACATTCCTCCTAGATGATTTTAAGACCTGGACACTGGGGTCCCAGGAGTTTCTTTACAGGTTCAGTTCCTAGCACAGTTCTTTGTATTTGGCAGGAACCTGACAAATGGCCATCTACAAAGGAACACCAAATCTTCCATGTTGGGACACTTTTGTACAGTCTGTAAGAAGGACCTGATGAGCTTTTGTGTTTCTGCTTTGTCCAACAGTAGAAATCACAAGGACATTTCCCAACATTGGCTACATTTAAAACTTTTTTTTTTCCTGTAAAATAGTCACTCTCCACCCTCTTTTGGTAAATCTTCTACAATATTAGATAAAGAGAAATATCCCTTTGTTTCACATCCTCTGACTCAGACACTGAGCATCATTTCCCTGGGGTCAATGGTGGCAGTAAGGGATGTGTGTGTGCCGGTTGGGGGCAGATGAGAAACCAGAACATAGAGGAAAGAGACAGTGTGGAGGGGAGAAAGGAAGTAAAGTGTATTTTTTGGAGGGGGCATCTGTTTTGTTGTTTCTTTTCTTTTTTTCTTAAAGATCAAGGTTTCATTGCAAGGCAACCAGCTGACAGGTGGCTATGTCACTTCCTGGGGTGCCCACCCTGTTCCCAGATCTGAGTGGTGGTGGCGGTGGTGTGGTGGGAAGGACAGTGTCTTTAAGTATTATATGCATGGCATGCCCCAGCAGTTTCAGTCACTTGGGAGAATGAGGCAGGAGGATCACTTCAGCCCAGGAGTTTAAGGCCAGCCTGGGCAACAAAGCGAAGCCTCGTCTTAAAAAAAAAAAAGATTCTCAAGGTTTTGCCACTCCGCAGATGGTCATAATGCTTTTCTCCGCTGGTGCCCCTGTAGCCCTGTAAGCAATTCCTGCTCGCCAGAGATGCTCTACATGCCGGGTCCCTCCAAGGAGGAGCTGAAGTCAGTCGGGCCCCACCTTCCGCACCGTTGTCCTCTACTCTAGCTGCCGAGAGCTGTCCCGGTTCCTTGGAGGCTTTAGGGCATCAGTTAAAGGGGAAGCTTTCAAGCGTGGGCTCAAGTCTCTGGGGACCACGTTGTGCACCGGTAGAGCAGGGGGATTTGTAGGGCGCGCCGCGTGGAATCCAGTCCAGACTCGTCTTGGACCCTCACAAATCCCCTTCCCCACAGCCGGTTTCCAACCAGTCCTGCCAGCCTCCCTGACCCGGCCACGCACCTCGGTCTCCTTCCCCAAACTGTGGCCCGGGAGGAGTAGTCGCTCCCTCCTCCAGCTCACGACGGCGGGTTGGGTTGTGCAACACGCGCCGGGCAACCTCTTTTCCGTCCAACTCCCTCTTTTCCCAGGTCTACACCGCAACTCCTACCACTCCGAACGTGCCGCGATCTTTTTGCCAAAGCCCTGGACCCCCCAGTGACACCCCCAACGCACATTTCCTGCCTCCCCAGCTCTGGCGGTAGTTCCGGGCCGCCAGCCCCTACTTGCCCTGCCCCCGCAGTATTCTCGATGTGGCTGTGCCCCTCGCGCGCATCGGGGTCTCACCTGCTGAGAACAGACCGGTGCCGGGTGGTCCAAGAGACGCAAGGAGGCCAGCGCACTCACAAACAGGAGTAGCAGCCCCAGCGGGGGACCCAGGACGACAGGAGGCCGACAGGGCAGAGCCCCCATGGCCGCGGTCACCGTGGCAAGGTCTCGCGGGCCAGGACTGGGGGCTCACAAGGGAACGCCCTGGACCTTTTAATTACCGTGAAGCAGAGTCCGCAGTACTTAGCCAGCTTCCGGCTTTCAGCCCGCTCTCGGGAGGGGCGGGGCTCGTTGAAGGGGCGGGGCTTGGGCGGGGCGGTCCCTCTCTGGGCCCAACTTAACAGAGTCCCAATTATGCTTCCTCCGAACTCCGCGGCTCAGACTCTGCTCCGCTGTCCCACCTGCAGCCTCAGTTCCGCAGTGCAAACGGTCACTTGTTCTATGACTTTCATTCGCTCCCAAACGTAGTCTCTGTTCTCATCATCAAGCTGTCAAAGTCGACTTTAATCCTCCCCCTTACTGTCTGCTCTCGCCCTTATCCACACTTCTTTCTCTACTCAGTTACTGGGCGTCCAGCCCCCAACTCCGGACTCAAGGAAGTCGATTTTCTTTTCAGTTTTTTCTCTTTTCGTACTGGAGATTGAATCCAGGGAGGCTTAACCACTGAGCCACATCCTCGTCCCTTTTTATCTTTTATTTTGAGACAGGAGGAAGTCGGTTTTCTTGGCCCCTGTCCCATTTCATTCTCCCCTCCACTTCTCAGTATTTTGTCACTCGCTCTGCAGTCTCAGGCTCAGGCTTCCTTCTCCAGATCCCTTTCTCAGGGTTGCGAGAGACAGCTCCAGGCTGGGGAAGGTGAAAGCAGTCGTTTCCAGCCTGCTGGCGGGAACTTTGGGAAGTTGCGCTCCTTTAGGTAGGCACTAGATCTATCACTCAGTGTTTCCACAGCGCCCAATTGTGCGTATTGCCCAAGAGGCACCTTGGGCAGGGCAATACCATCTCTGCTGAAGGACTGTTGGCAGCTAAATGACATCTGCAGATACTCCTCGAGTGACAATGAAATTGATTTCAGTAAATCCACTGTAAGTGGAAAATATCCTAAGCAAAATACATCTGGTACCCCTAGTATCGAAACTATTTACCTTCGAGGTCGAGTGACTCACTGGGAGGTGCTCTGCTGGCTGCCTACCCAGCGTCCCGGTTTCAGACTGCATATCGCTAGCCTGGGAGAAGATCAAAATTCCAAATTCGAAGTACGGTTCCTAGTGAGTGCAGATAATTTTTGCACCCTCCTAAAGTCAAAAAATCATAAACCATAAGTTGAACCATCCTAAATCAGGGCCCATCTGGAATTAGTGTCCATTTCTCACTATCCACTATGTACAAAGTGTGCCCTTTGCGTCTTCTCTCGGTCCCTCTAGGACCATCCCAAGTGAGTCAGGGGTTTTTCCTTCCCTGGGTTTCTGTCACTTCCTCCTAGCCTGGATCCTTACTTTCTGCCCGGTCACTTAATTTTTCCCTGTACTTTCCACCTGTTTGGGTAGGTGTTTCCAGATCTGGGATAGTGACTTTTCTCCCTATCCAAAGCACTCCTCACCCTTTCCCCACTTCTGGCAGGCCCTTGGCGACCCTCTGCCTGACAGGACCCAGCAGAATGAGTGGCTCAGCCACTCAGTGGCCTCCAAATATTTTTGCTTCTTTATTTCTGAAAGAATTTCGGAGTACTTCATCTTCTCATGCATTTTTAAGATGACAGCAAAAGAAATTTCACCCTAAGTTTAAACAGATGTAGAGAAGTGTTATGTAAATTTGACATTTGCGGTAGGCAGCTTCTAAGAAGGTGCTTTATGGTTCCACTTCCCCATATTCACCTCTTTTTATATACCAGTCCCCTTCAGGGTAGGCAGGACCTAATGCTTTGGTTTCAACAATAGAATATGATAGAATAAGGCAAAAACATGAACCATCACTTACAAAATTAGATTACAGAAAGGCCATGACTTCTGTATTGCTCAGTCTCTTTCTCCCAGGGGAGCCATCCAGTGAACTACCTTAGTAGAGGCCCAAGTGGCAGGAATCAAGAGGTCCTCTGGCCAGCAACCAGTGAGGAGTTGAGACCCTCATTTTATATTTACAATCATTAGTACATAATTGAACCAAATAATATAAATACAATATACATGTTGATAAGTTATTATTTTGAGAAGGGGAATCTCTCTATGTTGTCCAGGCTGGACTTGAACTTCTGGGTTCAAGTGATAGTCCTGGCTCAGCCTCCCAAGTAAATGGAACTACAGGTACCCATGTTCCATTGTGCCTGACTTGATAAGTAATTATTAAACATAAAAATGAACTGTCATTTGAAATTCAACTCTTAATGAAGTGAATGGATTGTTTTTATGCTTAATTTTTTCATGTGTGTCTGGACAATTATTGCTTATTTATCGAATGAGACAACATTCAATTAAATTAATATTAAAATATTTTAGAAGGGCTGGGGTTGTATGTAGCTCAGTGGTAGAGCACTTGCCTAGTACTTATGAGGCATTGGGTTAGGTCCTCAGCAAGATAATTCTGAGCATATAAACATTTTAAAATCTAATCACTCAAACTATACACTGTAATTGATTATTGAAATAAATAATAAATAAAATAAAGTTATTGTGTCCATCAACAACTAAAAATATAAAAATTTTTAGATATAAACCTTTAAAAACTTATTACTTCAATGATATGAATTAGTTTTGCCATAATCATGTTACTCAATTATCTGAACCCCTTCTGAGTTGTATGCTAAAAGTCACGAATCCATCTGTCACCAATTTTTTTGTTTGTTTTGTTGTGCTTCGGATTGAATCCTGGGCCTCCTGCATGTTAGGCAAGTGCTATACCTCTTAACTATATCTAAGGGTCTATCTATTTATCTAACTACTTACCTGGCAATCAGAGTCCTGTAGGACATCACTATTGGGATTGTTCCTTTGTCTCATGTCTAGGGTATTTTTCATACCCCAGGCTTGTGAGAGGCTTACTTTTCTTCTGAAAATGGGAGGACAAAAATGAAAACAAGGGTGGAAAAGGAAGGGGTCTCCATCTCCATCTGCCACCTGACGGCTGGTAAATTCCCACGAAGGTGAATTCCTGAGAAGATACAGGAATGCTGAGATTCTGGAAACCCATTCCCTCCAAGACAGGATCAGCACTCTTTTTCTGTAATGAATCGGATAATAAATATTGTAGGCTTTCCAGATTAAAATGTCCCAACTACTTAACTCTGTCCTTGTAGCAGCCATAGACAAAGGAGAGTGGCCATGTTCTAATAAATCTACCTAGACACTTACATTTGAATTTATATATAATTTTCACCTGTCCCCAAATTTTATTCCCCTTTCCATTGCTTCCCCCAACTATTTAAAAGTGTAAAAACCACCTTCCTGGGTAGACCAGAGGCCCTAGGTTGCTGACCCTGCCCTGAAGTATCCATATAGGCATGGCCCCAGGACAGTCTCTGGGGCTCTGAGGAATGTGCACTCTAGTGTGAAGTTGCCCTTTGGGCTCTTGACTCTGGCTGCATATTAGAGTCACCTGGGGTGCTTTTACAAAATACCATGCCACCCCGACCCTTGACTCAGATAGTCTAAGTATTTTTAAGACTTTTCCCAGGTGATTCTTAATGCACAGCCTGGTTTTGGATACTGTCCTGATTGCTGCAGTCTTTGCACAGCTTATAGGTCACAGTGTTGCTTTGTGATGTGATTACTGTATTTTATCCCGTAGAAGGAATCATCATTGTAAGATGAAGTCCAATTGTAGAAATTTTGAAATCTTTAAAATGGGTTTCTGATTGGATAAAATAGGGTCTTGCCTTGCCTGCAAGATGGATCCTCTCTGATGGTGACAGTTCTGGCTTCCTTAGCTCTATGCTCCTCTCAATCTTCAGTGTGCATAACTGAGTATGTGTGAGATGTTCCCTGAACACTTGCCAAGTGTGTATCAGTAGCAGGCTGCTTTGTTTATTGCATGTTATTTGGACTTTTTTTTTTTTTTTTTTAATCTCTTCCCTAACAGAGCCTCATCTTGAGGAGATAGTAGAAACCAAAATTAAAAAAAAAAAAAAAACGTGGATTCATATTAGAAGTCAAAGTCAGGTAGGAATTGGAGAACTTGGTGGCGTCTTTGGCTATGGAAAGAGGGAAATGGCTACTGATCCCCTTCCTAGCAGTGAGGAAGATGGGATTAGGAAATAGTCTCTGATCGATGTTCATCTCTTCATTATTTGAAATCATGTGATTTATTTCACTTCTTCCCTGTGTCCTCTGTGTGTATAATCTCAATGAAGGAAGGACTGGGAGTGACTTTCCACAATATTCCCAGTGTCTGGAATAGCACTTATCTCATAGAAAATGATTAGTAAATATCTTTTGAGTCAACAATTGAATAAATGTGTCACCTGAGATTCACTAAAACCTGAGAGGAATTATTTCCATTTGGAAAATTTTCTTACAATAATTGGTGTTATAATTATTATTTGATTACGTTAAGTTGAAAATTTAAATCCTAGTTTTTCTTAAGCCTTTAATTTAATTTACAAAGCTCCCCAGTTCATTATTAATCTAATAAATAATAAAATAAGAACAATTACTTTTATTAGTTCTTTGATTCATGTGCTATGAACTCGCAGATGTAACAGATTAAATCCTCTTTAAATATTTAACATCACTTAAAGCTTGATTGATTAAACTTCCTCAGACATTTCAAACCACATCACAAATTTTGTCTGCTTCTCTGCATTTAAAATGCCAACTGATAGTCTTGAAAGTGTAATAGGCAAGATAATTCTGAGCATATAAACAACACTTTAAAATCCAGTCAAACTATAATTGATTATTGAAATAATGGTCAACAATTTGATCATGTTTGAGCTATCCTTTCTCACACTGACTCTGAGCTTGATCATTGGAATCATTTTGGCCAGCGGGTAATACAAACTAGGACTGTTCCATCTAGCCAAGTTTTGGAATCCTTAGGCTTCCATGCAAGAAAGTCTGGCCAAAGGTGAATGAGAGATCATATGGAACAGACAGGTCATCCCAATATTGACCATTCAGCATTAGCTGAATCAGACCAGAGCAGAGGAGCTGCTGGAGTGACCCATGGAATGGGAAGAAATTATAAGAGAAAACTTAAGCCACTAAATTTTGAAGGGATTTTGTTACACAATGAAAACAAAATGGTATACAACCTGGAAGGCTTCTAATATAATGGGTCTTCTCAGGCTAAGATTTTTTCCTTGAGACCTGGAACATTCATTCATTTTGTAACAGATTGCTTTTATGTTTGTGCTTCAAATTTGAATCAATAAAGTAATGAACCCTGTATCTAGATTGTAATTAATTACTTTGCTGCTTGATTAAATTCCACACCCTTCTTATATTTTACTACCTCTCTTTTATCAACTCTCATTCTAGGGTCACATGTAGATATTTCCCCCATGGCCAATGGGACAATTAGGCTTATAACTATACATTTTGATATTTTAAAGCAAATGCATGCTTTTTTTTTTAAAAAAAAATTTATTTTCCTTTCCGTGTGTGTGTGTGTGTGTGTGTGTGTGTGTGTGTGTGTGTGTGTTTCTGGGGATGGAACCCAGATGATAGGTCAGCACTCTACCACTGAGCTACATCACTAGCCTTCAGGATATCTTCACATAATAAACTATATCAGTGCAATATAATTCATACTAAGGTGAAAATAAAGAGAAGCTCATGATCACATTAATATAGACTAAACAATCATCCTTTTTGTGAATTGAAATTTTCTTCTGGTACACTTCATATTTTCTCTCTTCTGGACTACCACTATAGGATTGTTTTTCTTAGACTTGTTCCAATACAATTTAGTGATTATTTCCTTTTTATTGTACAAATTGTAACATCTCCAGTGGCAGATCCTTCAAGATTGCTCTTGTCAATTACCACCCTGAATGGTCTGAAAGCATCTTGCCTTATAGCCACCAAGACACCGAATAAGCTACTTTTCATCAAGCTATACAGTTCCTTTAGTGTTGTGTTGGAGATCACACTCAGGATTCTAGGAATGCATATGAAATTGTTCCATGAGTCTGAAATGGGTAAGTCTGCTGTAGACTTGCCCCTCCAGTACTGGGGATTAAATCTAGAGGTTCTGTACCATTGAGCTAATCCCCAGTTTTCTTTTTTACAGGATCTCACTAAGTCACCCAGGCTGGTCTTGAACCTGCAATCCTCCTGCCTCAGCCTCTGGAGTCATTGGGTTTTACAAGTATGTGCCACTATGCCCTACGATAGCTCTATTTTTAAAAAATGGTGGCGGTGGCATCCAGTTTGAATATTGTTAAGCCAAAGCCCTTGGATAGGTTTTAGGAAGATTGTAAACACTTGGAAATAATTTGCAAAAGGCTTGTGTGGATGTGCTTTCCTGTAGAAAGAGAGTTCATAAATTTCATTAGGTTCTTGAAAGAGTTTTGGCACTAACGAAACTAAACAAAATTACCATGTTACACAACCACAATGCTGACTTAATCTACTCTTTTCACTGAATGATAAATGAACTGAAGTTCTGATGGAGCAAATTACTTGCTTGAGGTCACATAATTAGTAAATGGTGGAACCCAGGGAAGAGAGAGAGTGAGCAAGTGCCAGGTAGTGTGCTTGGTAAAGGAGAAGCTCCTAACTCTTAGGCTGGAGTACTTCCTGTTCCACGAAGCCAGGGCAGGGAATCCCTGCTGCATCCAGAAATTAATGATTATATGTGTGTGTGTGTGTGTGTGTGTGTGTGTGTGCACGCGTGTGTATTTTTTTTAAAGAAAGGAGACGGATGTAGAGGATGAAACAGAAATAATGTTGGGGAAGATGAAGCAAGATGTGACAATGGACTCAGAGGCTTTAGAAGCCATTCCCTTCATGGGAGGGAGAAAGAACAATGTGGTGAGGGGAATCCATCTGCGTGAAAGTGCTATTGATGTGCTAGAAAATGGCAGTAATGACAATGAAGAAAAGTATAAAAACATTTGCTGAATATCTCCCAATAAACATCCCATGAGGCTTTTTTTTTGGTACCAGGGATTGAACCCAGAGGCATTTAACCAGTGAACCACATCCCCAGCTCTTTTTATTTTTTTATTTTGAGATAGGGTCTTGCTAAGTTGCTTAGGGTCTTGTTAAATTGCTGAGGCTGGCTTTGAATTTGAGATCCTCCTGCCTCAATCTCCTGAGTGTCGGAATTACAGGTGTGTGCCACCATGCCTGACTCCATGAGGCCTTTTTTTTTTTTTTTTTTTTAATTTAATTTTTTCTTGAGTGCTGGGGATAGAACTCGGTTTCAGGCAGCTAGGCCAGCGCTCTCCCACTGAGCTCCACCCAGCCCTCCGCCAGGCTTTTTCACAGGACTGGACAAGTTGACTCCAAAATTATATGGAAACTCAGAATATCCAAAATATATCCAGAATATCGAGAGTATCCAAAGTGGTCTTGGAAAAGAAGAATAAAGCTGGGGAAATTAATCTATTGACCATCAAGACTTATTCTAAAGCTACAAGAATCAAAAACTGTACTGGGAGATAATGGCATAAGGTTCAACAAATATTCCAAGTAGTGTTGCCAGCTCCAACTAGACCTCTTTATTTCCAGTATTTCAACTGGGGATTGAACCCAAAGGTGCTCTACTACTGAACTACTCCTCTCAGCCCATTTTATTTTTTGAGACAGAGTCTCACTAAGTTGCGCAGGCTGACCTCTAACTTGTGATCCTCTTGCCTTAGCTTCCCAAGTCACTGGAATTTCAGGCATGTGCCCACTGTGCCCAGCTTATCTCTGACCTTTGAAGTGATAGATCAGATATCGTCTGTAAGATTTCCAGATTGCTCTCTTCCACTTGCCTCTGGTCTGGGGGTAAAACCCAGGGCCCAGTGCAAGTGAGGTAAGCGGTTTTACCACTGAGCTGCATGCATCTCCAGCTCAGCAAAAGGATGTTGTGCTCAGGGAAATAAAGACATGTTAGGTAAAGGAAAGGCATGGAGATTTTCAAGGAATGAGAGGAGTCAAATGTGATCTATGGAGTCATAGCAAAGAAGTCAGCCTGTGGAAATCCTTTGCCTGTGAGAAGCCATTGGTGTGTGCCTAGCAGGGAGGGGACACTATAAGACCTGCCTCAGAAGGCTCATCTGGTAGTGCAGAGTAAGGTGGACTGGAACAGGGAATGCCCAAATGCAGGACCTGTTTAATCCTTCACATGCTTTTTTAAAAACACATTCATTCATTCATTCACTTAGGCAATCTTTCATTTATTTGAGACTTACTGATCACTTACACTTTGCCAGGCTCTACCCTCTGGAGACCTTAGATGAAAGATATAGTCCTTGTTCTTTAGGAGTTCACTGATTTATAGAAATGACAGACGTTAAATAGACCACAAGTAGGGCGATCCCTGTTTCATCTGTGGGGTGCTACAGGTACCCAATGCAGAGAAGAGGGCAAGTGTAATAGAGACACAGGGGAACCTAGTGATGCAGCCCACAAACTTTTTAGGAGGTGGCAATGAACATGGAAAGGGAGAAACCAAGGAGCTCATTCTTCTAATTGCTCTATAATAAAACTTCAAACATGAAGAAAAGTTGATAGTACAATTAATATCCATATGTAGCCATAGCATAAATTCAGTGGTTGTTAACATTTTATCATAGTTGTTTTATCTGTGTCTGCGCATGTGTTCCTGAAACATTCAAAAGTGTGGTCATCATGGCACTTGACCCCAAATAGATAAGCAAGCATCTCCTGAAAGAAAGGGCATCTTACTATAAAAGTATAATGCCTTTATTACACCTAAGAAAATCACAATAACCCTTTAATAGTTAGCTGATATTCAAATGAGATCAGTTGTGCCCCTGAGTGTTTTTACAGTTATTTTTCTTAAACCAGGGTTAGTTCAAGAGTCACATAATTCATATGGTAGATGTGTGTGTGTGTGTGTGTGTGTGTGTGTGTGTGTGTGTGTGTGTGTGTCTTTCATTCTTTCTTTTCTTTTTTGGTCCTGGGGATGAACCCAGGGACTCATGAATGCTAGGCAAGCACTCTGCCACTGAACTATACACCTGACCTGTTGTTATGTCTCTTTTAATCTAGAACAGTTGCCTCACCCTTTTTAAAATGACATTGAATATTCTACATTTTATTTGTCCACAGTTTCCTTGTAGTGCTTCTTAACATTATGTTTGTCTATACCCCATATTTTCTCTAACTGGCAGGGAGGTCTAAAGCCTCAATTAGAAGTTAAACATTTTTTGGCAAGAACACCTCCCAGTTGATGCTGTATATTTCAGATGATATCACATGAGAAGGTCCCTAAGGTCAGGTTATTCCTACTATTATTTATTTAATTTGTTTTTAAACAGTCTTATTGAGAAATAATTCACACATTGTGCAACTCACCCATACATAGTATACATCTATGGGTTTTTTGCCTTCATCCACAGGGTTGCATAACCATCACCATGATCTATCCAACTGTTACTGAGGCTGAGTATCATCACCTGGTAAATGTGGTGACCACCAGAGAAGAGAGACATTGTAATTTCCCAAAGATTTATTGAACCTTGTGAGCCAAGCCTGGCATGGAACCCTAAACTCAGAGAGGTCACTGGACGGCTGAAGAGTTCCATGGGACCTTTGGGAGTGAAGCCGCAGTGGGGCTGTGGTGAATGAAAGTCAGTTTCCAAGAAGAAAGTGGGTATTGGGGCCATGGAACTGCCACAGAGCAGACCAGCTTGTGCAGCCTTAAAGGTCATAGGAAAGCAAGCCTGGCCTGTGGCCTGCAGGGGGAGCAGAGTGACCTCCTTGCAATTCTGAGGGGAACCCTGGGCAGCCTTCCATATTCCATGTTCTTGTTCTGTCTTCATGACCTGCTCATCTCTTCCAGGCCTTGAGGCTGCAGCTCTGTGTTTGTTTTGAACAGCTTTACAGATAAGCACAGGAAACCTAGAGACCAGGTGAGAGGGGAGGGAGGAAGCCAGTAGTGTTTGCTGAGCACTCACCAAAGCAGGACCTGGCACAGGCTCACCAAGTTATCTTGTTTAATCCTCACAACCACCTGGTGAGGCAGGTATTTTACAGAAAAGTAAACAAGTCTGAAGAGATTAGGTAATTTACCCAAGGTCACATAGCATGGATTTTGTGTGCATGAGAATTAAGTTCAAATATCAGTTTTGAGAAAGATGATCCCCCACACCTTCATGACCCTGTTCTTGGGCTTCCCAGAAGTCTCTGGTCCCTTGAACCCACCTTTTTTCCTTCCAATCTTATAGCCCTTTTTTTGGCCTCTTTTCCGTTTCTAGCCAGTCATACTGGTGTTGAATCAGCCAGACCATCTCTGCTGACCTGGGTTCTGGGCTGTGACAATGACCACTTGGATGCACTTGAGGCCTTGACCTCCACAGTGCACAATTCCAGGAAATGCCATTGGTATGGCCATCTGTGGATGGCACCTGCTGGTGTGTGCAGCACTCAGGACACTGTCCTGCATGTGAGGTTGAGTTGAGCTTCCTTCCCTCCTTCCTCCCTTTTTTCTCCCCTACCTCTCTTCCTTCTTCCTGTCTCTTCTCATGACAATCCACTCATGAAAAGCCACTCGTGAGATCAAGATTGTAGTCACTGTGATTAGACCTGGCTCTCTGATACATTATGGCCCTTCTAGAAGCATACCTAAAGTTCATTATTCTTGGCCCACTCAGAGTGAGAAATCTTCCAGGCCAGGGTACCCAGAAGCAAATGTCTGCTGCTTTTATACTGTGTTTAGGCTGATAAAGGTCAGGAACCCAGAACCCTCCATTTTGTACAACTTTCTAGAGAGTATGCTGCTTCAGTCATACACTAGTAAGCCACCCGTCCACTCTCCAGACCACTGGGATGTGTGGGTGTTTACAGTAAGAGCCTCTGTGACCCAGGCGGTGGCTCTCTGGCCTGCCTGAGTTGTCTGAGGGTTTCCTCCAAGTGTCCCTTGGCATCATTTCTTCCAATCCCAGGCAGTTCACTGAGTGTTACTAGCCAACCCCCACTGAGCTGAGTTTCATGCTCTTATGACTTCCAAGCTACCTGCGGAAGTCATTGCCCACCTGAGAACATTGTCACAGCAAGACTATTACCAGGAGTACATTGGCATCAGGATGCCAGTGTGAGCCTTCTCCTCTTCCCTGGGACTTGGTCCTCAGGCTGAGGGGTTGCATTCTCCCCTTGCAGCAATTTCAGCATTGGATTGAAATGTGTATTGTCCTTGGACTTTCTCTGCCACCACTCAACATTCTTTGGATTATTTGGAATTACCTGACTCTATCTGGCTGCCCATTCTTGGGTCAGGTATTAGTTGGATATATATTTGGCTGGAGGCAAAAGAGACCCAGATTAATGAGGGCTTAAAACAGTTGAATTGGTTTCTTTGTACAAGTTTAAGTCCATATGAGACTGTGTTCCATGAGGTCATCGGCAGGCCAGGCTCCTGTCTTTTTATTCCACCATCCCTGGGGTAGTATCCCATCCACATCTGGGGATGACATTTCAGCTAGTAGAGAGAGGTGGGAAAAGGAAAGTGAAAGGCAAGTCCTTGTCACTTAAGGGTACAATCATCCCCCTTATCTGCAATTTCACTCTTCCAGGTTTTAGTTACCTGTAGTCAACTGTGGGCCAAAAATACTACACGGAAAATCCAGAAATAAACAATTCATCAGTTTAAAATAATTCATTAGATTGTTATAATTGTCCATTTTTATTTTTAGTTATTGTTGTTAATCTCTTACTCTGCTTTATTTACTTATTTGTTTGTTTATTTTGCATTAGCAGGGATTGAACCCACAAAGCCACATCCCCAGTCTTTTTTGTTTTTTATTTTGAGATAGGGTCTTGCTAAGTGACTGAGGCTGGCCTCCAAATTGTGATCCTTCTGTCTCAGTATCCCAAGTTGCTGGGATTACATGCACCATCACCCCTGGCTTACTCTACCTGATTTATACACTGAACTTCCTCATAGGTATATATGTCTAGAAAATACATGCCTAGGCATATATAATATGGCATATATAGATAGGGTCGGGCATCTGTGGTTTCAGGCATTCACTGGGGTTCTCTTCAGATAAGGAGGAGTACTTTATGACCCAGAAGGTATGCATATCACTTCTGCTCACATGCCATTGATCAGAATGCTGTGGCTTCTGTAGAGGCTGCAGAAGTGGCCTTACTTCAGGGCAACCATGTGCCTAGCTAATTATTCTGGAAAAGGGCAGGATGGCTGTCTCTGCCATAGGCCAGTTCCATGGTGTGGGGCCAAGCTTCCTTTCCACAGGGCTCATAGGCTCCCCTGGTTGCGAAACAACAGTGCCACTTCCTCCTGACAGTCTGGATGTATCTTCTCCCACAAAGATTCTCTCCTTGACTGAACTCTAGCCAGGTCCCTCCGAGCCCCCTCCCCACTAGGCCTCAGTCTTGGTCTGTGAGGACTTGAATGAGCACTAACAGGTTCTAAAAGCTCAAGGTCATATCCCTTGGATGTTGCTGGGCAGGAATCTAATGAGCCCCAGCTCAATCCCTCCCTGCTTCCTCATTCTCTCTTCACAGTTTCCAGACACCTCCATACACGTCAAAGTTGGGTTCAGTTCATGCTGGACTCTTCCCTATTGCAACATTGTATCGCTGGTTAAAATCCGCCCTTATCACTTTAGGGTCCAACTTTGTTCATATTTGACACTGACCACCATCCTTCCCTTGGTGGGACTGGATTTCAAGATTCCCCCAACCCTTCCAGAGGGAAGGTGACTTTGAGGCTATGATGCCTAAGACTGTCCAGAGTCCACTTGCTTCAAATGGAGCACAGAGCCCGGCTTCGTAGATTTCACAGCCACTGCTGCAAAATAATGGAAAGAGTTGAGTGGGGTTATGTCCACATCCAGCCCCTCGTGTACAGGCATTAAGGCGAGGCTGAATTGACACCACCCCTTTGCCTCCTTGTGGCTCTCCTCTGCTCCTCCTGCTTTAGTTAGAATGCGTATCTCCTGGTTTAGGTGGGGTCGTGCTGTGTGTTTGCTTCTCTGGAAGTAGTCCGTCTTCCACTGACTCCTGCTGCCTCCTACAGATGGCATAATGGGGAGGAAGTCCAGAATGAGTCCTGAGCGAGGCCAATCCTACCCTTCAAGAAGGGTGGATTGAGTTTCTTGATCAAAGCAATGTGGTTTGCAGTTTTCCACTGGCCCAGACACAGTGGTTGGCAAGGACCCCCATGATTGTAGCAATAGTACCCATTCAAATAAGACAGTGGCACTGTGACATGAAAAGTTTCTCTCTGGGTTACAGTGTGCTGTTTGCATATATACTGGCTGGTTCTGGCATAGTGTTGCTCACACCTAATATACACCTGTGAGGCCCACATGTTACCCAGGGTTCAGATGAAAGTCACTGGGCCTCATTGGCTGTGTATCTAGAATGTGTCCTGGCACTGCTGTTGGTTCATCCTTCGATGTTGGATCCCAATTGCATCTCCAGGGCAGTGTGGGGATATGTCTTCAGTGTCCTGATTTCTTATAAGCCCCTATGTCCACCAGATGAGATGACTGACTAGAACATTTCTGTGGCTGGGTGGGTATCCTTTTTAGGGGAGCAGTGATGTGGTCTTAAGTTTGGGATATCAGGTAGTTCTTCACAGCCGCTGCCCCACAGGAATTCTCCTTGGTGATCCCACCTTGGGCCTTCCAGACTTCAGAGCACTCTATCATTCCAGTTATGATGGCTCTGGAATTTCTGTAGCTATTTGGTTCATGATTTCCTTTTGGTCACTGTTTCAGAGACCACTAGGTTTATCATTTGGGCCCTCTATTTGTCAAAGATGCACCCCGGTCATCATCTTGGCAATCCGGTCCATTCCTGGGGTAAAATATGACACAATTTTATTTTATTAAAGGAAGAGCACTGTGATCATTTTAAACACCTTTCCTGTACAACGTGACTTGTTAGGCACTTATTTGTTTACTTAATTGTTCAGCTCTCCTAGGCCCTGGGAAAATGCCATAGAGAGGACAATAAAGTGCTGATGAGGACTGATGTCACCAAAACCCCCATTTCCTCATGTCTTTTGCAGGTTGTATTAATGAGTGTTAACCACCTCCAATGGTTGGAACAACTTGTGGGTTTCTAGGGTGCTTTCCCCACCCTGTGGGGTGTGTCTCTATGCTAACACTGTAAATAGGTGTCACTTCCCTCAACATCTGCCTCCCTGCTTTCTGGCTGGTTTTCTTCTATGGCAGCCACCCCTCATTTGGCCCAGGCTATTGTGCTGGCTTCCAGAGTGCGAGAGTGAGGAGGTGTCTTCTGAAACACCTATTCTAGGCTCACAAGGGCCTCCATGGTACATTCTGGTTCCTGATCATCTCTTCAGCCTCTCTGCCTGCCAACCTTCTTCCTACTCTCCCGACCAGATGTCTCTGGGGCTCTGTTCAGGCTGTCACCCACTCTTGTCTGCTCCTCAGACTCTCATACCAGATTTATTTTCCACATCTCTGGTTCCAGGTCACAGAGACAGAAAGCCTTTTGTTGGAGATTGGGGGGCACCTAGCTCATGTGCTCACAGGGCACCCTAATCCTCCTGTCCTGATAGTTATCTCACCAGAGTGAAGTTGCCTGCAGACTTCTCTGTCACCCTTTTTGGGTGGTGGCTGCCCATGTCTACAGTTTGTTTATTGTTGAAGCCCCAGCACATGGCACAGAGCATATAACAGATTCTCGATAACACTGGTTGTGCTATGGAAATCAGTATGGATGTTCCTCAAAAGACTAGGAATAGAACCATCACATGACCCAGCTCCTGGGTATTTTTCCTAAAGAATTAAAGTCGGCCTACTCGATACTCATGTTCATAGCAGCACAATTCACAATAGCCAGATTATGGAACCAGCCTAGGTGACTATCAACAGACGAATAAAGAAAATGTGGTATGTATACACAACAGAGTTTTACTGAACCATAAAGAAAAATGAAATTATGTCATTTGCAGAATTGATGGAAATGGAGAACATTATGTTAAGTGAAATAAGCTAAACTAAGAAAGTCAAGGGTCCTATGTTCTCTTTCACATGTGGAAGCTAGAGAGAAAAAAAAGGTGGGGAGGACAAGGGGGAATCTCATGAAAATAGACATGGACGGGAATGAGGGAGGAAAAAAGAAGGTCCTGGGGAACAAAATTGATCAAATTTTATCATATGTGTGTGTATACAAAAATGTAACAGCCTATTACACTATTATGTGCAATTACAATGAAAAATGTATATAATTAAAACTTGCCAGACTGAAAAAAATAAAAAAGAAGGGAAAAGAAAAAATATTGGTTGAATTAATTATCATTTAAAATAATTTTTTTGGGTGCTGGGGATTGAATCCAGAGCTTCACGCATGTTAAGCACACTTTCTCCTACTGAGCTACACCCCCAGTCCCTACAAATATTTTATATTTGTACACTCATGTTCACAGCAGTATCATTCACAAAGGTCCAAAACTGGAAACAACCCAAGTCCATGGATGGACAAATGGATAAATGAAATATGGAATATACATACAAGGGAATATTTTTCAGCCTTAAAAAAGGAAGGTAATTTTGACACATGCTACAACATGGATGAACATTGAGAATATTATGCTAAGTGAAATAAGCCAGCCACAAAATGACAAATATTGTAGAATTCCTCTTATGTGAGGTACCTAGAATAGACAAATTCATAGAAGAGAAAGTAGTTTTTCTGATGACTCAAGGTACCTCATGTAATCCCTGGGTGCCAGGGGTTGGGAGAAGGAGGAATGAAGAATTAGTGCTCAATGGGTACAGAGTTTCAATTAGGAAGATGAGGATGTTCTGAGTTGGATCAGTTAGATGTTGGTGATGGTTGCATGGCATGAAAATGTACTTAATGTTTAAAATAGTAAATTTTATATTATGTACATTTTACCCCCATAAAAATAGCTACACTAAAATATTTTTATAAAATTCCAAGTGAACAAATGAAAAGCCTGTAGATAATATGGTAGACAGGGGGGCAGGTAGGGAAAATGGATCAGTGGGACCCCTTCTAGAAATTGTGGTCCAGATCTGGGCACCTATAGGGGGCAGATGAGGTAAAGGGTTCCTTGCCTCTGGATGTGCCCACCAGGTTACCCTCGCACCTGCTCAAGATTCTGCTGCTGGGTTTTGGTTCTTTTCAGCTGAGATGTTTAAAAAACAAACCCTCAGCATCTTATGTAACATTGCTCTTGGAGTTTATTCTACTCATAAGTAGGTCCCCTGAAATAGGTGCCTTTGCAATTTTGGGAATGAAACACTGTTAAAGCACCCAACCATTTCCAAGGATAATCATAACTGCATCCCATCTTGCATGATTTTGCAATACATCATCTATCTTGTCATCAAAAGGCCAAGTCTCTTTCCCTTGCCCTTAGTCTGAGATGGCAGAAGTGACATTGTGTGCATGCCTGTAATCCCAGTGGCTTGAGTCAGGAGGATTTGCAGTTCAAAGTCAGTTTCAGCAACTTAGTGAGGTCCTAAAGCAACTCAGCAAGACCCTGCCTCTACATAAAATATATATATAAAAAAAGGACTAGGGACGTGGCTCATTGGTTAAAGCACCACTGGGTTCAATCCCTGGTACAAAAAACAACAAACAAAAACACAGAAATGACTTTGCATGACTTCTGAGACTCAACTTTAGAAGGTAGTGTAATTACTACTTGTATGCTCTCTGGTGGAGCCAGCTGCCATGCACTAAAGAAGTTCAAGGTTAGATACTGAGTGGTGAGGTAGCACATGCTCCACATTGGGAGCTGAGCATGTGACATGCAAATGGGGCCTTTTTAGGCCTTCCTGCATAGCCTAGCTGCCATCTACCACAACTTCATGAGATATCCAGTGTGTTAGCTTTCCATCGCTATAACAAATACTTGAAATACTCTACTTATAAATAGAAAAGTTTTATTTTGGATCACAGTTTCAGAAATTTCAATCCATAATTGGTTGGCCCTGTTGCTTTTGCACCTGTGGAGAGGGAGCACATCATGGTGGGAGTGTGAGGTGGAGCAAGATCAATCACCCTATGGCCAGGTAGCAAAATTGGGGTGTTCCCATCAAGGGCACACCCCAATACTGAAAGACCTCCTCTCTATCTCTTGCAGGTTCCACAACCTCCCCCTGGCCCATTTGGGGGCCAAGCCATGTGGACCTTTAGAGGACACCTAAGATCCAAACTACAGAAGCCAAACTGATACTTTGGGGATGAGAACAGGTAGGTGCTGGCCAAACTTCTAACCCACAGAATCCTTAGAAATAATAAATCATTGTGGCTAAGCTTTGAAATGGTGTGCTTTGTAGCAATAGATTACAGAACCCACATCTATCAAACTAAACAGAGTGTATGATTGCATTACAGAGAACTCTGGTACATGCCCTCACTCCAGTTTTCTTATTTATTTAATATTTTGCTACAGGAGATTGAACCAAGTGGTGCTTCACTGCTGAGTTACATCCCAGTCCTTCTTATTTTTATATTTTGAGGTAGGGTCTCACTAAGTTTCTGAGGCTGGCCTCGAACCTGTGATCTTCCTGCTTAGCCTCCCAGGCAGCTAGGATTGTAGGCTTGTGTCACTGTGCCCAGCCCCTCACTCCAGTATTCACGCACTGTAATACTATTAAAATAAATAAAACAGAAATAAGTCCATCTAAACTCTACCATGCCACTGCTTCCTTTATTTTCATTTTTCTTATGCCTTTCTAGTCTTCAGGGTAGGCATACAATGGTAGTTCAGCAATACTGTGTTTATCAAGTATGTATAACTTTGTAGTTTCCCTCCTAGAACTTTATAACATCTACCCATATTCTCAACAAACACTTGTGGAAGTCTCCTTTATTTCATTCACTGAGGATTTAGAGCTTAACATTCATACATTTTTTTTTTTGTTTGTTTTAAAAAAGTGTTTTTGCAGTTACAGACAGCATGCCTTTATTTTGTTTATTTTTATGTGGTGCTAAGGATTGAACCCAGTGCCTTATACATGCTAGGCAAGCGTTCTGCCACTGAGCTACAGCCCTGCCCCCTTTTCACGTTTTGGACATAATCATTGTTTTGGAACTGCTTTTTAGTCAAATACAAATGGATCCAAGTGTTTTTCTTCTTGTCTATTTAGAAAATTTAACTTCAGAGGATTTATGGTACTTACAATATGATCTATGATATCAAATAAAATTAAAAAGTATCAGGGGATGTAGCTCAGGGATAGAGTTCTTGCCTAATATGCATGAGGTTCTGGATTCAATCCTCCTCGGAACCATGGGGTGGGGGTGGGGTGGGGTGGGGGAGCCAGGAAAGGGAAAATAAACACACCACGAACCTAATCTGAAGGAATTATTCTAACTACACAGATAGCTCTGATATTTCAGACAAGGTAAACAACAAACCTCCAGGTCGTGATGGCCCAAGCCTGTAAACCCAGTGGCTTGGGAGGCTGAGGCAGGAGGATCCAGAGTTCAAAGCCGGCCTCAACAAAAGCAAGGTACTAAGCAATTCAGTGAGACCCTGTCTCTAAAAATACACAAAAGGGCTGGGGATGTGGTTCAGTGGTTGAGCGCCCTGAGTTCAATCCCCGGGGCCCACCCCCTGCCAAAAAAAAAGATAAACAGTAAACAAAACCCCAAACAGTGAATTAGTCATTTTCATTGTTTGATTAAAGCAGGCTCCTCATTTGCCTAACAATGATGAAGATTTGTTGTTGTTTTTTGGTTAATGATTCGACAAGGGTCTCCTGTAATACGCTACACAAGCACTCTACCACTGAGCTTTTGGGGCTGGGACTTGCTAAGTTGAAGCTGAGGATTCGAAATAGAGAGTTAAGATTTGGAAGGAAAAAGAGGGAGCTTCCTGCTTGAAAATTTGTTTGCTTGTTTTTAATACAGTTTAAAGTCTAATTAGAGATGAAAAGTGTAGGAGAGAGCGATTGGAAGTTTGAAAAAATTGGAAGATATGAATTCTGCTTGTCGAATCTGCTGATAGTCTATTTCAGATTCAGTCTGTTGGGACATCTGGATCCAGGAATGCACGAAGGAAAAAGGGCAGATCCAGGCAGGAATGTCACCAAGGTCACACCCTGACTCCGCCCCTCCAGAGCTAACCTGAGGAAAATCCCTCCTGGTAGAGGAGGCTGGATCTGCAGATTCTCCTCCCTCTGCTGTCCGAGCTTGGCGATTCGTAGAGCCCATAGATTGACAGGTGCCACAGTCAATGGGCAGCCCTCTGAGAGATTCCAAGGCAGGGAGCAGTTGGTGGGAAGGGAAGAGCTTTCCGGTTGAGGGCGAGGGCTCACTGAGGAAAGGAGAGAAGTGTACTCAGAGCTGTGGTCACGCTGGTCCAGACTGGATCCAGTCCTGCAGAAATTGGGCCTGCGGCGATCCCAGACTTGTAGTCACCATTCGACATGTGGTAGTGGGACTTTTGACTCTCCACTTCTACCTAACTGAAGTTGTCAGCCACAAAATTGTTGATGAAAGAGGAAAAGTAAAATCGTTGGAACACCAACAACTTCATTGTCCGCGAGAGCAGGCAGGTGAGTGTGGGAGGATCCAGTGTGGTGGTCCCCCTTTTTCCCTGTGGTCGTTGTGTCATGGAGAGGAGTCATGACCATGTGAAGCAGGAGAGGTCCCACATTCCAGCTGTTTAGTTAGACAATTCCGGTTTCTAATCTTGGCACCAGTGTTCACTCAACTGTATAATTGTGGGGGAGTTACTTAACCGTTCTAAATTTTCATTTTCTTATCTATAGAATAAGAACAATTAATATTGACTAAGTACTGAATGTGATTTTGAGCTCATAATTACGTTTGTAGAAAAGTGCCTGGCACATAATAAGTGCTCAATAAATATATTGTTTCTTCCCTGTCCCTGCACTTCTTTGGCACTTTTGTTTGATCAACAACCTTCTTTGCAGGCTTATCAGTAGTCGTCCCCACCAGCTCTCTCTGGATGCTGCCTCTCATTGTTTCTATTTGAATGTGATCTGCTACTTTAGGAAGTAATTTAAACAATTGCTGAGGGCCCAGTGCAGTGGTACATACCTGTAATCCCAGCTATTTGGGAGTCTGAGGCAGAAGCATAGCGAATTAGTGAGAGCCTGTCTCCAAATAAAAAACAAAAAGGCCTGGAAAAGTAGCTCAGTGGTAGAGTCCTGGGCTTAATCCCTAGTATCCCCTCCCCAAAAAAAATATTGCTGAGAGAATGTGCCTCTAAAGAGACTGTTAGCACTGATTGTGACATCTTTTCAACAAAACAAAAAGCATTATTATTTTTAAAAATCCACAACCCAACCAGAAAATATCAAGTGTTGGCAAGGAGAAATTGGAGCCCTGAGCATGGTTGGTAGGAATGTGTAGCTACTATGGTAAAGGGTATGACAGTTCCTCGAGAAATTAAGCTGTTATCCAGCAACTTCACTCCTGAATATATACCCAAATCAAGCAAAAGCAGGGACTTTAAACAGATATTTGTACACCCATGTTCATAGCAGCTATATTGACAATAGCCAAAAGCTAGAAAAAGCCCATATATTCATCAGCAGCTGAATAGATCAACAGAATATTATTTATACATACAGTGGAATACTACTCAGCTCTTAAAGGAAATTCTGACATAAGCTCTAACATGAATGAATCCTGAAGATATTTTGCTGAGTGAAATCAGTCACAAAAGAACAAATATTATATAATTTCACCTATATGAAATACTAGAGTAGTCAAATTGATTACTAGAAATAGAAAGGTGGTTGCCAGGATCTGAGGACAAGGGGGGATGTGAAGTTGGTATTTAATGGGGACAGAGTTTCCATTTGAGAAGATGAAAAAGTTCTGGAGATGGATGGTGGTGATGGTTATGTACTTAATGCCACAAAAATGAACACTTGCAAATCGGTGCAACCACTCTGGAAATCAGTATGGAGATTCTTCAGAATGGAATCACCATTGACCCAGTTATCCCATTCCTTAGCATATACCTAAAGGACTTAAAATCAGCATACTACAGTGATGCAGCAACATAAATATTTATAGCAGCTCAATTCACAATAACTAAGCTATGGAACCAACCTAGGTACCCTTCAACAGATGAATGGATAAAGAAAATGTGATGTGTATACACAATCATAAAGAAGAATGAAATTATGGCATTTGCTGGTAAATGGATGGAACTGGAGACTATCATGCTAAGTGAAATAAGCCAACCCCCCAAAACCAAAGGTTGAATGTTCTGTTCTGATATGCGGATGCTAACACACAATAAGTGAGGGAGGGAATAATAGAAGTTCATTGGATTAAATAAGGGAGAATGAAGGGAGGGGAGAGGGTATGGGAATAGGAATGAATAGGACAGTAGAATGCATTGGACATAACTTTCCTATGTTCCTATATGAATACATGACCAGTGAAACTCTACATCGTGTTCAACCACAAGAATTGGATCCTAATTAGAATAAGTTATACTCTGTCTGTATAATATGTCAAAATACACTGTACTGTCATGTATGTATATCCAAAAATAACAAATAAAAAGAAAAAAAAAAGAAGTACACTTAAAAATGCTTCAAATTATATACTTTGCATATTTTATCACAGTAAAAAACCCCAAAATACTCATTAAGTACTTCAAACCTCAAGCTAAATGACCAGTTATTGTCATATATAATGACACGTATAAAAGAGGACACATTACTCAAATTAAGCTCATAAACACATTGCAAAGGCTTCCCCTTCTGCAGAGATGGTCTATCTAATCCACCAGCACAAGCCTTGCAGTATCTCGGCAGTCCACAGCGGTCAGCATTATTAATACTGTAGATGAAGAATGGTCATGGGTCCACTCTGAAGAGCTGTACGTGGAAGTAATGTGCACCGTCAAGAAAGACGAGGGGATGTTCTGCTTCTTTTCACGGTCAGGAAATTTCCTGGCAAAGATGCAAAGTATAGATTGCCATAGGACACCTAGAAGAACCAGACAAAGGAGAATTTTAAAATTTGTTCCTTCCATCCTTCATTTGTCACATATAATTAGGTTCTTACTAAATGCAATTCTCTCGGCAGGTTAATTCGGATTTGTAAAAGTGAAGAAAGTTTAATTCCTAATCTCTGGAAGCTCATCTCATAAGAAGAGGTGAGATCTACACTTGTAATTTTAACAAGTTGGGCTGTGTGGTGTCCAGAGGTGAACAGACTTTACCAAGGGCTGCCCCAGAGAGGCAGGAAGAACCACATCATGGGGCTGAAGCTGCTGCCTGTCCAGGGCAGTTGTAGACTTGAACCTGAGAGCAGGGGCGGGATATAGAACTTGAGCAGTCTTAGGATTCCTGGCAACTCTTCTCACCCTCTGACCTGTCTTCTCCTTGCTTTGCTTTCTTCCCTAGGGTGCTGTTACAGTTCTGGTTTCAGATTGCATCGGTGCCCTGAGAATCTGAGGACATGGCTGCAGCAGTGGTGGCTGGACTGATTCCCGTGCTACACTCTGTGGCCGGTGACAAATCCGGCTACTACATTGGGCGGCAGCTATGGTTTGGCCTAATCGCCATGTATGGGGTGGTGGTGTATGTGGTCCACATGCCTTGGGTCCGTGTCTATGAAGATTTCTGGTGCCATGGCAACGTCACCTATCCATGCTTGATGGAGTGTTTTGAAAAATGTTATACCAGTTCTGTAACAGGGACTTGGTACTTGTTTTACTTCATCTTCCTAATCTTCTTCTTCCTTATGGAATTCTTTATGTCTCAGATGCGGCATAAGCAGTTAAAGGTGAAGGCTGTGGAGTTAGCAGCAGTGGGAATGGAGGAGGGATCCATTGTGGGAATCCAGGAGAAGGTCACCCCTCCAAAGAAATTCACCCTAAACTTCCACCGGGAGAAGATTCTGTTGCTGTCGTACCTCCTTCATTTCCTCCTGCAGATCGGCTTCCAGTGTCTTTATTTATACATTCTCATATATAAACACCTGCCCATTGTGGCTGGAGCCACCATTCCCTGTGTCATCAATGGCTGCCCTGGCCCCTATTTCTGTCTGTTCAGGGCAACCGTGGAGAAGCGGATGTCCATCTATACCCTCATTGTCTTGTCCTTCATGATCATCCTCTTCTGCTTAAGTTTCTTCTTGTACAGTATTTACCATTATGTGCTGAGGGGCCTTTTCGTTTTCAAGTTTTGAATGGATTGACGTTTGAGAGAAACAGCACCCTTCTCACATAGTCATTTTCTCCTCATTAGGAAGTTTGTTTTCCTTTAAATTTTGTATTTGAGGCAGGAATTCTTCTTGCTAAACTTTTTGGTTTTTCTCTTTTAAATAATAAACATTTGCTGTTCTTATTTCCTCTTTCTACATTTAGGCTGAGGCTGTCTGACTATGGGGTGGCTAGGTGGTATGCAACTGATAACATTGCCGAGATCTTTAGTGTTTGCTACCTAATTGGTCCTCACCCAAAGCCTGACAGTGAACTTGGGACTTCATTCTTCATCTTCAAATTGGAAGAGTTTTCATAGTTTTAAAATTAATGGCTTTAGTTTGATTTATTTATACCCTGGCCTCTCCAGTATGATTCTTCCCTAAAGGAAAATTCTTAATTGAATTTGCAGGGTGTGTCCTTCCTGAGGATCTCCAAGCTCCTAATGAGGACTCAGTCCTGTCACCTTACACTGGTATCCAGTGAGAACTAAATAAGTTCGAATGATTTCTGTGGGAGAGAGGACATGTGTGACCAAGGTGGGGTCAATTTCAGTGGGAGCAATCCTCTGGATTTCAGTTTACCAGAATTGTGGTAAACTTCCTTTCATACCCGCCCAGCCTCCCTGGAGACATATTAGCTCAGCCCACATGGGCACTGAGGACTCCCTGCTGTGTTCTGTCATTTGCAAGCACAGGGGGTTTGACCAGACTCAGCTGAAGCTCTTCTCATTTGGGGGAGGGCAAAGATGTGGATCAGACTGAGGACTCTGCAGTGTAAGTATGGTTAGTTGTCTCGTCCTGTGCTAAGTGTGTCACCCTGAAAGTTTGAGTGACCATTCTTTGCCTGAGACTTGGTTCCTCAGTGGGTGAGTATGAGGTGTGGAGCAGTTTCAGGAGCTGGCCTTGCTGACTACACAAGTAACGTGTGGTGTTCCCACATCACCTAGTCGAAGGCGGTTGGGACTCTCCTCTGGTGTCGTCTTGGTCCTGAAGGCTGACTGTGGCATGCAGATCCCAAGATGGTCCCCAAGATGCCTCCTGGTGTCTTTGTCTATATGTAGTCCCCTCCATTTAAGTGTAGTCAGGGACTGTGACTTGCTTGTAACCCAAAGAATGTGATAAAGGATGTCACTCCTGTGATTATTATGTAGCAGGCTCTCTGTTGATGCCTTTGATAAAAGTAAGTTGCCAGGTTCTGAGAGGGCCTTTGGAGGGAGTGGTCACATAGCATGGAATGGCAGGCCTTGTAGGTTAAAAGCCCTGCCCACTCCCATCACTGACAGCCAGTAGGCCAATGGGGACCTTGGTCACAAAACTGCAAAGGAATAGGTTTCTGCCAAAAACTTTAACAAACTTTGAAATGCATTCTTCCCCAGTCAATCCTCCAGATGAGAATATAGCTCAGCTTATGAATTTGTTTAACTTTGGGAGACCATAGGCAGAGGCATGCTTGGGTTCCTACCCCATGAAAACTAGGACATGATATATGTTGTTTTAAACTTTTAAGTTTGTGGAAACCTCTTGTACATCAATAAAAAACTAACACCCTGACTCTGAGTCCCCCACAATGGTCCAGGAGCCAAGGGAGACTGGTGGTCTGGGCATTAAGCTTCTGTGGAGAGGTTTTCCTCCATTCCAACAATTCTCTTTTGCCTTCTATGGCAGCTGACCCACCCACATGTCAGAGGCTTGAGCAAGTCTTAGCAGAGAGTGTCAGAGACTGAGACCACTGCTGCTCCAGCCCTTCCCCCAGGTTAGAATGCTTCCCTGAAGACCAGTCCCAGGGTGATATTCACCATCCTGAATAGATCCAGCCTGCTCTGCATTTAGGATCAGCAAAGGGGACCTGAGGTCCCGGCACCATACAAACAAGTTATCTGCTAGATTCACCAACTCCACTGGGCACAATGCTCAGCAATTGGAACCTCATGATATCACCTTTAATGCTCATCCTGTGATGGGTCTTTTTATGCACCAAGTCACCTGCACAACTGTGTGCTGGACCCTATAAGTCCCCCTTTTGAAACTCAGTCAGGTTTTCAGGAAGGCCAGCAACCTGTGGGACCCAATGCACTTCTGGAGTTGTAGGGGGTTAACTTTCAGATCTGAAGGGCATTCTAGGGGTGAATATAGTCAATTGTTGATGAGTACCCAGTGCCTACAGTTTTTGGTACATAGTCTTGGTTCAATGAATACTTTCTAGGCACACAAAGTATAACCACATCCTCTCAGAGAATTCTGATGCTTTTCTAGGACTTGCAGGTAGCAGTGATAACAGGTTAATTAAGACTCAAAACTCAAGGCCTACTTATTATCACAAATAAACCTTTCTTGTCTGCTGTCCCTTGGCTTATCCTTGTTATAGGCAATGATTCCCAGTGGTTATATTTGTGCCATCTTATTTCAAAGACAGGATGGAGGCTGCCTCAGAGTATCAGTTTAACTGTAAAGGAAGGACAGCTGGACAGACACAATAGTCGAAAACTGGGCATTTACCTGTCTAGATAAAGTTTGTTCCAAGCAGAGGCAACATTGAGGGCCCTGACCTTAAGATGGCAGATCAATCAGTGTTCAATCAGGGACAGAAATCATAATGGTAATTTCAGTGGGGAGAATTTAACACAAAGACTCAGTGACTAGTAGAAGGTAGTTAATTTCTTAAAGAGGCAAAAATAAGATTCAAAAGATCCAGAAGTAGGGCTGGGAATGTGGCTCAGTGGTTGAGCACTTGCCTAGCATGAGTGAAGTCCGGGGTTCGATTCCTAGCACCACAAAAATAATCAATTAATTAAATGACATAATACTTGAAATTAAGAGTAAAAGATCCAGAAGTACCCATTGCAAAAATCACATTCTACATAAGTTCAGGATAAGTGAATAAAGAAGGAGTTGACGGGTGTGACTGCCTCAGAAACACATAGCCAGCTGCTGCTGAAGAAATGTGGGTCAGAGCAGCCCATAGGGCAGAGTAAGGGCAGAGGGTGCAATAATGGGAGCTAGGCAATAGGGCTACTTAGGTGTTACCAGAGAACCAGCTACTGCACCAAACAGAAAAACAAACAAACAAAAAAACCCCAGCACACTGGAAGGTGTCCCGACCCGTAGGACTTCAACAGGAACCTGGAGGGGGGAGCGGGGATTGGGAGAGACAAGAGACACGAGAAATGGAGACAAGACAAAAGCCTGATCAAGTCTCGTTTATTAGGGAAATAACCACAGTTAATATAAAGTACAAAAACCAATCAGGGGAAAGCGCGCGAAGGCAAGACTAGTCCGTGCGTCAGAACTCGAATAAGGAAGTGTAGTTGGCCAATCATGAAGCACCACGCAATCTAGTCTGATGCACCTGGTATAGTCTGACAGTTGTGTGTGCAGGTAGAGGCACGCCCGCCAGCATCTGGCAGGCGCCATCTTAGCTCAGCATGAGGTGAGGCAGGGGGTGTGACCATGAGGTAAGGCAGGGAGCGTGACCTGCCGGCTCCGGACAGGTCCCTCTTTTTTATTTTATAGAGCTAGAGTGACAATCCCTCGGGAACTGTGCCTATCTTAGGTTGTCCGTGCCAGAGCAGCATCCTTACCCGTCATTGGATAATGAGGCTCTAGCCCTCATTTCCTGTCTTAGGTTGGTATGCGCTCCCACGAATCTTACCCATCATTGGCTGACCAGTTCAGTGCACAGGGGTGATGGTCTATTAGGATCTAATATTGATCAAATGTTGCACCATCACAATCCATCATCTCCAGTCGATGGTAATGAACCTGAATAGGTTTTGCCTGTATAGCCTCAATTTGAGCTTTGATGAAAGCCATAATCTTGTTGAATATCAAAGAACCTATAGATACGACAAGCAGCAAGCAAAGGAGGGGACCTAAGAAAGGAAGGAGATAGGGAAGGAGTCCACTGAATCCAGTCCATAGTGGATTATCAGCCAGTGCTCGTCGGCGTCTTTCTAGGTCTTCTTGCAGCTGTTTGATCTTGTCCTTAATGATTCCTGACTTGTTGGCATAGAAACAGCACTTCTCCTGCAAAGCCAAACAAATGCCTCCCTGTTCAGCAGTTAGAAGGTCTAAACCTCTTCTATTTTGTAGGACCACTTCTGCCAAGGAATCTACCTGATCTTGAAGATCTTGGATGGTGCTTGAGAGTATCTGTACATCAGAAATCAATTGCCTGGATAATTTAGTATACTGAGTAAGAGAGACCCCCAAACCAGCAGTGCCTGAGGCCACTGCTGTAGTTATTCCAAGTCCTGCAAGTAGAGGAATGAAAGTGACAGTGCGTTTAGGTCACCCTGTAATGTAGTCAGTTGTTGGTATAGGGACAGGCTCATCTCCTGGAATAATGTCTACATCTGGGAGTAAGGCAGCTAAGACACATAGTCCAGTCCAGTTGATAGGCAGTTGAGTAAAAGCCTTATTAACTCCACAAATGAACACAGTGCCATTAGGGGGGCACTGTGAAAGATTGAATGTCTCAGAACAACCACTAAAGGTTATAGTCCCTACATCTAAATCCCAGGTATTATTATAGCCAGGTGAAAAAAAGCAAGTCGTATTGGAGTACATGAATGGCTGTACTAGAAATGGTGGAGTCGGTAAGCAATTTCTACCAGCAAAACTGGACCAAGACGCATCAAGATTGGTCATAGTCTTATAACTTATCACTGTGAGGTCGGTAGCAGAATTATTTCTATAATCAATTGGGATAGCTAGTGGAACAGGATATCCTTGCTGAAGGCAAAGCCAACAATCTACAGTCAAGGGAGAGTTAGACCAATTAAGCAAGGCGTGAGTGGCCTCAAGGATATCATATGTGGCAGGGTCTATCTCAGAAGGTCTGTGGTTGGGTAATGCTAGTGGGTGATATAACAGACTGGGATGCAGTTCCTCGTACATCCGTTGAATTTTTTCATGGACTTGCTTGGCTCTATTAGAATCTTGGGGGCCTCCTCCATGAGACACATGTAGGGGTGCCATAGTAGATCAGCAAACTGTTTTCCCCACTAGGTCTGCAGGACATGAGGCAACACTTAATTTTCCAGGGTTATTAGACCAATCCCCTCCAGTTGATCCTGGATGGGACTTTATTAAGGTAGTAGTAAAATAGGTTTTGTTCCCTGAAGAACAGGTCTGAGCTGAGGAATAACAAGAGCTATGGAAGGAAGTGTGAAAGGTCGTGCAAGAACAAGGTGCAGATTTGCCATTAACTGAGGGAATAATCTGTGGTTTTTCGATACAGTACCACAGTGTATGTGTCGTCCAAAATGCGATGTGACTGCCACAATCTATGCGTTGTTTCGGGAGATTACCGATATATGACAACTTGTAACTTGCCTCATCAGTACTCATTATAAATCCTCCCTCACACTTACATGGTTTGTTTTTAAGCTCCAGTAAATACTCACGAGCCTTAGCAGGGTCCTCAAACCCTGCATGGCTGTAGGAGAGCAGTGAACAGGCAGCCATCATCCAGAGAAGCAATGTTTTGTTCATTCCTGTGGAAGGAAAAGAAAAGACTCTCAGGGATGATTTTTATCCCTGGAGGAGGTAACTTCATTAACTTGGTGCACAAGGTGCTCTGGCAGCCATCTGGCTGCATCAGCTTTTTGAGAGAAGATGCAGACTGAACCTTGACCCCAGATTAAGACTGGGTCTGGACCATGCCATGAACCATCCAGTGAATCTTTCCATTTTACTATGGCAAAATGCTTTTGAGATTCTGGGTGCCAGAAACGATCAGCGGCAGATTTCCCATGATCATTCATTTTTAAAAAATTGAGAATGAGTAAAGCATGATTGAGTATATTAAGGGGAGAACCCTTGATTGGGTACCATTCCCCCTTTTTTATTTTATCAATAGTAGTTTTAAGAGAGAGATGTGCTCTCTCAACCATCCCTTGGCCTTGAGGATTATAAGGAATTCCGGTGACATGTTGAATTTGTAATTTTTCACAAAATTTTTGGAGGGTTTTTGCTGTATATCCAGGTCCGTTATCTGTTTTAATTTGTTTAGGTATGCCCAAGACTGAGAAACAATGTAATAGATGGGCAATTACATGTTTTGTTGCTTCTCCAGCCTGAAGTGTAGCCAATATAAATCAACTAAATGTATCTATGCAAACGTGTATATATATTAGATTACCAAACTCTAAAAAATGGGTAACGTCCATTTGCCACACCATGTTAGGAACAAGGCCTTTTGGATTAACTTCTAGATGTGGAACTGGTAGATGAGTAGCACACGTGGTACAGCCTTTTATTATTTGCCTTGCTTGTTCCCTAGTGATTTTATAGAGTAACCTAAGAGAGTGGGCATTTAAATGATGTAGGTTATGAGTGTCTTGAGCTTGCTTAATATTATCTGAAAAAGCTACTGCAACCATTTTGGTAGCTGTGTCAGCAATTCTATTGCCCTTAACTAATGGCCCCGGAAGGCCAGAGTGAGCTCTGATGTGTCCAATAAACAAAGGTTCCCCTCTATTATGGATGAATATCTGACATTGAAGGAACAGTGATGCTGTTTTAGAAACATGTCTGATCTGAGAGACAGTTTCAAGGAGTGGCACCGAGTGCGCTAAGTAGGCACTGTCTGTGTAGATATTAAGGGGTTGATTGGGAAAGGCAGATAAAACTGCAATAAGAGCCTGTAATTCAACAAGTTGGGCAGATGTGCATTTCGTCTGGAAAGTGACAGTTCTATCAAGGAAGGTGTAAGCAGCTGTTCCTGTGGATGACCCATCAGTAAAGACAACAAGAGCATTGTGTAAGGGCTCCCTTCTAATAATACGAGGGAACACAAAAGGATGTAGTTTGCAAAACTGAACCAATTTATTTGGTGGATAATGATTATCTATATCACCGGTGAATGAGGCACAAGCTATAGGCCAGGTGTCAGTATTTTGTAACAGCCAATTGACCTGAGATCGGGTGTAGGGTTGAATAATCTTATATGGTTCTATTCCAAAATATTTTCTAGAATCTTCTCTCCCCATGATAATCAGATCAGCTACTGCATCATAGTAAGGCAATAGCACTTTTTTGGGTGAGGAAGGAAGATGAATCCATAGGATTATCTTACCAGAAAAGACCTGTTGGAGTGATGGAAGTATTAAATATAATGAGCGTTAAGGGACAAGAATAATCAATATTGGTAACAAATTGACCTGCAATAGCATTCTCCACCTTTTTAAGAGCAGCTAATGCATCAGGAGATATAGTCCTGGATGATTGTGGATTAGGGTCTCCTTTTAATATCTCAAACAATGGTTTTAACTCCCCTGTGGTTAATTTAAGATATGGTTGAAGCCAATTTATATCGCCTAGAAGCTTCTGGAAGTCATTAAGTGTATTTAAATGATCTCTCCTGATTGTTGCCTTTTGATTAATAATCCTAGGCCCATTGAGCAGGAAACCTAGGTAAGTATAAGGGTCTTGTAGCTGAACTTTTTCTGGAGCAATTTGTAATCCTACTGCACTCAGCTGCTGTTTAAGCTGTGTGAGACATAGTAATACCTGTTCTCCTGATTGTCCTGCTATGAGTGTATCATCCATATAATGAATAATATACATTTGTTTCCAAGAATCTCTAATAGGCTGTAACGCATGAGCAACAAATTTTTGGCATAAGGTTGGATTATTAGCCATTCCTTGTGGCAATACTTTCCACTGATATCTTTTCATAGGTTCTCTAAAATTTATTGATGGTAGACTAAAAGCAAATCTTTTTTGATCATCTACATGTAGAGGGATAGTAAAAAAACAGTCTTTGAGGTCAATAAATTACCTTAAAATATCCTTGAGGGATGGCTACAGGAGATGGCAGCCCTGGTTGTAGGGCTCCCATGACACTGACAGCCCTTAAGTCCTGTAGGAATCTCCATTTGCCAGATTTTTTCTTAATTACAAATATAGGGGTATTCCAAGGAGAATTACTCTCTATGATATGTCTGGCTGTTAGCTGTTCCTGCACTAACATTCGAGCAGCTTCAAGTTTTTCAGAAGTTAGAGGCCATTGATCAACCCAAACTGGTTCATCTGATTTCCAAGTTATTGGATCTGCACACAGTTGGGGTGCAGGCATGTCAATGGCTGAAATCAAAAATTTCCCAAGCCTTTTCTGTCAATCTGTCCTACATTGGGAATGGGATGTAAAATACCATTTTTGACCTTTCCTAGCCCTTTTCCTGGTGTATATCCCTAAGATAGCATTTGGGCAGCAACCGTTTCATTGGGGCTGCACATGATTACTTTCATCTGAGATAGTAGGTCTCTTCCCCACAAATTAACAGGCAAATGAGGTATGATATAAGGCTTAATGAGACCTGTGTTGTTTTCTTTGTCTCTCCAAGTGAGGTATTTAGAACTCTGCTTTGGATTTGTACTTTGACCAATACCCCTAAGATTAGTCATAGTTTCTGTGGTAGGCCAAGAAGAAGGCCAATCCTCTTGTTTAATTATGGTCACATCTGCTCCTGTATCTATTAGACCTGTAAAGGATTTGCCATCTAGCCATAAGGTCAAAGAAGGTTTTTGATCAGTTTTGTGTTGTACCCAATATACATTAGAGGATCCAAAACCTCCATTTCCTCTCCTAGGATTTTGAACTGGGTGTTTGGTTGGAACTAATGGTAACAGTATCAGCTGTGCTATTCTTTCTCCCTGAGTAACAGTAATAATGTTATCAGTTTTAGCCATGATCTTAATTTCTCCCAAGAAATCTTGATCTACAACTCCTGGGAGTACTTGTAAACCTTTCATGGTAGAACTACTTCTTCCTAAAATTAAGCCAAAATAACCTGAGGGCAATGGGCCAAAAATTCCAGTATTCAAGGCTTGAGGGCCCATGTCAGGAGTTAAAACGACATGGGAGGTGGAACTGAGGTCCAATCCTGCGCTCCCTGGGGTTGCTCTACTGAGGTCTGAAATGGATTGTTGTTGCTGCTGTTGGCTGGAATGAAACTGACTGCCCCATATGCTTGTTTCGGGGCATAAGGTGGGCCCCTCCTCCCATTTCCCTGATGTGACGGAAGGGAATTTCCCTGATTGTCTCTTTTGGACTTGTATTCATTAGCCCAATGTTTTCCTCTTTTGCATCTAGGGCAGAGACCAAATATTTGGCCTCAAGAGTTTTTTGTAAATCTGATCTGCAGTCTTTGGCAAAGTGTCCACCCTTGCCACATTTAAAACAGGCCCTTTTGTTTTTGTCTTTATTATTAAGAAAGTCCCTCACTGTCTGTCCACTAAAAGCAGCTTCCATTGCTAAGCCCTGTTGATAAGAAGGTCCTATATCTGAGCACAGATGAATATATCCTGTTAAATCTGTCTTCTTTCTGTATGGTCTTATAGCGGCTTGGCATGTGGGATTGGCATTTTCATAAGCAAGTTGCTTGACATAGTCAAGACCTGCATCAGAACTGCCAAAAATATGACCAACCGTTGTTATAAGCCTGTGAACAAAGTCAGCAAAGGGCTCATCGGGGCCTTGTTTGACTCCTGTAAGAGACATGCTGATGTCTCCCTTACCAGGCAATTTTCTCCAGGCCTTAGTGGCTGCCGCCTGTATCTGAGCATACGCTCCAGGGTCATACTGCATCTGATTGTCTGTGGTTTCATAACCACCTGCTCCAGTGAGCATATCAAAAGTCCACCCATTTCCTGCTTGTTGATTTCTTTTAGCTCTCTCTTTGCAATTTTCAAAATATTCAGACTTCCAAAGCAAGAAGTCACCTCCAGTCAGGGTGGCTCTAACTAAAGTATTCCAATCCTGTGGTGTTAACCAGTTTTCTGCTATGGAGTCTAAAATAGCAAGGGTGTATGGCACTGTAGCTCTGTACTGAGAAACAGCAGTTTTTAATTCTTTTATGATAGTAAAATCAAAGCCAGTGTGGTGCCTCCAGGGTTGTCCCTGGTTATCCCTTGTCTCAGTAACAGGGAAAGCACTTAGAGGAGGGGGTTTTAAATCCCTGTTGATTAAGGGAGCTCCTCCTCTTGGACACCATTGTCCAGATAGAATTTGAGGGTGAATATCCCTTTTAAATCCATCAGGACTAGGCACTGCCTCATTGCCTGTCTTTAATTTTTGTAACCTGGTAAACAGAGCTTGGTATTGTTCCTCTAGATTTATTTGTTCCTCAAAATATTTAATTTTTTCTTTAAGGTCTTCCTTTGGATCTATCACCGCCATTGCCATAGGAGCAGAGGGTGTGCGATAGGGATGTGGATATGAGAAAACGGACTGTCCTTGTTTAAGCGGGCAGTCGGGATTATGATATTTTGAGGCTTCCTCATTTATGAGGTCCAAATCAACTTCCTCATCATCTATTTTATTCTTGTTTGAAGGGTCTTTAAAACGAGTCAATGAAGGATAAATTTTAGGTGGAGCTTCGTTCTGATGTTGAGTTTTCTTTTTAACATCTGTGCTGCCTGCATCTGGAAAAGGACTTGTAACTTCCTCATCTTCACTCTCAAGGGAAATAAGATCTCCCTCCCCCTTTTCCTCGGTTTTGATGCTGCTTTTAAAATGTCCTCTGTCTGAGTAACTGCTGCTGCTATATCAGAATCATTTGTTGTATGTTCTAAAAGTTCCTTAATGAAACTCCAGTAAGCAAAAGCTGTAATAGGAACTTTATCTGGGCCAAACATTCTGTGAAAATCTCCCAAAGCATCTCCCACCCTATTCCAATTTCTTATATTAATGCTTCCTTCTTGTGAGAACCACAGACAGGTATCCTTAATAAGGTCAAAAAACTTAAAAAGATCATTACTCTTAACCTTTACTCCCCGTGTCTTTAAAGCTTCTTTTAATGCTTAACAAAAACTTTATGCTTACTTAATTCTTGTCCCATACTTAGGCGCTACTGTACCTTTAAGAACAGCGTGGCAGGCTCCCGTGACGATCCTTCTTGAACTGATTTCTGCTTTGTTCGGCCGAACCATTAAATGCCTCTTCCCTCGCGAATTCCCCCGTATCCAACGCCCCACGTTGGGCACCAATTGTCCCGACCCGCAGGACTTCAACGGGAACCTGGAGGGGGGAGTGGGGATTGGGAGAGACAAGAGACACGAGAAATGGAGACAAGACAAAAGCCTGATCAAGTCTCGTTTATTAGGGGAATAAACACAGTTAATATAAAGTACAAAAACCAATCAGGGGAAAGCGCGCTAAGGCAAGACTAGTCCACACGCCAGAACTCAAATAAGGAAGTGTAGTTGGCCAATCATGAAGCACCATGCAATCTAGTCTGATGCACCTGGTATATTCTGACAGTTGTGTGTGCAGGTAGAGGCACGCCCGCCAGCATCTGGCAGGCGCCATCTTAGCTCAGCATGAGGTGAGGCAGGGGGCGTGACCATGAGGTGAGGCAAGGCAGGGCGCGTGACCTGCCGGCTCTGGACAGGAAGGAATTCCCTACTTTCTACTATTGCCTCTTGGTGTCCTTCCAGTATTATCTATGGACATATCCAACATCAAGATCTCTGACAAAGGAGAAATGATTACAGGGTCCAACTCCAGTGTCACAGCATAGGCAGAGAATGGGTGGATTTAGAGTTGAAGCAATGAATTGATGACTGACACAGTCTACTGTTTTGGTTACTCAGCTTCCATAGGAATTCTTGTACACACATTTGAACTTCCAATGAAACAACTCTGTGTTTCCATCTCACAAACTGCAGGTGTCCTTAGTACAAGTGAAGAAATCCTCACATTCTCTCCAAAGTGGAGACAAACAGTCCCAACCAACATTACAGTCATTGCTGGCTATATTCAGTACTTTCAAGTTTAGTCACAGTCCTGTTGAAAACTTTGTTAACTAATAACTATTGCAAAGTTCATCTTCAACAACTTGTCTATAAAATAATAAAGGAAAGAACAGACAAGAAAATAGTTACTGTATAAAATACACATGTACAAACAAAAAGCATGCAAAGCTTCTACCATCTTTGTAATTAGTCATAAGGTTGTTGTTGGTCTATACATCTTCCTTCTCTGCTCTCCAATTTCTCTTTGTCCTCAGTCTGAAGCTTAACTAGAAGGCGTTCTTATTTTGATGGTGTGATTCAAGCCCTCATTCTGAAGGGTCCAAATTCTCAAGTCTTGACTCTTTCTTTGGTTTATTCGCTATAGTTTTCAATTAGACTTTACTATTGGGCATGGAAAGCCCATGGGGTTGCAGATGTGTTTCTCCTTGTTTCCCACCTGTAGCACAACACAATGACCCATCGTGGATCAGTCACTCCTGCCACAGGAGTAACTCCCTTCTGCCTGGTGGTTTGGTGGCATAGGGGCGCCACATGGCTAAGTGATGATCTCAGCTTCCACATCCATAGAACCATTGTGCGTCCTTCAGTTCCCACAGGGAACTATGACCTTCCAACCAGAAGAGCTTACGTTGATGGATGGGAAGAAAAACATTCTGCTAATGTCATCTTATTATTATTATCATTGGATATAATAGTGATAGGAACTTCTCTGACTTTCACCCTCTTATTCCCAGAAAAATATATTCTGACTATAATAAAAATACATTCAGCACCATATAGTGATCTCTGATTCAGAGTGTCTGCTGCAACCCATAAAACAGACTTCATTCTTCCAGGGTGCTGTCTCACTCTCCACACTCTGACAGCATTTTCACTAAGCTAGCCATAGGCTTCTGAGAGAGTGCAATTCCATGGACATTAGCTATTGCCACACTTGCTTTGCTGCAAGTTTTTTTCCTTGATTAGACATGATTCTGTGGGGAGAACCATGATGGTCAATGGGACAGCCATGAGTTCACTGATGGTGCTGCCAGAAGCATTGTAGGCAGGAAAGGAAAATACACATTCATAAAATGCATCTGCTCTAGTGAGGACAAATCTTTGTTCTCTCAATGTTAGAAGAGGTCCAATAGAATCAACTTGCCATCAGTTGGCTGGCTGGTTTCCTGGGGAAATGGCTCCTCGTGGGCCTCAGTGTTGGTATCTTCTGTTGGCTGATAAGGCACTCGATGGGAGCAGTTTCCCTTTCAGTGGGGATAATAGATGGAAGAGCAGCTTGCATTGCAGCCTGAACTTGCTACTGGACTTTTTCTTATTCTTATTTATCCGTATTCAACACTGTCAGCTGTATGGATAATGTGGATAACAGTCAAGATGCATATTGCCTCCAAAACACATAAGCAGACTACCAACCACTGAACCTCTTTTTTCTGTGGTAACTGGTGTACTTTCACTATGAAGGGGATATCTCAATATTCTCCAGACAAATGGTCACCAGAAATTCTACTGAACTTGTAGATTCCAGATTTTTGTGGAGTTTTTGTGTTTTTCTTCCAACTTCTTGATCTCACATGTCTTTCTAGGATATCTAAATTATTTATTACTTCCTGCTTATCAGATTCAATCAGCATTATGCTATAAGTATAATAGACCAGTGTGATGTTTTGTGAATTGTCAACATGGTCAGGGTTTCTCTAGGTTGTATTATGGCAGAGGAGAGCTGATGTAGCTCTCACAAGGATGTGAAAGTGTACTGTTGGCTCTTCTAGGTAAAAGCAATCTCTTCTATAGCTTTTGCAAATTGGTATGAAGAAAAAAAAGCACTAGCTAAGTGCATAACTGCATACCAAGTGCTAGAGGCTGTGTTGATTTTCTCCAGTAAAGATACCACATCTGGGATAGCAGATGCAATCAAAGTTACTACCTGATTAAGTTTACAATAATCCAGTCATTCTCCAAGATACATTCAACTTTTACAAGGCCCAGACAGACATGTTAAGTGGAAATGTGATCAATACCCCTTCTTTTGTGTCTCTCAAGTCTTTGATACTGACATTGATTTCTGAATTTCTTTCAGGGATGTGATATTTCTTCTAGTTTAATAATTTGGTAGAGAGGGTAAGTTCTAGGAGTTTCCACTTAACTCTTATTATCAAAATCACCTTTATTACATGGGTCAGAGAGCTAAAGTGAGTATTCTCTCAGTTTTTAAATACATTTATTCATAATTTACCGGGTTAATAACCATAGTCGGTTATTACCAGCTAATAACCACAGATGGTCTGTAGAACATCCAGGACCATCATGAGTGGTACTGGGGCTGACTTCATAAGCCCCATAAACCCCACTTTGACTGGTGGGAACCTGTGGTGTATTGGATTCTTAGAAATTAGCATTGATTCAGAGCCAGTGTCTCATAATTTCTTAGCCGTCTTTTTCTTCAGTGCTTGGTCACTGTAGTAAATGGCTACAGATCTCTTCAGGGAGAGATATTTACTGTATATTTTGGCAATGCTGCATTATCCTGCCCCTTCATCTAACAGACTGTGGGTAAATTGGTTTAGGTGTGGCAAGTAGATGAGAGGCCATAACTCTCCATTGCAGCGATTCAAACCAGGTCTTTAAATACCAGACCTAGACATTTTTCAGTTATATAAATTAGGGTTTAGTAAACCTTTACTATAAAGGGCTGGGTAGTAAAATTTTTTTGTTGTTTTGTTACTGGGGATGAACCCAGGGGTGCTTAACCATTGAGTCACATCTCCAGCCTTTAAAATTTTTTAAATTTTGAAACAGAGTCTCACTGAGTTGCTTAGGGCCTCACTAAGTTGCTGAGATTGATTTTGAACTTGCAATCCTCCTGCCTCAGTCTCCCAATCTGCTGGGATTACAGGAGTGTACCACCATGCCTGGTTGGTAGAAAATACTTCAAGTTTTGCAGGTCAAATAGTTTCTGTTACAACTACTCAACTTTCATGTTATAATAGGGAAGCAACCATAGATAGTACATAAATTATCACATATTTGTGTGGCTGTCTTCCAATAAAATTTTATTTACAAAATGAACTGAGGGCTGGACATGGGTCATAGTTCATTGATTCCTGATACAAATTCAGAAATATTTAAGTAGACTGCCAATTTATTTTACTACTTTGTGTTCAAATAACCACTATTTGAGATCCTTATGAACCAAAGAAATCTGATTATCAGTATGTTTCTGCTGACCCTTATGGTAAACGTCCCACCTTTTCCTAGGATAACTTGTTTGGCTACCTCTTAGCTTCTGTTACTCCAGGATTCCATTAACCCTGTTGCAATCCAATTAGTGTCCCGAAGGTCATACCTAGTCCCTAAATGAGAGCAACCACATAGTTTTAAAGGATGCAAGTGATTCTTCTCTAGTTTATTTTCAACAACTTATTGAAGAGAGGACCTTCTGAGCCTTCTCTGAGGATGTGGTTGGGAGATAGCTATGCATTTTACACACCACTATTTTCATCTGCCTTTCATAAGCCTTTGGATTTTCATAAGCCTTTGGATTCCTTCCTCCTCACCATGCCATGGAAACTCTGACACCACATCCCCATTATATGGATGGTGTTCTAAGTTCAAACTTCAGCCAACCAACTAAGATATTAGAGTCACTTCCAGCTGCATGGTTTATAAGGTGGCATGTGGAATCTCTCTTTAGTTCACCCATATAAATGACATCGTTATATTCTGCTCTCCTGAGTTTGACTCCCTTAGAATACACTCACACCCAAATTCTCCAGGTTTCTGCTATCATAAATTATATTTTCTAATATATATTGTATATATATTATCTAATATATATGTGTGTGTGTATATATATATATATATACATATATATATATATATTAGAAAAGTCTTGCAAGAATTTTAGTGAGTAAGCTATATACTTCTGGATTACAGTCAGTATCTGAGTCCCTGAATCATGATGAGAATTGACAGGTTGTGAGTCCAGTGGCAACAAGAGGTAGTTATGGTGGGTCTTGAGGAGAAGGGGCATCCCTTTCCAGGCATCTGCCCCAGATGAAGTTATCATAGGCTTTTCCAGCAAAGGAAGTGTAGTTATGCCCTACTTCCACTGTCAAGGGTTGCTCAGAGTAACTTGGAGATCTGGGATTCTCAATTTCATCTGAATCCTACCAGATTTCCCAATTCTGAGTTTCAGGGTTTCATTTATTTTTTAATTCTGCCCTAACATTCACATGAAAAATTGTAAAGGTTGTGAATTTGACTGCTGTTGTAAATCAGTCACTTGAATAGTTAGAACAGTTAGACTTTGTGTTTAATTTTCAGCAATAGTGCCCCTGCAGTAACAAGAAATGAATGTTTTATTTTTATTTATATATTTATTTATTTATTTTTGTACTGGGGATTGAAACCAAGTGTGCTTTGCCAGTGAGCTACATTCCCAGTCCTTGTTATTATTATTTTTTAAAATTTTGAGACAGGGTTTGCTAAGTTGCCTAGGCCACCCTCAAACATGCAATCCCTCTGTCTCAGCCTCCCAAATTGCTGGGCCTACAGGCCATGTACCACCATGCCTGGCAAGAAAAGAGGTTATATTAGGGCTACTATGGAAGTGTTTTGATTCTCAGACTGTGAATTTGAGCTTATCTTTTCCTTTCTAGAAGTGCAGCAATGCACTGAGAAAAATCAATCCTACATCACAGTATTTATTGCCATCACTACCATCATAATAATTAAGTTCAGCAGCCACTTGGGCTGCCAAGGCATTTGCTTTAGTTAACACTTTATCATGATCAACCATGGCTGGCAATTAATTGATTGGAACATCACTGTAAGTCACCTATAACTAGCATCTGTTTCCCATTGGCAAGGATCTTAACACTACCCTCAAACCCGAACACACGACCAAACCCGTTCCCAAATCCCATCTCTGAGAGTCTGTCTCTAGATCACTACTAGTACCAATTCTATATCAAGGTACAGTCTGGAAACATAAAGCACAACAGTAATTGGAAGAGGAAAATTTTTTCCTGTTTGTTTTATTTATTTTTAATTGACAAATAAAAATTGCATATATTTATGGTATACAACATGTTTTGACATATGTATACATTTGGAATGGCTAAATCAAGTAATTAACATATACATTACATCACTTTTATCAATTTTTTGTGGTGAGAACATTTAAAATCTACTTTTACCAATTTTAAAGTACAAAATACATTATTGTTAACTATAGTCTACAAAATTCTTAATTTCCTAAAAAATTATTTTAAAAAAGCAATAACTTTCTTTTTTTCTAATACAGGAATTTAGGATAATATATTTCCCTCCAAGTACACCTTTAATGGTATTTCACAGATTTTGGTATTTTCATTATAATTCAGTTCAGAATACTTACTTTTTTAAAAAATTAATTAGTGCATTATAAGTATACATAACAGTGGAAATCATTGTGATATATTCATACATGCATATAACATAAATTTGTCTGTTTCATTCCCCATGCTTTCCCTTGGTACCCTCTGTTGACAAAGCTCCTGTTAACAATGAGCCAGCTGGTAAAGAAGAAATGATTATAGGGTCAAACTTTAATATCACAAAGCAATGGAAAGCCTGAGTTTAGAGCTGAGAGGGACAAGAGTGAATAAATTTGCCTGTTTAATGGATAATAAAAAGATTACTATACTTGGATGTGAGGAATGGAACAAGGACAAGGTGAGGAATGAGATCTGAAAGCCAGAGATGTAGAGGGAGTCAGATCACATAGGGTATGATAGATCGTGGCAAAGACTTTGGATCTTAATCCAACTGTGATGGGAACACAAGGCACAGTGTAGAGAAGGGGTACAATTAGGTCCATTCAGAAAGATCAGTCTGATAAGCATGTGGATTCTTGACTTTTGAGGACATAAGTGGAGGCAAAGGAGGTTTCTGAATACCAAGTGCTAGATAACCTACCCTCCATCCTCATCAGGTTGCACTTTCTCTCCTGGGTGAGTGTGCAGCATTTTAGTTAATCTGGGACAACCAAGGGGGCTTGCACTCTTTACTCTCAAAAGTTCTAGTTTGAGACAACATACTGTATTGTCACCCTATTTCTTACATGCCTCCGATTCTCTCCCTTTTCGAAAACAAGTCTGAAGATTATTGGATAGAAGTGAGTGTCCTGTCACTGCTGTGTTTGCAGAATGCCGTGATACAGGGAACATCTCAGGCCCTTTCCAACACCCAACACTTAAGAATCCTTTCTTCCTTGCTTTCCTCATGTTGTCAAGTCCCAGTCCAGTAGTATAATACCTGATGTGGAGTGCTGGCATTCCTTTAACCCTTGATACCCTGGAGGACTTGGGGAGAATTGCATAGACAATAGTCCTATTCTGAAGACCATGAAACCCTCCAAGGAGTTTGCAGAAGTCTTTCCAGTTTCCTAATAAGACACATAGGACAGCAACCATATGCAGAAGGTAGAACTGTTTTTAAACTTCCCCTGGATCTTGGAACAGACAGATCATTCACCTCATTCATTGGTTTCCTTGCCAAATCAAAACTTCTAGGTAGATGAAACAGGAGAAGCTTGCTTTGTGATGCTGCTGTCCATTTTGCCTAACTCCCTCTTGTACCTTTTGTCATATTTCCCCTTCCATCTCCATGTTGATATGCCAGGGCTGACAACTTTTGCCCCATTTCCCATCAAGCCCTGCTCTCAAACTTTTCATTTATACCTTCAGATCTTCACTTCCCCCTAGAATGCCGTGATAGAAACTTTACATTTTCATTCCCAGTGACCTTTGCATTTTAACAGGAATCAAGGTCTGTCACCAGTGGTTCCCAACATTTGCTGTAAATAAGAACCACTTGGGAAGCTTGTCTAGAATGTGCATCGATGGGCTCCAACTCCTGAGAATTGGATTGAATAGTGCTAGGGTAGAGCCCAGGGATCTGTGTTTTAACCAAGCATCCCAGGTGGTTTTGAAAGGTGGTTCATGAACTGGGCTTTGAGAACAATTCCTCAAGTTAAATGGAGGAGACACTAATGCTAGAATTGCATGCCGCAGCTGTGAGAGAAGGCTTTATTGGGTACCAGGAACCAAACCACACGGAGAGTTGCATATAGGTGTGTTAACTTTATTTTCTGACTCCAGAATTATGTCATGTGGTATGTCAATGAAGATCATTAAAACACCTGGGTTAAATAGTCAACATACTTGATGGGATTATATGGGATTTTGATGTAATTGAAGTTTCTCAAGAGAGCTAGGTCCTGTCCTCCCCATGGGATTCTCTAGGAAACTATTTGCATGAGATTTCAAATATAATTAAAAGTAATATTTTGTTATGAGCTGGAATGATGTCTAATAATGAACAATGTAAAGTCCTGTAAAGCCTGGAAGACCCCTTCACTTTGGTTCATGCTCCTCTCATGCTATATACCACAGAATAAACTATTTTTTCTGGTTATTTTTATTTTAAAAATTTTGTTCTTTTTAGATATACATGACAGTAGAGCATATTTATACATATTATATATACATGGAGTATAACTTATTCTAATTAGAATCCCATTCTTGTGGTTGTACAAGATGTGGAGTTTCACTGGTCATGTATTCATATACAAACTTAAGAAAGTTATGTTCAATTAATTCTACTGTCTTTCCTATACCCATGTCCCTCCTGTTCGCATTGTCTAATCCACTTATCTTCTAGTCTCATCACCCTGCTGCATTGTGTGTTAGCATTCACATATCAGACAGAACAGCTGGTCTTTGGTATTGGAGGATTGGCTTGTTTCACTTAGCATGATAGTCTCCAGTTCCATTCATTTACCAGCAAATGCCATAATTTCATTCTTATTTAAGGCTGAGTATTAGTCTATTGTGTATATGTACCACATTTTATTTATCCATTCATCTGTTGAAGGGCATCTAAGTTGGTTCCATAGTTTAGCTCTTGTGAATTGAGCTGCTATAAACACTGATGTGGCTGCATCACTGTAGTGTGCTGATTCTAAGTCCTTATGTATAAACCAAGGAGTGGGATAACTGGGTCAAATGGTGGTTCCATTCCAAGTTTTCTGAGGAACCTTGGTACTGCTTTCCATAGTGGTTGCACCAATTTGCAGTCCCACAACCAATGTATGAGTGTACCTTTGTCCCCATATCTTCACCAATGTTTATTGTTATTTGTACAGAATAAACTCTTAAGCTGATACATCCAAATGTGCCTGAGAAGAGTAAGAGATTGAATACTGCTCAGACCATTTGCCTCGTAAGCCATGTGGTAATAGGGGGAGAGAAATGTAAAGAGGTAGAGATATAAGGAGAGAATGCTTGGTTTGGCATACTATATGGAGGTAGGAAAAATAGAGTGTGAGAGAGAGAGTGTATACTGACTTTTTACCATGCAGCAATCCAGCCCTTTGGCAACTGTGGCTCAAATAATGATGAATATGCTCATCAGTCAGGTCAATAATCACATCTTCTTTGTGGAGAGATGGAAAGAAATGGACAGAAGTAAATTGGATGCAGGAAGAGGTGGCTGAAGGTCAGGCTGGACCGAAAAGTCTAACAACAAATTATTAAGCACAAGTATGGCCCTATGCACATGATGGATGACCTTTGCTTTGGTAATATACTTCCATGGTTATGTTTAATTTCTAGCATTGGTTCTACCTCCATTCATTTGAATCCCATTCAAGAGAGCATAACAAAATGTAAGAGAGATTATTTTCATTCTAAGACAAATCTTGAATCTGTTCATATTGATTTAAAATGTCATTTGCAGGGGTTGGAGATGAGGCTCAGTGGTAGAGTGCTTGCCTAGTATGCTCAAGGCACAGGGTTCTTGATAGATTACTGGCAGGAAATGACACCTTGCAGTTAGTTGCACTCCACCAACAGGTTGTATCTTTGTGGACCACACCTCCAACCTGTGCCAGAAGCTGGGTCAAGCAGCAACTTTAGAGAAGTTTCATCCTCTGTTACTTTCTCCAGCCCTTGAACTCCTCTTTTCCTCTCATGCATCTCCAGAGTCCAGAGTCCAGGTTCTGGGTAGTGGGGCAGGGCAGAACAATGCTTTAGTGGAGAAATGGTGGACTGATGTCCTGCAATTCCCAGAATGGTCTTGGTCATGGGTGGCGAGAGAATGGAGGGTTCCCATTCTTAAAACTGTACTCAACTATGACACATGTATCTCTAGGACAAATTATTTCCCCCTTTTCAAAAACCATGGTAAAATACACATAACATAAAATTGATCATTGTAACCATTTTTCCCCCAGTACTGGTATCAACCCAGAGGTGCTCTACCACTGAGCTATATCCCCAGCCCCTTTTGTATTTTTTATTTTGAGATAGGATCTGGCTAAGTTGCTCAGACTGGTCTCAAACTTGCAATCCTCCTGTGACTTGGGAGTCACTGGGTTTATGGAATCATACAATATTTGTCTTTTGTGACTGACTTATTTCACTGAGCATAATGTCTTCAAGGTTCATCCAGATTGTAAGCATATTGCAGAATTTCTTTCATTTTTTTTTCTTTTTTTTTATTGTAAACAAATGGGATACATGTTGTTTCTCTGTTTGTACATGGTGTAAAGGCATACCATTTGTGTAATCATAAATTTACAGAGTAATGTTGTTTGATTCATTGTTATTTTTTCCCTTCCCCCCACCCCTCCCACCCCTCTTTACCCTCTATACAGTACTTCCTTCCTCCATACTTGCCCCCCTCCCTAACCCTAACTCTAAACCTAACACTAACCCTTCCCTCCCCCCATTATGTGTCATCCTCCACTTATTAGTGATATCATTCGTCCTTTGGCTTTTTGAGATTGGCTTATCTCACTTAGCATGATATTCTCCAATTTCATCCATTTGCCTGCAAATGCCATAATTTTATCATTCTTTATGGCTGAGTAATATTCCATTGTATATATATACCACAGTTTCTTTATCCACTCATCGATTGAAGGGCATCTAGGTTGGTTCCACAGTCTGGCTATTGTGAATTGAGCAGCTATGAACATTGGTGTGGCTGTATCTCTGTAGTATGCTGATTTTAAGTCCTTTGGGTATAGGCCAAGGAGTGGGATACCTGGGTCAAATGGCGGGTCCATTCCAAGTTTTCTAAGGAATCTCCACACTGCTTTCCAGAGTGGCTGCACTAATTTGCAGCCCTACCAGCAATGTATGAGTGTACCTTTCTCCCCACATCCTCGCCAACACCTGTTGTTGCTCGTATTCTTGATAATCGCCATTCTAATTGGGGTCAGATGGAATCTTAGGGTGGTTTTGATTTGCATTTCTCTTATTACTAGAGATGTTGAACATTTTTCCATATGTTTGTTGATTGCTTGTAGATCTTCTTCTGTGAAGTGTCTATTCATTTCCTTAGCCCATTTGTCGACTGGATTATTTGAATTCTTGGAGTAAAGTTTTTTGAGTTCTTTATAGATTCTGGAGATTAGTGCTCTATCTGAAGTATGATTGGCAAAGATATTCTCCCATTCTGTAGGCTCTTTCTTCGCATTGCTGATAGTTTCCTTTGCTGAGAGAAAGCTTTTTAGTTTGAATCTATCCCAGTGGTTGATTCTAGCTTTTATTTCTTGTGCTATGGGAGTCCTGTTAAGGAAGTCTGGTCCTAGACCAACAAGGTGAAGATTTGGACCTACTTTTTCTTCTATAATCTGCAGGGTCTCTGGTCTGATTCCGAGGTCCTTAATCCATTTTGAGTTTAGTTTCGTGCATGGTGAGAGATATGGGTTTAGTTTCATTCTGTTGCATATGGATTTCCAATTCTCCCAGCACCATTTGTTGAAGAGGCTATCTTTTCTCCATTGCATATTTTTGGCCCCTTTGTCTAGTATGAGAAAATTGTATTTATTTGGGTTTGTGTCCATGTCCTCTATTCTGTACCATTGATCTACCTTTCTATTTTGGTACCAATACCATGCCGTTTTTGTTACTATTGCTTTGTAGTAGAGTTGAAGATCTGGTATTGCAATACCCCCTGTTTCACTCTTCCTGCTAAGGATTGCTTTAGCTATTCTGGGTTTCTTATTCTTCCAGATGAATTTCATAATTGCCTGCTCTATTTCTGTAAGGTACACAATTGGGATTTTAATTGGAATTGCATTGAATTTGTATAGCACTTTAGGTAGTATGGCCATTTTGACAATATTAATTCTTCCTATCCAAGAACATGGAAGATCTTTCCATCTTCTAAGGTGTTCTTTAATTTCTTTCTTTAGTGTTGTATAGTTCTCATTGTAGAGGTCTTTCACCTCTTTTGTGAGATTGATTCCCAAGTATTTTATTTTTTTCGAGGCTATTGTGAATGGGGTAGTTTTCCTAATTTCTCTTTCTGAAGATTCATCACTTATGTATAAAAATGAGTTGGATTTATGGGCATTGATCTTGTAACCTGCTACTTTACTGAATTCACTTATGAGTTCTAAGAGTTTTCTGGTGGAATTTCCAGGTTCCTCTAAATATATAATCATGTCATCAGCGAACAGGGATAGTTTGAGTTCTTCTTTCCCAATTCGTATCCCTTTAATCTCTTTGGTTTGTCTAATTGCTCTGGCCAGAGTCTCAAGAACGATGTTGAATAGAAGTGGTGAAAGAGGGCATCCCTGCCTTGTTCCAGTTTTTAGGGGGAATGCTTTCAGTTTTTCACCATTTAGAATGATATTAGCCATGGGCTTAGCATAAATGGCCTTTACAATGTTAAGGAATGTTCCCACTATCCCTATTTTTTCTAGTGTTTTGAGCATGAAGGGGTGCTGTATTTTATCAAATGCTTTTTCTGCATCTATTGAAATAATCATGTGATTCTTGACTTTAAGTCTATTAATGTGGTGAATTACGTTTATTGATTTCCTGATGTTGAACCAACCTTGCATCCCTGGGATGAAACCCACTTGATCATGGTGCACTATCTTTTTAATATGTTTTTGTATGCGATTTGCTAAAATTTTGTTGAGAATTTTTGCGTCGATGTTCATTAAGGATATTGGTCTGAAATTTTCTTTCCTTGATGAGTCTCTGTCTGGTTTAGGTATCAGGGTGATATTGTCTTCATAGAATGAGTTTGGGAGGGTTCCCTCCTCTTCTATTTTATGGAATACTTTGAGAAGTATTGAAATGAGCTCTTCTTTAAAGGTTTTGTAGAACTCGGCTGAGAACCCATCTGGTCCCGGACTTTTCTTTGTTGGTAGGCTTTTGATGACTTCTTCTATTTCAGTACTTGAAATTGGTCTATTTAAATTGTTTATGTCCTCCTCGTTCAGTTTAGGCAATTCATATGTCTCTAGAAACCTGTTGATGCCTTCAAAATTTTCTATTTTGTTGGAGTATAGATTTTCAAAATAGCTTCTAATTATGTTTTGTATTTCCATCCTGTCTGTTGTGATATTTCCTTGTTCATTCCGAATTTTAGTGATTTGGGTTTTCTCTCGTCTTCTCTTTGTTACTGTGGCTAAAGGTTTATCAATTTTGTTTATTTTTTCGAAGAACCAACTATTTATTTTGTCAATTTTTTGTATTGTTTCTTTTGTTTCAATTTCATTGATTTCAGCTCTGAGTTTAACTATTTCCTGTCTTCTACTACTTTTGGTGCTGTTCTGTTCTTCTTTTTCTAGGGCTTTGAGCTGTAGTGTTAGGTCGTTTATTTGTTGAATTTTACTTCTTTTATTAAATGCGCTCCATGAAATAAATTTCCCTCTAAGTACTGCTGTCATAGTGTCCCAGAGATTTTGATATGATGTTTCTTTGTTCTCATTTACCTCTAAGAATTTTTTAATTTCCTTCCTAATATCTTCTGTTATCCAGTCATCATATAATAGCATATTGTTTAATCTCCAGATGTTGGAATAGTTTCTGTGTTTTACTCTTTCATTTATTTCTAACTTCAATCCATTATGATCTGATAGAATACATGCTAGTGTCTCTATCTTCTTGTATTTGCTAACATTAGCTTTGTGGCATAATATATGGTCTATTTTAGAGAAGGATCCATGTGCTGCTGAGAAGAAAGTGTATTCGCTCTTGGTTGGATGGTATATTCTATAAATGTCCGTTAAGTCTAAATTATTGATTGTGTTATTGAGATCTATGGTTTCTTTGTTCAATTTTTGTCTGGAAGATCTGTCGAGTGGTGAGAGAGGCGTGTTAAAATCACCTAGTATTATTGTGTTATGGTCTATTTGGTTTCTGAAATTGAGAAGGATTTGTTTGACATACATGGATGAGCCACTGTTTGGGGCATAGATGTTTATGATTGTTATATCTTCCTGATTTATGCTTCCCTTAAGCAGTATGAAATGACCTTCTTTATCCCTTCTGACTAACTTTGGCTTGAAGTCCACATTATCGGAAATGAGGATGGATACTCCAGCTTTTTTGCTGAGTGCATGCGCATGGTATGTTTTTCCCCATCCTTTCACCTTTAGTCTATGGGTATCTTTTTCTATGAGGTGAGTCTCTTGCAGGCAACATATTGTTGGATCTTTCTTTTTAATCCAATCTGCCAGTCTATGTCTTTTGATTGATGAATTCAGGCCATTAACATTCAGGGTTATTATAGAGATATGATTTGGTTTCCCGGTCATTTGGTTCATTTTTTAAATTTTCTTTCTTTATTTGTTTGACACAACTTGTTTCCTCCTTTCTTTGACAATTCCTTTAGGATAATTCCTCCCTTTGCTGATTTGCTTCTTTGTTTTTCATCTCTTCCTCATGGAATATTTTGCTGAGAATGTTCTGTAATGCTGGCTTTCTTTTTGTAAATTCTTTTAGCTTTTGTTTATCATGGAAGGATTTTATTTCATTGTCAAATTTGAAGGTAAGTTTTGCTGGGTATAAGAACTGGTTGGCATCCATTTTCTTTCAGGGCTTGAAAAATGTTGTTCCAGGCCCTTCTAGCTTTTAGGGTCTGGATTGAAAAATCTGCTGAAATCCGTATTGGTTTCCCCCTGAATGTAATTTGGTTCTTTTCTCTCACAGCCTTTAAAATTCTGTCTTTATTTTGTATGTTCGGTATTTTCATTATAATGTGCCTTGGTGTGGGTCTGTTGTAATTTTGTGTATTTGGAGTCCTATAAGCCTCTTGAACTTGATTTTCCATTTCATTCTTCAGATTTGGGAAATTTTCTGATATTATTTCATTGAATAGGTTGTTCATTCCTTTGGCTTGTTTCTCTAGGCCTTCCTCAATCCCAATAATTCTTAAATTTGGCCTTTTCATGATATCCCATAGTTCTTGTAGATTCTGTTCATGATTTCTTACCATCTTCTCTGTTTGTTCAACTTTGTTTTCAAGGTTAAATATTTTGTCTTCAATGTCTGAGGTTCTGTCTTCCAGGTGTTCTATCCTATTGGATATGCTTTCTATGGAGTTCTTAATTTGGTTTATTGTTTCCTTCATGTCAAGGATTTCTGTTTGGTTTTTTTTCAATATCTCTAACTCTTTATTGAAATGATCTTTTGCTTCCTGTATTTGCTCTTTTAACTGTCGATTGGTGCGATCAGTCAATGCTTGCATTTGCTCTTTCATCTCATCATTCAGTGCGTGCATTTGCTCTTTCATCTCATCGTTTGCTTCTCTGATCATTTTAATTATGTACATTCTGAACTCCTTTTCTGTCATTTCTTCTGCCATGCTGTCACTGGGTTTTATTGATGTAACATCTAGATTTGTTTGCAGCATTTTCTTTCTTTGTTTTCTCATATTGTTCAGGTATCAGAGGACCGCTGAGATATTGCAGATTTCCTCTATTGACTTACAATGTCCCTGAAGATTTCTATATATATCCCCCCTTAGCCTTCAGTAGGCTGAAGTCTTGGAGGAAGTTGATAATGCGGTGCTCCACAAGGAAGCTGCCTCTCTAGGAGTGGTGGCCTTCAGGTGGGGTATAATCCCTGCTAGTGGGTAGAGGTGCCTCCACTTGTTGACCAGTGGTCATCCAAAGGGGACCTAGGCTGTGGGCTGAGGCAAGGCCTGTTTGGGCCTGAGTCTCTGGTTTTACCGTCCTTGTGGGGAAACCTCACCCGGCAGGGAAGACTCACCCGGTGGGGAGGTCTCACTGGTCAGTTCCCTCCTAGAGGTTCCCCTCAATTTACAGCTACCGCCTGGGCTGGGCTGCCTTCCTCTGCAAAGTTCCCAGGGGCCCGGCCCTACCTCCTGGGCCTGGGAGCCTCACCCTTTGCAGATGACTCTCCTTAGGCTGCCCTTCCTCAGAGAATCTGCCCGCAGGCCTGGAACCCTCGCTCCGCCCTAAGCCTGTCTCTGTGTGGCTCTTCCACCAAGAAGCCTCCCAGATCCTGGGACCCTGCTCTGCACCCAATCGCCTGGCTATGCGGCCCCTCCTCTGAGCAGCCACCTGGGGCCCTGTACAATCGCTCTGAATCCCAGAGACCCGCCACACGCCTCTTCCTCCAGACAGCCGCCCAGTATTCCGGTGCGGTCACTAGGAGTCCAAGAAACTCACTGCGTGCCTCCACCTCCACCAACCACCCGCAGCCCTGGGCAATCAATCACTCCGAGTCGAAGTGACTCTCCCCGTTCCTCCTCCTTCTCCAGATAACCCCCCGGGGTGTTCAGGAGCGGTCGCTCTGAGTGGCTCTGAGTCCACGTGACCCGCAGCACAGGTCCTCTGGGCAACCGCCCGGAGCTCTGGTGCGGCCACTCAAGACCAAGCGTCCCACCACGCTTCTCCTCCAGGCAGCCCCCCTGTGTTCAGGAGCTGTCCCTTTAAGTCCAAACAACTCACCACTCGCCTTCTCCTCTGAGCAGCCGCCTGGAGCGCTAATGCAGTCACTGGGAGTCCACACGACCCGCCGCGCTTCTTCTCCTCCTCCTACTCCTCCAGGCAGGCCCCGGTGTTCAGAAGTGGTCTGAGTCCAAACAGCTCGCCACGCAGCCCCTCCTCTGGCAACCGCCTGTAGCTCTGGTGTAGTCACCCCGAATCCAAGCTGCCGCGCTCCTCTTCCTCCTCCTCGTCCTCAGGGCAGGCCCCGGTGTTCAGAAGCGTCGTTCTGAGTCCAAACAGCTCGCCGCGCAGCTTCTCCTCTGGCAACCGCCTGTAGCTCTGGTGCAGTCACTCCGAATCCAAGTGGCCACGCTCCTCCTCCTCCTCCTCAGGGCAGGCCCCGGTGTCCTGAGTCCACACAGCTCTCCTCGCCACTCTTCCCCTGGGCAGCCGCCGGAGCCCCAGTGGTTGCTCCGAGTCCCAGCGCTGTGCCGAGCGGCCTCCTTTACAGCGCTCCCAGCTGTCCGAGTTCACTGCTCCAGCGGGGGGAGGGGCGTCTCGCCGGCAGTTCTACTTCACAAAGTTTTCTGCGTTCCGGGACCACCGTCCCATCCGGGATGCCTCCCCAGGGGGTGAGAGTCACCCGGCTGCTTTGAGTTGGTCCCAAGCGTCTCAATATCTCCTCTTTTGAATCCTGAGTCCTGGAGCAACATGAAATGCAGCCACCCTCTAGGCCGCCATCTTGAAAACCTCCCAATTTCTTTCATTTTTAAGTCTGAAAATATTCCTTCTTGGTTATGTATCATGTTTGGTGGAACATACAAGCAACTTTTGTTGCTTCCACGTTTTACCTATTGTGAATAATTATGCTATGAATATGGGTGTATAAATATATCTGAGAGTCTTCTTCCTCTTCTTCATAGTAGCCATCCTAACAGGTGGATAGTTTTGATTTGCATTTTATTAATGATCAGTGATTTTGAGCATCTTTGTATGTGCTTATTTGCTATCTGCTTTTTTAAAAACATTTTTCCATTGTAGATGAACATACTACTTTAATTTTATTTATTTATTTTTATGTGGTGCTGAGGATCAAATCTAGTGCCTCATATATGTTAAGCAAGCACTCTACCACTGAGACACAACCCCAGCCCCTTATTTGCTATCTGTATATCTTCTTTATTTCCCCCAATGCAACTTTCTAATTAGTTTTATTTTTTGTAATACTGGGAATTAAACCCAGGGCCCAATATATATAAGACAAGTGCTCTACCTCTGAGCTATATCCCCAATCCCCATTTATATATCTCCTCTGGAGAAATGTTTTTTTTTTTTTTTTTTTTTTTTTTTATTGTAAACAAATGGGATACATGTTGTTTCTCTGATTGTACATGGCGTAAAGGCATACCATTTGTGTAATCATAAATTTACATAGAGCAATGTTGTTTGATTCATTCTGTTATTTTTTTCCCTTCCCCCCACCCCTCCCACCCCTCTTTACCCTCTATACAGTAGTTCCTTCCTCCATACTTGCCCCCCTCCCTAACCCTAACTCTAACCCTTCCCTCCCCCCCATTATGTGTCAACCTCCACTTATTAGCGATATCATTCGTCCTTTGGCTTTTTGAGATTGGCTTATCTCACTTAGCATGATATTCTCCAATTTCATCCATTTGCCTGCAAATGTCATAATTTTATCATTCTTTATGGCTGAGTAATATTCCATAGTATATATATACCACAGTTTCTTTATCCACTCATCAATTGAAGGGCATCTAGGTTGGTTCCACAGCCTGGCTATTGTGAATTGAGCAGCTATGAACATTGATGTGGCTGTATTTCTGTAGTATGCAGGTTTTAAGTCCTTTGGGTATAGGCCAAGGAGTGGGATAGCTGGGTCAAATGGTGGTTCCATTCCAAGTTTTCTAAGGAATCTCCACACTGCTTTCCATAGCGGCTGCACTAATTTGCAGCCCCACCAGCAGTGTATGAGTGTACCTTTCTCCCCACATCCTCGCCAACACCTGTTGTTGCTCGTATTCTTGATAATCGCCATTCTAATTGGGGTGAGATGGAACCTTAGGGTGGTTTTGATTTGCATTTCTCTTATTACTAGAGATGTTGAACATTTTTCCATATGTTTGTTGATTGCTTGTAGATCTTCTTCTGTGAAGTGTCTATTCATTTCCTTAGCCCATTTGTTGACTGGACTGTTTGAATTCTTGGAGTAGAGTTTTTTGAGTTCTTTATAGATTCTGGAGATTAGTGCTCTATCTGAAGTATGATTGGCAAAGATATTCTCCCACTCTGTAGGCTCTTTCTTCGCATTGCTGATAGTTTCCTTTGCTGAGAGAAAGCTTTTTAGTTTGAATCTATCCCAGTGGTTGATTCTAGCTTTTATTTCTTGTGCTATGGGAGTCCTGTTAAGGAAGTCTGGTCCTAGACCAACAAGATGAAGATTTGGACCTACTTTTTCTTCTATAATCTGCAGGGTCTCTGGTCTGATTCCGAGGTCCTTAATCCATTTTGAGTTTAGTTTCGTGCATGGTGAGAGATATGGGTTTAGTTTCATTCTGTTGCATATGGATTTCCAATTCTCCCAGCACCATTTGTTGAAGAGGCTATCTTTTCTCCATTGCATATTTTTGGCCCCTTTGTCTAGTATGAGAAAATTGTATTTATTTGGGTTTGTGTCCGTGTCCTCTATTCTGTACCATTGATCTACCTTTCTATTTTGGTACCAATACCATGCCGTTTTTGTTACTATTGCTTTGTAGTAGAGTTGAAGATCTGGTATTGCAATACCCCCTGTTTCACTCTTCCTGCTAAGGATTGCTTTAGCTATTCTGGGTTTCTTATTCTTCCAGATGAATTTCATAATTGCCTGCTCTATTTCTGTAAGGTACGTCATTGGGATTTTAATTGGAATTGCATTGAATTTGTATAGCACTTTAGGTAGTATGGCCATTTTGACAATATTAATTCTTCCTATCCAAGAACATGGAAGATCTTTCCATCTTCTAAGGTGTTCTTTAATTTCTTTCTTTAGTGTTGTATAGTTCTCATTGTAGAGGTCTTTCACCTCTTTTGTGAGATTGATTCCCAAGTATTTTATTTTTTTCGAGGCTATTGTGAATGGGGTAGTTTTCCTAATTTCTCTTTCTGAAGATTCATCACTTATGTATAAAAATGCGTTGGATTTATGGGCATTGATCTTGTAACCTGCTACTTTACTGAAATCACTTATAAGTTCTAAGAGTTTTCTGGTGGAATTTCCAGGTTCCTCTAAATATATAATCATGTCATCAGCGAACAGGGATAGTTTGAGTTCTTCTTTTCCAATTCGTATCCCTTTAATTTCTTTGGTTTGTCTAATTGCTCTGGCCAGAGTCTCAAGAACGATGTTAAATAGAAGTGGTGAAAGAGGGCATCCCTGCCTTGTTCCAGTTTTTAGGGGGAATGCTTTCAGTTTTTCACCATTTAGAATGATATTAGCCATGGGCTTAGCATAAATGGCCTTTACAATATTAAGGAATGTTCCCACTATCCCTATTTTTTCTAGCGTTTTGAGCATGAAGGGGTGCTGTATTTTATCAAATGCTTTTTCTGCATCTATTGAAATAATCATGTGATTCTTGACTTTAAGTCTATTAATATGGTGAATTACGTTTATTGATTTCCTGATGTTGAACCAACCTTGCATCCCTGGGATGAAACCCACTTGATCATGGTGCACTATCTTTTTAATATGTTTTTGTATGCGATTTGCTAAAATTTTGTTGAGAATTTTTGCGTCGATGTTCATTAAGGATATTGGTCTGAAATTTTCTTTCCTTGATGAGTCTCTGTCTGGTTTAGGTATCAGTGTGATATTGGCTTCATAGAATGAGTTTGGGAGGGTTCCCTCCTCTTCTATTTTATGGAATACTTTGAGAAGTATTGGAATGAGCTCTTCCTTAAAGGTTTTGTAGAACTCGGCTGAGAACCCATCTGGTCCCGGACTTTTCTTGTTGGTAGGCTTTTGATGACTTCTTCTATTTCAGTACTTGAAATTGGTCTATTTAAATTGTTTATGTCCTCCTCATTCAGTTTAGGCAATTCATATGTCTCTAGAAACCTGTTGATGTCTTCGAAATTTTCTATTTTGTTGGAGTATAGATTTTCAAAATAGCTTCTAATTATGTTTTGTATTTCCATCCTGTCTGTTGTGATATTTCCTTGTTCATTCCGAATTTTAGTGATTTGGGTTTTCTCTCGTCTTCTCTTTGTTAGTGTGGCTAAAGGTTTATCAATTTTGTTTATTTTTTCGAAGAACCAACTATTTATTTTGTCAATTTTTTGTATTGTTTCTTTTGTTTCAATTTCATTGATTTCAGCTCTGAGTTTAACAATTTCCTGTCTTCTACTACTTTTGGTGCTGTTCTGTTCTTCTTTTTCTAAGGCTTTGAGCTGTAGTGTTAGGTTGTTTATTTGTTGAGTTTTACTTCTTTTATTAAATGCGCTCCATGAAATAAATTTCCCTCTAAGTACTGCTTTCATAGTGTCCCAGAGGTTTTGATATGATGTTTCTTTGTTCTCATTTACTCTAAGAATTTTTTAATTTCCTTCCTAATATCTTCTGTTATCCATTCATCATATAATAGCATATTGTTTAATCTCCAGATGTTGGAATAGTTTCTGTGTTTTACTCTTTCATTTATTTCTAACTTCAATCCATTATGATCTGATAGAATACATGCTAGTGTCTCTATCTTCTTGTATTTGCTAACATTAGCTTTGTGGCATAATATATGGTCTATTTTAGAGAAGGATCCATGTGCTGCTGAGAAGAAAGTGTATTCACTCTTGGTTGGATGGAATATTCTATAAATGTCCGTTAAGTCTAAATTATTGATTGTGTTGTTGAGATCTATGGTTTCTTTGCTCAATTTTTGTCTGGAAGATCTGTCCAGTGGTGAGAGCGGCGTGTTAAAATCACCTAGTATTATTGTGTTGTGGTCTATTTGGTTTCTGAAATTGAGAAGGATTTGTTTGACATACATAGATGAGCCACTGTTTGGGGCATAGATGTTTATGATTGTTATATCTTGCTGATTTATGCTTCCCTTAAGCAGTATGAAATGACCTTCTTTATCCCTTCTGACTAACTTTGGCTTGAAGTCCACATTATCGGAAATGAGGATGGATACTCCAGCTTTTTTGCTGAGTCCATGTGCATGGTATGTTTTTCCCCATCCTTTCACCTTTAATCTATGGGTATCTTTTTCTATGAGGTGAGTCTCTTGCAGGCAACATATTGTTGGATCTTTCTTTTTAATCCAGTCTGCCAGTCTATGTCTTTTGATTGATGAATTCAGGCCATTAACGTTCAGGGTTATTATAGAGAAATGATTTGGTTTCCCGGTCATTTGGTTCATTTTTAAAATTTTGTTTATTTATTTGTTTGACACAACTTGTTTCCTCCTTTATTTGACAATTCCTTTAGGATAATTCCTCCCTTTGCTGATTTGCTTCTTTGTTTTTCATCTCTTCCTCATGGAATATTTTGTTGAGAATGTTCTGTAATGCTGGCTTTCTTTTTGTAAATTCTTTTAGCTTTTGTTTATCATGGAAGGATTTTATTTCATCGTCAAATTTGAAGGTAAGTTTTGCTGGGTATAAGATTCTTGGTTGGCATCCATTTTCTTTCAGGGCTTGAAAAATGTTGTTCCAGGCCCTTCTAGCTTTTAGGGTCTGGATTGAAAAATCTGCTGATATGCGTATTGGTTTCCCCCTGAATGTAATTTGGTTCTTTTCTCTCACAGCCTTTAAAATTCTGTCTTTATTTTGTATGTTAGATATTTTCATTATAATGTGCCTTGGTGTGGGTCTGTTGTAATTTTGTGTATTTGGAGTCCTGTAAGCCTCTTGAACTTGATTTTCCATTTCATTCTTCAGATTTGGGAAATTTTCTGATATTATTTCATTGAATAGGTTGTTCATTCCTTTGGCTTGTTTCTCTAGGCCTTCCTCAATCCCAATAATTCTTAAATTTGGCCTTTTCATGATATTCCATAGTTCTTGTAGATTCTGTTCATGATTTCTTACCATCTCTGTTTGTTCAGCTTTGTTTTCAAGGTTAAATATTTTGTCTTCAATGTCTGAGGTTCTGTCTTCCAGGTGTTCTATCCTATTGGATATGCTTTCTATGGAGTTCTTAATTTGGTTTATTGTTTCCTTCATGTCAAGGATTTCTGTTTGGTTTTTTTTCAATATCTCTAACTCTTTATTGAAATGATCTTTTGCTTCCTGTATTTGCTCTTTTAACTGTCGATTGGTGCGATCAATCAATGCTTGCATTTGCTCTTTCATCTCATCATTCAATGCTTGCATTTGCTCTTTCATCTCCTCGTTTGCTTCTCTGATCATTTTAATTATGTACATTCTGAACTCTGGAGAAATGTTTATTTAAGTCTTTTGCCCACTTTTTAATCATTTTTTTGCTCTTTTGTTGTTGAGTGTTATATTCTGAATAGTAATCCCTTATCAGATGTATGATTTATAAATAATTCCTCCTATACTGTGTCTTTTTTTTTTTTTCTTTTTTGGTACTGAGAATTGGGCTGAGGGGCACTCAACCACTGAGGCACATTCCCAGGCCTTTTTGTATTTTATTTAGAGACAGGGTCTTGTTGAGTTTCTTAGGGCCTCACTAAGTGGCTGAGGCTGGCTTTGAACTCACAATCCTCCTGCTTCAGGCTCCCCTCGCATTCTGTTAATGTGGTATATGTACTACATTCATCAGTTTTCATGTGATGAACCATCCTTCCATTCCAAGAATAACTCCAATTGTCTTTGGGTTTATAATTCCTTTGATAATGCTTCTGAATTTTCTTGGCTAGTATTTTGTTTAGGTTCTTTGCATCGATGTTCATAAGGGATATTAGTCTGTAGTTTTCCTTTCTTGTAGTGTCTTCATCTGGCTTTGGTATCAAGATAATGTTGGTCTTACAGAATGAATTTCAAAGTGTTCCCTCCTCTTCAATTTGGAAAAGTTTGAAAAAGATGTTCTTTACATGTTTGCTATAATTCATAGCCATCAGATCCAGAGTTTTTCTTTGTCAGAGATTTTTAGTTACTGATTCAAAGTTCTTCTTAGTTATAGGTCAATTCAGATTTTCTATTACTTCATAATTTAGCCTTGGTAGTTTTTGAGGGTTTTTTGGAATTTGTTCATTTCATCTAGGTTACACATTTCTTTGTATATAGTTTTTCATAGTACTCTCCTTTGAGCCTTTTTTATTTCTGTAGAAATGGTAGTAATGTCCCTACTTTGATTTCTGTTTTTAGTAATTTGGGTCTTTTTTTTTTTTTTTTTTTTTTTTGTACCTTTAAAATTTTATTATCTAGTTATTTCCAAAGAGGACAGAGAAATGGATCAAATATCCCAATTCATTGTACTGATTACTTAAAATGTTCATACTCACTTTGTAGAAACTGTACTGTTTTTGTTAAATTAACAGAATATTTGGGGAAGATATATCAAGTCCAAGTATTTTAACGCACAAGCCCAAAAGATGAACAGAAGCCAGGAGCAGACTAAGATGGAGCTGTCAGCTCGGAATATCTTACTTGTTCCAAATAACCCTACTCAGCTGTCACCCTGTCACCCACCCACCCTGTCTAGTGAGGCCAGCACAAGGACCATGGCACTGAGACTCACTTCCTCTCACCCAAGTCCATCTGTGCCTTCAGATACTACAGTATCAGGATCTCTAACTCTGGGGTGAGAAAGTGGTTTTCAAAGCAAGATCCCAGATGAGGAACATATTTGGACAAACAATGACGTGACAAATGTTTTTCAGAATAAGAACAAATGAAGTGAAGTGAGCTGTTAAACTTTGTCCTGCCTCACCGGCTCTGGCAGAGCCCAGAGTCACTTGCTTCTGTGACCACCCTTGTAGACCTGCCATAGTGGTCAAAGCCCAGCACAGGCTGTCCTCTCTCCTGAGAAGGTCCTCACCCCACACCTATGGGGCTGTCCTGGCAGGCCAAAGGAAGGAAGTCAGGTTGTCTGGCCCGAAGTTCTCCCTTTTCAGTGGGCCAGACACAAATGCTTAACCCCAACATCTGAGATATTTCCACACCCGCAGCCTGGACAGGGGACCGGAGGGAAGGCTGAATCAGGCTGCACGTAGAGAAGGGCAGAGACCCACCAGGGCCTTCAAGCCCGGGTGATCTTGTTGGGGGCATGAACCCTGTATCCTCAAGTGTCCTGAGTGCTACTCGGCCATCTGGTCGGATCACCAGGGGTGTCATGCTGCTATTGTTGAGGGAGAGACAGAGCCAGCCTTCTGGAGGGAACTGCAGTGCTGTGCAGACAAAATAGTGGATGATGTTGGCGTGGCATATGAAGATTTCATAGCTGTCCTCCTCCTGCTTGGCATCTGCCCTGTGGATGTAGTTTGGGACGGCGGCCTCGATCCCAGCAACATCTTCGTAATACTGCATAGTCTCTGGCTTCCAGTGAGACATGGGAGGTCGGGCTTGATGGGTGCGCCTTCCCGCAGCAGGTCTGTGCTGACTGTGGAGACGTCTGGCAGGTGCTTACTGATGATGTCTGTGGTCTCCACAGCACGGGTCATGGAGGAATGGACAATTTTATTAAACTTCAATCCCAAGCTGGTAAATCGGAGCCCTGTGAGTTCAGCCTGTTCCTGACCTAGTGTGGTCAGAGTGCGGTCCTTTTCCAGGCAGCCGCCCATGTGGGAAGATGTGCCTGGTGGCCTTGGCCTTCTAGTGGTCTAGCCTGGATGCCAGCTCCTCTTCTCCAGATTCCACGTTCCTCTTCCACAGGTTGACCAGAAAGAGTGGCTTTCGCCTGTCCCAGGTGGGGTTCCAGATGCCGAGGCAGGGCCACGCATCCTGTCCCAGGCTTGATGGTCTACTATTACCAATGTAACTATTTACAATTGTTATGGATTCTTGATGTATTGAATTTTTACTGACATATGATATCTTTCTTTGTCTCTTTTTTATTTTCTTCACTTAAAGCCTATTTTTCTACATGGTATTCGTATAGCCATTTCTGCTCCCTTGGTGACTATTTGCATGGAATATCTTTTACTATCACTTATTTTCTGTCCATTTGTGTCTTAGTAGCTTAAGTGAGTTTCTTATAGATAGCATCTAGTTGGTTCATGTTTTTTTTTTTTTAATTCATTCTGCAAATCTCTGTCTTTTGATTTGAGAGCTTAATCCATTTAAATTTAAAGTAATTATTGTTAAGGAGGAGCTTACTTCTGTTATTTGTTTTCTATATGGCATATGGATTTTTATTTTGTCCCTCTTTTCTTGCATAACTGTCTTGTGTTTAGTTCATTTTTTAAAAATAGTAAACATTTAAATTTCTTTTGTGTATATTTTATAGCTATTTTCTTTGCAGATACCATAGAGATTAAATTTAACATTCATACACTCTAATTTGAATTTATAATTTTAATTTCAATAACATACAAAAACCCTTCTCCTCGCACTTCTGTCTCTTCCTCTTACGGTTGATAAAGTAACAAAATGACATCTTCCCCTCTATTATTTCTATTCTTTTCCTTCTTCTTCAGTACTGGGGATTGAACCCAGGACCTCCTGTGGGCTAAGCATGCACTCTCCCACTGAGCTACAGGAGTAGGAGTTCTTTGAAATTAATTTCTTACCTTGTGTGGAGTTATAAACCAAAGTCACAATGATGCTAGCATTTAGAGGCATGTAGAAATTGTACAGAAAGTAAAAAGTGGAGTTTCAAATCACTGGGACAACGATGCTACCTTTTCCCTATATTGAGACCTTTATTATTTCATGCAGCCTTGAGTTACTGTCTAGTGTTCCATTTCACCCTCCCTTGAGCATTTCTTACCCAGCAGGCCTGGTGGGTATGAAGTCCCTCTGTTTTTGTTTATCTGGGAATATTTTAATTTTATCCTCACTTTAGAAGGACAGTTTTGCCAGACATTGAATTCTTGGTTGATTTTTTTTTTTCTTTTAGCATTTCAAACATATCATCCACTTCTTTCTGGGCTCCAAAGTTTCTGATGAGAAATATGCTGTTGATCTGATTGAGAATCCCTTGTATGTGATAGGTTGATCTTTCTCTTTGCTTTTAAGATTCTCTTTTTAGCTTTCAAAAGTTTGATTGTAATGTGTCTCATTGTCGGTCTTTTTGAGTTCATCTTGGACTTTGCTGAAATTCTTGGATGCTTATATTAATGTTTCTGATCAAATTTTGGAATTTTTAAGTTATTGTTCTTTCAAATAGTCTCTTTGCCCCTTTCTTTTTTCTTCTCATTCTTGGACTCCCATAATGTGTATGTTGGTTGGCTTGATGGTGTCCCACAGGTCCCTTTGGCCCTGTTTTCTTCTCACCAATTCTTTTTCTTTCTATTCTTCAGACTCTGTTAATCATTTCCATTGCCCCATGTTCAAGTTCACCTATTTTTCTTTTGCCTATTCAAATCTGCCTTTGAACTCTCTAGTGATTGTATTTATCAGCTACACAATTACTATTTTCTTAGGCGTTTTGTGTATTTACTGAAATTTCTAATTTGCTCATGCATCATTTTCTTAGCTTAACCCACATCTTCCTTTAGTTTTTTAGATCATCAAGAGAATTGTTTATGACTGGGATGTAGCTCAGTAATAGAGTGCTTGCATAACACACGCAAGGCCCGGAGTTTGGTTTGATTGCTAGCACAAAATAATTTAAAAAAGAGTTGTTATAAAGATTTTCTTAAGTAGATCTACCATCAGGCCTTTTTCAGAGACAGTTTCTTCTCCCTCTTCTTTTTGTGTGTGTGTGTGTCGGGGATTGAACCCAAGGGTGTTTAAACACTGAGACACAGCTCTTGCCCTTGGTCTCGCTAAGTTGCTTTGAGTCTTACTAACTTGTTGAACTTGGCTTTGAACATGGTATTTTGCTGTCCTCCTTTCTTTCAAGGATGACACATGGGGAGACAGATTCCTGGTACTGCCTACACTGTCATCTTACCAGAATCCCCTGGAACAGATTATTATCACATAGACAACTATTCTGGAAACTTTGTCTGAGTCAGTTTAAGTTATAAGAACAACAACAAAAAAATGTTGCATTTTGTAACCTTCAAAGCACTTTATTCATTATCTTATCCCCTTCTCCTTTCTTCCCTCTGTATTCCTGGTCTCCTCCTTCTTTCCTTCCTTCATTCAAACCAATTTAGTTTTTCCCCACCCTTCCATTCTATGGATTATCCATTTTATTCCTCCTGGTCTGCCCCTTTTCAGCCTTTGGCCATTCTTTCTGTTAACCCTTTCACTGCAGGGAGGAAGTGGATAGTGAGATTAATTGCTGACAAAAAGTGAGGTGTTCATTGGATGTTGATTTCCTGTGTTTGCTCCAGCCTTCCTTCCCTTTGGAGGATCTGAGACAATTGAGATAGTTGAGAATTAATTTATTTTTGTGAGCTCTAGGAAACAGGAATAAAGAAAGTATACGGGACAGGGAAGGAAACAATTAAACCAAGATAGACATTGTTAAGAAATGTATTTGTAATTCTTTTTTTAAAAAATAACATTCTATAGATAAAAATGCAATCTTATAGGAATATACAATAGCTTCTCACACAGAGATGACCCTGAAGCTCTTCTGGAAAGGTTTCCCCTTCTAGATCCTGGCCTTGTTCAAGGGTGAGAAGGCGTGGCAGGTGGGACCTTTAGCAACAGGATGGTCTCATTACAGACTGTACAGCAATATTTACCCCAGGCAGACTGTGAAGTCCTTGAGAGTGGAGGGGCAGGAGTGGGGGTGTGCAGGTGTGTGTGGGATGGTGACACAGAGGCACTGTCCACCTCTCGGCACCCCTCCCTCTGAGAACAGGTATGATACAGGTTGGGTTGGGGGCATGAAGGTGGTCCGAGCAGGAGGATGTGAGGACAGGATGGACAGGCTTCTTCTGGACCTTCTTACATGGAGGGAAGCTTTACTCAATAGCTCTGGCATATTGGAATAAAACAGCAATGTTACGAAGGTAATAGTCATTTCAGTGCTTCAACCACTGGGATGTGTCACCCCAGATCTTAATGAACTTGTGTGTTTTTTCTCTAGTTGTTCCAGACGATTATAGATATTTCCAAACCTGGTTATTCCTTTGTCACCCCTGGCCTATTTCAGTGCAGAACCTCTGTCCCACTATGGCATGGGAGAACAGCATGTGTTCTGGGAGGGCAGGACTCAGCTACAGAGTGGTGCATAGACCATAGGTAGGGAAGCTGAGGGATGGATTCCGAGCTCGGGTGGTGGGATGCAGCTGACGCAGGGTCGGGATGGTGTGTGGAAGCAGGGAAGTGTCCACAGCATATAGACCTCTGAGATGCCTTCTGAAGGAGCTCTTTTTACAACATTGTTAATTTACTAACCATCTGTCCTTGATTCTCAAGTCTCTGCCCAACTTTGTGTAGATTCTCCATGTTGGGAAGTCTTGGGGGAGCATCTGGTGATGTCACTTTTACGCTCTACAGAAAGGAGACTTCTCTCTTCTCCTCTCAACAATTCAGGAGAGTCTTCTTCAAGGGGGTCTTAAACCTGCACCCTCAGGTTCTGTTGCAAGTGAACCCTGCTTACCTGGTGCCTGCTCACCCTCCTCTTCCTTACCCTCCTGCATGTAATCTTGAGGGCTCTAAGAATACCAGGCAGGAATTCTCCAGGCCCATGGAGTGACCAAGAACTATTCAGTCCATTTCTGCATATCTTCACATAGAAATTACCTCTCTTAAAACCTATGCCCTCTTCTACCAGAGCTTCCACCAGATAATGACCTTGAGGAAGTCCATGAGTGATATTTTAGATGGAAAGTTGATGTAAATGGCATGTTAGCTACTCTGGAAGATTCACACAAGTCAAATTATTTAGATTCTGAAAACTGGGATGCACAGGATGCCCCACACAGGGGGCACACCCCTGAAGGAACCTGATCTGAAGGGAGAGAATTTGAATGTGGTGACATGACATATGAAACTTCTCTCTAATTACTGGACCTTTGTCCTGTGTTCCTTTTTGTTAGCAGAGACTTTAGAGAATTTTTCTGGGAAATCCCAACTGTGACTCCTCTTGAGGTTGCACTGCTTTCTCATGCTGGGCACATCCAGCTGCAATCTCCACTCCTGTTTCAGAGACAGATTAAAAGGTTTTTGTGATATACCAGAGTCCCAGGTCCTTACCAGCTCATGGGCTGTGGGCCAAACTTCTTCAGGTCACTGCAGGACAAAGTGTCGATTCTAAGAGTGGTAGTAATTTCTCAGTGCAGATAAATGGTATTTGTTCCATGATATTAATAGGTTCAGATGGCACCGTTTCCACCCAAGGAAGTTGCTCTAGTTCTCTCTGTGTCCCCTCTGCAAGGTTCTCAGCCTTCTATGGAAAAGTCACTGATAAGGAACTCAACGTCATGCTGGTGCCTTATGGTGTGTGTGTGTGTGTGTGTGTGTGTGTGTGTGTGTGTGTGTGTGTGCATGAGAGAGAGAAAGAGATTGAGAAAGTGAGATTCAAGTGTCTCCACAACACTGAGAATCTGGTAGAAACGTTTGCCTGGTGTGTTGCTATCTGTTGCCACAAAACAATGTTTTCTTACTTTGAAAAAAAAAATATATATAAAGGTAAAACCAGAAATGGTATAAAAATCTGCACAGGGACTCCTTTCAACTCTGTCCCTCTCACTAAGCTGAGGGGAGGAGGATAGTGGGGAGTTGGGGAAGAGGAGAGGACAGAGGACTTCCTAGGAAGGGGCAAAGGTGCACCATCCCTCATCCCTGAAATCCTAGGTTACTTTCCACTTCACAGCCTTCCCTTATATCACCCCAAGAAGCAGCTCCTTGAGAGCCTGGCCATTATGGGTGGCTGAACTCAGCACTTCTTTCCATCAAATGGGAACAGACACCCAGGGAGTCAACACCTGCCCTTCTCTTGCCTCAACTTCCCCTCTGGTTTTTTGTGGTGACATTTCTCTCAGAGGCAGGTCTTTAAAAGGCAGAATTTGCCTGGACTCTAAGAGCAAGTTTTTGACTCCCTGGGTTTTGAGCAGCTCTTCTGGAAGTCAGATGACCTTTTTTTAGCCTCTTTGCTAAAGGGTTTCTAACTCCTAGACCATGAAATTTCAATTATATGTCCCTACGGACAGGGTGCCATTGTCCTCCTTAGCAACATTTTCAATATGGGTTCATGAGGCTATCTCCCTGACCATGAGAGTTCCACTCACACCTAGCCTAAATCCTCTATTTCTCTGCCTGTGGGCTCTGTGGGGTGGATCAACTGTCCCCTGTAGAGCAGCCACCATCCTCTGCTGATTCCAATCCCCTCCTTCTCAGGGTGTTCTAATCCTCACAAGGACTTTGCCATAGGAAGGCACACTCCAGCAGGTGCCCTCCTGTCTTCAACTGGTCAGTCCTGGATGGAGAAGGGCTATGAGAAAGTGACAGGCACCTGGAATTTAGAACCAGGGAAACAGGAGGGAGAATGACACAGTCTTGCACCTGACCTTGATTATTCTAGTCAAAGAGAAGGGAGCTATGCCTAATAGCTGCTGAACCAAAGCAGGGGAAAGTTCACGAATCAAGCAGAAACCCAGGAAAAATTCTCTCTCTTCTACAGAAACTGTCTAGAATCAGGCAGCAAGGAGACAGCTGGCATTCTTTCTGCTCAAGGTGCCCAAGGCAAAACTTGTGGAAATAGAGGACACAGGGTTAATCAGAAGAAAAATGAAGTTTGCCAAACTGCAGAATGTAACTGCACTCCTTCAAGTCCCTTTGGTCCTCAGTCACTGGATGCTTTTCTCCTGGCATTCAGGGGCTGTCAGAAGGGCTGCAGAAGACTTGACATGGTCATGGTGGAGAGTAGACATACTTAGTCCAATGTGGATATGGGTCGCTGGTTTCACTACTTGTTTCACCCATCCATCATGGTGACAAGCACCACATGCCAATCTTACACTAAGTCAAGCTAAGAAAGGCCCACTGTCCTGGAGAGGGAGTGCTCATTTGCATCCCTTTCCTTCCTGGTACCAAATGGCAGGGGGCACCATGTCCCTGATGATGCCACTTTCTTTTTGTTTTTTGGTAGTACAGGGGATTGAACCCAGGGATGCTCTATCACTGAGCTACAACCCCCAGTCCCAGCCATTTAAATTTTTTATTTTGAGACCAGTCTTTATAAGTTATAGAGGCTGGTCTTGAACCTGTGATCTTCCTGCCTCAGCCTCCCAAGTTGCTGGGATTATAGACCTGTGCCACTATGCCTAGCTCTGCTGATGCTATTCTTATTGGGTGCAGCGGGAAGACCATTCTGGTCTTCTTCCCTGTGTTGGCTATGGAGAAGGCAGTCCATGGAGGTGAGGGTGAGGCTGCGGAACCATATTGGCAGGACACCAAGGAGCTGTCAGGAGCCCAGCCTGCAGCCCATGCCATTGCACAATGGCACTTGGTGAAGCAGACTGGAAGTTCAAAAGGAAAAGAGAAGCAGAATGAAAAGGTTGAGTGTGCATGTGTGTGTGTGCGCGCGCAAGCGCATGCTTGTGTAGGATCAATCAAAACTCCAAATTTCTATCTAGGGGCCAAATATAAGCAAGAACCAGATATCAATTCAAAAGGGCTCCCCTCCCCATCATAACCAAAATCTCAGCAGTACTGTGGTAGAAATTTTGGGAAACAGGATAAAGAATGAGACTTAATCTTAATTTCCAGAAGACTTTGTCAATACTGAAAGGAACCATGAGTGTCTTGGTGGGTTGAGCATGGAAAACCATGAAAAACACTGTTTCTAGACTCTGGTTAACTTGGGAGTATCAGGTACATTTTTCCATGTTTCCATGAATCAGTTAATAAAAGTGCAACTCATCTTCACCAAGGAATGGACTGTCCCCTACTGCAATTTCTAACCAGCTGGTACTGGAAGAGATCCAGTGGGTAAATTCTGGGTGAACTGTTGGGTCCTAATTTCTCCCAAACAGTTCTTTTTCAAATGTCATTGGTGTAATTGAAGGACACAGCACTAACAAGGTGATGGTCCATGTAGGTGCCAATGAGCATAAGAGATGTCCCCACAAAATCTTTTTCCTCCTCCAATGTGAATTCCTGATACTCTCTCTCTTGTTGGGGTCCCACTTCACTGCCACATACATTAGTGTGGGTCTGGAAGGAATCCTGCTGTAGCATGAGGAAAGGATGACATGAGTCTGACAGGGAGTGCCTTCTGTAAGGTTCAAGGATTCACCCAGTTTCCTCACTCTAGCAGGGCTAGCTGCATTTGGGTAGACCAGGTGTCTGAAGGAATGCTACCCCACCCCTCCTACCAGCTGGACCTTAATTTCATCCTCTGTCAATGTGGGAGTTACTGAGGAACCCAAACCTTTGTGCTTTGGGGGTGAGCAGAAAAGCCAGCCACCATTTCCTAGGGGGATGTTCATGCCTCACTGCACCTCATGGAGAGGCTGCTCTTGGACAAGAACTGAGTCAGAGAACCACAGCAGAGAGGAGAGAGTGAAGACCTGAATGAAACATGTCCTGGTCTCTCAAAGCAAGACGTGGTACACATATACCCTATCACAGGGGTTTGGAAGAATTGAGGGAAAAGGAAGTGAACACAAGATATGCAAAACAGTCATGTCTGAACCTGTTTGTGGATAGAAGAGTAATGACTGTCCCTGGGGATAACTTGGTGCATGGCACAACTGAAAAGAAAAACACTTCCCTTTCCTCCAACCACATATAGAAAAGCACTTGAGTTCAAAGGTAAAGCTTGTCATACTACAAATACAAAATGGTTTACTTTATATGCAGCAAAATATACAAGAAGTGAACTCAGAAATAAACTTAATTCATTACATTCGCTTGGCACAATTGCAATTCAGTTTTTAAAAAATACTTGAAAATACTGAAACTGAATTCAATACTGAATTCAAGTACAACGGTTTCAACAGAAACATCATCAACGCAATAAAACAATGCACGAATATATCGAAGAAAAATGCCTTCTTGATTTTTTCCCTTAAATTTCTGTGTGTTAACACACAGTTCTAAAGCCAACACGACTCACAATCGTATTTTTAAAATGAATATTATTGCACTGTTTTTGCATATCTTGAGGAAGAGAAAATGGAAGTTCCTGATTTCAGAAGCAGGGACAGAGGTTTATTTTTATTTTCAAATACAAAATGATCTCCCCTTAGTTAAGCCAGAAAGGGGAAACTCTGCACTCATCTGTGTGCATGGGCACACTGCATGGGTGCATATACACACGCACAACATAGACATGCACACAGACAATCCACTACACACCCACCCACACACCCAGCGTAAAAAAGAAACCAATCCAATCCCCCTCATGTGCAAGACCTATCAAGTGCATGTTCAATTACCTTTAAATTATAACAAATTATAGGGCATACACGATGGCTGGTAAAACTCCTACAGCAGCTACTGAACCTCCTTGGAAAAAGGAAGCCGCAACTGTCTAAATAATACGGTAAAATTAAACGTGGTTTATATACGCAAAAGCAAAAGTGAAAACAGTAAGGTGGGTGGCTACAAAATTTGTAAATGCTCTTCTTCCTTTCCTTTCCCGGGAAAACAAAAATAAAAAACCCCGGCCTCCAAAAAAAAAAAAAAAAAAAAAAAAAAAAAAAAGAAAAAGAAAAAAGAAAACCCTGCAACATGCTGCCAAGAAAAATGTCAAACCATAAAACAAAAGAGCGCTCAAGGGAAGCTCAGTACCACCTCGTTCGGTGAGAGTTGGTGGCCCCTTCCTCCGGCAGCGCCAGCTTGGTCCTGTCCTGGTTCGCGCTGACGCTGGTCGGGCTCTGCAACTCGGGTCTGCAGCTCGCGTGGCTTGCGCAGGCAAAAGGATCCTGTTGTGGCGAGCGGAGGTGGCCGGGGCTGCAGCCGCTGGACTCGGGGTGAAGCCGCCACTCTGCCCTGCCGGGATCCCCGCGCGCCTGCCCCCAGCGCTGCTTCCTCCACCGCCGTCGTTCCTCGTCCTTCTCCGGTGGGCTGGCCCCTCTTCCTTCTCCAAATGCACGGGACCTGGCTCTATGGGGACAGTGAGGCTCATTCAGAATGTGTGCAAATGATTTTTCACAAGCGAAGTTGAAAGACACCCGTTTGCTCTAGGGTCCTTTCTGAGCGAGCTGCCACAGGGACCCTAGGTCCTCTCGGGTCGGAGGCGACGCCGACCCGGCGCAGGGCTGACAGCGCAGGGCGTGCATCCGGGCCCCGCTCTTCGCTGAGATCTTCCGCCCGCTTCTCGCCAGTCGCTCGGTGGACACACTGCCTCGCAGCTTCTCTTGCCCCTGAAAAGCGGCCTCTCACACCACCCAACTCTGCGTCTTGTCCCGACAGAAATGAATGAAGACGCTGTTCCGGTTAACCCCAGGTCACGAGAACAGTGAGGCACTTCTGAAAGGAACCCATTAGGAACACAAACAAATTTTAAAAACCCGGCGTCTCCCAGCCCTGCGACTACAGGCTGCTGACGTAGACCCTGCTGTCCTGGAGCTCCTCCTTGCTCCGGCCTCGCCCCAGGGCGCGCGCACAGCTCTCGTCCTCCTTGGCGCCCGCCCGGTCCTGCCCCGGGTCCCTGCAGTTCACAAAAGGTAGTAGGGTGCCATTGGGGCTCTGCTGGGCGCCCCCACTGAGGATGCTGTCCGCCGCGTTCTCCATCTCCTCTATTGTCAAGTCGCAGGCGTCCGCCAGCTCTTGGGTCGTGACCTCGATGAACTTGGGATCTTGAGCAGACTGCCCCAGTCCTTCGGAAATCAAGACCTGCAGGGGAGGGGATGGAGAGAAGCAGAGCTGCCATTAGAGGGTGGAGACAGTGTCTCAGCCTCTTGCTCTACTTCCCCGGGACTTCTCTAATTCCCTCCAGCACTTTTCCTTTGAAAAGGTTTCTAGGAAGCTTATCATTCTGGTCACTCTCCTTTGATTTTGTTCCAGTATGTTAAAGGTCCCCTAAGATGTGGTGCCAGACAGAGGAGAGTGGAATTGAGATTCTGGTTCTAAACCAGAATCCTGGTTGTACATTGGAATCATTTAAGAGCTTTGGAAAAATCTGTTTAATTTGTCATGGGTTTCCAGAGCTCTGCCAGTCATCCTGAGCAGTCAGGTCTGAGAACCTTGACTCTTGACCTTCCTTGCACAAAAGCAGCGGGAGCTCATGTGTATGTTGTGAGTAGTCACAGCATGCTGCTGGTTTTCACAGGATTCACTGCCTGTGGTTTCTTTCTCCCTCTGCATCACCCAGCCTCAGCGAAACCAGCAGCATCTTGTGGGCTCATAATGTTCTGCACTCTGGACCCTTTTACAACCCCTGACCATGAAGGTCTTTCTACTCAGAAACTTGACATCCAACTAATCTGGAAAAGAACCAGGTGTTTTCTTCTCAATTCTCCATGCCAAGACCCTTTGCTGTCCTTGGCCTCTCCCTCCCCTGTTGGCGGTGCCTCTTGGAGTCACCTTACCACTTCTACCAGGCTGCTGTCACTGCCATAGAACTGCCTCCCAGGGGCCCCAGTCTGAGTGGGCACATGAAGGAGACCAGCCAGGCTCTCCTGATGGTGTTGCTGCCCCGGCCCCATGAGGTGGTCTCCTCAGACCAGGACCTACAGTGGATGGACAGGAAGCAGCTGTTGTGTTTCTTGCTGGACTCAGCCCCTTCCAGCTGTGTGTGGGGGGGGATGGGCTGTGGGGGCCAGGTTCAGCTACCAGGTGTGGCAAGAGGGGTGGCACATGGCCTGGGGAGTGGTAGGGGAATGGTTTCTCTGGAGGAGGGGGCTCAGGCCCACCACTGCCATTGCCTGAGCAAGGCAGGCCTCTGCCTTCTAAGCAGCTTTGTGACAATTGTTTTCCAGTGAGTTCCATCTGCTTGGAAATCACCCTACCTCCATCTTTACCCATTTGAATTCTCTCTCTCTAAGATCCTGCACAAGTTTCAAGATATGTTTTAAGAGCACCTCAGTTTGAACTGATGGCTTGTTCTTCTAACTTTGGAAAGCTGCAATTGTGTTGAATCAAGATCATCTAGTCTGTCCCTGTCACCTCTTAGCTTTGAATTCTCTTACTCTTGGTTTTTTCTTCAGTAGAATATAGAGAATAATGATGATTGTATCATCTTGTATCATCTCTATCCATCTACCTGTGGAATCAGTGTGAAGGTCAAGTGCATTAAGGGCTGAGAAGTACAATGTCCATCTTAAAAAGCTGGATAAAACCAGTAGTTGCTTTATTAATTTTTATCATGACTTAGGTCATTAACAATGCCCTGCCACTGTCTAGCTCAGGCTGTCTTTGAATTATTGTTTAAATCTTATACTGTATTATAACTAAATGCTTGCATCCTCTCACAAGCATCCAGAGGGCAGGGACCACGGCCTGCATTGTTATTGCCACTGTGACTTGCTCAGCAGTGTCAGCTGCTTGGATGTGAAGTATTCATGGGAGAGCATGACACTGTGGTGGGAAAGCCCACCTCTGAGAGGCAGAGAAGACAAGAATATCACCACATAGGGTGGAGGTAGCAGAAAGGCACAAAGAGGAGTCTACAAATAAAGAAGAGCTTCTCACCTACTAGCATGATAACAGATGAGTGAAACCAACTTCTAGAAATCATTTAAAATAGCACTCATGGGGTCCCCACATCCTGCCATCCTCCCCTACCCAGCTCACATGGTCCCCAATCTGGGGTTTCTGGGTCACTGCAGAACTGAGGGAAGTATAAGGCTATGCTCGATATTGCAGAAAGCCCAGAGGAAATGATCTTTTTAAGGCAATGCCACAGGCTAAGCAAAACTATTGCTTTGAGTTAAAGTAATAACTTAGCCACACTGGTCATCTGATGCTGATTTATAAGCTCTGATTGGTAATTAGATGCCTTTAGGTACAAAAAAAACATAGGTTCCAAGTAAGGGAGTCTAGAATTAAAACGATAAAGAGGTTGGGGTAACTCTGGTTTAGATTCCACTTTGCCTGGCGATGATGGACTGGCCTTGATAACTCTTTGAAGCTTCCATTTGTTCTAAGATACTGGGACTATTCTTGATATTGGCACCTTGGATTTTGCCATCTTAGTTGGAGCCAGTCACACCAAAATTTATTTTATCTAGTGAATCTCCCTGGTCTTATTCTCCTTGAATACCATTCCTACTTTGTTGTTGTTATGGGGATTTTAACCCAGGGGTGCTTACCACTGAACTATGTCCCCATTTCCTTGTTTTATTTTATTTTATTGATTTGCTTAGGGCTTTATTAAGTTGCTGAGGCTGGCCTTAAACTTGTGATCCTCCTATATCAGCCACTGTGTCCAGCTCTATTCCTACTTTTGACCATACTGCTGGAAGGTGATTTGGTCATGTTTATACTTCAGTGGATGGATTTTTGGGCAGTCCACCTTGCAGGTGAATTCAAACTGTAGGTATGATAACATCTGCCTGAGTGCATGTAGCATAAGCCAGTGTCAGAGGGTGGGAACATTGGTGGCACCTTAAGGAAAAAGCTCAGGAGGGATCTTGCAGCTCCTTGGCTCTCAGATCATATAAAGAGTTCCTTACTACCGCAGTTTCCTAGGTCTCTTAGCTGAAACACTGAAGATCTTACTGAGACTTCCTTGTTGCCCTACCTGGAGGCTGTTGGGGCCAGGGTAGGATGTACCATGGTCCGAGGCAGGGAAGACTGACGTGTATTTTGAGGATTTGCCCATCCTTCTGGGGACTATCTATCCTGAAAAGTGGTGGCCAGTGACCTGTCCAAAAATGTGGGTCTTTACTGCTAATTCTACGTTTTCTTCACTCCTTTGATCTTTCTATCAACCAGGGAGAAAGGAGAGACCTCTGCTGCTATTTAACGCAGTTCCCTGGGCAGAAACTTCTGGAGCTCAGGAAGCTGCATGGAGAACTGGCTTATGGCTGTGCTACTCCTAGTGCTCCCCATGGGCTGTGTCCCCCTCTGCCACTGGCCTCCCTAGCCACACCTTGCTTTTCTTCAAAAACCTATGAGGCTGGTTCTTCACAGTAAAGTGCTTTCAAAAGCTTCTAAGACAAGGGATCTGAAACTGTTCTGAATCCAAACTACAGTCCCCAAAACACTTTACAAGGAGACTTGGTGGATGCACACATATCTAGTTAAGGATATGTTTTATAAAATTATACTTACCCTTGTGACATGATATATGTATTTTCTATTATCCTATGCTAGGATATTCTTTTATTTATGTCAATTATTATTATTATAATTGCACATATTTATGGGGCAAATATTTATGTGATAATTTGACACATGTATAAAATGTGTAATGAACAAATCAGGTTGTTAACACTTCAATTTCCTTAAACATTTAAACTTTTTTCTTAATTGACATGTAATAATCATACATATTTGTGGGGCCCAGTGTTATATTTCAGTACATGTGTACAGATGTACTGATCAAATCAGGATCATTAACTTTTCCATCTCCTTAGCATTACTCTAGAAACTTCAAGTTCCTCTCTTCTAGTTATTCATAAGTGTATAATTAGGCTATTCTTCTAAAAGAGACGGACATTACAACCTTTTAAGTCTATATTTTTAAAAAATTTAGTATTACAGTTTTATTTATAAAGCAAAAAGTAATCTGAACAAAATTTGGAAACAGTGTGTGACTCTTCAAATTAAATAACATATAGAATCAACAAATAACACTTATTGTTTCTATTCATCACAAAACTAATTATTTATGATTAAAGTTCCAATGTTATAATTAACTTTCATTTCAAACAAATTAATTTGCATATAAAAGTAATTATAATATTTTTTTTACTTGCCTTGCATGCACAAGGCTCTGGGTTCAATCTCAGCACCACAAAACAAAACAAAACAAAGCAACAACAACAAAAATACCCAAAAGTAATTATAATATTTTTAAAAACTTGCTTCAAACATCCCAGCAGAGGCAAATCCAGCCCCCTTAGACTTGTCAAAAGTGCCCTCTTCTGGGCAGCTTTATCATAAGTAGTTTTGTGAAAAATTGTTTTAAGTTTTAGTTTATGATGTGTGTATTGAGTCTCACTAGAAAATACATTTATGACTGTTATTTGAAACAAAAAGTTTTAAGTAACAGTATTTTTAGAGTTCTCTTGGGACTATTTTATGGTGAGGAAATGCCAAGCTAAAAGGGATTGTGTGTGTGGGAGATGTGGGGCTTTCTGTCCCTGCTGAGATGATAGATGCTGTGCAGATGTTTTACTGCTGTGCAATCTCATGCTGTGCAGATGTTTTACTGATGTGCAATCTCCTCCCCTCCTCCAATAATGCCCAGACGAGAGATTTTTGGCGATTTGCCCTGTATTCCCAGATCTTTCCCTCCACCCAGGGTGGCTGGGCAGGAGATGCAGGGCTCACATCCACAGATGGAGAAGAGGCTGGGCTCACTGCAGTACTTGGTGTCTTTGCTCATCTTCACGTTGTAGGTCTTGTCCTGGGACACCTCCTCCTGACACACCATAGCTATCTGGCTCTCCAGGGAGGGGCATCTAAGTGTCAGGATGGAGAAAAATATAAGGAACTGCCATTCTCCTTCTCTGCCCTCAACAAGCAAGGGGTCACCCATGCATGTGCATATACGCAGACACAACTGCTGATGAAGGCTTTTAAAGAAGGCCCTGTGCTGTACTATACAGGGCAGGGAGGGCCAAGTGTAGATGGCATGTCTCTGATTCTGACACTGGCTCCCTGGAGTAAAGATACAGAGAAGAAAACTCACATAGAAAGTTTCGTTTTCCTGAGCAGACAGAAATAAGTCTGAGTCTGACTCCTGCTGAGTCTCAGTCCCTGCTGAGCCTGGGTTCATCACCCAGGGGTGCTCCACACTCTCTCACACTTGGATGTGCCTTGGACTAAAATGCTTCCCCCTTCTGGAACAAGGTTTTCTGCTCTTTGGTCACACTGTCTTTAGCTAAGTGCTCTTTCTCTCCTGTCTATGTATAGCTTAGTACTTCCTGCCAGTTCTCTTCCTATGGATGCTTCTCTGTCCTCAGACCAGCTTTATCCTCAGACCCATCAGGTCACATGAAAAGCATCCCACTTATATGGTTAAAACTAGGAGTCCCTTACTTTGACCCTGGGCCTGTGAGCAAATCAGGCAGGATTGGGGCAGATTTGTCTGGGGAATAGCTACAAATTGCCACCAATGCCCCAGTTAGAGAGAATGATGATGCTGGAAGATTTCCATAGTGTAGGGAAAGAGGGATATGGAGTGTGCTTTGGAACTCAGTGGAATGGACTGGGGAGGAGATTGGTGGCAGGCAGGGAACACCACTCCTTGGGGACCTTGTGTGCCACACATGGGGGCCTACTCTTAGCAAAACAATGCCAGACTGTAGCTACTCTTAGCCTTCAGCAGAGACCTAAAGGACAAGGCCCAGAACTGGAATTCTGACTGTGTTTACCTCTTCTTCTGGTTAAGGCTTAGCACATGCAGTTTTTAGCAACTATGATGGGAAGAGAGGCATGAGCACTTACTATGTGCTAGGCACTGTGTGTGTGTTATACTTCATTAATATCAGAGGTTTCTGCTAATCTCTGGAAGAATTTAACTGAAAGGAGGCACCTATCTTGGTTATTCACTGAACTAAATTCCCAGATGTCATTACTTTTATTTTACAAATGAAGATACTCAAGTGAGACAGAATAAAGACTTACACGCATGCTGGTGAGAAAGCTGGAACAGACATGAACCTCCCATCTCCCTCTCTAGGGCTTCTTCTGTGGCACCAAAGGAAAAAACACTGGCTGGAAACCTGGGCTCCAGGGTGAGATGTAACAAGGGGACAAAGACACACTGCTCATCTCGTGTGTATTTTCCCCTATTACTGTACCAGTGGGTGTCTGTTTTTGTCAGCTTTTTTGCTGCTATGACCAAAAGACCTGACAAGAACAATTTTAGAGGAGAAAGAGTTCATTTTGGGGCTCATAGTTTCAGAGGTCTCAGTTCATAGATAGCCAGCTCCATTTCTTGGGGCTCAAGGTGAGGCAGGACACATGGTAGAAGAGCATAGTGGAGTGAAGGGTCTCAGGACATGATGAAGAAGCAGAGAGTGAGAGCTCTGCTCAACAAGGATAGAATATATACTCCAAAGGCACACCCCCAGGAACGCACCTCCTTTAGCCACACCCTACATGCCTATAGTTACCACTCAGCTAATCTTATCAGGTGATTAATTCACTGGCTGGGTTAAGGCTCTCATAACCTGTTCATTTCACCTATAAACCGTCTTGCATTATCTCACACATGAGCTTTTGGGGAACACCTAATCTAAGCCATAATAGTGTCAAACTCCAGTTTACACATGAATTATCCATGCAGTTGGTTCAAAATGTAGATTACTGGCCCTAGTCTCAGATACTCAGTTTTGGTAAATCTGACCTGGTACCAGCATTCAGCCTTTTGAACAAGTCCCAAGAGCTAATCCTGTAGCTCATGGTCTTTTGATCACACTCTAAGAAACACTGCGAATAGCTAGAAGCTCTTGGAGAGCAAGAACATCTTCTTAGGCATGTTTTATACAGACTTTTGCAGAGTGGTACAGAGATCCTCAGTGATAAAGACAGCAGATGACCTAAGATGGGGTCACTGCTAACCCACAGGGTGCCTCTGTAAACTAGAAGGGACCCACTGGAAGCAGCTTAGAGGGTGTGGTCTGAATAGTGTAGCACAGTTAAGACCTTAGTCTTAACTCTTACCTCTGAGGGGGCTAAACACCTTGTGCCAGGTACAGCCTGCACAATATTATGTGATGACATCCACTACAGACACTCCTGTCATTTTGTCCCATTCCCAACATGGGTCCTTTTAATTTCAAAAGAGAGTTGAGCATTTGAGACACCTACCTGTAGTCAGTGCAAATCCTGTCAGAGTTCAGTCCTGCTTCAAGTAACAATCATCCCCTTCAAGTCAACACCTAGAATAATTTCCAGGCTTTGATGAAGAGGGAGAGTTCAAAATAAACTAGAGGCCAAGAGGTCATTCAAGAAGCAAAGAAAACATGAGCGGGCTGGGCCTCCTTGAAGCTCAGAAAGTAGGTTATCATGTCTCGCTGCTCTGTGCTGTACTGGGTGGGAAAACCCTGTGAGCACTTTGCAAGCTGCTGAGCTCCTCTCTTGACTGGATCTTCCAAGTGGCTTTTCCAGTAGTCCATGGATGGTCCTTACCTTCTGTTTTGATCCTCAGGGGCTGTCCTGACCAGGGAAAACAAGGTGGCATTGAACATGACTGTCCCATTGCTGTTCAGAGGCATGTTCATGGAGACCAGATGCTGGACGGGAGGGAAGGCAAAGCCAGAGATTAGAGGATGGTTCTCAAAGGCCCTACATAACCATCAGGGCAGGAGTGCTGGGTACGTGGTGACTTGTGTGGGTGTTGCTAGGAGTCAGTGGGTGTGAAGTGTGGGTCACCGCAATGTACTCAGAATCTTTTCTGGGGAGAATCTGGGCTTTGCTGTGAGAACTCTTGCCCTTGTCCATAGAGTGGAGGACAGATGGAATTTGTCCTTCTTGGACCCTCACTTCCACAAAATGATGTTAAGCCCACCCTACCTGCTGGCCCACCCAGTGTAGCTCAGGCCTATGCATGTGCTTCTGCTGGCCATGAAGAACAGGTGTGCATCAGGCACTGCCAGGTGGCCACCTGCTAGATAGCAGCATCCATCTGAATCCCAGGAAAGAGAATGATGAGGGAGGTTTGCTTGGGGGAGATGCAGAGCACCCTCTTTCTGTGTGTTGAAAGTTTTATCTCCACATCTAGCCAGATCAGAAGCTTGCTGACTCCAGATAGGATGGTACTACCTTCTTCCCTTCTTCCCTCCCCCAACCCCAAATGTGCTTCCATGGCTTTTGCTTGGGTGCAGAGCTGTCAGCCCACACCAGGTCTTCATGAGAAAGAGCAACGTGATGCTCATCATGGCGACCACATCAGGGAGGCTACTTCTCAGATCACATGGGGTCCTCCTAGTAATCTTGTGTCAGGAAGTGTTGTCCTTTCCTGAGATACTGACTCTTTTTTAATCTCCTGGGCAGTGTGAATTGGAAAGCTTCAAAACTGGTACTCATCTCTCCCAGTCCTGTCTGGAGGTTTCGATGGGTACATTTCAGCCCCCTCTGGGCATGTTCTTTTCCCATTGTGCTTCTACTTTACATTTGATTTGTGCTTGTTATGGTTTGGATCTCAAATGCTCCCAAAGGCCCATGTGCTGAAGGATCGTTTCCCAGTCTGTGGCGCTATTGGGAAGTGGTAGAACTTTTAGGATGTGGGACCTTGTGGAAGAAAGTTAGGTCATTGGGGGCATGCTCTTGGAGGGGATATTGGGATCCTAGCACCTTCCTATCTCTCTCTTTGCTTCCTGATCATCACAGGGTGAATAGTTTTCCTCCACCATGGACTCCTGCCATGATGTACTGTGCCACCACAGACCCAAATCATCAAGGCCAAGCAACCATGAACTAAAACTGTGAGCCAAAATAAAACTTTCCTCCTTATAATAAACCTTTTCTCTGTTATTTTGTCATAGATGAAAACCTGACTAACAGAGTGCTCTTTTTCTCTCATATTTTCTGTGAGCTGAATAAAACATAGCAAAGCAGAAGGTTCTATTATCCCTCACTTCTCCATTTTCTATGAGTGGATTATCCACAGAACTGAATCTTTCTGCCATTTGTGTTTTTCCCCTATGCAACTCTTTGGCCTCATCTCTCCTCAGCTCTTTCTCAGTTCATTATTATTCCAACAGGGAGTACAGAGTGATGAGAATGGAGGTGTCAAGGGAGTCAAAAGAAGAGGGACAAGAGTGGGAGTGACATTCCTCAGCAATTGCTGGGTGGCATTGTTGGAGCTACAATGAGGCAAGAGAGGGTTCAGGGGCTCACAAACTTAGGGGATGCTCCCTCTCAGGGTCGGAGGATGCTCACTCTAAGGAGGTGTGTCTGACAGAACTTAGCATTTTTGTCTTAACTTATTTCATATAGTCACTTAGAAATATGATAAAAGTGACAGAGCCTCTCCTTGTGAGAATTTGAGTTAGGGCTTTGCAGATCCCTGAAGCCAAGGCATGGCCTCTCTAGTGGCCCCCTGGCTCCTGGGAAAAATCTCCTTAGCAAGTCCTTTATTTAGACAGGACTCAGTAGGACATGAGGTTTCATCCTGTTGTTTTCTTTTACTGCATTTGAGAAATTAGATCTAGAAGGATCCTTACAATATGATCTGTTCAGGCTCATTTCTTTATGTACATACATTATGATCTTTATTCCCTTAAGGATCTCTGGAATGACTAAGGCCACAAGGTAAACAAGCTTCTCACCTCCCATATTTTCACTTTCTTCCATGAACTCAGGTTGTCTCTTACTTTGCAGGCCACCCGGTAAGGACATAGGCTTCCCAAAATCCAGCAAGGACTGAATCTGCTGTGGGAGGGTCACCACATCTAGGAGTTTGATGTGACCCCTGCAGGAGGACGGAGAAGAGGGCAAGAATGTTCAGGGCCACAGTTTCTACCTGGAGCCCAGGATTCATGCATCAAGGAGGTGGGGGTCCACCTTCAGAGGGGTACTCTCCATAGTGTGACCTCCTGCTTGAATAGTGCAGACTGCAGAAATTCATGCTAAAACTCCAAAAACAATATGCACATTTTAAGATTTTAATGGACAATTTTCTGACAGTGTTATGTTCCAGATGGAAGAGATTTTAATAGTGTAATTGAATTCTCAATATAAACTTGCTGCTTCAATTAACTAACCATTTGAACAAAAGGAATTTATGGATGTCAATCAAAGACAATCAGTAGATGAGAGTATCCTTAGGCCTGAGGTCAGGAATAGAGTTAAGATCTTCCTGGACCTAAATACTCAGATGTGAGTACCTACTAGTTATTCCTGGTGTTGGACTTTCTTGTCCTTCCATTCAACTGACATATTCTCAACTTATTCAAAGGTTCTTGGCCTCCTCCCTGAGTCTCACATGTATAGCTCAGTGTTTCCCATTGATACACCCCATGCTGACCCATCATGAACCTCTTACCTAAGCCCATTTCAGCTTGGGAAATCAAGATTTCTCTCTGGGAACTTATTTGGTCTCAGGGTCCTACTCTGCTCAGATTCTCTTAAATTCATTCAGGTGGTAGGGACCAAAAATTGACCAGTCCTTTGTCAGGTCATCAGAGCTGTCCATGATAACAGTTACAAGAGGTTGTTGATCTACAGGGAAGAGTTGGTACCATGAGGAACTCCACAAGGATTTTCTTACACACTTGCCACTTGAAGCCACCTTGCTAGCCCAGGCATGGCAGAAGCTAACATTTCTAAATACCAGAAATACATCAGCATTTAAAACACTGGCCCTAGAACTTGGGTTGTTTAGATATAAGCATGACTCCTTTACCCTGAGCTTTATGTAAGGGCTGGACAATTGCCTTGTACCAAGGTGCCAGGGAGGAATGTCAAAAACAGATGATGGCTTTATCTGCCATCTTTTTATTCTTTTGTCCATCTATTAGTTTATTTAGCCCAATTTTAAAATATGAACTTTAAGCTCTGAATTTTTCTTTGGTATTGATTGATCATCTCATATATGTAATATACAGTGCCCTCACTCATTTCTATGTAACTGTAATTTCAACTTTGAGTTATTTAGAAGAATGAATTAAATATTTTAAGTGGATAGGTTTCTGAGGGGCTATTGTTTTTATGGTTACTATATAACTTTGCTATTTTGAAGTCAGAAAAGTTTCAGGATTTGTTAAATTCTGCTTTGTGACTTAAGTTATGACTGATTTTTATGATTGAGTGCTTATAAAGCATGTGTCTTTTGCCATTTATGCAGTAGAAATTTATTAGTTTGTTAATTGTATTATTTGGCTGTTCTTTACCCTTTCTTCTGTTTTGATCTGCCGCCTTCTGTGACCTGTATTCAAGTCCCACTGTGTGTGTGTGTGTGTGTGTGTGTGTGTGTGTGTATTTTCTCCTTAGAGTTCTATCCCCAGCTATAAGATAATATTTCCAAACTGTATGGTTATGAAACTGGAGATGAGCCAAAACTCCACTCACTGCTTCTGCTGGCAGGTGGGGTCTGCACAAGCTGTAGGCTTCTGTAGCTGAGAAGTGTTACAGCTCTTAATGGTAGACCTTGCCTTCCAGTTTTGCAGTAGACCCCAGCAGTTTATTTTCAGCTTCCTCTTCTTTCTGGATTCTTGCCTCATGAACTCCAAGAATAAAATTCACAGACCAGAATGAGTGAGTGTCATGGGTAGAATTTATTGAGGAACAGAACTCCTATAGTACTAGAAGAGACCCAAGAGCTTGCTAGTCTAGGGGCTTATATAGCATGTGTTTAACTGCTATTGGTCCAAACTTCTGCTAATTAGGGTTTGAAAGAAGTACCAATGGTATCGTTCCAAATTTATGCTAATTAGGCTTTGGAAATGTACTTATGCTATTGGTCCCATTCAGGTTTGAAGTCACTGAAATGCTCATGCTCAGAGGAGTGTCTGGAGCCAGAACACTGCTTGGGGTGCACTTCTACTGTGGGCATCCCCACTATAAGCGAGCTGGGCTGCTGCGGGGTGAAGATTGTCTTGCCCCGGCTCACCTTGGTGCTGGCAGAGACCAGTTGGCCAGCTGCACAGCTTGGCAGATGGGGAGCCATGTCAGTTAGGTTCACGTAGTTTTTGACTGTCAGAGGTCCTTCATGGATTATTCCTTTTATCAATACCAAATATCCCCCTTTGTCTTGTATGATGCCTTTCCCCTGGGATTCTATTCCTTCTGGTACTGCTGTTGTCAAATTGACACCTTGAGCACTGCTTTGCCTGCTTCCTACAGCCCTTTATTTTCATTTTGTTTTACTGTTTCTAATAAACAGGTTGCAGCTAGAATTCTTTTTTTGTTTTGTTTTTGTTTTTGGATCCCATGGGCACTTAACCCAAAGCTTAGGGCCTTGGTAAATAGCTGAGGATGACTTTGAACTTGTGATCCTCCTGCCACAGCCTCCTAAACTGCTGGGATTACAGGCTTGTGCCACTGTGCCTAGCTGATTTTCTTAAGGAACTGCTTGCTATCTGTGCCCATTAAAAAAGAAAAACCTAGTGTATAATTGAACATAATTGTATGAACTGATAGTGTAACCAGGGCCTTACCTGGAATGTCATATTTGTGAATGAAGCTCATGTAATCAGCAATGATAAGCCATTTTTAAAATTTTTTTTTGTTGTTTTTGTTTTTCAGTTGTTGATGGACTTTTATTTTCATTCATTTATTTATATGTGGTTCTGAGAATAGAACCCAGTTCCTCACACATGCTAAGCAAGCACTCCACCACTAAGCCACAACCCCAGCCCCAACAAGCCACTTTTATTTGTTTGTTTGTTTTTTGATACTGAGGATTAAACCCAGGGGTGTTTTATCACTCAGTTACCTCTTCAGACCTTTTTATTTTTTAATCTAGAGACAGGGTCTCAGTAAGCTGCTTAGGGCCTCATAAGCTGCTGAGGCTGGCCCTGAACTTGTGATCCTCATGCCTCAGCCTCCTGAGCCACTGAAATCACAGGCATTTGACACTGTGTGCCGCCAGTTAGAAGTCTTGAAGTCAACATTAAAATATTGATCTTTTAATGGAAAACTTTAATTCATTTTTTTGTAATCATTAGTATCTTTGTTCTGCCTTATTTTATTGTCCCAATTTCCACATTTTATCCTATTTTTTGTTACTTTTGCTCTTCCTTCCTTTCGATAAATTGCCAAGGTTTTCATTGTCCATAGTTCCTTTTGTAGCTTGGAATGTACGCATACCATTTCTATTTTTCTAGTTTTTTACTTTTTAATATCTAATATATGATTTATACATACTTTTCCCTTAACTACATTAAGAGTCACACAGTACATTTCTTTTCCTGAAACAAGAGAAGAATCTTATCACAGTTCCATGTTTCTCATTCTTCTACCATCTTGCTTCCTAACTTGCTGAGATAATGAGATTTTACTTCCATATTGTTAAGATTTGGGGCATTTCCCCATAACAATTACTTCAGCTTTATCTCTAGGACTACAAAAATCCTATTTAGTTTTAATAAACATTTAGTAACTTCTATGTTCATAACTCATAACTATTTTTTTACAACAAAATGTTTTATTATTAAAATAAAAACCTTTGTATAAAAGCATTATAGATCAAAAGCAGTATTTACACTTATTGATTCAAAGTCCAATTTAAGCATCAAACTCTGAATGGGTACAGCAACAAGCTATACATACAAATAAACTGGACACACAAACACTTAAAATTCCACTTCTACCAAATAATGATTTACTGAAAAAGAAAGGGAAGGGATGACACATGAAATCTGCCTAGAAACTAAAATAGCAGAGACACCAAGTTAAAAAACCACTAAAAGTTAGTCATCTCTAAACAGGCACTTCTCATTGTTGTAAAAGTGCTTAAAACCTCAACAAAATCTCTGTACATAGCAACACCCAGGGATAACATAAGAAATGGCAAAGAATGATAGACCAGGTATTATCAAGTTTCTAAAAACTTTTATAGCAAGAATTTAAATCAGATTACTCTGAGGTCTCTCCATCCTAACTTCCCAAAATGTCTCTTAGACGATAGTTTTAAGTAGTGCAGTATAATGTTGTCCACAAACCTTTGAATGACTGTAAACAGGATGCACCACTTAACTTTAGGGTAGAAGAAATCAGCAACAACAAAGTCTTGACTGTGACAAGTTATGTAGTTACCACAATACATGGGGTATTCTCATGAGAGGCATCCAAAGTAATATACTCCATTTCACACAATTACCTAATTTTTCCACATGGTTCTAAGATTTTCATGCCTTGATTCTGTTAAAATGTTAACTAGTGTGAACATTAAAATCATAATGTTTTTTGTTTTTGTGTAAACAAGTTAGAGGGCTATTCTCTGGAATTCGATGGAACAGCTAACACTTTTGTACTGTGTTTCTAAGTGCTCAGGTTTTATGGGTGGATTTCAGGGCTATTTCAATACCAATTAAATCAAATATGCTTTTATACAATTGTCATTTAAAAAGAATTCTGAAACTTAAGTGACCAGAGCGGACCACTGGAAAAAGACAGGGAGGCTCTGAAATGGGGGACAGGGGAAGCAGAGGACAAACTACAGGAGGGTGAAGTGTAACCCGCCAAATGCCTCCTGTGATGTTCCAGAACAAGATGAACTTGATTCGAGTTTCCTATAAAACAGACTGATCATCAAGACTCTTAACTCAGGTTCCAATCAATGACAAAACTGAGAACTTCAAGGGTAGTGTGAGAAGCAGAAGGTTTGTGGGTATTATGCTTGCATTTCAAATTCCTGTTTCAGGCTTTTCAAGTAATCATGCACATTCCCAAAGCCATGATACTTGGCTAAATACACAAGGACCCCAGTTGCACACGGCCCATCTCGCTGGCGGCAGAAACTGCAGTTGCAGATTCCTCGACAAGGTGGACAATGCCAGTTTGGATTTAGCAGAGCATCCTTGACCTCTTCACCATAACGGTTTCGAAGGCAGGGACCACAGAACTGGCCTCGAATGCCCCAGTAGTATGGGTTTCTGCAGTTCGTTTTAGTATCTATTGTTTTCTGTCGGCACTGATGACAAGTAGATCCCAGGGAACGGTTATATATCTTCTCTCGAGAGTTGCTGCAGATATTCTCCAAATCTTCCCCTGTGATTTCTTCCACTGGGCGAATGATATGCGGAAGGGTCATGGATCCTGGGCGCCGACTTCTGGGCATATCATCATCATTCATGTAGCTGTCCACAGTCTTCCTCTTCCTCACAAGCATGAACTTATCCACTTCCTCTTCTTCCTCCTCCTCTTCTGTGGGAAGAGCACTAAGGGACCCCAGGATCCGGGACCTTGACCTAGTCAGAGGTCGAGCTCTCCAGTCGGGGTTCCTCCTGGAAGCCACACCTGGAAATGTACGCCTTCGGGGCGTCTTTGATTGATTTACTGATCATGGACCTGGGAAGGAACGTCTTCCAGGGAGAGAACCAGGGAAGCTTTCTAATTCTGACATGAGTTTTGCAAGCATTGCTTTGTTTTGCTTTATATTTAAAGCCCTTTTCTCAAGAAAGTTCATGCCGCTTTCATCTTCTGAATCAGAATTGGAATCGATCACAAAATTCTCTGAGAGCTTGGGGGGTGCTGCTTTTTTGTTGGCTGCCCCCCTGGTATTTCGTGCTGGGAACTTCATCGCCACCCTGAGAGGTCCAGAATGTCTGTACTGGCTTCGGGTCCTACAGCCTTCGCGATTTGCCTGCAGTCTCGTGTTTGCAAAATTATCAGAAGCAAAGCTGTCACAACTGTCATCAGAGGATGACGCGGTTTCCATGGAAATCAACTTCATATATCTGAATTTCTTTAAGTTCTTTACTCTGAGATCCTTTTGCGGAACGCGACGAGGCTCCATGCTGGCGACCGGCGCCGGGGCTGTGCTCGGAGCGGGATGAGCGGAGCAGCCGCGCGCGGTGGTACCACAGAGGAGCTGCCACTCATAACTATTAATGTTACAGTTTCTTTATTCATATCTTGATTCTCTTTCTAGATTTATTCTCTTTTTAGATTCATTCTTCATTCTGTGGAAGTACATAATTGTATAACTGCGATGAGACAGGATTATGTGAGAGAGTAAACTTTTGAGGTTCTTTTATTTCTGAAGATGTTTATTTTGTATTGCTACTTGAAGACTGATTAGACTGCAAATAGGAGTCCAAATTCAAAAGCACATATATGCAATGAACTATTACTCAGTTTTAAAGAAAAATGGAGTTATAGCATTTGCTGGTAAATGGATGGAATTAGAGAATATCATGCTGCGTGAAATAAGCCAAACCCCCAAAACCAGAGGTTGAATGTTTTCTCTGATATGCAGTTGTTAATTCACAGTAAGGGGGCAGGGATAGGGAAGAATAGTTACTTTATATTAGGTAGAGGGGAGTGAAGGGAGGGGAGGGGGGATGGGGGTAGGAATGATAGTAGAGTGAAACAGACATTATTATCTCATGTACATATATGACTGCATGATTGATGTGATCCTACAATATGTATAATCAGAAAAATGAGAAATTATACTCCATTTATATATGATCTATCAAAATGTATAAATGCATTCTATTGTCATGTATAATAAATTAGAACAAAAAATTTTAAAAATAAAAAATGTACATTTTCCTCATAATTTCAAATACATTATTCCATTAGATTTGAGTCCAAGGCCAGTTGATGCTTTACAAAACAATCATTTTCCTCTTTGACAACACCATTCACTGGAGAGACTGTTCTTTCTCCATTGTGTGATCTTAGCACCTTTGTTGAAAATCAATTGAACATAAATGTTGGGTTTGTTTCTGGAATCTCTGCCCTCTTTTATTAGTCAATGTGTCTGTTTTTATGTGATGACCATGATGTTTTGATTACTATAGGTTTATAATGGATCCGAAGTCAGGTAGTGTGATGCCTCCAGCTGTGTTTTTTGTTTTTTGGGTGGGAGGGGGTCTTAACCACGGATTGAACTCAAGGGCACTGAGCAACATCCCCAGTCCTATTTTATTCACTCAACATATTATTTGACAACTTAATTTTCCAGAGCCACAGCCACCTCTCCCAGGGAGGCATCATGGGCCTCCACACCAATTCTTTTTCTGGGATTCTGAAGCCCATCATGTGGGATCCTAAGGAAATGCATCGCCAGTGGCCACAGACCACCAGATGGCACTGCGAGTTCATGCAATGCTTTTCCAACCAAGCCACACTGGGTTCCTCATTCAACTGCCATTCCTCACAGTCGCCCCAGCCTGTTGCCTCTTTCCAGCCCAGGGAAATGGGGGAGGGGGGACTTGAGGGGGGTTGTACTATATGGGCAGTCCCAGCTTTGGACCCTAAGGATCAGTGAGCAGGTCAGCCCCTAGTCCTGCTCCCATTAGGACTGATGATTCAAGTCCCCAGAAAGCTGCCCCTCAGCCTGGGCTTGGCTGGAGGAGCAGTGGTTCCCAGAGTGCAAGGCGGGGTCTTGCCTGCTGGTCCAGCAGATGGTCTCTGTGGCCCTGCCGAGCAGGGAGTGACTTTGGGAGGGGACTCCAAAGCTGGGAAGCACTGGGCCCCAGAGCACCTGTCCTCTGGCTGCAATCACAGCTAGAGACACACATGGACCAGAGACCAACTTCATGTCCTGTCTGAGGCCTGGACTGGCCGGGGCAGGAGACATGGAGATCGTTCTTTAGAGATGATGATTCTGCATGTCCTGGGGACTCTGAGAGTGGACACTTGCACAGGAGGAGAGAGACCTGCCTTCTGTGCCAGGGGAGCACAGTTAGGGCTTCTGCAGTCACCTCCAAGGAATCCCAGGGGCCTAACAGCTGTGCTTCTCTTTAACTTCACACTTACATAACCCTTCTCAGAGCTGCCAGGGGTGATCCTGAGCCTGTTTTTACAGGTGGAAAACGATGACTGAGAAAAAGAAATTAACCATGCAGTCGTTAGGCAATTCTGGGGCCCTTCAATGGGGCTGCTTTCCTGGAGTGGAGTGACACCAGGGTCCCTTAGACTTTGGCTACTGACATAACCAGGTAGGGACAGCAGACATGGCTGGGAGATTCCCAAACTCTAGGAATTGGAGGGGGCCAGAGAGGTTAGCAGATGATCTAGGCCTGTGTTTTTCTGATTTGTTTCTTCCCACATAACCCCTTTTTCCTCTAATTTTTTGAGCAGAAATACATAAATGAGAGGAGAGAGCAGAACCACTTCAACCTCCCCTCTCCTCCTACCCTCCATACGCTGCCTTCAGGGAAATGTGGGGCTCCAGGAGTCAGTTTTTGAAAACCACAGATCTAGTTTCATTCTCTCATCTTAGAAATGAGGAGAGCAAGGAGCCCCATGGGAAGTTGTGCTCACATAGCTGCTGAGCAGCAGAGGAAGGACCAGCCCCAGGCTCCTTGCTTTCTGTGCCAGTTCTGGTCCAGGGAACCACAGAGGAGGGGACAGGGGACCCCAGCTCAGCTCAGGATCCCAGAAGGTTGTCTCCTACTGCATTGGAAAGGTGGCCTGGTTACCTGGAAGGACTTGATGAAGGTCCACAGCAGGGTCCGGATTCCCTCCCCACAGCTCAGCAGCTTGACCAGGCGCATGACCCACAAGAGGTGGAAGAAGGTGATGGAGATGTGGGAGTTCTCTTCTGCATTCTGGAAGCCATTGGCAACAGGAGGTGCAGTTATCACAGCAAGAGAAGTGTGGGACAGGAGGGGGCACTCTGAGAAACAGTCTCTGACTGAAGGGAGGCAGGCCAGGGTGGATCAGCTGCACTGGACTTGTCCATCAGGTCCCCACTCCCTGGTCATAGGTGAGAGGTCAGTGTCTGACTTTCTGGGTCAATAACCAGTCATGTGGTCTCTGCAGAGTCAGGCTGTGCCTAGGCCCTGAGCCTGTGGTCCTGATATCCAATCCCTCTATCTTCCCCTTCATTCCTAGCTTGTGATGCCCAGCATGGAGCAACAGAAAATTCCAGAAGGAGTTACCATATATCTTGGAATCGAAGCCCAGAGCTGGCTGCTCTTGGAGTTCCTGGCTGTCTTTTGTCTGGCTCTGCTAAGGGTCCTATATCCTGAGTGGGACCAGGCTCTCTGCAAGGAGTCTGGGTGGTAACTGTCCCTACCATTGCATTTGGGGGTCCTGATGGGTGGGATGGGCTACCCACTAAAGGGGTCTCAAGCCCTGGCTGCTCTGGACTCCAGTTGTTCTCTTACATCACCTCCCCCTGCTTCCCACGGCCCTTGCCCCCGAGTGGCTACAGGGGAAGGGGCTGGCTTGCAATGCCTGCTTCCTCACAGGAAGGAAGTTGGAAACCTTCTACTCCCATCTTCTCTGGGGCTTCTAGGAGATGCCAATCCTGTCCAGGCTGTGGAAGACCCTGGAAGGGGTGGGGACACAGGACAGGGGAGGTAGGAAGGTGTCACTTGCAGTGAACCCTGAAAAAGTCTGGGCCTTGCTCTATGAGGACCAAGGGATTTGTTTAGGATGGATCATCTCCCTCCATGGAATCCTGGAGAGAAGGGGAAGAAAAAAGGGTGGCATCGAGGTCAAGGCAAGCTGGGGTGGGCCAACAACATTGGGTTGCTGGGGGCTTGACTGGCTGAAGGCTCACCTTCAACTGTGGGACCTGGAGGAACCTGAGGGTGTGGGTACATGCATGGCCAGGGCTCCAAAGACAGGACAGGCTGCTCTGGCTCCTTCTGCCTCCAGACCCAAGAAAAACAGAAATTGACCTCCCACTTCCCGAACTTCCCTGCCCACAGGAGCAGCAGGCTGTGCTGCAGAGCCTGAAGAGCTGGTGCTGGGCAACCCTCAAGCGAGCCACTTCCCACTTCCCAGAGCTAGTGCAGTTCACCCAGCCCTGCCAGCACCAGGAGAGAACCGGCCCTCGAGTTTCCTGTTACTGTTCCCATTCCAGGTTCCCCTCAAGGAAGGGGGCATCTCTGGCAGCCCACTCTATAAGGACCCCTCACCCCCCTTAGGTGCCAACATGCGCTGGCCAAGCTTCTCTTCCTGATTTTACTCTTCATAACTTCTTCCCGCCGGCGCAAACTCGCACTCAATGGGTGCTTGACACCCCGCCCCAGCAACAAGCCTTTCCCAATCAACTCTCACCCCGTTTCATGCCCCAACCAATCAGTCTCTTCCCGGCCCCTATATAAGTGTGTGCAGTGTGTGCATTTTTAAAATAAAATGGAACTTCTCCGGTGATTTGCTTTGGACTGTGGCTCCGTGCACTTCTTTCACACTCCACCTCCCTTTTCCTCTTCCTTTATTTTACATTGTTCCCCCGACATCGTCCAAGCCTGATTGCACTCCCTGAACATCCCACTAGCCCAAAGCCCTTGAGGGCTCCACGGGTCCTTTCAGTCTAGCCTGACCTAGCAGGATAGCTTCAGGAGCCACCCATCTCCTACTCAGATCTGGAGATCCAAGGAACAGGGAAATTCAGAGGCAGATTTTATAGCACGCCCATTTCCACCCTGGGGGTGCTGTACAGAAACCAAGCCAGAGGGTCTGTCCTGGCTCTTGGCCCCTCCAAATAGGAGAAGAGTCAAAATATTTCTTAGGTTTCAAAATCAGAGCTGTGTTGGTTCCTGCTCATACTCCTACCTCCTTCAAGGCATGGGGCAGACAGTGGGTGTTGGGGGCTTGCTACATGGGCTCTCAGAGGGCCTGGAGAGGGACCTGCAGGCATCAGTCCTTGTCCTATTCCTAGGCCGGCCCCTGCCTGTGTATTTTGAGGTCTTTGATGGTCTTCCACCTCTATTTCTATCACCTGTGTATCTGCTTGAAATTCTATTTCTCTCCTTAGAAGGATTTGTTGTCCCAGAGGAGCACACAGAGGAGGCTAGGGTTTTATAACCCAGCTGTCAGTTCCACTGTGTTTGGGAAAGGAGAAAAAGAAGAAAGAACAAGCTTAAGTGGGAAACTTCAGCTGTGGGGGTCAAGAGTTTGAGAAGCTGGGGCCACCAGGACAGCTGGATCTGATGTGTTAAAACAAAATCAATGGGACCCCAAAACCCAAGCTTGCCATTTGAATTCACTGAGGCTAACAGAGCCCGCCCCCTGAGCTGCAGCTTCCCAATGCTGCTGTAGAAGGATAAACACATTGCCATCAGGACAGGACAATTTCCTGTAGTAAATGGAATGACAGTGCAATAAGAAGGCAGATCCAAGTTCTGTTCCTGCAAAGTGGGGTAGGATGTCCACGGCTCAGCCTTTCCCTGGCAGTCTTTGGCCAGGTCCTGATGGGCTACATGGGGGGCACCACCACTCCACCCAACCTTGCCTCCTGTCTGCTGACTTTTATGCCAAGGAACTCTGGACAAGTTACTTAATCTCTCTGGGCTACATTTATTTAAAAAATATAGTTCTCTGATTATGCACATTTAAACTTTCATCATAGATCATAGCTATATATTCATATATCTCTCTCTATATATTTTCTTTCTTTTTGGGGTTGGGTGGCTACCAGGGATTGAACTCAGGGGCACTTGATTACTGAGCCATATCCCCAGCCCTATTTTGTATTTTATGTAGAGACAGGGTCTCACTGAGTTGCTTAGCATCTTGCTTTTGCTGAGACTGGCTTTGAACTCGTGATCCTCCTGCCTCAACCTCTAGAGCTGCAGGGATTACAGGCATATGTCACTGTGCCCAGCAAGTCTTATATTTTTGAACTGTTAAAATTTCTCCTTTGTGTTTTTTACATAAGTGGGGCCGAAGGGATGCATACTCCCCAAATACAAATATTTTGCATTAGAAACAATTTAGGTTGTTGGAATGGCTCTAATCCTACTTGTAGAGGTTAGTTTAACAAACTAAGTTTTAGGTAATTTATTGTCCCAAACAATTCTTTATCTATTAGTAAAAGCCTCCTCTTCAGTATTGACAGTAATTATTAAGAGAGGGATGGTTATTTCGATGTTTTTGCTTTATATGAATTGGTCCCAGAAGTAAGTTTCAGTGGTCATCTGTTCTTTAAGACATTTTAAATGAAAGCACAGAATGTTTGATGACTTTTTATTAAAAAGGTCACTCGCATTAAATTTAGAAATAAGTTTCAAGCCATGATAGCAAAAAAAAAAAAAAAAAAAAAAAAAAAGAAGAAGAAGAAGAAGAAGCTGTATCTGAATTGGCTTTTTAAGTACTGTGTTATTCTAACGTTGTAATTGGCCAAACTTGTTTTATTGGTGTCTTGGATGAAATGAAAAGGTCCTTTAGATGTGGAGTTCAAATACTTTGTTAGGTTTGAGTTGTTAAAAAAAAAATAAGGGTGTATGTGCATTGAATGTGTGCTTAGCATGCACAAAGATGTGGATTTGATTCCCTACACCACAAAAATACTTCAGTAATAATAATAAGGGCAAAGGACATTTTACAATAAATTTGATGTTGTTTTGTTCACTTTTCCCTTATTTCTTCATGATGAAACTTGTGAAATTTCTATTTCTCTTATTTTGGCTCAGAGTCTTAAAGCCCTTGTTTCTGAGAATTGAAAGTCTTAAATTTTTTGTTTTTGTTTTTGCTTTTTATATTAATTTTTGCTATGAGAGTTTCCATTTTTAAAAGTGTAGGTAAGATTAGAGTTCCTATTAGTGAGCACTTAAGACATCTTTGACCCTTGGATGACTGTCTATATGAAGAGCTAAGACTACATCTTCTGAAATGGTATGAAGGCAGATGACAAAACTTGTAGAGCGTGAGCAGAACATGAGAGCAAGACTAAGACTACACTAAAACATAATCTAAAATAACAAGACTAAGAATAAAGAATATACAAAATTACACTTCTTGGCTCCAAATAACTCACTTGGGAGGTAGGAGTGATTAATGAAATTTTTTTGTAAAAAATTTTAAATGTGCTTGAAAGACTAATTGTAATACACTGCCTTAAGTCATTTGTAGTGAGGTAACTGATATTCTTTTACTAAAACAGTTGTTAACACAAGTCTGAAATGTAAACTATTAAAAATGATCAATATGGAAGACTAGAAGATGGGGGTCACACTTATCTGTGCTCCTATGGAAACTATTTGAATATTTGTTTTATATGGATTTTTATTCACTTTTCAAACAAGCTACTAAAGAATGCCTCCTTAGCTACCCAAAAAGCATTTGTAGCTTGTACAATGGCAGAATGGACCAAAAGCTTAATGTTTTTACCTGAACTGGTTTCCTGATTAAACAGTAGCTGTTTTCATTCACCTTGCTTACTGCCATTCTTCATTATTAGTGATTTATCAAGAATTAGCAAAGCTTACGATATCACTGATGTGACTGTAAGTATTCAGGGAATGAAGTGATTACCTATGCAATCTCAACCACCCTCCCTCTCCCTGGCCAGTGTTCTAGAGTCTGAGCTTGGGGTGCCTTAAAAAAGTCGATTGATTACAACAGATTGTGCCCTTCTAACATGTAGCAAGATGTGATATCCAGGTTCTACCTTTATTAAAGATTACCATTTAGCTGTTTGGGGTTGTAGCTTTAGCATAGAAAGTCTTAAAAGTTCCAGAGGTGAATCTAATTAGGCAGCAAAGTTTGAGAACCCTGCAGCCATATAATGTCACCAACTAGATCACAAAATCCTTGAAGGAGATTACACAAAAATCTTAAACTTCTGTCTTCAACATAAAATTTATGAGAATACTCATTATATAACACTTAATGGTTAAAAACACCCTAAACATAAAGGGGTCAGTAATCAGTTCAGACTAAACAAATATCGGGAAAGCTGTAGCAAAGTACAGATACTCCTAAGTCGTTGTTGAGAATACAAAGAAAAGAAACAGTTGTGCAGTATAGTAGGCATCCTCAGGAAGGGCTTCTTTAAAGAAGCAAAGGATCTTTGTTGCTAAGCAGCAGGAATTAGGAAGATGAGTTGGGGATCCAGTTTAGGTAGCTGGAAGGGGCCATGACTCAGCATCAAGAGACCTCTGCTAGGACATGGAAAGTGTTTGTTATGTTCTGACTCTTCTGTGTTGGAGCCAGTTTTGAGATATCCTAAAGTGAGCTTTGGTTATGAGTTCAGTTCTGTTCAGATCTCCACTGAAAATCTTTCTTTTCTGTTTACAGTAGCAGTTGAAAACAGATGTATTTCCTCTTCAGAGAGAGGAGCAGGTCTAGAAGAGCTGGTGATGGCATGTTATCTTGCACATCCTGAGAACATCCATTAGGGGATGGTGCTTGCAAGGCAGCAGTCATGCAGAAAAGGGTGCCAGCTATGTCAGTGAAATAGACCCCAGAGCCAAGAACTGAACCAACTTGTCCAAGTTCCAAAGACTTTAATGTTAATTATTATATTAATGTAGTACTAACTTTACACAATATGTAATTATAATATATACAGTAAAAACATATGGAATCCTATAATACACATGAGAAAAGTGGGGTAGATGCATCCTATTTACTGTATGTTTTGAAGCTAAGAGTAACAGGTAAATCCTGGGAGTTCAGAGGTAATGGGAAGGATTCAGATAGGGAAAATTGAGGGAAGAATATTTTTTTCCCTTAAGTATTTATGATCTATAGATGGCTCCTGAATTATTGAAGTAGCCCCCAAAGACCCTTACCATAATTAAGCTTATCCAGGGACCCCCCCCCCCCTCCATAATTAAGCTTCTTGGGCTGGGGAGATAGCTCAGTTGATAAAGTGTTTGCCTTGCATGCACAAGGTCCTGGGTTCAATCCCTAGACCCACCAAAAAAAAAAAAAAAAAAAAAAAAGATACATTAAAACATAATTAAGCTTCTTGTCAGCAAGATTTTACAGAGTGTCAACAGGATTTCACAGGAGTTCTACAGAGAACTGTAAATGCCAAGTTTGCAGACACCAATTTGTGAAACCTCTGTCTGACCTAAGAATATGGGACAAAGAGTGCCATGTAACTACTACAAGAGTGCCATGTAACTACTACTGTTATGTAACCCTCCACAACACTGGGTATAAATCTCAAAGTATTTCCAGACCTGTGGTCCAGAGATTTTTAGGTATTAGACCCTCTGGACCACTCCAACTTAAATAAACCTGCTTCCTGAAAATTCCTTGGTGTCCAGCCTCATCTGTCCTACATCATTATGATGTTTGACTTGTGATTCTGTAACTGTATGATATGTGTGTGTGTGAATGCAAAGTGTACCCATACTTTCAGAGCAGTATTCGATATTCAACATTTTATTATAAAATAGGCTTTGTGTTAGATAGTTTTGCCAGCTGTAAGCTAATGCATGCGTTCTGAACATGTTTAAAGTAGATGAGGCTAAGCTAAGTTGTTCAGTAGGTTAGATGTGCTAAATGCATCTTCAACTTAAGGTATTTCCAGCTTATGGGGTTTATCAGGATGTAACCCTGTTGAGGAGCATCTGCAGTTGGGGAGATCTGAAAGTATGGTACAAAATGTATCACTATGGTACTCTGTGTGGCCTAGACTCAGAGCTACCTAGGTGTCGAGGAAAAATAAGAGAGGGGATACAGTGCTCCAGGGGTGATGGCATTTAAGCTAGAACCTGTTGGAGCCAGATCACAGATCCTAAAGGAGAGTTTCTTGATAGGCTTCAGAGAGTCTGAAATTTCTCCTAAAATAGTATTCTGCTTTGTATGAATGAAGACTTAACAGAGATATCTTTTACCTTTTTTATATTTGTAAAACATTTTCCATATGGTAAAAACCCCATTGTCTACAAAAATAAGGTGACAGGGCTTAGGAATTTATCACAGAGCTTGTAGGGAACAATGAATACATCCACCAAGATAAGGCTTCCCTTTTATGTAGAGCTTAGAGTATGATGAAGACAAATTTGAGCTAGATAATGGATCTAGGAATAAAGGAAAGATTGACATTATTCCCGCTCATGCTTCTCTAAGACTACTACGCTGTGGCCTTTTAAATTTTAATATTTGCTTTCCTGAGAAAACATTAATGTGTTTCAAAAAGGGGTAATGTATTCTAAATGTTGTATGACTTTGCCCTCTTGCTTTTTAACTAGAGTAGTGAGATAATTAGAAATACATTTTAAGTGGAGGGCTACTCTATTTTATAAAATTCAAATGAGCCTTTTTCTAATGGCCAGATAGTACCTCAGAGTCATCTTTTGTGCTCTGAGATATTGATGGGGTATAAGAGGGATTTACTGGGGGCAGGAGGTCAAGTTCATTTTTCAATAGAACTTACATCTTTGTGAGACTCAGAAAAAGTGAGGTAAAGCATATTTTATGAGATGAGGCAATGTTTTCTATCCAGGTAGACACTGACATTTGATCCTCCATGCATCAGCATCTAATCTCATCTTTCTTCCTTCCCATTTTACACTTTGGAATACTGAGGATCTAAAAGCTGCATACTCTATTTATGTCAGTGCCTTGTTTTTGGTTGATGGTTTTCCTGCTGACGGGAGCATCTCTCTCTGAATTTGTTGGGTTTTACTTATTCTTGAAGATCCATTCTTTTTTTTTTTTTTTATAGCAGCTTTATTCATAATTGCCCAAAACTGCAAAGAATCTAAATGTCCCACAAATGGGGTACAGATAAAACAAATGGTAGTACATTCACACAATGGAATATGACTCAGGAACAAGAACTAATGATACACGCAATGACATCAGTAAATCTCAAATTTATTATTAGCAAATTGATTCTCAAAAAGTTACATCTGTATAATTCCACTTATATAACATTCTGCAAAACATGAACCAGAAGGACAAATCAATGATTACCAGGGGTTAGCTACAGGGGACTGGTTTAAACTATAAAGTAGCGGGAGTGAATTTGGTGGCAGTAGGCTAATAGGACCATTCCATACCTTAATTGTATTGGTGGTTACATACCTCAATGCATAATTTATCAAAGCTTATAGAACTGTAACCCAGAGTAAATTTTATTTTTTTGCAGTAATAGGGATTGAACTTAGGGCACTCTATCAATAAGCTACATCCCCAGAACTTTTTATTTTTTATTTTAAAACAGTCCTGCTAAATTTCCCAGGCTGGCCTCAAATTTATTATTGTCCTGCTTCTGCCTCCAGAATAACTGGGATTACAGGTGAATGCCACCATGCCTGGTTCTAATGTAAATTTTAAGAATACAAGTTTAAAACTTGATGGCATAAAATAAACCTATATACTGTATGATTCTATTTATATGGCATTCATGCTAAAGCAAAACTATAACAGATCAGTGGTTGCCAGTAACTGAAGATAAGGGCTAAGAGTAGACAACAAAGGTCCTGAGGAGTTTTGGGGGTGATAACAAATATTCTGAATCTCAATTGTGGTGTTGATTCACTCCTGAACTTTATGCAAATTATCTTAATTTTTTTAACAAGAAAGGGAAAAAGATTTATAAGTAGCTTTAATTCAGGAATAGTGGTGCACACCTGTAATCCCAGGTACTCAGTCAGGAAGTTTTAAAAAACTGAAGATATGCTATAGGTAGAATATCTAGAATCCAAAATTCTTATCCCAACAAGACTACTTTACTTCTTCCATTTGATTTTGGCCAAATTATGTTCCCATATTTCTTATTCATCTAGATATTTCTATTTCTCATCCTTGCTTACCAGAACCACTCAGGAATAAAAAATTATTTAAAATATTAAATTATGAAATTCCAACTGAACATGGTGGCACGCACCTATAATCCCACCTACTCAGGATGCTGAGGCAGGAGGACTGTAAGCCTAAGGCCAGCCTGGGCAACTTTCAAGAATCTGTCTCAAAATAAAAAATATAAAGGGATGAGGATGTAGCTCAGTGCTTGCCTAGTATACCTGAGATCCTAGGTTCAATCCCCAGTACTGCAAAAAGGGTGTATGTATACATTCTTGTGTGTGTGTGTGTGTGTGTAAATGGCTTTGGCAGTCTCAGTATCCAATTTCTCATTTTAACACTATTACCTACCAGGAGAGTCCCATAATGTGATGTTATGAAATGTTACACCTCATTCAAGGAGACTCAGGCAAAACTTTAGCAAGACAATACTAGGATTTTTAAACCTAAAAAGAAGAAAATGCATTTTAAGGACTTAATAAATTGAGACTGGCACACAGTAGGTACTTAATTAATGTACCTTTGTTAAGAATGCAGTATAATACAGAGGAAAGGGCCTGCATAGGGTTTCAATCACACTTGGCTCTACCAGTTAATGTTGTCTTGGGCATATCCTGTCAACTTTCTGAGCCTGTTTATTTTTCTTATGAGACTAATCCTGTATTGGTACAGCCATATTGAGGGTTAAGGAGGTTAACAGATTTCCAGAGCTTGTTGCAGTTTGTGCTCAATCAGTACCTAACTCTCTCCTTTGGCCATGCCTGAATACAGGAGTAGTCTGTCTCAAAATAAAACAGTCTATAGTCAGTGGCTTTCTAGTCTATCACCTGATTTGGTTATTAGGATCTGGTTAGGTAAACTGCGGGTGCTGGCCTAAGAGGCAGAGGTAAGAGCAAGACTAAAGGGTATTATTATTCATGGGTCAAAGGATAGCTGGAAGTTTAGTGTAGCGGGCAAAGACCAAAGTAATGCAATGCTCACTCCCTACAAATATCTCGACTCAGGATAAACTGCTAGGAACTGAAATTTTGTACACGAAACAAAATCCCTAGTAAAATGAGATCATTTCAATTGTAATCTTCTATCCCAGTCCAAGAGCTTGCTACAGTTTGGATTTTAAATGTACCCCAAAGGCCCATGTGTTAAAAGGCTTGATCTCAGGGTGGCACTTTTAGGAGGCAGGGCCTGGTGGGAGGAAGATCCATCTTGAAAAAAGAGCATTCTTTCTTCCAGGAAGCCTTCGCATAAATTTGAAGAGTACTCTGTTTTTCTTTCACTAGGATTAAAACACAATTTTAAACTCTGGTAATTATCAAGTATACAAGAAACAATAGGTGTTGGTGAGGATGTGGGGATAAAGGTACACTCATACATTGCTGGTGGGATTGCAAACTGGTACAGGCACTCTGGAAAGCAGTATGGAGATTCCTCAGAAAACAAATTACTTTTTAAATAAGGAAATTTATAATACAAATGCCTGCACTGATCAGCAGCCTGATTTATTTTTATTTTTTTTTTTTTTCTTTTCGCAGTAGTGGGCATTGAACCTAGGAACCCTATCAGCTGTCTCAGTCATTTTCATTTTTTATTTTCAGACAAAATTAAGATTGAGCTGGGCACTGTAGTACATGCCTGTAATCCCAGCAGCTTGGGAGGCTGAAACAGGAGGATCACGAGTTCAAAGCCAGCCTTTGCAAAAGCTAAGCACTCAGCAACTCAGTAAGACCCTGTCTTTAAATACAATACAAAATAGGGCTGGGGATGTGGTTCAGTGGTCAAGTGCCCCTGAGTTCAATCCCTAGTACCCCCCCAAAATTATTATGGTTGACCTTAAACTTGCAGTCCCCTTATGCCTCAGTTTCCCAAGTAGCTGGGATTACAAGTGTGCACCACCATGCCAGATTGGGATCTGATGTTTTGAATGTGCTTTCTTTTTGAAGTTTCTTTTTTAAAATAAAATCTTCTGAAAGAAATACCTTTAGAAGTTGGTCAAGAAGAGATCCAAGTGTGTATGTGTGTCTTCAGCTTTATCATGGACTGTATCATTGTTTTGTTTTTGCAGAGGAGGTTGATCCAGGGCCTGGAGCATGCTAGCAAGTGCTCTACCACTGAGTTGCAGTCCCAGTCCACATACTGTGTCTTTATGTTCTGATTTTCAGGGTCCCATTTTGGGAAGTATGTGTGTGTTTTGCTGGACCTTGACTGATTTTGCTGGAGGTCAGAGGTCTGGAAAGTGAGATTGATGAAGATTATTTTCCTCCATGGACTCTCACAGTTGCTTGGGATCATTCTACATTCTATTTTATTTTTATTGATATTATTTGGGGGCAGTTACTGGCATTTGAGCCAGGGCCATGCCCATGTCAGGCAAGGGTTCCACTACTGAGCTACAACCTAGCCATTTCTATTTTGTTTTATTTTGAGATAGGATCTCTCTTAGCTGCCCAGGCTGATCTAAAACTTGGATTTCTCCTGCTTCAGCATCTGGAATAACTGGGGTTGCCGACCTATGCCACCATGCCCAGCTCTAATTGCTATATTTATGTTGGCATAGAGCAGAGAAACTGATGAGTTACCTTGATTTTTTTTTTTCTTTTTTTCCTAATAAAACATTTTGCTTCTGGTATTATTGCTTTTGAACTCTGCATCCTCACATCCCTGGGCTGCTTGCATTGGGAAATGACAAAAGCCAGGTTTGTTTCTGAGCTGCTAAGAGGCAACTTGTGGCTTGAGATATTTGGGCCTGTGTTTTCTACAAAGGCTAGAATAAGGAAGAAGTGTGATTCTGACCTGGTTCCTTGCTGCTTTACTTGCCCAGCTATTGAATATTGCTCTAAGGTAGTTAGGTCAAGAGTGTTTTCTGCGTAATGATAAATACTGTTTCTATTGGCATTCTCTCTCTAGATTGAGTCTTTGCTCTTTGCTGAATAATTGGATGTGTCTTTCAGTGTTCCTGTCTTTCTCACTTCCTGGTTCTCTGCTGCTGCCAGTGGGAGGGAGTAGCCATAATGAGAGCTGCTTCTTATCATGGTCCCTTGTTTTTGCTACTATTGTTTAAACAATATTATTTCTCAAATCTCCCCTCCTATTTTGGGGGGACTGATTATAGGAGGCCATTCCTTCTTGTATTCCCAATTTACATGACATCCAAGCTAAAGGAAAGATTTAGAATACTTCCAAATTCTTCATGGGATGCAAATGTAGAACTAAGAGAATCACCCTTTTGTCATTTCTCATTCTTTGTGAACTATAGAGGAAAAACTTTCTAGTTCCTCCAGTGCTGGAGATGAAACCCAGGTCCTTGAGCATGTTAGACTAATGTTCTACCACGGTGCTATGTCCTCAGCCCTATGTAGAACTCCTTTTTTTTTTCTCAATCCTGGTCCTTGTGCATGTTCCATGTAGAGCTCTTAACTGTTAATGATTTCTGTTCACTTGGCCAAAAATCATGGATAGTTTCCTGAGAAAAACACCAGAATTAAAGAATACCAACTTATTCTATCTGTACTAATGTGCTAATCCTGGGCTCACTGAAATCAGTTCCTACTTTGTGCCATAGCAGGACTCTAATATGAACTGAAGTTAAGGACAAGAAAGAGAGAGAGAGAGATCCCTGAAATCATTTTTCTTCTTGTGTTGCAGCCAGGGAGAAGTTAAACTGATATCTTTTTAAATCCTGTTGGCAGCTCTTTACATTTTAATGCAAGTTTTATTGAGCATGGTTAAAAACCTTTTTAACCATTTTTTCCAGGTTAGTTAATCAGGCCAGGTTTGGGTTAGGTTTCCCATGTCAAGGCTAACAAAACAACAGGCCCAACTAAAAGGAAGGTGAATGACAAGAATTTAGCAAGTGTCTTGCTAGGGCAAACAGTTAAACACTAGAAACAAACCGAGATGGAGATTAACATAAACAAACAAAGTGGAAAAGAAAATAACAAACAACAAACAGAAGACATTCTCTTCTCCACTTACTCCCAGCCTCCAGACCATCATCATAGTCCATTTACTGGAGCTTCTGGGCCTTGACCCAGGGATCTCATCAGACTCCCAGTCACTTGACACAACTTTAGGCATTATAATCAAGCACTTGATGCACTTCAAAAGATTTACAATCAAGCACTCAGAACCTTTAAGGCATTACAATCAAGACAAACAGAGAGAAAAAATGAGGTACCTCCCAACACATGCAGTTCCATCCTTAAGCCTCTGGGATTACAGAGTGAACCACACCAGACTTTAGAATTACAGGCATGAGCCACACCAGATGCTCTTTCATGGGTGGGCTCAAATCAGTTGCCACAGGGCACCCTGACCCTTGCAAAGCAGAGAGCTTCCACAACTAGAGATGGAGGGCGCCTCTCTCTGTATCAGAAGATCTAGGACTCCAATGCACCCGAGAGCTACAGCCTTGACTCAGATGACCAACTCTCTGGGGCCTCCAAAATGTTATGGTGAGACTGCAATAAACTACCAAGTTGATCTTAAAGCAGGAGATGGAACATCTTTATTCACCAGCTGGCAGTCTGGATTGACCAGCTGGCGGGACGGAGGGGCAGGCTGCATGTCTACACCCTTTGACCCCTTCCAGGGGTTAGAGCACACCTTTTATACCAAAAGTAAAGATGTCAGTACATTAATCAAAAGTGGCTGTTGCTATGATTCAAATCATAAACAAAAATCATGAGATCTAAAATCATAAGCAGAAGGGGAAATGGGTCAAAATGATCCTAGTTCAATACAATTTAAAGCATGGTTATTAACACCTAAACATTAACATTCTATACAGTTAGGGTACTTTGCACAAGTACAGTGTATAAGAATAGAAGGAAAAATTTTGCCGTTTTTTGTTGCCAATATGCTATGCTAAGCAACTGCTGGTGTATACAGAGGTGGGTTTTCCCATGGGAGGGAGAAGCATTTCTTATGTGATATGGAGTCTCAGGGTAAAATGGAGTTTGGTCATTGCCCATATAGCCTGGCCCATGACAGTCACACTCAGAAAGAGGGCCAGAGACCATCTGATCAATAAAAGGATCAACTTTCAGACCGTAAACAAACCTTCACCCAACCTTATCTCACAGGAAGTCTCAGCAAAATGCTGTCAGAACTGGGACCTGGCATTACTGATAATCTCCTAACTGTGAGATCTGTGTGTATAGGAGGTGTTTTCCATATTAGAATGTCTGCTTCCTAATGAAAACAAAAACACTTTGCAGAGCCATAATTTTTGCAAATATTAGTTGAGCTTTTGCAACATGCCAGAGCTTGTTCCAGTGCCCTCAGGTGCCTTCAAACCCTGTCATGGTTCTGATGGCTACTCATATGCCCAGCTTCCTGTTACTGATTGTGGAAAACTCATAAGAAATTGGAATCCTCCTAAAGTCTTCTGTGTGAGAAGCAAGGCAATAATTTGAATTATTCTGACTCAAAATTCAGTGTTTTTTTTTACCCCAAGTTCTGTTTTATGATCCTGCAAAGAAGTCTTGACAGGCTCTCTGCACACAGTTGTACCAATTGCTTACAGCACAAGGGCAGACTGGGGCAGGAGGTTGAAAATGTCAGAGGGCAGCCTGTGCTGTGCTCATCAGAGTCCTTTTCTGATTCCTAAAAGGTACTTTGCAGGCTCTTCTGAAAGCCCAGCGTGTTCCACTACAGAAAAATAAGGAGGGTGATGTCCAAGGCCTCTAGTTCAGCTGAGGTCTTCCCCTTAGATGCCAAATGAGATTCCTTGTGGGTACAGAAGAGCTGTCAGTGCTGGTGGCCTCTCATTGACTTTCTTGGTTAATGTGTTGAGTGGTTTTGCTCATAAGTAAGGTTGGACAACCTGAAACGGAGTCATCACCAGTGCTAAGGGAGCCAGGGCCATGTGACACCATAACACATTTTTCTCTGCCCTTTCCCCTAGTTTTTATTCCTTCTCACCTGCTGAGACCATCAGCCTGTGTTGGGAATATGGAGTAAGGTGGGTAATACCTGTAGGCATTGCTTGGCCTCTCCACACTCAGAGGTCATAAACAGGGTTGACCGGGCACATCTTGCTCAGCTGATCTGACTTCCCAGTGTAAACCCTTCCCTTTCCATCCACAGCACAATGTCACATCAATTCTTGCCTTGCTAAGAGTCCGACTCTATAGCAAGAATGGGTAAAATTCAGTCTCTGTGTTGTAGTTTACCTCCTTTTTTCAAGAGGCTCCATGGAGAGTTGGAAATTGTCACATTCCTAAAATATCACTGCATCCCATCTTCCCTTTTCCACATGAGACTACGTGGCCCCCACATGGCTTCCATGTTTCCTGGTTCACTCCATTGGAGTCCTCCCCATGGGGATGTTTATGCCACAGGACCCCAACCAGACAGTGGCTTCACTGTAGCCCCAGTGGGATTGGTCTCAGGGATATTTGCAAGGCCTTGTCATAGGTTCAGAGTAGCAGCTGCTCAGATGAGTCTTACCCTGTTCCCACATCTCCTGAGGAGAACTTTTATAGTGATATTGGTCACTTAGGTGGATGTTCTTTGCATGACTAGAAGAAACTGAATGTGCATTTTAAACTAAAGTTTTGACATTTTAAGGTTAGTGACTTGCTGCCTTCTTCCCCAGGAAAAGGAAGTTGAAGTACATCTTCCTTGTGAAGAGTCTGCAGTAAGTGCATTTGTATCTGAAGATTTTTAGCAAGAAAATTGTGTTATGCACTTTAACCATTCCTAGCACCAAGGGAAAGAATTAACGTACTTTTGTTGAGCCCTGTATTTTTCCTGATTTGTAGCCTTCGATTTCTTTTTTCTTCAAATTAAAAATGCACATTGATAGCTCATTCCTTGATTAAGCTCAGTTTATTATCAACTCTAATGATTTCATCTCCCTCAAATGCTGGGATTAAATGGTAATTAAGTTAACATAAGCATTTTATTAAGCACCAGGTTTTTCTGGATGAAGTTCCTTTAGCTCTGCTTTCTACAGCTGCGGTTTGCTCAGTTTATCATTGTGAACTTTTCTGGCTTCTTTTCTCTCCTGTTGTCTACCTGTCAGCCAATCTACTTTTCATCAGGGGAGAGGACCAAAATTCAGGTCTATGAATTGTGCTTTTCTCCAGAAGCAACACACACGTGATGGGGAAAACATATTGAAGGGGGCAAGAAAGGGAGACTCAAAGATAAGCATCTACTCATCTTCCTATTCACATGGCAACTTGATGAATTTGACTTTGGGGGATCAGTTCAGATCGTCAGTCTTATCATCTTTGTAAGTACACACTATTTGATTTCACTCCAGGTTCTGCAAACCTGATCATCACATTGAAAGAACACTGTGTGTTCTAGGTCTCAGTCGGCACAGCTAATGATACTGCTGGACATGAACCCAGGGGTGGGAACTGAGGTCCTCTGAGGCATCCTGAAGCACCTTAGCAGGTGATGCTGGATCCTGAGAGCTGAGGGCAGGGAGGATCAGACCTGCTGAGTGCCTGGAACATTCCACGATATCTTGATGTGCCAAGTGTCTTTTACAGGAGGAAGCATTTCATCTTTAGCAAAGATGTGTTTCTATCACTTACAACAAATATTTTGAAGACAATGGGGAAACATCCTCTGAATTGAAGTCACTCCTCAGTTATATCCACACTTGGACTATGTTATTTGAGTGAAATCCACCAACTACCAGGGTATGCCAAGTTCCCATGGCTGGGATGTGTTCAACATTGGGAACTTTGTTTCTGATACAGTGGACTATTTTCAGGTTAGCTTGGAGAGAGGGAGTGATAACTTTGCTTTTTACTCAAGAGAGTGTATCAGGCTGTTATGAGCTGTATCAAAACGGCAGCTGAGTGTATTCATTTAACAGTGGAAGGTAAAGATGCCATGAATGATTACATGTATGATAAAAAATAGTTTGGAATTATGTGCTGTTTGAGATGTCTTTTTCACTTAGATTTCACTATTGTATTCAAATAGTCTTTTTGCATGACACTTTCTCCCCTAATGAGAATCTGATTGTAATAATCAATGCATGTTTGAGTGAGTGTAGATGTAGGTGTGTGATTCAATTTGTTTCCACTGTGATATGTGTTGTTCTTTTTAAAAAGTCCACTCCAAAACATTGAAAATAATATGTCACTGGAGGATTTATTTTAAATGGCAACCACACTATGTGCTGCTAGACTTGGAATGTAACTCAACTGCTTCTAGATCTGCAAGCTCTAGATTCCCAATGGCTGGAGGATTAACTGCCATAAGGCAAGAGGTCTGTGTCTCCATAGAGGTGGTCCCATCCTGCCCGGGATCCTCAGCTGCTGGGCCACATGCTATCAAAGGTGGAACTCTGCCAGCTCTTGTTCCATATTGACTGGAACATATGACAGCTGTGTCCCAGGAAGAGGGAGCTCTACCCCAATAAATGTTGCCCCAGTTACCACAGGATCCAGAGCATCCAGACTATGTGCTGCCAGAGTTGGAATGAAGTCTGGTTTGGCTGCTTCTGGACCTGCAAGCTCTAAATCCCCCATGAATGGAAGATCAGCTTCACTGAGGTGGCCCCAGCTGACACATATCTACAACTGGAATATGTGCTACCAGAGGTAGAATATCCTCTGATCTGGATGCTTGGGACTGAGCTTCCTCTTGCTTTATAACTGGACCTGTGACTCATGGTTGTCTCTTGGTGATGGTGTTGGAGCTGACCCTTTCTTCAGTGTTGATGTTAGCACTGATTGTTCCTCTTCTTCAAGATCAGAGGCTCTGTCTCTGGGCTACCTCAAATCTAAGGATCGAATTAGGAAGACTGCTGACAGAGACAACTCTATATCTCAAACATGACTGCCTTTCCCTGAGCCTTTCCCATTCATAGAAGACCCCTGCCTCCAAGAGAAGCCCTAGCGCCTGTCCCACAGATGTCTTCCCAGACTGGGGTCCTCTGCCTGCAGGGTCCAGGGTGGTCCTGGAGCTTACTCTTTCTGGGGCCCAGCACTGACCCCCTCATCACATGCTTTCAGTTACCACCCTGAGCCTCTTCACCATAGGGCTTGACCTCACTGAAATATAGGTCCTACTATTTGGTCAGGAGTCCGTGAACTTGGAATTCTCAGGGTGTTTTTTTCATCCAGGGTTGCAGGATGGAGCAGAAGGCACTGGGGGCAGACAGACAAACAACAATCAGGGACCTGGTCTGGCCTTCCCTTAGGCTCTTCCAAGGCCCCCTATAGGGCAACATTACCTATGTGCAGATGGGCACAGAGAGCAGAGTTGTGAGGTCCATGTGTGGGCAGGCTTTTCCCCACACATCCTGTCCAAGCCTCGCTGGGTTGGGCTGTGGTGGGGATGAATCCTCACAGGGCCCCCAGTCTGAGCCACCAGCCTCCCCTCTGCTTCTCCCTGGGTGCCCAGAATCCCACCTACGGCTGTCTCTCCTCCTCCTACAGGTGAAGTTCCAGATCCCCGCCCTCTAGTGTGAATCCAAATAGCCCACCTGTCCTCTACCCCAGACTCCCAAGTGTCCTCACTCTGGAGGACCCAAACCCTTCCCACTTCTTGTTCATCCTCCTCACACCTAGAGGAGAACAGGAGGGTGTTTCCTTTGATGTCCTGTGCTCCTCACCTGCCAGGATACCTAGTAGGACTAGCTGACTTCCTGACAGAAATTAAAGCCCAGGAGGGCTGGGAGATTTGTCTACCCAGATCCCTGAATGATATGCTCAATGCCTAGAAATGTGCCTGCATATAGTAGGTGTTTCATATGTTCACGCAATGTATTAAGCCAACCAGCTCCTTCCCAGGTATCTCACCGTGACCCAGGCTCCCCTCAGTTCACCCCAGAAGGGCCCTGCTCTGGCTATATCTAGCTATATCTAGATTGGGGCTCCTCCCAGAGGTAGTCCTCAACCTCTTTCCCAACTGGGGAAACTGCTTTGCCCAGGACCTCAAGGAAGTAAAGCCTAAGGCAGAGAGCTGCTTTATGGAGGAGGGGCAGTCACACAGAGAAGCTCACAGCCCAAGGCAACACATTGCACAGAGCTAGGCCTGGGGCAAGCACTTGTAGGGCTCATCCCACCTGATCCTCAAAACACCCTAGGATAGTATTCCTCTGAAACCCCCAGTTTCCACAGAGTTGACTGGGGCTCAGAGCACTGTAGGGCATTCCCAAGACCCAGACAGGAGGGGCAAGTGCCCCTGGACTTGGAGGTGGTGTGCACCTTTTGCATAACTGGTCTAGCACCTACTGGGTGGTAATGAAACTGGTAGGTATGAAAGAGGGCAGGGATGAAGAAGTGGTCCCCACTCTGCTACACCCATTCAGTGTTTGGACTGGCTCATTTGTGCCCTTGGATGGAACCAAGAAGGGACAGTTCTAATGTGGAAATAGTAGCAAGCTGCAAAATGACCAATGTCCATACAGTTAAGTAAAAAGCTCCAAAAGTATTTTCCTCCATAGTCGCTCACACACACACATGCACACACACACACAAACACGTGGAGAGCATCCTTCTGTGACTGTCCATGGCATGGGAGGATCAGAGTAGTGGGCTAGATCATTCTAGCCTGCCCTGGGCTGTCCTGTGTCACTTCTGGGTTCTTCCAGGAAAATCTCTAGAGGCACTGTGGGAGAGGGCCCACCTAGCATCTCCAGACATGGGTGAAGTCCCTACTCAGTAGTTTCCTAAGACCTGAACCTTGGCAATTTGGAAGACAGGAGATCTTCACTCTTTCTCAGAGGTCTCCAGACAACCGAGCTCCCTGGGGCTAGATCTGTAATGTGGGTGCCTGGCTGCCATGGTCCCAAGTTCTGTTTGGTCCATTGTCAAGGAAGTGAGGTTCCTTCATGGGGTCCCTTTACCCAGATTCTCTTCCTCTCACAAGATTGTCCCAAAGTTCACCTGTGATGCTGGCTGTACCGCATTTCCCCATGATACATGCACAAGTGGACACAGTTACACCAACACACCCTGGCCCATCATCCCTCAGCCAGGCCTGAATATACCCAGTTACTACCCAGCTTTTGGGAGACAGAGCTGGGTTTGGACCTTGCCCTCTGTTTCCAGTTTTGTGGCCTTGGACAAGTCATTGTGCCTCTCACGTCCTCCTCAGGCTTCCCACTTACTCTCTGGGGGGTCATTCTAGCATCTGCTTCTGAGGAATGTCATCAAGTGTATGTGGCCCATAAGTACCTGTATTACCCATGGAACCCTAAGGCTGGAGTCACATATCTATAATGCACAAACTTAGAGATTTAGAGAAGGGACAGTCACTAGAAGGGGAGGGGAAAAGATTGACATTGTAACACAATTAAATCTGGCTCCCACACAGGTCTGAAGAAAGTCACTTTCCCTCTTGGCCACATTTCCTACTCTGCACCATGGGAAGTTTGAAGTAAGTGAGATTCAGAAATTGCTCCTTTCTGATATAGATCTTCTAATGGCTTCCCTGGACATGTGTCTCCTCTCATAAATTGTACACCCCACAAGGGCTCCCAGTGACCACAGCCTTTTGGTACCCAAAACTTTTAGTTTCCTCCCAACTAGGTGAATTAGACTTGGTGTCTGGCTTCTAAGGAACAGATACTGGCAAAGGTTATGGGCTATCATTTCCAAGACTGAATCATGGGAAGTCTGCCCTCTCTCTCTCTCTCTCTCTCTCTCTCTCTCTCTCTCTCTCTCTCTCTCTCTCTCTCTCTCTCTCTTTCTCTCTTTTTCTCATCCTCCCTGTAGGGAATCAAGCTAAGGTATTTTGAGCTGCCCTATGGATGAAGCTAGGGGTAAAGATTCTATAGTATCCTGGATCACAGACAAAAGCACTGGGGCTCAACCAAACTGGATCCTACTGTTGTGCCCAGTGGCTCGAGACCCCACAAAGACCACCAGAGACCACAATCAATGCAAGCAACAAAGAGTCATTTATTAGCAAGCTCGAGCCTGGTCCTCCGTGCACTCAGTAACCAGTGACGCTAAGAGGCCCTGAGCCTTTGTTCAGCAGGCTTTTCTAATGAAAGGCAAACAGTTTTACAGTGTTCTTTTTAATTGGTTAACATTTGAACAGCTAAACATTCATCCTCCTCTGGTTGGGTCCTGCCAATCTATTTGATTCTCATTGGGTCCCACCAGAACTGAATGGTCCTAGAGGAAGAAGGGAGGAGGGAAGGGGTGAACTGTGCAGGAGATGAGTTGGAGTTAGGCCCCCCTGTCCTTGATAGATAAGGTTTCTAGGCAGCTGCACATTTCTCAGACAAATATTTCTTAACAACCTCGATAAGCACGGGGGCCCAGCAGTCCTGTTTGCGCTGTATTGGCTTTTGAGGGTGCAGTCGCAACTGCCTGCATCCTGGTAATTAAGACAGTTAGCTGCACAGATATCACCCTGTTCTCAACACTACCATTTGCAGAGGAATGAACTCAGAGGCCAGTCACCTCAGCTGAGTCCCAGTGCAGAATTTTGAGAGACCTGGAGGCAAAGGCATCAGCTGAGCTGGCCTGGATCAGGTGACAGAAACTATGACATCATTACTGTCTGTGAATATCAGCATTGAGTTAGGTGAATGCTGTCTTGCAGCAATGGATAGCTCCTGAGGTGTCTAGGCCTTAGCATCTGCCCTTTCCCTCCTCCCTCTTTCCAGGCTTTCTCCAGCCACACTGGTCTTTTCCAGCCACACCTATCTTCTCACTGGCCAAACTCACTTTGCCTGCTGGTCTTAGCACTGCTAAGCCTTTCCAGGAATATTGCTCCAAGAATTGAGCAAGACTGGCTCCCTCTTGTTGTTGTGCTTTCAACAGAAGTGCCACCTCACTGAGATTCTCAGATCCATACGTAGAGACCCCAGGGCTACCTTGACCAACAAGCTATATTTTCACTATAGTACTTTACTCTTTAATGTACATTTGATTTGAGTTTTTGGGCATCTCCACCTGCAGATCGGCAGCTCCTGGAGGTTTGTGCCTATGGTGGTCAATTCCAGAGCCATACCCAGTCTGAATAGGGTCCCTGCCCAGGTGAGTGCTAGGGCACGATGCTGAATGGAGAGTTGAGAGTTGAGTACATCCCTGAACAACTTGTACTGTGTGCAGTATAAGCTTCCACTGGGTGGGAGGCAGGGCACACAGCATGACCTTGGGGTCTGTTCCCTGGTTCCGCTTGCTCCATTGAGCATGGTGGGCACTACTGCCCCCAATGGCCAATGTTAATGCTGAACCCAGGCAGGAAACAGCGTCAAAACCCTCACCTAAGTGCAGATATACTCTGGGCCCGTGTCCAGGAAGCAAAGGAGTCATATCTTCCAGTTCCAGGGTAATTGAGGGACAGCAGAGTCACTTTGTGCCCCTGTCACACTTGGCTGGACTTGGGGTGTCCAAGTCACTCACCCCAGCCAGGGCAATGATGCAGGCCCATTTCCAAATGAGGACCCCAAGGTTCCAAAGAGGTTAGTGTTTTACCTGAACCCTGGAGGAGTGGTCCAGTATTCTTCCTGCTGTTGAAGACACAGGTTCTCAGTGCCCTAAGGCCTAGACTGCACTCTGCTCAGAAGATGTGCAGAGATCATAGCATCTTCCAAGGATATTGGTGGGCCATGGATCATTAATAAAAAACAGGACACCAGAAACTGCTAGAAACTTTTGGGGCCATTGGGTTACCCAATCCAAGCACTCTGATTTTTAGAGCAGGAAATTGAGGTTCCTGAGAGGTGATGGCCTCTCCACACAAAGGGTATCTCATCCTACTTCTCTACCAGATTGATAAGCACCAAACCCCCCAGTCCATCCTCTTGAGGCTGCTCTGGGGTTGTCCCCAACCCTATCAGACCCTGGGAAACTGGTGTTCCCCACCATGAGCTTGGCATATCCCTTCTCTCATGCAGTGCCCTTGTTGGACTTGTTGCTATGAGAGTGTACACCCCTACCCCATAGCAAAGCTGCCTAATACATCTTCCTTATTCCCCTGTCACCTTCTCAGTGTCTTTTTCTCCTCTGAACTCTTCCTTCAGCAAGTCACTGTTGTGTGTGTGAGTGCATGAGTATTTGTGTTTGTGATATCACAAACACAATGGATCTAGTAAGTGGAAAAGGAAAGGGTCCCATATGGAAGGACAGACAGGGATCCCCGTGATATTGGGTTCCTTCCCAAAGCACACTCTGCTGGCATGGGGCACTCCTGTGCAGTTGGTTCAGAGCTGGCTGGGGCTCCACAGCTGCTGACATGGCTGGTGCTAGACTTGGTTCTAGCTTTATAGGTGGTGCTGCCTCTAGCGAGAATGCTGGGAGCAGAGCTGACTTGAGCTCCATAGGAGAGAGATAATCCTGTGCTGGCACTAGCTATCTTCTGAAGCTGCTACAGAGCTGGCTCCACTCCTGATTTGCAGCTAGGCATGGTTGTTGTCTGTGACTGCTGACAGCTCTGTGACTGCTGACAGTTGGCACCAAATCTAATGACAGAAATGTCTCTAGACAGAAATATGGCTATTTGTTCTGTCACTGCTTCTGCAACTGGATCTGACTTTTGAAATTTTTTCAGAACTGATGCTAGACATAAAGCTGATGACAGCACAAAGCTTTTGAATATAGTCGATACCCATTAATGGTATAATTGGAAGTGATTTAAAATGACTTGAAGACTAAATTTGTGTTTAAATTTTAAGCATAAAATATAATAAACCATAAAGAACATGAATGAGAAAAAGGAAATTAAAACAAAAAGGCTGCTGTCAAAGGGAAGGCCATAAGCCTCTGGTGCTGGATCTGGCCCTCGTGATAGTTCAGGCCGGTACTAAAGGTTCACTGGTGCTATGGAATTAGAACAAAAGATGGTGTCTGAGAAAGTGCTGGAACTGGTTCTATCTCACCCAGTAATGTTGGGGAAGTTCTAGAATTAACTCCTTCTCTGGGGCAGATTCTCACTATACTTTGTTGTCAGAAAGTACACAGCTGGATGGAGGTATCTTTGACTATGGAGCTGGAAGTACTTGTGGTTCTGTGGCAGTGCTGGATCTTAGCTAGGGAAGGCTCCATCTTAAAGCCCCACCATGGCCTGTGGGTGAGATGCTGTCACACCTGTTGGGTTGTAAGTTCTGAGGATAAGGAACATGTCAGGGGTTCATGGTTGTATTCTAACATGCAACAGGGAGAACACAGGAGCTTGAGGAAGGAATGAATGCATGGGTGGATAAACCAATAATTCTTGTGTCTCCATTTTCTTATGTGTAATGTAAGATCACCTGACTTGTAGAAATTTGGGGAGGATCACACTGATTTATTCAATAAACAATAAGTGCTTTCCATGTGCCAGGATCTGTTCTAGAGGCTTGGAAATGCAGCACTGAACACGCACAGGCCCCCTTCATAATATGTTGACTTAAGAAAAGATTAAATGAGGGAATGCAGGTCACAGGCATGTGGTCTGACAGCTGGGAGCAGGTGCTTGGATAAAGGTCATGCAGAAGTTCAAGTCCAGAAGCCTATGACCAGCCCAGGTGTGGCCTGTGGAGGACCAGATATGGGATTCATGCTCTGAATGGCCCTGCAACTCATGATCCCCCTTGACTGTCTCCTCACTGGTCCTCAGTTTTCCATCTGTGAAATGTTCTTGTGGGAAAATCTTTCCCTTGTTTCCTTAATGAAGTTGGTGTGGACTCTAATAGACAAAGAACTCCCTGTGGTTTGTCTCTAGGTAGCCCTGTAGAGCAGGGTTTGAGTTCACCCAGGCAACAGGGTTGTGTCCCCAGAGATTAGCTAGAGTCCCCCTTTCTGGACAATGACTGATCCGGGTGGAGGTCCTGGGTCCAGTCCTCAGTAGCCATGATGATCCAGGCATTGACAGTGCACTGGTCATGTGACTTCACAGACCAGCAGTGGTTCAGCTTGGTGAACAATCAGAGCCTGCTACAGATCCTTCTCCCTCAATTGCATTGCTTTTCATCATGTGAATCTTTCATTTAACCACATAGTTACATGAGGAAATTGGGTTGTTTTTAATATTTGCTCTAAAGAAGGCCGTGGTGAATAACACTATCCATGTGTGAAATGTAGAGGTTTTTGTACGGATTGAGTCCCCTGAACTGGAACTACTGAATCAAAGGGTAAATACATTTGTAATATTCATAGATGTGAATACTGAAGATGCTTTCATTGGTGGACAACTTGAATTCTGTTAGCAACAAAGATTCCTGGGCTGGGGGTGTATCTCAGGAGTAGAGTGCTTTTCTAGCATGCATGAGGCCCTGAGTTCACTCTCCAGTACTGAAAAAAAAAATTTTTTTTTTTGTCCATCCTAGCATTTCTCTAAATTTTCTTTTTATTCCACCTGGTTATGTACCAAGCAATTATTCATCATTCAAAAATTTATTTAGTACTTATTATACCCATGCTCTATTCTAGAGTAGATTGCTATGAATAAAGAAAATCCTTGACTCAAAGGAATTTAAATTCTAATGGAAGTGACAAACAATTATGATATGTAGTATGTTTTGATAGTTATATGTACTTTGAAAAAAAGACAGGAAAATCTACATGCTTGACATTTTTATATTAATCAGGAGAAGCCTCATTGAGAAATGCCAAGTCAGCAAAGTTTGCTTCTCTCCTGGTTTCATCTCCCTGTTTATTGCTGTATCCTCTTCTTTGCCATTCTTACCCTACAATTACCCTACAAGTGGAGTTTTCTCATTCTTTTAGGCTGTAAATTAATTAATTTATTTATTTATTCTTATTTTTTTATTTCTTTATGTTTTGTGTTTTGGCTTTTTGATTTTGGGGGAGTGCTAAGGATGTAACCCAGGGCTTTATGTATGCTACCCTGAACCACACCACTGAACCACACCTGCAAACCCCTAGAAATAATTTTTGAAAAGCTATGTTTTTGAAAAAGCCATTTGTCATAATTCATCCAATACTTAGTGATTTTGTAGTGAGAATGCTTTTCATAAAATATGCATATTTGCTTTTTAGCCACTATGCATCTAAGGACTTGAGTTAGCAAAAACAAATGGTAGTTAATAGATGAGATAATATAGAGTTTATTAGTGTTATGTATTTGGTAAATGCTAAATGAATGAAATGCTGAGCATTCGGAGGAAAGTAAAAATATTTTTATACTATTCATAAAATCAAAGCTATTTTCTTCCTATTGTGGTGCTTTATTTTCCCTTTGCCAATATAGTTGTTTTGTGTGAGAGCCAGGAGACTCCTCAAATCAATAGCCACTTAGCCTATATGGTGGTTTACAAAAAAGGAAGAAAAACTCAGAAGAATGTTATGTGTTTTCTTCTTAATATTTTTATTATGATGTAGTGCCTTAAATTTTATGATTAAAATTTGTTAGAAAGTAATTATTATTCAACTCAAATATTTGTGCTAAAACCAAAGAGCTACTGAATGAACAGTAAGTTCATCAATATTTAAAATGTTTTTAGCTATTCTCAATCTGTTTTTCACATTGTTAAGTCTAAGCTGTCCATTTTTTTCATTTAAAACCAAGATACTGTTTTCTGCTAATCAGTGCAGATGTGTTCTCTGATACAAGATGTCAGCATGAATCACCTCTAAATTCCTTTTTTGAACACTGCTTTGGAGCACTTAAACCAATTCCAGGAGAAAAGCATGTCACTACATGATGTGGCATGTCTGTTATATCAAATCTGTAGTATGATTTCCATAGGGATCATGTTGGTTTTCACCACTTGAACACAACATCACGGTGAAACAAACTGCCTAACTCTCTGTGTGAACTAGTTTAAAAACCCATAGAGAAGGAAGAAGGACTGGCAACCATATCTCCTAGAATGGAGTGATGCATTTAGTCAGGATTTGCAGAGAGAAAAATAATATTTTAATACCTAATTTATGAACAGAAATGGCTAGGATAAATGCTTTTTGGAGTTTTGCATATAATTATGCTTTTTATGACCCTGTTTTGTGATTGTTCTCTTAGTACAATAGGCTGTTACTTCCTCTGTACTGATTAAGAAGAACTCTTACTGAGGTTAAGATGTGATGTGATCAGTTTGAATTTGTGTGTGTGTGTGTATGTGTGTGTGTGTGTGTGTGTCATTCTGTTATTTTTATTCTTTATATACAGTTTATGTTTAGTAATAACTGAGCAAAGCTTTCTTCTACTCCTCCCCATCATCACTTCACTTTGGAGGTTTTACCAAAAAACTTATATGAGTTTCCAAGATTGCAGAATTTCCATACTGTAGAGCACAGCTGTGCATTTTCAGAAGAAAGAAAATAAACACCTTAAGAGGTGAGCTTGGAGAAAGATGATGAAGGCATGGGGCTATGGTTTAGTGGCAGAGCACCACTTGCCTAGCATGCAGGAGGCCACCTGCACTGAAAAAAAAAAAAAAAAAGAGGATGAGGATGGAGAGGGCCAGCAGCAGAGTATATTGGCCCAGTTTAAGCCTCAAACAAGTCTGGAAGTTTCCCCACTTGCAATATGAAGCAGCCTGTAAACCACATGCAGGCACAAAGCACTGAAATTGAGTTAATACCCAAATCAGGTCTTTGAAGAACTTCTCAACTGTGAATTTCTCTTCCCCAAAACTTAGGCTGCTGTGACTCAACCTGGATTTAAAAAAAAATTTGATTCAACATACTTCTTAAAAAACTTAGGCCAAAATACTTTTTAAATGACATATAACCTCATAAATACTCATACAGATGTTTGAATGATGTCACTAGGTATCATGGTATGTTAGTCAGCTTTTCATCACTGTAACCAAAATACCTGAGAAGAACAACTTAGAGGAGGAAAAGTTTATCTGGGGCTCATGGCTTCCAAGGTCTTAGTCCACAGATTGCCAGTTTAGACTTTGGGTCTAATGTGAGGCAACACATGGTAGGTGGAAGAACGTGGTGGAGTAGTACTGCTCCATTCTTGGCAGCCAGAACCCTTCCAGGGCATGCCCCCAGTAGCGTACCTCCTTCAGTCATGCTCCACATGCCTACAGTTAGTCCATTCAAACTAAGATGGACTGATTGGGTTACAGCTGTCACAATCCAATCATTTCACCTCTGAACATTCCTGCATTGTAGCAGGAACTTTTGGAGAGATATCTCATATTCAAACCATAACATCCTACCCCAGGTCCCCAAAAACTCATGTCCATCTCACAGTGCAAAATGTACTTAGGTCATCTCCAATAGTTTCATAGTCTTAACAGTTTCAGCAATACCCCACAATCCAAGTCCAAAGTCTCATCTGAGACTCAAGGCAAATTCTTGGCTCTGAGCTTCTATAAAATCAAAAGCAAGTTACATAAGCCCAGTATACAATGGCATAAAGTAAATATTCCCATTCCAAAAGGGAGGAATAAGATGATAAAAAGAAGGAATGGGACCAAAACAATACAGAAACCCAAATGGACAAACAGTTGCTATAACTCCACATACAGCATGTAGGACACATGGTGGTGAGATATGCTCTCTAAAGTGCATGGGCAATTCCACCCCTTTGGCCTTGCTGGTTGTGGTGCACATGTTCTCTCTTTTAACCTGACTCTCTCAGCAGACAGTCCACCTTACTGACATCTCTTAATTCCTGGGGTCTCCATTGCTAGCTTTGGCCTCAGGGGCAGCCTGCAGGAATTCTGACCTTGGTACACTTGGCCTGAAATCTTGGGAAGCCTTCATGTCCCCTTAACCTCAGCATCCTGCATTCTTGCAGAACCAGAACCATGTGGATGACTCTAATATCTGCCGTCAACTCACAGTAGTTGAGCTCCCTGAAATCATGGGGCCTGTGCAGCTGAGCATGGTGAAACAACTTCCTAGACCCCCTGTATGAGCAAGATACCCCACAATCTTTTCTCAAAGGAATTTTCCCTTCTACATCCTTGAGCTTTCAATGGTGTGAACTTGAAATTTTCTGAGATGCCCTCAAGCCATTTTTTCCCTTTCATCTTTGTGCAAAGTACTTAATATCTCTTTAGTGGCTATAATCACAACTTTCTTGGCCCCAGTTTTACGTGTACTTTTCTAGACAAAGTTTTTACAATCCTTCAGCTCTACTTTCTGCTCCTGATTCTTACAGTAAACCTGCTAAAAGATAGCGACATCTATACTACCTCCTAAATGCTGTTCAGCCTTGAATTTCTCTTGCCAGAAAGTAACAAATGGCTGTAGTTCAATTCCCAATAGAGTCCTTGATTCCCTCCATGAGGGAAACACCACGAATATCGTCTGCATTCCTATCAGCATTCTAGTTTTCTGAACTCCATTGAAATTGTCCCCTAAGCTCCTCTTATAACATGCTAAAGCTTTCCCAGCCTGCACCTCTAAACCTTTCTGAATTCCTCCCACAAACCATCTCCAAAGGCTTCTGAACCACATGGTCAGGTTAATCATGGCAAGGACCCCACTTCTCAGTATCAATTTCCGTGAACCCATTTCTCCAGTCTTAGTAGGAATTGCTGTCTTGGCACTTCCCAGATCATGACATCAGTACTCCAGCTGCATCAGGATCACTGGAGGGCTTATCAAAATGGGTCCAACCCCAGTTTCTGATATATCCAGCAAGTCCAGAATGGGCTCTCAAATTTATATCTCTAGCAAATGTCTAAGATGATGCAGATCTGGGAGCCACACTTTGGAAGACTTGGAGCCTTGAGACCTTGGGACTGCCTTAGAGAAGACATCCATTCCTGTCCTAAGGCCTCTTCCTGCCTTCGAAGGGATGGGAGAACCATTCCTAGCCTGTTCTCTGCCCTGGCTGACCTGAATTTTATCAGTGGACTTGAGTGATTATAATCAATTGCCTCAATTTGCTGACTATTTTTGAATAGGCAGTTTAGAAAAAGTGGTAGGATACTTATTTGAGGTTTGAAAACATATACATAAAGGAGAATAAAAGAATGGCAGTGCCCAGACTGTTGCCATCCATTATCTCTGTTCTCAATATTTTTATACTATCTGAAAAATTCTGGAAGGCCAAACTCACTGGAAATTCCATGCCCAAATTCCTAGTGGTCTCAACAACAAGGAACACAAAGACCGAGACTTGTCCTGGGGAGTCCTTGGGCTAAAGGCAGTGGGTCCACCTTGAGGTCTGATGAGGAAGCTGTAGTGTGTACCTCCCGGCTGAGGCCTGTAGTGGAGAGAACTGCCCCTCATTCCAAGAGCTCTGCACCCCATTTCAAGGAAGTACAGTGCTCAGGAACAAGTTTCCTGCGACTTTGACAGCCCTGCAGTACCCAAAACATGCCAGCTCTCGATAGATCTAATGATGAAAGAAAATTTAAGAATTTACCAGAGATTGGGAGGCAATGTGTTGTAATGCAAAGAACACTGAATTTGGGGGTTGAGATTTTTATTCTAGTTCTTGTCCTGCTTCTACCTGACTGTGTGATAATTTCAGTTTTGGGGAGCTTCAGAATTTGACCTGTAAAGGAGGGGAGGGATAATACTAGTGACCTCCAGGATCCCTTCAAACTCTGACAGTCTTGAAATACAAAAAAAGTTATAAAATCTGTAGTATAAAAATCCAGCTCCCGATTAGGTAGAGTCAAGGAGACTGGACCTGAGGGACTTGAACATTGGGCTCTAGCTTAGGTGGGTAGAGAGGAGAAAAGGGGGACATCCTCTTTGCCTTCTTCTTTTTCATCTACCAAGGCAGCTCTGGCCCCAATGACCAGAACCACTTTCCCTCCTGACCCAGCCTTCAAGTCCTACCCCCTTACTTACCCACCCAGAATTTTTAAAAAATCAATTATTTTTTGTGATACTGGGGATTGAACTTAGGAGTGCTCTACTGCTGAGACATACCCCAGCCCTTTCTATTTTTTATTTTGAGACAGGGTCTATGTTGCCCAGGTTGGCCTTCAACTTGGAATCCTCCTGCCCCAGCTTTCCCAGTCACTGGGATTACAGGTATGAGCCATAATGCCTGGCTTCCACTTGATTTTGAATAGATGGGCACTGTCCCTGCTGTGGCTTTCCTTTGTGAAGAGCAAACACTGGACCAGAGACACAAGGCAGAGGTCACATGAGATTTATGGAATGTTTAGTGTCTTCCTAATCCTGCCTGGGTTCTTGATCTTTCTTACTTTAGGTCCTTTATCACCACAAAGCTTATTATTTAACTTTTCTGAGCTATTTCATCAACTAAAATATAGAAAGAATATCTGACTAGCTTGCAAAGATAATATTTCTGGCCACCTAACCCAGGTCCCTTAATTTCAGTCTGTCCCATTCTGTGTTGTATTAATCCAGTCGTATCTGGAAGTACATTCTGCAAGAGAGTCAGTTTGGGGGATTTGGGACAGTTCGGGGGATTTGGGCAGGGGAGGCCCCAGGTAGGTGGCAGTGTAGGTTGCACTCATGACTTTGACAAATGCACTTTTTTTTTTTTTTGGTGGTGCTGGAAATCCAAGTGATTGATCCTTGGCTATACTAGGTAAGTGTCATACCTTTGAGTTACATCCCCACCCTGTACAATTAACTGGATAAATTTGGTCCACCCTTTTCTTCAGAAATAAGCTTTTTCCTGCTCTGGAACAATTTTTAAAGACTTCTCTTATTTATTCACACATTCATTTATTTATCTCACCAACACTGGGATTCCCTACCTTCAGGCCTCTGAAGCATGGAGGCCTGCCCACTGGAGCAGATGAAACCTGGACGGGGGATATGGGCCAAGATCTCTTTGGGAGCCTCAGGAAGATCTTTCTCTTCTTCAATGTAGCTGGGCAGATTGGTGGATCTCAGTGGCTGCTTTTCATTACTCATGCTGTAATAAATTAACTAATTTCTGCAAAAGACTAGTATATTGAATGGTTGTAACCCTGGACCAGGGCAGACATGTTACTATGGAATCAGGCAACTTATCAGGCAACTTCAAGTTCAGATGTACATCACCATGTAATCTTTTTTTTTTTTTAAATTTTTTTTTTTTTTTTTTGTAGTTGTAGGTAGAGAGAATGCCTTTATTTTGTTTATTTTTATGTGGTGCTAAGGATTGAACCCAGTGCCTCGCACATGCTAGACAAGTATTCTGCCACTGAACCACAGTCTGAGCCCCCACCATGTAATCTTTGATAAAGGGAAAGCAGGGAACAGGGAGAGTTGGGAATGGGTGGAACAGGCTCACTCCTTCATTATGGGAATGAACTTAGACCTGTGGCATCCCTATAAATGGTCCAGTTGAGCCGACTTAGACCCTGGAGGGAGCATCCCAAACCCAGATCAAACAAGTCCCTTCCTGTTTGACAGTTTCAACAGCTCCCACTACCCATCCTTTTCATTCCTTTGTTCCCCATCCCATGTCCTTTCTGACCTCACCAATTGCTCCTTTGCTAAGGGGCAAGTGTGACCCAACTGAAGTCATTAGGGCCAGTGACTTACACTACTTTTGTGAATAAGATGTGAATGAAATGATCAACTGCTCTCACTTCAAGGAATGAACCTTTAGTAGCACAGGCAAGTTACTTAACCTCTCTATGCTTCAGCTTCCTTACCTGAAAAACAGGAATAGGATCATGTGAGTTCGTATGTGAAAAGCACCTGCAGGTTCTGGCACTGAGGAAGTACTCAGTACCTTCTGTCTGCTGCCATTGTTGCTGTTGCTGTTTCTGTGGATGTTTGAATCATCCCTAGGAAGACACTTGGTCCTGGCTTTGCTGGCTGTCTTTCTGCATTGCCTAGCAGCCCCTCACATCACAGAAGACCCTTCCTGCCCCTAAAATAGTCAGATCCTGTGCAGTGGAAAGGTGGTTTGAATGGGTTAATGTCATAGCATCCTGGAGACTTGGGAATCCCTCTTTTCCCTACTGGACCCTTGTGTTCCAGTTTCTTTCCCAGTGGCAGGGACAGAGTCAGGGAAGCACAGTGTACTCTCCACCAGGCTTTTTTACACAGAGTGACTAACTTTCCATATTAAATAATTAAATGTAATAACTAATACTACCCTTCCCACACAAAGGCTTTATGCAAGTCATATAATTATTCTTTTATCATTCATAGTAATTCTACAGTGCTCAAGCACCAGACAGGAAAGAAATCTGTTACAATGTTGTAACAGTGTGCAAATCTCTGGGTGTAGGAGCTGCAGTGAGGAGGACTGTCCTTGACATACACATTTGTGCCTGTCTGCTCTGCACTATGTGCTTCCTGTACCCTGCAGGCCCTCCACAAATAATCATCAGGACAATGCTAACTCTCCGATCAAGTCCTAAGAAATGGCAGGAGCTGCACCCACACAGCACAGGCCTCCTGGTTCTGTGCTGATGTTGGAGTCCCTGAGGGGTGGAAAGAGGAGCTGCATTCCACACCCAAGCACCTCCCTTCCTTCTCTTTTCTGCTCCTTTTAGGTGACTTGTGTGGTGAGTTTCTGGGCCTAAGGGGTTTCTGAGAGACATTGTGGTTTCCTAATAATTTAGATAAGTATGTTTTAACTAAGATTCAGTAGGAAGCTGAATCTGAAGTTACACCTTAGCCTAAGGCAGTGGTTCCCAGTGTGGGGATAACACTGGCCTCCATGGGGCATCTTGGAACTCAGTAGAAGTACTGCAGTGATTCCTGGAGGGAAAAACTGGTATTTAGTGTTTAGTGGGCAGGGACAAGGATGCTGTATGTCTTGCAATGTGTGGGACAGCTCTGCCCCGTGAAGTGTGGTGTGTCCCATATGACTTTTGAAAGATATTTATGTAGGGTGCTATAAGGCAAATAAGGCTCACCAGTTATAACTTCAGCATGGAGAGCAGGCTGTGCCCTGCTTTGAGTTACTCTTTGTTGTACAGAATAGCAGCTTTCAGGCTGTGGGTAGCCCTGAGTAGCTCTATTTGATAAAGTTTTCTCTGAGCTATTCCATTTTAAGTGCAAGTGCTAAGGAGAATGACTTACCTACTTGTCTGGGCAAATAGCAACGATATGTTGAACATTAAGACTATATCAAGGGCTGGGATTGTGGCTCAGTGGTAGAGTGTTCACCCAGTATGTATGAGGCCCTGGGTTCGATCCTCAGCACCACATAAAAATAAAATAAAGATGTTGTATCCACCTACAATTAAAAAGTATATTTAAAAAAAAAAAAGACCATATCAAAAAGAACATGCACAACACTATCATGAGGTACAAATGGAAAAACAAATAAATAGTACTAATAAAAACTACCATCTCTGAACTTATTGAATTAAATCAGAAGCACATGGATGCATGGGTATGTCAAACCCATATCAGGAAAATCAGGCCAATGAATGTTGCAAAACTCTCACATGAAACACATAAAATGAGAGGCACCTAACTAACTTCCCAGGCTTCAGGGCTCCTTGGTCTTCCTGGTTGACCTGGCCCACTTTGAAACTGCCTGCTGTTGGAACCCTCACCTGGAATGGCTCCTTGCCCTGAACAAGTTCCACACCTCAAACATGTTCTATGGGTTCTTAAAATCTTCTCTGACCACCTGCTGTGACTTTCCTCTTCCTTATATGTAACAACTCTCCCCTTTTGCTTTCAGTTCTGCCTCTTTAAACCCTGTGGCCACTGTTAACCTTTTCTGAGCTGTTTTATAACTTATATCATTGTGTAAACTGTGAGATGTGACTTGAGTGATGTAGACATTATGGATTAAAGTTGGAATGGAATAAGAGAACTTGTAATTGCCATGCTCATGGCTGCCAACTGAACCATGGATACTCAGGTGAATTAAAGCTGATGAAATATTAGTTGATAAATTTTGACATTGTGGAAGGACACAAACATGTCCAGTTTATTTTGACGGCATAGCTCACTCATAACATTTAGTTTTTAGTATAAGATCTCTTATCTTTGTTCTTCCATTATCTTCTAATTTTGTGGGAAATGTCTAAACCTTCATGTAATTTTAATTTTAATTTTTTGTTTTTAATTCTAGGAATTGAACCCAGAGGTGCTATTTTGAACAGGGTCTCAGTTGCTTAGGGCCTCACTATGTTACTGAGGCTGGCCTTGAACTTGCCATCCTCCTTCTTTAGCCTCCCAACATATAATTTTTAAAAGAAAATATTCTTGCTTTCCAATCTTGAGGGATTTTTGGAAAGTTGGATTTTCCAGGTCACTGAGGAAATACAAAACCATGCAATCCTCTGTACTGCTCATGAAATGTAAATAAGGGAAAAATCAAACACATTTCAGAACCTTCCTCCCTCCCTGGATGGCACGGTAGCATTTTGACCTCTCTGTGTCCTTCCTCTGTTTCTTCTCCACAGCTGGGATTTGCTCACTCCCAAACTGTCATCCTAAGAAACAGTGTTTGCTTCTTCATTTCTCATTTTGACCTTTCCTGGATCTCAACCTCCAAACTCCTTTCCTTTTTCTTCCCTTCTCCACTTTCCTGCATATTCTGCCCATTTCCAGCTTCTCTCCCAGGACAAGGAGGCTTTTGGACAGTATTCTTGGAGTTTATACTTCGGGGGAAATATATGGCACTCACTCCTAAAATATATATGCAGTATGAACTCCAGAATGTAACAACCTAGACGATAGTTTATAACCAAATATATCTCCCAAATTCTCTCTTTATGCTGGTTTCTTCTTAGTCTCCTAAATTTCAGCACCAGTTCATCTACCCTGGGACAAGTCTAGAGCCTTTGAGCTGTCTTCGATACCCCTTCTCTATCCTTGTATCTGATTCACCATCAAATAATGTCACCACAGTGCCAACCTCTCTTCATCTCTACTGCTCACCTGTTTTTCAAGCAAGTTCCTAACAGCTTGTCCTCTTATCCCACAACATAAGCATCCTTCACTGAGCAGCCAACATGTTGGTTCAAAATGGAAATCAGATTATATAATTCCCCCACTTAATTCCTGGTTCTCTGCAGCTTCCAAGGGCAGTCAGAGTCAATCCACATCCCTTCCTTTGATGTTGAAGGGCCTCTGCCCACTCCCCCTTCTCACTCATTACTGTCAGTTCCCAAAGCAGAGGTGGTCCCTACCCTAGGACATTTGCTCTTCCCTGTCTGAAATGCTCTTCTTCTGGTGCCTTCTCAATCTCCAGGTCTCATACTAGTGCCTTCCCTACCATCTAATCTATAAAACAGGTAACTTTTTTCACTTCTCACCTTGGGTAAAAGGTCAATTTAGAATTTTAGTTCAGTTTGATTTTGTGTTGAATTTATGGACCAGTGTGAGGAGAAATGGCATCTTACTAGTGCTGAGTTTTCCAATTCATGAAATACCTCTCTGGTTTATGTTCAATGCCTCTCTATAAAATTTTATGGTTTTCTTTGTAGAGATCTCAGCCAATTTTTATAAGATTCATTTCTAGGCAGTGGACATTTTTCAGTGCTTATCATAAAAGATATCTTAATTTTCCCCATCTTTGCTGATATATTCCAGATCATGATGGTAGGGCTAACTGTGTAGTTACCTTTAGACCAGTTGAACCCAACCTTTTTCATGCTGACCAGCTTGGTCTTACCTAATCTTGTAGGGCCCAAGTACCATGTTACCTTATTCTATCTTCTACTTCTAAGAAAGGAATTTCCTCTGGCTTGCTATTAGGTATTCAAATAAATACTACTATTATCCATCCCATTTTCATTTCCATAATCTCAGAGTGCTGGGGACTCAAACCCGGGCCTCCTGCATGAGAGGCAGGCACTCTAGGAGATGGGCTATATGGCCTGCACTTATCCATCCCACTTTCTTCAGAACATTCCCACAGATCATAACGTGTGGGGCGCTGAATTTTTCTAAACTAGTTTATATTCATCTCTAGGATTTTTGTGAAATTTTTTTTTGTGTGTGAATAGAGTATGAATTTAAGGGATTGGGTATTTGGATTTAGGGCAAGGATTTACTTGAGTAAGCTTGTTTTCCATGGAGATGTGAGGAAAACAGAAATGTAGAATTTGGGAACATCAACCACAATGAAAAAACAAAGCTGTCCAATGTTATATTTTGGAGAGTTTACCTTTTATTTTCTTTTAGTAGTTGCATAGTTTCTGGTCTAATTCCAAGGGGTTCGATTCATTTTGAGTTGGTTTTTGTGCTGGACTAGATGAGCGTCTAGTCTCATTCTTCTACACATGGATAACCAGATTTTCCAATGCCATTTTTATAGGCTATCTTTTCTCCAGTGCATAATAAATTCTCTTTTGTTCTCCAGTTCTCTCCCCCCTTATCTCTCCTTCCTGCCTACGTGACTTGGCCTGGTTTTGCATTAAGTGAGAAGCCATGGGCAGGGGGAGGGCCAAGGTGATTCAGGCAGGCAAGGGCCTAGGGGGCATTAATTAGCAGCTCCATGCTTTCAGTCCTTGATAAAGGCAGGTAAATTTGGTAATCAATGGCCTCCGGAGATCCTTGACATTCCATCCTTCCAGGGGCAGTCTCCAACTTCCAGAGGCAGATGATTTTATGGCCTCCATTTCCTCAATTTGACCCGATCCCCTATTTCTACACTAACTACCTGTTCCCAATTCTGGCTTCACTACTCACTTTTCTCTATCCTCCTGGCTTTCCACTCTCTCTAGTGTGCACCCTTTCTTTTCCTTTCTCTTTTCCTCTCATTTTCTCTCTTACCCTGCAGGGAGACACTGTTTGCTTAATAAATTCCCTTATGTGATTCCCCGTGTCTGGCGTGGTTTCATGGGATTTCCTTACAAATACAACTACTATGGCAATCAGTATGGAGACTCCTCAAAGGACTAAGAATGGAAACACCATATGACCCAGCTGTACCACTCCTTGGTATTTCTCCCAAAGAATTTAAGTCATCATATTGAAGGACCTCCAAAAAGGAGACCCCAACTCTATCCCTTGGATCGACGGCCACCCCAATCAACCACAGGAGGCGTCACTTGATGCAAACCGCAAGAGGTGTTTATTCCAGCGCGCTGGGACCCGACTTGTGACTCACCCAGGAGTCCAAGGGTCGAGTCCCTAGCAGAAAATCTTACAAGTTTATAAAGGCAGAAAACCACACATCGGGAAGGGTCGCACATGAAAGGGAGAAAAAGGGGAAAAAAAGAAAAAAATGGGGGAACAAAGCTGCCAGGAAATTCCAAAGGGGGTCTGAGTTGTCTGATAACATACAACATGTTTTACAATGTTTAACTGAAAGAATGAACATTTTTTTAAGCTGTTTTAAAGAATGAACATTTTTTAAGCTGTTTTATCTCAACTCCCTAAGGTCTCCCTCCCATTTTCTTAACTCCTTAAGGTCACCCTCCTAGTAATGGGAAAAAAGCCCCTAAAGCTGTTCCAGGAAATAGCCCCAAACAGAGAGTAAAAGAGTAAATTGAGGGTTTCAAGATGGCGGCCTAGAGGGTGGCTGCATTTCATGTTGCTCCAGGACTCAGGATTCAAAAGAGGAGATATTGAGACACTTGGGACCAACTCAAAGCAGCCGGGTGACTCTCACCCGTTGGGAAGGCGTCCGGATGGGACGGTGGTCCCAGAACGCAGGGAACTTTGTGAAGTAGAGCTGCCGGCGAGACACCCCTCCCCCCGCTGGAGCAGTGAACTCGGACAACTGGGAGCGCTGTAAAGGAGGCCGCTTGGCACAGCGCTGGGACTCGGAGCAACCACTGGGGCTCCGGCGGCTGCCCAGGGGACGAGTGGCGAGGAGAGCTGTGTGGACTCAGAACACCGGGGCCTGCCCAAGGAGGAGGAGGAGGAGGAGCGTGGCCGCTTGGATTCAGAGTGACTACACCAGAGCTACAGGCAGTTACCAGAGGAGGGGCTGCGTGGCGAGCTGTTTGGACTCAGACCACTTCTGAACACCGGGGCCTGCCCGGAGGAATAGGAGGAGGAGGAGGAGGAGCGTGGCGGGTCGTTTGGACTCACAGTGACTGCATTGGAGCTCCAGGCGGCTGCTCAGAGGAGAAGGCGAGTGGTGAGTTGTTTGGACTTAAAGTGACAGCGCCTGAACACAGGGGGGCTGCCTGGAGGGGAAGTGCAGTGGGTCGCTTGGTCTCGAGTGGCCTCACCAGAGCTCCGGGCGGTTGCCCAGAGGACCCGTGCAGTGGGTCATGTGGATTCAGAGCCACTCAGAGAAACCGCTCCTGAACACCCGGGGGGTTATTTGGAGAAGGAGGAGGAACGGGGAGGGTCACTTCGACTCGGAGTGATTGATTGCCCAGGGCTACGGGTGGTTGGTGGGTGGAGGAGGTACACAGTGGGTTTCTTGGACTCCTAGTGACCGCACCAGAATACTGGGCAGCTGTCTGGAGGAAGAGGCGTGTGGCGGGTCTCTGGGTCTCAGAGCGATTGTACAGGGCCCCAGGTGGCTGCTCAGAGGAGGGGCCGCATAGCCAGGCGATTAGATGCAGAGCAGGGTCCCAGGATCTAGGAGGCTTCTGGGTGGAAGAGCCCCACAGAGACAGGCTTAGGGGCGGAGCGAAGGTTCCAGGCCTGCGGGCAGATTCTCTGAGGAGGGGCAGCCTAAGGAGATTCATCTGCAAAGGGTGAGGCTCCCAGGCCCAGGAAGTAGGGCCAGGCCCCTGGGAACTTTGCAAAGGAAGGCAGCCCAGCCCAGGCGGTAGCTGTAAATTGAGGGGAACCTCTAGGAGGGAATTGACCAGCGACACCTCCCCACCGGGTGAGTCTTTCCTGCCAGGTGAGGTTTCCCCACAAGGACGGTAAAACCAGAGACTCAGGCCCAAACAGGCCTTGCCTCAGCCCGCAGCCTAGGTCCCCTTTGGATGACCATTGGTCAACAAGTGGAGGCACCTCTGCCCACTAGCAGGGATTATACCCCACCTGAAGGCCACCACTCCTAGAGAGGCAGCTTCCTTGTGGAGCACCGCATTATCAACTTCCTCCAAGACTTCAGCCTACTGAAGGCTAAGGGAGGATATATATAGAAATCTTCAGGGACATTGTAAGTCAATAGAGGAAATATGCAATATCTCAGCGGTCCACTGATACCTGAACAATATGAGAAAACAAGGAAAGAAAATGCTGCAAACAAATCTAGATGTTACATCAATAAAACCCAATGACAGCATGGCAGAAGAAATGACAGAAAAGGAGTTCAGAATGTTCACAATTAAAATGATCAGAGAAGCAAACGATGAGATGAAAGAGCAAATGCACACACTGAATGATGAGATGAAAGAGCAAATGCAGGCATTGAATGATCGCACCAATAGACAATTAAAAGAGCAAATACAGGAAGCAAAAGATCATTTCAATAAAGAGTTAGAGATATTGAAAAAAAACCAAACAGAAATCCTTGACATGAAGGAAACAATAAACCAAATTAAGAACTCCATAGAAAGCATATCCAGTAGGATAGAACACCTGGAAGACAGAACCTCAGACATTGAAGACAAAATATTTAACCTTGAAAACAAAGTTGAACAAACAAAGAAGATGGTAAGAAATCATGAACAGAATCTACAAGAACTATGGGATATCATGAAAAGGCCAAATTTAAGAATTATTGGGATTGAGGAAGGCCTAGAGAAACAAGCCAAAGGAATGAACAATTTATTCAATGAAATAATATCAGAAAATTTCCCAAATCTGAAGAATGAAATGGAAAATCAAGTTCAAGAGGCTTATAGGACTCCAAATACACAAAATTACAACAGACCCACACCAAGGCACATTATAATGAAAATACCGAACATACAAAATAAAGACAGAATTTTAAAGGCTGTGAGAGAAAAGAACCAAATTACATTCAGGGGGAAACCAATACGGATATCAGCAGATTTTTCAATCCAGACCCTAAAAGCTAGAAGGGCCTGGAACAACATTTTTCAAGCCCTGAAAGAAAATGGATGCCAACCAAGAATCTTATACCCAGCAAAATTTACCTTCAAATTTGACGATGAAATAAAATCCTTCCATGATAAACAAAAACTAAAAGAATTTACAAAAAGAAAGCCAGCATTACAGAACATTCTCAGCAAAATATTCCATGAGGAAGAGATGAAAAACAAAGAAGCAAATCAGCAAAGGGAGGAATTATCCTAAAGGAATTGTCAAATAAAGGAGGAAACAAGTTGTGTCAAACAAATAAATAAATAAAATTTAACAAATGAACCAAATGACCGGGAAACCAAATCATATCTCTATAATAACCCTGAATGTTAATGGCCTGAATTCATCAATCAAAAGACATAGACTGGCAGATTGGATTAAAAAGAAAGATCCAACAATATGTTGCCTGCAAGAGACTCACCTCATAGAAAAAGATACCCATAGACTAAAGGTGAAAGGATGGGGAAAAACATACCATGCACATGGACTCAGCAAAAAAGCTGGAGTATCCATCCTCATTTCAGATAATGTGGACTTCAAGCCAAAGTTAGTCAGAAGGGATAAAGAAGGTCATTTCACACTGCTTAAGGGAAGCATAAATCAGCAAGATATAGCAATCATAAACATCTATGCCCCAAACAGTGGCTCATCCATGTATGTCAAACAAATCCTTCTCAATTTCAGAAACCAAATAGACCATAACCCAATAATACTAGGTGATTTTAACACACCTCTCTCACCACTGGACAGATCTTCCAGACACAAATTGAACAAAGAAACCATAGATCTCAATAACACAATCAATAATTTAGACTTAACGGACATTTATAGAATATACCATCCAACCAAGAGCGAATACACTTTCTTCTCAGCAGCACATGGATCCTTCTCTAAAATAGACCATATATTATGCCACAAAGCTAATGTTAGCAAATACAAGAAGATAGAGACACTAGCATGTATTCTATCAGATCATAATGGATTGAAGTTAGAAATAAATGAAAGAGTAAAACACAGAAACTATTCCAACATCTGGAGATTAAACAATATGCTATTATATGATGACTGGATAACAGAAGATATTAGGAAGGAAATTAAAAAATTCTTAGAGGTAAATGAGAACAAAGAAACATCATATCAAAATCTCTGGGACACTATGAAAGCAGTACTTAGAGGGAAATTTATTTCATGGAGCGCATTTAATAAAAGTAGTAAAACTCAACAAATAAATGACCTAACACTACAGCTCAAAGCCCTAGAAAAAGAAGAACAGAACAGCACCAAAAGTAGTAGAAGACAGGAAATAGTTAAACTCAGAGCTGAAATCAATGAAATTGAAACAAAAGAAACAATACAAAAAATTGACAAAATAAATAGTTGGTTCTTCGAAAAAATAAACAAGCCAATAGTCCTTATCTTATATTGAGCCTCTACAGTGTGTCTTATGCTCTGTATAGAAGATCTCATCATTTTCTATAGGTTTCACAATTCTCTGAACCAGATATTATGAGCCCCATTTTAGGTTTTTAAAATGAGATTTGTGGAGGCTTAGTTACTTTTCCAAGACAGCCAGTGATAAGAAATAGCAGAGGTGATTTCATGATTTTAAATCTGATTCAAATCCATGATAATTAACATGTATAGTAAACAAAATCAACAACATGGACTCAGTGAAAAGAACCTTACAAACTGCTTTATTAAGAGTTTGTTGCAGGCACCGGCCTCTAAGGGCTGCCGCGTCCCTCGGTGCTCAGGTGGGGCCCAGGGGCTGGCCCGACCCGACCCCAGGGCTTCCGGCAGCGTGCGCAGAGCCCTGCCTGCGGGCTGGCAGTGCTGCTGGCGGCACGGCCCGGGGTCTCGGGAGTTTGGCGCCACGGACCCGAAGCCTTGACGCGGCTGCGCCCCAGGCCGAGGGCGCCGCGCTCTCCCCGCGCTCTCCCCGTGCTCCCGCCGCTGGGAAGAGCCTGCCGAGCACGCTGGGCCGCACACCGCCCTAGAGCTGCCGCCCGCCCTGCACGTGCTAGCGGAGGCGTGCGTTACCCAGTGATTCCGAAACCGGTCCGCTATTGGAATAAAGTGAGATTATTACGTGTTCACACAGATTTTCATGAAAAATAAGATGTCTTCCACGAAAAAAAGAGTTTGTTGCAGGAAACATCACTAATTAGGTACCATCCATGTGGTGATCACACGAGCCAACTGGATTATAGTACTGTGACCATAAAACAACTAGTTGAAATAAATCAATCTATTGAGAGCAAAAAATGCAAAGCAGGGATATTTTCACAGATTATTTAAAGTTACTAAGGAAAGAAAATTTAAAAGAAAATACACTTTAGGAGAGAGATCCAAGATGGCGGCCTAGAGGGAGGCTGCATTCCTTGTCTCCGCAATGCCGGATTCAGGCAGAGGATATCTGTTTCTCGGTGAGGCAGTTTTTGCTGCTTATCGATCCCCTGCTCTTTTCCCCATTTGTCTGCTGTGATCACCTGCAATCTGCCAGCATATCGACGCCTTGTTTGAGAGTAGATTGCTCACTGTCAGGCGTCTATCATCTGCCATTTGCCTGCCTCTCACCTGTCCATCACCTGCCTTACCCCTATCCATCACCCAATGCTCGAGGTTCACCTCCCGATCGTCCGACAGCTGCCAGCAGACTGACCGCAGACCGCCAGTGGAGAACCAGCTGCCTGCTGCTGCCTGGAAGTTCATTGTTACAGTACCTGCAGGTTTGATTACACGTGGCTGCCGCCATTTTGAGACAACAGCCAGGCCCTGTAGGACCCCTGGCCAGACTGACTGAGTCCCGTCTCCAGGATCCCTCAGCCCGACCAATCACTCCCTGCCTCTGGGGCCCTCACATCAACTGACTGCTCCCTGCCACCAGGAGCCCCAGACCAACTGACTATGCCCTATCACTGAGAACCCAGATCAAATGGTTGCACCCGGCCTCCTGGATCCCACAAGCACACCAAACACACCCGACCTCCAGGACCACTGCTGGACCAACCGCATCTTGTCTCCAGGACCTCCAGCTGACCACATCCACCCCTGAGCTGCAGCTCCCCATTTGCCAACACATTTCGAAGCCAGAGTAGCCATCTTGGATAATCCTGGAAGGCGTAGCTCCGATCTTCGGGTGGGGCAAATCCCATCCTGAGACGCTTGCTGGAGGCTTGAAGCTCATTGTCAGGTACCTCTCATACATCAGGCTACTGAACACTGGTTCAGTATACTGGAGGTTTCATTAGTATATGACTGTTATACAGATTTTCTTTTTTCTCCTTTTAAAAAAAATTATGTTTTTATTTCTTTATGTTTCTTGCTTTCTTTTCCTTCTGTTTACCTGTTCCCTCAGAGTCACTTTCTCCCTTATTTACATGCTAACATCTGATTTCTTTTGATTACACGCTCACCCTTTCTATTTTGTAGAACTTCTGTATATTCTTTTATTATCCCATTAACAGCCATATTCTTCATCCCTCTGCATCCTCTTTGTCCTCCATTAGAAACTGCAGACATTATTGTAAACCTGTTTGTTTTACCGAAGATAATATTTCAACACATTTTGTTTATTATGACAATTTTGTTATTGTCCCCATAGGGGCTATTTGGTCTAGGATTGCATAGTGTCTGATTTGGGCACTGCTAATATTGATCTCCCCTTAAAGAAAGGGTTTTGGAAACCTATAGGGCCACTATAAGCCTATAGGGGGAAATCTGCAATACCCCAGATCTGCAGCGCTAGAGGGGAAGATACATGAACAACATGAAAAAACAAGGGAAGAAAATGATCCAAACAAATCTAGATTCTATAGTAATAGAATCCAATGACAGTATGTTAGAAGAAATGTCAGAAAAGGACTTCAGATTATACATGATTAAGATGATTCACGAAACAAAGGATAAGAGAGCAAATGCAGGCAATGAATGATAATACCAATAAGCTGAAAGAGCACCTGCAGGAAGCAAAAGATCATTTCAACAAAGAGATAGAGATTCTCAAGAAAAACCAAACGGAAATCCTTGAAATGAAGGAGACAATAAACCAAATAAAAAACTCAATGGAAAGCATCACCAACAGACTAGACCACTTGGAAGACAGAACCTCAGACAATGAAGACAAAATATTTAATCTTGAAAATAAAGTCGCCCAAACAGAGAAGATGGTAAGAAATCATGAACAGAATCTCCAAGAACTACGGGACATCATGAAAAGACCAAATTTAAGAATTATTGGGATTGAGGAAGGCACAGAGATATAAACCAAAGGAATGAACAACCTATTCAATGAAATAATATCAGAAAACTTCCCAAAAGTAAAGAATGAAATGGAAAATCAAATACAAGAGGCTTACAGAACACCAAATGCACAGAATCACAACAGATCCACACCAAGGCACATTATAATGAAAATGCCTAACATTCAAAATAAAGATAGGATTTTGAAGGCCGCGAGAGAAAAGCATCAGATTACATATAGGGGGAGACCAATAGGGATAGCAGCAGACTTCTCAACCCAGACTCTAAAAGCTAGAAGGGCCTGGACCAACATATTTCAAGCTCTGAAAGAACATGGTTGCCAACCAAGAATCCTATACCCAGAAAAACTAACCTTCAGATTTGATGATGAAATAAAATCCTTCCATGATAAACAAAAGTTAAAAGAATTTACAAATAGAAAGCCTGCACTACAGAATGTTCTCAACAAAATATTCCATGAGGAGGAAATGAAAAACAACAATGGAGGTCAGCAAAGGGAGGAACTACCTTAGAGAAAAACCACTCAAAGGAGAAACCAAGCCAACTTAAAAACCAAAAATAAGCCAAATGACTGGGAATACAAATCATTTCTCAATAATAACCCTGAACGTTAATGGCCTAAACTCCTCAATCAAAAGACATAGACTGGCAGAGTGGATTAAAAAGAAAGACCCAACAATATGCTGCCTGCAAGAGACTCATCTCATAGAAAGAGACATCCACAGACTAAAGGTGAAAGGATGGGAAAAACCTACCACGCACATGGACTCAGTAAAAAAGCAGGGGTTTGCATCCTTATATCAGATAAAGTGGACTTCAAGCCAAAGTTAGTCAGAAGGGATAAAGAAGGACATTTCATACTGCTTAAGGGAACCATAAATCAGGAAGACATAACGATAGTAAATATTTATGCCCCAAACAATGGTGCATCCCTGTACATCAAACAAATCCTTCTCAATTTCAAGAATCATATAGACCACAACACAATAATTCTGGGCGACTTTAATGATCCACTGTCACCACTAGATAGATCTTCCAAACAAAATCCAACCAAAGAAACCATAGAACTCAATAACACAATCAATAACCTAGACTTAATAGACATATATAGAATATTCCATCCATCAATGAGCAGATACACTTTCTTCTCAGCAGCACATGGAACCTTCTCAAAAATAGATCATATCTTATGCCACAAAGTAGCCCTTAGGAAATGCAAAAAAATAGAGATACTGCCTGTGTTCTATCAGATCATAATGGACTGAGAGTAGAAATCAATGACAGAGTAAAAAAAGGAAATTACTCCAAGACTTGGAGACTAAATAATATGCTATTGAATGAAATATGGATAACAAAATACATCAGGGAAGAGATTAAAAAATTCTTAGAGGTCAATGAGAATGATGACACAACATATCAAAATCTCTGGGACACTATAAAAGCGGTACTAAGAGGAAAATTCATTGCATGAAGCGCATTCCAGAAAAGAATGAAAAGTCAACAATTAAATGACCTAACATTGCAGCTCAAAGCCCTAGAAAAAGAAGAACAGAATAACAGCGAAAGTAGTAGAAGACAGGAAATACTTAAAATCAGAGCTGAAATCAATGAAATTGAAACAAAAGAAACTATTAAAAAAATTGACATAACAAAAAGTTGGTTCTTTGAGAAAGTAAACAAAATAGATAAACCCTTAGCCACACTAACAAAGAGAAGGAGAAAGAAGACTCAAATTACTAAAATACATGATGCAAAAGGAAATATCACAACAGACACCACTGAGATACAGAACATAATGAGAAGCTACTTTGAAAATCTGTATTCCAACAAAATAGAAAGTACCGAAGACATTGACAAATTTCTAGAGACATATGCTCCTCCCAAACTGAACCAGGAGGACATACACGATTTAAACAGATCAATATCAAGCAATGAAATAGAAGAAGCCATTAAAAACCTACCATTCAAGAAAAGCCCAGGACCAGATGGATTCTCAGCCGAGTTCTACAAGACCTTCAAAGAAGAACTCATTCCAATACTTCTCAAAGTATTCCAGGAAATAGAAAAGGAGGGTACCCTACCGAACTCATTCTATGAAGCTAATATCACCCTCATACCCAAACCAGGAAAAGACACATCAAGGAAAGAAAATTTTAGACCAATATCCTTGACGAATATAGATGCAAAGATCCTTAACAAAATATTGGCAAACTGTATCCAAAAACATATTAAGAAAATTGTGCACCACGATCAAGTGGGGTTCATTCCTGGAATGCAAGGATGGTTCAACATTCGTAAATCAATAAACGTAATCCATCATATCAATAGACTTAAGGATAAGAATCATATGGTTATTTCAATTGATGCAGAAAAAGCATTTGACAATATACAACACCCCTTCATGCTGAAAACACTAGAAAAAATAGGGATAGCAGTAACATACCTGAACATTGTAAAGGCTATTTATACTAAGCCCATGGACAACATCATTCTTAATGGAGAAACACTGAAACCATTCCCTTTAAAAATGGGAACCAGACAGGGATGTCCTCTTTCACCACTTCTATTCAACATTGTCCTCGAAACTCTAGCCAGAGCAATTAGGCAGACTAAAGAAATTAAAGGGATATGAATAGGAAAAGAGGAACTTAAGCTGTCACTCTTTGCGGATGACATGATTCTTTATTTAGAGGATCCAAAAACCTCCTCCAGAAAACTTCTAGACCTCATCAATGAATTCAGCAAAATAGCAGGCTATAAAATCAACACGCATAAATCTACAGCATTTTTATATGCACGTGATGAAACAGCTGAAAGGGAAATGAGGAAAACAACTCCATTTGCAATAGCCTCAAAAAAAAAATAAAATACTTGGGTATCAATCTAACCAAACAGGTAAAAGATCTCTACAATGAAAACTACAAAACACTGAAGAAAGAAATTAAGGAAGACCTTAGAAGATGGAAAGATCTCCCATGTTCTTGGATAGGCAGAATTAATATTGTCAAAATGGCCATACTACCTAAAGTGCTATACAGATTCAATGCAATTCCAATTAAAATCCCAATGACATACCTCACAGAAATAGAGCAAGCAATCATGAAATTCATCTGGAAGAATAAGAAACCCAGAATAGCTAAAACAATCCTTAACAAGAAGAATGAAACAGGGGGTATAGCAATACCAGAACTTCAACTATACTACAAAGCAATATTAACAAAAACAGCATGGTATTGGCACCAAAATAGACAGGTAGATCAATGGTACAGAATAGAGGACATGGACACAAACCCAAATAAATACAATTTTCTTATACTAGGCAAAGGTGCCAAAAATATGCAATGGAGAAAAGATAGCCTCTTCAACAAATGGTGCTGGGAAAACTGGAAATCCATATGCAACAGAATGAAACTAAACCCCTATCTCTCACCCTACACAAAACTCAACTCACAATGGATCAAGGACCTCGGAATCAGACCAGAGACCCTGCATCTTATAGAAGAAAAAGTAGGTCCAAATCTTCACCTTGTTGGCTTAGGATCAGACTTCCTTAACAGGACTCCCATAGCACAAGAAATAAAAGCAAGAATCAATAACTGAGATAGATTCAAACTAAATAGCTTTCTCTCAGCAAAGGAAACTATCAGCAATGCGAAGAGAGAGCCTACAGAGTGGGAGAATATCTTTGCCACTCATACTTCAGATAGAGCGCTAATTTCCAGAATCTATAAAGAACTCAAAAAACTCTACACCAAGAATACAAATAACCCAATCAACAAATGGGCGAAGGATATGAACAGACACTTCACAGAAGATCTACAAGCAATCAACAAACATATGAGAAAATGTTCACCATCTTTAGTAATAAGAGAAATGCAAATCAAAACTACACTAAGATTCCATCTCACCCCAATTAGAATAGCGTTTATCAAGAATACAAGCAACAATAGGTGTTGGAGAGGATGTGGGGAAAAAGGTACACTCATACATTGCTGGTGGGACTGCAAATTAGTGCAGCCACTCTGGAAAGCAGTGTGGAGATTCCTTAGAAAACTTGGAATGGACCTACCATTTGACCCAGCTATCCCACTCCTCAGCCTAGACCCAAAGGACTTAAAATCAGCATACTACAGAGATACAGCCACATCAATGTTCATAGTGGCTCAATTCACAATAGCCAGACTATGGAACCAACTTAGATGCCCTTCAATTGATGAATGGATAAAGAAACTGTGGTATATATATATATACAATGGAATATTACTCAGCTATAAAGAATAATAAAATTATGGCATTTGCAGGCAATTGGATGAAATTGGAGAATATCATGTTAAGTGGGATAAGCCAATCTCAAAAATCCAAAAGAGGAATGATCTCACTGATAAGCGGATGATGACACTTAATGGGGCGTGGGAGGGGGACAAGAATGGAGGAAGGAGGGACTGTATAGAGGGAAAAGAGAGGTGGGAGGGGTGGGGGGGAAGGAAAAAAATAACGGAATGAATCCAACATCATTACTCTGTGTAAATATATGAATATGCAAATGTATGCTGTTATTCCATGTACAAACTGAAACAACATGTATCCCATTTGTTTACAATTTTAAAAAATTTAAAAAAAAAGAAAGAAAATACACTTTAGTAGTCCCTTTTAAAAATTTAAAACTCTTGGCAGGGTGTATACTTCTTAAGACTGTAAAAGTAAATTCACTGCCAAATTGTGATAAATTTTAAAACACAAGCCTTAAGTCCTGTTTGCACTTAGCAATGCCAAAACATTATGTCAAAAATTTCTTTCTAAATACAATAATTTTTATGAGGAAAAATTTTAACTTGTTATTGTTATTGTTAGTCAGATCATAGCTTCATTTGGGGTCAGATATTTCAAATTAACTGGTTGCATCTTAAATACTAACCCTGTCCCTTCCTTTCCTGATTGCATTTTAAGCAGTAACCCTGTCCCTTTATTTAAGGGAAGTTCGATTTCCCTAAATTACTGAGAAATATCAAGTTTCATTAGTGGAGTTTTGAAAAGCCTGAAAGAACATTAATTTAATAACATGCTGACCTTGGTTTCTGTTTCACTCACCATCTCCATGAAGGTTCTTCACTCAGTGAACTGTTGTTGCATTAGGCCAAGACTTGTTGAACATTTGATGACACTTGCCCTCAACAAGCTTGGAATTAAGCATAAGATATCCATGAGTGGCTAGCTCTGATTGAGGGCAAGATGAAAGCACTCAACATAGACAACAATGAACCAAATGTACTTTCCCCTGGAAGTGTCTTTCTGACTCTAAATGATTTTTTTTTCCTTCTCATTACCTGGCCCTACCTCCTTTGCCTTAGGAATGAGCTTACCATCTAGACTGGCCAATCAAATAACTCAAAGTTTCCCAAGGTAACAAAGGGCTCAATGTGGAGACATGCTCCATATGGAGACTATCCAAGTCCTGCGGTGGCTGACTGCTGCAAAAGACAATGATCTCTCCTTCTGAGATCAAGAACTTAACATACTGTGAAAATCTGGTGTTCCTGAGAACCACTTTTCCACCATGCTTGTGTGGAGGATTTCCTTGAGACTGAATCAGCATGGAGGAAGTCAGAGCCAAGACATCAAATGAGAGAGAGATCCTTGAGGACATTTGTCCCAGCACTGTGTTCAAGCAGTTCTAGTAATGAGTTTCAATTACATGAGCTAATTTTTTTTACTTTAAAAAATTCTCCTTTTAATATTAAGGCAACCCCAGTTTACTATAACATGTTTACTTTGAAAGTTTTTGACCTTTTGATTCTGTTAGAATAACCCTTAGCTTAAAACATAAATATATGTACAGTTGTATAAAAACATTTTTTCATTATACCCTTATTTTATAGTTGTTAAATGTTTTATTTTGATTTTTACTTTTTGAAAAATCTGTTAAAAACCAAGAAAAACCAGGGAAAGGTGAACAATTTAGTCTGCCAAGTTCTTCTCCTTGGTGTTCTGGGCCTGAGTGGCAGCCCTCACTGCCCTGTGGGGAAGACATATAAGGAATTTGCTGTGCAGAATGGTGCTGGAGGAGCCTTGTTTGTGCACAGGGATACTCCTGAGAATAACCCAGATATCCCATTTGATTTCACACCAGAAAACTATAAGAGGATAGAGGTGATTATAATAAACTATCCAGAAGGGCATAAAGCAGCAGCTGTGCTTCCAGTCCTGGATTTGACCCAAAAGCAGAATGGGTGGTTGCCCTTCTCTACTATGAACAAGGTTGCAGAAGTTGCACAAGTACCTCCAAAGAGAGTATATGAAGTAGGAACTTTTTATACAATATATAATCGAAAGCCAGCTGGAAAGTATCACATTCAGGTTTGCACTACCACACCTTGCATGCTTTGAAACTCTGACAGCATACTGGAGGCCATTCAGAATAAGCTTGGAATAAAGTTGGTGAAACTACACATGACAAACTTTTCACCCTTAGAGAAGTGGAATGTTTAGGGGCCTGTGTGAATGCACCAATGGTTCAAATAAATGACAACTACTATGAGTATCTGACACCCAAAGGATATTGTAGAAATTATTGATGAGCTCAAAGCGGGGAATTGTTCCAAAACCTGGGCCAAGGAGTGGACATTTCTGTTGTGAGCCAGCTGGAGGTCTTACTTCTTTGAATGAACCACCCATTGGTGTGTAAGCAGGACTTTAATTTATATTCAACTGTAAATATGTTGTTGCAGAAATAAAATATTATCTACATTAAAAAAAAAGAAAAAAACACCCTCGAGCCAATAAATATTTCTTTTCTTTACCTTAATTTGTTTGCTTTATTGAATCCTAGATTACCTCTAACATCAACATGATCCATGAATGGATTTGGATTGGAGGGTAAACCTTTTTCCGTCTCATATATGAATTTTCTCCATTTTAAGGACAGAGAAAAGGATAATTATCTTTATCTGGGAACACACCCATGTTGTCATGAAGGGAGCTGAGTTTGTACTGTGCTAGGGTTTCCAAACCTGTGAAGGACTAAGGACTTTCCAGAGGCAGAAAATGCAAGAATGGAGACAAATGTGATAGTATCTGGTGCATCCCTACAACCCATTGGTACAGAAATACAATACACAAGAATTGTGGAAAAGATGCTGAGGTTGGAAGATATTTGGGAGGGTTTGTTGAAAGAGCTTGAAGGTTTGCCTGGTGGCCTAAAGAAGTATTATAGAAGAAAATTTTAATCACCAAATATTTTGTAAGACAGAAGTCAAGATTTCTCACTTAGTTTTTAGATAATCCTGTTAACAGCCTAAACAAACAATTAACTTAGGAAAGATGGGGATAGAAAGCAATGTAGGATCTTCTTGTAGGACTGGTGAGAAGTGTTTACAATGTAAATACAGTAAGAGCTTCAGAGAAGGGATAAAAGCTCTGATACCCATCTTGGAAATTAGGATAGGTTCCTTGTTCCCCCTGTTTGAAGATTAACACCCAAGAAATGCTGAGGCAAGCTGTTGTAGTCACCCTTTTCTCTGCTGTGATTTAAAGCCCCAACAAGAACAATTTTCAAGGTGGAAACATTTATTTAGGGGCTCACGGGTTCAGAGGTCTCAGTCCATTGGCAGCTGCTTCCATTTCCCAGGGTTCCAGGTGAGGCAGATCATCACGGCAGAAGAGTATGGCAAAAGAAAGCAGCTCACATGATGATCAGAAAGCAGAGAGATACTCCATTTGCCAGATACCAAATATATACCTCAAAGGCACACCCCCAATGTCCCACCTCCTCCATTAGACCCTACCTACCTTCAGTTACTACTCAGTCAGGGGATTCTCTGTGTTAAGGCCCTTATCATCCAATCATTTCTGTTTTAAATGTTTTTTTTTTTGTGTGTGTGTGTGTGTGGTGCTGGGGATTTGAACCCAGGGCCTTGTGCTTGTGAGGCAAGCACTCTACCAACTGAGCTATTTCCCCAGCCCCTTAAATGTTCTTTTCTTGTCTCACACATTCTTTTGGGGGATACCTCACATCCAAACCATAACACAACCACAGAAAACAAGTTGTATTTTTTTTTAAAGAATGAGAACAGAGGGGCAGATTTATCCAGAGGGAAGTAGGAGCCCACAGCTGGGTGCATGTGTAGGTGGTATGTCTTACTTTTTCATAGATCCCAGATTTCCTCTTGCTCTCCACCTTCTCTTTCTTCCCTGTGTACAGGCTAATGTCAGGAAGGAGCAGCCCAGGGGGTAATCCCTTGTGTTGGAAAGTGCAGATCTCAGAGGTGTTAGCAACTGGTTGAGTGGGAAAGTGCAATTGGAATAGCCCATTTCTTTTTCTTTTATAATCAACCCTCATCCTTCACACCTGATCATTTACTCTGACTGTCGTTTGCTCCTGTCTCATTCCCCCTCTGATTAAGGGAGCTTTTACTGCTGTAAGATGAAATGGGCAATGACTGCTCTGGCTGCTTCAGGCTGAAATGGGGTGACATGGGATAAGCACGTTGGTTTTCTGTTTTAGAAATGTTTTTGGTGTGTTGAGTGGTTTGAAGTATAAGTCTAGATTGGAAAAAGAACAGGTTGTAAAGTCACCAGGGAGGAGGGTGCTCAATAAGATAAAAAGGAAAACATGAGTACTGGAATGAGGTTAATACAACAATAAATGTTGCAGCATCCAAACATGTCAGCGAATATGATGATGATGATGATGATGATGATGATGATGATGATGATGATAGAGACCAGCATTTTTTTTCCACCAGGAGATGCCAGATACCCGAGTTCTAAGAAATTGTTTGCATGACAATGCTGATGATGACATTGCCTCTATTGGGAATGTAAATCTTTAAGTATATTAGCTATATTGCCAGAGTTGTTAGGAATGTAAACACAACATTTAGTTTTTATAATGTCACAGATGCCCCCATAAGATGTAGTTAAGATATTTAATGCCACCTGATTTTTGTAAAAATACCTTTTTATTGGTATAACCTCTGTGTTTAATAGAGATCCTTTTATTTCTGTCACTTAGGGCTAGATAATCATATTAGCAAACACAGATCAAGCCTGCCCACATAGAAGGTTAGGAAGATTAATAGGTCTCAAATTCCCTACTGTCATGTATATCTAAGAGGAACAAATAAAAATTGAAAATTAATTTTAAAAAAGCTATGTGAGAAGTAATGGAATGCAAATGGCAGGCCTCTACTACAGCAGTTAGGAAATGGTAGTTGTATGGCAGGTACAGAGGTCATTTCATATATAATTCTCAATGGGACTTTAAGGAATTGAATTTCACTGTAGTACAAGCTTCACATTTGCCCTAAGGGCACCATAGAACTTATACTAAATACAGCCAAATATATGCATATTTAAAATGACTTACAAACCATCAACAGTGCCCATCAACAGTTAAATGGATAAAGAAGATGTGGTTTATATGAAATAGCACTCAGTCCTAAAGAAGAATGACTTTATGACATTTGCCAGAAAATGGATGGACCTGGAGGATATCATGCTAAGCAAAATAAGCCAATCCCCCAAAAAACCAAAGATAAAATGTTCTCTCTGATATATGGATGATAACAAACAACCTGGTTGGGGAGCATAGAGAATAGGAGATCAGTGGATTAGACAAAGGGGAAGGAAGGGAAGGGAGAAATAGAAATAGGAAAGACAGTGAAATGAGTCTGACATAAATTTCCCATGTGCACATATGAATACACCTCAGTAAATCTCACTCAACATCATGTGCATCCACAAGTCTGGGATCCTAAATATCTTCCTAGTTTGTATTAAAATATCAAAACAGATAATACTGTCATGTATAACTAATAAGAACAAGTAAAATTTTTAAAAACAAAAAATAATGGCTTATAGGAGTAGGCGTAAAATGTTAATCCCAGGTAGTTTCCAGAGGCAGATTCAAACTTAGTTCACAAAGGGATTTTACTGAATTGACTCCTGCTTCAAATGCAGGTACACGTACTTCCTAGGGTCTTATAAGGTGTAGTGCACAACAGGAACAAGTGTCTGCTTTAGGAAAGTTGCTGGAAAAGCAGAGGTGATACAGCACTAGTAGAAAGGATCAAACTATATTCTCAATTCTGTCATTGTAAGTCATCCTTTGATGAACTGTAAGTCCACATACCTCCCTTGGATCCTTTAACCCAGGTCTCAGATTTGAAGACTATCTGCACTTTGGAAACTGCTTTTTGTAGGAGTTGGAAATGGCATTTGTAAAGTGCTTCCAGAGATAATTTCATAAATAATTCTCAATAGAACCTTAAGGAATTGAATTTGATTGCAGGAGCAGGTTCACATTCATCCTAAGAGCACCTTGGGCCTGTAATCGATACTGCCAAATACATGAATATTGAAAACTGCTTGGAGATAGTGTGTTGGAGCAGGGTAGAAATGAAAGTGTCAGGGAGGTTTTGGTGGCAGATTCAAATATAATTCACAAGGGCTTTTTAGGCCCGCTTCTTATATTTGAAGTCTATGTGCACTTTGTAAACCAATTTTGTAGGAAAGTTAAGAAAATTATAAGGAGGTTCCAGAGGAAGTTTCATATGAAATTCTCAATGGGGCTTTAGGGAATTGTCTTTTCTTTTAAGCACAGGTTCACATTCTTCCAATGGACACCTTAGGGCCAGTGCACAACATGGCCAAATATATGCTTACTGGAAACGACTACCTGGAGCATCAGAGAAATGCAAGTGGCAGGGAGGTTCCAGTGGCAGATTTAAACTCAATTCACAAAGGGTTCTTACAGAATTAACTCCTGCTGCAACACCAGGTTCACTTTCTTCCTAGGGGCTTATTAAGTTCAGTGCTCACCAAGTTCAGATGTCTGCATTTTGATAATAGATTGAGCAAGAGTCAAAGGGTATGACCCCAGGGTTTGCACATAAAGGACCAAACTGAATTCTCAATTCTGGCATTGGGAGTCATCCCTTGATGAGCTTCAAGATCCTATTTCTTCGTTATGCTTTTTAGACCCAGTCTCAGATTTGAAGCCGATGTGCAATTTGTCAATTTCTTTTCATTAAAAGTGGCAAGTAGTTGTAGGGAGGTTCCTGTGGAGGAGTGAAAGTGCAGAAGTGAAGCAGTAAAGACTGGCAGGTCTCATGAGCTGGATCAAACTGGATTCTCAGTTTGGGTATGGGAATTGTCCCTTTATGTGCTGTCAGGTTTCCATTCTTCGCATGGGCACATGCGGTTCAGTCATCAGTTTTGCTGTAAATCTGCAATTTGTAAATTGCCTTCTGTAGGCCATGGGAACTGCCATTCATAGGGAATTTCCTGAGGACGTTTCAAGCATAAATCTCAGTGGGGTCTGAGGGAACACAATTTCATTTCAGTACTAGGTTCCAATCCTTCGTAGGGTCAGTGCTCACCAAGATGAGCATGATACTTTTACAATGACTTATGGAAACAGCAGAGAATGCAAGTTGCATGGTGTGTCTAGCACTGGTTTCAATTTAAATCACAAAGGGTCTTACAGAGTTTACTCCCAATTTACCACCACATTCACATTTTTCTTCTCCCTGTCAGGATTTCTTTGTATCAAATCATAGATCTCATATTACTTCATCTCTAAGTATTTTAGCACATATTTCTAAATGATGCTTTTAAAATTAAAGCGTTAAAATGATGGTGGACATATTATAGAGAAGAATAAAAGCTGTGTATGAAGGAGGTTCCAAAAATTTGTAAAATATTTGGAGTTGAGGCATCTCATCCAGAACCCTGAGGCTACCAGTTTTTCTCTTCTACCTACTGTTAGGAGCACTGAAGAGAAGAATTTACTAGCCCTAATTTATAACCCTTCTAATTTCAGAGGCTGAAACATTTCTCCAAAGTCATAGAAGTGAATCATGTAGGAATCAGCACAAGAATTTCCAACTTAGGACTCTTTCCTTGAACCCATACTCTTTAATTGGTATGAAGGTCCCAAGAAAGGGGTAGCAAATGGGAATCAGGGGTTTGGAGAAAGAGGAGCTGATATTTCCAGTGTAAAGCAAAGAAAAATTTTGATCTTACCTTTCAAAACTATGTTAGCTCCAACAGTCAGCAGACACACCAGATTTTACTTTCAATACCCCAGTATCCATTCTTCCTTTTTGTAACCATGCAATTGGCTGCCTAGAATAAAGCATGTGTTTCTTATTCTTCCTTACAGGTAGGTGTGGCCATATAGGAAGTTCTGACCAAGCTGGTGTAAGATGAAGTGGCATATTTGACTCCCATGAGGGGTTCTTAAAGAGCAAGGGTGCATCCATCTTTGCCTAGGCTTTATGATGTTGTGACTAGAATGCAGAGAGATAATCAGGCAGATGTGGTAAAGTAAAACTAGCAGAACTATAATATAGAAGGAACCTACTTCACTTCTGAGAATGAGGTGTTTGCCAGCCTTGCTACTTAACTCCAGACTTCATTCATATAGGGTGAGGGGAGTTTGAGTTTTCCATCACAGGTAAACCCAATCCTGATGGATTCAGTATTTCAACATTGCTGTAAGGACTAAAGGAGGTAATGAATATAAAGTGTTTAGCAGTTTGTTTGAAATGAGGTGGGCAAGAGTGTTTTTTTCAAAACTAATGAAACCTTCAAGCTATTGGAACTTGGGTTTGAGAACATTGAAAAATGTAGGAAAACCAAAAAACTAGTTTCTCCCTTAGTCAGAATTGACTAATTTTACTTCTTTGGAGCCAGCAATGATCAAAATGATTTTCATTGCTTGTTGATTTTATTGCTTTTTTGAATAAGCCTTCTTGATACTTGGTTTCCTTGTACTTATAAATGAGAATATTTAAAATTACTTATGGGATTTTACATAATTAAGTGAAATAATGCTGTGCAGTTAGTACATAAGTGATGAAGAAGGGGTTGTAGTTATTACCCTGGTGTGAGGTAATATTATGTAACACCTTGACAGGTCCACAGTGCCATGATGTTTAGTTGAAAGAATGGACATTTTTTTAAGCTGTCTGTTTTATCTCAACTCCCTAAGGTCTCCCTCCCAGTGATGGGAACAAAGTCCTTAAAGCTGTTCCAGATATAAGATTACCAGAAACTGTTGACCAGAATCTACGTCCTGTTGTAAAACATTGTGAAACATGTTGTATGTTATCAGCAAACCCAGACCCCCTTTGGAATTTCCCGGCGGCTTTGTTCACCTTTTGCCCTTCCGTGTGCGACCCCTCCCGATGTGTGGTTTCTGCCTTTATAAACTTGTAAGATTTTCTGCTAGGGACTCAACTCCTCGACTCCTGTGTGAGTCACGAGTTGGGTCCCAGCGCGCTGGAATAAAAGCCTCTTGCAGTTTGCATCAAGTGACGCCTCCTGCGGTTGATTGGGGTTGCCGTCGATCTGTGGGACAGAGTTAGGGTCTCCTTTTTGGGGGTCTTACATAGTCAGATGTTTCTCTAGATATTTCTGGGAAGGCATTTTTGATGAGATTAACAATTAAATTTGTGAGATTTAAGCAGATGTAGGTGGGCCTCTTCCAATTCATTGAAAGCCTCAGGAATGAGAAAGAACTCTACCAGCTGGCCATTGTGACCCACACGTTATCCCAGTAGCTTGGGAGGCTAAGACAGCAGGATCATAAGTCCAAAACTTATGACTTGGCAACTTGGCAAGACCCTAAGCAATTTAGTGAGTCCCTGTCTCAAAATAAAAGAAAAATTATTGGAGATGTAGCCCCTGGATTAAATTCCCAGTACCAAAAATATCTACCAACAGATGACCTGGGCCTTCAGGTATAAACTACAAATCACTTGTCTGGGTCTTTAGGCCATTGGGCTGAAGGTCCAGACCACGCACACACACCCTATTGGTTCTATTTCTCCAGTGAACCCTAATTAATACACCAAGTACAATGGACTGAATATTTATGCCCCTCCCAAATTCATATGTTGAAATCCTACTATTGGACTAAGGCTCTGGCCTAGGAAGGAGGGGGCTCTGGTAGTTGAAAGAAGATATAAGATGCAGCTGGGATAGCAGACATGCTTCATTTGGAGACAGCAGCAGCTCCCTTCCCCCAGTCATTTTCATAGGACTTTTATATGCAGGTCAAACAAAGAAGAAAGCACATTGCTAAAATAAGTGAATGTATACTCACAAACAAATGTTTATGACCTTGAGGACATATGCTGAATCAGAGTTTTTTGCCCTTGGCTATGTCCTAAAGACATACCCAACAACAGCTTCAGTGAGGGAGCCTAACTATAGCCATCTTAGGTTTGTCCTCCACCTACCCTCCACCATGAGAGTATTAAGGGAGGGGCCTTCGGGAGGTGATAAGGACATGATGGCACAGTCCTCATAAATGGAATCAGTGCCCTTACAAAAGAGGTCCCAGATAGAGTCCATGCCTTTCCACCATTTGAAGACAAAGCAAGAAGGTGCTATTTAAAATCAGGAAAAGACCCTCCCTCACCTGACACTAAATCAGCCTTGATCTTGAATCTGCCCTAGTCTTGGACTTCCCAGGCTCCAGACTTGTGAAAATTAAAATTCTGTTGCTTGTAAGGTGACTAATTTATGGTATTTTATTATAGCAGCCCAAATGGACTAAGACAGCAGGCGTATAGCATTGTCCTCTGAACTAGTAGAGAGGCAAGGATGAGATAGGTGTAGTTGATGAGAGAGCTGGAGCTTTAGAGGAGAAATGCTACCCTGACTTATCTTCTGCACCCAAGAACTGAGACTTTCTATGCTTTATATGTTGTGGTTTAAAGTCCAGCTCTGCCTTCTACCTTTGGCTTTTGACTTCCCCTTCAATCTGCCTCCAGTTTGCACATCTCAATAATATCTTCAATCCCATCATAACCTCTAGTTCTTGCCAGGACCTTGGCTACACATTCTTAGAACAGCTGCCGAAGCTTGCTCCCAAATTTCATGGGGCTCTAATCTTTTATGTTTTGGAATCTTGACTAAGTCAGGCTACCTGGCAGGAGAAAAGAATCAAACGCAGAGAGAAAGGTTGCTGGCTCACATAATTTTTGTATCTAGATCTTCAGAGTCTTCCTTTGCAATCTCCTTTTCTTCTACCTCTCATTTCTCTCCTCCTTTCCAGACTTCTCATATGCCTCACAGATTGGTCACTTCTTAACACTAGCAGAGTGATTTTGTTTTAACTACCATATTGACACTCCCTCAGTATAGTTGTCCTTTTCTTTCCCATCTCTCTCCTTCTGTCTTTTTTATCTCTTTCTTAGGTACTGGGGATTTAACCCAAGGCTTTGCACATGCTAAGTACATGCTCTACTGAGCAACATCCAGCTCATTTTTACTTTATTTTGAGACAAGTTCTAAGTTGCCCAGGCTGGTCTGGACCTTACAATCCTCCTGCCTCAGGCTACCAAGTATCTGGGATTACAGGCATGTGCTACCATCCTAGCTGGCAGTTGCCCTTTGAATGATAACACCCACATCACTTTTTCTAGTTATTGTTCTGCTTGACTTTGTTATGTTTGAGATTGTTCATAAATTTCTCCTTGGGCTTCATGATGACTTTGATTATATTCTACTTCTCTGATCGATCATTCATTCATCTTCCTTTACCCATCTTCAGATGTAAGCATTTCTTACAGGGCTCTCTCTCTCTCTCTCTCTCTCTCTCTCTCTCTCTCTCTCTCTCTCTCTCTCTCTCTCTCTCTCAATGATGGTAAACTATACATAAAATTACATAAATATACATAAAATATACATAAAATTGACCATGTTCATCATTTCTGAGTGGGCAGTTCAATTGTATTACTTTCACATTGTTGTGCAACCAACCTCCAAAATACTTTTCCTCTTGCAAAACTGAAACTCTATATCCATTAAACAACTCTCTATTCCCCCTCCTCCCTGGAAAAATACCCTTCTGCTTTCTATCTCCATGAGTTTAATGCTATGTACCTCATACAAGTGGACACAAGCAGTATTTGTCTTTTGCGACTGGTTTATGTCACTTAGCATAACATGATAGCTAATTATATGTCAACTTAGCTGGGCCACAGGTTGTGGGGAACCATCCTTATTTAACAGAATCAGAGTAGGTTGAGCCATGGGACAAAGGGGTCTAGCTTCTAGGAACTGGCTACCAGAGGAATGTCCCAAATGGTCAGGAAGTATGTCCACTATGTGGGAGTGGTTCCCTGTCTGATTCTGTGATAGTTTCCCTGAGAAAATTGCTCCGCCAACTCCATCCATCCTGTTCATCACAGAAGCTCCTCCTGGTCTTGGTCCCCTTTACCTGTGTAATTATAAATAAAAGAGAGTTGGGCTACTCCTTGTTATTGGAGGCCAGAACTGCTATGGTCAGACCCATCACACCCCTTCTCATTTAAAAGAGTATTGGCTCTTATGTTTTTATTGATTAGACACGTTGTTTATGGGTGATTGATTGATTGATAGCCAATATTGTCCTCTGGCAGTTAACCCTTTTCTCATCCATGTGGGACTTGACTGAGAGACCCCCACCACAGGTATTTGGTCAAACATTATTCTGAATATTTGTGGGATGGTGTTTTTGAATGAGATTAACATTTAAATCAGTAGACATTAAATAAAGCAGATTTCCCTACATAAAGTGGATGAGCCTGATTCCTAGTACTGAACTCCCCTGAACAAGAAGCAATTCTATCAGCAGGCTGCCTTTGGCTTTGAATGACAGTTTTTCATGGGTCTCCAGCCTGATTGGATTTTTGACTTGCTAAGCCTCCAAAATCACAAGAGCCAATTCTTTAAAATAAATTTCTCTGTCTTCTTCTTTTTCCACAGCTTGCTGGTTCTGTTTCTCTGGAGAACACTGTGCTACACATAATGTCCTCATCTTCAAGGTTCATCAAAGTTTGTAGTATGTATCAGAACTTCCTTTATAAGGCTAAATAATATTACCCTGTATGTATGTATCACATTTTGTTTAGTCATTCATATGCTGAAATATGCTTTGGTTGCTTCCATTTTTTGGTTATTATTATTAGTGCTGCTATAAACATAAGTGTACAAATATCTCTTCAAGATCCTGCTTTCACTTCTTTTAGTTAAATACCCAGAAGTAGAATTGATGGAGCATAAGATGATTCTGTGTTTAACTCTTTGAGGAAACTTCATACTGTTTTCCACAAAGGCTATACAAATTTGCATTCCCACCAGCAATGTACAAGTGTTCTGATTTCTCTATATTCTTGCCAACACTTATTCTCTGTTTTGTTTGTTTGTTTGTTTATAATAGTAGCCATCCTTATGGGTTGAGATGGTGTTTCATGGTGGCTTTGATTTATTTCCCTAATGAGTATGATGTTCAGCATCTGTTCATGTGCCTTGATCCATTTGCATATTTTCTTTGGAAAAATGTTCATGTCTTTCCCATTTTTTAATTGAGTCATTTTCATGTCATTGAGTTGTAGTTCTTTATATATCATGGATATTAACCCTGTATCAGATGTGTGATTTGCAAATATTTTCTCCCACCCCATAGGTTGCCTTTCTGTTCTGTCAATCATGTCCTTTGATGCACAGAATTTTAAATTTTGTCATATTCCTATGCATCTAGTTTTATTTTTGTTGCCTGTGCTTTTGGTGTCATACCCAAGAATCATTTTAAAATCTAATATTATGCAACTGTTCCTTGAAATTTTCTACTAGGAGTTTAACAGTTTTAGCTCTAATATGAAGACGCACTGTAGGTTCAGTCTGGTATGCTCTATAAGGCAAGGATCTTTTGCATGTAAATATCTCTGTCCTTTAAAAAATGATTTCCTTCAGTATATATATATACCACATTTTCTTTATGCATTCATGTGTTGAAAGGCAGCTACACTGTTTCATAACTTCACTGTTGTGAATTGTGCAGCTGTAAACATTGACGTGGCTGTATTACTATAGTATGCTGATTTTAAAATCTTTTGGATATACTGAGGAGTGGGGGATAGCTGGGTCATATAGTGGTTCCATTCTAGTTTTTTAAGGAATCTACTTACTGCTTTCCAGAGTGGTTGCACTAATTTGCAGTCCTACCAAAACATTCAGGCATGTACGTTACAGTGATGCAGGCACATCAATGTTTATGGTAGCACAATTCACAATAGCCAAGCTATGGAAACAAGGTGCCCTTCAACAGAAGAACAGATAGAGAAAATGTGGTATATAAACACAATGGAGTGTTATGCAATCATAAAGAAGAATTGCATTATGCCCTTTTCTGGTAAATGGATAGAGAGGAGCGCATCATGCTAAGTGAAATAAGCCAGTTCCAAAAAGTCAAAGGTTGAATGTTTTCTCTGATATGCAGAAGCTAATCCAAACTAAGGGGAAGGGAGGATAAAAATCAAGAGAACAAGAAAGGAAGGAAAAAGGGGAGAGGAAATTTCATCAAAATAGAGGAAAGATCAGTAGAGTAGATGAAGGGAATCAAAGAGGAGGAGGAATGGATGGGGAAAGGGAAGCATAGTAGGTTGAATCTGATCAAACTTTCGAATGAGCATGCACGGATAAGGCATTGTGGCTCCTGGCATTGGAGTATCTACAGGACACTAATTTTTAAAAAAATGTGACTAGATTAAAGAGGGGGTCAGTCAAGTAGAGGCATAGGAGAGGGGAGGGTGAGTGCTAGGGACTGAATTGGAATGGATTAGGTTCCATGCTTTTGTGATTATGTCCTGGTGTTGTATCATAGCTAATTTTAAAAAAGAAATTACTTCATGCTAAAAAAAATATTTAATTTGGAAGTCTTACCTTTCCATAGCTTTAGGTGATTTTTTTTTTATCCAATGGTGATTAAATTCATATGGCCAGTTTTTACCTCTTTCTTGCATTCTAGACCCCCATTGTCAAATAGCACTGAATACTTCATGGAGATAGAGTGCAGCAGCCTGAAAATTCAGTTTGGCTAATTACATCAGCTTATTATGTGAGGAAATGATGTGTCTCATACTCACTATAGAGTGGTTTCATGAGTAGAATTAATATATCTGGATATATATGAACATAGTAATAAAAGTAACTAGGGTTCAGACAATTATTAATGAGCACATCTTCAACTGCACATGGGATGAAGCAGAGGGGATCTTGAGGATAGGAGAAATTTGGTCTCTAGGGAGGTACTTTTTCTTACAGGACAGGAATGGGATTTCATGGGATTTTCCCAGCACCTAGGCAACATGTCTCAAATTCCTGTGGTTTCCTTGATCAAATTCTATGCTCACTAAGCAATCTTCCAGTTTACGTTTGGAAGAACTGTGAATTCTTCACAAAGAAGAAATTAGCTTATGCTCACTGGAAATAACTCCTTTAGGTGACCCCATTGGCCTGGATGTAAATTTAGTAATCATACGTTTGTAGTGAGCCTGATACTTTTTTCTCCACACTTTTTATCAGTACATTTTAGATGTACATAATGGTAGGATTTGTTATATGAGTACATGCACACAATATAACAATATAATTTGGTCAGTGTCACTCCCTAGCACTTCCTCCCTCTCTCCCCTCCTCCTACCCCTCTGTTACTTTCTGAGTTTACTAAGACAATTCAGTTCTGGACTGATACTCAAGTAATATTTGAATGAATGTATGCCAAAGCTAGGCTAGACCCTGAAATAAGATGCCCTTGAGATATTCATGTAACATTGATGACCCCCTTGCCTCTACTAATGTGTATCTATCAAACTGTATATATAACCTTAAATATTCAACGATAGAATATTCATAGTCCCCTTCAAAATGCACTATCACTCTTGACCTCCTTATTTTTCATTTCAATTGTAGAAGACCTAAATTCCATACTTGATATTTATTTATAGTGAGGATCAACTTTATTAGTTTTTATTCATTTGTTATAAGTATATCTAAAAGGGGGTCAAAGAAATCTTATAATAAAAGTAAAATAAAGCCAAACTCAATATTAGTCATAGCTAACATTTATTGAGCTTTTACTATGTGGCATGCAATGTGTTAAGCCCTTCATGGGATTTCTTCATGGGATTATCTCACAGGAATCCTTTAAAGTAGGTTCTATTATCTTTATTTTATAAGTCACGCAGGTAGTTAATAGTATATTGGGGATCTGAATCCAGACAGTCTGATTTTACTAGAGCATGTATTTATTTAACTTTAGTAATAAGTAAACAAAACAGAACAAAAAATGTAATGAGAAAGAAGGTTAAAAATGCTAGCCAATGAACTCTAAAAAATACACATTATTTAGGTCAGAGATTACTAGCTACTAGCAGTAAATGCAAAGATCAATACATGATGGATTTAAATAGTTCTCACTGTGGAGCTATACAAAGTATATTTGTACATTTTTCTTTCTGACCTTGATTTTTGAGAGGAGTTTAAGAAAGTTTTTGAATTAATTTAATGAATGGCATCATTTCAAGCTCTTTAATAAGAAATTCATTGGTGGTCCCCAGAGGGTAACTTCTGATTTTACTCTTGAGACAAAGCCCAGGATCTAATGCTAGAATTATAGCTCTCTTAATAAAAGGGAGTGAGGGGAGGAGAGAAGGAACAGTCCAGGTCTACAGCCAAGTATTAACTGTCTTGATCTTCCCTGTTCTTGATGTCACTCTTGAGGTCCAAGTTTCCATAAGATTGTATGGTTTACTATGCAACCCAACTGTTTGCCTGCTTCTGGTCTTTCTCCCTGCAAACCATCCTTCATGTTGCTTCTGGCTGAATATCTCCAAGACATTGCTTTTTCCATTTCACTCCTCTCTTCCAAACACTCCAGTGACAAAAATTGCTTATAGTAGGAAGCCTAAAGGTTTTAGCTATCTGTTTAGAGCCTTCTCCAACCAGACCCCTACTGAATTTCATGTTCTAATCATCTTCAAAGATATCAACGCTTGTCCAGCCAGGCGCAGAAATCATTCTCACGCTCTTGTCACCGCGCAAGCGCCATACCAGAAACCTAGGTCCCTCCAGTTTTGCGCGCGCGCTCAGGAGTGCGCAGGCGCAGTGGTGCGGGGGCGTGGCAACACGACTCGCTTCTCTCCCTGCAGGCATTGATCAAGACTCAGCAGAGCGGCGATTCAAATTCAACAACTGGCTTCTCTGGTTCCTCGCCGGCCTTGCCTCGTTGACGTAGCCCTGCTGAGAAGGTGAGCGTAATGTTGAACGGTGACAGACTAAAAACGAGAGGAGAGGAGTTGAGAAATGGTCGCTTTGGGGCTTAGTGTCGGGCCGTGGTGCAGCAGCGCGTCTTCTGTCGGGGAGGGGCGCGGGAAATAATCCGGAAGCGGGGGGGGGGGGGCGGATGCAGTGTTTGTTGGGCGAGAAACCAATGCGAGGGTAAGAGGCATGTGTTGAGGGCGTCACATTTAGTTCAGTTGTAGGAGTGATAAAGGATAATGTGTTTGATTTGGCGCAGCGGTACTGCTTTTCATAGTTTATGGTCGCTACACTAAGTGTACGCCGTTGCCTCTTTTACTATGAGGAAACTGAGATTTAGAGATACTATTTTAAGCAAGGATAGGGCTGGGATCCCAAACTTTACAATCGGACCCCAGAACCTATGCTGTAGAACTTTGCTATTGCCATTTTGGGACTCCGGGTGGAGTAGGGTCCAATAAAGAGGGCTGGGATAAATGTAGTTGACAAATTGTGGGCGAAAGTGTCATACAAGTAGAAGTGAATACTAACAGAATTAAAAAAAAAAAAAAAAAATAGCCGGCTGGATCCCACCTAATGTCAGAACCCCGAGGATGGAAATGGGAGGGGAGAGGATACCAGAGCGAAGTGAGAATGTGTGTAGGGCGGACCACGCAATCCCCCCAGCGGTGGGAGCCTTGCAGCTCAGTGACATGATGTAGTTCTGAATTAACAGTAGGTGCAAGGGGCTGGGTAGATAGCTCAGTTGGTAGAGTGCTTGCCTTGTAAGCACGAGGCCCTGGGTTCGATCCCCAGCACCCAAAAAAAAAAAAAAAAAAGCCAAACAGCAGGTGCAGACAAGCTTTTTTTCTCGAGGCTGTGGTGCTTTGCAAGTGTGTGAAGTTAAAGCATTTAGGAGCACAACAATAGTATAGAATAATAGTACATGGAACATGGTTCAGGCTGCCATAGGAAAATACCATACACTGGGTGGCTTAGACAACATTATTTTTCCCCCACCCCACTTTTGAACTCAGGGGCACGCTGTCACTGAGTCAAGGTCCCTAACAGGGTTTTGCTCAGTTACTGAGGTTGACCTTGAACCCTTGATCCTCCTGCTTCAGCCTTCTCCCAAGTCATTGGGCCACCAGTGCCACAAGGCTGGAGTCCAAAGTGAATTTGTTGGCCAGTTTCTGGTGAGGGCTCTTCCCGCTTGCATAGGATAACCTTGCTGCATCCTTACTTGGTGAAGAGAGATGGCCCTTTTTTCTCTTTGAGGCCACAAGTCCTACCAGATTGGGACCCTATCCTTTGGGCTTTATTTAATCTTAATTAACTCCTAAAAATTTCACCTACAAATGCAGTCATGTTAAGAATTAGGCCTGCAACACATGAATTTGATGGTGGTGGAAACAGTTTAGTCTGTAGCAATAATTTATACTCAGTAAATAAGTAAAGAATGAGAGATAATTGAAGATGAAGAAATGAACACACTCAGAACTAATGTGTACCTGAAGTGCTTTCACAAATGTTAACCTCTCTTAATGAGTATTAGATTTACTGGGCTGGTGTTTGTCTTAGCACTGGTGGGAAATTCCAAGGAGAGCTTGGGTGGCGGATCATGGTTGTACCCCACCCCCAGCCCACCTGAAAGGTCTGAAAAAGTGATAACAGATGTCCTCGGTAGTGCTTAGTGAATCCATTATTCTCAGATTTATCTAAACTGTTCTTTAACGATGATTAACCTGTGCTGCTTTTGGAATAATGAGATCCATAATTACCACCCACAGGGAAGTGAAATAATGATCACTTTTGTTCTGTGTTGTTTCATGTTGCCATTCTAAAGTTTGATAACCTAGTCTTTCTTTTTCTTCCTACTTATTTGGGTAGGAGGAGGAGTTAGGAAATACAAAGCTCAAGGGCTTGAGGTTTGGCAGAAGGAGTTCAGCTCCTGAGTTCAACTATCTGCCAAGTGAACTTGAGCCGCTCATTTAACTTTTCTGTGTCCCAGTTTTTTTGTCTATAAAGTAGAGCCAAGAAAAGTACTTATACCAGGTTGTCATGAGGTTATATGAAAATAGTTTGAAACCATTAAAGAACTCGCCCTTGGACTAGATATTCAAGTTATGGGACCTGTCTACTCATACTTCTGATGAACATAAACCTTTGCCTACAGTCTCCACATCTAACTGGCTACTTATTTAATCATAATTTTATTGAATTCCTGCAAGTTGCTGAAGGCCCCCATTTTGAGTTCTGGGGGAAGGGAAGAGCAAAATAGACAAGGTTCCTCTTAAGTAGCATATAATCCAGTGGGGAAGAACAGTAAGTAAGTTCAGATAATACTAAAAGCCGAAGAAATTAAATACAAGATAATGCGATAAAAGGACTACTTAGAACAAGGCAGTGTCTGGGCATGGTGGCACACACTGTAATCCCAAGAGTTTGGGAGGCTGAAGCAGGAGGATCTCGAGTTCAAAGCTAGCCTCAGGAATTTAGCAAGGCCCTAAGCAAGTCAGCAAGATCCTGTGTCAAAATAAGATATAAAAAAGAACTGGGGATGTGGCTCATTGGTTAAGTGCCCCTGGGTTCAATCCCTGGTACCAAAAAAACCCAAAACACCAAGGCAGTGTATGTTGGAGGGGTGGGAGTGAGGGGCATGAGATGGCCAAGTAGGGAGAGAGAAAGTGGGCTGAGTTCTAAATAATGACTCACCATGCCCAAGCAGGGGACATAGGAGTTGGATGGCCCAAGCTGGTTATGTCAGGTTTGGTCCCTGACCAATTTGTGTGCTGACCAGTGATCTCTCTTAAAAGAAGAGAGAGTACTAATCTGATTTTCCCCTTGCGATTTAGAATTAAGAAACATGAAAAGAATTTTTCCTTGGCAGTGGGAGCTGAAGCTAAAAGGTAGAGGGGGGCTGAAGAGGCCTCACTTAGGCTAAGGTTTTGGTAAGCAGAAATACAAGTAAGCTGAGGAAGGCAGACTGGCTCCATCCGGCATCTGGCTGAGTGAGGCAATGATAATCCAGGTGCTTATTGTTGGTGAAGGTCCTGGAGCTGTCCTAAAATACTAGCTCATCTGGTGGAAGTCCTATCTGCCAACAAATGGCCTCTGCTCCTGGTTTTCCCAGATAGTCTCAATTCTCAGTTTCTCAATATATTTTTCAGTGAATCTCCCTTTTGTTTATGCTAGTTATCTCTTGTAGCCAGGTCAATTTGAAGCAGAGCCATATGGACCTGGGTTCAGAGCTGTGATTTTCCTATTAACTGTGATTTTGAACAGTTATTTAATTTTTTCTTTTTCTTTTTTGGTGGTTCTAGAGATTGAACCCAGAGCCTTTGCCTGCAAGGCGAGCACACCCACAGCCAACAATTATTTAATTTCTGTAAGCATTAGTGTCCAACAGGTGTACCCTCATAGTCTTGTACAGATTAAATGAAATAATAAAAGTTAAAGGGTCTGAGGAGTATTTAACACATGGCTCAAAATTTATTAGCTACATTTCTTCCCTTTCCTTTATGTTTTAATGAATTTTCAGTTGTATATTTCCCTTTTGTTTCTGAATTTTCCTAGTTTTTGCTTTGGTTGCTTTGTGTTATTTTGCTTTGTTTTGTTTTTGACTTACTCCTCTTATAGTAATCCCTACATGTGGGTAGTCATTTTAACTAAGAGAACATCATAAGAGAACATCTTAGCAACTACCTTTCCTCTCATAAATTTATTGACACTATCACTGGTCTTACTGAGGCCAGTGTAGTAAAGATGGGTTTTATACTTATTAATTAAATGGTGTTTAGACTTATTAATGTTTGTTTTTAGAAGAGAAACCTTCCAGATATCTTAGAGAAGTGACTTCTAAAAAGAGAGGTGTGAAAACCAGGGTGGTGCAGTCATTCCTCCAAATGGCAATCAAAGGAAGAATGGGTATTTAAAGCTATCTCTCAGAAAATTAGTTTGAGGAGAACAAAGATGAAATAAATATGGAGCAGAGAAGTTTCTTGAAACCTTAGCTTGTCAAGGAAAGATAAATGTTGTGGTCTTAAGGTTGGGAATGTGGTCCAACTAGAGCTCAGTGGCTGTGAATAGAGCTTTCCCAGTCTGAACCAAACAGCAAGTTCTTGTTTCTTGAGGCCAGAAACAGTAGTAGGGAGCAGCTGTGGTTTGTACTAGAAATGGAGGGCTGGGATGAAATAAGCAGATGCACGCTGCCTGTAAAATAGTGCTGTGTATGTTAACTTGTGCCTTTTAAACAAGCTGTACTGGTAACTCTCTGCCTGTGCCATGGTTTTACAGGTCTTCTCAACAGAAGGGGGCGCAGCTTTGGCATGCCAGTATTGCGTTGCAGAGGCGTGGAAGAAGGATGCTGCAGAAAAGGAACCACAAGCAACAGCCTTGATACTGGTGATGCTCGTTTTCAAGAGGAAAGCTGTCAGCCTTCCACCGAGGCATCAGAAGGGTATCCAAGCAGCAGTGAAATTGCAGGGGGATTTGCTTTAGGGGCTTTCTTAGGTTGTATTCTGCTGTAGTCATTTCTGATCAAGGTTGCTACATGTTTTGCAAGATTCTGGTATTGCATCTTGTGGATATAGACATGGCAGAAAGAACACGGTCTTTGCTTGCAAAAAAAAGTACAAACCAAGGAGAAATTCTGTGACAAATTTGGTGGCTATGTAGTATGGTGCCTCTATAGCTTTCAAACCATTTCTTCACTCATGGGAGAATGACCACATTTCTTTTTCTTTTTTTTTTCTCCTTAGAACCATGACTAATAGAACTCAGGAAGGCATCCATTTCCCTTTTCCCTTCCCACCCTATCCCATCCAGAAGGCTTTCATGACAGAACTGTACCAGGTTTTGGAAGCTGGCAAGATTGGGATATTTGAGAGTCCAACAGGCACAGTGAGTATGAGTGGTGAAGGAGCATGATTAACACAACTTGGAGGGAACCCGACTTGCTTTACTGCCTGCCTCTGCAGAGATTTTCACGATTTGAAGTTAGGCAAAGCAATCAATCGCTCAGTTATATATCTGAGTAATAGTCACTTCATCTATTAAATTATTAAACACAGCTCCACATTCTGAAAAACACTCAGCAGTCAGAATTTAAATGATAGAACCTTCACCCATAACACTTCGATTTTCCAGATTTTTCTGGTACCTCACTGCTTCAATGTTGAGGAACATGAAAATGACTCTGGATTTTTCACAGATTAAACAAATGGTTCTGGTTTTCAGGAACTAGGCTGTACTGAGTGCTGGAGGGATCCAACCAAGGTCCCGGACCTAAGTTTTTCCATCCTGACCCAGAGGGGAAGATTTATTAAAGGTTGGCTGTTGAAAGTGAACAGGGCTGTGGCCAACCGTTCCCAGCTTCTCTCCTTCACATTATGTATTGACTTTTATCACAAGCACCATGTGATAGTAAAGTTAATATTTTGATGTGAAGATTCTCCAACTAGGCTGTGAGCGGGAGGAAGGGACCTGTGGTCCTCATCACTGTGTCCCTGTCATTTATTTGGGCTTGGCAGAGTTGGCCCATAGGAGGCTCAGTATGTGTGTGTTGAATGAATGAAAAAAAGTGACTCATCCTTTGTCTCTCACTTGCTGATGGTACACAGGTCTCCTGGACAGGAAGAGAGTCGACCAGTAGGCTCTGTTATTCCATTTTGTTCTTTTCATGCAGTGACTGGGGAAGAATAGGGCTGCCAGTGAACAGAGTGGGGCATGAAGATGGTGTACATGGTTTTTTAAATAGTCTTGTTAGCACTTACCTTCCACTTATGCCCAAAGCTATATATCCTCCTTTTTTTGTTTTGTTTAAAATAATTGAAAAAGAGCCAGGTACATGCCTGTAATCCCAGCAGCTTGGGAGGCTGAGGCAGGAGGATCTCAAGTTCAAGACCAGTCTCAGCAACTTGGTGAGACCCTGTCTCAAAATAAGGCATGGGGTGGACCTCTGTGATGGAGTGCCCCTGGGTTCAATTCCCAGCACTGCCAAAGTGAACTCCTTGAAAAACATTTAATCAAATAATAATACATGTCATTTAAAAAGTCAGGTTTATCAGTTACTTGGGCAGGCACTTTCAGTTCTTCTAATGATTCTTAAGAAACATACTTATGTAGCCTGTTTCTTAAGTTGTTCTTAACTTATGCTGCCATATCTTGATGTATTACTTTTTGTCATTAATGCCTTCCTGTTATGATAGGTAGGATGACATTTAACCATTCCTTTTTCCTCTGTGTCCTTGTCTTTCCAGTATAGTTCTGGGTTTTAGTCTTTCCTGAGTCGAGTAGTATATTATGATCATGGTTTTGTGTGTGTGTATGTGTGTGTGTGTGTGTGTGAATTTTATTTTCTAGAGTTAATGATTTTTTATGTTTGTTTTATTTTTAATATGCCTATACCAGTTCTTCCTACACCATCCAGTGACCTGTCAGAATATTACTCTTAAGTCTGTTCACACTACCATGGCATGAAGTGATGGGGTGACTTAAACAACAGAATTATATATTCTTTCGGTTCTGAAGGCTACAATATCAAGGATGAAGGTTTGGACGGGATTTGGGGTTTAGAGAGGGCTTCTTCTTGGCGTGTGGACAGCTGCCTTCTCACTGTGTCCTCACATTGGGGTGAGAGAGATCTTAGGTGTCCTCTTTTCTAAGGACACCGTTTTTGTAAGATCCCCCATCATTTAACCCTAATCACATCCTTAAAGGCCCCATCTGCAGTGCAGTCTCCTGAGGCCAGGATTCAGCATGTGAGCTCTGTGCAGACGCAATTCAGGTGCAGCACTTTTCAGGTGCGGTTTTACCCTGGGAGACTGCCTTCTCCAGGCCCCAACCTTTTCCTCTAATCTGAATTAGTGGCTCCTTAGACCAACTTCATAGCTTTTCCTAGGGAAGTTCTAGGATTTCCCTTCCTCCTTTTTAAAAAATCAGCTTTGAGTATAATTGACAGATAATGAAAGTTAGCACTTTGAAGTCTGAAAGTTCTAAGTTTTGACAGGTGTAAACACCTGTGTAACCCCACCACAATCAAGAAGCAAAACATTTCCGTGAGACAAGGCAGGAGGGGAGTTTCTTGGCATGTCATTGCAGTTGCTTCACCTCCCACAGCTCCATTGCCCCCCCACCACGAGCCTCAGGTGGTCATTGATCCTCTTTTTGTCTTTATAGACTAGTTTTTTCTCTCTAGAATTTCATTAAAATGGAACCATGTAGACTACTTGTTTGTCTGGCTTCTTTCACTCAACTAGCATAATGTTTTGGGGATTCCTTCTATGTTGTGTGTATGTTTTCCTTATCTTTTCTGTGTTGTACTTTCCTGTTTTGGGGTTTCAAACCTTGGTGAACTTCATGGTTTCGGTAGAGCACATTCCTGAGAAGTGTTGTATAGAAGAGAAGTATTTCACACTTGGTGGTCTGAGGTGCATTTATTCTATCTTTTCACTTGATTACTGTTAATAGTTTGGTTGGATTTATAATTCTAGCTTGAAAATAATTTCCCCTCATAATCATGTGCTCAAGTTTCCGTGGTTGCTATTGCAAAGTCCAGTGAGAATGGACGTTTCAGTTTTTTGAGACCTGATCCTATCCCTGTTTCCAAAGTTTTCAGGATATTTTCTCTGTTCTTTGTGGTCTGAAATCTCATGTTGGGGGCCTGATGAGTGTGCTGGATTCTTTCTGCTGGGTGCTTGAAGGACTCTTTATTCCGGGGGCTCCCACCTTCCAGTTCTGAGACGTGTTCTTATATTTGATGATGATCTTCCTATGCTTGCTTCATGGTGCCCCCATTCACTGCGTTTTGGACCTCCTGGTTAAACCTGTACTTTCTTCTAATTGCCTATCTCCTTCCACACCTGGTTTGTTATAATTTTGATTTGTTTTTGCTTTAAATTCTATTTTCTGGCAATTTCTTTGATTTTTATTACCCAGTTTTTCTATTCAGTTATTTCTTCCACTATATCTTTATTCCTTATATCTTATATCCTTATTCCTTCCACTATATCTTTATTTCTTCCACTATATCTTTATTCCTTAAGAACTTCTCTGATTTTTAAAAACAGCATTCTATTTGCACTTTATGAAAACAGTGCCTTTCTGAGGATATCCATTTTACTAGTATTTGAAGGTTTTATTCCCCTGCCACATTGTCTCCTTTTGTTTGTTTGCTGTTCTTCCTCTCATTGTGGGTTCTTCGTTCTTGTGGAGGCTTTCCTCTCATGGGTTGATCCTTGTTGGCCTTCTTTTACTGTTTAAGGACAGGTGCCAACAGGCTGGTCCAAGGGGTCTATAGCTGGCCGGCCTGTGGTCTGGTGGGCTGTGCCACTCTGTTGGGGCTTTGAGGTTTGGGTAAATCTGGGATTTCCCCTGGAGCCATTCAGTTTCTTTGGGAAGGCTCCTTTAAAGTCTCCTGAAGGGCTCTGGGGAGTGGCTTCAGGTGTGATCATTTCCCCATCGCCCTGCTCAGTCTGGTCAGTTCGCCCTCCCTACTCCCCTCTGGTCTCCCCAGCTTTTTTGGAGAAGCATATCAGGTCATCTCTTTGCCTTCAGTGCCAGCTGTGGCCCTGTTAGCTTCAGGGTCTTTCTGAAGCTGACGTGGAGACCCTTGGACTTTAGGGTCCTCACTCTGCTAAGTCAGTTTCATTTCTCCTTTCTTTCCATCTCTTCTAGAGTTGGTTATTTTCCCTTCTTCATTTTCTTTGTTTTTGTGGGTGTAAATCTCTTTTATGACTTTGACGCAGTTTTAGTATGTTTTGGAAAAGAACTTGGGAGAGTGGAATGGATTCTACTTTGTTTAACCTGAAGGCCCATCTCTTCCTCCCTCTCAGATCTTTCCATCACTGTCTTCTGCTCACTTCCTGTATCCCCTTCCTCTGCTCAACCCTAATGTGTTGGTGCCTCAGTTCTGTGTCCCTGTCTTGTGGGGGCACTCCCTCTGTGAACCTACCCTTATGACTCAGTTGCCCTTTATGTTCTGATATCTTCGAAGTCACACCCCACAACCTGCAGATGCTTGACATCACACCCCGAATGGACAAATGGAGTTTTGTTTTTACCTGCCATGTGTCCAGTGCACAGCTTTCCCACCGTCACTGACTAGAGGGTTCTGTATCTCTGCATGTTCAGCCCCAAGTCTAGCACTCTTAAAACCAGCAAGTGGTTAAATAAATGGATTTACTTGACATAAATTTTGTAACTGTTAGGATGGTAGGTACCACTTAAAATGACATTGCTCAAAGCTAGGTATTGTGTGAGTACTTTACTAAGTTTATTTCATTACTGAGGTGAACATTTGGTTATATAGCCTTTTAATAGGTTCCAATCTACAATTTTTTTTTTCTTTCTTTCTTTCTTTTTTTGTCTCTTTGTGGGTTTGGGGATGAGACCCAGTGTGCTCTAGCAGTGAGCTCCACCCCAGCCCTCTCAATCTGCAATTTTTGTGGATTTTTCTGTATTTTATTATAGGATATAGAATTGTGGGGCCTCAGTTACATGGTAGTCTTTGTGTTAGAGAATACTCATTCCCTCGGCTCACTTTCAGGTGGAGGGTACAGGCTCTATAACTAGGTATCTGTCCCCGGGTCATTATTATGGGGGAGGGTGATACATCTTGCCTTCCTGAGCCCAGTGACAGGTAAAGCCCATGGCTCCTCATCTCACAGGTAACACAGAAGAGCTGCCCTGGGTTCTGCTAGGGAGTGCTGCCTGGAACTCTGCCATTTAGTTTCTATCAAAAGCTGACAGAAATGGTATATGAGGCTTTTCTAAAGCAGTGTGATCCATCCACTAATCAGAAGTGTCATTCTGGCATAGGGCCTTTCAAGATTTGATGAAAGCTGATAGTCTCCATCTCAGCAGAGTGATAAATTTATTATTATTACTTAATAATAGCAAAAAATAGCCAAGTCCAATTCAGTTATCATGTACCAGGTATTGTTTTATTGTTTGGATCCTGCCCAAGTATTACTTTTATGTGTGTTAACCAATTGAATGCTTGTACAAGGAAGATATTACTATTGCTGTTCCTTTTTGTTTTTTTTTTTTTTTTGCATATATGGAAATGACCCTTGAGAGGTCAGCCCAGAATCCCAGAACTGGTAAGCAGAGGAGCTGGAATATGACCCAGGCAGCCTGAGGTGGTATCCAAAGCCATACCCTCTCTGCTGGCTGCTTCCCGTTGCACATGTGCTGTGTCACTGCAGTGCACTCAACTGGAGCAGGTCTGGAAACCTACCCTGAATGCTCAGATCCCTTTGAGTTAAGCAAGCTCTGAATGCCGACTGCCTAGACAGAAGGCTCTCCAGAGACTCACCTGAAACCAAACCACCCTCTGGACCCTATAAGTAGCAGCCTGTGGGGCTCACTGCAGTCTCCTCTCTAAAAGAATTGGGTCATTTTCTTCGGGCTCCATAACAAAGTCCCACAGACTGGGGGACTTACACAACAGAACTGACTTAAATTCTGACCTCCAGGCATCAGCAGGGTTGGTTCCTTTTGAGGGCCCTGACAGAAGGATCCATCCAGGCTTCTTTCCTTGGCTTGTAGGTGGCCACCACCTCCCTGTGTCTGCTCATACTGCCTGACTTCTGTGCTTCTCTGCATCTATTTTCCCCCCTTTTTCATAAGGGTGCCAGTCCTTATAAAGGATTAGGGGCCATCCTAATACCTCATAGTAACTAATTGCATCTACAGTGATCCTATTTCCAAATAAGGCCATATTCTGAGACACTGTGGTTAGGATTTTACCATGGGAGTTTTGAGGAGATACAGTTCAACCCAGAACAAGGACTTTTGGGAAAATCAAAACCAGAAATCTGAGTTTGGTGGCACTTGCCTGTAATCCCAGCAACTTGGGAGGCTGAAGCAGGAGGACTGCAAGTACAAAACCAGCCTCAACAATTTAGTGAGACAGTCTCAAAATTTAAAAAGGGCTGGGGTTGTATCTCAGTGGTAATGCTTTCCTGGGTTCAATCCCCAGTACCAAAAATAAATAAGAATAGATTTTCTAGAGCAATTGGCTTGCTTTCAGAACAAAACAAAACTAACAACAACAACCAAAAAAACCACTGGTACTCATGTGACTGATCATTTCGTATCTGCATATCACTTCCATTGAAACAGTCAAGTGTCTCTCTCCCTGGCAAGTATATGAGATTTCATGCTATGAATTTTTTGGCTATATTTCTTTTGGGGGGCTATTATATAATTTCTCCTACCACTGTCTAATTATGTTAACATGCTGTATTTATATATAACCTGATAAACCACTTTAAATTCTTTTTGCAACAGTGAAATTAAAATGAAGTTCTTTCCTGTTTCTTGGGCCCAATTTTTTATTTCTTCTCTTCCTTTTTTTATTGGCTATTCTATGGCTTATCTTCCTTTCCTCTCCTGCGTGGTCTGTTTCATCTTAATTTTTAAAGCCAGAGTTGCATTGACGCCCATACTAAAATGGGGAAAGCCATTTGGGAAGGTTTATGTTTTGCTCTCTGTTTCTGAAGGTCATTTTTCTTCCTGTAGGGAAAGTCCTTAAGTCTCATTTGTGGGGCCCTCTCCTGGCTTCGTGACTTTGAGCAGAAGAAACGGCAAGAAGAGGCACTTCTCCTGGAACCTGGAGATGATCCCTTAGGTAGTGGGAAGGACCGGCCCCCATTTCCCTCATCTTCCTGCCAAGAGCCCCCTGACACCCTGAGGCCTGCCGGAGAACCAGACTGGGTCACCCAGTTTGTGCAGAAGAAAGAAGAAAGGGACCTGGTGGAGCGACTGAAGGTGAGGTCTGGGGTAGCGAGGAGCAGCAGTAATCAAGGAAATGGGCCTCAGCCATTGTTTTGGGCCACTTCTGAGATTTAGGTACCCCTGTCCTTCACCTTTGCATTGCCTCTAAGCCCTCTGTCAGTTTTCTTGAGTCATTGGTGCTGCCTCTTTCCTGTTTGAGCCGATATCGAGGCCTTCTTCAGTCATTACTCACCTGGGAAAGGATCCTAACTGTTGCTCTTGACAACACGGTTTGGAGGGGTGGGGCTGCAAACTCAATTATGGAATGAATTTGACAACTGGTGTGGTTTCAGGAGGGAAGATAGACTTCCTCCACTGAGTAATGAGGCCAGACCTGCAGAGGTTGAGTGTGTAGTGAGGGCTTTCTAGGAAAGGCCTTGTGGGGGCCTCCCGAAGGGGTATCCTTTATGATTGCTTCCCTCTCTAGGAGGAGCAGATCAGGAGGAAGAAGCGGGAAGAGCGCCTGCAGCAGACCCGCCACAATGCACAGCTCAAGTATGCAGCCAAGCGCTTGGTGAGTGTTGTCCCACCATCATGTCCAGGCAGATCACACTGCCTGGAGGCTCGAGTGAGTGACCAGGGCTTCAGACTCCTCTCTTTCCTGACTGGCCAGATTTTCCTCACCCAGTATTTGGGCAGCTTGAGTGGTTGAGACATAGAGTCTGGGAATGAACTTCTCCAGTCAAGCAGTGAGGTCTGTGTTAATAGCACTTCCTGGGTGTTTTGTCCTTGGTGACAGCCACACTACAGGCTGACTCCTTCAGGAGGTGGGGTCCCGGTGCTGAGTCTTCTTCCTCTTCCCATTGCTAATCCTACACAGAGACAGGAAGAAGAAGAGACAGACAGTCTCCTCCGCCTCAGCAAGGAGATGCTGGCAGCAGGAACAGAGGCAGAGCAACTAGAGCAGCTGGAATCTGGGGAGGAGGAGCTGGTTCTTGCAGAATATGAGAGTGATGAGGAGAAAAGAACAGCCTGTGGGTAAGACAGCTGCTTCCTCATTCCACCACCTACAGCCACTGGGGGCTCCTGGGGAGGCAGTTCTTTTCTCATGCTAGAGACACTTGTGAAGCATCTGATGAGAGGGAATGTCAGCTACCTGCCCCTTTTGCCTAAACCAGGGACCTTCTCAGGGTCCAGTGATAGTTGACTCTTACTCTTTGCCTATCACTGGCCTCTTGTGTATTGACTCAGTTTATGTCACAGCAGCTCAATGATGATGGCAGTAATTGGAACTGTGACCCATCCAGGTGCTGTGCCTTGGCAGAGGCCACAGACTAAATCGGTACAAGGGCTGGGATGTGAACACAGACAGCCAGGCTCTAGATCCCATGCTTTCAACTGCCAGATGGCACAGTGTGGAGTTCATGACCCAACCCAAGGAATCCCTAGCTTGAGTTTTTGTTTTCACCTTAAGGCTTCTCTTGGTCCAGATGCATAGGTTTCTACTTCATTAGTCACCTGCTAGGAGCACCAGAAGACCCTGAAGAGAACAACTAGGCCACTTCCAGGCCACACAGAGGATCCTGAGATCCTCTTTTCTCACCCCCAGTTTAATTCCACTAGTGCCCTTTGAGAATGTGCTCAAGGTGCAGCCTTCCCCAGATGCTGCAGCTTAGAGTTACACTCCAGACAGACACAGTGACCACAGTGTCAGTAGAGTGTGGGACCTCTCACAGCCTTTAGAGGAAATGGACAGACTTCCATGTTGGTGGCCTAGAAGGGTTGAATCTTTAGGAGCTCAGGTGGGAAGGGTCAGATGTGTGCCTGCTTAAGGAGGACTTGCTTCTCTTTGCGGGGAACAAGCAGCCATGGCAAACAGCAGCACTTCTTGAAACGAGCACTTTTGCCTACAAGGAAAATGAAATGGCAAAGTGGGGAGAATGTAGGGTTGCACCTTCTGGGGACAAAGTTGGGAAAGGCCCTCGGAGGAGCTGACATGTTAAGAAGGAACCCTGCAAAGTCCTGGGAGGAGAGTGTTCTAGACAGAGACCTGAGTGTGCAGGGGCTGTAAACAGGAACAGAAAGAAGGTTCAGGTTCCAGAGCAAAGTCTGAGGAGGAAAGCGGGGACCAGGGATGATGCAGGTGCCCTGCTGACTTTTCTGTTTTTTGGTACTGGGGATGGAATCCAGGGGCACCCGCTTCATTATTAATTGTGAGACATGGTCTCACTTAAGTTACTGAGGCTTGCCTGGAACTTGGGATCCTTCTGCCTCATCTTCCAAGCCTCGGGGATTACAGGTGTGCACCATTGCACCTATTGCTGCTCTGACTTCTTAAGTGTACAGGGCCTCTCCTGTCTGAGGATTTGCTCATGCTTTTCTCTCATAATTGTCCTCTCCTCCCTTGGCAAATGCCTTCACTCCCTTTCAGGCCCTGCTCAGTTGTCTAAGTGATCTCGGGTGTCAGCCCCTTGCTGTGTTTTTCTCAGGAACCTGCTCTGTTTGGGTCTACTGGTTTATCTTCCTTTCTGTGACTGGACTGTGAGCTGCAGGGCAGGAGCCTGGGCTTTTAAATTTTTCACTCCCAGAACCCATGGTGTTTGGCTGCAGCTAGCTGCACTCTGGACAGGTTAGTTGAACTGAGTGAGCAGACAGTGGCTAGTTTCAGTCCTATAATATAATTCCATCTGAGAAAATCAGAAATGCTAAAACGTCAGGGTCTGTGTGTGGGCTAGAGAGGATTTATAGCCTTCATTTAATTATTTCCAGTGTGTGGTGATGCATTTTACTGGTAGGAGAGGGTCTGTGATTTTTCATTCCATTGGCAGAAGGCCTAGAGACACACACACACACACACACACACCCCCGCCCCATCACCTACCAAAAATGCCTAAGACTCCTGACCTAAACTCCAGTATGTATTGGCCATTACACCTACAGTCCTCCTGGTGACAGCCAAGATCATGAATCTGGCCCCCAGAGTCGCTGAGTAGGACTGGGAGAGTACACTTCCTGTTTCTGCCTGAAACTTTCTAGAAGATTAGTATACATTTCTTCCTCATAAGCATAGTCATCCTCTGAAAGGTTCCTTCTGATTTTCCCTCCTGCACTACAGCTCTTCCCCTGACTCTTGAGGGAAGGAGGACGATGACATCTCCGGTGGTGGGGAGGAGGTGCTGGGACCTGCATCCAGCAGAGTTCAGGACAAGGATGAGAACTACACCTTGGCCCCTCCCTGAGGGTGATGGAGAGGGTCATGAGTGCCCCATAAAGCCTTCCCAAATGTGGCTTTGTAGCTTCTACTTCCCTGAAGTCCCTTGGGGACAAGGTAAAGAGTTGAGTGGTGTTTGTGAATATTAGAAGAACAAAGTGATCCTCAGGGTCTGGGCAGATTAGCTTCCCCGGCTTTTGACACCCTGGCGTTTCCAGAGAGACATGAGCCTCTCAGGACATGACAGATTCCTTGTACAAAACTTTTGCTCTGCATTTCTTTACATGTCCTTCACTTACCTAGGTCCAGCTGACCTTGTCCAACTCATGATGAATGCTTTAAAGCCAAGCCTTTGAGATAAAACTGACAACAGTTGTTTACTGACCGAGAAGCCAACCTTGTAAATAACTTTTCTAGTGGCCCAAGGCAATTGCATTTCTGCTTTTTTAAAAAAAAACTTCATTTCAGGGTGAACAAAAGCATTTCTATTCCATATGATGCTCCAGTAGATAGTGTGAGTCTGTAAGAGCATTTTCTGTTAAGTAACCTCAACTGATAATGTTGGCTAAATTTTCTCTCCTACCCTCAGTGCTAGTGGGCTTTTCATTCATTTTTGGGAAGGGAACTCTGAGGCACTGAGAAGAGCAGAGGTTTGTCTGGTCACAAGTGACAACTTCTTTCGCTCATTCAGTTGGTCAGTTATGACTTCACCCAGGAAATGTCTTTGAATTTCTTACTGCTGCCAGGCTCCAAGCAGGGCCCTGACACTCATCAGAAACAATAGACCCTTTTGCTGCCCTGTACACATGATGGGAGACAGACCAGCCGTATGTGACTTTGAGTAAGAAGTCACAGCGAACAGGTGCAGGTTGCCAAGGGGTATGTCAGGGCAGCAGACCCACTACAAGTCGTCAAGGAAGGAAAGACCATGTCGATGCTGAGATCTTACCATGAACCAGGAGCTGGCACAGTGAGGGAGAGAGCATACCAGGCTAAGAGGACAGCTTGTCCAAAATCCGTGAGGTGATAAAAAGCAAAGTTCTCTTGGAAAACTGAGAGGAGTATAGTTTTCCACCCTCCAACTTGCAACATAGGTTTGGGGACCTGATGCCCCTTCTTCTGTTCTCTCCACATTTCCCTGGGTTCCACAGACTGAGTGGCAGTGGAAGCTGGGCCTGGAGCTTGCCTGGGTGTCCTGAGCTTAGGAATACCTGCAGCTTTGGCAAAGGCTGGTTGCTAGCTGTTGCTCTGTGTTGCCTTTCAGGCTCAGAGCTCACACTGCAGCTTTGGGCTTCTGAGGAAAGGGGCTGCATCCTTCTTACCGGTGATCCAGAATGGGTAGATGTTTTGTGGTTGACCTGAGTTTGCTGAGGGAAGACTATTCTGTGTTCTCTTGCTCTCACAGAGTGGATGAGGACGAGGATGACCTGGAGGAAGAGCATATAACTAAGGTAAGACCCTGAGTCCTCGTGTACTCTGTGTGTGGGCCTGAGTCAAGGGCTCTGCATCTCTGGTGAGAACACAGGAAGTCACTTCAGCTGCTTCTTAGCCTTCCTTTTGATGAAGAAACTCAACCCACAGGTTTCATGTCTCCCCAGACCCAAAGATTGGCCTTTCATTGCTCAGCAACAGTGTGGGCTGGGCCCCTAGTGGGGCATGGCTCCCAGGGCCTGGGCATGTTGCCTCAGAGCACACCTCTTCTGGGTCAAGGGCTCCAACGCTTTGTCTCCAGTGGGCAGTGGTATAGGTGGGGGGTTTACAGGGAAGAACCATTACCCTTCGACTCTCCTCTGGTGTGTTTCTTTTCTTGATTTTATTTCTGTTTGCATGGAGAGCAGTGAGATATGGCTGTGACACTTCTTAAATTTAGAAATACTTGATTTCGTTCAAGACTTCTATGAAAGTACATATCTTCCCACCTGTTTCTCTATTTCCTCTCCTCACTTTGCTAAATCCCAGAGTAGAAAGAAGGTATCTAGCTCAACCACTGCCTCTCCCTTTTCCTCCAGGGGCATGCGTGGGAACAGTCTTCCCCCAACATGCTCTCCCCAAAAGATTGAGGGAACTTTCCCATGTTAAGAATTAGCACTGGGGAAACCCGCTTTCCTAAGATTACAAGCTCTTCGAAGCGGTTGGATTAGAAGCTGGGCATGAGTGATGGGAGTAGTGGCCTCTGTGGGCATTCCCTTAAACTAGAACTTGAGGTGGTGTGTGCAGTCTCTGAGCCCTTCATCAGATGCGATCTGATGGTGGATGACATTGTCTTGCCTCAGGTGTGCTTTACAGCCACTCTCCCTGTCCCCAGAGGCTTTAAAGCCATGGCATCCCTCCATGTGCAGAGAATGTACTTGGATGTCAGTCCCCTCTTTGAAGTCCCCTTTTCCTCTGGCCAGATTTATTACTGCAGTCGGACACACTCCCAGCTGGCCCAATTTGTGCACGAAGTACAGAAGAGTCCCTTTGGCAAGGAAACCCGGCTTGTCTCCCTCGGCTCCCGGCAGGTGAGTAGAGGCAGTTGTCCCAGCCCACGTGCCATTCTGCTTCCATCTCTGTGCCTTTATCATCTAGGCATAGAAAGTGGATGGAGCTGAGGCTAGCTTGCGCAGTGGGAGCACAGCACCCCCCTGGCCTTACCACCCCTTGATGGGAGGGGAGAGGCCGACAGGGCAGGTCCCCTGGTTGCTTTCATGTCAAAAAACATGAAAGCCCACACCATTTCTTCAGCTTTTCTTTATTCCTGTCTTGTAGAACCTTTGTGTGAATGAAGATGTGAAAAACCTGGGTTCTGTGCAGCTTATCAATGACCGCTGCATGGAAATGCAGAAAAGCAAACAGGGTAGGCACTGGGACTGTATGTGGCCTGGGGCAGTGCTGGGAGCAGAGAGCAGGGTGGAAGTGACAGAAGGGCTGTGATGGGGTTGGACTAGGGACATGGGGATGAAAACTGTCTTCAATGGAAACAATGGCAGAGCAGGCCCTGGTTCCCTCCTAAGGCCCCCTTTTTGGGAAAGAGTTCTTTCCTGGGTCACTATCAAATTTTAGTCTTTGGAAAAAATTTTGCAGGTTCTTTACAGAGAACATAACGTACAATTTCAGAGTGTTCTAATGAGACCACTTGGAAGGGTCTTATAGTCCCCACCTGGTGGGAATGGGTCTCAACATCACCAGACATGCCCTTGACTCCTGAGATAGTTGTTGTTCTTCCTGTCTTTGTTTCCCTGCACCTGTACCACTTACAGAGAAGAAAAACAGAACTGAGGAAGACAAGCCAAAGAAGAGGCGGCAGGAGACCCAGGCTGCCTGCCCCTTCTACAACCACGAGCAGATGCAGTTTCTCCGGGATGAGATCCTGGTGGAGGTGAAGGACATGGAGCAGCTGGTGACCCTTGGGAAGGAGGCTCGGGCCTGCCCTTATTTTGGGAGCCGGTTTGCTATCCCTGCAGCCCAGGTGAGCACTCTGGAGGGGTGGGAGGTTGTTCATGGCTCTAAATGGAGCTCCAGGCCACGAGGGAGTTCCTTGTTCCCCTTTAGTTTGGGAGGATGCCCCCCCATTATGGCTAGACTCAGGGTCATGCAGCATTCTAATGGCACATAGCCATTTTCTCCCAGAACAGAGGAGGCCCTTGGAGCCTTGGTGACTTTGAGCTTCAGGGCCAGTTGGCATTATTGTAGGATACCAGATCGAAGCCAGGAAAAATGCATTCCTGGGAAACTAGGAGAGAAGCCATGAGGGCCTTAGGGACTACCTCAGGGGCTAAGATGAGGCTCAGCAGCAGGAGTTCACTCCCCTCCTTCAATTCAGTTCAGAGTCAGATCAGCTCCAGTTTTACTCTTTTATATACTTGACATCCCACATCAAACCCCTGAGAAAAGGTGTGTTGCTATAAACACTGCTCTGCTGTAAATTTCTCACTTGAACATCCCTATACATGGTTCAGACTTGAACAGATCACATCAGGACTTAGGTGGGCTTGGCAAGTTCATTGGTGGCCACTTTTCCCTGCAGCTAGTGGTGCTGCCCTATCCAATGCTGCTGCATGCGGCCACCCGGGAGGCTGCTGGCATCCGACTGCAGGGCCAGGTGGTCATCATTGATGAGGCACACAACTTGATTGATACCATCACAGGCATCCACAGTGCAGAGGTCAGCGGTTCCCAGGTGGGTTGGCCTCTCTCTACCTTGACCTGCCAGAGGACAGAGACACATAGGTCATTCCTCTATAAATACCTAGACCTGGAATTTCTTGGGCTTTGGGGTTGGGCAGAGGGTGCACTGAGCCAAAGTACTGGCCTTGTCAGAGGCTGACTGACTTTCCATGAGACTGTGGGGACCCAGCTCCAGCCGCGTGGCTTGTTTCATTGCTCTTCACCTGCCTGTGTCATCCTGAGTCCCTCCAGCTCAGGAAGCTGCTAACATTCTCACTTAGCTGGGATGGTGGCATGAGGGAAGCAGGACTCAAACTGTCAGATCTTACTATTGTTGATGTTGCTCTGAGGGCATTTAATTGATCTCTGCAAGCTACTCTCATGTTTCATGCCCTACGCCAGGTATCTCTTCTCTTTGTGTGGACCCTACAGTGGGATGGTAAGTTTACTGGGAAGTTTACTTTGGGTGCTTGCAGATTCAGAGAGGGGTAAGCAGTTGTGCGTAGGATCATACATTTTACAAATGGGAGCCAGGATTTGATCACTGGTTTTTGTGACCATGAAACCCACTCGGCATCTACCAACTCTGTTCACCAATGCCTGGGTTGACCTTAGGCCAGGATGCAGTGGTTACCTGGAACTTCACTTTTAGTAGACTACAAGTCTTTTCCCAGCACAGTAAAAACCATCAGGGAGATTCGTTGCTTGAGGGATTCTGCCTTTTGTTTTGTCCAGGCCCAAAGCAGACATGAAGCAGAACTTCCTTTTCCCTCTCTTTCAGCTCCCTCAGCCCAGGGGCTCAAACCATGTCTCTGCCTGAGCATTATACTGTGTGCCCCATCCTCTTGACCTTCCTGTGTGTGCTGGCAGGCATTTTCTAGGCCTGATCTCAGCTCTTGGCCAAAGCCTGGTCTGCCTGGTTCGCCTTCACACCGTTGTCTGTGTTCTCTCCCCAGCTCTGCCAGGCCCATTCCCAGTTGTTCCAGTATATGGAAAGATATGGGTGAGACACTTACCCTGTAAAGTAGAAGGGAAAATTCTGTGCAATCTCAGTGGCCCCCAGGTCCAAGAAGAGTGTGACTCTAGCTTGGGCTCAGAGGGGGCATCGGCTTGCTGCTCAGGTCCTGAGTCCATCGTGGTGTGTCCTTCACAAGACCTAGGCTATGTGGAACAGGAAGGCTGGCTCTGAGGGCCTTGGGCCTTGGCCAGCATTTTTTCTGAGGGAGGATTTATAGTTTATGGCCCAGTTTGAGAGGCAGCAGACAGCAAGGCTGCAGCTGGGGGCAGGTAGAGGGAACAGCTTTCTGAGCATGGCCATGTAATGTCTGTTGATTTCTTCTCAGGAAGCGTTTGAAGGCCAAGAACCTGATGTACATTAAGCAGATCCTGTATTTGCTGGAGAAGTTTGTGGCTGTGCTGGGAGGTAGGAGAGCACCTTCCCCAGGCTCACCCCTTGCCTGCAAAACTTGTTGGTCTTTTTCCTTGGATGCCAGTTAGGATGTGTAGATCTTCTGTGCCCTTCAGAATTGTCTGGGTCATTGATTTAGGAAATTCTCATTCTTTCTGACTTAATTTTAGTTGTCTGACTTTATATCTGTTTTTTAGAATCCTCATTCATTTGCCCATGTTCTGTGTCCTTCTATTTTGCCAGACTCTATGGGTGTAATAATACATTATACTACAAATATATGACATCTTGTGCCATAGTTACTATTCTGGGGTGTTTTCAGAACATGTATACATACACGATTTCATTTGCCCCTGTGAGGAGAGTAGCCCAGGTGTTTATAGATGAGTAAAGCTCAAATCAGGACCTGCCTATGGTTGAGGAGCCCAGTGAGTGAGCTTTCTGGTTCCAGGCCCATGCTGCTTGTACTGTTTTGTGCTGGGACCCTTTCCTTTATTGGTTGGCAGTACCTTTAAAGGTTTATGTAGAAAGTAAAGTTCTAGAAACCCATCGGGGTTTTCTGGAGGGATCTTATCCCATGTTGCTCTTAGGTTCCATATCTGCCTTTGCCATAGTACCATGTGGCCGAGGGCAGCTCCTGCTTGTTCCTGTGCCCTGTACACATGGGGTGCCTACGCTGGCTGCCTCCTGGAGGAGGTGTAAAAAGAATGAACTTTGAAGGCTTTGTGTTCCTTGGGCAGAAGTGTGAGCTTTGTAGAACTTCTGCCCTCTCTGTGGGTTTTTTGCATGCTATAAATAACCAAAGACAAATAAAAATCTGTTTGAATATGGGTGTTCTTTTTAGTAGATACAGTGTAGAATGAGAAGACAGGGAAATGGGGTGCAGAGGATTACTATCCTGACCTGTTTGCATTTTCTTTTTTTTCAGGGAACATTAAGCAAAATCCCAATACACAGAGCCTCTCGCAAACAGGTGAGAGTTGCTCTCATAGGGCCCAGAGGAATCTGAGCCCCTTCTGGGCTTCAATCTGAGACCGAAAGCTAGAAGCTTCAGGGCAGGTTCCCAGAACCCTTCATTTGTCTGTTTTTAGGGACAGAGCTGAAAACCATCAATGACTTCCTCTTTCAGAGCCAGGTGGACAACATTAACCTGTTCAAGGTAAAGACCCCCACTGTTTGTTAGCACATCAGGTGTCCTTATCACCACCTGTGAGTAGACATTGCATGAAGACTATGGGAGAAATAGAAAGCAAATCCCTCTGTACTCAAGCAGTCTACAGTCTGAGGTTCCAACACACACATACATGCAATTACTTAACCCTTAAAGCAACGTATCAACAGGAATCAAACAGTCTAGGTTCCTGGGGTTTCTGGCTTGGTGAGAAGAGACACTCTTCTTTGTACCACACAGTAACAAATGGAGGCTCCCATGTCCTCCCCACCCCTTTCCATCTCTCTTCAGACTCAGTCTTTCCCCTGGGCTTTTGGACAGACACAGGGAGCTGATTTAGGGAGCATGGTCCTGGTTCCATCTGCTAGGGCTGAGCAGGGTGAGAATGTGGCTGGCGCTGCTTGACCTGTCAACTCCCAGCTGCAGTCTTGGGTTTGCTCACAGCCACAGACGTTTTCTACTCCAGTCTTGAATGTCCAGCACTCTCCCTGATGGGTCGCTTGAATTATAGCCTAGGGATTACAAATTGATAACCATCACTGCCTTCATGGACAGAGTACTTACTACATACTGGGCTGTGTTCTGGGGTCTGACTCCCAGGTAGAGAGCTGTTGCCATTTGAAAACAAAGGAAACAGGCTCAGGGAGGTTGCTCAGGGGAATGAGGAGCACAGGCCTCACCCCAGTGCATCAGTGCTGAGTGGAGAAGCCCACGTTTGAAGCCACCTGTACTACCTGAGACCTTCCCTTCCTGCCCTGCTTTCCCCAATTAACCCCTTTTGGTCACTATCAATGCCGTTATCCCATGAAACACTCTGGAAATCTGAGTCATCCTTGATACTTTTCTTCCCTTTGTGTCCTACAGCTAAATAGTTGCCAAGCTGCATAAATAACTCTGGAGTTATCCCAACTTTTCCTCCCACTGCTGTGACTTTCATGGAGGCTCTGTTTGCTCCTGCTTTCTTCCTGGCCACCTTGCTTCTGTTCTCTTCCCCTTTTTTTCTTTTACTTTACAAAGTACACTTGAGTGTATCTTAACTAAAGATGTCACTATTTTTTTACTTTTTTCTTTTTGTAGTACTGGAAATTTAAACCCACGATCTCACACACTCTAGGCTCTACCACTGAGCCCTTTTAAAAATTATTTTGAGACAGGATCTCCTTTAGTGCCAGACTGTTCTTGAGCTTATGATCTTCCTGCCTCAGCCTCCTCTGGGGTTACAGATGTGGACAACCATACCTGGCTAGGGTATCACTTTTTGTAGAATTAATTTTTTCTCTTTGCATCAGGGACTGAACCCAGGGATGCTTTACCACTGAGTCACATCCTCAGCCCTTTTTATTTTGAGACAGAGTCTGAGTTGCTTAGGGCCTCACTAAGTTGCTGAGGCTAGCTTTGAACTTGGGATCCTCCTGCCTCAGCCTCCCCAAGTTGCTGGGATTATAACCATGTGCCACTATGCTCGGCTTCTTGCCTGGAATGAGCCCCAGGCTTCACTTCTTTGTGCCTTTGCTCATAGTATTTTTTTTTTTTTTTTTTTACTTTTTACATTTTGGTACTGGGGACTGAACTTAGGGGTACTTAGCCACTGAGCCAGGACCCCTGTCCTTTTTATTTTTTGAGACAGGGTCTCAGTAAATTGATTAGGGCCTCACTAAGTTGCTGAGGCTGGATTTGAACTTGTGATCCTTCTACTTCAGCCTCCCAAGTCACTGGCATTACAGGTGTACACCACCATGCCCAGATGAATCTACATTCTTTAAGGCCCAACTTACATGACACTACTTGGGAGGAAAGCAAGGGACACATAACTTCTATGGATCACCCTTAGATCAGAGCCATTGAGAAGTTGGTGAGAAGGTTGTATCTGATTTGGCAGAGCCCCCACTTGTGGGAAGCTTTGTGTTGGTGGTGGAGGGTGATTGATTTCTCACAGTTAGATTACAGCTCGCTTCTTTCTGACACATGCCTGCCATTGATGTTGGTTTTGCAGGTGCAGCGTTACTGCAAGAAGAGTATGGTCAGCAGGAAGGTAACTCCCTTTACTGGCCCAGAGGAAGCCAGCAGCACCCCTGCCTGCGGCCTCACTGCTTCCCTCTTCTGCCCTCAGACGTATCTCTGTCTTCCTTCTCCTTGGTGTGAACTATTTAGGGAGGGGGTGGTTCGTAGGCTGTGGTGTCTCCCACTCATACTGCTTCTCATTCCTCCATCACCCTCTTTCCTCCCTATCCAGCTCTTTGGCTTTACAGAACGCTATGGAGCAGTCTTCCCATCTTCCCGGGAGCAGCCCAAACTGGCTGGGTTTCAGCATTTCCTAAAGAGCCTACAACCTGGGGTCACGGAGGGTGAGTTAGGAGTTTGGGAGGGAAGAGCCAGCTACAGACTTAGGGCAAAAAGGTGGACCTGACTTCAGGGTGCCTCCTCCCTGTACTACTCTATACAGCTCCTGTGGCCCCTGTGGAGGAGGATGAGGCCAAGGCCCCGAGATCCACTTCCCCACTGATGAACATCGAAGGCTTCCTTGCAGCTCTCACTACTGCCAACCATGATGGCAGGGTCATCCTGAGCCGCCAAGGTGATTAGCTGCTTACCTCACTTCCCAAGAGGGAGAAAACCTAATGCAGCCAGAGAGTCAAGCCAGGGACTGGACATCCTGCACCTGTCTGACTTAGAATGAGGAGGCGTGGTGATGTCTGGCTTCCCATGACTTGGGGCAAGCAGGGGCCCCAGGGAGCCAGGATGCAGAGGTGCTGGATCCTCACAGGCAGCATTGCTGGAGAACCCTATGGCCCAGTGTTAAGGTTAGGTGGGCTGGGTTTGAGTCTTGGTTCTGTTACCTGCATGCCGTTGACTGGTTTCTCTGCACTTCAGTTTCCTTTTGGAAATTGGAAATGTGGGAAGGAAGACAGTAGTACTGTCTACTTCAGAGGGTTGTGCTGGAGGTGAAATGAGGTTTGTTTTTATTAAAGAGAAAGAGCGAGCTCATGGACTCAACCCAAGATCCTTGTGCTCAGGCTGTCCCCAACCTCCTCCCCCTGTGTGTCTTTCAGGCAGCCTCAGTCAGAGTAGCCTCAAATTCTTGCTCCTGAATCCAGCTGTGCACTTTGCCCAGGTGGTGAAGGAATGCCGGGCAGTGGTCATTGCAGGTGGCACCATGCAGCCGGTAAGGACACCAACCCCAGCCTCCAGTGCCCAGGTATTGGGATGGGACTGGGGAAAGATGCACCACCAAGCCTCTTTCCTCTCAGTCCCCTGGACCTCTCCACACAAGGATCTCCACACTCCCCACCAGCGTCCACTAGGTGGCACTGCTGTACTGCCGTCCTGTCTGGGCCCCAGGTGTGGGTGGTGGCACCTCTGGTTTCTTTAGCTTTCTGCAGTATGGGAACTCTCCGGAGCCTCCTTACCATTCCCTTTCTGCACCCACCACAGAGGTATCAGCCTGCTCTCATAAATTCAAGTTACATGTTTTTTTTTTTTTTTTTTTTTTTAAGAAAAGTATATTTGCATTGTAGAAAGCAGAGAAGCAAAAATGGGGGAAAAATAGATCATAATTTCACTAATGGAAGAATTGTGTTGGCATATATCATTGTAATAGTCTTTTACACATAATGTTTATATGCATATACATATTTTAAAAACAAAAATTGGCATAATTTCTACATGCTGCTAGTAATTGCTTTTTCACTCAGCAACAAAATATCACAAACATTTTTCTTTGTCAGCAAGTATAGATTTATTCCATCATATTCTAGCTGCACTGGATCACAGTTATATGAATGTGTTCTGTTTCACATAACCACTCCTGTTTTGTTAGACACTGAGGCTCTTCCTAGTTTTTCTCTGTTCTAAATAGTACCGTGGTAAATACAACTGGATCTCTGCACAGGGATTATTTCCTTAGCCTCACTCCCTGAAGAGCACTCACTGGCCAGCTGGCTGCTCAGAGCCTTAGGCAGTGGTTCCTGGCCTCAGGTCCCTGCTAGAATCACCCCTATGGACTTCCTTTTCACTCTTTTTCCTTTTTGTGACTAGATTCATAGATTTTTATTCATCCCATGTATTAAAGTTTGTAGTCATTGTGTTTGATGCTCAAATCATTTCAAATTTGATTGGTGGAGCCCCTCCTGCCACCTCTGTCCTTTGACAGGACCCCCCCATAGTCTTCCAATGCCTTCTTTATTTCTGGCATAACAAAATGTCCCAGACTGACTTTATGCTCGCCTGGCTCCACATCTGGGTCATTTCATTTCTCCAGGGTAAATGGTTTCTTTCAGTGGGGGGCAGTATATAGAAATCTGGGTATTAGGGTGACCCCTGGTGCTTCAGCAGACAGACCTAGGAAATGTGCTTTCAGAAGCAGGAGTCTGTAATGGTGTTTCTAATCAAAATCAAAGAATCAATTTATATGACCTTATGACTCTTTCTTCCAAGACAGCTGGAGCATGGTAGAGTAAATGTATAATTATGACATTTGTTGCTGAGTGAACATTTGGTTTCTCATTAATATAACTAATTATTTGCTTAATCCCACAATATACTTAAAAGTTTCAAAATTATATTGCTACTACTAACTGATCCAAGTTTCATTTTTAAAAATTTTTACACTCTAAGAATATAAAGTCATTTGAAATCAGGCTTTTCTCTGTGTGCTTGCTTATAGTCTGCCAGGTCACTGGGCTATTTTTGTTTTTGTGTTGTTTTTGTTTCAGTTTGTTTTCAACTTCAGAGTTTGCTTTTTCATTTTGACTTAATTCTGTTCTTAAAGTATATAAACATCCGTATGTTTCAAAAGTTAAAACTATAGGAAAGTATCATTCCCATCCCTTTCTTAAAAAAATATTGTTTTAGTTGTTGATGGACCTTTATTTTATTTCTTATATGCGATGCTGAGAAACGAACCCCATGCCTCACACATGCTAGGCAAGCACCCTACCACTGAGCACAACCCCAGCCCTCAATCCTGTTCCTTACCAACTGGTTCCTCACCCCCATAGGTAATCATTTTCAATAGCTAGTGCTTTATCTTTTCATTGTTATTTGGGATGTTTTTGCTTTGTTTGCAAAAATAAGCATATATATATATATATGCTTATTATATATATTATTATATGTTATATATTGTATATATACATTGTTTCCTTTTTAAATCACATCAAAGGCATTGAGATAGTTGTTTCTTACCTGTGTGTCCTGGCAGTCCCTGGTCATGCCTTAGTAGATATCGCACAACTCGTTCAGCCAGTCTCTTATGGGCAAATAACTTCCCAAGAAAGATTCTCATGTGCATGTTAATTGGTATTTATGGGCTGTATCTTCAGGGTAGACTCCTAGATATGGAATGCCAGGTTAAAAACTGCATCTCACTTGCTAAATACTGTCAGATTCCTCTGCCCAAGGGTTGAAACTCTTCTGTATCCTACCAGCAAGGTTTAAGAATGCCCATTTCTCCATAGAGTGGTTAAGCTCTTGGATTTTTGCCAATTGGATAGGTGCAAATCCTGGAGGTTCTTATTCCATAGTTTGAGCTAGAACCTGGCACTTGGATTTTTTAATTTTTTGAATTCCCTCTGGTGTTGTCTTTTCAGTGCACAGCTAGGGTTGAGAGAATCTGTATGCCAAATTGGCCAAATTTGCTTTGCTATTCCCACAAATTGTCTAATGAGGCTGCCAACACTGGATGTCATTAACGGTTGTTTTCTTTGCTCATGTAGCATCCACCTTCTTTCAGGTCCTATTTCTGTCTTACACACTAGCTGCCTCCTGGTCCAGACTTCTCTGCCTTCTACACCAGGGCTCTACCCTCACCCCACAGCCTTCCAGGCCAAGGCCTGAGGTTCCTTTTCCCCAGACTTCTGGGAGGTCACAAAGCCTTGACATTGTGACCTGCAGGTGTCTGACTTTCGTGAGCAGCTGCTGGCATGTGCTGGGGTGGAAGCTGAGCGAGTAGTGGAGTTTTCCTGTGGTAAGGATCCATGTCTGGGTAGGATAAACCAGGCACCCACACTCTGGTCCCAGTAGCCTTGGTTTTGCTGCATGTAAGGCCCAGGGCTAAGGAGACCCCAGGATAGGGGCCTTGCCCTTCACTGGCTTATTCTCCAGCATACTTCCCCTTTCCTTATACTCTGTGCCCCACCATTGCCCACTCTTATTGTGGTAGTGGGTGAGTGGGTATATTCTAAATTACTATTCCTAGTCTGGGAGACAGGTTGGGAGAATACCCTCCCTGGACTTTGCCTGGCAGAAGAATCTGTGCCAGGTTCTCATCCCCTCCCTGGGTCTCATCAGGCCACGTGATCCCTCCAGACAACATCCTGCCCCTCATCATCTGCAGCGGGCCCTCCAACCAGCAGTTGGAATTCACATACCAGAAAAGAGAGCTGCCTCAGATGGTGAGTGACAGCAGCAGGTTTCCCACAGCCCCCTTAGGGCAGGGGAGAGAGCTCTTGGGTGGGTAGCCCTGACTAGTCCTGGCACCAGGAAAGTTGGTGACCATCACAATTGGCATAGAATGACTAGGATCTGTAGATGTTTATCAAGGAAAGTTTGAGCTATCCCCTACCCATTAGGCTAGTAAGTTAATTTTCTTATGACCTCCATGTATCCCTTTAGTGTGGAGTGTGTGAGAACACTCTTCATTTCCTTTGGTTCTGTGGTCCCTTGCTTATGTGGGCCCCTGCCCCGGGCTAGGGGTGCAGGTCTTGGGCACATCTCCAGTGGCATGCTTGGGATGTCCAGTGCCTGACTTGTAATGGAGGGTACCCATCGCAATTTGGGAACCAACAGTATATTGTATCTCTAGGGTGCTGGCACTAGGACATGTGCCAAAAAAGTTGACAATCACCAGAAGCAGTTGGGCATGTTTGGTAGGAAGGTGGCACATTCCACTCAGGGAGCCAGTTGGCCATCATCCTCCCTGGGCATCCTCATGTTTGAACCCCAAGGTTAGCAACTCTTTTGTGGGTGTCACTGCAGGCCTGCTCCATGGGGGGCTCCTTGTCTGCCTTCCATAGATGGACGAGACAGGCCGCATTCTCTGTAACCTGTGTAATGTGGTCCCTGGAGGGGTGATCTGTTTTTTCCCCTCCTATGAGTACCAACGCCAGGTCCACGCCCACTGGGACAAGAGTGGTCTGCTGGCCCGCCTGGCTGTTAGGAAAAAGGTGAGTAGCCCTTCTGCTGGACCCTTCCCCCTGTTAGGATAGTGCCACCCAGAGCTCCACCTGGGTTCTGCTTGCTGTCAAATCAGGATAATTTGGCTTCTCCTAGTTCTCAGCCCCACATCTTCTGGTCCCTGACTACTGGCCCAGCGGGTTCCCCAAAGCTTTATTCAGTGTGGTCCTCCTATCCCCAGGTCACAAAACCCAGGGTCTCAAGCAGACCAGAGACCCAGCCCTCCAAAACCTTTTGCTGGGAGACATTCTCTTCTTTCTCCAGATATTCCAGGAACCCAAAAGAGCAAGCCAGGTAGAGCAGGTGCTGATGGCATATTCTAAGTGCATCACGGTGAGAAGTGTAACTTTTGAGACTGGGTCCAGAGACCAAGTGGGCCTGGCAGCTGGGTGTTGTTGGGAGGCATCCAGCTTTGGCTTAGCCGCTCTGGGCTGGGTTTCTTCTTCAGAGATGTGGCCATGTGGGAGGCACAGTGACAGGTGCCCTGCTTCTCTCTGTGGTCGGAGGAAAGATGAGTGAAGGGATCAACTTCTCTGATGACCTGGGTCGGTAGGTAGTGATCCTCTTCTCTACTGGGACCGAGGTACTGGCCCCTGCCTGTGATCTGATGCATCCAGGCTGACTCTTCAATGTCCATTGTGTGTTTGGGGGGGTGAAGGATATATCCCTGGATTTGGCCCTGTGGAGGTGAGGCAGACCATAACTTTATCAGGGTCCATTTCATTGGCCTGGGCTGGATCTTTTGCCTGAGAATACCCTTTCCAGATGGTAGGTTTTAGGTGGGGCAGTGCAAGCTACTGAAGACAGCAGTTGACAAGGTGTGAGGGAGGGCTTGACTCATGTCTCTACCAGGTGTGTGGTGATGGTGGGCATGCCCTACCCCAACATCAGGTCTCCAGAGCTACAAGAGAAGATGGCCTACTTGGATCAGACCCTTGTAAGTACCTCCAGTATTCTAGAGGATGAGAGGGTTGGAGAAGAGCTATGTCACCCCTACGGCTGATATAGCAAGGCCCTAGGGTGCAACTTTTCACTGTGCTGATGTTTGCTGGCCACTCCAAAGGTTTGGGATGAATCTGCCCACTCTTGATTTTCTCCATGAGATCACCTGTTAGGCCAGCTGCTGGTTTAGGTTCATGGAACCTCCTGGTTTTGCTCCAGAGCCTTTTCTTGAGAAGAGCTAGACCATGAGGCAGGAGGTGAGAAATGACTGACTGTCTCTTATCCTTTCTAGCCTAGGACCCCAGGTCAGGTCCCCCCAGGGAAGGCTTTGGTGGAGAATCTGTGTATGAAGGCCGTCAACCAATCCATAGGTAAGCCCAGGACTGCTCCTGGCCTTCAAGGCAGACAGGGCAGATGGATGGATGGAGAACAGTCTAACAGGAAGGAGGAATTTTACCTGCCCTCTCTCTCATTGAAGGGGTGAGGAAAAGAGGGTGACATAGTGGACATGGCACTACTGTCTAGGAGGCAGGTTTTACAGCCATAACCTTTGTGCCCACCCAGGCAGGGCCATCAGGCACCAGAGGGACTTTGCCAGCATAGTGCTTCTGGATCAGCGGTATGCCCGCCCCTCAACCCTGGCGAAGCTGCCAGCCTGGATCCGAGACCGGGTGGAGGTCAAAGCCACTTTTGGCCCTGCTTTTGCTGCTATGCGGAAGGTCAGACCTGTCTTTTCCTTCCCCAGAGGGCCTCTCCCTGAGATGTAGTTTTTCACTGCCTTTTTCTGTCTCCACAGTTTCATCGGGAAAAGTCAGGCCCTTCCTGATGGCTGCCTGCACCACTGCCTGGCACCAGGCTTTTTCTGTACCCCACCCACTTGGCCTCAGTCTTGGGCCTATGGTGAAACCCAGGTGTAGAATTGTGGATTCAAACCAGCTGACTGGGGCTGTCAGGATCTAGGCTTACCTAGAAAAGCCAGAAGCAGGTTTGTTCATCCTGAAGAAATAGTAGATCATCCTGTCCACACTTGGGCACAACCCAGGGTCAGCTTCCTGCCCAGCCTTTGCAGAAGGCTGTGTGTGGCAGCCACCACCTTCTCAGAGGTGAGGCCCATCCTGCCTCTGCCCTTTTACCTTCTCAGCTAATCCCACGTCCAGCTCCCTTCCTCAGCAGCCTCACTTCCCAGCTGCAAGCCCTGATCCCTCACCTGTTCCTCAGCCTCTGCAAGGGTTTTATCTCCCTGGCTTGCCTCCAGTTCTGCCTTTAAGTCAGCAGCACCTCCCTCCCTCTCAGCACTTGAGCAAACTCTAAGACACCTTGGATCATCATGCCAAGGGCCATTAGGCTCTCAGCGTGACTATTTTTAGAAACACTGTGTCATTGAGACATTCCCCCAACCCCTGTGGAAAATCTCCCTTTCTCTGCAACAGCTGCCCCTGCTCCCAACACCCCCAACCTGGAGAAAGGGGCCTCAGTAACGTTGGATATCCTGCCCCATCACCTGGAGATCACCAGGGTAGGGGACAGGTTCAAAGGACAGAGCTATGTCCTGCACGACTATGGTACCTTTATTAAAAGTATACTGCTGGCTTGTGCTCCATTCTTGTATTACCCTTCTTTATTGATTCACATCGTTGTTTTCCCTTAAAAGATCTTTAGGGAAGAGCAGAGCACCCTGGTAAAGGGGTAGGTAAGGCAGTCACGTGAGCAAGCAGGGGATTCAGGTACAGACCTGGGATTGTCCCCCATCCCAGCTATCTTCAGACAGCAGGGATTAAAAGGGTGGCAGGCCCAGGAGCTGCTTTTGGATGTTTCCAAGGAGGCAACAGCCCAAGTCAGGGTTTAGAGAGGGACAAGCCCCTTAAGACTCCCAGTCATCCTCATCCTCCTCTCCTGGTGGCTGCTGTGGGGGTGGCAGAGGTGGGATGGAGTCTGACATTCGGGCAAAGGCTCCTCCTGGTCCCTCGCTGGCCCCAGTCCCAGGTCCCTTCCCGGAGATACCTGGGAAGGAAAAGACTAGTTATAGAGGTTGGTCAGGGCAGTAGTTCACCCAGCCCTTGGAGACTTATGAACAGGAAGAAAGAGACAGGAATACATGCAAAAATATCCCAAGGATGGAAGGCATGGCACCTGCCTCCTACCTTTGCGCCTCATGACCAGCTTGTTGAAGAGATCTGACATCAGGTCCCCACCCTGGCTTGTGGCTCTTACTGCAATGAGGAAGCCATGGTGAGGGAGTACGAAGGAGTCAAGTAGGACATCTCCAGGTTCAGCCTCATACTCTTGGTTTGTTCACTACACCCAGACAACACTCCCCAGCCACACATTCATCACAGATTGCTGGAGCCTTGGTCTATCTGGATCCTGCAGTGGCACTAATAAAGTGGTTAATGTTTTCTCACAAAGAGGACTTGGCCCAGAGTGGTTAGGCAATTTGCCTGTGGTCACCAGGCAGGTCAGAAGCAGAACTGGGACATAAACCCAGGACTGCTGAGTGCCAGGACCCTGCTGCTTTATGCCCAGGTAGTGCATAATGCCAGATTGGAATTCACAGCAGACAAGCCTGCTGCATAAAGAGGACCAAGCTAACCCCTAGGTCCCCAAAATATTTTAGGCCCCTGACCACCTCTTTTAACAACTCTTGGCAAAGACTAGTGGTTTTGTGAGCTTGGAGAGGAAGGTTCTACTAGGTGTGCCTGGCCCAGATGAGGATATCCACTGGGGTTTCTAGGGAATACCCGAAGGAAAAGCTTGGGGTGGTGTGGCTCGGGTGCTAGCCTGCTGTGGTGGGCAGAACAGTGTGTGGGACTCTGGTGGAGATGGAGGGGCAGGTAACCTTTTGCTTGGAGCTCTCCTGCAGTGGGCCAAGGGTCCCCTTACCTTGTTCCTGCTCCTTCTGTTTTTTCTTCTCCAGCTTGCGCTCTTTAACACTGCGCAGCTTGGCCTTGCCGATGCCCCCAGCTTGGCGGATGGACTCCAGCAGAGTGGCCCGGCCACTGGAGGGGTCAACCACTTCCTTGGGAGCTCCCTGGACTGGAGCTGGGAAGTAGGGATGGGCACAAGGGGAAAAGGCTGCTCAAGCAGGGCTGGATGGGGACAGCCTCCAGAGCCCGGCTATGAGGGAGGGCACCTCCTCTCCTAACAGGGAGCCAGGTGGTGAAGCAGGGGCTTCTGGGACTGTGCAGGGCCTGAACTTCTGCAGCCAACAAGCTCAGGAGTCTTGTGTCCAGGTATCCCTGATCCCTCTCCACCAACTCATTTATATGCCACCCTGCAAATGTGGGCCCTATGAGTCACTGACATGCTGATAAGTATCCCAACTTGATGCATGAGCCAACAAAGGATTTTTGTTCTCCTTCTGGAGGCTGGAAATAGACTGGGAGATACAATATTAAAATAAGTTCTGTATTTTCAATTTTTTTAGTAGAATTTTTTCCACTGGTTTAACTGGGAGTTGGGGACACAGCTCCACTTTTCCTGAAGATTCCAAAGCTCTACAGTTTGAAAACCACTCTTAGGAATCTATTGGAATAAAATATTTGAAATGAGAACTATCCTGTAAATCTAGGATTTATGACTGCTTAATCTTTCAGAGATCCAGAAACTGTTGTGTTGAAGTTGCCTCCCAGGGACTATGAGCCCCACCCAGCACCACCCCTACCTGAAGGAGGTGCACTGCTGCTGCTGTCGTCCTCCCTGGTGCCTTGGCTGGTGGAGACCACTGTCTGGGGTGAAGGAGGGGGTGGAGGGGCAGTGGCCAGCACCACAGGAGCTGGGGGTGGTGGCGGAGGCGGTGGTGGGGGCGGGGGCGCTGTGAGCACCCCATCCTCTAGGTCTGGAATGAAAGTGTGAGTGCCTGGGGTAAAGGAGGCTGAATGGGGGAGCTCCCTGGGCCAACTCCCACCCTAGCTCCCAGCTCACCTGCTTTGAAAGGCTCAGCAACCTCTGTGTGGAATGTGGGCAGTTCGGGAATGGCACCAGGCGCAGAGGGGGCAATGCCTGGGCCCAAGTCAGCACTATACGTGAGGTCATCAGCAATGCCGGGCAGGTCAGGCAGGTAGGACGGCACATCAATCTCAGGTACTTGGCCCAGGTCTGGCACATAGAAGTAGTTCTCTGGAACCTGTGGGATTGGGTGGGGATTCATGAGGGCTGACAGCTACCTGGGAGCACAGGGGCCTACAGTGAGAACTTGAGGAGGCCAGTGTGACCCAATGCAGATGCCACATAGCTAGGTGGGTAAAAAGCACAGTACAGCCCTCCCCTAGAGAAGCACCCAGGCAGGGCTGACAGACCCCACCCACCCACACCACCTCCATCTCTACCTGCTGCTCCAGCTGCTCTCTCTTGCTGATGGACAGAGGGGCATCAAACAGCTTCTCCTCCGTCTCTGCCCCCAGCATCACATGGGTCTTTGTTACAGCACCAGCCAGGGGGTCCAGGAAGACATACTTCTTATACCTATAGGGTTGGGTAGGGTGGCATCACACAGGCCCAAGTTCCTGACCACCTCTCCCAAGGCATCACAGTATGCAGTCTGCTGTGGGTCCTCAGGCCTTATAAACCAAACTGGTCAGCTCTCGACTGCTGCACTAGAACCACGCCCCAGGAACCCTTACTAAGCCAGGCCGCCCTCCCTCCCACCCACATCTCTGCAGCCCAGCCTTCTGGTCATACAGGTTCTCAGTGGTGTTGAAGAGCAGCAAGGAGCTGACAGAGCTGATGTTGCTGGGAAGACCCCCAAGCCCTTCCTCAGCTTCATCCTCTGGCTCTGGCTTGGTGTTCACACAGACAGGGAAGTATTTCAGCTTCTCCTAGGGTAAGGGGGAGTGACAGAGAGATGGATGGTTGGTTTCAGCACCAAGCTAAGTTGACCCCCACCTCTATCCCACTTAGAATCCTCTTGAGGTACAGATGCTTATGGGGACCCTCAGCTCCTCCATCATCATTAATGGCCTTCAGGCATGATGAATGTGGCCACCAGACCTGCAGGGCCCGCTCATCCAAGGGGCGGTGCTTGCTTTGGATCCTGTGTCGAGGCCGTCTCTGCAGCCCAGGGTCTTGTGCACCAGTAAAGATGGAGCCATATTCCTGCAGACGCTCTGGGGCTGGGTACTTGGCACTGGAGAACACCTGTGGGAACAGGAACAAGCCTAAGGTACCTGAGAAGCTCCAGAGAGCCTGGGGTTGGCTCCAGTGAGCATGGGGAGGTGACCCCTGGGCAGGAGGAAAGTGTGAAATATGATGGGACAGCCGGGGCACATGGAGATGGAGGGACTGCACACCAGCCACAGGACACAGGGCCCCACCAGCTACCTTGATGGCCTTCTTGCTGCCTTTGATCTTCTCGATCTTGGCCTGTGCCAAGGAGACCCTCTCCCCAATGGCCTGTAGCTGGCTCCGGCTCAGCTCCACTCGCTGGGAGATCCTTCCACAGAAAAGATCAGAGAGGCTGGGGTTACTCCCAGCCTTGCAGCTCCTGTTGCCAATAGCAGACCTATGACTTTGCCCGATCCTGCACATGGATTCTCCAAACAGTGTCACCTGACCATCAGAGCTGATCTTGTCCTGTTCATGATTATCCTGCCTGAGGGGTCTAGACATTAATGGGACTGAATTCTTTGGAGCCCTGGATAAGGAGGGGAAGCCACCTGGCCCCTAGGTGGCACCTGCACATACTATATGAAGGGACACGGTCCCTGCCTCCAATTCATAGTCTCAAGCAAGGGTGTATGGAGAGACCATTATGATTACCTACACATATGTATACAGTTATTGCAGTTGGCAGAGCATTTACACCTAGCCCTTATGGTCACATCATGTCAACACACTATTGGCCTCTGCTGAGGAGGAAACTAGAGTTGGGTAAGTCTCAGTAAAGGGCAAGTCTGGTTCTATGGGCCATCACCTATGTTCAAACTCCAGGCCTGTTGCGGAATTGCCCCTACACATGTCCAGTGACTCACAGAAGTAAATCCTGAGTCCTAATTATGGCTTACAAGACTCTAGGTGGCCAGGATGCTCACTTGTTCCATCCTCCCCTGGATGTGGGGTGGGCTTCATGCACCAACTACCCGGCTATTCCCTGATATGTCAAACACATTCTCCTCTCACAGCCTTTGCATCAGCATGCCACTTCTATAGATGTGTACATGGCTGGCTCCTTCACTTCATAGCCCCCCCCACCATGAGTCCCCTCACTGCCCACAGAATCTTGAAATGCACCTGTACTTTCTGCCCCCAGCCTGCTATACTTGTCCCCACAGCACCTCTGGATACCATACATCACTTGCCTGTGTGTGCTCTAGAAGTCAGGCCTTGGTGTGTTCCTTGCTCTACTTTAAGCGCCTAAAACAGTGCCTGGCATCTGGAGACACTTACTCTATGGTTCTTACATGACAGAGACCCACGTACCTCACACTCAATATGTGTGAACCTCACTTGGTGTTTCCGTACTGTTGGGCCATAGCAATGTTTGCACCCTTTGAAGTTACCTCTGATTCATGTGCCACCGTATCCTCCCAGTCACTCCTCCAGCTCCCCTACCTCCAACAACACCAGCCCCCACCCACAGTCCACATTCACAGTGGTCCCGTGAGCAACTGCCCCATGACAGAAAGCACATGTCTGAAGCATAGGGAATGAGGAAGCAGAGGCCAAGTTTAGTTCATGGGAAAGGTAGGAAGAGGCAGAGGGGTCTGTGACCAAGGAATATCAGGATTTCCCTAAAAGATGAAACAGTCAGGAATCTGGTAAAAACCAAGGCACAGGGCTTGGTGAGGTGGTGGAGTGGGGGGCAGCTGGGATATGCACAGGTCCCAAAGTTGCTTAGGTCCCCTTGACAGGTATATGGATGGTAGCAGAACAGAAAGAGAGGGAAAGAAGCTGTCTCCTTCCAGTGGGAGAAGCAGAACCATCTGAACCAGTGGGTCCATCTTCTCCTGCAAGGAAGTCTTCATCTGCTACGATGAGTGAGTGCTCAAACAGGAGATGTTTAACCTCCCTCCAGTCCCCTACACAGCCATATTCTGCTGAAGCAGTCCTAGGGGTTAGCTAACAGCTCCACTCAGAGTTCACAGGGACAGCAGGAAGGACATGAAAATGGGAGAAGGACAATGGCTACTCTGTTCTGATTCTGTCATCAAAGACAGGAGGACTGATTTCTCAGGGCTGTCAACATAAAGCTCCTCGAAGAGGCCTGGCAAATTTCTGGAATGTGTTATTAAAGAGAGGGTCTGTAAGCACTTAAAGAAGAAAGAGGCAAGTCCTAGGGGCTAGTGTGTGTCAAAAAAGAAAATTCATCACATTTCTTTCTTTGACAAGGTTGTTAGACTGGGGTACCAGGGGAAAACCTTCAAAATGGTGCCATCTTAAGTCATCAAGGATTTTCAGTTTCTAACCAAATCCAGTGGACAAGATGAAGCTATGGGGGCTTAAGGAGAGGACACAGAAGAAAGATCACAGCCAGATGAACAGCAGTACCCAAAAAGCACAAAAAAGAAGAGACCGAACTTGGCCTTGCACACAGGTCTGTGGCAGGGCCCTGTCTCATTCATTTGACACTTGATTAGAAAACTGGCACATCACATAGAGGCAGGTCAAGAGGCACAGTGGCATCAGGACTCCCATCTTGAAAGGCCAGAGGATGGACTGCAATCAACAAGATCCCACTTACAAAGAATAAATGTGAAGCCCAGCATTTAGTTCTAAAAAATCAAGAGCACAAATATAGAAGGCAGAGGGAACTTGGTTTAGCAGCAGTTCAGGGAAGAAAGACCTGGAGGTTTTAGTTCACTAAATGCTCAATAGGAGCTAAAAGCACATTAAGCAGCTTAGAAAGTGAGTGAGATCTCAGTGATCCCTCTCCTACCCTCCCCTGCTCTTTCAACAAGCAGGGAACATATACCCTTCTTGGAGGCACAGGAGAAAGCAGAGCCCTAGATTAAGGACAGTTGCTTCATACCAGCCCCAGTCTCACCCACCGCGGTGTCCCCTTCAAACTGGGCTCTGAACTCCCATCTAGACTACACAGTCTGTGTTCTTCATTGTCTTTAGCATCTGGGGCAGAGCCTGACATATTACAAGTGGTAAAGAGAACGTGACAAATGAACAAATGTCCAAAGGAAGGTGATGAGTGAGAAACTCATGTCACAGGAAGACAACTGAAGGATGTTCTGGCTGAAGATGAGATGACTTTGAGAAGATAATTCCCTTCAAATATAAAAAAAAATCTCAAAAAAGAGCTGTTAGGTGGGAAAGTGATTAGACTTAGAAGGCTGCTTTAGGACCAGTGAGTGGGGTTATAAGGAAGCAGATTTTGGTTCTACATAGAACTTTCTGTTGAAGAGCCACATGGCTTTGCAGGACCATGGAATTCCAGCTGGATGACTGCCTGTCAGATATGCACCAAGCAACACTACCCCAGGGTGGAGATGGAAGACACAATGTCTGGGGTTCTTTTCTCATCCAAGAACCTATAGGTCTAAGTGAAGCCCCCAGATAGTCTTCATCTCTTAAAGTCATACACCATGCCACTGAGGGAGAATACAGACCCAGGATGAGAAAGAGCTTACCATTTGCTTACCCTCTCAGTTAAATGGCAGTGATGGTCTGGAAGGCTGAGTTAGGAAGGGCTGTTAGGTCACACTGGGGCTGGGATGCTGATTAACAGTGCACACCAAAATGCCAGAGGTGGAACAGTGGTGTGAGGGCAATGTGTGCCATTCCTGGTCTAGATCCTCCTGGCTTGGTAGCTTACTTAAGGCAGTTCGGTTTCCAAGCTCATAGCTGAACCTACAGCCCGTGTACCCAGGCACTAGCAGAGAAGGCTGCCTCTGCTAGGGATGGAAATGGAACCAGCACTTGGGCCTCATGACTAGTTCATCTTCCTCCACCAGCTCTGGAGGATGGTGTCTCCAAACATCCCCCTCTCTTTTCTTTCCCTCCCCACCCCTCACTGTTCAACAAACAACTTGAGGGTATTCCATTTGTAAAATACAGGGCTGGGGTCTGTGGGGAGAGACAAATCAGATGACACGATATCCCCCCTCAAGGTGATTCAGGTCTATTAGGGAGAAAAGAAAAGGACATTGATAACAATGTCCCATGGACCTGAGCTCTGTTTAGAAGCAGAGTGACCTTGGGCAAGTCACTTATTGGTATCGTGGCTCGGCTTCTTTGGCCAAAAAGTTTGAATCATAACTTGTATATCTGGAATGACTGTGCTCCTGGACGGCGCTCCTGTGCCAGCTGACACACCTCCAGTACTTGGATCACACAGGCTGGGAGATGAGGCTCTAGCAGCACTCACAGGAAAGTGCACACTCCTGCATGGTGGAAGGGGCTGGGGTTGGGGAAGTTTCTTGGAAGCAGCAGTCTGGAGCAGAAATGAAGAAGGGAACTCCAGGCAGAGGAAAGAGGCTCTTTGCAAGAGAACACCTCACAGGACAAGTGTCAGGGCATGCAGTTCCTCTGGCTGAAGAGTGAGGCTCTAAAGGAGGCACCCAGGGACTGTTCTCCCCTCCCTTGTGAGAGTGGGAGGGCAAGACAGTACCTGAACTGCCTGTCCCCACGTCCAAAGACTACCCCTGTCCCCTAGGGCAATATTTCCATGAAGCCAGGCAGGCCCCCCAACTGCTATGGCCTGTCACACTCCTCAAGGCAGGCCCTAGAGGCTGCTGTGAAGGAGCACCCACAGCCACTGGAGCAGCTGCCCCTCCCCTACCTCTTCCCAGCCCCGGGGAAGCAGGGCTGAGCCTGGGCTCCCACCTGAGTCTCCTCCACAATCTGGGATAATTAAGAATGATCTGCTAATTATTCAGGCAGCTGATTGAGTGCTTTGTAACCTTGGGGGCCACCAGGTGCCAAGAAGGAGGGGGAGCACAGAGGAAGTGAGGACAAGAGGAAAGGATGGGATGCTGAAAAGGAGGAGAGAGGGAAGGCGAGAAGGAAGAAAGGGTTAGGGGAAAAGCTTGGTGGAGAAAATGGACCCCTTCCCAGGAGGAAGGAGCTACACAGGGCTGCTGCTTCTGGGCTGGAGCTGGCAGGAATAGCAGAGGATACCATCTCCATGTCCACAACAGCATTTGTCCACATCCTCCTCCCCACGTCATCTAAGTCATGTGAAGTAGGTGACATCCCTGGGCAGATATTTTGGGGCTGGCTTTTCCAGGTGAAGATGGGCAGAGGGAAGAGCGGAGGAGCTGCAGGGCATGGCTGGAGAGAGCCTGAGAAGTGCTGTCATTCCCTCCAGTCTCCGCATGGCTCCCCACTGCGGCTACTGGCAGAGCAGAAGGAGGCCAGCTTGGAATGCTAATTTGCCATGAACTCACCCACCTCCACAACAAGCCCAGGTTCTGCTGAGGCCAGGGGCTGTGCCTGGGCCTGAGATGGGGGCAGTGGAGTGGCGAGAGTCCCTCCTGCACCTACTAGCTCTTCAAGGCAAGAGGTTTCCAAGCAGGTGGAGCATGTTTAAGGGTGAGTTCTATGCTAGGGTTCACATCTCCACCTCCCCAGCCTATGAACTGCTGCAGGATAGGGGCAGGTGGATGAAGACAGGGGTCCACACTCCCCACCCCCACCCCAAATCCACACTGACTCCTTCCTTTCTTGCATTTTCTGTCCCCAGCCTGCTATCAAACCCTGTCACTACTTCCTTTGAAATGTCTCTACTCCAGCTCTCCCTGCACCTACACTGGACAACTTCATCCTTGTCATGCCCTGACCTCGAGAACAGTTTCCAAGGTGGCCCTAGAATCCACCCTGACCCTTCTTGTCTACTCTGTGACAGCTGCCCAAAAAACCTTCCCAAAGATCTGTCCCATCACTTCCCAGCTCAAGGACCTTGCATGGCTCCCTAGGACTCCTAAATCAAACATAAAGTTCTGTCCTGCTGCAAGAACCCCCACCAACCGACCATACCTTCCTGATCCCAACTTTTCACTCACAACCCTACTCACTCCCACTCCTCCCAGGAAGTGTTCCTGCAGCACACAGAGGACATACAGAAACGTGAGGCAAAGCTCCCAAGGATGCATGATCCAGAGGCCCACAAACACACAGAAAGCCAACTCTTTACACATTGTTCTGTAATAATGGAGCTCAAAGTGTGGGGCAGGCAGCAATGTCTGCACTCCCAGCACAAAAGCTGAATTCTCCCAGAGTCCATGACACACTATTCCAGGCCCATTCAAGCCTCTCTCTAAGCCTGTGGTCCCCATTTCTAGACTCCACCAGATGACCTGTACGCCCACCTCCCTAACCATAACCCTCTTTATGACTCTTCCTGCCCCTCTACTGGGGCTTTCCTGCCACTGGACTGGGCCTGTCATTTTCCTCTCTAGCATCTATTTCCTCCTTATGCAAGTAACAGCCCCATTTCCTTTGAGGAATCTCACTCCCCAAAGCTCAGTCCCTGTGCCTCAGGGAAAAGCATGCAACTTAGGTCTGAGTCAATCAGTGTGTTATGGCTCCAGTAATTGATTCTGGAAGACATAAGAATCAAGCCAGGCCACAGAGGCAAGAGTTACATCTGGAGGAAGTGCTGGCACAGTGGGGAGCATTCTTTTCTGAGTGTACAAGCTCTGACCTGAGTGTACAAGCTCTGGCCCCACCAGTTGTCTCCTTGCCACCACTGGAGAAAGACTTATCTGGGAATGCAGCCAACCTAAGCTGAAGAGGAATGAAAGCAAAACCAGGTCCTGATGCCACCACTGAAGCTATTCAACTCTGAAGCCTGCTCTCCTGATTTTTGTTTAAGCTGGTTCGGGGAGTTCTAATTGAGAGATGTGCCACTAATCTTCTGTTTCCCTTCTCTAGATCCCTGGAAGCCCCACAGTCCACAGCAGGCACTTAATCAACAGCCAACCCTTTGCTTTCCTATTCTAGACTCCAAGCTCCTTGAGGACAACATGTCCTGTACATTTACTATATGATGGGGGTTGATGCGGTGAACTGAACCTGGTTGAGATAGAGCCTAGACTCAGCTCCAGGTCTCTGAGAGGCATCCTACCCTCCCAGGGTCATCCCTGCCACATGGAGGGCCTGCACCTATGCTCAACCAACTCCACACTCCCCTGCCAAGCTGACAATGTAACTATCTACAAGGTGCCAAATACCAGGATGGAGGAGGAAGATACGCCCAAAATCCAACACTCTTCTTCCAGAAGGGCGAGCCTAACAGTCACAATTCTGGTGAGGAGATGTGTTGATTTCTAGGGATTGGTTCTGGCACCCATACCAAGCTCTGGGCATGGAATAGCCATTGTCTGGGGTTGATGGTTCTTAAAGACCTCTTACTTATGTGTCCCTTCGGCATATTTAGCATAAAAATAAGCACAAAGAAGGCATCTAACATTTTCTATAACTACTGACAGTAGCTTGATGAATGGCATCACAAAATTGATATTAACAGATAAGAGCTAACATTCACTGCTTCTCCCTTCATGTGCTTTAATTCATTTAATCTTGACAACAATTCTACCAGGAAGATACCATTATCAGCATAATTTTACAGATGAGAACACTGCGGCTTGGAGGGGTTAAGTAACATGCCCAAGGTTACAGAGCAAGCAAATGGAGAAGCCTGATTTGAGCAGAGGCATTCTGCTCCAAAGGTGACCCCCTTAACCACATTGGTACCCTGCCCCTGTAAAGTCACATTGTGAACAGTCTTGGAGCAGGCAGGTGAGTTTGGGCAGAAGAGCTGAGAGGAACTGGGGTTTACACCAAGTTCAGCTGGAGACAACATTTCCTCCCCGACTGGGGAGGGCTTCCAGGAAGAGGCTGACTTTGAATTGTTGAAGGAAAAGGAGACTACACAAGGAAGGGGTTAGGGGTTCCAGGTCTGGCATACAACTGGGGGTGGGGTGCAGGATGACTTGGACCATGAAGGAACCTGGGTCAGGAAGTCAGGCACAGTGAAAGAAAAGGTCCTCCCATGTGAAGCATAGTGGGGGCACCCAGGCAGAAAGCTAAGATGACTTAAAACCCAAAACAAGATCTGTGTTCTGTATAAAACCTGGGGCCTTTGGAAGGAGCAAACTCCATTGCTGTAATCATTTATATTTTTTATTTTGTTTTTTGATACAAGGGATTGAACCCATGAACTCACACATGCTAGGTAAGTGTTCTACCACTGAGCTATATCCCCAGCCCACCATTCAATCATGTTAAATAAACAATGAATGATGCAAATTAGTGCAGCCACTCTGGAAAGCAGTATGGAGATTCCTCAGAAAGCTTGGAATGGAACCACCATTTGACCCAGCTATCCCGCTGCTTGGCCTATACCCAAAGGACTTAAAATCAGCATACTACAGAGATACAGCCACATCAATGTTCATAGCTGCTCAATTCACTATAGCCAGATTGTGGAACCAACCTAGATGCCCTTCAGTTGATGAATGGATAAAGAAACTGTGGCATATATATACAATGGAATATTACTCCGCCATGAAGAATGACAATATTATGGCATTTGCAGGCAAATGGATGAAATTGGAGGATATCATGCTAAGTGAGATAAGCCAATCTCAAAAAACTAAAGGACGAATGATCTCGCTGATAAGCGGATGAGGACATATAAGGGGGGGTAGGAGGGGTTAGTGTTAGGGTTAGGGTTAGGTTTAGGGTTAGGGATAAGGAGGGTGGTAAGAATGGAGGAAGAAAGGACTGTATAGAGGGAAAAGAGGGGTGGGGGGGGGAAGGGAAAAAAATAACAGAATGAATCAAACAACATTGCCCTATGTAAATTTATGATTTTTAATTAAAATTAAAAAAAAAAAAAACAATGAATGAAAAATCAGTGCAGCCCAGGGTCTGTGTTGGATAAGTGCTAAAGATTCAGAAAGCTGCAGCTCTCCCAGCTCTACTATGGTTTGAAAGTGTCCCCCCAAAGGCATATGTTGAAGGCTTGCCCCAGCCTGTGACATTATTGGAAAGTATTGGAAACTTTAAAGGTAGGGCCTAAAGGAAGGAAGTTAGGGCCTGTGTTGTGCTCCTAAGGAAATATTTGGTCCCAGCCTCCTTCCTGTCTCTCTCACTCTTTGCCTCTTGGCACCAAGAGATTAACAACTGTTCTGTCACACATTCTGCCATGATGTACCACCTCCCCACAGGCCCAAAGCAAAGTGGCCAAGTGACCATAGACTGAAACCTCTGAAGCCTTGAACTTTTCTTCCTTTATGTTGATTATCTCAGGTATTTTTGTCACACTAATGGAAAGCTGATTAACACAAGTTCAAAACCACTAATGACCCAAAAAGCCCTGCCCATCTCACCAGCCTCTCCCTGCTCTAGCTATGCCAGCTTCTTTTCAAGACCTTCCCACTTCAGGGTTTCCCCTCATATCCTTCTTTCTTTCTGTTCTGCTTCCTGACCTAACCTCCCACCCCCAGATTTTACCATAAATGTTATTTCCTCACATCTTTCCTGATCCCTGGAGACCAAGCCAGGCCACCCATTACAAGCTGCACACAAACGATAATAATCCCACAGAAGCTGAAGCTACCCAGTCCCTGAGTTTGAACCCTGGCTTTGTCACTTGGCCAAGTTTCTTAGCCTTTCTGTGCCTCAGTTTCCAATAAAAGGGAGATAACAGAACCTCAAGTATACCAAGCACTAAATGAGTGCACTTAGTGCCTGACTAATGCTAAGTAAATATTATTTTAAAAATTACAAATGTAATTAACTAATTGTGTAACTGATTACAGTTATACAGTAGATAATGGTGTTTCAGACAATAAAGGACCACAGATTTAATGGTGGTCCCAAAATGGAGCTGAAAAATTCCTGTCACCTAGTAATGTCATAGTATGTCACTGCCAAAGCACAACACACTATGCTCATGTTTGAGGTGATGCTGGTGTAAAGAAACCTAGCATGTGGCAAGTTGTACAAAAGTACAGCACATACAAACATGTATAGTACAAAACACTCTATAATGATAATCAACAACTGTTCCCAGACTTGTATTTACCATACTATGCTTTTCACTGTTATTTCAGAGTGTATTCCTTCTACCTATAAAAGTTTACTGTAAACAGTGTGCAGGTTACACCAGCAGCAGCTTCATCTGCATCATGTTTACAGTGTGACTTGATATGAACAGGCCTTGTGGACAGACTGACTTACCCCACCTAGTGCACTACACTATGTTCACACGACCAAGAGATCATCTGGCAACACATTCCTCAGAACACAACCTGTTGTCCTTAAGGGAGGCATGACTGTATTTAAGTGTCCCTCCTCCCAGAGTATACACTCTAGTTGGACAGTGGCACTAGCTTACTCACTGCTGACTCTATAGATGAGCATAGTGCTTCGAACATCAGAATGCTGAGTACATATTTGCTAGCAACATGAAAAACTGAATAGGGCCCCTGGGTGGGAGGATGTACAGAACTACCAGTGGGACCTGTGGTATCTACAGGAAACCCAGGGGCCACATGGGACAGTAGGTGCTGAGCTCTCGAGCACTTAGGAGAAAAGCTTTCAAGCTGGGCTCCTACCTTAAGCCCCTTCCACACCAGGAAGCCAGTAGTGCCCGGCCTAGGACCCAGAATCACTACAGGGACTGCTCCTGGAGTGTGTATCCTTGACATTGGAGAGAAGACGCCCAGGACTGGGGGGTGGGGGGCAGCCCTGTATGAGACAGGGCAGGGGCAGGGGAGAGTAGACGTACCCACCTGCTAAAGATATCTCCAGAGACTTTCTGTAGGTACTGCAGGGCATCTGCCACCTGTTGAATGGCTTCCTCTCGCCGAAGGTCAGGCTGGATGAGAGGCACTGAGTAGGTCTGACCCACCAAGGAATGCTGGGTCCTCATGGGAGTCATGGTGCCTGTGGGTGGGAACCAGAGCATCAGGCCCATGCTCACCCACACCCAACACCACAGGGCAAGGTGATATGGAGGTTCAGCCTGTGTAAGAGCAGGGAGGGGGAAGGGTGGAGAACATCTGGTGAAAGGCCTGGGCTCCATGGAGATGGAATTCTGCTGATGACTGCTGAGTGAATGAGGGAGGAAAAAGCCAGGACCAGGGACAACAGTTCAGAAACAGTGTGACATTTCATGACCTCCTCCAAGGTACTTGGTACCCTGCTAAGCATCCTTTCCACACATTATCTCAGTTCCACCTCCCACTCTTGGATAAACATAAGAAACCCTGGCTGCAGAGAAACACAGAGCCTGGAAGCAGGGGGAGGGAAGGGGGAGGAATCACTGGACTCGACTGTCAAATGGTACCCAACTCTGGTAAAGCAGAAAGAATGTGGACACTTGGGTTCTTCCCACTTTGGCCCCCGAGGAACTCCAGGCTAGTGACTCTAGGTATAGGAGTGCCCATGCTCAGCTCACCCAGGCCAGCACTAAGGGGATCAGAAGGAGGTGCATGTGGGGGTGGAGGACAGGAAGGAAAAACACGCCTTCGAATTGCAAGGCGAGGGCAGAGTCTATTTATATTGGGTTTAATTAACTCCGCTCCCTGGTGCCACTAAAGCAGCAATCACACTGCAGACGGCACTGATTTGATTGGCAAGAGACACGCCAGGCAGAATATTAAGGCACCAGGCCCCTATAAATAGGCTTAATCACAGCCCCACTCTGGAAGACGGTGAGGAAGACATTAATCAGGCCTGGCACTGCGCCCCAGACCTGCTCTCTTAGGCACCACACTGGGGCCCTTGGTTGCAACAGAGGTGTGAGTGGGGTGGGTAAGTATGGCAGAAAGGGCTAGAAGGCTTCATTTGTGCTTAAAGCGCTATGTGATCAAGCCTAAGTTGCTTGCCTTCTCTGAATCTCTGATTTTTTTCCCCTTCTCCTTTCTATAGACTGAGAACTGGTACCGCTCTCCGAGAAGTCTTTGTACCAACAGGAGCCAACTTCTTGGCTCCACCTACTGTATTCCTGAGCTCTTCCTTTTGCCTTACTGGTTCTCTCCTATCCTCTGTAGGCCAGTATTTTTTCCTGATCTGAGATGATCATTTTGCTCTTCAACTTTTCTCCAGCAATGAGCTCCTCCTTGGTGCTTCCAGGAAAGACATTCTCAGCTTCCTAGACCTGAATCTGCCTTGAATACTCATCGGGACCCAGGAGTTACTTCTCACTCCCCACTTCCCTTCCCTCTTAGCAAGCAACCAAGTGGAGTCAGTTGATCCCCAACCACCTAAGGGACACAATCCTCTGAGACCACCACACCTCTTTCAAGAACTCTCCTCGCCTCTCTTTCTTTGTATTGATACTGACACATATCAGCTGGCCATCCTAACTTACTTTTATGCCTCAGTTCTCCTATCTGTAAAATCAAGAGGCAGGGAAAAAGAGAAGATAATTTTTGTGTAGGTCTTGAGATGAATTCCTCATTAGTTACCACATCTGGATGTGTATGTGATTGCCCACAAACACGTGCAAGAGGGTAGTACAGGCACATATCTACTAAGGAAATATCACATCCGTTGGAGAATTAAGAGAGTGAATACAGCTGGTTAGTTGTTTACTCATTCTGTCTGCAAACATCTACTCATCAGCTATTAAGTACAGGCCATGATCACAACAACGATGAAAAAGACACTACACAGAGAGATAGCCCCCAAAACAACTAAACCCCCTGCAATAAGCACTCTAATCCAGCTATGAATAAAGAGCTAAGAAGTAATAAATCCCTTCCGGGGTTAGAGGAGTCCAGAAAAGCCTCTTATCAGAATCTGTACCTCTCTACCAAGGCCCAGAGAGGGTACATGGAACATTCTAGGTAGAAGGAACAGCTTAACCAATGGCGTCTAGGAGTTTGATAAGTGGTTTTGTGTGGTGAGACTATAACCATCTTTGGGGAAATAACAAGAAAAGAAATAATAAAAAGAGGCCAGTTTGTGAATAACACTGAATACCATGGCTAGAAGTTGGATGGATGCTGTTCAATATGGTGGCCGCCAACAGCTACAAGCAGTCACTGAACAGATGAAATGCAGCTAGTCCAAACTGAGATGTACTGTAAGTATACAATGCACACCAAAATTCAAAGACTTAGTAGGAAAAAAGAATGTGAAATAGTGCCTTAATTTTTATATTGGTTATATACTAAAATGACCACATGTTACATTAACTGGGTTAAATAATATATACTACTAATTTAACTTGTTTCTTTTTACTTTAAAAAAATGGATATGAAACGATCCCTATCTCTCACCTACACAAAAGTCAAACCAAAGTGGACCAAAGACCTAGGAATTAGACCAGAAACTTTGCAACTGCTAGAAGAAAATGCAGGGTCACCACTGGAGCATGCGATGAGGCACTGGGTTCAATTCTTAACACTGCATGTAAACAAAATAAAGGTCCACTGACAACTAAAAAATATTAAAAAAAAAAAAAAAAAAGAAGAAGAAGAAAATGCAGGGTCAACACTCCAATATACAAGCAATGACTTCCTCAACAGGCCTTCCAAAGCTCAAGAAATAAAGTCGAGTTAATAAAAGGGATGGTATCAATTTAGAAAGCTTCTGCATGGCAAAGGAAACAAAAAGCATGAAGAAAGAGCCTACAGAATGGGGGAAAATCTTTGCCAGCTACTCTTCAGACAGAGAATTAACATCCAGACTACATAAAGAACTCAAGAACTCAAAAACTTAACTACAAAAACCAAAATAAAACCCAAAACCCCAATCAATGGCCAAATGAACTAAACAGACACTTCTCAAAAGAAACACAAATGGCAAACAAATACATGAAAAAAATGTTCAACATCTTTATCAATCAAGAAAATACAAATTAAAACTACACTGAGATCTCATCTCAGTCCAGTGAGAACAACGTTTGTTAAGAATACAAAAAATAAATGCTGTCAAGGATACAGGAGAAAAGGAACATTTATACGCTGTCAGTGGGACTGTAAATTACCACAACCCACTACGGAAATCAGTATGGAGGTTCCTCAAAAGACTAGGAATGGAACCACCATATGACCCAACTTTGCAGTCAGCATACTACAGCAATACACGCATACCCATTTACAGCAGCACAATTCACAACAGCCAAATTGTGGATCCAACTTAGGTATCCATCAACAGATGAACATTAGTTAAAAGAAAATGTGGTATACATATACAATGGACTATTACTCAGTCATAAAGAAGAGCAAAATTATGGTATTCACAGGAAAATGGATGGAACTAGAAAACATCATGCTAAGTGAGACAAGCTAGACTCAGGGTTATGCTTTCTCTCATATGCAGAACTAGAGAGGAAAAAGGAAAGAAAAGGGGCCTCATGAAAATAGAAGTAAGACAAGTAGAGAAATAGGATTGGCAGTGAGAAAGAGAGGAAAAAGATAGGTAAGGGGGAATGAAACAGACTAATTTATGCTATGTGCATGTATGAACATATCACAATGGATAATCATTAAGTATAATGAGAATGCAGCAATAAAATGTTTTTGAAAAAAATTTTTTAAATCACATGTAGTTAGTATCTTCCTTCCTTCCTTCCTCTGAGTCCTGTAAATCTAAAGAAGTCAGTCTCTTTTCCTCTTTTTCAAGAAAGAGACACCCTTGAATGAATTCTGGCCTAAGCACCAAAATCATAATATTTTCATTTTATTGTCTCTTCCTCCTATATCTGGTACCTATTAAATCTTACCATGAAGATAATCTTTTTTTAAATTTTTATTTAGCTTTTAATTTTTTACAGACTGCATTTTGATTCATAGTACACAAATGGGGTACATAATCTCATTTCTATGGTTGTACACAATGTAGATTCATACCATTTGTGTAATCATACATGTACATAGGGTAACGATGTCTGTCTCATTCCACCATTTTTCATACCCCCCTCCCTCTCATTTTCTTCTACATACTCTAAAGTTCTCCCATTATTCTCTCATTCTCCACCCCCACCCCCATTATATATCATCCTCCACTTATCAGGGAAAACATTTGGCCTTTGGTTTTTTGGGCTTGGCTTATTTCACTTAGCATGATATTCTCCAATTCCATCCATTTATTTGCAAATGCCATAATTCTTTATGGCTGAATAGTATTCCATTGTGTATATACACCAGTTTCTTTATCCATTCATCTGTTGAAGGGCATCTAGGTTGGTTCCACAATCTAGCTATTGTGAACTGACCTGCTATAAACAATGATGTGGCTGTGTAACTGTAGTCTGCTGATTTTAGGTCCTTTGGGTATAAACCGAGGAGTGGAATAACTGGGTCAAAAGGTGGGTCAATTCCAAGTTTTCTTAGGATTCTCCATACTGCTTTCCGGAGTGGCTGCACTAATTTGCAACTCCATCAGCAACGTAAAAGTGTGCCTTTTTCCCCACATCCATGCCAACATCTATTATTGTTTGTGTTCTTGATAAAAGCCATTCTAATTGGAGTAAGATAAAATCTTAGTTGTTTTAATTTGCAGTTCTCTAATTATTAGAAATGAACACTTTTTCATATATTTATTAATTGCCTATGTGTCTTCTTCTGTAAAGTGTCTGTCCAGTTCCTTGGCCCATTTATTGATTGGGTTCTTTGTATTTTTGTTGTAAAGTTTTGTAAGTGCTTTATAAATTTGGGAGATAAGTGCTCTATCTGAAGTGCATGTGGAAAAGATTTTCTCCCACTCTACAGGCTCTCTCTTCACATTCTTGATTGTATCCTTTGCTGAGAAAAAGCTTTTTAGTTTGAGTCCATCCCATTTATTATGAAGATAATCTTTACTATTTCACTAGATAGTATTTTCATATGCAATATTATTACTAATATTAATGAATAACACTGAATAATTACTACTACTTTTAGCTAATAATACCTATATACTTTAGAACAGTCTATCTCTTAAAGAATTATTTATTAGTATTGGTGAATGTATCATTATCACCAATTTTAGATAAGGAAATGAAGTTGGACAGACCAAATAACATTTTTTCCAACATCAAAATGCTAGCTTATGATGAAGCCCAGACTTGAACCTATGTTGTCAGAATGCAGAACTTTTGTTACTTATCAGTACATTTTATTGTTTTATATAAAAATACAAATCTTAAGAGTTTCAAGATTGTGTTGGTGCTAATTAAAACACTATCTTGTCAGGCATACGTGGCACACACCTGTAATCCCAACAACTAAGGAGGCTGAAGCAGGAGGATCCCAAGTTCAAGGCCAGCCTCAACAAATTAAGGAAGACCCTTAAGCAACTTGGCAAGACACTGTTTCAAAAAAAATAAAAAGGACAAGATGTAGCTCAGTGGTAAAGTGCCCCTGGGCTCAACTCCCAGTACAAAACACTTGAAAATACGTTACTTTGATATTTTGTCCTATGTAAACCCCGATATAGTTTTGACTTTAGGGAGGCTGAGCCCCTCTGTGTGACAAACACTTGCAGGTCACTTTGAATCATTTCAATTGTATAACTTCACAATACGTTTTGGAGTTATGTGATAATGTTGACTTATACATATGAGAAAACCCAGGTACAAAGAGGTTCATTGGCAAAAGTCTGTGATGCCCATTTTAAAAAGATGACGGATAATGTGGGAAAACACAATAAAGAGCTAAGACATAGGGGGTTTGGTTGAAAAACAAAAGGTGAAAAATTTACCAAAAGCATTTTCTTGTATTAGGTATTATTTTCTTGTATTAAGTCCTCAGTTCCATAATGGATGACTGCAATTCATGCTAGGCCTTTGATATTTCCTGCTTACTCGTTTTTTTAAATACATTCCATAAACACATAAATATGCTTTAATAACAGTATTTTCTATGACATGTTCAAGATATTCTTCAAATTTTTTAAATTGACAAATCAAAAAATGCATATATTTGTCGCGTATCGCCTAATATTTCCATTGGATCGCACTACCCTAGAGAGTCTGAGAAAGATCGAGGACTCCCCCAGCAAAAGGAACCCACGCCCCATGCCTTTCATATTGCGGTTTATAATTTCGGAAGCGCACGGAACCGGTCCGGCAAACCATCCCCTCCGAGGATCTGTCCCCTAGGTTAAACAGCTCTGCAGAAGGCGATGGGGAAACAGGCGCGGTCCAAACTGAATGGGGCCAACTAAAGGGCCCGCACAGCGCCAGGGCTGCGTCACGGTTCCGCGCTGCTTGTTCCCAGCACCCGGCCGCCTGGCCGGCGCGTGAGGGTCACAGGGCGGGCGGGCCGGAGGCAGCGGAGCCCCACCGGGTCCAGGTCCCGGTCCATTGCGGGCCTCCGCCTCCAACAAGGGCAGGACGTGGCCGGGCCGGGCCCGGGTCGCGGCGCACGTCCCGGGAGGGCCAAAACGCCCCGAGGGCGGCCCTGAGCCCAGCGCGGGGCCTGTGGTTCCGGCGCCGCTCGCTCGCCCTCGCCTCACGCAGGGCCGCGGGCTCAGCGGTGTTGGACTTCCGCCCGCTCCCCCAGCCCTCCGGCAGCCTCCTCCACTCCCTCCTGTCCCCTCCTCCGCCCCGTCGCCCGCGCCCGCCGGCGAGCCCACGGCCCCCTCACCTGCGCGCCGCCGCGACCGCCGCCCGCCGCGCTTCCCTTCCGCTCGGCCCGCGCCGCGGGGTCCTAGCGCCGTCGGACGCACGCCCCAGCTCCTCCTTCCCGCCGCACTCCCGGGCTGGCGGTGGCGCGGCCCAGCGCGGAATCCACCTCCGCTGCCAGCTTCCAGTCGTCCGCGCCGCAAGCATAGCTTCTGTTCAGAGCGCCGGCAGGCCTCCTCTGTGCCCTGGTGCGGGACACCCGGCGCAGACCCGGGAACCGTCCCCTCACCTCCAACCGTGCATACTTGACTGCTTTAACCAATCTTGTAGCGCACCCTGATTTTCCTCGTGGGAACACTTAGTTCCCAAACCCGTTTTAAAATTAAATATAGAAGCCAGGCACAAAAGGACAGATATTATCTGATTTGACTTATATGAAGTACCTACACCAGTCAAATTCATAGACAGAGAATAGTGATTACCACGGATAAGAAAGGAGGGAGATGTGCAGTTAGTGGTTAATGGATGCAGTTTCAGTTTGGGATGATGAAAAAGTTTCGGAGATGATTGTTGGTGACAGTTGCAATGCAACAGTGGGAATGCACTCAGTGCCACTCAGCTGTACAGTTAAAAATTATAAGGGGCTGAGGATATAACTCGGTGTTAAAGCGTGTGCTTAATTTGCCTAAGGCCCTGGGTGCAGCGCTGGAAGAGGAGGGGGTGAGGGGAGGGGGAGAGGGAGGGGGAGGGGAGGGAACGGGAAGGAGGAAAAAGTTTAGAGTGGTAAATTTTATGTTACATATATTTTAAAGTTGGACAAAAGAAGGAAGGAAGGAGCGGGGAAATGGAAGGAAGAAAGTTTTGTTTGGTGGTTTGTTTTGTTTTTTAAGTTAGACATATAAGAGGGAGCTTCAGGCCTGCAGTAGTCCCCCTAGAATCCGAGGACTTAACTTGAAAATTTTTGTCCCTTTGCTTTTAGGTTAACCAGATAGAAATACAGGATGCCCAGTTTGAATCCAGATAAACAGTGAATAATTTTTAGTATAAGTATGTCCCATGATGAGTTTGGGATATACTTATGCTAAAATCTGTTTATTATTTATACTTATTCTAAAAATTATTTATTGTTTAATCTGAAATTCAAAATAAAGTTGGCATTTTATATTTCTGTTTACTAAATCTGACAACCCCCCCCCCCTTTTTTTTTTTTTGTACTGGGGTTTGAACCTAGGGACATTCTACCACTGAGCTACATCCTCAAACCCCCCCCCCCCCCCCCGTTTTTTTTTTTATTTTAAGACAGGGTCTCACTAAGTTTCCGAGGCTGGCCTCAAACTTGGGATCCTCCTGCCTCAGCCTCCCGAGTGACTGGAATTACAGGCATGCACCACTTCACTGACAACACTACTCTTCTTAATACTCCTACTCTCTCAGTTTTGTTCTCCTTCCCTACCCTCTCTTCTGGGACACAGATTGAGTGGCAATAAGAACATTCTGCTGTCTCAATGGCTGTCATCAGGAATGAGAAAGAGATAGGTCTGCACTTATATTGTAGACTGAATGGTTGTGTCCCTAAGCCCCAGTGTCACAGAATTTGGAGATGGGAGGTAATTAGGGCTAGATGAGGTCATGAAGGTAGGGCTTTGTCCCGAGCAGTGAGTAAGAGAGGAGTCAAGTTTGGTTCCAACAAGTGGATTTTATTCATGCAATGCACACTCAACTTAACATTCCTAATTATAGCAGGTCACAAATACATTGAAGATTCACTCCCTTGTTCACCTAGAGTCCAATCCTCATGGACTTACTGAATGCAACATCTCTTAGCCAAGAAGTCAGTCAGCAAGACCAAGGGGATTCTTCTCAGCCGTAGCCTCCCTCAGCTCCTCAGATGTCTTTGGAGGTCCTCGGGTGTCCAATAAGTCAGAGTTGGATGGCAGTCGCCACCACGGGAGAGGTGGTCAGTTGTCTGGCCTCAGTGACAATGGTTGATCAGCAATAGTGTGGACAGCAGCCGGGACAGTCAAGAGACAGGGCAAAGTGGAGTCCTCTGGTCATGGTGCTGCTGACAGTTTGCTCCAAAAGTCCAGGGGTTTAAGTAGTGATTTTCAGCCCAGTCATGCTCTGGTCTTCATTGATAAAGACCAGAACACAACTATACTAGGAGCCACCACTCAAATCATAGATAAAGGTTCATGTTGGCATTGTTCAGGAGTGTCATCCTGCCACACAGCAAGTTTGTCACCAGGTGCCTTTTATGACTTTAGTTTTACAAGTCCAGGCAAATACAGCTTATTATTACTACATAACACACAACTATAGCAATTCCTATTATTTCCTTGTCTCATTACAGGCTTTCATGATGGATTTAGTAAGAATAGCACGTTCCCTTTGTCCCCACCCCACCATGTGAGGACAGAATGAAGACAGCTGGCTGCAAACTAGGAAGGGAGCCCTCATCAGGAGCCCAATCATCTGCTACCTTGACTAATACAAACTACAAACATGTTTCCTCCTCAACCACCTGAGCAATAGCTGAGTGGCTTAAGATTCTCAAGACATATCAATGAAGGGGAAATGTGCTGTGCACAGGGACCAACCATGCCACAGAGAAGCCATACCTGTCATGGAGGAGAGTACACAGGCTTGGATGCTCTGTCACTCATTCTTCATGTGACCTTGGGTAGGTCACTTAATAGGGCCTCAGTTACCCCAATTGTAAACTGGGATTAAGAATGTTTGCCCTGCCTCCTTTTGATTGCTTCAGAGAAAGTATGTCAAAGTGTTTATAATGTATAAAGTTTATTTGAACATGAAAGGAAATGTGTATGTGCTCCAGAATGTCTGTCTAAACACACACACACACACACACACACACACTCACTTTGCATCATATGTCAAGCTTGGCTGTGTCTTCTCACAAAAGTGCTCTAGACAGCACCCTGTGCTGAAACTAAACCAGTCATGCCAGTTCATCCTCCAGACCACCTACCCTCAACTTCACAAAAGTTGACTGACAGACTCAGCCCAGATGTAACCTTAAACATTTCCAGGAGCTGCATTGCAAAGGTATTTAACCCCACAAGCTGCAATGAGAATCTTTGAATTTAGTCAAGACAAAGAAAAGCTGAGTGTAATGTGTGGATATAGAGGTTCCACATATCCTTGGACTTGGAGGTGACAGGTTGCAGGGATGCTCCTTAGCAGTCTTGCCGAGGCTTGCTACTATTTTTCAGCCTCTTGGATTCCTTATGATCCATGAGTGTTGATTCCAGAAATTCCTCAAGGAGGCATGAATAGAGTTGAGCAAAGTGTCCTGAGCCTCCCATCTACAGAAATAAAACTGGAAAGAACAAAAACACAATAAAAGTCCTTTACTACCCCATCTTCTAGCTCTTGTTTCATCGTTCTTGGAACAGGCTCCCCTTTCCTGGAGACCACTTTCCTCTCCAACAGTAAATTCTACTGAAATTCTTTACTTCTTGGGAAGTTTTCCAAAGATGCCTGGAGAAAGAAGGGAAATGTCTCACCCTCTAAACAGACAAAAGGATGCAGCCAGATGATACAGCCAGCTTCTCTTGCTCAGGTTTCTAATGCATTTGAAAAAAATTCAGTCTAGAACTCTGCCCAGAGAACATTGTAATGTGCAGGCAAAGGCAAGAAATTTCTGCTTCAGGTGCCTTGGGCTGACCTCATCACTAGCACCAGAACCAGTTTCATTAAATACCCTGTGTCCAGGGGGAGTTAGTTACATCATCCTCATACTGGGAGTTAAACCTTACATAGTCCTACTCCTCCAAGAAACCTCCTTGGGGACTCAGCCCAAGGGATCTCCCCTTCCTATGAATCCACAGTACTGTCATCTTGATAGTTAGCCCCCGTAATATGCTATCTGGGGGGAGGGGTCTCTGAGAGGCAGCAGGGCATAATGGTTACAAGCAAGACCTCTGGAACTAGACTATTGCAATTATTCAGCTTAATAGCTGAAGGTTATTTGTGCTTGTTACTTGTGTGTCAGTTTCCTCTTCTATAAATGTGGGATCAACAAAAATCCAGTATCTGTCTTTGTTGTGAGGATTAAATGAGTTAATATATCTCAAGCATTTAAAATGATGATGGAGGGTGTAGCTCAGTGGTAGAGTACTTGCCTAGCATGTGTGAGAAGCCCTGTATCTGATCCCCAACACTCAAAATAGAAAAAAAAAAAATGCCTGAGTTCCTCAGAAGATTATTGGATAAACAAATCATGGTATAAATATATAATGAAATATTACTGGGCTATAAGAAGGAAGGCAATAATGATACATGTCACCAACATGGTTAAACCTCAAAACCTTTATGCTAAGTGAAAGAAGCCACACACAACAGGCTACATATTATACAATTCCACTTACACTAAATATCCAAAATAGGTAAATCTATAAAGAGAAAGCAGATTGGTCATTTCCAGGGACTGAGAGAATTGGAAGTGGCTATTTAATGGGTATAAGGTTTTATTTGGGAATAATGAAAATGTTTGGAAGTACATAGCAATATTGGTTGCACAACATTGTGAATGCTCTAAATACTATTGATTATTTCACTTTAAAATGGTAAATTTTATGAGATTTCATCTCAATCTGAAAACAAAACAAAAACAAACAGAGATGCCAGGGCGTAAGAAGAACCTGTAGCTCTAGTCAGTGTTAGCCTCATGAATTCCTTGTTTCACCAATGGCAGCTGTGTCTTATATCTTCGCATCCTCCTGCAGAGATTGTTCTGGATGTGGGGTGGAATAAGAGAATGTGGGAGCTTGGAAAAGACCTCAGAGACTACAGAGCCATGCCCCACTGATGATGGAAACAGGAGGTCACAGACTTCTACTGTGTTCTCCTGACATACCTTTTCCTTTCTTCAGCTGCAGAATGAGGAAAACAACAATTTCCCTCATCACTATTCTCTCAGCACATGTTTATTGAGTGCTTGCCCTGTGCCTTCAAATGAGTTGGGGAACAGATACTTAATCAGAATGTGATGTGTGTTTTGATGGAGGCAGAGGAAGGGAGCCTAAGGCTCTCAAGAGAGCATGTTATTATTATAAATAAACTAAGTGATAAAGGCCCAAGTAAAAGGAAAGTTTATTTCTCGCTAATAGAACATCCAAATCAATGTAGTGTGCTCTCTGTTGCTCTAAGTCAGGGACCCAGGTTCTTTCCATCTATGGCTCTGTCCTTTTAACATGGGGCCCTAACATTGCTATGTTCCGTGGGAGCAGAAAGAGCAGGAAGCAGAGGATATGGGAGGTTTCTGGAATAGGCTGGGAAGCAGCATCTATCACTCTAGTTCTTATTCCATTGGCTACAGCTTGTTCGGATGGCCACCTCCAAATGCAAGGGAAGCTGGGAAATGTAGTCTGTGTATCCAGGAGGAGGCGCTAGCCAGTTTCTGCTACAGTCATCAGAAGGTGAGAAGGTGTGTATACGAATGGGTGTTAAGTGGAAAGGAGACAAGACTGTAAGCACTTTGGTGGTGCTGAAAGGCAGAGCGGGGTAGGGATGAGAATAGAGAGGTAGACGAGAACCAGATTACGATACTATACTTAATTTTTGGAGCTCTTATACTATGCCACGCTGCATGCTTCATAGATTTGCTGTGGTATCAGGTTACCTGCCGTATAGGGGAAGAAGTGGGAGATCTTTGCACAAAAAAAAAAAAAAAAAAAAAAAAAGGCTATTTATTAACAGTTCTATAGAGCTTCATTGTGTACAGAATATATGTATATACACAATATTTAATACTTATAAAAGTAAAAGTTTGGTGAGGAAAATGTTAACATCATTCTCTTTCAGTTGGGGAAAATGAGGTTTTGTGAAGTTTAAGAACTTGTCCAAAGTCAGACCCACCTTTATTTATTTATTTTTTAATGGTGTACTACTAAATCGCCCAGGCTGCTTCAAGCTCCTGGACTCAAGAGATCCTTCTGCTTTGGCCTCCCGAGTAGCAGGGAGTATAGGTACATGCCTGGGCACACAACTTCAGACCTACTACCTCTTAGTAAGCACTCTTATCCACTGTATTATACTGTTTTCAAAAAGAGTCCTAGAAAGGAGTTTGCACTTGAACCAGAGTATGGTGGAACCTAGGGTCATGGGTTTTAAACAAAATCATTCCTTTCCCAAGCCAAAACTGGCCTCTTGCAGAATTGCTTAGACTTACCTATAATCAGTGGCATCAGAAGGTCAAGAAGGACTTTAAGAAGTTATGAATACATCCTCCTTGGCAGCACCTTGCTCTCCCAGGTAGAAAGGGACACTACTTTTAGAGGAAGGGTCAGGAGCTTCAGCACCTCTCTCTCTGAGCTCAGTATGATCCACCTGAGGTCTTTACAATTCTACTACTTCCCCATTCCTGCCCTCCTCTGCAGGGGGCTGAGGAGCTAAGCAGGGCCGCAGGCCATGCTGACTTACCCACCAGGCGGAGTAGGCATAGTACCTAGGGCCAGCAAAAAGATTTTAATTAATCTCAGCAGAAAAAAAAAAAGAACTTTGGATGAAAGATATCCTATATATAATATTCATATATTCATTCTAAACCAACACAGTCATAAAATACAATTTAATACTTTTTTAATGAAGCAAGGGCCCCACAAAAGCAAAAATGTCCAGAATGTATAAGCCATAATGATCTTGTGTGTGAGAAAGGGGGAAAGGGAAAAGTTGTGCATGCATGCATGTATTTGTGTGTGCATATGTGTGTGTTTCCAGGCAGAGACTAGACTTCAGGCTCTCATCTCTCCAGCTTTTAGATTTAGGGTCTTGCTGGGGTTGCAGGTTGACAGCATCCATCTCGCCATACTCTAAACACCATATCACACTCCATGGAATCTGTAACCTATTGCTGTCGCCTACCACCCTGCCTGGATCTGTATTACAGGCGCCTCACCCCTCACTTCTTAACTGAGTCCACAGCCCTGAAATCCCACTTGTGTGGGAGCTGGGCACAGGGCAGTAGGACTAATCCTTGACATAGCTCAGGGTGGATTATCCCAGCCTCTGAGCAGCAGCAGCTGGGCTCATTCCCAGGAAGGGAAGGTCAGAGCTCGGTTGCTGCCCCAAGTGGGCAGGCTGGGAAGGCAGATGTTCCCACAGCCTTTCTGGCTACCAGTGGCAAGGAGCTGGCCCCACTGGGGAGGGCTTCATCTCAGAGGTGGGATTATGCAAATCAAACCAATTCTAGCTAGAGATCTAAAGCTAGAAAAAAGCCCAGCCTCGGGAAAAGAATTTAAATTATAAAAATTTAAAAGTATAAAATGTGAAACAATCCCTTAAGGTGTTTATTTAACCACCAAGTCATTGCAACACAAAACTGTGTGTGTAAGTCTCCCTGTTACCCACGCTACCACCCATGTTTTGGCATCCTCTTTGTTTTCTTTCTAAGTGGCCTAAATTCCCTATTTTATACACCAAGCCCCTGGAAGCCCCCTATCTCTCCAGAGGTTGATGGGAATACAAGCCCCAATTTCCTTAGACCTCATTGGATTGCAGGAGGAATTCCTCCTCATCCTGAAAGTTTGAATCTGAATAGAGCAGTTGTAATCGATATGCAAATTGCCTTTCTGGTACACTGAGGTTATGCATAGAGATGATTAGATAGGAGGAAGTGGGAGTTGTATGAGCTGTGAGTGATGGTCATTTAGAGGTGAGGACTGCAGGGTCTAGGTGACATTGGGGTGACTGGAGAAAGTCAGAGCTGAGTGGTGGAGTTGGGGCCCAGACAAGAGTCCTATCTCTAAGGCCACCAGTCACATGTGGGTGTTGAGTGCTTAGAATGTGGAGTGTGTATGTACACAACTGAGAATCTCAATTGTTACTATAATTTTAACTAATTTAAAAATAAAATTTAATACTGACACTCCATTTAGTTGTTGGAAAACTTTTAAGAATGTATGAAACTATTTGAGTTTGTGAATCTACTTTTTCAATATAAATATTTAAAACCTAAAATACAGAACACATATTTCCAATAAGAAAAATTTAGCAATCCCATCAAGATGGCTGTAATTTAAAATAGACAAAGTCTTCTAGGACTTAGTGTGAAAAAAAAAAAAGATTTTTTTCAATACCTCATCAACCATTTTTATGATTACACATTGAAATGTCAATATTTTGGATATAACGGGTTAAATTATTAATTTAAATTCACTTAAAATTGTAATGCAGCTACTTGAAATTGTTCAATTATACAGGTTGCTCATGTTGTATTTTTATTAAACAACTCCCCTCTAGACATAAAGACTGGGGAGAGATTCTGGCTACAAGTAGAAGAGAAGAATGAAGAAGGCATACAGAAAGCAAGAATAGGAGCAGGAGACCAGTTAGTAGGCTACTGCAAAAAATCCAGATGGAGGAAGGGGTCTACAAAGTTACTAAACAGCAGAGGCATAGTCCTCCTCCACTCCTTGGAGGTCCCCAGAGCTTCCCAGGTGATAAGGAGGGTGTGTAGAGACAACTCTGCCTGGCAATGTTAAAATGTGTTTCATGGAGATAAATCATGGACCTATTAATATATGTCACAAGGATTAAGTGCCTTCAGATGCCCCTAATCTGCACCCCTGAACATTGCCCTGCTCCCTCAACCTTCTCATCTTTATTCATACACTGGCAGAGTGCCTCACCTAGAGCAGCACAACCATCTGTTATGATTTGGATCTTAAATATTGTCCAAAGTCCCACGTGTTGAAGGCCTGTAGCACTACTGGGAGATGGTGGCAACTTCAGAGGGTGGGTCTTAATGGAAGTTAGATTGTTGGAGGGGTGCGCCCTTGAAGAGATATTGGGACCTTTCTCTCTCTTTGCTTCCTGACTGCCATGAGGTAAACAGGTCTCTTCTGCCACATATTGCCACCATGATGTTCTGTGCAGTCCCAGACCCAAAGCAATGGGGCCCTAAGTTACCATGGAATGCAAACATGAGCCAAAACAAAGCTTTCTTCCTTCTATATTGCTTATCTCAGGTATTTGCCACAGCAATGGAAAACTGACTGATGCACTGTCATTGGGCCATAAATTTCTCTAGCACAGACACTATACCTTATTTCTCCTTGTATTCTAGTATTAACATCATGCTATACTCACAGAAGAGTCTTAAAAAATATTTTGTCAAAGAGCCATCTGCTGCAGTGGGCTGAAATGTTGGACTAAAAAGATCTCAAGGACAGAGGAGGCCAGGACCTGAAAGAAGTTGGAGGGAAAGGGTGTTAAAGTCCACTGGAAGAGGAGTCTCCTTATTTCCCTGGATTTTCAGGTTCCAGGGAGCCCTAAGAAGTGGAAGGGAACATGTGCTAGCCCAGTAATAGCTCCAGGGTTCATCCTCCATCTGTATTTTTTGTAGGAGCCTACTAACTGTATTCTGCCTCCACTCTTGCCTCTTCTATCTATTCTCAACATGGTAGTCAGAGGCATCCTTTTAAAACATGTCAGATCATGTGACTCCTCAGTTCAAAACTCTCATCTCAGAGTAAAACCCTAGTCCCTTAAATGGCTTAGGTGGTGAGAGATAGAGTCTAAAGTGATTCCTATGACCGTCACCTCCTGGTATTCACACCCTTGCTAATCTGTGGGAAGAACCAATGAACTTGTTATAATAAAAAAAAAAAAAAAAAAAACCAGCAAAGGTAGCAGGACATATGTGATTACATATGCATGTGATTACGTTACATAAGATTTTTAAATTACAATATCATCTTGCTAGAGGCAAGTCCTTGCTGCTTTGAGAAAGCAGGCTGATGTGTGCATGCTGCCATATGGAAAGAGCCATGCAGTCAAGAGCCAAGCTATCTTCCATTAATATCCAACAAGAAACTGGGGCCTTTCATCAGCCTGCAAGGAATTGAACACCACCATGTTAGCTTGGAAGCAGATCCTTCCCCAGTCAGGCCCCAGATGAGAACCCAGCTCTGGCGGACACCTTTCTGTTTTTAATTGAGATATAATTTGCAGACTATATATTTGCCCTTTTGAAGCATACAATTCAATGGTTTTCGGTAGATTTACAAAATTGGCAGCCATCATCAGTATGTAATTCCAAAACATTTTCAATATACCAGAAGGAAGCCCTGTACCCATTGTAGTCATTCCCATCATCCCTTCCCCCAGTTCTTGGCAGTCACTATTCTACTTTCTCTCTCCGTGGACATCTTTATTCAAGCCATGTAGAGGACCAAGTTAAGCTGTGCCCAGATTCCTTTACCTGCAGAAACTGACATAATAATCGTGTGGTGTGTTAAGACTTTATGTTTGTGGTAAACTTATTGTATAGTGCTAGACAACTGATACAACTTTTAGTCCTGGAAGTAGGGTGTTGCCATTACAGTGTAGGAGTTTCTTTGGAATCATGTGGAGGGCAAACGCTGGAAGAATTTTGAGAAACATAGAGGAAAAAACCTCCATTGCCTTGAGTACACTGTTGATAGAAATCTGGAGTTGGAGGTCTTGCCAGAAAGGGCTCAAAGGGAATAAGGATTTTACTAATAGAAGTGAGAGGAAGGGAATCCTTGTTAAATAGAAGCGAAAATCTTAGAAATTGTCTCCAGTGACATATTGGTCATATAGCTAAGGAGAGCCCCAAGCAGTGTCGAAGATGTTGCCTGGTTGCTTCTTATGACCTATAGTATAATGTGAGAGTGGAGAAATAAAATGAGGGGAAAACTGAATTTTCAAATTGTTTCCAAAAAAATCTATTACCAGGTGCAGTGGTACATACCTGTAATCTAATGACTGGGGGTGTGGGAGTACAAGTTTGAGGCCAACTTAGACCCTTAGTAATTTAGTGAGACCCTGTCTGAAAATAAAAAATAAAAAGGATTGGGGGTAACTCAATGGTAAAGTGCCCTTGGGTTCAATCCCCAGTACCAAAACCAAAACCAAACAAAAAAAAAAAAACTGTGAAAAAAAATCAGGACAATGATTTTGAAAATTCTCAGTCTCCTCACATGGCAAAGGATGCTAAAAATAAGAAATGGCTTCTAAGAGTTTGACATAGAGATAAGTCCTGGTCTAGAAAAAAAAGCAGAGGGCGTGATTGTAGAATCTTTTGTTAAAACCAAGCAAAGATCAAAGGATCAGAGTAGTACTGAGTCACACAAAGGCCTTAATCTCTTAAGAGATTAACAATATGCCTCACAGAACCTCTTAATCAAACCATAGGGTCTCCAGGAAGCTTAAGTGAGTTACCCCTGGTTCATCTCCATAGCAGCCAGAGGTAGAGGAGGGGTTATCTCAGAAAGGTCTCTGTGTGTGTGGCATTTGCCTAATGGAATGAACCCATCTGAAATCCAGAGATGCACAATGTCTTTGAGAACACTAATTCAGCAAGAGCACCACCAGCTTGGACTATAATGGACAGCAATGTGCAAAATGAAAGAAGGCTGATCAATCCCCAAACTGCTGGCAAGAGGAACCTGACAAAAACTATTTGTCTGCAGACGCATGGCATCTTTCATGAAACAGAAAGGATGCTCCTGAGGGCAGAAGCCTAGAAGACAGAGCTCAGAGACATTAAATTATTCCCAGGTCTTAAAACCTAATCGGGGAACACTGTCATTTGCCCAGCTAGATTTCAGACACTATGGACCAGCAATTTTTTTTTTTTTTGTATTTCCCTTGTCCCTGCTTTCTGAACAGGAATGTCATTGACTGTTATTCCACCACTGTATGTTGTGCACATGGGGGAGGTAACTTGCATCTCTAAATTTGCAGATCAAAGGAGCACCCAAAGGAACCTCATCCACATCTCAATCAGATTTAGATCTGGACTTTGAGCTTCAGGGAATCTTGAGAGGAAGCAGAGGTATTTTGCTTGTGCAATGGGACATAGAGCAGACTGTAGTGACAGACTCTAAGGTGACCCCATTGGTCCTCATCTTCCAGTATTCACATCATTACATAATTCTCTTCCCTTTGGTGTGGGCAGAGCCAATGATTTTTTTTTTCTTTTCTTTTCTTTTCTTTTAGTTGTCAATGGATCTTTATTTTATTTACTTATATGGTGCTGAGAATTGAACCCAGTGCCTCACACATGCTAGGCAAGTGCTCTACCACTGAGCTACAACCCCAGCTCCTATGATATGCTTTTAATCAATAAAATACAGCAAAGGTGATATATACATGTAATTACATGTACATGTTTATGGATATAAGTGCATAACACCTATCTTGCTAGGGCCTCTCTTCCTCTCTAGTTTTAAAGAAGCAGGCTGATATGCTGCATGCTGCCATATGGAGAGGGCCACGCAGCAAGGAGCCAAGAGATATCCCAAGTTGGATCCAAAAAGCAACTAGGGCCTTCTAACCAATAGCCTACAAAGAACCGAATGCTCCACATGATCTTGGAAGCAGATCCTCCCTCCATCGAACCCAGGATGAGACCCAGTCCTGGCCAACACCTTGAATTCGGCTTTACAGAGGACCCAGCTGAGCTGTGCCCAGACTTCTGACCTGCAAGAATCTGTGAGATAGTGGGTGTTGTTTGAAGCTGCTCAGTTTATGGTCATTTGTTGGCATAGCCACACAGCAATAATACAGCCTACAAACCCTTCCCAGTCTGAGCCTCACCCCCAACTCCTTGACTTCATCTCCTTCCTTTCTGGCCCTTAACTGGTCTTCAAATCCATCAACAAGCATCTGCCTTCCAGCCTATGCTCTTGCTGTTTCCTCTTCCAGGACTGTTCTTCCTGCACATCAACTCATGACTCATTCTTGTGTTCCTTCAGTTTTTTCCTTAAATTTTGCCATCTCAGTGAGTCCTTCTCTGGCCACTATTTTAAAAAACCACAACTCACCTCCAACCCCATCCCCGGTCCTCCCTTAGTCCTCTTTTTTTCTTTGTTTTCCCACCCTCCAATACTTCTGTTATCATTTTTGCCTGTTTTTATTACTCCAGTATTCTAGGTCATGAGAGGTGCTCATTAAGTACTAACAGAAAAAATAAATGAACCACAGAGATTTGTAGATATTGGGGGTGGTTATGATAATGAAGAAGAGACTGGAAGATTGGCAGATTTCTAGGGAGTCCAGCTTCTAATATACTTTTCCTTAACACATTTTTTTTTTTTGCTAGAGAAAATACAATCCTATAAGTCTATTCCTACACCCTATAAAATAACACTGACTATATCCATCTAATTACTTGAGGTATGGGAAGTGACTAATGGTGCTATACCTAGCAATTGGCCAGTAGTCATGGATATACCTCTCATTTCATCTTCATTGTGTACACAAGGATGTCCAGGTTCTGAGAAGTCAAGAGGCTTGACCAAGATCACTTTTGCTATTTCATTCCAGATCTGGGAGCCAAAAAGGAGGTCTCCTTACTCTGGTCCAGAGTTGGGAAAAGTGACTTGCTGGGAAAGCTTCCCCAAGATTATTCAACTCTCTAGAATGGGAGACAGGAGCTGAGGCTTCAATTCCTGCCCCACTGTCCTACCATCAATGCACCAGCTATCCTCTGGCAAGACCTTTCTGCCTGGGAAAGGAGCTGGCACTGTCTGCCCAGCAGAGTGTAGGTCACTTTCCAACCAGGCAGGGATATAGAGTGACCTGACAGGTGCCAGATACATAGAGAGAGGGAGGAAGACCCAGCCCACAGAGGAGCAGCGTCCTCTGCCTGTCTTCCTCCTCTATTCTCTGTCTTTCTTTACTGTTTCCCCTCTTCTCTCCTCACTCCTTTGTCTTTATTTTTCTGGGTTGCTCAACCACTTTCAGTATTTGTTTCTGCCTGTTTCTGTATTTTTCATATCCCTGGTGTTACCTCTGCTGTTCGTCTCTATCTGTGTTTCCTAACCTCTCCTGCAAGCCCAGGAGCTGTCAGGAAAACTCATCTCCACCCCACATTCTAGAGCCTATTGGGACCTGTAGGGAGCTTCAACCAACACTATGGAAATTTGTTCATGGACTGCAGTATGTGAGGTATGAGTGAACCCTCTGTTCAGATGTCTCTCTCACTCATGGTGACTAGAGAGTCTGCACTGAGGCCCACACCCCTTAAACCCAGAATATCCAGAGATCTCGACTGCAGTGCAGGAAAATCAATTGACGTGTTGTGCTTCACTCTTCTTCTCCTACATTAATTGTGCAACCTTTGGAAAGTCATCTAACCTCTCTGAGCCTCAATTTCCTTTTGTGCAAACTGAAATAATACCCACTTCACAGGGCTGTTGGAGGATCAGTTCAACTGAAGACGCACTTCCTTAGTGATTCCACTGTGCCAGGCACTGTGTTAGTTGCAGAGGAAAACAAAGATGAATTAGACATACGCCCAACACCCAAGGCAGCTGGGAGAAACTGACATTTAAATTAACCTTTATTCAAGCAGAATAAAATATGCTAAAGAGAGGTGTATGCAAATACTCTCTGGGAACAAAGAGAAATCTGTGATGAGCTCTGATTGGGGAGAAGGTTGAGGTTTTTCAAAGGTGTTTTGTCAAATAGAATTGCAATAGGCAAAGAAAGGACTGGAATGACAAAGCAGGAGGAAGTACCCTGAGCAAGGTTACATAAGCACAAAAGGGGATTGGAGGGATGCTCTGTGGATGTGTGGCCCGAATGAGGATGTGGGTATGTACAGGTAGAGCCAGAAGCAAGAAAGGTAACTGATGTCCCATCATAGCAACGTTCTTTAAGCTTTCAAACACTTTTTTGCCTGTGATCTACGATGGGCACTGCAGGTTACACCCCTGATGAGTGCAGAAACATGCACATACACGTAAAAGTGAGCAGATTTAACTGAAACAAGTTCAGTTTCAAACAAAAAGTTTGAAGAGGTGATATATAACCTCACCTCAGTGATGAACTCTGATATTTTCTTTTCTATTCTATTTCATATTTTTTAATGACCCATTCCATTGATTGCGTGATCCACTACTGCCTGAATATTGCAAAGCATTGCATAGGCAATGGGGAAATCACTGAAGATGTTTTGAAGAAAGTAGTGAAGCCCCTCTTGCGGCAGTGGGGTAATGTTAGAAGTGGGGTGGGCTAGGAGGCAGAGGAGCCATCACCAGGCTGTTGAACCAGTCCTAGGGAGAGATCAGATCATGAGAACTGGGACTGGGATGAACACAGGGCTGGGAAAGGGTTTTGAATGTCCTCAGTTAATACTTCCAGGGTCGGTAAGTATAAAGGGCTATGTCAATGTCAGACAGGAGCAGCAGGGCAAATTATTTCCTCTGAAGCAGATCTATTTAGCTGTGAGTCTCTTCTGGGTGTCTGGCGGACCCAGGCAGAATCTCTAATCTTGACTGATTTTCATGCTGGTGGTCCTGTTGGATGCAATAAGAACCGGTGGAGAGAAGGTGGCTGGCTCAGGGCAAAGTCATCATCACAGCGATTCTTATGCCCTACTAAGAGCCTATGTAATTGGGATGGAAGAGGAGCATCATCTTCATACATCACATAGTTTTTTAGATTCAGACCCAGCCCAAAAGGCTTTCTTCCTCAAAAACAGGAGTTGGGAACCTTTCTTCCTGCGTGGCCACTATGCTCAGCCATAGGCACAGACCTAATTGATGGAAGGGACTGAAAAGAATGGGCCTTATGCCCAGATGATGTTGGGTTCTGGCTTTAATATTCAGTTGCTGTGTGATTTGGGGGAAATTTTCACTTCTCTTCACTTCTCTGAGCCTTATTTTCTTTTCATGGTTAACAGGAAGGTGCCTGTCATTTCTCAAAAACTATTAACATGTCCAATGTCACTTACCAAAGAGTTCCAGCATAAGTGACTGGCATAACATGCTCGGTCAACTATCTTAACAACTTTATTTGTCCTGTAGGGATGTGTGCCAGAATCATCTAACAGGAAAAATTGTGGTTATGACTAAGATGGCTGTAGTTGTGTCAAGCTGGATCCCTGCAATCTGACTTCTTTCACTCACCACGTTGTTACATGTGTCTGTGGTTTGTTTCCTATTGTATTCTATTGTATGACTCTACCGCATTTTGTTCATCTATTCATAAATGATGTGCATTTGAATTGCTTTTATTTGGGAGTTATTATAAATATACCTGCAATGAACATAATTTTTCAGGTCTTTGTGTGATGAATGCTTTTATTTCCTTTGGGTAAATATCTAGGAGTGAAGTTGTTAGGTTGTATGGTAACTATATGGTGAACTTTTGAAGAAACTATTTACCCATTTTCCCAAAGTGGTTGTACAACTCTACCTGTCAGTTACACATGCAATTTCTGGTGTTCTGCATCCTGGCCAACATTTAGGGTTGTCAGTTTTTGCAAATTTTAACCATTCTAGTGTGAAATGGTATCTTATTGTGGTTTTAATTTGCATTTCTCTAGTGGCTAATGATGTTGAGCCCTTACATACTTATTGGCCATTGGGATAATCTATTTTGTGAAGTGCCTGTTTAAGCCTTTTGCATGGCTGTGATTTTTATTAGCAAGCTTATTTCTTCTGTCCAAACCTCATTTCTGGGCTCTGGACAAATATACCAATGGGTATTCATGATACCTCTGCCTGGGTGTTTCAAAGGGAACACAATTGAGAATAAAAGTAAATTCATAATCTCTCTCACTCTTCCTCCATTCTCATGGGAACATGACCTCTACCACAGATGCATGTTTTAGTAGATGACTCTTTACCACACAGTGGCACAGATTAGAAATTTGGGAGTTGTTCCTGATACCTCTCCTTTATTCTCTCCATGCACATCCACTCCATTACTATCCCTCCTTACCTATCTCTTGAACTCATTTGATCCCTCTCTCCCTACCATAACTTAAATCATCACCATGACTCACCTGGGTTACCATAATAGCCTCCTTTCTACCTAGACTTGTTCCCTTTAGGCTGTTCTACACATAAAAAAATCAGTGTTGGACCTTTTGAAGACACAGATTCGATCACATTACTCTCCTAGTTAAATCCTCAGTGGTTTCCCATGACTTTTAGGGTAAATATTAATTCTTTGATGTGATTTATAAGATTGGGCCATGCTGCAGTTGTAATTCCAGGTTTTTTTCCTGTCTCAAGGTCTTTGCACATGCTGTCCCCACTGTTTGGAATATTTTTTCCCTTTTCTTTGCTTCACTAATACCTGTCTATTCTTCACATCTCAGTTCAAATTTCACTTCCTCAGGGAAGTCTCTTCTGATCCTGAGATTACATTAGGTTCTACCTCTATTTGTCCTTAGAGAACTGTAATTTTCTTCTATGCACTCTTTTTTTATTTTTATTTTTTTTCTGGTACTGAGGATTAAACCCAGGGGTTCTTAACCACAGAGCAACATCCCCAATCCTTTTTATTTTTTATTTTAAGACAGGGTCTCACTAAGTTACCTAGGGCCTTGCTAAATTGCTGAGGCTGACTTTGAACTTGCAATCCTGCCTCACCCTCCTGAGTTGCTGGGATTACAGGCCTGGGCCACCGTGCCTGGCTCATCATTTTTAAATTATGTATTTCTGGGATTATTTGATAAAAGTATTTTTCTGTCACTCAATTAGTAGTCTCCATAAGGAAAAAGATAGTTTTGTTTATCATGTATCCTGGATCTGTAATACCAAGACCAACTATAAAACCCATGTGGCCCAGTACAAAATGAAACTGGAGTGTCCCTATTCAAGGAGGCAAAAAGTTCATTAGCAGTGCTAAAGTAGTCCATTTTTCCTTTCTTCTGTGTTCTCTGATTAAACTTTTCATGGCATTTTTATTTATTATTTATCATTCTAAGTTAAAAATTAAATTATTATCATAAATTCTACCATTCATTTTTATATTGCATGATACAAATTTTAAGTGAAAACAAGAGCATTTAACTCATTTGTGAAACCAACTAAATCACATTTTGTAGCTTTCACGTGTATATGTATTTGGTCTTTTTGGAACAGTGGGTACTGTGCAAAGCTTACTAATGAGGGAAGAAGGAATGGCAGGATAGGAGCAAAAAGTTGGTCTCTCTCCCCCCCAACCCCTTTTCTCTTCTTTTCTTCTTTCTCATCATTTCAATACAGTCACACATGGAGATATTACAGGTTCAGTTCCAGACCACTACAACAAAGTGAATAAAGCAAGTTATACAACTTTTTTTTTGTTTCCCAGTGCATATAAAATTATGTTAACACTATACTATAGTCTAAGTATGTGACTGTGCTATAGTCTGAATCTGTAATGTTCTCCAAAGGTCCATGTGTTATATAAAGCCTTGGTGGCCAGCCTGTAGCACTACTGTGAGGTGGTAGAATAAGATGGGGCTTCATAGAAGGAAGTTAGGTCATTGGGGACATGCCCTTGGAGGGGACACTGGGATCTCTGCCTCTTCCTATCTCTCTTTTTGCTTTCCAGGTGCCATGAAGTGAATGGGACTCCTTCCCGATGTGCTTCTGTCATGATATATTCTGTCGCCACTGGCCCAAAGCAACAAGGTCAAGTGACCAGGGGCTGAAAACTTGGAAACCATGAATCAAAACAAACCTTTCCTCCTTATAAGTTGATTATCTCAGGTATTTTGTCACAGAGATGAAAAGCTGACTGATATGAATAATGTTGTTTTAAAAATGTAAACCTTAATTTTAAAATGCGGCTAAAAATGCTAGTGATCATCTGAGGTGTTGAAAAATTGATGCCTATGGACTTACTTGATATGGGGTTGCCAGAAACCTTCGATATGTAAAAAATATGATATCCATGAAGTACAATTAAGCAAGGTTCAATAAAACAAGGTATGCCTGTACAATTGGTTGGTTGATACAGAGAATTAACACCAGTGAGAAAGGCAGTAACTCTAGTTAAGGACTCCCTTCCATTTCATCATCTTAATATAGTGACTGGTCAATATAAGGAAGTAACTCCAGTAAGAAAGATTGTATTTCTTCAAACATCATTTCCTGCTTTCTGAACAAAGCAAGTTTTGGTTTTAAGTGGAACTCGTAGATCACAGTTTCATTTGAGTCCCTGCTCACTCATAGACCTATGATCTTAACTTGTACTGGCTGTGAATCTCCCCAAGCTCCCTGCACACACAGAATTTCACCCTCATGGGGCATCAAGAAGGTTTTAAGTAAACAAGGTAACAAGGAGACTCTTATGCATGTATCTCCTTTGTTCATGTGCATGTTCTTTTGTCCTATTGGCTTTGCTTACAAACACAAATGTGAAATAGAATTATAATTTTAAGACAGTGACAGCAGACCATCAAGATAAGTGTGTGATCCTTATGCATGTAGGACCCTGAACATCTGCACAAGCCACACCCTTATGATGGTGGCCCTGCCACATAGTAGATACTCAGTAAATATGAGTAATATGAATGAATGGAGGACTGTCATGTGATGTAAGATAAACAGTTCATTTCGTTTGGATGAAAACTAAAGTTCTCCCTGTTCCATCCCCTTGGAATCCCACATAAACTTTGAGGAGCACTGTTGCCTGGCATTGCCTATCTTGGGGAGAGATGCTTCCTCTAATATTTCAGAGCAGGAATGAGAGGGGAAAAGGGAGTGAGGGGCAGAGAAACTGATGGATCTGGCCTGTCAATTAATTGTTTTATTGTACCTTACTTAATTGCACATACAGCATGTAACACCTGGTAGCCTGCACTCTTAAGACGTGGCCTAAGTGTGAATTAAGCTTCTCAGCTCACTGGCTTCATCCACCTCCAACCCTGCTCTGTGAGACCTGCAGCTCCACTTCATTAGCACACAGCCTCTGGGACCCATTCTGGAGAGGATGGGGGAAGAGCAGCTCAGCTAAGGCCTACCCCACAGGGTGCTCAACTCCCAGTCCACTGTTCAACACACGTAGAAAGATCTCTGAGAATCACAAAGACCAAGAGTTAGGAGACCTCAGCACAAGATCTGGCTTTACTACACACATGCCACTGTGTGACTTTAAACAAGTGTTGCCCACTCTCTGGGCTTCATTTTCTAATTTGTCAGATGGAGAAAAATTGAACTAGATAAATTGCCTAAAAGCAAGTTTCCTCAGAACCTGAATTTATGTCTCAGGAATTGCACTGATTCAGGGAGGGGAACCTGCCCAACTTCAGTCAGCAGTGATAATAATACTGATAGCAATTTAGAACACAGGTGCAGCGCACTCCTTGCTCCAGGCTGTCTTATATTCCTTGTGTACATGAACTCACCCAGTAGTCACAGCACTCCTGGAGATAAGTTTTAACTATGCCCATTTTCAGAAGAGGAAACAGGTGCTGGATGGTCACACACCTAGTAAATGACGGAGCAGGAATTTGAACTCTTGTAGTCTGATTGTAGAGTACATTTAATTTAAGTATGCTGGTCCCTTTTATTTACCTACTTACCTATCCATCTGCTACCAACCCTTCTATTCATTTATCCAGCCATTCATCCATCTGTCTGAGTTTCACGTAAGAGTTTATTTGATAAAGGGATTCTCTAGAAAGAATTATTTTTAAAAATTGAAAACTACTGAATATTGCCATTCAAACTAGAAAAGTCCTTGGGGGTGGGGTGCTGCTACTGCTTCCCACTTCCTGGGTCATTCTTAGAGCAGTTTCCATGGGTGGGGGTGAGGAAGCGTTGGTGGCAATCAGAATAAGAGAATATTTTAAAACAACTTGTCAAATATGACAACCCACAGCTTGTGTGTGTAGACAGATGCTATATGAGAAAGCTCAGGCAGTTGCGATCTTCCTTCCTTCTCCCTTTCCTCCTTCTTGCCTCCTCTTTTCAACCCAGGAAGGTAGAGCTAGAGGGGTTTTAAAAATGATTTGTATAATGAGATTTCAGAGGGCTAAACTGGGACCAGTGAGTGACAGATGAAGGAAGGCTGATTACAGCTCAATGTGAGGAAAACCTACCTGGCTATTTTGTCATCCTAAGGTTGAACAATCACCTTGTGATGCAGGTACCCGTTTTGTCCTGGGATATTTTAGACAGAGTCTGCCGAACAGGGAAGATGTGCTGGGTGGAAGGGTGTACCAAAGTGGGCGAGCTCCCTCCTCCTTCTTTCTCCTAGATCCTGTAATTCCATGCATATTCCCAGATTCCACCATAGGATTCTTAGGGCCAGAGAAGCACAGACCTTGGTTCTAATTCATGCAGTTAGGGGAGGTTAGATAGTAACCAGGGTCCTCCATCCTATAGCTCCAGCTTGAAATTTTCTCAAGTATACTCAAGTGCACCCCACAGAACCCCCTCAAAGCTAGTATCAAGGAGGGAGGAAATTTCTTTGCATGCTTTCCGTTTTTTTTTTTTTTTTTTTTTGGTACCAGGGATTGAACCTCGGGATGCTTAACCACTCAGTCACATTCCAGTTATTTTATTTGTTCTTTTTAGATATCCATGACAGTAGAGTGTGTTTTGATGTATTATACATACATGGAGTATAACTTATTCTAATTAGGACCCCATTCTTGTACATGATATGGAGTTTCACTGCTGGTGTATTCATATATGAATATAAGAAAGTTATGTCTGATTCATTGTACTATCTTATTGTATTTTATTTAGAGGCAGGGTCTCATTGAGTTGCTTAGGGCCTTGCTAAGTGGTTGAGGCTGACTTTGAACTCACAATTCTCTTGTCTTAGCCTCTTGAGCCATTGGGATTACAGGCATCCAGCTTCTTTCTATGCTTTTCTGACTGCAGGGCTTGCTGGGTTGTTCAATGTGCCTGTCATGGGGGGTTTCTAACCTTCTCCAAATTTGACACAGGACCCTTATTGGATAGGGGTGCAATGAAGGAGGGGTGTTCCCACCTACAGCTGGACCTGAATGTTCTGAGTTTATTTCCCAAATCATCAACTTACCACTTTCCTGTTCATATAGAACATTCACAGATGTGGGTTCAGAGGATACCAACACTGTTCCATTTCACAGATGAGGACCAGGAAGCTCAGAGACAGTAAGGGACCCATCCTGGTACCTTGACCAAAGGAATAAACTCTGTCTTCTGACACTAGGAAAACCTTCATCTCTGCTATGAAACACTGAATATTGCACATCTGCTCTCTGCTCCCACAGTGAAACCATGATACTATTGCAAAGGTGAAGAAACCCAGACTCAGAGAGGTTGAATAACTTCCTCAAGATCATGTTGCTAGGAAGGGAGAGTTGTCTTGAGGGTTCAAACCCATGTCTGCCTTTCCCAGAACTCATATTATTTTCAATGATTCAATTCTATTCTTAAATCCAGAGAATCCCCAAGGAAATGCCATCCTGGGAAAAGGGACATGAGGGCCAGAGAAATTGGTGTACTTCCAAACAGCTCAGAAGCTGTCAGGAATGGCTTCATCCACCAAGCAGGTGAGTGAGGCAAGCAGGCCTTCCTGAGTACAAAGTGCAGGTGCAGCATGGCCTCGGGGACTCCCTCCAAGGGCAATGCTATAAACTATGTCTCCTCAACTGACATTGGCTATATAAGATGCAGAAAACCTTGCTCCCTAGGCTGCACTTAAGAGAAGCCCTGACTGAGAAAGCCAAGGGCAGCCTGGTCTGAGTGGGATTTCTGGCTTTGCTATTTACTTGCTTCAGGTAAGTCACTTTGTTTATGTGTATCTCTGTTCCCTTCTCTGTAAGTTGTGGTTAATAAAAATATTCCACAGGGTTTTGGTGCGGATAAAGAAGGTTACATGTCTGAAAGTATTTTGTACATAGTACACCACTACCTACTCAGTAATAAAGGTAATCTCCATGGGGCAGGTGCTCTGTGTTAGACATTATTCTGAGTGCTTCACAAGATTGACATCATTTGATCACACATACAATTAATTGTAGGTTCACTGCTATTCCTCCACCCCAAGTGTTCTCTCTGTGTCAGTAGGTTTTCCATTACTGTAATAAATACCTCAGATTGTCAGATTATAAAGAGGAAAGGTATATTTTTACTTAGTTTTGGAGATTTCAAACCATAGTCGATGAGCTTTGTTGGTTTGGGCGTGATGAGGCAGCACATCATGGCAGGAGTGTGTGACAGAGGAAGCTGCTTACCTCATGGCACCTGAGACGTGAAAGAGAGAGGATGTTTTTAGTCAGCTTTTTCACTGTTGTGACTAAAAGACCAGACCAGAACAATTATAGAGAAGGAAGAGTTAATTTGAGGGTTCATAGTTTCAAAGGTCTCAGTCCATACATAGCCAGCTCTGTTCTTCAGGGCTTGATGAGGTAGAACAACATGGTGGAAGGGTGTGGCAGAGGGAAGAAGCTCACAGGATGATCAGAAAGCAGATAGAGAAAGAGATCGCCACTTGCCAGATACAAATATATACTCCAAAGCAATGCCCCCAATACTCCATGTACTCCAGCCACACCCACCTGCCTCCAGTTACCACTCAATTAATCCCATCAGTGCATAAGTCACTGATTGGATTAGACTCTCACAACCCAATCATTTCCCCCTCTGAACCCTCTCTCATTGTCTCACATGTGAGCTTCTGAGGGACACCCCACATCCAAACCATAACATTCAGACCCCAGCCCCAAAAACTCACATTCATCTGGCAATGCAAAACACATTTAGTCCATTCTCAAGTGTTCGCATAGTCTCAACGATTCCATGATTGCTCAAAGTTCAAGTCCAAAGTCTTCTCTGAGGCACAAGGAAATCTTGTATTGTGAGCTCCTGTAAAATTAAAAGCAATTTATAAGTATCCAGTATATAAAAGTACAGAGTAAACATTTTCATTCACAAAAATAGGGGCATAGGAAAAAGGTATGGGACCAAAGTAAGACCAAAATCCAGCGGGGCCAACATGTCATGTAGTTCTGTGGTCAGCATGTGAAGTACATGGCATCATGATGTTCTCTCCAGAGGGCTTGTGTAGCTCTGTCCCTGTGGTCTTATTGGTTGCAACCCTAGTGGCCTTTCTGTTGGCTTGTCTCTGCTCAATTCCTGCAGCTTTCCTAGGACAATGTCCCACATTTCTGGCATTTCTTAATCTTGGGGGTCTCCACTGAAACTTTGGCTTCCTCCTCACCTCTCCATACTTTGCCCTCTCCGGGGGTGCCCACAAGGACTCTGACCCTGCTGCACTTTGCCTGGCCTCCCAGGCTTTCATCTGAAATCTTGGTGGAAGCCCCTTAACTCTAACATTCTGCAGTCTTGCAGAACCAGCACCATGAGATTGATGGCAAGGTCTGAGGCCATCTGGAAGAGTAGCCAAGCCTCCAGGGACCCTGGTTGCAGCAGCCTCTGAGTGGTTGGGTAGCTGAGCATGTTGAAAAACTTCCTAGGTCTCCTGTGCAAGACAGGTGCCCTGCTGGTCTCTTATCAAGATAATTTTTGCTTTTACTTCCTTGAGTCTGAAATGAGTATGGTCTTGCCAGCTCCTGAGATGCCCTCAGGACTTCTTTCTTATAATCTCTGGGCAAAGTCTAGCATTTCTCTAGTGGCAGTAATGTCTTTAACTACTATAACTTCCTTAGCCTCAGTTTTACTCCTGCCTTTCAAATTCAAGTTTTTCAAAACTTTTTGCTCTGCTTTCTGCTCCTGAATATCACAATAAACTTGGCTAAAAGCCACCAGCAATATCCATGACACTTACTGAATTCTATGATGCCTAGAAATTTCTTCCTCCAGTTTAAGAAGTCCATTGCTTTTAAAATCAGCCTCACAGAAAGTCTCAGGACACAGAGAAAATGAAAACAACTTCTTAGCCAGTACATAACACAAATGGCCTCTACTCCAAATTCCAAGAATCCTCCTTTTCTAAGTACTCTTGAGCCCTGTCCTCACTGTCCAGAGTCCTATTGGTATCTGGTCTTCTGAGCTCCCAACAGATTCCATCATTAAGCTCTGCTTACAAGAATTTAAAGCATTTCCAGTTTGCTCTGCTACATATCTCAAAATTCCTCCAAACAACTCCAAAGCTCCAATACCTTCTGAAACACATGGTCAGGTTAGTCACAGCAATGACCCCACTTCTTGGTCCCAATTTCTGCTTTAGTCAGCTTTTTCATTGCTGTGGCTAAAGGACCGACCAGAACAACTGTAGAGCAGGACGTTTATTTGAGGGTTCATGGTTTCAGAGGTCTCAATCCATAGACAGCAGTCTCTATTCCTCAGGACTCAAGGTGAGGCCAAACATCATGGTGGAAGAGTGGAGGGAAGAAGCTCACGTGATGATCGGGAAGCAGACAGAGAGAATCCATTTGCCAGATACAAAATGTTGAGAAAGTCACTCACCCTTTCTGAGCTCCACCCCCAATGCCCCACCTACCTGCCTTCAGTTACCTAATTCAATTAATCTTCAGTTACCTAATTCAATTAATCACCAGTAGGTGATTAATTCACTGATTGGGTTAAGGCTTTCGTAACCCAATCATTTCTTCTCTGAAGCTTCTTGCATTGTCTTACACATGAGCTTTTGGGGGACATCTCACATCCAAACCATAACAGAGAATGAGGAGGGCCTAGGGTCTCAGTATGCCCTTCAAGGACACCTCCCCAGAGACTTAAACTTCTTCCACTAGGCCCTACCTGCCTCCCAATAGCATCACAGGCTGGGGACCAAGCCTTTAACATGCGGACCTTGCAGGCCATCTCAGATCCAAACTGTAACTCCATATTAGACGTACTGATACGGAGGGAAAAATGGGCCAGGGGTTCCAACGAAAACTTGGGTTCCAGTCTTAGTTCTACTTTTACTGACTTTATAGCTTTGAGAAAGTCACTCACCCTCTCTGAGCCTCATTTGCTACTTTTGAAAGACAGGAATGATAACAGTACATGCCTTGTTTGCTGTTCACTAAGAATCAAATAAAATGCATATGCATGATTGTACTTAACATGCATTATTTGTTTATCCTTACAATAATCTATGATGTGAATTCAGTTATTACCTCCATTCTAGTGAAAGAAACCAAGACTCAGAGATATTTAAAACCATAAAGTGAAATTCAAATGCTGGCTAGGGTTATCATCACTGTTATTATATACCAATAATGCAAAAACCCATGAAAACAGATCCAAAAGACCACAAGGAGAGATCATGTAAGCTTTATTTTCCTGTGGGTTAGTAGTCTGATTTATTTCAAGTTTGCAATAAAATGTATAAGAAATGTTTGTGATCCAGATGTTCTGGCTGTGTGATTGTGGTAGTAATGGGGTAGGGTGGGAGTTAATTTCTGTTCTTCCCGGAGGCAAAGTTCTGGAAGAAATGATCCTTGAACACCCTGTCTAGGCATGCAGGATTCATTGAATCATCTGGGGGTAGATGATGTCACTGTCTCTTCCCCAGCCCTAACTGCCCAACCAGAGCACTGTTCAACCTGAGCCAGGTGGAAATCCATGGGCCTTCTGTGCCAAAGTGAGAGCATTTCTCTTCAGGGTTATTCAACTTGTGGACAGGGCAGGTCACATAGGTAAGAAGTGGGAGAGGAAAGGTGCTGAATTAGTACCCTGGACCACAAGAGCCAAACACCTTGCTATTCCTGCAAATGGTCTTTAGGTATCAAAGCCCTCATCAATATCCTTTCTGCTCCATCAAATTTTTTAGAATTATGATTTTAAAAGCATATATATCACAGCTAAGAGGAAGCCTGAGCTTGGTCCACAATCTGAATTTTGAAACATTTTATTGTCAATTATATATACAAGTAGAGAAGGCACATTATGTAATATACATCTGCATGTATATGTAATATGGACATGTGTTTGTAAACCCACACATATATATGCATATACACATATATGCACATGCACACAATTTAACCAAATATCTTACCATGTCATTCTAAAAGTGAGACATCCCAGTTCACTGAAGTAAAGTGCCATTTTTAATGGCTGCATTCTTCCCCACAACTAATCACCATCATTTACTGTCCTCTTTCTTCTCCTTCCAACCACTACCTTATTCATTCATTATTTGAACACCTATTGTGCTGAAGGCCTTAGACTTAGTGCAGGTTTAAGTATTGAGTGGATACCCAGATTTATAAGCCACTATTTCTTTCTCTCAAGGAGTTTCAAGCCTAGAAGGAGAATAATATACAACAAAGAGAGTGGTGAATGCCAGAAAGGCATACAAAAAAGGTGCTATGAGAGTCAATGAAAAAAGGGAAAAAGGAAGCTACTCATGGCCTAAGTGCCATTGATGCAGAGCCTTGGTGGGACTGAAATTGCCCCTTAATGAGATATGCAGGGATTTGGGCTGAGAAAGAGCACTTTAGACAGTGGGAAACAATAGAAAGACAGAAAGGGGGTCAGGAGCCATGGCCATTTCTGTAATTCCAGTGACTCAGGAGGCTGAGGCAGGAAGATTGCAAATTGGAGACAAGCCTCAGCAACTTGGTGACACCCTGTCTCAAAATAAAGGGTTGGCAATGTGGTTCAATGGTAGAGTACTAGCCTAATATTATATGTGTGAGGCCCTGGGTTCAATCCCCAATATAAAAAGAAATGGGAAAAGGACAGAAAGTATGGTTGCATGTGGAAAGGGGTAAGTGATCCAATTTGGCTGGAACCTATTATTCATTAGGAGAGAAGTGAGAAATAAGCTGTAAAGGAGACTGGAACACAGTGCAGAGAATGGCAGAAACAGACAGTGCACTGAGGAGCCAGTCTCATAGGTTGGTTCAGGGAGGGGAGTTTCAAGTTCATCCCAAGGTCTGTTCTTGCAGGGTTTACCAGTTCTCACCATGATCAGGGGATGAGCCCATGTAACTGAAGGGATCTGAAGTCTGTAGTTCTACACCCACAAATCCCACCTACCAGCTCTCCTGCCTTGGGAAAGCCATGACTTCTTTAGACCTCGATTTTTTGTTCTGAGCAATGGTAGAGTACTTACCTAACATGGGTTGATCCACAGTGCCTCAAAAAAATGCCCTAAGAAAGAAATAATAATCTCCCTCTTGGCTTCCTGGAAAGTGAGGTCTGAATAATAATGAACATGAAGGTGTCTCATACACTTGAAATGCTGTACAAATATATGGAATTACTTTTATTGCCCTCCAGTCCAGGAGTTCTTCACATTTAGGATGCATCAGAATCATCAGGGGAGCTTGGTAAACATGTAAGTTTGGGCTTCTGGTTATGAAAAATTGGTCAGAAGCCAAAGATTGAGTCTGTACTTGCCTTACTACTATCAACAACTAGAAATTATTATATTCCAACATACATATATATAAGTAAAAACCAATTTTCAGACTAGCAGCACAGAACTATGATTTCAGAAAAGGCAAACAAATTAGGTTAGCCCTTCAATCACCTCGGTTTTCTGCCTTGAGAAACCTCCAAGAATGCAGTGCAGGGAGGAACCATAGCAGAGCATGGTAGCCTCTCTGAGTTGAGGACATGAGTGGAGTTTGGAGAGGCTGAGATGGCTGCAATTTAGAGAGAAGAGGGAATTATGAAATGAAAGATACCCAGCAATCTGCTGAAAGCTCTCCTTGAATCTGTTGCTGAGCATTAAGCTGCATATGTACAGGATGAAACTCTACAAGGCTGAGCAAGTAACTATTGGGGGGTGGTCATAAACTGAACAATTGTCAAGGCTCACACAAGCTGGAAAAAATTAGAGTGAAGATCAAAGTGAAGAGACCTGAATGGGATTCAATGAGATGGTGGAATGATTACACTTTAGCAGTGGAGATAAATTAGTCCTGGAGTAGTAATTACCATAGATATGACCCACAAATTCTTAAAAACAAGACTTGAAGGGATCAAGGTGACCCACAAGTGACATAACTACCCACAAGAACAAAGACCAACACTCTTAAAGGGAAAAAAGAACAAAATTTGGTGCTTGGTAGTCACAGTCAAAATGTCCAGTATAGAATAAAAAATTACTAGACATGTAAAGAAGCAGGAAAATGAATCCCCAAATTAGGAGAAACATAAACATAACAAAAAGAGAATTGCATTACATAAAAATAATAATAAATGGAGCTTTGAGTGTGAAGCTATTCCAACTGAATAAAGCACAAAGGGAAAAAAGACTGAAAAAAATTAGAGACCTGTGGAACAATATTAACCTGGTTAGATAATTTGTTTCTTTAAACTGACTTTAAAAATACCTGCCTTATGTATCTGCTATTAATCACATTCAGTAATTTTTTTCCAGATATTATATTCCTAGAGGTTAAAAAGTCTTAGGAGTTTCACTTAGCTCTTTTTGTTCTCTTTCATTTCTCCCCTCATTATCCTTAAACATATTTAGGATAGCTGTTTTAAAATCTTGCCTAATTCCACCTCTCAATCATTTCAAATTCTATTTCTATTGATTATTTTTCTCCTTGTTTTGCATCACAACAGGGATAAGAATGATCAAAGACTTCTTGCCAGAAAATGCAAACCAGAAGACATTGGAACAATATTTATAAGTGCTGAAAGAAAATAAAAGTCAACCTAGAATTAACTATCCATAGAAAAGAAACTTCAACAATGAAGGAGAAATAAAAAAAACTTTTCTTCAAAGTTATAATAATGGAGGGAATAAATGAAATGAATTGAAATAAAGTATTGTAGTTTTTTTCATTACAATAAATTTTCATTACAAAAAATTACTGAATGTGATTAATAGCAGATACATAAGGCAGATATTTTTAAAGTCAGTTTAAAGAAACAAATTATCTAACCAGGTTAATATTGTTCCACAGGTCTCTAATTTTTTTCAGTCTTTTTTCCCTCTGTGCTTTATTCAGTTTGAATAGTTTCACACTCAAAGCTCCATTTATTATTATTTTTATGTAATAAAAATGTGAAATATATGTGAAATATTATATTATTTGAAAGTAGACAGTAAGGAGTTTATAACAAATATTGTAAACCCAAGATCACCACCAAATGAATAAATGAACAGGGAGTGTCAATAAGCCAAGAGTGGAAATGAAATGGAATACCAGAAAAGTAATGTAAAAGAAATCAAGAAAAGGTGAAAAAGAACAATACCTAAATGTGACGAATAATAAAATAGCAAGAAGATAGATTTAAACCCAATCATATGGATAATTAAATTAAGTGGAAATGAGTTAAATGGTTGAATTAAAACATAGATTATTGGACTGGGTTAAAGAAAAGTCAGACTCAACTACATATAATCTACAACACTTAGGTTAAAAGTAAAAGAATGGAAAAAGATATATTGGCATATTGCTAAAAGGTATATTGCTATACTGGTTTTCTATGGTTGCCATTAACAAATTATCATAAGCCTCATAGCTTATGCAATAAAAATTTATTATCTTATAGTTCTATATGTTAGAATTCTAACGCAGGCCTCAGTAGGCTAAAATCAAGGCCCAGGAAACTCCGCATTCCTTTCCGGGACCACTAGAGGACAATCAGTTACTTTGTCTTTGCCACCCACATTCCTTGACTCATGGCCCCTTCCTCCATCTTCAAACAAACAATGGTGAGCCTAGTCTTTCTCACATTACACTGCTCTAACTAATCCTTCTTTCATAGTCACATCTTTCTGTGACCACTGTGGGAAGAGGTTCTTTGCCTCTAAGATATCATGTGATTAGATTAGCTCCCCTGCCCTGAATTATCCAGGACAATCTTGCTATCTCAAGGTCCTTCATTTTAATGACTTTACCAGAGTCCCTTTAGCCATGTAAGGCAACATATGCACAAGTTCCTGGGGTTAGGCTATAGACATTTTGGGGGGCCATTATTTTGCAAACATTAATGGGAAAACTAGGTATCAGACAATTGCCCATGGATCAGTCATCAAAATATACCATGTTTTGGACCATATAAAAGTTTCAATACATTTAAAAGATTGAAATCAATAAGCATGTTCTCTGACCACAAAGGAATTGAATTGGAAATCAATAATAGAAAGACTTGGAAGAAAACAACACACTTTTAAATAACAAGGGAAATTCCAAAAGATTTTGGGAAAAAAAAATTTAAATAAAACATGTCAGCTGTAGCAAAAGCAGTGTTTGGGGGGACTTTAGAGATTTAAGTACTTAAATAAGGAAATAAAGGTCTAAAATCAATAATCTAAGTTTCTACCTTAGGCTAGTGATAGAGGAGCAAATACAAAAACAAAAGTAGGCAGAAGAAAAGAAATAATAAAGGTAAGAATAAAAAATCAATGAAATAGAACACAGACAAACAACAGAAAAAATCAATGGTACTAAAAACTGGTATACTATGAAAAACTTTGAAAATATCATCAAATGGATAAATCTCTCGCTAGATTGATTTAAGAAAAAGAATACAAAAATTACCACAATCAGGAATGAAAAAGGAACATTACATAGGCTACAGATTTTAAAAAGCTAACAGGAAATATTATGAACAACTTCATGCCAACAAGATTGACAGCTCAGAAAATGGATATATTTCTTGAGAGACACTGAACAAGTTTCTTTTTGCTGTTGAAATAAATTACCATAAACACTTAAAACAACACAATCAACTTATTATTTTACCACTCCATGAGTTAAAGACCAAAGTGGACTTTATCTGGCTAAAATCAAGGGATTATCAGGATTCTATTCCTTCTGGAGGCTCAGGAGGAGAATCTGTTTTCCTCCCTATTCCAAATTCCACAGGCAACCTGCATTCCTTGGCTTTTGACTCCCAGGGAGCCATCACATCACTCTGATCTCTGCTTTTGTCACATCTTTTCTCTGATTCTGATGCCCCTGTATCCCTCTTATGAAGGCACTTGTGATTACATTGGGTTCACTTAGATGATCCAGGATAATCTTAACATTTCAAGATCCTTAATGACATATTTGAAGTCCCTTTGCCATGTAAAGTTACACATTACAGGTTTTGGGGGTTAAGAAATGAGCAACTTTGGGAGGTTATTCTGCCTACCAGAGATGCAAATTATCAAAATAGATACTCAAAGAAATGAAATATCTGAATAGGCTTATACTCAATAAAGAATTGATATTTGTAGGTGAAAATCTTCCCACCAAGAAACTTATAGGCTGAGACGATTTCAGACTTTAGTCTGTCTAATATTTATGAAAGAAACAAACATTGATTATTCATATCAAACAGAAAAATTACCCCAAAATTATATTACATTCCTAAACATAAAAACAAAAGCTATAAAATTTCCAAAAGAAAACATAGAAGGACATGTTTATAACTTTGACATAGGCAAGAATTTTTGATAGGACACTAAAAACATGAACAATAAAAGAAAAAATTAGAAGAAAAAGTGTTTCATTAAAATTAAAGCCTTTGCTCCTCAAAACATGTTAATAAAAAAACAAACCACTGACTGACAGAAAATTTGCAATACATATGTCTGTCAAAGACTGCTTTCCAGGATATATAAAGAATCCTTACAACTCAATAAGAAAATAAATAATACAACAGAAACAGTTGACAAAGGAGGTATATGTAAGCTGCTAAGTACACAAGAAGATGCTCAGCAGGGTTAGTTAGCAGGAAAATACTTATTAAAACTACATTGAAATTGATATAACTATGTATGCACTCAAACTGATTTAAAAAGGAGGAAAATACCTAATGTTAGCAAGGATGAGGAGAAGTTGAACTTCGTATAGTGCTGGTAAGAATAAAAAATAGTACAACCACTGTGAAAAACAACTTGGCAGTTTCTTAGTAAAGTAGAAATATACTTTCATATAATCCACCAATTGCGATTTTAGGTTTTTACTCTTCAAAAAATATGTGAAACATATGAAAACATGCATACACACAAAGACCTGTCCTTTAATGATCATAGCAGCTTTATTAAAAAAAAAAAAAAAAAACAGAAGTAGAAATTGGTAACAATCAATATTCTTATCAGCAGGTGAAGAGATAAAGAAATTGTGGTATATGTACTGTGAACGTTACTCAGAAATAAAAAGAACAAACTAGTGATATTTGTAACAGAATGGATGAGCCTCAAAAACATTATGTTGAACAAAAAGAAAGACACGCTGGCTGGGGGTGTAGCTCAGAGGTAGAGTGCTTGCCTAGCATGCAGGACGCTCTGGGTTCCATCCCCAACAAGGAAGGAAAGAAGGAAGGAAGGAAGGACGGGCAAACGAGTCAGATGTGGTGGCACGTGCCTGTAATCCCAGGGACTGGGGAGGCTGAGGCAGGAGGATTGCAAGTTCAAAGCCAGCCTCAGCAACTTAGTGAAGCTCTAAGCAGATTAGTGAAACCCTGCCTCAAAATAAAATGTAAAAATGGCTGGGAGGCAGTTCAGTGTTTACCTGCCCCTGGGTTCAAACCCGGTACCAAAAAAGAAAAAGAAAAAAAAAAAAAAAAAAAAAAAGAAAAGGAAAAAAAAAGGGAGAGAAAGAGGGAGGGAGGAAAGATATACGTACTTATTGTATAATTTCCAATAATATTAAATTTTACAACAAACTAATATGCATTGACAGGAAGCAGGTCAGTGGTTAACTGGGGCGAGAGAAATTGACTGCAAAAGAGATTATTTTTTGCAACGATGGCATTTTTATTGTAGTGATGATTACATGGGTGTATTATTTGTCAAAATTCATTGAACTGTGTGCTCAAAATGAAAGCATATTAGTGTGTATAGATTATGCCTCAATAAAGTTGATTTTTAAAAATAAAAGAAAAAATTTTAAAAAACAAAAACATTTGGGTCCCATTCCTAGTGATTCCAATACAGCAGAATTGATATGGGGCTCAGCTGTCTGCATTTTAAATAAGCCCCATCAATAATTATGCTCCACTTATAAAAATAGTACTGGTCTTTCCAAGCACCCAATTCTTGGACAACCAATCAACTAGGCAAGCAAAGAAAAATCAGAAGAAAAGTGTTTCTTGTGGCCTTGTTCCATCTCCAAACTTCATTCTTTAGTCGGAATATCCTCCTGGGTACTCTGATCTCCAACTGTTGCCTCAGCTGTGGATACACTTGAATCATTCATTCTTTACAGAACAATATTTGCTAGGAAAATAAATGGAAGAAAAGCAAAATAAAAACTCATTATAAATGCAGAGTAACCAATTTATTTGCAGAGAACAAATTCCTTCTCACAAGGTCATTCACCAGGTGCGCTTGGCTGATGCAGTTCACTGGGTACGTGATATCCATAAATATACTTATCCTGGGGGAACACCACTTGGACAGGGAGTCTGATGGGCCACCTGTGTGGAGAATGAAATAGCAGAACAACAAATACACTAAAAGCACCCATAGTCCTGCTTCCTCCTCATCCCACTTCCAGAAAAGAGGAAAGAGTAATTACCCTGCCAAATTAGATGAAACCAAGGGTCTATTTTCATTCGTTGGTGTTCTTCTGCTACCTGGCATATCTTCCTCATCTTCTGTTTCCCTGCTCTGCCAACCTGTTGAAATCCTTTCTGTCCTCATGGCCTGGTTTGAATACCACTTCCATCAGTATTTATCAGATTCCCCATAGTCAGAGGAACTCTCTCCCCTCTGAACTCCTGTAGCACTTGACTTGAAGAATTCTTGCAAAAATCTTAAACTTTACTTATCTCTGTACACTCCATACATATTGTATTAGATTGTGATATGCTTGATTGTAGAAACTATAACCTCTGACCTAGGCTAACTGTAGCCTGCAAAGATCCTAGTACATTCCTTTGCACTTAGTGGGTGTTTTACATGCAATTATTGTAGAAATGAATGAATGATTTGATCCATGCTGATTCATTTCTATGAGTTTTTGCTCATGCTGTTCTCCCTTCCTGGAAAGCCCTTCCCACCTCAACTATTACTTCCTCCAAGAAAACTTCCAGATCCCTAGATTGTTGGCTTCTACAGCACCCTGGGCATATCTCCATTTAACCACTTACCACCACCACATGTCGAAATTAATTATTACCTGTTTCACCTATTCATAAGCCAGATATTCCATCCTTATCTTACTACCACCTACCCCAGTGTTTGTTAATAGCATGCACTTCCTAAAATTTGAACAGAATGATCTATTCAGAAGTTTCTGGAAACATTAGCCCATGCCAGGGAGGGGCTACTTTATTTAGTTTGTGTTCCTATTAGACTGGTCAAAACTGCTGGAAAGTCTCACTCCCAGAGAAAATCCAGCACGACCTTCTGGCCCGTAGTTTCTACATAGCTGAATGAAACAGCAGGTCCACATGTTTTTCTGGGAACCCTTAAGTCCCATGATCCTGCGTTCGAGGGAATTCCCAGAAGAATAGATTGTGGTGTACAAAAGAGGTGAGCGTGGCCTCTCCCCGCAAGGTCTTTAAGAAGGGGCCCCAGTCTCTGGGGTGACTGGACACAGGAAAAAGAATTTCGGGACCCATTAGAGTTCCAAGCCTTCCTCTCCTTTAGTGTATTTCTTGTACCTATGCCCTTGTCCTCTCTTTTCTGCTTCCTCGTTCTCCCAGCCTCTTCCTTTTCCTATTTCCTTAACTGTTTCTTTTACCGGTCAAGCTGCACTGTCCCAGTACCGCTGCTTGTGTTTCGCTCGCTTTCTCTTCCTCGCCAGTCGTATTTACCTCATCCATCTCTAGTCCCCTTCATTTGTTCCGCTTCCTTACCCCTGCCCCGACCCCTGGGGTCACACGCACATTCTCTCACTCGCCTTTCTTCTCTCCTCTCTGCCCTGCGGGAAGCAGAGCCTCCTCACAAGCCGAGATGTGGGAGGGTGGGTGGGACCTGGCGCCGCGGTCCCGCCCCTTGGTGCGTGTGTGAATGTCTGTGTGGCGGTGACGCTGCACCGGCAGCAGGCAGGGGAGGGAGGCCGGGCCCGCCTGAGAGGGAGGCGAGCCGACCGCTGGGGCTGCTCGGCTCCTGCGCGCCCTCGCGCTCTCCGCCGCCTGCCGAGGCGCTGCCAGGGCGCAGGCGGCGGCGGGCGGCATGGAGAGCCTGCTGGAGAATCCGGTACGCGCCGTGCTGTACCTCAAGGAACTCACGGCCATCGTGCAGAACCAGCAGAGTCTCATCCACACCCAGCGCCAGCGCATCGACGAGCTGGAGAGGCGTTTGGACGAGCTAAGCGCCGAGAACCGCAGCCTGTGGGAGCACCAGCAGCTGCTGCAAGCACAGCCTCCGCCTGGGCTCGTCCCCCCATCGTCAGCCCTGCTGCCGGCTCCCTCGGCCACCGCTCCCACCGCGGCCCAAGAGCCGCTCCAGGACCACGGACAGCTCCCATCCGCCGCGCCACAGTCCGCGCCCGAGCAGCCACAGCTTCAGCACCACGGACAGCTAGTGGTGCAGCCCCAGCCGGGCCCCAGCAGTAGGGCTCACTCACCCCAATCACCCCACCAGCACCCGGTGACACTTGGGGCCGTCGCTGACAAGGAGAAGGAGCGTCCCCCGAGTTGTTGCGCTGCCGCCGGAGCCCTCCTTCAGCACAAATCCCCCGCCGCCCTCGGCAAGGGCGTCCTGAGCAGGAGACCCGAGTGAGTGGGGAAGAGATGGGGACTGTTGGGAGGAGAAGCAAGTGGGTGTGAGGAGACAAGGGAGAAATCGGATGCACGCAAGAGTCTAAAGGACTAGGGTTATGTGAAGTGAAGGAGTGAGAAGATGCCTTGGGTTAGAAGCATGTCAAGGAGATTTGGGGGAAAGAAGGGAAGGATATCAGTGTTTGAGGTTTTGTGGATATTGGAGCAAGAAGGTTATTTAGACTATCTTTGGGGGCAAAGAAGCAAAGAAATGGATTTTAAGTGACTGGAATATTGGGAACTGGCAGGGTTTAAAGGGTTCAAAATTGGGAGGATGTTGTGATGAAGATTAAACTGAAGAAAAGAGAACCATTGAAGGATTTAAGTTAGGGAAAAAACTGGGAGTTCAAGTAGAAAAATTATTTAAACTGAGTGAAATATAAAAAGACAAAAGGCTTGATCAAGAGGTTTGTTAAGAGCTTTAGAAGGGATGGGTCAGATAGTGTATCATTGGAGTACAGAGGAATTCAGGAGGTAGAGGTAAAGCTGAAAGGCAGGAGTGATGTGAAAAGACAGGGGATCTGGAGACAGGGGAAGATAAAAGGTGGGAGAAAGCATTTCCCAGAGGAGTGAGATGGCTCTTTAACTGATGCAGTGGGAGTCAAAGCCAGGAGTGGCTCATTTAGGGAAGCTTACTCTGCTCTGGTCTGAGTGGCCACCTTTCTTCTGAATCCCTGCAGAGGGAAAGAGTGCAAGGAAACAACTCATCAAGCCCATGGAGGACTCTGTTATAGCTTGAGGATTCAGTCTGGTTATAGCTTTTTCCTCTGACTCAAGGAGGATATCTGTGCAAAGTGGTTGGCAGTTGTGGAAGGGGAACAATGATGAGGGAGACAGCTGGCAAAGAGTTGTTATTTGGATGTAATGCTGCATCTTTAAATCTGTTTTGACTAGTGATTGTGAACCTTATTTCCCCTGGTTATTTGCTGATAACTGGAATCTCACATTGGTACCAAGAGAAATGTTAACCACCTCCAGCGATTCAAGGATCTCAAGCTTTTTTCACTCATGAGATCCATGAACTAGGAATGTGGGAAGAAAAGATGAAGGAGAGCTAAAATATCTTCTCCTCTGTATCAGGAAGTCTGTGATCATGTCAGCTCCCCCTCTCTGATTAAACAGGTGATGAAAGAACTGCATGAGCAGCCCTGGGGAAATCAGTACCTGGTCAGCACCTGGCTCTGATGATGATTATACTACAGGAATGGAAGGAATGGGGTGGGGGGAGGCAGAAGGAGGGCTAGGAATCTTAGCCTCATTCAGTCTCAAGTGTGCTTTATGTCTGGAGGATACTTGTGAAAATTCACTGTATTCCTTAAAAACTCATTTTTATCCCCAGCATCCCCCCATCTGCTGCAAAGTTAGAGGAGGTGGGTGAGGACATGTTAGTTCAGAAGGTATGTTTGATCAGAATCATGGGATCTAAGGGGTAAAGATCTAGAATGATTTGGCTTGGCAGATCTGAAATATTTGATTTAAGCCTCAAGAAAATAACAACTTTCTTTTTCAATCCCCTCAATGGCCCACTTGTCCTCTCAGTTTTACAGCTTTTCTTTCTTATCTGACATAAAAAGCAGAAAGTCAGTTTTTCCTCAATTCCCATGGTTCAGCAAAAGGCAAAATTTTCCCAAAATATTATATGGATTTTTTCTCAAATACAGGGAAATGAACTATTTCATTCCATTCCATCTCCTTGGAGGCACCAAGCTTCCTGATAATTGTGATTCTTCACCTGATTTCTCTCTTCATGACATTTGGGGTCTCCCTTCTCTCCCATTACACCCCCACTTTCTTTTCGTCTCTTCAGGGGACTGTGTGAGCAGGAAGCATTGATGACATATCTTTTTCTTGCATAAAGACTTTTCTGGGGCCCTCACAGTGGTTCAGAAAGCTTACACCTTATGTCCAGATGCTCCTGCTTGGAATCCATGGACTTAGAATTCACCTGGATTCTTATCCAGCCTCACATGTCAATACCATGTGATATCCTTATCTAGCCTTCTCCCTTGCCCTGCTTTTGCTTCTCTAAAGAGAGCAGAACAAAAATAAGAAAAAATTAGCCTGATGGAGGAGAGTGGAAGTTGTTGGAAATCTTTCACTTAGATAGTGCCAGACACTAAGAGGTTAATAATGCCAGTAGCTCCTTACTTTCTCCAGAGCCTCAAGCGTTCCCCCTGCTCCTGAGGCCTGGACACCCAAAGACATAGAGAGTAGGGACATACCTGCATCACCTCTTCCCTGCAACTCTCTTCCCCTAGATGGAAGCATTCACATCTTTGCTGGTGGGATGACTTTTGGACCACCTGTTTCTTTTCCCATCATTTTGCCTAACATCAACCCAAGTTTCCCATTGAACCTTGGGAAGGAATCACCATTGCTGACTATGTGTTTGGCCTCAACCTGTTCTCTACCCATGGTACCCATTCTGGATGTTTGTCCTCCACACACACCTCTCTAGAGTACAGGGCTAGATGGAGCCAGCAGGTAGGGAGATATCTCCATGGATAGGGTAAGGTAGGAAGAAGAGCAGAACCAGAAGCCTTCTGGCGGCTACTTCTCCAGAGAGCTCCCTGATGAATCAGTTCTCTACAAGCATGCTGAAGCAGGAGAAAGAGATCATAAAGAGGGCTTTGGATCATATTCTGCCATAAATATTTTCTCATTCCTCTCTGCCTCATTATATAGCAAGAATGTGTCCCCACTAAGGTGACTGAAGAGAGGATGAGGGTTTCTGTGTTAGATGTATTGTTTCACCACACAGTTTGTCTCTTATTCCCTTAACTCCTCTTCCTGAACAATTTCAGGAGAGACAGGAGCCCTGGAAAACCTGGGACTACAAAATAATGGATCATTTAATTGCCACCTGATCTGCATTACCATGTGACCTGGCTTCTCTCCCTCCTTTATCTGAGGGACATACAAAGGAGGTGGCCTTGGAGGTCAGGCTAAGGAAGAAATGATGTGGAGGTGGGTCGGCACAGAAATATTATGGAAGAAAAACCCTCAGGGGATTAAAATTCTTTCTCTGCATGCTTCTCGACTCTTGCTAAGCTCTGGCCCCCACTGCTTATGCTTCTTAATGAAAGCAGCAAACATAGCTTCCTCCTCTTTGTTTTTTCAATCAAGGCTCACAGCATCTTTGGAATTGATTATTATCCCTTTCCTGGCTGGAGCCAGGTCTTAGCCTGACCTGGCAAAGTCCCCTTGCCATGGAAGCACATGACCCTATCTGAAGTTGCTGGCTTCAGTGTGACAACAGCTTCTCTGAGCACATTTGCCCACCTACTCACTCATGCATTTAGAGTGTGGATACCAGTGCTTGCCTGTGTCTACACACCCATAGGCAGATGATTACTGGAAGTTAGGTAAGATTCTTGTATTATACTTCAAATTCATCTTTTACTCCAAGCTCCCTATGTCAATGTGGCTGCAAAGTCTGAATGGCTTAGTAGTTCCTGTCTTCTCTCTTTCTTCCTCCTTTGTCTTCCTTTTATACTCTTCATCTCCTTTCCTCTTTTCCCTCTCTTCTGTTTTTCCTCCTTATTCTTTCCCTCTTTCTTTCCTTTCCCTTGAATGCTTTCCCTCTCCTTTGCTTCTTTCTATCCGTCACTTTCACTTAAGCTACACAGAGTAGTCTCTTTCCTCTCTGCATTTATTCTTTAATCATGAAATAAATCTTTTTTTTTTTTTTTTTTTTTTTTTTTTTGATGCTGGGAATGTCACCTGGGGCCTGTGCAAGCTAGGAAAGTGCTCTATCACTGAGATACACCCCCATCCCTGCATGAAATAAATCTTGAGTCGTCTTTGGAGCTCCTTGGTCTAAGGCTGGCTGGAGGCTGGGGATGGCTAGAAGATCTCTAGCTTCTAGCTAGATATGGTTTTTAGCCTGAGTTGTCTAAGACACTTATAGCAGCTGTTTCTGCTATTATTGAGTTAGGTTTGTCTGCTTGAAGATGGCAGTTCCTGTCTGGTCCACCCTGGAAGCTATTAAAAAGTGTGAAGGTTTATCAGTCAGCCAAGTAAATGTATCAAGCATCCGGTCTATTCAAAACCCTGCACTCTGTGCTGTAGAAATATAGGAAAGAAGCAAGTGGTCCTTGCTGAACCCACATGAGACACATATCTGGAAATATTTAAACAAGTGTAAGCATATTTCAGTGATCTGAAGCTACCCTCTATCAGAATAGCACAGGGTAAAAATGATGTGTATACAACTCAGGTTCAGAGACAGAGAGGTTTTCTTGATTGGAGTTAAGGGTTCATGTTAGGAAACAGTAAAAGTCAAGGATAACTAGAAAGGAAACAGCCCAGATGATTCAATTCCCAGAGATACCTGCATTGCATGTAGATATTATTCCGTCCTCTGATGGTACAGTTCCCCTCCTCTAGTACCTTCCTGACCAGGAAAGTCTCAGCACACAGGGAATCTATCTTGTGTCTAGAAGGCCTGAGGAGCATCATACGGTCAAGCCTCACCAATCCTTTCTTGTATTCTCCTATCCCCACCAGGAAGAGGACTCCTATCAAATAAGTTGGAAAATGGGGCCAAGATGAAGGCTTATTGAGAGGAGGGATTGTCTTTCTTTTTGTTCATACCTGGAAGCTGGTGCAGAGTGGATGCTTGTAAAGATGTGCTGTCCTCTATCTTTCCAAGGGCCTGGACTGCTGTTCTTACCTTCCCTTCATCTGAAAAGAACACAATTTTAGAAAAACAGGTCATTTCTTTGCCCCTGGGAAACCCCTGTGCCTTTCTCCGCTCCATCTTTCTTCTTTGACTCCCGTGGGCCCTTCCCAGACCCCCAAGTCAACCCCACAGGGCCTTAGGAAGGCATGCTGGCACATTTTCCCCTTGGCCCAAAATCAAGAGAGAGGAATAGCAATTGGTCCTGCTGCAAACAGCTAGGCCAGGGTCTGGAAAGGGGCTCAACTCTTGAATTTAAATCCCATGTAAAGATTTTTAGACTAACTGTTCTTCTTGGGGAGCCCAAAGATTTTTTTTCCCAGTAGGGTTCAAACACACTCTTGGCAGCTCCGGACACAGGGTAGCAGCAGTTTAATAGGGGACACTCTCATTTTGCACCTGGCAGATGCCCAAGTGTGAGGCCATCTGGCAGGGTTTCCAAACTTTGGGCCTTTGCAGCAACTTCTTCCTCTGCTTCTGGAAAAGCAGGATGGGCAGGTTCTCACAGAACTGGCAAACGGTTTCTTGTTTCCATGGAGGAAAGGGATGGTCATCTTCATTTCAGGTGATGAAAGCATTAATCAAAAGAAAGGGAATCAGGAGTAAGGTGAGGGAGGAGCTGGACTTTTTGACTGAAAGGAAATTCTGGAAATCATAGAATCACAGAACTTTCAAGATCTAGGTAGCCAAGAACATTAGCTTTGGGGCAATGTTCTTACCTGGGTAAGAATTCCGTTTTATCATCTACCTGCTGTGAGACCTGCTGTTCATTATTTCCTTTCTTTGAGCCTGTTTTTTCTCATAAAATGAAAAATAATATCTACTTCACAGGATTGTTTTAAAGCTTAAATAATATCACTTTTTTGGCATTGTTCTTGTACACAAGTAAGTGCTCAATACATGGCAGTAGTTTGACATATAAAGCAGGGTCTAGTGAAGACAGGAGGCTCATCTGACAGCAGAGCAGCAATAGAGTAGAATCCACATTCAGGATTCTTTCTATTCTGCCAGGTCACCTTTTCACACGTGTCCCTTTCTCACTTATTCTTCTGTCTCTGCACAATGGGCACCCAAACTAATTCAGGGACATGAATGCTGAGATTATCTTGAAAAGCAGCCAGGAAGGACAAATCCACCACCCCTTAGTGATCCATACTGAGGTCTCACATCTTCATAGCTGGGAAAGGATTCTTTTAAGCCCAACTGAAATATTTTCTGTTGCATTTTAAGGTTATTTCTTCTTCTCTTAAGAACACCAAACATATCTGAGTTTTTACTAATGCCATATAGTGATATGAGGGACGTCTACCCTGTTTCCTAAATTGGGAAACTAGTCTCCCTTAAGAAAAGGTATACTGACCTGTCAAGGACAAAAGTGAGGAGTGAGGGGAATGGAATCTGAACCCGGAAAGCATCTCCCACTTCCACAAAAGGAAAGCTGAATCCCTTTCTCCAAATTGTTCCGTTCTAAGGGATTAAAAGTAGAGTTGCTTTTTGCAGCATTTGAGGTCAGAAAGTGGAGAGAAAAGCAGGGAGGAGCAGAGGAAAGAAGCCTGATGTGCTGTGGGTGCTTTGAATGGTAGTGAGGGGGCTGGAGGATTCTACTTTGTTTGGTCAGGCCTGAAGAGTAAGAGTGTTCTCTTAAAGACTTTTCTTAGATGAGATGCATTCTAGGGAGAAAAAGAAAAAAATGGGCTTCAAAAATCCCCCCCCCCCCATGATGGTTGTGAGTATAAGACCACTATGCAAAAACTATTAAGAATATGTGTATGTGTGCCTGCGGGTGCCTGCGGGTGCCTGCGTGTGTGTGCGCGCGCGCATTGGGCCTGGGTAAGATGGGGGATGGGCTGTTTTGCTGTTGCTCTTTGCTTGCAACATCTAATCTGGGAAGGTTATGTAACAGATGATGTGCTGAGTGGTACCTATCCTCCCCCACGGGCCGGCTGCTGTGGACAGAGGGCATGCACACAGCCTGTCCAAGTCCCTGCCCTGACAAGGTCCTAGGACATGTGCTGGCATCAGAACATTCCCTCTACGCCACAGATGCAGAGACTGAGAACTTTAGGGGCTGGATCAGAGTTCCCCGGCCCTTCTGGGGAGTCAAGCAAATGTCAGACCTAGATGGATCCTTAAGGCCACCTGATCCAAACTTCTCATTCAGCAAGTGAGAGAGATGGGGGTGGGGGGGGGGAGGCTTGCAAAGGCAGTGACTGGTGCTTCTAAACTTGTTAGTGGCAGGAATTAGGTTTAGAACTCAGATTTTAACACTTTACCTAGTTCTCTTGGCCTTACCCAAAGACAGACCAGAAGAGCTAGTCAAGGCTCTTCCATGGGTGTGCAGGACCAAACTTACAGCTAGTAATGGGACTTCGGGGGACCCCAAGGAGGTTCCTCTGCCTTCCAGAATTTTCTCACCTGTGCCAACAATTCCACAATCAGAAATTGACTTTGAGTAATTCAAGTTATCTCCTTGCATAAAATGCAAATTCTCCTAGGACAGGAGGGAAAAAAAAAACACAAAAAACATTTAGCCCTATCAGTATTTCACATTTCAGCATGAAAGCAAGTATTTGGGGCATTTCCCAGGGCAAGGCTTGGTGAGAGAGGAGGATACATGGCAGTACTGGTTGACTACAGGCCAAGCCAGGAAGCTCATAAGGAGCTGAAGGGCTCATGAGGGAGGCTATTGAGCCTCTAAATGTATCTTATTTTCACTAAATTTTGCAAAGAGTTGGAATTGCCTTGGCAAGGAAGGGGAAGTGACACAGGGGCATTGCATACTGACTGGTTGTTATTTGGGCTGTACAAGGATACTTCTCCAAAGAGCTTTGTTCATGTCTAAAGTCACAAGAAAAGGAGTAAATAAAGAGGCATCATGGTGCTCTTTTGCTTCTTTCTAGGGTCTTTACATAATGTTTGGGATAGCAAAATGTCCCATGACTCTCTGGGGTTTGCTATGGGACAGGAAGTTTTGGCAGGAAGGGCTGGGCAGGTGGGTAGGGGTTGGTGTCCACAAGCCTGAAGAGAATGGGAGATGAGAGCCAACTCAAGACCTAACTGCTTGATAAATACTAATTGAATAAATAAACTCATAATTGTGTGGGGGCCCAGGCAGGTTTGTGAATTATGGAGTGGAGGGAGAGAAGGGTATGGTATCAGGGTTGAGAAAGAGCTCTGCTATAGGAATCTTCACCAGGAAACAGGTTTGCACTTGAGCTCACAGCACAGCTCCTTTCGTGTGTGGAACTTAGAGGTTCAGCTGTTCAGGTTGGTAGGGAAATGAGGGGGATGGTGGATGGGGGGACTGCCTATCCCTGCTAATGACATACACCCCAATCCTACACGTGAGCAAGAGAGTCCTCCTTTCCCCCTGTCCCAGTCTCTGAGTAGTCCCCTGGCCTAGAAAGTGCATTAAGAACAAAGCTAATGTTTTATCTTAATAACACACACACAAACACACACACACACAGCCTGTCAGAGGTTGGACAAGCAATGGACAATGGGTCTATGAGGATGGGAGGGAAAGGAGGCCTGAATTACAGCCTTGTTTCTGGAGGAAAGAAATGGGCTGGGGTGTGGGTCACTGGTAGAGCACTTGCCTAGCATGTGCAAAGCCGTGAATCAATCCTCAGCACTGACAGAGAGACAGAGAGAGACAGAGACAGACAGAGACAGAAGACAAAGAGCAAGGTGGATTCTGGTCACGATGATTCAGCCTGGGAGACAGAAACAGCCAGCACCCAGGGTGCAGGCCTCTCTGTCACGCCAGTACCAGCCTTGTTCAGGGACATGTCAGGATCTTGAAGGGAGGCAGTGGGTATGTGTATGTATGGATGTTTGTGACTGAGAGGATGTGGTGTGCATGTTGCTGACTTGGGCTGGGGTGTTGGATGACAACACACCCCATACCACAGGCTGTGTAGGCCTACAAGCAAAGATCAGCATAGCTTTATCTTTCTGTCCTCCAATGACGCATAGTCTGGTCACACTGTCAGGACTCCAGGTGCCTTCTCTGCATGACATGTTTCATCTCTCTTAGCTAGCCAGTTCCTCCTGGGTCTCCTCCCTATAAAATGGGGTGAGTCTATTGTCCACACCTATCCTGCTACCAGTACCCCACTCTGTCTGAACCCCCAGACCAGGATCCAGAGGAATGAGCCTCTAGGCAGAAGGCTACCTAGGAGGATTGGCAGTGCAGCTGGTGTGGTTTGGATTTTCTAAGGAGGCGTAGTGTTTGGAAGCTTAGGTACACTGCAGCACGAAGCACAAAAATCTGCAAAGTGGTTTTCTATGGCCAGGGTCTACTGCCAATGATGTCTCAAGGCTTTGGACATACCAGGTCAAATCAGCATTCTACCTACCTTCAATCAGGAATTCACTCTCTTATCTCAGGCAGAGAGGCAAGGGAATTCCACAATTTTTTTTCCTTGAGGAATGATTTTCCTATCTACCACAATTTTCATTCAATGTGTCAATTTAACATAATGATTAGTTTTAAAACAACAGAAACAAAAAATCTGAAAAGCGGTGGGGAATTTCTTGGTTGGGCCTAGTTTCAGTATTTCCTATGCATAGCTTCATATTTAGAGGCCCTGGATGCTTCCAAACTGGCACTTTGTGCACCTTTGACATTCTGGATGCTTCTTACTAAAGCCCATCAGGGAAGACCAAACGGATTTCCAGAGCAAGTAGAGGCTATCTTTTCAAGCAGCTGGACTTTGACCCAGAAGCCAAGACTCTGGTTCTCATGCTTTCGCCCTCCCTGATAGACCCCCAAGTAAACCTCTCCTCTGCGCAAGGGGGACAATCATTTTCCTTTCCCTTATCCCTCTACCGCCAAGTCTGTGGTAAAGCACAGATTTTGGGGGTTGACGCAGCGGAAAAGGCCTGGTTCCCAAGTGAAAAATGCCTTCTACATGACAAAAACCATAGGAAGGAAGCCCAGGATGGGAGACTGAAGGAGACTCTGACTTCGCTCTCCCTTTCAGAAAAAAACTGTGGTAGACCCCCGTGCGCCCTTCAGCAGGATGAGGTGAATTCTGCAGAGGATTCCAGCTCTCAAGCACCCCGGAAATTTCCACTGGACTCCCTCTGGTCATTAAGCGTAAAACCCAGCAGCAGCAGGAGGAGAGCGCTCAGGATCTAACCTGTTTCCTTCCTTCCCCAACCTGTCAGGGACCTCGCTCCCGCTGGTCCCCTCCGCAGCCTCGCTTGCCCCAGTCTCTGGGCAAGCCTGGGGAAAGCCCTTCCTCCTCCGGCCGCGCTCCTGGGGGCTGCTGGCTGGGGAGGGAGCGCCGAGTCAGGATCACGGTGTGTGGGCGGCTGGCGAGTTGCTGACAAGCAGGATGGGATCTCCCGGCCCACGCGCCCCCTCCCCGCTCTGTGTTCCGCAATCCCTCGCGGGGGCGGGAACGGGGGCGGGCACCCCCGGCACGGGAAAGCCGCGCGCCTCCGCCGCCCCGCGCGCCCCCGCTGCTGAGTCACGCGCTCGGGAAGTGCCGTCCCCTACCAGGCGCAGCACCTGTGCGCTCCGGCCGCCGCCCGCTTCCCGGGCGCGGCGCCGCGCACTCTCCCGCTGCCCCAGCATCCCGCCCAACCCCCCGCGCGGCTCCAGCGTCTGGCTGTGTCTCGTCACCTTCCCCCACCCCCGCGGCCCTCTCCTGCTCAGCCCCGAGTGCACGCGCCGCCGGCCGCCCACGGCGTCTGGGAGCGTCCCCTCCCGGCGCGCCGCCTCCGCTCACCACCCCAGGCTCCTGTGGGGAGATAAGCGGGTGTCAGTGCCGCGTCACCGCCTGCCCTGGCGCTTGGGGCTGAACACTGGACACGCTTCTTGCCCGGCCTCCCTAGGCCTCAGCCCACGCTGGTGTGAGTGGTTTCCCTTTGGAGAAAAAGGGGAAATTAAGGTGGGAGAGGCCAAGGAAGTCAGGGATGAGGAAAGTATCACCGAGTTCAGCTTTTCAGCATCCACCTCTTCTGGTCTTCTTGTACCCAGCAAGCTTCTCTGCTATAGAATTGCAGCCCTTTTGTCATTGTTATGTTTTGTAGACTCGCAGTTGTAGGATTCCAAAGGATCTTTGGCCCGCCTGTGATGGACAGGAAGTGTTGCACTGGGTTGGAATCTTAACTAATTCTGTGATCTATGAGCAGGGATAGCTTCGGTTTTCTGTCTGTAAATGGGATCCAGGAATAGTACCCACCTTGTGGGATTGGTGTGAACATTCAGAAGGAACGCCAATGAAGCATCAAGCAAGTCATGTGCATAGTGAGGGTTAAAAGTAAGGTACTTGCTGTGATTTGAGAACCGTTTCAATGGCAAGGACTCGCCAGAAAGGCGATTTTTTTTTTTTTTTTTTTTAAATGGTGCTGAAGAGGTTGGAGACCCCAGAGCCTCAGGCATCTAGGCAATCACTCTCTACCGTTGAGTCACACCCCCAGCCTCAAAGTAACTTTTGAAGATAGAGTTCTTGTTCCCCACTCCATAGGGCTCAGAACAGGACTCCCTCTTAGGTTTGACAGCCCTTCAAATATCTGAATAGTCATCCTTCCCTCCCTTGCCCTCCTGCCCACCTTCCCGCCCTTGCCATCTTCACTCAGATGAGCACACCCAGTCCAGCATTCCTGCTCCGTATGGCTTGGTGGGTGGCTCTGCCTCAACTCAGTGACAGCTCTCTCAGAGCACAGTGCCACCAGCAAGTTGGTAGCCCAAGGGGAATGACCAGATCAGCCTGGACAGGGACAGGGAAGCACTGCCTCAGCCCCAGCTCCATCCTGTAGGTTCTGGGCCCTGCCTAGCTTGCCTTGCTGACTGGGAACTGCTGGCTCTCTCAGTCGGGGTCACAGGGGACCTATCCAATACCTATCCAATGTGATGTCAGTTGCCATTTGCTGGGACTTTTCACACAGCCCTGTTGTTTTGCATTTCCCCAATCTGATTGTGTTCTTTTTTCAAATTGGATTCACTCTTTTCAAATAGATAACATATGAACATAGATTTAAAAGATGCAGGACTTTACAATGAAAAGTGTCTTGTCTAATCCTGTTATCTAAGTGCTCCAGCAAGCACTATTGGCAATTTTTAATATTTCTTTCCAGGGGTTTTTGATGCACAGTCAAGCAACGTGTGTGTGTGTGTGTGTGTGTGTGTGTGTGTTTACACAAATGGTAGTATATTATCTGCTGTTCTGCACTTGAATTCCCCCCCCCATAATAATGGAATGATCCCTCCATATTCAGTATAAAAAGAGCTGCCTCATTCTTTTTAATAGCTGCAAAGTATTCCACTGCATGGTTGTGAATCTATGTTCTTCCTGCTGGGAATTTTGGAAGGCAAGCTCTGGGTATCCTTCCTCTGTGTAACCATTCAGGGTGGGCTTTTCTGAGAGTCAAGGGCTTGGGGGATAGGCAGATATTGAGGGGCTCCTTTGGAGATTGTTCCTCCAGTTGCTAAAATGCTGTAGACATGGGTAAATTGCAATAGAAATGAGATTCAGATACTGAAAAAAGTCTGACCGTGCTTTTGTTTCCTGGTGCTCCCTTTGTGGTCCGCAGGCTTCAGGTTAGGGAAGCCCTCAAGATGTTATAATCTTGTTCACAACAAGCTGAAAGCAAATCCTAAAACCCCACCTCCTTCAGGGAGTCTTCCTGAATTGATCTGAGAAATAAGATGATGTCTTGCAAAAGGTGGTTTTCCTCTCTGCATATATGTATGTGTGTGTGTGTGTGTGTGTGTGTGTGTATGTATATATATATATTTTTTATGGCGTATGCATTCTTTCATTCACTTAATAAATATTTATTGAGTTTCTACTGTGCCGGTTACATCTCCAGGCACTGGGGTACAGCAGTGAACGAAAATCTCCTGAATCCTTTCAAGAAGTTTGTGGACCAAAACATAAACAAAATAATGAGAATTTATAATGTATCTGATGGGATAAATGCTCTGGAACAGAAAAGGGGGCCTGGGAGTAGAGGAAATTGTGATTTTAAACAGGATACCCTGGAAAGGCCACACTGGGAAGATTAATACTAGAGCAAAGGTCTGGAGAAGAAGGGAGTTTTTCCATGTCTGGGGAGAAACCTCCTGGCAGAGGGAACAGCCAGCACAAAGGCCAAAGTGGGAACTAGTTTGGTCGTTCCAGTTCCCAGGAGTGCAGAGAGAGTAACCTCAGGTGAAAGCTGAGACGGGTATAGGGTGTAGGGAAGAGGAAAGGGTGCAGGAGTGGAGCAGATCTTCTAAGACATTCTCAACTAGGATTTCCAAATCCACCATGCTGTGTATGGAAATGTGGGGACATTTTAGACATCACAATGGCTGATAGACCTTGGTTGAAGGCCAGGAGTTGCTCTACTAGCATTTAGTGACGATGGGCCCATGTCAACTTTACTATAGAGGCACCGGACAGTTTCCTAATGAAGAAGTTTTCCTGCCAATTTTTGATTGCCAATGTTTCTTGTTAAGGGCCATTGGTTGTCCACTTGAAAATGTGTGACTTCTACACTTGAGGAAATTACAGGAACCATTGCGATAATTTTGAGCAGAGGATGCTTAAAAGGAACTTCGAACACTGGATTGAGAATAGACTGGAGAAAGAAAGAAAAGAGAGGGTGGGGGTTCAGGCAGAAGGTTGGCACAAAATCCAGGTAGGAAATGGTTAGTAGCTCAGACCAGGATAGTAGCAGTGGAAGTGGTGATAAGCCATCCAGACAACTGTATTTCCTGAGAGATTAATGTGTGTATGAAAGACAGAAAATGAGGATGAGTCCAAGGTTTGAGCCAAAGTCACTAGAAGAATGAGATGGGGAACTCTTGGGTGTTGATATTTAGGAGGTCAAGTTCAAGATGCCCATTAGACATTCAAGTGGAAATGTCAAATGGCATTTGGGATGGCTGGGCATATAAATCTGGGTTGGTTTTTAATCTTTAAGACTGCACAACACTACAGAGGAGTGAGAAAAAAAGACTAAAGAGAACCAGAGGCAGAGTCCTGGAGCACACCAGTGCTGGGAGATGGGGATGGTGGCGGAAAAGGGGCGACCAAAGGGCAAAGAGAAAAACTTGGAGAGCAGAGGGGTTTCCAGGAGGCAGCGGTGAACCTTAGAGTCAAACACTGCTGACGTGTGGAGTAGCAAGAGGAATTGTTCATTGTCTTCAGCAACATTCAGGCAATTGGAGACTTGAAGAGCAGAATTTTGTCAGAGCATTGGGGTGGAAGCTTGATTAGTATGGTTTAAAGAGAGAATGGGAAGGAAGATTAAGAGACAAATTAATTAAATGTAATGTGTGGACCTTGATTAGCTCCTAATTCAAATGAAGCAACCGGAAGAAGACATTTTCAAGGCAATTGGGGAAATCTGAAGAGAGACAAGACATTAACTGAGATTAGAGAATTGCTGTTAGGAAGGTATGAGAATGATACTGTTATTATATCTTCTTAAAATTCTTACTTGTTACAGATACATTCCAGGCGAAATTATATTATTTCTGGTGTTTGTTTTAAACTACTGTAGCAAAAAAAGTTGGGAGGTAGAAGATCAGCAAAGTTTCCCTAGTAATTAGTATAAAAGTTTTCTCAGATATGTGGAAGCTACTCTAAAATAAGGAGGGGGAAAAGAGAGAGAAAGAAAAAGGGAGGGAGAAAGGGAAAGCATGGGGGAAGCTCCATCAAAAATGAAGGAAGACTGGTGGGTCAGATGAAGGGGACTGAGGGAGAAGAGAAGGGATAAAGGAAGAACAGGAATGAATCGAATCTAACTTTTCTATGTGCATACATGAATATATCACAGTGAATCTTACCACCATGTATATCCACAAGACACCAACAAAAAAAGAAAAAAAAATCTAAAAGTGAATAGCAGAAATATCAATAGAGGAAAGGGAACAGGGAAAGGAAAGCAGGAAGGGGAAATACTTGAAACTGAATGATATTTATATTTCACGCTTTTTAAATTATGTCAAAACAAATCCTGTTGTATGTCTAACCAAAAAGAAACAATAAAAAAGTTTTAAAAGTATAAGAAATTGCAGTATTGAGAGGAATTGTAGAAAGTAGGTATAGAAAACTCTTTGATGAGTTTTACTATGAATGAGGGTTGTAAATGAGGTAATAACTGAAGTGGAAAGTGGTTCAAGATGAAGGATTGTTCTTTAAGATGGAAGAAAGAATAGCACATTTGCTTCTGCAGTACATCAGCCAACACCATGTATTGACTCTTCCACCACAGGAAAGACTCTATTCTGAGCCCTGCAGGGAAATCTAGAAAGACTCCCATATAAGTGAATCATTTAACTACTTTAAGTACAGAGAAAATACAACTATGTGCTTATAATGGGTTAGGCACTGTGTTAAGTGTTTCACAAAGTTTTTTCTCAATATGTCCTAAAAAAACTTTATTAGCTAAGCTCTATCCTACATTCAAAGTCACTTGTCCCATTCAAATTCAGGCTGTATGGATCTAGCAGTTGGTGCTTTTGGCCTCTCTTCTCCCTTGCCTTCCTGCAGATGACTGCAGTTGCGTGCATCCAGATTCTCCAGGGGAGTTTTTTCCAAATGCACTTATCCTGGCCTCTGCCCTGGGGACTGTCACTCAGCAGGGGGCCGGGGAAGAGGACAACCAAGTGTGCTTTAAATGAAGCTCTCAGGGGATTCAGATGCAGCTCCCTGCTTAAAAACCATAAGGATAGATCAGCCTGAACACATTCATTTATCAACACATACACAGACATTCACACCACTGCTATATGCAATTAGACTAGCTGGAGCTGAAGGGAAATTTTGAAATATGATGCACTGCTGTACAGGAGGGAGGAGAGGAGAGAGAGGGAGCTGAGTATTATTGTTATTTAGGGATGGAAATTTTTATTTAGGCTCCTCAAGGGCAGTAGTCATGACGCACATACTCATTTAGCAAGTATTATTGAGCACCTACTGCATTCCAGCACTGCTATCCACACAGGGGATTCACTGTAAGCAAATCAGACAAAGACCTTGCTATCATAGAGCTCTGATTCAAGAGAAGACAGACACTAAACAAGTAAATTTGCACATATGTAATCCATATTCACAAGGATTGAAAGAAAAGGAAGGGGATGACCCAAAGGAGAGTTTTTTTTTAATTGTTGTCATTGTTTAGGCAGTGTTAAGGATGGAACCCAGGTCCTCACTCATGCTAGGCCAGCAACACCCCAGTCCAGGAGGGTTGTTTTGATAGGCAGAACCTCACTTAGGAGATGATACTGGTGCAGAGAGATTAAATAAAACAGGCAGTGGAGAACAAAGGCTAAGAGCACTGACTGCCAGAACCACACTGCCTGGGTTTGAACTGGAATAAGCATCCTTTTCCATGAGGAAAGCATTCCATGAAAGGGCTCTGGGCTGGAAGAAAAGCACGTGTCAAAGAATCCAAGAAGGAAAGGGTGGCCAGAGGGTAGCAAGAGATGGAGACAGCAAGAGACGGGGAGAGGAGTTGGGGTTGGAAGGGGCTTTCTGGAGGAGTTTCTGGATGGGAAGCTCATGCATGATAAGTCAAGGGGGTGGAGACCCCAGCAGGGGAATGATGTCATCCACTGCTACAGAAAACCATTCAGGGGCTTAAGGGCAGAAAAAGGAGACTAGCTCAGGAGAGATAACACCAGAGAGAAATTCATAATCATTCCATATTCACTCATTTATTCAAACTTTCTTTAAATATCCATGTACTTAATTTCTATTGTGTTAGGCATTTATGTAAATTTGTTATCTCATTTATGGACACAACCCTGATGGGATGGTATCATTATTCCTGTTTCAGAGAGGTAGTAACTGAGGCTCAGAGAGGTTAAGGTGACCCACCCGAAGTCCTGTAGCTAAAGTGCTATTCTCAGGAGTCACATGAAAGCAATAACCTATTATACCCTGACATAGCTTTCCCTACTCTAGGGGGAGTCCCCCGTGGTGTGGAAAGTGCTTCCCCCAGGCAAAGTGTAGTCTGGGACACATACCAATATTCAGGGACAAAAAGGCTGGTGGCACCATGCCCATACAACAGTGGTTCATGTTGTTGCAGCTCTGAACTTGACCCTTGGCCCACTCATCTCTGTCATGCAAGGCAGGAATGGGCTAGAGGACTGGCAGAATGCCACGCACATGTAGCTGCAAGATGGATGGTTTTTAGGTCAGCATGGGGCATCAAATCCCTCCAGAGCCCACATGATTAGAAGTGTTCACATAGAGGACGAAACATCCTTGGCCTCAGCCCTGTGTGTGTGCACATATGCACACACACACACTGTTGTATATATATAAAAAAATGTGTGTGTATGTATCTGTGCATGCAAGGGTGAGTGTGTGTGAAGGCACATGTATGTACATGTATGTGGGCAGACTTGTGCATGCATAGGAGAGTTTATATTGAGTGTAAGACTGGGAGTTCATTTAGGACCTATGTTCATTTTTATGAGTATGCCGAATGTGTGCTTGACATAAAGTATGTATGTTAAAGAATGTACGTGTGGATGTGCTGGGCACAAAGGGGCATGTGTGTATGCTTGTATGTGGGAATCTTTGCACATCCAATAATGAACACGTATGCTGAGTGTTAGAATTCAGCTGATTTACTGGAAGTAAACAGGTGTTTTTGTGGGTATGTGAGTTGGGTGGATACCATAAGCACAGGTTAATGGAAGCTATGGGATGGGGTTGGCTGAATGAGGTTTGATTTCTGTCTAATTTTAAGAGCCTGAGTGTGCTATGAAAGCAAGACTCCTGCATCCACAACTCAGAGACCATCTCCTCTGCAGATGCTGAGGGAGGAGGTGTAGTGAGTGTGGGACCCAGAGGCAAGTGCAGCAGTTAAAGGGGAATGGAGGTCATCATACCTCCCTTAGCCTTAGTTTCCCATCACTCAAATGGCATTAATACGATAATAATGATAGTAACTAATAGATATGTTATTAATTATATTATTATGGATACATTATTAAACACAAGATTCTTCTTGGGGCATTCAAAAGTGGCTTGTAAACCAGAAAGTCCGCACAAATACAATCATTATTCATCAAGACTTGCTCTCACCATTCCTGGTAAAGCAGTGCCACTCATGGTCCGCTAAAGATGGGTTAGTACACAGTGTGCACATGCCGTGTGCTGCTCAGGCCTTGAGTAGTAAAGACTTGGTGCAAAGCAGCCTCTGGGGCTGGCATGGGCCTGATGGCCTTGATCTGTCCTCTCAAGCCAGCTTCACTCAACAGCCAGGCTGAAGTCTGCCAGGTAATAAAGAGGCCTCTTATGAGGGAAACTGGCAAGATGCAGTGACAGCCCAGCTCTGTAATTCATGCTGTGCTGCCCAGTCTGGCACCAGGAGCCCTCCTGGCTCCCTACAAAGAGTGCTAGGGTTCAGTCAAACTCGTTTGGAGTTGGACAACTACATGGTTCCAGGCTTGTTGGGCAAGAAGGAGAGGGGGAAGCATGGAGCTGGAGGGCTGGGAAGGAGCACTGATTGTGCCTGGAATGGGCTGCATGGTGAGTATGGAAGGAGGAGGGGGCTGGGGACCCCTGACAGTCATGTTACAGACTGGGTTTTCTCCCCAAAGACTGCCAAGCTCATGCCAAGGCTGTGTGATACTAAATAAGTATCTTGGTCTCTCTGAGTCTCCTCTTTCATAAAATGAGGATTACAATTGAGGTGATGTGTGGAAGGTGCTTGTACACTGCTCTGACCATGAGGATGAGTAGGTCAGTGTTTCTGTGGTGTGTACTCATGCTTTTGTTTGCAGGCATGTGAGTGTTTCATGTATGTGCATATCTGATTCTCCATTTCTCCCCAGCACCCTCAGGAATAGGAACTTACTTATGCATTCTGTCTACAAACAGTATCTGCTCTATGCCATATACCATGCCATGTCCTGTACTAGATGTAAAGATGAATTGGTCACAGAAGTGTTCCGGAAAACGCATTCCAGTATAGAGAGACATGACATGCATATGAACAGTCATCCAGCATAGAAAAACTTGATGTTGCAGCCTGTTAGTACGTCAAGGATGCCACCAAGGGAGCTCAGAGTTAAGTGCTCTGGCCCAGGTAGGGTCAGAGGCCAGCAGAGCTTGGAGGATAGGCCCAAGGACAAACTAGGGAAGACTTTCCAGGAGAGATGCCCAGCCCTGATCCCACAGGTAGTCAGAATTTGGATGTCTGGAGTTTGGAGGAGCCTGGAATCCCTGACTGAGGCTTCCATCACCCTTGGTCTGTTTCTTAATTGTAAAATAGGGATATGGATCCAGGTTCTGCTGTTCCCACATCATTATTGCAAGATTTTTGAGTTTGTAGCCCCAGGCCTGGGAGAAGTAATTGAGTCTGGAAGCAAAAAGTGCTAACTAATTGGGCCAGGCACAATACTAAACACTTTAGATACATTAATTCATTTACTTGTCATAAAAACACTTTGAGGTAGATGATGATGATGATGATGATGATGATGATGATGATAGTGATGATGATGAAAATAATATGCTATTAGTGTCCTATTTTACATGTAAGGACACTGTTCAGGTAGGTCAAGCTACTAAACAGAAAGTGGCAAAACAAACTTTGAACTCAGGACTGCCCGAATCCATATCAGGGCATGCCTGGGTACAGATATTTTCTTTCATGCTTGCTATGCGCTACACTTTGTGCTAAGCACCAAAAGGGTTATCTTGTTTGACTTCCACAATAGCCTGATGACATCACTTCTTTGTGGCCTTACCTTTCATAAGAAAGAAACTGAGGCTGAAGAAGCTCAGATAATCTGTCTGTGAATCCACAGTCATTGCAGTGGGAAGATGAGACCTGAATGCAGGCCTTCCTGAGTCCACAGCCTGCTGGCTTCCTGGAACCCTGCCATTTTCTGTGGTTTGAGAAGAGGCCTCAGTGAAATTCCTTCCCCAGAGACTTTGTGGTTCCTCCATGGACTCCAAATGGAGGCGCTCTAGGGCCAGAGGCACAACCACAGAGTGCTATGAAAGCTTGAACAAACCAACCCCAAACTTAGTGTCATAAAGCCACTCCCAAACTTAAAATACAGTTAAGCATCTGTTTTGCTAAGAAATCTGCAATTGGGACAGGGCTCATTAGGGGTAGTTCCTTCCTGCTCTACCTGGCATGAGCTAGAGTGTCCTGAATAAGGCTGAAAGACTTATTCTTTAGGATGGTCACCAAATGGCTGGCAGTTTGGTGTTTATTGTTGGTTGCTTTCTCCAAAATTCTCTCCATAGAGTTGTTGAGACTTCCTCCCAGCATGGCAACTGATTTCTTCTTATTTCCATAAAAAAAAAAAAAAAAAAAAAGAAGAAGGAGGGCAGATAACTTTTCTGGAAATCAAGAGAAGAGGTGTTTCAGGAAGGAGGTTTTGGCTAACAAAAACTATAGGGAAGTCAAATTAACTAGGAACTTGGGTCTAGCAGTCAGGAAGACATTGGGCACGTCCCTGGGGAAAGTTCTGTTGGAGGCCTTGGGGAAGAACCCAGGTAATGGCCAGTTGGTTGACGATAAAAGTGAAAGGAAACTCCTGCAAGTGGTAACTCTTTCTGGAAGTGACTGAGGAAGGATGGAGAGAGTCATAATCAGGGGAGAAGAGTTGTGGGGAAAGAATATTTTTTAGAATGATTTGAGCGTGTTTACATGCCTATAAGAATAACATTATTGAAGAGGGAGGAAATGGGATGAAAACAGGATGGGGCATGGAAAGACATGAACACCTCTCTCTCAAGGTCAAGGGAGAGAAGCAAGGGTAGCCCGAAGTCAGACATATTAACAATAGCCTCCACTTATTAAGCTAAGTTGTATTGTAAGTGCTTTATGTATTATAATTCATTTCATCCTCATACAATCCTTTAAAGAAGTTCAGTGGTTCAGACGTGGTTTCTTCCCATCAAAACTCATGTCAAAGCTTGGTTCCCAAATGAAATAGTATTGAAAGGAGGTGAAACCCTAAAGAGGTGGAGCCTAGCAGGCAGGATCATGCCCACCCTCCTAAAGGAATTAAAGCTGCTCTCAGAGAACTGAATTAGATCCCATAAGTTCCTGTGAGAGCTGGCTGTTATAAAAGAGTTAGTTTGGCCCCTTCCTTCTCTCTTGCCCTCTCACCATGTGAGCTGTATCTTGAATGCACTCCTGTCATGGGAATGTCATCCACCATCTTTGACTGTATTTGGGAGGCTCTCACCAGAACAGGTGCCATGCTATTTGCACTTTCTGATCACCAGAGTCATGAGTCAAATTAACTTCTTTTCTTTATACATTACCCAGCATTGGAAATTTAATTATAGTGACACAAAATGTGAAATAGACCCCTTTTGAAATTAAAATTTCCAGTCAAGGAATGGGAGTGTGGGAGGGAGGAAGTACTGGAAAGTGATATTGGCCAAATTATATTGTATTGGGTATTGTATGAGTGTAAAAATATATAACAACAAATTCCATAAATATGTAAAACAATACTGCACCAATAAAAAATGTGGTAATAAAAGAATTTCTAGGCTGGGGCTGTGGCTCAGTGGTAGAGCACTTGCCTGGCATGTGTGAGACACTGCGTTCAATTCTCAGCACCACATAGAAATAAATAAACAAAATAAAGGTCTGTTAACAACTAAAAAATATTTTTAAAAAAAGAATTTCTACTTGAAAATTCAGAAAAATATTAAAAACTCCAAGTTGTTTTAACTTCTATACTTCCTCTTACTGAGGATGGTGGCTGAGGGGCTTCCCCTTGTCCCTCACAGGTACCCAGGGGAATCTAAGACTGTGACGTGTTTCTAATCACCTGGCTTTTTTTCCCCTATAAATCAAATTGCTTCTGTGGGACTGGCAAAGAAGCAATCTAGTTGCTTCTCCACAGTTTGATCAAACTGCATAAAATTTATGTTTCCTTTTTCATCATTTGCCAATTTCTTATGCAGTTGAATTAAGTTAGCTGGGATCCAGGCAGTTTCCCTGGCTAGACTGCTGATAACAAATGGACATCCATTTCATCCTCATACAACCCTTTTGAGAAATTTAAATATGATTAGTCCTGTCAAAACGTGCATCAAAGCTCCATTCTCAATGTCCCTTTTGAAAGGTGTGGGACATTTCATTCCATTTTTCAGATGGGAAATGGAGGCAGAGAAGTTAGGAAGGATTACTCAAGAAGGTTTCCTACAAGCAGTGAGGAAAGGAGGAATAGAACACTGAACTTGGCTGGACAATTTGAATATCAACAGGCTGATAGTTTCTGTCATATGCACCCCAGCTGCTGGAACAGCTATAAACATGAACCTCATTAACTGTCAGATTGCACCACTGAGCAAAGGAAATCCAGACCTGAAGGAGGAGATGGGGGACCCAGGAGAAGGAAGTCAAGAGGGTATCCTGGTAGGGCTCTGTTTGCAAGCAAGCTATGGTTGCTGAGTTCCTCAGTGGCAGAGACTAATAATATCAACAATCGTCATTATAAGATTTTGCATCTGTTCAGGGTTTATTATGTTTCTCTCAAGGTAGTTTCACATTTGCAGTCTTACCGAATCCCCACAACTCAACAAGATAAACAAAGCAAGACAGGAACCTCATTTACCATGACCTTACCCTCCTGAGGCAGAGCAGCAGAATGGGGCCAGGTTTCATTCTTCAGCCCAGAGCTATTTCTGACACACCTCCTGGGCACTCCCGCTCAGCCCAGGCCCTGTTTCCCCAATTCAACCATCCACATCCCCAATTTTCTCATTGTCCTAGTTTCTGGCCCCCTGCACTCTGTTGGCTCAGTGATGAGCCATCTGGTCTCTGAAAATACAATCTAGCAGTTGAAAGAAGGAAAAACACAGTGTCTTTCTGCTACTTGGAAGGGGGTTAATAATTAGGTGATTCAGGGGCAAAGGGTGGAGGGAAGTTGAGAAAGAACTGATTCTAAAGCCTCTTGAAGTAGTAAGAAGTGAGAAGGGAAAGAGAAAAATTTTGGTCTTTTTGTTTTTCAATAAGTTGTGTTAAGGTACAGGACAAACAATAAAAGTCACCTATTTTCAGGGTATAGTGTGATGAGTTCTGATGGATGTCTGTAGCTACATAACCACTATCTTAATCAAGATAAAGAACATTTCCATCACCCCAAATGAATCCTTCTTCCCTTTTGCCATTAATCTCTTCCCTCCCAAGCTGCTGAAACTTACTTTATGTCACTATAATTTTGCCTTTTCTAGAACATCATATAAATGTAGTCTTTTGAGTCTAAATCTCTTCACTTAGTATAATACTTAATGAAATTCATCCATGTTGGGATAGGTAAGATGGTTCCCTTTCATTGCTGAATAGCACATATTTCATTGTTCAGATACATTACAATTTGCTCATCTGTTTACCAGATCATGGGCATTTAAGTTGTTGCATTTGTTGTCCTACTCTGAACATTTGCTGCTATAAAGAGTTTTGTGTCATTATGTTTTTACTTATCTTGAGTAAATACCCAGTAATGAAATTGCAGGGGCATATGTCAAGTGTGCACCTAACTTTATAAGAAGATGCTGGGCTATTTTTCAAATTGTCGGACCATTTTTCATTCCCACAAGAAGTATATAAGAGTTCTAGGTGCTCCACATCCTTGTCAACACTCATTATTGTCAGGCTTAAATTTCAGTTCCTCTAGTGGGCGTGCAAAGGGGTTTCATTGTGGGTTTTAATTTGCCTGATGACAAATGGGACTGAATATCTTCTCGTGTGTTTATTTTTCTTTGATGAAGTGTCTGTTCATATTTGTTGTACATTTTCCTATCATGTGGCCTTTTCTTATTAGGTTATAAGAGTTATTCATTTTTCTTATCAGTGCCTTTCAAAGACAAAATTTGGTATTTGAAAATATTCTTGATGAAGTCTAGTTCAATTTATTTATTTATTTACTTATTTATTTTGCAGTGCCAGGAACAGAACCCAAGGATTTGTACATGCTAGGCAAACACTCCACCACTGAGCTATGCCCTCAGCCCTACTTATGCCAATTTTTTTTTCTTTTGTAGCTTGTGCTATAAAGAAATCTTTGCCTGTCCTAAAGTCACAGGTTATCTCCTATGTTTTCTTTGAGAAGTGTTATCTGTTATTTTACTTTATGATCTATTTTGTGTTTTTTTCTATATTGTGCAAGGCAAGGATATAGATATCCAATTTTTTTTTTTTTGCATATAGATATCCAATTGTTTCAGCACTATTTGTTAAAAAGATTCACATTCCCTTTTGAATTATCTTGGCACTCTTACTAGATATCAATTGATGACATACATGCTAGTCTGTGTGTTGCCTTTTATTTGCTTCAATCAATCCATATGTCTATTCTCTTGCCAACATCACACTTTTTTTTTTTTTTTTTTTTTTTTGGTGGTGCTGGGGATGAAACCAGGTCCTCATGCATTGGCAAATGCTCTACCACTAAGCTATACCCCTAGCACCACACTATCTTAATTAAGGCAAGTCTATTTTAAGTCTCAAGGGCACAAAGTAGTTTTGGCTATTCAGCCACCCCATATTCCTAGGAAGAAGAAAACCTTCAGAAAATAATAAATATATACTTCTTCCTATTTATCATGTTTAGATTAGAAAAGCTTCCTGGAGGAGGTGAGAAAATTAAGAGAAAAGTGAAAAGAAAGAAATTCAGTTTCTAGGCTTTACCCACTATTGAGGGTGCTGTTAAGGTTGGGGTTGGGGATGTGACCGGAAGTGGTTTTATGGTTTCTCCCTTTCCTCGAAATTCAAGGCAGCTCCTTTAGAGAGGTTCCCTGGATGTTTCCTTTCAAAGTCTAGGGGGAAAGTCTTGCTTGGTAAAGCAAGTCTCCAGCTTGGTGAAGGGGTGGATAAGGGATCCTCCTTCAAAGTTGCCCCACTGAGATTCTTGGGTTTTCTTCTTTTATTTTCCTGTTGAGAGCTCCCCTCCCAACCTCTCTGCCCCATTCCCCCACTGCACTACTGCACACTTCCTCAGGTCTAAACCACTCTCCTTTTTTTATGGCCATGCCGTGGAATCCTGAGGCTCAAACAAAATACAGATGTGGGATGTCATAGGTTCATAGCCTCTCATAATTACAATGTTCCTTCTTCTTCTAACCAGCCAGCTGGTCCCTTAGGTTCCCCTACTTTCCCTAACAGTGCCCCTCCCTCAGCTTGCTCGTTCTTTAGAAACAGGGTCCTCTTCTCATTCAGCCTCAGCTTTCCTCCTCCTTCTGGTTCCCACTGCTTCTTTGCAGATCCTTCGCTTCTATCTTGCTGGGTGATGCCTTCAAATTCCCAGAGTCAGTCACTCTGCTGGCCCAGGAATATGGCAGCCTTCTGCTCTGCTCTTCTCTCACTCCACGCTCCTTCCCAACCCAGACTCAGCATAACCAGGGACTCACAAATACCCAGCAAATGTAACTGTGCATCATAAAGTTAAAGGCCATGCAGGTGAACCTTTTATTCATTCACTTTCCTGATACAGCTGTTCCCTTCCATCTGTTCAAATGACAGGATTTTCAGCAAAAGTGTTCCATATCAATGTCCACAGACTGCCTCACATCCAGGGATCACCACCTCTGTCCACAGTCCAGTCCACAACCCCCTCAGACTCATCAATTTGGGAGACCTGGGATGCTGAAGCCTAGGAGGACTGAATGTGCCTAAAGATATGGGCCCTGGAATTAAGGGTCGGTAGAAGAATTGCTTTTGTTCTGGACCCCACAGCCTGGCTCATTTGGAACTCCAAGAGCCAAGGACTAAGAGTATGCCATGTTCCTTCTCAGGAAAGTTCCCTTTCATTGCCAATTTCTAGTGTCCTTCAGCCCCAGAACTCCTTGGGCTGTGAACCTCTCACATTACAATGTAAGTGATGCCATGGAACTGTGTGACATGGTGGCTTGGAGAAGCCCTTCCTGGGCTCTCATTGTTAGGCAGGTTGAGGGCTGTATAATTCCAAGGCCTAACTAACATCTGATGTCCCCCTACCACTACTCAAAGTGTGATGATTGCACCCAGCCTATGGGGACTGTTCTTCTTTCTTTACTTCTCCATTAGCAATGGCTCCTTGGTACTCTGCTTAAATGTCCAGCATCTTAGGGATTTGCTTGAACTCTTACTCTGCACCAGGCCTCAGTTTTCACCACAATGAAATGGGGATGAAGAGATGTTGTGTATCACCATCTGCCCTAATGATGAATTAGGTATGTAGAACATCTTTCCAGCAGGAAGTTCTGCAAGCAGCTGGTTCTTGCTATATTGAGGGGACAGTTCTGCTTCTGGGTACTCACAAAATGCAGCAGTGTTTGACTTCGAGGATGTATGAAGCATCACTGGTGGAAGAAAGAATTCTGTCTTCCTTTCTGTCATTTGAACTGATGGAAGGGAAGAACTGGATCAGGAAAGTGAATGAATAAAAGGTTCACCTGCATGGCCTTTAACTTTATGATGCACAGTTACATTTGCTGGGTATTTGCTCCCCTTAAAAGCCCTGCAGGGTACAGATGTTGCTATTATCCTAGTTTCACTGGTGAGAAAACTGAAGCTTCGAAAGATAAGGGACTTAAACGAACACACGCAGGGGGCATGATCCATTTGTGGGGAACTGGGGCACGTGGTATCCATTCCACAAGCTTTCCTGGAATGAGGCAGTGGCAAGACCTCAGGTTGGCCCTCCTGCTGGGAAAAAGGTTTACTCTAGTTTTTATAGACAGAGAAGGTTGTACCCTTGGTCTCTGACCTCAAACATGGACAGGCCATGATGGTCCACCAGCCCTAGGCTGTTGCCACCCCAGGGACCTGTCTCCTCCCTCCTGTCCTCTGTGCTTCTTCCCAGTCTCTGATGTCCAGTGTCCATCTGTTGTGGTGGCAACTTCCAGAGAGAATGGGAAAAAGGAGAGGAAGGGCCATGTCACTGAGACTAGAGATTCAGGCAGAAGCTCAAGTGCCATGTCAGGAAAAACTTTAGACTCAAGACAGAGAAGGACAAATGAGGCCCTGATCCCTCAGTTCACACTGTCTTTGTGGCCTCTTCTACAGCTTCAATCAAACAGGGACTTTGACCTTTATCAACGCATCAGACACTAAGGCACTGAGCTGGGCACTGGGGACTCCCCGCCCAGGTTTAGAGAATGAGGATGTTAATGCCCACTGGCCACAAAGCCTTATGAAGAGGAGTAAAGGACATGATCCTTGAAAGCAGACTGCCCACTGCCAGGTTCATCTCTGCTACTAAATAGCTGTGTGATTTTGGGCAAGTCACTTACCTCCTCTGAGACTTTATTTTCTCATTTGTACAAAAGGGAATGATAACACATACCACAAGTGAGGTAATGAATGTGAACGTTCGTTTATTTTATCAGTGGTTCACAAACTCACTGTGCCTCAGTTTCCTCATTTCCAGAGTGATGAGGAAGATGCCGAATTTTTGTTGGATTTTTTGGGGGGAAGGGATACTGGGGACTGAACCCAGGGGTACACTTATCTGTATCTCCAGCCCTTTTACTTTTGAGAGGTTCTCGATAAGGTGCCAAGGCTGCCTCAAACCTGAGATCCTCCTGCCTCAGCCTCCCAAGTAGATTACAGACATACACCACTGCACCTGGCTGATGTTAGGGTTTTGTGAGAATAATAAGTTAGTATCTGTAAAGTGCTTAAAACCATATGTGCCACATTGTCAACACTATTAAGTTCTAAGACACAATCAGTATTTTCCTTCTCATTTTATCATCTATTTCTATCAACTAAACTTCAGACTTTGTAGTTCCTGTTTTTCCACTAATGTCATCTTTCTGCTCCAGGATATCCATCCATCCAGGACACCACATTGCAGTTGCCATGTCTCCTAGGTCTCTTCTGGTCTCTGTTGCTTTCAAGCTCTTAACAATTTGAGGAGTGTCAGTCAGGTGTTTTGTGGAGTGTCCCCAATATAGAACCTAAATCGTCTGCCAGTTTTCCCAGTTAGACTGGGGCTAGGGGCTTTGGAGAGGAATACCCAGAGGGTTTCTCATCACAACTCAAAATTGGTTTTTATGGGAATGAATTCTTCAGCTCCCTCTGCTTGGCTTTTCCCTCAGGGTGGAGGAAAGAGAAGTCTGCACAACTGAAGGAAAGCTTCAGCCAACTAAGCTGAAACATGCCCAGTCAGGGGACTTGGACCATGACCTTGGGCAGGGGAGGTGGTCAGAGGCGGACCAAGCAGGTCCAGAAATTCAGCATGGGCCAAACCCCAGGAGAAGGTCAGGGGATCCTAGTAGATCCCCTTGACCAGGCTGATAGGGGCTCAAGGGACAAGGTGTGGGCAGAGGAGTCACAGGGAAAGGACCAGGAGATGAAACACCCCTCTAGGCTGAACTGTTCTGAGGGGACCCACAGGCAGAAACCCCAACAAAGACTTTGTCCCCTATGTCACTGCCAGGCTGAGCCCAGGGACCTTCGGGCTTATGTTATCCACTGTATGAGCCAATGTAGCCAAAGATTAGTGGTAGTGGGGGAGGTCCCTTGGGACTTGCCCTCCATGTCTGGATAGAGAAGCAGCTCACAACCCTGGAAGGAAGCCTCTGGGAAATGCAGGCAGGATCAGAACAGAGCGCCCCCAGGCATCTCTGTGCTATCAGCGCTGTGACTGGCAAAACAGCTGTGTTTGTCTGTACTCTTGATGACTTTTGTCAGGAATTCCAGACCTGTCCTGGATACAGGGACAGCTGGTGGACTGGAACTAGGGGTACGGGTAAGGTATAGTGGGGCTTTATTCACATATCAGGGTTCATCTGCTCCTCCATTGTTTGGGCTCTGAGCTCTTCTGGTTCTTGCCCCTGTCTCCTCCTCTCTTCTTCCCCTTTTCCTCAGGTCAGAAAGCCTTGGGTGCTATCACAAGACCTTTTAGTTCCAGACAATCCTCCAAGGTTTCTGATTTGCCCTAGGAAACCAGGGCCGGAAAAGGGAGATGGGGGATGCTGGAAGACTGACCAAGGATGGACTAGTAGACACTCTAGGCATTCTAGGCATATTACTTCATCACACCAGACCTCAGTTTTCTCATCTATAAAATGAGGGATCAGAATCAGTTATTTTTAATGCCTTTTTATTATTATTTGTGTGTGTGTGTGTGTGTGTGTGTAGTGCTGGGGATGGAATTCAGGGCTTGATGCATACTGAGCACATGCTCTACCACTGAGCCACATCCCCAGCTCTTGCTCTTTTGAAATTTCATATGAATTGTATTAGTGATTAATCTATGGTCTATAGATTACATATAATCAAGAATCCAAATAATCTATTAAATTAAAAAATTCCAAGATAAAAATTGCTCATGATCCCATCCTGAAATGACATCAATATTTGTGTTGGTTTCTGATGCTTTCTAGTTCTTGTCCAAGTACATATTCAATTTTAATGTATTTCATAAATACAAATTTACATTTAACATTTTCAGTTATCATTACACAAAACACTGTTTTTCCTTTTGCTTTTCCTACCTCAACCTCCTTTTATTCCCCACTCTCCTACTGCTGCAATAAGCAAAGCTCACAGTTTAGTTTGCACTCATAAAATATAGTGTACTGATATAGTACCCATATAGCACATAGAATTCACATTTGAGGGGAGAGGGGTCATTGTTTATTTTATAAAATTGAGACCATGCTATATACATTTCTCTGCAAACTGCTTTTCTCATTTAGCCATATGTTGTAGAAATCCATTCAGGCCAAGATACAATGGTAACTGATGCTCTTTGATAGGTGTGTAATTCCATAGGATGAAGCTATTGCGATTTATTCAATCATTCTATGATTGATGGGCACTTGTGTTTTTTCTAGCTGTTTCTTTTTTCCCAAGTTAAAAAAAAATGCTGTCCTAAACATTTTGAATAATAATACATTTAGGAACAGATACTTGCATTTCTACAAGTATGAAATACCATAAGCAGAATTGCTGGATCAGAAGACATGTGTCCTGGGCTGGGGTTGTGGCTCAGTGGTAGAGGGCTCACCTAGCATGGGTAAGGCACTGGGTTCAATCCTCTGTACTACATAAAATAAAGGTATTGTGTCTACCCACAACTAAAAAGTAATTTTCTTAAAAAAAAAAAGAAGACATGTGTCTTTTTTAATTCCCCAAAACCAGTGTAAAAATTCACACCTATGCAAGTTGTGCAGGAAAGCCCCTGTCTCCCCACATCCTCACCAGCACTGATGAGCAGACTTTTTAATGTTTGCCAGCCTGCTTGATGAGCAATGGCATCTCAGTGCTGCTTTAATTTGCATTTTCCTGTTTACTAGCAACCTGGAGCATCTTTCCATATGTTTATTGGCATTCTGGATTTCCTCTTCTATCCATAGCTATTCACACCCTTTGCTCATTTTGTTTTCTCCTGGGTTTGTCTTTGCATTATGGATGTGTTGGAGCTCCATGTACGTTTAACTTGTCTTCTCTGGGATGTAATGCAAATATATTTTTCTAGTCTATTATTTTTCATTTGACTTAGTAGGGAATCTTTTTCCATACAACACGTTCTCATTCTATCTAGTCAGATATGTGTGTCTTTTTTCTTTGATGTGTGTGTGTGTGTGTGTGTGTGTGTGTGTGTGTGTGTGTGTAGTACTGGGAATGGAACCCAGGGCCTCACATATGCTAGGTCAGCATTGTACCACTGACCAATACCACCAGTCCTTTTTATTCATTTTGAGGCATGGTCTTGCAATGTTGCTGAAGCTGGCTTCAAACTTGCCATCCTCCTGCCTCAGCCTCCTGCGTAGGTGGGATTACAGGCATGTACCACTGTCCTGGGCTAGATATGTGTATCTTTCTTAATGACTTTTCAGATTCCTGTTTTGTTCTTAAAATCTCCCCAATGCATACACTGTAGTCCTAAATTTCCTTCTGAAATTTTTCTTGCTTTTTTTTTTTATTTAAACACACTGTCTCTGCAATTTACTTTGTCGAATTGAGGTATGCGCCAATGTTACTTTCTTCCAGTAGGATAGCCAAACTCAGTGTTTCCAATCTCGGAGTCTAGGGGCTAGAAGGTACCTAGGAGGCAGCTATCAAAATTGGGGTTGAGGGTAGGGTGTCAGGTTCCCTGTTCCCCAACCATGGAGCGATTCTGCATTTGTTGTTTTACAAAATAGGCTTTCAATGAAGATCTGATTTGGATAAAGTGTTCTAAAGTCTTAAGGAAGTCTGAAAACCCCTTTCAGATGATCTTTGGGAATCCTTCCGGACCTCATACTCTCTGACTCCATAACACCCAGGACAGCAACCATTTAGTAAAGAAGAAAAGGTGACAGGTCAATGGAACTTTATCCAGCAGTGATTCCAACATTAACACCCAAGTTGGCTTAACGTGCATATCAGAATCACAGCATTTCAGAAATAGAAGAGACCTTGGAAAATTATCTAATCTAGTGCCTCTCAATATTGGCTGCCTTTAGAATCATCTGGGAGTTTATAAAAAGTCCTGGTGCCCTGGACCCCTGCCAGACTACGTGATTCAGAATCCCTGAAAAACACTGGAAAATTATTTTTTAAAAATCTCCTGGTGAGTCTTATGCAGCTAGGGCTGAGAACCACTTCAGAGAGTTCAACTCTCTGAATTCAATAGTAAATATATTGAGAACCAGAAAAGGTGAATTCATATCACACAACTGGCCAGGTTTAGAGATGGTACTAAACAAGAATTTCCATCTCCTGGGTTGCCTTTCCCATCTACATCAAACAAATCCCCCATCAACACGTTGGACATTCCCACACGCAACAAAGGGCTCTGAGTGCTGCTGTGCACCTTTGCATATGAATCTGTGCATTCTGGGTGAATAGACTTAAGAACTTAGCAGGGAACAGGGTCATAAGAACTATGAGAAAAGATCAAGCAAGGCACATAGAAAATTCAGGGATAGGAGCTGACCACAGGGATGGAGGCATGGGATGAGGCTGAGTAGGTTGACCAGGGAGGTCAGGGAGACTCTGCATGGAGTTGGCATTTGAGTAGGGCCTGTGAGTGATTGAAAAAGACTTGGATGGATAGAGTCAATGCCAACATTTCCCCAGAGCAGCGTTTGGCCACCTCAGTATTACACAGGGGCTCAAAAGCCAGGAACAGGGAGCAGCAAGGGTTGCAGGCAGGAATGTCTAGGGATTCAGCCTGTCTTGGTTCTGCTCTGACCTTCTCCCTCTGCTCTGCCCACAGGAATGCGACCGTGCTGCATCAATTCTGCTGCCCAGCTGCTGATGCCGAGCAGAAGCCCTCCTGCTCTGACCTGGCCTCCCAAAGGTGGGACGTAGTGGCCCTTCTTCCCTTCCCCACCCCCATCTCCCTTCCTCTCAGAGCAGAGCACACAGCACTGTGCTATTTGGCCTCCTCTTGAGTCTTGTGTGATTTTGTTTGTTTGTTTTTATCTCTTTCCCTATCTTTCCACATCTCCTTTTATCCCCTGAACCCAGAAGAGCCATTCCCAACTTGTAGGATCATTATGTCCTGCCGTTCAAATTCCAAACCTATGCTCCTTCCTTCTAAACACGTTGTTATAAAATACAATTTTGCTAAACATCAAGGGATCGGACTTTGATTTTATATATAGATATGTACTTCACATGACAGTGAGTCTGGACGTAGTGGGTGCTCTACCCATTGACAGCACCTGCCCATCCTCTAGAGCAAAGATTTCATCTTTTTTTTTAATCTTTCTCCTTCCACAAAGGAGCCAAGGTCACTGACTTTAATTTTAGGGATTTCTCAACCCTCAGGGAGTTAGCCAACAACGGGAAGGAAAGGGGAGTGTTGGTGAGGCAGGGCTGGTGTCACTACCCGGAGCTCTGGTCTTCATTTTTTCTGGGTCATTGTTCTCCTCTGTCTCCTGCCTCCCTTCTCTGTAGCACTCTGCTAGCTCATCATGCCCTCATGCCCTGTCCTCCCTCCACGCTCCTAACTTTCCATCCTCGTGTTTCTCTATCTCCCTTTTTCTCTGCCCAAGTCAGTGTCCCTTTCCATGGCACCTTGATCTACTCTCAGTCCTTCTTGCTTTGTTTTCGTCTCTTCTTCACGAGTTTTTCTGCCTCATTTCTTTTTCCTTGACTTGTTCTTTACTTTGCTTGGATTCTGGCCTGAAATGGGCCCTGTTACCAGCTTCCTGATGCAGGAATGACTTTGGGCAAGTTATTTAACTCCCCTGGGTTTCCTCGTCTGTGTAGTGTTGCGGGGAGAGGGCTGGCTGGCCTATCAAGAAAGTAGCATTTACATAGAAACTAACTGACCTCCCAGTGGCCCAGTGAGGTCAGACAAGGCAGGTTATTGTCTCTATATTATGTGAGAGGAAGGTCAGGGTCAGAAGACTCAGGGTCTTGTCCCCAGGAACTTAGAGCCTGCCCTTGAACTTAGAGCATTTAGCTCCTGATGTTCTCACCATTTTCATGTTTAAGATTCAGTAAGTCTATGATCTCTCCCTCTTTATTCCATAGGAAATAACTAGAAAGTTATCAGAAGTGGTACTGTTGGCCCTGGGGTACAGACACTGACTCCCCTGAAATTCACTCTTCCTCCAGGATGGAAGAGACACATCCCCCTCAAGGGGAAATCAGCGAAGGTCAGAGAAAGAGACAGGACTCTGACAGGGACTATGGGAGGTGGGCCCAAAAAGAGGGGGCATACATTTAGAGTCCTTAAATCTAAGACTGAGGAAGAGATGGGACTCCCTGAGACTAACCAAGTTGGAGGATGGGAGGCCAAAGGGAAGGACCAGATGCTGTGCCAATGCTTTGGGTAGTCTCCTGGTCAAGTTTTGGGTCAAACCCAGGGACATGAAGATAAACAAGTCCCACCCACTTGGATCCTTGGGAAGCCCCCATCTAGTAAAAATGACTCACCTGGAAATTAGAGGGAAGAAGAGAAGTGGGAGAATGAAATAGTAGAAGAGAAGAGGAACAAAGACAAAGAGTGGAGCTCTGGCAGGAGGGTGGCATGGGAGGAAGAGGCAGAAGGGCCCTGGCTCCTTCCTGTGGGCTGTCACTGCTCAGACACGTGGCCTAAGTCTCCTTCCTAAAAATTTACTTCCTTGGCAGAGGAGGAGGAGTTTGCCCCCCAACCCACCCCCTGCCCCATCAGTTTAACTCAACTCAATGAACATTTTCTTGATGCTAAGGAAGCCCCAGGCTTCAGTGAGATTGAATACCTTCCACCCTCCGGAAGCTCGGCCTGGGCAGAGGCAAGCAACAGAGAGCCTCCCTTGAGTTTGTCATGGTCCTTTCTCCAGTTCACTCCTACCCTTCCAGTTCTTCCATGTGCCAGCTTCCTCTACCTGCCTGCAGCCTTGGAAAAGGTAGGCATATGGGGATAGGCAGGGGAGAAGTGCTGCCCTTTGGAGACACTCCAAAAGTTTGGGGTGGATGCTAGGAAATCTATTACCTTAGTTCCCAAAAGGTTCTTTGTTTGTCTTCCCCTTAGATGTGCAGACACTGAGGTTGGGGGCTGGAGGGGCTCTGGCAAAGGACCTGGGGAGGTGGGAGATGCTCTGGATTGTTCATGGAAGGGCCTGTAAGCCCTGCCCACTGCAGCCCTCCCCTCTATGTGGGGCAGTTATACCAGCCCTCAAGATGACCCAGGGCTTTAACTGCTGTTTCTGGTTCCCAGTTATTCCAAGTCGTCTTGTTTGTCTGTCTGGTTTGTAGTTTCCTAGAAACTGTTTTTGTCTGTCTGTCTGTCTGTCTGTCTGTCTGTCTGTCTGATGTCAGTTTCTTCCCTTCTTGGGAAGAGGACCCCTGGACGTTTTCTGAACAACCCAACAGCACGTGTGTCAGTTGGTCTGTCTATTCTTGGCTTCTCTGGGGGAATTCCATCCTAAGGAAAGTTTTCTCCCATCAGACTCCTGCTCCATCCCTGCTCCCAACCCTATCAATGACCCTTCACCACCCTTTCTCCCTTGTCCTGTACCAGGTGTCCCACCTCCAGACAGGGTGGTCCAAACTTCCCCAAGGAGTTCATCAAGACGGTGGGGTGCTAAAGCAAGTATAAGTGGGTCACAGAGCCCTCTCGGCATCCCCTAGAATCGTGAGACAAGCCAGGCTTCTCCTACCAGTCATTCTAGTTTCCTACCAGCTCAGCCAACCTCCAGCTGGGTCATAGCCTCCTCTGAGGATTTCTAGGGATAAACCAATTGATCTCTACAGTAGACCACTATAGGGAATCCCAAACCAATCAATCAGATCTCAGGGCCTTTGCTATGTGGATTCAGGCAGTCAGGGGAGCGCTTTCACTTTCTCTTCCTCTGCACGCTGGTTAAGGCTAAGGTCAGTGCAAGTTTACCCAGGTATCTGTCCCCTCCCTGCCCCCACTTTAGGCTGTGTTATCCCTTGGGAATAGCTTACCTATCTGATGAGCTGCTTTACCCTCAGCATGGAGGAAAGACACCGGAACCTAGAGAGACCCTCATGCTCCCAAAGAGGCAGAGAAGTCTCAACCTAGTGGAGGCTAGGGTGGCTAGGGAGGCTAGGGAGTATGGGACAGTCTTCCCCAGCAACCTGCTGAGCAGCAGTTGGGGGTTGATTCAGAAGAAACTCTTTATCTGCCAGGGAGAGATGTCCCTGGCATGGGAAACTGAGCAAGTCTGGAAGGGGAGGCCGAAGGTGGGCATCAGGTACAACAGAGCATTTGTGGGCTGATGACTGGCTTTGAGGCTGGACCACCAGGTAGGATTATCATGGGCTCCATTGAGCCTGGTTCCCCATACACCCCTGCAAACAACCCATGACTGCAGAGTAATTATCCCTCAGGTGGGAGCTGGGAGATGGGACCCCTTGCAGCAGGCCAGGGGGCAGAAACCGCCTGCCAGGTTCTTTCTCCCCAGGGGTTGGGGAGCTAGTGGGTCCCCTTCTGCACCTCCTCCCCTGGTGATAGCTAATGACAGGGCTTTATTCTGGGGAATTGAATAGGCTTGTAATTGCAGCCCTACTTTTGATACTGCAGGCTCCCCTCCCTTTCAGGCTCTCAGTGACATTCAGAACAATGACCAGGGAGCTGGCCAGCCGCCTCCCAGCATCCAGCAGAATTGCAGCCCATTTGTCTCCGTGGGTGGTAATGGGGCTGAGATGAGGAAGATTGGCTTCTATTAGAGTAGTGGGAGGAGGCGGCAGGAGGAGGGGGCGGGGCAGGGGAGGCGCCAGGGAGCACACAGAGCAACTAACCCCTAGTCTGGGGAGAAAGAGGAGACCCGGAGGCTGAGGGTCTAGCTCCCTTCCTTCTGGTGCTAGCTTTTTCCTTTCATTCCCCACCCTTCCTCCAGAATGGAAGAGACACTAATATGTATTGAGCATGCCAGGATCGCTGTGCTAAGCACCCTCCATATTTTATCTCCCTTCATTCTGTGAGATAGATGTGATTCTACTGTACAGATAAGAGATGTGGGATGGAGAGACGCTGGGTATCTTGACAGAGGGACCACTGCTAATCGGATCTGGAGCTGGAAGTTGAACCCAGATCTAATTTCAAAATGCAACCTCTTTCTGCAGAGCTGCTGTTGGATATTTTTTAAGAGCTCAAGAGAAATCCTTCCGGCCATTTCTTTTGGTTTCAGATAACATCTATTTCCTCTGATTATTAGTTAAACATGCTAGTTGTTGGAAATGTGGAAAACACAAAAATATAAAGAGGAAAATAAAAATTGACTCCATTCATATAGAATTAACTACAGTTAATATTTGAGGATGCAAACTTTCAGTGTTTTATTTTTCTATGCATTGGGTTTTACATTTTCCCAGCACTTAAACAAAAAAAAAAGATTTTGTGGTCTGCATTTTCCACTTAGTATACTTTATCAGTTTGGAGAACTCTGGCTTGAACAGTTCCTCTTGGGCCCCCACTGGCCCTAGTGGCACACCCAGCTCACATCCTCGCCTGCTAACCAGCCGGCAGAGTGATGTCTGCAGTGTGGCTCCAGGCTCTGCTGGCGGCTGCAGCCACTTGATACCCTTAAGGAAAGGGCATCCTTCCAAGAATGGCTGTCGGAGAGCCCGGCATTAGCATGGCCAGAGCATTCATCCCTCCTCTCCTCTCCTTGACTCACCCCGCTGGCTGCGATGGGCCTGAAGCATGATCAATGGACCAGCCAGTGTTTACTCAGCGATTACGGAGCAATTAAATTCTCAATCGATACAGTTTAGTCCTCAAACAGCTGGGCTGGGGCGCTTCTGCGTCACCTGCCTGCTCCATTAGTCACTCTGAGGCTTGGAGGCTGCTGGGAAACCCACTTCACCCTGGAGTAGAGTGGCCAAGTGGGTGGCTCCAACCTGATCCCACGTCTCTTCCCTAGAGGAGCATGGAAAAGCCCTTAGCTTCCTTCAAAGGGCCTGAGAAGCAGGCTCCCCAGCCTGCCTGGCCCTAGGGTTCTGGAGTCTTTACATCCTCACATTAGGAAGGAGTCCAGTGGCAGGGGAGGCCAGGGGAAGTGTTTGTCTCCTTTGGAGAGGCTGGGAGGTTGTGACTGAACCAGGAGGCTGTGAAGATGCCCATGGTGCCCTGTCATTGCTGGGAGATGCTTGCCAGGGATGGAGGATCCCTGCTCCAGCTCCATGCCAGACAGAGCAAAGCTGGCCTGGCAGGGGAGGCAGTACAGGGAGCCGGCCTGCTCCTTCTTCTACGGCCTTCTGAGGATCTCTCCACTGGGCTCCGGGCCTGAGGTGACCACACAAAAGGGGGCAGAACAGTTTCCTAGAGCTAATGAAATCTGTTCCCTGTCCCTGAGGAACTGTGTTACCTGTCACTCTCCCTCTGTGCCTTTTGCCCCATCTATGTCTTCCCTGCTAGACATAAAAACCAAAATAAGTGTGAAGTGCTTGGAATTTTGGAGAGGTTATTAAAACATAATAGAGAGTACAGGTTCAGTGTTCCTTATCTGAAATGTTTGGGACCAGAAATGTTTGGGATTTTGGAATTTGGGGAATTAAGGGAATAATTTTTATATACCTAATGAGATATGTTGAGAATGAGACCCAAGTCTAAACACAGAATTCATTTATATTTCATATACTTCTTATGCACACAGCCTGAGGGTAATTTTATACAATATTTTTAATAATTTTGTACATGAAACAAAGTTTCATGATGTGGAATTTTTCACACATGACATCATTTTTGTGTCCAAAAAGCTTCAGATTTCCAAGCATTTTGGATTTCAGATTTTGAGATTAGGGATGCTTATCCTGTTAGGACAGCTATGTCTTGTCATGGCTTGGCTTCCAGATCTCCTAATCTCCTGGCTCCCCTTAGCTGGATGTGAAACTTAAGTTTACAGCAAACTCTGTCCAGACCAATTTCCTTGTACAATTTTCCCTCCCAGGTCTTGAGACATCTTTTAGGTCTAGCTTGTTCATGTGACCTAGGCTGTCTACTAAGGGTATTTAGTAGACTTAACCTGTCCATGCTGGGGACCATACCATGTTAAGGAAGGGCTACTTTTACAGTGTGATTAGAGAAGACTAGATAATTCCTTCTAACTCTACATTTCTATTTGTGTATCCTACCATGAGGGGAAAGAGAATACAAGCTATTATATATTCAGTCCTTGATCTGTGCTATGCAAGTATTATTTCACTTAACCCTCAGGAGTAGCTTGTGAAATGTTATTATTCTCATTTTACAGACAAGGAAACTGAGGATGAGACAGGATGAATGCCTTCTCTGAGGGCCACATAGCTGGTAAAGAGCAGAGCTACATTTGAACCAAGTGTCTGTCCTTTGCAGGCCATAGTCAACCCAGGCAGATGAGAACAGGGAGGGGTTCAAGCATATGGGGCTTTTCCTTCTCCCTCTCTACCCTGTCCCATGAGGCTGTTCCCAGACTCATCAGAGCAGCCAAGCTGAAGAGAGAAATGACCCAGGGGAATATTTTTAGGAACAAAAAAAGAAAACCAATTCTAGGTTTTATTAATTAAAGAAAATAAACATAACTGAAGATTATACTTCCAGAACAACAAGATGAAAGCTACCACGAGTAATATCTTGCTCTCTCTGTGCTATGGTAGTGGCTAATGCACTTTTGTTCAGTTTTCTGGGAAAACCTGTTTTTGTTTTATTTACTGAAAAATCTTGTTTGAATTTCTCGATATTCTTTTCTCACTCCCAGAAAGAGAAACCTCTTTTTGCAGGAATAGAAAATTTCTAACCCTATGATTGATTTCCTGTGCTTTTGTTTTGTTTTCTCTTCTGAAAGGCCCTCTTTACCCATTCACTTATAACAAATAACCTGACCATGAAAATCATTTCTAATTATATAAGTGTATCTAATGTGTGACCAAAAATATTTTAAAAACTTAAAAATTCATTTCATCAAACCAAGAGGGGGAAAAAAGAGAATATTTGTGGCACAGGAGACTTAATCCCATCAGGTGTTCTTAAGGACTTGACTGCCTTTGAGGGGCCTTGGAATGGTTTAAGAAAGGAGGGTTCTAGAGATTTCTTTCATAATAATTAAAAAAACAAACAGGAAAGAGCTGTCTATGAAGAAAGCCCGGAGAGTGCTGCTGCCTCCAGCAGGAGGAAATAGAGAGCGGGTTCACGGACGGAAGCACCTGATGTGCCAGAGCCAGAGGACCCCTCCAGAAGGGAGCTGGCCACAGTTTTGCAGCTAGGGAACTGCAGGCCAGAAGAGAACGTGGGCTCCTGGACCAGACAAGACACCCCTTCTCGAGGCCTCAGTTTCCTCAGTATGACATGCGGGTGCACTATCTGATTCTCAAGGCGACCCAGCAGCAATTCACTTCAGAAGGCGCTCTGCCTTGGCCAGAGGTGGGCCCACGCGTTCAGAGACTAGGAGCAGTTACACAGCACAATGACAGGCCAGGAGGCCAGTGAGAAATCCAGCCCTGGAACTCTGGATGCCCTGAGCCCATGCAAGGAAAGGGCGGCATTCAGTCACGCAGTACACAGGGATTTTCTTTCTATATTTCACATATTGTTTAAACACTGCTCTTATAATACAAATGAAATTGGTTTTGTTTTGTTTTTTGTTTTTTGTTTTGGTACCAGGAGTTGAACCCGAGGGTGCTTAACCACTGAAGCACATCCCCAGCCCTTTTTTGTATTTTATGTAGATACAGGGTCTTGTTGAGTTACTTAAGGCCTCCCTAAGTTGTGGAGACTGGCTTTGAAATCACAATCCTCCTGCCTCAGCCTCCCGAGCTGCTGGGATTATAGGCCTGCACCACCACTGGCTCAAAACGAAAAAAATTTTTAAATTTGTTTTAATTAGTTATACAGGACAGTAGAATGCACTTTGATACATCATATATAATGGAGTATAATTTCTCATTCTCCTGGTTATACATGATATAGAATCCCACTTGTCGTATAGTTATATATGTACACGGGGTAATAATGTCTGATTCATTCTACTATCCTTCCCTCCCTTAAAACCCCTCTAACTAATCTAAAGTAACTCTATTCTTCCTAGCCCCACCTCCCTGTTGTGAATTAGCATCCACATATCAGAGGAAACATTCAGCTTTTGGTTTGGGGGGATTGGCTTTAAGGGAACTTAGCATGGTACTCTCCAGCTCCATCCATTTGCCAGCAAATGCCATCACTTCATTCTCCTTTAAGACTGAGTAATATTCCATTATATATATATATATATATATATATATATATATATATATACATACACCACTTTTTTTGATCCATTCATCTGCTGAAGGGCACCTTCCATAGTTTAGCTATTGTGAATTGAGATGCTATAATCATTGATGTGGCTGCATTATCAAAAGGACATATTTAAGAGGAGAGAAAATGTTATCTCACTCATTCTTTCACAGCCCACTCACTGGTAACCCCTTGTTGGTCCTCTCCCCCACACATCTGGAGCAGTGCAGCCTAGGTATTAAGATGTGCCTTCCAAGGGCCCCAGGGAGGAACTACTCCCTGCCTCCATGCTGGCAGCTCTCAGCACTTGTCCTGGACTTGGATACACATTCTTTCACTCCAAGAACAGACATCATGGGACACGAAGGAGGAGTAAGGGGAAAGTCAGCCCTGACCCTAATAAGTAGTACCTATATAGACTCTTCCTGATTACAAAATTCCTCCCACCCCTCACCTGATTCTCACCCCAAGGATCCTCACCTTCTGACCTTGTGAGAAAATTATTGTCCACTTAACAGCTAAGGAAACGCCCAGTGAAGATGGGCCACTGGCTCAAGGTCACAAAGGTAGAAGCTGGCAGAGACTGAGACCCAAGCCTATCTGAAGTGAGAGTAGCAACTGAGTGGTGACCTTTAAGCTTCTTTCTTGTTTCTGTTGGAGGGTGTCACCTCAGCCAAGTCCCAGGTGCCATGAGCCAACCAGAATGACAATCCTGGTGTGGTCACCATGTTTTGTGTCTATGCTAAAGCCTTGAAGGTTTGGAAAATGAATTAGGCTTATCCTGAGGTTCTCAGACTTCAGGGAAACCGACTTACCAGAAACAAATTCATAAGAGACTGATATATCTTATTAGTATTAATTTACTAATTCCTAATGAGAAATTATCCAAGAGAACTGGATACATGTGTTTACTGATGGCTAAAGAATTCAAAAACACAAGAGTCCCTTCCTCTCTTCTCCTGGGTTTTTGTGGATTCCCTTCCGGAAAGGAAAGGGAAAGAAAGTGAGGAAGCGGTCGGAGAGTGACTGGTGTAATTCAAACCCAAATTCAAGTTCTGGCTTGGCCACTGACAAACTCTACCCTTGGGTAAGTTATTTAGGCTTTCTGTTCCTCAGTTTTCCCATCTGTAAAGTGGGAATAACAACAGCACTTGCCACTCAGTGTTTAAGGGTAAAATTCTCATTTTGCACTAAGAGGTGTGTGCCTAACTATTTTAAAGCTGAAATTTCAGGGGCTGGAGGTATAACTCAGAGGTAGATCGTTCACTTGTATGGTGTGTGCAAGGCCCTGGGCTCTTCCCCAGCACCACAAAAAAAGAAAAAGAAAAAAAAAAAAAAGAAAGAAAAAAGTCGGATTTTTAAGAGCAGAAAGGAAGAAATCAGGGATGAGCCCAGGGTTCATTCTTAGAAAGAACCAACTATTTCAGAGAAACACCCAGTGGTGAGCAGAAAAGGACTCACTCACTACCTTATATGTTGTTCATGTTTACAGCTTTCCATGTCTGTAACAAAAAATCCTGAGATAATCAACTTAAAAAGAGGGAAGGTTTATTTCAGCTAATGGCTTCAGAGGTTTCAGCCTGTGCTTACTTGGCCCTATTGCTTTGGGCCTGTGGAGAGACTAAATAACATGGCGGGAGTGGGTGGTGGAGTAGAGCTGTTCACTTCAGGTGTCCAGGAAGCAAAGAGAGAGAGGAAGGGGCTAGGGCCCCAGTAGCCTCTCACAGGCACACCCCCCATGAGCCTCCACACCTCCCATAAGGCCCCACCTCCTGAAGGTGCCACCAGCTCCCAATAGAGTCATCAGCTGGGGTCCAAGCCTTCAATAAAAGGGCCCTCGGGAGACACTCAAGATCCAAACCGTAAAAGTCACTGAGCTGTGCCCTTCAGAGAGGGTAAGGTCCCTCCTTTGGGATGACAGGAGCAGAAGAAGCAGTCTTCAGATATGTCCATTCAAGCCCTGCCTGTGACATGGAGTATTGGCTGGAGAGAGAGCGAGAGGGAGAGGGAGAGAGAGAGAAACTGACTCAGAACTGAGGGACCAATTTGGGGCAGAGATCAAAGCAGCTAACGGCCCAGATGAATGTCAATCAAGTCAGGCCAGCAGCTCAGGAAGATTTTCTAGACATCACTCAGCACGAGGCTGTCACCAGGAGGCTGGAATGAGATTAAGAACAGGCATCTTACCGGGGAAGTCTTCTTGCTGGCAGCAGTTTGTCTGCTCACCTGAGAGGAGACAGTTGGACCCTGGCAGGAAAAGGTTTACGGCGCGGCACTGCCCTCTGCCCTCCTCCATGGTCTACTCCCCAACCTTGGATCTCTGAGGCTTCTTACCAAAACCAGTATGTCTTGCAGAGACAGTGAACAGATGTTACATTGTTCCATATGCTGCAGCAGCCTAGCACCATCCCTTCCTCCTGTACACTTTCAGATATAACCCATGTCATCTCAAGGCATGTGGGAAAGAGTGTGGCCAATTTGTTATCGTCAGCTTGCGTTTTCTACTGCAGCAAGAGAGATTGAGGCTAGACATCAGAAAGGACTTCATGCAGGAAAGCCAAAAGGACATAGGCAGAGAATCTTATTCCATAGTAACTAGATAATGTCCAGAATTCCTCAGTTTCCTTTTCTTGGGTCATAAGGCTCCTGCTTTCAGCAAGCACATATGTGACTTCTATAGGCACCTGTAGGGCCATCAGAGACCATGTGGTGAAATTGAGCTTGTGAGGCAATGTCCTTCCCTGGAAATAACTCAGGACCAAAGAAACATCCCCTGTGCGGGGGAGAGGTAGGATTGACCTGGGTTGGAACAGGAGGAGAATGGAACAAGGGACTTTATAGCCACAAGAATACAAAATACCCAGGCAAAGGCTAGTCCCCTACCCTGGGATGGCTGTGTACACCGGGCTTGTGTAGACCACCATAATCAGCTCTGTGAAGGGCCACAGCAGAGGATGCAAGGTCACCCCTCTCCAGAGAGCAATCAACTCATGAACCTGGAACTGAGGAGGCATGACAGGCCTAAGTTAGGGAAGGAAACCTACCTTTACTGAGCATCAAACAGGTGCTGGAGGCTTCTTGTACTCTCCTTGCAAAATCATGGAGTAGGTATCTCCATTTTATACCTGGGCAGACAGGCTCAGAAAGGTTAAGGGACCAGCTTAATGCCACACAGCCAGTAAGCAGTGGGATTTTAAGCAAGGATGGTCTGTCTGGCTCTAAATCTCCCACTTGTTACTCTCTGTTGTCTCCTCGCCTTTCTTGACTTCTGTTATGCTTCTCTTGGCACCATCTCTAACTCAGAGCTTCAGAAATTACACCATACAGAAAGCCCAATACTTCTCCATTGAGAAAACTCTTGCTGAAGACACCAAGAACATAAAAGATAGTTCAAGTTAGACTGTTCTTCATTCTAAAATTACAACTTTCCTACTGCTCATATTATTTTACGATGGTATAGGGAAAATAAATGATGCTTTTGCTTTTTGTTTTCTTATTTGACAGAGCGAATGTTGGAAATTCTAAAGCTGAAAAAGGGAGTTGCTCCCTACTAGCATTTTGCATTCATTATTTCCTCCATTTTCATGACAGCTCTGTCCATAGAGAGGACAGTGGGGCACAAGGTCAAATGACTTGCCCAAGGCCATACAGCAGGTACATGGTAGAGACACCTGGGCAGTGTGGTCATGTCTGCACTTGTGACCACAGTTGGCTGACACCAGCTGTGGTCTCCCGTGTTCTCTGCTCTCGGGGACTCCAAAGGCACTCATACTCTGTACCCAGTCAGGCTGATACTTTTTTTTTTTTTTTTTTTTTTAACTGAGTAGCCTTCTTCCAACAACACATTTCTATGAGCTATTCTATTCATTTTATTTTTGGTACTGGGGATCAAACCCAGGGACACTTTTCCACTGAGCTATACACCCAGTCCTTTTTATCTTTTAATATTTTTATGTTGAGACCGGTCTTGCTAAATTGCTGAGGCTGGCCTCAAACCTGCCATCCTCCTGCCTCAGCCTCTGGAGTTCCTGAAATTACAGCCATGCACCACCGTACCCAGCTCCATAAGTCATTCACCTGTGGATTTGGATGGTCGGCCACAGTTCATGTGGAGATCATTACAGATCCAGGCCATAAAGAGGCACGAGGGGGATCCACTTAAGGAACAACCCCATTTTCTTTCCTAAAACTCTTCATCCTTGCTGATATGTTGGGGTCCCACACTGGAAGGCACAATCCAGCCGCAGTCAGAGCCCTGCCGTCTTTCCAGCCCCACCAGCATGGAGTTGCAGGGGCCACTCCCCTTGAAGGTGCGTCCCTAACCCCTGCAGATCTGCAAGATTCTGATTGTTCTGGAGCCTACTCCATCCTATGCTGCCCAAACTTGGTGCTTGTGCAAAGAAGCCACCGTGGTGGTGTAAAGCCAGGAAGAAAATTACTTGTAAGGAAAAGTTAAGATATGAAAAATGCAAATCAGAACTCAGATTCTTTTGAGAAGGGATAGAATACACAGAGTATGAAAGTCTTCCAAAGTCTTGTTTCTTGTGCTGGTTACACGTGAATATTTTTCTTTATGCCTCACATATCTGCTCTACATATTTGCACATACAAAATAGTTCATAATAAGAGAAAAATTAAGTAAAAACTAGTGTTCACTAAGAATGTGAATTTTTTTTTTTTTTTTTTTTTTGGTGATGCTGGGCTGGAACCCAGGGCCTCCTGCATGCTGGGCAAACTCAACCACACTACAACCCCAACCTCAGGCTGAAAATCTTAAATGTTGCCCAAATCAGCTGTGAGATGACTTTAGGTGTGTGTTCAGGGAAAGTTCCAGAGTCTCCTTTTAAGAGGGGGAGATGAGAACCTGAGGAAATGGGAACTGCCTTCTTCCAGGGGGAGTGTTGCAAACAGATGTGAAAGGTAAGAAAATGCGAAGTGCACTCAGGTGCCCCCGGAACTTGTCTGCCAGGCCAAAGAAAAACATGCAGGTGTGAAATTGTGTGGTGCACTGGGGAGGGGTAGGAGGGCATTCTTGATTTTGCTTCCAGATCCATGCCCATTTATGAGAAAATAAAATGCTTGGAAATAGTCAGGTTCCAGAAGCAATGAGGTAGCATTAGTCAGAGGCCCAGCTTGGGAGCCTGTGAAGGAGATGATGTCCTGAGGAGACCTGAGGAAGCTTCCAGAAGAGGCCTCCCTAAGCACTTTAGGGTCTGCCATGCCAGGTGCTAGCTTTCCCTATGGGATGGGCAAAGTGTGGGGGGGTCAGTATTTACCACTTAGGACAGTCAGCAGGGGCCCCTACTGTGGGTGGTCCACCATGAGCCGGTGACCTGGATAGGGAAAGGCTTGAGCCCAGAGAAGTGACTGTGATTCCTTTGACAGAAAATCCCTAGAAACAAACCTGCCAGTACCTTTTGGAACAGCTGCGGAATCAAAGCCTGGAATCTCCAAGGAGTCAACAAGGAGAGAAAATAACCTACTCTCTCACAGCCCTGGGGGACTGGGTGGGAGAAGCGGCAGTCATAACCAGTGAAGTCAGGGCAGCCTCTGGAAGTGGCTGAGCCCGGAAAGCCACATCTGCCCTCCTCCAGGGGCTCCTATTCTGAGCCCTGACTTCTGACTTGGTGATGGTGGTCAAGGGGCCACAGGCCAGAGGAAGAACTGGCTTGGATCAAATGACATAAGGAAGGCATGGGGAGGCTTCTGCTGTGTCCTTGGCTGTTGGGGACAGGGACGCTGGAGCCAGCTGAAGGCTGTGAATAGGAGCAGGGATGGACAGTGGGGGACCCCAGCCTGTGCCAAGGGCACAGGGAGATGGAAGGAGCTGGGCTTCTCTTTCCTCCCAGATGTCAGAGCATCTTGTCAAACTTCCCACTTTAGGTTGGGAACACAGCAACCTGGAGAGGGGACATGACTTGACCAAGGTGTCACAGGAGGCAGAGGTGGGACTCCATCTGACTCCCTGGGCAGCATTTTTGAGCCTGTTCTTTGAATCAGCACTGAATAAATTTGTTTCTTGCCCTGTCACTGATGCTGGTCCTGTTTACCTCAAACCCTTTTAGCACCATCTAGGACCCCAAAAGATGCGTGGCTTCCCACACCCAGTGCCTTCATTCTGACCACCTGAAATCACTTTATTGATTCAAAGGAAGGAGCAAAATAAGTGTTTTAGTAATGCTTGAAAAATCTTAAGGGTATTTGAAGCATGTTGTTAGCTTTTGTCTGGAAAATGCTGCATTTCTTTGTCCCAGAAGAGCTGTGAGAATGGCTGGCAGAGCCTGGGATAATCAGGTGCAATTGGCTAGGCCCTCAGGAGGAGCCTCCCAGCCTGAGCATGCCTCCAACCTTCAAAACCCTTCTAGCAAGATCTTCCATCATTACACTTCCAGTCACTGCAGAGATGGGGAAACAGCCCTCAACTTGACCTCCCACAAGTGCCCACCATGATCAACACCAGAGACTCCCTCAGGGGCTGAGCCTCCAGGGCATCTTTATTTCCTTCTCCCAACTTTGTATCAAGGGCTGCCACCCAAGCCAGCCTCTGGCAGGAGAAAGGTGGGCCTAGATGGAGAAGTGGGCCCTCTCCCTCTCCCCAAGCCTCCCCCTTCCCATGCAGAGCCCCCTTGCCCCTTTTGGTTCTCACTCAGCAGCATTTGTTCCTGTCCCCTTCAGCTCCTGAAATTGGACAGCCTGGCCTGCCAGAACCTGCCTGGGAGCTCAGAGGGGACACTCACTACCCTGAGTCAGTTCCCTGGCAGGGGCTGCATGAACACGCATGTACCTCCCCATTTCTGTAGAAAGGCTACCTATGAGTCCTTGGTCTTTGTCACTTTCCTGGGAAAGAGATATTTGCTCCCTGTTTTGCAGATAAGTTGCAGATCCAGGGTCTCACTTCTTTGAATTCTTTTACCTCTGAATGAAGATTCCCTCGGCACTAAGGATAATGACCACCAGTCTCTGAAAAGCCTGGTGGTCTTTGGTACCCAAACATTTTCTCTGTGTGACCAGAGCTGCCTATAGCCTTAGTCAGGTCTCAGCAGATGGAAAGTACTCCACGATTACTGATCCATAATAGTGTTTTTAGCCTGGAGTCTATGGAGTCTGTACAGCTCCTGATGTGAAGGTAATGGTTGACATATGTCTCTAGGAGGAAAGCCCAGAACTTTTGACCAAGGTGTCTGGAGCCTAGAAAAGTTCTAAAGATCTGGGAACAGAGACCTGGGTAATTCCAGCTATCAAGAAAAAGAAAGGAGGCAGAAACCCTGCGTATCCATTGTGGGACTGAGTTCTCCAGAAAGCAGATTCTGAGCTTAGTGTGTGGACTTTTAACTAGGGATGTGCTTGGGATCAGTCTCCATAGAAGGGTGGACCTGGGACACAGCATGAGGCAAAATCCAACTGCAAATGCCCAACAGCAGCCTTAGCCAATCACACCATGAGCTCCGGATAGAGAATGACTTATCAAACTTGCCCTATGTTGAGTCAGAATGGCTGGGTTTTTATATTCCCATCTCAGTTGGTCATTGGATGTGGACAGCCCTGGAAGGATGTGACCATGAGCCAGGAAGTTCTCTGTAGCTGAAACAGTCACTGATGGGAACAATCTCTGAGGAATGATAGAGATGACAAATGAAGACAGTCCCCAACAGTACTCCTACCAGCTGGGGAAAATGTCCTACCATGAAGGGCTAGTTTGTACATTGCCAAGTCCACCTCCCACTTCGGCATCTCTGTCCTTGAGAAAGTACAAAGGTTAATACTATGTATCTATCCACTTATCCATCCATCCACCCAGACAGCCATCCATTCATCCATCTAGCGATTTATTCAATATTTATGAAAACATCTATGAAACACATCTTATCCATTGGGATAAGCACCTGTGATTAAAAGGTACACATGGCAGAGTCTGATAGAGAAGAGAGACACATTGGTGAATAATTAGAACACAAAGTGGTCATTGCTAAAAGAGAAGCAAGTGACAAGGATATCAAAGCACTTGAGAGGTGGGTCTGACTTCCTGGGGGGCAACAAGTAAGTCTTGGAAGAGTTGACAAGGCAGAGAAAGGTCTGGGTGGAAGGGCAGGGGGCATGGACAGGAGAAGGCATTTCAGATGGAAGGAATCCTCTGAGAGGCATGATGGTCTGAGAGAGCTTGGTGGACATGGGGACCATGTGGGCAAAGTGGATAGGTCACTTGGTGGCAATGAGACTGGAAAGGGATACAGAGTGTGATTGTGAGTGGACTTTATCCACCAGTACTCTGGAGGCACTAGTGGGCTTTGAGCAGAGAATTGGCATGAAAGCACTTGCGTTTTAGGAAGTCAGTTCTGGTGGGAAGATGATAGATATGATGAAGAGGCCACCAGGACCCTGGGGGAGTTGTGTATGTGCCAGGACCAGGCATGAACAACAGGTGCCTGGCATCCCTCTAAACACAAGCCAGCTTCTTCCCTAGTGACCTCCTTCTGATGTGATGTTTGGGTCTATCACACAGGTCATTCTGATATTGAGCACATATGATATTCCTCTGAGCAACTGCTTATTCCCCAATTTCTCACAGATTTTCACTTCCTGTACTTGAATCCTGTGTTCTCATGCACGGGCTGATCTCCACTGATGGCCCAGGCCCCTGTAGATGTATCAGCTTAATGTCTCAAGGACAATCAAAGTTTTCTAAGAACCCCCTCACCTGGGTACCACCCACATTCTATTTTTCCTCCTCAAATGGGTGCCCAGGTACTAACCTTGTGGAAACTTCACTTATATTGCCACCCAAGGAGTTCGTTTCAGCAGCTGGATGGGGAGCCTAGAGAGCTAAGATCTTGAGGACCCTCCCTTGCCACTGCCCTGGAACTCAGTAAAAGGGCTTGAAAGAAGTTATTCACTTTTTTTTAAAGTGCTATGCCTGAGGTTCCCAAGACCACTCCAGGTTTTTGTGACTCATTAGAAGGACTCCCGGGACTCAGCATCTGACATCCACATGGCTTGATTTATTACAAATACAGGACATAAAGCAAAAGCTCAGCAAAGGGGAAAGGCACATGGAATGAAGCCCAGAGGAAGTCCAAAGGCACAATGGGATCAGGTCCAGACACAAGCTTCTGAGAGCTTTCTCTCCAGTGGAGCCATGCAGGCCTCAGTTCTAGCATGGAACTGTGAGGAGTGTGAAGTGTCTCTCAGGGAAGCTCATTGGGAGCACAGTACCCAGGGATTTTTATTGGAAGCTGGTCCTATAGATGCCCACTGCCTAGTAGGTACCAGAGTTCTAGATTCCCAGAAGGAAAGCAGGCATTTATATAAACCATTTGTGCAACAGTTTAGGCCCAGTGGGCCACCATCATCACTGAGGGAATTATGGTAACATTCCTGAAATTCAAGTTTCCAGAGGCCAGCCAAGGACTGATCTTTTAAGAAGGGCTTCCCAAGGATATCAGTCCCAGGCCTGCTGTGAGGAATCTTCTTCACAAGTGAATACACTGTGACTGCTTGATATATCTTCAATCTCTTTTTTAAAGTGTTTTTTATTAGTGCATTATAGTTATACACAATACTGGAGTTCACTTTGACATAACCATATATGCATAGAATATAATTTGCTTCACTTCAGTCCCCAGTACTTCCTCTTTCCCTTCCCCCCTCCCTCTTCCTGTTCCTCTACTCTACTACTTTCCAAGTATACATCTTCTAAAGGAGAAAAGTATAAAGAGACTAGAACTTCATATACAAATAATGTGATATGTTCCTTTTATAATCACTGTGCAATTTAGCCTTTTAGTAGTCTCTACTGCATCTAAGTTCTAATAAACTTAGATGTCTAGCTGAAAAAAAAAGTTATTCAGGTCATAGAATGAATTAATTAATTAATCGGGATTCCTGTCCACATCAGGCTTCCTAAAATTTAACCCCCTAGGGATGGCAGCCTCTTATGTGTGGGCTCAACCCAGTAACTTCTAGAAACTGAAGAGACTATTTCTTGGTCGAAAGATGTTCTGGGTACCATGGGTTGCAGAAGATGGTCCCTAAGAAATAGATGATCCATACTTCTGTGATAGCCTAGGTGAAGATCCCAACCTCTTTCCTCAGACCATCTGTAAACATGGAGTACAGAGAAGGAATCAGGTTGGACATTCTACTGATACTCAGTCACCAACATTCTACTGATGCTCTGAGCACTCAGGACTCTTCTGCTCCTTGACAAAGTGACCAAAGCACTGATCTACATTATGGGCACTGGGAAAATGCCCACCCAGGAAGTGCCCCACATTGTGGTGGACATAGCCAAAGGGCCTGCCCTTGTAGGTGTTTAGCACACAGAGATTCCTCAGAGGCCATGGATCCCATGATCTGGTGACATCTAAGACCAAGACCTCTTCATGGTGTTACTGCTCCAGTGGGTCATCTGGAGGGCTGGAAAAGGCCATGAACTATGATGGAAAATCCTAGTGTTTCAGTTTTGTGAAGGTTGACAGGAAGGCCAAATGCTGTCCACTTAGAAATTTTCCACATTATTTTTCTGGAAATTTCTTCAAGACTACATGTTGTAAGGGTCTAGCTCAGAAAGCAAGCAGCTACCACCACTGTCACCATTTATTAAGGACTTCTGAGTGCCAGGTACTGTACTAGGGGCCGTGCATGCTTTATCTGTTCCTCATGGTAACCTTGCAAAGTGCTTATTAGGATATCCATTTTGCAGATGATGATATAAAGTCACAAGGAAGACAGGCAACTTGCCCAACATCACATAGTAAGTAGTAGAGTCACTTTCTAACCCTTTTCTGACACTGAAACTCATGTCTTTTGTCTTCCATTATATAGTTTGAGACTTTGTCATATTGGTGAGCCCAGTCCAGGGTTTCCATGGCTACCTTCTACCACACAGCCCATAAGGACATCTAGGGCAGCAAAGCGAGGACAAGATCCCCTTTCCAACACTTTCATTATATACCTGGCAGGCTCCAGCCTCTTGGGTCCCTGTCCACCTAAGCACACAAAGGTGGAGTGTGTTAACAGGCAACCTGGATCCCTGGGGCTGGTGGGCTCTGGTGGACTGGTCTCTGCACGCAGTGTATGCCTGTGCACATGCTAGAGTTGGCCATGCAGAGCCTAGCTCCAGTGCTGTGCATGAGCTCAGGGAAGAAGGCCTTGGAGCCTTTATCTATACCCAGAGGGGCAGCCCACAAACAGAGGTCCACGCCAAGGGCCTCTGTTATTTCTAAAAGTTGGTTTTTTTAAATGCAAGTAGTTTATTTGGGACAAGGTGACCCCAGGAAGTGCCTATAGGAGAGTGGAAAAGCAAGATATAGAAGAGAAGGAAGCTGATGCAGCCTTTGTAAAGGATCCAGTCACTGCTTTGGGCAGCCAGGGATTGACTCCCTAGGGACTTTGGGAAATGGTGTGAATGTGCCTTATGGTTGCCCCAGCCAAGGGACAGGATGCTAGGGTATTTATCCCTCAACTTCCATTATCATTAGCCGAGTGAAGCCATTGAGGGCCATCAACTACCTAGAATTTCTTGCCAGGCCTATTCCAGCAATCAAAGCAAGCAAAGGGTTATTATTATAGATATTTGTGGCCCTAGTTCCCTAAAGAGTCTTGGAAACCTTCTGGGGTGAAGAAGCCTTGGGTGTCCATGCCAAGGACAGGCTGGAGAAGAGACAGGTGAGGCTGAGTGCTCCCTCCAGACCCTGGCACAAGTTGTTCTAGTGGTAGAAAAGGGCTATTTCCATGTTCTCTAAGGGGAAAAGGGCACACGGTAGAGCAAGAGGAGTTCAGGTTAGATCTTAAAAAGAAATTTCTTGTGATGCCAATGGAAAAAAAAAAAAAAACTATTAAAGATACCCAGAACTACATCCAACCTTTCAGCTTGACTGGTGACCACACAAGAAATGGTGGAGCAAAGAACTATGAGGTAGCAATGAGGGTTCCCTGCTGCCAAGGTTAGCTCAAGAGCCCGCCTTCAGCTGTGAGGGTGCGGGGGAAGTAGGAGGACAGATGGAGATCAAGCAAAGAGAGGGTTCTTCACCCCACCCTTGGTTAATCTAGCACCGGGAAGAACATCTCTGTGTACCCCAATAGGAAGTCCTTCTTTTGGCATGATTTGGAGAAACTTCCATGGAGGCAAAGTTTTAGAAGAAATAAGTACTGAGGTTGCCCATCTTTCCTGTGCAAAAGCACCCCACCTCCCTGGACCCCCTAATTCTCCTCTTTAAAGAGGGGAGGTTTCCAGGCTGCACTAGATGACCCTAAGTCCCCTTCCAGTCCTGACCTCCATCACTGTCTACATAGAGGTCACTCCCAAGGCCCTTGGGTTCTCTTTAATTCACTTATCAACAAGTATTAATTGAGTACAGCATTGTCCAACACTCACTGGGGAGATGGGAATCAAATAAAATCAGGCCCTGGCCTCTACAAAGGAATAGAAAGGGGAAAAAAGAGTATATTTATTGAGCACCTACTCTGTGCTGAACGCCTTACACATATGGACTCCTACATTCCTCATGATAACCCTATAAGGTAGGCACTAGTATATCCATTACACAGACGAGGAAACCAAGGTTCAGAGGCAAAGCAATCTGCCCAGTGCCACACAGTTGCTGGACTTGGACTGAGTTCATGCTGGTAAGCGTGGAACTGCACCTCCTCCAAGACATAAGCCAGCTCCTATCTAGAGTTATTCTAGAAGGCAGAGCAGTGAAAGCCACAGTCACCTGGGAAGGCTCGTGGAGGAGGTGGCTTAACTTTGGGCCTTAAGGAAGGGGCAGAACTTGGAGATCATTGGGGAAGAGAAGCAACCTGAGTTCACAAGTTCCCAGAGCAGGCTGAGGTGTGGCTGCTCATGCCAGCAAGGTGTCTTCTTAGATAAGTAGCCATGCTCAGCCTGCTGGTGGCTCCATGAAGAGAAGAGAGACCAGAGAGAACAGATGCCTCCCTAAACCCAGCAGGGCTTATTTTTCCCTCGAAGACCCAGCTCCCAAAACTAGAGTCCACCCACTCTAGAGAGGCTTATGCCCCAGCAAGGCCTTTAAGTATCTCTCACTGCCCCGAACTTATTTGGTCTAAAGATGGAGCTGCTTCTGTGCAAATTCCCTTCTCCAGCTTCCTAAACCAATGACTCTGGAACCAAAACCACTAATAATTAGAGTAGTTAGCATATAGCAGTGACCATGAGCCAGGCAGTTTTAAAAATTTTAACCAAATTTGGCCTTCCAAAATCCCCATGAGGTAGGTACCATTATTCTGCCCATTTTATAGATGGGGAAACAGAGGTGTTATCGGAGCTCAGTAACCTGCTCAGGACCACACAGCTGAGAAGAGCCAGATTCCAGATTTGAAGACAGACAGTCATGCTAAACCTCTCTGCTTCTGCTTCTAAGAGGAGGGTCATGGGCTCTGGCCATAGTGGATCCTTCCCTCTGTCTGGGATACCCTCCCCAAGTTCAGGTTCACCCCCTTGTCTGGGGTTCTTCCCTGCCATCAGAGCCCTTCCCTAGAGGGGACTGCAGAAGACACCCCCACCAGTCCCCCTCACTGGAAAGACCCGTCATCAGAAAGATCAGGCCACATGCTCTGTCCCCCTCTCCCCCAACCGAGCACCGTTGCCTTCTGTTCACAGCGATGGCTCCTGCGCCCAGGCCGGTGGGGGCATGGAGGACTCCGTGGTGGCAGCGGCGGTGGCAGCCGGCAGACCCAGTGCCCATGCCCCGAAGGCTCAAGCCCAGGAGCTGCAGGAGGAGGAGGAGCGGCCGGGGGCGGGGGGTGCCTCCCAGAGGGCCGGCCCCCACCGCGCGGCCTCCCCCGGCCAGCAGCAGCCTGCCCTGACAGCGCTCTGCTCCCACGCCCCTGCCGCCTCGGATTACGAACTCTCCCTTGACCTAAAGAATAAACAGGTACCCAGGGCCTCCCAGGGGGGGCGGGGAGGGTGGTGAAGGGGCCTGGCCTTTGGGGGCTGTCCAGGGTACCAGGGATCTCCCCATCTGGGCCTACCTGCAGACACATCCTCTTGCCATGTTCTTCTGCATTGAGCCATCTAATCTGCCCTTCCCTGGAGTCGGTTCCTTAGGCAATAAGCCACAGGCCACTGCCCAGCTCCCATCCAGGGCATTTACATGGCAGGGTTGTCCTTAGGCAGTGTTTGCAGGGACTCTGTCCCTTTCACAATGTGCCCCACAGGTCCCTAGGTAAGGAACCAGCTGTTCACTGGAAAAGTTCCCACCTCCAGTTTACTTAGAAGAGAGAGCCCCGCTTACCTGCCCACCCAGAGTAAGCCTAATACCCAGGCACACAGGTGCAAATGAGGTATAAGACCAGTATCCTTTTCTAGGTAGACTGACGATTCCCAGTCTAGAGCTCCCTTACTGGAGAACAGATCCCATGGAGGGGTTCTTGGCTTTCATCTGCTATTCTGCAAAGCAGGAGGAAAAAGTGGTCAGTCAGACATGGGATCCCCATTGAACCTAAAACAAAAATGGTACATAGCATGTTCTAGTGGACAATTAAGAGACCTGAAAGAAGGTCTGTAAGCATGTGTGTGTGTGTGTGTGTGTGTGTGTATGTGTGTGTGTGTGTGCACATGCTTAGAGAAAGACGTGATCATGTGATGCTCTTAAGAAATAGCTTTGAACTTGGAGACATAGAAATGGGATCCAATCCTTGTTCCTCTGCTAACCTGTGACTTTGGGGATGACATTTAAGCACTCTAGGACTGGTTTCCTCTTCAGCAAAATTGGGAATTAGACCTTGAATCACCTCTAAGATCCCCACTAGATCTGGAATATGTAGGATCTAAAGAATCATTCTTTAACCCAGTGGACAAGGTGAATCTTAGCAAAGGAAGTAAGCATCAAAGTCATTAGGACTGGATCAAGCCAAACTAACCTCTTTTTTTTTCTTTTGGCATTGATGCCAGGCCATTATCTTGGATTAGGGACCAGCTGTAGACAGTCCTTCTGGCTTTCAGTAAAGTGTTTAACAAAATCTCCCATGATATCTATGTGAATAAGAAAAGAGTATATGGATTAGGCAACAATATAGTCAGATGTGTTGTTCTCAGAAAGAACCCTCTCTCTCTCTCTCTCTCTCTCTCTCTCTCTCTCTCTCTCTCTCTCACACACACACACACCTTAATTTTCTATCAGTGCCAATTTCAGAGGACCTAAGTGGATGTTGTCCTTGGTCCTGTCCAAGTCAATCATTTTGACAAAGAACTGAACAAAGGCATGAGAATTACATTTTCCAAACTTTCTGATGACATAAAACTGAAGGAGAACAGCTAGCATCTTGATTATAGAACCCAAGACTTTTTAAAGGATGTTTAAATTTAAAAAGTCAAATGAAATAGGAAGAAATCCAAAGTTTTTCTTGTAATCTGGGAAAGTCTGTAGGACTAGTATAGGTGAGCAGGCTTGGTTCTGGGAGAAAGGCTTCAGTTCACTGTGAGCTCAAGGTGTACCGGAAGTCAGTGGAACAGCTACCAACAGAGTGAGCGGAGCTTCAGCAGCCTCCACAGGAGGGCCAATAAAAGCCACAGCCTCAGGCAGCAGCAGCTGTGTGGTCAGCTGCACACTAGTTGCTAGCCAGAGACTGTCTGCACCCTGTTATTTGTTCCTCTTATTTGTTCTGAGGGCTGAATTTAAAGGAAAAATGAGAATCCTGAGTTTCCTGAAGAAGGAGAGCAGAATGAGTTGGGATCAAATGAAGAAACTGTAGAGAGGAGGCAAGTTTTAAATATGGAAGGACTGGCATGTGAAAAAATGACTAGATGTGTTTTTCATCATTCCAGGAAAAAAATGTGGTACTGTGATAGCTGCAGGAAGGGAAGGTCTTAACTTATTTAACAATTATAATATAGATATCTGGTTGTGAGTTTTTTTTATTACTGGATGATGATCTGCCAGGAACATGACAGAGTGACTTGGCCCAGATGAGAGTCCTTGCAGTTCCATATGAGTCCCTGCTCTCCTTAAGGACACAATCCAGCTTGCATTCATTTTTGCACCCTTCTTCTGGCATCTAGCAGAGCATCTTGGACATAGTAAGAGCTCATTCAGTGAGTCTCGTTTTTAATAACCATGATATACAAAGCAATAAGGGTGTGGGTCCCAGGAAGAAAAAAATGCTCCTACCTTTCCCCCTGCAAAGAGATTACAGTTCCATTTAAGGAGTATCCAGCTTATAACCCCAAAGAAAACTTGTGTGTTGGCTTGAGCAGGAGAATTCATTGAATTTTGACTGACTGTGTGGGATAGAGAGAGTTGTGAAGAATTCTGATTGGTACTATGAACTTTTTGATATAGGGATAATTCTAATTGATGGGTTTGCATGTCAGGGTGGTAGGATTAGGTCAGGAAAGGTAAGGATGGGTAGAGAACATAACACAGGGCCTCTTGCCAATTGAGTCCAGCCTTGAGGAACAGATTATGTCCTCTGGCTTGTCCATCTTTCTAGACCAAGCATAGTCTGAGGAAAGAGGACCAAAAGGGATCAAGGACTAGGGCAAGGTTATTGAAAACACAGCACACATTTACAAGAGACAGAACTCTACTTCTCTCCCTTTCTCTCTGTCTCTCTCTCTCCGTCTCTCTCTCTCTGTCTCTCTCTCTCTCTCACACGCACACACACACACACACACACACACACACACACACACACACACACACACACACCATTTACGCCAGTGAGCTGTGTGACCTGGGTCAAGCAGCTTAACTTCTCTGGGTCTTAGCAACCTCATATCTCTTTGAGGCTTTTCATGCTATTCCCTTTGCCTCCATCTCTGAAGGTCCTTCTTCCCTCCACACCCCTGTCTCCTTGCCCTTAGGTGCTTCTTCCTTCTTTCTGGCAGTTTCCCCAGCCCTCCCAAGGCTGCCCAGGGAGCCCATTGCACACAGGCATTCCCCGTCACTGCTCTTCAACCTTGTATTTTTATTTCCTGTTGACTTGACTTCTCTTTGAAGGCAGGGCATTGGGCTTATTTGCCCTTATTCCCCAGGTCCTAGCACAGTGCCTGGCATGAAGAAGATGCTCAAGGGGGAGGAAGAACCTAGTGACATCAGGAGGGATGGGGAGGGGGTGAGGCCCAGGGTTTCCCTGAGATATGAATATAGTATTCCAACCTTGTGGTGATTCCAATCCTTAGACTGGAATTATCTCTCCAGGCCCCACACCACCACCAGCCCTCCTCTGCCGGTCAGTCCAGGACCTGGTAATGTTTTCCTTAGTTCCTTTCTCTCCCCAACACCTGCTTCATCCCCAACCCCATTGAGGCTACCTCTTAGAGGTTTTTCCAGATCCCACCCTCTCTTGCCATCCACATGGCACCTGAGGCCAGGCTATCCACACCTCTCGACTACGCACCTGGGAAAACTCTCAGTGGTTCCCCTGCTTGAGCAGTGCCATTTCCAGCCTTGTCTCCACATTGCAGCTGAGTCATCTCCATGAAGTGCACATCTAATCATGCTGTGCCCTGGTGTGGAAGCCTTGGTGACTTCCCATGTGTGCAGTACAAAGGTTTCTGCAGGATCCCCTGTCACCGACCCAACCCCACATCTGGGTCCCAGTCATTCCTACGGCCTCCCTGAATCCTCTAGCCGTGCTTCGCCTCTGGGCCTTCCTCACACCTTGGCGGATGTAACTTCCTCTGCTGGGAATGTTCCTTGCTTATCCATAGACCTGCTTCCCCTGGGAGGTCTCCTCACATACTCAGTCTCAAATCAGGCATCTCTGAACCTGCACGTGCTTCTACCCAGTACCCATCGTTTTCTCTACTGTCTGGTATTTGTCACACTCATAAGGACAAGGACCATGATGCTCTCAAGGCTGTCACTGAGTGGAGCAGCTTATGCACTGAATACCTGCAGGGGTGGCATTCACTTCATAGTACACCAGAAAAGCAAGTGGTTCCCAAGTTGCACACTTGAAGCTGCACTGATATTTCCCACTGTTCTCCAGCATCCAGCACAGTGGCTGCAGCTTAGGAAATGCTCCATATGGAAAATGCATGAATGAATGGCAAACAAATGAATGAATGAGGCCCAGCCCTGAGTTTCCCTATTCCTGAATGCTCTTTCACAAAGCCCTTCCCCATAAGAGGAGTGTTTTAGTCAGCTATTTCACCACTGTAACTAAAAGACCCAAACAAAACAATTGTAGAGGAGGAAAAGTTTATTAGGGGTTCATGGTTTCAGAGGTCTTAGTCCATAGACAGCAGACTCCATTCCTTGGGGTTCAAGGTGAGGCTGAACATCATGAAGAAAGAGTGTGGCAGAGGGAAGCAGCTCACATGATGATCAGAAAGCAGAGAAAGCAGACTCCCCTATCCAAATACAAAATATATACCCCATAGCCACACCCCCAATGAACCACTTCCTCCAGCCACACCCCACCTGCCTCCAGTTACCACTCAGTTAATCCCATCAGGGATCAATTCACTGATTAGGTTAAGGCTATACCCAGTCATTATCTTCCAAATCCTCTTATTTTGTCTCACAAGTGAACTTTTGGGGGACACTATATCTACACCATAACAAGGAAGTTCTCTTACCCTGCCCCGTTGTCCTCTGCTCCTTCTGTCCAGGACCCTATTGCTCCCTCTCACAGTGATCCTTGGGGCTACAACCTAGGAGAACAGAGGACCCCTTCAGGAAAGTGGCTGTTGCAAGGACGTAGAGGGCCCAGGTGTGATTTCCAAATTCATTCAAGTCCTTGAGGGAGTTTGTATGCTGGTCTCCACCACTATTGATCCACAGTCGATCCTGGCTGTCCAAGTTGCAAAACTCTCTGTGCTGGTCAAGCACACTGGGGCTGTGGAGCTATGGTTAGTAGCATCCAGGTCTTGCTTTCCAAGTCTGAGCCCTGGACAGAAGCCATGATCTCCTGGAGAGCAGTCCCACTCCCAAGAGCTCTCATATCCCAGGCCATAGGGCCCAGTCTCACCATGAGGCACCTCTCCAAGGAGGAGTGATTGGCTGCATTTCCAAGTCACTTTCCCTCTCTGAGCCTCAGCGTCATGCACAAGCCAAGGGGTTTTTGCCAGTGTCTCTAGGCTCCTTCCCACTCCAAAGGTGAGACTTCCACCATGGAGTGCCTTGGAGCATAAGCCTGCAGAGCATAGTGGTGAAGGCAAGCCTTACCAGGGATTGTACCCACAGTTTTAGAGAATAGCATCAAAAGTGGCCCTGTGCTTGATCTGGGTTCACCGTGATGTGAAAGACATAGTCCCAGTCCTCAGGAGCTCACATTCCAGTGGTGGGTACTGGCATTTAGGCAGTACTGGCTAGTGCTAACTGAGCTAAGCATGTGCCATGAATGGTCTCCCAGGTCTGCATGATATTCCTGGTGGGTGGGCACTATTACTATCCCCATTTCAGGGATGAGAAGTGTGAGACACAGTTCTAGAAAGTAGTGCAGCCAAGACGAGGATTCCACAGCCCATGATTTTAATCCAGTACCTTCTACCACCCTGTGCTATTGCAGTGAAGGGCATGGGCCTGTGGGCACTAGAGAGTGCAGCCCAACCTGGGGTTCAAAAGAGGCTCCTGGAGCAGCTCAACCTGAGGCAGTCTCTGTGACTTTGGGATTAGCTGAACCCATGCCTACCTGGCTATGATCAGGAGAGGTTCCTAAGTGCAGCCTTCCTTGCTGAGTGCTTACCATGTTTCAGATAGTGAGCCAAGAGGAGCGCACACAGAGGAGACACAATCTTCAGCCTTCCAGGAGGCCACAGTCCTACCCAGAGCAGGTCCATCTCTCCTGTGGGCCTCCCTGAACAGCCCCAAAGTGTCTCTCCCCTCCCCAGACTCTGCTGCTCAACCTCATGCTAGGGTTTACCTTGCCAGGTTCCAGAAGCTCATAATACAAGGCTCTGATATTCTCAATTGAGAAATCTTGGATCAGAGGAAACCCTTGCTCATATCTGAAAGTCCTTCTCACCTGACCCATATTCTCCAGCTCTATACCATCCACCTCCAGCCAGTTGTCCACCCCCACCTCCATCCCTAACTTGGTCACCATCTCTCAGCAGCCATTGTCAGTCAGGCTCAGTGGCTGCTGCAACCTGAAAAGAGGGAGCACATTCTAATTAACACTGAGAGGCTCATTAGAGACAGAGCACCTGAGCCCCCCTCTACTTCTTCTTCTGGCAGAAGCTGAGAGATTGCTCTCTTGGTAGGAGGCGTGACCACAATTACCCATGACTCATGGTGCTCAGGGAGAAATGAATAGAGTTGCTCCAGTGGGCTTGGAGACCCTGGGACTGTCCTGGCTCTTGCAGTCCCCTCTCTCAGCTCTTTGACCTGACCCTGGTTAAGAACAGAATCACGGTGTTTGAGAGGCCTGGCTGGGATAGATGGAGCTGACCTGGGCCACTGCTGAGTTCTTTAGTCCTGTGAGAATGAAGAAGGGAGAACATGTATGTGGGGGAGAAAGGATGGAGCATTTGGCTCCAAACCTAGATCAAGAAGACATTCTGGGTTTTCATTTCTACTGTGGCATAGAAGAAATTTCAGTTTACTTCATGTCCACAGACATTTATTAAGCCCAACCATGGATCTGGCAAAGAACTGGGCATCAAGGATACAGAGACAGATAATAGTATCTTGCCTTTGAGGGATAGTCTGCAAGTGCTACAAGAGTTCCAGGCAGGACAGTGATCATGAGCATCGAAGGTGGACAGCAAAGGATAGGAAGGAAGTAGCAGGGGACAGGGCAAGCTGGGGGCACAGCCAGCATAATACTGGAATCAGTGGGAAATGGTTGTACTAAAGTGGTTGGAATGAATGAAGATGAACCAATAACTGATTTCAAATATTTTCAGTAAGCACCAGGCACCATGCTGTGTGCTGTAGGTGGATCTGAGGATAACTATGTCACATTTGATGCCTATGCTCTATTGGAGCCTAGGGGAAGGGAAAGGTGGACAGGGAAGGGTGGGTGGGATGGCATACCACAAAGATTCATGGACAAAACTGAGCATCCAAGAGAAGTTTGAATCAACATTCTATACTGAGGTCCAAGCCAGGGAGATTCTGTGTGGTTGGGGAAATTGAGAAGTCGGTGTGAACAAAGCATATTCAAGACAGGTCTTGAAGAAAGGGAAACATTTTTACATGAAGGAAAGGGATGATGGGCTGGGTGATGTTGAGGCTGAAGGAAAAGACTGAGCAGATGCCCTAGCAGGAGAGCCCAGTGTGGGTGGGGGACAGTAGGGAGTAGAGATGGGGTGTAATATAATCAGTGCAGTTAGAACACAGGATGCAGGTCCCTGGCAGATCATTAAGGTTGAAAAGTCAGGAGGAATTATTGCTTATTTTGAACAATAGTTCTCAAGCAAAGGAGGTCTGTGTTTACATTCACTCTTAAAGGGTATGGATCAGGTCCACATGGTGGTCAGGTGGATGGGGAAGTAGAAGAGAGTTAGAAACTGTTAGAGTGGACCAAGTGAGTAGAAAAAGAGAGCCCATATAGTAACATTATAGCAAGAAGGTAGAGGATGATTGAGAAATAATGGGGATGGAAGCTATAGGAGACAAATACAAAGGACAGGGCAAAGGAGGACCCAAGGACAGACATGAGGTTCCCACCCTGGATGGTATAAGAGACAAGGTATAGTTAGTCAAATAAGGAAGACAGAAAGCTGATTTGGATGAAGTGGGGAAAGACAATGACTTTATGTAGATGAACAGAGGGACTGTAATACTTTTGGAAATGTAGGGCTAAGATCAAGGGTAGGAATGCAAATTTGGGAGTCATGTATATAACCATCAATGTCATCATCAAATACCTACCACTTACTGAGTACCTGCTATGTGCCTGATGTTACATGAGATAATTTATTCATCATAACAAGTTACAGAATCAGCAGGATAAGCCTCATTTAACAGATAAGAAAACCAAAAGTCAGAGATGTTGATAAACTTGTCCAAGGTCAATCAGCACGGAGGAAGTAGACGTTTCTTCATCAATTCATTAAAGTAGAGCAATGTTATGACAGTTGAAGAGGTTCTCTTAAGGAAGGCAAGAGGTGAGAAGACATTAACCAACAGAACATGGTGAGAGTCATCACAAAGGCTCTACCTAAGCCACTTCCCCTCTTAATTAGTTGTTAATTACCAGTTCCCTGTCACTGCTCTAATGAATTCCAACATGGAAGTCACGGAAAATGTAAGAAACATATGAGAAAATACATGTATAGAATGGCAGGTGACACATATATGGCTTCTCACTAGCATGCAAGGATTTTTGTGGCCAGAATCTAGGATTAAAGAATCACATGGGAGCAAGAAAACCAAGAGGAAAGTTTCAAGAGGAGAATTTCAACATCAGGAGCTGCAGCAAGGAGGAAAGAAGGAGGTTGAGGATGGGCCGTGGGAGTGGGAGCCAGAATGTGAGTAGGGCACAGGGAGTTGGATCAGTACTTTGGCTTTCATTTGTGGAGGGAGATAAAAGGTAGACTTGTCTTCCAAGAGGTTCAGTGGGAAATGGAAAGATTTGACTAGTGCCCCAGAGGGAAGGGAGCCAAATGGAGCTCTGTTTTATCCTGGGGAGATCTGGGAGGGTGCACACAGTGAACAGAAAGGCAGAGGTTGGAAATGCAAGTAGGGACAAGTAATAAATGTCCAAAGGAGGCAATAGAGGTGAGAGCATCCACACTGAGCCAGATGAGGAAGGCTTTTGAGAATCACAAAAACAATCTTGGATTTTGCTCTTTACTTTATTCAATACTTAATCATTGAGTATCTATTGTGTGTTGGTCACTGTCCAAGCATTGGGAATAAAGAAATTAACATGGCAGGAAGGGTCTCTGCCTCTATGGGGCTTAAAGTCCAAGGAGGACTTGGTGGGACAAATACAAGTTTTTAAAAGCTGATTTTCTTTTCTTCTTGGTTGAAGCATAGACATTGACCAGCGGAAGGAGTCTCTAACGGTTATCTTGCCAGCCTCCTGCCTCTAAGCAGGATGACACCATACCAGAGGAATGGACTCCTTTATCATGTTGGAAACACCTCAGACAATGGGTTTCATACCTCTGTCAGTTGCCAGTAGCCTCTTATAACCAGAAAAGAATGTCGTTGGGCTAAGATTTCCCTAGGAAGTACAAATAGATCAATGGAAAAGAGATGTGAGGTCTGGGCCTCATGTCAGTTTCTCATGGCACCTAAAGAAAGGTAAAAGGGTGATAGAAATTAAAAGTGAAGGAAGCAATTTAGTGATGAGTTCCCCCTTACTCTCTATACTTTGCCTTTGGAGGACTTTCCTGTATGAGTCAAGACCAAATCTCCATTCTAGGCTTCAGGGAACATGCCAGAGCTTAGCAGGAAGAATAAGCCAAGCTACCATGTTCTTGTCCTTCTAACATGATTTCTGCTAGAACAGGAACAAAATGCCTTGGGGGCAGATACCCATATTTCCTCTGGGTTCATGCAATGCTACTCAGATAAAGACCAACTAGACAACAGTTGGTATTGTAGACAGAATTCCAAGATGACCCCAAGATTCCTACCCCTGGTGTACAGTTCCTATAGAACCCTCCCCCTCAAATTTGAGTGAGACAATTGAATATGATGGCTATCACTCCTATGATTAGCAATATGATATGTCCAATATGACTTTGAGTTAACCAAAAAGGAGATTGTCCTTGGTTGATTGACCTAATCAGGTCTGCCCTTTAAAAAAAGGTGAAACCTCAGAGAAATACTCTTTGGCGGACTTTGAAGGAGCAAACTACCATGTTGTGGGGAGGGCTACACAGCAGGGAACAATGGGCATTCTTTGTTAACTGAGGATCTATGTCCTACAACTACAGGAAATTGGCTTTAGCCAAGAACAGTGAACTTGAAAGAAGTTCCCAAGACTTAGATAGATTGAAGCCCCAGTTGACACTTTGATTTCAGCCTGGTGACGTCCTGAACAGAGAACCCAGTCATGCTGTGCCCAGACATTTGATTTACAGAACTATGAGAAAATAAATGGGCATTGTTTTAAACAGCTAAGTTTTTAATAATTTGTTAACACAGCAACACATAACCAATACATCTGCTATGGGGTTTTTTGTTTGTTTGTTTTTTGTTTTTTGTTTTTGTTTTCTGCAGTGCCAGGGATGGAGCCTAGGGCCTTGCATGCTAGGCAAGTGCTCTACCACTGAGCTATATCCCCAACCCATCATAGCATGATTTTAAAGAATACTTTGAAGACCCCTACAATACAAGGATCATGACATCATCGGTCAAGCTTTCTTCTGCAGCTTAGAGCCTTTTGTCAAATGCAGCTACTTTTAGGAAGCCTCATGGGTCATTTTCATCTATCTCTGAATAAGCTTCCAATTGCCCCTGGAGAGTAGGGCTAGGGCTGGATGTGGAAGGAGGGACAGCATAACTTCCACAGGTTTGGGGATAAGGAAGGGCACTGAATGACAAGATGAGAAGAGCTAAAGACAAGCATTGGGGACTTCCCATTTTACCTGGAATTGTCACTGGGAATTGGGTTGTATCCACAAGGTCTTCTGGGTTAAAAGGGCACCTCTGAAGGTCCAGGATGTGGGGCACCATCCTACCCTGCAGGGGGGGAACAGGGGGCATAGCAGGGGTTATGAGTGGGTGATACTGCTGCAGTCCTTGGTGGGTTGAGGAAAGCAGGTAGCAGAGTTGTACTGAGGGGTGAACTTGGCCTTTCTTTCTATACTCCTCCTACCCATGACCCCTGGGGAACGTGGGAGTGGTGAAGTTGCTCTTGCCTTGAGTGGTGAATCTCATCCTTCTTTCCCAATTCTTGGTTCAGCAACAACACAATGTTCAAGAGAAGGGTAAGGCTGTGAATAAGACATAATTTCAGGACCCCAGAACACTTCCTTGCTTCCCAAACTTCTCTGAGGACCAGAGTCTGCAGAACAACTACCTAGGCCCATCTCCTTAAACCTCCTTCCTTATTTAAATGCAAAACCTCCAGAAGGCATGGTTAAATGTGACTGGTCATTCATATCACAGTCCTTTTCTGAGAGTTTTTTTTATTGTAAACAAATTGGATACTTTTCGATTCTCTGTACATGGAGTAAAGGCATACCATTCGTGTAATCATAAATTTACACAGGGCAATGTTGTTTGATTCATTCTGCCATTTTTCCCCCTTCCCCCCCACCCCACCCACCCCTCTTCCCTCTATACAGTCCTTCCTTCTTCCATTCTTGCCCCCCTCCCTAACCCTAACCCTAAATCTAACTCTAACCCTAATGCTAACCCCTCCCACCCCACTTCTGAGAGTTTTTGATAAGGAGAAAGGGAAAACATAGCAACCTAAACACAGAGAAGATCACAGGCAGGTGACTAGAGCTGAGATAAGGTGAGCAAGCGCCCTGAACAAACTGGTCTGTGCCAAAAGTTTTCCTGGGGCCAGATCTGCCAAGGTGAGGCAACACTAGCCAGCCCCACCAAGCACTATCCTGGCTGGACAGGTCCCATTGTGAACAGAAATGTCTTGAATCGTAGAACTTCTGGTTACAGTGGCCTGGAGGAACCTACGCTCCTGATGCACATCCATCTTTTTATTCATTTCATATTTTTTGAACACCTATCATCTGCCAGACGTTGAGTTGAGTACTGGTAATGCAGTCAAACCCCAGTCCCAATCCTTATGATGTTTGCAGGGAAAGGAAAGGACCCCAGTGCAGTGACTTGAATGCTGAGGAGGCGGGGAGGGAGTAGCAGCAGCTTTTTTTTTTTTTTTCCTTTGCATTTGTTTAATTTTTAATTGTTTAACATTTTTAAGTGTGCAGCAAAGTAGAAATAATAGTACAATAAACTCCCATATGGCCATAACTGAGCTCCAGTGATTTTATTAATATTTTTATTAATATTAATATTGTGTTGTCTAACCCTTCTTTTTCTTAAGAGAATTTTAATGCAAATTCAAGACATCATGCATTTTACCTATAAGTACTTCCATATGCATCTCTGATGGGAACATTTTTGATAACCACCACAGCAACTATAGTTGGATACTATCAGCAACACCTCTCTCCCCCGCCCCTTGGGACATCACCAATCCCCGGAATGGAATCCTATATCCTGCACCACTAGACAGCTTACCAAGGGCTTGGTATCTCAGGCCATGACACGCTGGAGCTATTCAGACGTGATCCCCTAGTAGTCCCCAGCAATGCATTCCTGGGCCCCACCAAAGCTGGGTCAGGTGGTCCACTGAACTGATTGATAGCCACCACTACCACACGGGGCTGTGACATCCCTTCCTAATTCTGTTCTTCTGTTCTGATCTCTTCTTCTGTTGTCCTCCTTGCAGATTGAAATGCTAGAACACAAGTACGGGGGCCACCTGGTGTCCCGGCGAGCCGCTTGCACCATCCAAACTGCCTTCCGCCAGTACCAGCTCAGCAAGAACTTCGAGAAGATCCGCAACTCGCTTCTGGAGAGCCGCCTTCCCCGGCGGATCTCCCTGCGCAAGGTGCGGGCGCCCACAGTCGAGAGCCTGGCAGCCGAGAAGGCCCTTATGGAGGGCTACGGCCTTATGGGGCTGCCGCTGGTGCGCTCGCCCTCCCTACCGCCGACCTTCGCGGGCACGCTCACTGAGCTGGAGGACTCCTTCACCGAGCAGGTGCAGTCCCTGGCCAAGTCCATAGACGACGCCCTTAGCACCTGGAGTCTCAAGACCATGTGCTCCCTGCAGGAGAGCGGCGCTTACCAGATCCACCAGGCCCTTCACGCGGGCACCGGGCAGCCATGTCTGGAGACTGAGATGCAGGAGCCTGAGAGCACAGGCTCAGGGCCTGGGGATGAGGCCAGCGAGGCCACCACCCGCCTGCCCCAGAGCCACAGCGGCACCCTCATGATGGCTTTCCGGGACGTCACCGTGCAGATCGCCAATCAGAACATCTCGGTCTCCTCTTCCACGGCTCTGTCTGTGGCCAACTGCCTGGGCGCCCAGCCTCCCCAGGCTATAGCAGAACCCACGGCCAGCAAAGCCGAGCAGAGTGAAGCCCCCAGGCAGGAGGCCCCAGAAGCCCCCTCTGTGGGTCAGGGGGACGCCTTCTCCCAGGACACGAGCCCAGAGCTGGCAAACAGTGGGGCCCTGGGCACCCACCAGCCGGTGGCCACGGAATCCGTGGTGGAGGAGGCTGTGGCCACAGAGGCAGAGGAGGAAGAAGAGGAGGCTGGGGAGGCAGGGAAAGGAACAGAGGCCGACGGGGCCGACAACTCTGAGCAGCTGAGCAGTAGCAGCACATCCACCAAGTCCGCCAAGTCAGTCTCGGAGGTATCCGCCTCAGCCTCCAAGGAAGCCCTGCAGGCCATGATCCTGAGCCTGCCCCGCTACCACTGCGAGAACCCTGCTAGCTGCAAGTCGCCCACCCTATCCACAGACACCCTACGCAAGCGCCTCTACCGCATTGGCCTCAACCTCTTCAACATGTGAGTGAGCTCCAGCTTAGGGCACCTGGGGACCTGGAGGGAGCCTGGGAGGGAAGGAAAAAGGTGGACTTGATTTTACAGGGCATCCCCTCCCTACCTAGTCAGGTGCCAGGTGGTTTACCACATAATCCCAAGGTCTTCCCAGGTATATTTGCATCACATGTGATCATTGAGATAATATTTAGGAAGTACACATTTTATTTTTCATTATCAATTTATTTTAAGAAGCATTAGAGGGAAAAACACATCAAATACAGGTTTTTAAAACTACTACCATTTAAGTTGAAGTGAGGGTTTGAAAAGTGAGAGAATTTAAAAGAAAATACAGTGTTGAGTAAATAATAGAATGAGCTGTATGAAGATTAAGCAGGAAGCATTCAGGTAAAATAAGAAATTAGGAGAACAAGCCAGGCATAGTGGTCCATGTCTGTAATCCCAGCGACTAGGTAGGCTGAGGCAGGAGGATGCAAGTTCCTGTCTCAAAATTTTAAAAAATTAAAAATAAAAGGGACTGGAATGTAACTCAGTGGTAAAATGGTCCTGGGTTCAATCCCCAGTACCAAAGAAGAAAAAAGAAATTGAGGAAACAGCATTATTTCTTGGGATTGGCAAAATGAGGGACTCAGTGGAGGAGAGAGAGTGAAAAGAATACAGGTAGAGAAAAGGGCAAGGAAGAAATTAAAGAAGTAGAGGGAGATAGGGAAGAAAGCACGAAGCAAGCAGAGATGGACCAGAAAAAGAATAAGGGAACGGAAGGAGAGAAGTGAACAGCCATAATTCAGAGATCCCAACCTGACTATTCTTTGCAACCAGACTGTGTATAGACAGTGCCAAGCAGAAGAAGCAGACATACCCCTCTCATGAAAATTTAAAGACCATGAGATACTCATCACTATCCATTCAGCCCTTCCTTCATAGCCCTAGGCTCAGAGCACTGATGTCTCTCCTGCCCACATGTGTGATCATTTATTCATTCAACTATTATTTATTGAGTGTCAGTCACTGCAACTACAAAGAAAATAAGACCCAGCCTCTGGCCTCCAGACACTCACTACTGTTCATAGTTCAGCTGACATAAAGCATCTGCTATCTTCCCAATAATATCTAGTGGCATGTATTATGCCATTTATAGAAAAGGAAACAGATTCACCAAAAGTGAGGCAGGATGCACACTGTTCAACTCTAGTATGAGACAAACCTAGGGGAAGCCACAGTGGACTCCAATTCCATCTCTCCTTTTCCTCATCACCTGATGAGCACAGCCCCACCGCCACCCCCACCCCTTACCCCCGCCCTAACCCTACCCCAATAGCCACAGCATCAGTTCTGCCTGCACAAAAACTCTGAGATATTCCTATCCCTCAAAGGGATGAGTCTCAAACTATTCCTACTGAAAGCCCAGTTTGGTTTTTCTCACCTAATATGTTGTGGGCTGATGCTTTTGTAAAACACAATAAAAATAAAAATGAATTGCTAGGAAAACAATCACATGCTTGGTTGTCCCGAAAAATGTCAAAGTGCTATAAAAGGTTCCAAATGCTTACCGTCAATCTCTGTACTTATTTTCTCTTGAACCAGTAAGATTCAGCCCAGGGAGCAGCATGAGTTTGCACACTGCGATGAGAACGCAATTGCCTTAGGACAGGGCACACACACCCACACGGAGAGACTCACGTCTGAGAAAGGGTGACTCACACTGGAGATCTGTAGCCTTATGTCCACCATGCAAAGGGAAAGAGGGAGCGCATAGTGGAACTTCTCACGTATTTCCTCCCACTCACTCTCTGTGGACTCCAGAGTGGGGACCCGAGACTGACCTCAGGATACAGGTAAGAAGCAAAGGCCTCCTCAGTAGACCTGGGAGACCTCGGGATAAGATCCAGAGCGAGCAAGGCAGGAACAAAGAAAGGTGCTATTTCTCCACCTACTCTGGAATTATCTTGCTTGTGTTAGACTTCACATTAACCACCTTGCAGCACCGCCCCCAACCTGTGTGAGGTGGGACAGGATGCATCCGCGGGAGACACCTCTGAAGCTTAAGGAATCCTGGCATCTCCTGGGAACTTGGTTTCCAAGGACCTCCAGGCACTTTTATAGGTTTCATGGGTAAGAAGACAGGGAGGATGGAAGGCACAGGCAGCTTTGGCTCATTCTCTGCTACTACTCCCCACCTCCAACCCCTCCTCCAGAAACCCTGACAAGGGCATCCAGTTCCTGATCTCGCGAGGTTTCATCCCGGACACCCCCATCGGTGTGGCCCATTTCCTCCTCCAGCGTAAGGGCCTCAGCCGCCAGATGATCGGCGAGTTCCTGGGCAACAGCAAGAAGCAGTTCAATCGCGATGTACTAGAGTGAGTGTCCCGCGCTCCGGGCTCCCCTGTTCTCCATCCTTCCCATACCCCATCTGCCTAGGTTCTCCTGTGACCTCCATCCAGACCTCTGAAATTTCAAGAGATTTCCTGAGTGAAATCTTCGCTCCAGCCCTGGTGAAATTGGCTGAGAGGCCTAGAGTCACGTGGTCTTTAGCCACTCACTCCCCTTTGGGCCAAGCCTCTACCTCCACCTGGGAGTCTTTCAGTGCTGGGGCCAGGAGCCATTAGAGTCACTAGGGATACTTTACATCAAAGTAGCTTGAAGTCCATTCCCGCCACCCTCCAGAGCAATATAAGGAGGAAGAAGAAGGAAAAAAGTGTTTGGGGATGGACGAAATGTATCAACACCTGGTCTTCTCTGCCAGAAGAACAGCCCCCTCAGCCCACACTCTGCCACCTGCCCAACCCCTAGGACACTCACCCTCAGGTTCATCTTCTTATCAGTGGAGGCAAAACATTAATCGGTAAAAGAAAGGGGGCTGAATGGAGGGGTTTTAGAGCAAAAAAAAAAAAAAATACTGATTACATAGAGATAAATTAACCAACAGGATGGCAACACAGAAAATGAAAATAATCTCAAAGTCCAATAGAAAAATGTGGTGGGGATGATGAGGAGCTGCCTTTACTAGTGCTCAGCTTTTACATGTGGATAGGCCAGCATCTCTTCATACTGGCTTCATCTCCAGAGTGACATGGCAGGGATGGCATTCCTTAGGGCCGTGGAACAAGGCCTGGGAAAGCAGGGTGAGGCCCCATGAAGTCTGCTCTAGGCTCCTGCTGCTCCCTGTGTTCCTTCTCTCTTTCACTATGCCCCCTAAGCTCACTTCTTTATTGAAGGTCACCGTCCTTATGCAGGAACCCTTCTGCCTTTCTCTCTCATCTTTTCCTTGGGTACAGTCAGCAGAAGTGTTTTCCCAGAGGTCCTGGGAGAATCTTTCCCTTTCATACTTGCCTCTGGAGCAAAAAGGGCCTGCTGAGAGAGGGGCAGGGACTCTTTCAGCTCCAGAGTTGGGAAACTTGGGGAGTTATCCTACATGTTGGTTGTTAGTGTCCCTGGGCGGGAGCTGTGTTAAGTTCCTGTGGAATGGGGCAGGGATGTGGGTGTTGGATTTTGAAGGTTAGACCAGTTGCTTTTTGATAATGGAGCTGGGCACGGCATCCCATATGTTAATGTTATGTGGGAACAGCCATGGCTTATGATCTCAGGGAACTTACAGACCCTGAAGGCAGATCCTGAATTCAGTCTTGGGGTGTTTGAGTGCAGATAGAAAAGCAAGGGCTTAGAGCTGTTTGAGGGGCCCTGAAATCCCTGGATGGCCCTTAGTTGCGAAAAGCCAAGTTCCTGCCTCTGACTCCCAGAACTGAAATCCAGGCTCTGATGCTCCCAGTGCCTGGGAAAGGAAGGAGAATTGAGAAATGTTCAGCATTTCCCTTTGGCTCACCTTTTTTCTGCTTCCAGCTCCCCTTTCCACCCCTGCTATGTGGGGTATCCTGTGGGCGTGGATACCCCAAGGAAATAATACAGGAATGCAGCACATATCAGGACATATGAAAGACAGATCACATTTTCTTCTTTTCCCTCTTGTCCCTCCATTTGCCTCATTGTTCTGGTCTTTTCATGTGCCTTTGCCTCTTTCCGTTCCCCTCACTTTGTTCTTTCCAGCTGCCCATGCTTCCAGGTGACCCTACTGTCTCTCTCCTCTGGGAGCAAGAGTGGACCTCCTCCTCCTACAGGCTCTGACTGTTTTCTTCTGCCCTCACCTGTCCCCATGTAGCCAGTCCCTGGATTCCGTGTGCCAGGCCCACATTGATCTGAAAAGTAGGGAACGAGGAGTTTTTCACCAGCCAGGTCATGCTGTGCAGCACAATGAAGACTAATTGCCATCCTCCCCAGAGACTGAGTATGGGGGAGGCCGAGAGAGCCAGCGTGGGGACCTTGGGTCTGCAGTCTCAGACCAGCCACCACAGCCTTTGCTGGGGAGGGACCAGGCTGGGGACTGGGCCAGCAGCTGAAAGGAGTGGGTGAGACTGGATTCTGCCTTGGTGAGGTCTTCCAGTGAGAAGAGGGGTATAAGAGGAGAAATGGTTGGACCCCAGTGGGAGCACCAGGTTCAAACCCTGACCCTGTAGCTGTCGTCCTTCCCATTACCTAGTGCACTTGTCACACACTGTGGCACCATGGAGAATCTCTGCCCCAAACATTGGTGTCTTGTTTTGGCATTCTTGTCAGATATCCCAGAACAGCCCTCAGGCTCCAGGGTAGTGATGTGTGCCAGGGTTAATAGGAGAGTGAGATGACCATTTGTTATTCATTCAGCAAACATTGAGTGTCTACTGTGTGTTGAAAATAAGGCTGTGGCTAGGCATCCTGTGTGTGTATGTGGGAATAGGCACGGCTCAAGATGTCAGAGAACTTACAGACCCAGACATCCATGGGGAGAGATGAAAGAGGAACATAGAAAGAAAGCAAGTAGACCACAGGGCCTCCTCAGTTTGGGAAGGGATGTGTGCAGAGCTGAGACCCAATGTTGTCCTAGTGAATGCCTCCATGTCTCATGATTTATTCTGCAGCCAAGGGTTCCAAGGTCCTGGCATGCTCAGCCTCTGCACTAACTTGGCCCCACAGAAAGGAGTCCTCTTCCCTAAGTCCACTGACTCCTAGTTTTTGTCCAGGGAGGAGGAGGGCTGCTCCTAAAGAGTGCCAGGAGGACATGGAAAATCAAGAAAATCAGGCACCAGCAGCAGAACCAGGACACTGGGGCTTTGGCCTTCCCTTGCTGGAACCTTTCAGGATCCGCTGCTTTATCCTTCCTTCCACCCGAGAACACACACACAATAACAGAGCCTCCTGGTGCCATTTTGCTCAGACCTGGAAGGCTTCATTGGGATTCTGCACAGTTTCCCTGCCCCCGCCTGGTGACATTCAGCAAGTCGCATCCATTCTGTACAAAGCTATTTACTGAATAAAAGGGCATAAATCACCCATCCCCTTGGAGACTGAGACAGCCCAAGCCACGGCATGCCCCAGGAGCAGACCAGTGAGGATGATAGAGGTGGAATACCTCTCAAGGGAGAAGGATGGCGGGGGACAACTCTTGGAACATGATGGAAAGGAAAAGAGGAAGGACCGGAGTAGAATCTGCCCCCTCTGCTGAGTCTAAGCATCATGGAGGCCCTGACATTATCTACCAGAGTCGGGCCCTCAACGCTTTTGGAAGCTGATGTCTTGGGCTTTTTGTCTCATTTCTATGGAAGACACATTCCAAAAAGGAACATATTGCACCAGGCTTTAGCAAGTAAGAAAAGAAGTCATCCTGAGCTCAATGGGCTCAGGTTGTTTGTCAGTTTTTAAAGAAGTCAATTTCAGTTTCCATGTTTATAAAATGGCCATGATAGGACCTTCCTCCTTCAAATTAAATATTTAAAATACATAGAAAGGACTGAACTCAGTGCTTGAAGTTTAGTAAATTCTCTGTAAATGTTAGTTATTTCTGTTATTATCTTTCCCACTTGAAAGCACAGGCAGAAACTTCTACTCTGACCCCAATACAGGGAGACCTTGAACATCTCAGGTCTGGATTGAAGTTATGTCTGCCCCCCAGATAAAAACTTGATAGATTTTCTGGAATTTGCTGAGGAGGAGAGAGATGACAGGGGAGCTGGTTCTGAGGACCACCCTGCATCTGGGACACCCTCTCTGGATGCAATAGGAGTCAGACCACAGCCAGAGTTGAGATCCTTTGGGGATATGTGCTTCCCTCTCTCAGTTTTCACATGGCTGGGAAATTTAGCTCCGCTCTATTTCCTTCCCAAAATGTTCGCTTCAGTAGGTTTGAAGGCCAACGGATGGGGGAATGTTTCGCGTCAGCGGTGAGCAGTCTCTTTTCTGGCCTGGATGAGTCTTTCTAGTGTGAATCACATATACACGGAGGGCATTGGTATCCATCATTTCCATGAAAATGCACAAAGGGCAACTTTGGGGTTGAGCTGCCAGAAGAAAATTTCCTGGGTATTCCTTCCCTCCACCCCGTTTGCACTTTCCTTCTTGATGTTCGGGTCAGATTTCATTATTTCATTTTCATCCAAATGTATTGGCCAAAGTATTACAGATTGTTCTTTTCAGGGGACATTTCAGATTGAAGACAGATTGTCTGTCAAACTCAACAGACTGGAAGGCTCTGCCTTTCATCACTGGGCAGAAATTATTCAAGAATACCCTGCCCATTGTGCTGTGTGTAATCTCAGAAGACTTCTCTCTTTCCTGAGGAATTCCCAGGAGGAAAGGAAGAGCAGGTGAGGGCCCACTCTAATTAGAGGAGAGTAGAAGGATGCCTGGGGAGGGCAGGAATAGAAGAAGTGGCGTTGTTTCCACTGCTACTGCCTAGAGGAATGGAGGGAAGTGTGTCTCTGTAAAAAGTGGTGTCTTTGAGGGGCCGGAGGTGTTGCTCAGTGGTAGACCACTTGCCTAGCATATGTAAGGCCCTAGGCTTGAGCCCCAGCATCACAGCAAAAAGAAAGAAAGGAAGACAGGCAAGATAGTCTTTGGCTTATGACCTTGACCCTTTCCCTCTCCAAGCTCCCCTCCCATGCCCCCACCCTGCCACAGGTAGACAAGGACTCTCCTGGACAGTAAACTGTCATGGGAGTTGAGGACTCCTTTGCTCCTATATGTGGAGATCTTGGAGACCCCAGTTGAAGGAAATAGACAAATCCAGGATTGACAATCTTGTGTTGGTGTGGTCATTTCCACATGTAAATCAGGGATTTACACAAAAATGGACATCCCTATCACTCAGCCTCCTCCTAATTACTCAGGCTCTAGCGCTAGAGGGGTCTCTCTCAATCCCTGTGGCTCCAACTGACCACTCTTATTTTTGGCGGGGGGTAATGGGATTGAACTCAGGAGTGCTTAGCCACTGAGCCACATCCCTAGCCCTTTGTTGTAGTTGTACTTTGTTTAGAGACAGAATCTCACTGAGTTGCTTAGGGCCTCACTAAGTTGCCTAGGCTGACTTTGAACTCACAATCCTCCTGCTTCAGCCTTCAGAGCTGCTAGGATAGGCATGCGCCACCACACCCTGCCTGACCACTCTTTGAATTGGGATTTCTAGGAGGGGCTTCCAGGAAGTCACCTTTTCCTGAGGTCTTACAGCAGGACTGTTTGTGAGGGAGCAGGCCGTGAAGCATAATACTGACAGCTCACATATATCAGGCATCGACCATAAATCAGCAGGTGCTGTTCCAAGACCTCACGTTGCAAAGCTGCATTCTGTCTTTGCAGCAGTTCTGTGAGTGCTGTCTGTTTCTATTAAATGAAGGAACTAAGGAACAGAGAGTTTAGGTAGATTGCCTGTAATCACAGAGCTCATCAATGGCTGAGCTCTAAAGCCAGACCAAATAAGCCGTTAACCCTACACGACCCAAAGATGTGTGGTCTGCATGCAGTTATAGTCCTGGTCAGTTCATGTGCAAATCACAGCACCAAAAGACCCCTCTAGTTCAGACCTCTTATGTACCTAGGTAGAAATGGGGGCCAGGGAGAAGATTCCACTCTATTTCTCTAGTGGCAGAGAAATTGAGTGGAATCAGGTCCTCTTGCATCCCTTGACTCTGCTTTGTTTGCTGTGCTCTGATCCTGTCATCTGGGAAGAAAGCAGAGCTGAGAAACCAATTCATAAGTCTCAAGAGGTCTGAGCTAGATTCAGTTTCCTCTCTCTGCTATATGTATATTTTAAAGGGCCATCAGATGATTGTCTGATGATGTAATTTCAGGCACAGTTAATTGGCAGTGAAGGAAAAGGTGTTTTTCTTGTTTTGCTTTTTGTTTTTGTTCTGCTGGGGTTAAGAAAGGGTTTTTGTTGCTGTTGTTTGTTTGGTTTTTGGTACTAGGGCTTGAACCCAGGGGCACTTAACCACTAAGTCACATCCCCAGCCTTTTTTTTTGTGTGTGTGTGTGTGTGTGTGTGTGTGTGTATTTTATTTAGAGACAGGGACTCACTGAATTGCTTAGGGCCTCACTAAGTTGCTGAGGCTGGCTTTGAACTCGCCATCCTCCTACCTCAGCCTCCAAAACCACTGGGATTACAGGCACGCACCACCACACTCAGCAAGAAAGGGTATTCTTAACATCTAAGCTAGAGAGGACTTTGAACATCCACTCACTCACCTGGCATATCAACCCAGACTTGGTCTCTAGGTACATAATGAAAGCAATCATTTCTGAAGCCCTTTTGTATACCAGGAACTTTACATACATTATCATCTTAAAAGCATCACTGCCCAGTAGATGTGATCAGTAGGTCAGTAGGCATGATCTCTGTTCTCTAGGTTAGGGAAGTGAGGCACAGAGAAGCCAAGGGACTTGAATTGAGTAGCCAGAGGGGGAAATACTACTCAAACCCAAAATGTCTGACCCCAAGGCCTGGCATTGTGTCTCGCTTCTCAAAGTGTGGTCCCCAGACTAACAACATTGGCCTTATCTGGAAAGTTATTAGTGATGCAAATTCTCAGTTTCTGTTCCAGACTCACTGAATCAGAACCTTTTGGAGGTTGAGCCCAGAAATCTGGGGTAAATAAGCCCACTAGGTTATCCTGTGCACGCTTAAGTTTAAGAACCACTGACTGACGGCGATGCTGCTGAGTCCTTGAGAAAAAGCATTCAGGCATCCACCTTGACTCCTAATGTGGTCTGGGTAGTCGAAACTTAGTTCTTTGGACTCCTGAGTACTCAAACTGTGACTGGCAGTCATCCTTTCTGAGGTCCCCTAAAAGAGACTTTCTTGGTTCCCGTGTTGTCACCACAAACACCCTGAGTCAGCTTCTCTCTGCTCTGTTTTCTTAGCCCCATTGCACTTTCCCAAAAGGCCATGACCTTTCTGGAACATGTTATGAGTTCTGACTAGCAAAAATAACCCTCTGGTGGATGGGGATATTTTTAATTAAATCATATAAGCCAAGAACTGCAGATCAAACCAGGGTTTCTACATCTCATGGCAGACTCCCCCTGGAGCACAGCTACATACTTCTTCCCAAGCCTCAGCTGGGGCCTCACCTTCTAGATCCTTACCATCTCTTCCGGCCAATTAAAACACCCTACTGTTGCCATTACCTATTTTCAGCTCCCAACCAGTTCTTTTGTCTGCCAGACACTGTCTTACTCTCATTTAAAAAAAAAAAAAAAAATTGAGATGACGAAATTCATTTTGATCACAGTGGCACAGGACGCTTCATTTCCCTGCAACACAAACTGATTCCACGCACCGATCAGTGTTAACAAGCAATTTGATGCAAGATTGTACCTGTTTATACAGATGCAGGAACATCTGTGCTTCTATATCCTGGCCCTTGTGAGGTATTTGCTGCAGCCTCTGCAGAAACCCACAGGAAAGAGGAAGGCCTGAGCAAAACCTGCACCAACTCGTGATTCTCTCACCGATCAGATCAGCAGCACCTCCCAAGACAAGTCCAGACAGGCTGTCTTGGAAGCAATCCAATTTACCCAGGTTCTCATCTCTGACTCACTTGCATATGCGACTGAAGGAAGAGGGAAGCATGTGTACCCCACGCCACCTCGCTGCCCACCCTCTAGAATCCTCAGGGTCATTACCCTGCAGCTGTGTCCAGGTTTGGTATCAGCTCTGGATGATCTTGACAAAGCAGTCTAAGCAATCCTGTGCCACTAGGTGGTTCTTTCAAAGGTGCAGGCCACTGGGGGTCCTTCTCCAGCTGACCACATGCACAAGGTCCTGTTTATTCACTCATTTGATCTCTCACTCATTCATTCAACATACAAAACATGTATTGAGTTCGTACATTTACTGGGGATGCTGAAAGAGCTCAGAGTCTAGGGAGGGAAGACAGGTAAGCATGTCCTGACCTAGGGAGAAAAATGCCATGATAGACAGAAGGCAGATCCAGGGTACAATGGAAGAGGAAGAAGACTAAACAGAGACCTGCAAGGTAGGGATTGCGTGTCAGAATAAAGAATAACTTGTGCAAAGCACAGAGGCCTGAACATGAGATGACAGGAGGGGCCACCATGGAGAAGAGGCAAGAGAAGCTGGAATGCTAGTGGGCCTGGGCCTGGCCTGCTTTGCTAAGGAACTAGGCTTTCGTACTAGGGATGTGAGAAGGCCTTAAAGAAATATAAGCAGGGGAGTAAGTGACAGACCGAGTGAGTGTCCTTGAAGGATTGTTCTGGAAGATGATTGGAGGAAGGGAGGCTATTGCAGTAATAGGGCAGGAGAGGATGAGGCCCTAAGCTGCAGCAGTAGCCACCAGGAGGGGAGGAGTAAGCAGAACCCAGAGCCTGTGACAGGCGTGGGAGGAGAAGGGGGGCCATGTCACAGTGAGCAGCCTCCTGAGCTAGTGAGAATCAGGGACACTCAGTCTTTGCATATGAATATGCTTGTGCTTCAGACCACTGCTTTGGTACCAATTATACCAAATACACTGTATATGTTTTCACTTTAAGAGGGAGGGGGATGCTGGTCTGGGGGACATTTCATCTGCAGAATTTATCAAACTAGACATTGTCAAATATTTACTGAAGCAAGTCAAACTGTTAAATAGCAGGTAAAACAAAAGATGTACATGCCTGACTTGCCTGCAAGAGATGCCAGTGCATCCTGTCCTCTCATGAGCATTGCCCAGTGATGACATTCCAGCCACAGCACCCCAGATGCCCTCGGCCAGCCAGAACTTAGAAGTGCCCATCATGTGCCAGTCAGATGCATAGATTCAATGGTTACACAAGGTCTCCAGATGAGGTGGCACTGGTACGGGTGTTTTATAAACAGGGATCAGCCAAGAGGCAAAGTAACTAGTTAGCAACCAGTAAGGTAGTAAGGGTGAACTCTGCAAGAGACAGGGAAGAGTTGTCTGCTGTAGGTGGCATTAGAGCCACTGGAATAGGTGAGGCCATCTAGAGAGAGGTTGTTAAGAGGGAAAAAGGGCCTGGTGACTGTCGCAAGCCCAGGCTTTGAGATTCATTGTCTCCTCCTTTTCTACCCTTGCCACATTCCCCCATCACCTAGTCCCATCTGTCCTTTCTCTAAGAGGTTGCTCAGGTCATGCATTCAGTTTGTCTTCGCTGCTTCTATGTTGATGGAGGCCTCATCGCCTCTAGCTTGGATTGCTGTGGCAGCTTCCTGACTTGGGGTCAGCTCTCAATTGTTCTTTGCTTCATCCCTTTCATTCACTCTCCCCCCAACAGAGCAATCTTAAAACACACTGGATCACATCACTCCCCTGATCATACCCTGCCTTTTTATCCTACCACATTCAAGATAAACTCTAAGATTTTTCTCATGACCCACAGACCTCTGGCGGAGGAGACCCTGCCCACCTTCAGAACCTTGCTGTCCTCCATTCTCCCTGTTAACTCTGCACTGCAGCCTCACTGACCCTTTCTAGGCCATTGAAAGTTTTTTCCTACCCCAGGGCCTTTGCATATGCTCCCCCTTCCTCCCCTTCCCTTGGCCAAACCTACTAATCTTTGAGATCTCAGCTGAAATGTCATGTCCCCAAAGAGGCCTTTATGGACACAGCAAATAAAATATGTCTCCTTTGTCCTTTCATGGAAACCTGTCCTTTCTCTGCATAGAAATCATCACACTTATAAAGAATTATTTTCAATTGTGCATTTAATGTCTGTCTCTCCCCCAGAACAGAGACTGTGTTTGTATTGTTTACCCAGCCTTGTACTCAGGAGCCACTCAATGCATGTTTGTTGAAAGAGGGCCAGCCCGCCAGCTACTACCAGGGTCAGAAAAAGCTCTAGAAGCGGGGAAGCAGGAAGGCAGAGCCCCTGCTGTGGACTGTGTGCCCAAGCCAGCTCTGAACTGCAGGACCACACAGCCTTCCTGCTGACTACCAATGGAGAAGTGGCTCCTCACACACCAATGATCAGTGCCTCTATACTGTGTCCGAATGTCTCTCCTGGGTTCCTCCTAGGCCCCCACCAGGTCTCTGAGGAAGATAGCAAGGCCCCAGGGAGAGACTCATTAGCACCAGCCACCGAGCCGCAGAGAGCAGTGGGAAGTGGGAGATGGCAGCCCTGCTTAGACCAGGAGATGCCCACAAGGAATGTGATGTGTGCAGCCCCCTGCAGGGCTGACTCTCCTGTGAGCATCGGTTTCCTGATAATGGCTACTGCTGCACGGGCTTGAGAAGATTAAGTCATTGCGTGCTTAGTGAAGCACTAAGAACAGCACTCATTAAGCAACAGTCCGGAGGGAGCCTCCCCACCGGCGTCTGGACACCATGCTGCCCCAGTGGACACACGGGGGTGCACTGGAGAGGGCCCAGTTGGATCTGAAAGCCTACTTTCTAGTTGTAGGAGCAGGGGACAAGTCCCTATGTAGTCTCAGTTTTCCTTTCTGTAAAATAGGGAGATAATCCAGTCAGGGAAGACCACCTGGAACATATGATGTTATTTGCCTTAAAGCTGATCAAGGAGAGGTGGTGTTACCTGTCCTGGGTCAAAGAAGCAGGCAGGATTTGATAAACTGTCACCAGTCTGCTCCCCACAGGGATTCCAGGGTAGGAAAGAAAGGTGGAAGGGGGGAATTTTAAGTGCTAGATGCTGCAAAAGGGAAACCATGGAAAGAGGAGAAGCAAAGAGGAGCGAGGAGGAAGTCAGGTGCTGCTGAGACTTACATGAGGGGGTCAAAAGAACCATGCTGTGGAGGACAAGGATTGAAGGTGCTTCCAGGGCGCACAGACCCTGAGATGAAGGTCCACGGGAGCAGGCATGCTGGGGGTGGGTGGGCACACAGTCCCCTCCAGCCACCTTCCCCAGGAGGACACGGAGTGCACCAGTGCATTTTGGGAGTATATAGCACCCTTCAAGACTGACTGTGGGCTCGCTCTTCTCTGGGCTCTGGTTCAGGAATGTTAGAGTTGGGGAGGGGATTCTGGGAGGTCACCTGGCCCAAACTCTAACTGTATAAAGAGGAAGCATCTTGCCTTGGGGAAGAGTATAGAGACTCCTCAGCCTTCCCCTCCTCTATCAGGCAACTTGAGGCTTTTCCCCCAGGGTCTGAGAAATTCAGGACCACATGATGCCCCATGGTGGTGTGACAGGGAGGAATGCAGGAATGGGGGGTCAGCCATCCGTGTTTCCTTTCATCCCTCCCGCATGACCTCTCACCTCCCTGCGCTGGTAGATGCTGAATTAGAGGCTGCTCCAGCTCCAAGGCCCAGATGTCTTCCCCTGAGGCCCTGCTCCCCACCCGGCAGGCCCAGGATGGATGTATCTAGCACTCCCTGTTCTGTGGTTGGTGTTTCCACCTGGCTGATCTCCCAGCCCAGCACTTGGTCTCCAGCTCTTGGCTCATTACTGGAGCTTTTAACCACAGCCCCAAGCGAGTGAGCATGCAAACCGGCTGCAAGTCACCTGAGTGGAGGACGGGGAAACTAGGCCATCATGCTTGACTGAGCAGATCCCACCCTCCCCAGCTGCCGCCTCCTCCCACCACCTTCCTCAATGGTGCCCTGGCCTCCAGCACTCACCTCCGTTTTTTTTTTTTTTTTTTTTTTTTTGCAAGGGGAGGACTGGTCCAGAGCTCTAGGGCAGAAGGAACTCCATGTTGGGAGTGGGGGGCTATGAAGGAAGGAAGAGATACCAGGACCTCAGTTCAGAAGCCCACAGGGAAAGGGCAGGGGGAGGCTGGGAGGGTAGATGGAAAAATGGCAGGCAGTCCTGGGGAACAGCTGGGTGCCAGACCTCAGGGGCCAAGGGCCATCCTGGGAATCCTCCAAGGAGCCAGGCTTCTTGGTCTGCATTGGCCAGGTTGGGCCCACTGTCTCTTGCTTGACCTCACAGGTATGGGGTCTTCTAACCCCTGGGGTTAGAAGACACAATAGGGCTGCCTTCTGCTCCATGCCCTGACCCACCCACCTCCGTCTTCCCCATCTACATTATCTGTCTTTTTCTGTCTCTTCCTTCCCCCACTCCTCTGGCTCTGTCCCACTCCCTCTCCCTGCTCTCTCCTCCTTTCTGTTGGTCTGTCTTTCTCTCCCTCCTTTTCCTCCTTGCCTCTCTTTCACTTTCCCTGTCTCTTTATCTTCTTGTTCTCTCCGTCCGCATCTCCTCCCTGTGCCCTCTTCTCCTTGATTCTGTGTCTCCATCACTGGATCTCTTCTAGAACAGCATTCCTGTGTGGCTCAGTGGTGCTCAATGCCCATCCCTTGCTGGGCTAGCCTGGGCTGTGGGGACCCACCCCCGTGGTGATGTCCTCAGAGCTGCATTACAGCTGGGGAGGGTACAGGGTGAGGTAATGAGAGCCACCAGAAAAACGGAGTGTCCTCTCGCCTGGCTGGACCCTCAGGCTCTGCTACCCAGTCGTCCCTCTCAGTGTCCACACACTGACATTTTCAGTTCTCATGCTCAGGCAAGGTTCTGGCCTCCAGCTTCCACCCAGGCAAACAAGCCTGAGAAGAGCAAGGCTCCCCTACATGAGGATGAATGGATGATGGCCTTGACCTTGCCTTTGGTCAGGAAGGAAGAGGAGCCTCTACCTACCTCTCAGCCCTTCCCTCCCTCTCTAGGACTCACTGGTGACACTCCTTCTTACCACCCCTGCCTCTGAAAGAGGTGGAGCAGGCAGACGTCTCGGCCCACTGAGATGCCGTGTGGCAACTCCCCTTACTTTCTCCTGACAGTTGACAACAGAGTTGGGGTCTGTTGGTCTTCTAGGATCATGGAGGAAGGGGGTCCTGCATTTACTTCTTAGAGGTCCCAGCCTCCCCTTGCGTGACCACCCTGCAGATATCTTCTGAGCTGGTGGTGGGTGTGCTGTGCACTGAACCACGTGCTGGGCTTATAGCCATGGGCACACTTGGAGGGCCAGGGGACTATGATGGGTGATTAATGCCTGGGGTTGAGCACCTGCCTTGGAATTTCCCAAGGGTGCGGGGCCGGGCAGGGGGGGTGGTCAGCCCAGCCACAATGGTAGCACTGGGCAGTGGGGGTCAAAGCTGTAAGAAACCAGCAGGGAGGAGACTGGAGTGGAGCTTGAGGCAGAAAGGGGGAAAGCAACTCTGAGTCTTTCCGCAGCTATGAGCCACCTTGCGCTCTGTGATCAGCTTGTGGGGAACAGCTTGTGGGGAAGAACAACGCAAACATGCTCAGGGGAGGTCTGCAGCTTTGCTGGGCGTAGATTCATGCCTCCCTGAGCAAGGCCCTGTGGAGCACCCCAAAGGAGGGCGAGGCAGGATTTGGGGGCTGAGAAGGACTCTGGGAGTGGTCCAGGCCAGAGGAATGAGACCACTTAGTGGGGGGATTGGCTTCTGTCCCCAACTCCTCCTCCATATCCTCCTCCCACCATGCACTGCAAGGGGACATTCAGAGGAACCCTCAGGGTTGAAAGTGACATTTCAGGTAGAAAGGCTCTTGAGGAGCAGGGGCTCTGACCTTCCCTTTTCAGAAGAACACACTGAGGCTTAAAACGGAGAGTTTATCAACTCAAGTCACAAAAAGCTCAGTCAAGGGCTAGGACCAGAACCTGGTCCTGTTGGGTCACAATGCCCCTTCCCACATTAAATTGAATATGCCATTTACTCCTTAGAGGTCCCAGCCTTGCCATCAAGCCTTCCTTAAGAACTGGGGCTCCCAACAGGCCTTTGAGATCAGAAAAGTACCTCATCTTTATTTATTTACTTACTTCTTATGTCACCCAGGCTGGTCTCAAACCACTGAACTCAAGGAATCCTCCTGCCTTAGCCTCCTGGGTAATTGGGACTACAGGCCCCAGCCATTACTCCTTTGTTACACTTACTTTCACTCTGTGCTCCTCTGGTGCTTATGGGAAGGAACTTGGGATTTGGAGTTGGAGGATCTGAACTCAGCCTCCCCCTACCTCTGTGGCCTTGAGCACCAGTGAACTGCTCTGGGCCTCAGGTTTCTGGCTTGTGAAATGGAGATTACAGTCTGTGGCCTGCCTGACACAGAGAAAAGACATGAGAACACCGTGCTCTGGGGTTCATTCAGGGAAGACTCCTGAGGGGAAGTGAGCTTGGGAGGCCCGGTGTCCATCCCTTCTGCCTAGTGAAGGGGTCAAGTACCCCCCACCCTGCCCCCTTCAGAGAGCCCTGGTTGTACCTCCCCCAGCTCAAATAGCGTGTGGGGGGTCCCCACCTCTCCTCACCACCGCTCCTCCCACCTGCTCTCAGCTGCGTGGTGGATGAGATGGACTTCTCCAGCATGGAACTGGATGAGGCCCTGCGGAAGTTCCAGGCTCATATCCGTGTGCAGGGGGAGGCCCAGAAGGTGGAGCGGCTCATAGAGGCCTTCAGGTAGGACCCCCTTCCCCAGTCAAGTATGCCTAGAGCATGGGAGTCAGGGCAAGGAAGCAGAGCTGTTGTGATTCCAGGGATCAGATGTGCCGGGGGTGGGGGGCTCACCCTTCTGAGGCAGGCATAGGGTGGGCTGGAGGGAAAGAAGAAAAGGAAGCAAAAGGGGCAGAATCCCACCAGCCCTCTAAGCTGGAAGCAACATGGGGCCCTTCAGGTCAATCACCCATCACTCATCCCCACCAACCAGCACTTTTGTAGTGAACATCTGTGTGAGCATCTGGTCCTGGGGGGCACTTGGGGAGAGTGATGCCAGCCCATCTCCTCAGCGGGGAAGAGGACTGGCATATGGGGCAGACAGTACTGTCCCTGGGCCCGAAACTCTCAGGGAGCTGGGACACCCCCTCGACAGTCCCCACTGCTAGATTTGGGAAGCTCATGGTCCCACCCTGCGTCTCCCTGACAGCCAGCGCTACTGCATGTGCAACCCCGAGGTGGTGCAGCAGTTCCACAATCCCGACACCATCTTCATCCTGGCCTTCGCCATCATCCTCCTCAACACTGACATGTACAGCCCCAACATTAAGCCCGACCGGAAGATGATGCTGGAGGACTTCATCCGGAACCTGAGAGGTGAGGAGGTGGGGGTCAAGGCCATTGCTCAGTTCAGTGTTATTCTGTGAGTCTGAGACCTAACTATTGATTGTCACCTGTTCTCAAGGTCTGGTCACCCAGGGCAGTCTGGGAAGGTTGCTTGCTTACCAGGCATCTTCAAAACAGCAGGGGTCCTTGGGCAATGTGAATACCCTACATTGGGTGGCCTGCAGATCCCAGGCACCAGAGTGGGCACCTGGGTGGCATCAGCCATTCCCTACTCCACAACTTAGAAGGGAAGAGCCAGGAACAGGGCCTTCAGGTTCTGGGTCCATTTTATTCAACCTTGTAAGCAACTTTATAGCATCTGCCAACCAAGTCCTTTGATGTTTTTGGCATTTTTTAAAAAAATCAAATTTATACATGCATATAATTTAATTCTATAGGGCTCTCTACAGAAAAAAAAATTAGTCTTTGCTCATCTCATCTTTCTTCTTTTCCAGGGGCAATCACTTTCAACATTTTTAGCTGTTTGTTTATTTTGTGCTGCTGGGGATGGAACCCAGGACCTCATATATGCTAAGCAAGTGCCTATTAGCTGTTTATTTTGTGTTCACTCTATATCAATAAATAACCTTGTCCTGCTTTTTTTTCTATTCCTTTTTTAATTGATATAAAGTACATACTATACAAGGTGTGTAAATCCAAGTGCTTCTATGAAGTGTACCTCTTCCTAGACACCTGTGTGATCACATCTGTATCCGCATACTGATTTTTACATCATCCCAGAACATTCTTACGTTGCATCCCATTAGGTTCACTTACCTAAGCTTAAGCTGAACACTATTCTGCCTTCCAGCACCATTATTTTGCTAATCCTTGAACTTTATATAAATGGAGGTTATACAATACATATGTATATATATGCATATATACACACATATACATATTGGTATCTGGTTTCTCTTATACACTATTGCTTATTAATTTTTTTAGCTTTTAAGCCTTATCTTTTAATTTCCCATTATAGAACTTAAGAATTTAGCTCTTGTCTATCTGCCTTCCCCAAACCATCCCCATTAAAATCAGTATTCATCTTATGGAAGCTGGATACACACAGTGCAAACCTGAGTTACAGTTCCTTTCCATTTTTAGTCTTCTTGGAGTTAGTACTTGTATTATTTTTCCATTTTCTTAGCTCTCGATGTACCTGCCACCAGTCTATCCCCATCTTTCACCCCTGAGTGTCAAATTCATGTCAATTCACAAAGGCCTGGAGGTACCGCAGGATTTCCATCCTCTTGCCACTGTCTCTTCCAGGGTCTCTGCTTCTGCTCTAATCTGGATGGTTTGGGGGCCAGGCCAGCCACATGGCCATCATCCTGGAGGTGCTGAATTCTTGGTTCCTGGACACCATAACTTCCTCATTTTTAGATGACTTTCAAAGAAAAGGCACCTCGGAGAAGAACATTTTTGAAAACTTGCATTTCTGAATATACCTGTTCTATTTTCACCTTCAGTTGGGAGTTTGTTGGGAATAGAATTCCAGAAGGAAACATGTAAATGGGAATGTTAAGATGACCATTGTGCTTCAGCTGACAGTGCTGCTCTGCTATTTGAATACCTGGCCTTTTTTTACACTATTTTTTTTCTCTTTCTGAAAACTTGTAGATTCTTCTGTTGGCCTTTTGTGTTCTCAATTCTCATAACGATGCGCCCTGCTAGGGTTCTGTTTCCACCCACCGTGCTCAGTACTGAGTTGGTCCTTACAGCCTAAAACCACGTGTCCTACAAATGAATAAGGTTTAAATATATTTGTCCCTTAGTGATCCACAGGGAATTGCTTCCCAGGATACCCCTCAGATGCTCAAGTCCCTTTTATATATAAAATGGTGTAGTATTTGTATAAAACGTAGGCACATCCTCTCATACACTTTAAGTCATCTCTACATTACTTACACTGTCAAATGCAATGTAAATGCTAGGTAAATAGTTGTTGTGCTGTTTACATAGAATTGTTTTGGGAATAATGACAAGAAAAAGTCTGTACACATTCAGGGCAGATGCATGTTTTTAGAAATATTTCTGTTTGTGGGTGGAACCCATAGATGCAGAACGCGTCAACACTAGGCACACTGTACTGTGTTTGACCATTTAGTTTCTCAGTGTTCTCTGTACTTTCTTCACTTCCTGTTATTTAGATGTTGGGTCTCCTACTTGATCTTCTAATCTTCATAGTTTTCTATATGCTGTTGCTGTTTTCTTGGTTGACTTTCTGGAGATGTCCTTCAGCTTTATCTTTAAAGCCCCCTACCAAGTTTTTCATTCCCACCATCACTGTTTTCAATTCCAGTAACTTTTTGTTGTTGTTCTCTGAATGTTCTCGTGTAGCATTTATTGTTGTTGAGTAGATGCAATATCTTCTCATAGCTTTTGGAAAATATTCATATGTTCTTCTTTGTTCATTTTACTAGCTAAATGCTTGCCTGTTTCTTCTGGGTTTCTTTTTCTGGTTATCCCTTTATTTCTTTCTCTTTTATGTTATAGACCTTCCAAACATAGTTGATAAAATTTGGTTGTCTGCAGTCAAGAGGGAGCCACTAAAAAGCTGATCTAAAGCTGTTTGGGTGCAGGTGAGGCCTGCTGACTCATGGCCTTTCTTGGGTAATTTAGTTGAGCTGCTCCTTGGTCACCCGCTACTGCAGTATCTGTATTTTCTCTTCTACTGGTTGATTTTTACCAGAAGATAAATGTCCAGCCTCTTGCCCAAAGGGTATAGTTATGACGGCCAGCGTTCTGAGATCTTTGTGGGAAATGGGGTCGATGTCTCTCAATACACAGATATCAACTCCTGCTCCAGGCTGGGGTGCCCCAGCCCTGAATTCCTGATTTGACCCTTCTTAAGGATGTGGTACCAATCTTCTGCTGAAAAAAGGACGAAATAGGACAGCTTTCTAGCTCATTTTCCACCTGTGCCACCAGTTCCTTTTACCACCTAGGGTGTTGGATGACTTCTAACCTCTCTGCTAGTTTAGGTTTAGCTAATCCATCCCATCATTCATCCACTTGCCAAACCCCAGGGTGCTCTGTCCCTTTCCCTCTTATCTGTCTTCGTGGATCTAGGCCTTTTGGGGGAAAAATTCCTCTTCACCAGGCATTCAGAAACTGTAGAGGTAGTCTTAAACTGGGAACCCGTATGTTCCTGCTCTTTCTTACCCACAACCTGATTTCTTTAAGCCCCTGTGATTCTGCAGGGCTTGTTTGCCTGACTTTAAAAACCAATATCAGATGTGGGAGAAGCAAGGACAAGACAGGGAGTTACTTATAGAAGCCATGACATCCTCTCGTAGTTGGGAAAACTCCTGTGAGGGCATTTACCAAAGTCATTCTATTTTTAATTTTTCCCTCTTACAAAGAAGCATGTAGTCATTAAAGAAAGGGTTGGGAAAAGTAGAAAGAACTATTTCTTACTGCCTGTTTCTACCTCCAAAAGAAAATTGTTTTCATGTGGGTATATTTCCACCTAGGATGTTTTGTTATCCAAGTGTTAACCTCTTGAAAACATAGGAGCCAGGGTGGAGGGTCTCATTACCTGTGTCACCACAGGTGACTTACCTGCTTCTCTTTGCTGCCTATCCGCCCCCCTCCAAGGCTCCCAGTGAGAGAAGAATCTTGTCACCCATTCCACAAAGATCACTCAACACCACACTCCCTTTTGGAGGAGATGGGAGGGCCTAAGGGGAAAGATCCTAAAGAGAATAAGACAGAGCATCCCAAAGATGCTCCTGGGGTGGGGCTGGGGGAGGTCAAGACAGATACACAGAAGGCAGTGAGGCCACAGAAACAGACACTTAGCAGTAACATGGAGTTTGTATTTGGCCATCAGGAAAGAATCCTGCCAGGTGGGAGTGGAGATTCTGTCTGGGACACATCAGCAGATGATACTGGAAGTGTGGGGGAGGCCACACCCCAATAGCTGTGGTGCCTCCTGAGGAGTGTGTCCTTAAAAAGGAAGGGGCCAGCTGTTGAAGACTTTGGAACAGAGAAATGACAAAATCAGGGCCACCCACCCCGAGCTTGTCTAGTAAGGAGGTTTTGTCCCTGAGGTCTGGGGCTCTGACCCCTTTTTCCCCCCTCTTCTCCTCTTCCTGCTCCCCCTCCATGTTGGCAGGTGTGGATGATGGCGCTGACATCCCCAGGGAGCTGGTAGTAGGCATCTATGAGAGGATACAGCAGAAGGAGCTCAAGTCCAATGAGGATCATGTCACGTATGTCACCAAGGTGGAGAAGTCCATTGTGGGCATGAAGACAGTAAGTGTCCACCATGGAACAGCACTCTCCCGGTGGGAGTTAGTTTCCTCTCCCATGACTGCCAGGCCACCCCTATCTCCCATCTCCTTTCCTTTCCTTCTTCATTATATCTCCTCCCACTCTCCTCCTTACCTTTTAAAAAACACTTTTCTGTTATTCATTCACTATGTGTCAGGTGCTGCATCTTATTCTTTCCCTTGCATAATGTCCACATTGCCTCTTGTCACCAGCTGCCACAGCAGGAGAAACTAAGATGAGATGTCAAGAAGGACTGCCCAGTGCTATAAGGTTGAAGTACCTGAATGGCCAGATGGAGAAGTTTAGAATCCCTTTCCACGATGGAATGGATACCAGGCATTCCTGTAAATGGGCTCGAATTGGCTATAGACTGGTGTCTCAAACCATGGAGGTGCCCCTTCATTGTGACCTGTGTCACAGGCAATGTGTTCCAAGTGTGCAATGATTTTTTAAATTCACTGTGGTATATTTATACATGCACATAGCATAATTTTGTCAAAATTCATTCCACATTTCCTCCTCTTTCCCATTCCTCCCCTCCCCCCTCAATCTCCTTCTACTTCACTGGTCTTCCCTCCATCCTTCTGGTAGCTGACTCTACCCCCTTTTTTTTCCCTTATTTTGCTCTAGGTTCCACATAGAACATTCAACCCTTGATTTTCTGAGTTTGGTTTATTTCACTTCTTAGCATGATGTCCTCCAGTTCCATCCATATACTGGCAAATGCCATAATTTCATTCTTCTTTATGACTGAGTAAAACTCCATTGTGTATACATGCTACATTTTCTAAATTCATTCATTTATTGACAGGCACCTGGGCTGGTTCCATAACTTGGTTAATGTGAGTTTGTGCAACAGTTTTGCAAGTGAGCATCCTATGTAGATTATGGCACTACTCATGTGTGTAGAGGTGCTTTATACCACAAATATAAAGCAGGTTCCAGTCCCTCCTGACTGGCTTGGGGTACAGGCTGGAGAACTTGGGGACCTCCTCCACGGCTCTGTTAGACTCCCGCCTCCCAGGCTGCTTTACAGCCTTGGCTGAGGTCTTAGGCTCGGTCTGGTTTGTAAATGGTTTGCTTTTCTTACCCACTGGAGGAGATTTCTGTGTCCTTGTAATCCCCTCGCTCTTGAACACTTGTATTTGGGTGTGCAGTACAGAAAGGGGTAGAGGTGTCATACATACAGGCTGCCCTTGAAGTCACAGAGGGGAAAAGGTTGACAGTCCATAGATTCGAACAATTGATGGCTCTTTTCAACTTTCTTTTCCCGCTCCTTAATCTCCTCATTTCCTCCAGCATAATGAACCTCTTCTCCTCTGGCTCTGCTCCCCAAGAAGCCCAGGGAAGGGAAAAGGACCCAGATGAGGAGAGAAGAGGTTTAAGGGTCAAGTGCAGGCCCTGCTATAGAAGCAGACGGGCATGCTCTGTCCTTGAGCCCGCTTCTCTTCTGGAAAATGGGAGGGGCTGCGGGGTAGGAAGGAGGGAGTTGAGATCTTCTGGGCTTAGGCGGCGCCTGGATTCCAGGTGCTGTCGGTGCCGCACCGCCGCCTCGTCTGCTGCAGCCGGCTGTTCGAGGTGACCGACGTGAACAAGCTGCAGAAGCAGGCGGCGCATCAGAGAGAGGTGTTCCTCTTCAACGACCTTCTTGTGGTGAGCACAGCCGCCCGGGCTGGGCAGGGCGGGGCCAGGGCTGAGGCTGTCCCGAGGCCCCGCCCACGCCGGCTCCGTCTGGAGCTGGACCCTGAGGTGGAGGGGCGGGGCGCACAGAGCTCTCAGAATGCTCTGCTCACAGTGAGTCACCGTTTTCGTGACGTTTGCTGTCATGGGTGAGGTAGCTCAGGAAAATGTGTCCGTTCCTACTCTTAAGTCATGAAGCCGAAGCAGAGACGTTAAATGAGCTGTTCGTGGTTACACGTCAAGGTGGCAATGAACTCCAAACCATCTGCCTGTCCATGTTACAAAAAATCTGGGACAGGGGAGCACAGCGATGCGCTTCACGTCTCAAGACCCGTGAAGGACGGGGCGCCGTCTGGGGCATGTGCTGCCCCTGGGCCTGGGGAGAGGCTGCAGCGTGTGCGTGCACACGTCCACTCACATACACATACACACACGTCTGTGGGGTTCTTTGCTTTTTGAAAACACGTATGCATTCATCAAATCTTTAATCAGTGTCAACTATGTGCCAGCCATGTTCTAAGTGCCAGGAAAGAGGAGTGAGCAAGCTTACAACAAAATTTGTCTTCCCCTGGTACCGCCCCCATCCTCTCTATCCAGAGCAGCGTGGGCAACCCCTCTCACTCCTCCACTGCTGCATTCCCACCAGCCCCTCACCTAGTGTACAGTCACTGTACACCGGCACCCCCACCACTAAGGACCTCCTTCCACAGAGCTTTGAAGCCATCTTTCTAGAGTGCACATCAGGTCCTGCACAATAAGAAGGAAGTCCAGACTGCCCCCACATGGCCAGGGAAGGGCCCAGATCTTTGGACTGCATCTCCCTGCACACTCCTGAGGCTGCTCTAGTGCTCTGGTCCCAGGCGCTCTTCCCACCCACCAGGCCTTTCTTCTGACTACTCCTTCACTTAAAAATCTCCTCTGGACTGTGGCATGGTGGTCTCCCCTTCTTTATGCAATCTCAGTTAAAGTACCTCTTCCCCAGGTAGACCCTCCTGCCCACCAAGCAAGGTAGCCTATCAGGTTACTTTTTGTTCCTTACCCTGTTTCATTTTCTTCAAAACACCAGTTTCTTGACATTACTTTATTTACCGTTTTCTTCTCTTTGTTTTTTGCTGTTATGTTTGATTAATATTGATTGATTGATTTACATCTTGACTGTCTTCCTCCAGCATCACATCTTGAGGGCAGGGGCTCTTTGTTTTAGTCAGCTTTTTGGCTGCTGCGAATAAAAGTCCTGACCAGAACAATTTTACGGGGATGAAAAGTTTGAGAGCTCACGATTTCAGAGGTCTCAGTCCATAGATAGCTGACTCCATTCCCCAGGGTTCCAGGTGAAACAGAACATCATGGAGGAAAAGTGTGGTGGAGGGAAGCAGCTCACATGATGATCAGAAAGCAGAGAGAGAAACTCCACTCACTGAATACAAAATATATACCCAAAGCCACACACCCCGCCCCATTGCCCGCCTCCTCCAGCCACATGTGATCAACCTTCAGTTACCACTCAGTTAAATCCCCACCAGGGGTTAACTCCCACAACTAAATCTTCTTGCATTGTCTCACTCATGAGCTTTTGGGGGACATGTCATATAACACCTGTATTCCCAGAGCCCAGTTCACAGGAGGTTCTAATAAAATACTTATATATTGAGCTGGCTGAACTTTCATTTTAGTAGGAGAGGGAGATAGAAAATAACTAAGCAAATAAATGAACAAGAATATCAGACAGAGGTAAAATACTACAAAGACAACAAAATAGGGTGACAGGTCAGAGTGACTGAGGTTAAGGGAGAGGCTTTTAGTTTGCTTTTGGTTTGTGTTTTAGATAGGATAATACAGGAAGGTGTTTCTAAAGAAGTAGCATTTGAGTTAAGACCTAAGTAATGAGGGGAATCCAGCCACACAGAAAGCTGCAGGAAGAGTTGTGGAGAGAGAACAGCATGTTCAAAGGCCCTGAACTGGCCATTTTCAAGCTACTGAAAGGAGAACTGTGTGGCTCAAGCATAAGACCTGTGTAAGACAGCAGCCAGATCCAGTAAGGTTTACCGATGAGGGCAGGAAATGGGGACTGGCTTCTAAGTTCAGAGGCAACAGCATATGCACACTGTCAGGAATCCACCTTGGTTAGTAAATGCTCCTGTTCCTCTCTTGCCAGATTCTCAAACTGTGCCCCAAAAAGAAAAGCTCCTCCACCTACACCTTCTGCAAGTCAGTTGGCCTGCTAGGCATGCAGTTCCACCTCTTTGAGAATGAGTGTAAGTCTTGAAGATGAATGAATGGCCCTGAGACAGGTGAGGGTGGGGATAGGGGAAGTAGAGGGAGAAGGGCTTGGCAGAGGGAAGCGGGGGGAGAGGGAGGGATGGTGGGATGTGGAGGAGCAAATACCAAAAGACCCCGTCCCTTCACCACACCTGGCTGGCTCCAGCCCTTGCTGTGGCTGCTGCTGCCACTCACGACCCTTGGGGGCTTGGGGCTGGTTTCCAGATTACTCTCATGGCATCACACTGGTGACCCCCATCTCGGGCTCTGAGAAGAAGCAGATGCTGCACTTCTGTGCCCTGGGCTCTGATGAGATGCAGAAGTTCGTGGAGGACCTGAAGGAGTCCATTGCTGAGGTGACGGAGCTGGAGCAGATCCGGATAGAGTGTAAGGATGCTGTGGCCTGGGGCTCCCCGAGGTGGCCGGCAAGGCCAGCTTGTAGACAGACATGCCTCTGGCTCCTGGGAGCAGCCCCATTCTGCCCCTGCCCTACTTTGGACCTACCTGCACTCCCCACCTCTGCCTCTCCCAGCAGCACCACAGGCTGCTGGCAAATGAGGCCAATGTGGGTGCTTCATCACAGTTAAAGTGAGGCCCACTGGAGCATGCACACACGTGGAATCCAGGCCTTCAAACATAAGGCAGCCACTCTACCACTGACCCACACCATGGTGGGGGTTTTTGAGCAGGGGGTCATTATGACCAGGGCATCACTTTTGGAGCACCTGCTAGGTGGGATTATATTCGGCTATTCCTTGCAGTGACCTTCAAGATAGATAGATTTGTCCCCACTTTACACATGAGGCTCAGAGAAGGAAGTAGTATGTCCAGGTCATGTTTATGAGAAGTGGAGCAACTGGTATTTGCATTTTAAGTCTGATTCAAAGATTCTTGTTCTTTCTACTCTGAGACTGAGAGAAGACGTTCTGTCTATAGTTTCCTAAGAAAATAACTGAAATCAGGGTAAAACAAAAACCACCAGATACAACTCAGATCACTGCATGGTGGGGCTGAGTATACCCACATTTCTTTCTGCAGCATTTACTTGTTTGAGTTCAGTGCTGTCACAGACTCTTTTCAGGGGCTGGAGTGGATGGCCAGGGGGCAATCTTAGCTGTTGTTCTAGAACATTCTCAAGGATGCTTCACTTCTCTCATGGTCAAAACATCTCAGATGGCTCCTTGCTGCCCTTGGGAGCCATTGCACACTCCCAGCACTAGCATTTGCTGGAAGAGGTACCTTTCTTCCCACCAGCAGCCTGTAAATCCCTTCCCAAAGCAACTGAGGAGCAGGTATTTTCATTATCTGCTATGTCCAGAGGAGAACATCCCCCCCTGCTGGCCAGGGCAAGGGAGCAGGGAAAAAGGCTTAGGTTTATCTCTCAATCTTCAGGTGAAGAGAAAGGGAGGAGACAGCTAAGGAGAGATGAGAAACTGGCCATGGGGCAGGCAGGAGAGGAAGTCAGAAAGCAAAAGAGAAAATGGAAACCAGTAGCAGCTACCATTTATTGAGTATCACTACATGCCAGGCACTGGGCTGTGGGCAGAACCTATCATTTAATTCTCACGACCTCTTTTCATAGGTGTGTATTAACCTCATTTTTAAAATAATGAAACTGAGGCTGATAGAGCTTAAGGAAGGTGTCCAAGTTCTCAAGGTAAATGACAGCAAGTGCAGCACTCAGTTTCTGCAGACTTCTTGTATGTAATTATGATGCTAACTTCTCCAAAGCCCAGAGGGCCCCTCTGGAGCTCTCTGACAATTCTCAGTTCAGTAACAAATATGGAGTATTGATGGATGATGTGATTCAGGAAATCGGGACAGATTGTTCTGGTTTGGGGGTTTCCAGTTCAGTGTCCCTGAATTCTAGACAACCAAAGAGACAGAAAATGGAACCCAGGAGAGCAGCTTTAATAGAAGGAACTTGAGTTATGTCTCCTGGATCAGAGAAGCTGGAGAAATGATTTAATAATCACTGTCGAATCTCCAAACATGGTGACTGGCAGTTCTCTAACACCACTGGGAGAACAAGATGGAACAGGTTCCCAGTCCAGGGAGAGGCACAAAATGGAATGCCAAGAGAGATGTCCTGGCCACACTGGCTGTGCAAGCCTGACAGATCCCCAAGTAGGCAGAATCTCCTTCTTGGGATAGAGCTTTGAACACCCTGAAAAGCCCGGCAGCTGGGGTGGGCTCAGTTCTTCAATGTGCATGTGGATGGACTAGATGTCACCAACTTTTTCCCCCTGCAGAGAGGCACAGAGAGCTAAGGTAACTTGCTGAAAGCCACACAGTTAAGAAGTGTCAGAGCCAGGATTCTAACCCAGGAGTTCACCTTCCTCAGGCTAACCTCTTCCACTGCCCCTCTAGCAGATCTTGCCCCATGTACAGATGAAACTGTGGCTCCCAGAGAAAAGTTAAAACTGGTCACTGAGCGCTGTGCCAGACCCTGAGGTCCCTCCCTGTAACATGTAGTAGGGCGTTTCCTCTCCTAGTTCTGTTCCTGCACTCCCCACGTTTCCTCGCTCACCTCTGTGGGGTAGAATTTTAGGGTTCCTGCCTGTTCATGGCCTCTCCCTTCCTTAGGGGAGCTGGAAAAGCAGCAGGGAACAAAGACGCTCTCCTTCAAGCCTGGGGGAGCCCAGGTGGACCCACAGTCGAAGCAAGGATCGCCTACAGGTGAGCCTCAGCTCTGCCCCCAGGTCCTGGGCCCATGTGGACACTTGAAGCTCTTGCACCTGGCTCCTGGGTGATTTGGGTGGGAGACATGCCCCTTCCTCTGGCCATTTCTTTCCATTGTGGAGCTCCAGGTTGCTGTCTTTAATCTCAGGGCTTCAGTAGGGGAATGAGAAAGAAGGAAGGTAAGAAAGAAACACATCCATTTTGCAAACTGCACCAGAGTTCTGGAGCTCATGAGAAATGTCATAATCCACCCTGGAGGAATCAAACCAGGTGCTGATGCCCTGGCCCCAGACGGGAGGAGCAGGGTAAGAAGGAAGAACAGCCAGGAGGGTCTGGGTCTGATCCTGAATTTTGCTGTGCCTGGTACAAAGCCCTGTTCTTTCCATAATGAGCCCCAAGCCCAGGTCAGCCAATCCCAAAATCTACATGAGCCTCAAACACAACTTCTTCAGATTGAATTGTCCCCTCCAGCCAAGCTAAATGAGCTTTAGACTCGTCCTTTTTGCCATGCTCTCTAGACCTGCCTCTCCCGCCTCTTGCCATGCCCCCTCCTTCTACCTGCTTCCCTGACTTTACCCACCACTTTCAGGGAGCACAGAAGGAGTTGTCCCCACCTCCTTCCAACGGCACCAAAAAAAAAAAAAAAAAAAGGAATGGGGAGAAATGGCATGGAACTTAAATCCCATCCCAACAGAACCCCAGCAAATCATCCAGAACTGTTCATTAACTCAGTCATTCAGTCTCACATTCAACAAATGGGTACTGAGTATCCATTGCTCTATGCTGAGCACCAGAAAGCCAGGGTCACAGCAAGATGAGCTGAGAAAGTCCAGTGGGTTCCACGTGGTTCCAAACCCTCCATAGCTGTCCCCAGACACAGGGACTGGTCACACCAGCTGGGACTTGGGGTTCACTTTCTAAATGAGACACGGGGCTCTTTTTGCTACATGGAGATTCTCACTGTAACTGTCATCTTTGCAGGTGGTTGGACCTGCCATGGTGCATCCATAATGCTCCACCCGGCCTGTTAGGCGGCCCTTTATTTCTATAAGGTCACAGGATGTGGGTCACTGTTGTTTGCACAGCAGTCTAAACCCCAGAGCCAGCCCTCAGCTGTGATTTACTCCCTCTCACCCACAGTCTGCATCCCCACCGGCCTTTCTTTTGGGAGCTGCAAGTGCTGATCAGGCCAGGATGCGCATTCCCAGGGACTTGGCCATTGGTGGCCTCAGCAGTGTGGCGTTTCTCTTTCCCAAAGAATGGCGCTGCTCCCTCTTGCACTTTGGAAAACAGAGGGCTGGCAAGAAACACTGGCACCCCCCAGGGGTTGTGAAATCACAAGGGCTCCTGCTGGGGGTGGGTGGAAACCAGCAGTGACTTCGCCAGAAAAGTCATCAAGCTGCCCCTGGGGGTTTGCAGGGTCCCCGCTGCTCTGCCGGGCTAGGCAGAATGCCTTAGTAGTAATTACAGGCCATTATCAGCTCTGATGTGTGCGGGGCACCATAGTTCGAACTGTGCAGGCCTCAGCACTCAGCTAAGTCACGGGGACAGGAACAAAGTCAGGCTCCTCCCTCAAGGGGCCTGTGGGCAGATTACCATGATACCCACAAACCCGGACTCACCTCGTAAGCCATCTTTCCTAGTTCATCTTGGAAAGGCTTTGACTATGGGAAATTAGACTCTACAATGCCAACATTAGAAGGAGTGTCAGAGATCTGCTAGTGTGTAGAGACCCAGAGAGGTACAGCATCTTGCCCAAGATAACACAGTCACTAAGTTGTAGACCTGAGCTCCTGACTGCATCCCTATAGTCTTGCTGCCCTCATCAGCTAACAACAGAGATGCTGGAGGGGAGGAGTAGGGTGGGCCAGGGTTCCCTCCAGGACTGGTAGAGAATGAGCCTATGCTGTTTGCATTCAAAGCCAAAAGGGAAGCCGCGCTGGGGGAGAAGCCGGTGGAGAGCTCAGGGGAGGTAAGTGGAGGCCTGGTTGTGTCCAGGTGAGTGAGTCTGTGCCCCTCTTGTCCTTCTTCTCACCGTCTCTGTTGTTTCTCTTCTCAGGTATTAATCAATGCCTCCCCAGCCCGACTCACCATTTTACCAATTTCAAGAGATACAATTAAAAGTTACTGCTAGCATGGGTAATGCCACTCTTCCAGCCCCCAGTTAAGCTGCAAGCACTTTCTGCTCGCTCCCCAGCCCAGTGCTCCCTGCCCATTGCCCTCCAAGGCTGAGCTCCCAGACTAGTCCCATGGAAACAAAACCCATGACACCCCCATGTCCCTCCGCCCATGCTGTCCCCACATCTACTTCCCCAGCAAACTCTTCACTGCTCTCCGTTATTTGCCGTATCAGAGAATCCAATATTCCCTCCCCAAGTCCTTCATCCCCCATAGAAGGGAGCCCTGGCTCCCTCTAGAAAGTCACCCATTAAGTCTCCAAGTGATCCTTTCTGGGGCAGACCAGCCATTTTGGATACCTCCTAAGAAAGATGAAGAATTGAGAGTGGGAGCAGGGGGAATGGGGGCGCTTCTCCTTGGAACAGCTGGTCCCTTGGAAAGCTGGCTATGGGGGGACAGGGATGTGCTTGAAAGAAACCGAAGCCGGGTTGGGCTGGGACATCTTGGAGGTCTTCCTGGGGAAAGAGCTGATTAATATGAAGACCGGATGTGTTGGAGGGAGAGGGTGCCCATCCCCAGGCCACCCAGGAAGGGACTGGGGAAGTAGCAGAGGCCAGCCCCAAAGTGTCTCCCCTGTGGGGAACCATGCAGTTGACCCAGCAAGTCTTGCTGGGTCCCAGCCCTCCACACTGGATCCCCTAACACCCCAGTGAGACCCGTCCTTACTCTTGCTGCGAGGCCCCTAGGGACCACTAGCTGCTTATACAGATGATCCTTTCCCAACCCCCACTTCAAAGTGGAGACTCCCACCCAGCTGTGTAAGGGAGGAGCCTTACCAGGAGTCTGCCTAAGCCCTGGGAAGACACAGGATGCCCTGGGAAGCTCAGTTTCTTCTCTGTCCCCTTGGCCCCCACCCCCCACACACGTGTGTCTGGAGGAGGCACCTTTACTCGGAGGAGCTTCCTGCCCCAGCAGCTGACCAGCCCCCAGGGTGGGTATTCCATCCCCTGCCCCTCCTCTCCCCATCTTCCTGCAGCTGCCCATTTTCAGCCTTGCAGATAAACACACCCAGTTACCAGCCCACCGGCTTGTTCTGCCAGCTCCACCCATGCCTTAGCCCGGGCTGCCCAGGGAAGACCCCAGTCAAGCACCCTGTCTCCCCTATCTGCCCTAAGAGGCCATGTGGCTATCTGCAAGGCTGCCACTCCTCAGCTAGCTCCAGGGCCCTGCCAGCCTCTGCTCCCCTGCATAGAGGGCAACTTCTCTGCCCCATGGCCTCTCAGCTGGACCCCAAGCTCTCTCGTCCTCTGCCCTCTCCTCCATCATTGCCTGGCCGAGCCCCTCTGGCAGGCGCTTCTCCATCTTCTCTGAGCTGTTCTGAGCTGCTACTCATGTTCCATTCTCTCTCTTCTCTTTCTTTCATGAGCAGGGGGTAAAAATGAGAGAGAATTTTGCTGTCACTTCTTGCTTTTCACTTACTGACCATTAAAAATAAAGAACCCAGACTGGGGTGGAGGCTGGGGTGCATCTGAGGGGGAACTAGACCAGGAGGCAGAGGGGGTGTGGGCCAAAGCCAAAAACTGCAGGCCTCCTGGGAGCAGCCAAGGAGGAGGAGGACAAAGAAGGGTCACTGGGTCTGGACTGGGCAGCCAGGCGTTTGCCCTGAGAGGGACCACTGTGAAGGTGGGGACAGGGAGGCAGATGGAGCCTGAGCCTGGCCTGGCTGTCTCAGGCCACTTGTCTCCTAGGGACTAGTTCAAAATACAAGCAGGTGGGGAAACGTGTCCATGACCTCTGGCAGTGACTTTTGCCCAAAGGAGGACCACAGAGGCTCTCTGAGAGGACCAGTGGCCCCTAGCTGTGCACTCTCCTACCATGTGTCTTGGCAGGACAGTGAGGGGCTCAGTGGCACCTTCATTTGTTTAGGGGAAATCTCGGACCTGGACAGTGTGGCCCAGTTGGAGGTTGAGGGTGAAGGATAAAGCCTGTAAGGCACTGAGGAGGGCAGTGGGGCTTGTGAATACTGAGGGGCAGACACAGCTGGGGAGCCTCGAGAGGGAAGTAGCCCACTGGGGAGTACATGTTTCCAGAAAAGAGGTCCCTGAAATTGTACCTTTACCAATAAACAAAACTAGGGATTGCTGGACTAGTGCTCAGAGGCAGTTTTGAACCGGACCATTCTGTTCTAGGCCTGGTATAAGGTCCCCTCCCCTACACCTCAATGTCCTCCTTTGCACCCTGAGCAACTGGCCCAAGGTTGTGGTGCCCAGGGACAGCTGACAGCCCAATAGAAAGAGAGGGGAAGGGGTCCAGCCACCCCACTCAAAAGGCCCAGCATTTGGAGGGGATTTTGATGTGTCATATCTACAGGTTGGGGGATTGGGGTGTGGCATGGAACAGAGTAAGGAATTAAATCCTCCTCCTTCCAGAATCCTCTCGTTCCCTTGCCACCCATTTTCTCCACCTTGTCCTGCTAGCATGAGAAGGCCAGAGGAGTTCATACTGACCTTCATGGTTTTACAAGTGCCATCCAGACTACCTCCTCCTACCCAAGGGATAAAGATTAGAGCCCCCCACCTCCCAGCAGGGCAAATCTAAAGGGCCCACCTTGAGATGGAAAGGAGGGTGGGGACCTGACTCTGCCCTTGGCTACCTGAGCTGTTCTTGAACTCAGGATCATGGGTTTGAGGAGCCTAGGAGGACGGTTAGGTCCAGAACACCCCTTTCAGGTCCCCAGCATTCTGAAGTTGGGGCACCTTTATGTCAACAGTGATGATGAGGCTTCCTCTTCAACGAAGCTGGAGGGAGGAAATGGGATTGAAGAATCCAAAACCCTCTGCCCCTGTGTCCAGTCCTGGACAGTGTCTGCACAGTGTCCGGGAGGCCCTGAGCGGACAAAAGGTCATTAGCCCTGCTCTTCAAGCTTGGTCAGTAGAGATGGAGGTGGGAAGGAGATGGCCTTTGGCCCAGAGCCTCCCAACAGGTCCATGAAATCAGACTGCAGATCTATGCAGAACCTATCTCACAGATGAGGAGACAGGCTGGAGTGCTACAGCTGCCCATGGGCAGTCTCTTGCCTTCACTGTCCCTGCTGCACAAGAACCAGAATCAGAACAAGTTTTCCTCTGGGTAAAGAGATGGGTCGAGGGTGAGAGAAAGGGCTGAGAGTGAGGGAGGGAGGCAAAGGGAGGCTCAGGGTAGCCAGTCCCAGCAGCTGGGAATTAGTCTTGTAACATTTCATGCTTCTCTGGCTGTTTCTAAACTAGGTGTCAATTCACAACAGGCTTCAAACGTCCCAGCACAACCCCGGGCTGGGGGCCGAGAGGGGACCACCGCAGCTGCCAGACCTGCAGCCTAGCCCCTTGAGAGAGCAGCTCCCAACGCTGCCACCGTCACCCACGCCCCCAGGCACCCTGGTGCAGTGCCAGCAAATTGTCAAGGTCATTGTCCTGGACAAGCCCTGCTTGGCCCGCATGGAGCCCCTGCTGAGCCAGGCTCTCTCCTGCTACGCCTCGTCCTCCTCTGATTCCTGTGGCTCCACACCTCTGGGCGGCCCAGGCTCCCCCGTCAAGGTCATCCACCAGCCTCCACTGCCCCCACCCCCACCTCCCTACAACCATCCTCACCAGTTCTGCCCACCAGGCTCCCTGCTGCACCGGCGCCGCTATTCCAGTGGCTCAAGGAGCCTGGTGTAGACTCTGTCCCCCTGCACCCTGATGTCCCAGGAGAGCTGTCCGCTGGGGGGACCTGGGCTGCCCTTCGCTGCTCCCCACACCCTGGCACGATGTGTTCCTGGTCACTGATCACTGTCATTTTGGAAAGAACCCCAAGCCAACCATCCTTCCCTCACTTAGTTGAGCACCCCTTCCCCCAAACTCAGACGACACCACCTCACTCTCCTGGGCCCACACAAGCAGATGAGGTGACGCCTCCTCTTCCTCTGGACACCACTCTCCACAGTTGGATCACGAATTGAAGAAAACCAGAGCTGAGGGACTAACTGGTGGCAGGTTCTGAGTCTGTTAGTGCCCAGTGGCCAGCAGCAGCTGGATGGAAGGCAGCTGCTTCACAGCCCCAGGACCAGATGCATCTGTGACTGAGTAGAGGAAGAGTAGGCCCTGGTCCCTGGAGGTGCCAATGGGTGGGAGCTATGTGAAGGGAGTCTTTCTCTGCTACCCCTGTCCCCCAAGACTGGCAGTCTCAGGGGGCTGCTCTGTGGTTCCCCCAAAGACATTGGCTATTCTGACCATGTCTTTCCCCTCCTCCCACAGACTTTCCTGAGCTTCCCAAACTCCAGGAGGGCTTTAAGAAAAGGAAGAGGGAGGGGGAAGCACTCAGCTCTGACTGGGTCAATTCAACAGGGCCATAGAAGTACAAGATCATGTATCTGCCAAATGTACTTTTAAAAAGTATTTCTTAGTTTCCTGGCCCCAAATAGTACCCAGTCAATGCCAAGAGTGCACAGGCCCTTGCACATAAACACACATGATGAGAAGCAGAGGGGATGAGGTAATGATTTGCCTGGCAGAGGTACCACTTGGCCCCAGTCAGGCTCCCTTTTGCATGACGATGGTCTCCAGGAGAGGCTTGGGTGCGGAGGCAGGCAGGAGAAGTGGAGCTCCAGAGGCACTTGCATCTCCCCTGCTACCCCCAGCCTTTAAATAGTCCCCCTTCTGGAAGGTATAGACCCACCTCCAGCAGGGATGGTTAAGAGTCCTGGACTCTCAAAATTGCAAAGGACTATAATCCTAGTGACCCAGAAGGCCAAGACAGGAGGATCGCAAGTTCAAGGCCAGCCTGGGCAACTTAGTGAGACCCTGTCTCAAAATTTTAAAAATGGAAATATAACTCAGTGGTAGAGCATGGTTCAATCTCTAGTACCAAAAAAAAAAAAAAAAGGAAAAAGAAGAAGAACAAATTGCAAAGGAGCTGAGCAGGACTCCCTGACTTCCCAGGGCAGAGCAGAATCAGAGCCAACCTCAGGTGGCCACACAGAGCCCAGGGAAGTGTCCTCTCCCCAGCCAGATGAGAGGCGGCCCACCCTCAAATACCACGAGACAGTGCCATGGCCTCCCCAGTCATGATCCTTCCAGGAATTGTCTGTTTCAAGCCGGGCCACTCTCCAGTCCTGTGCTAGCCATTGTTTCTGTCCTTCATTTAGATCCTCCCACCCCTGTCCCCAGCTCAGAACCTGTTTTTAAAGCACCCAGAGAGGTGCAGTGAATATTGCTCGTTTAAATTGAATTGGCTTCCCCCAGCCCCTACCACATGCCCCAAGCTGCAGTACCCTGGGCCAGGTAGGAGGCATAGATCATTCCTGGCTCTTGGAGAGACCAGATGACCTAGTTTCTTATGTACATGTGTGGTCACCCAGACGTCATTATGATGTCACCCAGTGAGTTTATTTCTGTCTTTGTCGGCCCGGTTTCCTGTAACTCGCAGCCAATTTGCTGGCTCCCCTGTGGCTCCATCTGCTCCTCCCCATCCTGACTGCCTTGGCTCCCTGCTGGGTCTTTTCTGTAACAGGGATGTTCCAGTCAAAGTCTTTGGAATGGAGCAGCTGACAGATGGACAGATGGGGTGCATGGGTCAGACACCTCATTGTCCTTGGCTTGGAGGTGTCAGGGCCTTGAGAGGAAGTAGAATTGCAGTATGGAAGTGGATAAATCTTGAATGAGGATGAAAATTATGAATAGGAGGCAGAGTATGACCTGTGAAAGATGAGTTATGATCACAGCTAAATATATTTGTGGTGTGGGAACCTTGGATGCCAGGGGTGGCAGAGAAAGGGGCACAGTCCCCATTATCTGGACCCCTTGTCTCCTGCTCACATCATGCTTCAAGCTGACAGAGTGCCCTCCCTCCCTGTTGACTGGCACAGTAACACTGCCCTCCCACAAGCTGAAGGCCCACGGCAGGGGTCTTAGGGCTGGCACATGTGTGTACTCTCAGGACCTGTATAGGAAGCAGATCAGTGTGGGGCCATGAGCACAGAGCAATCCTCAGCTGGGAGGGGCTCTGACTCCCTCATCACCTGGGGCAGGAAACAGCTGGGCCTCCATACTGTCAGGAGGAAGCCAGAATTCCCAGCATCTGTAACTTCCCTACATGATTAGCCAGCAGGCTAAGGCTGGGACCTGTCTCTATTCGTTTCCTCAGAGACCTAGGGTAAGCCTCCTGTCCCTTCCCATGATGGTGGCCATGTCAGGATCTTCAGACCTCCCAGAGGGCCTGGCATAGATGCCCTTGGACCCTCCTGCTCTCCCAAGATGAAGAGGGCAGTGGAGTACTGACCAAGCCCCCAGATCCAATAGCCCCCAAGATGGCCCCACTTCATCAACTCTCTAGGCCTTACTTTAGGGGACTTGGTCCCCTCTCTCAATTTATCTACTTGGGCCCAACTCCAAAATTGAGACTGGGAGATGAAACTAGCTTTTCAACCAGCTTTTGGCCAAGTCCCACCTCCAGGCCTGAAACAGACCAGGGCCCCAGCAGCTTGTACCAGAAGCCTGCCTGTCTGTCTGTCTGTCCACAAAAGTGTCTTGCTCCCACACACACTTCAGCCCTGGACCATTGATCCCTTGCCTACTTGTCCCTGAGAGCCTGCCAGGATGTCTCTTGTGCCTAGTAGGCTTCCCTGACAACCATCCATCCATCTACCCCTGTGTTCAGCTGTACGTCCCTTCTCGCTGCGCCCCTCCTCCCTGCGTAGACCCTTCACCCGGCTGGAGAGACACCTCTCTAGGAAAAGGCAGGGTGGCTGCACCCAGCAATTAATCCAAATGGCAAATATTTTGTAACAAAACAGCCCAGAGGTATTTTATCTGTTCAATTCATAGAGTTTTAGAGATTATATTGAAATATGTCACTTGAGCCAACTGTGTCTGTTGTTTCATTTGTTTTCACAGAGGGAGGACCCACCTTAAATTAGAGCATCTGCCCAGTTAGGGTCAGGGCAGAAGGATGTACTAGTGCTCTTGATGTTCCCCTAATCTTTCACCAAAACTTCTTGCCCCTCCTTTTGAGGAGGAGAGCTAGCCAGACCAGACCCTGCCATCAGGTTTCAGCCTGTAGAAGTTGGTTTCAGCTGTAATATCACCTGAGGTTAATGATCACATCTGATCAGTGGGATTGGCTCCCTCAACCCCAATGGACCCTTGACCTCCACTGCGTCTCTGCGGCACCTGGAGGTGCCAGGGTGCTCTCCTCCACCGTGGCAGCCATTCCAGTGTAATGTACTTATATGACATGGTTGGGAAGCCCTGGATGGGAAGAGTAAGGACTGGTCATCTGATGGGGGCATGCTAGGGCATAGTTGGGGTGCAAGGCCAGAAGATTGCCTGTGGGTCCAGGTCTGCCTCTGCCACCACCACCAACACACACACACACACACACACACACACACACAAACACAGAGCCAGTTGAGAGACCAGGTTACAATGGAGACTGGAGGTAGCTGCAGAGGGAAGAAGTACTACAACAATGTGCACCTAGGCAGTGAGGGGATGGAGGCTAGGACCCCCCAGCCTGCTTGGTTTTCTGCAGTGAAGAGCAAGGGTCCATTGGTGGGTCGAGAGAGTCCATTCCACTGACCAGATTTGATCATTAACCTCAGGCGATTTTCACCTGGTATCAGTTACCCAAATGTAAAACCTAATAACAGGGTCTGGTTTGACAAGCCACTGGGGTATACTGCTCCTGAAATGGAGGAGCAACAGGTTCCAGTGAAAATATTGGGGGAACCTTGTTGGGGAAAGTTGGAGCCTCAGAGAGCAATTTGGCAAACATTTCCTGATCCCGACCACGTGGGGGATCTCCTGCTGGGAGCTGCAAGAGATGCCAAGATTCTGAGGATAAGACAATAGCCAAGTGGCTGTAAAACAGGGTGAAGGGAGGCTCAAATATGGGCTTGTGACAGACACAAGAGCTTGGGTGAGTCATAGCCACATGCAATGCTCAGCCCAGCTCAGCCCTTCACTCTATGGTTAGGGCCTTGAGATAAAGTGTTTTCTCCTGACTGGGGACAGAAGAAAGAACCTTCCAGCCATGCTGAGTCATCAGAGGACCTCACTGAAAAAAGAGAGCAACTAGTCAAGATGGTACCTACAAAGAAGGCCCCTCAGCTCTCCTGGTGACCAGAACTCGAATGCCCAGAAATCTATAGACAGTTCTAGTGCCCTCCCAGGCTGGGTCCCATTGTCCCCTGTAAAAGTAAAAGGGGACATGACCTCACACTTTTCCCAGGAAATGGGAAATTCCAGAAGAAGCAGAAGCCAGCTAGGACCTGTCCTATCCTGGGAATTCTATGACCCAGAAAGCTGAGGACTGGCCCCTTGAGAATACCCCTGAGAGGACCCAGTTCAGCCCAGGCCTGGGAAAGGGCCTAGGGCCAAAAGAACCCCACTGTCCAGATGCAGTCAGTTACATTGGTTCAACTTTCTGGTCTCTGAAGTCATCCAGGAGAAATTCCCACCCCTTCGGTGAGGCCTTCTTACTGTCATCAAGTTCTGACAGAACCCTCCACACCCTTCTAGATCCATCTGCCATTGCAATGGAGAGCTCTGGTTAGTCTCTAGAAAGACCCTTTTGTGATAGTGGAAATGCACACTCATCAGTCATTGACTTTGAATTTTTCTAGAAAGGGGTTGCAGGATTTACTGGTTTCTGGCTGAGAGCAACAGGCCAGAACAAGGTGCCAGTGCTAGAAACTGGGGTGAATTCAATAACAAGCTTGTGCATACCTGCCAACCAGCAGACACGCTCCACGTTCCAAGTGCCTGGATATACACAATGAGTGGGATAAGCAAAACTCCTGCTTACAAGTTCAAAATAGGGATGCCATCCAAAAGAAACAAGAAATGGATCAGTTATTTCAACGTGAGGTTGGTGACATGGTAGGGATCATGGGGATCCCTATATTAGAATGAAACTTCACAGGCCTCTCCAAGGAGGGAATTTACCAGGTCAGGGACAGTTTTGAGGACCAGTGAGGATGTCCAAGACCACCTCTACTGAGTAGAATGAACATATCTCTATGAGATAGACCAAGACAATCTGCCAAAGGACCATAACCTGATATACAAATTTACTTGCATGAAAGAAAAAAAAAATCTTACTCAAGAGTACAAATGGAAAGCACCTTCACTGAGGAAATCATAAAATTGGTCTTTTAAATAGTCTACCCAAGTCAGATAGTTACTAGAAGAACAGAGTAGGGAAAGAAGTGATCTGAGGGCAGGTAGTCAGGTGGCTCCTGGAGGCAGGGGAAGGGGCTCCACTAAGGCTGGTGCCCAGGCAACTGTGCTAGAGGACCCAGGCCACCACAGTAGATCAGGAAGCAGACACCAGCAACAGTAAGGCCCAGTCATCCCAACATGGGACACCTGTTGTTCCCAATAGGTACATTTATGTGATTCTTCTAGCTGATGATAAAAGAACCCTTTCCAGGACTTGGTCAGTCAGCAGACAGTTAAGTTAGTCAGCTTTTCATCATTTTGAGCAAAATGCCTTGACAAGAACAACTTAGAAAAGTTTATTGGGGGCTCATGGTTTTAGAAGTTTCAGTTCATGGTTGGCCAACTTCATTTTTCTGGGCCTGAGGTGAGGCAGAACATCAGAGTAAAAGGCTTGGTAGAGGAAAGCTTCTCAGTTCGTGGGATCCAGCAAGGAGAAGGAGGGAGGGGGAGAGTGCACAAGCAAGGAGCCAGGGGCAAAATACAGTCCCCAGGACACACCAGCAATGACCTATTTCCTCCAGCCACACCCCACCTGCCTACAGTTATCACCCAGTAATCCTTTCAAGTTATTAACCTATCAAATGGATTAACCCACTAATTAGGGTAAGGTTCTCATAATCCAATCATTTCACCTCTGAACATTCCTGCATTGTCTATCACATGAGGTTTTTCGGGGGGGGCACCTCATATTTAGATCGTAATGACATGTTGGCCTCCTCCCCTGTGACCCCAATCCATTAGGACTTGGGTCTTAAGTTATAATGGGATGGATTCTGTGACCTATTACCCATTCAGTCCTGGGATTGACAGCCTCTCACCCCTCAGCATGAACCCCACAAAACTGAAGCAAGATTGACTGTTCCTAGAGCAGTCCCGGCACGACATGGCTGTCTGTGTGCCTTAGCATATCTGCCCTCCTCTCCCAGTCCTGACAGATATGGCTAACTGATCACTAATTTCTGGGAACCATAATCAATCACCAGGATGTCGTTGACACCAGGATGTAATAAACTTGCCAGGCGGCCTAGGATATCCTCATGGAGCCACCTTGAAGGAAGGAAGCCACAGGGTCTCTTCCATGTCACTGCTCTCAGATCCCTCATGGAAAATAGCTCTGCCTTTGCCCTACCAATGGAACAAAAGCCACTTAGATGCATAGGGTTACTCCCTTTAAAACTCCATGTAACTCTGACAACCAGTCAACTACCTTGTCCACTGGGTCCCTCACTTACTCCACTCACCTCCCATGAAGTCTTTTCCTCTACCTACAGGGCCAGCCATAGGGCTGCCAGGGTTACAGATGTACACCAGCAGAAATGAGGAGAAAGGCATCCTGAGGGCAATCCACCCCAGGATGCAGTTGGTTGCTTTAGGAGTGAGCTCCATTCTGCCCTCCCTCTGAGGAGACCCTTCAGAGGACAGGGAGGTGCTTCCTCCAGGAGAAGGTGAGGCTCAGTCAGAGCCCAGTGGCCAAAAGCCACAGGCTGAGTTCTTTTCTGCTCCTCTTCTATTCCCAGGGACCCAGAGATAGGCTCCAAGCCCAAGCTTGGAGGCAGGAAGATTAAAAGAAGAAACAGGAAAAGAGAGGCGGGCAGGTCCAGAACTGGTCCCAGCAGGAAAATTCCATTCTGGTTAAGGCTGGAAGAAGCAAGGACTGAAGCTCAGAGGATAAAGAGGAGGATGGGAACTCTTTCCTCTTTCCCATTCCCCCTGCAGGTCTGGGTGGCTTTGTTCCCTAAGGAATAGGCAGTCTAACCCCACTAGCCAACCCCTAGCACCTCAGGGCTTCCTACTCCCATGACCCTAAGGACCGAAAGACCTCAAGCCTGGCTCTGGGAAAACTAGAAACTAGTCACAGGAAAGTCAGGAGATCACCCAGAAGATCCTATCTTCATTTCCAACTTCCTAATCAACTTGGCTTGGCCTCCTTCTTCAAAAGCCCCCAATCCCTTGTCATCCAAGACAGCTGTCCTCCCACTATCCACCTTTGGGGAGTAGAGGGCAGCGCGGGGAGAGACTGCCCACCTTCACAGGGAGTTGAAGAATTCCCAGAAGAACTGTGAGCAGACTCAGGTTAGTTAGTCCAAATAACTAGGTTAGTTATCTTCTTACAGATATGACTATTTAGCTTAAGAAGTTCTAAAAACAATAAAACACAGAATGAGCCCAAAGTAAGTAGAAATAAGGAAATAATAAAGACAAAAGCAGCCAGGAACAGCCAGGCACTTCCTGAGCTGCTGGTGCATCCCTGAGAGCTCAGGAAGATGAGGCAGGAGATCATAAGTTCAAGGCCAGCCTCAGCAACCTAGCAAGGCACTAAGCAACTTAGCAATATCCTGTTTCAAAAGGAAAAAATAAAAGCACCCCTGGGTTCCATCCCCACTACAAAAAAAAAAAAAAAAAAAAAAAAAAAAAAGACAAAAGCAGAAATCAGAAATGGAAAATACATATACAATAGAAAGGATTGACAAGCCAAAAGTTAGTTCTATGCAATGATGAATGAAGGTGGCAAACCTCTGAGAAGACTGTGAAAAAGAGTCAGCACAAACAAATAACTTGAAGACCTTCAAGGAGGACACGACTGCAAATACTGCTGCGACTTTATTGTAAGGAGAACACCAAAATAAACTGCAAATACACCATAAGCCTTATGGCGATAAGTTTGAAAACTTTCCCAAGATAAACACTATCCTAGAAATATGACATATCTAGAAATATCTTACCAACACTCCCTCAAGAAAATTTGAGATGTATAACCATTAGAGAAATTTGAATATGTAGATAAAAGTCCGTCCACCACCCTCCAAAAAAATACCCCTCACACATCACTGACCCCATGATTTTACTACATTCTACCATACATTCAAAGAACAGACAGTTCCAATCTCATACTCAATTCAGAAAAGAAAAAAGAAGAAGAAAACACTCCCAGGCTCCATTTTATGAGTAGAATGAGATTTTTTTACCAAGGATTGAATGCAGGGGTGCTTAACCACTGAGCAACATCCCCAGTCCTTTTTTTATACTTTATTTAGAGATGGGGTCTCTCTAAGTTGCTGAGGCTGGCTTTGAACTCATGATCCTCCTGCTTCAGCCTCCTAAGCCACTGGGAATACAGGTGTGTGCCACCCCACCTGGTCATAATGTGATCTTACAGACAAAGATGAATACAGACAAGTACAAAATGGGAAAGGAAGATGAGAATCCAATCTGGATTATGAGCCTATATACAAAAATTCTACACAAAGTATTGTAGAACCTGAACCTGGCATTGAATGACAAAAACATGATATACCATGACCAAGTTGGGTTTATCCCAGGAATGAAAGGATAGTTTAAAATATTAGAAACATTTAGCCAAGCGTGGTGGTGCATGCCTGTAATCTCAGCGGCTTGGGAGACTGAGGCAGGAGGATCACAAGTTCAAAGCCAGCCTCAGCAACAAGGCACTAAGCAACTCAGTGAGACCTTGTCTCTAAATTAAATATAAAAAAGGGCTGTGGATGTGGCTCAGTGGTCAAGTGCCCTGAGTTCAATCTCCGGTACCTAAAAATAAAAAAGAAAGAAAGTAAAACGCCTGAAAGAATTTTTTAAAAAATTATATATATATATATATATATATATATATATATTAGAATTAATACAGAAGAAGAGGCTGCAGACAGGGAACCCAGGTATCCTGACAGCTGGCTGCCCACCAGCTGTCCTGGTGGCTCCATCCTTGTCCCCACTCTCCTCCTGGAATCCTTCTCTTTACAATATACCCAAATGTCAACTACTCTTGTTGAGGACCAACTCTGGCCAGGCATGGTGCAGGACACCTCTGCTTAGTCTGGAGGGGTTGGTGTCTTGCTGGGAGGGAATTTCCCACTACTGGTTGGGGTGTTGCTGATGTGGAGCATGGAATTGTCCTCAGAGTCAGGCCCTTTGATTCAGCTATAGCTGTCCTCCACTGGTGAGAGGCGTGTGGGCAGAGAAAACCTCAGAATGCAACTGCGTCAGAATTCTTGACCGGATTCTTGTTACAGCAGTGGGATTGGACACGGACCCTCCAGGTGGGGCAGGGAAGGAGCTCTGGGATTTCTGACTGTGCTCACCTCCCTCACCTGTCTGACAGGCTCTTCACACCAGACAAGCAAACTGACCCTGCCAGGGGACAGCCTGGAAGCAGAGAGAGTTGGAATGCAGAGCATCAGGGCCCAGGGCACCGACCCACCTCAACCCCACACGCCTTACCAGGCTTGGTTCCTGTCAGTTTCCCTCTGTCTTCCCCCAGCCCACATGTCCTTCCTTGGTCTCTCTGTATTGATGGCTAGTTAGCAAGTTTTTCATCCCTGTCAGATCCAATCAACACTGGTTACTTCACTGAGCAACTAAACCCGCAGGGAAGCCACATAGGCTCAGTAACCAGGGAACAGGGCATGTGAGGATAGAGGGCAGCAGGGACAGAGGCAACCAGTTCTTACCTGCCTCTGAGCAAGGAGAGGAGGGTGAGTGGGAGTCAGGAGAAGGCTCTGGAGGGGCCAGAGGAGGTAGAGATAAGGAGAAGGGCAAAAGGCTTGGGAACCAGAAAAACATGGGAGTCATCCTTCTTCCCAGCATGCTCAGAGACCCTCAGATGAGGGGCTATGCCTGCCCCTCAAAGTGGTTGCCTCTTGTACCCTGGAAGCCAAGGACAGTGTTAGTTATTTACTGCTGCTTAACACATTACTCCAAAATGTCATGGCTTAAAACCACAATATACATTTCTGATTCTTCACTTTGAACCAGGGCCCTCCTGGCTGGAGGTTTGTAGCACAGGACTTCTCATGAGGTCTCAGGCCCTATGTCAGCCAGCTACAGTCACCTGAAGGCTTGCCTGGGACCAGTGGATCCACTTTCACAGTGACTCATTCAGCTGGTCCACAAGTTGGTGATGGCCATTGGCAGGAGGCCTCAGTTCCCCCCACATGGTCCTCTCTGTGGGTTGCATGAGTGTCCACATGGATAGTTCCACTCTGGAGTCTACTCTGCCATATAGGAGCTGCTGTGGTCTGATACTTCCAATCTACCTTTGAATTTAAAGTTGGCCACCAGCCTTCTCTGGGAAAGGGAAGAGTCTGAGTGGGAAAGGGAATCATTCCAGGGTTAATGAAGTCCACACATGAACCAGACATCCAGGGACCACCACTCACAAGGTACCTGCAGCCACTGTCCTGTTTTTCCCCTCCTGCTCAAGACAGAATCTAGCTTCCGCCACTGCCCATCCAGGTTAGGAATTCAGATGCACTCGGACATGAAAGTGTAAAAAGTTCAGGTTTCACAGGAGGGAGTGGTAGAACCCGTGGCAAACCAGAGAGTGATTAAAGGCATTTATTTAAAACAATTTTCTAGGGCTGGGACTGTAGCTCAGTGGTAGAGCACTTGCTTAGCACGTGTGAGGCACTGGGTTCAATCCTTAGCATCGCATAAAAATAAATAAATAAAATAAAGGTATTGTGTCCATCTATAACTAATATATTTTTTAAAAAATTTTTTCTAAATGTTACACTGGCCAAATAAACCAGAAACTGGCCAATAACTGCCAGATTAGGCCTTTGACCACCAATCTAAAACTCAAACAGCCATAGGAGATGAGATGAAAAGAGACCCCAAATCACAACCCACAGCTGCTCCTTGTGCACACATGTGCACACACACACACACACACATACACACACCTGTATTAGTGTTCTGGCTGCTTTAAAGAGTAAAGTCATTGCTCCTTGCCCTTGCTTTTATCAAGGACTCATGATAGGTGGTTTTCCATGAGCTGTGACATTGGTCTGAAGTCCCTCCTGCTAGCTCCTGGTTCTCTCCAACTCCCTTTGAACTGGCTCAGGGAGTGCAGGAGGTAGAGGGACCAAATGTTGCAGACCCTTGCCTCCTACAGTGACATGCACAGGAACTTTCCCAGGCAGCTATGAACTTCAAACCAGAGATCTGGGGCAGCTCCACTACTGGGTGAGGGAAAATGGGTAAGGGAAATGAGTGTCTACAAAGACCCGAGACTGTGAGGGATGGAGAGAACGGGGTTCCATCCACGTGCAGAACTGCCCTTGTGGCCTACCATGAAAAGTGTAGCATTCCAAGGAGAGGCTCAAGAAGGTGGTGCAGCGGCGGGAGGCTGGCCTCTGCCCCTATCCTTACTCTCTTGGGAAGCCCACTTCCATCACTTCCCACCAGGGCCAAGGGGAGATGGACATAGGAAGCCTTTGACTTCTACAGCTTCTACAGGGAAGGATAGTCATCATCACCTTTCCTGTCTCAGCTGATCCATCGTTCTGCAAGGGAGCAGGTGGGAGTATTGTCCTGCTTGTAGGGCATGCCAGAGGGCTGGGCACAAGCAGGATGCAGCCCTACTCTCCTGTGCCACCAGGCGGCAGCAGAGAACACCATGTCAGCCTCGCAGTTGGTTTTCACAAGGACTGTGGACTCAGCAGTGGAGCATCTGGCTGGAGTAGTCTCTCCATACCCCTTTCTCTTGGACCTCCTTCTTTCCCCACTACCAGGTCCAAGAAGGATGAGTACAGGTGCACAGAGCAGGCCAGAGGAAGAGGAATGCAGAAGGGGGCTGCAAGAAGCCAGAAGCTGGGGCATCTGCTGTGCCCACTATACCAATGGACTCACCCTCTTGAACAGGAAAGCACTCACAAACCTGGGTGAAGAGTGGGGGGTGCTGTGAGGATGGCCTGGGGACTATCATGGATGGAACTCGCCCGGGCCAGACCATAGGTTATTACTCTGGCCACTAAACAGTGGCTCTGGGTGACATCTGTCTATGCATTGCTCCCCCAAGTGGCTTCCTGTGCCCCAGGACACTATCCTGAAGTGTCCCATCCAACTCCCTCTCTTCCATTCCTTTTTGAACACAGGAACATGAACTTATCCACACCCTACATTCCTACGCAAGAAGCCTCCCTGGCCAGGGAAGGAGCAGGAGTGATTAGGTAGGGGTGTGGGGAGGGGAAGGAAAGGGGGGAAGAAGGGAAGGAGCTGTGTAGGGGCAAAGAAGAGGACCCCACCATGCTCCTGTCTCAGTGAGATCCCATGACACCCTCAGGGCAGAGAACATGGAGAGCAGCAAAACGCCCTAGAGGAATCCGGTCAGTGGGTATGGGCTGGCAGAGGGGATTCCAAGGCAGGACACAGTCCAGAGAAGGGCCCTCCCTTCCTCCCTCCCAGCCCAAGGCAGCGTGACTGAGCAAATATGGGGCAAGGCAAAGAAGACCAGCGGGTGACAGAAGGTGGTCTATACATGCTTGTTAATTAAGGCAGGGCATGGAGGGAGGGACGCCGGCCTGCTCACACGGACGCCAGGTCTGAGTCATGACTCTGGCTCTAAGAAGCTGTACAAACTTGAAAGTCACTTTGCCTCTGGTCCTCAGTCTCCTCATCCGTGAAGTCGGCAGGTTGGGTCAGAAGCAGATGGCAAGCATAGCTGCCTGGAGCACTGCTGAGAGGACAGTGGGTGGCCTCCAGGTGCAGATGCCCGCAGTACCCTCAGAGGTTCTCAGCAGGACTGTGGCAGGGGTCAGAGGAGAGGGCTGTTCCCTCTGGGTGGAGGGTGGCCCTGACCTAGGCTCTGGTCACTTCCTACAAGGGGGTCTCCTTCTCCCCAGCAATGAGTCCTTCCTTCGTTAGGGAGGGCCTGCAGCCCCGGTTGGTGCCTCCATCCAGACGTGTGTGCTGCTTGGGCTGTGGCAGGCTGGAGTCCGGGGTGACAAGCTGTCGCAGGCGCTGCGGAGATAAGAAGCGGTGAGGGCATGCTTTTGGTGAGGGAGGAAAGGATGGCTCCTCCTGGGTGTACCTGGGCTCAGCACAGAGCCAGGCATTCAGGGATGAAGGAGTGTTTCGAGAGAAGAGAAGAGGCAAGAACACAGGGATGAAGAGTGCACTGCCTGGGTTCCAGTCCAGGCCCTGCTACAGCCACCTGCACAACCTTAGGCAACTCCCTTCATACCTCTGTTCACACTGTCACCTCAGTTTCCTCATCTGTAAAATGAGGATAACAGTAGGACACACCTCACGAAAGTTTCCTGGCACAGTGTAACTGTATATTTTTGTAATTATTATCACTGCTATTCTTTTTATTACTATTGTTATATGCTCAGTAAGTATCTATTGTTTTTCTTGTTATTAGTGGTATGACGGTTACTATTGCTATTGGCCCTGATACTGTTTCCTCCCTGCTTCTTGCCTTGAATGCAGATGTAATGACTGGAATCATGACTGCTTTTGTGCAACCATGAAGTGATAAACATGATGAAATGACAATGTGCTCAGGATGGAAACAAAGAAATAAAGGAAGAGTCTGGTCCCTGATGTCCTCTTTAAGCAGCCACACCAAATACCAGCAGCCCCTAGATTGATTTTCTTGATATGAAAAAGAACAAATAAACGTGTTTGCTTAAACTATTGTAGGGTGAATTTTCTATTACTTGGAGACCAGACAGACTTTGACAGATGGAATGTCTTTGTGGGTCATGGGCCACAGCCTCTTCCAGGAAGGCATATTCCAAACTCCAAATAGGGATCCTTTTTTGGTATATCTAAGCAGACTTAAGACAAGAAAAGAAGTCCGGAGCCCGTGTGTGGAGTGAACCATGCTTACCAGTTTTCTAAGAACTAGGTATCAATGCTTTTTAAGCTTTTGTGTCTGGGTCTCTCTATGTTCTTGTAACTTGGCTTCCCCTTAACCCTTTACAGTTTACCCTTGAATGATCCAGCAGAGGTCAAGAATGTTTCTGAAAGTAAAGTCATTGGACTGGTCAATATCCCTCTCTTGAAGATTCTGTGAGGCCGCAGGGCCATCCCCCACACAGAGCCCATGTGTGCTTCTGGCCCATCATCTCTCATACCTGGCACCTACCTTCTTGAAGGAACCCTGGGTTTTCAGGAGGGTGATGACAATGAAAAGTGGGACACAGGCCATGGAGGAGAAGGCCAAGAACCAGCCAATGGAGTACCCCCAGGGAGGGTACACGTAGACGTTGTTGTATTTGAGAGGCGTGTACTTGGTCAAGGAGAAGAGGAAAGTGGCCTGGAAAGAGGAAGGGGCAAACGCAGATGAGACAAAGGGCCATTCAAAGTCCCTCCCTGGCTACTTGAACAGCCCAAGACAGAAGACAAGCAAGATGCAAATGTGCATTCCAGGTGGGACAGGAAAAGCCACTGCAAATTGTGACCCGAGGCATCACTCTCAAGAACTGAGGCAGGAGGAGACAGAGAGGCGGGACAGGAGAGTGGGTATCATAAGTCAGGCATGGCCCCTCACCCCCCACAAGTCTTCTAGGGGCAGGAGAGAGGAAGGGGAAACAGAGAAGGCACATACCAGGCAAAGCCCTGGGGTCAGGAAGAGCCAGGAGATCTTCACCAGCGGCCATGGCCGGTAGCCAATCATGTCCTCAATGTTGTCATAGAAACGGTTCGCCCCTGACCAGGTAGTGTGAGGAAAGAGGATGAGAACAACTACATGGGTCTCTGGTAAAGATTGCTTGCATCCTTCCCCCACCCAGCACCCCCGGGATAGGAAACTGGAACAGCTGTGTGACTGAGATGTGCCCCTGGCACCCCAGTCACAGGGCAGGGTGAGCAGGGGCTGGTACCATCTCTGGCTTCCTGTCTAAGGATGGCATGGAGACCCCTACCATCTTCATCACACAGGAAAGTGTGAGCCTGCCTGAAATGAGCCCAGTGCTGACACAAATGCTTGTTGATCTCTGTAGCAGAAATCAATCTGACTCAGGTCAAAGCAGCAAGGAGCCCCATGCTCACACATACCATACCAAACTCAGGGTTAGAAAACCACAAGCTAATGGTCAGGATCCTGGACTCAAGGGAACCACCTCTGAGTTCCAAGGAAAGCATGATAAGGTTGGTTTATACTTAGGGAAAACACTGGTTTTGTTTTTGTTTTGTTTTGCTTTGTTTTGTTTTGTTTTGTTTTAATGTCCTTAGGTTTCTACATTTGTAGGCAGAGCTGGTCTTCACACAGGAAGAACCACTCCTTGGTAAAGCTATTTGGAGGACTCGTCTCCCCATGCCCCAGGACCTTCCACTCATCACTGTGGCATGAAATCCCACCATTAAAGAGTCATTGCTTTCACTTCCAAAAGCTGAAGTTAAAAGCCAGATGTTGTCAGGGTGGGTATAACATATTAAGGCTCATCAGGCATCTACACTTCACTGTGACTGAGTTTATCAGATCCTCTCTGAGAACAAGATTTGGAAAGAGGTAGAACAAAAACCAGAAAACATCAGAGGCTTGAAGGGAGAGGGTAAGCGACATCTCTAAGGAGAGGAAAGGACACCAAATAGGAAGAGACTTAGGGCAGCAAAATAATAAACCTTCCTGCTTGTAGTTTCACCTGTATCTTTTGACATTGGTACTGTGTCCCCAACCTGGTGCAGTGAAGCCAGCAGACCTGGGGTATGATGATGGCCCTTCCACTTTCTAACTGTGTGAGGTTAGGCAAGAGATGCAACCTCTCTGTGCCTCCCTTTCGCCTGCAAAAAACTGTTGTAGAGATTGTGAGATAGAAAGTGGCATGACCAGCACAGTGCCCAGCACAAAACATACAGCTCAATCAAAAAAGGTTTATTCTCCCGGTTGTCAGGTACGGTGATGGGAAGGCGTTAATGCAATCTGCAGCACTTCTGTTTATTCCAGGGCTAAGGGGCCCCAGGATGTTGGTGGAAATCCATGGAAGGCAGAATTCACTTCAGTACAAGAAAGAAATGTATAACACCCACAATGGAAGAGAACTGTTTCAAAAACACAAGAAAGAGCTTCCCGTCTGTGGAAGTATTCAAGCAAAATCGAGGTGACAACCTGGTTGTTGGAAAGGGACTATGGGAATTTGTGAAGGGTCAGACCAAGTGAGCCTTGGAGTCCCTTCTGATTGGGGTTCCACTGGCAAAGGCCTCGGGCAGCCTCTGCATCCAGAGCACTCTACATGGCTATTGATCATTCCTCTCTCTGTTCGAGGAAATCTGTTTTGTCTTTGTCCCAGCTCTCACTGCCCTCATGAAAGATGCCAGGTTGTCTGGCCATGGTTAACCTTCCCAAGAAAGAGGATCAGGATAGTGATGGAAAGGCTCACAGGAAGCACCCCACCTCCTGGCCCAGGCGGATCCTGTCCTTCGCTGGGCCCCTGGAATTTCCTCCCACCCAGTCCTCAGCCTCTCTGTCCTCTTACCATACACCCAGCTGATGCAGATAACTTCAAACACGGAGAGGAAGAGCAGGCATGTGCCACTGGAGGCATAGTAGTCAAACAGCTGGAAGATATACATCCCGCCCTGTGGAGAAGGGAGCAGAGCTGAGGCCTGGGGCTGCGTACTGGATGCGCACTCCACCAAGTGGCAACTCCCCACCAGGGGCGTCCTGCCCAGCCCATGGAAGTTCCTCCTTGCATCTGAAAGGATGCTGGCCCTACCTTCAGGTCCTTCATGCAACATCACAGCAGCCCATCTTCGGGGAATGGGCACCCACCTTGTTCTGTTCCTTTTGGGTTGGGGTGCACCATTCCCTGCTGCAGGCCTGAGTAAGTCATGACCCTGACCCTTGCTACACTCAGGAAAAAGCCCATTCTTTCCACTGTGGTTGGTTGGATAGGAAAAGGTAAGCTGGAAGTGGTACCAGCCTTCCTTGATATCACAGGAAGAAAACCTGCCTGAGAACAAAGTTACCAGAGGAAAGGGGAGCCAGGACATAGACTATGGCATTAGAGCAGCTAGATCCAACCATGCCTGAAACCCAAGTATCTCTAGACTTTGCGGTCACCCAACTCCATACATTCTCCTTTCTGCTTAACCCAACTTGTATTTGGTTTATGTCACCTGCAAACAAGGGAGACCTGACTAATAGAGACAGTTCCAATCAAGTAGTCCCTCCACCCAAGCCCTGCAAGGGATCTAGACAGGTGTTATGCCCCCACTCAGTAAGAGTGGCTCTGAGAGGGACCAGCAGTGAGCCCAAGTCGCCCTGTGATGAGTCTAAAGCAAGCCACCCATCCTGCTCACCTCTGTGACCAACAGGAGCCCTATCAGGTAGCATGCCGCTGCAATGGCGAGGATCAGCAGCTCGCGCCGCCTGCTCTTCCGGAGCTGCCTGGGGAACATGTCCATGGAGGCCGTCACCAGGCACTCCATGCAGACAAACTGTGGGCCAGGAGGGGAGGTGGGGTGAGGGGGTGTGTGGGAGGCCACCAGCCCCTGCCCTGGCCCCTCTCATCCCATTAGTCACACTGATGCATGAGAAGGAGTGAGACAGCCCTGCCCTTGGGCACAAGAAGGGGTCCCAGCAGGGAGAACTGGAAGGGGAGATCTATTCTGCCACCAAGGTAGGAGGCTGAGGCTGGGGCTGAGCATCTGGGAGAAGGCTGGAGGGCATTTGGGGGAGCACCTGTGTGTGGAAGGCTCCAGCCTTGAGAACAAAATGGGCAGCTGCCCCCAACACCCACACAGAAGAGGGTCTCAAGGTCTGGGGCCACCATACCAACCACAAGCATGAGCCCTGGGCAGTAGAGGAGGCCTCAGATCCATGGGTAGGAGGAAAGGAGCGAACACAGTGATGACAAGACAAGCAGAAGCTGGAAAGGGGGTCACCAGTGCAGGGCAGGGCTGGACCGGGTGACATACCTGGCTGTCCAGTCCCAGGAATATGAGCATGATGAAGAAAAGGCAGGACCACAGCTGGGATAAGGGCATCATAGTCACAGCCTTGGGGAATGCGATGAAGGCCAGACCAGGACCTGCCAGGCACAGAGCATGATCAGCAGAGCCCTCTCCCCCTGCACTGTCCTGTGTGTGTGCATGTGCATGGGCGTGGCACGCAGGCCTCATTCAAGAGGGCAGGGTGAAACCGTTATTCCACTCCCTGGGGACAAAGTCATTCCTTCATTCATGCATGCACAGGTCAGTCCATCCACTCATCTGTTCCCCACTCCCTCTTCCCTCCCATGGGCCTTGCTTTGGGCCAAGGTTCATGTCACTCAGTTTCTAGGGATCCTGCCCCCTCTCCTTCCCTCAGGTCCAAAGCAACACAGGGCACCTACCTGACTCAGCCACTTCAGAAATGGGCACCCCCTGCTCTCGGGACATGAAGCCTAGGATGGAGAAGACAACAAAGCCCGCCACAAAGCTGGTGGCACTGTTGAGGAAGCAGAGGGCGATGGAGTCCCTGTGGGAGTAGGATGATGCAGACAAAGATGGGGAGAAAGAGAGGAAGAATCCAAGAAGGGAGGAGAGGAGAGAGGACAAAGGCAGGGGGAAGCACAGAGATGAGCGATGGGAGAGAGAACAGAGAGAAAGACATAGGTCAGGTGTCAGAGGAAGAAGAGAGGAAAGTGAGAGAGGCAGTGGGGGAGAAAGAAATTTAGCCTGGCAAAGGAACCCATAGTGTCAATTTGACACAATATGCCACTCCCTGGGCCCAGGTTGGTGGGTCTTGGTCTCGAAGCCCACCTCTAGGACCATGACCCTCTTCAGCTCCCAGAGAAACAGCAGTCACTCTCTCCCTGCCCCAGCCCCAGCCCCAGGCCCACCAGTTCTCACCTGTAGCAGTTGTTGTGATACTTGTTGTAGCTGCCCAGGGCAGTGAGGCAGCCCTGGCAGATGGCAAAGGAGAAGAAGATCTGGGTGCCCGCGTCCATCCACACCTGCATGGGACCCCAAGAAAGTGGTGGAGTCGTGAGGGGGTGGCCAGGGCCTGGAGCCAGGGAAAACAGAACCCAGACCCCTGGCCCAGCACCAGCCCCGCTCAGCATCCCCGAGAATGTCACACCCATGTCCCACTTCCACTAGTGTCCTCCCTTCTCCCTCAGTGGCCTTCTCATAGGCAGGGTCCATTTTCAGTAGGCACTTAGGAAGCACAAAATACGTGTGAGTCACTTGAATTTCTCAGGTGTAATCCATAAACTCAAACTGTACCCAAGATGGGTGAGGTCCTCCTGCAGGGCAGAGCTAAGAGTCACTTGTACTCATTCAACTAGTATATATACAACATGCTTTAGGCAGCTGTGACCTGGAGCAAAGAGGCCACTTCATGAAAATAAAAAGAAAAACCACCAAGACTTCATGGATATGCAAAAATGTGCTCAGACAAGTCCTAGAGGAGGAAATGCTTGTAACCATGCAGGAGATGTCCAACCTTGTCCATAGTTCAAAGAAAAAAGTTAAATTAAAACCATAAAATAATACTGTTTGGATCTATCAAGTTACAAAAGATTAAAATAAATATTAATCAAATCTTGCAAAGGCCCTACAGGAGGAAACACTGGTAGAAGAAATCTACTTTTCTCTAAAGCCAGTACCAGCCCAAGTGCAGTGGCACACGCCTATAATCCCAGCAGCTTGGGAGGCTGAGGCAGGAGGATCACAAGTTCAAAGCCAGCCTCAGTAACTTAGTACGGCCCTAAGCAATTCAGCAAGACCTTGGCTCTAAATAAAATATTTCCCTGGTACCAAAAAAAAAAAAAAAACTCTCTAAAGCCAGTACCATTCACAGACTCAACCAACTATAGAGCAAAAATGTTCTCCCCAAAATGCACCTCTACTGAATATGAACAGATTTTTTTTCTAGTGGTTGTTTTTTAAATTTGTTTATTTGTAAGTGGACACAATATCTTTTTATGTGTTTATTTTTATGTGGTGTTGAGGATCTAACCCAGTGCCTCATACATGTGAGGCAAGTGCTATACCACTGAGCTACAGCCCCAGTCCTGGTCATTGTTTCTTAAACAATACAGCGTAACAACTAATTGTATAACACTGATGTTATATTAAGTACGTAAATTATCTAGAGATTATTTAAAGTATACAGGAAAATTGCATAGACTATATGCAAACCCTATGCCATTTTACATGACACTTAAGCATCCAAAGAATTTGGTTTCCATGGAGGTCTTTAAATCAGTATCCCATGGATACTAAGGGATGACCATATATTAAAACAGATATCACCACCAGGTGCAGTGGCACATGCCTGAAATCCCAGCAACTCAGAAGGCTGAGGCAGGAGGCTCAAAGGTTTGCAGCCAGCCTCAGCAATTTAGTTAGACCCTTCCTCAAAATAAAAATAAAAAAAAAAAAAAAGGACTGGGGATGTAGCCAGTGGTAGAGTTTCTCTGGATTCAAATCCCAGTACTGGGGGTTAAAAATAGATATCACCTAAATGTCCAAGGGTAGGGTATGAGCTCTAAGAGGGCAGAAAGGCTGATCTGTTCTCTCCACTGCCCTATGCCCAGCACTAGAACAGTACTCAGCATTTAATGAGTCCTCAGTACATTTTTGCTGAATAAATAAATAAATAATAAATGGATGAAATATTATGCAGGTGCTAAAAAGGACATTTACAGGTGAATTTAATAGCATGGAAAAGTCTCATAAGTAAAAAAGGGTATATTTAAATATAATTATCTCAACTATGTTAAAACATACACATACACCAAACAGTAAAAAAGGTTGAAAGGAAATATACCAAAATGCCAACAGAAATTATATCTGAGTGGTGGGATTATTAAGAGATTTTAAATCTTTTTCAGTTTTCTTCCAAGTTATCTAATTTTTCTCTAGTAAGCATCTATTGCTTTTTACCAAAGGAAAAGTAATAGAAGAGTTTCAACAACTGACTGGTTTGGGGTGGGAAACATCTGGGTAAAGGGTACCACATGGGGCCCACCTGGGGGTCCTTGAGGCGAAGCAGGTCTGGTCTCAGGTAGTAGATGATGCCCTCATAGGCTCCAGGAAGGGTGACACCTCGGATCAGTAGGATGATCAGCATCAGGTAGGGAAATGTGGCTGTGAAATAAACTACCTGGAGAAGAAGCAGGCCAAGGTCACTCCTGGTGGGGACCCTGCAGCCAAGAGGAGGCAGAGACTCCAGTGGTCCCCCACCCTCGGGCAGCGCCAGTCACAGGAAGCTCGCTGCCAGGCTCCAACAGCATAGAAACAGCCTGGAGGAGAGCACATGAAACTTTCCACACCTCCTCTACACATTCCAGTGGCTCTTACTCCCCAGCCCAGTATGAGATACACATCAGTAGGGCAAGAGGGGAGGAGGTAAAGAGGAGGAGGGGTACAGGCATGGGTGCAAGTTTCCTGCCCACAATCCTTCAAAGACTCATCTGAAATCCAGAAACTGATCGGCCTTAATCCCTCAACCTGGCTGCTCTCCCATGGCCCATGATGAGGGTTGGACTGCCCCTCACAGGAGAAGGAGCCATATTTGCACAGTGATTTGCAGGGAGATTCAGACTGTACTTTTCCTGGCTTAAGGGTAGGGAAGCAGCAGTGGCCTAAGCTCAGCAATCCTGGAGACACCACACAAAAGGCGTTCCACTCTGTCCCTGACCATGCTTGACTCTTCCAAGGTAACAGCCTCATCTGTGTGGTTAGGACTACTATTATTCTTATCATTAGTATTGCTTTTATTTTTACAACAACTAAGAGAAGGGGAGGCTGCTATGGGAACAGCCTAATGTAGGACTGATCGAAACAGTCAGCATCCTGCTTCCTGGCTTTAAAAAACATGAAGCAGCACCTTAGGCTCTCTGTGTTGGAAATCAAGCTCAAACCCCAATTCTCTATATATAATAAGCCCACTATTGTCCAGTTTTGACTTGAACCCCATCAGCAACTGGCAACTCACCAACCCAAAGACAGTTCTGTTCGTGACTTGTGCTAAAATTTTCTTGATGTTATTAAATTCAACAAGCAAGTCTTAAGAGTGTGTGATCCTAATTGTGCAATATATACACATAATGGATATAGACACACACCTACATACCTATGAAAAAGAACTAGGAGGCAACACAGAGAAAGTCAACAGGAATTAGCAGATCCCACTGCCATCATGCTGGTGGCTCGTACAGTGATAAGCTCCAACAGTGGGACTTTTATGGTTCTTATTTTGCTCTGAATATTGCTTATGTAAACAGGTCTTTTAAAGTCTGTTGGGGAAAAAAAGTGTTTCCTTGTATTGAGCTAAACTCTGTCTTCCTACGACTTTCCTTATTCTCACCATGCATCTCCCTTTTACTACTCTTTCAGTTCTCCAGAGGGACCCCCAAGTGTCTTGTGGACTTTGGAGGCGAACAAGAGCCAGAACATCTCACCTTGCCTGTGGACTTGATCCCCTTCCAGATGCAGAAGTAGCAGATGATCCAGGCAAGCAAGAGACACAGGGCCAACTCCCAGCGCAGGGTTCCCAGGTCATGGATGCCTGAGGTGATGCCCAGAACCCGTCTCCTAATGGATTGGGAAAAATTAAAAACCAGGTGAAAGGCTATTTGGTGATTTGCCTATCACCACATGTGCTGATTCTTAGAGCTGACCCCACAGGCCTTATATCCAGGGCTTCCTCCACTCCCAACCCTCCCCACCTCCCCTGTGGCCATGCCATGTTCCCACCTGTGATCTTTAGGCCCTGGCTGTTAGAAGACCAAATCATCATAATCCCATAGGTATCTGTGTCTTTCTAACTCATCCAGATTTCTCTGTCGTACAGAGAGAGAAAAAGAGAGCAAGGGTAGTGAGGAATGTATGAACAATACATTCATGGAGAGTAGATATTTGTATATGTAGAGTGATTGACAAGAATGTGAGTATCACAGGGAGGGGCTGAACTCTAAAGATGTGGGGCTCTGAAGATGCATATGGGCTGATAGAGATGTGGGTATGCCTGAGAGAGAACTTTGGGTAATCAAGGGCCTGCATATGAGAGGGCGTGGGCAGACACAGAATGTTGGCGAGCATGTGTGGGGTGAGGTTGGTGGGAGGGTGTAGCTGGATCTGTGAGAGAATGCAGATGGACACAGGTGGCATGGTAGAGGTGGAGGTGTGCATAATCACATGGGAAGGTGAAGGTGTGAGTGGAGGGCCTGCCCATTTCTGTAGTGTAAATACTCCCACGTTAGCCAATGTCAGGCTGCCAATGTGAATTGGTGCATACAGAGTTGGGAAGAGATGGACACAGTTGGCTCTCCTGAGGCTGTGGAGGCTGTTTCCAGAACACCATTGGACATGTGTAAGGTGGATATAAGGGAGTAGGTGGATATTCGTGAAATTTTAAATGGAAGTGGATAGAAAAATGTGAGTTTATGTGGACTCATGTGGGTTTGGGGTGAGTGTAAGGGTACAGAAGGACAAGCGTGGGTGGATGTGAGATTGTTCCCTCATCCCTCAGTGATGTGGAGTTGGGGGGTAGGAGGTACATGAGTGCTAGAAAGCATGCACAGAAAGTCTTACACTTGCACCCCAGATATCTGAATTTGCACCCCAGACTTTCAAATTTACACAATTCAGACATGTGGGCTTTCTCTGCTTAGGGGCCCCTAGCATGTGACAACCAAGCCCAGCACCTACTCCCAAAATTCCATGACAGGCGAGGTGAAATTCTCAGAATGGGTCTCTGCACTGGGGGCTCCAGAGTGGTTCAGAAAGTCCATGCAATGCTCTGTTAGAGACAAGGTGGGGTGCATGTCAGTTAGGAACATGATGGGGAGAGATGTTCCCACATCCTATTCCCTCCAGCCCTAGTGGTCCCTAACATTCTAGTCTACCTTTGAACCCCCTATTTTCCAGAGTGTGAGAGGTGGACTTCTGAGGAGGTTCTTGGGACCAGTTACTCTTCCTCGTGTGACCTGTGCTCACTGCTCTTGTTCCCAGTTAGCCTGGCCACTCATCTGGCCACTCTGCCAACCTCTGACACCATCCAGATGGAAGATGATGTGGAAGTTCACAAGGGTAACACTCCTGACTTCCTCACACTATCACCACTGTCTATAGACAAGGGACCAAGGCCAGGTGCTGCTCTTCCTGGCTTGGGATGATGCTCCCATGGTGGGCTCTTTTATTCTTCACTTCTTCCTCCCACTGTTACACAATTAACTGTCTGTTTCTTCAAACCATAATGCTTTGTCCTTGTTAAATTGCTTCTACAGCTCTACAGAAAGCTCAGAGAGGGCTGGGTCCAGGTTGCCCTGGGTTGACCTTGGATCAGTGTTTGGCACATAATAGGTGCCCAGCAAATATTTGTTAAATGATGAATGATAACCTCTTACTACAGCCCCACTTGGTTTCCACAACTGTACTCAGTTTTCCCAGGGGCTAGTCTAAGGGCCCACAGAAGGGTCAACCAGCAGAACCAAAGCCCACATGACTTGACTTTGAGGCAAGTTCTGCCATATGCTGACCATCACCAGCCACCATGTCCCAACCTCAAGGAAGAGGTTTCCCAGGGGCTGAAAGGATGGATACCTGTGTTCCAGGAATTGGTGCAGGTTGTCCACGGTAGCTCAGAGGTGAAGGAGCTGAACAGGTAGAAGAGGGCCCAAGCAAGGATGATGATGTAATAGATATTCAAATAGGACTCGATGACCACAGATGCCAGGCCAATACCTTCCAGAGTGAGTGTTGGTGGGGCGGGGAGAATCCAAGAGATAAATGTTAGCAAAAAAAAAAAAAAAGGTCACATAGATACTGCCAAATGTGGCTACAAGAGTTTTCTTAGAGTTAGGGTTATTCATTGACATGAGAAGCCATTCATAGCATTTTTTCTAAGAAAAGCAGATTACAAATCATTGTCCTATATATTCTCCCATTTTTGTAATATATATTTGAGAGTATCTATTTTTGCTTATTAGAAAACTCTGGAAAGATTTTCACCCAAAAGTTAGCAAGAAGTTCTTAAAGTGATAGGATTTGGTTTACTTTTTCAGGTGTTCTTTTTTCATTTTGCTTATTGCATTTTCCATTTTTCTGATATAATTGTGTATTACTTGTAAAATGAAAAGGACAGAGAGAATAAAAGAACAAGAAGAGGGAAATGGTAAGACTCCATTAGTAAGAAATCAACTCTGTACCTCTTACAGTCAGAGGAATGAGAAGTTATGCTCCATTTGTGTACCATGTGTCAAAATGCATTCTACTGTCATGTATAACTAATTAGAATGAATTTTTTTACAATAAATAAAAATAAATTTTAAAAAATGTTACTTTAAAAAGAGAGAAAGAAACCAGCCAGGAAGAGAGAAGTAGCCCTAGTCGAGATGTGGAGATGTGCCTAACCCCTTGTCCAGAGCCCCTCACTGCAAAAGGTGGGAACTTGAGCTTCCATTTTAACACTTGTCATGCAAGCTCCGGTTGGTGGGGTACACTTGGTCTCCTCAATGGAAACGTGCTATAGAAGTGGAATCTTGCCAGGCGTGTTGGTGCACACCTGTAATTCACTCCAGAGGCTGAGGCAGGAGGACAACAAGTTCCAAGGCCAGCCTCAGCAATTTAGTGAGGCCCTAAAGAACTTGAGGAGACTCTGTCTCAAAATAAAAAATAAAAAGGGCTGGAGATGTGGTTCAATGGTTAAGCACCCCTGGGTTCAATCCCCAGTACCCAAATAAATTAATTTAATTAAAGTGTTTCTCATAGTCATTTTAGAAGCAGCATGTTGCCAGGCAGAGTGAAAGCCCGCTGGGGAGGGGTTGGGAGTGGGGCTCCCCTAAGCCAGAGCCCACGCGCACTTTCCCCACTGGATCGAGTTCTGGTGAACAGAGGACACATCCTAGTCAATGCTGTTTAATGAAGAGCTGCGGCCTATCGAGGGCGGCTGAGAAATCAGTGCTGACTGGGAGACAAACTGCCCCTCTAGGGTAAGAGCACACTCGCGGTTGTTTTGTACCATCCTGTAAAAGGACAGTTTGCAGGCGTGGTGGTCTCCCCGCGTCTGCGGCCAGGGTGTGGCGCTGCGGGGGCTGAGGAGCCGCGGCTGCCGGTGGCCGAGGGATCCCCTGGGAGCGGTGGGCCAGCCTGTGGGATATTTCCAGCACACACAGACACCCACTCAGACAACGAAAACACAAACAAGTGGCCACTGTGCGGGCCTCCCGAACGCCCTGTGCTCCCAATGGCTTGGCGGAACCTAACAGGGCGGGGATCAGCGGGTAAACACCGTGGGCGGGAGCTAGGGGAAGGGCGGACCTGGGCGCGGGGGTGCGGGTGGTGCCAGCTGAGAGAGAAGGCCGGGCCGCAGGAGCGACCTGCGGTGAATCAGAAGCTTGAGCAGACTGGGTCGGGGGGTGTGAGCAATGGGTGTGTTTCCATGTGTCCTTTGTGCGCAAGCTGCTGGGAGCTTGGGCGGGGGGCGGGGCGGGAGGGGGAGTGGGAGGGGACAGTTAGGCAGGGAATGAGCAGGCAGTGAGCAGCTTGCACTTCCACCAGAGGAGGGGCACACACTTTGAATCAGCCTCTTACTGAGTACTCAGGCCTGGGGAAGCTCTGTAACTTGGAGGAGGGAAGGAGCAGCAGTCTCCTCTCCTACCGCATCCAATGCCCACCTGCCAGGGTACCCCCCATAAGAGTGTTCTGCAGTGGCCCGGCTCCGTTGGGGCTGCCCAGGAGCTTGTTTAGACCTGGGGATAGAACTCAGCTGGGTGGGACAGTTATTACACTACTGCTGCAGTCCAGAGCAGAACACCCGGAAACTCCTGCAGCACCCAGAACTTATGAGTAGAAACATGATAGGTCAAGCTTCACTCTGCTCTGCCCCTCACTGCAGACCCCACTGGGGTCCCCTGGATATTCTGAGAGGCACAGTATGAAACGGGTCTCACTCTCCCCCAATGTGGTCAGGCATTCAGCCTTCCCAGGAACCAAGATGTTCCCCATGACACTCACCTCTATCCAGTTTGAACTGTGCCCAGGAAACCCAAGAACGCCTAGTCCCCAGCCCTCCCTTAGGCACTGACATGAGGGAAAGAGTCTTCTCTGCATTTCAAATGTGAAAGGAACCTCTGAAGGACAGGAAGACCCCTTGGGAATCCCACTATCCCCCAGGGGACTGACCCAATCAACTAAATAGGGGTTGTTCACATTAGTGCCCACAGATATTCATTGAGAGAGGAATAGAAGCTGCTCCTGGTATAGTCAAGAGGGAAAGTGTAGGTAGACCTGAGCTCAAATTCTTTGTGAATTACCTCATTTTCTTCATCTACAAAATGAAACCAATAGTTTCTGGAGAATTAGGTAAGAAAAGTGCTTACAAGAGACCTGACACAGGGTAGGGCTCAGTAGATGCTGGATATCACCATCAGCATCATTCCTATCACTGTATATGTTGTGAGTCCATTTGGGACCATGCCATACACTCAGAAATATTCTCCATGAGGCTGATGAAGATCAAACTTCAGGGTTCCTCGCTTGCAGGGTTTCTCACTTCCAAGCTCTGCACCTAATTTGGTATTTGTAATTTTGTCTTGTTTTTCTTGAAGTATGCCCTCCTCCCCAAGCTTTATAAGCTTTGGACCCTGAAAAGCCTGATTTAGCACTTAGCACAGGATGAGAGTGGATAAGCAAATGAGGCAGTGAACAGGTAAAGGATGATGACAGTGAAGGGAGGGATGATGGAAGGATGGAGGCATGAGGATGTCCCTGTGGACTGGAAGGAGGAGGGAGAATACTCACCCTGGAAGAGGGGGCAGATCTTCCTCCAGGCAGTGACGCTCCCTTGGCTGGTGTACTGGCCCAGGGCTACCTCTAGGAAGAATACGGGGATGCCGCAGCTGAAGAAGAAGATGAAGTAGGGAACAAAGAAGGCTCCTGCAGGAGAGGAGAGGTAGGGGCTGAGCCAACTTTGCTCCCTTCAGCCTTGGGACCCTCCCAGAGAACTGTCCTCCAACACCCTCCTCCTTAGTGCCTTCCTCCCAGGGCCGGAGATGGCCTCCTTCTTTCTCATGCTGTCAGGGGTGGTGGGTAGAAATGTTCCAAACTAAACCCTTCGTGAGGTGGGCAAGAACTTTGAAAGGAAATGAATGAATTAGGATTAGGAAATCCTAATGGATGCACTATTTATTTTCTTAGTGTGCTTCATAAATTTCATCAGTGTATTTATTTTTGGAACCCAAACATGTGTTCTGTATAATTTGATATGCTTATTAAATTATCACATTTGGCACATTTCAGAGAAAAACAAACAAACAAAAACACCTTAGGAACATTATTTTCACACTAATAATTTTCAGAGTGTTCCCCCACCCCCATCAGGCTCTAGGCTGCACACAGCAAGAAAGCTATCACATGATTAGGCACTGACCAACAGGTACTGAGGGAGGCCAGGCTAAGAGAGGTTCAGCAAATTATGTGGTGGAATTGAAGACAACCCTAAACGCAGTGCCCACTTTGGTAGGAATCACCAAGGCAGCAACCTCACCTCAGAGGTTCATCTAGGGGCAAGTGGATTCTGGTTCATCACCCAATAATGACATTTATTTGGTGCTGCATGTCAGACCCTCTTCTAAATGCTTCACCAACATCAAAATCCTCACAAAAAAACTCCCATGGGGTAGGTACTGTTGCTATCCCCTTTCACAGAAGAGAAAACTAAGGCTGGGTAAAAAATGCAAAAACTGAGGCATACATGAGGAAACAGAGGTACCAACCCAGGGGTTCTGATGCTGATCTTAACCACTACATTAAAATGCCCCTAAAGTAATTTCTCTCATGAGTAGAAAAAAATTGAAAGGAAAAAGGAAAAAGCTTTGTCTATCCTTCCGGATTTCTTTTAACCACACACATTCATTTCTCCTTTGTAAAAGGAGAATCTACTATAGATTATTTGATAACCATTTTAAAAATCTTTATCATGAACCTATTCATATCAATGAATCTATCATTTGATTGGCTATGTAGTATTCCAGTCCATGGAATTCTAGAATATTTCAAGCACTTTTTTTTTTCAAGTACCTTAATGTTGAGCTTTTTGGTGTACATTAGAAAGACCACCATGGTGAAGGCCATTGTCCATAGCTTCATGCACTAATTTTCTCCTTATTACTAATTTCCAGTAGAGGAATTGCTGAGTCCAAAGATATGCTCTTTTTTTGTTTGTTTGTTTGTTTGTTTTGTTTTGTTTTAAATGTGTGTGTGTGTTAAAATACATAAAACATGAACTACTCTAACCATTTCTAAGTGCACGGTTCAGGGGCACTAAGTCCATTCACAGTGTTGTGCAACCATCATCCCATCCACCTCCAGAAACTTTTTCATCATCACAAACTGAAACTCTGCACATATTAAACAGCAACTCCCCATTCCTGTTGCTTCTCAGTGCTTAGCAACCACAATTCTACTTTCTGTTTCTATGAATATGCTTATTCTAGGTTCCTTACAGAGGTGGTATCAGAGTGTATTTATCCTTCTGTGTCTGACTGATGTCATTTAACGTTTCTTCAAGATGCATCCTGTCACAGCATGTATCACAATTTCCATCTCTATTAAGGCTAAATAATGTTCCTTGTGTGTATATGTCACACTTGGTTTATACACTTATCCATGGTTGGACATTTGGATTCTTTCCACCTTTGGGGTATGCACATTTTTTAAAGGTCTTTGACATGCATTATCATATTGCTGTCCATAACTCTTCATACCAAACTGTACACTGCCCCGCCACACACACAGTAACATGTGAGAATGAAGGAGGATTTGTGTCCTCTGAACCCTAGGGAGCCACAGCCAGCTCCTAACTCTCCACTGAGCTGCAGTCCTGTCGCCTCACATTGGCCTCCCCAGCCTGAGTGCTACTAGGGCATTGGCAAGCATGCTGCAGTGACAGCACTGGCTCAGGTTTGAGTTGCATGGATGAGCGCAGGGCCTATGAGGGGCAGGGTTCAGGAGAAGGGACATAGCTCAGGAACTCTCCCACGGGGCACTTCATAGGAGGTCTATGGGGCATGTGACCTGCAGGCCCCTTCCACCAGCTGTCAGAGTTCCTTCCCTATAATAAAGGAGATGGCTTCAGTTCTGGCCTTAGAATGTGGGCTTTGGTCCCACAGAAGCTGGGGACCCTAGAAGGGCTTCCCTCTGGATGGGTCCACCAGGTCTAGACCTTGCAGGGCAGGCAGGGAGGTTGATTTTGGTCAACAATAGGTTGATTTTGGCTTTCTCTGAGTTTCCAACACACCAGTTCTGCAAATTAGCTTATCAAACACTTGCTCATGTGGTTAACCTGGTCCTCAGTCCTCTTGGTGTCTGCCCCTCTGTAGATACGAGCAGCCTGATGGGTCTTAGCAGACAGGGTGACCTGAAGCTTGTGGCTAGTTTAAGATTCCCCCTCTGCTCTAAGTTGATCTTCCTGTCCCTCCCAAGTGCTCTTTCCTGACACAATGTCAATGATCACAATTTCATAAAGTTCTCTTTTGCAGTGAACAGTTTTTTAAGGATGACCTGGTTTAGTGGCTCCTCTCTTTTTTATAACCAAAGACCAGATTAGACCAATAATCATATCATTATTTTTCTATTATTTTGAAAGTTGTTTCTCTACAGAACCACTTATTAGCTAATAATAAATGAATTTCCCTACATATATTATTTAAAATAATATTTAACTGCCAATCAGGGCTTATGATCAGCCTGAGAAAAACATTATTACTGCAATGAGTTAGTTCAAGTGCAAACTAAAAAAATAGTTCACACTTGGGTTCATTGGTGATATCTCATTCCCGTATAAATCCACTATTAGGATGTCTGAAATAAGCAAATTAATCCTGGCCTTTCTTTATTAACTTCCCAGATCCCCAAAGTCCAGTGACCCCCAGATTGGAACCCTAGGTCTCATTTAGCCCTCTGGTGTTAAAGATGAAGGAAAGAAGATAAAGCAACAGCAATGTCTTTCCCAAGCACAGTGGGCCTGCAGACATGCCCCACCATGCCAAAATCCACAATACTCAAGTCCCTTATATAAAACAGAGCAGCATTTGCATATAACCTACACATATCCTCCCAATACCTTAAGTCATTTCTAGATTATTTATAATACCTAATACAATGTAAATACTGGGTGAAGTGTTTACTGTACTGTAGAAGGAGTAACGAAAAGAAAAAAAGACTGTACATGTTCGGTATAGGTGCAACCAAATATACATATTTGATCTACAATTTGTTGAACCCATAGATGGCAAACCCATGAATACAGAGGGTCTACTGTAGTTAGATTGTGGGCTTTGGTCCCACAGAAGCTGGGAACCCCAGATGAGCCTCCCTCAGGCTGGGTATACCAGGTCTAGACTTTGTGGGGCAGGGGAGGAGGTTGATTCCTCCATCCTAGGCTTTGTCTCTGAGTTTCCAACACACCAGTTCTGCAAATTAGCTTATCAAACCCTTGCTTGGGTGGTTTAGCAACAGAGCTAAAGTGATACAGATATAATGTCTTTCTTTGGTCCTGCCATCTTGGAGGTAATCTGGGCTCAGCCCCCAGAGACTGAGGTCCTGCCTCCTGCCCTCATGCTCTCTCTCCCACATAGTAGAGCAAGATGTGTGCAGTGAGGTAGGGCAGTCACCCCACTGCAAACATCTAACTAGCTGTGTTCTGGGGCAAGTCCTCCCCGGTGAAATGAGGGCTGGGACTAGATAACCCTCAGCTCTGACTCTAGCAACCTAGATTTGTCTATGACACTGTGTCCTGGGACAAAGAAAAAAAGCACCACCTCTCCCACTCCTGTTTCCCCTAACTTACTGGCCAGTGTCAGTCTCCCATCATACCCCTGATCCACCCAAGGAATTCTATTTCCATTTCTTTGGAGTCATTAGTTTAAGCAGTTTTAATAACAACTGTTAAGTTTTAAAACACATAGCAACATGTGTAGTGAATACTTAGTAAACATTTGTCAAATTACATAAAAATAGTACTTAGAAGGATTTCCTAAACCATGGTTCTCTTTTAATGTGAGTGTTTCTTCTTTTTACCCACCTAGAATATTTCTAATATTTAAAATAAACATATATCATTTCTATGAGAAAAATAAAGGCGCCAGGCTTGATGGTGCATGCCTGTAATCCCAACAACTTGAGAGGCTGAGACAGGATGATTGCAAGTTCAAGGTCATCCTGGACAACTTAGAGAGAACCTGTCTCAAAATAAACAATAAAAAAAAAAAAAGGCTAGAGATGTACTTCAGTGGCAAAGTGCCCCTGGGTTCAACCTCCAGTACCACAAGAAAAAGATGACTTCAAGAGGAAAAAACTAATCAGATTAGTCACAAAGGACTACATATTAAAAGGGTTCCATGTATCTGAAATATCCCAAGTAGGTAGGTCCATAGAGACAGCAGCTTATGGTTTCCAAGGACTGAAGGTGGGGAGGGGGTGAAGGAATGGGGAGTGACAGCTACTAGACATAGCTTTCTTTTTGAGATAATGAAAATGTTTTAAAATTGATTGTGGTGATGGTTGCACCCTTTTGTGAATATACTAAAATCACTGAATTGTACACTTAAAAATATATATCTGGCCCTTCCCAATCATGACTTTGTTAACTTTTACTACCAATGCTGAAAAACAATAAAATAATGTATCCTCCGCTTGAAAAAATATATATATAAGTTATCCTTTCTTCAATCAAAATACGTCATGGCTCCTATTTCACTTGGAACAAAGAATACAAGATCTGAACCCATTACTCCTCTGAGCTCATCTCCTGTTATTCTCCTTTCTAATTCAGCGCCACACTGCCTCCTCTGTGTTCCTCAAACAGGTCACTTCTTCTTTCACCCCAGGACCTTTGCGTTCACCATTCCCTCTGTTGGGAATGTTCTTTATCCCATATGCATCCATAAGAACCACACTTTCACCTTCAAATCTTTGCTCAAGTGTTGCCTTCTTGGCAAAACATTTCCTGGTCTCCCTATTTCCCATTTCAAATCCCTTTGCCTCTCCCAGTAATCCAGCATCCCCTGTCCCTTGTCCCTGCTGTAATTGTTGCCACTCTGCTCATCACCGTTTGACATATTACAGATTTTCTTGTCTGTAATCTGTCAGCCTTTATCAGAATATAACACTCAGAGAAGGCTCTGTTTTGTATCTAGAATAGTGCCTGGCACAAGACAGACCTGCAATAATATTAGTTGAGTGAATTAATGAAGTTTTTATAGAGTAATGGAGGACCCAGATTTCTTGGTCCTGCTGTTGCTTCATTTAAAAGCCACTGGAGCCCTGAAAGGTATCATCCCCATTTCACAGAGGGAGACACTGAGGCTAGAGGTGGAGCTGGAGCTCACTGCCGCCTTCCAACTCCATGACAGCCCTCCTTCCATTTTACCACACTGCCCAGGAAGGAGGGGCCCAGGTAGGCACTGCTCAGCCACAGGGCACGGCTCTCCCCACCATGCCTACCTCAGTGTGAACTCACCACCTCCATTTTTGTAGCAGAGATAGGGAAACCTCCAGACATTGCCTAGCCCAATGATCTCCCCGGCCACTGACAGCACAAACTCCATCTTGTTGTTCCATTGGCCCCGATCCTTCACCTGGTCCTCGCCTTCCTGGTCCAATGTCTCTCCCTCCTCAGGGACCCAGGAGACCACAGGAGGCCCATCCTCATGAACTGCCACATTTTTGTCCATAGCCAGATAGTGAGTTGGGAGGCCCCGTGGGATGGGGCAAGATGTCGGGAGAGGCAAAGTCTGGTGGGAGGAGAAGGAGTGAGCTGTAAAACCCCTACATAGGCCCCACCGTCCTGCCTTCCCCAGCCCAGTCTTTGCTGCTGGAATATTGCTTTTCTTCTCTATGGCACCTCTCCCTAGAGTTACACTTTGCTCTCAGAGTCATGAGACTAAGCAATGGGGAGCAAATCTTAGTTTGCTGATTTTGCTGACAGGAAAGTCAAGCCTTGATAGATGAAGTGACGCAACTTGCCCAAGACCATTCAGGAGCAGAACTACAATTACAATCCAGGCTTTGGGCATTTTATATCAAGTCTCTTTTGATCTCTGTCACCAGTCACCATCACAGCTAGGCCATCTGCCCAGATCCTCAATATTTAGAGGGTGACACTACCCAGCTTCTGGTCTCCAAGCCAGAAGGAATCAAAGGCTGCCAAGGGTGACAAGGGTCAAAGGTCAGTGTGTCCGAGGTGACAGCATTGGCCCGCCCAGTTGTGTGCTCGTTCCTGTGCCAAGATGATGGATTGACTCAGGGTAAACATGGGGCCAGCTAGCCCTGGATATGTGATTGGAAGGGCAGGAGAAGGTGGGACCTCTGAACAAAGCTGGATGGGGACTAGGATTGGCTCCAGGGCCAAGTATAGGCCTTCAGAGGAACCCCATTTCTTTTCTCTCAGTTGCATTTCCATCCTGAGAAAAGTTGGGGGGTTGGTGCCAAGAGGGATCATCAGGGCAATTGTCACTTGGTTGGTGGTCATTTCCAGATGACTCCAAGATAACCAAATGGTCTCCTCAAGAGGGAAGCCCAGAACTGGGATTGTAGCTCAGTAGCAGAGCACTTGCCTTGTACGTGTGAGGCACTGGATTCAATCCTCAGCACCACATAAAAATAAATAAATAAAATAACAGCATTAAAGAAAAAAAAGAGGAAGCCCAGTGAGAACTGTCCATCATGGCAGATGACCATCCTTTCTCCCCACCCAACTAAAGATCCTGAAACTCCCTGGATCTCCAAGAGAATGGCGTGGGCTCCTGTCAGTTTTATTTTCTTTCCCTCTCATCTGTCAATTACCAAGAGATAAATTGCAGCAGAGTTGTTTCTGGAGTCCATGTTTGCCTTCTCCTCTCTCCCACACATACAAACAATCAGTCTGAGGCCACTTCTGCCTTTATTCCCAGGAAAGAGCCAGGAGATAGTGCCCCAGACTACAGAGGAAAGCACCCATCCTGCCACCCCTCGCCTCAGAGGGGTGTTGGGGGAATCAAAGTGGGTCTATCAAGTGCTCCATGTTCCTCTGAGGCTCCAGAGAAACACAAGGGAGTCTTTTTATGAAGGAAGAGTCTGTGTTTATTTGTTGGTCCTTTTAACCCAGGCAACAGCCCAAGCCCAAGTCAGTTAGAAAGGTGTGGGCAGGAGCCATCTGAAGTTATGGAAATTTTTGAAGGTGACTTGGAGGGTACAGGTTATCCCAGGAGCAGAAAGCATGACAGGGTAAAGTTCTGGTATTGGATTTATTCAGAGGCTTCTAATGCAAGCTCAGTTCAGGAGGGAGGATGAGGTGTCACCCAGGAATTCATAGGCCTTAAACCTCAGATACAAGAAAGGAGGAAAGAAGAGAAGGAAAGAGGGCTCCAGATTTGGAGTAAGTGACCAGATCCATGGGAACTTAAAGAACCTGAGCTTCAGGTTGAAAGAAGAGGGGAGCTCAACCCCAGGGGAGAGATCCATGATGCCTGAACCCAAAAGTGACCATTTCTAATGAGTTAGAACTGGGGAGCTCTAAGGAATGGCTCCTGAATCATTATCAAACTAATGAACAAATAAATGAATGAAAACTTGGAAACACACTAAAGCATCAGAGAAGAAACCTGAGATCTTTCCAGCTTTTGCTAATTACAATAACAATAAAAGGTTAACATTTGAGTAAGCACTATGCTAAAAATATACGAATCTGTATGCACATTATTAAATCTCTTCCTCATAAGTCTCTGAAGTAGATATTACTATTAGCTCCATTTTATGAGGAAGTGAAGCTCAGAAATTAGAGAACAGTAGCTGGCACCTAGCAGGTGCTCAGTAAAACTGTTTTTGAAGAGTGGAATAAACTTACCAAGACAATAAGTTGTGGAGCTGGGTCTTGCTCTGTGACCTAAGGCAACTCACACCTCCTCTTTGAGCTTTAAATCTTCCTGGAAAAGAGAATGAATCCCTGCTCAACAGGGGTATTGAAAGAGTGGGAGGATAACAATAAGATCCATAATAAGAAATTACTGTCTTTGCTTGCTAAGCCATCGGTTAGCTGAGCTCAGGGCAAGGGTCCCCAAGGGAGTGTTCAGCAGAAAAACCTTACTATTCCCAGACCTAATAGGGGCACCTATTTCAAGACCCAGATGTTCTCAATAGGTGTAGACCTGATAGAGAAAAGGAGTAAATGAAGGGATGAATGAAGGGAAAGCTGAAGGAGAGCAGGGACAGAATCAGTTTGTGCCAAGGATTTGGGTTGCGTCAAGGATAGTGGAGGAGAGAAAGGGGAACATGATCTGACATGGGATAATAATTTTTTTGAAATAAAAATAGTATTGGAAGAAGCATAATTTAAGGGTAAGAATGAAAAATCAGAAAGGCAGATTGAAAGCAAGAGCAAGTGAAAAGGAAAGCTGGCCCGGAGCCATGGTAAGTCAAGGGGAAACAGACTGAAATTGCAGCAAAAGAGATTTAAGTTAGACTCAGGGGAGAAATATTCTGCAGGACATTAAACATAAAAACAAACTATACGTGACTCTCCTTTTGGGGTTACTTTTAAAAGTGAAAAGGATAGCATATCCTACCCCCACAATGCCTTTCTACCTCTAGCCTGTTAAGAATGGTTTAACCATGTTGTCCACAGCGAAGATAACTTCTGAAGATCTGCTTCCCAAGAATTCACCCAAGCTCTGTCCCCTCTGCAGCCCCCAGTGTCTCCTCCCCAAGCTGTCTCCCGGCTTTGTTAAACTAGGGCAGAAGACGGGGATGGGAGATGGTCCTCACCATACTTCAGTACCCTCCAGAAACAAAGACACCATTGTGCACACTGGACTCTAGTCTTTAAGAGACTAGAAAGTACAAATTAATTCTGTTTTGGGTGCTGGGCATGTACAGAAGTCTAGCAGGGCTCTAGCAGGCGAAGTCCAGAAATGCTGCTGCCCGCGTGCTGCCAGGGTACCGGCTCAGTCTCCTTCACACCCATCCAGCGCAGGCTGCAGCCAACACCCACATACCAATACCCATTCCTACACACACACTGGTGCCTCCCGTCACGTCCTTTTGCACACACATACCTGTGTGCATGGCCCCAAAGCCTGGTTCTGTCTGTAGTCCTTCACACCCCGTGGGCAGCTTGGCTCTGCTGGTGGCTGCCCACGACGTCCCTCAGCTCCCTCACCCCCCACCACCTCAGACACAAACACGCCCCTGCTGCACCCCCAGAACCAGGGCTGCTTCCTTCTTTTGGGAGTCGCTTAGCTTCTGGCTCACCAGCAGCCCTGAGAGGGGAGGACAATAGCCCCTCACCTGTGATTGTTAATTCCCACCTCACTGGGCACTGTCCTCCTCCCCTCCCTCTCAGTCAGCTGATTCCCTCTTCCACCCACTGCCCAGGGCCAGCTCCCGTCATAGACTCTCCTGCTGCACAGGTTTATTCCTGAGTAACCCAGTGCTGTGGATGTTGAGGGACACTCGAGTGGTGCCCATTGCCCTAGCAAGCATTCCAAATACCAGATCTTGTCACTGGCCCAGGGAATTGCCTGCCCCTGCTTCCCACCGAGACACACATGGTTCTATAATGTATAAGCCCTCATGTCTTACCCCCCAGCCCCAAGACCAAGCCAACCGTACACCTCCTGCTCACCTCAGTGCCCTGCAGCCAGCTCAGCTCCATACATGGGTCAGTCCCAGGCACCTCCACATTCACTCCTGTTCTTCCCAGTATGGAATCCCATCCAAGTTGTCCTGGGACTCACAGACAGAAAGCCACTCTGTCTCTGTGTGTGAGACAGAGAGAGACAAAGTATTGGGAAGTGAAGGGACAGAAATACCAGAAGCAACAGGAGGGATTGAGGCCAAAAGTCTACGAATCAGGATTACAACATCCAACCTCAGGAAGCCAAGCCCTCTGTCCCTGCCCCCACACTCATTACACTCCCACGGTAGCCCCCTCCCTCCTGGCCCTTGCCCTCCCACTGGCACTGTCCCAAGACGCCCCCTCCAGAGCTGGGCTGAGCTGCTCCCTTTGACAGGGGAAGGGGCTTAGACCCTCATAACCTGCCTTCATCCCCCCTCTTGTTCCTTGCCCCTTCCCTTTCTCCCCTTGCCCCCCACCACAATTCCGTCCTCTTCTTAGGCAAGGTACAGCCCTCTCTTACCAGAGCAGTAGGATGGGAGCCACCAACTCCCAGGCTGGAGGCTGAAAACTCGGGGAGGGGAGTTGGCCTCACTGATGAGGGCACGGGAGGAGGGTGAATCACACACTGGAGTTTTCCACCAAGTACCTGCCCTCTGTGGCTTCCAGGCAGAGCTTTACAGGCACTACCCTCTCCTTGGGATTTTCCTAGAGAAAGCACCCAGAGTGTGTGTATCTCAAGACACGTGATGCAGAGAGGACACAGGTCTGCAGCCAGACAGGGCTGACTTTCCACCCCTCCTCTATCATCTACCAGTCTGGTGAGTTAGGTGAGGATCTGAGCCTCAGTTTCCCACACTGGAAAAGTTAATAACATAGTTTGCAGGGTCGCTGCAATAGTTAAAGAAAACTTGGTAATTACCTAGTCTAGCCCAAGTTCTTAGGGAGAGTTGTTGGTGTTCATTGTGAGTCCTCTGTAAGCAGAGGCTGGGATCATGAAGGGTCTGGTCCTAAGCAGCATCTCTTGGCACTTATGCACATAGCTAGGATTCCTCTGGAATAGCCTGCAGCTGGCAGTGGTTAAGGGCATGAGTTGAATATGTGTGCCCTGTGCTGCACGCCCAGTGGGCTTCTCCAGAGCAAGGCCCTCGTCACCTCTCTTAAGCATTCTCTCCTGGCACTGAGGACAGGACTGCCCCACGGCCCTTCATTTAGAAGGGACTGTGCTTTCCTTCAAGACAAAGATGTTTCTTCAGCTACAGGTGGTGTGGAGGGAGAGGAAGTTGTGGGGAGAAGGGGAAATTTCCCTTTACATGTGCTTCCTCTTTGTCTTTTAGAACTTCCCAGCAGCGGACGGGTGTGAAGTGAGAATCTCAGTCTGTAATTTTCCATCAAGTACCCACACTCAACATCTCTCAGGTCCCTCGCAGCCTCTTCCGTGGGGTTCCTTATCAAGAGAAAGTCAGAGTGAGTCTAAGTTCTCAGATCCTTTGCTTCCGTGAAATTAGAAGTCAGACTGAAGGTCACCTCTGGCAGAGGAGGACACGGCCCAGACAGAATCCATACTTTTGTTACCCCTATGCTCAATTGTCATGGTGCAATCTGCATTGTTGTATCTGCCCTGTCTGAATATTGGGTCCATCATGTATTGATCATAGAGCTTTTTTCAAAGGGATTACTAGAGTCCATAAAACTACCTAGTTACAGCTATCAGAAAACAAAATATCCAGCAACTCCAAATTGACCCTCTTGCCTAACCTCATTCTCTTTCCCCTCCTTCCCTAGGGAGCAGAGCTTGAATTTTCCTAAAAAGAACTGCCCCATTCCTCCCTGTCCTTACCTGTCTCTGGTCTTAGTCTCATTGTCTTAACTTTGAGCCATCCTTAATCCCCCAGCTATTCAGACCAACTGGAAAATTCTGGAGGCCAGAAACCTTGTCTTTGCAAAAAGTAAGAACCTTAGAGATTCTAGCTAAGACTGGACTATTTCCATTCTGGGAAGGTCCTGATTTGAGAGGAAATACAGCCAAGGGAGTTGTGATCTCACCACAGTTAAGAACAATTGTACCCCATAGAATGTTCTCACCACCATCATCTTCTAACTCCATGCATGCTTTTAGAGGACCTGGAATGCAACATGAGCATCTAACTCAGGCTAGGTGCTTTATATGTTACCTCATGAAATTCCCTTAGAAATCTTGAAATGCAGGCATTATTAGCCTCATTTTACAGAAAAGAACACTAGGGAGAATAGAAGCTAAGTGATTTGTCCCATGCCATGCATTAGTCAGTGATGGGACTGGGATTTGAATCTGGGTCTCTTGGTTCCAAAAATCTATGCAGTATGCAGAATATTGTTTACCAGAACATAAGTATCTAAAGGGTAGGGGTCTCATTTCATAATTTTTTGTTTCTGCCACTAGCACTTAATACAGCACTGCCTCACAGTAGGCACTTGGTTTTTACTGGTTGCATGGATGTATAGATGAACTGAGGGACTGATAGACAGATGAATGCAACTTGATGGGGAAAACATGATCCCCATCTTCCCTATCCTAGGAATGCTTTGCTCTCCCAGCACCAGGGAATAGGCCAAGGTATAGAGGCTCAGGTCCTGCTTTTTTTGGTCAATACTGCTATACTGAGCAGGACCATTGGGCCACAGGATGAATGATTATTTTAGGACAGCTTCTCCCTTGCCTCCTAACAAATAGGTTTAACTCAATAAATGTGTAACCTTCATGGAACCCAGTGCAACCTAAAGTCTGGGGCTGGTGAAGCTAGGAAACAGCAAAATGTCTCAACTTGTCCTGGGCTTTTCTGTTATACTGATAGTCCAACGTGGGGTAAATATGAGAGATTTGCTTGAGTGTCCCCAGGGCAGCTCTCGCTATACTCTCTACTGGACTCCAATGATTTCTATGATGTAAATAGTATCTTTCCATTTGCAGAGAAGAAATTAAGGATCCAGAAGTTTACCTTGCCCGAGTTCCCACAGCTAGTAAGATCTAAGTCAGGACTGCAAGACTCTGTGAAGGAGTGTGCTCAGCTGACTGTGGTGCCTCTGACTTTGTGCACATGTGCACATTTGTCTCAGGATAGTGAGATACTGTGTATACATACATGTATGAATTATAGACCTAAGTATATCTGTTTGCAAGGTCTAAAACATGAGTCTGAGACCCCAAGGCAGCCTGGTAAGCCAAGTAGCCAAGTGCTTCCTACTTCCATGGGCCTCATTTTGGAAATCTCCAGTTACCCATGCTTCTTCTCTCTGCTATCACCTGCCCAAGACTCACCCTACCTGCCTTCTCTAACAGGGGTAGCCTTCAGACAGGGAGGGTTCCCTTCCTGTTGTGCTCTCTTCCTCCAAAAATTGTAGGATCCAGTCTGCCATTCCAGGCACAGAAAGCAGATGGGAACTGAAAGAACCCTCTTCCACCCCCACTCCTATCTTGTCCACTCCCTTGACCAAATTCAAGTGCAGGAACTGCTGCTCCCAACCCTGACCCAAACCAGCAGCATTTCTCATATAAGTACCTGTCAGCCCCCTCCTGGATGGTCAGAGAATCTCTCCCCCATACCCCAACTGTTTAGTGAGTGACCTCACACCCACTGGCATCAAAAGAATGAAAGGACACTCACACCCATGGCCTCATTTGAGCCCTACAACACACCCGTGTAGGTGCAGTGCACGGTGCATCTGAAAAAGAAATATGAATTCCAAGGAGCTTCCACAAAGACATCCAATAACTTAGAGACAGGAAAGGACCAGAATTCTAGCTCCTAATTCTTGTGCCAGTTAGTGATTTTCACACCATATTCCACCATTCACGAATTTCCTGAAAGGGACTCAAATTACCATCACTGAACTGCCTACATCCCATCCTGGTTTCAGCAGATTCTTGCAACTCTGACCAGATGGGTGGAGAGAGACCAATGCTATATCCTCAGAATGGCCTTCCCAGAACCCCTGGCCTAAGCCCACAGGTTCCTTCCCACACCCCAAGTATGCCCTCTCACAACACCTTCCTCTTTCATTTCATAGAACTTGCCATAATCTGTTTAAGAAATTGTATCTGGGTTCACCCATCATATATGAGGATGGCCCAGCCAAGCAGAGTAGGTGTTCTGTTGGATGAAGACACCGGGTATGTGATATCTTAAGTGTTGGCATGTTTGTCCAGTAGATTTATTTCTCCCACTGGAGAACTGCGAACGTGTCTGGTATACCTGGAGAATGTCCAGCCAGTCCCTTCAGGAAGGAGTGGCCACAGCCAACACACCAGAGGGCGGCTATTATTAATTTTTATAGTCTTTCAACATCAAGAAAGCAAAACTTGAAGACTAGAAATATTTCAGTGCATTCCCCCACAAACAGACATGAGAAAAAAAAAAAAAAAAAAACCTAAGAAAACCACCCAGGAACCCTGGGCATCTTCAGATGGCAGCTCTGAGAGTCAAGGGACGCTCATTCCAAACAGCATCATATGATCAGAGGAGTGAGTGGGCACAGGCAGACTCAAGCTTACAGGCATGGAGAAATGCAGTTGCTTCCACAGACACACAGCAGCAATCTGAGCTCCACACAACCCCTCAGAGGGAAGGATAGCGAACCCAGGGAACTTCCTGAGACAGGGCAGGCCTGTTGACTGGGAAGGACTTTGCTTTCCACCTGGGCCCTCTTTGCAGCCTAATCCTAGGGACTCATCTCTACAGCTTAGGCCCTGACAGTGAAGTGGAGGTCATGGCAGGGCCACTCCCTTGTGGCCACATCTAATATCGCATACTCTTGGAAACATAAAAGGAGCAAGGCGATCCTGGGGCGGTGGGGTCCCTCTGCTGGCAGAAATGAAGTAGTGCCCTCCTCTGCCAAAGCTCTCCTTACCCTCCTCCTCCCACGGGCAATGACAAGGTCTGCTGGTCTTCTCTTAACGTCTCCAGCACCAGGCCTTGGGTGCTGACTAAGTGCAGGGACAGGTAAGGGCACAACAAGGGGAATTCAGGCAAAAAGCAGCTGCAACTAGGCTTTTACTCTCCTCTAGTTAGTGCCCAGGGCTCGGGGCTTCTCCATCCTTCCCTCCATCTCCTTTTTATCCTTTTTATTCTGCCCAGCAAAGGAAGAGGGGAAAGGAAGCACAGGGAGAGGTGTGGCTGGTTCCTCTGGTCCAAATGTCTGATGATGGAGGGTTGTGGCTTGGCCCTGTCACCCTCCCACCACAGCAATACCTTCTGCTACATGGTTCACAAGGAAAACTCGCTGAGGGAAGGCAAGGTGAGGAAGAGCAAGGGTCCCACAGCCACAACTTCAAAGGAGGAAGGTGGCCAAGGCACAAGGCAGAGGCAGAAACCAGACAGAACCACAAGAGTCAGTGGGAAGATGAATTTAATGGAATGAAGGGTAGGAGTGCCAGAGGCCAGCCATGCTCTCACTCCCGCCAGCCCTCACCCAGCTTCCCAGGCTGTCTCAAAGGGGTCCTCTTGATACTGGCATCTCACATCTGTTCAGACCACCCCTGGAGCAGGGAAGTTGGAGTGGAAGCCCCCCAGTTCAGAAGGCAGATTCTGAAGTTTATTTCAGATATTTTTGGCAAATTCCCAAATATCCCCTTTTGTCTTGTCTGCCCCAGGTGGGGAGCAGAGAAGAATAGAGGGGCTGCATTTGCCCTCTGCCCCTGCAGTTGGCCCCACACCCAAGCTCACAGGCACCAACTGTGAGAGTCCGCCCCCTAGCAGTGAGACTCCAGTTCTGTGAGTTTGAGAAGTGATGTTGTGTGTGTGGCAAGGGCAGGGGCTCCTTCTTGGTTCCGTTGGGGCAGGTCCTCAGCTGGGCATGCGAGCTGGCGGATTCTCTGCAAGGACAGTGAAGGTAGCTGTCGCATGGTAGAGTCAGGGGCTGTCTGCCAGCACCCCTTATCAAAGTCTGCCTGCAGCCCAATAAACTTGACTCCAGGTCCCAGGCCTATAATCACAGCCCAGGGCTTGCAGTTAACCAGTTCTTTTCTGAGACTGCTAAGCACTCACTTTGTCCCTCCCTGACACCCACACCAGACTTGCTGAACCTTCTGTGTACCAGCTCCTGCCCTAGCACCAGCCCACCATCATCCATGGGCCTACCTCACCCACCAAGGCAACTACCCCTGGCTGCATTCCTCCATACCTCTCTGAAGGGGCCCTTCAGGGTGCTGAGTTTGTAGAAGCTCCAGGCAGGAATGCACACCATGGAGGACAGAGCCAGGAGCCAGCCCAGGGCATCACCCCACCATGGGTATGTGTACTTCTTGTTGTAGGTCAGGGGCGTATACTTGATCAGGGAGAACAGGAAGGTGGCCTGGGGAAGGAGAGAAAGAGAAAGAGGATTACAGGGGAGGCAGTGCCTTCAGCTCTCATCCCCCTCCCCCAACAGCTGGCCTGGTAGGATTTGCATCCAGGCTTATCTGGACTAGTCTCCTATCTCCACCCACATTCTGCTCAAAATCCACACCCCAAATCTGTATTTCCAGGGCACACTTCTGTCACTCCAGGGTCCCTGTGTCCCTGGGCGCCTTTAGGATGTGATTGTGCCTGCTGGGTGCTTTAGGGTGTTTACATCTCCCACTCAGGAGTTTGGGCTGTGAGTACTTCCTGGTAGTGATCATGCCTCCTTCTCCCCTTTCCTCATTTATATTGTGCACACAATGCGGGCTCTGGCAACTGCTGACAGAAGCAAAGGAAGCCAGAGGGAGCACCACATCATGGTTTAAGGCTTAAACTCTGGAGTCAGGTTGCCTGGGTTTGAATCCTATCCCTCTATGACTTTCTGGTTTGAGTAAGTTGCTTCACCCTTTAACTTCAGTTTCATCTGTAAAATGAGTATCATGGTTGGTGGGGTTCTTGTGTGAAGCACTTTGTGGCGGGCACAAAATAAGAGCTCTACAACTGCTGCTATTATGACTGCTATGGTTATCAGCATTATTCTGAGCAGCCCAACTCTTGGGCTTCAGTTCCACCTGTGACTTTAGACTCACACTTGGCTGTAGGTCAAACCGTCTGACAGCCTGGACCTCAGTTTATCCCTCTGTGAAATGGAAAGGAAGAATCTATCTTGCTGTAGTTTTCTAGGCTCCAACAGGAAAAGAAGTGAAAATCTAAGGTGATTGTCAACTCCTAGGAAAAAGTCCACTCAAGAGCTAATGACCTCCACCCTGCAGCCACCACCATCTCTCCCTCCCTTCATCTGTCTTTACCCCTTGAGGACTACCTTACCATGCACACAGCTGGTGTGAAAAAGAGCCAACAATATTTGATAAGAGGCCATGGCCTGTACCCAATCATATCTTCAATGTTGTCATAGAAGCGCCTGGCTCCTACCACCGAGAAGAGAAGAAGGAAGGGGGAGAAAGGGCATTCTCCAGCATCTGAAGAGTTAGGAAAGGGGCCACAGACTAGGATGGTCATGGACCAATAAATAAAAGATATTATGGTAGCAGCCAGTAGAACTTGGCTTAGGGAAAGGTGACAATTCCTGATTATTAAGATTGTTAAAAGATGTAAAGGGGCTGGGGAGACAGCTCAGTTGATAGAGTGCTTGCCTTGTATGCATAAGGTCCCAGGTTCAATCCTCAGCACCATTAAAAAAAAAAAAAAAAAAGACAAAAGGGCTGGGATAAGACAGGATGTGGACCCACCTGAAGTGATCTATGACAGGTGTGTAGGCAAGGCCCTTCCAATGGTAGCACTTAGGAATGAGAATTTTTGAGGTCAGGTAGGGTGGAGTTTGGGAAAAGATGGTGTGAGCAATAAATGTCTCCCTTTTGTCTAAGGTCCCTGGGGTGGAGGAGAGCACTGGAGATGGAGTTGGGACCCAGGGGGAAAAGTCACTCACCATAAACCCAAGCCACACAGAGAGACTCAAAGATGGCCACGAACAGCAGGCAAATGCCACTAGCTGCATAGTAGTCAAAGAGCTGAAACACGTACATGCCACCCTGGAAAGGAGGAGATTATTCAGAGGAAATAATGGACTTACCCCCATACCCCTCAGCCTCACACCTTTGGAGCACAGAGCAGCATTGGTGAGGATCACAAGAGATAAGAGGAAATACAATATATAAACTGTAAAGCACTAGGTGGATATGGACAATAATTGTTTTTTATCATTGTTTTCAGGTGGAAGACAGACGAAATCACACAGCTATTGTTAGGTTGTCCCTGAGGACATTTAGGGATTAATTCAGAAGCCTAAGGCATGATGTATACTTTTTTGAGAAAGAATCAGGATATGGGTTGTCTAGTATTGTCAAACTGACAAGCTCTGTTGCCCTCCTTCACCCCAAGACATTAATCAGAATGCACCCATCCCAGGGCTCCCTTCTCCCTTTGAGGTCCTTCACTGAACTTGGTTCAAGGACCTGGAAAATCATACCATCTTGCTGGAGAGGCAGCTCTTCCCAGTCCACAATTACCCAACCATCCTTTCCATACATCTTCACTTACCATGGAGCCAAGTTACCCCTCAGCCATCCTTTCTGAGGTTGGAAGATAGATAGGGGGTGAAGAGGTGCCCTGACTCCCAGAAGGCCTTCCCTGTTACCTGGAACTACAGCAGCATGCCCCACCTGACAGAAGCAGTTGTCCTCTTGGCTCCTCCTCCTCATAGGTTCCCCCCCTCCAGCCTTCCAGACCCTCACCTCTGTGAGCATGACCAGCCCAACAAGGAAGGAGATGACAGACACTGCAAGGATGAGGATCTCCCTCCGGTTCTTCTTGCGGAACATCCGGGGGTACATGTCCACCAGCGCCGTCACCAGGCTTTCTACGCACACAAACTGGATGAGAGGGCAAAAGAATTGGAGGGAAGGAGAGCTCCCACCATAAGCCTGTCAGCCAACTCTGGCTTCTTATTCCTAGGGTTGGTCCTGCCAGCTTCCCTGTCTCCAGTGTCCAGAGCTGCGCTCTTTGTATGGTCAGGTGTGGACCCACCCTATAAGCTCCTCTGGGTCCACTTCTGGTATTCACCAAGTCCCCAACTATTTTAAGGTCCTTTGGGGAATAAAGCTCAACTTCATTCTCTCTGTGCCCCCTGCCCCAGCCCCCACATACCCATTCATCTCTCAGGCTCTGAGTGACCACCTCTTGATACCTGGCTATCTAGTCCCAGAAGAACGACCATGAAGAAGAAACAGCAGGCCCAGAGGGGAGAGAAGGGCAGCATCACCACAGCCCGAGGGTAGGCGATGAAGGCCAAGCCAGGGCCTACAACAAAAGCAGAGCAACAAAGCTCCAGGCCTCTGTGTCCCAGGGCTTCCCAAAAAGAGAGCTGGAGGCAACTTTACCCCCAAAGTTACCATCATCACCACTGTCCTGGCCCAGGACAAGCCAGCCAAACCTCTACCTGGTCCCTGAATTTCCAGAGCACCACCCACTGCATTCTAGCTAGCAAGAATAGAACCTAGAGACCCTAGATATAAAGGACTTTTTCTAAAAGGGCAATGAGCCTACAGATCTACTGTCCCCAACCAGAGGTTTCAAACTTGGAATGAGTTCAGGAGCCAGCAGGCCACATAAATTTGTGAAGCTAATTCACTGTAAAATAAGAGGAAGTTGTAGGTAGGGCCTGATGAGAACAGGAGCAATCATGGTCCAGCTGAGGGCAATCACAGTGTGTTTATGAAGCAGATGGTACCAAAGAAAACACCTCTAGAGCTAGATTTGGCCCAGGGCCTCTCACTCTGTAGAGTGAGTGAGTAAATTGGCATTAATTTTAGAATACCATTTATACACATCCTCTCAAATACATGAAGGTTGTTCTCAGTTGACTCAAATGACAAGAACAAATTCATATGCCAGAGCCCAGTTTGTCCATAGGAAACTTGCTCTGAAAAATAAAAAGTACCACCATGATCTTGGACCATCATCTGCTTCTTCAAGTGTCAGTTCCCATACTGGTGTACCAGGGATAGTACTGGTACCTGCCTCGCAGGTTTACATCACATACTTCATGCAAATGCCCCACACAGTGCTTGACATATGCAGGTTGAGCATTCCTTACATGAAATACTAGGAACCAGAAGTGCTTTGGATTTTAGAATATTTACATAAGCTTGACCAGTTGAATATCCCTAATTTGAATATCTAAAATCCAAAATGCTCCCAAATCTGAAACTTTTTAGCCATCACTTTGCCAAAGTTTCAAACCAGGCTCACAGAATTCAGTGCCCTTAACGCTTCCCAGCAACACTCACCTGACTCAGCAACCTCAGAAATAGGCACCCCCTGCTCCTGAGACATGAAGCCCAGGATGGAGAAGATGGCAAACCCGGCCACAAAACTGGTGCCACTGTTGAGGAAGCAGAGGGCGATGCAGTCCCTGTGTGGGGCAGGTGGCAGAAGGAGGAAACAGGCCAGGTCAGAAAGGGGCTACCAACATCTCAATCTGCAACAAGAACTCCAGGGAAGTACAGCCCCTCCTGGCAGACACCCTGACACCTTCACAGAGGCCAGGGGCAGGGTCCCTAACTGAATTCAGATGACACCCTCACCCCCTTCACCGCCCCCACCCCCAGCTCAGCTCAAATGTAGTCAAGGTGGTCTGCTATCATTTGGATATGAAGTATTCCCCAAAGAATCATGTATTAAAGCCTTGGTCCCCCGTGCAGCAATGTTCAAAGGAGGGGTTTGGGGGAAGTGACTGCATCTTGAGGGCTCTGACCTCATCAGTGGATCCATTAATAGCTGAATGGACAACAGGGTGGTGATGGAAACTATAGGCAAATGAGGCATGGTTGGAGGAAGTAGGTCACTGGGGGTATACCCTTGGGGGCTATAGCTTGTCCCTGGTAATTCCTCTCACCCCCACACTCCCACTTTCTCTGCTTCCTGGCTGCCATGAGCGACAGCTTTCCTCTGCTCAGTGCCCCCTTGCCATGATGTTCTGCCTCACCTCAGACACAAAGCAATGGAGGCTGCAAACCACCAACTGAAACCTCTGAAACCACAAACCAAAATAAATCTTTCCTCATCTAAGTTGTTTTTCTCAGGTATTTGTCACAGCAATAAAAAGCTAACTAACATGTTGTCCTAAAAGAATGATGCTCTAAGGAAGTTAAATGTAAATCAAAATATTACCAACTGCCATGCAGCCTCCCCTCCCTGTCATATTGCTACCACACTTCTGGAGGTATTGCCACTCTGATATAATTCCTTCTGACATGCACATGGATTATTCCAAAAAAACAAATAATTCTTAGGCATTTAGGTTTGATTTTGAAATGCATTATAGGAGTTGTTTTTTTGCTATATTACAACTAAACTAAAATTGGCTTAAATTCTCTGAGCATGAACCAGGTATCCAGGAAGGAACATTGGGGAAAGGACATAAAGTTAGGGAGGGGCCTATGGGAAAAATACCTAAGAGATGAAGTGAAAATGGGTATTGATTCAGTGTCTGCTGGGGCAAATCAAGCAGGCAAGACCAGGGCTCCAATGTATGACAATGCTTCTCAGTCTTGCTTAACTGTAACTCCAGATCCCACTGACCTATGAATCAGCCAGGTAGCTGGGTCCCTCCTTTGGTCTCCCTCTGCTATTTCACCTTTTTCAGAAGCAATCTCTCTCTATATCCTAAAGTTCTCCACAGCCCTGCAGTGTTGAAAAATGGGGGTACAGACAGGGCAAATGCAGGAGCTGATGCGGCTCACCCCTGGTCTAGCATGGCTAGGGAGAGAGCAGGAATGCGGGTATGTGTTTCAGGTCCCACTCTCCCAATCACCTGTAGCAGTTGTTGTGATACTTGTTATAGCTGCCCAGGGCTGTGAGGCAGCCCAGACAGATGGCAAAGGAGAAGAAGATCTGGGTGCCCGCGTCCATCCATACCTGCAAAGGTAAAAGGCAAGAAAACTGAACTCCAGGAGAGCCAGGCCACTGGGCCTCCAAGGGAGGACACAGACATGAACCAGGTGCTGCCTAGAGATAGTGAGAACCTGCTCTAAGCCACTGCAGGCACGCTCTGCCACTCCTACAGACCCAATGGCTCTCATCCCGGGCCCCTGAATGGAGTGTCCTGAGAATCATCAGTATGGAACAGGAATTGAAAGGACAAGACCAGAGGACCTGTGGTGGAAGTCATGGCGGGGCAGGGCAAAGCTCTAGAGCAAAGCCAGGTCTGGGGTCAAGTGTTCTATCATGGGAAACAAAGCCTAGGTTCTTCCCCACTTTCTCCTATTCCAGGTTCTCATAGCATTGTGACCAGCAGGGAAGGGATCCAGGTGCAGGCTACCTAGGGATGTGTGTCCTGGACATCAGGGCTACCTCGAGCATGTAGCTTTGCTCCTCCTGTCTCAGAATCCTCTGTTTAAAAACGGGGAGAATGATCTTCCACTCACAAGAAGTCTAGAGGAACAGAAATGCGTATGGAAAATACCTCTCCAGCTAAGCCTAGGCAGTTATTGCTATTGTTATTGCAGCTGGCTGACCCCACCTTGCATGTTGTGATTTAGATCTAACAGCTAGAATAACATCCCAAAGAGAAAGAATACCAAGGCAACAGGAGTAAGCAACTCTTCAGAGCTGCAGGACATGGGGTCCTGTGACTCCAGAGGATTCTGCCTTCAGCGGACAGTGCACCACCAGAGAACACCAAGCTGTGGTACAGACATTGCCCAGGCAGGTGTCCTTACAGAAGGGGCACTGGACAGTCCTATCTATGCCTTCGGTCTAGCCCACTCAGGACCCCCAAATCCTCCAGCCCCCATGGTTTCTCTCCACTAAGCAGCCTACAATTTCCCCATACACCAATGCTCCACCATACACCAATGCTCCACAGTCCCTTTCCCTGCCTCTCTCCCTGCCCTTTAACCATCACCTCCACCTTGCTCTCCCTTATCACACTCAGTCATACCCAAGTGCCCATTTTCCTCTACAATGTAAGGTCTCGGGGTCCCATAGGCAGACAAACTACCCCAGAATCCCAGATTCCTCAGTCAGCACCCCCAATTGAGACAGAATCTTGAGGACTGGAGGAGAACCCAGAAACTGTACCATTTTCAAAGCTTCCTGGTGGTCCTAATGAACAGCAGCCAGGTGAGGGATCACAGCCCTATAGCCCTGAGAACTGGCATCAGGGACACACCCAGGACACTCCTCTTGTTACACGTTCATTTCTGCAGGAATGGGGATCAAGCACAGAAAGATAGAGGAAAGGCGAGAATGTCTCCCATCTTCTGTCCCTTTACTCACTGGGAATCCCATCCCTGGTGTTCCCTGAGGCAGGAGTTGCCACCAAGGAAAGGAGATCATGCAAGAAGCACAAAAGAAATAATAAGGGAAAGCGTGACTTGGTGGTTCACCTCACCCAGCAGGGGTGGGAGGTGGAGGGGGCAGGCTGAGAATGAGTTGGGAAGAGAGATTAATGAGAACAGAGAAACCTGCAGGAGGTTGCAGCGTTCTGTTGCCTTTGACCAAAGACCTCTCACTGGGGGGTTGGCAAGCCCAGCTCTCCACACAGCCACCGCTTGACGAACCTGCTGGGGTGGGAGATCTGAATGGGGTCAGAAGGAAGCTGAAGGAACACACAGAGCAAACTGTTCTGTTCCCCACCACAGGTGACATACTCCCTTCTGCCCATTGCAGGAGCCCCAGTTTCCAGAACAAAACTCTGGTGTGTCTTTGTCTGAGGCAGAAGACAGATCAAGAAAAAAACAAGATTGAAAAACGCTTGTTGGAATGTGGACGAAATGAGGCTGTTCACACGAGAGAAGAACAGAGAAACCTTTAGAAGATCCAGTAAAGATGTTTTCAACCTTAAGTCCTGCCCCCCAGGATTATGACTATCTATCTAGTGTGAAATAGAAAAGCATGGTCAGATGGATTCAGCTTTAATTCCCAACTCTATTAATTACTGGTTGTGTGATTAAGAGTTACTTAACCTCTCAGAATCTCCCTTTTCTCATCAGAAAAGTGGGTATAAATATAACAAATAATGTGTACAAAATGTTTAACACATAAATAAACATTAGTTTCCTATCCCCTTCTTTAGAAAACGGCCTTATTTATTTATTTTTTTAATTTGGTACTGGGGATTGAACTCCGGGGTGCTTACCCATTGAGCCACATCCCCAGCCCTTGATTTATTTATTTATTTATTTTATTTTAGACAGGGTCTTACTAAGCTGCTTAGAGCTGTGCTAAATTGCTGAGGCTGGCCTTGAACTTGCAGTCCTCCTCCCTCAGCCTCTTGAGTAGCTGGGATTACAGGCATACACTACTACACCCAGCTTAGAAAACAGTCTTTAAAACTTTCAAATAGTTCATATCCTTTGGAAAAGATCTATCACGTGATTAAGACAGTAGACTCCAAAAGACTATTTGGGAGGAAACCCAAACTCCCTCACACGCTAGTTTTGTGGTTCTAGGCAAGAATCTTGAGTTTTCTAAGTGTGTCTTTATTTATAAAATGATGCTAACCTCTGACTCACAGGGTTGGTGTGAAGATTAAATTTTGTCAAGCACTCATGCAAGCTTTTGCTGCTGTTCATGGTTGCTACTATTTTACAGAGCAACTCGCCTCTCAGTGATAATGAGAAGTTATTAATTTCAGGGTTCTATGCTAAATAAAACTAGTTCTGATCCATGATTTCAACCTTCTCCCTAGACAAACCCTTCATCAAAATTACTTAACACAGGAATTTAAAAGGTTCAACAGGGCTCTTTGGACACTCTACTTCCCTCCCCCTGCCCTCATCCATCTACCAAAGTTCAGAAGAATGAAAGTCAGGATGAGGAAAGAAACGTGCCACTTAAATGAAACATACATTGCATGGGAACCCCCAGGGGCCATTCAGTGTAAAAGGGAGGAGCCCTGGAGACCAGGAAAGGCAGCAACTCCCCCAATGCACAGCAAGCCTGGCAGAGAAAAGGCGGAAACAAGAGGAACACAGCATTGACTCTGCCTGGCTCCAGGCCCCCAGCCTCCGTGCTTGGCAGAGAGAAATGTCTTTGGTCTTTGTGTTGGCTAACAGGGATTTTGCACCTTTCTCAAGTGCCAGGCAAGTGCCAGTTGGAATTATCACACTTCCTGCAGAGTGCCAAATAGATTCAATTAGGGATCTGGCAGGGCATCCCACCCTGCAGGTGCTGGTCTGCTCACTGATGACAAAGGCCTGGCTTCAGCATGGGACCAGGACCAGGCTGCTCTTGAAACAGGTCCCCCCACCTACAGCCTCAAAGCACTTGGAAGACATATGCTCCCTGCACAGCCTTCAGTTGGCTGGGGTTAGAAGGATGGTATCCAAAGTGCAGATTAAAATAAGTCTTATTCCCTATAGTAACCCAGACACAGGCACATGGCCTTGTTAATTCTCAGAGTTGAAGGCTACCTGGCCCACTTTCATGTTGGCTGGAAGCTATTATACACCAAACACCGTACTTAGAACAGCCCTGACACATAATAGATGCTTAACACATTTTTGCTGAATGAGTGAGCTTGTGAGAAAAACAAAGATGAGCAGATAGGGTCCTTGCTTTCAAGAGGAGATCACCAAAGTATGTGGGATTTATCATTATTCAGACCTGATTCCAGTTGCAGGTGTGAAGATCAAAAATCCTTTAAGCCCTCTAGGCCTCAATTTCTTTATCTGTAAAATGGAGATACCTCATTGATCTGTTGTGAGGATTAGCTGAAATAATGCATGTAAACCTCTTACCAGTGCCAGGTTCATAGTAAGCCCTCACCACTTGTTAACTATAAATAGCTGAACAGGACAAAGCTATAAATACTGGACCCCTCTTTCCTTTTTCTCTTTCAGTCTACCTGAATATCTCCCTGCCTAGTTCCCCTTCCTCTTAACCCAGCCCTATCTGCAAGGAAAGCTGAGTTTTAGCCACTGGTTCACAGCTCTACTGCTCTAGAAACCACAATGCTTCCTCTTGCATGGCAAACCCACACCAGACTCTTCACGTGGTCTTCAAAGTCTTCCCTCAAATCTACTGCACCCACAACCTCCTGCTTGATACCTACTCTCCATCACAGCCCTTGGTTTCATATAAATCAAAAGGGCTTATGATTCAGGAAACAAAATACACCTTTGCATTGCCTGCTACTTTTGCCCTGGATTCACAGTTTATTCATTTATGCGATGAGGAGGCTGCATTAGATGATCTCTGAGGATCCTTTAACTTCAACCCCTCTGTCTCTATAGTTTGGCTCCACGACTGGATTGCAGCCTGCACAGAAATGAGGAAATAGCAGTCTGCATTTCTATAATGTGTAAGAAATGGAAGAAGCCAGAATACACCTGTAATCCTAGTGACTGGGGAGGTTGAAGCAGGATTGCAAGTTAAGGCCACAATTTAGTGACACACTGTTGAAAAAAAGACTGACGGAAGGAAGGAAGGAAGGAAGGAAGGAAGGAAGGAAGGAAGGAAGGAAGGAAGGAAGGAAGGAAGGAAGGAAGGAAGGAAGGAAGGAAGGAAGGATAAATGAAATGGAAGAGCAGAAGGATAAGGTCACATCCTACTGGAAGACCATTGAGAAATATCCAGAACCAAGATTACTCAATTCTGTGGGGAGAGTTCTGAGTAGGGCTGGTCATCTAGCTGCTTCTTAGAAACACAGCAGTTCCAGGAGAAGTCAAGAGGAAAGCCTCACAACTCTGTCAGGGGAGGCTAGGAGATTTGAGGGTGTTTTAGCTTGTGGATCACCCCAAATTCTCCCAAGGGGAGCTATTGCTTCTGGAGGAACCAAGTTCCTGGGGCTTGAGAAAGAACTCTGGAGCCCTTGTCTCTCACTCCCTCTCAGTGATTTCAGTGACTGTGCTGGTGCTGTACTATTTGAAAGGTCTGGAAGGCCATCGAATAGTCTTGTAAGCCTTGAGAGTCATCTGCCCTTGAGTCTCTTGGGAACCCTTGCACAGTCACAGGGAGCCTTGGACAATCAAGAGGAGCATCTCTGAATTATACATATACCCCACTCTGTGCTAAGGAGGCAGAGCAGAGGAGAGACATGGCACTGAACTGAGTAACACAATCTGGGAGGTTCTGGGGTGGAGCTTACCCATGCTCCCATTGGCTTTGCCAGCTTTCAAAATGGCTGCCAAGAGGAGAAAATAAAACACCTGTCAGGGACAGGGGCTTCTTACTTCAGGCCTTGCTTTACACATCCACCAATCTGCAAACAGCAGCACAGCCCCCTCCCTGTGAAGCCATAATGAAACTGGTTGTCTCTGGAGGAGTGTGGACAATGAAGGAAGAACAGGAGGGGAGGAAAAAAGACCCAGAGGTTCCAGACAACTCACAGGAAACTTAACACCAACTCAGCTGGTGTCAGGAGGGACTGAGGAACTGGGAAAGGGTCATGTGGGTGGAAGGCAGGCACTGGATGGTGATAGGCTGAGGGACAAGAAATAGAGAGGAAGTTTGGGAGAAGGAAATTGGGAGAGAAAATGCAAACATGAGAAAAATGCGTAGACATGAGGAAAGGGGCATAGCTCATGAGAAAGTTGTTCGGTGACTGACATATTTGAAGTACCTGAGAAATATAGCTAGGGCTTCAGGCCCCCTGGGTTCCCTGGAAGATGTGGACCAAGAAGGGGCAGTGTCAGATACCTGTAACCACAGACCACTGCTAACAGATGTTTTCAGAAGGAAGGGTGCACCCCACCATCTCCAGGGATGCCCTGGGGATGGGTCAGGAGCAGGGACTCCACCAAGAACAAAGCTTCCAGAGCCCCTATCTGTGGCTTCTTACCTGGGGATCCCACAGACGTGTGAGGTTGGGATACAGATAAAACTGAATTCCTTGGGCTGCCCCAGGCAGTGTCACCCCTCGAATTAACAGGACGACCAGCATGAGGTAAGGGAATGTGGCTGTGAAGTACACCACCTAGTCAAGGGCAGATGAGTGACAAGGAACTTGTAAGTTAAGAAGGAGGGGCCCCAAGACTCAGCAGCAGGACAGGAGGCAGGAGCTCCCACCCCACCAAAAAGGGCATAGGAGTTCCTCTCCTGCTCCCTCCTTCAACTGTGCAGCTGTTCAGTTCCATCTCCCTGAAGCCTAAGGCTGCTACCTCCCTCCCCGCCTCCTCCCTCCAGTTTAAGCATTTGCCCTCCCCAGCACATATTCAGTAAATAGTTGTCAAGTGACTGAATGAATTTAGGCATACTTCCAACAAGAGTGCTTGGAATTATGGCAAGGGTTGTCAGGTATGAAAAGATCTGTAACATGTGATCTCTTCCTCACAAGAGTTTACGAGCTTAGCACAACCAGGCAGCCAAATTAGGGAGGAAGCCTTGTTGAAACCTCCAGGGCAAGAGTCCAGCTCAGCATACCCTCTAGCACCTTGGATGCTGTAGGACGAAAAGACCACCAAATTCTTGAATTGGTTGAGAACATTTGGAGGTGAATATTCCCAATCAAATTTATTATCCACAGAACTGTTATATATGAAGCAAGAAGCCATGAACTGTGTTTAGTATGCACTGTGCTCACACACATGGAAAATTCCAAGATGAAACTCCTCTGGAGGTATATTTCCTGCCTTTGTTTCTCCTGTTTCATTTTCCAGAATTACATGGTATTGATTCCAGAAGAGACACAGAATCAAGGAAGGAAAGCACATAAAAACCTTTGCTGGGTCATTCCTTCCTGTCCCAGACTAGACCACAACAGAGGGCACTCTTGGGTGACAGTTCCCAGACTAGGGCACGGAGTCCCAGGATGGGGGAGGGAGCTATCTAACACAGACCTTGCCTGTGGACTTGACTCCCTTCCAGATGCAGAAGTAGCAGATGACCCATGCGAGCAGGAGACATAAAACCAACTCCCAGCGCAGGGCCCCCAGGTGCTGGATACCATCGGAGATCTTCAGGACCCGCCTCCTGAAGAGAGAAGGGTGAGTCTAGTTCCACTTCATATGTCAGCCTCAGATCTCTCTCTCTCTTTCTCTCTTTCTCTCTATCTCCCCCGCTTCCTTCTCTTTCCTTCCTTCTTTTCTTCCTTCACTCCTTCCTCCCCTCCTTTCTTTCCTCCTTTTTCTTTTTCTTTTTTTCAGGGGTTCATGGTGGAACCCAAGGCCTCACATATGCTAGTCAAGCACTTCACCACTGAGCTGCACCCCAGCCCTGATTCTCAGTTTTGTTCCTGTGGGTCTTGCAGAGCCCTGCCTCCAGGCTCTTGTCTAAAGGTCGGTCAACTCTTTTTACTAGGATCATGAGGCTCTCCTTTGCCTGGAGATGTAGCTAGATATAAAGGGTGGCAAATAGAAACTGTGCCTGTGGAAGTTTGCTCTGAGTACTAATTTAACACAAGGAAAGAGGTATGAGCATGCATTTTATCAACCAGGATTTTAGGCTGTTTGATATCAGGGATCACACCCGATGAATATCAACATTATGGGGAATGGGCTGGATACGAGGCAACACACAGCAGTCAAAGAGAGGAGGGTGGTTAGTAGAATGAACACATATGCATGTACCCTCTCTGACTGGAGGGAAGGGCCAGCACAGCCTGAGAAGAATTGCAGAATTCTTATTTCTGAAACCAGTTCTGCAATAACGACAAATACAGACCCCAAGACAGAAAAAGGCCATCTAGGTGACAGGACCAGGAAAGAAGAAACTCTTCCCCTGCTGTCCACTGATTACTGTACCCTCTACCCTTCTGTGGAATACACCTCCCATGTTCACATGGGGAAATGGCCTCCCACTTACTCCCAGAACTCGATGACAGGGGAGGTGGCATTCTCGGTGGTCACATTCAGGGATCCATTGGTCTTCTGGAACTCCACACAGTTCTCTACCCGTGGGTCCCAGGGAAGGAAGAAAGAGAAAGGTTGTCAGCCAACATTTGGCAAAACTAGAGAGAATGAGAAGGCATTTTAGGAGAATGAAAGTGAGGTATCTGGAAATAACTGAGTTACAGTTCTACAGAACTCCTCATCCTCAAAAACCCACCTCACCTTTCCCACACACATTTACTATTGGCTTATAAATGTTTGCATGGATATTCTCCATAAAGCATGATCAGAAAGCATTAGGAAAGATGCTCTGCATGCCAACTGCTTCAGAATATACACTCATTCCCAGGAAGTCATCCTGTGTAAAGTCACAGCCTTTGAGGAATGGTATGAATGCCTTCTAGAAAGTAATATAGCACAGAGGACAAGAGTTCAGGTACCAGGAGCTCAGAAAGCTCTGGCTTGCATCCTGATGCTCTGGGTATCTGCTGTGTGACCTTGTACAAGTGACAGCTCTATGCTCTAAGTGTCACTCCCCTGATCTCTAAAATGTAGACATTCATGTCCCTCTTGTAGGATTGATAGGGGGATTAAATGAAAATAAAAATCTAAAGTGCTCAATAAATTGTGGCTCTTTATTATTTGTATGTCACTTTGGAGTTTCACATAGAGAGTTGGCATTCTTTTTAATATTTTATCAGTATAATAATCCCAGGAAATATTAAGACAGATACTGTTTCCCCATTGTACATATGAATAAAATGAATCTTCTTAGAAATTGCCTGTGAGGATTCATAAATGATCAAATGTGGGCTGGAATCAAGGTAAACAAACTGTCTAGGTTCTACCTTTAAAATACCTAGACTCTGATCCTTCTTGTTATCTCCACTACCACCCGGTACAGGTCACCATCAATTTCAGAGCTCCTAGTTGGCTTCTACCTTCGTTTGCCTTATAAAATCTCCATACAGCAGCCAAGATGATTATGTTAAACCTCATCTCAAACCCTCCAATGGGTATCCCATCCCACTCAGAGAAAAAAAACAAACTCCTTCAGCAGACTTTAAGGCCCTCTTCCCTCTGTCCCTCAACATCTCTGACCTCATCTCCCACTTCCACTCCCCCTGTTTCAGTCACACTGGCCCCAGGTTCCTACCTGTATGTTTTGGGCACTGTGCACTGCAAAGCCTTTGTATTTACTGCCCCACTAACTAGAGTGGTTGTCCAATCTTAACAGCTTATTCCCTCTCCTCCTTCAAATTAAAGTGCAACCTCAGTAAGGCCTTTCCTGATTGCCCTATTTAAAATCCCTGACCCCTAAAATCCCAATCCCACTCCCTGTTTTATTTTTCTCCATAGCATTTCTTCTAACAGAATATATATATATATATATATATATATATATATATATATATTTCTATCATAATACATATGACTTACTTATTTTGTTCATGGTCTATCTCCCCCCACTAGAATGACAGTTCTAGGAAATACATTACCATATCCCCAGTGCTTAGAATAGAGCTGAAAGACTGATTGCCTGTGGAAGGCTCTCTCCACTACACCATATCATTCTCCTTGAAGAAAAGCATTATTTCAACAGGATGGCCTATGCCATTCAAGAGGCCAGGCTCTGGGTGAAACCAGACCCATTAAGAGAGGGGACAAAAAATATGTCTGAAAACAAAAGATCCAGGTATTCAGTTTGCCTCAGAATTATCTCAGAGACCCCAAAGATGGATAGGCTTACTAATGTTCTGAAACAAAAGCTCTTAGCCACCAAAATTTCACCAAATTTTTTTCAAGAGGCACTCTGCTGGAATCTGGATGAAATGGTTACTATCTGACAAGTTGGTTGTCAAGGGTGATTCAGTGTACAAAGACACACAAAAAAGAAAAGGAAATAGTAGAATGAAAAAGATTTTTAAACCTTGCTTTCAACAAATCTTTCTTGAAAGCTAGCCAGCTGTGCTAGACACAAAGGCTATAGAGATAGAGTATTTTCTGCCTTGCAATCTTGTGGACTAGTGGAAAAATCAAGCCACGAAACACAAAAAATGAGGTAAGTACCACAGTAGGGCCAGGGCTCAGTACACATACCACCAAATACATCTGAGAGGAGTCTAATGCAATCTTGGAGTGTCAGGGGAGGCACCCACAATTTGACTTCTCAATAGACAAATGATAGTAAAATAAAGGTGGTGGAAGAGATGGGCAAGGAACTGCCTAGAAAGGAAGTGTGAAGTATGAGAATGGTAATGGTGAGACTGGGGGTGTAACTCCATGGTAGAACACTTGCTTACCATGTGCAAGACCCTGGGTTCAATCCTCAGCACTGGTGCGGGGGGGAAGGCAGGGGCAAGATCATAAGTCAATGAAAAATACCATACTAAACCCTGCAAAATGTTTTTCCTTGGCAAGTAAAGAATTTAAACTCCAGTTCTCACTGAATAACTTATCTGCACAAGAAAGAATTGACTGTCTGTTATGGTTTGGACCTGGAATGTCCCCTAAAGGCTCATGTGTTGAAGTCTTGGTCCCCAGTGCAGCAATGTCAAAAAGAAGTGGGGCTTTTGGGGAGGTGATTGGATCATGAGGGCTCTGATCTCATCAGCGGGTTAATTCATTGAGGTATTCATAGCTGAATGGACTCTTGGGAGGTGATAGAAACTTTAGGAGGCTGGGCCTGGTTGGAGGAAGTAGGTTTCTGGGGGTATGCCCTGGGTGTCTATATCTTGTTCCTGCACCTTCCTCACCCTTTCTCTGCTTCCTGGCTACCAAGAGCTGAGCATTTTTCCTCTACCATGCCCTTCTCATTGATGTTCTGCTTCACCTCAGGACTGAAGCAACGGAACCAGCCAACCACAAACTGAAACCTCTGAAACCATGTGCCCAAAGTTTTAGGTTGTTTTTCTCAGGTATTCTGTCACAGTGATGAAAAGCTGACTAACAAAATGCCATTCCCATTTCAAAAGGAGAGGTCTCATGGACAAGTCCTGAAAAATATTTGGACAATCAAAGCATGGTGTGTGACAAGAAACCAAGCAGAGCAATGTCAACATGCTCCCCATCTGTGCTCTCCAAAAGGGTAGCACTAGTTCACATAGGTATTTAAATTAAAATTAAGTAAAAATTTAAAAATTCTATTCCTCAAATGTACTGGGCCCATTTTAGATGCTGGATAGACACATGTAATTTTGCTATTGTATTGAACAGTGTGGAGAATACTTTCATCCTCACAGACAATTCCTTTGGACATTCTTAACCTAGATTTTTGTTGTTGCTGTTATTTTTAATATATCAGATTCAGTGATTCTATTGGCATAGGTGGCTCACATTGTGTTGGAAGCACAGGAGTTAATTGCTAGTATAAATTTTATTGGTGACCTACAAAACAGCTCATTCCCTAGTTAAGCCCAAATAAATTATAAGTTTGAAGTAGTATCAAAAAGAAGACATGAAAAATAAATAAATTAACAAATAATAGACACATACATCAAAACTGTATTTCACATTGAAATAAATAAATGGCTAAATTATATTTTAAAGAAGTCAGTTCTATTTGCATAATACATTAATTGAATACATGAATTTATTTTTTAAAGCCTATGACATTTTTCTTGTGATGCTGGTAAATCTTATTTATTTATTTATTTATTTATTTATTTATATAGGCAGTGTTGGGACTACATTGCCTATACTAGGCAAGTGCTCTACCACTGAGCTACAACCTCAGCCCCATGTGCTTATTCTTTTTATTTTTTAATTTTTTATTTGTTCTTTTTAGTTACACATGAGAGTAGAATGTATTTTGACATATCATACATACATGGACTATAACTAACCATTCTTGTGGTTGTATGTGATATGGAGTTATACGGGTCATGTGTTCCATATATGAACATAGGAAAATTATGTCCGATTCATTCTACTGTCTTTCCCATTCCCATCCCCCCTCCCTTTCCTTCATTCCTAACGAATGAAGCCCTTGCATTACTTTTGATGTGAGTTTTCCATGATCTATTTGACTGAGTTCTGTGAGTCCTGAGTTAAGACTGAGGATTGGGTTGCCTGAGATATTGGGACAATCCCATCGTTGGTGGATGTGGAGAGCAGGAGAAAGAAGGGGACACTACAGTGGTGACCTTACCTGTATTCCATTCATGGTGGCAGCTTCCCCAGGGGAGGTCGGTGGTGAAGCTGCTGAAGAGGTAGAAGAGGGCCCAGGCCAGGACAATGATATAATAGATGTTAAGGAGGATGACAATCATCTGGGAGGCATAGCCAATACCTGGGAAATAGGATCTGCAGATTAGGATGGGGATGGTACCCAGATTCTTCACATACCACCCACCACTGTATAGGAAAGAGCTTGCACTCCACTGTCAGTCCCCTAAAGCAGAAAGTGATGCAGTGAAGACTCCAGGCCCAACTCTACCACTCCAGCCCCAAAATGAAATTTCTGGACTCCAACAGCCCTCCAGGGCAGACCAGGACTTTTCTCCTGTCTTCTGCTGCAGTAGGCATGCTTCCTATGCCCTTTCATTTCATCTTCCATCATTTTTGGGTTGTTTTTTTTTTTTTTTTTTCTTTTTTTTCCTGTTTTAAGGATTGAACCCAGAGCATTGAGCATGACAGACAAGGGCTCTATCACTGAGCTACATTCCCAGCCCTTTCTAATTTTATTTTGAGACAGGCTTTCAATAAGTTGCGCAGGCTAGCATCAAACTTGTGATCCTTTTGCCTCAATCTCTTGAGTCACTGAGATTACAGGCTTGTGCCACCATGTCTGGTCAATTTCATCACATTCTCAAAGTTCATGAAATTAGTTAGTTTTAAAATGTGTAAGACTAACTTCATGATACTAATAGTTATTGTTCCCCAGAATTATTCTGATGTTTCTGAAAAATAAAAGCACAAGTTAAATGCAGGAAAATACATTTTACATAAGGAGAAATACAAATAGTGAATGAATACTTTTAAAATATGTTCATTCTTTCTAATAATTGCAGGTGTATAAAATGAAACATTAATTCTACAGCTACAACCTTATTGCAAGTTTTTACAAAAGATGTTAACACGGTGGTTTCCATACTTGTCTGTATATTAGAATGACCTTGGAATATTTACAAAATTCCAAGCCCAGGATAGACCTCAGACCATTTAAATCACAACCTCTAGGATTGGGCACAGGCCACAGGATATGTCAAAGGTGCTCAACTGATCCCAGTTTGGGAACCACTGATAAAATTAAGGGTTGTTCAAGATATAGACAAAGATGTCTATTCACATCTAGTGACACTCTCGGTTAACATTTTCCTAGAACAATTTAATAAATCTTATCAAGAAATATCAACCTAAGGGCTGGGGTTGTATCTCAGTGATAGAGCACTTGCCTAGCACGTGTGAGGCACTGGGTTTGTTTCTTAGCACTGCATATAAATAAAGGTTTATCAACAACTAAAAAATTTTTTTAAAAACCCAGAAGCTTGATTTTTTAAAAAATAGAAAATAAAATGAACTGAAGAGAACATACGTTGTGCACATTCCATGTTAATAAATTATAAATTATATAGAAAGAGAAAGGAAATTTGAAATAAAGCCACAAAACTGAAAACAACCCAAATGCTTCTCAGCAAATGAATGGTTAAACAAACTGTGATACATCCATACCAAGGAATACCACTCAGCAATGAAAAGGAAAAACACTATGGATGCACAGAACAACCTACATGATCCAGGGTTTTAAAGGGCATCATGCTTAGTGACAAAGCCAGACACAAGATCACATACTGCATGAGCCCATTCACATGATGGTCTCAAAATTACCAAATTACAGAGAAAGAGAACAGAACAGGGGAAGCCAGAAGTTAGAGAATGGGTAAGTGTGGTCATAAGTGGGCAGCATAGAGACCACTGTGTTGATAGAACAGTGGATGTCTTGATGGTGGTTACATAAACCTACGTGTGTGATAAAATTACACAAACATACACAAAAGAAGGTGTGGAAAACTGCTGGAATCTGGATAAGGATAGTACCAATATCAATATCAATATCAATATCTGGATAGTACCAATGTCAGTGTCCAGATTTTGCTATTATTACATCAAGGGAAACTGAATGAAGGGTACACAAACCCCTTAGTACTATTTTTGTAACTTCCTGTGAATGTATAATCATTTCAAAATAAAAACTTAAAGAAAATCCTATACAGAGAGAAAAATAATAAAACACACCTTTTTTTTTTTTTTTGGTACCAAGGATTGAACCCAGGGGCACTTAACCACTGAGTCATATCCCCAGCCCTTTTTATTTTTCATTTTGAGGCAGGGTCTCACTAAGTTGCTAAGGCTGGCCTCAAAAACTTTTAATCCTCCTGCCTCAGCTTCTGAGCCACTGGAATTACATGTGTGCATCACCATACCCAGCACAAAACATCCTAAATTTTAAAGTTATTATGTCAAGATTATAGAACTATTACTTTAAGAATTTTTCTTATTTAAAATTCTTTTTAAATGTTTTTAATTAATTAAATGTCTTTTTTAATTAATTAATTTAATTAATTAAAAGAACAAAATCATGGCTATATTTTTAAAATATAATTATTGTTATATATTTAAAATACACATAGCTAAAATAACTGCACTCATTTAACCTAAAGCCTTTGCTGCATCTTATCCCAATTTTTTCCTCATCCTCTGATGGATCAGGTGACCAGTTCAGTGTTCAGTCCACAAAACAAAGGTCTAACATGTGTTTATCTTAATCCCAAAACTGTTGCTCTTTACTCAGTCATCCCAAATAAGGTTTATAACCAACTAGAGAAGATACTTGGGAATCAGGCACAGAGTCACTCACCCTCAAAGATGGGACAGATCTTCCTCCAGGCTGTGATACCTCCCTGGCTAGTGTACTGACCCAGTGCTGTCTCCAAGAGGAAGACAGGAATGCCACAGGTAAAGAGGAAGATGAGGTAGGGGATGAAGAAGGCACCTGTGGGAAGAAAACAGGCTATTCATTATCTGTCAATATCCTCTTCATGATCCACATATATGTCCTCCTCCTACCACCCCACATTGCCAGTCATAATCCTGGGGGTTAGGAGCATACACACTGCAGGAGACATCTGTCTAGATGTCCACAACCACCACAGGAATCAAGAATCACCAAGTTACTTAGGACCTGCCATGTCCAGGCCTTTTTCACTGTGTGCTTTCAATCTATATCTGTACTCTGCTAAACACCAATCACTCCCTAATGTAACTTGAGGCAATAATAAAGAGTTCACTGAATAACAAATAACCAGGAGTATTAGCACAGCCCACAGTCTATAATTCTTTTCAAAAAAATATTGTTCTTAAGGTCAGGTAGGGGCTTTAAGCAGGCTGAACTCAGATTCCTCTTTAGTAATCTTTCTGCTTCTGTTTTCATTACCACTGACTGAGACCAACTATGAATATCAGAAATGCTGTTTTTTGTTTTTTGTGTTTTTTTTTTTTTTTTTTTTTTCACTATGAACCTACATCTGCTGCCAAAATGAATAGGGAAGTTCACAGGAAAGAATACCAGAAAAGGGTGCACAGAGAAGGAAACCCAGATATCTTCACGGGGTCCTCTCAAGCCCTTAACTCAGTCCTGGTCAGAACATATGTGTGAAGACACTAACTGAGACAAGGGAAAGAACTATTCAAAAAGGTTAAAAGTGCCGGGCAAGGTGGTGCATGCCTGTAATCCCAGCAGTTCAGGAGGCTGAGGCAGGAGGATCTCGAGTTAAAAAATAGCTTCATCAACTTAGCAAGGCCCTAAGAAACTCAGTGATACTCCGTCTCTAAATAAAGTACAAAAAAGGGCTGGGGATATACCTCAGTGTTTAAGTGCCCCTGGGTTCAATTTTCGGTACCAAAAAAAAAAGTTAAAAGTAATGTTGCTGATATGGTACCTATTCTCCCCAGCCATGCTGAATAATCTCAAGAATCACCTGGTATTAATAGAGTATGCAGAAGACCATTTTCTCAGTCATGGGGAATAATTAGCCTTGGACTGAACAAAACTCTCAGACCTACCTAACAATCTTAAAAGCAAGATTCAAAAGGATCAAGAGGTTTCTCTGGTCTCAAAAGAATTCAGGAATATCTGTAGACTAGTTTTATGTTTAGCAACCAATAAAGCAAAAATTTCACCAGGCCTGGAATCCAGTTTCTTTGCTGCAGAGCAAAGAAGTAAGAAAACATTACTCATAACAAGTAGATAAATCAATTGATTATCTATAAGTAGATAAATTGATCAATTTAACCTGATCCATAATTTAAGCAGGTGTTAGAATTAGCAGATGATGGCATTTTAAAATTTATCATGCCAGATGTAGTAATGCACACCTGTAATCCCAGCAACTTGGAAGGCTGGGGCAGCAATTTAGTGAAGCTGAGTAACTTAGCAAGACCCTATCTCAAAACAAATATATAAAGGGCTAGGGATATAGCTTAAAGGCTAAGCATCCCTGGTTCAATCCACAGTACCAAATAAATAAATACATACATACATAAAACTTATAACTACTGCATATGTTTTTTAAAGTTAAAGAAATGAAAGATATTTTAAAAGACCCAAGTAAAACTACAACATATGAAATAAAAAGTATACTGGGTAGGTATAGTAAAAGAAAAGATTAGTGGAGGAGCTGCAATCTGGGGATGTGGCTCAGTGTTTATCATGGGTAAAGTTCTAGGTTTGATCCCCAGCAGAAAATAATAATAATAATAAATTGGAGAAAAGATTAGTTTGTTTTCCAGATGCACCTGTAATCCTAGCTACTTAGGAGGCTGAGGCAAGAGGGTTGCTTGAACTCAGGCATTCAAAGTCAGCTTGGTCAATACAGCAAGACTCTGTCTCAAAAAAAAAAAAAAAAAAAAAAGAATGAATGAAAAGAAAATTAATGGTTTGAAGCATAGCAAAAACTATCCAAAATAAAACACAGAGAAAAATGAGAGTTTTTTTTTTTTTTTTTTTTTTTTTTTTTTTTTTTTTTTTTTTTTAAAGATCAGGTGTCAGTGAGCTGTGGGACAACTTTAAAAAGACTAATATACTTGTAGTTAGAGCCTGTAATGGAAGCAAAAGGGAAGAAGTGTCAGAAAAGGTTTGAAGAAATAAAGACAGAATTTTTCGAATTTGGTGAAAAAGTATATAGATGCAAGAAGCTCACAAACACCAAGAGAAGAAACATGAAGCAACATAAACCAAGGCACATCATAATCACATTATTTAAACAGTGATAAGAGATTTTAAGGGAAAAATCTTTAAAGTAACTAGAAGAAAAAGATACATATGTTCAGACAAATAAAGGCAAGGATAGCAACAAATTGATCATTGAAAACAATGCAAACAAGTAATAGAGGAGCACATTTGTTAAAGTAACGACTGGTGGCAGGTGGCGGGGGTCGACCTGGAATTCTATACCAACAAAAATACTGTTCAAAAAGGAAAGTGAAATAAAAGCTGTTTAAGACTTGCAAAACCTGAAAGAATCCATCACCAGCAGGCCCATACTACAAGAAATGTTAAAGAATTTCCTTCAGGCAGAGGGAAATGATAATGCCAGAAAGAAATACACACCCACAAAGGAATGAAGAATTTTAGAAACAGTAACTTTGTGAGTAAACATATAAGACTTGTTTTCTTATTATTCAAATCTCTTTAAAAGATAGTTGACTAGTTAAACAAAAATAACAACAATGGAATGAGTTTATAACAAGTGGAAAAATAAAATGTGTAACAAGAGCACAAAGGTCAAGAGGATAGAAATTTAATTGTAGTATAAAGTTCTTATATACAAATTGGTACAATATCACTTGAAGATAAACTGTGATGTTAAAGATGTATACTACAAAGTCTAAAGTAACCACTAAAGTAATACAACAAAGAATTCTGACTTATAAGCCAGCAAAGGAAAAAGCTAATAATGGAATAATTTAAAAATTCAATTAATCCAAAGAAGACAGGAGAACAAAGAAGAATGAATAGGACAAATGCAAAACATGTACAAGATGATGGATTTAAACCTAATCATGTAGATAAATGTATTAAATATAATGGTCTAAATATCACAGTTAAAAGAGATGGTTGGATTGATTTACAAAAAAAAAAAAAAAAAAAAACAACTACCAAGACTCAACTATTTGCTCCCTAAAAGAAATGTACTTCAAATAAAAAAGACATTTAAAGGTTAAAAATAAAAGTATATATATATATATATATATATTTTTTTTTTTTTTTTTTTTTTAAAGAATATAAAAAGATTTATCATGAGGTGTGTTGGCTCAAGCCTGTAATCCGAGCAACTCAGGAAGACTGCAAGTTCAAGACCAGTCTCAATTTATTAAGACCCCGCCTCAAAGTAAAAAAGGGTGGGGAGGTGGCTCAGTATTGTAAAAAACCCTGGGTTAAATTCCCAGCACCCACCCTAAAAAAAGAAGATATTCATGCTAATAATAATCAAAAGGAAGATGGAATGTTTACCTTAATTATCACATGAAGCAAATTCAGAACAAAGTATAAAGAAGGCCATTTCGGTAATGACAAAGGAGTCAATTCATCAAGAAGACATCATATCTTAAACTCATATTCTCCTAAAAACAGAACTTTAAAATACATGAAGCAACTACTAATAGAACTGCAAGGATAAATAAATTACTCATTAAGGGCTGTGGAGATAGCTCAGTTGGTAGAGTGCTTGCCTTGCAAGCATAAGGCCCTGGGTTCAATCCCCAACACCACCAAAAAAAAAAAAAAAAAAATTACTCATCAAAGTCAAAGATTTTTTTAATATAATATCTGCCTATCAATAGTTTATAGGACAAGATGACAGAAAATCAATATGAATAAAAATGAATTGAAAACTGTATCAACCAACTTGACTTACATAACATTTACAGAACATTCTAACCAACAACAGTAGAATATAAATTATTTTCAAGTGTACATGAAATATTTACTAAAATAAACTATATCCTGGTCCACAAAACAAATTTCAACAAGGTAAAAAGGATTCAAATCATACAAAATATGTTCTCTGACAAAATTAGAAATCAATGAGATAAAGACCTTGGAAACTTCCCACATATTTAGAAATTGGGTAACACCCTTCTAAATAACACAAGGATCAAATAAAAAAAGAGAAATTAGAAAGTATCTTGAGTGAAATGAAATAAAATACAACATATCCAAATTTGTGGATGCTGCTAAAGTAGTATTTACAGAGAAATGTATAGTATTAGATGACTATTACTATAAAAGAAGACAAAGTTCAAAATCAATTACCTCAGCTTCCACCTTAAGAAGTGAGAAAAATGAGGACAAATGAAACCCAATGTAAGTCAAGGAAATAGTGAAAATCAATGAAATAGAAAACAATAGAGAAAATCAATGAAACCAAAAGCTGGTTCCTTGAGAAAATATAATTTATATACTCTTAGATGATATAAATTATCAGTCTGATGAATGAGAGACATGTCATTAATACACATTCTATAGTTATTAAAAGGATAATATGAACAACATATATGAACAACTTTATGCCAATAACTGCAACAATTTAGGTGAGGTAGACAAATTCCTTGAAAAATGCAAACTACCGAAACTTACTCAAGAAGAAAGAGACCATCTGAATTGCTCTATAACTATTTTAAAAATCGATTTTTTGTGTGTGGGGGGGGGGATAAAAAACATGAAGAAAACTGCAGTCCCAAATGACTTCACTGTTGAATTTTCTAAACAAAGAAATAATGCCAATTCTACAAAAATTGATAAACTGTTTTAGAACATTGTGGGGCAGGTGGGGGAGGCTTTCCAACTCATTCTTTGAAACCAGCATTATTGTGATAACAAAAGCAGACTAAAAACACTAAAAGAAAAGAAAATAAAGACCAACATCATTCATGAACATAGAACCAAAAATTTTGCATATTATATTAGCAAATCAATCCACAAAAATTATGTAAAAAGGATAATATATTACATAGTAGAGTTTATCAGAGATATATAAGATGGGTTTAAATTTTTTAAAAAAATCTATGTAGGACTGGAGTGTAGCTCAGTAGTAGTGTGTTTACCTAGTATGGGTAAGACCCTGGGTCCAATCCCCAGTACCACAAAATACAAACAAACAAATCAACGTAATTTTTAATATTAACAAATTAAAAAGGAAGAATCATACGAGCATTATATAGATGAAGAAAAAGTATTTGACTGAACACAACAGTCATTCCTGATAAAACTCTGAGAAAATGAATAGAAGAGAATTCCCTCAACCTGGTAAAGGGTATCTACAAACACCATACAATAGCAAACAATAGTGAAAGACTGCTAAGACTGAGAAGAAGACAAGGGTGTCTTTCTCTTTTGTACCAGGGATGAACACAAAAGTGTTTCACATCTGAGACACATCCCCAGTCCTTTTTATTTTTTATTTTGAGACAGGGTCTCACTAAGTTGTTGAGGCTGGCCTTGAATTTGTGATTTGCCTGCATCTGCCTCTGTAATCACTGGCATTGCAGGTATATACCACCACACTTGACAAGGGTGTCTATTTTTTACCACTTGTATTCAACACTGTGCTTAAGACTTAGCCAGGGAAATAAGATAAGTCCGGGAATTAAAGACTATTTACATTGAAAAAATAAAAATAAAACTGCTTTATTTGTAGATGACAGGATGATATTCTATGCTGAAAATCCTCTGGAATGTACACAAATAAATCTATTAGAACCAATAAGTGAATTCAGCAAGGTTGCAGGATACAAGATCAGAATACAAAAATCAATTGTACTTCTAGATATTAGGAACAAATAATCACAAGAAATGACACAATCACAATAGCATTAAAAATATGAAAAACAATAAATCTGACCAAAGTCATAAAAAGTGTGTGCAGTCACAACTACGAAACATTGCTGAAAAAAATTAAAGACCTAAATAAATGGAGAGACATACCATGTTCATGGGTCAGAAGAGTCAATATTCTTTTTTCCCCCCAGTAGTATTCAGCTTAATCACATTGTAGTGTATCCAATCTCCAGAACTTTTTTAGCTTGCAAGACTGAACCTCTACATCCATTAAACCACTTCACATTCCACACCCAATCTTCAATCCCCTTCAACCCTCTGGCAATCACCATTGTACTTTCCACTTCTATCAATTTGACTACTTTAGATACCTTGTACAAATGGAATTATGCAATATTTGTCTTTTGGTGACTGGCTTCTTTTACTTACCATAATGTCTTGGAGGTCCATTCATGTTGCAGCATGTGACAGGATGTCTCTCCTTTTCAAGGCTAACTAATATTCCATTGTATGCATATAACATATGTCTATGTCTATCCAATCATACATCCATGGTCATTTGGGTTGCTTCCACCTCTTGGCTATTTTGAACAATGCTATTACAGATGGGATGTGCAAATATCTCTTTGAGACCTGTTTCAATATTCTTAAGATGTCATTTCTTCCTAAATTGATTGATAGACTATAATCCCAATCATAATCTGAGTGGAATTTTTGATAGAAATTGACAAAATGATTCTAAAATTCTAGCCAAACAACTTCAAAAAAGAAGAAATTTTAGTCTCCATTCAACTTTCGTATTTACATTATTATAAAGCTCCAGAAATTAAGATGGTATGTTATTGGTGTTAAACAAATAGATAAATGGCACAGAAGAGAGTTCAACCTCAGGCTCACACATATAGGGACAAATTTTTTTTTTTTTTTTTTTTTTTGTGGTGCTGGGATTGAACCCAGGGCCTTGTGCTTTCAAGGCAAGCACTCTACCAACTGAGCTATCTCCCCAGCCCAGGGGACAATTTATTTTTTACAAAGACATTAAGGGAATTCATTGGAAAAAGGATAGCTTTTCAGCAAATGATGCAGGAACAAGTGAACATCCATACACTGAAACAAAACTTCAATTCAAAACTTCACTGTATTAAAGAAATCAACTCAAAATAAATCATAGACCAAAATGTAAAACCTTAAATCGTAAAATTGTCTGGAAGAAAATATAAGGCTATATGTTGGACAAGATTTTTTATGTGATACCAAAAGTAGTTCATAAAGAACAGTGATAAACTGGATCTCATGAAAACTTAGAATGCCTGCTCTTCAAAAGACTGCCAAGAAAAGGAAAAAGACAAGACTTAGAATGAGAAAAAATATTTGTAAAAGGTATATTTGATAAAAGACTGTGCCTTGAATATATAAAGAAGTCTCAATAGCAAGGTATGAACTACTGACACAAGAAAACTATGGATGAATCTCAAAATGATTATGATGAATGAAAGAAACTAAATAAAGAAAAGTACACAGTTACGCTTACATTTATATAAAATTCCAAGCAAAACAAACTAATGTGTGATGACAGAAAACAGATCAGTGGTTACATTGGGATGCCATAGCAGCGGGTGGAAGGGTGTTAGGAGGGGATAGGAGAAAACTTGGGGGCGTAATGGATATGTTCATTATCTTGATTGTGGCAGTGGTTTTGTGAGTGTACATGTAAGTCACTTTAACAAATTGTACACTTAAATATGTGTAGTTATATTAAAGGGGAACAGACTTCTCATATTCTTCACCTTCTAAATCTTCTTCCAAATCTCTAGTTTGGAAGTAGTCTACACATCCATAATTCAAGTACCACGGGGGCACTTGATTACTGTGAGGGTGAAGAAATAAAGGTTGTAAACAATTCATCCTAATAAGTCCATAAATTGATCTGATGTGTTGGATAAGCAGGAAACATTAGGGAAGACAGAACCTGTCAGTAGCTGATATGAACATATTGGCTGAGAGACCCAATCACGCCAGAAAGGCTTATCAGCTCATCTCAAGCCCTTCCCCTTGTCTCTGCTGCCTGCTGTTTCCCAACAAACCAAGACAATGTTTAACTGCATGGGTCCCTTGGTCAGCTCTGCTCTCCTCCTCCTCTGCCTCATCAGCATCAGGCAGCCTGCCTCCAGGGACGGAGTCCCACACCTGCCAGGAGGGAACTATTGGCTCTAGGAGCATAGAAGGGACCAGAGGTGAGATGGAACCCAAGAGGGACCCAGGCGCAGTCAGAGAGTCCTGAAGGGCACTCCTCCTCTTTCACTCCCTCAGGCTTCACTATCAAAAGATGGAGTTAGTCCTGGAGATGAAGAATGGAGTTCACATTACCCATACTCCCATATCATCAAGCTAATCTCCTCAAAATTCTAAAATCTGCTTACTTTCCTCCCATGAGATAGGACAGACCACACTCCATCCTAGAAAGGAATTGTTCAGTTGGTTACTCCTCTCAAAAGGAGTGTCACTGTAACGTCCCAGCTACTTTTTAAAGATATTTTTTAATATCCTACATGAGCAACAAGAGAGAGCCTCCATGAACATTTATGTGCTCTAATCGACAATAGCTTGACCAATAGTGGTCATTGAATAATTCACTAAAATGGTAAACAATTGTCAAGTACTACTAAAATATTGCCTATGCTTTTCTAAGAAGAAAAGTCTCATTTCTCTTTATTCTTTGGTACCTACAAACAGCCTCAAGGCTATGGTTTTCACTTAGTCCTCTTTACATTGCTGCCCCTATTCATCTTCTCCTCTCTCTCCTTGTAGTCTAAAGCTAAGGTTCATTTTATTACTGCCCTTCCCCTCCAAGATGCCTCTTTCTGAGAAGTCCAGCTGTCATACATTCTGCAGTGACTTCACCTGGCCAGGTCATGGTCCCAGGTATTCTGCTGGAGAGGTCCCAGCTAAGGGCTGTAGTCTCACAATGGCCAGCAAGGCCCCACCTGGTCTGTGCCCCCATGCTGCATTTACTTTTTTTTTTAAGTTGTTGATGGACCTTTATTTTATTCATTTATTATACATGGTGCTGACAATCGAACCCAGTGCCTCATACATGCTAGGCAAGCGCTCTGCCACTGAGCCACAATCCCAATCCCATTACTTCTTAACCACATCTTCTATTCACTCCTCCTGCTCCAGGCTCACTGGCCCCTTTGGGGCTTCTCAAACAAGACCTTCAACCTCTTGTTTAGGACCATTAACCTTTTTTTTCCTTTGTCTGGAAACTTTCACCCTCCTATATCCTAAGGCCAACTCTCTCACTCCTGGAAAGACTTTGCTCAGACATTCTCAATGAAGCCCCCTCTGACCAGCTTTTTACAATTGCCACCACCCACACCACCCACTCCTGATCCCTCTTACCTAACTCTATTTGGTCTTTCCCCATAGCACTCTTTGACTTCTGATATAAAGTCTATGATACTTGTTTACTATGCTAATTGTTTATTTCCCATCTCCCTCCTCTATAATGTAAGTCCCACAATGCTAGGCCTTGGTCTATTGTTTATAGATACATCCCCTAGAATTCATACCTCAATGGATATTTGTTGTTTAATGACTGTGAAAGTCAGGGCTTGGTTGGCTGTGTGCTTCTTCAAGTGACAGACTGAAAGCCTTTAGGGTGAGGCAGGTACGTGGGGGTAGATGGGGGTCCTGGACACTGGGAGGAGTGTTTACCTAGGAGATGACTGAGGTGGGCATCTCTCCACCAATGTCCCTGAAAAATCCTACTGGTGCTTTTGATCTTGAGATGGGCTTCTTATAATACTCTCTCAACTTCCCCATTTTTCAACAGCCCCTTCCCCTGCTCTGGAACTCATATCAAATTAGATCTACCAAATGATAAAGCTGAAAAAAAACCAAAAAGACATCACCTATATTTTTAGTATGGAACTAAAACTGCTTTAGGACTTTTGTTTTTTTTATCCCTGACGTTCTCACTGAACAAATACTATTACTAATAAAGTTCCCCCAAGTACAAAAGTGACTGTGTGAATCTGTCACACAGAAGGATCCAGATCAAGATCCCAGAAGGAGGTTGGTAGAATACATTTTCTAGGCTTGGTACATCCCTGGAGTATCCCAGCATCCTTCCCAGGACTTGTTCAGAACATCCCCATGAACCCAAACCACAGTCTTGGAACTATGAGCTTAATAAAATCACTAAACCGGAGCAAAGGGGTCAAACAATCTAATGCTGTCCATTGTCTTAACGCTTTCTACCCCAAATCAGCAGCAAAAGATCTCTTCAGGAAAGAGACCTCAATCTCTTTTGACAAAAAGATGACAAATTGAATTGCTCAGGTCCATTTTCTGTAGGAGCTTGTTTTCCTTGGAGTTGAGGGGAGTTAATTGGTAACTAAAGGAACATCAAAAATCAGAAAAAATAGGCAGGTCTAATTTCCCCTAAAGACCATACATTTCTTGATCAATCCTCGCAAAGGAGCCTTTTCATTAATTCACCCAGTAGCCCTGGATGACTCATGCCCTTCAGAACAAACTTGGGCACTAACCTGTAGCTCCAAAGTCCTTCACAATACTTCTCTCCAGCTGCTGTCATCCATCAGCAAATAGAGAGGAGGCATGCTAAGGCCTCATGCTGGATCAGGGGATGAAATTTTGTGAGTGGTGGCCTAAGGGTTAAATAAAGAACCTGACTAAATCTGAGGAACCCTAACAATGATTTAACTATCTGTTGGGATCAGTGTATAAAAGGCAGGCTCTTTTCAGGGGAGGAAGAAACCTCAGCAGCCACCCTACTAATTGCCTCCACCTTCCCACACAAGCACCCACTGGAGAAACCAAAGGCCACAGGTAATCTTTTCTTCCTGTCCCTGAATTTTGATGCAAGATAGAGCCAGCATATTCTCAGGCCTGCACAAACTTACCATAAAACCCTGTTGCAGAACTTGGACCCCAAAGTTTCCAGACAAACAAAGCTGCTCCTGTCACTGCTCCAGTTTACTGCCCCTTCTTCAGCCTAGTGGTTTTGCTTTAAACCTGTACATCACTATTTCCCATCTCTTCATGCCATTCCTACTAATTCCCAGGCCAATCCTTACCCAATTCCAGAGAGGCTTTGGGGAAAGCTGCTCACCTCCTAATCTTTCTGCCACATGAGGAGCTAAGCTGGTTACTAAGTTCCAGATACAGAGTCCCATTGCCCAGCTTAGTCACCAACTCCTGCATGTGCCCTGGGCCAACCTCATCCCTCCACTGAATTCTCTAAAGGGAAGGTGCTCTGGCCCAAATTCCTCAACAAACATCTGTCCAGGGCTACAGAAGTTTGAAGACTCCCTCCTTCCCTCACAGTGCAGACTGAACAAAGTCCTGTGATTTCAGGCCACTGGCCAGAAATTCCTAGGGAGAAAGAACATCTTAGTCATTCCCACACTCTGAAAAAACACAAGTTAAATTTCAACCTCAGGTTCAATCCCCAATTGCCACAAACCTGGGAATAAGACTCTATGGTCTCAGAACATATCTCTTGTGTTCTCCCTCAGAACTTCCACCTCCACACTAGCATGGTGCTTTCTTTCTCTAAAATCTCTGGGAGAATCAATCTTGATGGGTTTGGAGGCATCTACTCCCCTGAAAAAAGGGTGGGTGTTGCATTAGAGTACCCTCTAATCCTTGTGGCCTATGAAATGCCCACTCCTATAGGCTGCAGCCTCGCTACAAAACCAGTACCAGAATTCGCAACCCCTTCCTTGTAAGCTTTACCCATCAACAGGAGATCTTCCTAACCACACTGATTATCCAAAACTCTTAAGTATCTGGGAAATACCTCTGGATCTTCCCACAGGAATGTGAAATTCCCTGAAAGTGGGTTGGCTATAGCAGAATGACCTCCACTGCTCTGGGGATGACAGAGTTACTCCAAGAGGCTGAACTGGAAGTCAGTGAGGAGCCAATATGCATACATGCATGTACACACACGATTACAGTGAGAAAATTTTTAAAGAGCCACTGAGGTCAAAAGTTATATACCGGTGGCTGTTGAACAATGGATAGCTTAAGGAATATCATGATGCCTGATGAGTAGGGAGAAGCCACAAGACCAAGACTGAGGAATCTCAAGACTACAGGTCAGTTTGGTATCAACATCATCATCAATGTAGCTACTATTTATTAAACACTTTACATACATTAACTCTATCCTTACAACAACCTTGAAAAGCAGGTATTTATAGTAGCATCCACTGAGGTTCTGAGAGTTTTAAGCAACTTTCTCAAGATCACACAGAAAGTAGCAGAGCCAGAATCCAAATCTTGATCCATCTTGTTCCAAGCCTGTCTTCATACTTCTATGAGGCCATGCTATAAAAAAGAGCCCTAGAACACTCACATAATTGTTTTAGGTCTGTTTCCTGCAGGATGTCCTCAATGACCTCTCAGGGTCCTTCCAGTTTCAGCATTCTATGCACCTATGGGACTCCCCAAAGTGGCAATGAGTGCAGGAGATGGAATCATCCTCCTTCTGGGAGTGGGTGGGGTGGCGCAGTGGTTCTCACCTCCCCATTTTTGTAGCAGAGATAGGGAAACCTCCAGACGTTGCCTAAGCCAATGATCTCCCCAGCCACTGACAGCACAAACTCCATCTTGTTGTTCCAGTGCCCCCGCTCCAGGGTGCCATCTTCCTCCGCCTTTTCCATGACTGGATACACTGGTTTTGTCTCTCCATTACTGGTTGTGCCTGAGACCCTGCTATCCATCCCACCTGGAAAACAAGTGGGAGGTTCTGTTACTGTTGGAAACCCCAAAGGAAAGCCTCCTCCCTGCACCAGAAAATGTCCAAAAGAATAAATGCACTGGAAGAGGGTAAATTCCTTGTCTTTGTATGTAGACCCATGTTCTCTCATTGATAGAATTGGGTAACAACTACTGAGATATATTCATTTCTCATTTTAGCAAGAAAGCATTGATACTGAAGGACAGTTTTTTCTTCCATGACACAGGCTCTCTTGGGTTTGGGCTTTGGAGCACAGAAGGAATCACAGCCTCTGGCTAGCTTAGTTCTCACTATCGCCCTACCCCTGCCACAGCTGGATTAGCTTGTGCTTCAGTTTCTTTATTCTGTATTCTGGAGACCATTGAAAGGGTGAGATTTTACATATCCTCAAAGCCATTAATTTTCCTTGCACTTACCCTAAGGAAGTAATAGTGACTGTGGGTAAAAGATTTGGTATCTAGCATGTTCATTTTTTGTAACAGCAAAAAATTAGAAAATATATAAATGTTCAAAAACAGCAGATGGGTTAATAAATTGACAGATAATACAATGAACTACTTTATAATTATTAGAAACTTTGTTGCAAAAAGTATATTGAAACAAAAAGGTACCAGCAGCCAGGAGTATTGAAATTTCAAAGCCAGCCTCAGCAAAAGCGAGGAACTAAGCAACCCAGTGAGACCCTGTATCTAAATAAAATACAGAAAAATAGGGCTGAGGATGTGGCTCAGTAGTTGAGTGCCCCTGGTTCAATCCCTATACCCCAAAAAACAAAAACAAAAAAAAATAAAAATAATAAAAGGGTATTTACACTATATGAAGTAAAAACAGTATTTATGACATAATTATTTTTGACAAATATTTTATAAAGTATTTACATGAATTGAACAATTAGGATATACACTAAAATGTTTCTCTCTTAGGGGATGGATTATAATAATATTTTGCTTATCTACATTTTTTAGTTTCATCAAAGAACATGTTTTATTGAGTTACACCAGTGACTTTGAACAAGATAAGCTGAGCTATCCAGGTTCTTAATCCTCCATTTCTCTCTGAAAAATAAACTAAGGATTTATTTTTGTTTGTTTTGGTGATGACAAATGTAGGAATCTGTATAGATAGAAGCAGCAAAAATGAATAAAGAGTCATAGTTCTAAGTTTTCACAGCCAGAAATGTCCTAGATTGCTATTGGGATCAAGGTTAAGATTGGATCTTGCTCACTTTAGTGAGCAACTACTATAAAAAAATAGGCACTTTACATACTTCTCACGGGTAGCATGCTACAGTTGAAAGGACAGGAGCCATAGAGCCAGGGGAGCCTAGTTCCAACCCTTAGCTTTTAGTCTCATACCACTGCCTGACTTCAGAAAAGTTAATGAATATAGCTCAACCTTGGTCTGCTCATTTGTGAAAGTAGGAATGATGTGACATACATAGCTGCAAGGATTAAATAAGGATGAATTTCACCAAATGATAATTTCATTCTCACAACAACCCTGAGATGTAAGTATTAATACTGCCACTTTATAATTAAGGAAGCTGCTGCTCAGAGAAGTTAAATAATGTGCAGAGCATGGTGGCATACAACTGTAATCCCAGCAACTCAGGAAGCTGAGGAACAAGGATCACAAGTTCAAAGCCAGTCTCAGGAACTTAGCAAGGCCATTAGCAAATAGCAAGACCCTGTCTCAAAATAAAAAATTAAAAAGGGATGGGGATGTGGCTCAGTGGCTAAGCACCCCTAGGTTCAACCTAGGTTCAATCCCTAGGACAGAGAGAGAGAGAGAGAGAGGGAGAGAGAGAAATAATGTGACGGTCGCCAAATAGCCAGCAAATTGCACTGCTATGACTTAAACCCACTCTGTCCCTCCTGCTCTTCCAATTACACTCTTGAATTACACTGGCTGCCTAAGTTTATCAGCATGTCTGATGTATCTTCTAATGACGTCCCCACCCTGATTTGATGCAGTGGCCCCTCTTGTAGAGAAGTGGTCAGGTGGACTTTTTCATAAGCCTCAGAAAGAGTTCATGTTAACAGAACTTTCCCAGCAGGAGCTCCTTCAGTCCATAGTTCTGCTCTGGCTTTTCCTCCTCAGTGAAGCTACCTAAGGGATCCAAAATGTCAGAGAGAAGGTCAGGGAACAGAAGTAACCTTGCTCATTTGATAAATTAGGAATGGGCTCCAAAGATTGTTTGTGGATTAAGAAGACTCTAGCAACTGTCCCTAAGAGAGTTCCTCAGTCCTTTTGAGACAGTTCACAAAAGCCTTGTGCTGATGCTGGGCCTCCCTTACCAGCTATCTGGTGGATGTCTTCCAGTGATGGAAAGCCATCTCCCTTTACTTCTTCACCCTCCCAGGCCCTAGGAGAAACAGTAGTCCTTTCTCTTGTCCTCAGTGCAGTTCTTCCCAGGGGTAGCATGCTACAGTTGAAAGGACATGAGTGTAGAATCAGAGGAACCTGGTTTCAACTCTTAGTTTTTTCTCATACCACTGACTTCAGAGAAGTTAATGAATAACTCAGCCTTAGTCTGCATCTGTAGAAGTGAGAATGATGTGACATACGTAGCTATAAGGATTAAATAAGGAGATATTTCTTCATGTAGTAAAATATCAGGCACTCAATTTTATTTTATTTTTAAAATTTTCTCTCAATTCTGTTGAAGAGTTGACCATTATCTCATTTCACAGAGAAGAAGACCTTCATTTTCTGGGAATTGAACCCAAAAGTCTTTCCTCTCAATCTAGCATTCTCTTTTTCCAACTTACATTGTCCCTTTTAAGTTATCAGCCACCCAAATTTCAGAAAGTCAAGAAAATAGCATACAGTCTGCATATGCCTACCTAAGTGTCAGAAACATTTTCTAGGAGAAAATAAAAAATTCTTTGGTCATAGGTCCTATGGATTCCACTAAACTGCCTTCTGAGACCCAAAAACAGAAAAAAAAGAAGAAAAGAAAACATTCCAAACCTTAGTGAAGTCGCTGCCAGAAGTCCAGTCAGGGGAGAAGAATTATCTAGGGGGAAGGGGAAGGTGCTGGCTATTTAAAGTGTGGGACTTGTAATCCTAAACTTGGCCCAGCCCACATTCCGCCCTGCTGCCTCCCGCCACCCATGTTCTCCCCTCCCCAGGCCACCAGACAATCCACACGAGTGATTTCACAGCCTGGGGACTGTGTGCAACCCTGCAGGTCAAGCCAGTTGCTTGTGAGTTTATCATACACTGTGTCTCTTCCCCGTAGCTCACGTGCCTTCCCCTTTTAGTGACTTTGGAATCTCTCTAGAGGGATCTGGCCTTCCAAGTCCCCTCCCCAACACAGGTGCTCCTCTAAATTCATCAAGAATAAGTGCTTTTTGGGTCAAGTGCAGCATGGATTAATTTAAAAGTACATTTATCTTATTCTTTTACGTCTAACAATCTGGAATGGACAATGATTTAGAAAAAGGAGACACCAACTGCAGAACTCTGGTAAGTCAGAAGAACTTCCTAAACATAGACACACACACACACACATTTAAATACATATAGAAAAAGTCTGAAAAAAATTCACTCAATGGTTAACTATTAACCATTCAGTTTTATTCATAGTATTGGATCAGGAGAGTAAAGGAAACTTTTTACTTCCAATTTTTAAAGTTTCAATATTGTGTGAATTTTGAAATTATAAACTAGAATTTTTTTTTTTTTTTTTGTACTGGGAATTGAACCCAGTGGTACTCAACCACTGAGCCACATCCCCAGCCCTTCTTATTTTATTGTACTTAGAGACAGGGTCTTGCTAAGTTGTTGAGGCTGGCTTTGAACCCACAGTCCTCCTGCCTCAGCCTACCAAGCCCCTGGGATTACAGGTGTAAACCACCACCCAGCAATATATATATACTAGAATTTTTAAAAAAATAAACACAGAAAAGGAAATGCCAAGGTTTAAAGCCAAAGCAAAGTCCTGTCCCAAAAGGAATTGGTGGCAAGCCTGAGGTGGACAGAGCTAACTACCGGAACTTCAATTTTAGGCAGGAACAGCCCAAGGAGGCAGCCATAGAGAGTAAGCATCATATTCTGGGCATGGTGCTGAGGGATCAGGGTAGATCCTTTGTTGGAAAATTGCTTAGGCTTCCACACCAGCCAAATACACGGCCGGAGAGCTGCTTCTATCTCTTTGTAGGTCAGGGTCTTAAGCAAGGTGTCCAACTCTTTTGTGTTTTGTTTTGTTTCATTTTGTTTTCATTATGAGGCATCCGACTTCTGAGTCTCCTTTTCTCATTTATAAAATGTGGAGAATTTTCCTTATCTTGAAAAATTGCGTGACATTTCAGGAAACAATGAGCATTAGCAAGTCACTAAATAGTACCGTTATTGATGCTTGAGGAATTATTCAATGTGAGCAGGAACTTCACTTGAAGTTGATGGAATAGAGATCTCTGAGCAAAGCTGAGTTCTGGTCAGACTGCAAGTGTGAGTTCCTATAGGATGAGGGCTTACAGTGGATGATGGCATGAGGTCATAGAAATATGACTGCCCTGAAAGAGAGGAGTGAAAAGGAAGGAAAAATCAGAGATCCTAAGGGTCTAGCTAAATTGCTGAGGCTGGCTTTGAACTTGCAATCCTCCTGCCTCAGGCTCCCAAACCGCTGGGATTATAGGTATGCATCACCATGCCCAGCTGTTTCTTCAATTTTTTTTTTGGGGCTGGGGATTGAACCCAAGGCCTTGTGCTTGTAAGGCGAGCACTCTACCAACTGAGCTATCTCCCCAGTCCCTTGTTTCTTTGATTTCTGATCCACCTCTAGGATATGGGATGGGCAGGGAAGCATGTCATGATAATTCCTTCATGGAGCTTCATGGAGCTTCAGACAGCTTATTATTCGTATGTTTTAGCTGCCCCATTTCCTCTTCCCATCCATCTCTCTGATTTAATTGTATAAAGTAAAAGACTAAAAGGGTTCTTGAGAGAGGCTGCAAACTCAACATGAAAACGCTTACCTTCAAAGCAATGCTGTTGACTTCAGTTTTTACTTATCATTGAGTGGTAGTTATTAATGGTCTACTAATTGAACTATTAAGCATTATAAACGTGAGCATTTGTAATCTAAAATCACCAGATAACTGGAGTTTATTTAGTACTCAAATTCACTACTTTAAGAAACCAGGACATTGGTTTCTTAGGCAATGTTACTCAGCCTCTCTGTGTTGGTAGGCATGCAAACAATTGGAGCTTACAGGAAAGACTCCCAGTGATCAGGTCATCATCAAAGTTATCTAGAGTTGGTCTTGAGTTGCTGTCCTATCCTTTGGTGTGTAACTTCTGCCCTATTACCATTTTGATTACTATTTTGTTCCTTTCCAAATTTTGTTATCCACAATTTCTTTTTTTCCTCTATGAATACAATAGATATTTTACCCTGCTTAGGTTGACCAAGGTGAAAGTGAAGGTGTAGAGGAAGAGGAAGAGAATAAAAGGAAGAATAAAGTAGAAGTTGTTTGAGAACCATTGGTAGATAGGTGTTAGTGACAGACCCTTACTACTGCCTGGCTGGGGTTCTGCACATACCAGGCAGGACAAGTTCTGCATCTATCTCATGTTTCTATCATCCTCTGGTCTTCTGGGCACAAGATCAAGAAACATGGAAACAGGCAATACCAGAATCAGTATTCAAGAGTTCTTACTCAAGAGGCTGCATCCCAGGGGCTGAGGAGGCTGAGGCAGGAGTATCCTAAGTTCAAACGCCTCAGCAACTAGATGAGGGCCCAAGCAATTTAGCAAGACCCTGTCTCAAAATAAAAAATAGGGCTGGGGATGTAACTCCATTGTAGTGGTTAAGCACCCCTGGGTTCAAACCCTGGTACCAAAAAAAAAAAAAAAAAAAAGAGAGAGAGAGAGAGAGAGAGAGATTGCATAAATTTGAAGACTCAGTAGAGATTGATGTTGAGCATAACTGAATTCTATACTTCCTGAAACAGGATTACTTGAAACAAAGTGAGTCATGGAAAAAGCAGACCTGGTAGATCTTGGTTTGTATTAAAATTGATCCTGGGCATATTTAAATGCCAATATGCCCAGATACACTCTTAAAAATATTTTGTCTCCATTAGGAATTGAACAAGAACAAATACATTTTAAAAGAAGCACAATTTCTTTCAAAAATAACATTCTGAGCAGGATCAATTTCAACTCTAGAATGGAGGTAAAGGAAGTGGTGGTTATCTTCTTTGGAGACCTTTAAATTAGGAGATACAGTCCTTTTTTTTTTTTTTTTTTTTTTTTTGATACCAGGGTTTGAATTCGGGGGTACTCAATCAGTGAGCCACATCCCCAGTTCATTTGTATTTTATTTAGAGACAGGGTCTCACTGAGTTGCTAAGTGCCTTGCTTTTGCTGAGGCTGATTTTGAACTTGTGATCCTCCTGCCTCAGCTTCCCAAGCTGCTGGGATTACAGGAGTATGCCAACGCACTTGGCAAGAGAGATAGTTCTTTTTAACAAGAGAAGTGAGGAACCTATTGACTTTTTGGATCCCTTTTCAAATACTGCAATGAAAGAAAAGAAAGGAACAAGTGGAATAAACTAAACAACAAGTTATGACTTGCTAGAACTGAAACAATTTGAGCAACAAAATGAATAATTATAGTATTGGATTATGACTCAAATTCATATTAATAACAAATTAAATAAAAAATGATGGAAAAAAGAACAGCTCTTCCTTATAGAATTCTAATTCATAAATGTAGAAGAAAAAATAGAACTAGAAAATCACCATTAGGCAAACAGCACTATAATAATTGTTGCAGATAAGATTCACTAATTAATATTAAAATTATTAAGTTTTAGTTTGAGGAGGAACAGAACTTAAAAGTTTCAAAGCATCTCCCCCAAGATATTTATTAACTACAAAGGGAACTATAGTAACTTTATAATAGAAAAACAAAGTGACCAAGGTCAGTTTTTCTGGAAAAAGACAATACCAGTAATAAGATATCAATAAGATATCAATATCCATATCATGAACCATGAGATATGATGTACAAAAGACACAGCAACATTGATGTGGTATCCTTGCCAAAAATGCAGTTCAATCATGAGAAAACATGACAAACCCAAAGTGAGGGACAGTCAACAAATAATTGATTGTTGCTCTTCACTGTCCAAGTTATGAATGACAATGGAAAACTCAGAATCTGTTCAGGCTGCAGAAGACTAAGGAAAATTAACAAATGAAGGCAACATGGGAATCCTACATAAGATTGTAGAAAGGAGCCTGGAATAGAAATGGACATCAGTGTAAAAACCTAAGCAGCATCTCTTGGCACTTATGCACATAGCTAGGATTCCTCTGGAATAGCCTGCAGCTGGCAGTGGTTAAGGGCATGAGTTGAATATGTGTGCCCTGTGCTGCACGCCCAGTGGGCTTCTCCAGAGCAAGGCCCTCGTCACCTCTCTTAAGCATTCTCTCCTGGCACTGAGGACAGGACTGCCCCACGGCCCTTCATTTAGAAGGGACTGTGCTTTCCTTCAAGACAAAGATGTTTCTTCAGCTACAGGTGGTGTGGAGGGAGAGGAAGTTGTGGGGAGAAGGGGAAATTTCCCTTTACATGTGCTTCCTCTTTGTCTTTTAGAACTTCCCAGCAGCGGACGGGTGTGAAGTGAGAATCTCAGTCTGTAATTTTCCATCAAGTACCCACACTCAACATCTCTCAGGTCCCTCGCAGCCTCTTCCGTGGGGTTCCTTATCAAGAGAAAGTCAGAGTGAGTCTAAGTTCTCAGATCCTTTGCTTCCGTGAAATTAGAAGTCAGACTGAAGGTCACCTCTGGCAGAGGAGGACACGGCCCAGACAGAATCCATACTTTTGTTACCCCTATGCTCAATTGTCATGGTGCAATCTGCATTGTTGTATCTGCCCTGTCTGAATATTGGGTCCATATTGATCATAGAGCTTTTTCAAAGGGATTACTAGAGTCCATAAAACTACCTAGTTACAGCTATCAGAAAACAAAATATCCAGCAACTCCAAATTGACCCTCTTGCCTAACCTCATTCTCTTCCCCTCCTTCCCTAGGGAGCAGAGCTTGAATTTTCCTAAAAAGAACTGCCCCATTCCTCCCTGTCCTTACCTGTCTCTGGTCTTAGTCTCATTGTCTTAACTTTGAGCCATCCTTAATCCCCCAGCTATTCAGACCAACTGGAAAATTCTGGAGGCCAGAAACCTTGTCTTTGCAAAAAGTAAGAACCTTAGAGATTCTAGCTAAGACTGGACTATTTCCATTCTGGGAAGGTCCTGATTTGAGAGGAAATACAGCCAAGGGAGTTGTGATCTCACCACAGTTAAGAACAATTGTACCCCATAGAATGTTCTCACCACCATCATCTTCTAACTCCATGCATGCTTTTAGAGGACCTGGAATGCAACATGAGCATCTAACTCAGGCTAGGTGCTTTATATGTTACCTCATGAAATTCCCTTAGAAATCTTGAAATGCAGGCATTATTAGCCTCATTTTACAGAAAAGAACACTAGGGAGAATAGAAGCTAAGTGATTTGTCCCATGCCATGCATTAGTCAGTGATGGGACTGGGATTTGAATCTGGGTCTCTTGGTTCCAAAAATCTATGCAGTATGCAGAATATGTTTACCAGAACATAAGTATCTAAAGGGTAGGGGTCTCATTTCATAATTTTTTGTTTCTGCCACTAGCACTTAATACAGCACTGCCTCACAGTAGGCACTTGGTTTTTACTGGTTGCATGGATGTATAGATGAACTGAGGGACTGATAGACAGATGAATGCAACTTGATGGGGAAAACATGATCCCCATCTTCCCTATCCTAGGAATGCTTTGCTCTCCCAGCACCAGGGAATAGGCCAAGGTATAGAGGCTCAGGTCCTGCTTTTTTTGGACAATACTGCTATACTGAGCAGGACCATTGGGCCACAGGATGAATGATTATTTTAGGACAGCTTCTCCCTTGCCTCCTAACAAATAGGTTTAACTCAATAAATGTGTAACCTTCATGGAACCCAGTGCAACCTAAAGTCTGGGGCTGGTGAAGCTAGGAAACAGCAAAATGTCTCAACTTGTCCTGGGCTTTTCTGTTATACTGATAGTCCAACGTGGGGTAAATATGAGAGATTTGCTTGAGTGTCCCCAGGGCAGCTCTCGCTATACTCTCTACTGGACTCCAATGATTTCTATGATGTAAATAGTATCTTTCCATTTGCAGAGAAGAAATTAAGGATCCAGAAGTTTACCTTGCCCGAGTTCCCACAGCTAGTAAGATCTAAGTCAGGACTGCAAGACTCTGTGAAGGAGTGTGCTCAGCTGACTGTGGTGCCTCTGACTTTGTGCACATGTGCACATTTGTCTCAGGATAGTGAGATACTGTGTATACATACATGTATGAATTATAGACCTAAGTATATCTGTTTGCAAGGTCTAAAACATGAGTCTGAGACCCCAAGGCAGCCTGGTAAGCCAAGTAGCCAAGTGCTTCCTACTTCCATGGGCCTCATTTTGGAAATCTCCAGTTACCCATGCTTCTTCTCTCTGCTATCACCTGCCCAAGACTCACCCTACCTGCCTTCTCTAACAGGGGTAGCCTTCAGACAGGGAGGGTTCCCTTCCTGTTGTGCTCTCTTCCTCCAAAAATTGTAGGATCCAGTCTGCCATTCCAGGCACAGAAAGCAGATGGGAACTGAAAGAACCCTCTTCCACCCCCACTCCTATCTTGTCCACTCCCTTGACCAAATTCAAGTGCAGGAACTGCTGCTCCCAACCCTGACCCAAACCAGCAGCATTTCTCATATAAGTACCTGTCAGCCCCCTCCTGGATGGTCAGAGAATCTCTCCCCCATACCCCAACTGTTTAGTGAGTGACCTCACACCCACTGGCATCAAAAGAATGAAAGGACACTCACACCCATGGCCTCATTTGAGCCCTACAACACACCCGTGTAGGTGCAGTGCACGGTGCATCTGAAAAAGAAATATGAATTCCAAGGAGCTTCCACAAAGACATCCAATAACTTAGAGACAGGAAAGGACCAGAATTCTAGCTCCTAATTCTTGTGCCAGTTAGTGATTTTCACACCATATTCCACCATTCACGAATTTCCTGAAAGGGACTCAAATTACCATCACTGAACTGCCTACATCCCATCCTGGTTTCAGCAGATTCTTGCAACTCTGACCAGATGGGTGGAGAGAGACCAATGCTATATCCTCAGAATGGCCTTCCCAGAACCCCTGGCCTAAGCCCACAGGTTCCTTCCCACACCCCAAGTATGCCCTCTCACAACACCTTCCTCTTTCATTTCATAGAACTTGCCATAATCTGTTTAAGAAATTGTATCTGGGTTCACCCATCATATATGAGGATGGCCCAGCCAAGCAGAGTAGGTGTTCTGTTGGATGAAGACACCGGGTATGTGATATCTTAAGTGTTGGCATGTTTGTCCAGTAGATTTATTTCTCCCACTGGAGAACTGCGAACGTGTCTGGTATACCTGGAGAATGTCCAGCCAGTCCCTTCAGGAAGGAGTGGCCACAGCCAACACACCAGAGGGCGGCTATTATTAATTTTTATAGTCTTTCAACATCAAGAAAGCAAAACTTGAAGACTAGAAATATTTCAGTGCATTCCCCCACAAACAGACATGAGAAAAAAAAAAAAAAAAAACCTAAGAAAACCACCCAGGAACCCTGGGCATCTTCAGATGGCAGCTCTGAGAGTCAAGGGACGCTCATTCCAAACAGCATCATATGATCAGAGGAGTGAGTGGGCACAGGCAGACTCAAGCTTACAGGCATGGAGAAATGCAGTTGCTTCCACAGACACACAGCAGCAATCTGAGCTCCACACAACCCCTCAGAGGGAAGGATAGCGAACCCAGGGAACTTCCTGAGACAGGGCAGGCCTGTTGACTGGGAAGGACTTTGCTTTCCACCTGGGCCCTCTTTGCAGCCTAATCCTAGGGACTCATCTCTACAGCTTAGGCCCTGACAGTGAAGTGGAGGTCATGGCAGGGCCACTCCCTTGTGGCCATCTAATATCGCATACTCTTGGAAACATAAAAGGAGCAAGGCGATCCTGGGGCGGTGGGGTCCCTCTGCTGGCAGAAATGAAGTAGTGCCCTCCTCTGCCAAAGCTCTCCTTACCCTCCTCCTCCCACGGGCAATGACAAGGTCTGCTGGTCTTCTCTTAACGTCTCCAGCACCAGGCCTTGGGTGCTGACTAAGTGCAGGGACAGGTAAGGGCACAACAAGGGGAATTCAGGCAAAAAGCAGCTGCAACTAGGCTTTTACTCTCCTCTAGTTAGTGCCCAGGGCTCGGGGCTTCTCCATCCTTCCCTCCATCTCCTTTTTATCCTTTTTATTCTGCCCAGCAAAGGAAGAGGGGAAAGGAAGCACAGGGAGAGGTGTGGCTGGTTCCTCTGGTCCAAATGTCTGATGATGGAGGGTTGTGGCTTGGCCCTGTCACCCTCCCACCACAGCAATACCTTCTGCTACATGGTTCACAAGGAAAACTCGCTGAGGGAAGGCAAGGTGAGGAAGAGCAAGGGTCCCACAGCCACAACTTCAAAGGAGGAAGGTGGCCAAGGCACAAGGCAGAGGCAGAAACCAGACAGAACCACAAGAGTCAGTGGGAAGATGAATTTAATGGAATGAAGGGTAGGAGTGCCAGAGGCCAGCCATGCTCTCACTCCCGCCAGCCCTCACCCAGCTTCCCAGGCTGTCTCAAAGGGGTCCTCTTGATACTGGCATCTCACATCTGTTCAGACCACCCCTGGAGCAGGGAAGTTGGAGTGGAAGCCCCCCAGTTCAGAAGGCAGATTCTGAAGTTTATTTCAGATATTTTTGGCAAATTCCCAAATATCCCCTTTTGTCTTGTCTGCCCCAGGTGGGGAGCAGAGAAGAATAGAGGGGCTGCATTTGCCCTCTGCCCCTGCAGTTGGCCCCACACCCAAGCTCACAGGCACCAACTGTGAGAGTCCGCCCCCTAGCAGTGAGACTCCAGTTCTGTGAGTTTGAGAAGTGATGTTGTGTGTGTGGCAAGGGCAGGGGCTCCTTCTTGGTTCCGTTGGGGCAGGTCCTCAGCTGGGCATGCGAGCTGGCGGATTCTCTGCAAGGACAGTGAAGGTAGCTGTCGCATGGTAGAGTCAGGGGCTGTCTGCCAGCACCCCTTATCAAAGTCTGCCTGCAGCCCAATAAACTTGACTCCAGGTCCCAGGCCTATAATCACAGCCCAGGGCTTGCAGTTAACCAGTTCTTTTCTGAGACTGCTAAGCACTCACTTTGTCCCTCCCTGACACCCACACCAGACTTGCTGAACCTTCTGTGTACCAGCTCCTGCCCTAGCACCAGCCCACCATCATCCATGGGCCTACCTCACCCACCAAGGCAACTACCCCTGGCTGCATTCCTCCATACCTCTCTGAAGGGGCCCTTCAGGGTGCTGAGTTTGTAGAAGCTCCAGGCAGGAATGCACACCATGGAGGACAGAGCCAGGAGCCAGCCCAGGGCATCACCCCACCATGGGTATGTGTACTTCTTGTTGTAGGTCAGGGGCGTATACTTGATCAGGGAGAACAGGAAGGTGGCCTGGGGAAGGAGAGAAAGAGAAAGAGGATTACAGGGGAGGCAGTGCCTTCAGCTCTCATCCCCCTCCCCCAACAGCTGGCCTGGTAGGATTTGCATCCAGGCTTATCTGGACTAGTCTCCTATCTCCACCCACATTCTGCTCAAAATCCACACCCCAAATCTGTATTTCCAGGGCACACTTCTGTCACTCCAGGGTCCCTGTGTCCCTGGGCGCCTTTAGGATGTGATTGTGCCTGCTGGGTGCTTTAGGGTGTTTACATCTCCCACTCAGGAGTTTGGGCTGTGAGTACTTCCTGGTAGTGATCATGCCTCCTTCTCCCCTTTCCTCATTTATATTGTGCACACAATGCGGGCTCTGGCAACTGCTGACAGAAGCAAAGGAAGCCAGAGGGAGCACCACATCATGGTTTAAGGCTTAAACTCTGGAGTCAGGTTGCCTGGGTTTGAATCCTATCCCTCTATGACTTTCTGGTTTGAGTAAGTTGCTTCACCCTTTAACTTCAGTTTCATCTGTAAAATGAGTATCATGGTTGGTGGGGTTCTTGTGTGAAGCACTTTGTGGCGGGCACAAAATAAGAGCTCTACAACTGCTGCTATTATGACTGCTATGGTTATCAGCATTATTCTGAGCAGCCCAACTCTTGGGCTTCAGTTCCACCTGTGACTTTAGACTCACACTTGGCTGTAGGTCAAACCGTCTGACAGCCTGGACCTCAGTTTATCCCTCTGTGAAATGGAAAGGAAGAATCTATCTTGCTGTAGTTTTCTAGGCTCCAACAGGAAAAGAAGTGAAAATCTAAGGTGATTGTCAACTCCTAGGAAAAGTCCACTCAAGAGCTAATGACCTCCACCCTGCAGCCACCACCATCTCTCCCTCCCTTCATCTGTCTTTACCCCTTGAGGACTACCTTACCATGCACACAGCTGGTGTGAAAAAGAGCCAACAATATTTGATAAGAGGCCATGGCCTGTACCCAATCATATCTTCAATGTTGTCATAGAAGCGCCTGGCTCCTACCACCGAGAAGAGAAGAAGGAAGGGGGAGAAAGGGCATTCTCCAGCATCTGAAGAGTTAGGAAAGGGGCCACAGACTAGGATGGTCATGGACCAATAAATAAAAGATATTATGGTAGCAGCCAGTAGAACTTGGCTTAGGGAAAGGTGACAATTCCTGATTATTAAGATTGTTAAAAGATGTAAAGGGGCTGGGGAGACAGCTCAGTTGATAGAGTGCTTGCCTTGTATGCATAAGGTCCCAGGTTCAATCCTCAGCACCATTAAAAAAAAAAAAAAAAAGACAAAAGGGCTGGGATAAGACAGGATGTGGACCCACCTGAAGTGATCTATGACAGGTGTGTAGGCAAGGCCCTTCCAATGGTAGCACTTAGGAATGAGAATTTTTGAGGTCAGGTAGGGTGGAGTTTGGGAAAAGATGGTGTGAGCAATAAATGTCTCCCTTTTGTCTAAGGTCCCTGGGGTGGAGGAGAGCACTGGAGATGGAGTTGGGACCCAGGGGGAAAAGTCACTCACCATAAACCCAAGCCACACAGAGAGACTCAAAGATGGCCACGAACAGCAGGCAAATGCCACTAGCTGCATAGTAGTCAAAGAGCTGAAACACGTACATGCCACCCTGGAAAGGAGGAGATTATTCAGAGGAAATAATGGACTTACCCCCATACCCCTCAGCCTCACACCTTTGGAGCACAGAGCAGCATTGGTGAGGATCACAAGAGATAAGAGGAAATACAATATATAAACTGTAAAGCACTAGGTGGATATGGACAATAATTGTTTTTTATCATTGTTTTCAGGTGGAAGACAGACGAAATCACACAGCTATTGTTAGGTTGTCCCTGAGGACATTTAGGGATTAATTCAGAAGCCTAAGGCATGATGTATACTTTTTTGAGAAAGAATCAGGATATGGGTTGTCTAGTATTGTCAAACTGACAAGCTCTGTTGCCCTCCTTCACCCCAAGACATTAATCAGAATGCACCCATCCCAGGGCTCCCTTCTCCCTTTGAGGTCCTTCACTGAACTTGGTTCAAGGACCTGGAAAATCATACCATCTTGCTGGAGAGGCAGCTCTTCCCAGTCCACAATTACCCAACCATCCTTTCCATACATCTTCACTTACCATGGAGCCAAGTTACCCCTCAGCCATCCTTTCTGAGGTTGGAAGATAGATAGGGGGTGAAGAGGTGCCCTGACTCCCAGAAGGCCTTCCCTGTTACCTGGAACTACAGCAGCATGCCCCACCTGACAGAAGCAGTTGTCCTCTTGGCTCCTCCTCCTCATAGGTTCCCCCCCTCCAGCCTTCCAGACCCTCACCTCTGTGAGCATGACCAGCCCAACAAGGAAGGAGATGACAGACACTGCAAGGATGAGGATCTCCCTCCGGTTCTTCTTGCGGAACATCCGGGGGTACATGTCCACCAGCGCCGTCACCAGGCTTTCTACGCACAAAACTGGATGAGAGGGCAAAAGAATTGGAGGGAAGGAGAGCTCCCACCATAAGCCTGTCAGCCAACTCTGGCTTCTTATTCCTAGGGTTGGTCCTGCCAGCTTCCCTGTCTCCAGTGTCCAGAGCTGCGCTCTTTGTATGGTCAGGTGTGGACCCACCCTAAAGCTCCTCTGGGTCCACTTCTGGTATTCACCAAGTCCCCAACTATTTTAAGGTCCTTTGGGGAATAAAGCTCAACTTCATTCTCTCTGTGCCCCCTGCCCCAGCCCCCACATACCCATTCATCTCTCAGGCTCTGAGTGACCACCTCTTGATACCTGGCTATCTAGTCCCAGAAGAACGACCATGAAGAAGAAACAGCAGGCCCAGAGGGGAGAGAAGGGCAGCATCACCACAGCCCGAGGGTAGGCGATGAAGGCCAAGCCAGGGCCTACAACAAAAGCAGAGCAACAAAGCTCCAGGCCTCTGTGTCCCAGGGCTTCCCAAAAAGAGAGCTGGAGGCAACTTTACCCCCAAAGTTACCATCATCACCACTGTCCTGGCCCAGGACAAGCCAGCCAAACCTCTACCTGGTCCCTGAATTTCCAGAGCACCACCCACTGCATTCTAGCTAGCAAGAATAGAACCTAGAGACCCTATATAAAGGACTTTTTCTAAAAGGGCAATGAGCCTACAGATCTACTGTCCCCAACCAGAGGTTTCAAACTTGGAATGAGTTCAGGAGCCAGCAGGCCACATAAATTTGTGAAGCTAATTCACTGTAAAATAAGAGGAAGTTGTAGGTAGGGCCTGATGAGAACAGGAGCAATCATGGTCCAGCTGAGGGCAATCACAGTGTGTTTATGAAGCAGATGGTACCAAAGAAAACACCTCTAGAGCTAGATTTGGCCCAGGGCCTCTCACTCTGTAGAGTGAGTGAGTAAATTGGCATTAATTTTAGAATACCATTTATACACATCCTCTCAAATACATGAAGGTTGTTCTCAGTTGACTCAAATGACAAGAACAAATTCATATGCCAGAGCCCAGTTTGTCCATAGGAAACTTGCTCTGAAAAATAAAAAGTACCACCATGATCTTGGACCATCATCTGCTTCTTCAAGTGTCAGTTCCCATACTGGTGTACCAGGGATAGTACTGGTACCTGCCTCGCAGGTTTACATCACATACTTCATGCAAATGCCCCACACAGTGCTTGACATATGCAGGTTGAGCATTCCTTACATGAAATACTAGGAACCAGAAGTGCTTTGGATTTTAGAATATTTACATAAGCTTGACCAGTTGAATATCCCTAATTTGAATATCTAAAATCCAAAATGCTCCCAAATCTGAAACTTTTTAGCCATCACTTTGCCAAAGTTTCAAACCAGGCTCACAGAATTCAGTGCCCTTAACGCTTCCCAGCAACACTCACCTGACTCAGCAACCTCAGAAATAGGCACCCCCTGCTCCTGAGACATGAAGCCCAGGATGGAGAAGATGGCAAACCCGGCCACAAAACTGGTGCCACTGTTGAGGAAGCAGAGGGCGATGCAGTCCCTGTGTGGGGCAGGTGGCAGAAGGAGGAAACAGGCCAGGTCAGAAAGGGGCTACCAACATCTCAATCTGCAACAAGAACTCCAGGGAAGTACAGCCCCTCCTGGCAGACACCCTGACACCTTCACAGAGGCCAGGGGCAGGGTCCCTAACTGAATTCAGATGACACCCTCACCCCCTTCACCGCCCCCACCCCCAGCTCAGCTCAAATGTAGTCAAGGTGGTCTGCTATCATTTGGATATGAAGTATTCCCCAAAGAATCATGTATTAAAGCCTTGGTCCCCCGTGCAGCAATGTTCAAAGGAGGGGTTTGGGGGAAGTGACTGCATCTTGAGGGCTCTGACCTCATCAGTGGATCCATTAATAGCTGAATGGACAACAGGGTGGTGATGGAAACTATAGGCAAATGAGGCATGGTTGGAGGAAGTAGGTCACTGGGGGTATACCCTTGGGGGCTATAGCTTGTCCCTGGTAATTCCTCTCACCCCACACTCCCACTTTCTCTGCTTCCTGGCTGCCATGAGCGACAGCTTTCCTCTGCTCAGTGCCCCCTTGCCATGATGTTCTGCCTCACCTCAGACACAAAGCAATGGAGGCTGCAAACCACCAACTGAAACCTCTGAAACCACAAACCAAAATAATCTTTCCTCATCTAAGTTGTTTTTCTCAGGTATTTGTCACAGCAATAAAAGCTAACTAACATGTTGTCCTAAAAGAATGATGCTCTAAGGAAGTAAATGTAAATCAAAATATTACCAACTGCCATGCAGCCTCCCCTCCCTGTATTGCTACCACACTTCTGGAGGTATTGCCACTCTGATATAATTCCTTCTGACATGCACATGGATTATTCCAAAAAAACAAATAATTCTTAGGCATTTAGGTTTGATTTTGAAATGCATTATAGGAGTGTTTTTTTGCTATATTACAACTAAACTAAAATTGGCTTAAATTCTCTGAGCATGAACCAGGTATCCAGGAAGGAACATTGGGGAAAGGACATAAAGTTAGGGAGGGGCCTATGGGAAAAATACCTAAGAGATGAAGTGAAAATGGGTATTGATTCAGTGTCTGCTGGGGCAAATCAAGCAGGCAAGACCAGGGCTCCAATGTATGACAATGCTTCTCAGTCTTGCTTAACTGTAACTCCAGATCCCACTGACCTATGAATCAGCCAGGTAGCTGGGTCCCTCCTTTGGTCTCCCTCTGCTATTTCACCTTTTTCAGAAGCAATCTCTCTCTATATCCTAAAGTTCTCCACAGCCCTGCAGTGTTGAAAAATGGGGGTACAGACAGGGCAAATGCAGGAGCTGATGCGGCTCACCCCTGGTCTAGCATGGCTAGGGAGAGAGCAGGAATGCGGGTATGTGTTTCAGGTCCCACTCTCCCAATCACCTGTAGCAGTTGTTGTGATACTTGTTATAGCTGCCCAGGGCTGTGAGGCAGCCCAGACAGATGGCAAAGGAGAAGAAGATCTGGGTGCCCGCGTCCATCCATACCTGCAAAGGTAAAAGGCAAGAAAACTGAACTCCAGGAGAGCCAGGCCACTGGGCCTCCAAGGGAGGACACAGACATGAACCAGGTGCTGCCTAGAGATAGTGAGAACCTGCTCTAAGCCACTGCAGGCACGCTCTGCCACTCCTACAGACCCAATGGCTCTCATCCCGGGCCCCTGAATGGAGTGTCCTGAGAATCATCAGTATGGAACAGGAATTGAAAGGACAAGACCAGAGGACCTGTGGTGGAAGTCATGGCGGGGCAGGGCAAAGCTCTAGAGCAAAGCCAGGTCTGGGGTCAAGTGTTCTATCATGGGAAACAAAGCCTAGGTTCTTCCCCACTTTCTCCTATTCCAGGTTCTCATAGCATTGTGACCAGCAGGGAAGGGATCCAGGTGCAGGCTACCTAGGGATGTGTGTCCTGGACATCAGGGCTACCTCGAGCATGTAGCTTTGCTCCTCCTGTCTCAGAATCCTCTGTTTAAAAACGGGGAGAATGATCTTCCACTCACAAGAAGTCTAGAGGAACAGAAATGCGTATGGAAAATACCTCTCCAGCTAAGCCTAGGCAGTTATTGCTATTGTTATTGCAGCTGGCTGACCCCACCTTGCATGTTGTGATTTAGATCTAACAGCTAGAATAACATCCCAAAGAGAAAGAATACCAAGGCAACAGGAGTAAGCAACTCTTCAGAGCTGCAGGACATGGGGTCCTGTGACTCCAGAGGATTCTGCCTTCAGCGGACAGTGCACCACCAGAGAACACCAAGCTGTGGTACAGACATTGCCCAGGCAGGTGTCCTTACAGAAGGGGCACTGGACAGTCCTATCTATGCCTTCGGTCTAGCCCACTCAGGACCCCCAAATCCTCCAGCCCCCATGGTTTCTCTCCACTAAGCAGCCTACAATTTCCCCATACACCAATGCTCCACCATACACCAATGCTCCACAGTCCCTTTCCCTGCCTCTCTCCCTGCCCTTTAACCATCACCTCCACCTTGCTCTCCCTTATCACACTCAGTCATACCCAAGTGCCCATTTTCCTCTACAATGTAAGGTCTCGGGGTCCCATAGGCAGACAAACTACCCCAGAATCCCAGATTCCTCAGTCAGCACCCCCAATTGAGACAGAATCTTGAGGACTGGAGGAGAACCCAGAAACTGTACCATTTTCAAAGCTTCCTGGTGGTCCTAATGAACAGCAGCCAGGTGTGGGATCACAGCCCTATAGCCCTGAGAACTGGCATCAGGGACACACCCAGGACACTCCTCTTGTTACACGTTCATTTCTGCAGGAATGGGGATCAAGCACAGAAAGATAGAGGAAAGGCGAGAATGTCTCCCATCTTCTGTCCCTTTACTCACTGGGAATCCCATCCCTGGTGTTCCCTGAGGCAGGAGTTGCCACCAAGGAAAGGAGATCATGCAAGAAGCACAAAAGAAATAATAAGGGAAAGCGTGACTTGGTGGTTCACCTCACCCAGCAGGGGTGGGAGGTGGAGGGGGCAGGCTGAGAATGAGTTGGGAAGAGAGATTAATGAGAACAGAGAAACCTGCAGGAGGTTGCAGCGTTCTGTTGCCTTTGACCAAAGACCTCTCACTGGGGGGTTGGCAAGCCCAGCTCTCCACACAGCCACCGCTTGACGAACCTGCTGGGGTGGGAGATCTGAATGGGGTCAGAAGGAAGATGAAGGAAACACACAGAGCAAACTGTTCTGTTCCCCACACAGGTGACCTACTCCCTTCTGCCCATGCAGGAGCCCCAGTTTCCAGAACAAAACTCTGGTGTGTCTTTGTCTGAGGCAGAAGACAGATCAAGAAAAAAAAAAGATTGAAAAACGCTTGTTGGAATTTGGACGAATGAGGCTGTTCACCGAGAGAAGACAGAGAAACCTTAGAAGATCCAGTAAAGATGTTTTCAACCTTAAGTCCTGCCCCCCCAGGATTATGAACTATCTATCCTAGTGTGAAATAGAAAAGCATGGTCAGATGGATTCAGCTTTAATTCCCAACTCTATTAATTACTGGTTGTGTGATTAAGAGTTACTTAACCTCTCAGAATCTCCCTTTTCTCATCAGAAAAGTGGGTATAAATATAACAAATAATGTGTACAAAATGTTTAACACATAAATAAACATTAGTTTCCTATCCCCTTCTTTAGAAAACGGCCTTATTTATTTATTTTTTTAATTTGGTACTGGGGATTGAACTCCGGGGTGCTTACCCATTGAGCCACATCCCCAGCCCTTGATTTATTTATTTATTTATTTTATTTTAGACAGGGTCTTACTAAGCTGCTTAGAGCTGTGCTAAATTGCTGAGGCTGGCCTTGAACTTGCAGTCCTCCTCCCTCAGCCTCTTGAGTAGCTGGGATTACAGGCATACACTACTACACCCAGCTTAGAAAACAGTCTTTAAAACTTTCAAATAGTTCATATCCTTTGGAAAAGATCTATCACGTGATTAAGACAGTAGACTCCAAAAGACTATTTGGGAGGAAACCCAAACTCCCTCACACGCTAGTTTTGTGGTTCTAGGCAAGAATCTTGAGTTTTCTAAGTGTGTTTTTTATAAAATGATGCTAACCTCTGACTCACAGGGTTGGTGTGAAGATTAAATTTTGTCAAGCACTCATGCAAGCTTTTGCTGCTGTTCATGGTTGCTACTATTTTACAGAGCAACTCGCCTCTCAGTGATAATGAGAAGTTATTAATTTCAGGGTTCTATGCTAAATAAAACTAGTTCTGATCCATGTTTCAACCTTCTCCCTAGACAAACCCTTCATCAAAATTACTTAACACAGGAATTTAAAAGGTTCAACAGGGCTCTTTGGACACTCTACTTCCCTCCCCCTGCCCTCATCCATCTACCAAAGTTCAGAAGAATGAAAGTCAGGATGAGGAAAGAAACGTGCCACTTAAATGAAACATACATTGCATGGGAACCCCCAGGGGCCATTCAGTGTAAAAGGGAGGAGCCCTGGAGACCAGGAAAGGCAGCAACTCCCCCAATGCACAGCAAGCCTGGCAGAGAAAAGGCGGAAACAAGAGGAACACAGCATTGACTCTGCCTGGCTCCAGGCCCCCAGCCTCCGTGCTTGGCAGAGAGAAATGTCTTTGGTCTTTGTGTTGGCTAACAGGGATTTTGCACCTTTCTCAAGTGCCAGGCAAGTGCCAGTTGGAATCATCACACTTCCTGCAGAGTGCCAAATAGATTCAATTAGGGATCTGGCAGGGCATCCCACCCTGCAGGTGCTGGTCTGCTCACTGATGACAAAGGCCTGGCTTCAGCATGGGACCAGGACCAGGCTGCTCTTGAAACAGGTCCCCCCACCTACAGCCTCAAAGCACTTGGAAGACATATGCTCCCTGCACAGCCTTCAGTTGGCTGGGGTTAGAAGGATGGTATCCAAAGTGCAGATTAAAATAAGTCTTATTCCCTATAGTAACCCAGACACAGGCACATGGCCTTGTTAATTCTCAGAGTTGAAGGCTACCTGGCCCACTTTCATGTTGGCTGGAAGCTATTATACACCAAACACCGTACTTAGAACAGCCCTGACACATAATAGATGCTTAACACATTTTTGCTGAATGAGTGAGCTTGTGAGAAAAACAAAGATGAGCAGATAGGGTCCTTGCTTCAAGAGGAGATCACCAAAGTATGTGGGATTTATCATTATTCAGACCTGATTCCAGTTGCAGGTGTGAAGATCAAAAATCCTTTAAGCCCTCTAGGCCTCAATTTCTTTATCTGTAAAATGGAGATACCTCATTGATCTGTTGTGAGGATTAGCTGAAATAATGCATGTAAACCTCTTACCAGTGCCAGGTTCATAGTAAGCCCTCACCACTTGTTAACTATAAATAGCTGAACAGGACAAAGCTATAAATACTGGACCCCTCTTTCCTTTTTCTCTTTCAGTCTACCTGAATATCTCCCTGCCTAGTTCCCCTTCCTCTTAACCCAGCCCTATCTGCAAGGAAAGCTGAGTTTTAGCCACTGGTTCACAGCTCTACTGCTCTAGAAACCACAATGCTTCCTCTTGCATGGCAAACCCACACCAGACTCTTCACGTGGTCTTCAAAGTCTTCCCTCAAATCTACTGCACCCACAACCTCCTGCTTGATACCTACTCTCCATCACAGCCCTTGGTTTCATATAAATCAAAAGGGCTTATGATTCAGGAAACAAAATACACCTTTGCATTGCCTGCTACTTTTGCCCTGGATTCACAGTTTATTCATTTATGCGATGAGGAGGCTGCATTAGATGATCTCTGAGGATCCTTTAACTTCAACCCCTCTGTCTCTATAGTTTGGCTCCACGACTGGATTGCAGCCTGCACAGAAATGAGGAAATAGCAGTCTGCATTTCTATAATGTGTAAGAAATGGAAGAAGCCAGAATACACCTGTAATCCTAGTGACTGGGGAGGTTGAAGCAGGATTGCAAGTTAAGGCCACAATTTAGTGACACACTGTTGAAAAAAAGACTGACGGAAGGAAGGAAGGAAGGAAGGAAGGAAGGAAGGAAGGAAGGAAGGAAGGAAGGAAGGAAGGAGGAAGGAAGGAAGGAAGGAAGGAAGGAAGGATAAATGAAATGGAAGAGCAGAAGGATAAGGTCACATCCTACTGGAAGACCATTGAGAAATATCCAGAACCAAGATTATTCAATTCTGTGGGGAGAGTTCTGAGTAGGGCTGGTCATCTAGCTGCTTCTTAGAAACACAGCAGTTCCAGGAGAAGTCAATGAGGAAAGCTCACAACTCTGTCAGGGGAGGCTAGGAGATTGAGGGTGTTTTAGCTTGTGGATCACCCAAATTCTCCCAAGGGGAGCTATTGCTTCTGAGGAACCAAGTTCCTGGGGCTTGAGAAAGAACTCTGGAGCCCCTTGTCTCTCACTCCACCTCCAGTGATTCAGTGACTGTGCTGGTGCCTGTACTATTTGAAAGGTCTGGAAGGCCAAGCGAATAGTCTTGTAAGCCCTTGAGAGTCATCTGCCCTCTGAGTCTCTTGGGAACCCTTGCACAGTCACAGGGAGCCTTGGACAATCAAGAGGAGCCATCTCTGAATATACATATATACCCCCACTCTGTGCTAAGGAGGCAGAGCAGAGGAGAGACATGGCACTGAACCTGGAGTAACAACCAATCTGGGAGGTTCTGGTGGTGGAGCTTACCATGCTCCCATGGCTTTGCCAGCTTTCAAAATGGCCTGCCAAGAGGAGGCAAAATTCAAACCACCCTGTCAGGGACAGGGGCTTTCTACTCAGGCCTGCTTTACACATCCACCAATCTGCAAACAGCAGCACAGCCCCCTCCCTGTGAAAGCAATATGAAAACTGGTTGTCTCTGGAGGAGTGTGGACAATGAAGGAAGAACAGGAGGGGAGGAAAAAACAGACCCAGAGGTTCCAGACAACTCACAGGAACTTAACACAACTCAGCTGGTGTCAGGAGGGACTGAGGAACTGGGAAAGGGTCATGTGGGTGGAAGGCAGGCACTGGATGGTGATAGGCTGAGGGACAAGCAATAGAGAGAGGAAGTGGGAGAAGGAAATTGGGAGAGAAAATGCAAACATGAGAAAACTGCGTAGACATGAGGAAAGGGGCATAGCTCATGAGAAAGTTGTTCGGTGACTGACATATTGAAGTACCTGAGAAATATAGCTAGGCTTCAGGCCCCCTGGGTTCCCTGGAAGATGTGGACCAAGAAGGGGCAGTGTCAGATACCTGTAACACAGACCACTGCTAACAGATGTTCAGAAGGAAGGGGTGCACCCCACCATCTCCAGGGATGCCCTGGGACTGGGTTCAGGAGCAGGGACTCCACCAAGAACAAAGCTTCCAGAGCCCCCTATCTGTGGCTTTCTTACCTGGGGATCCCAACAGACGTGTGAGGTTGGGATACAGATAAAACTGAATTCTTGGGCTGCCCCAGGCAGTGTCACCCCTCGAATTAACAGGACGACCAGCATGAGGTAAGGGAATGTGGCTGTGAAGTTACACCACCTAGTCAAGGGCAGATGAGTGACAAGGAACTTGTAAGTTAAGAAGGAGGGGCCCCAAGACTCAGCAGCAGGACAGGAGCAGGAGCTCCCACCCCACCAAAAAGGGCATAGGAGTTCCTCTCCTGCTCCCTCCTTCAACTGTGCAGCTGTTCAGTTCCATCTCCCTGAAGCCTAAGGTGCTACCTCCCTCCCCGCACTCCTCCCTCCAGTTTAAGCATTTGCCCCTCCCCAGCACATATTCAGTAAAATAGTTTCAAGTGACTGAATGAATTTAGGCATACTTCCACAAGAGTGCTTGGAATATGCAAGGGTTGTCAGGTATGAAAAGATCTGTAACATGTGATCTCTTCCTCACAAGAGTTTACGAGCTTAGCACAAACCAGGCAGCCAAATTAGGGAGGAAGCCTTGTTGAACCTCCAGGGCAAGAGTCCCAGCTCAGCATACCCTCTAGCACCTTGGATGCTGTAGGACGAAAAAGACCACCAAATTCTTGAATTGGTTGAGAACATTTGGAGGTGAATATTCCAATCAAATTTATTACCACAGAACTGTTATATATGAAGCAAGAAGCACATGAACTGTGTTTAGTATGCCCTGTGCTCACACACATGGAAATTCCAAGATGAAACTCCTCTGGAGGGTATATTTCTGCCTTTGTTTCTCCTGTTTCATTTTCCCAGAATTACATGGTATTGATTCCAGAAGAGACACAGAATCAAGGAAGGAAAGCACATAAAAACCTTTGCTGGGTTCATTCCTTCCTGTCCCAGACTAGACCACAAACAGAGGGCCACTCTTGGGTGACAGTTCCCAGACTAGGGCACGGAAGTCCCAGGATGGGGGAGGGCAAGCTATCTAACACAGACCTTGCCTGTGGACTTGACTCCCTTCCAGATTGCAGAAGTAGCAGATGACCCATGCGAGCAGGAGACATAAAACCAACTCCCGCGCAGGGCCACCAGGTGCTGGATACCATCGGAGATCTCAGGACCCGCCTCCTGAAGAGAGAAGGGTGAGTCTTAGTTCCACTTCATATGTCAGCCTCAGATCTCTCTCTCTCTTTTCTCTCTTTCTCTCTATCTCCCCCGCTTCCTTCTCTTTCCTTCCTTCCTTTTCTTCCTTCACTCTTCCTCCCTCCTTCTTTCCTCCTTTTTCTTTTTCTTTTTTTTCAGGGGTTCATGGTGGAACCCAAGGCCTACATATGTAGTCAAGCACTTCACCACTGAGCTGCACCCCAGCCCTGATTCTCAGTTTTGTTCCTGTGGGTCTTGCAGAGCCCCTGCCTCCAGGCTCTGTCTAAAGGTCGGTCAACTCTCTTACTAGGATCATGAGGCTCTCCTTTGCCTGGAGATGTAGCTAGATATAAAGGGTGGCAAATAGAAACTGTGCCTGTGGAAGTTTGCTCCTGAGTACTAATTTAACACAAGGAAAGAGGTATGAGCCATGCATTTCTCAACCAGGATTTTAGGCTGTTTGATATCAGGGATCACACCCGATGAATATCAACAATTATGGGGAATGGGCTGGATACGAGGCAACACACAGCAGTCAAAGAGAGGAGGGTGGTTAGTAGAATGAACACATATGCATGTACCCTCTCTGACTGGAGGGAAGGGCCAGCACAGCCTGAGAAGAATTGCAGAATTCTTATTTCTGAAACCAGTTCGCAATAACGACAAATACAGACCCCAAGACAGAAAAGGCCATCTAGGTGACAGGACCAGGAAGAAGAACTCTTCCCCTGCTGTCCACTGATTACTGTACCCTCTACCCTTCTGTGGAATACACCTCCCATGTTCACATGGGGAAATGGCCTCCCACTTACTCCAGAACTCGATGACAGGGGACGGTGGCATTCTCGGTGGTCACATTCAGGGATCCATTGGTCTTCTGGAACTCCACACAGTTCTCTACCCGTGGGTCCCAGGGAAGGAAGAAAGAGAAAGGTTGTCAGCCAACATTTGGCAAACTAGAGGAGAATGAGAAGGCATTTTAGGAGAATGAAAGTGAGGTATCTGGAAATAACTGAGTTACAGTTCTACAGAACTCCTCATCCTCAAAAACCCACCTCACCTTTCCCACACACATTTACTATTGGCTTATAAATGTTTTGCATGGATATTCTCCATAAAGCATGATCAGAAAGCATTAGGAAAGATGCTCTGCATGCCAACTGCTTCAGAATATACACTCATTCCCAGGAAGTCAATCCTGTGTAAAGTCACAGCCTTTGAGGAATGGTATGAATGCCTTCTAGAAAGTAATATAGCACAGAGGACAAGAGTTCAGGTACCAGGAGCTCAGAAAGCTCTGGCTTGCATCCTGATGCTCTGGGTATCTGCTGTGTGACCTGTACAAGTGACAGCTCTATGCTCTAAGTGTCACTCCCCTGATCTCTAAAATGTAGACATTCATGTCCCTCTTGTAGGATTGATAGGGGGATTAAATGAAAATAAAAATCTAAAGTGCTCAATAAATTGTGGCTCTTATTATTTGTATGTCACTTTGGAGTTTCACATAGAGAGTTGGCATTCTTTTTAATATTTTATCAGTATAATAATCCCAGGAAATTATTAAGACAGATACTGTTTTCCCCATTGTACATATGAATAAAATGAATCTTCTTAGAAATTGCCTGTGAGGATTCATAAATGATCAAATGTGGGCTGGAATCAAGGTAAACAAACTGTCTAGGTTCTACCTTTAAATACCTAGACTCTGATCCTTCTTGTTATCTCCACTACCACCCGGTACAGGTCACCATCAATTTCAGAGCTCCTAGTTGGCTTCTACCTTCGTTTGCCTTATAACATCTCCATACAGCAGCCAAGATGATTATGTTAAACCTCATCTCAAACCCTCCAATGGGTATCCATCCCACTCAGAGAAAAAAACAAACTCCTTCAGCAGACTTTAAGGCCCTCTTCCTCTGTCCCTCAACATCTCTGACCTCATCTCCCACTTCCACTCCCCCTGTTTCAGTCACACTGGCCCCAGGTTCCTACCTGTATGTTTTGGGCACTGTGCACTGCAAAGCCTTTGTATTTACTGCCCCACTAACTAGAGTGGTTGTCCAATCTTAACAGCTTATTCCCTCTCCTCCTTCAAATTAAAGTGCAACCTCAGTAAGGCCTTTCCTGATTGCCCTATTTAAAATCCCTGACCCCTAAAATCCCAATCCCACTCCCTGTTTTATTTTTCTCCATAGCATTTCTTCTAACAGAATATATATATATATAATATATATATATATATATATATATTTCTATCATAATATATATGATTTACTTATTTTGTTCATGGTCTATCTCCCCCCACTAGAATGACAGTTCTAGGAAATACATTACCATATCCCCAGTGCTTAGAATAGAGCTGAAAGACTGATTGCCTGTGGAAGGCTCTCTCCACTACACCATATCATTCTCCTTGAAGAAAAGCATTATTTCAACAGGATGGCCTATGCCATTCAAGAGGCCAGGCTCTGGGTGAAACCAGACCCATTAAGAGAGGGGACAAAAAATATGTCTGAAAACAAAAGATCCAGGTATTCAGTTTGCCTCAGAATTATCTCAGAGACCCCAAAGATGGATAGGCTTACTAATGTTCTGAAACAAAAGCTCTTAGCCACCAAAATTTCACCAAATTTTTTTCAAGAGGCACTCTGCTGGAATCTGGATGAAATGGTTACTATCTGACAAGTTGGTTGTCAAGGGTGATTCAGTGTACAAAGACACACAAAAAAGAAAAGGAAATAGTAGAATGAAAAAGATTTTTAAACCTTGCTTTCAACAAATCTTTCTTGAAAGCTAGCCAGCTGTGCTAGACACAAAGGGCTATAGAGATAGAGTATTTTCTGCCTTGCAATCTTGTGGACTAGTGGAAAAATCAAGCCACGAAACACAAAAAATGAGGTAAGTACCACAGTAGGGCCAGGGCTCAGTACACATACCACCAAATACATCTGAGAGGAGTCTAATGCAATCTTGGAGTGTCAGGGAGGCACCCACAATTTGACTTCTCAATAGACAAATGATAGTAAAATAAAGGTGTGGAAGAGATGGGCAAGGAACTGCCTAGAAAGGAAGTGTGAAGTATGAGAATGGTAATGGTGAGACTGGGGGTGTAACTCCATGGTAGACACTTGCTTACCATGTGCAAGACCCTGGGTTCAATCCTCAGCACTGGTGCGGGGGGGAAGGCAGGGGCAAGATCATAAGTCAATGAAAAATACCATACTAAACCCTGCAAATGTTTTTCCTTGGCAAGTAAAGAATTTAAACTCCAGTTCTCACTGAATAACTTATCTGCACAAGAAAGAATTGACTGTCTGTTATGGTTTGGACCTGGAATGTCCCCTAAAGGCTCATGTGTTGAAGTCTTGGTCCCCAGTGCAGCAATGTCAAAAAGAAGTGGGGCTTTTGGGGAGGTGATTGGATCATGAGGGCTCTGATCTCATCAGCGGGTTAATTCATTGAGGTATTCATAGCTGAATGGACTCTTGGGAGGTGATAGAAACTTTAGGAGGCTGGGCCTGGTTGGAGGAAGTAGGTTTCTGGGGGTATGCCCTGGGTGTCTATATCTTGTTCCTGCACCTTCCTCACCCTTTCTCTGCTTCCTGGCTACCAAGAGCTGAGCATTTTTTCCTCTACCATGCCCTTCTCATTGATGTTCTGCTTCACCTCAGGACTGAAGCAACGGAACCAGCCAACCACAAACTGAAACCTCTGAACCATGTGCCCAAAGTTTTAGGTTGTTTTTCTCAGGTATTCTGTCACAGTGATGAAAAGCTGACTAACAAAATGCCATTCCCATTTCAAAAGGAGAGGTCTCATGGACAAGTCCTGAAAATATTTGGACAATCAAAGCATGGTGTGTGACAAGAAACCAAGCAGAGCAATGTCAACATGCTCCCCATCTGTGCTCTCCAAAAGGGTAGCACTAGTTCACATAGGTATTTAAATTAAAATTAAGTAAAATTTAAAAATTCTATTCCTCAAATGTACTGGGCCCATTTTAGATGCTGGATAGACACATGTAATTTTGCTATTGTATTGAACAGTGTGGAGAATACTTTCATCCTCACAGACAATTCCTTTGGACATTCTTAACCTAGATTTTTGTTGTTGCTGTTATTTTTAATATATCAGATTCAGTGATTCTATTGGCATAGGTGGCTCACATTGTGTTGGAAGCACAGGAGTTAATTGCTAGTATAAATTTTATTGGTGACCTACAAAACAGCTCATTCCCTAGTTAAGCCCAAATAAATTATAAGTTTGAAGTAGTATCAAAAAGAAGACATGAAAAATAAATAAATTAACAAATAATAGACACATACATCAAACTGTATTTCACATTGAAATAAATAAATGGCTAAATTATATTTTAAAGAAGTCAGTTCTATTTGCATAATACATTAATTGAATACATGAATTTATTTTTTAAAGCCTATGACATTTTTCTTGTGATGCTGGTAAATCTTATTTATTTATTTATTTATTTATTTATTTATATAGGCAGTGTTGGGACTACATTGCCTATACTAGGCAAGTGCTCTACCACTGAGCTACAACCTCAGCCCCATGTGCTTATTCTTTTTATTTTTTAATTTTTTATTTGTTCTTTTTAGTTACACATGAGAGTAGAATGTATTTTGACATATCATACATACATGGACTATAACTAACCATTCTTGTGGTTGTATGTGATATGGAGTTATACGGGTCATGTGTTCCATATATGAACATAGGAAAATTATGTCCGATTCATTCTACTGTCTTTCCCATTCCCATCCCCCCTCCCTTTCCTTCATTCCTAACGAATGAAGCCCTTGCATTACTTTTGATGTGAGTTTTCCATGATCTATTTGACTGAGTTCTGTGAGTCCTGAGTTAAGACTGAGGATTGGGTTGCCTGAGATATTGGGACAATCCCATCGTTGGTGGATGTGGAGAGCAGGAGAAAGAAGGGGACACTACAGTGGTGACCTTACCTGTATTCCATTCATGGTGGCAGCTTCCCCAGGGGAGGTCGGTGGTGAAGCTGCTGAAGAGGTAGAAGAGGGCCCAGGCCAGGACAATGATATAATAGATGTTAAGGAGGATGACAATCATCTGGGAGGCATAGCCAATACCTGGAAATAGGATCTGCAGATTAGGATGGGGATGGTACCCAGATTCTTCACATACCACCCACCACTGTATAGGAAAGAGCTTGCACTCCACTGTCAGTCCCCTAAAGCAGAAAGTGATGCAGTGAAGACTCCAGGCCCAACTCTACCACTCCAGCCCCAAAATGAAATTTCTGGACTCCAACAGCCCTCCAGGGCAGACCAGGACTTTTCTCCTGTCTTCTGCTGCAGTAGGCATGCTTCCTATGCCCTTTCATTTCATCTTCCATCATTTTTTGGGTTGTTTTTTTTTTTTTTTTCTTTTTTTTCCTGTTTTAAGGATTGAACCCAGAGCATTGAGCATGACAGACAAGGGCTCTATCACTGAGCTACATTCCCAGCCCTTTCTAATTTTATTTTGAGACAGGCTTTCAATAAGTTGCGCAGGCTAGCATCAAACTTGTGATCCTTTTGCCTCAATCTCTTGAGTCACTGAGATTACAGGCTTGTGCCACCATGTCTGGTCAATTTCATCACATTCTCAAAGTTCATGAAATTAGTTAGTTTTAAAATGTGTAAGACTAACTTCATGATACTAATAGTTATTGTTCCCCAGAATTATTCTGATGTTTCTGAAAAATAAAAGCACAAGTTAAATGCAGGAAAATACATTTTACATAAGGAGAAATACAAATAGTGAATGAATACTTTTAAAATATGTTCATTCTTTCTAATAATTACAGGTGTATAAAATGAAACATTAATTCTACAGCTACAACCTTATTGCAAGTTTTTACAAAAGATGTTAACACGGTGGTTTCCATACTTGTCTGTATATTAGAATGACCTTGGAATATTTACAAAATTCCAAGCCCAGGATAGACCTCAGACCATTTAAATCACAACCTCTAGGATTGGGCACAGGCCACAGGATATGTCAAAGGTGCTCAACTGATCCCAGTTTGGGAACCACTGATAAAATTAAGGGTTGTTCAAGATATAGACAAAGATGTCTATTCACATCTAGTGACACTCTCGGTTAACATTTTCCTAGAACAATTTAATAAATCTTATCAAGAAATATCAACCTAAGGGCTGGGGTTGTATCTCAGTGATAGAGCACTTGCCTAGCACGTGTGAGGCACTGGGTTTGTTTCTTAGCACTGCATATAAATAAAGGTTTATCAACAACTAAAAAATTTTTTTAAAACCCAGAAGCTTGATTTTTTAAAAAATAGAAAATAAAATGAACTGAAGAGAACATACGTTGTGCACATTCCATGTTAATAAATTATAAATTATATAGAAAGAGAAAGGAAATTTGAAATAAAGCCACAAAACTGAAAACAACCCAAATGCTTCTCAGCAAATGAATGGTTAAACAAACTGTGATACATCCATACCAAGGAATACCACTCAGCAATGAAAAGGAAAAACACTATGGATGCACAGAACAACCTACATGATCCAGGGTTTTAAAGGGCATCATGCTTAGTGACAAAGCCAGACACAAGATCACATACTGCATGAGCCCATTCACATGATGGTCTCAAAATTACCAAATTACAGAGAAAGAGAACAGAACAGGGGAAGCCAGAAGTTAGAGAATGGGTAAGTGTGGTCATAAGTGGGCAGCATAGAGACCACTGTGTTGATAGAACAGTGGATGTCTTGATGGTGGTTACATAAACCTACGTGTGTGATAAAATTACACAAACATACACAAAAGAAGGTGTGGAAAACTGCTGGAATCTGGATAAGGATAGTACTAATATCAATATCAATATCAATATCTGGATAGTACCAATGTCAGTGTCCAGATTTTGCTATTATTACATCAAGGGAAACTGAATGAAGGGTACACAAACCCCTTAGTACTATTTTTGTAACTTCCTGTGAATGTATAATCATTTCAAAATAAAAACTTAAAGAAAATCCTATACAGAGAGAAAAATAATAAAACACACCTTTTTTTTTTTTTTTTTTTTTTTTGGTACCAAGGATTGAACCCAGGGGCACTTAACCACTGAGTCATATCCCCAGCCCTTTTTATTTTTCATTTTGAGGCAGGGTCTCACTAAGTTGCTAAGGCTGGCCTCAAAAACTTTTAATCCTCCTGCCTCAGCTTCTGAGCCACTGGAATTACATGTGTGCATCACCATACCCAGCACAAAACATCCTAAATTTTAAAGTTATTATGTCAAGATTATAGAACTATTACTTTAAGAATTTTTCTTATTTAAAATTCTTTTTAAATGTTTTTAATTAATTAAATGTCTTTTTTAATTAATTAATTTAATTAATTAAAAGAACAAAATCATGGCTATATTTTTAAAATATAATTATTGTTATATATTTAAAATACACATAGCTAAAATAACTGCACTCATTTAACCTAAAGCCTTTGCTGCATCTTATCCCAATTTTTTCCTCATCCTCTGATGGATCAGGTGACCAGTTCAGTGTTCAGTCCACAAACAAAGGTCTAACATGTGTTTATCTTAATCCCAAAACTGTTGCTCTTTACTCAGTCATCCCAAATAAGGTTTATAACCAACTAGAGAAGATACTTGGGAATCAGGCACAGAGTCACTCACCCTCAAAGATGGGACAGATCTTCCTCCAGGCTGTGATACCTCCCTGGCTAGTGTACTGACCCAGTGCTGTCTCCAAGAGGAAGACAGGAATGCCACAGGTAAAGAGGAAGATGAGGTAGGGGATGAAGAAGGCACCTGTGGGAAGAAAACAGGCTATTCATTATCTGTCAATATCCTCTTCATGATCCACATATATGTCCTCCTCCTACCACCCCACATTGCCAGTCATAATCCTGGGGGTTAGGAGCATACACACTGCAGGAGACATCTGTCTAGATGTCCACAACCACCACAGGAATCAAGAATCACCAAGTACTTAGGACCTGCCATGTCCAGGCCTTTTTCACTGTGTGCTTTCAATCTATATCTGTACTCTGCTAAACACCAATCACTCCCTAATGTAACTTGAGGCAATAATAAAGAGTTCACTGAATAACAAATAACCAGGAGTATTAGCACAGCCCACAGTCTATAATTCTTTTCAAAAAAATATTGTTCTTAAGGTCAGGTAGGGGCTTTAAGCAGGCTGAACTCAGATTCCTCTTTAGTAATCTTTCTGCTTCTGTTTTCATTACCACTGACTGAGACCAACTATGAATATCAGAAATGCTGTTTTTTGTTTTTTGTGTTTTTTTTTTTTTTTTTTTTCACTATGAACCTACATCTGCTGCCAAAATGAATAGGGAAGTTCACAGGAAAGAATACCAGAAAAGGGTGCACAGAGAAGGAAACCCAGATATCTTCACGGGGTCCTCTCAAGCCCTTAACTCAGTCCTGGTCAGAACATATGTGTGAAGACACTAACTGAGACAAGGGAAAGAACTATTCAAAAAGGTTAAAAGTGCCGGGCAAGGTGGTGCATGCCTGTAATCCCAGCAGTTCAGGAGGCTGAGGCAGGAGGATCTCGAGGTTAAAAATAGCTTCATCAACTTAGCAAGGCCCTAAGAAACTCAGTGATACTCCGTCTCTAAATAAAGTACAAAAAAGGGCTGGGGATATACCTCAGTGTTTTAAGTGCCCCTGGGTTCAATTTTCGGTACCAAAAAAAAAAGTTAAAAGTAATGTTGCTGATATGGTACCTATTCTCCCCAGCCATGCTGAATAATCTCAAGAATCACCTGGTATTAATAGAGTATGCAGAAGACCATTTTCTCAGTCATGGGGAATAATTAGCCTTGGACTGAACAAAACTCTCAGACCTACCTAACAATCTTAAAAGCAAGATTCAAAAGGATCAAGAGGTTTCTCTGGTCTCAAAAGAATTCAGGAATATCTGTAGACTAGTTTTATGTTTAGCAACCAATAAAGCAAAAATTTCACCAGGCCTGGAATCCAGTTTCTTTGCTGCAGAGCAAAGAAGTAAGAAACATTACTCATAACAAGTAGATAAATCAATTGATTATCTATAAGTAGATAAATTGATCAATTTAACCTGATCCATAATTTAAGCAGGTGTTAGAATTAGCAGATGATGGCATTTTAAAATTTATCATGCCAGATGTAGTAATGCACACCTGTAATCCCAGCAACTTGGAAGGCTGGGGCAGCAATTTAGTGAAGCTGAGTAACTTAGCAAGACCCTATCTCAAAACAAATATATAAAGGGCTAGGGATATAGCTTAAAGGCTAAGCATCCCTGGTTCAATCCACAGTACCAAATAAATAAATACATACATACATAAAACTTATAACTACTGCATATGTTTTTTAAAAGTTAAAGAAATGAAAGATATTTTAAAAGACCCAAGTAAAACTACAACATATGAAATAAAAAGTATACTGGGTAGGTATAGTAAAAGAAAAGATTAGTGGAGGAGCTGCAATCTGGGGATGTGGCTCAGTGTTTATCATGGGTAAAGTTCTAGGTTTGATCCCCAGCAGAAAATAATAATAATAATAAATTGGAGAAAAGATTAGTTTGTTTTCCAGATGCACCTGTAATCCTAGCTACTTAGGAGGCTGAGGCAAGAGGGTTGCTTGAACTCAGGCATTCAAAGTCAGCTTGGTCAATACAGCAAGACTCTGTCTCAAAAAAAAAAAAAAAAAAAAAAAGAATGAATGAAAAGAAAATTAATGGTTTGAAGCATAGCAAAAACTATCCAAAATAAAACACAGAGAAAAATGAGAGTTTTTTTTTTTTTTTTTTTTTAAAGATCAGGTGTCAGTGAGCTGTGGGACAACTTTAAAAAGACTAATATACTTGTAGTTAGAGCCTGTAATGGAAGCAAAAGGGAAGAAGTGTCAGAAAAGGTTTGAAGAAATAAAGACAGAATTTTTCGAATTTGGTGAAAAAGTATATAGATGCAAGAAGCTCACAAACACCAAGAGAAGAAACATGAAGCAACATAAACCAAGGCACATCATAATCACATTATTTAAACAGTGATAAGAGATTTTAAGGGAAAAATCTTTTAAAGTAACTAGAAGAAAAAGATACATATGTTCAGACAAATAAAGGCAAGGATAGCAACAAATTGATCATTGAAAACAATGCAAACAAGTAATAGAGGAGCACATTTGTTAAAGTAACGACTGGTGGCAGGTGGCGGGGGTCGACCTGGAATTCTATACCAACAAAAATACTGTTCAAAAAGGAAAGTGAAATAAAAGCTGTTTAAGACTTGCAAAACCTGAAAGAATCCATCACCAGCAGGCCCATACTACAAGAAATGTTAAAGAATTTCCTTCAGGCAGAGGGAAATGATAATGCCAGAAAGAAATACACACCCACAAAGGAATGAAGAATTTTAGAAACAGTAACTTTGTGAGTAAACATATAAGACTTGTTTTCTTATTATTCAAATCTCTTTAAAAGATAGTTGACTAGTTAAACAAAATAACAACAATGGAATGAGTTTATAACAAGTGGAAAAATAAAATGTGTAACAAGAGCACAAAGGTCAAGAGGATAGAAATTTAATTGTAGTATAAAGTTCTTATATACAAATTGGTACAATATCACTTGAAGATAAACTGTGATGTTAAAGATGTATACTACAAAGTCTAAAGTAACCACTAAAGTAATACAACAAAGAATTCTGACTTATAAGCCAGCAAAGGAAAAAGCTAATAATGGAATAATTTAAAAATTCAATTAATCCAAAGAAGACAGGAGAACAAAGAAGAATGAATAGGACAAATGCAAAACATGTACAAGATGATGGATTTAAACCTAATCATGTAGATAAATGTATTAAATATAATGGTCTAAATATCACAGTTAAAAGAGATGGTTGGATTGATTTACAAAAAAAAAAAAAAAAAAACAACTACCAAGACTCAACTATTTGCTCCCTAAAAGAAATGTACTTCAAATAAAAAAGACATTTAAAGGTTAAAAATAAAAGTATATATATATATATATATATATATTTTTTTTTTTTTTTTTTTTTAAAGAATATAAAAAGATTTATCATGAGGTGTGTTGGCTCAAGCCTGTAATCCGAGCAACTCAGGAAGACTGCAAGTTCAAGACCAGTCTCAATTTATTAAGACCCCGCCTCAAAGTAAAAAAGGGTGGGGAGGTGGCTCAGTATTGTAAAAAACCCTGGGTTAAATTCCCAGCACCCACCCTAAAAAAAGAAGATATTCATGCTAATAATAATCAAAAGGAAGATGGAATGTTTACCTTAATTATCACATGAAGCAAATTCAGAACAAAGTATAAAGAAGGCCATTTCGGTAATGACAAAGGAGTCAATTCATCAAGAAGACATCATATCTTAAACTCATATTCTCCTAAAAACAGAACTTTAAAATACATGAAGCAACTACTAATAGAACTGCAAGGATAAATAAATTACTCATTAAGGGCTGTGGAGATAGCTCAGTTGGTAGAGTGCTTGCCTTGCAAGCATAAGGCCCTGGGTTCAATCCCCAACACCACCAAAAAAAAAAAAAAAAAATTACTCATCAAAGTCAAAGATTTTTTTAATATAATATCTGCCTATCAATAGTTTATAGGACAAGATGACAGAAAATCAATATGAATAAAATGAATTGAAAACTGTATCAACCAACTTGACTTACATAACATTTACAGAACATTCTAACCAACAACAGTAGAATATAAATTATTTTCAAGTGTACATGAAATATTTACTAAAATAAACTATATCCTGGTCCACAAAACAAATTTCAACAAGGTAAAAAGGATTCAAATCATACAAAATATGTTCTCTGACAAAATTAGAAATCAATGAGATAAAGACCTTGGAAACTTCCCACATATTTAGAAATTGGGTAACACCCTTCTAAATAACACAAGGATCAAATAAAAAAAGAGAAATTAGAAAGTATCTTGAGTGAAATGAAATAAAATACAACATATCCAAATTTGTGGATGCTGCTAAAGTAGTATTTACAGAGAAATGTATAGTATTAGATGACTATTACTATAAAAGAAGACAAAGTTCAAATCAATTACCTCAGCTTCCACCTTAAGAAGTGAGAAAAATGAGGACAAATGAAACCCAATGTAAGTCAAGGAAATAGTGAAAATCAATGAAATAGAAAACAATAGAGAAAATCAATGAAACCAAAAGCTGGTTCCTTGAGAAAATATAATTTATATACTCTTAGATGATATAAATTATCAGTCTGATGAATGAGAGACATGTCATTAATACACATTCTATAGTTATTAAAAGGATAATATGAACAACATATATGAACAACTTTATGCCAATAACTGCAACAATTTAGGTGAGGTAGACAAATTCCTTGAAAAATGCAAACTACCGAAACTTACTCAAGAAGAAAGAGACCATCTGAATTGCTCTATAACTATTTTAAAAATCGATTTTTTTTGTGTGTGGGGGGGGGATAAAAAACATGAAGAAAACTGCAGTCCCAAATGACTTCACTGTTGAATTTTCTAAACAAAGAAATAATGCCAATTCTACAAAAATTGATAAACTGTTTTAGAACATTGTGGGGCAGGTGGGGGAGGCTTTCCAACTCATTCTTTGAAACCAGCATTATTGTGATAACAAAAGCAGACTAAAAACACTAAAAGAAAAGAAAATAAAGACCAACATCATTCATGAACATAGAACCAAAAATTTTGCATATTATATTAGCAAATCAATCCACAAAAATTATGTAAAAAGGATAATATATTACATAGTAGAGTTTATCAGAGATATATAAGATGGGTTTAAATTTTTTAAAAAAATCTATGTAGGACTGGAGTGTAGCTCAGTAGTAGTGTGTTTACCTAGTATGGGTAAGACCCTGGGTCCAATCCCCAGTACCACAAAATACAAACAAACAAATCAACGTAATTTTTAATATTAACAAATTAAAAAGGAAGAATCATACGAGCATTATATAGATGAAGAAAAAGTATTTGACTGAACACAACAGTCATTCCTGATAAAACTCTGAGAAAATGAATAGAAGAGAATTCCCTCAACCTGGTAAAGGGTATCTACAAACACCATACAATAGCAAACAATAGTGAAAGACTGCTAAGACTGAGAAGAAGACAAGGGTGTCTTTCTCTTTTGTACCAGGGATTGAACACAAAAGTGTTTCACATCTGAGACACATCCCCAGTCCTTTTTATTTTTTATTTTGAGACAGGGTCTCACTAAGTTGTTGAGGCTGGCCTTGAATTTGTGATTTGCCTGCATCTGCCTCTGTAATCACTGGCATTGCAGGTATATACCACCACACTTGACAAGGGTGTCTATTTTTACCACTTGTATTCAACACTGTGCTTAAGACTTTAGCCAGGGAAATAAGATAAGTCCGGGAATTAAAGACTATTTACATTGAAAAATAAAAAATAAAACTGCTTTATTTGTAGATGACAGGATGATATTCTATGCTGAAAATCCTCTGGAATGTACACAAATAAATCTATTAGAACCAATAAGTGAATTCAGCAAGGTTGCAGGATACAAGATCAGAATACAAAAATCAATTGTACTTCTAGATATTAGGAACAAATAATCACAAGAAATGACACAATCACAATAGCATTAAAAATATGAAAAACAATAAATCTGACCAAAGTCATAAAAAGTGTGTGCAGTCACAACTACGAAACATTGCTGAAAAAAATTAAAGACCTAAATAAATGGAGAGACATACCATGTTCATGGGTCAGAAGAGTCAATATTCTTTTTTCCCCCCAGTAGTATTCAGCTTAATCACATTGTAGTGTATCCAATCTCCAGAACTTTTTTAGCTTGCAAGACTGAACCTCTACATCCATTAAACCACTTCACATTCCACACCCAATCTTCAATCCCCTTCAACCCTCTGGCAATCACCATTGTACTTTCCACTTCTATCAATTTGACTACTTTAGATACCTTGTACAAATGGAATTATGCAATATTTGTCTTTTGGTGACTGGCTTCTTTTACTTACCATAATGTCTTGGAGGTCCATTCATGTTGCAGCATGTGACAGGATGTCTCTCCTTTTCAAGGCTAACTAATATTCCATTGTATGCATATAACATATGTCTATGTCTATCCAATCATACATCCATGGTCATTTGGGTTGCTTCCACCTCTTGGCTATTTTGAACAATGCTATTACAGATGGGATGTGCAAATATCTCTTTGAGACCTGTTTCAATATTCTTAAGATGTCATTTCTTCCTAAATTGATTGATAGACTATAATCCCAATCATAATCTGAGTGGAATTTTTGATAGAAATTGACAAAATGATTCTAAAATTCTAGCCAAACAACTTCAAAAAAGAAGAAATTTTAGTCTCCATTCAACTTTCGTATTTACATTATTATAAAGCTCCAGAAATTAAGATGGTATGTTATTGGTGTTAAACAAATAGATAAATGGCACAGAAGAGAGTTCAACCTCAGGCTCACACATATAGGGACAAATTTTTTTTTTTTTTTTTTTTTTTGTGGTGCTGGGGATTGAACCCAGGGCCTTGTGCTTTCAAGGCAAGCACTCTACCAACTGAGCTATCTCCCCAGCCCAGGGGACAATTTATTTTTTACAAAGACATTAAGGGAATTCATTGGAAAAAGGATAGCTTTTTCAGCAAATGATGCAGGAACAAGTGAACATCCATACACTGAAACAAAACTTCAATTCAAAACTTCACTGTATTAAAGAAATCAACTCAAAATAAATCATAGACCAAAATGTAAAACCTTAAATCGTAAAATTTCTGGAAGAAAATATAAGGCTATATGTTGGACAAGATTTTTTTATGTGATACCAAAAGTAGTTCATAAAGAACAGTGATAAACTGGATCTCATGAAAACTTAGAATGCCTGCTCTTCAAAAGACTGCCAAGAAAAGGAAAAAGACAAGACTTAGAATGAGAAAAAATATTTGTAAAAGGTATATTTGATAAAAGACTGTGCCTTGAATATATAAAGAAGTCTCAATAGCAAGGTATGAACTACTGACACAAGAAAACTATGGATGAATCTCAAAATGATTATGATGAATGAAAGAAACTAAATAAAGAAAAGTACACAGTTAACGCTTACATTTATATAAAATTCCAAGCAAAACAAACTAATGTGTGATGACAGAAAACAGATCAGTGGTTACATTGGGATGCCATAGCAGCGGGTGGAAGGGTGTTAGGAGGGGATAGGAGAAAACTTGGGGGCGTAATGGATATGTTCATTATCTTGATTGTGGCAGTGGTTTTGTGAGTGTACATGTAAGTCACTTTAACAAATTGTACACTTTAAATATGTGTAGTTTATATTAAAGGGGAACAGACTTCTCATATTCTTCACCTTCTAAATCTTCTTCCAAATCTCTAGTTTGGAAGTAGTCTACACATCCATAATTCAAGTACCACGGGGGCACTTGATTACTGTGAGGGTGAAGAAATAAAGGTTGTAAACAATTCATCCTAATAAGTCCATAAATTGATCTGATGTGTTGGATAAGCAGGAAACATTAGGGAAGACAGAACCTGTCAGTAGCTGATATGAACATATTGGCTGAGAGACCCAATCACGCCAGAAAGGCTTATCAGCTCATCTCAAGCCCTTCCCCTTGTCTCTGCTGCCTGCTGTTTCCCAACAAACCAAGACAATGTTTAACTGCATGGGTCCCTTGGTCAGCTCTGCTCTCCTCCTCCTCTGCCTCATCAGCATCAGGCAGCCTGCCTCCAGGGACGGAGTCCACACCTGCCAGGAGGAACTATTGGCTCTAGGAGCATAGAAGGGACCAGAGGTGAGATGGAACCCAAGAGGGACCCAGGCGCAGTCCAGAGAGTCCTGAAGGGCACTCCTCCTCTTTCACTCCCTCAGGCTTCACTATCAAAAGATGGAGTTAGTCCTGGAGATGAAGAATGGAGTTCACATTACCCATACTCCCATATCATCCAAGCTAATCTCCTCAAAATTCTAAAATCTGCTTACTTTCCTCCCATGAGATAGGACAGACCACACTCCCATCCTAGAAAGGAATTGTTCAGTTGGTTACTCCTCTCAAAAGGAGTGTCACTGTAACGTCCCAGCTACTTTTTAAAGATATTTTTTAATATCCTACATGAGCAACAAGAGAGAGCCTCCATGAACATTTATGTGCTCTAATCGACAATAGCTTGACCAATAGTGGTCATTGAATAATTCACTAAAAATGGTAACAATTGTCAAGTACTACTAAAATATTGCCTATTGCTTTTCTAAGAAGAAAAGTCTCATTTCTCTTTATTCTTTGGTACCTACAAACAGCCTCAAGGCTATGGTTTTCACTTAGTCCTCTTTACATTGCTGCCCCTATTCATCTTCTCCTCTCTCTCCTTGTAGTCTAAAGCTAAGGTTCATTTTATTACTGCCCTTCCCCTCCAAGATGCCTCTTTCTGAGAAGTCCAGCTGTCATACATTCTGCAGTGACTTCACCTGGCCAGGTCATGGTCCCAGGTATTCTGCTGGAGAGGTCCCAGCTAAGGGCTGTAGTCTCACAATGGCCAGCAAGGCCCCACCTGGTCTGTGCCCCCATGCTGCATTTACTTTTTTTTTTAAGTTGTTGATGGACCTTTATTTTATTCATTTATTTATACATGGTGCTGACAATCGAACCCAGTGCCTCATACATGCTAGGCAAGCGCTCTGCCACTGAGCCACAATCCCAATCCCATTACTTCTTAACCACATCTTCTATTCACTCCTCCTGCTCCAGGCTCACTGGCCCCTTTGGGGCTTCTCAAACAAGACCTTCAACCTCTTGTTTAGGACCATTAAACCTTTATTTTCCTTTGTCTGGAAACTTTCACCTCCTATATCCTAAGGCCAACTCTCTCACTCCTGGAAAGACTTTGCTCAGACATTCTCAATGAAGCCCCCTCTGACCAAGCTTTTTACAATTGCCACCACCCACACCCCCACTCCTGATCCCTCTTACCTAACTCTATTTGGTCTTTCCCCATAGCACTCTTTGACTTCTGATATAAAGTCTATGATACTTGTTTACTATGCTAATTGTTTATTTCCCATCTCCCTCCTCTATAATGTAAGTCCCACAATGACTAGGCCTTGGTCTATTGTTTATAGATACATCCCCTAGAATTCATACCTCAATGGATATTTGTTGTTTAATGACTGTGAAAGTCAGGGCTTGGTTGGCTGTGTGCTTCTTCAAGTGACAGACTGAAAGCCTTTAGGGTGAGGCAGGTACGTGGGGGTAGATGGGGGTCCTGGACACTGGGAGAGTGTTTACCTAGGAGATGACTGAGGTGGGCATCTCTCCACCAATGTCCCTGAAAAATCCTACTGGTTGCTTTTGATCTGAGATGGGCTTCTTATAATACTCTCTCAACTTCCCCATTTTTCAACAGCCCCTTCCCTGCTCTGGAACTCATATCAAATTAGATCTACCAAATGATAAAGCTGAAAAAAACCAAAAAGACATCACCTATATTTTTAGTATGGAACTAAAACTTGCTTTAGGACTTTTTTTTTTTTATCCCTGACGTTCTCACTGAACAAATACTATTACTAATAAAGTTCCCCCAAGTACAAAAGTGACTGTGTGAATCTGTTCACACAGAAGGATCCCAGATCAAGATCCCAGAAGGAGGTTGGTAGAATACATTTTCTAGGCTTGGTACATCCCTGGAGTATCCCAGCATCCTTCCCCAGGACTTGTTCAGAACATCCCCATGAACCCAAACCACAGTCTTGGAACTATGAGCTTAAATAAAATCACTAAACCAGGAGCAAAGGGGTCAAACCAATCTAATGCTGTCCATTGTCTTAACGCTTCTACCCCAAATCAGCAGCAAAAGATTCTCTCAGAAAGAGACCTCAATCTCTTTTTGACAAAAAGATGACAAATTGAATTGCTCAGGTCCATTTTCTGTAGGAGCTTGTTTTCCTTGGGAGTTGAGGGGAGTTAATTGGTAACTAAAAGGAACATCAAAAATCAGAAAAATAGGCAGGTCTAATTTCCCCTAAAGACCATACATATTCTTGATCAATCCTCGGCAAAGGAGCCTTTTCATTAATTCACCCAGTAGCCCTGGATGACTCATGCCCTTCAGAACAAACTTGGGCACTAACCTGTAGCTCCAAAGTCCTTCACAATACTTCTCTCCAGCTGCTGTCATCCATCAGCAAATAGAGAGGAGGCATGCTAAGGCCTCATGCTGGATCAGGGGATGAAATTTTGTGAGTGGTGGCCTAAGGGTTAAATAAAGAACCTGACTAAATCTGAGGAACCCTAACAATGATTTAACTATCTGTTGGGATCAGTGTATAAAAGGCAGGCTCTTTTCAGGGGAGGAAGAAACCTCAGCAGCCACCCTACTAATTGCCTCCACCTTCCCACACAAGCACCCACTGGAGAAACCAAAGGCCACAGGTAATCTTTTCTTCCTGTCCCTGAATTTTGATGCAAGATAGAGCCAGCATATTCTCAGGCCTGCACAAACTTACCATAAAACCCTGTTGCAGAACTTGGACCCCAAAGTTTCCAGACAAACAAAGCTGCTCCTGTCACTGCTCCAGTTTACTGCCCCTTCTTCAGCCTAGTGGTTTTGCTTTAAACCTGTACATCACTATTTCCCATCTCTTCATGCCATTCCTACTAATTCCCAGGCCAATCCTTACCCAATTCCAGAGAGGCTTTGGGGAAAGCTGCTCACCTCCTAATCTTTCTGCCACATGAGGAGCTAAGCTGGTTACTAAGTTCCAGATACAGAGTCCCATTGCCCAGCTTAGTCACCAACTCCTGCATGTGCCCTGGGCCAACCTCATCCCTCCACTGAATTCTCTAAAGGGAAGGTGCTCTGGCCCAAATTCCTCAACAAACATCTGTCCAGGGCTACAGAAGTTTGAAGACTCCCTCCTTCCCTCACAGTGCAGACTGAACAAAGTCCTGTGATTTCAGGCCACTGGCCAGAAATTCCTAGGGAGAAAGAACATCTTAGTCATTCCCACACTCTGAAAAAACACAAGTTAAATTTCAACCTCAGGTTCAATCCCCAATTGCCACAAACCTGGGAATAAGACTCTATGGTCTCAGAACATATCTCTTGTGTTCTCCCTCAGAACTTCCACCTCCACACTAGCATGGTGCTTTCTTTCTCTAAAATCTCTGGGAGAATCAATCTTGATGGGTTTGGAGGCATCTACTCCCCTGAAAAAAGGGTGGGTGTTGCATTAGAGTACCCTCTAATCCTTGTGGCCTATGAAATGCCCACTCCTATAGGCTGCAGCCTCGCTACAAAACCAGTACCAGAATTCGCAACCCCTTCCTTGTAAGCTTTACCCATCAACAGGAGATCTTCCTAACCACACTGATTATCCAAAACTCTTAAGTATCTGGGAAATACCTCTGGATCTTCCCACAGGAATGTGAAATTCCCTGAAAGTGGGTTGGCTATAGCAGAATGACCTCCACTGCTCTGGGGATGACAGAGTTACTCCAAGAGGCTGAACTGGAAGTCAGTGAGGAGCCAATATGCATACATGCATGTACACACACGATTACAGTGAGAAAATTTTTAAAGAGCCACTGAGGTCAAAAGTTATATACCGGTGGCTGTTGAACAATGGATAGCTTAAGGAATATCATGATGCCTGATGAGTAGGGAGAAGCCACAAGACCAAGACTGAGGAATCTCAAGACTACAGGTCAGTTTGGTATCAACATCATCATCAATGTAGCTACTATTTATTAAACACTTTACATACATTAACTCTATCCTTACAACAACCTTGAAAAGCAGGTATTTATAGTAGCATCCACTGAGGTTCTGAGAGTTTTAAGCAACTTTCTCAAGATCACACAGAAAGTAGCAGAGCCAGAATCCAAATCTTGATCCATCTTGTTCCAAGCCTGTCTTCATACTTCTATGAGGCCATGCTATAAAAAAGAGCCCTAGAACACTCACATAATTGTTTTAGGTCTGTTTCCTGCAGGATGTCCTCAATGACCTCTCAGGGTCCTTCCAGTTTCAGCATTCTATGCACCTATGGGACTCCCCAAAGTGGCAATGAGTGCAGGAGATGGAATCATCCTCCTTCTGGGAGTGGGTGGGGTGGCGCAGTGGTTCTCACCTCCCCCATTTTTGTAGCAGAGATAGGGAAACCTCCAGACGTTGCCTAAGCCAATGATCTCCCCAGCCACTGACAGCACAAACTCCATCTTGTTGTTCCAGTGCCCCCGCTCCAGGGTGCCATCTTCCTCCGCCTTTTCCATGACTGGATACACTGGTTTTGTCTCTCCATTACTGGTTGTGCCTGAGACCCTGCTATCCATCCCACCTGGAAAACAAGTGGGAGGTTCTGTTACTGTTGGAAACCCCAAAGGAAAGCCTCCTCCCTGCACCAGAAAATGTCCAAAAGAATAAATGCACTGGAAGAGGGTAAATTCCTTGTCTTTGTATGTAGACCCATGTTCTCTCATTGATAGAATTGGGTAACAACTACTGAGATATATTCATTTCTCATTTTAGCAAGAAAGCATTGATACTGAAGGACAGTTTTTTCTTCCATGACACAGGCTCTCTTGGGTTTGGGCTTTGGAGCACAGAAGGAATCACAGCCTCTGGCTAGCTTAGTTCTCACTATCGCCCTACCCCTGCCACAGCTGGATTAGCTTGTGCTTCAGTTTCTTTATTCTGTATTCTGGAGACCATTGAAAGGGTGAGATTTTACATATCCTCAAAGCCATTAATTTTCCTTGCACTTACCCTAAGGAAGTAATAGTGACTGTGGGTAAAAGATTTGGTATCTAGCATGTTCATTTTTTGTAACAGCAAAAAAATTAGAAAATATATAAATGTTCAAAAACAGCAGATGGGTTAATAAATTGACAGATATATACAATGAACTACTTTATAATTATTAGAAACTTTGTTGCAAAAAGTATATTGAAACAAAAAGGTACCAGCAGCCAGGAGTATTGAAATTTCAAAGCCAGCCTCAGCAAAAGCGAGGAACTAAGCAACCCAGTGAGACCCTGTATCTAAATAAAATACAGAAAAATAGGGCTGAGGATGTGGCTCAGTAGTTGAGTGCCCCTGGTTCAATCCCTATACCCCAAAAAACAAAAACAAAAAAAAATAAAAATAATAAAAGGGTATTTACACTATATGAAGTAAAAACAGTATTTATGACATAATTATTTTTGACAAATATTTTATAAAGTATTTACATGAATTGAACAATTAGGATATACACTAAAATGTTTCTCTCTTAGGGGATGGATTATAATAATATTTTGCTTATCTACATTTTTTAGTTTCATCAAAGAACATGTTTTATTGAGTTACACCAGTGACTTTGAACAAGATAAGCTGAGCTATCCAGGTTCTTAATCCTCCATTTCTCTCTGAAAAATAAACTAAGGATTTATTTTTGTTTGTTTTGGTGATGACAAATGTAGGAATCTGTTATAGTATAGAAGACAGCAAAAATGAATAAAGAGTCATAGTTCTAAGTTTTCACAGCCAGAAATGTCCTAGATTGCTATTGGGATCAAGGTTAAGATTGGATCTTGCTCACTTTAGTGAGCAACTACTATAAAAAAATAGGCACTTTACATACTTCTCACGGGTAGCATGCTACAGTTGAAAGGACAGGAGCCATAGAGCCAGGGGAGCCTAGTTCCAACCCTTAGCTTTTAGTCTCATACCACTGCCTGACTTCAGAAAAGTTAATGAATATAGCTCAACCTTGGTCTGCTCATTTGTGAAAGTAGGAATGATGTGACATACATAGCTGCAAGGATTAAATAAGGATGAATTTCACCAAATGATAATTTCATTCTCACAACAACCCTGAGATGTAAGTATTAATACTGCCACTTTATAATTAAGGAAGCTGCTGCTCAGAGAAGTTAAATAATGTGCAGAGCATGGTGGCATACAACTGTAATCCCAGCAACTCAGGAAGCTGAGGAACAAGGATCACAAGTTCAAAGCCAGTCTCAGGAACTTAGCAAGGCCATTAGCAAATAGCAAGACCCTGTCTCAAAATAAAAAATTAAAAAGGGATGGGGATGTGGCTCAGTGGCTAAGCACCCCTAGGTTCAACCTAGGTTCAATCCCTAGGACAGAGAGAGAGAGAGAAGAGAGAGGGAGAGAGAGAAATAATGTGACGGTCGCCAAATAGCCAGCAAATTGCACTGCTATGACTTAAACCCACTCTGTCCCTCCTGCTCTTCCAATTACACTCTTGAATTACACTGGCTGCCTAAGTTTATCAGCATGTCTGATGTATCTTCTAATGACGTCCCCACCCTGATTTGATGCAGTGGCCCCTCTTGTAGAGAAGTGGTCAGGTGGACTTTTTCATAAGCCTCAGAAAGAGTTCATGTTAACAGAACTTTCCCAGCAGGAGCTCCTTCAGTCCATAGTTCTGCTCTGGCTTTTCCTCCTCAGTGAAGCTACCTAAGGGATCCAAAATGTCAGAGAGAAGGTCAGGGAACAGAAGTAACCTTGCTCATTTGATAAATTAGGAATGGGCTCCAAAGATTGTTTGTGGATTAAGAAGACTCTAGCAACTGTCCCTAAGAGAGTTCCTCAGTCCTTTTGAGACAGTTCACAAAAGCCTTGTGCTGATGCTGGGCCTCCCTTACCAGCTATCTGGTGGATGTCTTCCAGTGATGGAAAGCCATCTCCCTTTACTTCTTCACCCTCCCAGGCCCTAGGAGAAACAGTAGTCCTTTCTCTTGTCCTCAGTGCAGTTCTTCCCAGGGGTAGCATGCTACAGTTGAAAGGACATGAGTGTAGAATCAGAGGAACCTGGTTTCAACTCTTAGTTTTTTCTCATACCACTGCATGACTTCAGAGAAGTTAATGAATAACTCAGCCTTAGTCTGCTCATCTGTAGAAGTGAGAATGATGTGACATACGTAGCTATAAGGATTAAATAAGGAGATATTTCTTCATGTAGTAAAATATCAGGCACTCAATTTTATTTTATTTTTAAAATTTTCTCTCAATTCTGTTGAAGAGTTGACCATTATCTCATTTCACAGAGAAGAAGACCTTCATTTTCTGGGAATTGAACCCAAAAGTCTTTCCTCTCAATCTAGCATTCTCTTTTTCCAACTTACATTGTCCCTTTTAAGTTATCAGCCACCCAAATTTCAGAAAGTCAAGAAAATAGCATACAGTCTGCATATGCCTACCTAAGTGTCAGAAACATTTTCTAGGAGAAAATAAAAAATTCTTTGGTCATAGGTCCTATGGATTCCACTAAACTGCCTTCTGAGACCCAAAAACAGAAAAAAAGAAGAAAAGAAAACATTCCAAACCTTAGTGAAGTCGCTGCCAGAAGTCCAGTCAGGGGAGAAGAATTATCTAGGGGGAAGGGGAAGGTGCTGGCTATTTAAAGTGTGGGACTTGTAATCCTAAACTTGGCCCAGCCCACATTCCGCCCTGCTGCCTCCCGCCACCCATGTTCTCCCCTCCCCAGGCCACCAGACAATCCACACGAGTGATTTCACAGCCTGGGGACTGTGTGCAACCCTGCAGGTCAAGCCAGTTGCTTGTGAGTTTATCATACACTGTGTCTCTTCCCCGTAGCTCACGTGCCTTCCCCTTTTAGTGACTTTGGAATCTCTCTAGAGGGATCTGGCCTTCCAAGTCCCCTCCCCAACACAGGTGCTCCTCTAAATTCATCAAGAATAAGTGCTTTTTGGGTCAAGTGCAGCATGGATTAATTTAAAAGTACATTTATCTTATTCTTTTACGTCTAACAATCTGGAATGGACAATGATTTAGAAAAAGGAGACACCAACTGCAGAACTCTGGTAAGTCAGAAGAACTTCCTAAACATAGACACACACACACACACACATTTAAATACATATAGAAAAAGTCTGAAAAAAATTCACTCAATGGTTAACTATTAACCATTCAGTTTTATTCATAGTATTGGATCAGGAGAGTAAAGGAAACTTTTTACTTCCAATTTTTAAAGTTTCAATATTGTGTGAATTTTGAAATTATAAACTAGAATTTTTTTTTTTTTTTTTTGTACTGGGAATTGAACCCAGTGGTACTCAACCACTGAGCCACATCCCCAGCCCTTCTTATTTTATTGTACTTAGAGACAGGGTCTTGCTAAGTTGTTGAGGCTGGCTTTGAACCCACAGTCCTCCTGCCTCAGCCTACCAAGCCCCTGGGATTACAGGTGTAAACCACCACCCAGCAATATATATATACTAGAATTTTAAAAAAAAATAAACACAGAAAAGGAAATGCCAAGGTTTAAAGCCAAAGCAAAGTCCTGTCCCAAAAGGAATTGGTGGCAAGCCTGAGGTGGACAGAGCTAACTACCGGAACTTCAATTTTAGGCAGGAACAGCCCAAGGAGGCAGCCATAGAGAGTAAGCATCATATTCTGGGCATGGTGCTGAGGGATCAGGGTAGATCCTTTGTTGGAAAATTGCTTAGGCTTCCACACCAGCCAAATACACGGCCGGAGAGCTGCTTCTATCTCTTTGTAGGTCAGGGTCTTAAGCAAGGTGTCCAACTTCTTTTGTGTTTTGTTTTGTTTCATTTTGTTTTCATTATGAGGCATCCGACTTCTGAGTCTCCTTTTCTCATTTATAAAATGTGGAGAATTTTCCTTATCTTGAAAAATTGCGTGACATTTCAGGAAACAATGAGCATTAGCAAGTCACTAAATAGTACCGTTATTGATGCTTGAGGAATTATTCAATGTGAGCAGGAACTTCACTTGAAGTTGATGGAATAGAGATCTCTGAGCAAAGCTGAGTTCTGGTCAGACTGCAAGTGTGAGTTCCTATAGGATGAGGGCTTACAGTGGATGATGGCATGAGGTCATAGAAATATGACTGCCCTGAAAGAGAGGAGTGAAAAGGAAGGAAAAATCAGAGATCCTAAGGGTCTAGCTAAATTGCTGAGGCTGGCTTTGAACTTGCAATCCTCCTGCCTCAGGCTCCCAAACCACTGGGATTATAGGTATGCATCACCATGCCCAGCTGTTTCTTCAATTTTTTTTTTGGCATGCTGGGGATTGAACCCAAGGCCTTGTGCTTGTAAGGCGAGCACTCTACCAACTGAGCTATCTCCCCAGTCCCTTGTTTCTTTGATTTCTGATCCACCTCTAGGATATGGGATGGGCAGGGAAGCATGTCATGATAATTCCTTCATGGAGCTTCATGGAGCTTCAGACAGCTTATTATTCGTATGTTTTAGCTGCCCCATTTCCTCTTCCCATCCATCTCTCTGATTTAATTGTATAAAGTAAAAGACTAAAAGGGTTCTTGAGAGAGGCTGCAAACTCAACATGAAAACGCTTACCTTCAAAGCAATGCTGTTGACTTCAGTTTTTACTTATCATTGAGTGGTAGTTATTAATGGTCTACTAATTGAACTATTAAGCATTATAAACGTGAGCATTTGTAATCTAAAATCACCAGATAACTGGAGTTTATTTAGTACTCAAATTCACTACTTTAAGAAACCAGGACATTGGTTTCTTAGGCAATGTTACTCAGCCTCTCTGTGTTGGTAGGCATGCAAACAATTGGAGCTTACAGGAAAGACTCCCAGTGATCAGGTCATCATCAAAGTTATCTAGAGTTGGTCTTGAGTTGCTGTCCTATCCTTTGGTGTGTAACTTCTGCCCTATTACCATTTTGATTACTATTTTGTTCCTTTCCAAATTTTGTTATCCACAATTTCTTTTTTTCCTCTATGAATACAATAGATATTTTACCCTGCTTAGGTTGACCAAGGTGAAAGTGAAGGTGTAGAGGAAGAGGAAGAGAATAAAAGGAAGAATAAAGTAGAAGTTGTTTGAGAACCATTGGTAGATAGGTGTTAGTGACAGACCCTTACTACTGCCTGGCTGGGGTTCTGCACATACCAGGCAGGACAAGTTCTGCATCTATCTCATGTTTCTATCATCCTCTGGTCTTCTGGGCACAAGATCAAGAAACATGGAAACAGGCAATACCAGAATCAGTATTCAAGAGTTCTTACTCAAGAGGCTGCATCCCAGGGGCTGAGGAGGCTGAGGCAGGAGTATCCTAAGTTCAAACGCCTCAGCAACTAGATGAGCAATTTAGCAAGACCCTGTCTCAAAATAAAAAATAGGGCTGGGGATGTAACTCCATTGTAGTGGTTAAGCACCCCTGGGTTCAAACCCTGGTACCAAAAAAAAAAAAAAAAAAAAAAAAAAAAAGAGAGAGAGAGAGAGAGATTGCATAAATTTGAAGACTCAGTAGAGATTGATGTTGAGCATAACTGAATTCTATACTTCCTGAAACAGGATTACTTGAAACAAAGTGAGTCATGGAAAAAGCAGACCTGGTAGATCTTGGTTTGTATTAAAATTGATCCTGGGCATATTTAAATGCCAATATGCCCAGATACACTCTTAAAAATATTTTGTCTCCATTAGGAATTGAACAAGAACAAATACATTTTAAAAGAAGCACAATTTCTTTCAAAAATAACATTCTGAGCAGGATCAATTTCAACTCTAGAATGGAGGTAAAGGAAGTGGTGGTTATCTTCTTTGGAGACCTTTAAATTAGGAGATACAGTCCTTTTTTTTTTTTTTTTTTTTTTTTTTTTTGATACCAGGGTTTGAATTCGGGGGTACTCAATCAGTGAGCCACATCCCCAGTTCATTTGTATTTTATTTAGAGACAGGGTCTCACTGAGTTGCTAAGTGCCTTGCTTTTGCTGAGGCTGATTTTGAACTTGTGATCCTCCTGCCTCAGCTTCCCAAGCTGCTGGGATTACAGGAGTATGCCAACGCACTTGGCAAGAGAGATAGTTCTTTTTAACAAGAGAAGTGAGGAACCTATTGACTTTTTGGATCCCTTTTCAAATACTGCAATGAAAGAAAAGAAAGGAACAAGTGGAATAAACTAAACAACAAGTTATGACTTGCTAGAACTGAAACAATTTGAGCAACAAAATGAATAATTATAGTATTGGATTATGACTCAAAATTCATATTAATAACAAATTAAATAAATAAATGATGGAAAAAAGAACAGCTCTTCCTTATAGAATTCTAATTCATAAATGTAGAAGAAAAAAATAGAACTAGAAAATCACCATTAGGCAAACAGCACTATAATAATTGTTGCAGATAAGATTCACTAATTAATATTAAAATTATTAAGTTTTAGTTTGAGGAGGAACAGAACTTAAAAGTTTCAAAGCATCTCCCCCAAGATATTTATTAACTACAAAGGGAACTATAGTAACTTTATAATAGAAAAACAAAGTGACCAAGGTCAGTTTTTCTGGAAAAAGACAATACCAGTCATAAGATATCAATAAGATATCAATATCCATATCATGAACCATGAGATATGATGTACAAAAGACACAGCAACATTGATGTGGTATCCTTGCCAAAAATGCAGTTCAATCATGAGAAAACATGACAAACCCAAAGTGAGGGACAGTCAACAAATAATTGATTGTTGCTCTTCACTGTCCAAGTTATGAATGACAATGGAAAACTCAGAATCTGTTCAGGCTGCAGAAGACTAAGGAAAATTAACAAATGAAGGCAACATGGGAATCCTACATAAGATTGTAGAAAGGAGCCTGGAATAGAAATGGACATCAGTGTAAAAACTGGTGAAATATGAATAAGTCCTTTAATAGTACTCTACCAATATTAATATCCTAGTTCTAATAATGCACTATGAGTATATAAAATGTTAACATTAGGGAAAGGTGGATAAAGGATATGTGGAAACTATTATTTCTGCAAGTTTTCTGTAAGTCCAAAATTAGTTTAAAATTTAAGGTTTGAAGGGGTTTTGTTGCTGTTCTTAAGCAGGAGGATTTTGCCTCAGCAAAAGCCAGGCGCTAAACAACTCAGAGGGATCCTGTCTCTAAATAAAAATACAAATTAGGGCTGGGGATGTGACTCAGTGGTCGAGTGCCCCTGAGTTCAATACCCAGTACAAAAAAAAAAAAAAAAAAAAAAAGATTATGTTTTACTATTATGACCATCTTAGTCATAGAGATGACTTACAGAGACTTGGAGAGAATTAAATGACATGTTCAATATCACACAGAGCCAGGATTTGAATTCAGATTTGTAGGATTTCTAAAGTTCATGGCTTATAAATGCCATGCTACCTTTAACTGTAATGGGGAAAAGACAAGAAAAAGACTAAAACTCTAGAGCTGCGTTTACTTTGGGAAGGAGGTGAGTAGAGAAAATGCAAGAAAAATGTTTCTTTCAATAAAAATTTCATCAGTCTTGAAGAATAGTTTAAAAATTGAATGAGAAGACTCTTTCCTATACCAATGTATTCTGCTATCCTCCCCCCACCACTCTGCCCTCCTCTTTAATTTCATAAAAGTAATTGTAATTATTTCCTAATTGTTTCTTCCAATCCCTGTTTCTCTGATTTCTTGTCTGATTCTCAGAGTACAGAGTTTGCAACATTTATGTAACTAGTCTCAGCAGGAAGTTCTTGGCTGATTAACAGTGAGCAGGGGCTCTAAGTGAATGGGGAAATCTCAGCACAGCTCCATGCCCTGCACTACTGAGCCAGGGTAAAGGATTAGGGCAGGGTGACAACATTGCAAAAGAGCAACTTCAGTTGCTGGACAGCCTTTTATCCTAAACATTTTTGAGCATCACCTTAGGAGTTAATTTGTGATGAGTGAGAAAATATATTGATGTGCTGGATCACTTAGCTGACTGATGTGGAACACAAAGTGTAGCTTGAGTCTTATCTCTCACTGTTCATGGGTCTTTTCCAGTCCAGAGGGAGAGAAGACTTAGAAGTAGGAACATGAGTACTTTAGTCTGTTAATCAGCTATTCCTGTGAGAAAATACCAGAGAAAATCAATTTAAAAGCTCACATTTTCAGAGGTTTTCAGTCCATGGTCTCTTGGCCACTTGGCTTTGTGTCTGTGACAAGGCAGAATATCATGGTGGGGAGCAAATGGCAGAGCAAAGCTGTTCACCTCATGGCAGCTGGGAAGCAAAGAGAGGAAGGAGCTGGAATCCCAATATACCCTTCAAGGGCACACTCCCAATGACCAACTTCCTGCAACTAGGCCCTACCTCCTAAAGTTTCCATCACCTCCCATTAGCACCATCAACTAGGGACCAAGCCTTTAACACATGAGCCTTTAGGGACATTTAAGAGTCAAACCATAACAGGATCTCATCTGCTCTAGTTTCTCCAAACCAGAGGAAAATAGGGTATGTTCAAATTATGCGGAGCCAATATCCATGAGTCAAAGACCACGGGGACATGCCTATAGTTAATCAAGTTGGGTTTATTGCTCATTGCAATGATGAAGGATGCACAAGAAAGGAACCACACAGTAACAGGGTACTGGTATGAATTAATTACAGGATGAGCTTATGTTAGACAATTCCAAGGAGGGTTCAGTAAGCAGGGTTTTGCTCTAGATTGAATGTTTTTAGGAAGCACGGCTAGTTTTATGATTGGGTTTGTTGTTGTTGTTTTGGTACCAGGGATTGAACCCAGGGACATTTAACCACTTAGCCACATCCCTAGTCCTTTTTATTTTTTTATTTTGAAACAAGGTCTCACTCTCTAAGTTGCTGAGGCTGGCTTGGAACTTGAGATCCTCCTGCCTCAGCCTCCAGAGCCACCAGGATTACAGATGTGCACGGCCATGCCCAGCTATGATTGGATTTCTTAATGAATCTTACCTAGAAACAAGAAGAATAAAGTGAAGTTAAAAGCTTTGGTTGGTAAAAAATAAAAGTAGCAGTCATTCATGTTAGCCTAAGGGGGTATTTGGACACTTTTTGTGATTTGGACAATGTTCATTTTTTTTTGTCTTTGTTCAAAAATGATCACAGAGTAGTGTTATTTGTGTCTTGATCTATCCTGCTAACAAAGTGGCCTTGTCTGATGTTTGTGTCCAATAGAGCACAAGACCCAGTTATGTGGGCCCAACTGCTGGCAATACCAAGGCCTAACTGATAGTGTCCAGGTCTCAGCTGACAGGGACTTCTATTCTTTCTCAACCATAGTAGCCACAGAGAGAGAGAAAAAAGTGAAATATAAAAAAGGGATGTGGCTCAGTGGTTAAGTGACCCTGGGTTCAATCCCCAAAATGAGAAAAAAGAGAGAAGGAGAAGGAGAAATGAACTGAGAAAATAGAAGGGAGAGGAAGGATCCTTAAGCTTGCTTATTCTCAAGCCTTGGCCATAGGTTTCTACTTCCTCTTCCCTATATTTTCTATCCTTCAAAATAAGTCCATCCCCAACTTTCCTCACTCTTATATTTTACCCCTACTCACTCAATTTAAAAAAATGGTATATTTTCCTAGCCTAGATTGACATCATCTGGCCATTTTCCTCCCAATTCTTTCATAAGATTAAATTTTAAAAAAAATATTTTTTATATGTATATGTAGTGCTGAAAATCAAACCCAGTGCCTCACACATGCTAGGCAAGCACCTACACTGAGCCACAACCCCAACCCAGATTAAATTTTTTAATATTGAGAATCAGAAGTCCCAAAGCATCAACTAGGAGTCTGAAGGAAGCCTGTTTCACTGGGCCTTTGTCAAGTGGGAATGAAAAGATTTCAGTGACATGTTGCTGATCCTTCTTTTACACTATCTCACCTGTCCCAGTAAATTGCCTACTTTGTTAAGGATTTTAGATTATGGCTAATGACCAAGCACAATAACTGGCCCCTTCTACCCCTCTGGACTGGACTTCCTTCTACTCTCCCACATGTTCCTTCTCTCTAGCCAAACTCTTTTCCTCAAGGTTTCCCAAAGATATCCTATTTGTTCCTGTCTCACCTGGTATGCCCTCCTTCATTTGCTTTCTTTTTGAATCCTACTGTTCCTCAAGACCCAGTTCAAACCCCACACTTTCCATGAAGTCTTCGCCAGTCATTTCAGCCCTTGCTGACTTCCCTTTCAATGGAATTTCTGTGAAAATCTGTACAAAACACATTGTCTTTCTTGTGTTTTTCTCTAATTGGTCCCAATGCAGGAGTTTGTGAACTTTTTTTTTTTTTTTTTTGCGGTACTGGGGATTGAACCCAGGGCCTTGTGCTTGCGAGGCAAACACTCTACCAACTGAGCTACATCCCCAGCCCTGTGAACTTTCCAAGGGATACAATCATATTGAACACATAAGGAGATGCTTAATACGTGTTTGCTGATTGATTTGTGTTAGATTTCTGCCTTAGGTTATCATGAGTGTGCATACTATGAAAGGAGAAAAATAAAGGTGAATATACATTTCTTCCTAAACATTCCACTCATAATGTTTTTTAAGACAAAGTAAACCCTGTCAAATCTGCAATGCTGGCTGGGGGTGAGGGGTAAGGGGATGGGAATAGGAAAGACAGAATGAATTGGACTTAACTTTTCTTACATTCATATGTGAATACATCACCAGTGAAACTCCAAATCACGTACAACCACAAGAATGGGATCCTAATTAGAATAAGTTATACTCCATGTACATGTAATATGTCAAAAACCATTCTACTGTCATGTATATCTAAAAAGAACAAATAAAAAAAGAAAAATCTGCAACACCTTTCAGAGTAGATGTTAGTGAGTGGAGCAACTTATCTAGAAAATCAGTATATGACCCTTTCCTACTCATGATTCCCAACACCAACAGTATGTCAGAATCACCTCTAAAGCTATAGATAGATAGATAGATAGATAGATAGATAGATAGATAGATAAATTTATATCTAACTATATCTATTTATACATATTACATATAATTTAAGTATACATTTATTTACTGTATATTAAATGTACATTAAGTGGTCTGGGCCCCACCTAAGAGATTTGGATTCTATATCTGAGTGGGCTCCAGAAAGCTACATATTTTTAAAATTCCACAGGAGATTCTGATCTAGGACTAGAACTACTGCAGCTAAAGGAGGCTGCCATACCAAAATCTGCTTCTAAAGAAGCCCTGTCCTAAATACCCCAAGAAGCTAAGAGTTGAGCATGCACTGCAACCATTTCCAAGTAGGAAGATCATACAGCCCACTCTGACTTCTATAGCTTGGCTCTTGTATGTTTCCCAAATACCCATGTATTGAAGACTTGGTGCTCAGCCCAACGTGAGAGCAGGAGCCAGAAATAAGATATGCTAGACAGAATGGAGCCCTCCATTGCAATAGTTCCATGTTACTTATCCCTGCATACCCAACATCAAGTACAAAGTATCTGATGAGCCAGATAGCACATGATCAAGCATTCTGATTAGAAGGGGGCACAGGATCACCAGGTGTCTCATTCTGATTGAATGTAAAAACTCCCCTCCCTAAAAGTCATTAGCCAATAGCTTTGAAGTAATTATCCGAAGTTGCAGTTTGGACACTGAGACTTTTTTTTTAAAAAGCTCCCTGGATAGCTCTAATGGGTGGCTAAGTTTGAAAACCTCTGCAGCCTAAAGCTTCTTGCTGCCTTAGCTAATTTCTCTCTGTAGCCTCAGGAAGATGTTCTACAGCTGGTTTCTTTTTCAAAGCCACCTCAGCTGCCTCTTCTCCAAAATAAATACTCCCAAATCCTTTCATCTTTCCTAAGAGTTCTTATTTCTCACCCCCACCTCCCAGTGTTTTAATTGCTCTTCTCTGGATGCTCTCCAGGTTCTTAACATCTCTGTCCAGCTGCAGTGTCAAAACTTCCTCAGGCTTCCTTCACATTGCTTTCTTGTTGACTGACTAATGGGGTCTTGGCTTTAGCAATGGCTCTGCATTGCCAACTGAATTCTTGGTTTCCTTCAGTCAAGAAATTCAGCAACTGAGAGAACTCTACCTACACACTGGGAGGCTAAAAGAAGACTAAAGAAGGTCAAATAGTTAATTAGAATAGGGTGACCTTCCACATGTTTTTCAAGATGGCCAAAGTGGGGTGGGGATTGAAAGAAAAGGGCATGTAGAATAATATGAAAGTAAATTTCGGTGTGAAAAATAAAAGGAAAATTGGAAAGCAAAATTCTAAAATTCTAATCCTAGACATAGCCCTAAATGAACACATAACCTTGGGTGACTCATTTCACCTTTCTAGGCCCCAGTTTCTCATATGTAAAATGAGAAAGTAAGACTGGATCATCTCTAGGTTTCCTTTTTTTTTTTTTTTTTTCATTATCTTTTTTGACACTGATTTTTTAAAAACTTTTTCATACAAGTATATAGGCTAATAATGTCTGTCTTAATCTACCATCTTTCCCATCTCCACCTGCCCCACCCCTCCCCTCACTCCTCTCTGTACAATCCAAAGTTCCTTCATTCTTCCCTACCCACACCCCACTATGGATCAACATCTGCTTATCAGAGAAAAACATTTGGCCTCTGGTTATTTGGGATTGGCTTATTTCACTAGCATGATCTTCTCCAGTTTCATCCATTTACCTGCAAATGCCATAATTTCATTCTTCATTAAGGCCAATATTCCATTGTGTATATGTACCACATTTTCTTTATTCATTCATCTGTTGAAGGGCATCTAGGTTGGTTCCATAGTTTTGCTACCGTGAATTGAGCTGCTATAAACATTGATGTGGCTGCATCACTGTAGTATACTGATTTTAAGTCCTTTGGTATAAACCAAGGAGTGGGATAGCTGGGTCAAAGGGTGGTTCCATTCCAAGTTTTCTTAGGAATCTCCAGTGCTTTCCAAAGTGGTTGCACAAATCTGCACTCCCACCAGCAATGTATGAGTGTTCCTTTTTTCCCACATCCTTGCTTGTATTTTTGACAACTGCCATTCTGACTAGAATGAGATGAAATCTTAAGAGCATAGGTTTCCCTTCAACTCTGGGTCTTCCATACCTCCTGATCTCAGACTCTGACAGAGAAGAGAGAGAACTGATCTAATTCTCTCCTTTCTATTCTCTCTACCCACAATTCTTTCTCCAAGCAACATAGTCATTTCCAAGAGTTATTATTTTCCCATTTCCCATAATCAATAATTATAGCTCAGATCTAATACCACTATATTATAAGCTTCTTGAAGACAGTGTAATGTTATCTTGTGAATATAGATAAATCTAGGAGCACTTAGAAGATAATTGAAAGATTTAATCAAGTTAAAGGTTATTTTCTCTTGACCTCTGTCGTGAAGGGGCTCTGACCTAGGAAACAAATTCAGGGTTTGGCAGGTACAAGAAGATTCGAGGCACAGTGAGAATATTGGTCATACTTTATTCAGAGACAGTCATAGCCATTAGCCAGCCCCCCAAGTCATTTTCACAGGCCCTTTTTATATACAGCTCAAACAAAGAAGGCACTGCCAACAGGTTACATATGGGACCGGGGGCACATACTCACAAGTTAATGCTTATGACCTTAAGCCATAAACATTGAATCACAGTGTTTCTGGCCTTCACTAACCATAACATAGCTAGTTCCCAGCCCTGGCTACACACTGAAAACATAACACAGAAGTCTCGACAAGGGAACCTTCCTATAGCCATTTGGGGCCTGCCCCAACAACCTCCAAAATTAGAGCTCTAAACAATAATGACCAAGATGATTGGTAATCAATTTCCATCAATAACCATACTTACCAAAAGTCAGCACCACATAGTGTCATCAATATTAGTATGGAACTGTACTAGGCACCTTCACATACATTCTCTCACTTTCAGTCTTCAGTAATAACCCGTAAATACTGGCATTATCCATCCCTACTTCATAGATAAGAAATTGAGCTTCAGAGAGGAAAACTTAATTGTTCAAGATTTCAAAGCTACCAAGTAACACAGTATTTAGCAGATCCTTCTACTTCACCCAACAGAAGTCCCATTTACCTTGAAGTTAATAAAGTATAAGCTCCAAGGCCCCTTACTCACATGTGTGCCTTCTGGTCTACTGTTTCTAGTTTCAAATTCTTAAGTTTGTGCTATTATTCATAGAGAGCCCACCACAATTGTCTAAACTTCAAGGCCTATGAAACCTAGATCCACTCCTGAACTCAACTTCCCAGATTAACAAACACTACTATTTTGTTTAGTAATTTTAGTCTAAAGATCTATTTCAAACATGAAGTTAAGAAGAATTCTCTAGGAACCTAGAATGGTATCCATTCTTTCCCCACTTATTTTGTACCAATGTACTCTTCTCCCAAGTCAGGCCCTGGAGTGCTCCCTCCCTCCTGACAGGCCTTAGCTGGTCTAATTTCATCCTGTACCTTGTGCTTCCATTCTGATTCTCAGATCACCTCACTCTGCACTGAATGTGCAGGCTCTGTTCTATCCCTCCTGCTGCCTCTTTCACAGTCTGCTCTTTGGACCAGAGCCTGCAGCTGCTCTGGTCCTGGGCCCCAGCTGCCTTTTGTAACCAACAAAGCAGTGCTGTTGTTCACTTGGAAAGGAATAACTTTAAAAGGGGGAGAAAGAGGGAGTCTTTTATATCTCAATTTCTGTTCTATAGGCCCTAATTCCAGAATTCGTATTTCATTTGAGCTTCTTCATATAGCTCTTAATTCCACCCATCAAAATACTCTAACTCCATTTTTTACCTACCATTCCTTCCCTTCATCTTCACCTTAGTTACTGGATCTCTGTTCTTTAGTTTATATACAACAAATCCTGTTATGCGTATATATGTATATGAGGTGTACAAATGTTATGGGATATGGGAAGATAATAAAACGGTTACTATAGTGAAGCAGATTAACATATCTATCATCTCACATCTTCGGATTTTATATGTACAAAGTGTCTCTGCAAACCAGAGAGGATGCAGATACAACTTTAGAAAAACACAGCAAAGAAATAAATACCTGGGAAGTTGGAAATTTCAGTGAACTCTGCACATCATTTTCTTCTTTTTCTATTCTGTCCATTAGCCATCTCCCAATCTCAATACCACCCACATAGCAGCAACTACCTCACAAATGAGAAAATATGCTCAGTAAACAAATATTTTAAAATGCAATGGTAGATTAATTAATAGTATTAGGAAAAAAGGCATTGGAAATAGCTATTATACATAATATTTCCCAGACACATTTTTTTTCATGCAGGTGTTAGGAATCTTTTAGGAATGGTTTAGATATGTTCCTAAATGTGGATGGTTTAGATCCTAGACATAGCAGAAACAAAGGAAAATTCACATGTTAAAATGCCATGAACCTAGATCAGTTGGAATATTAAATATGTCCCAGAAAAGAACTGCAAAGCAAACATGCAAAGCCAGCACTGCACATGCTTTCGATGAGGTGTAAATAAGTCTGTCAGCAAAAGGTACACACAGGAATTACTTAGCAGTATCAGAACTGGCAATTTTATCTTGAAAAGGTATTGTTTATTAATGTACAAACTTGGGATGAGGTATTTTAAAACTCTGAAATTTGCTCTTGGTTTCTATTGCCTTCTATACCAAATATACTATGTGCCAAGAAATCAATTTTTTTCAATCCTCAATTGACTTGTCCTTAGGAACAAAATAGAAACTCTCATGATGCACAGGAAAGATAAGAGACTAATATCAAATCTGAGAGAATCCTCACATTTCTGTACGTATGAATGAAAAAGTGATTTTTGCTGACAGGTCCAAAAACACCTAGGCTACAGAAGAAAAAAAAAAAAAACCTGTATGTAGAGGAAACAAACTTGCAAATACTTATAACCATGCATACTGTGACTTCTATGAATTTTTAAAGCCAAGGAGATGAGTCCTTCATCCACAGTTGTAGTTTGAAGACTAAAATAATGCTTTGCTTTGATATTTAAAAGGTTATGAACAATTTGGTGTTCAGAAGAGAACCACCACTAGAATTAAGGAACTCAGAACATGTAGAAATAGATTTGAGATTTGGAGATTTCTATTTTTCTAAAAAGTAGAAAAGACTTTTCTATTGAGTACAGGGGACTGACCAAAGGGCAGTTATAAATGCTCCGAACTGTACAGTATTATACAATTTTAGCCCGTTGGAAAAGGTACTGCTTTTCTTCTCATGAACATTAGAAAAACAAAGACATGCTGGGCATGGTGGCTCATGCTTATAATTCCAGAAGCTCAGGAGACTGAAGTAGGAGGAAGATCACAAGTTCAAGGTCAGCCTCAGCAACTTAATAAGAGCTTGTTCCAAAAGTGTAAAGCACCCCTTGGTTCAATTCTCAATACCCACCCACCCACCCACCCCAAAAAAAAAAAAAAAAAAAGGCATTACACTTTTCTTTTCCAATCTAACTTCAATAGGAAAATAAAGACAGAGGGAGTTTTAAGCCTAAGGAAGTTAATTTCTTTTCTCAGGCACTTGTTTTAATGTGATATGGTATATTTCTCATACTATGTGAATGTGGCAGAAAAAGTTTAAGTTGGCCTCCCATGACCTCTGCCTCCTGGTATCTACCATCTTCTGTGATCTCCTCTTAGTATGAGAAGAACCTGTGACTTTCCTTTAACCAACAGAATATGGCAAAGGTGACAGAGTATGTGACTACTACACATGATTACAATACTTAAGCTCACAACATCTGTCTTGCTTGCTTTGAAGACATGTTTGGGACAACTCAGGAGCCAAGAAATTGAAGTTGACCTCTGTTAGCTAGCTAAAAACTGACACCCTCAGTCCAACAATCTTCAGGGAGGTAAATGCTGCCATCAACCACATGAGCTTGAAAGCACATTCTTCCCCAGTCCAACTTCAGATACAACCATAACTTCAAACACAACATTGATTAAACCTTGTGAGACCCTGGAGCAAAGTACCCAGCAAATTTGTCTTGATTCTTGACCCACAGAAATTGAGAGGTAAGAAGGGCATGTTGTTTTAGGCTGTTTATGGTGGTGCTGTTATATAGCAATTGATAACACTGCTGGGTATACACACATGTCTACACACATGTTAAGTGCTTGCATTAGAGGTTTTGAAATGATTATATGTACACATGCATAGAAATGCAAAGCATATGCCAAATTTATTACATTTCTTCCAGTAAATAAGTATGCTGGGATAAACATAAGAAATGTAGCAAGGAAAGAAATAATCTAAAGAAATTTGGCATTCTTTACACCTTAATTCAAGATAGAACAAAGATTTAATATAAAGAATAAAACTGTAAAAATATTAAGCAACATCATGTAGGTATTTTTATTATCTTGTAAAGGGGAGGTCATTCTAAGCCTATCAGGAAAATCAAGAATTATAAAATTAATGAAGTTTATATCCTAAAGCTTAATAATTTCTATAAAGAAACCAGTTATAAATAAGGTTGAAAGACTAGTAATAAGATGGTCAAAATTTGCAACACAAAGAAATAATGTCCTCAATAAATGTAGCTCTTAAAAATCATTAATATTCTATATAATGCTAACCTTCATATCCATTTAAAAAGATACATGTGTATTGTGATATTGTAAAAGTTGGATAGGAGAATCCCATCTTCACCATAGACTAATTGTGTTATCACTGGCCAAATTATTTTATTTCTCTGTGTCAGTTTCTTCCTTTGTAAAAGAATAATAAAAATAATACTAATGGACAAAAAGATACAAATTGGTGTTTATCATCATGTGCAAATGTTGTCAATATTAAGCAAGAAAGTTATAAAGCAGTACATGGAGTATGACCTCACTTAGGTAAAGGTATACATATTTTTATATATGCATAAATAAATATGTACAGAAAGTTGCCTCAAAATAAATTCAGTCAAATCTTAACAGTGATCATCTTTGGGTGAAAGATGATTTTCTATTATTTTAGGTTTTTTTTAAACTAATGTGCATGCATTATATTTTTAACAAAGAAATATATATATATATATATGTTTTTTTTTGGGGGGGGGGTGCTGGGGATTGAACTCAGGGCCTTGTGCTTACAAGGCAAGCACTCTGCCGACTGAGCTACCTCCCCAGCCCCAAGAAATATATTTTTAAAGTTTTGAAAATAGTTGCATATATATGAAGCAAACATCTATTATTTGGCAGATAAGTTAATCAGCAATGAAACAGACTACACAGAGCTTTGGCATATCTTTGGTTTCCACTGTACACCTCCAACTATACAAATTGAATGCTAGCTCTATTCTTTTGTGAATTCTGTCTTGTTGGGGGTGATTATGCTGACAGTTCCTTTATTCAGAAGTTTGAAAACCAAAATAATGATCTGCATATATATTTAAGATGGATATGAAATTGGAATCTGCTCAATGAGTAAGGTGAAGGAGTTCAAAGTCATAGCACATGAGAAAGAATAATGATATTAATTAATGATATTAATTCAGGAGTTGAGGATGAGGGCTGGGGTGGGGTAGAGATAATGACTATCCTCAAATATAGAAAGGCTATCAGGAACTTGAATTAGTTGTTCCCATCCTTACAAGAACTTGGATGGATGAGGCTTCAAGACAATGGATTTTAGGTCTTTGTAATAATCTTGTTCTAGGCACTGTCCTGGAGATATGTGTTACTATACTCTTGTGGTTCTCCAACTTTATTATCAGCAGGTATCACAATCACCTGGAGGGCTTGTTGAAATGCAGTTTGTTGGCACCACTCCCAGTTTTTGAGTTAAAGATGTCTGGAGTAGGGTTCAATGATGTGTATTTCTAACAAACTATCCTGTTGTACTGATGCTGCTAATTCAGAAACCACACTTTGAGAGCCATTATATATTCTAAATGCTGTCAGAGCTCTAGGAAAAGACATCTAGATCACAGTAGGAGAAGAGTAACCTACAAGACTTCTTAGAAGAGTTTGGGGATAAGCCGGATTTTGAAGGAGGTAGTAGGTGAGGGTATAGCAGTACAAACATAACAGAAAAGGCCAGGTGTGGTGACACACACCTATAATCCAAGCCACTCAGGAGTCTGGGGTAGAAGGATCACAAGTTTGAGGCCAGCTTGGCAATTTAGTGAGACCCTCAACAACTTAGGGAGACCCTATCTTGAAATAGAAATAAGTAGAAAGGACTTAAGTAGCCCAGAGGTAAAGTCCTCCTGAGTTCAATTCCTAGTACTAAATGAAAAACAAAAATTAGAAAAGGACAATAATATTTATTAAGGAACAAAGGCACAAACCAACATTCATTCAGTAGTTATTAAATGTTTACTATATGCAGAGTATTGTTCTAGTTACTAGGTAAAGAGAGATAAAGGAAAGTAAGGCCCCTGTTCTCATAAATATATTGCACATTACAAAGTCCTACAAAAGAACAGAACAGGTTATTGTGAGAGAATAAAAGGGTCTCTGAAGAGATAGCATTTAGTGAAGGCATTACAGAAAGTAAGCCTAGTAGCCTGGTACATGTAAAGTGAAAATCCATGACTGAAGCACAGTAACAGAGGGTGTGTGTAGAAAATGAATTTAGAAGAGAGGTAAACAGGGCAGATTCCATAGGACAAAGAAAGTAATGAACAGATTGGTTCTTTGGGCAATTTGTTCTGGTAGTAATTTGAAAAATAAACTAGTCACAAGAATGAAGGCTTGTAAAGAATGTCATGTGAAAAGTGATGGGGGTTTAAACTAGTACATCACAAGGGCATCAGAGGAGATGGAGATGAAAGGTAAGTGAATAGAAAGGATTTAGTGGCATCTAATTGCATACAAAAAAATGAGTGAGAAGAAATAATAATAGGATGGTTCAAAGGGTATTGCCTGGGCAAATAGCCATTTTTTTTTTTTTAAACAGAATAAAGGGGGCAGGAAGGAGGTAAGTTCAGTTTTTGACAATGAATTTGGATTGAATAAAACAAATACAAGTGGAAATGTTTGCTGCAGTTGATTAAAGAACTTATTAAAAAAAAGCATGGGCTGGTGATAGAGACTTGGGAATCATCTGAGTAATAGTAGTAATTGGGAGAGAGCTAGGGTAGCCACAGTGTATAACGAAGGGTCCCTGATGACATACATTGCTTTAAGCATTAAAGAAGAAAAGACATATTTTAAAAATAATGACCAAGAAGCCAATAAAGGAGTGAACAATGTCAAATTTGAAGAGGTGAAAAAAGCATCCACTAGACTTAGTAATATGGAGTTCATTGGTGACTTTAGTAGGAATAATTTCAATGAAATATTGAAGGTAAAATCCGGATTACAATCAAATGAGTGATGTGAAATAGAACAGATGGGCTTGGCTATAAAGGAAAGATAAAGACCAAGAGAAAGAGGGAAACAGGTTAAATGGAGAGTATCACTACAGAAGATACCTGAGCATGTTTATTTACTAAAATGGGAGACGCTGAAGAGGGACTAGTTGAAGGAACTAGGGATGGGATCCACTGAAAAGCTGTCACATATATATGTTCATAGTGTTGACACCTCTTCTGGGATAGATGAAGATGCTGATGGTATTTATAACAAAGGAAGCTTAGAGTTCTCATTGGTTTCAACTTCTGCAGTGTAAGGTGGGCCTAGCAGGCCTCTGCTGAGGGAGAAGAAATAAATGTTTGTGTATTTGACAAGAGATGAAAGTCTGAAATGCCTTTTAAGAATTGGAGAGGTTGCCAGCTCCTTAAGGACCCCCTTGCCTAAATGCTTTTGAGTCTTACCCACCTGAATCAATGTGTGGTGCCCCCAATCAATGGTGTGTAGTAAGCAGACACAGCAACCATGAAAGCAGTCAGATAGCTAAATTGACCCAAGGATAAGGTTCTGCAGAGCCAGACCGACAGCACAACAACAGACCATGAGTGACAAGCCATAGTCTAAACTAAAATAGAGGAGTGAAGCCTGAGTGAACTGACAGATTGAAGAAAAAAAGTGGTTAGGGAATTGGAGGTTGCTTGAAGTCAAATGCTTTGTGAAAGGGATCAAAGGACAAAGCATCAAAATTAGAGTTGTATAAAGAGGATCCTACAATTTAATATTTCAGAAATAAGCTTTTGACAAGAGTCCAAGGTGTGGCCTTGGAATTGGTTTAATAAATGGAGTGAATGCTATTGGAGGTGGAGGTCTAGAAATTTAAGGTCACCTGTGATCAATGAAATTGCCCAAAATGATGGCAGAGCTGGAGATAAAGGGATCCACAAACCATGGAAGTCCCTCAATGGATTGTGGAGGAGGAAGGAGATAACAGCAACGAGGACAGATGATAACAGCTGTGTAGCAGAGACCTCAGAGTGAAAAACAAAATCAAAACTCAGTGGTATAATAATGGCAGTCAAGAACACAGGAGTAAAAGACCCTATATCCTACCCATTCCCACCAATTTATTCACAGTCAAGTGAATGAGCATTTTCCACATGAAATAGCCCTAAGGTAAATGTAGCTCAGGGAGAGCCAATTTCCAGTTAGGAAGTAGTAAAATCTATTCTCTACTTCTTAGAACAATGAAGGAAGATCTCTTAAATGCAAAGAACTGGCAGGGAGGAAAGCAGTAACAGTCCTAGGATATGACCAAGTATTGATGACTGGATGGGCTTCTATTTTAGATGGCAGCAACACATAGTGATGAGAAGCAAAGTGAATTAAACCAGCCTCAATGTTCTAACTGGAACTCTAGAGTGAAGATGGTTCTATGACAAAAACAGAAGCATGGGGCAATGACCAAGACTAGAAGTGCTTTAATTGTTGTGTTGGATTCCCAAAAAACTACTAGTGATAAGCTATTTTGAGTCTCAACAAAGCTTAGCCCCAATTAAAGAGGATGGCAGGGAAAGGTCAAAAAGACTAAATTTAAGTGCCCAAGAGGCCTACTGGTTTCAGCACAGCAGCATAGTTTACAGAAGCGAGAGACCCAAGTCCTGGTTTGGGGAGCAGGGAAAGAGTAGTAATTACTTACTAAGGTTAGGTACCAATTCAGAATGGGCAATGACATTGTTAGATCTCTCAAAATGTCTTTCACTCTCACCTTACCTCCAGAGAGATGCAGAACATTCTGGTTTGGGGATATACATGGAATTGCTTGACGAACTCTCCAAAATTCAGACCTAAGTGGAGGGAAGACTACAACGTAAGTTTAAGGCTGAGTTTGTGACTCTATTAAGATTTGTGTGTATGTGTGTGGTACTGGGAATTGAAACGAGAAGCATTCTACCACTGAGTTACATTCCCAGTCCTTATTTCTTACAGGGTCTCACTACCTCATCCAGGCTATATAACTTGTGATCCTCCTGCCTCAACCTCCCAAGTAGCTGGGATTACCGGCACCCAGTAACAGATCTTTTGAAAATAGGATAGTCAGTATAGGTTATAGGTTATATGTTCCCTCCTCAGGAATATTGAATAATTTTTTTAATCATTAAGGGGGTACTTGGACTACATAATCTCTACCATCTTAAATTCTGTAACTACTGAGGAAGAAACATCCTTAAAAACTGTCCATGTTTACTCTGTTAAGCAGAGTGGCTATGAATTAAATTTTTTTAGATCCATGTGAATTAACCTGAGATGGTAGGAAACCAAGGCCCCAATAGCTAACTAACAGTAACATACACAGAGTAGAAATTCAGTGTTCTTCACACCATGTAATTCTAGAGTTCTCATTTAGGCCTCTGGAGAGAAAAACTTTTTTAATATACAGAACACTTTGACTTCATCTTTCTTACTTCATCCCTGTCTGCAGCAGGAACCAACTAGCCACTTCAAGGCTTCTTGTGCTGGTCCTTTTTCCTACTGACAAGATTCACAGGCCAGATCTAAAGATAAGGTCAGGGAAGTCTGGCCTAATAAATTTCATGGAATACTATGTAGAAATATTAATTTTCTTTTTTCCTGTCAGAGTAGAAACACACCTTAAACAGCAAATAGGTGAGAAGAGTCAAGAAATTCCAAAACCGATCTGAACTTTATTCATACAATATGCTACTCAGTTGCATTCTTTTGTATTGTTCTCTCCTTTCATCATGTGTGATCTTCCAATGAATGATCCATAAAGGAATTCTGGATCTTCCATTTATTGGTATCAACCACAATGTCAAGGCCCCAAGAAATACCCGATATAAGTTGTGAGGAGTCTACACAATTTTTACATAGGAAAAGATGTGTCATCTTATGAAATTTCAGATATTTTTTGTTGGCAAGAATATTATAAGTTAAAAGATAACCAGATTTCTTCCCTTTTCCCACCAACTTTCTTCCCAACATATACATACACAAGAATCACACACTTTATGAAACCAGGACCAAATTCACTGTAAGCAAAAACCTTACTATTTTCAGCAATGATCTGTCTTTCATGCTTGCAAACCCTGGTGATCTTGGCAATAGGGACAAAGTGCCATTTACTTTTATGAAGTAACTTGGGGTTTGAACTAGTTCAAAGCATCATGAAGCCAAAAGAAAAAGGAGAATATTTCTTGTTGTCCCTACCACTGGTTGGCAGCAAAGGGATACAGTTCTCAAAAACTGAAGGTGAGGACATGTCTAGTTGGCCATCACTGGTTTCTTGCTTGAAAATACAGGACAAGTGAAATCTTCAGGAATTACTTGTTATGCCTCACAGTTTCCCCAAACACTACTGTGAGCATAACAGGCTAGTCCCACGACTCATACAATTAGTTGTGCTCAGTTCTTTATCTTATAGTTAAGAGAACAAATAAAATACTAGAAACTGCTTTGGCACAGAATAAAAGTGGCTTCCATATACTTGCTAAATTTCCTCAGAACTGTTGATACTCATTACCAAAATTTACCTTTAGTTGGTTACTATTTAAAGTTCTATGAATGTAAATGACAGGTTGGGCTAGGAGTGGGGATGGAGACTGGGAACTGAGTGCACACACTTTTTATTATTTTGTAGATATAATGAAGTTAACCATATCTAACATTCTTCCAGAAAACAAAAGAAACATAAAACATGCTTAATATCAGGGAATGAAGTTATACTTTTCATAAGGCACCACCAATAACCCTGGTAAACTGTAAATAAATATATAAGGGAATAATAATAGGGGGCCGTGAGATTTACAAAAGACATTCCTGTTTATACAATTAGAATATTGCAATAGTAATAACAAGCAGGATGCATCTTTCAAAACCCATCACATCATTTTCCAGTGCATATCCTATGTTGCATAGTGGTGACTAGATATGATCCAGGTCAAGAGAAGACTGAAATTCCAAAAATATACTAATATCCATTCCTTCCCTCTCATGCCACAAATACCACGTGGCACATCCAAAGGCAAAGAAGTAACAGTATGCTTTAATTAAAAGATTTCAAAAGGAATTACACTTAAGGACCTACTGCCAAAGCAACTTTCTAAACACATATGAAGCTAATTCGCGTGAGAAACTTTATTGAGCCTAATTATATGTGGAACTTCAACAGCTCAATTTTTCCACAATTTACAAATCCCACTTCAAACTGTCACTTTCTCCTTTTAAAAAATGAATAGTCCTACCCTTTAAAAAGGAGGCTTTCTTCTCTTTTTATCTTCCTCAATTCCTGGCTGGTATGCATACAAATGTACTATAGGATGAAAATACTGGAAAACAGGGAGTTTTTTTTCCATGTACTGAACTACATCCAGAATCCAACAAGAAAAACAAATTGACATTTCTTGGACACATGATAAAGACAAAAATAGAGAAGAACAGAAGTGAAACACAGGTAAAGTCATGCAAATCTTATAGTTCTGTCAACATTTGCCATGTTTTTGGATTATTAGATTGTGGACAATCAGATTTAATGTTTGCCTTTTCAAAGTATAACATGCAGCAATTTATAATTTTACTGAGGCAGAAGTTTGAACCATGCAGGCAAAGCTGGTTTGCAACAGCTTAGTGAGGAAGCCCAGCATCTATATTTCAACATGGCTTTTTGCAGTAACTATCAGAAAGTGAAATAAACATCTGTGAAGAAAAAATGCCCCTCTTTTTCCCCCAACTAGAAAGTTAACACTAATGGGGATTTGCGCAGTTCCAACGACTTTACCCTTTTAAGAATTATCAAAGACCTACCATTTTCCCCCCATGTTTCTTTCCTACTACCTTTGTGGAAATACTTGAAATGAAGGCCGTGAGAAAAATTTAGAAAGAATTAAACACAAGTTAAAGTATGGTAAAGAATGGCAAATTAGATAGGAAGGGTACAGAAACATTCTAAATAAAGTTTTAATACAAATTGTTAACACAGCAGTATGGAGTAAGTTGTAAGTAAGTAATTTCTCTAAGTGGCATTAATGCTTCATATTAGAATACCAACATTTCTTTAAATAATCTTAGTTCATTAATTCCAAAACTGCAGCTTTGTACATTTTGGGGAGGGAAGAGGGCACTAATTTCTCTCTTCTGTTCTTCTTAGTGTAAATCTGTGGTCAAGACAGACTAAATCTTTCAAATAAATTCATAAATCCCACCATTATCAATCAAATCTTCCAAATAAATTCAGAAAAATCCCAGTTATCAATTAAATAGTATATTTAAGCTTCAGAATGTCAGGACAGGCAAGCTATTCATGGATGAAGAGTGCTTTGTATTTTCCCCAGGTCTCCAAGCAAACACCACTGTCAAACACACAAATTATTCCCCAAACTGCCACCTTTATCCACTACACACTTCAAGAAACCAAGCACCTGAACAGCCACTCTTCTCAGTATCCTATTGATTCTCCACTGTTGATGGCATAATTAACGGATGACTGGGAAGGAAAAATCAAATCTTAAAATGTATTCCAGGCATCCACTGCTTACATTATGAATTTCTGAAAAATTGAATTACATTCAATTTTTTAACCACAAGTATTGGAAGACTTTTACAAAGACCAAAAGGCAAAAAATATTGTGCTTTCTTTTATAACATTAGCCAGATGAACTTCTTAATTGATGGTCTTTAGTTTGGCAAAATGAAAACATGAAATTGGTTAATTAGTTACCTTGCAATGTCCACTGAAATCTGAAATCATACACACATTTGAAATCTTAAGACACACATACAGCAACATTTACAAATCTAACAGGTTGAAACACTCAAATATTATCAAGTACTATGGAAAGAGTGACCAAAAAGTAGGTAGTATGAACCATAGAGAAAGCATTTATAGAAACTGGATTTTATAAGAAAGCTTTTGCTGTTTTTAAGTAAGATGACTTTTGAGTTAAATCTCATACCCACTCAAACTGTAACTGGACAGTACATTTCACTTCTAGTTACTAGAAGACATTTCTTTAAAGAGACTGGGGCAAAAAGGGAAAAGGAGACTATAAGCTGTTTCTAAGCCCACCCCACTAACTTTTAAAAGGACAACTGATGAATTTAAGTCAAACCACAGATTTGTAAATCAAAATAAAGGACCCAAGATAGTGATGACAAAATGTTTTTGTAATTATTTTGTCCTTTTAAAAATTTTAGTCCCCTTTGAGTAAGAGCTTACATACTGCTCATCTAACCCTTTAACAAGAACACACAATGCAACAGGAGGAAAGAGGACACAGCACCATAGTTTCAAACATTTACATACAAAAGAAAAAAGAGCCAGCACAGACCAAATTTCCCAAAGACAGGAACAAATCCCAACACACAAAGGAAATACATCTCAATGGAACAAAAGCAAAATGGAAGAACTGGTCAAGCTGGGATAGAGAAGGGAGTGATAACTCCTTGTACTACAAGGAAGGAACTGGATTTATCAAAAAGCAACAAAGAAAAAGCAAGTTTTTGATGCTGAAACTGTCATATACTGCTGGTAACAGTAAATATATATATTTATATATTCATATGTATATTAAAAAAGGAAAAATAATCTATTTATAGAACAGTAAGTAGTCAGAGACATTTAGAAAAAAGTAAAAACAAGTCCTTTTTTTCTTTTTAAAAATGGATTTACTAAAACAACTTCATCACCCAGAAGTACTACAACCCCACATCCTCTGATGAAGCCATGGTGTTATTCAACAGCATCCTGCTGTGGGCCATGTTCCGAGTTGCCATGTTGGAAACAGCAGACAACACTGGGGTCAGAGCTGCAAGGCAAAAAGCTGTTATTTGCTGGTCTTGCTCATGGCCATGCCTGAAGCCTGGTGGTGTCTGGAATACTTGTGAATGAAGGTTTTCCCGAAAAGCATGCATCACTGTGGCTCAGTTAAGACATTCTGACTGGTCGTCGTCATCATCATCAATCATCATCTTCTTTTTTGTCTGTGTGTGCACAAGCCTGGATCCATGTACCTGCTCTTCTCTAAAATGTAGACCCAGAATCCAGTCTAGCCAGATTTCTGAACTAGATGACATCTTCCTCCTTAGGAAGGTAAGGTGCTCTGCCCCAGATGGTACAAGGTTCTCTTTTTTGGGGTTTTCTTCTTGGTACAAACAAGCACAAGTAGCTGAGGCCTACAGACTGGGCTACAATTCCATGACTTCTAACAGAAATAACTCTAGCCTGTACTTCCTAGTTATATTGGTAGAGCATTAAATGCCGGGTGACTATTGAAGGAAAGTGGTTCTCTGACTCCTCTCTAATTACCCCAACTAAGAAGATTCAAGCAATCAGCACCTCCTCATGGTGCTGCCCCAAGCTTGTAAGCCTCTAATACCAACTGGCTATAAGCCACATCCTACATGTCTTACTAGCACACCAATGTAATGCCACCCAGCCACCTAAGAGCTCCATCAAGTGTCTGACTTTAGTGCAGTAAACCACACTCAAAGGAGATGTGAGTTGAAATACTGGCTACTGTGCCAAGAAGACATTCTCTGCACAGATGTGTAGACAGAGAATGTAGCCCACACAATCCATGCAAAGAGGAAGCCAGAACTCAAAGGACTGTCTCTGAAGGCTATCTTTGGAAGCAACATTAAGAGTGGATCTAAACCACTCTACTTGATGACTAAGGTCTCAATGTGGTCCATTTCCCCCCATGTCCCAAACTAACCAAGCATTTGCTAACTGGTCTCTTTAAGATCCTCCACTGGTAGTTTGTAGCTCATTATGAAGGAAGGAGGTGGTAATTGACCTGGGCTATCTGGCCCCTGCTTCTTTGCACAGTTTATACAGATGTAATCTTCATTTTCAGCCATTTCTGGAGATACACCCACACAAACTTGATGAAACCACTCATCACAGCCACCATCACATTGTACCCAGTCTACCTGTAGAAGACAAGATTGGGGAATGTTTAGGTTACACAACAATAAGCCCAGAACAAAAGAAAACCAAAGAGCTTTCTTGGCTTAAATGATAGCAAACAACTGGAATGTCCAGAGATAGACAATGACTTCTTATGGGGTTATTTTTCAAAGAAAGAAGTTGAGAAGTTAAAACCCCCAAATTACATTTTACCACAGTATGTCCACAAAATTAGGCCTCTTAGGTACTTCATTACCTCATGAATACCTGGGGCTCCTTGTAAGGCAGAAACATGTTTGGGAAAAACTTGACAAAAAAGAAACTTCTACTAGAGCAGCCAAGTAGTTTAGCTAATATTAACAATTTCTAGGCTCTAAGAATGCAATTAACAATCAAGAAAGGAAGAATACAACAATGTGAAGGCAATCCTGTGTATTAGCTTTATTTCAAAGAGATAAGCCAAAGTACTAAGAGCATTAAATACCTTTTTAGAAAAGCAGTCACATAGGCCACTTTTAAAACTAATATTTTTTATTCTTCTCTTCTTCCGTTACAAATACAACTCCCTATAAAAAGTTAGCAAATATCAGAGGTCAAATCTTACAAATTAACCAATTATAACAGTCAAAGACATAGGTCAATAGATCACTCTGGGGTTTAAAATTAAAGTCTGGAAAACTGATAGGTGTCAGTGGCAGATGCCAGGCAAACTATACAGAGAAAATACTGTGATTACGGGAGGCTGAGAAGGACTGTAGTTTGGCAACATGTTAAGCCTTGGACCTACAGTTAACAATAAAGTGACTTTTATATTTGGAGGGTGATTGCAGTAGTTTTTATGTTAAGGCACATGAGAACCTAATTTAAGATCAAAAGAGCTACTCTCCCATACAAACATTGATCATTTCATTGGCAATATAGGAAGCCACTTAAAACCATGAGCGTTATCATTTATCAGAACAAAGTAAGGAATGTAAAGGGATCAAAGAAGCACCTCAGCATAGCTTATGAGAAAGAACAAAGGAGTTTTGGCTAGATAAATGAGTTTCATTCTGGGAAGGTAAGCAATTTTCAAAATTAAGTGTCCATGTCCTATAAAAACTGTCAAAACCATGATCGTTGTGTAATTTTAGACCTATAACAAAGGGTACGGAAATTGATTTATACGATGTTTTGTCTTTATTATTCCTATTTTAGAGTTCTAGATCTTAAGAAACAGTATTTAAAGTATAAATATTATTGCACTCAGAAGTTCTGAACTCTGGTGTATATAATTTCATTCTAGCCATTTAACCTTACTAAAGCTCAATTTCCCTGCCTATAAGCAGCATTGCTTCACCTCTTCCATCAGAATCACCTGAAGTGTACATTAAAAATGTAGCTGGGGGACTGGGGTTGTAGCTCAGTGGTAGAGCACTTTCCTTGCACATGTGAGAAACTGGGTTTGATCCTCAGCACCACATAAAAAAATAAAATAAAGATATTATGTCAATCTTAAAAAAAAAAATGTAGCTGGGACCCATCCCAGATTCAAAATATTTGGGCATTATGAATCAGAAGCCTACATTTTTAATCAGTTCCCTACCTGATTCTTTGTTTTCTTCCTTGTCTCTTTTTGTGACAGTCTTTCTATATTGCCTAGGACTAATCTTAAAACTCCTAATAGTCCCACGTTGGCCTCCTAAGTAGCTGGGACTGCAGGTACATGACACTGCACCTGGCTTCCAAGTGATTCTCATACAGGCTAAATTTGACTATCACTACTGCCTCTTTGTAATACTTCTTCCTGTAAATTTGAAGCAACTTAACAATTCCTTCCTAAACTAACTTCCATTTTTACCGTGTAACTATCATGTTTTGCTTCTGAAGACTGCACAATAAATAAATTATTGTAATGTTCTTTTGGGAGCACACTAATCAAAGACACACTAGGGAAAGAATGGTTTCTATATAGCAAAATAAAAATAAAGGTACTGCAAGCAGGTAAAAGCCTTTAAAAGTGCTAACTGTATAATAGGTGAACTCAGATGAGTGTTTTGTTTGGAACTGGGAAAGGAAATTGAAAGGATGACTTGTGTTTCTTTAGATGCCTAGATTTGAGATACTATGCTGTTTCATAAATGCTACCACTAAACTAATATATAACCTTATTACCCCTACCTCCAACCTTCTTAATTCAATCTAGTTCCCATTCATGCTAATCCAAAAAGTTACCAATTTATCATTAGAGCCTCATTAAGTTGCAGAGGCTGGCTTTGAACTTGTGACCCTCCTGCCTCAGCCTCTTGGAGTAGCTGGGATTATAGGCATGCACCAATGCTCCCAGCTGTCCCATGTCTTTTTAAATTCTTTGCACTATAGTCATTGGTTTCAAATTTCACAAAATTAAATTGACCATTTTCTTTCAAGAATGAAGATGGTATTTTCCCTTTTGTGATTTGGACTGCAGGTCCCCTCCTAAGCTCAGCTCTCTCAGGATTTCAAAAGAATATATGTACACAATTTTCCACTTGTACACAAAAACCTATTTATAATGTAATACAAAGTTTATTATCTGTTAACTGAACACATCATAGCTTAGAAATTTTTTATGCTGTTATTATTTTAAGAGATGGGGGTCTTGCTATGTTGCCCAGGCTGGACTGAAGTGATCCTCCTTTGTTGGCCTCCCTAATAGTTGGGACTATCGGCATGCACCACCACATCAGGCTTTCTGTGAAGTTTTTTAATAATTATTTTTGTGGTTCACTAAGTATTTATTCCAGAAATAGTGGAAAGGAAAATGACTATTAGAATTCATGTGCAGTTAGCCAAATTATTATTTTGGTTTTGGTGGTGCTGGGGATTGAACCCAGGGCCCTATGCATGCTAGGCAAGCACTCTACCAACTGAGCTATACCCCCAACCATCAGTTAGCCAAATTCTATGTTCCTGAGTTTTCAGTTTACTATATAGTCTGTTGCCCCTGTGTCAAAATCTTCTGTGGATTCAGTAGACATTTCAAACTGTGTGTGCTTTATGATTCTATGGACCTTTTCAAACAAAAGTGCAACTCAATTTTGATTAATAGATGAATATGACAAAAATACTGTTAAGAGAAGCCCTAATTTTTGTTCCTTTTCTTGCTTAATCATCAAGGAAAATTATTATATGACCTATTGTCTGGGGTAGACTCCCAGTGTGCCTATGAATGATAAATTTCCCAGTAGGTAGGAATAACAGTGTTTGAACTGGTAAAGAAAGTCTCAGCCAAACTTAGGACAGTTGATTACTCTATCCCAAGTGTGTGTGTTTGTGTGTGTGTGTGTGTGTGTGTGTTACACATTTACTTAACCCAGGCTTTGATAATCTATACTATTAGAGTTATGAACAGGTAAAGTCATTAACAATGCAAATTCTTTGGTTGAGGTAATACCCCATGAAGATCTTCTTTAAAGTCAGAGTGGCTAACAAATAGTAAATGTGAGGGGCATAAGTTTATAAATTTAAATCTTTTAATTTACCGTACCAAACTTTTTATAGAAGGCAGTAGTAATGGGTAAGGAAAAAGAGAATTAAAAAGTAGAAGAAGAAAAAAAATCCAAAAGTCTATTTGTATATGTAAAATGATTTAAGTATTTAACACTGAAGAGAAGTGCTACTTAAGGATCAGCCCCAAAGAAGTTGCTGTTTCAATGTTAATTTGTTTTATTCTTTGTAAAAATAAGACTGAAGATGATTTCAAGGAGAAAATATTTCTAACTTTTTAAACTAATTTTTTGAAAACAGTTCTTTATTGTTTTCAAGTTCAGCTTGAATTTGATAATGATGGAAGAGTTTTTAAAAACCATTTTATAATATTCTGCTATCATCTTTTATTCATTCTAAAACATCTTAAAATTGAGGCTAGGTACATTTGAGTAACCATTCTTCTAATTTTTAAAAAAAACATTTTTGAATCTGCAAAGTTTTAGGACAAAGTAATAGTAATTACTGGTTAGAGAAACGGATATTTACCTAAAAAGAAATGAACCCCAGAAGTTATTTTTGTTGCATATTTAAAGAAAAGACTTCCCTAAAAAGCATTCTTTTCTTATCATCATTTTGTTCTAAAGGTGTATACTATGCATTAATCACATTTTCACAAATGCTACAAACTGAGAAAGTTGAAAATTCTTTTAAAAAAATTTAAAAGAAATGCACCGATTGTTTAGTGAAGCTAATGTCAAGAATAAATATAGAGAACCATAAAAGTTGCAAAATAGCAATGACAGCTGAAATATAATCTGAAAAATTTTGTTTAAAATTCAACAGAGAGGGTCTAGGGTTGTGGCTCAGTGTTAGAGCAATTGCCTAGCATGTGTGAGGTACTGGATTTGATCTTCAGCACCACATAAAAATAAATAAATAAAATAAAGGTATTGTGTCCACCTACAACTATAAAAAATATTTAAAAAATTAAACAGAAAAATAACACTAAGTTTAATTTATATAAGTTAATGACAGGGCAAGGCACGTAATGCTCACCTTAAACAGTTTAAAAATAGACATTTTCTTTGAATACTCAGCTAAATCTTTGCTCCATCAAAATGTACCTATAAAAATACCTATAATATCAGAAACAAATTTCAGGGTTTATGGCAAAGTAATGATCACCTCTTAACACACTGCATTTTCTGTTAACAAAAGTGTTCAGAGATAATTTCATCTTTTTCTCACAACTGTTTTGAGTAAGAAGGCATGTGTTAATTTATATTTAATTTTAGAGCAAATGGAAAACAAAAAAAAACTGCCTGTAGTGTTCACATGTTACAGGAGTATGACAGGGATAGTGGATGAATAGAATATTTAAGTGTGAGCAGAGGAGAGAGGAAAGATTAACTGATAAGAAGAAAAAAGAGAAGACAAAGAGTTCATGAGGCAGACAAAAATTACAGGAAGAATGATTTTTTAAAAGCTTAAAAGAGAAATACCATATCTCACCACTAGTCTTGAAACTGCCATAAAATTAGATAAAGAAAAAGAAAAAGGTTCTGCCAACACTGAGCTGTTAATACTTTGGTACCCAAAGAGAACCAGTTAACCCTCCAGTCTTTTAAGTAATAACTGTGGAAGAAAATAGATTCAAAATGAAAGATAAAAATAATTCATACATATATAAACAAATTTAATGAATCTTTAAATGTTTACATGTTTATAATGTAGAAAAATGCTTATGAGATGAATAAAGCAAGATAAGAAAGTGAACAGACAGTATGACAATGATATAAAACAAATTATAAAAAATTGAGGAAGCAAACACACTGAAGTATTTATAGCCACTAAAACTAGACTTGAAAAACTAGACTATGGGATATATATTTTACTGTTAATTTATTTTCTAAAAGTGAATGGAAAGCCCCTAAAACAAACCTGACTTAAGTATTAAAGTATCATTTTGGAATGTGTTTTTGTACTTAAATCTCAGGAATTATCCATGGAGCTGGGATACTAGTGGAAAACCTAGTTTGGGAGCCAGAGAAGCAGGATTCTGCCACCAATTTGCTCTGTGACTTTGGTCACAGGATTTATTTTCTCCGAGTTCCCGTTTCCATCATTTGTAAATGAGGAGCCTGAACAAAGTGACCTCTTGGTCCTTTGGTCTCTAAAAATGTGTAAGTACCTGACTGAGAAGGTAAGTTGGGATACAACATGTAGGGAATAGTGATGCCGTTTTATTTATTCTGCTCAGGCTTTAAAACTAAAGAGCTATTAAAATTCTAAATATCAAGTGGTATACTGAACATAATAAATAAAAATATGAATTTATTATTGTTCTTGATGGGAATAATAGATGCCTCTAATCATAATTCAGATTTTTCATAAAGTCTATCCATTTTTCTCATAAGTTCACATCAATATTACCCAAGAATGCCACTACTGAATTACTATATTTAAAATTTAAGACTGAAAAAATTTTAAATAATACCTATAAAGGTCTGACTTATTTGTTACAAAGGATTTTTTAAATAATCGTAAGCCTATTCAGTAACAAATCAACACGAGCCTGAGTGTGGGTAAGAAATGAAGTTTTCGGACTTTGGAACACCGTATTACTGCAATTTGCTAAAGCTCTTATAATACTGGTCCATGATTTTTTCAGGCCACTGTAGCTAACTGTTAAGTTCTAAGTTGCCCTGCAGGGAAGACACAAGACTTGTTTTAAAACTTGTTCTGCCTACTGTATGTGAAATGTACTGCTTGCCAGGAAATGTCATATAGCTTCTCTATGCTCCTATCTATTATATTCACCAAGTATGTTATTTTTAAAAAATAAAACATTTCTTCTATTAAGCACACTGATCTAGGAGCCTCATCATTCAAATCAATTTGTAGAAACTGTAGAAAAAATATTATGTTGGAACTCCAAATCCTGGATCACAATTATACTATTAACATATCAAACATGTCTCCATAACTCTTGTTTTTGACCTCTCTCACACCTATAAAAAGTTGGAACTCACCTTGTCCTTACAGGGTCTTTGGCAGTTTTGTGCTGCACATACAGCATTCTCATCATCAGATTCCTCTGCTCCTGACCAGTCATATTTTGAAGGGATGTCCAGCACTTTTTTCTCTCTTTTCTTTTCAGTACTCTCTTTTACAAGTTCAACTTTGGCTGCAGCAGCCTTTTCTTTCTTTTTCTTTCTCTCTTCTTCTTTTGCTAGTTTCTTGGCCAGTTTGTTCAGCTCCTTTGATTTGTCTGCATTTAATTTTAATTTCTTCTTTTTAGGTTTGTCCATTTTCTTTAGCTCCTTGGATTTCTGTTTTCCTTCTCCGAAAAATTGTTCTACCTTTTCTAGTTTCCGTTTCCGTTTCTTCTCTGAAGAGTCCTTGCCTTTCATTTTTAATGGTTTCTCTTCCATGCTGTCATCCTTCAACGATATAAAATTAGAAACAATTTTAAAGCAAGACATTTAAAATCAGTGTAATTCTTTCACATGAGGTACCCAGAACAAATAAATTCAGAGACACAAAATAGGACTGAGGTTACTGGGGGTGAGGGAAGAAGAAATGGAAATGTGTTGTTTAATAGGTATAGAGTTTCTGTTTTCAAAAAGTTCTTTAACTCAATAAATTGTTGGTGGTTAAGTAGTTATCAAAAATATCAGGAAAATAGATAAAACTGTCTCCATGATCTCATTACAAAGGGTATATAGTGACTTTGACAAGGACTAGAAAATAGCTTATGTGACAAAGCAAAAAATATCACTTTATGCTAGGTACAGGGGCACATGCCTATAATCCCAGTGACTCAGGAATATAAGGCAAGAGGACTGCAAGTTCAAAACTAGTCTCAGCAACTTAGCAAGGCCCTATATAAGAGACCCTGTTTCAAAATAAAAAATAAAAGGGGCTGGGGATTTAGCTCAGCAGTTAAGCACCCCTAGGTTCAATCCCCAGTGCCAAAACCAGAACCAAAACCAAATTTCACTTTTCAATTTTCTAATACTGTTGCCATTTTGTGCTAATGTAATAAACATTAAAAATTTTAATAGAAAACGTATATGTGGTAACAGAAAGAACTGGAGGGATTAGAAAAAGAAATACCTAAAAATGTAAACTTGATTATTCCTAAGGAAAAACATTTGAAAATTCATTTTTCTGCAGATAGGAGACTTGAGAATCTTTGACAGGACTCTAACAATTGCAGAATCTACTAGATTATAAATGTATTGAGTTTATTACACCTTGAACAACATATGTAAACTCTCATAATACTTTGAGTTTACCTGTATGTAATAAATAAGACCATATGAGATAATGGATGAGAAGAAAATACTCTGTAGAATAGAAAAGACAATTTAAATTATGCTACCTTAGACTGGTCCTCCAAACCAAAACCAAATCAGAGTGCTCTAAATGTATCTGTGTCAACAATAGGTAATATTGTACCACTGACTCCAGTACATGGAAGCAAAAAAGCTAATAAAAAGAATACTCGGGGGTTAGACACCAGAGTTAGAATCTAAGTATGTTAATTTTTACTAGATGTATGATCTTAACTTTCCATCTCCCTGGATCCTTAATTTCTCCATATGAAGAAAGGGGTTAGCCAGGCACGATGATGCACACCTGTATTCCCAGTGGCTTGGGACGCTGAGACAGGAGCATTCCAGTTCAAAGCCAGCCTCAGCAACAGTGAGGCACTAAGCAACTCAGTGAGACTGTGTCTCTAAATAAAAATATGAAACAGGGATGGGCATGTGGCTCAGTGTTTGAGTGCCTGAGTTCAATCCCTGGTACCCCCCTGCAAAAAAGAGTGGGGTTACTACTCACCCCATTCTTCCCCTAACCTTCCCTGGCCTCTTCAGGATTATGGTAAAGATCATACATGTAAAAACACTATATAAATTACAAACTGCTATGAAAGTGTAATATATGAATGTGGATTCTCTCCCACCCAATCCAGTTCTATTTAACCATTTTCTTCTTCTTTTTTTTTTAACCACTCCATTTTCCTGCCTAATTTTGGGCATTCCAAAAGCAGGAAGCTGGGCTAAGGAGGTTGTTCTAAACTGGTTGTTTTCAATTGCCCTGAGGGGAAAAGAATTTTTGCAAAAAACAGCCTTTTGTATAAAATTTTAAAAATAATAATAGTAGTAAAACAAACATCATAAACATAAAAATTAATATTACATAAAATAGCAATAAAGAAAATCATATAGCAGAATTACTCCAGCTTAAGTGGGAGAACAGGAGAGTCAGATTACTTCCACTAAGTCATCCCCTAGTCAACTGTCTAAGGAATCTGGGTATTTTAATGGTTTTAAAACCACAATTTAAGTTAGCAGGAAATCCATACCTCCATAATATGTAGGAATCTGTCTTCTGAGGGTGGGTGTGTGGCCTGCAAAATCCTCCATATGTGTTGTGTCTCATCTAGAGACACTTCAAGGAGGTCTCCAACCATCATGAGCTCTTCCAGTTGGGCTTTAGCTCCCGGTGACAACTCCAGTACCGGAGGTTCCAAACTTCGAGGAACCAAAGGGCTCTTCCGAGGTTGTTTTCTTGGAGTGCTAGAACCTTTCACAAAAAACACCATAAGACAAGAAAGTGAGAACCATGGACAAATGTAATATTTTCAAAGTAAATGTTTAGCAAAATGATCTCCCCCTCCTTCTACACTGACTTCAGATATGTGGATTCATTATATCCTTACAAAAGTAAAATGAAGTTTGTTTTATAGTTTTTTTTTTTTAATTTTTAAACAACTTTATTTATTTATTTATGTAGTTAGTTAGTTACACATAGTGCTGAGGACTGAACCCAGTGCCTCACGCATGCTAGGCAAATGCTCTACCACTGAGCCACAAACTCAGTCCTTTGTGTGGTTTTTTTGGTACCAAGGATTGAACTTAGGGGTGCTTAACCACTGAACCACATCCCCAGACCTTTCTGTATTTTATTTGGAGACAGAGTCTCACTGAGTTGCTTAGGGCCTCGTTAAATTGCTGAGGCTGGCTCTGAACTTGTGATCCTCCTGTCTCAGCCTCCCAAGCCGCTGGGATTATAGGCATGCAACAGACACCCAGCTGTTTTATTTTTTGAGATGGGGTTTTACTATGTTGCTGAGGGCTGCCTCAAACTCCTAACTAAGCCCCAGTGATCTTTCTGCCTCAGTCTCTTCAATAGTTGGGATTACAAGTGCAAATGCCACTACATCCTAGAAAGTGAAAATGAAATTTCACCAAACAAATACCAAACAAAAAGATCTACAATTCTAAGGCCCATTTTAAAAAATTGGTTTAGAGTTTCAAATAGTTTCTTTATCCTGAACTACTGCATAATCTCTTAACCTAGCCTCCATTTCAGACTATATCAAAAGAGCAAGCAGTTAACTGCCCTACATAAATAAATGGTTGGGTAATGGTGGCAGATGCCTTAATTCCAGATACTCAGGAGGCTGAGGCAGGAGAATTGCAAATTTGAGGCCAGCTTTGGCAACTTATCAAGACCCCTATCTCAAAAAATTTAAAAGAGGGATGTGAGGGGGCCCCCTCAATTCTAGAGTGCTTGCCTAGCATGCACGAGGCCTTGTGTTCAATTGTTCAATCACCAGTACTGTGTACGCACAAAAAATTAAAAATTAAAAATAATTTTTAAAAATAGTTATCTTCCAAATGAATAGACAGTAATATGCTTTTCCATAAAATGTTAAAGGTTTATTATATAGAGAGACATTTTCCATCTTCCAGTGTTGTGACATAAAGCAGGATGATTTTATTTTTACTAGGGAAAAGAAAAACAAACTTCATTGAGATATCCACCAAGGAAGAACTTCTCTAACAGTTAAAGTTACCCAACCCAAAATGAATATTCTTAGAAAGCAGTGAATTTTTCAACAACTGGTAATTATCAAATGGAGGATAAATGAATACCTAACAGGGATTTTATAAAAATGAGATATGTTACAGATTATGGAATGAGAAGTTGTGCTCCATTTGTATACAATGTTTCAAAATGCATTCTACTGTCATGTATAACTCATTAGAAAAAAAAATTTTTAAATGAGATAAGCAACCATACAGAATTTCAAGTTCTCATTAGGACTCTATAATTCTATGTTCATTTTTAGGTTACCTAATGAAAGAAAGTGTAAATAGAGGGGGTTGGGGTTGTGGCCCAGTGGTGCTCACATCTCATATGTGAGGTACTGGGTTCGACCCTCAGCACCACATAAAAACAAATAAAGGTACTGTGTCCATCTACAACTTAAAAGAAAAAAAAAATTTTTAAAGGAAATAGAGGCTAGATTTCCCAAAACAGCATTTTCATGTCTATTAGCATTTCATGGGTAGACATCATACTCAATTCAAGAAAGATTCAGTCTTGAATAATACAATGTTTTTTCTCATTTTAGACTTATTTTCACCAGATTTTCTTTTTAAAGGGTAATACCTTGAGAACAACTCTTAGAAGCAGAAGAATAAGCATGTTCTGCACAGAATGATGGTGCAGTCCACATATGAGTTACCACTTCCTCAGACTTGATGGGAATTTCTTCATCACAAAAAAGATTGGGTTCCAGACTACTAGAGGACTTCACACTGGCTGTATCCTGAAGAAGAAACAATAAGGGGTATTCAGAATTAGTTAACCACATAGCTTATCCTATGACAAGGATCTAAATAATGGCTTTCAGGAAGCTTCTAACATAACATACTAAAAATATGACATTAAAATTATATGACATTAAATAAAATAGAAAATGTCCATGGAGGACTAAATAAAAAAAAAAAAAAAAAAAAAAAAAAGGACAATTCAAACCAAAAGAGAACGTAAAGCTAAAAATAATCCACAGAGATAAGAAACCTACAAAAAAAAAAAAAAAAAAAAAAGTACAATTAAGTAGTCTACCTTCTATAGTCTACAACCCATAAAACTTGCATAACAAGAAGTTAAGGAGTATTGATCCTTTAAAAAGAAAATAAAATGGACTTAAGAGAAGGTTTAGAGGTGACAGCTCTTCTTTTAAATTTTTTTTCAGTTGTAGATGGACAACTCTTTTGGTACTAGGATTGAACTCAGGGGTACTCCAGTCACTAAGCCACATCCCTAGCCCTATTTAGTATTTTATTTAGAGACAGGGTATCACTGAGTTGTTTAGTGCCTCAATTTTGCTTAGACTGGCTTCAAACTTTGATTCTCCTGCCTCAGCCTCCCAAGCCACTGGGATTACAGGCCTGCACCCCGTGTCTGGCTTTAATACCTTTGTTTTATTTATTTGTTTTTATGTGGTGCTAATGATCGAACCCAGTGCCTCACATGTGCTAGGCAAGCGCTCTACCACTGAGGAACAACCCCAGACCCCTTGTGACATCTTAAGACACAATATTTAATCCTAAATTTCCAAACCTACTATCTTCCATTTGTTCTTACTTAATACAATGAAGATCCTGATGATATACAAACTACACAGCTCTGACAGCTCTAATCAGGTCTCTGATGATTTTTCATAGAATTTGTTTCCACAAGCTCACCTATATAGCTTTAAAGGTCAGAGTATAATCAGGAAGACAGAAATCACAACAGGTATTTAGATAGACGTTTTTGTTTGTTCAATATACTAGGAACTGAACCCAGGGGTACCTTACCACTGAACTACATCCCTAACCCCTTTTTTTATTTTTTATTTTGAGACAAAGTCTCCTACTTACATAGACTGGCCTCAAACTTAAAATAAAAGAACTATAATCTCTAGGGCTGGTGTGGTTATTAAAACCTAAAGGTTTAAGAAAGGGGCCCTGCAAAGTTGGAATACAGATCTCTGAGGAGGAACTACTGGCCAGTTAAGTTCTGCTACCTATGACAGAAGATAATAATGTTGGTTTGGGAAGGGAAGAGACAAGGAAAAGAGGTGGGGTTGGAAATTTGAATCTGTTGCCTATGCCAGGATTAAAATAAAAATGCACACACACACATGAAAGTTTGAATGATTATGACAAAAACATGGAATAACATTTTCTAATGTCTCCTACTGTCAAAAAAGTCATCTGGCAAAGGACAAATGGCAGGTGTTGGCAAACTATTGCCTGTGGGCCAAACCTAGTTGGCAGCCTATTTTTGTATGGATTGTGAGGTAAAAGTAATTTGTACATTTTTAAAGAGGGAAAAAAGGAAACGAGAAAGGGAAAAAAGAAGGCAGAGAGGGGTGGGAAGCAGCAGCAAGGGACCTTAAAATATTTACAATTTAGCCCTTTATAGAAAAAACTTGGCAACCCCTGGTATGGACTCCAGTCCCAGAATTATAAAGCGGAATATAAGAGTGTGTTAGAAGTAGAGCAAAAATAGCTTAACGACTAACCCAACACCTGATTCTCTTTAGGGTGCACTGGAGGAAGATACTTTCCAAAAACCTGTAAGTTTCAAAGTAATAGTTAGCTATGAAAAGGACAACTTAGAAGAAAAATGGTTCATACAAGGAATCTGTAAAACAATGCCACTTGCTGAGAATTTAGGAAGAGCTCACAGTCCTCTTCCCTATTCAAGAATTTAAGACCTAAAAGGCAAAAGACAAAGGAGTAAAACTTCAGTTTCCAGATGCTTCCTCTCACTGACTGGAATTATTTTTCTTACCCGGACACCATTCATTTCATTTTAACTCGTATAGGAATGCTTTCAAAAAATGAAAAGGACAGTCAGGCATGTTGTTGCATGCCTGTAATTCCAGCCACTTGGGCAGCTAAGGCAGGAGGATCACAAATTCAAGGCCAGTCTCAGCAACTTAGCAAGACCCTATCTCAAAATAAAAAAGGGCTGGGGATGTAAAAATGGTAAAGTGTCCCTTAGTTCAATCCCCAGAACCAAAAAGACAAAACAAAATAAAAAGGACAGTGATTAGAAAAAAATGATGGAAACTAATGAAAGGTTAAACAAATGTGCTTTCAATTTCTTTCCTAGTGTGAAGTATGAAACATGAGAAGTACAATGTATGTATAAATATGTGTATATGTGTAAATATATATCAAAGCATCATACTGTATACCATAAATATGTATAATTTCTATTGGTCAATTTAAAAAAATTTTTTTTTTAAAAATTACTCTCCCTAAAAGGAAATTTATAGTTTGGTTCCCAATTCTGGCAAATCAGCAGGCAAGGCAGAACGGTCTCTCACCAAGAAATTGTTTTATACCAAGATTTGTCACTGCGCTCTAATATTAAGCCTCAGTTGGGTGTACCTATAATCTCAGCCATATGCGAGGTTGAAGCAGGAGGATCACAGGTTTGAGACCAGCCTCAGCAATTAGACCTTGTCTCAAAAAAAGGGCTGGGGATGTAGTTCAATGGTAAAGCACCCTTGGGATCAATGCCCAGCGCTCCCCACAAAAGCAAACAAACAACAACAAAAAAGAGTCTCTGACAAACTCCACTATATTTCCACCCAAGTTCAAATTACCCAAGTATTAACCAGTGTGGAGAAGAAAATGTGAAAAATCTAAATGTTTAACTTACTTTCTCTAAAATGAGCAGTTACTGGGATACATTAAGGAACACTCTGGGAGATAATACCTACCACCATTCTATCTCCTCCTTTTTGATGTGTATTTGTACACATATATGCATTTGTAAAATATAAATTGTAATATGGACAAAGAGTTTCAGTAAAGATAAATAACATGCTTTAAAAGCAAATAATTATGGTTATTTCCAAGGTTATCCCAGACACAATTTTAAAGGATTCATGAGACTTCAACATTAAATAGATATTTTCCCAAGTAATGATTTTCTTAATGCTGCTCAAAGTATTTTAGTGGTGATTCATTTTATATTCAAACGAAGTAATTAAACAATACAAAGGACAAACAACTTGTTTTAATTTGTAAATGTTATGGTAACTAAGACAGAATGACTCATTTTATAATTGTTTTCTTCCTAAACTGATAGGGACTCTTCCTCAGGCAAATATACTGAATTCAAAGTATTTTAAGTATGAATTCATGATCACAGCAGGGGAAATCATACAAAGGAGAAAAACATCAAGCCAAATGCAAGTTAATGTACAAACAAAATTTTCATTACACAAGCCAGTTTGTGCCTAGACAACAAACCAAGCACTTGGGGGGACGAGGAGGAAGGGAAGGGAGGGAAGGGGGGGGAGAGAGAGTGAGGAGAGAGAGAGTGAGGAGAGAGAGAGAGAGGAGAGGGAGAGAGAGGAGAGAGAGGAGAGAGAGGGGAGAGAGGGAGAGAGGAGAGAGAGAGAGAGAGAGAGGGAGAGAGGGAGAGGGGAGAGAGGGAGAGAGAGAGAGGAGAGAGAGAGAGAGAGAGAGAGAGAGAGAGAGAGAGAGAGAGAGAGAGAGGGAGAGAGAGAGAGAGTCATTACACAGTAAGCACATACTCTATAAGAAAATGAATGCTCAAGTGGATTTTTTTTTCATTCACAGATATCAATATCAATGTAAATTTAACCTTAGATTACCATAAGCCTTGCTTCCATTCTTCTACTTTTTTAAGCTGTCAAATATATTGTTAACACTACAAAACCCCACAATGTTTTTTTTCTATCCTACCGATACCCCTTCCAAAGAGACTCTCATATAAATTTATAAGACTCTCATAGAAATTCCTGCAAAAATTAGAACTACTCCACACAACCATATCAAACCAGTTTTGATTAATGCAATACTTGCGGATGTTTTGTTTTCATAGGTTATTGATTTGCTTCCAAGCAAAGACCACCATGTTTAATTCTAGAGCACTGGCTGATAATTAATGTTCTAGAAAGCAAACATAAGTACTGGAGGTTGCTTGTTTATATGAAAAACAGGTGATTCTAGTATTCAATTAAAAAGCTAACTTATACTTGGCATGGGTTGCATTCCCATTCAGCTGCTTCCAGTCATCCTATTCAACTCTGCAAACAAAAATGTTCATTAACTTCTGGATAATAAGGTGCTTTAGAAGATTATCTGAACAGGCTAACCCAACTTCTCTGAAGTCTTTAATTCATGCAACTGGAAATTCCCTCATTAAAACATTTCCTGGATCCATTTTTATCTTGAGAAAAATATTTTCCAGTACATGAATTAACAATTGTCTCTCACAGATGATTTTAATTTTACATACTTAAGAGTGTCTTATTCTAATGGAATTCATGCTGTAAGAATGAACAGTACCCACCAGATCTGCATGCTGAAAAGATAAATAAAAGGTAGTCAAGGGGTTGGGATGAAATTCCTCCATGTTCTATGGAACAGTCTTGGAGTACAAACTCCCAGGTTGCAGACACAGATTCTAAACAGAACAACTGAGCATCATATTAAACAAAACAACAATTCAGGATCTCTGCCTAGATCATGATGTTATTACTAGGTACAAAGCAAAGGACTTGCACCTGACACTAAATGACAATGCAAGGCCAACTGGATCCAATACAAACTTGCCAAAACCTTCTCTTCACCACCAGTGTGGTGTCATTATCGAAATAATCATATTGATGATAACAATTAACTGCAACTATAACTCTGCAAATTCTAATGATGGGCCCAAATATTACCTATCTCTGAATATGACATTATATTTAGTACCATCCAGATAAGAGAGCAAAAGACTCATAGAGTACACCCAGAATGGGATTCTTAGAACATGACGAGGTACAATTTGACAAGTCAAAAAAATCTGAAAATTGAAACTGGCCATGAAAGCTTTCAACAATTTATAGGCATTATTTCTCCTAGTCCCTCTAGATCATAAGGAATTGTGAAGGAAAAGGAAAAAATACAAGTTTTTTAAAAATTCTTTTTAAAAAAAATTGTTTTAGCAATATATCTTTGTTTTCCCCCTTGGAGTTTTGAAAAAATGTGATCACCATGAACTCAGGACAAGTAAGTGACTAGCCTTTTCTTCCCCTTTTAGGCCTCAACTGCATTCAATAGCATTTTCATTAAAAAAAAAAAACAAAAAAAAACCAAAAAACTCACCCAGTGCAGCAGTACTATGCCTGTAGTCCCAGCAATTCAAAAGGCTGAGGCAGGAGGATCACAGGCTTGAGACCAGCCTCAGCAACTCAGTAAGCCCTAAGCAACTTAGTGACACCTTGTCCCAAAATAAAAAATGAAAAGGGCTGGGGATGTGGCTCAGTGGCTAAATTCCCCATGGGTTCTATCCCTGGTACATACATACACACACACACACACACACACACACCAAAAAAAATAAATAAATAAATAAAACAAACTCACTGGACAGGTATGAACCCAGACAGCTTGTCCATGTAATTACCTTGATGTCATAGCCATATGTCTCCCGAATGTCTTCATCAGAATCTGTTTCTTCATCATCATAGTCCATTGTTTGTCGAGGGGAAGATGATACACTGCTTACTACCCGGTTAAAAGCAGACTGCTGGAAACTGGGTAAATGTCCCTAAACAGCAAAGATTCCAAGATGAACGGAGAGACGTACAAAAAATAGGGAATTAATAAATGCTTAAGATCAACAACATGTATTGAACCTGCAAAGTCTAACGGTTCTTCAGTTAGTAGAAATTATTTGATTACGATGCCTGAATCAACCTGAACGATATTTCCAGATAATATTTCACTAAAATGACCTAAGTAGGTACTCAGAGAAAATACTACAGACGTATGTAGAACGAAGATGCCATGAATAATACAACTGCTGACAAATCACTGTTATTTTCCTAGTCATTTGGTAAGGTTGATATACTGTTCACACACTACCACATGAAATAGAAAAAGAATATAAATGCTAAACTTGCCTGTAAGTCTGGATTGGCGGCTGCTTTTTGGAGTTCTGCACTGATGATCTTTTCAGTTTTTTCCCGAGCTGCCTGTTCCACCATACGCTGGCTTAACACAGAGAGTTTGGCTAGGGCAGAGGACAGTTCATCTGTGGCTAGGGCTTGTCGTGCCCTATCTTGCCAACTCATGGCACGTTCTGTCAAACACTGTAGGGCCTCTCCTTCAGGCAACCGTACAGGCAATTTCTGAAGGGATACAAGCAGTGACAGAATAGTCTCTAGCCTGGGCCTTCGAGACCGCATACAAAGAGGGCAAAGGAATTTTACTTCTTTAGCCTGCCAGCTGGACCCTTTTTTCTGGGAACCTGATTTAGGAAGGGGAACACAGCTGTTATGGAACCAGTCTTTGCAGAGCTCACACTGTAGCATAAACCCACTGGCTGTCTTGCGGCAAATGCAAAATTTTACTTCTTCTATGCGGTCCACCATTGTCATCTTGGCTAGGTTGGCTGCTCTGAGGGAATGCATTGCTTCGATCTCTTTTTGCTCTCGTTCTTTGAAAACTGCCACCTGTATATGACAAACATTTCATTGAAAGGAGTCACTGCAATACACCCCATAATACCAAATGCTTATGGTCAAGGAATCTTTCTCCCAATATGACCTAGTGATAACAAAGCATTATCTTTTAAAAAAACATCAGTTGTAAACAATTTTCTAAAATTTGGGATACCCTGCCAGTATCCACACAAACATTTCTCATCTGGAAAGCAGGCAAAGTGCTCCCTTATTTGACAATTTACATTAGTAGAATACTTTGAATTCTTCTGTAGGGCAGAGCAGAAAGAGGGTATTGCTTTGCTCGGTGGTGTAATAGCACATATCTGAAAACCCAGCAACTTAGGAGGCTGAGGCAGGAGGATTCAAGTTTGAGGTCAACCTCTGTAAATTACTGAAATCTGTCTTAAAATAAATATAACACAGGCCTGGGGATGTAGCTAAGAGAGAGAGTGCCTGTCTGGGTTAAATCTCTAGTACCACAAAAGAGTAAGAAAAAAAAAAAAAACAGGCATGCCTTGAAATCAAACATCTTGGGTAGGAAGCCTGGCACTTGTATTTATATACTGTATATATATAAATACAAGAAGAGTACATTTTTAAAATCTGTTTTCTGAAAAATGCAGACACACCACCAACCTCATCTTACTGTTTTAAGGAATAAATAAACTAATATACAAAAATGCCTAACCGGTACCCAATACAAGGTAAACACTCAATAAGTATTAGTTTCCCATTTCTCTGTAATTCATTCCCTGAGGGAAGTTCTATACAAATAAATTTTTATCTCTCTAGAAGGCCTCTCTCCATTTCATTTATAAATAGAAAAAGTCTGACGATCAGTTACAACAGTGTTTTATGAAACTCATTTCAACAAATAAGAGCAAACAAAATTTAATTATCATAAATATTATCAGTGCATTTTCTTTTTAAATTACCGGTAGCTCTGAAATAATTTTGAAATAATTTCCAGTTCTACTTGTCTGGTAAGATTGACCTGTTAGGCAGACTCTCATAAGAGATCATTCTCATGGCCTCAAAATAGGATCCTTTGTGGGCAACAAGAGCCATATTAAGTTACTTAGTATATGCAATTCCCTACTATTATATATTTCCCAAACTAATTTTTATTTTTGCTCTATTTCCTCAGGCTCCTAGTTATCTTAACACATTCCTCTACTCTCAAAAAAATCATAATTCTCATAGCTATGATTATTTTACTGAGCACTTGGTATTATTCACTATACTGTTTAATGCTAAGAGAAGGGAGACATTTTTAAAAACAACTGGCATCAGTAAACTGGTGCGATTCCTTTGAAAAGGATAATAGCATAGAGTCACAAAATGCTATTAAATTCTAACCAAGCAATTCTAATTTGTCTAGATAAATCAAGACTAGGAAAATAATTTTTAAAAAGTAAGAACTATACAAAGAAGTTCACTTTATTATTTACAATAGGAAACTTAGTAACAGGCAAATTGTTCCATGTTAGACTATAGAACTATTCAGCAGACTAAGGGTATAGCTAAGTGGCAGAACACTTGCCTAGCATGAGACATGCCCTGGGGTTTAATGCTCAGCATTCAAAAAAAAAAAAAAAGAAGAAAAAAAACTACTTAGCAAATTATGGGCAACTCTGATGAAATATGACACAACTATTAAAATAACAATAAAGAACAGAGATGTGGAAAAGATAAAACAATTTGGGGAAGAAAGCAGAACAGTAAACTTTTTTGCACTACCATTATAAACATTAAAAAAGAGAGAAAGTATATGAAAATGAAAATAGTTAAAAGACAGTAAACCTGCTAACATCTCCACAGAATTTTGCATTCAGAAAGCAAACTCAATGTGTATTACATAGTTTCTTTTTTAAATATATATTTTTAGTTGTCAATGGATTTTTTTAAATTGTATTTATTTATATGTGGTGCTGAGTATCCAACCCAGGGCCTCACAAATGTCAGGCAAGCACTCCACCACTGAGTCATAACTCCAGTCCCATTACATAGTTTCTTACCACCATAGCTGTATCCCTGGTTTCTTCCAGTCCTTCCTCCAGATCACTCAAAGGCTCAAGGTCCAGGTCCTTTTCTTTTTCTTTTTCTATTAGTTCTTTTACTTTTTTCCTTCTGTTTTTACCACTCCCATATATACCAATGTCAGTCCGGGGACTTAGCACCTACAAAAATAAAACCAAAATATGAAACTGTCATTTTCAAAACAATCTTAAAAAGTGAAACTAACCATTTATAGACCATTCACCATGTCCCAGGCACTTTTTAAAGAATTTTTATACAAGCTTACCTAATTCAATCTTCAGAACAACTCTGGGTAGTAGGTATTATTTTCCACATTTTACAAACAAGGGAAACTGAAACTCAGAAAGGAAGCAAGCACCTTATCCAAGGATATAGGGTTGGTAAGGGAGCCAGTTCTCAAACCTGAACTATCTTATTCCCAAGCCTATGTTCTTAACTACTATGTTCGACTGCTCAAGATAAAAAGGACAATAAGTTTTAGTTTAAATTTGTGCTTCTGAGAAAGATAATCTTTCAGTGACAGACTTTAATAACAGATATATGACCCAGATTGGTTGCTTTCACTGGACTGCATGAAATTAACCAGAAATGAATCAGACTAAGGCTTTATATTTCAGGTCAACATCCGAGATTACTAATAGGAATCACTTGTCACAATGACCAGACACACTGAAAAAAACCCTTACCAATTCTACTACTACCTATAGGTATTTATCAGCTGCTGATTAAAGTGCTGAAGTACTTTCAAAGTATTCTTCACCTGTAACAATGTATGGCTGGAATTCTTCTTAAGAAAGGTCCGTCCAGTTCGTTCTCTCCATGCCCGTGCTGCTGCTACCTGTGACTCCACTTGGGGCAGTGCATCAAGGCGCACAGGGATAGGGCGCCCTTTAGCAGATAAACTCTCAAGCTGCTCCAAGTAAGCATAGTTGCTGCCACTCTGCAAAACAAAAATAGATTCTCACACAATTTGAGTTCTTTCAGGGAGGCTGGCAATATACTACTGGAAGAATTTTACAAAAAGTTTAGTGTTGATTTTTTGTATTAAATAAAATGAATTATATTTCTTAATATAACTTTCAATGCCCTATTTTTAAAAAAGTTATTCATAAATTGATTTTAATTTTTTTTAATTGGTGCATTATAATTATACATAATAGTGAGATTCCTTATGCCATTTTTTTAAATACACAATATAATTTGACCAAGTATCTTCCCAATCTGTTTGCTCTATTCTAGTAACTATCTTCTATTACTAAAGTTATCATTTTCTTGGGGGGGAGGGCAGTACTGGAGATTAAACCCAGGGCCACGCCCCAATTCATTTTTAATTTTTTATTTTGAGGCAGTCTTGATAAGTTGCTGAGGTTGGCTTTGAACTTGAAATCATCCTGCCTTGGCCTCCCAAGCCACTGAGATTGTTATTTTAATTAGTGTAGTGTGTGTGTGTGTGTATATATATATATGATTCATATATATGTATATATATACATATTTATATATGTATAGCATATGTATATGTAGCATCTGTGTATATATACATATGTATATAGCATAATATATATCTATATCTACCAAATTATGCATAATTATGCATAATTCCCCAGTATTTCCCCAGGCCCTTCCCTCCTCCCTTCCTCTCAATCCCTTCCTCTACTCTCTTGGTCTTCTATATATATTCATTTTTTAAATGAACATGTGGTCAAAGATCTTATCTACTTTAATAATGAGAGAACCAGTAAGATATAAAAATTAGTTTGAAGGACAATCTGAGGAACAGACATACATAAATACAATTAGGAATGAGGAAATTAATTTTCTAATTGATGGAAACAAGTATTTAATGCCATCTAGGACAAAGGAATCATCATTTCTACAGTATGGAAATCAAGTGTACCATTACAGACAAATTTAATTTTCTATGAATACAGACCTAAAAGCAGTATTAGTTCTAATAACCAACTCCATTTTATGTTATATAAACAGAAATAAGAATGAGTATTTTCCTTGTAAGTTAACAATGTTTCTACACATTTAAATAACAAAGCCACTGTTACCTCCAGAACTTAAATACTACATTCCAGTAAAGTTACTTCTCACTTATCTAACTGAAACAATTGCCTGTAAACTCATTTTGAGAGATACACTGAAGTGTATAGAATAACAAACAGGAAAAAGACCTATGAATTTTTTAAAAAAAGAATAACACAGAAATATTAGTCCTATGAAATGTTATAATGACATAATTAAATCACTATGGTACCAGGGTAAGGAGAGCTAACTGGAATAGATCAAAAAGCTCAGACACAGTTTAGGATCAAGAAATAACATTTATATCCAGGTGTGGTGGTGAACACCTGTAATTCCAGTGGCTCAGAGGTAAGGCAGGAGGATCCAAAGTTTAGCAACTTGCAGAGGCCCTAAGCAACTTAGTGAGAACTTGTATCTAAATAAAATATAAAAAGGGCTGGGAATGTGGTTCAGTGGTTAAGTGCCCAAGTTCAATCCCAGGTACCAAAAAAAAAAAAAAAAGAAAAGAAAAGAAAAGAAAAAAACAGAAAGAAAGAAAGAAAAGAAGTAACATTTATTACTATTATCACCGGTTTGTGCCCAACCACAGCTATTTGACTATATTCAAACACCTTCTGGGTAAGTCTAGACCTAGCCTACTCCAAACCCAACTATTCTAAAGAAAAGTCTGCCTATTAACAGAATCTCACTCTGAGCCTAAAAGTCAGTACTACAATGAAGGTATGAGCCTAAGAGAAATAATTATTTCAAAATTACAAAGGAGATACAGGACAGCTTGGTCAACTAGGTCTTTCAATCATAAATCATCTTTAAGAATTATCAAATTCTGATAACAACCAACTGCCTAAAACAGGCCAAAGACAAAACAAAGAAACTGCCCTGATGAAAACAGGTAATTTTTAAAAATATTTGTCCACCAATTTTTATTTTATTTATTTATATGTAGTACTGAGAATCAAACCCAGTGCTTCATACATGCTAGGCAAGCACTGTACCACTGAGTCACAACCCCAGCCCTGAAAACAGGTAATTTTTAAAAGAAACAGTGGCAGTTAAGGAAGTCCCAGAAAAAGTCAACTGAAAATTCAGAAAGTAAAAGAGAAGTCATTATAACTTAATACCTAGAACATATTCTTTGTAGGGGCAGCAGCTAACTGAAAGTGATTTGACTTTCCTTTTCTTTGGAGATATTTCTATGATTAAGAATATATATATGTATATGTAATATGTATATATTACTGTAGATGCTGTCTAATTTTTTTTATAGTCTAAGCATACTTTTAGCATTGACTTCACTGTTTTTAATTACAGATGTATAATATGTCTATCCACCTAGAAAATTTGCTATTTTGAAGCCAGAGTCCTATTTTTTTTTCACTCCATATGCTATTATTTTTGTTTCTTTATTACGTAGGGCTGAGGATTGAACCCATGCCTTACATGTGCTAGATGAGCACTCTACCACTGAGTCACAACCCAGGCCCCCAGAGTCCTATCCCTTATACACTTTCCCTTATATTCCTGCTCCCAAACATCTTTTCAGGTGTTTTAGTACCCCAGAGTATTGTGGTGCTTAGTAAATGTTAATTCTGCCTCTTACTTTAACACTAGTTCGTGCTTAGAAAAAGATTCTAAGAATATATAGCAGGTTAAAAAAAAAAAAAACAACCTACTAGTAAGAGTTAAATTGCTAATTCTATCATTTTTCATAAAAAACTTAGTAATGTTTAAGTAGATAATATTTATTACAAAATCAGACATAGTAAGTGAATTTTAAGTACCATTATTATTTTACTATGATTATTCTAATTCTAAAGAATTAAAGGTCTAAAGGTTTAATTTCTAAGATGGGTACTACATGATGGGTAGGTTAATACAAAAGTCTCCTTACCTGAATAGCTTCTACTTTAGCTGTCCATTCTCGAGCCTTTTGTAAGGCTTCTTTTAGGGACAAGACATTGGGTAGAAAAGCTGGAATGTTCTTAGCTTCATTCACAATGCTTTCTAAACTTGCCACACTATGCCTAGGTCTAAAAGAACAATAAAAACAGAATGAGATGCATGAGGAAAGTCAAAATAATACCAACATTTAAATAGTTCTTTATAATGTGTAGAGAATATTGATATAAATGATTTCATTTAATTCCTACCACAATTCTAAAAGGAGGCAAATCAGTTATCATCTTTATGTTCGCTTTATAAATAAGAAAACTTTAACTCAAAGAAAGATACATTGTTTTCCCCATTTAATGTAATAAATGACACACCTGAAGTACTGATTGAGAATAAGTCTCAGTACCAAGCTCCTTTTACTACCCAGCACTGGACTGCCTCTACTCTAGCTCTCTACAATACCTGAAATGGTCAGAGATGCATATTTATTAGCAGGAGAGAAGGCAACAGATGAGAAATCTATTAATGTTAACCATGTACATTTAACTTACTACATTCATTAATAACTAAACAGAGGAATAAAGCACAGACCTTATTCTCAATTAATCAGAATACAATATAAGAATTATACTAGGAATTAAGAACAAAATTACTATGGACTCACAACTGTGGGAAGTAGCAATTACTTCTGCCCAAAAGAATTAAGAGCTTTGACCCAGACCTTAAAGAACTATGATTTTAGGAAGGACTGTATAGAGGGATAAGAGGGGTGGGAGGGGAGGGCGGGAAGAAAAAAAATAACAGAATGAATCAAAAACTATTACCCTAGATAAATGTATGATTACAAAAACAGTATGCTTCTACTTCATGTACAAACAGAAACAAGATGTATCCCATTTGTTTATAATAATTATGAATTTAAAAAAAGAAGTATGATTTTATCAAATGAAAGGTTAAAGAATCAAAACCAGGAGAACAAAGGTATGAAGAACTATTTAAAAAGAAGTTGAGGATGTCATCAATGGTGGCCTCATGAAGACAGAACTGTTTACAGATATGCCTAAGATGGCTGAGAACTACAGGCAGTTCTGCACTGGAGAAATTAGAAGAATTCTTTTGCCTCTAGTATGTCTTAAACTGAAAAGGTCTATGATTACCTGTCATCACTCCAAGTCTATTTATTTTTGGTTACAGAAAACATGGGTGCCAATGAGATATAAAGGGAGTACCTTCCACAGGGAAAATCATTGATGGACTTCATGGTATGAAAAATACTGACAATGTACCCACAGGCCCCAACAATAAGCAATTTGCCTGTGGTAATCTCACAGTGTGGGGAAATACAGTTCCGACCAAGACTGAATCAGATCATCCCTTGATCTGGGTGATGTTCTTGAGTCACATAAACTGACCTAGCCTCTGTACTCGCTCTCCTGCCTGCTGTGGCCCCATTTGATCAAGAAATACCCTGGAAATATCACAGATTCAGAACCATGATTGTCTGTTTAAATTTTCAACTGTAAATAAAGGTTTTTGTGTGTGTTTGTGTGTGAAAAAAAAAAAAAAAAAAAGGAAGCTGGTAGTTCAGTTTCAGATGGAGGGGAGTGTGGTAAATGCAGGGAGGCAGGTGGAGTAAAGGGAATTTGGCAGGAAAATAAGATGCAAGCAGATTAGAAATTTTGAGATAAATTTCACTATGTAAAGCAATGGGGAGCTTCAAAGGCAGAGTGGTTTCATCATTCATGAAAACTTTTTAATCCTGTGGGAAGGATTATTCATAAAGAGTTATGATGCACCATGGTAACTGCAATGATAAAGGTAGGTAAAGGTACTACCAAAATACATAGTAGAAAGACCTAATTGACTTGACAGGTGAAAGAAGCCTTGCTGAATGACATTTAAGCTTTCTCATTCTTTCTGAATAAAGGACAGGGCAGGGGTGGTGGAAGCACAGCACAGAGAACAGGCAGTGCTAACAGTGCTCCACAGAATAAAACAAGCAAGCACAGTTCAAAGCCAGCTTCAGCAACTTACTGAGACCCTATCTCTAAATCAAATATAAAGAAGGGTTGGGGATGTTAAGCACCCCAGGTTCAATCCCTGTATAAAAGAAGAAAAAAAAAAACTAAAATTCTAAACCTAATGAAGAAAAACACTAAAGAAATACAATTAATATGATTGAATCTAAAGGAGGAGTTAAAGTTAGCTACTCAAGTGCCTGCTTGTTCAAATATGTAATTTGTTATACTTCACAGAATAAAGAAACAAAGAAGGAGGGTGGTATGAGAAGGAGTTAATCCAATTTAGACACAAGGAATTTGAGGTACTTTCAGGGACATTTACTGGAATTATCTAAAAAGCAGGTTATCCATGAAAGAAATTCATATTACGGATAAGAATTTAGGAGTTATTCAGTATAAAGATGGTAAATGGAGCCAATGAAATTTCCAGGGAGACCAAAGAGAGTGAAAAAAGAAAAAGATCTAGGCTAGAATCTTGAGGAAAACCATCATTTGAAAAGGAAGACAGAAGGCCAAAGGTAAAGAAGGAAGATACCAAGAAAAAAATGGTAAGAACTTAATAATCAATGCTATGAGATAAAAAATATTAAGGATGTGTTTCGGAAAGATAATTCTAACAGAAGATGGAAAAGAGAAATTCTACCTCCCACTATCTTCACTAACCTGTTTCTTCATATTTTATTTTCTTCATGACACTAATTATCTGAAAGTAACCCATTCATTCCTCTCTCTCTCCTCACTAGAAGGTTAGTTTTATGATAGCAGAGGACCTTAAGTGTCTTATTTACTACTGTCTCCATAGAACTTAGAAATAGTGCAAGATACATGGTAGGTATTCTATAAATATTAACTGTACATCAAAGATAAAAGGACTATAATTAGTTCAGTGACACTGGAGCTGAGAGATGTGAGATATTTTGGATGCAAAAGCATCAGAACTTGGTGACTAATTAAATACAAGAGATTAGGAAAAGAACATTTTCAAATATTACTCCCAATAAAACTTCTTTTAGTGGACTACTATCAGTTGCATCAGATATACCAAATCATAGTTTTATATTCCAAAATCATTTAGCTTCACCTATTTAATATGCTACCACCTCTGAGAACATTATGAATCTGAAGACACAAAGTAATTTGAATACTTCAGGTAGGAAAAGTTATGAATAAATTTTAGTACATATTTGGCATGGCACCTGAGAGCAAAGAATCCAACATCCATGGAGACTCCTCTTAACTAAGCAGAGCTGTGTTAATTAAGACACCTAAAGAGTTTCCTTCAAATGTTTCCAAAGTAAGTGGCTGGAAAAGTAGTTAAGTGCATAGATACTTTGGGAGGATTGCAAGAGTCTTTAAATTTCAACTGTCAATAACCATGTAAATGCTCTGAGCAATCCATTTTCTCATCCTCATAATAGAAAATTATGTAAATGTTAATCTTAGCTGCTAGAGAAATGCTTTCACAAAAAACTCCATGGTTAATTACTAGCCAAATTAACTGATACAGTCAAATATGATGACCTCTTTACTTAAATCTCATGAAGTCCAATGGGATACCAATGCTAATGCAACTGGCTAACCTGATTCCTATCTCTTATTACTTTCCTGCAAAAACTTTCAGTCTAGTAACACTCATTTATTTTCTGTCACCTGAACATATCCTTCATAGTCCTTAAACTCTGTTTACGACATTTCTCTTATTTCCCCCTCACTTCAATCCTGCTCATTCTTCAAAGCTCTCCCCAAATTCTTATTTTTCTCTCAAGCTTCAACTGACCATTCAAGCTCAGACCTCTCCTTTGTTCCTATATTTTTCCATATCTCTCAATAAGATAGTTCAATGAGCTTCATAATTATTATTTCCTAACTGTATCATTAATTGTGGCTCTACACAAAACACTACTTTGTATCACTTAAATTTACCTAACAAAGTACTCTGCAAAATAGTTCCCACATTTGAGAAACAATCTACATACTTACAGCACCATTTGATAACTTAGTGACTAGTCAAGGAGGCACAAAACATTTAAATAAACATGTAATAAAATAGGCTCTTATGTTCCTCCTTCCCATTATTCCTTCTACCTTGGTTATTAAAAAGGCAACAGTCACCAAAATATATGTTCACCTTGCCTGTAGGCAGACCTTAGCCTTTTCTTCCCATCGTTCAGAAACAGTGAGAAGCTCCTGTAGTTCAGCCATTGCTTTCTCCACAGCATGGTGGGGTGCTAACCCTACTCCAGAGTCAATCAGTTTCTTCATGACATCCAAAGTGACTTGTTGTGGATCTGACAAGGTCAGTCTAACGTCATCCAACCACCGAGCCTGCTGTAGCTCTTGTTTTAGTCGAGGTAATTCAGGTAGCTCCACATAGAGACTAGAACCCAAGTCTATCAACATCTGAAGTTTGGAAGAGTCTGGGGTTTCATCCATCATGGCCTCCTGAGCACGTTCATGAAATTCTTCTACATCATCCAGCAAATTCTGAATAGGTTAAAAAAAAAATTCACAAATAAAATTTTGGCTGAGGCTATAGCTGAGTTGGAGAATACTTCTCTAGAATATACAAGGCCCTGAGTTCCATCCCCAGCAAAGTGCAAAAAAAAAAAAAAAAAGGCAAATTAAAGATACAAAATAAACATGGAACAGAACAAAGTTCAGAGGCAAACTATCAATTCTAGACTCTGAGAATCTCACCATTATAGCATCAAATATTTAGATATGATAGTTAAATTCATTAAGCTTCTCAGTAATTCTAAAATTTTATTTTAAAAATACAATTGATTCAGGGCTGGGGTTGTGGCTCAGTGGTAGGGCACTTGCCTAGCATGTGTGAGGCACTGGGTTTGATTCCAGCACCACATATAAATAAGTAAATAAAATAAAGGTCCATCAACAACTAATAAAAATATATTAAAAAAATACAATTGATTCATTCAATGAATATTTAATGACTGCTAACTTAGATGTAGCCACTGCTCTAGGCACACAGTACTGAAGACATGCAAAAGTCCTTGTCTCCAGGGAGCCATATACTCTAATATAGGTGGCCAGACAGTAAACATATGAAAAAAAATGTTTGTTAGTATTAGATATTCTGAAAATAAAATAAGGCAACACAACATAGAATGACCAAAGGAGCAAGAGGCACATTTCTCAGCAATGGAAGTCACAGAAGACAGTCAGCCAAATCTAAAACAAGGGAGTAGGAGTAGGAACTATATGCAGATCTGGTAGAAAAAAGTTCAGGCAGGGCAAATATTAATTACAAAAGCTTTTAAAAAGAAATGAACTTGATGTGCTATTACAAGTGGATGAGAGAGAGACAAAGAATAAGCAGAGCTCAGATTATAAAATGTCTATGGACTCTGAGTTTGGATTTCATTATAATGGCTTTGGGAAACCACTGGAGGATATTAACTACAAGTGAGTGCTATGATTTGAGTTATTAAACTGCTAGGGACAAAAGCAAAGGAAAAAGCAGCTAAGAGGCTATCGCAGTAATACAAGACACAGATGCTACTGACACAGAGCAATTTCAAACAATGATGATACTAGAGTAATTTTAATCAGACATGATGATAAAAACATGATTCACTGTGGAATACATTTTGGAGGTAATAGCGGCACATAGAGACTAGACATGGATTATAGGAATATAAAGGACTCAAGGATTTTGATTTATTTGACTAGTTAAAAGGTTAAGATACCTATTAGTCTGCCAAGAAACGTAGAGTATGAATCTGAATATACAAGTCCGTAGAAAAGAAGAAGGACAATGAAAGCTAGAGATTTGGGAATCAACCAAGTACAGGTGACATTTAATGACACTGGACAAACAAAGAAGGTATCAGAAGAGGTTACACCTAGAGTAAAGAAATCGCTGACAAGGTCCAAAACAATTCAGTGAAACCCTGTCTCTAAATAAAATACCAAATGGGCTGGGAATGTGGCTCACTGGGTAAGTGCCCCTGGGTTCGATCCCTGGTTTAAAAAAAAAAAAAGGGCAGAAGGAAGAAAGGAAGAAGGGAGGGAGGGAGGGAGGGAGGAAGGAAAAAGGGTGGGTGGGTTGAGACTCCTAATACATTCCAACACTCACTAGTCAAGCTAAGGAGAAGGAAAAAAAACAGCAAAGAGAAGTAAGAGAAGGAATGTGTGGTATCACAAAAGTTTACAGAAGAAAAGTCATTCAAAAAAGAAAGTAGCTAACACCAAAACGTTCTTATGAAATGGAGTAAGAAAAGATCACAATTTATACAAGATTTTATAAGTTGACAACCTTCATAAAAACTATTTTAGACATCCTAGCCACCTCCAAAATACAAAAACTATCAAAATATTACTCACCGTACAGACTAACATACTTTAGAGATTTTATAGTCATTAATTCAACGAAACTCAAATATATCAGAATTCTGTATTCTTAAGAGCTCATGCTATACTCAATTTTTAAAATTGATTTACTGTGTTTCAGTTATACTTATTTAAATAGAGGATCAGCCAGGTACAGTGGTGCACATCTGTTATTCCAGCAACTTGGGAGGCTGAGGCAAAAGAATGGCAAGTTCAAAGCCAACCTCACCAACTTAGTAAGGCTCTAAGCAACTTAGCAAAACTCTATCTCAAAATAAAAATAAAAAGGACCAGGGATGTGGTTCAGTGGTTAAGTGCCCATGGATTCATTCCCTGGTACGAAGAATAAATAAAAACATAAATAAATGTGTAGAAGCTCTGACCTAAAATTAATGTAAAAAATTTTTATGTTTACTTAGTTTCAGAATTTTAAAAGGTACAAAGGCTGAGAATAAAACCAAAAAACTCCCTACTAAATAATCTTAAATAACAGTATATACGCAAGAAAAGAAACCAACAGAACAAAAAAACTAGACATACAAGTTTGTTAAACCAAAACAGTAGCCCATATTATGTAGGATATTACCCAAGAAAATAATTTTACACTTCACCTTTACTTGTCGAGCTTGGCTGATGACACATGGAAGACTAAATAGTTGTTGGACAAAAGCCTTCAATTCTTCTACTGTCAGTTTGGTCCGAGTCCTTCCAACATCTGGGCTCTGCCTATTGTGAAATAATATTGAACCGTAAGTAAGAATAATTCAGTCATTCTGATATAAAATAGGGCTCTTAGTCTATTCAGAATTCAAACCTAAGCAATCTTAGAATCCTGGTGTTGGATAGATTCAATTATAAAGGTAATCACTTCAAAACAAATTTTTAAGCTCTTCAATCAATGGCTCTAAAATTCAACTCTCCAAGTCACATTTCTTCCAATCAATAAGTGCTAAATATCTCCAACATTAAATAAATTCACCCATATTAAGGTAATAAAACTAAATCCTGTATATAAAGGTGTCTACAATCTGAAACAAGGACCTTTAACCTGCCTTAGGTTAAAGGTCACCTGAAACTGTTTCAAAATCTTGGTTATACGTTCATTTTTCTAAAAGGGTCTCTAAGCTTTTAATGGATTCCCCAAGGAATTCAGTAATCATTAAGTGACAAGATCTACTGGGCAATATCTCTTTAAAGAGTCAAGCGCTGTAGCACACATCTGTAATCCCAGCAACTTGGGAGGTGAAGGCAGGAAGATCGCAAGTTCAAAGTCAGCCTCAGCAACATAGGCCCTAAGCAATATAGCAAAACTCTATCTCAAACTAAAATAAAAAGATCTGGGTATGTAGTTCAGTGTGGTACAGCACCCCTGGGTTCAATCCCCAGTACCAAAAAAAGTCTCAAAGATTCTCTGATAAAATGATAGATAAAAAAAAAAAAAAAATTCACAAACTTAAAACTCAATATGACAGTACTACAGACAAAAGCTATCCAGATATAAGGAATATGTTGGAGTGACTATGAAATATTAAGCTAATGCATATGAATTACATTAAATCAAGGGTGTACTCTTCTATGCTCCTTAACTAATCACAGCTTCTTCTGCACCCATCAAGATTACTCTTTGCCGCTACCTGCCTTTAGTTTGTAGTAACATTTATTTATTTACAAATATTTATTGTACTTTGACTATATGCTATATTTATAAGATAAGAAATATAACAATAAAGACCAAAATCTCTGACATTCTAGTGGGGAGAGGGAAGAATGGAGGAGATGGTCATGTGTGGTGGCTCACACCTGTAATTCCAGCAACTCGGGAAACTGAGGCAAGAAGATCACAAATTCAAAGCCAGCCTCAGCAACTTAGGCACTAAACAACTTAATGAGACCCTGACTCAAAAGATAAAAAGGGGCTGGGATGTGCCCCCTGGGTTCCATCCCCAGTACCACAAAAAAAGGGAGAGAGAATGGAAGAGATGACATTAAATAAATAAACTGGTGTATCAAAAGGTGAGAGGGTTAGAATTAAAACAAAGAAGGAAAGAAGGATAGGGTTGCAGTTTTATAAAGGATTATAAGAAGGTCTGTCCAAGAAAGTGGCTTTTTTTTTTTTTTTTTTTTTTTAGGTAGCAGGGATTGAACCAAGGGCACTGAACCACATCCCTAGTCCTTTTTTTGTATTGTATTTAGAACAGGGTCTCCCTGAGTTACTCAGAGTCCCGCTAACTTGCTGAGGCTGGCTTTGAACACACGATCCTCCTGCTTCAGCCTTCCAAGTCATTGGGATTACAGGTGTGGGCCACCACGACAAGTAAAGGTAAAGTGTAAAATTATTTTCTTGGGTAATATCCTACATAATATGGGCTACTGTTTTGGTTTAACAAACTTGTATGTCTAGTTTTTTTGTTCTGTTGGTTTCTTTTCTTGCGTATATACTGTTATTTAAGATTATTTAGTAGGGAGTTTTTTGGTTTTATTCTCAGCCTTTGTACCTTTTAAAATTCTGGAACTAAGTAAACATAAAAATTTTTTACATTAATTTTAGGTCAGAGCTTCTACACATTTATTTATGTTTTTATTTATTCTTCGTACCAGGGAATGAATCCATGGGCACTTAACCACTGAACCACATCCCTGGTCCTTTTTATTTTTATTTTGAGATAGAGTTTTGCTAAGTTGCTTAGAGCCTTACTAAGTTGGTGAGGTTGGCTTTGAACTTGCCATTCTCTTGCCTCAGCCTCCCAAGTTGCTGGAATAACAGATGTGCACCACTGTACCTGGCTGATCCTCTATTTAAATAAGTATAACTGAAACACAGTAAATCAATTTTAAAAATTGAGTATAGCATGAGCTCTTAAGAATACAGAATTCTGATATATTTGGGTTTCGTTGAATTAATGACTGTAAAAGTTTCTGAGCTGGGGCCAAGTTATTGCCTGGCATGTGGAAGGCACTGGGTTCAATTCTACAACTGCACAAAATAAAATAAAGGCATTCTGTCTATCTACAAGTACAAATAAAATTTTTAAATAAAAAAGAAATTAAAAGTTTCTGACAATTTGAGGGAGTAAGAGAAGGAGTATCAGAAGACTGGGGCATTATTGGGAGAGACATGACCATAAGAGGTCTATGATAATGATAATGTGGGTTTCATAGGTCAGTTAAAACTTTGCGTTTTAATCTGAAAGAAACAGAAAACCACTGGAAATTAAACTCTCTTTAGGTTTACCTGTGTTTCTGTTTTTTGCTCAGAAGTAGCTGAGCCACAGAAGCGCAAGTCTCAGCTTCTTTTACAGCATCCCTGAGTTTTCGAAAGAGCTCGTTCTCTGGGTATTTTCTATCCTCGGCATCCTCCAGCATTACTCGCAATTCAATCAGATCTGTAAAAATAAATAAAAAGGCATATGCTATGATCATAGACAAAACCATTCTAAATTCCTCACAAACCTCACTCAACATACCACAGCTATGAAAATCTCTCCAGTGCAATAAAAACTCTGACCAGGTGCCCATTCCAAATGCCTACAGATGATTTCTCTCAGATAAGGCCACTTCTCTTTCAAAAAAGGCTTCAGTGTTGATCCACTGGCTAGCAAAGGCTCCACCAAATATATATCTACTGCAAGTTATCTGTCCCATTTTAGGTCAGTTTTTTCATTTACATGAAGATTTTCAAGTAGAAAATTAAGCCTATATTCAACTAACCCATTAGTTTAAAAAAAAAAACTTAAAACTTTTGCCTCTTTAAAAGCAATAATGATTTCAGTATATTATACAAAAGAAGGAAAATTAACCTTTTTTGTGGTTGAAGTTAGCAGATAATGCTTCTGTAACTCGACTGACCCAAGTGTCATAGGACTGTGCCCTGACTTTTACACCATAAAGAAGAGAAGGGAGATCTTCCAGTGGGTAGCGATATCTACAAAAAAAAAAAAAAAAAAAATCAAGAAACACACAGACATACACATACACACACAAATAAAAACTTCAAAATCCAATTACTTAAAAACAAATTAAATTTTAAGTATAATCAGCTTAAGTAAAGTACAATGGCCAGGGGAATGGAATCTTGGTTCACATTAAGAGAAAACTGAACCAGATGTGGCAATGCAGGATTATCACCCCAGTTTTTAGGAGGCTGAGACAAGAGTATTACAAGTTTAAGGCCAGCCTGGATAATAAAGGGTTTCAAAAAAAGAGAGAGGGAGACAATCAAAAACAAGTCCATAGTTTTAATGTATAGAAAATTAAGGAACATATGGAATTAACTAGTAAAAAAAACTAATTTTAGCTGCGACATTTAGGGCCAACTTTAAAGGAGTGATCCTCAAGTAGGAAAGCTGTTACCAGCCAGGCATGGTAGCACATGCCTTTAATCCCAGCAGTGCTGAGACAGGAGGATCGAGAATCCAAAGCCAGCCTCAGAAACTTAGTAAGGCCTTAAGCAACTTAGTGAAACCCTGCCTAAAAATAAAATAAATAAAAAGGGGTGAGGATGTGGCTCAGTGGTAAAGCCCTCCTGGATTCAATCCCTGGTACAAAAAAAAAAAAAAAAAAAAAAAAAAGTAAATTACCAGCAGTTTAGGGTTGAGGAAAGGAATGACTAAGAACAACATTAAGATTTGTTTTTTTGTTTTGTTTTAAGTAATATCAGTTTTAGAAGTTACTTTTGGATACCTAAGACATTTCTTCTGCATGGGGCAGGGACACAAATCATTTGGATGGTAGAGACATACGAGCCGCTCAGGATTGCAGGAGCATGTGAGAGCAGAGAGAAAACATGTTGTTCTGCATGCTGAACACTGTCGCTCATCATCAGGAACAAGTTCAAACACTTCTTCTTCTGACATCAAGACACCCTGAAATATAATTTATGTCACCAGATCAAGTCTTTCCAGTTTTTAAAGCAAAGAACTTAAGCTGTATTTTTCTACAGATATATCTCTGATTTAAGGCATAAATATGGAAGGTACAATGGTATGACATGAAAATACTTCCTAAAAGTAACCATGACTATTTTTTTTTTATGACTGAATCTTTAAAACTGGGCAAAACTTAAAACTTTGCTGTTGCAGAATATATATATTTGAGTGATAAAACTATAAAGATATGCAAGGAAATAATTACTACAAAAGTCAAGATAGTTTTTGGAGGAGAGAAGGGAAATTTTAACTGGGAGGTTAAGAACTGTAAGGCTGTCAGGTCAAGAAATAAAGTTTCTCAGTTTTGGGGATAGCTGACTAACTTCTATTTCTTGACTGAGTGCTGAGGAAAAGATTTACCACATAAATTCATGAAGATACACACACACAACACAAGTTTTATGTGCTTTTTTTTTTTTTTTTGTCTTTAAAACAATAAAAAGATTTTTTAAAAATTACTGCTCCCATAATTTGAACCAGATAAATTAGTAATCTGAGGATAACACTGATGTGTACAAACATATGTAAGGACAAAGAAGTATAAAGTTACTGGAACTATGAAAATCAAAATACTTCAACAAGATGTCAACAGAAGAAAGTCAAATCAAACAGAAAGTAACAGCATTTGAAGTGCATTCTACCAACACTTCCATTTATTACACAAGAGTTCCCTTTATGGTTTCTGCTTATTTGCGCAAAGTACTTGTAAACCCAATTTTGCTGTAAGAGCAATTTTTTTTTTTTCATTAAACAAGGTGGGACCCTGATAATTTTTTCACTGGCAGAGACCATCTAGTTCCTTCATCATTCATTTTGGTTTTGATTAATCTAGACTGACTACTGGCTATACTCCTATCTTCAAATTTTCCCAAGCTAGCATTTACTATTTTCTTTAAAAACAAAGTTTTCAATTTTTCCAAAATGAATCACAGAAGTTTTTAGTTTATAAGAATTTATACAGCTTCAGAACAGCTAACAAACAAGAAACATTAATGTGGCTACTAACAAGATTTCTGGTTGCTTCAAGCAATTCTACACCATTTCACAAAGTGTACATACTTTAAGGACTATTAATCCTAAAAGATACCCTAAACATAAAATTATTTTTTGGATAATGCTATAGATTACGTCCCTCACACTTTAGAGATTAACCGTTAGCATAAGGATATTAAGGGATCAGATAAGTTATGTAGTAACTTATCTATAGTTATCTTCCTAACTGCCCATTTCTTCAAATTTTCTAACCAACAATTTTTTCTTGCAATACATTCTAACATATTCTAAGGTTTATATTTCTGATAATATATTTTGAAAAATCATAAATTATCAGGAAAGAAAAAAGAAACAAGCTAGAGATACAAATTAAAAGGCTATTTTAAATAATCCAGATGAGAAAATTATGGAATTGAACCAGGATGGCATAGAAGTAAGGAAAAAGAGGGATGAGAAGTGTAATAAGAGACACTGCCAAAATGACAACAAAAACCTTAAATAACATAAGAGATAACTATGAGGGAAATGGACAAGTCAAGTCCACACCAACTTTTTATATCATGATCCTAGCACTTAGTGCACAACTAAGAAAAAAAAATAGTTTGTAAAAGGGTGCTGGCAGTAGTTATGGTATTTCCAGATGGCAGCTGAGGAGATGAGGGAAAAGATAATTAGAAGTAATGGCAAGGTGATCAAAGAGGCTGGAGAAAAGAGTAGAGCAAATGTTAGGAAAAGAAACCAAAGAAACAATATATAGTATATATAGTACAATAAAGAGATAATGGGAATAGAAAACAAAAGGAAAAAAAAAAAAAACCACTGGGATTGATGATAATAAAGTTACCACTAGTAAACTTACAGAACTTCAAAAATACGATAAGAACAGAATGATGGTAATGATGAAAGGAGAATGATGGTAATGATGAAAGGATAAACAGGAAATAAGAGCACTGGTCATAGGAAAACCACTCATGAAGATTACTAGGAAAAGGTAAAATGAAAACTTCTCTCAAGATAGGAAAGACATAGCTGGGCATCTTGGCACACACCTGTAATCCCAGCAGCTTAGGAGGCTGAGACAGGAGGGTCACAAGTTCAAACCAAGGCACGAAGCAACTCAGTGAGATCCTGTCTCTAAATAAAATACAAAATAGGGCAGGGGATGTGGTTCAGTGGTCGAATACCCCTGAGTTCAATCCCTGGTACCAGGAAAAAAAAAAAAAAAAAGGCAAGACACATCTCAAGATAGGAAAGTGCATAGTGCAAAGAAATGGCAGCACTAAGTACCTGGAACAAAGTTTTAAGTGGAAGGTAAATTTAAAGGAAAAGGGTTTATAGAGAAATTTGATGAAAGTGTCATAAATAACATGGTAGAGGATCAGGAAATGTGATATATTCAAATTATGAAAAATAAAAAAATAATGTACCATTAAAAACTCAGGTTAGCTGCGCAGCAGCACATGTAGCACATGCCTATAATCCCAGAGACTTGAAAGGCTGAGGCAGGAGGATCCCAAGTTTGAGGCCATCCTCGGCACCTTAGGCCCTAAGCAACTTAGTGAAATCCTGCCTCAAAAAATAAAAAGAGCTAGGGATGTAGCTCAGTGGCAAAGCATCATTGGGTTCAATTCCTAGTACCCACAAAAAAAAAAAAAAGAAAAAAAAAAACCCTCAGGTTAAATGAAATATGAGATGAGTACCAACCCAATATATTTAAATTTCAAAATTAAGACTCCCACAAAAAGAAATTCCATTTTTTAAAAATTATAATAAAATTAAATGTTTGAGAACAAAGGTATAAAGTGGCAATATTTTAAAGTGAAAATATTAACTACCAAGCATATTGTTATACATCTTCAAAAAAGTAAATTCTTGTAAAAATCCACATGTATCTTGTGTTTTTCTTGTTTCTATCACAGGTAATTGAAACAACTAGAAAAACAAATCTAACCATTCAGTCCACTAACCTAACTTCTTAAAATAATCAGCTTTAAATATTGTGTAGTAATATTACTTCTACTATATAGTTTTATATTCTGGTTAAGATTTTTCCCACTTATGCCTACAAAAAAAGTAGTGAAATATCAGTTTTACTTTTCAGATCCAAATCACTATATCATTATAGTATTTTCACTTAGCTTAAACCTATACTCATTCCTCTTGAGATCCTTCCAATCTAACAATATATACTATCAGTCGTTTTTGAAATAAATTTAGAAATACACACAAACTTCTTAATTTTAAGATTAAACAAACATCCCTAACGGAAAGGTTACTTTCAAAAAAACTTGATTTCAGTCAAAGGAAAACAGGCTTCTACTGTAAGCATCTAACATATGTCAAAAAATAAAATGTCTGCACAACGTACCAGGGTATTTTTTTAGCTATTAAACATCTGAACTCCTAAAAAAGGAGATCTCAAATATCCTCCTAAGTGAACTTGAAAGTATAAGTGATATATGCAATAAAATAAACTTTGATCCATACCTCACTTCACAACAAAACTAAATTTGAGGGTCTGTAGGTGCAGCTCAATTGGCAGAGTATTTGCGTAGCATGTGTGAGGCACTGGGTTTAATCCTCAGCACCACATATAAATAAATAAATATATAAAATAAAGGTATTGGGTTCATCTACAACTAAAAAGTTTTAAAAAAATTAAATTGAAATAAGTCAAATACCTTAATATGAAAGCTAAAACTATAAAACTTCTAGAAAACACTGGAGAAAATATCTCTGGGACTTTGGTTAGGCACAGATTGGGCTTTTGGGGTTGGTGTTTTAGATACAACCAAACGTCCAAACCTTAAAAAAAAATTAAGCTGAACTTCATAAAAATGAAGAATGTCTACACTTGAAAAAGATACTGTTAAGAAAAGGAAAGGTCATGATTACATGAATGATGTGAATCTACATTGTGTACAACCACAGAAATGAAAAGTTGTACTCCATTTGTGTGCAATGAATCAAAATGCAGTCTTGTAAAAATAAAAATTAAAAAAAAATTTTTTTTTAACATAAAAAGAGGGCTGGGGATATAGCTCAGTTGGTAGAGTGCTTGCCTTGCAAGCACAAGTCCCTGTGTTCAATCCTCAGCCCCCCCCCCAAAAAAAAAAAAAAAATATATATATATATATAAAAAGAAAGAAGGAAAGGTCAAACCACAAACCTAGGAAAAATACTTTCAAATCACATATCTGGCAAAGAATTTGTATCTGGAATATATAAAGAACTCTGAAAATTCAATTAAAAAAAAAACACCTTAATTACTAAATATAGCAAAAGATTTGAAGAGAATCCTCCCCAAAGATAAATAGATGGCAAATAGGTATACTAGAAGATGTTAAACATCATTAGACATTAAGAAAATGAAAATTAAAACCACAATGAAATACCACTACAAACCTATCAGAATGTCTAAAGCTAAAAAGCCTAACCATACCCAGTATCAGTGAGGAAAGCATATATCACAGTACAAATTTTGTATCCAAATGTCTAGAGCAGTTTAATTTTTAACAGCCCAAATTTGGAAACAATCCAAATGTTTATTCACAAGTGAATGAATAACCTGGGATGCATCCACTCAATGAAAAACTACTCAACTATAAATACATGCAACAACATGGATGAATCTCAAAGAAATTAAGCAGAGTGAGAGAAGCTAGATAAATGGGCACAATGGCATATGCCTGTAGTCCCAGCTACTTGGAAGCCTGAGACAGGAGGAACACTCATGCCAATGAGTTCCAGACCAGTGTAGGAAACATAGTGAGACCCTGTTTTTTTAAAAAAAGGAACAAGACAAAAACATAAATTTTACGAATTATGTAATTCAATTCATACAAAACTAATAAAAACCTAAAGAAAGTAGATTAGTAGTTTGGAGTAGGGTGGTATGGAGCATGAGGAAACTTTTAGAGGTGACAGATATATTCATGATCTTGACAGTGGCAATGGTTTCTTGGGCACAGAGAGACTCAAAACTTACCAAATTGAATATATTAAGCATGCAATTTACTGTATATCAATTATACCTCAAAAAAGCTGTTTTAAAAGTGGGGATACAGTATCAGGCACAGAGGAAAGAGCAACATTACAGAAGCAGGAGGGAGAGATGGGATGCAGCTCAGTGACAGAGCACTTGCCCAGCATCTACGAAGCCCTGCATTTGATCCCCAACACTAAAAGAGGTGGGGGGGAGGGAGGGAAAAAAAAAGGGGGGAGGCAGGCTAGCTATTTAGGAATGGTTACAGAGAATGGGCCAATATAAGGCTTATGACACAGATTTGTCTCATTTATTTCAATGTTTCAAATGTTTCATTTATTCTAGGCATTCAAAATTCTAACCCTTGTCAGGGACGGTGGCACACACTTGTAATCCCAGATACTCAGGAGGATGAGGCAAGAGAATCCCAACTTTAAGGACAACCTGCACAATACAGTAAAAGATCCTGTCTCAAAATTTCTAAATAGGGCTGAATGTAACTCTGTGGTAGAGCACTTACCTAGCATGCAAGAGTCCCATGTTTCAACATCCAGTACTGGAAGGAGGGTGGGGAGAATAAGCCCTAACCCTTGGTTATTCAGTCTTCCCTATTCATTAAATTACTAAATTATTTACAAGGGGGAAGGACAGATTAATGTAATCTGACCCTCTACAATCACTAAAAATATAACTATTATACAATATAAGGCTCAGAGGAAAAAAAGAATTTGAATTTTCTTGTTTAAAGAAATAACACTATATGTTAGATTTTTGCTGGAATGGGTAACCAGGCTTTGTACATGCTAGGCAAGTATCAATGGACCATACTCTCAAACCTTTTTTAAATTTTGAGACATGGTCTCACTAAGTTGCCCACGCTGGCCTTGAACTATGATCCTCCTACTTCAGCCTTCTGAATAGTTGGGATTATAGGCATGTACCACCATACTCAGCTTAGAAAATTTTAAAAGATAAATACATTACCTAAGAAATTCTACCTGATAGGATTCTAATTTTAAAAATCTAGAGATGATGACATCAAGTTTTCTAAGACTTTTCAATGTGAAGAAAACAAAATGGAGATGATAAAAATATAAAATCTTCAAAATTAGTGACTTCTGTGTTCAACATCTAAAGGGAACAAAGGTGAACCACTCTTTTCATAGGTTCAGTTTTTTTCTTATTCCATAAGTAGTATCATTTATAGGATATGTGGAGGGAAAAAAAAAAGAAAGAAAAACATACAGGATATGTGTTCAGGAAACTCACCATTTGTACAACAGACTCCCTTAAACGTGTTTCTTCTTCAGTCATAAGAGTCAATTCTTTGCAGACCATAGCAGCCAGCCCCACATCTAAACATTCTGGATCTGCTGCCATCTTGAAAATGAGTTCCTCATGTGAAAAGACACAATGACGCCTCAGTCGGCGGTAATGATTTACACACTGTCGTCCAATAGGCAACTAAAAACGAGAGATTTCCAAATCAAATCACTTTTATAACATATTTCAGAATAGAACCATTATTTACCCTTCAAATTCTCCTTTTTAATATAAGACAGAATAAAATTTCCATCTAAGAAGCAATTATAAATAAACCTGCTATGAACCAGTTAGAATTTCAAAGGCCCATCCCACAGAAAGTTTCTATAACCTGAGATGATAAACTTTGGATTTAACAAGTTATTTTTCTGCTTATTATGTGTATCAAGAATCAGGGTTCCTTGGCATATAATGAAGTGGCAAACTCTATTAGACCAGTCTAACATGGCTATTCTTATAGGAAAATATGAATATTGTAAAAATAAATAAGAATTATAAAATTTCCAGGCATAAAGGGTTAAGTACAAGTATTTAGATTCCTAGAACAAAAAAAAGTATCAAACAAATGCTACCAGAAGAAAAAAAGAGAAATGAAAAGAAAAAGAGAGGAGAAATACTACTTAAGCAAACCACACTAACTTTTTATATTTTTGCAAGAAAAAATGCAAAAGATAGTTTAAATTTTCTCATCTAGAATCATCTAGAAATCCTTTTAAATAACAACCAGCCTGGCAGAAAGACAAAACAGGGAAATGAAATAATAAAATTAAATATTTTGTTTCCATAACAGTGAAATAAATGGCCGAAAGACCACTTTTCATAAATCAGTAAATAATAGGTATATAGCTCAGTGGAAGAGCATGGCCCTAACATGCTCGAGGATGTGGGTTAGAACCCCAACAGCACAAAACAAAGAATCACAGCAATAACAAAAAAATTCATTCTTTAAGATAATTTCTGAAAATTTCTACAAAGATCAAGTTAGAAATCAAAGTATGATACTAAACGCACTACACACATGAGCATGCACACCCATTCTAACTTCTACTTCTTTTCTATGGCTAAAAGTTGTTTTGTTTGTATTTGGAACTACAATGTAAAAGAAAGAAAATAAGAAAACGAACTTTTAAAAACCTTCCAAATCACCTCCTTTTGAGAAAGGCAGAGAGGAATCACAGGACTCAAAGAGTATGAGGTTATCTCTGAATCAGGGATGCTCTTTAAAGAAACAATCACTTCCAAAAATATGTATTTTTAATGTATGATTAGGAATAATATCATCTATTAACAACATATAACTTTCATATCTTAATTCTATTCTTTTTTTTTTTTTTTTTTTTGCAGTGCTGGGGATTGAACCCAGGACCTTATGCTTGCAGGGTCAGCACTCTACCAACTAAGCTATATCCCCAGCCCTCATATCTTAATTCTTAAATGTTTAATTTTTAAACATTTCTCACACTACTACAATACAAGAGCAAGTAAAAGAAAAACCAAACGGTTAAGACTGGGGATGTGGCTCAGTGGTACAGTGTTGCCTAGCATGCATAAGGTCCTGGGATCAATTCCCAGTACAGCAAAAAACAACAAAAAACAACAAATAAACAAAAATAAAATCTAGGTTTTTCATAGTTCTTAGTTATTAAAAGAAATTCACATAAAACAATTATTCTTTGCAGCTTATAAAAATTAGTACCACTGCCTTATTCCAGAGATAAAGCTATTTTAACTTTTCATTATATCACTATCTTCTTCTAAAGATTATCAAGGACCCTCACCCACAACATTTGACCTGCTTAAGATTATAAAGTGAATTTATTAGTATCTTTATATACTCAGTAAGAAACTTAGGTCCAGTGAAATTAAGAGCTACCCAAAATCAAATTCAGTTACAGTGAACATGTTAAAGGCAGAAACCAACCCTAACTCATATGTGAATCATCCTGCTTCCTACCCTTCACCTAGTCAAGTACCAAGTACATCAAAACAGTCAATAAATGTTAGCTGAATTTTTGAAAACAGATCTCAAACCCAAGGCAAAACCCAAATTTACTCATATTCATGATAAACTATTCCAAAGCCCAATAAGAAGTTTAAAATTACTGAACTAAACAACTATTCACAATGCAGCCATGGTGTATACCCACAGTCCTAGCTACTCTGGAGGCTGAGGCTAGAATGAGTTCAGGAATTTGAGGACAACCAAGGCAACACAGCAAGACCCTGTCTCAAAACCAAATTAAAATAAAATAATACTGTTCTTTATATCATCTTATTCACTAGCCAAGAAAACAAAAAATTCTCTCTATGGTTAATCATATAATTTAATAAATTAGGGTAAGAACAGAAAATATGAGATCCACTATTAATAATTTTCTCCATAACACTAAGAAGCATCAAAAACCTGCATCACGGGCTGGGGAGATAGCTCAGCTGGTAGAGTGCTTGCCTTGCAAGCACAAGGCCCTGAGTTCAATCCCCAGTACCACCACCAAAAAAAAAAAACCTGCATCACTAAAAAAAAAATTAAGTCAGTGGGTATTACAAATACGCAGTCTTTTCCCAATCAATATAATGTAACCATAACTAATTATGGTTTGCTTTTGTTTTGTTTTTGGTACCAAGGATTGAACTCAGGGGCACTCAATCACTGAGTCACATCCCCAGCCCTATTTTATATTTTATTTAGCGACAGAGTTTTGAGTTACTAGTGACTCGCTTTTGCTGAGGCTGGCTTTGAACTCTTGATCCTTCTGCCTCCGCCTCCTGAGCAGCAGGGATTGCTGGGATTACAGGCATGAAGTATGTTTGACATTTATCTCAAACAAAAGCAAAGTAGTAATCACTGGCATTATCATTTACACATTTTAAGATTCCAAAGTGCTCAGATAAAGCAAAAGCTAAAGGAGCTATATACTCCCTCAGAAAACAATCAACTGACCATCTGAAGTTCAACAGAATGGAAAAAATAATAAACATGAGAAGTAAAGAGCCAAAAACTCTTCCAAATAATGTGATGAAATCTATACTTTTAAATTACAACAGCCACTCATCTATACTGAAATATTCATGGACACCACCCAGAACCCAGTTAAGCAAATACAGCAACTAAGTTGCATTTTATAGGGGTGTTAGTGGACGTACAACAGCCACTTGCTATAGAACAGACCCAGTCAGCAGTACAGAAGTTCACAGCTTCAGCAAAGTTGTAGCCCTGGTTAAATCCAGAGTGATAGGCACGAGGAAATGTCACAACAAACTCGCCAGCACACTGATTGGTCCTGTACACCTAAATGCAAATTGGGAACAGGAATACAAAAAAAAAAAAAGAAAAAAGAAAAGTAACAAGAAAGAGACAAGATTTTATCAGTCAGACAGATCCAGAAGCACTTTCTAACCTAAAAAAAATAAAGCATTATCTTAAGACATATCAGAAATAACATCAGAGTTTAAGAAAAAGCTAGAGGCCTGGGGATATAGCTCAGTTGGCAGAGTGCTTGCCTCACATGCACAAGGCCCTGGGTTCGATCCCCAGCACCACACACACACACAAAAAAAAAGAAACAGAATTCTACCTTCTTAAAAGTCACTAATAATACGTTATAATTTATAATAGTTAGCAACCAAAAGAAATTCTCAAAGAGAAAATGTTACTCTCACTGAATGACTAGTCTTCTAACCTAATAAATATTTTACCATTTAGAGAAATGCTTTTATTCATGTATTGTAAATACTAGGAAAGCATTAAATTTTCTACTACCTTTGCATGATTTTTTTGGAAACTGATACATTATGAAACTGATACACTATACATTATGAAATAATCCCCAAGTTAGTTTTCCTGAATCTTACTTTGTTTTACAATACTATGTGTGTCTTGAAAAATCACAGATTCTATTATAAATTCACTTTAGGGACAAAGTAACCCTAAGACTGTTAATCTACTTTTCTCATTAAAGTTAAGACAAATATTTGATTTTATGTAGCAAACATTTTATTTACATTTTATCAGGTTTTGGTAATTTGAGAATCATTTTTAAAAACAAATGTAAAGGAGAAAAGTTATTCATAGTATATTTTACTTCATTATCTCATGTATTAAAAGTTGTTAAATCTTTATATTAAAAAATAAGGGTAAGACTTAGTAGAGCTAACACTTCAAATACCTGTATCTTAGCTAAATAGCAATAATAAAGAAAATGAGATTTTTGTTCAAACCAGGAAAAAAATGGTTTACTGAAAACAGAAGGCTGTTTGAATACGTAGCTATATATAAAGTATGATTCATACTTCAAAATATTCCTTCTGGGTTGGGAGTGAAGTTCAGTGGTTGCCTAGCATGTGAGGCCTTGGGTTTAATCCCAAGCATTCCAAAAAAATAAAAAAATAAAAATAAAACATCCCTTCTTACAAAATAAGTTCTTCCCTAATTTAGCTAGGAATGACAGAATCTTTCACTTCCAGTTACAAAACAAATGTGATTCTATCCAATCAAGAGCTAAAATAACTTTAAAAACACTGAAGGTAGATACAAAAACTCACAGGCACACCATGCTCCATTAGCACATTGGGGTTCATGATGGTGACTAATTGATGTAGGAGATCAGGCTGAGATTCAAATAACTCAGGTGCCAACTCTCTCATCACCTCCTCCAGTTGTTCTGCAGCATGAGATGGCACACCATACCATGTCTTTGGCTCCCCCCTAGCAAATGAAATAACTTGTTAGTCAGGTAGAGCACAGTATCCACGAAGGCAGGGTCTCTGAATCAGTCCACTAATTTATCAAGAACTATGTCTCATTCCACAGCCAGATTAAAGCCCTGAATCCTGATAACCACCTCATAAATTAGTTCTATTGTTTACAATAGGAAGTAGGGCAAGACTATATGAATAGGTAGGTGCACATTTATCATAACTATTATAGGAACAACTCCAAGGACATGAACTCTTTAAGGAAGATCAGTAATAGTATCTTTGAACAGGAAAGACACTACATGAAAAGCACTGTTCCACATGATAATGACAAGCTGTCTTGATTCAGTGGTCCACTGGACATTCCTATTCTCCCCACAATAATCAAAATAAAAAGTAAATGATTTCTAGAATACCTGTAAGTTTAATTTATTTCTATGTATTTATTTAAGTTTGTTATCCAAAGAAAAAGCCAAGAATAGGAATTTGTTGAAACCATGAAAACCTTATGAACCAAAAACATGGCATCCTTGATCTACTAGATTTTAGTACACTAGAGTTCATTTAGAATACTAATTAGTCATACACCAAAGAAATGAATTAGTCAATTCATTTACAGAACAGTTGTATTTCTTAATCCTCACACAATTCACAAGACTCCAGACCACAACTGTCCTCCATAAAACTTATTGTGATAATAAAATATTGTTTGTGATGGTCAATACAGTGGCCCCTAGTCACTTTCACAAAAGTAGTTACTGCAATTGAAGTAAATTTTTAATTTTTCTTTCTCTTAATTAATTTCAGTAGCCACATGTGGCCAGCAGTTATCACACTACCCAGCACAGCAATGAAGTAGAACAAGAAAAATACCAGTTTTTCACTGTATGCTGCCATCCAAGTACTATCTTCTAAATGAAGACAAAAATATCATCTAATTAAGATATCAAAATAGGGCTGTGGCTGTAGCTCAGTGGTAGAGTGCTTGCCCAGTGAGGTACCAGGTTCAATCCTCAGCACCACATAAATAAATAAAGGTACTGTGTTCATCTATACCTAACAATTTTTTTTAAAAATTTTAAAAAAGATATCAAAATAGTAGGCAAGGAACTAGGTAAACAAATAAAAGCTGTGCAATACAAAAAAATTCAGCAAATAAATTGAATGACTGCATGTGTAACTTGGGCACTTTGAAAGAAATGCTACTATAAAGAAAAACATTTGAATATTTCAACTACTAAAGGTTAATCAGATCTCAAAATTATATAAATTTTAATCATATTTTTGCATATCAAAATATACCAAAACTGGGTTGGGGATGTAGGTCAGCGGTATGGGGCCTTTCTAACATGTATGAGGTCCTGGGTTTGAGCGCTAGTACCACCAAAAAAAAAAAAAAAAAGATATCAAAATAATTGTCATGTGCACCTAATAACCATCATTTCAGCTAAAACTTCAGGCTGAACTATGTCCACATACTTTAAAAGGGGACAGTGTCCTGAGACACATCTCCTTTTCTCCCCTATACACTATCCTACTTTTAGGTAGAAAATACTTCTGAAGTCAGTTCTCCTAATACATTACCTACTATTATTAAATCTTAAAAAGAATAATAATTATCAGGGCTTGAGGTATAGGTGAATGGTAGAACATTTGCTCAGCTTGTGCAAGGCCCTGGATTTGATGCCCACCACACTCATGCCTCAAAAATATCACTAAGTACATATGCTACATTGAAGACAATACATACCAGTGCAAGTAGTTAATGGAATAACTCCAATGATCTTCAATGTGCCAGCAAAAAGAAGAGAAGCACATTCCCACATAGAGCCATGGTACCTTCATACCAGAAATGTCCACATTAATATGTGCAAGAACAGATTGCTCCAGGACAGGCATGTTATTCAAATTCCAACCACAAAGTGCATATTCCTTAAAAAAGAAAAATGGTAAAAGAAAGATAAGAAATGAGAGCTCAATAGAAATCTCAAGAGAATTTTCTCAAAATAGGAAGTATTTTATGACGTCTACCATAATCTAGTCCATAGACTCTATTCTACTATCACCTATAATTAATCTAGCTATATATTTAATCCTCTCTCTCTTCTAGGCTCTATTTAGATTTTCCTTTATTTCAGATTCCTCTAGTTTAATCTAAGCATATGAGCAAAGCTCCAGTCTATCAGTGAAATAGTGTCAGACCCATTTTAACAAGTCACTACTATAGTTCTAGTTTATCTCCAGTGGCGTAAGTTCCCAAAATGTTCATATCATATGTACTGAATGGTGCTACGTTACAAAACACAAGAAGATGCATAATCATGAATTTGTGGCAAAAACTGAAGGCCAGTAAGATTCAGAAAGTCACATCATCCATCACTACAGACACTTCTATAAAGATTGGATGGATTATAACAGTAACTAAGAAACTTGATTCATGGTTAAACTTGAAAGAAAGGGGAATTCCCAGTTTATAAATACAGATGAAACAATGCCAGAATGGAAAAGAAAGTTATTCTCAGAGTACTCTTGGGGGTACCTAATGGAATATAACTGCGGAACTGAGTTTCAAACACCCACCCCTGCATACAACATGCAGAGCAGTTTTCAAAGTGGGGATCAGAGAATTCATGAAGTCAAACAATTTTCATAATAATTCTAAGATGTTAGTTGCCTTTTTCACTAAAATCCTTGCAGCAGTGTGTTTTTTCCAGAGAAAACATGGTATGTGACAAGACACTGAATGCAGAGGCAGAAATGAGAATCCAATTGCCCTTGTTTGGTTGTTATTGAGGATTAAACCCAGTGGCACTTTACCCCCTGCCCTTTTCTTTTTTTTATTTTGAGACAGGGTCTCTCTAAAATTCTTAGGTTAAATAGCCAATGAAAAAGTTGAAGGATTTGTTAATGAGAAGACAAGATTTGAGGAAATTAATCATAACTGCAGCACAAAGAGAACAGAAACTATAAGGTATAGTTAAGAGTCATAAAGGACAGAATAATAAAGTTTAGGAACTCAATAAGAAATAACAAGGATCCCCCAACTTCGCCCTCTTTCAGCATAAAGTAGTTTGGAGATTGTTTTTCCATAGAAATGGAATGTATAAATTGACAGTGGGAAGGGTAATAGTGGTCCACTTTATGCTTTGACTATAGCCCTTGCTTTTCTACAAAAATAAATAATAGAGAGATACAATTTCTACCCAATAGGCTAAAATTAAAAAGAAGATAAAAAGAAAGATAAAAGGATTTCAACAGATACTATTAGATTTTTTTTTTTGTGGGGGGGGGTTGGTTAAACACCTGGTTGGCTGAAAAAAATCATCTAGTTGAAGAGATGAGGTCTACATACAAAAAAGTTACAGTACAAGGCAATATATATTAAATTCCAAATGCAGACATAAGTGTAAATTATACAGTTCTTCAGGGGACAATAAATTAGTAGTCATGATGGGTTTGGATTACTAAGAAAATATCATGGAAAAGGAAGAACCTGAATTAAGCTTTCAAGGATATCTAAGATTTGAATAGTGGTTGTTCAGTGATAGAGCACATTGTAATCATGCATGAAGCCCTGAGTTTAAGCCTCAGCACCAAAACCAACAAAAAAGATTTCAATAAATAGTCTAGGAGGCAAAGCTACAGGAATGTAAAAGTAAATTACAGAAAGACAAAATATACTAGACTGGTTGGTGAAAGGGCAAAGTGAAAGACTAAGAAATATAGGAAATAAGACTAGAAATAAAGATCGGATATTTAATCTTAAATTTTAGACTAAGAAGCTTAGATTTCATCCTATATCAATAGGAAAATAAAACAGATTTTGAAAAAATAAAACAAAGATAAACACTATCCCTAAATATTTTTAAACTTTTGATCATAGAAAATTTCAAACATAAACAAAAGTACAGTTCCATGGTAAATTCCCACTGAACACATCAATCTTAATATTTTAAGTGAAATCAGTATCTATGATATCTAAAGATTGCCAAGAGAAGTATATAGGAAAGAATAACACCGCAGACCTGAGATTGCTATCCTTCAAAAGTCCTGCTTAAAGTCTGACCTGGGCTGGCATCTAGAAATCTGAATGGTGAACAGTCCCCTACAGTAATATAAAACTTTTCCTAAATGATTCAAGTAGCTCACAGTGCCCAGACTGTTTGTACTATATGGTTTATGCTGCATGGTGGCTTTTCTCCCTTCTGGTAGTCTGTAGTTTTGGTACATGTTTGGCAAAGAAAGGGTGTTTATGTCACCAGCTTCCAATAAAAACCTTGGGCACTGAGTTTCTAATGAGTTTTCTTGGTAGAAAACACTTCACACTTGTTGCCACATTTTGATTCCAGAGCGATTAAACACTTTTTTGGGGGGAAGGGGCGGTTCTAAGAATTGAGTCCAGAGTCTCACGCATGCTAGACAACTGCTCTACAACTGAACTACATCCTCAGCCTTTTTAAATTTTGAGACATGGTCATGCCAAATTGCTCAGGCTGGCCTTGAACTTGAGATTCTCTTACCTCTTGCATTAGCCTCCTAAGTAGTTGGAATTATAGGTATGTACTAACACACCTAGCTAAGTACATTCTCCCTCCTCCCACTACGCCCCCTTAGTGGGGACTGAACTCAGGGGCACTCTGAGTTACATCCTCGACTCTTTTTATTTTGAGACAGGTTCTTGCTACATTGCTGATGCTGGCCTTGAACTTGCAATCCTTCTGCCTCAGTCTCCCCAATAAACAGGATTACAGGTGTGCACCACTGCACCTAGCAGTACATTCTTTCAACTGAAGACAAAATTCTTAAATTACTACTAATTACAAAGGTAAAGAAAAAGTGGCATGGACCAAAGTAAAGAGATATGAATGATCATCTCAATTCAGCTTTACACATCTCTGACAGGACTTCCATATATGTTACAATTTAAATGTACAGATGAAAAACAAACTGCCTGGATATAGAAGGAAACATTTCAGACTCATCAATAAAAGGTAATTAAAAAAAAAAAAAAAAAAAAAAAAAAAAAAACTATAAATCACTTTCCAGATTTTAGAACAGAAAAAGCAAGGCAAAATTTTCAGTGCAGTTAAAATTTTAAGCTAATTATTTTGAAATGAAGAGTTAAATAGTTCTTAAAAATATTTTAAATTGTTTTTAAAACTATGATTAACATTTAAAAATAAATATAATACATACTTAATATTTTTTAAAGAACCTGTCCCTTAAAATTAGAGAAGGGTAGTTTTCTATGCAAAAGCTAAATCAGCTTGGGGTTAAGCACAAGTTTAGATAATACTATCTGTACCTCTTCTTCTGGCAACATCTTTCTCCGACCATCCTTCACAGGAAATCCACTTCCAAAGTCTTTTGAGGAGATATCAGCTCCATACTCTACAATAACATCTTCTTCAATGCTGCTCACCAGTCGCCAGAATTCCTTTTCTACTAGTTCTGTGGGAACCATCTATAAAAGAAAACAAAGTTGAAAGATTATTAACCCGCTATAACCATAATCTACTAAAACGTAATACACAGGCCAAGTGAACGCAAACTCATAACTAAAACTTTCTCACTTCCCCAAACAGAAATGACTAGGGTTCTAGCTTTTCCCACTAAGAATAGGAAACTAAGAATAGGTAAAAGCTAATTTGGGGGTTTTCAAGATGGCGGCCTAGAGGGTGGCTGCATTACGTGTTGCTCCAGAACTCAGGATTCAAGAGAGGAGATATTGAGACGCTTGGGACCAACTCAAAGTAGCCGGGTGACTCTCACCCCCTGGGGGGGCATCCCGGATGGGACGGGGGTCCCGGAACGCAGGAAACTTTGTGAAGTAGAACTGCCGGCGAGACGCCCCTCCCCCCGCTGGAGCGCCATAGAGGAGGCCGCTTGGCACAGCGCTGGGACTCGGAGCAGCCACTGGGGCTCCGGCGGCTGCCCGGGGGAGGAGTGGCGGGGAGAACTGTGTGGACTCAGGACACCGGGGCCTGCCCTGAGGAGGAGGAGAGGAGCGTGGCCACTTGGATTCGGAGAGACTGCGCCAGAGCTGCAGGCGGTTGCCAGAGGAGAAGCCGCGCGGCGAGCTGTTTGGAATCAGAACGACGCTTCTGAACACCGGGGCCTGCCCTGAGGACAAGGAGGAAGAGGAGCAGCCGCTTGGATTCGGGTGACTATACGGGAACTACAGGCGGTTGCCAGAGAAGGGGCTGCGTGGCAAGCTGTTTGGACCCTGACCACTTCTGAACCCCGGGGCCTGCCCGGAGGAGTAGGAGAAGGAGGAGAAGGAGCGCGGCGGGTCCTTTGGACTCGCAGTGACTGCATTAGCGCTCCAGGCGGCTGCTCAGAGGAGAAGGCAAGTGGTGAGTGCTTTGGTCTTAAAGTGACAGCTCCTGAACACAGGGGGGCTGCCTGGAGGAGAAGCGTGGTGGGACGCTTGGTCTTGAGGGACCACACCAGAGCTCCGGGCGGTTGCCCAGAGGACCCGTGCAGCGGGTCACGTGGATTCAGAGCCACTCAGAGGGACTGCTCCTGAACACCCGGGGGGTTATCTGGAGAAGGAGGAGGAACGGGCAGGGTCACTTCGACTCGGAGTGATTGATTGCCCCGGGCTACGGGTGGTTGGTGGGAGGAGGAGGCACGAAGTGAGTTTCTTGGACTCCTAGTGACCGCACCGGCATACTGGGCGGCTGTCTGGAGGAAGAGGCCTGTGGCGGGTCTCTGGGACTCAGAGCGATTGTTCGGGGCCACAGGTGGCTGCTCAGAGGAGGGGCCACGCAGCCAGGCGATTAGGTGCAGAACAGGGTCCCAGGATCTAGGAGGCTTCTGGGTGGAAGAGCCGCACAGAGACAGGCTTAGGGCGGAGCGAAGGTTCCAGGCCTATGGGCAAATTCTCTGAGGAGGGGCAGCCTAAGGAGATTCATCTGCGAAGGGTGAGGCTCCCAGGCCCAGGAGGTAGGGCCGGGCCCCTGGAAACTTTGCAGAGGAAGGCAGCCCAGCCCAGGCAGTAGATGTAAATTGAGGGGAACCTCTAGGAGGAAACTGACCAGCGAGACCTCCCCACCGGGTGAGTCTTCCCTGCTGGGTGAGGTTTCCCACAAGGACGGTAAAACCAGAGGCTCAGGCCCAAACAGGCCTTGCCTCAGCCCACAGCCTAGGTCCCCTTTGGATGACCATTGGTCAACAAGTGGAGGCACCTCTGCCCACTAGCAGGGAATATACCCCACCTGAAGGCCACCACTCCTAGAGAGGCAGCTTCCTTGTGGAGCACCGCATTATCAACCTCCTCCAAGACTTCAGCCTACTGAAGGCTAAGAGGGGATATATATAGAAATCTTCAGGGTCATTGTAAATCAACAGAGGAAATCTGCAATATCTCAGCGGTCCACTGATATCTGAACAACATGAGAAAACAAGGAAAGAAAATGCTGCAAACAAATCTAGATGTTACATCAATAAAACCCAATGACAGCATGGCAGAAGAAATGACAGAAAAGGAGTTCAGAATGTACATAATTAAAATGATCAGAGAAGCAAACGAGGAGATGAAAGAGCAAATGCAAGCATTGAATGATGAGATGAAAGAGCAAATGCAAGCATTGAATGATCGCACCAATCGACAGTTAAAAGAGCAAATACAGGAAGCAAAGATCATTTCAATAAAGAGTTAGAGATATTGAAAAAAAACCAAACAGAAATCCTTGACATGAAGGAAACAATAAACCAAATTAAGAACTCCATAGAAAGCATATCCAATAGGATAGAACACCTGGAAGACAGAACCTCAGACATTGAAGACAAAATATTTAACCTTGAAAACAAAGCTGAACAAACAGAGAAGATGGTAAGAAATCATGAACAGAATCTACAAGAACTATGGGATATCATGAAAAGGCCAAATTTAAGAATTATTGGGATTGAGGAAGGCCTAGAGAAACAAGCCAAAGGAATGAACAACCTATTCAATGAAATAATATCAGAAAATTTCCCAAATCTGAAGAATGAAATGGAAAATCAAGTTCAAGAGGCTTACAGGACTCCAAATACACAAAATTACAACAGACCCACACCAAGGCACATTATAATGAAAATACCTAACATACAAAATAAAGGCAGAATTTTAAAGGCTGTGAGAGAAAAGAACCAAATTACATTCAGGGGGAAACCAATACGCATATCAGCAGATTTTTCAATCCAGACCCTAAAAGCTAGAAGGTCCTGGAACAACATTTTTCAAGCCCTGAAAGAAAATGGATGCCAACCAAGAATCTTATACCCAGCAAAACTTACCTTCAAATTTGACGATGAAATAAAATCCTTCCATGATAAACAAAAGCTAAAAGAATTTACAAAAAGAAAGCCAGCATTACAGAACATTCTCAACAAAATATTCCATGAGGAAGAGATGAAAAACAAAGAAGCAAATCAGCAAAGGGAGGAATTATCCTAAAGGAATTGTCAAATAAAGGAGGAAACAAGTTGTGTCAAACAAATAAATAAACAAAATTTTAAAAATGAACCAAATGACCGGGAAACCAAATCATTTCTCTATAATAACCCTGAACGTTAATGGCCTGAATTCATCAATCAAAAGACATAGACTGGCAGACTGGATTAAAAGAAAGATCCAACAATATGTTGCCTGCAAGAGACTCACCTCATAGAAAAAGATACCCATAGATTAAAGGTGAAAGGATGGGGAAAAACATACCATGCACATGGACTCAGCAAAAAAGCTGGAGTATCCATCCTCATTTCCGATAATGTGGACTTCAAGCCAAAGTTAGTCAGAAGGGATAAAGAAGGGCATTTCATACTGCTTAAGGGAAGCATAAATCAGCAAGATATAACAATCATAAACATCTATGCCCCAAACAGTGGCTCATCTATGTATGTCAAACAAATCCTTCTCAATTTCAGAAACCAAATAGACCACAACACAATAATACTAGGTGATTTTAACACGCCGCTCTCACCACTGGACAGATCTTCCAGACAAAAATTGAGCAAAGAAACCATAGATCTCAACAACACAATCAATAATTTAGACTTAACGGACATTTATAGAATATTCCATCCAACCAAGAGTGAATACACTTTCTTCTCAGCAGCACATGGATCCTTCTCTAAAATAGACCATATATTATGCCACAAAGCTAATGTTAGCAAATACAAGAAGATAGAGACACTAGCATGTATTCTATCAGATCATAATGGATTGAAGTTAGAAATAAATGAAAGAGTAAAACACAGAAACTATTCCAACATCTGGAGATTAAACAATATGCTATTATATGATGAATGGATAACAGAAGATATTAGGAAGGAAATTAAAAAATTCTTAGAGGTAAATGAGAACAAAGAAACATCATATCAAAACCTCTGGGACACTATGAAAGCAGTACTTAGAGGGAAATTTATTTCATGGAGCGCATTTAATAAAAGAAGTAAAACTCAACAAATAAACAACCTAACACTACAGCTCAAAGCCTTAGAAAAAGAAGAACAGAACAGCACCAAAAGTAGTAGAAGACAGGAAATTGTTAAACTCAGAGCTGAAATCAATGAAATTGAAACAAAAGAAACAATACAAAAAATTGACAAAATAAATAGTTGGTTCTTCGAAAAAATAAACAAAATTGATAAACCTTTAGCCACACTAACAAAGAGAAGACGAGAGAAAACCCAAATCACTAAAATTCGGAATGAACAAGGAAATATCACTACAGACAGGATGGAAATACAAAACATAATTAGAAGCTATTTTGAAAATCTATACTCCAACAAAATAGAAAATTTCGAAGACATCAACAGGTTTCTAGAGACATATGAATTGCCTAAACTGAATGAGGAGGACATAAACAATTTAAATAGACCAATTTCAAGTACTGAAATAGAAGAAGTCATCAAAAGCCTACCAACAAAGAAAAGTCCGGGACCAGATGGGTTCTCAGCCGAGTTCTACAAAACCTTTAAGGAAGAGCTCATTCCAATACTTCTCAAAGTATTCCATAAATAGAAGAGGAGGGAACCCTCCCAAACTCATTCTATGAAGCCAATATCACACTGATACCTAAACCAGACAGAGACTCATCAAGGAAAGAAAATTTCAGACCAATATCCTTAATGAACATCGACGCAAAAATTCTCAACAAAATTTTAGCAAATCGCATACAAAAACATATTAAAAAGATAGTGCACCATGATCAAGTGGGTTTCATCCCAGGGATGCAAGGTTGGTTCAACATCAGGAAATCAATAAACGTAATTCACCATATTAATAGACTTAAAGTCAAGAATCACATGATTATTTCAATAGACGCAGAAAAAGCATTTGATAAAATACAGCACCCCTTCATGCTCAAAACACTAGAAAAAATAGGGATAGTGGGAACATTCCTTAATATTGTAAAGGCCATTTATGCTAAGCCCATGGCTAATATCATTCTAAATGGTGAAAAGCTGAAAGCATTCCCCCTAAAAACTGGAACAAGGCAGGGATGCCCTCTTTCACCACTTCTATTCAACATCGTTCTTGAGACTCTGGCCAGAGCAATTAGACAAACCAAAGAAATTAAAGGGATACGAATTGGGAAAGAAGAACTCAAACTATCCCTGTTCGCTGATGACATGATTATATATTTAGAGGAACCTGGAAATTCCACCAGAAAACTCTTAGAACTCATAAGTGATTTCAGTAAAGTAGCAGGTTACAAGATCAATGCCCATAAATCCAACGCATTTTTATACATAAGTGATGAATCTTCAGAAAGAGAAATTAGGAAAACTACCCCATTCACAATAGCCTCGAAAAAAATAAAATACTTGGGAATCAATCTCACAAAAGAGGTGAAAGACCTCTACAATGAGAACTATACAACACTAAAGAAAGAAATTAAAGAACACCTTAGAAGATGGAAAGATCTTCCATGTTCTTGGATAGGAAGAATTAATATTGTCAAAATGGCCATACTACCTAAAGTGCTATACAAATTCAATGCAATTCCAATTAAAATCCCAATGACGTACCTTACAGAAATAGAGCAGGCAATTATGAAATTCATCTGGAAGAATAAGAAACCCAGAATAGCTAAAGCAATCCTCAGCAGGAAGAGTGAAACAGGGGGTATTGCAATACCAGATCTTCAACTCTACTACAAAGCAATAGTAACAAAAACGGCATGGTATTGGTACCAAAATAGAAAGTTAGATCAATGGTACAGAATAGAGGACACGGACACAAACCCAAATAAATACAATTTTCTCATACTAGACAAAAGGGCCAAAAATATGCAATGGAGAAAAGATAGCCTCTTCAACAAATGGTGCTGGGAGAATTGGAAATCCATATGCAACAGAATGAAACTAAACCCATATCTCTCACCATGCACGAAACTAAACTCAAAATGGATTAAGGACCTCGGAATCAGACCAGAGACCCTGCAGATTATAGAAGAAAAAGTAGGTCCAAATCTTCATCTTGTTGGTCTAGGACCAGACTTCCTTAACAGGACTCCCATAGCACAAGAAATAAAAGCTAGAATCAACCACTGGGATAGATTCAAACTAAAAAGCTTTCTCTCAGCAAAGGAAACTATCAGCAATGCGAAGAAAGAGCCTACAGAGTGGGAGAATATCTTTGCCAATCATACTTCAGATAGAGCACTAATCTCCAGAATCTATAAAGAACTCAAAAAACTCTACTCCAAGAATTCAAACAGTCCAGTCAACAAATGGGCTAAGGAAATGAATAGACACTTCACAGAAGAAGATCTACAAGCAATCAACAAACATATGGAAAAATGTTCAACATCTCTAGTAATAAGAGAAATGCAAATCAAAACCACCCTAAGGTTCCATCTCACCCCAATTAGAATGGCGATTATCAAGAATACGAGCAACAACAGGTGTTGGCGAGGATGTGGGGAGAAAGGTACACTCATACACTGCTGGTGGGGCTGCAAATTAGTGCAGCCGCTATGGAAAGCAGTGTGGAGATTCCTTAGAAAACTTGGAATGGAACCACCATTTGACCCAGCTATCCCACTCCTTGGCCTATACCCAAAGGACTTAAAATCTGCATACTACAGAAATACAGCCACATCAATGTTCATAGCTGCTCAATTCACAATAGCCAGACTGTGGAACCAACCTAGATGCCCTTCAATTGATGAGTGGATAAAGAAACTGTGGTATATATATACTATGGAATATTACTCAGCCATAAAGAATGATAAAATTATGACATATGCAGGCAAATGGATGAAATTGGAGAGTATCATGCTGAGTGAGATAAGCCAATCTCAAAAAGCCAAAGGACGAATAATATCGCTAATAAGTGGAGGTTGACACATAATGGGGGGGAGGGAAGGGTTAGAGTTAGGGTTAGGGAGGGGGGCAAGTATAGAGGAAGGAACTACTGTATAGAGGGTAAAGAGGGGTGGGAGGGGTGGGGGGAAGGGAAAAAAATAACAGAATGAATCAAACAACATTGCTCTATGTAAATTTATGATTACACAAATGGTATGCCTTTACGCCATGTACAAACAGAGAAACAACATGTATCCCATTTGTTTACAAAAAAAAAAAAAAAAAAAAGCTAATTTGGATATTCAGAAAAAATTCTTTCTCTGAAAGAGGCTACTTCCCAAGAAGGATGAAGTTGAACCAGGACATCAAGCAGGAAGAAGGAAATGAAACTGACAAGACTGAATTGTAATAGTTTTGGCAAAAAATTTTTGATAAGAACTAAAAAAAAACTCAAGGTCCCCCAGGAAAAGCAGCAAACACCATATTATAAGTAAACAAAAGCAGCAATAACCAAACTGCTTCATGTTTTTCTGTAAAGGTTTCTCACAAGGGCATCAAAACAGATTTCTCAGTAGGAGAAGACAAACTGCCACATTAAGAGATTAAAAGAAACAAATAAATGACAGTTCCCTAATTTCTCAAGATTTAGTGTTATCTTTTTATTCTGCCCATTTCCCACAAAATCTTAAAAGTAAAAAGTGATCCAAAAACTTTAGACTCAGATAAATCTTTGTAACTCTCCAAACTAACCTCCTGTTGATACTCACATGGACTGGCATATTGAAATAATCAGACTTAAAATTATCTGCCATCTCTCCAAAGCTCTGAAGTGTATATTCTCGTACAGCTTGTTCAAATCCAAAGGCTTCTCGAGGTTTGTTACATTCCTGAAAAGAAAACAAAATTACCTAAGATTAATTCACTGAATCTCAACTGAAAAAAAAAATTAAGGTTTACAGATAGGTACTACCTTCTTTGATTATTTCCTTAAGTGAAGCATATCCAATTAACCCTAGAGAGCAGTAGCAGGTTACTTGCAATTAGTATCAGAAAGTACTGTTCTAGAACCTCAACTGCATTTTCACAATCTTCCAGCAGGTATGTGGTTAATGAGACAGCTTTAGACTCTGGAGTTGGCATTATCCTTTGCTGCCACAATAAGCACCTGGGACTAACTTGGAATCAAGTCCAGGAATGCCTATCAGTTTTTAAGATATTTTTTTAGTTATAGATGGACACAATACCTTTTTCATTTATGTGCAGTGCTGAGAATCAAACCCAGTGCCTCACACAAGCTAGGAAAGCACTCTACCACTGAGCCATAACTCCAGCCCCTGCCTATCATTCTTAGTATCCAGTGGATAGGGCCAAGGAGAAGATGAATATTCATGGAGAAAGGAAAGGTCATGGAAAATAAAATAAGCAACAGGTACCTAGGATATCTGGCTAGGAAAATGGTTTGTTCAAAATATCAATTGCTGTGGATGAATGTCTTAAAACAAATATTTATTTAGAGTAAAAACACCTCCAAATCTTTTAACCTTGAGTATAGTAACAAATAATGATTTGAAGGCCATAAAAGACCTTTGAAGCATCTATATATACCCAGCCAACACCTCTTTAATGCCCTATCAATAACATTTTGTTAAAATAAGAAAACAGACTAGGTATTTCATAATGACACCATTGTTTATTTATTTATTTATTTATTTTAGTTGTAGGTGGGCATAATACCTTTATTTTCTTTTTATGTGGTGCTAAGAATCGAACCCAGGGCCTCATGCATGCTAGGTGAGCACTCTACCACTAAGCCAAAACCCCAGCCCAGCCATTGTTTTTCAATAAGAAAATTTTAGTACAATCAAGTTAGAATTTGGATGAAAAGGTACCATTAGTTTATTTAATAGTATGAAAACTGGATAAATAAAGCCTAGAGTTTCATGACAGATTAGTTTTCATTTTTAAAAAAATCCCTTAGTTTTTCTTCATTTTTATTCCAGTAATATAAATATTCTGAGCAGAAATCTCATTCAACTATAGTAATAAGTAGGATTATGTAACCAATAGTCAGAAAAAAAAATTCGGAGGGCAAGCTGCCACAACACAGTTGTTACATTTCCATTCAATAGAGCTCTTTTCAAAATCTTAGAAATTTCTTAAAACTGAAAAACAAAGACAGTGGGACAAGCTTTTGGGAATGTTTACATATGTGTACATGCATGCATTACTGTTTTTAATTCAAAAAGGACCCAAAAAGGTTAGGCTTATACCTCAGCAACACACTTAGGACACCTCCAGTCTCCTTTGGGTACATCAGGTAGTGGTGGAATTAGACAAAATGTATGGTAGCTGTCATCACATCCATCACACAAAAGCAATTTATCTTCATTATTTCCCCGACCACAAAACATACAAACATAGAGATCAACCTGTTAAAATAAATAAATAAAATAAAAGTCTATTTCTATAATAAAGAATTTCATATTTTTATCAGGAGCTCCTTAGTTAAGACAAAATAATGTACTCTAAAAAGTAAATGTAACTTAAGTCCTGCATATCTATTTCAAATAATATTTCAACAGCTCTTCATAAAATTCCCTAAATTTCCCTCCAGAGCTTCTACAAACAACTTAATAAAGATATATCAAGTTGTTAGAATAAAAAGGAAAAAACCTACAAATCTAGGATATGGAAAAATTAACATATTTTTTAAAAGTGTCAGTCTTCCTATATATAAAAATACTTTGGTAGAGAATATTGAGAACTGCTTATAATATACCTAGGTGATTTACAAGTATTCTTGGTATCTGCCTGGGATTGACTCCAAGATCCATCCCTCCACCCAGCCCCAAAGATACTAAACTCCACAGATACTCAAGACCCTTTATAAAACAGCTTAGTATTTGCATATCTATGTATATACTCCCTTATATACTTTATACTTTAAATCATTCCCAGATTACTTAAATACCTAATACAATGTAAATGCTATGTAGTTGTTATACTGCATTGTTAGAGAATAATGTGAAGTCTTTTACTGTTTTGTACAGATACTTTTTTTTTTCTTTTTTTTTTTGAGTGTGTGGTACTGGGTATTGAACCCAGTGATGGCTCTACCTCTGAGCTATGTCCCCAAATCCTTTTTTAATTTTGAGACAGGGTCTCACTAAGTTTTCAAGGCTGGCCTCAAACTTGTGATGCTCCTGCCTCAGCCTCCCAAATTGTTGGGATTACAGGCAAGCACAACCAAGCTAGGTCATAATTTTTTGAAACTATATTCTACACTTTCAAACAAAGGATGTGGAACCTAAGGATATAGAGGGCTGACTGTTCACATATTTGCATTCATTCCCTCACATAGTTACACGGAAGGCACATGATTTAGGGAAAATAGTCTACATACAAAAGACAAAGCAAGGTTACCATTACATAAACAATAGCTCTAACTTTAGATTTGCCATGAAGTCTCCTAATCAAATGAACTAATACACAGCAAACTAAGATAAAAAGTGCAAAACTAAAATTAAAATAAATCCTTTCCCTCCTGACACATCCCAAAGCACTTACAAAGTTAACAGAGAGAGTTCCTTTCCGTTGTCTCATTTGCATGTTAAATGCGTCTGACCTGTTGGTAACTTTTCTTCTTCGGGTGACCTCATCTTGAAATAAAAAGTTATATAATAATAGTAAAAACTAATGTTGAGAGCTTACTATGGACCAGATACTATTTAAAATTATTTAAATTAGTAAAAATCTTGAAACACTATGAGGTAGATATCATCTCTGGTTTAAGATAAAGAACCTAAGGTATACAAAAGTTAGATAACTTGCTCAGAATCACATAGCCAGTAAGTGGCAGATTTGGGATTCTAATCTAGGTAATCAAGCTCCAGAGAGTTTAACCATTAATGCTATACTACCTGATATGTAACTTACAGGTCTGTCAAATGAGTCAGGGATTAAATTTTTTTGGGGGGGTGGGGGTGGGGATAACCAGGGATCGAACTCAGGGGCACTCAACCATTGAGCCACATCCCCAGTTCTATTTTGTACTTTATTTAGAAACAGGGTCTCACTGAGTTGCTTAGCGTCTCGCCATTGTTGAGGCTGGCTTTGAACTCGTGATCCTCCTGCCTCAGTCTCCCGAGCCGCTGGGATTATAGGCATGCACCACCGCGCCCGGCCAGGGATTAATTTTTAAGATCCTTGCCAGTCAAAACCGTAACAAAGTTTAAAATCACTGCCAGCCAATACAATAATTACAAGAATGACAAAGATGAAGTACTTAATTCTCAAAAGGGTAACTAAAAAACATAATAATATATTTAGTAAATCCTATTACACTGAATGCTTTGAGAGTGATGGAACAATATTATCTGATCCTCTACAATTCAGTTGATAATCTGAATTACATGATTTAACTATCATATCATAAAATGAATAATTAATGATATGTGACTGTAACATTTCATTAATTTCTTATAGAGTAAAAACATGTCCAGTCTATTCTTTGTTAAGTGTTACATAGGGAGAAGAGTGGGAACCTGATTTTTCTATTAGCAATTCTACTCACAAAAGTTTCAATCGTACGAAGCCAAAGAAATCTAGGCTTTTTGAAGAAAGCACACTTTATTTAAATGGTGTTGTGATACATTGAGGGAAATTATTTAAAAAATCAAAATTATGGTTAGAATTTAAAAGTTCTACGCTCTTCCAAGATTTTCATACCAAAGGTCAGAATCCTCTATTTCATTTTAATTTAAAAGTTATAATAAGCTTTAGCTTACAGGTGAAAACCAATAATTTTACCATTATTGGTAAAACTAAACTATGCTTTAGAAACTACAATTAATTTCTGGGTAGTATATTAGACATGGAAAAGGAAAAGTCTCTCTTCTAAAATCATAAAAATTCAACATAATATTGCTCCTCACACTTTAAAGATATTTGCCAATAAAAAAGGTGATTTGCCTAGGAACCATGTAGCAAGTTTATAGTTCTTAAGAAATTTCTAGTACAGACTGAAATTCAAATTTCATTTGAATCTTTTTACATATTACTGCAATTCATTTCTTTTCACAACCAATAACAGATTTTACCTTCTTTATCTTTAGCTCCCATTGCCAGGCCCACAACCTTGGGTCCAGCTCCAAAAATCTGAAGCTTCTTCAGTTCTGTGTTTCTTGTCACTTCTCCAGATTCTGACTAAAAATAATAAGCAAAATTCACATTAGCATAATTATATCAATTCAAGCTTCCCCCGCACTCCCCCCGTAGTACTGGGGATTGAATCCAGGGGCACTTTATCATTGAACCCACATCCCCAAACCCTTATATTTTGAGACAGGGTCTTGCTAAGTTGTTGAGGCTGGCCTTGAACTTGTGATCCTCCTGCCTCAGCCTCCACAGTGCTGGTATTACAGGTATGTGTCCCTATGCCCAGCTCACCCATTTATTTATTTTTTAAAACACTTTTTTAGTTCTTGATGTACCTTTATTTTATTTATTTATATGCAGTGCTGAGAATTGAAACCAGTGCCTCACACATGCTAGTCAGGGATTCTACCACTGAGTTACAACCCCAGCCTATGGATTTATTTTTGAGACCAGGTCTTGCTATGTTTCCCAGGCTTGCCAGGTGTGCTACAATTCCTCGGTTTGCCTCTTGAAGCAGCTGAGACAACAGCTGTGTGCTCCCACACCTGGCTGACTTATGCTTTTATTTTATTATCTAACAGAAGTTTCTCGATAACTCTTTAAAGTGAAAGAAAATACTATTTGATATCTTTTAAATCCACACACTGCCTCATTTACAATATTCACCAAAGCACCATGCAACACCCAGATTTCTTTCAACAAAATAAAATTAGTCTATGTCTCAAAAAAGCACAACTGTCAATTTGGTTCTGTCTAGAGACAGTCATTACTGGCTATCATGCAATAGAAATTCCCACTTCTAACTGCTAATGGATACCTGTCTTTGATTAGAGAATAGTATGACTATCTTAGGGGATGAATCATAACTACTTTAAGACAATCATGCAAATCTCATGTCTCTTTATTGGTGATGACCTATCTAAGGGTGAGAACGTGATCCACTTTTGGCCTACTATACAAAGTTTACTGGAGGTCATTGGGAACAATTTTCAATCTTCTAATAAAAAAGAAGGTTTCTCAAATAGTAAGTCCTTTTGACCCAACTCCCTTCCTGCTCGGAGACTCAGCCTGGTCAAAGCACAGTGCTGGGCTCTGCAAAAACCACACAACAATTAAGAGGGAACTTATAACCCACATGCTAAAGCAAGCAAGACAAGAAAGATGGAAAGGGCCTGGGTCCTTGATGACAATGTAGACATGACATACTAATCGTAAAATACTTCAAGTTGAGCATATGTCCTTATATGGAAAATATATTGTTAATGTTAAATTTCTATCATGTGGCATTTTATATTGTGAGAGCATGCTGACAAATCAGTGTTAAATCTTGAAGTTAGATAAATCATAATCTCTGAATGCAGACTAATAACCAAAATTTATTTTCAACATATAAATAAGTAAGAATAAAAATAAATCTGAATAAAATATAGACTACTTTATAGTCTATGGCTTGGTAACAAATGATGTATGCAATAAAGACTAATCTCAGCAAGGTATGGCTGGTGCACGCCTGTAATCCCAGCAGCTCAGGAGGCTGAGGCAGAAGGACTGAGAGTTCGAAGCCAGCCTCAGCAACGGTGAGGCACTAAGCAACTCAGTGAGACCCTGCCTCTAAATAAAAATACAAACTAGGGCTGTGATGTGGCTCAGTGGTCAAGTGCCCTGAGTTCAATCCCCAGTACCAACACCCCCCAAAAAAAGACTTAATAAAAATCATCTTAAAACCAAAACCAACCTAAAATTGCATTTCAAAATTTATCTTTAAAACTTTTGCAAACTGTTTTTGCAAACAGCCTCTTATATTTAGTTCAATGATAAATATAACAATATACATCCTTTACCATTATTAAAACAGAGTACATAATAATAAAAGCTAACACGTTAAGAATATAGTAAGTGCGCATAATAATAAAAGCTAATATACGTTAAGTATACACTAAGTGCCATATCTAAGTATTTTAATCAATTACTCCATACAACCACATTATCAGGCAGGCAATAATGTTCTAAAAAGTAAAATAAAAGCAACATTCTCTGATCTTAATGGAATGAAACTATAACAAAATCACACCTCAAAAAGACCTTTCCACCTGGAAATTTTTAACTATTAAAAAGTAACATTAAAAATTACACATCAGGGGCTGGGGAGATAGCTCAGTTGGTAGAATGCTTCCTTTGTAAGCACAAGGCCCTGGGTTTGATCCTCAGCACCCAAAAAAAAAAAAAAAAAAAATTACACATCAAATCTCTGGAACAAATTAAAATAGTGATTGCAGGCAACTTTATTAATATTAAGCACACCAATAAAAACAAAGAACAGAAATAAATGATGAGATTCCCAGCTTAAAATGCTAGAAAAAGAACTACAAAACAAACTGTGGTGTGGATCAGAATTGAACTTTTCAATACAAATTCAAAATATGAAGTCGCAATTTTTAAAAAAATAACCTAGTCCTGGACCATTAAACAAGAGAATTACTTTTATATTTCTATGTTTCTTGTTTGAAAGACTATTGGATGACTATGTTTATTAATGTCACCATGCTAGAATATATTAAGGAAAAAGAGATTCAGAAAGGGTGGTAAATAAATTATATTTGGAACACAATGAATTTGTCATACCTGTGCTATGGCCAACAAGGATTACACATAAATACACAGACACATACACACCTGGTAAGTAGAAAAGCTGTGTGGATGTCAACACATATTCAGGGGTCCTGAATGTATAGGTAATAAATGAAATCACAGAGCAGATGAGACAGCTAAGGAGTGTGACGATAGTGGAAAATAAATAAATAAATAAATATACAAAATAAAGCACAGAAAGAAGAGACAACAAAGATGAATAAGGAATGGTTAGAGGGTAAAGATGAATACCAGAAGAGAGATTAAAAAGCCAAAGAAAAATCAAGCTAACCGAATTTCAAAAGACTCAACAACCTTATACATGACCAGAGATAGAGTAAGGTATAAAATGGAAAGGGGCCTCAGAATTTGAAAAAATGGTAAAACGATTTTCAAAAAATTACCTAAACTGTCACTTGGACAGTATAGTTTAAATGAAATTAAACCAAACAGGTGTCGAGGAAACTGACATAATATTAACTTTTCCCAAGAAGCTTTTCTGTGAAAAAAGGTAGGAAATATTTTATAGATGATAGAGCCTTGAAAACACATATATTATGGCTGGGGAGCAGGACAGAAATCCAGCAGACAGAGGAAGCAGAAAAAAAAGATTTCTCAACTGATACACTAAAATCACTAAAGAAGCCAGAAGGAATGGTGACAGAGGGATTATCCTTGGAAAGAAAGGTACACTTTGCCCCAGAGAGAGATAGACACTAAGTTCTACCAAAAGTTTTTACTTTCTTTCTGAAATAAATCACTGGGAATGAGAGGCAAACTGACAATATAGCAATTAAGTACAAAATGTGAGTCAAAAAAAAAAAAAATTCTTAGCTGGGCACCACCCAGCTATACACCTGTAATTCCAACTCTCGGGAGACTGAGGCAGGAATGATTGCAAGTTTGAGACCAGCCTGGGCAACATAGCAAGACTCTGTCTCAAAACAAAAAATAAAAAAGCTCAATATAGCTCAGTGGTAAAGTGCCCCTGGGTTCAGTTCCCAGTGCTGGAAAAAATGATCTTAATTTCAAATCCTGAAGTAACTCTTAGAAACTACCTGAAACAACCTGACTTCAATGATAATGACAATTACTACAATGAGTAAGAAAATTCTACATGGTTGCTATTTTTACACATACATAAAGAAAAGGAATTAGAAATAGGCAAAGGGTTGGTGGTATAACTCAGTGGTAGAGCACTCATCTAGCATGCATAAGGCCCTGATTTCCAAGAAAGAGAAAGACAGAATGAATGAATGAATGAAAGAATGAGTGAAAAAATGGAAGAGGTGAGGGGTGGGGGGAAAGGAAAATATAACAGAATGAATCAAACATCATTACTCTATGTAAATGTATGATTATACAAATAGTATGCCTCTACCTCATGTACAACCAAAGAAACAAGTTGTACCACATTTGTTTACAATAAAAAAAAAATGGAAGAGGCAAGTCTTTCATGATTTCAAAAGAATATCAAAAATTATTTCATCACAAGCTGGCAATTGGTTAGAGAGACTGGGCAACTCTTAAAAGCTGAGTCACTAAGTTAAAAGAGACTAACTAGTCCACAGTGTTTCAGGCCCAAAAATGGAATCATCATTGTATACCCAACAATGATCAGAATTTCTGAGATCAAACACACTAATAAAAATTTCTTAGTAACTTAACCAAGGTCTAAAATTTATAATGGGGCTATCAGTTTCCCATGAATTTCTATTAAATCCACATTCCTATCAAGGACACCTAATTTTCTGCTATCAAACTATGTAAAAGGCTGAGTTATTCAGTACGGGTAAACTCAGAAGAAGAACAGGAATGGCCTGATGGAGAGAGAACCCTGAGCCCTAGAAAAGCAAGAAATATCATTAGCCTACTAATGACAAGACTCCATACAACCCCGGATCCAATGTTTCTTGTTATTAACAGATTTATCTTGCTTGTTACAATACAAACCATCCCCATTTTTTGTTTTGTTCTTCTAGATGTTAAAATAATATTCAGGATTCCGTTAAGTTACTATTCCTATCTCTTTATATGTTAATTTAAATATACCAAATCTTAGAATTCTAAGGACACCTCACTCTCTCAACCTAAGGACTTATCTTTATTAACAAACTTTAAAAATTAAACCCTTAAGACCTTAAAGAAAATGGGAAAAAAAGAAATTATGGCATTTTCTCCAGAAGCACTGGGTTTTCAAATCATTTTAGGTTATGTGAACCTTATAGAAGTTATAGTATAATTGGTCAGACACTAAGAAGTTTATAAACATGTTTTTAAAAGACTAGTGAGTGAAGAATAAAACCGTTCTTTTTTCACTTTTCTCTGCTAACCCATGAAAATAAAATGTACTAGAACTCAAGAGTATGTCTTCTGGGTACAGCAGCACACACCTGTAATCCAGCAGCTCAGGAGGCTGAGACAGGAGGATCACAAGTTCAAAGTCAGCCTCAGCAACTTAGCAAGACCCTGCCTCAAAATATTTCTTCTCTATTCACCTGAAAGGTGAATGGAAGCAGAGATGTAATTTAGTGGTACAGAGTCTACCTAGCATGCATAAGACCCTGACTTCTATCTTCAACACCATCAAAAAAAAAAAAAAAAAAAAAAAGGGAATGGAAGCTATGTCTCTTCGAGTGTTAAAGAACAACAGTATATGAATGGCCTCCCATGACCAGAAGACTACTATGTCAATCAATGCACTTGAAATTCCTATTAAAAACAGCCCGTGGACAATAGTACCTGAGACTTGACACGTCTTGTTCTCTTTGGCAGAATGTTCATTCTTGTGCCTGGCTCTGGGGAAGTTTGGATATCACTGCTGAGAACCTCAGACGTCACTTTTTCCTTAAGATCTAAATTAGGCATCTGTACACCCTGAAAGATCAGACACAGAAAGAGAACAGACTCACTGATAAGAAACAACAGAATCAGTAGAAAAATAAATTAATAAATTTCCAGTAAATCCCTAAAATTACATGAAACCAAATAGCAATTCTTCCTTAAACTGATCTAAAGAAGGCAAACTTATCAAAATCCCAACATGCAGCCAAGCACAGTGGCACACACCTATAATCCAGGCAACCCAGGAGACTGAGGTAGGAGGTATCAAGCTCAAGGCTAGCCTCAGCAACTTAGCAAGTCTCAAAACTAAAGTAAAAGGTCTGGGAATATAGGTCAGAGGTACAGTGCACCTGGGTTCAATCCCCAGAATAATGAAACAAAAAATCTCAACATACTTTATCTCTGTGCAAACAGAAAGCTGATCCTAAAACTGATATGGAAACAAATTGTTTCAAAATTCTGAAAAAGACCCATGAAGACTTACATAACGGAATATCAAAATTCACTATAACACTACAACACTCGAGACAGTGTGGTAATAGTGTTAGGGTAGATATTTAGAGTGGCTGCCCACCTGCAGGACATCCATTCCAAGATCCCTAATAGATGCCGGAACTAGAGGATAGTATCAAACCCTATGTATGTTATGGTTTTTTTCCCTATATATGTGCACCTATGCCAGTTTAATTTAAAAATTAAGTATAGTAAGAGATTAACAACAGAAACAGAGCAATTATAGGTAATACACTATAATTTTATGAAGTTATGTAAATATGGTGCTTCTCACTCAAAATAGCTTTTTGTATATTTTCCATGTTTCCAACCCCTACCCCTTTCTTTTCTTCTTGGTACTGAGGATTTAAACCAAGGGAGTTTTACCATTTAGCAGTATCTCCATCCCTTTTTATTTTTTGTTTTGAGACAGGGTCTCACTAAGTTGTTTAGGGCCTTGTTAAATCACTGAGGCTGGTCTCAAATTTGTAATCCTTCTACCTCAGCCTCCTGGGGTGCTGGCATTACAGGCATATGCTATCACACTCACCTACTTTTGCCTTTTTACCTTTACAGCTTCTCTCTGGCATATCTGAAAGGCCAACAGTACTACTCTTGTTCTTGGGGGTCATTATCAAGTAAAACAAGGATTACTTGAAAACACTGTGAAACTATGACACTAGATTTAATAACCAAGATGTCTATGAAGTAACTAAGGGGTGGGGACAAAGCAGGAAGGCATGTTATTTGATCATCCTACTGGAAATGGCATAAGCTTTTAAACTTATAAATTATTTCTAAAATTTTCCACATAATACTTTCAGACTCAAACAACAATTAGGCAGAGTAATTAAACCCACAAAAAGTGAAACCACAAAGGGGGGACTATTGTACATCAATGAAACAATACAGAACTCAGAAATAAACTCACATATTTATGTTCAACTAATTTTCAATAAAGTACCAAAGCAAATCAATGGGAAATGGATAGTCTTTTCAGAAAAATTCATATATCTCCCCCCAAAAATGAATTTATACCTTTACCTCACTCTATACATGGGGGAAAAAAATTGAAAGTGCATCACAAAACTAAATCTAAAAGTTAAAATTATAAAACCTCTAGATGAAAAAAGAAAAATCTTTGTGACCTTGTATTAGGAAAAGAGTTGTTAAATATGACACTAAACACACAATCTTTAAAGGAAAAAAAAATCATAAATTGTTCTTCAAAGAGATTATCATTACAAAAACGAAAAGACAAATCACAGGTCATAATATTTGCAAATCACGTATCTCATAAAGGACTTACATCCAGAATATATAATAAATCCTTACAAGTATAAGACAAATCACCCAATTAAAAAAGTCTGAAAAGACATTTTGTCAAAGTGGATATATGAGACGCTAATATGAACATGATAAGATGCAAAACATCGATAGTCTTTGGAAAATAAATATTAAAACCACAATGAACTATCACTATATACCTACTACAATGGCTATAATAAAAAAAAAAAACTGACAATATCAAATGCTGGCAAGGGCATGAACAAACTAGAAGCCTCTCCATTATGGTAGGAATGTATAATAGTTCAGCCACTTTGGAAAATAATTTGGCAGTTTCTTAAAAAGTTAAGCATAAACTTACCATGTAACCCAGCAATTCCACTCCTAGGTATCTACCCAAGAAAAAATGGAAACACATGTCCATGCAAAGACTTGTACATGAATGGTCATAGTATTATTCATAAAAACCATAAAATAGAAACAACCCACCTGTCCATCAACTAGCAAACAGATAAACCAAATGTGGTATTATCTGTACAACAGAATAGTATTCAGTCATAACAAACACTAAAGTACTAATACATCCTATGATATGGATAAACCTTGAAAACATTAAGATAAAGAGGTCAGACACAAAATCTTATTGTATGATTCCCTCTATGTGAAATTTCTTTAGACAAAATTAGAGCCCAAAAGTATACCAGGAGTTGACTGGGATTGGGAGAAGGGAACAGGAACCAATGTGGTGACTGCTGCTTAAGCATATAAATTTATTAAAGCTTAATATGCACCTACAATAGGTAAATTTTTTTTTTTTTTTTTTGGGTACTGGGCATTGAACCCATGGCTTAACCACTAAGCCTCATCCCCAGCCCTTTTTATTTACTTATTTATCTATTTATTTATTTAATTTTGAGACAAGGTCTTGCTAAATTCTTAAGACATCTCTAATTTCCAAAGCTGGCCTCAAACTTAGGATCCTCCTCCGTCAGGCTCCCAGGTCACTGGGATTACAGGCATGCACTACCACATCTAGCACAACAGGTGAATTCTATAGCATATAAATTATACCTCAATAGAGCTATTAAAAAATACATAAGCTGGGCATGCTGGTGCATGCCTACAATCCCAGCAAATTGGGAGGCTGAGGCAGGAGGATCACAAGTTCAAGGTTAGCCTCAGCAAAATAGCAAATTTCCTTTTGTCTCAAAAGAAAGAATAAAAAAGGTTGGAGATGTAGCTCAGTGGTAAAGCCCCTCTGGGGTTAATCCCCAGCACCAAATAAAATAAATACATGAAATAAACAGGAGAAATTTTTTGAAAAGCTTAAGGCATAAAGATTTATTTTAAATAAATAAGAAAACAACCTTCATACCCATATCCTTTATCTTATAAATCATGAAATATAGCTATAATTTTTAAAGTAGGATATACTCCTTGCTCTCCCACATTTTAGTGCCTGGAGAAGTCTATTACACTTTGATATGCATTAACAACCATAATCTTATAATGAATAAGAACTAAAGTTTTTAAACTGGATTTACCAACTCTACGAACAATGATGCATCTCACCATAAGGCTGACACCAGATTGGAAAAGCTCGTAAGGGTATAAAATCCTTTCATAGTGTGACTTCAAAAGAGACCCAGTTCCTTTTCCTGGCAGATATCCCAAGCGGCTACCCACTTTAGACCATTTCTTCTCTTTGGTGACCATTTCAAAACCTCCTTTGCTGGCAACAATCTGAAAAGAAGGTAAAAGTTATTCAGGGAAAGAAGGTAGATTCAAGCATTCTGACTCTCTATTTTGTCTGCTAAATATAAAATTTATTCTGGGCTTAGATTACAAATTTCTTTTTAACAAATGTGACCAAACTAGTTGGGACTTGTCAACATTTAAAAGAATAGAAAAAATGATTTTTATTGGTTTTAAACTCTAAAATTTAATAAGCATTATTGTGCCTACTTTCAAACAAGATGTTCAAAATATTTAATAAATTTATACTTTGCAATTATGCACTTTGAGAAAACTAAACAGACATACATAAGCCATATTCTCATGGAACAAACAATATGAAATAAGAATAAAAATAGACATGAGAATAGGACTGGGGATATAGCTCAGTTTGTGCTTTCCCTGCAAGCACAAAGCCCTGGGTTCAATCCCCAGCACCGCAAAAAAAAAAAAAAAGACATAAGAATAAACACAAGTATTACAAAACAAAATGAACAAAAGTCCCAAAATTAGAAAAATGTACCAAGAAACTTATAGAATAACAAAAATATCAACCAAACCACAAATGGAGAAGACAGTTTCAAAAAAGAGTCTATAATTTTTCAAGAAGAAAAAAATATCTGGGAGTGTACTTCCGTGATGGAGCATTTGCCCAGCATGCATGATGCCCTGGGTTTAATCCCCTGCATCACAAAAAAAAAAAAAAAAGGTGGGGGCAGTTTTATAGGGAAGACTGTGAAGGAATGATGGGCAAAGATCAGATTGTAGTAGATTTACTAGCACATAACATATATTAATACTACATAATATACTAAGGTGGGAGATGATGAGATGAATTGGCTAATTTGGCTAAAATGCTCACATCAAATCAGATACTTATCATGTCCCTCTATCTTCCTGAAACTGAAAATGTACATTTATCACACTCTAAAATACAGTTTTCAGTTTCACTGAGAACAAAGAGGACTGTGACACAGTATCTGAAATCAATTTCTTCTCTGTAAATATATACTATAACTTACTACAAGGACAAGGTGAAAAATTAAACATAGAGTTAACATGCAGTCCACACAGCATTACTGATAAGAGTCAAAAGGTAGAAACAACCCAAATGTCCATCAACAGATAAATGTACAAACAAAACATTATTATTATTATTACTGAATTATCATTCAACCTACAAAGAAAGGAGAGGCTAGGTGTGGTGGTACATGCCTATAATCCCAGCAGCTCGAGAGGCTAAAGCACAAAGATCTCAAGTTCAAAGCTAGCCTCAGTGACTCAATGAGGTGGTAAGCAACTCAGTGAGACGCTGCCTCAAAATGAAAAATAAAAAGGGCTGGGATTTGGCTCAGTGGTTAAGTGTCCCTGGATTTAATCCCTGGTATCTAAATAAGTAAATAAATACATAAAATGAATAATAAAACAAAAAGGAAGGTGATTCTGATACATCCTATGACATGGATAAAAACTGAAAACAATAGCATATGCCTGTAATTCCTGCAACTCAAGAAGTCAAAGCAGAAGGATCACCAAATTCAAGGCTAGCCTTGGCAACCTAACAAGACCTTGTCTCAAAGTATAAAAACGGCCAGAAAAGCTGGGTGCCAAGGTGCATACCTGTAATCCCAGCAATTTAGGAGACTAAGGAAAGAGAATCACAAGTTCAAAGCTGCCCTAAGCAACTTAGCAAGACCCTGTCTCAAAACAAAAAACAAAAAGGGCTGAGGATGTGGCTCAGTGGTTAAGCACCCCTGGGTTCAATCCTGGTACAAAAAAAAAAAAAAAAAAAACTAAGAGAATGATTCCTGGAACCAGATTTTCAATGCTCAAAGTACAACTCTGTCACTACACAGTTACATGACATTAAGTTGTATAAATCAGGACTCATTTTCCTCACTATTAAGAAAACAAGTATACCTCAATGTAAGAGTTTGTAAGGTATGAAACCATATGAGAAGCAGCAATCTCACCATGACATTTAAGAAAACAAATTATCATAAAGTATAAAACAACTCAAGCTTGTCTCCTTTTTAGCTTTAAATCTCCGTTTTTAAGCATTCTCACAAGTTAGAGAAAAGAGATGTCCATGGGTACAAAAGGAAAGACTCCAGTAATCCTTGGACAGATCTAACCTTTAAGCACAACCTACTTTTAGTAAATTCTCTTCAGTATTTAAACAAAGTATACTCTGTCAGTAGTATTTCCATTTTTTTTTAATTTATCAAAACATTATAGTTATACATAATTTTAGGATTTATTTTGACCTAATTATACATGTATGGAATGTAATTTCCTCCATTTTAGTTGCCAGTACTACTTCTTTCTCTCCACCACTCCCGGCCCTGTTCCTCTTCCTCTACTATACTGTCTTTCTTCAATTTACTTATTGGTTTTTTAACTGGTGGTTGATAGATATACATAAAGGGTGAGATTCACTGTGGTATATTCATATACGTACATAGCATACTTCCATCAATTTCATTCCACAGCTCCTCAGAATTCCCCTTTTAACATAAAGGACCTGGGTCTCAAGATGGAGTTAAACAATACAACTGACAAATATTATAAGAACTATAAACTAGGTATTTTGATTAGGTTAGATCTAAAGTCCTTCCTGATTTTGAAATTATACAACTTTTGAACAGGAATGAACTGGATTTCATGCCACAGGCCTATAATCGCAGCAACTTGGGAGACTGAAGCAGAAGGATCACAAGTTTGAGGTCAGCCTTAGTAACTCAGCAAGATCCCTATCTTAAAATATAAAAGGGAACAAGCAGACACTTCACAGAAGATCTACAAGCAATCAATAGCTATACGAAAAAATGTTCAACATCTCTAATAGTAAGAGAAATGCAAATCAAAACTACCTTAAGATTTCATCTTACCCCAATTAGAATAGTGATTATCAAGAATACAAGCAACAATAGGTGTTGGTGAGGATGTGGGGAAAAAGGCACACTCATACATTGCTGGTGGGGATGCAAATTAGTGCAGTCACTCTGGAAAGCAGTGTGGAGATTCTTTAGAAAACCTGGAATGGAACCACCATTTGACCCAGCTATCCCACTCCTTGGCCTATACCCAAACGACTTAAAATCAGCATACTAAAGTAATGCAGTCAAATCAATGTTCATAGCTGCTCAATTCACGAAGGCTAGATTGTGGAACCAACCTAGATGCCCTTCAATTGAGGAACACATAAAGAAACTGGTAAATATACACAATGGAATATTACTCAGTCATAAAGAAGAATAAAATTTATGGCATTTGCAGGCAAATGGATGAAGTTGGAGAATATCATGCTAAGTGAGATAAGCCAATTCCAAAAAATCAAAGGCCCAATGATCTCTCTGATAAGCGGATGATGATACATAATGGGGGGTGGGAGGGAAACAAGAATGGATGAAGGATGGATTATATACAGGAAAGAGGCGATGGGGGGAAGGGAAAAATAACAGATTGAGACAAACATCATTACCCTATGTACATGTATGATTACACAAATGGTATGACTCTACTTCATGTACAACCAGAGAAATAAGTTTTACCCTATTTGCTTACAATGAATCAAAATAAATAAATTTTAAAAATAAATAACTAAATAAATAAATAAAATAAAAAAGGGATGGGGATATAGATTGGTAAAGTAGTTAAGAAATAAAGTACCCTGGGTTCTATGCCCAGCACCAAAAAAAAACAAGAATTCAATCTAATCATCAGATTAAATCTAATGTTGTTACCATTCAATTTGAAAAATCTCTGAAACAGAAAGTCCCAATTTCATAGATTAAATACCTATTCTAGTAAACTGCACAAAATATTTATAAAAATAAAATAGGGATGTGGAATAAATTTTGGCTAGAGATCACCACAATGGTGTTGTTATGAATAATAAACTAATTTTTGAAAATATTTTTGCATTTTATTCATGAGTCAAATCACATTTAAAGCCTTAAGTATTATATAGCAAAACTTATCTAAGTTTTGATTGAATAAAAATGTCAAAGGAGAATTTTTTAAATAAATTCTTATCCAAATAATTCCCTACAAAATTACAATCCCAACCCTCAAATTTACTATAAATTGATCTTCGATATCACTTAGGTTTTCACATACCTGCAACATATAATTCTTGACAGTACTTCATTACTGACTGACAAAAACAAACTAAAAGCCAGGCACAGTGGTGCACACCCCTAATTCCAATGGTTCAGGAGGCAAAGGCAGGATGACTGCAAGTTCAAAGCCAATCTCGGCAACTTAGTGAGGCCCTAAAGAAACTTAGCAAGATCCTATCTCTAAATACAATATGAAAAAGGGCTGGGGATGTGGCACAGTAGTTGACCACTCTCGTTTAATCCCTGCTACCAAAACAAAACAAAAAATAAAGTTGTATTTTAGCATAAGACTGTACTTTTTAGAATTTTGGGGGAGAGTTCTGACTTGACACTAACTTTAAAATGAATCATAAAAATAATTCAAATATAATTTAAATACAGGCAAGGTAGCAAATGAATGCAATGCAGTGAGTGACTCAAGAGGTTGAGGCAGGAGGATTACAAATTTGAGGTCTACCTGGGCAACTAAGCAAGACCTTGTTTAAAAGAAAACATAACAAGAGATGGGACTGTGGCTCAACAATTAAGCACCCCTGGGTTCAAAATCCCCAATGCTAAATAAATAAGGCTTAGGGTGTAGCACAGTGATAGAGCCTTTATCTAGAATGCACAGGAGCCCAGGTTTCAATCCCCAGCATCATCAAAAAATAAAAAAACAAAAAAAATTCCCTTTTACATATATTATTATTCTCCCTTTTTTTATTCTTGGAAGTAAAATTCTCAAAATTTTTGAAAAAAAAAAAAAACAAACTCCAATATAAATGAGAATATTATCAATCATTATTTCAAAATAACAATCTTAAGATATCAAAGGCCACAAAAATAGTCTTTGCAAGATTTTTCAATAAAGCTATCTTCACTCACAAATCAGAGCACAGATTTTTATTATCATATTAACAAAACATATTTTCAAGGTAATTATTATAGTCTGTTGCTCATCAGTTAGTTGTGTTCACTTCAGGAAATGTAATGCTACAATCTCAACAAAAATTGGGGTAAAAAATGGGTCTAAACTCTTCATCTTTAAGTTTCTAAGGTATGATTCATTGTAATGGATAAAGCTGGCTTCAGCCATTAACATTATGTAAGTGCTAAACTGATAAACTGATTAATGTCATTAATAAAACTGAGATATGCCATACAAGAATGCTGAGTATCATGAATCCCTTTAATATGCTATATCTCCAGTTAAACAGAAAAGATGACAAGCTCAACAAAGAATATTATACACTCAGCACATTCCAATAATATCAGTAAATAGGTATTTCTTTAGCATACTGTACACCACAGAGCCAATTAGTCTGAGTCATTAATCCCATTAGAAATTATAAAATAGTTTTTTTTGAGCAGTACTAGAGATTGAATCCAGGGACGTGCTACCACTAAGCTTCATCCTCAGTTCTTTATTAATTTCTGAGACAGGGTCTTGATAAGTTGCCCTGGCTGGTCTTGGATTTGTGATCTTCCTGCCTCAGGCTCTTAAGTAGCTGCAATAAAACAGCTTTTAAAGATGACTCTGAGGCCAGTCGTGGTGGCACACACTTGTAATCCCAGTGACCTGGAAGGCTGAAGCAGGAAGATTGTAAGTTCAAAGCCAGCCTCACCAACTCAATGAGGCCCTAATCAACTTAAGTTGTGAGATCCTGTCTCAAAATAAAATATAAAAAGAGCTGGGGATGTAACTCAGTGGTAGAATACAACTGAGTTCAAACCCCAGTACAAAAAAAAAAAAAATCCCACCAACAAAACTTTGATATGTTTCCATTTATTCACTGACAAATCCTATACAATGTTTTCCACCAAGTTTCTTTGAAATTCTTGATCAGACCCAAACCCTTGCACATGCTAAGCATGTACTCAACATCCTACACCCTCTATTAAATTTCTAAACAAAGTACAAAAATGAGTCTAAACTCTTCACCTTTAAGTTTCTAAGCTATCATTCACTGTACTGGATAAAGCTGGCTTCAGTCATTTACATTACATAAGTGCCTCACCTTGCTCAAAGCATATAGATCCAGGATTTTTCTCTCCACCACAGGAATTTTCAAAGTAGACCCTTGAAGTTCCCAAAATTTTGCCAGTTGATCCAAGAAGTCCAGTCTCACTCTGGTCATTGCCTAAGATTATTAAAATATAAATATTGGGAATAGGAACTGGTATGGCTGAAATTAAATCAATGTGTCTTAATCTAGAGTAATTCAAAGAATTCTTTACTGTTTAGTTCAAATCTGTTTTTTAAAAAAAGTCAACAGCAAATACTTCTAATAAGCTTTATTCACTAAGGCAAAAACAAGTTTTCTAAAGTAGTTGTGGTAGTGTACACCTGTAACTGAAGTAACTTGGGAAGTTGAGGAAGGAGGATTACAAGTTTGAAGCCAGACTGGGCAATTTAGCAAAACCTTATCTCAAGATAAAATTTAAAAGGCTGAGGATATAGATCAGTGGTAGAATGCTTGCTTAGGATGGAGAAGGCCCTGGGTTCAACCTATAGGGCAACAACAATATTTTAATATATGTAAAAAAGTTCTCATTAGCAACCAAAACAATTTTTTAAGTTGGCTTAACTTTATGCTAACCAAAATATGTAGCAAATCAGTAAACTATTCCTAGTCTCTAAGCATCCTAATCGCATCATTTTATCAGTAGGTAATATGCACTTTAAGTGTACCAACTACCTCAGATATTGAGATGCTTCATCAAATAGCTAATGACAAGAGTTTAAAAGAAAAATATGTATTAAAATCTCAAAAAATATCTTTTTTTTTGGGGGGGGGAGGTGTGTATGTATGTGGTGCTGGGAATTGAACTAAGGGCCTGACCCATGCCAGGCAAGCACTCTATCACTGATCAATATCCTCAGTCCAGAAAATAAAGGTTTTGGAAGCAATTGGAAGAAAAATAAAAACCTCAGTATCATATAACAAACCTTAGCTATCAAAGATTTCCCTTTTGTACTCCAAACAGCTTTCATAATCACACTAAAGAATCTTAAGAAAATGTAGTAATGTGGCAGGCAGGAGGAAAAAAAGCAATATTTAAACAGAATTTACTTTAGAAAAAAAATTGGGAGCAGTACTCGGGACTGAACCCAGGGTATTATACCACTGAGCTATATACACAGTTTCTTCTCCCCTGTAGTTTTTATTTTGAGACAGGATCTCACTAAATTGCTTAGGGCCTTATTAACTTCCTGAGGCTGGCCTCAAACTTGCAATACTCCTGCCTTAGCTTCCCAAGTCACTGGTATTACGTTGTGTACCACCACACCCAGCTCACTTTAGAAAATTTAAGAGATGTTAAGTTTTGTTTTTCTTTTTTGGTGCTGGGGAACAAATTCAGGACCTTTAAGCATGCTAAGTAAATGCTCTATCAGTGACCTACATCCAGAGTCCAAGAGAATTAGGAATATTTAAAGGAAAATCTTATAAGCAAACAGTTCTGGAGAAATTCTATCAAAACAAAACAAAACATTTGAAAACTAGGTTTCAAATAAAAATTTATAGAATTTAAAAACCTACCTCCCAAGGACCACAAAAGACAGAAATCTTCTGAGAATAACCGCCACCGCCCCCCCCCAAAATTAGAATAATAAACACCGAAGAAAGTGGAATTTAAGATCTTTGAGGCTAAGTACTGAACATTCCCACAATGAAAAATATGGTAAGAAACAATTTCCCATAATCTCAGCAAAATAAAAAAAACTCTTAACAACAAGCTTTTAAAAATCAGACATTGCTTCCAAACATCAAATAACTATTCTATTCAATACCAATTAACACACACTTTGGGCCCTGGTATGGAAGTTTATCAAAATTCTCTACCTAGAGGTCTAACATTAAAAATCAGGAAGGAGAATTGTTAATATTAACACTTACCTCAAGTTCATTCAGGCGCTGGACTCGTGGAGTGAACCGAAAGCTTTTTACTTCACACGCAAATGGAGGTTGCCAATCCTAAACAGAAAGGATATGTGTGTATGTATATATTTGTGTGTGAATATACATACATATATATGCTTTTTATAACACAGTAATATGGATTGGGAATGTAGTTCAGTGGTAGAGCACTTGCCTAGCATGTGCAAGGCCCTGGGTTCAATCCCCAGTACCAAAAAAATAATAGTGGTACATAAGCAAGGAGTGTATTATTCATTAATTTAAGGGGTGAACTGCCACAAATCACAGTGACAACAGATTGGCTTATAAGTCTTTACTGTAGAGACAGAAAGAATACTATTTTTCACATAAAATATTTTTGTGCGTGTGTGGTGCTGGAGATTGAACGCAGGGCCTTGGGCATGTGAGGCATCATAAAATAATTTTAATTTTAATATCACTTAGAGAATTCTCAAATCTCACCAGTCTCTGTATTTACATCCCACAGTTATGCTTTCTCAAAGTACTCATGAAGAAAGCAATGAGTTCATGTACTACAAGAATGTCCAATAAACATACAGGTGTACCAAATTAAAAACAAAAATCAAAAAGGGTAAAATTAAAGATTAGAAAGAAATTTATAGGGCTGGGGATGTAGCCCAGTGACAGAGCACTTGCCTAGCATATGCCAAGCCTTGGGTTTGATTCCCAACAATACAGGAAAAAGAAAAGTAATTTTTAAGTATTTATAAATCAAGTTACAGTGGTATCTGACAATAGCTGGTTATTCAGGAGGCTGAGATAAAAGGATTACTTGAGCCAGGTTCTAGATCAGCCTGGAAAACAGAGAGATCCTATATCCCTCCCATTCAAAAAATGAATCAATTTTGTCAATAATTTTTTAAAATACTTTTATTTATGTGTAAATATAAGCACTTTACAGGCTATGTTATACAAATGTTTTGATCAAAGCCCAGCATCTGGAGACCCAAATAGATATATATTTTTTTAATAAGTAAATACGCTAAACAAGGACAATTTCCAGACTGATATAACTAACATGAGGTCAGATATTTTAAGTGGCATTCTAGAGAACATAGTTTGATTTGGCCTAAACAATAGCATTTAAAGACATGAGAAGTAGTCAAAGATTTGTTTTTAAAAAATCTTACTATTAAATATGTATACTTTTATCCTTTTTAATAAAAATATAACTTTGGGGCTGGGGAGATAGCTCAGTCGGTAGAGTGCTTGCCTTGCAAGCAGAAGGCCCTGGGTTCGATCCCCAGCACCCAAAAAAAAAAAAAAAAAAAAAAAATATATATATATATATAACTTTGTTTTTCCAAAAGAAACCTTCAATGGAATTTCTAATGAATACATACAACATAAAAAGACAAAAAATATGGTTTAGGAAAAAAACTTCAATGCTTAAGGCTTGGTCGGCATTAGATAATTTTGATAAAAAGAGTGTTAAGTAGAAGCTTTTGGTGGATAGCAATGCATATCATCATAACAAGTATTTGTTAATCCTTTGCTTGCAACTGATAGTCTATAATCTTATTTAAACTCATTCACTATGGCATTGAGCACAGTGAGAGTAGGACCTGCTTTCTATTGGAAATCTTTAAGTTCAAAATATAGGTTTGATACTTGCCCAAGATCACATATTTGATTGTTTTAATTTATCCAGACTTGCCTCATCTGTGAAATGGGAAATTTATTTCACCTACTAGGTCTTGGAAGATTAAATGAAACATTCTATAAATGCTAAATTAGCTCTTCCTCTTCCCCCTTTCATCTAAGCTTTTAATTTACTGTGGTGTGAATTATCATGGTAATCCTGGTGAGGGCAGATGATTTTTTAAATACAACACTAGTTTTATCATGGCTTAGTTTTATCTTTACTACCTCTAGACAAAACATAAAGCAAAATATCTTTAAGAAGCAAAGGTTCGGTCCACAGCAAAAATTTACAAACTTTAATCTGCATTAAGAATCATCTGTGCATTTGTTAGAAAAGCAGATTACAAACTATTCCAGATCCAGAAATAGATTTTACCCTCCCCCCCTTTTTATTTATCCCCCGCTTTTGGCAGTTTCAGTGATATGGAAGCTAGGGCTTACACATGCTAGGCAACTGCTATTCTAGTCTTAATAAGGCCTAGGAATCTGCAGTTTAATAAACATTCAGTCAACCCTGGTGCAGGTTGTACAGCAACATCATTTGGAAAGAACTGGTGTAATTGGTAAAGAAAAACCCTTTTGACCTTGAGCATATCACTGAAACTCTCAGGGCATTAATTCCACCCATAGCAGTAATATCTGCTTTCCTTACCTTAAAGACTGATAATTATAATTATCCAACTTTAGGCAAACCTAGTTATTTGCAATCATTGCAATTCTGTAATTTTTGCTCATTGGTTCATTATATCAAGGGTTTTCAATGTTTTCTTCCACTTCCACTACTGACCAATTCTTCTTAAACCTCTGAATTTCAAAAATAATTGATGCTCTTTCTCTTCCCTACGTAAGACTTTTCCATCGCAGCAGTAATCAGCCTGGAGTTCTTGTCTAATGATACCATCCTGGGAAACAACCAGCGCTCAAATTACCTTTTAAGAGACCCTAGCCCCATCCGGGCCTCATAGAGCAAGCCTGTAAGCCCAGCAACTCGGGAGGCTGAGGCAGGAGGATCACAAATATGAGGCCAGCTTCAGCAATTCTGCGAAGCCCTAAACAACTTAGCAAGATTCTGTTTCAAAATAAAAATATTAAATTAAAAGGGCTGGGGATACAGCTCAGAGGTAGGGCGCCCCTAGGTTTAAACCCTAGCATCCGCCCCCGAAAGATAAAAAATACCCACCTAACCCTGAGAGGTGACCTGCAAATGTTTAATAAACTAAGTATTAACAGGGCTTGGGTTCAGCAGAAATAGCCAACAGACGGGTAGTTTCTACTATAGAAGCATAATAAGGATTGTACATAAGGATAGAGCATGTCAGGTCGGAACACTGCGAACACCTTTCCGGACCTCAAAAGGCCTGGAGCCTTTTGTTACCCTTGCCCCCAAGCCAGAGAAAAGTATCAGTGCCCAAGTTCTAAGCGGAAAAGGTCCCAGGGACACCACTTTCTCGCGTTCAGACCTACCGACATTAGACTGCAGAAAAAAACTAAGGGAAAAACATCCAAAAACGTAGCCTCCGGTTGTTGATAAATGAGGAAGAGTATACACGAAGGGACAGAAGAACCTGAGAAGTAAAGCCACACCGAGTGTATCGACTCCCCCATATTCCCTTCTCCCGGTCTCTCCTCACAGACTCCGGTACCTTGGGCGGTCGTATTTTGCAGATGCCAGTTTTCTCGGCCAGAGGCCGGATGCGACCGATGAAGCTGAGGGGGTCTGTGAACTCCTCCCAGCTGGGCTCAAAGACCGGACACTCCGGGGGTGGCACGAACTCCGCCGCGTAGCCCCCCGGCCCCACACCCGCCATGGCAATATCCAGGGCACCCCCGTAGGGGGACAGGCGGAGAAAGGCTGGCTGAGGCCCACCGCGCCTTTTCACGTCCCCTGACAGGGGCCGAAGCGCATCTTTTTGAACAAGAAGTGCTGGACGCAGAAACCCCAGAATCGCTTCCTCCTGTCGTTTGTTATTGTTTCCTTCAGGGCTTTTCCTCTCAGGGCCAGGACTTTTCCGGAAGTTAACGTACTGTCAAATTCCTCCGCCACCACAGGAAACAGAATTCCTCCGCCCCGACGCCTCGTTGTACGACGCTTTCTTCTTCCTCCCTTTCGGGAGAGTCCGGTGTAGCTATTTCTCTGTTTGCCCGCCACAGTTCTGGGCAGTCTGACGACTCCGGGAAGGTCACCCTCGAGGGCCCCACGGTCTCTCCTAGGAGAGGTTAAGGTGGGGAGAAGCATTTGGGGCGAGGCAGAACACGCTCTTCCGGCGCGGAGGAATGTGTAATGCCCCAGAGGGCAGAGGTTCTCTTCCGGCCAGGAGGGTGCAGTTCCCTTTTGTGTATTGATGGACGCGAAAACAAACCAGACCTAGTCGTGGCCACCCCACTTCGCCACAGGTTGGCCGTGATTTGTTGTAACCTGGTTGTCTGCATTTGATCAACTAACTAACCTTTCCGGCATATTTCTTTCACTCTCGTTTTCATCCTTTGCTAGTATTTTTTTAATAATTGCGTTTGGCCGTTTTATACCCGCCTCGTTTCTACAAGTTCCAAAGGAACCGAGCCCCCAAATCCTGCAGACCGCCGTTAGCCACCATCTAGGAATTGCTTTTCATTCTACACACTGGAAACATTAGCTCCTAACCTTGCTTTTCTAGCAACTGGCAGTCAAACCTAAATTATCGCATTTTAACAGCAACCAGCCCCCTCTGGCACCACATACTGCGTACTGTGTTAACCCTTATTTTAGTTTGTAAAGAAAAAAGGGGGGGGGGGGTGTTATGGTAATCGTTGTGAACTTAATTGTCGAAAATCTGTCAGGTCTCAGCGGTGGAATGCAGGAGGGTCGACACCCTGAGTTCAATCCCCAGCACCGGGAAAAGAGAAAAAAAAAAAAAAAAAACCTCTATGCCAGTGTCTATTTCTCACTCCCTCCAAATTGTTGAAAGTAGACAGGATTAATAAAGAAAATGTGAAAGGGTGTTTTTAGTATTAAATATCCAAATGGCTGGGCATGTTGGCACACGCCTGTTGGCCCAATGACACTGGAGTCTGAGGCAGGAGGATCGCAAGTTTGGAGCCAACCTCAGCAACTAGTAAAATCTTGTCTCAAAAATTTAAAAGGAGATGCGGGGACTGGGCAGTGATGAAGGGCCCGGGCTGCAATCCCTGGTACAAAAAAAAAAAAAAATCAATATGGAAAAAAACATTCCTTCTACCACTGAAACCAAATTTAGGCAAGTGACTCTCAAGCCTTTACAACCAAGACCTATCCCGAGTTACAAGCCAGTACATGCAGCTACCTTAGCTAAACCGAAATTTCTTAAAAGCCGTCACCTGACCTCCTCGTTATTAAAAGCTGGGTCCTTGTCGGGATGCCAATCCAATAACAAGTACATTGTTTTGAGAAAAAGGAAAAAGAAGTTTTATTGCTTTGCTAGAAAAGGAGAAGCATAGGGGACTCCTGGCCCAGAGGCTGTGTTTCAGCCCATCCCAGGGGAAAGGGGGTTTTTTAAGACGTGATTCAAAGGCTACATTCCACATATTCTGTCCCTGGTTATAATTCACTTGTTAATTTGAGAGTCATTTCAGTGATCTTCTGATGCCGTCCATAAGGCCTGAATTACTTTGTACTTGTGGTCGGTGTGTGCTCAAGGACTCCAACTAGGATGGAGAAGAAAGGTAATCCTGTTTCCCCTGAAATAAGGGAGAAGGGAGAGGAAGAGAAAGAAACATGTCCTTTAAAAAAAAAAAAAAAAAAAGTCACAGAGGCAGAGCAGCAAGGGCTATTTCAAGCATAAAGTGGACCACTGTTACACATCTACTCAGTTGCCTGAAGTAGGGAGGGTGTCAAGAAATAGTCCTAATTCTTTGTGTACCCTTACTTTTCATGTTTAAATCAGGAGGTTCTGTCTATCTTAGTTTAAATTCTCTCTAATCTGAGCCCAGATTCTCTCCCCGTCTCAGATCCTCCTCCTTTAAGACATACTTGGATTGCTTTGTCTGCACCTCAAATTCATCTTGTCAGTTCCAAACTCACTGTGCATGGTGGTGTGTGGCTGAGGCAGGAGAATCACAAGTTCAAAGCCAGCCTTAGAAACTGAGTGAAACCCTGTCTCAAAATCAGAAATAAAAATGGTGGGGATGTGGCTCATTGGTTTAACCCAATCCCTGGTACCAAGAAGAAAAAAAAAAAAATCAAAACTCAGTAACTTTAAACTAATTTTTATTATTTGCTGCCACTGTCAAGCTTCATCTCTTCTGTTTCTCCATATAATCTACAGACTTTTGTGGTTTTTTTTTTATTCTTTTTTATTTTTTCAGACTGCATTTTGATTCATTGTACACAAATGCACTTTTCATTTCTATGGTTCTACACATTTATGGTGGTCTTAATGCACCATTCTTTGCCTTAACTCTGAGTCTTTACAGATTATTTCCTCTACAACATTTTTGTACTCTCCTGACTCAACCTCATCCCTGCAAATTCATGTACATCCTTCCTCTTTATCTTCCTTCTAATTTGATTAAATATCACCTGCTTAGGAAAGTCTTCCACAGTCCTCAAAGTCCTCAAACTGTTCAGCAACTGTTCTTCCTTGTCAGACATTTTGTTTGTTGTTTTTGGTACTAGGGATTGAACCCAGGGGCACTCAACCACTGAGCCACATCTCCAGCCCTTTTCATTTTTGATCTTGAGATAGGGTCTTGCTAAGTTCAGGGCCTTGCTAAGTTGCTGAGGCTGGCTTTGAACTTGGGATCATCCTGCCTCACCTCCTGAGCCACTGGGATCACAGACTTGCGCCCATACCCACCTCCTTGTCAAAACTTTTTTGAAATAATTTCCTTTCTCATACTGTAAGCTGCAGAAAGGCAGGGGCATTGTCCATGTATTGGCCATTGTTTTCTGGGCTCCTTGAATTGTCTTGGTGTATAGGAAGTATACAATAAATTGTTAATTAAATGGATTCACCAGCCAATTTGCCTTGTGCTTCATTGCCTTATCTTATATTTACATACACTAAATTTTGTTTGAGACTGTACCAGGAACAACATTGATAATATCCCTTCATTTTATTTATAGCATCCACAGAAAGTAATGCCCAGTTACTCATATCTACCAGCCTAAACTTCAGACACTTTGAGGAGATGATTCTATTTCAGTTACCCTTTGTTGAATGGTATACTACCTCAGAATTGAAAATAAAAATGATTTATCACAATTCTGTGGGCTTGCAGTCTCAGGTTCATGGCCTCACCTGGTTTTACTCATGCAGTTACAATCATCTGACAGCTTGACTTGGTTTGACGGTAAAATTTATGTGCCAAATTTGGCTGGGCCACAGTGGCCAAATATGTGGTCAAACGTTCTGGATGTTTCTGATAGGGCATTTTGGGATAAAAGTAACATTTAAATCAGAGACCTTTGAGTAAAGCAGATTGCTCTTTATAAAACCAGTGAGCTTCATCCAATCAGATGAAGACCTGAATACAACAAACCACTGACCTTTGAACAATAAGGAATTTTGCCATTTGTTTTGAACTTGAACTTCAGCATCAGCTTTTTCTTGGTCTCCAGCCTGTCAACCTTCCCTGCAGATACTGGATTTGCCAGCCTCTATAGTCTTGTGAGCCAATTCCTTAAAAAGAAATCCTACTGGTTTATTTTCTGAAGAACCTAACTAATACACAATTAGAATGGGAGGGAGGGTGCAAGATGTTCTCACATGTCTAGCAATTGGTACTGGCTGTTGGCTGGGATTCACAAGGATTCTAATTTTAGGATAGTAAAGTGGGGTTTTTCATAGCATGGTGGTCTTAGATTTCCAATAGGATAAGACTAGAAGTAAAAGCCTAAGGCCTAAACTCCAAAATGTACCAAAGCACTCTCAAATTCTATTGATCAAAGCAAGTCAAAAGACCCAGAATGACAAAGGTGGGGAAATAGCTGGGTGCGTGATGCATGCCTATAATCCCAGTGACACAGAAAGCTGAGGCAGGAAGATAACAATTTCCGAGCCAGCCTCAACAATTTAGCAAGACCATGTCTCAAAATTTAAAATAAAAAAGGACCAAGGATTTAACTCAGTGGTAAAGCTCCCCTCAGTTCAATCCCCTGTACCAAAAAAGGAGCATAGTGAAATTGTATTTTATTTATTCTTTTTTTTTTTATTTTGCTATATGGAAATCAAATCCAGGACCTCGCATAGGCAAGCTCTCTACCCAGTAAGCTACACCTTCATCTTAGACTCCATTTCTTGATGGAAAGTGAAAATATCACATTGCAAAGGGAAGTGGACACAGGAAGGTGTGACTCATTGTATACAATTTACAGAAGCCTTAGATTTCCTACTATATAAATCTGAAAAACCACGATTCAGAAAAAGGGAGAAATGCCAGATGAGGTGGTGCACATCTGTAATTACATAGACTGGAGAGGCTGAAGCAGGAGAATTGCAAGTCTGATACAGCCTTAGCAATTTAACATGATCCTGTCTCAAAAACTTAAAAGGACTGAGCGCTGTCTCCCTCTGGAGCTTGCCCATATTCTCCCTTGAATTCCCTACTTTACTCCTTTACCCTAAATGTGTGTGTGTGTGTGTGTCTCTCTCTCTCTCTCTCTCTCTCTTGAAATTGTCACTATTCTCCTTCAAATATGTAGTTTCCTTAAAAAAAAAAAAAAAAAGTCTTAGCCTTTGGGGAGAAAAAAAAGAGTCTGGGGCTGGAACTCAGTGGTAGCAGAAGTAGAACACCCCTAGGTTCAACCCCCAGTACTGGGGGAGAAATGATGAAATTCTAAGTGAAAAGCTTCAGTGAGCCAGGTGCAGTGGTACACACCTATAATCCCAGTGGCTTGGGAGACTGAGGCAGGAGGATGGCAAATTCAAAATCAGACCTGGCAATTTAAGGAGACCCAAAGCAACTAAGAGAGACCCTGTTTCAAAATAAAACATACAGCCTGCTGGGAGTATGGCTCTGTGAGTAAATAAATACCTCTGGGTTCAATCCAAAGGATTAAAATGATTTGTTTTGCCAGGCACAGTGGTACAAGCCTACAATCCCAGTGATTATGGAGGCTGAGCCAGTAGGATTGAAAGTTCAAAACCAGCCTCAGCAATTTAGAAAGTCCTAAGCAATTTACCAAGACCCGTCTCAAAAAAAAAAAAAAAAAAAAAAAAGGACTAGGGATGTAACTCAGTTGTTAAGCACCCCTGGTTCAATCCCTGGTACCAAAAAAAATTTTATTTATTTTTTTGTTTTACTGAACACTAAAATATAATTGTTTTGGGGCTGGGAATGTGGTCCAGTGGTAGAGTGCTTACCTAGCATACATGAAGCCCTGGGTTCCATCCTCAGCACAGCAAAAAAATAAATAAAAATAAAATATAATGATTTTACTTGATAATTAATAGACAAATGAGGCCCTAATAGATTGTCAGTATAGGTATGAGCCCCTAAAAACTTTTATTGTATGGATTGTATATATTGATATTTATCATATAGTAGTGTAAGGCCCCCAAAAAGGAAACCCCAACTCTGTCCCATGGATGGACGGCAACCCCAATCAACCGCAGGAGGCGTCACTTGATGCAAACCGCAAGAGGTGTTTATTCCAGCGCGCTGGGACCCAACTCCAGGAGTCGAGTCCCTAGCAGAAAATCTTGTAGGTTTATAAAGGCAGAAACCACACATCGGGAGGGGTCACACATGAAAGGGAAAAGGGGGACAAAGCTGCCAGAAGTTTCAAAGGGGGTCTGGGTTTGCTGACAACATGTTTCACAATGTTTTACAACAGGCTGTAGATTCTGGTCAATAGTTTCTGGTAATCCTACTGTTTGAGCACTATCTGGCTATCAGGCTCAATTTACTCTTTTACTCTCTGTTTGGGGCTGTTTCCTGGAACAGCTTTAAGGGCTTTGTTCCCATTACTGGGAGGGAAACCTTAGGGAGTTGAGATAAAACAGACAGCTTAAAAAAATGTCCATTCTTTCATTTCCCCATTTTCTTTTCTGGTAAGTTCTAATCATGGAACTTCTGTCTCTATATACTCTTCTCCAAAGCTATTTCCTTGGCAGAGGGACTGGTATTGTTGCCTAAGCATTAGTACCTATACAGCACTTACTCTTTCCCTGATGAAGGTGACTAGGTGATTTCAGGCAGGCAAGAGCCCAGGGGGTGGGCCACTAATTAGCAGCCCCTTGTTTGCAGTCCTTGATAAACAGTCCTTGATAAAGGCAGGTAAATTTGGTAATCAATGGGCTCCGGAGATCCTTGACATTCCATTCTTCCAGGGGCAGTCTCCAACTTCCAGAGGCAGATGATTTTATGGCCATTTCCTCGATTTGACCCGATCCCCTATTTCTACACTAACTACCTGTTCCCAATTCTGGCTTCATTCCCCCCTCTAATCTCAGGAACTCCATGCTGCTGGGGAAGGAGGTCGATGACCGCTCTAGCTTCTTCGAGCTGGAAGTGGGTGGCGTGGGGCAAGCAGCTTGGAGTTCCTTTTCTAAAAATCAGGTCAATCAAGGAGTCCCAGGAAGAAGCCTAGTTGGGGAAGAGCAGTTTGTAAAGTCATCTGGGGGCGGCTGCTTCTATGATAGAAGAACAAAAGACATGAGTACTGAAATGAGATTAGCATAAAGTAAATGTTGCAGCATCTGAAACATGCCAGTGAGTATCATGAAAATGACAGAAGTTAATCTCTCACCAGGAGGTGGAAGAACTGAGAAATTGTTCCCATAACTAGGCCTAGCAAAGGCTGGAGAGAACAAGGCCTTTATTTGGGGACTTTAACATTGTCATAGATGTCCCCAGAAAATATAGTTAAGCTACTTAATGTCATCTGATTTTGTAAAATATCCCTTTATTGGTATAACCTGTGTTTACTAGAGATCTCTATACTTCTGTTACTTAGGAATAGATAATCATACTAGCAAACATAGATTAAGTCTACCTGTGTAGCTTAGGAAGGTCTTAAACTGACTAAAAACTTCTGACTCTGGCAGTTTCTCTTGATAGTTATCAGGCACATTTGCTGAAGAATCTTTCTTTCATTTGTAGCTTCCAGCCTTTATTCTAGTGGGCTAATACAAGTGTACATCTTAAGTTACATTTAATTATTATTTCCTTTAAATGCCCAAGAATGGCTATATTTTGGTTTTAACTATTTTGCTGGGTATCTAAGATCAAGCTGGTCAAATTGACCTGGTTCCTGTCTTGTTAAAGAGTCAGCTGAGTTCCCACAGGGGTCACTCGTACAGAACTTAAGAGCGGCTCCTTAGCTCCACCAGTGACTTTGATTAGGCAGGGTCTCTTGATGAGGTGACTTCCTTTAGAAGCATCAAGGGATGTTTCCCCTTTTCCATGACCCTCCTCTGCAGCAGATGCACTGGATAATTTTTCATCCTCTAGTCTCAACAATCTCCTTGATCAGGAGGTTGTGTGACCCAGAGTTGCAACGCTCCTTAGAGAAGTTCTCTTACTCCCTGGGTTCAGGCTAACGTTGAGGGCAAGACCCAAATATGGACTTTTCTTGACCTCTGTATTTAACTCCAATTTCTAAGTTTGATCTTAATTATCCAGCAAGCCAGTCTCACCAGTCATAAATTAAGAGTAATGGGCTTTAACTTTAATGTCCATAACTTTACAGTTATTTACCCTTTTATCTAACTGGAGTCTGCATTAGTACTGGAAGTTACCACTATCTATTCTATAGGTGATGGCTTATTATCACAAGTTACCTAGGTTGTTTGTTCTTGGAGCAGCTACTTCTGCAAAGCATTAACAGGTAACAGTTTTACAAAATGAAATTAGCAAGAGTAAAAATATATTCAGCTTGTATAATAGCTATCTTGAATTTTGATTGAGAACTACATTCTATCCCCTATTTGAGATCACAGTACTTTTACAACAAGAACCAATCTTTTGACTATAACTTTAAATAAGCTGAAGTCTGGCTTATTTTGGAGTCACTCTAACATGCAGTAAGGTGGGAGGCAGAGCCTTATCTCAGGTAAGGCAGGGCTCTTTACAGATCTTAAGTGTTCTAATTCTGATGTTGATCTTTGCTTCTTTTCCTTAAATACCATTAAGTAGTTTACATATACTGTTTCCTGAGTCTATATAAACTTTATAATTAACACAATTTAACATAGTATCTAAAACATGAATCAAAGAAAGGCTGAGAGAGCTTTTAACTTTCCTTTTGTGATTAAGTGGCAAAATGTTTTCATGTTTCTTTCATGTTTCACAATATTAACCTTTAAACAAATCAGACTCTAATGTTTAGAAATACATTTACATTTGAAATTCTTTATCTCAGTGTAAAAAGTAACAAATTTTACACATACCCTATTGATAGCAGGTCCTATAATAGAACATTAAATGATAGAAATAAATCCCCAATAAAATTTACTCTTTATAAGTTTAAGATTACCATTACAGACAAGTTTAATCTGGAGGATAGCAGAGTTTAATAAATTCCTTGCTTTAAAAACTTGTGGTCCTGAAAAATATGAACACATTTAATATACAACTAGTGACCATTTCACAAATACCTTGACACTTTTATCTTACCAAATTGAGTTTTTAAAGAGAAATGTATACTCTGTAACACAGTACAATACTCTATAATAGTTGTTTAACCATAATTGTATACACCCCAATTTTTAAGACTAATTGTTCTAAAGAATAAACTTAATAGACACAAAATTAAGAGTAAATTAGTGTTTCAAATCCTTGTCATTTTACCATGTCATTCTACCATATAGATTAAACTTTGGTTTATATCAGAACATTAGTATTTCACCTTAGGAAAAACCTTCAATAGTTTTAGCTGTCTCACATACATATAACCAACTTAGTTACACACAAACTTGTTGAAACTTGCCCTTTACTTACACAGACTTTCTTAGCTCTTACTTAGACCCTCATGTATTTCATCACACAAGCACTTTCTTACCCAGAAACATTTCCTTTTTCCTTTTACTAAATATATTCATACCCAGAACCTTTTATTTTCTCTTTCCTATTCGTTGTCCCCTTTTTGTTCACATTCTGAAACAACTCTTATGAAATTTCTGAATTTAGATAAATTACTCTATTTTAATAAGATTAAATATTCTGTTGTTTATAGTACTCTAATTGAAACACAGTTGAAACTTTTGGGACCCTTTGTATATAGAAGTGCACTTGTTAGGACATAATTCTTAGTAACCTTGTTTTTAGTTTAGTGATGACACAAAGCAAGTTTAAACCCTATTATTTACCAACCTATGAAAACACCAATAATGTTTAAGTATGATACACCATGGAATTTAAGGAGTTAAAAGTACTCGATGTTATTTAACAATTAGCATTTTAACTTTGTAAATTAATCAGATGTCTCTACAAACACATTAGAGTAATCCCATACATGTTAACTCTAATTCACTTATTCTGTAAAAAACCAAGATATCAGACAAGTGTCCTGTACAGTATTTGCTGTCTCTTTCCTGTTGAAGAAAAGTCCTAGAAACAATTGATATTAGACATTTTATTAACATCAATATTTTATTAGCTTGACCACCTAGAGACTTGCAAGTTATTTTCAAAGACATTTTACTCTTATTAGTTTACCCAATTTGAACCTTTTTAAATCACGTGAATTAAAAGTATCTGGATCCATTTTTAAATTTTAATTTTAGGAGCGCTCAGTTTTGATACAGACAAAACATGACATCAGACAGCACAACATACAAATAACACAAAATCAAGCCCTTGTAACTTTATAGGTGAATCTCCATTGCAGTGTAACAGATGTTCAAAAACTCTAGTTGAATAAAAAATAGAACTGATCAAAAAATCATGAGCTCAAAAAAACATATAATTAAAAATATAGCATTTACTTTGCTGGAGTTTTAAAGACTCTTTTTACCTTTTCTTTCCCTGGGTTTGAGACCGGTCTCCTACTGAGCCTTTAGGCTTCTTTTATTTATATTTCAATGTAAGCCTTGACTGAGATCTGGAAGGATCTAACAGGTTTTAACAGAAACTCTGTGTCTAAGGCATTTTAGCCATCTCATCCGGACAGGTTGGATGTTAAAATTATGAGACCTTATTTTTCATTACTTTTGAGACTGAAGCTACTTTGCTAAGTTACCCTTCAGGGCTGTTCGGAGCGGGAGTCCAGAGAAGGAACCTTTGGGGTCCACCCGAGAGTAGCCCGGGCCGAGAACCCCCCAGTTGTTCCAACCCTTCCTCCACCTCCGCCACAAACACACAACAGAACCAGAACCAGATACAGACGGGCGCCAATCTCTGATCCACCAATTGAACCCCATCAGCGCCCTTACCGACGGAGACTACCAGGCGTCCCTGGCTCTCCTTCCACCCTTAGGGCGTCCCCCAGGGCTGCAACCTGTGGCCCCCCAGGCACGTCTGCCGGCCACTGTTCGGCCACTCTCACGAGTCACCGAACGGCTGCCACCGAAACCGAAAGCGCGCTCACAGAACCAGACCAACTAACAAAACACAAGACAAAGACAGACAACTTCAGGGTACCCCTTCTTACCTCCAAGGTCGACTCTGCGGATGAGGGGGGGCCATCTTATCCCGGGCGAGCCCTCAAATGTAAGGCCCCCAAAAAGGAAACCCCAACTCTGTCCCATGGATGGACGGCAACCCCAATCAACCGCAGGAGGCGTCACTTGATGCAAACCGCAAGAGGTGTTTATTCCAGCGCGCTGGGACCCAACTCCAGGAGTCGAGTCCCTAGCAGAAAATCTTGTAGGTTTATAAAGGCAGAAACCACACATCGGGAGGGGTCACACATGAAAGGGAAAAGGGGGACAAAGCTGCCAGAAGTTTCAAAGGGGGTCTGGGTTTGCTGACAACATGTTTCACAATGTTTTACAACAGGCTGTAGATTCTGGTCAATAGTTTCTGGTAATCCTACTGTTTGAGCACTATCTGGCTATCAGGCTCAATTTACTCTTTTACTCTCTGTTTGGGGCTGTTTCCTGGAACAGCTTTAAGGGCTTTGTTCCCATTACTGGGAGGGAAACCTTAGGGAGTTGAGATAAAACAGACAGCTTAAAAAATGTCCATTCTTTCAGTAGCAATTAAAACTAATAAACATTTATTCATTTAAAATAAAACAATGAAGGGGAAAGCTGGGCATGGTGGCGCATGCCTGTAATCCCAGCGGCTCGGGAGGCTGAGACAGGAGGATCTCGAGTTCAAAGCCAGCCTCAGCAAAAGCAAGCTGCTAAGCAACTCAGTGAGATCCTGTTTCTAAATAAAAATACAAAATAGGGCTGGGTATGTGGCTCAGTGGTCAAGTGCCCCTGAGTTCAATCCCCAGTATCAAAAGACAAACAAACAACAAAAAGAAATAAATAAATAAAAATAAAGGGGTGACAGGAATAGGAAAGACAGTAGAATGAATCAGACATAACTTTCATATGTTCATATATGAATATACCACCAGTGAAACTCCACATCATGTACAACCTTAAGAATGGGATCCTAATTAGAATAAGTCACATTCCATGTGTGTATAGTATGTCAAAATATACTCTACTGTCATGTATATCTAAATAGAACAAATTAAAAAATGAAAAAAAAAGCCCAATAAGCTATGACATGTTAGCATAAATGCATTTTCAGAGCAATAACTATTTTCCAAAACAAACAAACAAATAGGGAGAAAAGTGGCATTGGTTTGCATTGTTTGAAAATTTCTTGATGTTTCAAACTGGATTCTCATATCTGTTTCTGAATTTAATCTTTTGCAATATGTTATCTTCATTAAAGTACATGGAGAAAATTCAGCTTGACCTAGACATAAGTTGGGAAACAAAGAAGCTTTTTTTTTTTTTTTTGTTTGATACTGGAGGTTGAAAGGTTGAACCCTGGAGCACTTGACCACTGAGCCACATCCCCAGTCCTTTTTTTTTTTTTTAATTAAAAAAAAATTTTTTTTTTAGTTGTAGATGGACACAATACCTTTATTTTCTTTCTTTCTTTCTTTCCTTTTTTTTTTTTTTTTTTTTTTTTTTTTTTTTTGTGGTGCTGAGGATGGAACCCAGTGCCTCACACATGCCAGGCAAGTGCTCTACCACTGAGCAACAACCCCAGCCTTCTTTTCTTTTCTTTTCTTTTCTTTTCTTTTCTTTTCTTTTCTTTTCTTTTCTTTTCTTTTCTTAAGACAGGATCTTGCTCAGTTGCTTAGAGCCCCACTACATTGGTAGGGCTGGCCTTGAGTTTGCAATCCTCCTGATTTAGACACCTGGGTCGCCAGGATTACAGGTATGGGCTGCCTGACAATCACTATGATACTATGATTTCTTTTCTTTTTTTTTTTTTTTTTTTTGTAAACAAATGGGATACATGTTGCTTCTCTGTTTGCACATGGCGTAAAGGCATACCATTTGTGTAATCATAAATTTACATAGGGTAATGTTGTTTGATTCATTCTGTTATTTTTGCCCTTCCCACCACCCCTCCCACTCCTCTTTTCCCTCTGTATAGTCCTTCCTTCCTCCATTCTTGCCCCCCTCCCTAACCCTAACTCTAACCCTAACACTAACCCCTCTCACCCCCCCCCACTATGATTTCTTAAAAGCTAGTTATTCAGAAACAACGCCTTTATCCATTGACTTTTTCTTTTTTTTTTTTTTTTTGGGGGGGGGGACACTGGGAATTGAACCCAAGTGTGCCTTACCACTGAACTCCATCCCTAACCTTTTTTATTTTTTATTTTTAAAAGTGACAGGAACTCATATAAATTGCACAATCTAGCCTGAACTTGCAATCCTTTTACCTCAGCCTCCCAAACTGCTAGGACTACAGACTTGTGCCCCGACACCCGACTCAATTGACTTTTTTTTATGCACTCTGTTAGATCAAAATGATAGTTAACTTGTATTTGAATGTATTATTTTTACCCAGTCATGATTTTGTAACATCATGCTTTGGTCATTTGGAAAATATTGATTCACTGAGTTATACAGATCTTCCAAATTTGGCATATATAATATCAAAAAATCACAAAAATATCACCATTGATCACATCAGACAATTGGAAAGCTGTCAAACTCATAATGACAGAAACAAGTTTTCCAAAGTTATAATTTTCACTTGAAAGCTCAAATATTGTCATTGCCAACAAATACCATCAGTTGTTTCCATTTCAAGATGATGACTGTCAAATACCTAAGCCTGAATAATCTATTCTTACACCTTTGTGTTCTATTAAAGTGGCTAGTTCAGCTGTATATACCTTTCCTTGAGAAAATTGTCTTGAGAATTTCTGTATGCAACAGAAGCACTTTATGTGAATTTCCTACTTCAGCACAAAGACCATTCAAAAACATAACAGTCAAGGGCAGTGGTGGATGCCTGTAATTCCAGCAACTCAGGAGACTGGGTTAGGAGGACTGCAAGTTTGAAACCAGTCTCAGCAATTTAGGGAAGCCCTAAGCAACTTAGTGAGACCTTTCTCAAAAAATAAAATAAAATAAAAAGGGTTAGGAATGTAGCTCAGTGGTAAAATGCCCCCTCTACCTAGACAATGACTACTTGTATAGTTTGGTGTTACTACCACGATTATACTGAAGGGACCAGAATTTTACCCATTGTTGCTTTTGTACCATCAGTGCAAATGTCAACAGTAGAAAAGATAAATAACATCTTAGTGTGACTATTAAAATAATTTTGACATCAAGACATTCAGAAAATACCTTGAGGACAAAAAAGTTCTGGAATCTCTGGCTCACACTTTTAAAATTATTGTTTATACTATATCTTTTAAACTTTTTTTTAGTTGTAGATGGACACAATGCCTTTATTTATTTACTTATTTATGTGGTGCTGAGGATGTGAGACAAGCACTCTACCACTGAGCTACAATCCCGGCCCTAATACTATAGTTTTATTGACAAAGAATTGCTACTCTGGAATTTGAATTAGCATAATAAAAGATGGGAGAGTTTGAAGAGACCCACTGTAAAGAGAAGAAAGAAAATAATTAAATAACCTATCAAATGAAGAGTCTCAACCACAGATCTTATTTATTAAATATTTAAGAATTTAAATTTTAATACTGTATATATATTAGTAGTTTTTTTTTAATACTACAGTTTAATGCTCAGAACACATACACACGTTATTTTTTTTGAAGGTTGGTTCTTTTATATACTTTATTTTTTGCAGTGCTGGGAATGGAACCCAGGGCCTCAAGCATGCCAAGCAAAGGCTTTATGACTGAGTTCCCTTAGCCCTATACATTTTAACATTGAAGGAAATGAGTATAATTAATAAACTCTTGGACTGTCCACATAACTTCGGTGCCCACAACAGTGTGCACACAGACACACAAAATGAACAAACAAAAAAATCCTCTCAACTTTACTTAGGCCAAAATGATAGTTTTATTCTGTATCTGATGATCTGACTGAATTTATTCACTTAAAGAATTCAGTTAAGGGCTGGGAAGATAGCTCAGTTGGTAGAGTGCTTGCCTTGCAAGCATGAGGCCCTGAGTTCAATCCCCAGCACCGCAAAAAAAAAAAAAAAAAAAAAAAAAAAAAATTCAGTTAAGACTGGCGTGGCAGCCTGCACCTGTAATCCCAGGGGCTCGGGAGGCTGAGGCAGGAGGATCTCGAGTTCATAAGCCAGCCTCAGCAAAATCAAGGCACTAAGCAACTTAGTGACACCCTGTCTCTAAATAAAATACAAAATAGGGCTGGGGATGTGGTTTAGTGGTCTAGTGATCCTGGATTCAATCCTCAGAACCACCCCCCTCAAAAAAAAAAAAAAATCAGTTAACATTTAGGGTTTTTATTACTCAGCCATAAAGAAGAATGAAATTATGGCATTTGCTGGTAAATGAATGAACTGAAGACTATCATGCTAAGTGAAATAAGCCAATTCCAAAAAACTAAAATGGGGGGCCTTTTCACTGGATCGGACAGGGCAGAGTGGGGAAAGGAAGAGGTGGTGGGAATGAGAAAGGCACTAGAATGTACTGGTCCTAACTTTCCTATGTTCATATGAATACATGACCAGTGTAATTCCACATCATGTACAACCAACCACAAAAATAGGAAGTTAAACTCCATGTACATATGATATGTCAAAATACATTCTATTGTTATGTATATAACTAAAAAGAACAAATACAAGAATTTAAAAAATAAAACATTTAGGGTTTTGTTTCATTTTGTTGTGGTAATATGACACTGGACATTGAACCCAGAGGCACTCTACCACTAAGCTCCATCCCAGCCCTTTTCATTTTTTATTTTGAAAAAAGGGTCTGGCTAAATTGCCCAGGTTGCTATCCTTCTGCCTCAGCTTCCCAAGGTATGCCACCACACCTTGCAAACATTCTTGTTGAGTTCCTGCCTGGTGCTATGTTTGAACAACTCTTTTTTTTTTCTTTCTTTTTTTTTTTTTTTTTTTTTTTTTTTTTTGTGCTGGTGGGGACCAAACCCAGGACCTCACTCATGCTAGCCAAGTGCTATACCACTGAGCTACATTTCCAGCCCTGGATATTACTTTCAATCTGTGTTCTTTGTTGTCAACATGGGTTTGAGGGGAGATATGAATAGTTTGAAAACCCATATTCAGTGTTTAGAAAACAAAATAATTGTTATTTGGGCTACAAACTAAAAAGTAGGAATATATATATACAATACCTTTGAGATGCTTTTTTTTTTGGTAGGGGTATACTATGGATTGAACCCAAGGGCGCTTAACAACTGAGCCACATCCTCAGCCCTTTTTATATTTTATTTTGAGACAAGTCTCCTTAAGTTGCTTAGGCCCTCACTAAATTGCAGAGGCTGACTTTGAATTCACAATTCTCCTGCCTCAGCCTCCCAAGACACTGGGATTACAGGCATGTGCCACCCGCCTGGCTTCATTTTTTTATATTGAGACAAAGCCTCACTAGTTTGTTCATGTCCTAAGTTACTGAAGCTGGCTTTGAACTTGCTATTCTACTGCCTTAGCCTTCTCCGATTATAAGCATTGCCAGCCACCTTTCCAGGCTTTGAGATGGGGGGGGTGGGGGCGGGTGTACTGGTGATTGAACTCAGGAGCACACGACCTCTGAGCCACATCCCCAACCCTATTTTTTTTTTTTTTTTTTGTATTTTATTTAGAGACAGGGTGTCACTGAGTTGCTTAGCAACTCACTTTTGCTCAGGCTGGCTTTGAACTCATGATCCTCCTGCCTTAGCCTCCAGTGCAGCTGGGATTACAAGCATGCCCAGCCCTCTTGATGTTTAAATGAGATGTACTAATCACTGTATTCAAAATCTAGTCTAAAAGTAAGTTTTTAAAAATTTGGTACCAGGGATTGAACCCAGGGACGCTTTAACCAATGAACCACATCCTCAGCCCTTTTTATGTTTTGAGACAGGTTCTCACTAAGTTGCTTAGGGTCTCTCTAAGCTGCTTAGGGCATCCCTAAATTGCTGAGGCTGGCTTTGAATTCTCAATCCTCCTGCCTCAACCTCCCAAGCCACTGGGATTAGAGATGAAACCACCCACCTGGCTCAGTCTTCTTTTGAGTGATTGAGAGAAAGGATGGATTGAAAATGACCATTTGTTTTTGGTTTGGTTTGGTACAGAGATTAAACCCACTGAGCCACATTCCTAGGCCTTTTTTATGTTTTATTTAGAGACAGAGTCTCGCTGAGCTGCTTAAGGCCTCTCTAAATTGCTAAGGCTGGCTTTGGACTCATGATCCTCCTGTCAGCCTCCCAAGCCACTGGGTTCACAGGCATGCAGTACCATGCCTGGTCTTTTGGTATTTTAATGAATTATGCATTAACTTAGATATAGAATGGAAGAAAAGCAATTTATTAGGGGAGACAATACACATGTAGGGAGGAGTTATACATTCATTCAACATATTATTGAGCATCTGATGTGTACTAAGTGCTCTTCCAAATGGTGGATATATGACAGTGAACAAAAAAAGGATAAAGTATCTGTTCTCACAGAGTTCACATTCTAGTACTGAGGGGAAACAAAACAATAAGCACAAGCAAGTAAGTATATACTATTTTAGTAGGTAAAATTGTGTGTATCTATAATCACAGGTACAGGAGTTGGGGAGATGGAAGCAGAAAGATCACTTGAGCCCTGGAGTTCTAGACCAGATTGCTAAATGAATATTGGATCAGAAGGAATTATTTCCAATTAGGGAAATAAATCGATTTTATGGAATGAAGTTGACCTTGGTAGGAACTTTACCAGTGAAGATTCATGGAAAGGAGATCAACCCAGATCAAAAGAAGAGTGTGAGCTACAGCTGGAAAATGCATGCTACCTTCAGTAAATGTAGCCAGGAATTTATCATAGAGAAAAGCAGGGTCAGATTGTGGCAGTCTTTGAATGCCATATTATTATGTGGACTTCATTCTGTAGTCTATAGGGGATCACCAAGTATCTATGATTAGGAGTGTGATATACAGAGAATTGTGCTTTTAAAAAAAGTCTTTTGAGCCAGTGCATTAGAGCACACCTGTAATACCAGTGACTGGGGAGGCTTAAGGCAGGAGGATCACAAGTTCAAGGCCAGCCTTGGCAATTTAGCAAGATCCTGTCTCAAAAAATAAAATGAGGGCCAGGTGTGGTGGCATACACCTGTTATCCCAGCAACTTGGGAGACTGAGGCAGGAGGATCACGAGTTGAAAACCAACTTCAGCAACTCAGTGAAGCATTTAGCAACTCAGCAAGATTCTGTCTCTAATAAAATATTTTTTAAAAGGGCAGGGATGTGGCTCAGTGGCTAAGCACCCCTGGGTTCAATCCCCAGTATAAATAAATAAATAAAATACATACATACATAAATACATAAATAAATAAAGAGACTGGGGATGAAGCTCAGTGGCAGAGCTCCCCTGGGTTCAATCCTAGTACTGAAAAAAGGAAAAAAAGAAGAAAAAGTTACCTTTTTGGAACTGGAAGTGTAGTTCCATTGTGGAACATTAACCTAGTATAGATTTGATCCACAGCACCGAAAAAAATCACTTTTTGGGCTGGGCACATAGCTCAGTGATAGAACTTAGCAGGGTCTACCAAGTGCTTAGCATGCACAAGGTCCTGGCTTTAATTCCAAGCACCAAAAAAAAAAATTATTCAAAAATTACTTTTTATAGAATGGATCAGAAGAGAAAATAATGGAAGCCAAACACCAATTAGGAATCTATTGTATTAGTCCAAATGGAACATCTTGAGATACATAGTGGAATAAACAGGACTGTGTGTGTGTGTGTGTGTGTGTGTGTGTATTTGAGAACCAATATGGAGATAGGTTTACTACAACTTGGTTAAAGGAAAAAAAAAAAAAAAAAAAAAGTAGGCACCAAAGGAAAGGGAATAGACAAAGATGATGAACTAAGATACCTGGAAACATTTTTTGGCAAGGGGAGGAAGGGGCTCTGGAGATTGAACCCAGGGGAAATTTACCACTAAGCTACATTCCCAGACCTTTTTAGTTTTCATTTTGAGGCAGGATCTTGCTAAATTGCCCAGGTCTAGCGAAATTCTCGGGGCTGGCCTCCTTCCTCGGCCTCAAATCGTTGGGACTACAGACATGTATCACCGCATCTGGCACCTGCAGATCTTGATGTTATAATAGAGAAAATTACAAGAGGGGTGGGGGGAAAGCAGGTTTGGGAGGAGAAGATTCCGTTTAGATATCCTTAGGACTTACAGCAGCTTTTCCATAGCAGTAGCTGTTAAGTCTGGTATTAAAGTGTCTTTCCCTACTCCTACACCTGACTCTTCAGGAGAGATGAGACCATAATTGGGTTTTGAACTTACTTAAACGACTTAAGTCTGTTTCCCACACCTCTCAAGAAAGGGAAGCATTGGGCTGGGACTATAGCTTTGGCGCAGAGCGTTTCCCTAGCATGTGTGAGGTAGTGGGTTCCATTCTTAGCACCACATAAAAATAAATAAAATAGGGGCTGGGGGGTTGTGGCTCAGTGGTAGGACGCTTGCCTAGCACATGTGAGACAATGGGTTCGAACCTCAGCACCACATAAAAATTAAAAAATGAAATAAAGGTATTGGGTCCATCTACAACTAAAAAAAATAATTTTTTTTAACAAAAGAGAAAGGTAAGAAAAAGCTGCAATGTTCCTAAACAATGTATTCTAATTTTTTTTTTAAAAGGCAGTATCTGCTATCAGACAAACAGTAACATAACCTTTAAATATATAATCCCTGAGTGGAGAAACTGAACTCTAGGTTCTGTCTTGGCTCTACACTACCAGGTTACTGAAGGAGAAACTTTTTTTACTCTTCTCCTTGAGACAAACTCGTTAATTAACTCCATAGGTAACAAGACACGCTGGCATTTTTCCAGTAATCCATTCCATGATTATGCATCGCATTTGTGCAACATTTTTCATAAGAGCAAAGTCGTTGGGCAAAAGCTTAAACCGGAGTTGGACGCGCGCGCACCTGTAATCCCAGCGACTCAGGAAGCTGAGGCAGGAAAATCGCAAACTCCAGGCCTGCTTCAGCAGTTTAGCGAGGTCCTAAGCAATTTAGTGAGACCGTTAATGTTCCCACAAAATAAAAAGGAATGCGTATGTAGCTCAGTGGTTAAGTGCCCTCGGTACCAAAAAAAAAAAAAAAGAAAGAAAAAACTTAAACTGGGAGCGTCCACAGCTAGCGCATTGTGACAGCAAATCGCTGTGTGGGGGTGCTACATACTCCTCGCCTAGAGTTTCGTGCAGAAGCAAAACTACATTTCCCGGCAACCTTTGGCGCGGTGAGCCGCCAGATGAGATGAAACTGTGCTTCTGCGTCACCAGCCTTCTTATTGGTGTGCAATCCAAAGGGTCGTGTAAACTCGTGGGTGATTGGACCGATTCTTGAATGCCCAGTGGCATCGTGACGCTCCCTGATTTGACTTTTGTTTTTCAGTTGAGTTTGCACGCGCGGGCTTAGTGTGTGGTGAGTATAGAGTTTCGGGTTTAAGGGGAACAAATTTAGGTAGCAGAGTTTGAGAAGAAAATCTAGTGAGGGAGAACTTAACTGTGGAAGCAGTGTGGTAGGGAGGAACGCGACCTGAAACCTGGGGATACTTAGAGGTGTTGGGGGCCAGAAAAGGAAAGTTAGTAACTGCAAAGGAAGAGAACCCGGGGCTCGGCGGCACTGGGGAGCTGTAGCAATGAGAGTCAAGAACGGGATGAATGGGAAAAGGAATACAGAATTTGAACATACCGGACATCATGAGTTCCGATATTCCCTCGCCCTACTCTAGTCCATAGCTGTTTCTCCATTTTTAAAATAAGGAAGAGTAAAACTACTTAACTGAGTTGTTGTGGGGGGATAAGTAAAATAATAAGTTTCTGACTCGGGGTGTAGCTTAGTGTTAGGCTCTGGTCGGATCCCCGGCACTGCAAATAATAATTGTAAAAAAGTTATATTTATATATATATTATATATATATATTTACACACACATATATATAAACTTCAGTGTTTTTTTAGAGAATTGCAAATTCGTTTCTTTTGCAGTTAGATCATTTTGGATGGAGACTGTCAGGAACGAATTGAGGGACATAGTACTTAAGATGAGTTTTTGAAGATGATCTTAATTTCAAGGCCACCCTTGGCAATTTGATGACCCCCTCAGCAACTTATCAAGACCCTAAGCAACTTAGTGAGGCGGTGTCTCAAAAAATAAGGGCTGGGGATGTAGCTCAGTGGTAGAGTACACCTGTACAATCCCCTGTACCAAAAAAAAAAAAAAAAAAAAGGTTCAGAAGATTTATATAGGGGTGGGTAGAACAATTAACCTATTGCAATAGTCCAGATAAGAATGTTTTGATATTCTAACCAGGTGAAGTGGTGCACTCAGCAACTCAGGAGGCTGAGGCAGGAGGATCACAAGTTCAAGGCCTGCCTGGGCAACTTAGTGAGACCCTGTCTCAAAATAAAAAGGAAGCTGGGGTTTGGCTCAGTGGTAGAGGGCTTCCCTAGCAAGTGTGAGGCACTGGGTTCAATCCTCAGCACCACATATACATAAATAAATAAAGGTATTGTGTCCATCTGCAACTAAAAAAATATTTAAAAAATAAATAAGATAAAAAGGGTAGGGCATGTAGCTCAGTGGCAAAATGCCCCTGGGTTCAATACCCAGTACTGGGATGAAAAAATAATGTTTTGATATTAGCTTGGTCACTGTAAAGATAAAATATACAAAATTTTCTGTCTTTTCTTTCTTTATTTTCTTCTTTGTACCAGGGATTGAACTCAGGGGCACTTAACCACTGAGCCACATCCCCATCCCTTTTTATTTATTTTATTTTGAGATAGAGCTTAAGTGGGTTAGGGCCTAAGTTACTGAGGCTGGCTTTGAACTTGTGATCCTCCTGCCTCACCCCAGCAAAATATACAAAATTTTCATATGATTCTAAGGGAAGTTCAAGAGAAGTAGTGACTTTGTGAAGTAGCATGTATTATAGTCCCAGGTACTGACAGGTACTTAGGAGGATTGCTTGACCCCAAGAGTTTTTGATTAATCTAGCAATACAACAAGACCCCTTCTCCAAAAAGAGAGAGAGAGAGGGAAGTAATCAAGAGATGAGTTTAAATTGCCAAGCCTGGGTTGCTTGGAAATGCTGAATTGGTAACTAATGGGAAAGTCAGAAGAGGAAAAGATGATGCATTAGGTTTGGGAAATACAAGCTGAGTGATTTCTGTTTTAAGTTCTTTTTTCAAACTCTAATGGAAAATAAGGTGAAAATGTCCTGAACATAATTGAGAATTCAAATCAGGAGGTTGAAAGAGATGTAATTTATTTATCTGACATGTAGTTGTGAGTTATTCTTTGCCAAGTCAGGTTTTATTTATTTATTTTTCAGTACTGGGAATTGAATACAGGGGCATTCTACCTCTGAGCTATATCCCCAGTTGTTGTTTAAAAAAAAAAAAATTTTTTTTCTTTTGCTGTACTGGGGATTACATCCAGGACCTTGTATATGCTAGACAAGTGCTCTACCACTGAGCTACACTCACAGCCCTTTGTTAATTTTACTTTGAGACAGGGTCTCACTAAGATGTCAAGGCCTGCCTTGAACTTGCAGTCTTCCTTGGCCTCTAGAGTAGCTGGGCTTATAGGTATGTACTGGCATGCTAGACCAAGTCAGATTTTAGATGATAGAGATAAATGCAGTAGAAATAATGATGTCCCCAAACAAATGGATAGAGGAAATGTTAAAAAACAAACAATAAACAAAGACAAACTTTTGAAGCAAGGAAGTAAAATTTTCAGGAAGAAGTGCTTATGTGTCAAACATGGTGCTCAACCTTTTTGTTATTTCATTTAATCCTTATCCCAACTTGTGACTTACATGCATCTGCAGTTTAGAGATGATCATGTGCCTTGGGTAATACCTAATAAGGGGCAACGCTTTCATTCAAACCTAAGTCTGATTTCACAGCCCATACTTGCAACAACAAAGGCATATTTTTAGAAAAGGTGTTCAGCACTATCAAATTCAACATAGAAATCAAGGAGTTATTTTTGAAGGAGGATGAAAACTGGAAACAGCAGTAAAGTTGATTCATTTGGATATCTGCTCATCAATAAGAGCAACTTCAGTTCAGATGCATAGAAACTAGATTGTTAGGGATTATAAAACTAAATGTGAAGCCAGTGGTACACCCCTATAATCCTAGCCACTCAGGCTGAGGCAGGAGGTTTGCAAGTTCAGTGCTATCCTGGGCAACTTAGTGAGATCCCCTCTCAAAAAATAAAAAAGACTGGCATATGGCTCAGTGGCAGAGTGCCCCTGGGTTCAATATCCAGTACTGAAAATAGAAAGAAAACAAGCCCAGCTACTTGGGAGGCTGAGGCAGGAGGATCACTTGAACCAATGAGTTCCATACTAGCTTGAGCTTGAAACCCTGTCTCAAAAAACTAAATGAGAGGTGAGGGTAGATATTTTTTTGTGGCGGTACAATAGTTATAGGAAGGAGAAGAAAAGATAATTACTATAAGGGGGAAGAGAGATTGCAGATTGTTAGAAGGTTCTTTTAAAGTTGAGATTGTACTCTGTTTTGGATATTCAGGATTGAACCCAAAGGCACATTACCACTGAGCCACATCCCCAACCCTTTTTATTTTTTATTTTGAGACAGGATCTTGCTAAGTTGCTTAAGACCTCACTGAATTACTAAGACTGGCTTGGAACTTGTGATCCTCCTGCTTCAGCCACCTAAATCACTGAGCTTATAGGTGTGCACCACTGTGTCCAGCCAGGTGACTTTTTTTTTCTTGGTACTAGGGGTTGAACCCAAGGGTGCTTAACAAGTGAACCATAACCCCATCCATTTTTGTTTATTTTGAGACAGGGTCTCTATGCCCTTAGGGCCTCGCAAAATTGCTGAGTTTGGTCTCCAAGTAGTGATCCTCCTGCCTAAGCCTCCTGAGTTGCTGGGATTATAGGCATGCAACTATCCTACCTATGATGTGAGGTCTCGAAGTAATGAAAATATTCTAAAATTAACCAAGGTGGTGGTTGTATTTAATCCATGAATATACTAGAAGTCTTTGAATTTAATATTTTAAATTAGTGAATTGGATGGTGTATACAAATCTCCATGAAGCTATTTAAAAACAAAAAATGCTGGTGGTGGCAGTGCACACCTGTAATCCTAGTGGCTTGGGAGGCTAAGGCAAGAGGATGCAAGTTTGAAACAAGCTTCAGCAACTAAGCGAGGCCCTAAACAACTTCTTAGCAAAAACCTGTCTCAAAATAAAAAAAATTAAAAGGGCTGGGGATATGACTCAGTGATTAAGTGCCCCTGGGTTCCATCTCTAGTACCAATAAATAAAAAAATACATACATAATACATACATACATACATACAAAAGATATCTCCTATAATCTTACCATACCAATCAATAAACATTTGGATTGGTTTGGTAAGATCCACCTCAACAACTTAGCAGAGACCTAAGCAACTTAAGTGAGACCCTGTCTCAAAATAAAAATAAAGAGAAAGGACTGGGGATGTGACTCAGTGGTAAAGCACTCCTGGGTTAAGTCCCCAGGACCAAAGAGAGATTATAGTGAATTGGATCAGGGCAGCAGTGGCCAAGGGGATGCCTTTTTTTTTTTTCGGTTCTGGTTATCAAACCATGGATCTTACAGCAGCACTGTTGCTGAGCTACCCCTTCAGCCTAGATTCTAGGTATGTTTGTGTTACAGCCAATGAGATTTGGTAATGATTGAATGGAACATGTAAGACAGAAATGCAATTTATCAACTCAAGTGTATCATAACTGTTGGAATGTAGAATTCTGAGAGAAGGCCGGGCGAGGTGGCACACACCTGTATCCTAGCTACTTGGGAGGCTGAGGCAGGAGGATTATGAGTTCAAAGCCAGTCTTAGCAAGTTATCGAGACTCTGAGACCCTGTCTCTAAATAAAATATAAAAAGGGCTGGGGATGTGGCTCAGTGGGTGAATCCCCCTGGGTTCAAAAAAAAAAAAAAAAAAAAAAAGAATTCTGAGAGAACAGGTTTTGTTGGTAGACGGTATGCCAGGAGCTCCATTTTAGACAGTTGTTAAACGTGAGAGACCCATTAGACATCCAGGTGGAGATATGGAGTAGGCAGTTAGATATAGAAATTCTGAGTGCAGGGCAGCATTATAATGGGCAGGATAAATTTGAAAACCATCACATACATGGTATAATACCACAAGACTTAATTAGGTCACCAAGGCAATGCATATAGATAAAGGTAAGGAAGGACTACCTGAAAAACATAAAGGCCTCTGACAAGGGAGGAAAACCAGGAATTGCTATTCTGGAAGTCAAATAAAGGAAGGTTTCAGGGAGTAATGGAGAGAGGCACTATGAGATTCTGAGCAGGAAGATGGAGTTAACTGTGGTGATTATTCTCTTCACATCCTTTCACAAAATTCTTCCCCAAAGAACTAAAGATAAGCAGATATATACCAGGCAAAAAAACATAAGAACAGACATTGCATCATCTCTTGACTTGCTCAGAATCAGAATGGATAGACAAAGCAGGCTTGATAAGAAAGCTTTGACCAAAGCTAATAAAAAATCCGTCTTTTCATCCCCCACCCCTTCTCACAAAATCGTAACATAGAATAGAATGGTCTTTCCTTTCCTACTGTGAGGTTTATTTGCCTGGGGAAAATTTTGTTTTATTTTTTGAAAGAAGTGCAGGGAGCCACAGTCCAAAGCAAATCACCAGAGAAGTCCCGTTTTATTTTAAAAATGCACACACTTATATAGGGCCGGGAAGAGACCAATTGGTTGGGGCCTGAAACAGGGTGAGAGTTGATTGGGAGAGACTTGTTGCTGGGGGACAGGGTGATGGTTGATTGGGTGAGCCTTGTTGCTAGGGGTCTGGGCGGGGTGTCAAGCACCGATTGGGTGCGAGTCCACGCCTGTGGGAAGAAGTTATGAGGAGTAAAATCAGGAAGAGAAGTTTGGCCAGCGCCATGTTGGCACCTAAAGGGAGGGGGGTGACCTATATTTTTCGTTGTAGATGGACACAATACCTTTATTTGTTTGTTTGTTTGTTTGTTTGTTTATTTATATGGTGCTGAGAATCAAACCCAGTGCCTCACACTTCCTAGGCAAGTGCTCTATCATCGCACCACAACCCTAGCCCCTCTTCCTGTAAATTTATGTGATAAGATTATTCAAAGCAGAGGAGCTCATGATCTTATGTTACCAACTGAGATGAGATCAGGAACAAACATTTTAAAGTTTACAAGTAATTTTTTTTCTTTTGCTAGGTCATGGTTGTTTTTTGTTTTGTTTTGTTTTTCTGGTGGTGGGGATCAAACCCAGGGCCTCATGCTAGACAATCTTTTGCTAAGATAAAACAATAGAGAATGCTCACCAAATAAAGATAATATCAATGACTTTGTATTTTCTGAAATTTGACATGGTAAAAGTACCTTAATTTCCATTGTTATGTCTTGCTTCTTAATTTTTCTGGGTGGTCATAGTGGTATATACCTGTAGTCCCAGCTATTCAGACTGAGGCAGGAGGATTACTTGAGGAGTTCAAGGCCAGCTTGGGCAATATAGTGACCCTGTCTCAAAAAAATAAACAAACTTAATTGGGTATGGTGACCCATGCCTGTAATTCCACCTATTCAACAGGTTGAGGCAGAAGAATAGCAATTCAAGGCCAGCCTGGGCAATTTAGCAAGACCCTATCTCAAAATAAAGTAAAAAGAGCTGGTAAAATAGTTCACTGGTAAGAGCACTTACCTAGTATGTGTGAGGGCCTGAAAACTTTTCTGCATCTTTCTCCAGTAATTCAGTGAGAGGATTGGACAGTTTGTTTTTGTTTTGTTTTGTTTTCCACTACTGCCAGGAACATTGATAGTAAGGAGACTCGTGTGTTTTATTTTGTTTTCCCAGTACTGGGGATTGAATCCAGGGGCACTCCACCTCTGTGCTACATCTCCAGCCCTTTTTATTTTTTGAGACAGAGTCTCCCTAAATTGCTCACACTAGCTTCCGTCTTGTGATTGATCTTGCCTCAGCCTCCTGAGTAGCTTGGATTACAGGTGTATGCCATCATGCCTGGCTAGGAGACTTTTCTTGCTATCTTCCAAATATTCTATATCATTCTGATTTTATTTGAAAATAATAAGGAAGAGGAGTACTTTATGAAATTTAAAAATGCATGAAGTTTCAGAAGTTGGAATTACTTTTAAGAATACTACATTTAAAATCATCACATTCTCTTTAGGAGGCAAATATAATGTTAGAGAGAGAACCAATCTCCATAACCTGTAGTTTTCTTTTTTCTTATTGTCTTCTCATTATGAATATTTGTATATTTGATAGGTGTGAATAAGACAGCATGAACTTTACTCCAACACCCAGCCCTGGCTGCAGAAAGTAAGACATTTACTTATTTTTTACTTGTTAAAATAAGAATTCAAGACTTTCATAGCCTTAGTCCAAGTTAGTATAGGACCTAGAAGGGTTGTACTTCCTAAATCTCAATTTGAGCTATATTATCGATCTCATTTCACTATTTTGTTCAGAATTTAGATTTAAAAACATGACCTCTTATGTAGTAATTCCAGTAGTCATTCAAAGTGAGAGGGCTAGATACATTGCTACTAGATCCTGGACTATAGGGAACAACCAGTATATAAATATGGAACTTCTAATTCTGGTTCTACCACCAACTTGCTGTATGCTTCATCATTGTCATCTTGGTGCTATAGCTCCTATCTGCAGAATCTCAGAAGTACTTTTTTGTTCAATTAACCTATTTCCCAGAGTTGTTATTAGGCAACCATCTTTTAAAATATGAAACATTAAGTAAAACAGAATTTCCGTTACAAGCCCCGCCCCCCTTTGATAGTATTGTGGATCAAACTCAGGGCCTTGTGCTTGCCAAGCACATACTCTGCCAATGAGCTGTAACCCCAACCTCAAAAAACTTTTAATGATTGAGAAAATGTTAGGTATTGTATTCATGCAATTGAGGTTTTTGTTTGTTTGTTTTGGTGCTAAGGATTGAATCCAGGGACTTGGGTGCATGTGCTCTAACACTGAACTATACCTACATCCCCAGCCAAGAGTAAATATCAGTGACTACTATATGTGCTTGCTTACTTATAAGTGAACATGTATGTCAACTACATTTCATTAACTATAACTCTAGTCTTCTGGTATAAAGTTTATTATTCACTCTTATGTGCACTGTTTACATTGTAAATTACAGACAACCAAATTGGACTGATTTTCTTATGAGTGTTTTTCTACTTCTATATAAGTTGTTTTCTAACTTTCATTGTATTAGCTTAAGTCTCTTGTTTGCTAAAAGCAAATAAACAAAAACTTCTTTGCCATTCATATCATCTAGTCCTAATTTGCACAATTCAAGTCTCAGATGGCTACAGTTTAGTTTTTTTTTTGTTTTGTTTTTGGTTCGTAATTGAACCCAGGGTTGCTTAACTATTAAGCCACATCCCTAGCCCTTTTTAATTTTTATTTTGAAATAGGATCTCACTAAGTTGCTAAGGGCTCTGCTAAAGTTGCTGAGACTGGACTTGATTTGAGATTCTCCTGCCTCAGCCTCCCAAGCTGTTGGGATTACAGGCATGTGCCAGTGTGCCTACCTCAGGCTGGTGTTTAGGATCTGATGTGGTTGTTCCCCTTGCTGAATGTCTTGCTGATTTTTTTTTTTTTCCCCAGGGGGTGGGGTATTGAGATTCAATGCCTTGGTGCTCTGCAACTGACCTACATTCTACTCCCTTTTTATTTTTTATTTTGAGATGGGGGTCTCACTGAATTGTTCGGGGCCTCACCAAGTTGCTGAGGCTGGCCTCGAATTTGTGATGCTCCTACCTCACCCTCCAAGTCTCTGGGATATAGGCATGTACCACCATGTCCAAGTAACTTGCTAAATTTTCTAATTGTTACTAGGTGTTTTGTTTTGTTTTGTTTTGTTTGTAGTAGGGATTGAACTCAGGGCTGTTTAACCACTGAGCCATGTCCCCAGCTCATTTTATTTTTTATTTTTGAAATGGGCTCTAAGTTGCTGAGGCTGGCTTTGAGCTTGCAATCCTCCTGCCTCAGCCTCCCAAGCCACTGGGATTATAAGCATGCACCTCTGTACCTGGCCATTAGGTGGTTTTTTAAATTTTGTATTCCATTTCTTAAGTGATGTTTTTAGTCTTTAACATATATTTTGAATTTAGCTTTAAACCACTGATACTTGGAAGACATAACTATTCACGAACCACTTACATCAAACTTTCAATATATATGAAAACCTTAATTACAAGCATTTTTAGAACATAAATCCCCTTTTACTTAAAACATTATAAGGCTTTTTAAATGTTTACAGAATTTAATAAGTACACCCTTTCTCATTTCACATAGACTAACATTTACCTCCAAACACAGTGTTGCCTCTAGCATCAGTGGTCCCACCAGGAGGAGTAAAATGTCTGATTCAGTGGAGTCAACTCCCTTGCCTTCAATCAAAGATCGTCTGGCTGTCCTATGCCCTTCTCAGGAGCTTCTGGAATATTATCAAAAGAAGATGGCTGACTGTGATGCAGAAAATGAGGACCTATTAAAGAAGCTGGAACTGTACAAAGAAGTCTGCGAAGGACAGGTTAACAGAAAAGATAATGTTTTCATGTGGTGGTGCAGACCTGTACCCAGCTACTTGGAAGGCTGAGGTGGGAGGGTGACTTGAACCTTTACATTTGACTTCTCTTTAACTTTGTTGTTTATTCCATAGCTATTGCTATGGAATAAAAAATAAATAAATATTTTTTTTGTTTTTGTTTTTTGGGGTTTTTGTTGTTGTTGTTTTTATTTATTTATTTATTTATTTATTTATTTATTTATTTATTTATTTATTTTGAGTGCTTGGGATTGAACCCAGAGCCTTGTGCCCTCCATAGTTTCTTTCTTTCTTTCTTTCTTTTTTTTTTTTTTTCTAACATTTTTGTATATATACTTTTTTAGTTTTAGGTGGACAAAATACCTTTATTTTATTTTTGTGTGGTGCTGAGGAGCGAACCCAGGACCTCACGAGTGCTAGGTGAGCACTCTATCACTGAGCCATGACCCTAACCCCCTATAGTTTCTTGACTTTTCAGTTTTCTGAGTGCTGCATCTCAGCTTCTGACATGACCTTCTCTTCTAACGTAAACTTTGTCATGCTTTATTTCAGTAGTAACTGTACCACCTACAATTGCACAATTATTCTTTTTGCTCCACCTGCCTAGCAAAATCCAACTATACCTTAATCCAGTTCTCTGCAACCTGTTCTCCTGGAGCACGATTTCTCAACTTTGGCATTACTAACATCTGTCCTGGGTAATTCTTTGTCCTGAGGAAGCTGTCCTTTGTCTGATAGGATATTTAGTGCCTTCCCTGTCCTCTACCCACTAGATCTCAGTAGCATAATTTCCTTAGTTGTGACTATCAAGAATGTCTGTAGCCACATGTGGTGGCACATGCCTATGACCCCAGCAACTTGCAAGGCTGAGGCCAGAGGATTGCAAGTTTGAGATTAGCCTGGATAACTTAGCAAAAATAAAAAATAAAAAAAGGGCAGCTGGGCACAGTGACACATGCCTATAATCCCAGCAGCTTGGGAGACTGAAGCAGGAGGATTGCTGAGTTCAAAGCCAGCCTCAGCAATTTAGTGAGGTCCTAAGTAACTCAGTGAGACCCTATCTCTAAATAAAATTTAAAAGGACTGGGAATGTGGCTTAGTGGTTAAGTGCCCCTGGGTTCAATCCCATGTACCAAAAATAAATAAATAAATAAATAATAAAAAGGGCCGAGGATGTAGCTCAGTGGTAAAGTGTTTGCCTAGCATGTTTGAAGCCCTGGGTTCAATCCAGAGTACCATAGGGAAGAGGGGAAAAAAAAAGAATGTCTCCAGATATTGTCAAATGTTTCTGGGGCAGGAATTGGGGAGTGGAGATGGAGGTATATGTGCAGAATCACCCCTGATTGAGAACCACTGTTCTGGAAAGGTTACACATTACAGAATGAGTTGATGGTAAACAAATTCAGCTGCACCTCAATCTCCATACAGAAATTTTCTCACCTATCCCTCTCATTCTTCTCTTCCTCTCATCTGTGCCAAACCTTTACTGCTCTCCTCTAGCCCACAACCCGTCTTAGCCTTCCTCCCACAATGGGTAATTTTCTTTCTAGGTCCTGCAGGAAGTACTAGCTTTCATACACAAACTACCTTCTTGTCCTTCTACACACAGTTAACACATCTGATTCTGTCTTGTCTTCCTTGTCTTTTCTGTTGTTTTTGTTGCAGTGCTGGGGATTAAATTCAGGACTTCACGTATGCAAAGCAACTTGCTACCACTGAACCATAGCCCTAGCCCCATCATCTTATTCTTCAGGAACAAGCATCTTTGCCTATTCAAGTTTGCTTACATGAGCTTTTTTCCCCTCGATATAAGGAGGAAAAGCACTCAAATCTTTCCTAACCCTAAAGAAAATAAAAAGTCCTTCTTGACTTGTGCTTCCCCCTCTAGCTGCTCTTTTTATATAGATGACTGTCTTTTCCCAACCACATTTATTTTCACTTTTCCCCCTCAGTGACTCCTTAACTGCAACTTCATCTCTGTCCTTACCAGTCCACTCCAGTTGTTCTTTCTGTGTTCTCCAGCTACCAATTTGCCAAACTTCTCTTTTTGACTTTTGCAATATTTGTCACTGTTGACCTCTCCTTTCCTAAAATTCCCTTCCTTTCTTGATTTCTGTGTCATTTTTCTTTCCTGGTTGCTATCCAGCCTCTCTGATCAGTTTTTTCAGTCTCTATCAATAGCTCCCCTTCCTTAGTCTTAAATGTCAAATTTCCTACTATATGTGATCCTACTTAATCCATGCATTATGCTGCTATAGTAGTGATACCCAGATAACTAACCCTAACTCAGTTTTCTCCTAAGCCCAAGTTAATATGTCCATATCTGAACTTTCCTTTTTCTATACTACCCTACCACCACACATATATACCATATATTTCCCCTCCCTCTATATCTTATCCCTTAACTTTTTTTTTATTCTGATTCTTAGTAAATGGTTTCATTGCCTACAGTCCTGCTCAGCTCCCCTTTAGCAAGTTCTGTGAATTCTACTTCTTAAATATTATTTAATCCATTCCCACATCTCCATCACTATTGCCAGAGTGCTAGTTCAGACCCTTAAAACTCAACTGAGCTATTTCTTTCTTTTTCTTTTTTTTTTTTTTTTTGGTGGTGCTGGGGATTGAACCCAAGGCCCTATTCTTGCAAGATAAGCACTCTACCAACTGAGCTATATCCCCAGCCCTGAGCTAGTTCTTAAACAGTATTCTTACCAATATCTCAGCCTCTCCAATCTGCATCATGCTTTTCACTCTAGCACTAGGAAAGTACTTGTAGCTATCCAAACATGTGAGGCTTTTTTTTTGAGGGGGGGGCGGGCGGGCATGTAACTATCATTTTTATCAAATACATACATATTTATAACCTGAGTTTTATTTTTAATAGTCATAGAATGAGCCAAGTGCCATAAGCAAGCAACAATATTACTTAGGGTTGGGTGCGTGCTCCATGGGGGTGGTGAGCACTTCCCGTTTCCTCACTGCCTGGTTATATCGAGCATGGCCTGACAGTCCAACCATGTCCTCAATTTTGGAAGAGCTACAGGATGTTATGGAAGAGATGACTGTGTCATAGGAAGAGGCTAGAGAAATGTGTTGCCCTAAGAGCTGGAAAATCCACAACTGAGACAGAAATCAAGAACATGATAAAGCAGAAATCACAGAAAAAAATCAAAATGTCTTTTTTTGACAGGGGTTGGGGATTGAATCCAGGGGTCCTTTACCACTGATCTACATCCCCAGCTGTTTTTATTTTTTATTTTGAAACAGGGTCTCGCTAAGTTGCTTAGGGCCTTGCTAAATTGCTGAGACTGGCCTCAAACTTGGGGTCCTCTTGCCTCAGTCTCCTGTGTCACTAAGATTACAGGCATGCGCCACTGCACCCAACTAGCAGAATGTCTTGACAAGGAAGAAGTCAGCTGTGGTTGTTTCCAAACAGGATAAATAGTGAAGATTGGTTACTTATGGATGGCAGATATGTTTACTCATCAAATTCCCACTGAGAATGAGCTGATGCATTTCACAGAGAGATCATTTGGTAGAGTCTAAATGGAAGCTGGGCATGGTAGCATATTCCAGTGACTTGGGAGACTGAGGCAGGAGGACTGCAAATTCAAAGCCAGCCTCAGCAATTTAGTGAGGCCCTAAGCAATTTAGCAAGACCCTTTCTCAAAATGAAAGCTAAAAAGGGCCAGGATGTGATCAGTGGTTGAGTGCTCCTGGGTTCACACCACAATACCAAGAAAAAAGAAAAAGAAAAGAGTCTAAATGGAAAGAGTTAGTCCATGATTGTTAAGCAACCTTTTGAAATCCATTTCTCTGGAAGCCAAGACTGATATAGTTATTTTGATGTTTTATGTTTTTTGTTTTTTGTTTTTTTGTCTTGTTTTGCTTTTTGGTACTGGGGATTGAACCCAGGGGGTGCTTTACCACTGAGGTATATCACCAGCCCTATTTATTTATTTTGTACTGGGGTTTGAACCTTAACCACTGAGCCACATCCCCAATGTGCCCCCTCCCCTCCTTTTTTTTTTTTTAATTTGAGACAGGGTCTCACTAATTTGCTGAGGCTGGTCTTCAACTTGCAATCCTCCTGCTTCAGCCTCACCAGTTGCTGAGGATTACAGGCATGTGCCACCACACCCAGCTGACATAGTTATTATGTAGAAACAAAACATACAGAAAACACTTGCTGAGGCTTCCTCATTTTGAAGAATGCAGAGAGAGTAAAAAAATCCCTCCTTTGAAACAAGCGCTAGAGATTGATGAATGTTCTAAAGAACTGAGACAGACCCTAAAGAGAGATTGATGAGTGTTCTAAAGAAAATTTATGAAGATGGAGGTAATGATATGGAACCATTAATAAAGCCTAGGCAGAATCAGAATAGAAGCATGCCAAAGGAGACACAGAATGTTGACACATTGAGGACTGGGGTTTAGCTCAGTGGTAGGATGCATGCTTTGCATGCAGTAGCCCCTGAGTTTGATCCCTATCACTGAAAAAAAAAAAAGAATTGTGACATTTTAAAGTCCTTTTGGAACATTTCCAGTAAGGAAATGTAGATAAGCTATACAGATAAATGTAATAGATAACTATTCATGTAGCCTTCTTCTTAAGTAAAGGAACAAATTCTCTATTTCCTACTGGAAGATTTATATAAATAATATATGCTTAGGACTGGGGATGTACTTCAATGGTAGAGAATTAGTATGCACAAGGTCCTGGGTTCCATTCCCCAGCACAATAAAAATAAATAAATTTAAAATAAATATATTTATAAAACACTGCCTCCTAGGATGATCTTGTTAGTATCCTGGACATTTTTTTTTTTTAAAATGGTTCTATTGCTGGCTGTAATGGCATACTCCTATAATCCCAGTGGCTTGGGAGGCTGAGGTAGGAGGATCCAAAGTTCAAAGCCAGCCTCAGCAATTAATGAGGCCCTAAGCAACTTAGCAAGATCCTGTCTTACATAAAAAAAAGGGGTGAGGATGTGGCTCAGTGGTTAACAGCACCTGGGTTCAATCCCCAGTACCAAAAAAAATTTGCTTGCCTTTAAGTTATTGATAACAACTCCTACCAATCAGTGTAACAATAAGTAAAACCTGAATTTTTGCATACAATACAAATTTATACCTGTACCTGAAGGTTGCTGTAGAAAGGTTGATCTATTTTCTATAAATAGCTTAAACAATGCACTTGCCGTGCACTAATTATCCAATCACAAATATTTCTCTCTAGATTTAAAAGTATTTATTTGTGAATGTATAATTAGCTAAAAAATTGACAAGAATAATAAACATGTTTGTACAGTACCTTTTATTTGGTAAGTTTTTTATTTGGTTTTGGCACCAGTGACTTAACCCAGGGGTGCTTAGCCACTGAGCTACATCCCCAACCCTTTTTATTTTTTATTTTGAGACAGGGTCTTGGTGAGTTGCTTAGGGTCTTGCTAAATTTCTTGAGATTGGCCTTGAACTTGCAATCCTCCTGCCTCAGACTCCCGAGTTGCTGGGATTACAGGTGTGTGGTAGCACGCCTACCTCCATTTAGTAAGTTTTACCCCAGAGATCATCATGACTTGGAAAAGCAAGATTCGAAAGCAAAAATAATTAATTTGAAAATCTATCTGTTCTGTGTTCAATAAAATTAGATTTTTATTCAAAAAGAACCATCTTAAGTGAGGTTATATTTTTATTCAAAAAGAACCATCTTAAGTGGGGTGTGGTGGTGCATGCCTATAATTCCAGTGACTCAGGAAGCTGAGGCAGGAGGATCACAAGTTCAAAAACAGGCCCCTCAATTTAGCAAGAACTTCAGTAACTTAGCAAGACCCTCTCTCTAAAAACAAAAAATGCTGGTGTTGTAGCTCAGTGGTAAGGTAACCCTGGGTTTAGTCCCCAGTACCAAAAAAACAATAGTAATAACTCCTTTTAGACCTAATCTTTTTAATTACCTTATTCTTCTTTTTTTTTGGTGTTGATAGACCTTTATTTTATTCATTTATTTATATGTGGTGCTGAGAATCCAACCCAGAGCCTCACACATGCTAGGCAAATGCTCCACCACTGAGCTACAACCCCAGCCCCAGTGTTATTTTGTTTTTGCAGCATAAACTTGAATGGGATTTGCAGCAGAGGGAGGAAGAGATTGCTGAATTGCAGAAAGCTCTGAGTGATATGCAGGTCTGTCTCTTCCAAGAACGGGAACATGTTTTACGCCTCTACTCTGAAAATGACCGACTGAGAATCAGGTATCAAGTAGGATAAGGGGAATTGTTAGAATTGTAACTCTAAATTACATTTAAAATGATAAATGTATCTGCAGTTATTCTCTTAGGTTATATTCCTCAGGAAACAAACTGAGATGGAGATTTGCCTGCAGACCAGTTACTGGGGAGGTTCTCAGGAATAACGACTGTGAGCAGATTTTTTGGCATATACCACCTATGAGACTATTTAAACTGTGATACAGTGTTAACAGAGGCCTTAACCAACCCAACAGGGAGCTCTAAGGTTAGGGTGACCTTTTAGAGGCAGAGGATTCATACTTTTATATCTGTACATTAACCAGTCATTGTATGCAGGCTGCCTTCATGGAGAGGGCATAAACTTGAGAGAAGCTGGGGCTGGGGTTGTGGCTCAGCAGTGCTGCTCTCATCTAGCACATGTGAGGCCCTAGGTTTGATCCTCAGCACCATAAAGGTATTGTGTCCACCAAAAAAAAAAAAAAAAGACTTGGGAGAAGCAGCCTCCTTCTCCCAAGCACAATCCTTGAGAAGGAATTAGCACCTGGAGATGGCTATCTTGATTCTAAAAGGTGCATCTAAGCAGTGCATTACAGTGTACTTGTCTCTCTCTCTCTCTCTCTCTCTCTCTCTCTCTCTCTCTCTCTCTCTCTCTCTCTCTTTCACTGTCTCTCAGATAAAATTTACCATTTTAAGCAGGGCATGATGGCACACACCAGTAGCTGAGGCAGGAGGATCACAAGTTCAAAGCCAGTCTCAGCAACTTATTGAGGCCCTAAGCAGTTTAACAAGACCTTGTCTCAAAATGAAAAATAAAAAGGGCTGGGGATGTGGATCAGTGATTAAACACCCCTTGGGCTCAGTCTCTGGTCAAAAAAAAATTTTTTTTTTTTTTGCCATTTTAACTGTTTTTAGTGTTTACTGGCATAAGGTGAATTCACATTGTTGTATAACCATCACAACTATGCTTTTTTCTGTTTCCATGAGTTTGTCTATAGATAACTCATGTAAGTAGAATCATGCAATATTCCTCATTTTGTGTCTGGCTTATTTCACTTAATGGAATGACTTAGGTTTATCCATATTATAGCATGTGTCAGAATTTCTTTTCAAGGCTCAACAATATGTCATTGTATGTCTATATCGTATTTTGTTTGTATATTCATCATTGGACACTTGGTTGCTTCTATGTTTTGGTGATTGGGAATAGTACTACTGTGAACATGGGTGTGAAAATCTCTCTTCAAGACCCTGCTTTCAATGCTAATGGGTATATATCCAGAAATGGTATTAGTGAATTACTCAGTTATTTTATTTTTAATTTTTTGAGGAATTGCTATACTATTCTTAGTGGCTATGCCAGTTTACATTCCTACTAATAGTACATATGGGTTCTAGTTTCTCCACATCCTTGCCAGCATTTGTGATTGTTTGTCTTGTTTTGTTTTGTTTTTTTGGTACTAGGGATTAAACCGAGAGGCACTTGACCACTGAGCCACATCCCCAGCCCCCGCCCCCCCCCCCTTTTTTTTTTCTTTCGTGGTACTGGGGGTTGAACCCAGGGCCTTGTGCTTGCCAGGCAAACACTCTACCAACTGAGCCATATCCCCAGCCCCCCCTTTTTTTATAATTAAAAAAAAACTTTTTTATTTTGAGGCAGGATCTTGCTAAGTTGCTTAGGGCTTCACTCAATTGCTGAGGCTCACTTTGAACTTGCTCTCCTCCTGCCTCATTCTCCTGAGTTGCTGGGATTACAGGCATGTGCCTCCAGGCCTGGCAGTATTTTCTGATACTTTTTAAAAATATTTTTAGTTATAGACACAATATCTTTTATTTATTTATTTTTTTATTTTTTATGTGGTGCTGAGGATGGAACCCAGTGCCTCACATGTGCTAGGCAAGCACTCTACCACTGAGCTCCATCCCCAGCCCCATTTTCTGATGTTTTTGACAGTTGCCATCTTAATAGATATGCGGGCTTATTTCATTATGGTTTTGATTTGCACTTCCTTAATGACAATGTTGGCATATTTTCATGTACTTATTGGCCATTTTTATATCTTTGAAGAAATGTCAGTTCATGTCCCTTGTCCAGTTTTTAATTGGGTTGTTTTGTTGTCATTATTGGGTTATGCAAGTTCTTTATATATTCTGGATATTAAACCCTTATTGTATTCATCATTTTCAGTATTTTCTTCCATTTTCTAGATTGCCTTTTCACTCTCTTATTAGCATCCTCTGATGCACAAAAGTTTTAAATTTTGTCGTAGTCATCTGATTTATCTATTTTTCCTTTAGTTATGTCTGCTTTTGATATATACAAGAAATTTTTGCTAAATCCAATGTCAAAAGCTTTTCCTCTATGTTTTCTTCTAATAATTTCATAGTTTTAGTATTTACATTTGGGTGTTGATCCATTATGAGTGAATTTTTTTTTTTTTGTACCAGTGGTTGAACACAGGGGCGCCTAATCACTGAATCACATCTCCAGCCCCTGCTTTTTTTTTTTTTTTTTTTTGGTATGGGGGAATTGAACTCAAAGGCACTTAACCACTGAGCACATCTCCAGCCCTTTTTATATTTTATTTAAAGTTGAGGTCTTGCCCGGTTGCTGAGGCTGGGTTTGAACTCGTGATCCTCCTGCCTTAGTCTCCCGAGATGCTGGGATTACAGGCTTGCACCACCACACCCAACTCCAGCCCTTTTTTATATTTTATTTAGAGATAGGGTCTTACTGATTTGCTTTAGGACCTCACTGAGTTACTGAGTTACTTTAGGACCTCACTAAGTTGCTGAGTCTGGCTTTGAACTCGTGATGCTCCTGCCTCAGCCTCATGAGCTGCTGGGATTACAAACATGGGCCACTGTGCCTGGCTTTCAGTAAATTTTTATATATGATATCAAGGGTCAACTTCATTCTTTGCATGTAGATATCCAGCCTCGCTCCCCGCCATCATCATCATTATTTTAGTACTAGGGATTGAACCCAGGGGCACCTTACCACTGAGCTATATCTCCACTCCTTTTTATTTTTTATTTTGAGACAGAGCCTCACTAAGTTGCTGAGGGTCTCCCTAAGTTGCTGATACTGGCTTTGAACTTGAAATCCTTCTGCCTCGGCCTCTCAAGTTGCTGGGAATTATAGGTGTGCATTACCATGCCCATTTCCTACCATCTTTTTTGGGTGTATGTGTGTGTGATGCTGGGGATTGAACCCATGGCCTCACACATTCCAAGCAGACACTCTACCACTGAACCTCATCCCCAGTCCCAGCATCATTTTGAAAGGAGTTAACTATGTGATTTCTGGATTTCCCATAGTTAAGCACTCCATCTTGGCAGGATCCAGCCGCATGACAGAAGCTGCTTTTCAAATGTTATTATTCTCAGCTCTACATGGTATGGTCTTACTCCAGATTCTCAGAGGGTCTGTTATGATTCTTATAATAAGGTCAACCATAAACTCCTCATGATTCCTGTCCCAACCACATGTACCATAAAATCTCTCAGGTCATATGACCTGAGCACCAGAGCTGCTTGTACCAAAGTTTTGACTCAGTGCAGAACCTCCTTTCAGCTCTGGCCACACTGAAAGCTCAGTTTTCATGTCACTTTATATGTGGGTTGGAACAGTACTCCAAAATACAGAATACATGTCTCCAGGGCCTTCCAGGCATTACATTCCCTTCTTTACGATAGCAGGTATAATTTTGCCTTTTACTTTGAAGGAATTGTTCTGGCATGCTGAGATCAGATCCCTGAAATCTTCACTAATATCTTTATCAGGTTTATCTCCAACCCTCTGGAACACACTTATCTTATTCCAGTGCGTTTGCTATCCCTTGTCCATGCTTTCTAACTTAATATGATGTTATCAGTAGTGAAAAAATGTGATCTGTAGAATCCAGGTCCTTTTATACTGTATTGACAGAGAGCAAAGGAGTTAACATGGCCCTAGGGAAAGACTATAAAAAGTACACTCTTGCCCACCTTGCTTGAATGTGAACTTCTTTTGGTCCTTGGAGGGATAGAAAAGAATGCATTCACCTTATCAGTGGCCACATTCCATATACCTCTGATCAAGTTAATATCTGCTGTAGCAAAGATACTGCATCTGGCATAATGACTGAAATTGGAACTTACCTGGTTATAGTCTACTGTTATCCTCCAGAATCCAAACTTCTTTTGTGTAGATCATACTGATGAATGAAATGAGGATTTGATAAGGCTCTCCCCTTTGCATCTTTTAAGTGTATTTACCATCTTGACTGGGTGTGGTGTCAAAGGCTTCTACTTGTTTGACTCCAGAAACAAACTAATTTGGAGGTTCTGCCAATTACCAAGTATGTGCATTCTGATTATACATTTGGTAACTGGGAAAGTGCCTATTGATTGTATCTGTGGCTCTAATAGACCCACTGTGAGCTGCACCAAAATTCCATTTATTCCATTGTCCCCATATGCCTTGTGCCATGGTGATGCTTCACATTACCAGGCATCATTGTTATCTCAGATACTGCATACAGCAATCCTCGAAATGCCAGGGTATTCTCTTTACCCTGGCATAACTACTTGAATAAATGACTGCAGGCCTTTTGTTGAAGAATTGGGGGAATCATTTACCTTGTACACTTGCTGAGATGTTACAGGTCTTTGCCTTCTAGGACCAGCCTCTTCTTCATCTTATAGTCTGGGAAGCACCAGAGATTATGACTTCTTGAGAATCTCTATCTCTTTGTTGAAATGATCTTTTGCTTCCTGCAGGTGCTCTTTCAGCTTATTGATATTATCATTCATTGCCTGCATTTGCTCTCTAATCTCATCCTTTGCTTCGCGAATCATCTTAATCATGTATAATCTGAAGTTCTTTTCTGACATTTCTTCTACCATACTGTCATTGGATTCTATTACTATACAATCTAGATTTGTTTGGATCATTTTCTTCCCTTGTTTTTTCATGTTGTTCATGTATCTTCCCCTCTAGCGCTGCAGATCTGGGGTATTGCAGATTTCCCCCTATAGGCTTATAGTGGCCCTATAGGTTTCCAAAACCCTTTCTTTAAGGGGAGATCAATATTAGCAGTGCCCAAACCAGACACTATGCAATCCTAGACCAAATAGACCCTATGGGGACAATAACATCATGTAAATAAGGGAGAAAGCGACTCTGAGGGAACAGGTAAACAGAAGGAAAAGAAAGCAAGAAACGTAAAGAAATAAAAACTTAAATATTTTTTTAAAAAAGGAGAAAAAAGAAAATCTACTGTATAATAGCCATATTGTAATGAAACCTCCCAGTGTTCAGTAGCCCAGTGTATGAGAGGTACCTGAGAATGAGCTTCAAGCCTCCAGCAGGCGTCGCAGGATGGGATTTGCCCCACCCAAAGATCGAAGATCGGAGCTACAGCTTCCAGGATTGTCCAAGATGGCTGCTCTGGCTTCCAAATCTGTTGGCAAATGGGGAGCTGCAGCTCAGGGGTGGACGTGGTCAGCTGGAGGTCCTGGAGACAGGATGCAGTTGGTCCAGCAGGGGTCCTGGAGGTCCGGTGTGTTTGGTGTGGTTGTGGGATCCTGGAGGCCGGGTGCAATCAGTCGGTCTGGGGTCCCGGTGATAGGGCACAGTCAGTTGGTCTGGGGGTCCTGGCGGCAGGGAGCAGTCAGTTGATGTGAGAGCCCCAGAGGCAGGGAGTGATTGGTCGGGCTGAGGGATCCTGGAGAAGGGACTCGGTCAGTTCGGCCAGGGGTCCTACAGGGCTTAGCTGTTGTCTCAAAATGGCGGCAGCCATGTATAATCAAATCTGCAGGTACTGTGACAGGTATTATGACTTCTTAATGGAACACAATCTTCAGCCCCTTTTCCATCTTTGGGTATTTTGATTATTTAAGCTATACCCAATTGATTCCCCATTTGTCTTGCTCCTAGAAACACTTTGTTCTATGAACTGTCTCATATCACTAGCTCTGAAATCACTCTTTAGAGTTTGCTTCTTTGGTGCAGTCCTGATATCAGCTGTCTGGTATCAGGTTAGGTTCCCTGGGAAACAAACTACACAATGAAAGATTTGCTTGCAGGAAGTTTTGGGGTGAGTGCTCTGAGGAAAAACCACCTCTGAGGAAATAAGGAAAGCCTGATTGGGCAGATGGAGAATTTCCACTGTGATTCAGTTACAGCACACCTCAGCCAACAAGGGGCGCAACACCACAAGGGTCACTGAGGCAAGGAGATTGGGTGTTTATATTCCCTCATTGACCAGGCATTGGATGTGGGCTGTCCCTGAGGAATAGGAGGCATAAGTCAGGGAAGCAATTCCCTTTGGCTGAGACCAGTTCTGGAGAGATTCTACTGTGAACCATCAGTAGGCAACATTTCCTGGGAATCAGGGGAATGAGCCCATCAGTACCGAAGAGAAGGATCTAGGCAGTGAACCTCCCCATTCCACCTTCTAGGACCAGCTAAGAAATTATTTCCTGTCCCCTCATCTCTGACTTTCTAGTTAAAAATACCTGATGTCTTAACTAGAGCTGAGGTCTAGATAAGTCCTGTTCAATTTTAATTTGACATTACTGTTTTAAAAACAAGTCAGAAGGGAGATCCTTGAAATAGAATAGAATATAGAATATATTAGAAATATATTAGAAATATATTATATTATAGAAATAATTTCTATACATAATAGAAATATATTCTATTATATATAGAAATATATTAGAATATATTAGAAATAGAAATAGAATATATCCTTGGGATATATGACGTTTGCTAATTTTCTGTGACAATTGCAGAGAACTAGAAGACAAGAAAAAGATTCAGAATCTCTTGGCTCTTGTGGGAACGAATACTGGAGAAGTGACCTATTTTTATAAGGAGCCTCCCCACAAAGTAAGTAATTTTTGGGTGTTGAGTGTGGGCTTTACAAAATAAAGTGGAGGTCCATAGTCAGGAATTTAGCACTTGCTAAAGAAGACTCAAGGAGAGTAGTTAACCAGTACAGTTCCATGTTGACCTGAGTTTACAAAGCATTTTCCTTCAAAAACCTTAGGAAGTAGCATTGTTTACCTCATTTCCACATTTAGAAACCTAAAGCCATGGTGCAGTGCTTGATTAGCATGCATGCATGAGGCCCTGGGTTCTACCCCAACATCACAAAAAAGAGAAAGAAACCTAAAGCCCAGAGGGGTAGATATTTTAACTTGAGATTAGAGAGGAAAATAGGGGTAGACTTTGTGGAAAGTTTCAGTAGTTAAGATTTTAAAAAATATTATACTGATTACAAATGTAGTACATGGTATTTATTAAAAAACAAATACAGAGTACAGAAATCTATCATATAAGAATGATAGTTTCCCTTAATCCTCTAACCTGCAGATGAACCATAATTAATAGTTTGGTATAGCCAGGTGTGGTGTTGCACACCTGTAATCGTAGCAACTCCGGAGGCTGAGGCAGGAGGATTACAAGTTCAAGGCCAGCCTGAGCACTTAGCAAGACCCTGTCTCAAAATATAAAGGGACGGGGATGTGGCTTGTGGTTAAGTGCTCCTGGGTTCAATTCCCAGTTCCAAAATATAAAAATAGTTTGGTATATATACTTGTAGTTCTTTTTTCCATTCTTACAGAAATATTTATGTAGGAGCCTGATGTGGTAGCACATGCCTGTAATCCCAGTGGTTTGGGAGATTGAGGCAGGAGGATCACAAGTTCGAGGTCAGCCTCAGCAATTTAGCAAGGTCCTAAGCAATTTAGTGAGACACTGTTTCAAATTAAAAAAATTTAGGGCTGGGGAGATAGCTCAGCTGGTAGAGTGCTTGCCTTGCAAGCACAAGGCCCTGAGTTCGATCCCCAGTACCACAAAAAAAAAAAAAAAAAAAAAAAAAATTTTTTTTTTTTAAAAGGCTGAGGATGTAGCTCAGTGGTTAAGCACTCCTGGATTCAAACCCCAGTACCAAAAAACAAAACAAAAAATGAAATATTTATGTAGGGCTGGAGATAGATCTCAGTGATAAAGTATTTGCCTTGCATACAGGAAGTTCTGGGTTCTATCTCAACACTGTGAAAGAAAGGAAGGAAGGGAGGGAGGGAGGGAAATGTTTACATGTATGTGTATACTGTTTACTGTTTCCATTTTTCACTTTTTTTTTCCCCCCAATACTGGGGATCCAACCCAGGGGTATTTTGCCACTGAACTATAACCCCAGTTCTTTTTATTTTTATTTTGAGACAGAGATAGAATCTCCCTAAGTTCCCCATCCTGGCTTTGAACTTGAGATTCTCCTGGTGACCTGGAATTATAGGCATGCATTACTATGCCTGGTTCCTTTTTTTTCTTCACTTTCTCATTAGAATTTTCAATTCTCATTAGAGAATTGAATTTCAATTCAATTAGAATTTTCAATTTCTCATTAGAATTTTTACTCATACTTACATATGAATATTTCTGTAATATGTAATATTTCTATTACTTTTTTTAAAGGCCCTTGTAAAAGAGCACTTTTTTTTTTATCATGTTTTGTGAAATATCCCTGTAATTTTATTGTTTTAGTTTCTATCAACACTGGGTTTTATCTAAAAACCCAGTTACTTTGCCTGTGTTGCCTCTCACATGCATAACAGCCTTACATAATTATTCAGCTTTGACAAATTTAACTTAAAAATAGTGTGGAATCTGTAGAATTAGGCTAAAAAGTAAAACTTCATACTTGCAGGAAAGATACTCATATATCCCTTTTTGGTTCTTCAGGTCAGCATTCTTCAAAAGACTATCCAGGCTATAGGTGTATGTGAACAGAATGAGTCTTCAGCTCCCAAACCAGGTAACAACCCTGTTATTAGAAAGTCTCATTGATGCTGAATTAAAAATGACGGTGTAAATAATTAGAAATTTCTCCCACTATCCAGTGATAACTCATGTTCATGATGATGTCTTTGGTGGTCTAAGATCTTATTGAGCTTCCTGAATCATCCAAGAATCTGTACTTTATTCAGTGCAGATTTTTGTTGTTGTTGTTGTTTTGTTTTAATATTTTTTTAATTGATATACAACAATTGTATATATTTATGGGACACAGGGTGGCATTTCAATAGTGTATGTGATATATAGTGAACATATCAGGAAAATTGACATAGAAATCACCTATCATTTCTTAGTTTGGGCAACATTTAAAATCTTTTCTACTAGCTGTTTTGAAATATACAATTTTTTTTTAAGGGTATTTTTTTTTTTATAATGCATACTTTCTAAAACAATGTTTTATATTGAACATGCATGATTTTTGTCATGTTGGCACCCTTAGTTTTTTCCAATATCTAAGTAATTACTTTTGGATATAATAATGACAGGCATATATAAAGCACCTTTTGAAATGTTAAGAATAAAGGATTAGGGCTGGGGCTGTAGCTCAGTGGCAGAGCAGTTGTCTAGCATGTGGGAGGCACTGGGTTCGATCCTCAGCACCACATAAAAATAAAAAAATAAAGGTATGTTATCTATCTACAAATACAAAAAAAATTTAAATAAAGGATTAAAATATTACTGTGGAATTCATATTTTAAAGTATCTTTTGGATTTCAATTTTTCAGTCAACTCCTTCAGAAAAATGGTTTTAAGACTGGTAAGAAAAAAACATCTTGTATCTTCATGTTATTGTGCCAGGGAGAACTGTACACACTGAAATTTTAACTAGCTGGCACTCAATTAATTGGCACTCTGTTAATTTGCATTTAAAAATAAAAATAATAACTGTACTTGACTTTTTAAAAATTTCAACTCTACAGAAGGGACAAAATTAAAAGTGAAAGTTTCTCTTAACCAGTTACTTTTCCCCACTGGACATCATGTTAATCTCTTTCCTTCTGCCTTCCCTTTATACCTTCCTCTCTCTCTTTCTTCCTGTCCCTCTCTTTTGATCTTTCCTTCTATTAAGTTGTCAGGTCATAACATTACTTATTTTCTAAGTTATCAATCCAAAGCTGCTCAGATGATAGTCTGCTGGGAAAGGTACCTTCGTTTTGCAAACTTGTTGGCTTCTGCATCCTCCAACTTCTCCACGTTTTGGTTTTTTGTCAGATTTTAGAACAGACTTTCCCTTCTAGAGCCGTAATTAAGCCACTTTCTCCTTTTTTCTTCTCTTTTCAAACTATAGGATGATTTTATGCATTTTAACCCAATTAGATAATAGTGTGTTACATCAGCATTAATCAAAGCAGAACTGAGTGCTCTGTTTGGACTTTGGCAAAGTAAAGTTAGTAATGTGTCACAAAACTTCTGAGACAGAAAGGTAGACTACCCATAGTCAGTCAGGGAAAGGGTCTCAGAGAAAAAAAGGAGGAACAGAGAACTGGGAACTCAAAGTTCTGAACCCAGCTATTCCTAACCACAAGGACAGTTCCTTAATGGGCCCTAGACATGACCAACACCACAAGGTACTCTCTCTTACATCAACAGACCCTCACCCCGACCCTTGTGCTGATGAAGGCTTATAAATCACTTTTCTTCGGATTTGTTGACAAAAGGCAAAATAGAGTTGATTGGCCCCCTTTCTAAATTCTGTACCCGCCTGTCATCTATAGGGGCAGATCAAATCCATAAAAACCCCTAGATAGCATCTCTCTCTTAGGACCTTCTCCCTCTTTGGCTTTCTTTCTATGGTTCTTTATCCCTTCTGACTAACTTTGGCTTGAAGTCCACATTATTGGAAATGAGGATGGATACTCCAGCTTTTTTGCTGAGTCCATGTGCATGGTATGTTTTTCCCCATCCTTTCACCTTTAGTCTATGGGTATCTTTTTCTATGAGGTGAGTCTCTTGCAGGCAACATATTGTTGGATCTTTCTTTTTAATCCAATCTGCCAGTCTATGTCTTTTGATTGATGAATTCAGGCCATTAACATTCAGGGTTATTATAGAGATATGATATGGTTTTCTGGTCGTTTGGTTCATTTTTTAAATTTTATTTATTTATTTGTTTGACACAACTTGTTTCCTCCTTTATTTGACAATTCCTTTAGGATAATTCCTCCCTTTGCTGATTTGCTTCTTTGTTTTTCATCTCTTCCTCATGGAATATTTTGCTGAGAATGTTCTGTAATGCTGGCTTTTTTTTTGTAAATTCTTTTAGCTTTTGTTTATCATGGAAGGATTTTATTTCATCATCAAATTTGAAGGTAAGTTTTGCTGGGTATAAGATTCTTGGTTGGCATCCATTTTCTTTCAGGGCTTGAAAAATGTTGTTCCAGGCCCTTCTAGCTTTTAGGGTCTGGATTGAAAAATCTGCTGATATCCGTATTGGTTTCCCCCTGAATGTAATTTGGTTCTTTTCTTTCACAGCCTTTAAAATTCTGTCTTTATTTTGTATGTTCGGTATTTTCATTATAATGTGCCTTGGTGTGGGTCTGTTGTAATTTTGTGTATTTGGAGTCCTATAAGCCTCTTGAACTTGATTTTCCATTTCATTCTTCAGATTTGGGAAATTTTCTGATATTATTTCATTGAATAGGTTGTTCATTCCTTTGGCTTGTTTCTCTAGGCCTTCCTCAATCCCAATAATTCTTAAATTTGGCCTTATCATGATATCCCATAGTTCTTGTAGATTCTGTTCATGATTTCTTACCATCTTCTCTGTTTGTTCAACTTTGTTTTCAAGGTTAAATATTTTGTCTTCAATGTCTGAGGTTCTGTCTTCCAGGTGTTCTATCCTATTGGATATGCTTTCTATGGAGTTCTTAATTTGGTTTATTGTTTCCTTCATGTCAAGGATTTCTGTTTGGTTTTTTTTCAATATCTCTAACTCTTTATTGAAATGATCTTTTGCTTCCTGTATTTGCTCTTTTAATTGTCGATTGGTGCGATCATTCAATGCTTGCATTTGCTCTTTCATCTCATCATTCAGTGCATGCATTTGCTCTTTCATCTCATCGTTTGCTTCTCTGATCATTTTAATTATGTACATTCTGAACTCCTTTTCTGTCATTTCTTCTGCCATGCATTTCTTCTGTCATTGGGTTTTATTGATGTAACATCTAGATTTGTTTGCAGCATTTTCTTTCCTTGTTTTCTCATATTGTTCAGGTATCAGTGGACCGCTGAGATATTGCAGATTTCCTCTATTGACTTACAATGTCCCTGAAGATTTCTATATATATCCCCCCTTAGCCTTCAGTAGGCTGAAGTCCTGGAGGAAGTTGATAATGCGGTGCTCCACAAGGAAGCTGCCTCTCTAGGAGTGGTGGCCTTCAGGTGGGGTATAATCCCTGCTAGTGGGCAGAGGTGCCTCCACTTGTTGACCAATGGTCATCCAAAGGGGACCTAGGCTGCGGGCTGAGGCAAGGCCTGTTTGGGCCTGAGTCTCTGGTTTTACCGTCCTTGTGGGGAAACCTCACCCAGCAGGGAAGACTCACCCGGTGGGGAGGTCTCGCTGGTCAGTTCCCTCCTAGAGGTTCCCCTCAATTTACAGCTACCGCCTGGGCTGGGCTGCCTTCCTCTGCAAAGTTCCCAGGGGCCCGGCCCTACCTCCTGGGCCTGGGAGCCTCACCCTTCGCAGATGAATCTCCTTAGGCTGCCCCTTCTCAGAGAATCTGCCCGCAGGCCTGGAACCTTCGCTCCACCCTAAGCCTGTCTCTGTGCGGCTCTTCCACCAAGAAGCCTCCTAGATCCTGGGACCCTGCTCTGCACCTAATTGCCTGGCTATGCGGCCCCTCCTCTGAGCAGCCACCTGGGGCCCCGTACAATCGCTCTGAGTCCCAGAGACCCGCCACACGCCTCTTCCTCCAGACAGCCGCCCAGTATTCCGGTGCGGTCACTAGGAGTCCAAGAAACTCACTGCGTGCCTCCACCTCCCACCAACCACCCGTAGCCCTGGGCAATCAATCACTCCGAGTCGAAGTGACCCTCCCCGTTCCTCCTCCTTCTCCAGATAACCCCCCGGGTGTTCAGGAGCGGTCGCTCTGAGTGGCTCTGAATCCACGTGACCTGCTGCACGGGTCCTCTGGGCAACCGCCCGGAGCTCTGGTGCGGCCACTCAAGACCAAGCGTCCCACCACGCACCACGCTTCTCCTCCAGGCAGCCCCCCTGTGTTCAGGAGCTGTCACTTTAAGTCCAAACAACTCACCATTCGCCTTCTCCTCTGAGCAGCTGCCTGGAGCTCCAATGCAGTCACTGCGAGTCCAAACGACCCGCCGTGCTCCTCCTCCTCCTCCTCCTACTCCTCCGGGCAGGCCCCGGTGTTCAGAAGTGGTCTGAGTCCAAACAGCTCGCCACGCAGCCCCTCCTCTGGCAACCGCCTGTAGCTCTGGTGTAGTCACCCTGAATCCAAGCGGCCGCGCTCCTCTTCCTCCTCCTCGTCCTCAGGGCAGGCCCCGGTGTTCAGAAGCAGCCGTTCTGAGTCCAAACAGCTCGCTGCGCGGCTTCTCCTCTGGCAACTGCGTGTAGCTCTGGTGCAGTCACTCCGAATCCAAGCTGCCATGTTCCTCCTCTTCCTCCTCAGGGCAGGCCCCGGTGTTCTGAGTCCACACAGCTCTCCTCGCCACTCCTCCCCTGGGCAGCCGCCGGAGCCCCAGTGGTTGCTCCGAGTCCCAGCGCTGTGCCGAGCGGCCTTCTTTACGGTGCTCCCAGTTGTCCGCGTTCACTGCTCCAGCGGGGGGAGGGGTGTCTCGCCGGCAGCTCTACTTCACAAAGTTTCCTGCGTTCCGGGACCACCGTCCCATCCGGGACGCCTTCCCAATGGGTGAGAGTCACCCGGCTGCTTTGAGTTGGTCCCAAGTGTCTCAATATCTCCTCTTTTGAATCCTGAGTCCTGGAGCAACATGAAATGCAGCCACCCTCTAGGCCGCCATCTTGAAACCCTGAAATATACAATTGATTGTCGTCAACCATAGTTATCCTGCTGTGCTTTAGAACGTTAGAAATTATCCTCTGGTCCAGCAACCCCCCTGTATCTGTTAATCATCCTCTCTCCCTTCCTTTCCATATACTTCCAAGTCTCTGGTAACCTCAGCACAGTTTTAATGTTGCTTATTTTATTTTATTTAAAAAATTTTTTATTTGTTCTTTTTAGTTATACATAACAGTAGAATGTGTTTTGACATATCATACATAAATGGAGTATAAGTTCCCATTTTTGTGGTTGTATATGATGCAGACTTGCACTGGTTGTGTATTCATACAAGAACATAGGAAAGTTTCGTCCAGTTCATTCCACTGTCTTTCCTTATTCCATCTCCCCTCCCTTCCCTTCATTCCCCTTTTTCTAATCCAGTGAACTACTATTCTTCATCCCTACCTCACCACTCCACATCTCCCCACCCTGTTTTTTGTGAGTTAGCATCCACAAATCAGAGAGACCATTTGGGCTTTGGTGTTTTGGAATTGACTTATTTCAGTCATCATAATAGTCTCCAGTTCCATCCATTTACTGGCAAATGCCATAATTTCATTCCTCTTTATGGCTGAGTAATGTTCCATTGTATATATATAATAGTGTTGCTAATTTTGTAACTTTGGGGCTGGGGTTGTAGCTCAGTGGTAGCACTTGCCTAGCATGTGTGAGGCACTGAGTTTGATACTCATCACCTCATAAAAATAAATAAAGGTATTATGTCTATCTACAACTAAAAAAAAATGTTTAAATAACTTTGTCTTTTGAAGTTTATTTAGTATGTCATAACTAAAATATTTGAATTTAGTTTTTCTTATTCCTTCCTCATTCTGATTAAGTAAGATTTTATTAAGAAAGTAGACAGCTGAGCCTGGTGATACATGCCTGTAATCCCAGCAACTTGGGAGGCCAAGTCAGTTCAAGGATGGCCTCATCAATTTAGTGATGTCCTAAGCAACTTAGTGAGACCCTGTCTCAAAATAAAAAAATAAAAAGGTCTGGGGATATGGCTCAGTGGTTAAGTGCCTCTGGGTTTAATACTAGTACAAAAAATAAAATAAATAGATAATATAAATGATTAAAATAAAAAATGACTAGGGATGTAGCTCAGTGGTAAAACACACCTGGGTTCAATCCCCAGTACCATAAAAAAAAAAAAAAAGAAAGAAAGAAAGAAAGTAGATACAACGCCAAGGGAACATTTAGTAGTTGATTCTTCTGATCATTAAATCAAATTATCTAGGTTCAATCCTACAGAGTTCACTTACAGAAATTCTCATTTGAACAATTAAGTATTATAAGTATTGTGTATTTTCCTTTGCCTTTCTTTTTTTCTCTCATAGGTAAAAGAAACTGAACTTCTCTGCAAGGACAGCACTGAAATTTTTTTCTTTTTTTGATGTTTAAATTTGAATAGCAGAAAGAAAAGTTGAATAGTCTTGTTGATGAACATTTGTTTTCTAATTTAGATTCTAAAGTAAACAAAAAAAGATCAGCAATAAGAGAAAAGGAATACATTTCTGAAAATTACCAGGGAGACATAGAAACACTCATCTTACAGGTAACAACAGATTTATTTTGGCAGGCCAAGATGATTTCTGTCCACATGTTTAGCTTTGTATAATGTTCCTTCAGTATCATGCAAGTATTTCCTTGCACATGGGATGTATTTAGGCATCATGTAGTTAAGAAAATTGAGATTTTCCTAATTTCTAAGTACGTGCATATATGTGTGTGTGTGTGTGTGTGTGTGTGTGTGTGTGTGTGTGTGTGTGTGTGTGTATTTTGGGGGGAGTGGGTACCAGGGATTGAATTCAGGGGCACTCGACCACTGAGCCACATCCCCAACCCGATTTTGTATTTTATTTAGAGACAGGGTCTCACTGAATTACTTAGTAGCACCTCACCTTGGCTGAGGCTGGCTTTGAACTTGTGTTTCTCCTACCTTAGCCTCCTGAGCCACTGGGATTATAGGTGTGCGCCCTCATGTCCGGCTCTTCTAAGTGCTTATATTTTAAAACCATTATTCTTTCTCTATTTGAACATTCTAGAAGTACTTCTCTAAACCTTCAGGTCACATTGCTAAGCCCTACCCAACAAAACCATCTTAAACGAAGAACACACAGAATTATAGAGGGAAGTTTGTGCTGATAGATCAACATTTGCAGTTATATCCGTTTATCTAGTTCCTAAGTTCTAATGTCTATGAAAGTAATAAATCATTTTCTTGATATCTGGTAATCGTATGTCCTTGGTACCATCATTTTTTATCTCATTGTACTGAAGTTCCTTTTCTTCTCCCATTAATTTAAATGACATTTTCTACAGTTTCTGGCTAGTATATCCACATACTGGTTGGAAGTTGTAAAAGCCAGACTCAGAGAAGAAAATTATATTGTATTCATTTTGTTCTGTTGTTTGAAATCAAAAACTCAGTCATTCTGTTTCTATGCATCTTAAAAGGGAGACAGTGAAAAAGCAAACTAGGGCTGGGGAAATCAAATTTTGTAGCCTTCTCTGTGTGATATAGATATGCGCCTGAGAGTAAACAAAAGAGTTTACTCTTTTGTAGCCTAACCCCATTTTATAAGACATTGAATTAAAAAGATTAGAGTTGAGGCTTTTACTCTGTTTTGCTGCTGTGCTTTGGGTTTGTTTTATTTAGCTTTGTTTCTGGGAAAGGCTTGTTTTTTAGAGGTATGAAGTAAATGCACTCACGAGTGGATCCCTCACCCCTATCGCCTGTCTAGGTGGAAGCACTGCAGGTGCAGCTGGGAGAACAGACCAAGCTTTCTAGAGAACAAGTTGAAGGTCTTATGGAGGACAGAAGGATTCGCCTCGAGGAGATACAAGTTCAGCACCAGAGAAATCAGGACAAAATTAAAGAACTAACCAAAAGGTGAATGCTCAAGAAACATGTACCTAACAGGGTGTCCTATTTTTCTGAGTAACTTAAAAGTTAATAATTCTTGGGCTGGAGACATAGCTCCATGGTAATGTGCTTGCCTGGCATGTGCGCAGCCCTGGTTTGGATCCCCAGCACTTAAAAAAAAAAAGTCAGCCATTCTGTATTGTAGTATCTATACTGGAGATTGAATCCAGGGGAGCTTTACTGCTGACATACATCCTCAGCCCTTTTTATTTTTTATTTTTTGACACAGCATCTCACTAAGTTGCTTAGGGCTTTGCTAAGTTGCTGAGACTGGCCTAGAACTTGGGATCCTCCTGCTTCAGCTTTCTAGGCCTCTGGAATTACAAGTGTGCACCACCACGCCCATGCATTCCCTTGTTCTTTGATCTAATCATCTTCAGCCTTTTGTTTGGTTCCAGTAGCCAGGTTTGTGCCATAAAGATGTTCTTCATTGAGTATGTTTGAACACCTCAAGTTTACCACTACTGAAACCAAACTATCTCTCTCAATAAATCCTCCCTCCCACCCACCTCAAACTTACTACTTTACTCTTTTTTCCATTTAGTTTCATGTCATTACATCCATCTAATTTCCTAATCTTGAAACCTCATGATCATCCTCAACTCCCAGGTCTCTTATTTCTTAATTTCAAACCCTATATTTTTAGCCCAATAAGTCACTTTTTAAAAATAGATTCTCTGGCCAGGCAGGTGGTATATTCCTATAATCCCAGATGTTTGGGAGACAGGCAGGAGAATTGCAAATTCAAGGTCAGCCTGGGCAACTTACCAACAACTCTCTCAAAATAAAAAAGGACTGGACCGGAAATATAGCTTAGTCATAAAGTGCCCCCTGGTTCAATCCGCAGTACCCTCCCCACAAAAACAATCTATTCTCTGCCTCTCGTTTCTACTACATTGATTAAGCTGTATTATTTTTAAGTTCTTATAATAATCTTAACTATTCTTCTTACCACTTTTCATATTTTATAAGCTTCCTTGTGAATTAATTCCTCTGTTAGGCATTATCAACTACTTAAAAAAATGTTGAACCAGTACAGTGGTGCACGCTTATAGTCCCAGCTACTCAGGAGACTGAGGCGGGAGGATGGCAAGTTCAAAAGCCAGCCTTAGTAACTTTGTGAGATGCTGTCACAAAACAAATTTTTAAAAGTGCTCCATATATAACTCAATGGTAGAATGCTTGTCTAACATATATGAAGCCTTGGGGCTCAATCCCTGGTCCCACAAAAAAGAAAATAAATAAATAAAACCACATTTGATAGCTCTACCATTTACTTATGATAAAGCATAAATTCTCAGGTACTTCATTGGCTAACACCAAATTAGTCTTTCAGCCTCAACTTCTTCCTTCTTGCTTTAATTTTCTTTTGTGCTTCAGCCAGACTGATAACTCTTGTTATGGAACACTTGTTATATAGCAGGCACCTTGCTAAGCATTGTCACCAATTCTCTGAAGATGTATCCATGCCAAATTAAGTTCTTTCTCCTCCACATTCCCAGAATAATTACTGTGCCTCTATAATGACACTTATCACTTCATAGTGTGTTGTCTTTTTTTCCCCAGGTCTTGATATATAGCCTGTGCCTTGTCCTGTGTACCCAGTAGCCACACACAAGTTGCACCTTGCCATCTCTTTTCTACATTAAACATCTTTTTAAAAATTTTTCTTCTATGCTTGGGATCAAACCCAGGGCTTCACATATGTTAGGCAAATACTATTCTACTGAGCCAAACCCCAACCCATAATTTATAATTTTATGCTTTTTAGAATATTAATAACCATCCTGGTTTCATATTATTTGCATATATAAGCTTGATTAATTCTGTCCATTAGATAGATCATTCTAAGGTTATTGAATGGTATGAAATCCTAAGCCATTAAAGACTGTCCTTTGGGTGTCACTCTCAAACCATTTGTACGTTAACTAGATCATACTTTCCTAATTTGTAATTGAGAATATAATATAAAATAGAATAAAATTACTCACTGAAAACAGGAATAATGGTAACTGAACTCAGTGATAACTGAATCAGCTTCTGCCTCTGTGTTTACTGTTTTTCTTCTTCTTATTTCCCTCTGTGTTATATACACACACATACCTTAGTAAATATATATGTTCTTCTGGTTACATTTGCTTTACTTTGTGCCTGGCACTATGCTATCACTTTCCTCTTATCTGTGGATCCTGTTAATCATGAAAAGAATTAAGTGAATCTGACAATATTTATTCAGTGGAAAACTGTAGTGATTGCTTCATGGTATTAATATTCTTGTAGGCAGTTTGAATCATTCAATATAGAATTTTTCTAGGTGTTGTTGTTAAAACTGATGAGTTACTTATTTCCAGGGATTTTGTGGGAGTGTTTACTGGGGATTGAACCCAGGTGTGCTTTACCACTGAGCTACATCCAAAGTTCATTTTATTTTTTATTTAAGATAGGATCTCAGTAGTGTGCAAGGCTGATCTTGAACTTGTGATTCTAATACCACAGCCTCCCAAGTTGCTGGGATTATCAGTGTACACCACCATGCTGGCAGAGATATTAATTTTCAAAAATACAAATGTCATTTTTCAAATTCTTAATCTTTAGGATAGTCTTCAGGAATCTATGCCTGTATGTATGTAGTAGTTGATACTGTTCTTGACAATCTATTTATAGTCGGGTTAAAATATAAATAAGATATGTACTTGACTCTATCTGGGGGACATCATGCAAGTAGATATTTAAAATCTAATATAGTATATGAGCAAGTGTTGAATCGTGAGACAGGGTATATATTAAAATTAATAAGAAATGGAGAAATTAAAACAGGCTTAGGTATTGAGATGACTTCATAAAGGCAGTCAATCTTGAAAAAGACAAGATTTTGATATAGCACAGTCACAGCATAAACAAAAGCAAAGCTATCTTTGATATTTTGTACTTGGTATTATAACCCTCAGTCAAAAACACCATGATTTAGTTATACATTGTCCTCATTCCTGAAAACAGTTCATACTTATGCAGATTATGGTAAATATTTCTGTCATCCTTCTAATCATTTAACTTCAAATTAGTACTCAGGAAAATATCTGTAAAGAATCAGGGAGCGAGCTGGGGCTATAGCTCAGCTCGGTAGAGTGCTTGCCTTACAAGCACAAGGCCCTGGGTTCAATCCCCAGCACCGCAGGAAAAAAAAAAAAAAAAAGAACCAGGAGCATGGGTAGATACATTATACTTACCCAGTAAAATGTGTTAAGGAATTGCCAGTGATGCTGGGCCTGATGGCGCATACCCATAATCCCAGGAGCTCAGGAGGCTGGAGGTAGGAGGATTGCAAGTTCAGAGCCAGAGCCAGCCTCAGCAACTTAGCCCAGAACTAAGCAACTCGGCAAGACCCTGTCCTCAAAAAATAAAAGGGCTGATGATGTGGCTCAGTGGTAAAGCACCCTGGGTTCAATCCCTGGTACCAAAAAAAAAAAAAAAAAAAAAAGATTGCCAGTGATTAGACTAAGTGTGGTTTAAGACTGCTAATATTTTACAAAATTCATATGTTGGTACAATTGCAAAAGAACCTGTGTCTTCGCTTTTGGAATAACCCTATAATTCAGGTGTACTGTATAACCATCTTCATGTTTATGCTTGTCCTTTCTTTCATAGTCTCCATCATACACAAGAATTGCTCTATGAGAGCACCAAAGATTTTTTGAAACTGAGATTTGAAAACCAAACTAAGAGAAGAACATGGATGCTTGAAAAAGATCAATTGATGTCAAGATGAAGCAGTATAGGGTGCAGTATAAGAAGAAAGATGATAAAATTGGAAAAGTTTATGCCAGTTTTACATGACAGTCATCATACCCAAAATGAATATATTAAGGTAATGTCTATATGTCTTAGAGAGTGTTTATTTTCTGGAAGAGGTCAAAAGAACTCAGAGAATTCCAAAGAACCTACAAAATTAGTATATATAATCCATTCAGTCAAGAAAGCTGGGGTAGCCAGCAGCCAAGAATAGCTGATCATTAAGTGTTTGGGGATTTAAAATATTGGATTGTTGATTCTTGATTCATTTAACAAATGGGCTAGGCTTTGTGGCTATAGCAGTACATATACTAGACAAGATCTGTCCATATGATGTTTACTGTTTTTTTTGCAGTACTGGTGATTTAACCCAAGGGCAGTCTACCACTTAGCTACATCCCCATCCCATTTTATTTTAGGTACTGGGGATTGAACCCAGGGGTACTTTGTCACAGGGTCTTGCTGAGTTGCTGCGGGTCTCATCAAGTTGTCAAGGTTGGCCTCCACCTTGTAATCCTTAGCCTCTCAAGTTACTGGTATCACAGTTGTGTGTCACCACACCAAGCTTGGTGTTTATATTTTAATGAGAAAAAACAGAAACAATAACAAATACCAATAAAATTATAGATTACAAAAAGTGATGTTAAAAGAATAGAGAATTATATGAAGATTACATATAGTTGCTGGAAGTCACCTCAGAAGGGGAGCACAAGGACACCTTATGTCTAATGTTTTTTGCTGAAAACCTGTTATAATGGAACTAAGCTTGCCAAGAGACCTAGGGCAGGAGCCTTCTAGGCAAAGAGAGAAGCAAGTTTAAAGTCTCTGGGGTACACACAGAAAGAGGAAAGATATCATCATGGTTGTAGAAGATTAAGCAAGAAGGAAATGATGAGCAGAAACTTGGAGTAGCAGATTAGGTCACGGTAAGAAATATGAGCTTAGTGCAATCATTGTCCTTCCTAAGGAGTTGTGTTATGTAAGTAACAGCTGATTTAAGATGTTTTGTTTTGTGTTTTGGTACTGGGGATTTAACTCAGGGGCACTCAACCACTGAGTCACATCCCCAGCCCTATCTTGTATTTTATTTAGAGACAGAATCTCACTGAGTTGCTTAGTGCTTCACTTTTGCTGAGGCTGGCTTTGAACTTTCCATCCTCCTGCCTTGGCCTCCTGAGTAGCTGGAACAGTAGGTGTGCATTACTGCACCCAACTAAATTTTTATATATGTTCAGTGGAACATATATAAAAACATTGTTATTATTGTTGATGTTTTTTCATTTTTAAAGAAGAATTTCAAAAATATGGCCCAAAACTTATATTGTAATATTTTATTTGGGACAAATCTGAGCTCCATTATGTGACCCCATTTTTATTTTAAAGAATTTCTGTCTACACTTTCAAAAGGGGGCTAGAAATTGGAAAAAAGTAGTCTAGAATTGGAAGCTTGGAGCTGGGGATGTGACTCAGTGGTAGAGCACTTGTATAGCATGCTGAAGGTCCTTGATTCAGTTCCCAGCATTAAAAAAAAAAAAAAAGATATTGGAGGTTTCTATATGTTCTTCAAGGTTCCTTGCCATCTTGTTCCTTAACTTATTTTGGATTTCTTGAAATCCCTTCTTTCCTTTCTTTCATTACCTAATGCTATTTGTCATTGATTTCTAATTTCATTCCATTATGATCTGATAGAACACAAGGTAATATCACTTTTTTCTGCATTTACTAAGGGCTGCTTTGGGGCATAACATATAGTCTCTTTTAGAGAAGGCTCCACGTGCTGCTGAGAGAAGAAAGTGTATTCGCTCGTGATGAATGGAATATTATATAGGTCTGTTAAGTTTAAGTTATTGGATGTGTTATTGAGTTCTGTAGTTTCTTTGTTTAGTTTTGTTTGGAAGTTCTATCCAGTAGTGACCAGCGATATGTTAAAGTCACCCAGAATTATTTTGTTTGTGGTCTATTTGATTCCTGGAATTGAGAAGGATTTGTTTGATGTACATGGATGCACCGTTGTTTGGAGCATCAATATTTACGATCATTATATCTTCCTGATTTATGGTTCCCTTAAGCAGTATGAAATGTCCTTCTTTATCTCTTCTGACTAACTTTGACTTGAAGTCCACTTTATCTGAAATAAGGATGGAAAGTCCATGTGTGGTGTTGGTTTTTTCCCATCCTTTCACCTTTAGATTGTGGATGTGTCCTTATTTATGAGTCTCTTGAAGGCAGCATATTGTTGGGTCTTTCTTTTCAGTCCAATCTGCCAGTCTATGTCTTTGATTGGTGAGTTTAGGCCATTAATGTTCAGGGTTATTATGAGATATGATTTGTATTCCCAGTCATTTGGGCTTATTTTTGGTTTTTAACTTGACTTGGTTTCTCCTTTGGTTGATTTTTCCTTTAAGGTGGTTTCTCCCTTTGCGGACCTACATTGCTGGTTTTCGTTTCCTCCTCATGGAATATTTTGCTGAGAACATTCTGTAGTACAGGCTTTCTATTTTGTAAAAATTCTTTAACTTTTGTTATCATGGAAGGATTTTATTTCATCTTCAAATCTGAAGGTTAGTTTTGCTGGGTATAGGATTCTTGGTTGGCAACCATGTTCTTTCAGAGCTTGAAATATGTTGTTCCAGGCTCTTCTGGCTTTTAGGGTCTGGGCTGAGAAATCTCTTGGTTTCACCCTATGTACAATCTGATGCTTTTCTCTCACAGCCTTCAAAATCCTATCTTTATTTTGTATGTTAGGCATCTTCATTATAATGTGCCTTGGTGTGGATCTGTTGTGATTTTGTGCATTTGGTGTTCTATAAGCCTCTTGTATTTGATTTTCCATTTCATTCTTCAAGTTTGGGAAATTTTCTGGTATTATTTCATTGAATAGGTTGTTCATTCCTTTGGTTTGTATCTCTGTGCCTTCCTCAATCCCAATAATTCTTAAATTGTTCTTTTCGTGATGTCCCATAGTTCCTGGAGGTTCCATTTATGATTTCTTACCATCTTCTCTATTGGTCAACTTTATTTTCAAGATCAAATATTTTGTCTTCATTGTTTGAGGTTCTGTCTTCCAAGTGGTCTAGTCTGTTGGTGATGCTTTCCATTGAGTTTTTAATTTGTTATTGTTTCTCCTTCATTCAAGGATTTCTGTTTGGTTGTTTTTGGGGAGTCTTTGTCTCTTTGTTGAAATGATCTTTTGTTGCCTGCAGGTGCTCTTTCAACTGCTTATTGGAGTGATCATTCATTGCCTGAATTTGCTTTCTTATCTCATCTTTGCTTCATGAATCATTTTATTATGTATATTCTGAACTCCTTTTCGGACATTTCTTCTACCATGCTGTCACTGGATTCTATTAATATAGAATCTAGGTGTGTTGGATCATTTTCTTCCCTCTTTTTCTTAATGTTGTTGCCCGTATCTCACCTCTAGCAGCACAGATGTGGGGTATGTGTAGTTCCCCCCCATAGGCTTATAGTGACCCTTTAGATTCCAAACACCTTTTTCTTGAAGGGGAGATCAATATTAGTAGTGCCCAGTACAGACAATATGCAGACCTAACCAATTAGCCCTATGAAGATGTAACATATTAATAAACAGAATGAGTTCAATTATTGCCTACAGTATAACAAATAGATTTGCAATAAGGACTGCAGTTTCTAATGGAGGACAGAGAGGATGGGAGGGGTGTAGGATGAAGCTGTTAATGCAATAAGAAAAGAGTATATAGAAGTTCTAGATCATAGAAAGAGTGAAAATGAAATCAAAAGAAGTTGGTTGTTAGCTTGAGAAAAGGGAGAAAGAGACTCTGAGGAAACAAGTAAGCTAAAGTAAAATAGAGAAAGAAAAGTAAGGAAATAAAAACAAAAATTTTCAAAAAGGAGGATTAAAAAAAAAAAAAAAAAGAAATCTACACTATAACAGTCGTATACTATTGAAACCTCCCAGTCTTCAGTAGCCTGATACATGAGATGTACCTGATAATGAGCTTCCAGTCTTCAGCAGGTGTCTCAGGATGGGATTTGCCCCACCTAAAGATGAGAGCTACCATTTCCAGGATAATCCAAAATGGCCTCTTTGGCTTCCAAATGTGTTGGCAAATGGGGAGCTGCAGTTCGGGTTGTGGGAATGGTCAACGGGGGTTCCTGGAAGTTGGGTGCAGTTGGTCGGGCCGGGGTCCTGGAGGCATGGCGTGGTCGGTCTGGTTGCGGGGTCTTGGAGACGGGGCTCAGTCAGTCCAGCCAGGGGTCCTACAGGTCCCCCATTTTGTTGCTTCAAAATGGTGACAGCCACATGTAACCAAATCTGCAGTGGACTTCCAGGCAACAGCAGGCAGTTGGTGCTCCACTGGCAGTCTACGGTCAGTCTGCTGGCTACCGGCGGACAGTCGGCAGGTGGATCTCAGGTGGTGGGTGATGGGTAGGTGAAAGGCAGGCAATGGGCAGGCAAGAGGCAGGCAAATGGTGGATGATAGGTGCCAGTCAGTGAACAATCTACACTCAAAAAGTAGTCAATATGCAAAAAGTAGTCAATATGCTGGCAGACTGCAGGTGATCACAGTAGACAAATGGGGTAAACATCAGGGGATCGATGAGCAGCAAAAACTGCCTCACCGAGAAATAGATCCTCTGCTTGAAACCTGAGTTATGGAGCAACAAGGAACGCAACCTCCTTCTAGTCTGCCATCTTGGATCTCTACTAATTGCTATTTGAATCATTTAATTTGTAGAACTTAGTATTAATATTTTTTTGTCTTTTCAACCTGTAGTCCCTAAAAGATAAATTGGCACAAGAGAAAAAGCTGTCCAACATGTACCAAGAGCAGTGCATTTCTCTAGAAGAAGAACTTGCCAGAATTCGAGAGGAAGAGGCAATGAGGAGAGAGATCTTCAAGGTACAAAATTCTCTGAACTTATGATGGAATGGGAAGTATAGATGACTGGGAAATGCTTCCCTGCTCTTCATAAATGCCTTCCTATCCCCCATATAGGATCGCTCTAACAAGATGGGGAAGCGTTTACAGATCATGACAAAGCGCTATGAGGCCTTAGAGCATCGACGTATGTTGGAAGTAGAAGGCTTTAAGACAGATATCAAGGTTCTCCGACAGAGACTGAAAGACTTGGAGCAATTGCTCTATAAGGTAATCTCTGGTCCTGAATTACCACAAGGGAGAAAGGGTAGAAAAGGTCATGAGGGCTCCTCAGAAGAAGGATGGAGAAGACTGCATTGTAGCTCAGTGGTAGAAAATGTGCTTAGCTTGCACAACGCTCTGGTTCAGTCCCCAGCACCACAAAAAAGCAGAAGGATGTGCCATTTCCCTGCTGGTAGACACTAGGATCACCACACTTCTAACCTCCCTGAAAATCAGTTTCAATAAGTACACACTATAGATAAAAAACCAAAATAAAATGAAATAATTGAATGACTATATCATTAATACCTCCATCTAAGATTCCTCAGAAAGCTTGGAATGGAACCACCATTTGACCCAGCTATCCCACTCCTTGGCCTGTACCCAAAGGACTTAAAATCAGCATACTACAGAGATACAGCCACATCAATGTTCATAGCTGCTCAATTCACCATAGCCAGATTGTGGAACCAACCTAGATGCCCTTCAGTTGATGAATGGATAAATAAACTGTGGCATATATATACAATGGAATATTACTCTGCCATGAAGAATGATAAGAATTATGGCATTTGCAGGCAAATGGATGAAATTGGAGAGTATCATGCTAAGTGAGATAAGCCAATCTCAAAAAACTAAAGGACGAATGATCTCGCTGATAAGTGGATGAGGACATATAATGGGGGGTAGGAGGGGTTAGTGTTAGGGTTAGGGTTAGGTTTAGGGTTAGGGATAAGGAGGGTGGTAAGAATGGAGGAAGGAAGGACTGTATAGAGGGAAAAGAGGGGTGGGAGGGGTTGGGGGGAAGGGAAAAAAATAACAGAATGAATCAAACAACATTGCCCTATGTAAATTTATGATTTTTTTTATTTTTTTATTTTTTTTATGATTTTTATTAAAAAAAAATAAAACTCCATCTAAGCAAAGCTTAGAAATTGTCATTCCTCCCAATTCAAGAAGTAGATTAAAAGAATTTTGTCTGTTGTACAAATGGGAAAAGTGAGTAATTGAGTAATAAAGTAATTTTCCCAGACATAGCTTTTTAGCAGCTAAGTTGCCTCAAGAGCCTTCTTAGACATTTAACTAGTCATCCATATATCCTAAATGATCACTATGTTCTGAACAAGGTTAATGATAAAAAGAGGTGCTTCCTCTCATTCTTTAGCAAATTTACCAATAATGTTTATATCTATCTCTCTCTTTTTTTTTTTAACCCATTTTGTTTATTGAACTCTGTCTCAAGTTTTCCCTCCTGTTGCATGGGAAGCAGAATCTCTTGCCTTTGCTGCTTTTAAGTTTCCATTTTCGTTTTTTAACTTTTAAGTTAGTCACTGAACAAACTAAGAATTTAATTTACTCTGTGTATTAAATATCCCATAAAAAGGCACCATCCAGCACAGCCTGATCTTTATGACTGATTTCTTTCCCCTGTCTTACACCATAATTACTTATTCTTTTTTCAAATCTTTAGGCAACGATTAATGCCCGGGCAAACCAGGACCTTGCCATTCTGTGTGAGGTCCGGGACAGCAATAGACGAGCACACAAGATACAAGGAGAATTGAAGAGTATCAAATCCAAAGTGTTCGGTCTGGAGAATGAACTTAGGCTCTGTTGATGTCTACTTTCATAGGAGTCAGCTTCCTGAAACCTGAGCAAAAGGTCATCTGCTCCCAGGAAGTATAGACCTACAGTTGAATGGAGTAGTGGTATCCATTTTTATAAAGAAAAAGTGAAGAATCAGGGCACTAAAAAGCTTATCTTGCATGCTAACCCTTATTTGTAATTTTCACTGTCCTGTTAACCTTTGGGGAGTCTGAATTATAGTCTGAATTACTCAGGCTTTCCCACATTATTTCTCCTGTTTGTTTTAACAGGTTTTAAGAAAAAGAAGAAAACTTAGAAGAAATTTTTTTGCTAAGAATTTGGCTGAGTGTCATTGAGAAGAACACTTTTTCTAAAGGAATAAAGACATTCATTAAGGTTGCCTTCCTCTTAAGCAGAGAAGGGAGCAGCACTTGGCAAATTTGCACTATTTAGCTATAGAACATTTCCATCATGAATGTGTCCTGAATTACCACCAGAGGGCACTAGAGATCCTACTTGTAAGCAAATGATTCTAGAAACTGAAATGATCCTTTATGGAAAGTTTGACATTGTATCAGTAACATGTTTTTAAAATAATGTATATTTTCAAATTAACTATTTTCAATTAAAAAAATAAAAAATATTTGAGTTTTCTATATGTCTTGTTAAAACCATTTTCATATTTTGTTAATGACTCATTTATCTCAAAATTGCTTTCTTGTTCCATGGTCTTCACAGTTTTGTACAAGTATACAAGTTTTTCCAAATTGAATCCCTTGAAATTATCTGGTATTAGAGGTAGCAAGACTAGTACAAGAGCAATGACACTGAAACTTTGTCCTTTTTTTTTTTTTCTCTTTTTTCTTTTTTGAACCAAGTATTGAACTCAAGAATGCTTAACTACTGAGCCACATCCCAGCCCTTATTTTGAGAGAGGGTCTCACTAAGTTGCTTAGGGCCTTGCTAAGTTGCTGAAGCTGGTTTTGAACTTGTGATTCTCTTGCCTCAGCCTCCTGAGCTACTGGGATTACAAGAATGCACCACCATGCCTGGCAACTTTACCCATTTTTAGCCAATTTATTGTGTACTTTAAAAGAGTGAATTTAATGGTATGTGAATTATATGTCAGTTTTTAAAGATATATATACATGATTACTTCTTGGTCTGGTGCCTAGCATATAGTAAACATTCTGTTGCAGTTAAATATTATCAATATTTTGGCTTTAATTGAATTTCTGCAGTTGTTTACCATTGTCATTCAGATGTAGTTAATTAATAACATTCATTCCTTCATTCACAATTTTAAGCCAGGCATGGTAGTGCATGCCTGTAATCCTTGTCTCAGAAAAGCCCACTGGTAGAGCACCCTTTGGTTAAATCCCCTGTACCACAAAAAATAAAATAAATAAATAAACAAATTTTGGTACTAGAAATGTGCTGGTTCTTTTGTATAAAAACACTAAAACTGGACATGGTGGTACATGCACACATCTATAATGCCAACAACAGCAACTTAGTGAGACCCAGTCTCAAAATTTTAAAAAGGACTGGGGATATAGCTCAGTGGTAAAGCCACCCCTAGGTTAAATTCCTAGTACAAAAACTAAATAAATAAAGATTAAAAACACTGATACAGTCTTTGTTCTCCAAAGGTTGGTAGGAATGGTTAAAAGAAAAATCTCAAGTTAGTAATAAGTGAAATGGGCTGGGTTCGTGGCTCAGTGGTAGAGCGCTCACCTGGCACTGGCTTCAATCCTCAGCACCACATAAAAAATAAATAAACAAAATAAAGGTATTGTATCCATCTACAACTAAAAAAAAAATAATTAGAAAAAAACGTAATGAATGAAGTGCAGTGGTATGGGTACACGGGATAGAAGCAACAAAGATGACTCGAGGTATCTTTGAGCAGAATATTTATTTTGTTTTGCTTTTTTGTTGTTTTGTACTGAGGTTTGAACCCAGGGACACCGAACTAAATCCCCTGTCCTTTTAAGTTTTTAGTTTGAAACATGGTCTCCCTGTTGCTGAGGCTGACCTCAAATTTACAATCCTTCTGCCTCCACCTCCCAAGTTGCTGGGATTATAGGTGTGTGCCACCATGCCTTGTTCAAGCAGAATCTTAAAGGTGAATATAAGGCCAGTTGTGGTGTTGCACGCTTGTAATTTTAGCGACTGAGGAGTCTGAGGCAGAGGATCACAAGTTCAAAGCTAGCCTTAGCAACTTAGCGAAGCCCTAAGCAACTCAGCAAGACCCTGTCTCAAAATATTTCTTTAAAAAGTCTGGGTATGTGACTCAGTGATTAGGTGCCCTGGAAGGATCAGAAGTTCAAAACCAGCCTTAGCAACTTAGACCCTAAACCACTTAGTGAGACCCTGTCTCAAAATAAAATATAAAAAAGACTGGGGATGTGGCTCAGTGGTTAAGCACCCCTGGGTTCAATCCCTGGTACCAAAAAAAAAAAAAAAAAAGGTGAATTCAAGCCAGATGTGTGGTACACTCTGTAACCCAAGCTACTTGGGAGGCTGAAGCTGGAGGATCACAAGTTCAAGGTCAGGCTGGGCAACTTAGGGAGACCATGTCTCAAAATTAATAAAAGAAAGAGCTGTGGATGTAGCCCAGTGTTAGAGCACTCCTGGATTCTATCCCCAGTAACTAAAAAAAAAAAAAAAAAAAAAAGTGAATTCAGAATCAAGCTGGACATAGAGGAGTAATGTGCAAAGGCATGAAAGAACAGAATGGAGAACTGCAAGTTAAATACAAGAGAAAAGATGCAAAGTACATGAGAGATTATATGAAATTTCATTAAATCACGATTATGCAATTCTTAAATTCAACACATTTTGAATCTAGTGAAAACATTTGGATTTACTTTAAAATAGGGTGGGAGCCAGGCATGGTGGTATGTGCCTGTAGTACTCACAACTCGGAGACTGAGGTAGGAGGATGGCTTGAATCCAAGAGTTTCAGTCTGGTCTGGGCAACATAGCAAGACCTTGTCTCAGAAAACAAAACTGCAACAAAAAAGGAGCAAAAAATTGGTGAAAAGCAACCAAAATCTGAAAGACGTGGTGATATCAATTCATGTGTGAAAAAACTTGAAATGCAAGCTCACTTTTTTAAAAAAAATTAGGGATGAACAAGAAGCATCATGCAATAAATCTCTGAGAGTTTATTTCCTGGGAATTCTTTGTACTGCAGACCAGAGTAATGTATAATCACTACCAGGATTTATTGCTGTATCTGTAGGAATAATGCAAAGGATGATAGAAAAGATCTTTTGAAAACAGCCATCAGTGTCATCTGCTTTGCCTTTTAAAATTTCTCTTTTAGCCTGTATACACGAGTAACTTAGCAATGTCACCTTTTTATCCATAAAATATATGTGATTTTTCACAACATAAAATAGCCTCTGGCTGTTATTTTGGGTCCAGTCTTGTGATTCTCACTGCCTCTCCACCCACACCAAATTACTTGGGCTACCAAGATTTATTGTAATATTTGCAACACAGCAGATTGTACTGTTAACACTCACTACACAGAGCATCAGAGAGAAGATGGCTATTGTATTTATCAAGGAGAGAAATTCAGGGCCTAAGCTAAAGACAGTGAGAATAGAAAGGAAGGGTCAGATTTGAGAAACAGGAATAGAATGGAAATGGGATGTTTGTGATAGATGAGATACAAAGATAGGGGGAAAGGTACTTTCTGACACCAAAGCTTTTCTTTTTTCCTTTGTTTTGGTTTAGATTTTGTTGATGTTTTAACTTTGCTGGGGATTGAACCCAGGGCCTTCGTGCATCCTAGGCAGGTCCTCTGCCAACTGAGCTTCATCCCCAGCCAATTTTTTTTTTTTTTAACTCCAAAGTTTCCAGTTTGGGGAACTATGTTAGAGTGACAGCATTAACTGAGAATCAGTGTATATGAGAACAAGTAGATTTCCAATAAATTTGGGAAAAGGATATGGGAGTCAGGAGAGAAGTTATGAATATAGATATTTCAAATTATTAACATATGGAAGATAACTGATGAGTGTGGATGAGATCAGAGATGGAAAGCTTATATTGAATAAGAAAATAGGAGAGCCAAAGAGGAGAAACCTAATGGTTGGAGGAGAGGTAGATAGTATTATCTGAATAATAAGAAAATAGTGAACTTCAAGGGAATGTGAACTTAAAGAAGTAGGAGGTTAAATTGTGTGTGCCAACACTGGTTGCATAAAAGTTTATAAACATTAAAAAAGAAGAGGTTGGCACCATCATCAAATGCTGTAGAAAAATAAGGTATGTTAGAACTGAGGATTTGACAATTCAGTAGCAAGTGAATTTAGAGTGATTTTAGGTAAGTGTGGGTGGAAGTTGGCCTATATTAAATTGAGGATGAAGCAAGGAGGAAGATGAAAAGTAACTTTAGAGTTTTAAACATACCAGTGTTGTATTATATGTTTTTTTGGTTTTTGTCCATGATTCCCAGCTCATTAACTCCTTCCAAAAGTGGGTCATAAAAATCCTTATCTTTTCCTGCTTTTCTATCTTAGATCTGGTCATAAACAAACTCTCTGATCTACTCTCCTCTGATAGTCATTCCAGAGGAGTCTCGTGCCATATCCTGGAGAGAGGCCAAGAAGAATTTGAATAGGCCCTTGCTGGCTTTCCCCACCTAGTCTATTAGCAGTAGCAATCATGTCTATGCAATGATGTCTCCTCCATCACCAAAAAAAAGAAAGAAAAACTAAAAAGATAGGGTTCTGAGCACATCCATACAGCTGAACACGTGGTAGTTTGCAAGGAGGATGATGACAGTTCCTCCATATGCTGGGAGGGTGGTGCACCCCAACTCCATGGAGATGAGAGCTTCCAAGCTCAGGCTGTGCGTGGGACCCTTTCAGACCTTGCCCTGTGTATCTCCATCTGGTAGCTTATTTGTGTTCTTTAAAGCATCCTTTATAATAAACCATTAAATATAAGCAAATTGCTTTCCTGAGTTCTATGAGCTACTCTAGCAAGTCAATCGAACAAGAGGAGTGAGGTCTTGGGAACTCCAATCCATAACTGATTGGTCAGAATTTCCAGAAGTCCAGACTTGCAACCGGGTCTGAAGTGAGGGTAGTCTTGGGGACCAAACCCTCAACCTATGGGATCTGACACTATCTCTAAATAGATAGTGTCAGAACTGAATTGGAGGACACCCCACTAGTGTCTGCTGTAGAATTCACTGCTTACTTGCTGGTAGGGAGAAATCCTTGTAACTTTTAAGGTTGCAGAAGTCTTTTAAATATAGAAGATTCAACGAGTATGGTGTGAAAGCAGAGGAAACACAACATACTTTGTTTTTTGCTTCACTTACATTTGGAGTCAGGAATGGGGATTGTTATATCTGCCCTGGTTCACAGACACATGTGGTTTGAGAAGAGAAAGAATGATGGGGTAGGGGATGAGAAACCTTTGATCGCCGAGTGGCCATCTACCTAGTGAAATTGCAGCTGTACTGTTCAGTTACTTAAGATAAAAGTTATCAAATAGAATTTAGAGATGGTGGTAGATGCAACCGCCACGGAATAGTCTCATTGGATTAGGAAAGGAAATGCAAAATAAGAGGCATGCTACACTCACGACCCTTTTGTTACGGCCTTCCGTAAATGACTAAAATGAAGGTGAAAATGAGATGTGAGCTGAGTGCCATGGCACACACCTGTAATCCCTCAGGAGGCTGAGGCAGGAGGATCACAAGTTCAAAGCCAGTCCTCAGCAATTTAGCCAGGCCCTAAGCAACTTAGTGAGAACCCTGTTTTTAATAAAGTATAAAAAGGTGCTGGGGATGTAAGCTCAGTGGTTCACCCCTGGGTTTGATCCGTGGGTACCAAAAAAAAAAAAAAATGGAGTGCTGTGTCAGGCCTTAAGCAAGCTGGGACAAAGCTTAGACAATCAGTCTGTTTGAGTTCAGGACACTTTCCTCACAAAGGGAAAAATTCTGTCAGGGTAGCAGAAATGCTTCTAAGACCTTTAGTCTTCAAGAAGGTAGTCATTGTGGGCAGCCAGGCTCAGTGGCACATGCCTGGAAGTCCAATGACTCCAGAGGCTGAAGCAGGAGGATCACAAGTTCCAGACTAACCTCACATAAATTTAGCAAGGTCTTCAGTAATTTAGTAAGATCTTGTATAAAAACTAAAAACTTCTGGGAATTCTGGGTTCAACCCCCAGTACCCCCACCCTCCAAAAAAAAGTATTTTGGGTTTTAAATTTTGCAGAGTGGAAGAACACATTTGGGTAGACTCTTGCTCACTATTTTTTTTTCTTCTTTCTTTCCTCTTCTAGGAATTGAACCTAGGGGCACCCTACCATGGAGCCACATCCCCACTCCTGTTTATTTTAAATTTTGAGACAGGCTCTTATTAGACAGCCCAAGTTGGCCTCAAACTCAAAATTCTCCTGCGTTAGCCTTCCAAATCACTGGGATTACAAGTGCCTGAGATATTCGCCCACTGAATATGCCCATTTTCAAGGTTGTAGTAAACGCTGTGATTAAGGGAACACTTTCTACATGGGCCCCCTATGTGACATTACTCACAAAAGCAAACATCTCAAGAAAAGTATCTGATTTGCTGTCCCAATTTCCTGTGTGGGTCTCAACTGATACAAAGGACATTAAAATGTTTAAAAATAAATGGGGAGCTGTGGTTGTAGCTCAGAGGTAGAGCACTCGCCTAGCATGTGTGAGTCATTGGGGTCCAATCTCAGCACTGCATATAAATAAATAAAGTTCCATTGACAACTAAAAATATATATATATATATAAATAAATAAATAAACAAATAAATACAATGGGGAGAGCAAGGAATTCATCCCAGAAGTATAGAAGTCTTTAGATGATTATTGGAAGTCAGACTGAATATGGCAGACATTAATGGTACTAAAGCAAAGGTGTTGTCAGCACTACCAAAGTTTGGGTGGATCAATAGGACTCCCCACTGATGGCTCCCCCAACTTAAAAGAACCCAAGAAAGTTTCACTCCAAGTTTTAAGGAATTCAAGAAGCCAGAAGGCAAAGATAGAGATAAGAAAACCCACCTGAAATTGCCAGGGGGCAGTGGTTGAACTGGTTAATCAAGGTAAAGATTGACAGAGAGGCCCTCCCTGATTAGGGACATGAGGCCATATGCACACGTGTGGGTAAAATGGCCAAGTGGGGAGAGGATAGCTTTATGGACTCCTTTACACATGAACCCAAAACATTGTGATTCCAAGGCACAATCTTTTGGAGGAGGGATACTGGGGATTGAGCCCAGGGGTACTCTACCTCTTAACTATATCCCAAACCCTTTTTACTTTTTATTTTGAGACAAAGTCTCAAAATAAGCTGCCCAGGTTGACCTCAAATTCGCAATCCTCCTGCCTTATCCTCCTGAATCACTGAGATTACAGGCATGCACCACCATATCTGGGAAAGCCTGTTGGCATGATCTTAATGGGGGTTGAATTTAAGTTGGGAGAATGTGAAGAGGCAACAGGTGGTGGAACTAAGGTGAAAGTTTGGATTAAAATAGGGTTTTGGTTTTTTTTTTAACAAGATTTATGGGAGGTGGTTATGTCTCTTTTACCTGTTTTATGGATGGATATTGTGTCTGGCTGGGGAACACTTCCCCTACCTAGTATCATAACACAGAAGACAGAAACCTGCCCTTCAGGCCATATTAATTGAACACACTAAATGGAAGCCAGTAAGACTGCCCAACCCCACATTGTGCAAAATATAAGCTGGAGAAGCCAGATGTGGTGGTGTATGCCTATAGTCTCAGCTACTCCGGGGTAGAGGCAGGAGGATAGTTTGAGTCCAGGAGCTCAAGGCCAATCTGGGCAACATAGCAAGACCTGTCTCAAATAAAAGAGCAAACCATGCGTGTGGCACATGCCTATAATCTCAGTGACAGGGAAGGCTGTGGGCTCCTCAGTACCTTAGCAAGAATCCTGCCCTTTCAAAATAAAAATTAAAAAAGGACTGGGGATATAGTTCAGTGGAAGAGTATCCCTGAATTCAATCCCCAGTACGAACAAACAAAACAAAACAAAACAAAACAAAACAAAACAAAAAAAAAAAAACAAAAAAAAAAAAAAAAAAAAGAAAAGAAAGAGAGAAAGAAGAAAGAAACTGGAGTGCTGGTAGAGACAAATTATCTGTTGGAGCCTAAAGTGGGAGCTTAGGGTATAATCCTGTGAGCATTCCCAGCAATAGGGCACTGGGACTTTGGACTAATGAGTGTCCACTTAAAGGGCATTACTACCTTGCTATGAGAACTTAAACAAAAACAATTCCATGACTAAAGGACACAAAATAGCCCCACATACTCTGGGACAAGAATCCTCTGTTTCTCCTTTGCTAGCAAAGAAATAAAACTTCTTTTTCCTTCTTCTCAAACAAACAAAAAATCCCTGTAATGTCTTAGATGATGTCAGAAAAACACTCTAATGGGGATGGCAGTGCCCAGGGAATTTCAGTAATGAAATGGAAAATGCAAGAAGGAGATACTGGACCAGGGAGATTCTTTCCTCCCAGGACTGACTCTAGAACTCCTGAGGAGATACTGGAGTCTACAGCACCTTATACACAGATCTCAGGTGACTGGCAAAGAGCTGCTTGGTATGTGGATAAGAGTTCCTATGTGACTCAGTAGTGGAGCACTCCTGGGTTCCATCCCCAGTACCCTCCCTCACCCCCCACCCCGCCCAAAAGGATGGCATTCTATTTTAAAGGATGCCACTCTTATCAAAGAAGGTAAGAAACGAAATAGAAGCCCCTGTGTTTGGGTTTTTACTGACTCATGGACAATGAACAATGTCCTGGTCATGTGGTCAGACAGAAATGCAGTAAAAATAGCCTGAGCTATTAAAGGGATGCCTATATGGGGCACAGCCCTTTGGAAATTTGAGGGAGCATTAAAGTAGGACTTGTTGATACCCATCAGAAGAATGACCTTCCAGGTTTGGAACTGACAAGAAGATGTTCCTGTGTGCTTATGTAAGGTGGCCACCTGGATCCATAAAATGAGTAGATGGAGGTACTGCAGTAATGCAGAGATGAGCTAAAAATCTAGACAGGTTCCTCTTATACCCTCTCAGACACAAAACACCAGTAAGGACTATTCTATCTGCCAGAAAAAGAGACAGTCAATGCCATGGGGAATATTGCTCAGGGGGAGGCCCTGCACATGACTGGCAAGTGGATTACACTGGACCAATGTTATTAGCCCTGGGGGGCTATAAATGGGTCCTGACAAGAATAGATGCTTATTCTTATTCTGGATTGGGCTCTGCATACCCAGTAATAGATGTAAATGCCCAAAATATATTAAGGATTGCAGCAGAAGATCCTATATCAATTTGGGCCTCCAAGCTACATTTCTGTGGACCTAAGGACACACTTTATGGTCCATGATGCCCAACACTGCACAAATAAATATATCAAATGAACATATGTTACATTTCATCCTCAGAGTAATGGTTTAGTAGGAAAAATCAAATAGGCAGTTTAAAACACATGCTATCTAAAATAGAGGGAGATAAAAGACAAGAGGGGCTTATACACCTTCATGAGTGTGTGCTCACACTCAATCTAAAGAGGGGCAAGGGAGAGTCCCCACCAGATAAATTCCTCTACTTTTCTGGAGGATCTGGAGAAGGGGCAGAAAGGATGTTGGTGCAACTGTACAATTCTCATATCAACTCAAATTTCATTTTTTTTCCTGCCTAATACAGTGGTCCCAGGAACAGGGATGCAAATGCAGGTACTAGGACCAGTGTTGATTCCTAAACAGAAAACTGTAACTATTCATTTAACTCTCTATGTCAGAATTCTAAAGGCTGGGCTTGGGGTGTAGCTCAGTGGTAGAGATTTGGCTAGCATATGTGAGGCCTTGGGGTTGATTCCCCAAAACCTACAAAACAAAAAATAAATTAAGTCTGATAGGGTAGATTGTGCCTTCATTCCAAGTGGTTGGCAGTTAGGACTGGCAGTAAGTGCCACCATATTGCCTGGCAGTGGGGATAGCCCACTGGTTCTGTACCTTTGTAACCCTACCTGTACAAATGGGAGTGAATTGCTTGCATTGTTGCCAGCAGTCAACTAGTACAGTGCCTGAACTTAACATCCTTTCCAAAGGTGGAAAATTTGGGGTAGTAACAAAGAGAAAGATGACTAGTAGCTGAGGGTAAAGGAATGAATGAATGGGTTATGAACTCAAGGAACTTGAACATTACACTAACACTTGAAAGAGGCTCAGAACAAGAGATGACATTGTCTCTTATTTCAATTACACTAGAATCCTGGAAAGGGTAAAGCTATTTGTAGAGAACCACTCTTGCTTTCAGGGCCTGCCAAGATTGCAAACCTGAGTGGCCTCATCCAGGGAGACATATTTGGTCATTATAATGATGAACTGAACTAATTATTAACAAACGAATGGGATTCTAGTAATGTGGCATTAGCATTACCTTTTTTTTTTTTGTAATGGGGGGATTGAACCCAGGGGCCTTAACTACTAAGCCACGTCCCCAGTTCTTTTTTATATTTTATTTAGAGACAGGGTATTGCTTAGTTGTTAAGGGCCTTGGTGAATTGCTAAGGCTGGCTTTGAACTCGTGATCCTCCTGCCTTAGCCTCCTGGGCTGCTGGGATTACAGGCCATGCACCACTGCATTGGGCCTTAATTTTTTTTTCCTGGTACCAGAATTAAACACAGGGGTGCTTAACTACTGAGCTACATCCCTTGCCAGTTTATTTTTTATTTTGAGATGGGGTCCTCATTAAGTTGCTGAGGCTGGCTTTGAACTTTGATGCCCCTGCCTCAGCCTCCCAAGCCCCTGGGATTACAAGTGTAAAGCCACCATACCCAGTGCATTATCCTTTGAGCTGTATATCCTTTTGATTGACAGGATTGGTGTTGAAAGTCAGGGGATGGGCTGTGCATTATGATACATAGTTTGGTTTCATCCACGGTTCCTGGCTCATAACTCCCTCCAGTGAGCAGGGTCATAAAAACTCTAATCTTCTGCCTTTCTGTTTTAGAGCTGGCCATAAAGAAAATTTCCTGACCTACAATTGGCCTATAGTAGGTCACATGCCCTTCTTCATTCCACAGCAGTTCTTCCTATAACCTGGAAGAAGGAGTGCTGCACGAGGCCAAGAAGACTCTGACAGATAGGCCTTGCTGGGATTCCCCACCCAGTCTACTGGGCCATCATCTCTATTCAATGAAGGCTCCAAAACACCAAACAGCAAAATGTACAGATTTTGAGGGGTTCTGGACAGCCGAACATATGGAGGCTTATGGCAAGCTAACAGAATCTGTCTATATGATGAGAGAGAGTAGCATACCCCCCGCTCCATGGGGATGAAGTTCTTGTGCTTGGGACCCTTCTAGTTTTAGACTGGGGAGACTTAATCATGTTTTTAGGGCTGAAAGGAAGAGGTCAATGGAGAAATTGAAGATAGAAGAATGAGAGGAGCAGTTGATAAACAAGATCCGGTATTGACAGAGACAGGAAGAATAGGTAAACTGGTAACTCTAGAGAGGCAATCACTTCCTTTTTCATAGAAGGAATAAAATCAAAGCCATCCACTGAAAGTGAGATGTAATGAGGTGCTTGAGAAGAGTCAATGTTTGGAAAGACAGAAAGGAGCTGATGAGGGCAGGTGGAAAACTGGTAGGAGTAGTTGTGGAGCTTTGCGCAGCGGCAGTATCGTAGCCAATGAGGTTTATCCGAGGCGCGATCATTGCTAATTGAAAACAGGAGTAGTTTTGGTGCTGGGGATGAACCCTGGGCCCTGCACATACTAGGCAAGTGCTCTACCACTGAATGACACCCCAACAGGGGTAACAGGGGATGAAGGATTTATTGAGTTGAATTGGCTGCCAGTGAAAAATGTCTAGGATAGCAAGTCACAGTCTGTTTCTTCTGCCCTCCCGACTTCCTCAGTAGTAAAGGGCACAGAGTCAAATGAGTCTAGACTAGGCAGACCAGTCAGAAAAAAAGGCAGGTGAAGGAATGAAGCTGATGAGAAGGTTTGGCTGCCAAGTAAAGGGAAACCCTACAAAGAAAACCCTTAAAACAAAACAAACAAAACAACAGCAACAAAATACTCTTTAAAAAAAAAAAAAAACTCTGTTTTCTAAGACAGGTGCAGGGATGTACTCCTTGTAATCCCAGCAACACTGGAGAATGAGACAGGAGAGTCGCAAGTTTGAGGTCAGCCCTAGCAACTCAGTGAGGCCCTAAGCAACTTAGCGAGACCCCCAATGGTTAAGGGTCCTTGGGTTCAATCCCTGGTATAAAAAAAAAAAAAAAGTCTGGGAAGGTAACCCAGTGGTAAAGCACCCTTTTGAGCTAAATCCCCAGTACCCAACCCCACAAGAAAAAAAAAAAAAAGGTTTTTTAAGATTTTTTGTTTTGTTTTTGGTACTGGGGATTGAACTCAGCCACTCAGTCACGGAGCCACATCCCCAGCCCTATTTTGTATTTTATTTAGAGACAGGGTCTCACTAAGTTGCTTAGCGCCTTGCTTTTGCTGAGGCTAGTTTTGAACTGGAGATCCTCCTGCCTCAGCCTCATGAGCCACTGGGATTACAGGCATGCACAACTGTGCCTGGCTTTTTAAGGGGTTTAAAAAAATCTCTACATGAAAACATAACCTTATGGGCTTGAGTTTGTTTGTTTATTATATCACAAATTTTATTGAACATCTCTGTTTTTCATTTTCCTCATTTTACTTGAAGACTGGGCGTAAGCTTGAAGTGTTTCACTCCTGGGCTGGCTGGTAGCTTAGTTCAAATCAACCCTACCAAAGCAACTGAATATGACCCAGACTTCTGGAGTAATTACTTAATCACCTCATATAAGGTGACATCAAAGTATATTCATGTTATAATGTATAGGACATTCTTCACTTTAGAGATGATGCACTTATTTTTTTTAACTTCTAGATGATAATATCACATCTTAACTGGCATATAAGTGGGTGTGGAACAAGACTTCTCTGACAAACCTAGTGCCCTTGCCTTAGCTGCCTTATGGAAGTCTGACCTTCAAGTAGCAGCTATTATTGTTTTTGTTTGTGAATCTTCTTGGCATCTCTTCCTCTTTGCTTCTTGAGCTGCATGGTCTCTTTTTTCAAACTGAGCCAGTCACTCAGTTTTTTTTTGTTTTTTTTTTTGTTTTTTTTTTTTTAACCAAAATTGCGTTGTTGGAGCCAGGTATGATGGCACATGCCTGTAATCCCAGTGGCTCCAGAGGCTGACGCAGAAGCATTGACACTTCAAAGCCAGCCTCTGCAACTTGGTGAGACCCTAAGCAACTCAGAGACCTTGTCTCTAAATAAAATATAAAAAAGGGTTGGGGATGTGGCTCAGCGGTTAAGTGCTCTGGGTTCAATCCCCAGTACAAAAAAGAAATTATGTTGGGAATAGGGACATAGCTCAGAGCACTCACCTAGATGAAAGGCCCTCAAAAGGATAGCAGCAGTGTAAAAAAGAAAAACTTGTCCTGACACATAAAAAAAAAAAAACAAAAAACTAACCAACCTAGATGCCTTTCAATTGATGAATGGATAAAGAAACTGTGAGATATATATATATATATATATATATATATATATATATGTGCATGCACACACACAATGGAATATTACTCAGTCATAAAGAAGAATAAAATTATGGCATTTGCTGGTAAATGGATGAAGTTGGAAAATATCATGCTAAGTGCAATAGGCCAAACCCAAAAAAAACCAAAGGCCAAATGTTTTCTCTGGTAAGTGCATGACAATATATAACGAGGAGGGGGTGGTGGGGGGGAGAGAAGAATGAAGGAACTTTGGATGGTGTAGAGGAAAATGGGATGGGAGCAGGTGGGGGACAGAAAGATAATAGAATGAAACAGACAGTATTACCCTATGTATATGTATGATTACATGAATGATGTGAATCTACATTGTGTACAGCCATGGAAATGAAAATTTGTACCCCATTTGTGTACAATGAATCAAAATATAGTCTGTTAAAATAAAAAAGATTTTAGTAAAAAACAAAAAACTAACCAATGGGCAAAGAATATGAATAAACCCAGTTAATAATATAGATAGTTATCTATATGTAGATAGACCCAATTAAAATTAGATATTGTTATATATATTATATATTATGTAATAGAAGCATTTCAAGTTGATGACCAAATATGTATTTTTTTTTTAGTTTAGGCAAATATTTTTTTTTCATATAGAGTAATAATGTCTGTCTCATTCTACCATTCTTCCCATCCCCACCGCCCCACCCCTCCCCTCACTCCCCTCTGTATAATCCAAAATTCCTTCATTCTTCCCTACCCACTCCCCACAATGGATCAGCATCTGCTTATCAGAGAAAACATTTGACCTATTTGTTTATTTATTTTTGGTATTGGGAATTGAATTCAGGGCACTCAACCACTGAGCCACATCCCCAGTTTCTTTTTTGTCTTTTATTTAGAGACAGGGTCTTACTGAGTTGCTTAGGGCCTTGCCAAATTGCTGAGGCTGGCTTTGAACTGGAGATCCTCCTGCCTCAGCCTCCAGAGCCGCTGGGATTATAGGAATGCACCACTGTGCTTGCTCACTAGAATATTTATTATGCTTGATGATTCAATTCAATGATCTACATATATGCATATATATGTACCCATATATATATATTTGGATAACTGTAGATTCACGAGCAGTTGTAAGAAACAATACAGTGATACTGTGTATATTTTTCACAGTTCCCCACAACCGGTGACTCCCTTTTGACATGGTAGCTTATAGCTATTTTTGTCCCTGTAGCTCCAGATTGGACCTGTGTTTCTGATTGTCCTTGTGTTGGCTTTGTGACGTTTTCTTCCCCTGTTGACTTCCCAGCATCATATCCACTAATCACTTCACATTTAATAATAACAGTGCTAATTTTAAATTAGTACAAGTTCAATATTGTTATGTTGATTGTTCCACAGTCTTTTAATTGGCAACCTTGCCTTGATATTTGGAAAAGGATAACTAAATATTAAATTAAAGGGATCCAGAATCTGAATGAGTAGTATCTTCATGCAAATTTTTATAAGATTTCATTTGACCCCAAACTCAATAATCAGTCTAGATTGAAGTGGTGTATGTCTGGGGCTTTGTTCCTTAAATTAGAGTGTTTCCTCACTCTAGCCCCATATCTCTGTGTTACTCTATGGGCCAGGCCAGCACCTGATAAGCTCCTGCAGAAAATAGCTTTGTTCTCTATGTGCAAATAGCTATGTTCTCTGTCTCTCTCTGTCTCTTTGTCTGTCTCTCTGTCAAATCAATAATTCCTTTCCCCAAAAAATGACCCTATGAAACTCCTTTTGCTGTATGTTCTTTGCCTGCTTCTTGAAGTCTATTTTGTACTCATCTTTGAAATTCTGTATTTTGTTTCAAGTCAGCCTGAGCAGATGTCTCTTAAGACCCCCACCCCTTCCCTTCTCCCTGCCTCACAGCTTGTCTCCTATTTTCTTCTTCTGAACACTCCCATTTTAAACTGCTGCCCTGTCCATCCAGGCATTGTCATTGCCCCCGGCTCTCCCTGCTTCTTAGATCACTTTCCTGTCTGACTTCTGCTTCTTCTGCACTTGTCTGCTCCTTACCTCTAACTATTCTTCCAGTCTTGGTGTTTCTGGGAATGGACTTGGGTTCTTTTCACAAGTGAGTTAGTCAGTTTCCCATCACTATAACAAATACCTGAAATAATCAGTTAATAAAGAAAAAAGGGTTATTTTGGCTTACAGTTTTGGAGGTTCCAATTCATGACCCACATTGCCTCAGGTTTTTGGTGAGGCAGTACAACCTGGAAACAACATATGGCAGAGCAAAACCACTACCTCATGGTCAGGGGAAAAAGGAATGGGCTGTGATTCCATTTTCCCCTCTAATGACACCCACCTATTATCTGAAGACATTCCATTAGTCCTTACCTCTTAAAAGCCCACCACATTCTAACAGCACTACACTGGGGAGCAAGCCACCCACATCTTCTCCTGAGGTGCTATCATTCCTTTGACTACACTTACTGATGGAAGAATACTATGGGAACTATGGGATTTCTTTTCTTAAAGGCCAGAATAATCTCTGTGGGAAAAAGTATGAAGCTGGGCACAGTGGTGTATACCTGTAATCCCAGTAACTCAGGAGGCTGAGGCAGGAGGATCACAAGTTCAAGGTCAGCCTCAACAACAGTTCCTTAGAAGGGCCCTAAGGAACTTAGTAGACCCTATCTCAAAATAAAAAGCAAAAAAGCTGGGGATGTGGCTCAGTGGTAAATGACCTTTGAGATAAATCTTTGGTACAATAAAAAAGTATAAGATATAAGGGAAAACCCACTCGAAGGCAAGATATTCAGTCTAGAAAGTCAAAATAACAGTGGGATCTGAAAATATAGAGCGAAAGGTAGTCAACCTAGATGAGGAAACAATTCAAAGACCGTAAGTCCCTGAGGTCACTCTAAATCTTCTGAAGGAGAAAACAGGTGCAGTGGCACATCCCGGTAGTTCGTTACTAGGGAGGCAGAGGCAGGAGGATCTTTAGAGCCAGAAGTTCAGGGCCAACCTGGGCAAACAGTGAGACCATGCCTCAAAAGCAAACAACAAACAAAAACCTCCCAGCTTCTGAAGAACAAAGTCAGATTGTGAAATTCCCTTAAAAAGACCTGTCATGATACAGCTCAGTTGGTAGAGTGCCTGCCTTGCAAGCACAAGGCCCTGGGTTCAATCCCCAGCATCACCAAAAATAAATAAATAAATAAATAAATAAATAATAATAAATAAATAAATAAATAAAATAAAATACCTGTGATGAAGTTAGGTGTGGTGGTGCACTCCTGTATTCCAGTGACTTGGAGGCTGAGGCAGGAGGCTCACAAGTTCAAAGCCAGCCTCAGCAACTTAGTGAGACCCTGAGCACCTTAGCAAGATCCTGTCTCCAGATAAAAAATAAAAAGGCCTGGGGATGTGGCTCATTGGTTAAGCACCCCTGTGTTCAATCCCTACTACCAAAAAAAAAAAGAGAAAAGAAAAAGAAAGACCTGGGATGACAGAATTCACGACACGTCTCCCTTCAGCCTGTCCTTATTCAGGACAGCCCTCCTTTGGATAAGATGCCTGGTTGAGTTGCTAACTCCTCAAGATAGAAGAATGTTTTAGAAGCTCCAGGGTAATATGAAGTTTAGGAAAAAACCTGCCCTCACCACGCTTCCCCACCACACACATACAATGGATGAGGGAACATAACACAAAACAAAAAACCTCTTCACACCACTATGTAGTTTCACCCACTGTCCTCATCCTAGTCACGAAACTGGGTTCCTAACCCTAACCCCTTCTCAATCTTGACTGGTTCGACTATGGATCTGGTGCCTGCAGAGGGCGTTGAGGCTAGGAGAGCAATGTTGCTCTTTAATTTTCCCTCTCCAGGGCCAAGTTAAATTCCAGAGAACCACATACAGTGGGGATTTTTGTTTTCTTTCTTCCATCCCCAGTCCGGGTGGCGGCAGGGCTCAAAGAGTAGTCTGTTCTGGGGAAAAGACGGCGTCTGCCTCTCTCCCAAACCAGCCCTGATCAAATCCCAAGCAGCCGGTCCTTAGATAACATGGCTGAGAAACCTGAAACCAGCAGCTCTGACTCTCATCAGTGCCCAGCATCACTGTCTGGAAACTGAGACATGCTGCTGAGATGCCACAGTGATTGAGTGTTAAGTGGCAAGGCTGGGGATCGCTCATCTGGGTTTATGGCCTGGACCTATGAACTTAGACAAAGGAGGTTTTCAGAAAGTCTGTCTGGGCTTGAGCACTTGAGCTGTTTTGTGGCACTCTGCACATGTCTTGGGCTTTAGTACCATTGTTCTTCCCTAGCAAAGCCATAAGGTAGGTTAATATAGCTGTGCAAGGGCCACTCGCCTGGGTTGTCTATAGCATTCCCAGCTGGTAAGTGAATTCAATTGTGTTTGAGGCAAGGGAAGGAACATCCATACCGCATTTCTGGTTTTGGTTTTGATTGTTTTGTTTTGTTTTTCCTGCAGTGCCGGCGATTGCACTAAGAATCCTGCACATGCTAGGCAAGTGTTCTGCTACTGAGCTACATTCCCAGCCTGCCCACTTCTGTTTTTCACTTGTGTGGTTTGTTTTGAGAAAGGATTTCACTAAGTTGCCTCCACCTCAAATTTGTATTAGTCTCCCAAGTTGCCAGGATTACAGACATACACTACCATTCTTGGTCCTCATTTCTGTTTCATTAGGGGAAGGCATCCTTAAGTGGGCAGACTGTAGAGGAGAAGGAACCTCATATGAATGGAAAATAAGAACATTCTCCAGCCACATGTGGTGGCACATGCCCATAATTCCAGCTACTCTGAAGGTTGAGGCAGGAGAATCACAAATTCAAGGTGAGCCTTGACAATTTAGCAAGACTGCCTCTAAATAAAAAATTAAAAGGGCCGGGATGTAGCTCTGTAGTTCAGTGGTAAAGCTACAATCTGCAGTACTACAAAAGAAAAAGAAATAAATTCTTTATCCAAGATGAAAGAATAGAGGTGGGAAATACAATTTCACTCAGAGGCCTATAGGCCTGCAACCTATTCTGAAAATGCTGGGAATATTCTCAGAGCCACAGAAAGTGGTACCAGAGAACTAGGGCATGCTCAAAAGCTGCCTCAGAGTCTCCCATCTATACAGCTTCCTAAAGGGGAGTATCCTCTGTGTGGGTTCAAATTTCTAGGGACCAAGACTATGGGACGTGTTCTTGGGAGAAAAGAAGGAAGCACCAAGATTTCACTCCAAGGTTCAGGCACAACTTGGAGTGACAGCAAGCCGCACAGTTTCTAGATATTAGACATGTGCCATGACTTGGAAGTGGGCAAAAAACTACTCTGAGCTGCGAGCTATTATATATTAGTTTCAGCTACAGATCCCTGCACTGTGATCTGTAATAGCAGATTGCAGAATGCAGACAGGAGAGAATGTCTTTATGGAGAAGGAGAGAACATCTTGCAAGTGGGTTTAGAAAAAAAATTTTTTTCAGTGCTGGGGATTGAACCCAGGTCGTCACACATGCTAGGCAAGTGCTCTACCACTGAGCTATACTCTCAGTCCCACAGTGGGGTTAAGGAATCATAGAGACAGGAGGTGGAGCTTCAAAGGAGGCTCACATAGCTTCTGTTTCAGCACCAACGAAAGAGAAATCAAGAGGGCCTTTCCAGGGCTGAAATTGTAGCTCAGAGGTACAGTTCAATCCCCAGGACTGCAAGCTGAAAAAAAAAAAAAAAAGTGCTTTTTAACCTATCTCCTTTGTGGTTTTCCCAGCAATAAACCAAACCCGAGTGGAGGGAAATAATTGATATTACTCAGTTGAAAAGCTTAAACAAGTCAAAGTTAATTTTTTGACTTGGATATGTGTCTCTTGATTTGCTGGGAAATCCTTCTTCCTGAGGGAGGAAAGCAGAAAGAGTGGTTGTAATAATTTGGAAGCATTCACACCATTGACTGGAAAAAGAAAGCAGGACCAAGCAATAGATTGCTTATAACTTCAAAGCACATGGTTCTGGTTTGGGTTACCCCTTACCCTTTGCTGAACACTATTCCAACAATTCACATTTGAGAGTATGATGAAGTCATAAGCTCTCTATATGGGAATTACCTGAGCTCTTTCCTACCTCATGAACTTTATTTTGACTCTCAGCATAACATTTCTCTCCTCTCTTCTTCCTGTCTTTGACTTCTTTCCTGTGCTTCTTTTTAATTCTCTATGATGTGATCTTCACATATTTTGTTGTTGTTGTTTATTTTTGAGGGAGCTTGCTATGTTCTCCAGGCTGGGCTCAAACTTACAATCTTCCCACTTCAGCCTCCTGAGAAGCTGAGATTACAGTGTACACCATGCCCAGTGCACATATTATTCTATGGGAATGGTGAATATCAATCCATTTCTGGGTCTAGTATGCAAAATTATGTAGGCCCATAGATGGAGAAACTAAAACTTAGGGTTTTGGCAGAGTTCTTATCTTTTTGTCCCCATCATCCAGGCAGAAGGGCCTGAGTGCATAGGATATCATGAGAAGTAGCCAAGGAGAAGTTGGGTTTCTACCCTCTCCTGAGATTCATCCCCCACTGCAGCAAACTCTGTAGGAAGATTTGGATATGATAGATTCATGGAAGGAGGAATAGGAGAAAAGATCTCCATAAACAGCAGAGCAGGCAGCACTGAGAGGGTGGGGAGGGGAAGGGTGGGAAAGATTATCATGGGGCTGAGTGAGAAGCAGATGTGTTGAGAGAGAGCTCACAGTTTCCAGGGTGACTTTATTTCTCCAGGGGAACTTCCAGGGAGAGCAACAGGGCAAAGAGGGAATAAAAAAAGCACTGGATCTGACATTAAAATGCCTGAGTTGGTGTCCCATGCATACTGGTCACCTATACTACCTTCAGCAAGTTATTTAATATCTCTGAGCAAATTTCCTCAGCACTGCTCTTTTTACTTTTGAGGAACTGTCTCACCAGGCAAGGTGCCACATGCCTGTAATCCCAGTGACTCTGGACGCTGAGGCACGAGGATCCAAGTTCAAGGCCAGCCTAAGCAACTTAGTGAGGCTCTGTTTCAAAATAAAAAAAATAAATAAAAAGAGTTGGGGTTGTAGCTCAGTGGTAGAGCACCCTTGGGTTAAATTCCCAGTGCACAAAAGGAATTGTCTCAAAGTAAAGGAACTCAGTAAATTCACATCTCAGACTAAGTTGTTGGCTTATTGACGATACAGAGACTCTCCCTGATTTATCGTCAGAATTTCTACTACCAGAAGATCTCCTTGGAATGCATTTGAATAGCAGAGGAGTTCCTGAAGTGAGAGAGGGAGAGGGAGAGTGAAGGTGTGTATGTGTTTTTAATGGAAGATCAGACCAGAGAGGGGAAGATCTTTTGGAAAGAGGACTAGGAAACTCCAGATCCAGATCTGGTTCTGATCCTATCACTTACTGGTCATGTGCAGGTCACCTTGAAAAACTGAGGCTTGCAAAGCTTGTCTCTACTAGAAGGAATGCCTCCCCTGCTATTCTCCTGTGGTTGTAAGAACACACGTAACTCAAAAGTTTTATGAAAGTTCACAGGTAAGATCTTATAATGTAGAATATGAGAAGGAAGTCATTGTCATAAGTGCTACTTGGTATACTTTGGCATATATATATAGACTATAATAAGAATCACTCTAGGTATAATGGTTTTGCCACCCTTCCAACAAATCACTTGACATCCTTCTCCTCTTTTTTTTTGGGGGGGGGGGGGTTCCTGGGGATTGAACTCAAGGGTACTTTACCACTGAGCTACACTCCCACCCCTTTTTATTTTTTTATTTTGAGGTAGAGGGTCTTGTTAAGTTGCTTAGGACCTGGCTAAGTTGCTGGGGCTGGTCTTGAACTTGCCATCCTCCTGCCTCAGTGTCCTGAGTCCCTGGGATTATAGGCATGCACCACTGTGCCTGACTTGTGTGTGTGTGTGTGTGTGTGTGTGTGTGTGTGTGTGTGTGTTCACACACGCATGCACTGGGGATCAAGGATCAAACCAAGAACATTGTGCATGCTAAGCACACACTCTTCAACTGAGCTATTCCCTCAGGTCCACCTTTCCCTTCAAAATTCTGTATCAACTAGAATTGCCTGGTTTATACTAACTTTGGCCCACTTTAGAAATCTTGCAAAGCCCCTGTAACTGAACGCTAAGAACCTTTGTGGTGTGACCTGCACTCGCTCCGATATCCTTGCCAAGTCAAACACCAGAGCCCCTCCCAATAGCATTACAGGTGAAATGATGGGAATTATTTTTCCTTTCAGGTGCATTTTGACCCTGGGTCATTCTGGGCTGAATGTGGAAGGGCAAAAGGACAGTGAAAACCATCAGAACTGGTGAATATCCAGTTAAATTGACACAATGAATAGACATTGGTGAAATATATTATGCTACCCTAATGGGCCATCATGAATAACTCAATCCATACACTTAGCTCTAGAACTCAGTTGACTGGGAAAGAAATTTGAGTGCGAAAGTTCAAGTCTTTCACTGCTGTGATATCATTAGAAGTCAAAAAGGGATGTGGAGGCTGGGAATGTAGCTTGGTGGCAGAGTACTTGCCTCACATGAATGAGGCTCTGGGTTCTATCCTTGTCCACCATAACAGGAAAGAGAACAAACAAGGAAAGGAGAAAAAACTAGCTACAAGAATTTCTTGGCCTCTTTACCCCACCCCCCCCCCCCCCATACACACCATATGTAGGAAAAGTGTTAAGAACAGAGTACAGGGGTTGGGGTATGGCTCAGTGGTAGAGCACATGCTCAAACATGTGCAGCACCAAAACAAAAGAAAACAGAAGTGAAATAGGAAGGCACAAAATTGAGAGATACCAGGTGATTCTTTACTCCTCTGAATCTCTTTGCACTTCCCTGGTTTGGATCAGAAACCCGGTCTTAAAAAGTCTGATTTTTTTTTTCCCCCTGTGGACTATCTTTTCTCCTCAACTAAACAGCATTCTCCCTGTTTTATCTCTCTCCCAGTTCCCACATAAGAGGTACTTTGAGCATTTGGTAGAATGAAACGATTGCCTGAGTTCTCTGAGGAGGGCCAGTCTTGAGGAGAGAATCATGGTGGGGCTGGCACCTGTTTCCATGACAAAGTGCTGCAAGTGACTCAGCCTAACATGCAGTTGTGTTGCTCCCAGTGAGAAAGAGACTATTTACAGGGACCCTGCTCACTTCACACTTGACTCAGCCAAAGCATGCACATATTGGCTGCTCCTGTTTTGGACTTTTGGAAAGAAAGAGGGTTTGCAAAGTGACCAAATCTTCAGGTTTTGCAATATCACAGAGACACTTTCCAGGGACTACTATTAGAGAATTGTCCTTTGAATTCACCTTCTGCTGAAGACTTCCAGTGAATGTTCTGGAATATATTTGCTCAAAGTGTTGTCCTCATCCTCAAACATTACTCAGTGCTAAACTGTGCTATACTATGCTGCATATTGGGAATACAAGTTCCCACTCTAGAAGGCTTACAGTGACATGGAGGAAACAGGACCAACATTCAAAGTTAACTCTCAACATATCAAATGGTGACAAGTTCTACTAAAGCTCCAAGGAGGAAGGGGTTGCTCAGGACTGGGTTCATCCAAGAAAGTTTACTAGAACTTAAAATAGATCTTGGAGAAAGGGTTAAAAAACATTTTTGGTACTGGGGATTGATTGAACCCTGGGATGTTGAGACACATCCCCAGACCTTTTAATGTTTATTTGTTTTTATTTATTTATTTATTTATATTTTGGTACCAGGGATTAAACCCAGAGGGGCTTAACCACTGAGCCACATCCCCAGCACTCTGTGTTTTTCATTTGGAGTCTATAATAAGTTGCTAAGGCTGACTTTGAACTTGTGATCCTCCTGCCTCAGACTCTCGAGATTACAGGTATGTATCACTGTCCAGGCCTCTTTAAAATTTTGAGACATGGTTTCACTAAATTGTTGAAGCTTACCTTGAACTTGAGATCTTCCTGCCTCAGCCTCCTAAGTGGCTGATATTATAGGCATGAGAAAGGATCAAATTTGATTAACCAAAAAAGAGAATATGAGGATGTAGCCCAGTGGTAGTACAAAACTTTCCTAGCAAAACAAAGTATCATAAAGCAAAACAAAGAACCTAAAAAAGAACCTAAAAAAATATGTTGGAGGGCAGGTTTCATGTGGTCATATAAAGATGGAAAATGTTGCCTAAAACATAGGCACACATCTATAATCCCAGCTATTGAGAGGCTGAGGCAGGAGGAACAAAAGAAGACTAGCTCCAGCAACTTAGTGAAACACTGTCTCAAAAGAAAAAGGAAAGGGTTGGAGACGTAGCTCAGTGGTAGAGCACTTGCCTAGGATGCATGAGTCACTGCGTTCAATCCCCAGCTAACAGGAAACAAGCACATGAGAACAAGAAAGAAAAACATAAGACTATTTGATGATAGAGGGAATAATGGCTGTGTTAGGGTAGGGGAGCTTAGAGTTAAGGAGGCTAGTTAGGAAAGTACAATAGTAACCAGGTGCTGTGGCACTCCACCTGTAATCCAGTGACTGAGGAGGTTGAGGGAGGAGAATCGTAAATTCAAGGTCAACCTCAGCAATTTAACAAACCATGTGCTCAAAATAAAAAAATAAAATGGGTTGGGGGTGTAACTCAATGGTGGAGTGCCCCTGAGTTCATTCCTCAGTACCCGAGGGAAAGAAAAAAAGTGCTTATGTACATTTCATTTATTATTGGTACTAGGGATTGGAAAACCAGGGGTGCTCTACTCATGAGATACACCCCCAGCCCATTTATTTTTTATTTTGAGAGGAGTCTTGCTAAGTTGCTGAGTGCCTCAATAAATTGCGGAAGCTGGTCTGGAACTTGTGATCCTCCCACCTCAACCTCCAGTATTGCTGGGATTACAGACACTGTGCTGCAATGTATGGCCTGTTGGGGCCCTTCTGGACCAGGCCCATGCCCTGTGGCAGGGCAGCATCCATTCTCATTGCTGTGCTCATGTCACACAGGTGACCAGACACTTTGAACGTCATCCTCAGGATGGAGGTGGAGTCAAGCACCAGGCCTCCTACCTTCTCCATAGTCTTTTCTCCAGGAGAGAGGGTGGAAAAGAAAGTTGTACTATTGCCTGCGGAATGACCTCAGGCAACTCACTCTGCCCCTTTGGACTTTATCTCATTTAAGTCAGATAATAATGCTTTATTTGACTGAAGGCAGAAAACTGGAATACAGAGAATTGGAATGCAGGTTATCTTGATGATCTTTTCAACTCTGAGTTGCTTCCCCCACACCCCTGTGTTTTCTGACTTCTTTTGTTGCTGGGGATTGAACTCAGAGCCTTGGGCTTGTTAAGCATGTGCTCTACCACTGAGCTACACCCGCCAGCCCCCACACCCCTTATTTGGTCTTTAATTTTTCTTTGGAACTTTCCAACATATATTCTTTCCAAACAATGATTTCATCCCTGAATGGGTAAAACCACTTGTTGGGGTTACCCTAGTGGCCTTATAACCTCTCAGAGAAGTGATTGAGGACGGGAAGGAAGGGTCTTCAAAACTGAACTTAAAGGCTATAGTTGTGTAGGTTTAGTGGTAGGGCCCTTGCCTAGCATGTGTGAGGCACTGGGTTTGATTCTCAGCACCACATATAAATAAATAAATATACGTTGAAAACTAAAAAAAAAATTTTTTTTTAAACGGACCTTGAAAAAAGAAGTACGGCTGAATTAAGTGTTGCCTCCCAACTAATACCATGTCCACTCTAGTTTCCTCAATAGGGAGAGGTTCATTGTAGCCAATGAAAGGCTTTGAAGTAAAAGCCTTGGATATCATCCCAATATGAACCGGCCTCTACTCCACTTTTCTGCTTGGAAGGAACACCATCAAGTGCTTCGGCGATAACTCGGTTTCCCTCAGTCACAGAAACCGGATCATAACTCATCCCTCCTTCACCCCACCCATATCCAGTGCGCGGAGGCACCAGGGATCGGTTCTCTGGCTCCACCTCTCGCTACCGGGTGGGACCAGAGGGGCTCTTCCCCTTCCTTTGGCTTCTCAGGGGCGGAGCCCACCTGTGCTCCGGGGGCGGGGCCACAGCGGAGGCGGGACAGGTGGGATATGAGGTGTGCCCAGAGCTGAGAGAAAGAGCCGGAGCTAGAGAAGGCGAGAGCAAAGGCAGGCGACGGGCGGGTACCTAGGGAAGCCTCCTTCTGGGCAGCTTGTAAAAGAGAGCTAGGGAACAGGGAGGGAGGGAGGCAGCGAGCTTGCGACGAGAGGCGTGGAGAGGAGAGCCGAGCATTGAGGACACTCAGTGGAGGAGGAGCCGGGCTTTGCTGAGGAGAGCGACCTTCGAGGCGCCCGCGCAGCCTGAGACCCCGTGCTCACAGAGCATGAGCGGGAGCCCCGCTGGAGAGCGGCCGGGGAAGACGGCCTCGGCGCAGCCCTGAGACGCTGGGCTGGGGTTGGGGTTCCGGGCGCCCGGGGCGCTGGGCCCGGCCGGGGGGCGGGGGCTGGGTGGGGAGCAGCCCGCGCTGGCGGCGGCCGCCTCGGCGCAGCGCCATGGGGAGCCCCCGGGCTGCGCTGCTCCTGCTGCTCCTGCGCCCGGTCAAGCTGCTGCGGAGGCGCTTCCGGCTGCTGCTGGCACTCGCCGTGGTGTCCGTGGGGCTCTGGACTCTGTATCTGGAACTGGTGGCGTCGGCCCAGGTCGGCGGGAACCCCCTGAACCGCAGTAAGTAGCGCCGGGGGGCGAGTAACAGCGCGGAGGTGGGAGGAGGCGGCACCGTTGGCTCCTGCGTTGGGGGGACCTACGTTAACATCGGACCCGATTTCCAACTCGTTTTGCTCTCCAGGTGCCCGGCGCCGCCCGGCACCTACTGGGGGAGAAAGGTGGGCGGGGGTTGGGGGCGCAGCTTCGTGGCCGGAGCTCCGAATTCCCGAGCCGGGGCCTGCCTCCTGGGCCATGTGGGGCTGGGACATTCTCAGGGCTCCTCGCTTCTACCCTCGGGGAGCGACGCGAAGAGGCTCCGCGTTTGCCCTGCCGAAACGCTGGCGGAGACGTGGGTCACCTCCCACCTCTCCAGGCTTGCAGCTCCGCGGGAAAAGAAACGCGCGGTCCACGCGTGGGCTAGAGGTTTGTGTCTAGGATGCCCTCGGCATTTTTCACCGAGGCCGCGCGCTCCAGTCGGAGCGGCCCAAAGTTTGCCCACCCTCTTGTCTTTGGCTCGCTAAGTTTCTTCTACAACGGTGTCTTCTGGGGTTCTTTTTCAACAATTCCTCGGAGAACCACCCCATCTTCCCCCATCCCATGCTTCACCCAGCTCCCAGACGGGTCTTTTTTCTCCAAGCCTCCCACCACCTCGGTACACAGCCCCCTCTTCTCGCCCTGGTCACCTCCTGCTAGTTTTCTCAAGCCCTCCCTGCAAATCCTACAGAACCTGCAAACTCCAGAAGAGAATGGACAGCACAGTGGACATAGTGGGTAGATTCCTATGTTCATTTTTAACTTTGCCAAAGTCACTTGATGTTTCTATGCCTCAGTTTCCTCCTAAGAAAATGGGAGGGAATAGTCTCTTTCCCTCTGTACTTCACTAGGTGCGATTCTCCTGAAGTGCCTTTCAATGTACTTTTGGTGGATTTAAGAAAGTAAAAGATCAATATGATAGCAACAAGGAGTGGAGAAATTCCCAGAATGGTGAGGTGTCCTTCTCCAACCTGAAGGGCTCCGGGTCAAAGTTTTAGCTCTTGTCTCCCATGGCTTCATTTCCCCTTTTTAGAAGCCTCAAATAGGAAAAACACTCTGACCTGTACTTGTGTTAACTCCTCTCCCCAGAGTTGGGTGTGGTGCTTTGCCTCCTCCTGTGGCCAAAAAAGAGGGAATTACTAAGGACAGTAACTGAGTGGGTTCAGGTTAGAAATACATATTTATGGCCTAACCTCTTACCCTGTGCCAGGGAAATAATTCTGGCTGTGTTAAGACTGACTCTGTCACCAAGCAAAGTAACTTGGCCAATCAAGGGAAAAAGTGACTGCTTTTCAGGTCAAAGAAATTTAGTCTAAATGATCTCCAAAGATCCCTTTCAGTCTGTATCTTAATAGTGAATGAACTTTGACACTTGAGCATTTCCTGGGCCAGAGATCTCAGGACATATGGAGGAAAATTGTGTTCAGCCACAGTCCCACAGTTCTATCTAGGAGAATTCTGATGAGTCCAGTCTGCCTTCTCATAGCTAGTTCTTCCCTCCCTTGAGCCTTTCTACCTCTACAGGGCAGCTACTCAGTCCCAAGTAGCTGGGCTCCATTGGAGTGCATGCAGGTGGGAGACCTGGGAGGGATCTCCCTTCTCTCCTCAGGATACACCTTCCCAGTGTGGCCTTCGTTATGTTCATGTGGCACAAATTAAAGACGGAGAGGAAGGCAGTTGTTTTGTGACTGAAGTCAGTGACCTCTTTTCTCCCCTTCCCCATTTTTCCTTTACTTCAGGTGTGCTTCCTCCTCCAAGACCGAAACCTGTTTGCCATGATAATTCACACTCTGGCTTCCAGTTTTTATCTCCTGTTTGTTTTCTCATCCTGAGCAGTCAGTTCTTGGGTCTCTTGGGTTCTCCTAATGGATGAATCTGACTTGGTTTTCTTATTCTTTGTTTCTTTTTCCAAACCGAACCTTCTCCAGAAAAATGTTCCCAACTTCCTATTCCAGAATTGGCTTTCTGTTTCCCTGTGATTTTTAACAAGAGGCTGAGCCTGGGCACTGATGGATCTCTTTTTTTCCTCTTCTCAGTCTCCTAGAACCCTGGAATACATCTGCTATGCAAAGTGTTTGACTCTTTCCTTGATTTCCTTATGGAATGAGATTTAGACAGTGGATATGGTTTCTGGCACCTTGCCTCCCATCTTTTTTTTGTTTAAAAACCCCAGAAATTTTGCATCAAAGTTCCTTCCTGTCCTATAGCTCTTACTATCAACTCACAGCTATTCCTTTGAAGAGAGAGTGGGGGAGAAGGAATTAGGAAATAAGAGATAGGAATTATCTCCTATTCCCTCCTCCACACCCTATAACATCAATGGCAATCAGAGTAGTAAAACTGCCCCTTCCAGAACTGTACCCAGGGGCCTTGACCATAACAACCAGAGCCCCATCTTGGCCCTGCCTCTCAGTAAGCCACTCTGCTTCCTCTTTCTAGCAATCCCTGCCAACTCACTCTATCACCAGCTTGCCTGTCATCTGTAAGGCCAGCCTCCATTGCCCAGAACCTGTCATTTGCCTGTCCCTGTGTGAGGGGCGTATTGGTCTAGCGCTGGAAGAAGTGTACAGAGAGATGGCAGTCACAAACTCCAGGGTGGTAAAGTAATGACAGGGGATCATGCTTCCTACTTCATCTTCATGAAATAACCCAGTAGTTTTAAGCTATGGATGGTGTGCAATTTGGGCTCCATATGTAGAAAAAAATACAGCCAGTTTGACTAGCATCAGAGAAAAACAATCAAAATCATTAACAAATAGAAAATAGGTCCCTTAGACAAAATAATGAGGGCCATTCAGTCACTTATTTATGCAAATATTTATTTAGTGCATACCTCAAGTAAAGCATTGTGCTAGATCATTTAGATGTGATGACCAGGTTATAGTTTCTACTCTCTAGTGCTTTCTATCTAGGATGAGAGCAATATGTTTATGTGAAATAATCAGATTATAGAATAAGCATCAAGTTTTCCAAATGTAGAAACTAGGTATTGCTGTGATGCTTCTGGAAATGGGGCACAGCTCTCAAGCCATTTCGTGAAAGTGGGGACATCTGCAGAGTTCCTGAGGAACTGATAGAATGTTGATGGGTTCCAGGAAGAAGGCTATTCCAGGGAGAAAAAACAGCACAAACAAAGACTAAGAGTCAGGGAAAACTTGGTGTTTGGGAATATTGAGCAGCTAGGTTGGGTAGGACAAAAAAGTAGAAAGGAGAATAGAGAATGATGCTAATTGTGAAAATTTTTAAATAACAGTCCTTTTTTTTTTTTTTTTTTTTTTGGTACCAGAGAGGGATTGAACCCAGGGGCTCCTAACCATTGAGCCCCAGCCCCAGCCCTTTTATATTTTATTTTGAGACAGGGTCTTGCCAAGTTGTTTAGGGCCTCTCTAAGTTGCAGAGGCTGGCTTTGAACTTGCTCTGCCTCAGCCTCCCAAATCAATGGGATTACAGGTGTGCCCCACCATACTAGGCCCTTGAATAACAATTTTAAAGCATGGCATTTATACTGGTTTTGGTGGCACACACCTGTAATCCCATTGATTTGGAAGGCTGAGGCAGGAGTATTGTAAGTTTGAAGCCAGTTTTTGGCAATTAAAAGAGACCCTGCCTCAAAATAAAAAGAATACCAATCAAAAATGACTGCGCTATAACTCAGCAGTAGACGCCTCCCTGGCTCAATCCCCAGTACCATATTTAAAAAAAAAAAAAAAAAAAGTGGCATTTATTCCATAGAAAGCAGAAAAGCAGATGAAAGTTTTAAGATAGGATGGCATTGTTCAATGGAACAGGCAAGGGAAATAGAAAAACTAACAATACTTTTGGCATGGAATGGTGGTGCTGGAACAGGTCCTGAGGGTCGGTCCTGTGGTATGACCAACATTAGCCCTTCAGTTGCTGAGTCATAAAGCTGTTCTGGGGATTGGTGAGGGTGGTAGTGGGGCACTCAGAGGGCCTGGGGCCATCATTGTATACAAATATGTACCTAAGTATTTCAGGGTTTTTTCCTTCTCCCTAGAGATTGAACCCAGGGATGTTCTCCCACTGAACTATATCCTCAGCCCTTTTAATTTTTTTTATTTTAAGACAGGTCTCCCTAAGTTGCTGAGACTGGCCTCAAACTTATGGTCATCCTGCCTCAGCCTCCCAAGTTAGTGAGATTACAGGTGTATGCCACCACGCCCAGCTCAGTTTTTTAATACCTGGTACAGCTATACTGGTGTATACTGGCTGAGAAGCAGCTTTGGGAACAGACTGTTATTGGAAGTTAAAGATTATACATTCAGGCAGGTTTTAACAAGTTCTACCGATTTGTTCATATTGGATTAGCTAAGGTTCTGCCTGAAGGTAGAGATCTGGACTAAAATGTTCTTTGCTAATTGACCTACTGCTGGCATCAACTTGGAGCTATAGCCAAGAAATGACATTTGTGCAGAAAAGCATTGCAAAGTGATATGGTGTGCTGACCTCCTTCTGGATCTCCCAAAGCTGGGTCTGGCCCATCCCTGCTTATGTGCAGCTTTACCTGGACGTCAAAGTGCTCTCAAGTCCAGGAACTAATTGGTTTTCCCTGACTCTTAGTCTTTGTTTGTGCTGTTTTTTCTCCCTGAAATAGCCTTCTTCCTGCCTTCCATCTACACCTCATCTCTTTGGTTGGCTCTTGTGATTTGTGATTGATTTGAGTGGGCTAAGGGAGGCACACCCACAGATGTCAGGCAGGCACTTCAGCTCCTGGGTCACCACAGCCACTCTGCTTTGGAAAGGATACAAACCCTCCAGTAACAGAGGTAACTCTGGACAGAGCAGTAATCTGAGACACAGGGAGGGAGGAAGAAGCAAATGAGACAGATGTGTGGGCAGAAGAGGGATAATGTGGCTTAAAGGTGAAACTTAGAGCAGAGGCAGGGCACAGCTGCCTCATGTGCTTCTTGTGGGCTGGGACCGTGTCTCATGTCGCTGGTTGGGCTGCTTTTCTTTCCCATGGAACCTCTGGCTCTTTTTCCTGCATTCTATTTACCTTTCTTTTTTTTTTTTTTTCCGCAGGGCGGGGGGCACAGGGGATTGAACTGAGGGGCACTATACCACCATCCCCAGTCCTATTTTGTGTTTTATTAAGAGACAGAGTTTCACTAAGATGCTTAGTGCCTCACTGTTGCTGAGGCTGGCTTTGAACTCAGGATTCTCTTACCTCAGCCTCCTGAGCCACTGGGATTACCGTTGTGCACCATGGTGCCTGGCTTCTACTTACCTTTCTTTGCACTGATATTTGTTTGACCTGCCTGCTGTGTGCATCTTCAAATTAGTATTCAATTCTGTGCACTTACTAAGTACTCACATAGGTACTTCCTGGTTGTAAACAGTCAGATCTGAATTTTCCAATCTCCACTAGCAGATATCCTGTTTATTGGTGCCTGATCCAATAATAGAACCTAGAAATTTTTATTCCTTGTGCTGTCATACGTAGAAACAATAATAGTATTTGCATACAAATATGAAAGGTAAGAATAAGTATGCTTTCTTTGGACCTCATATTGCCTGTAGCAGGAATGTGTGACAATAGCAGAACACACCCATATTTGGTTTCTGTCCTTTCCCTAGTCTGGTCAGTCTCTGTTCTGATGTGGCCAGCAGCATCTTAGCAACACATGCACTGTCTTTATCCTCCCCACCACCCAGGGACCCTCATCTGAATTAAGGTCCCATTCTCCTGCTGCCTGCCATTCTTCTGAAACAATCACTTCTCTGCTGGTTTTAGGAGAGCCTGGTAGGTATGCTGCAGTAATTTTCCAGGCCACAGAGCCTGGTCTTGCTCTTTAGTGCTGAGCTTTATGAAGCAGAGCAGAGCAACCACCATAGCGAGTTTGCTTTGGAAGGGGGCCTAGAGGCTGTTCTTGAAGTCAGCTGCTCACTGTCTAGTTCTCTACAGAGTTCTGCCACTCTTAGAAACTTCCCTTTTCAAATTTTCCACAAACACTTTTCCTTATATCTAAAGATGATGAGGTCTAAACTAGGCCAATAATATATTTCAACCTTCAGACAATCCCTCTTTGACCATGTGAGCCATATAATTAATAGATTTATAGATTAACTGATAAAAAATACTACTACTAGAAGAAATGAGAAAAATTTGGATGGTGTATATAAAGGGTATTGGGAAGAATGAATATGTTATACATTCTGAGCAACGCATGACAGATTTTTTTTTTTTTTTTTTTTTTGTAGTACTGGGAATCAAACCCAGGAGGGCTTTACCACAGAGCTACATTTCCATTCCTTTTTAAATTTTTTTATTTTGAGACAGGGTCTTGCTAAGTTGCTGATGCTGTCCTTGAACTTGTGATCCTCCTGCCCTGGGCTCTTGAGTTGCTGGGATTTCAGGTGTGCACCACCTTGCCTGGCAAGTAGATCTTTAAATTTTTACACTCTTATGTTCTGCTTTTAACACTAGAAGTAGTCATTAGATAAACAAAAATGAATATTTTAGTTATCTCTGTGTGTGTGTGTGTGTGTGTGTGTGTGTGTGTGTGTGTGTGTGACTCACACGTTAGTCAAGTATTCTAAAGTATTCTACCACAGAACTACACTTCTAGTACTTCTAGTGTCCCCCACTTTTTATTTTTTATTTTTTTGGTACCAGGGATTGAACATAGGGGCACTTTACCACTGAGTTTCATTCCCAGCCCCTTTTTTATATTTTATTTAAAGACAGGGTCTTGCTGAGTTGCTAAGGGCCTCACTAAGTTGCTGAGGCTGGTTTTGAAGTTGCAATCCTCCTGCCTCAGCCTCCCAAGCCACTGGGATTACAGGTGTGTGCCACCATACCCAGCTCTCACAACTACTTCTGATTTATGTAATCTTATGTTCTATGGTTTTTGTAAACCAGTTTAAATTTTTTTCTGAACCAAATCAAAGCATAAAAGTGCTATGGTATACATAGAAGTGAAGAAGCATTTAATAAACACCTATAATTCCCTACTCTGATATAGAGATAATTGACAATAAAAAATATGTGTAATAAGCAGTGATAACCAGATGCTGCATTTTGGAATTTTCTCTCTCTCTCTCTCTCTCTTTTGGAACTGGGTATTGAACTCAGGATGCTTAAACACTGGGCCACATCCCTAACCCTTTTTATTTTTAATTTTGAGACAGGGTCTTGATAAATTGCTTAGGGCCTTGCTAAGTTACTGAGGCTGGCTTTGAACTTGTGACCTTCCTGCCTCAGTCTCCCACGCTGCTAGGATTACAGACATGCCACTATACCTGGTTGGATTTTGGAATTCTTAAACAAGAATTCTAGAATTAAAATCCCCCAAAGCTGGAACATTATTTTTCTGTCCTTTCCCCCTAACTTTTTTTAAAAATACTTTTATTTAATTTATTTATTTTTGGGTGGTGCTGAGGATTGAACCTAGTGCCTCACACATGCCATATGAGCACTCTACCACTGAGCCACAACACTAGGCCCATTTTCTCTCACCTTTATTTAGGCTAATTGAGAAGTTGAGCCAGGCATACTGGCACATCCCTGTAATTCCAGCTACTTGGGTGGTTGAGGCAGGAGGACCCTAATTTCAAGGCCAGCCTTAGCAACTTAGCAAGTCCCTGTCTCGAAATAATGAAAAATGTTGGGATGTAGCTCAGAGGTAGATTGCTCCTGAGTTTGTTCCTTACTACCACAAAAAAAAAAAAAAAAAAGTTGAATTGCATGAACTTTGGCATTCAAAGACTATGGAGAGGTTGGAATTTATTGAGAGATGTCAGGGCCTGAGCCACTGTTGTTGAAAAAAATGACATAAACACAAAACAAATTCAGTAAAGTTTGAGGCACTCCTGACAGGTAAAACAATGAAGATGTTGGCCAGGAAATCTGGAGACCTAAAGTCTGTCATGTGGACACCACGCCACCTAAAGGTGTAGGAGGAAGACCCTTAGACCAGCAGGGAGACCATGAATGTGAAGAGCTGTGGCTGTTGCCTGGCCTCTGGCTTATGGACACATACAGCCATAAATATTAGAGATCCTGCCCCTTTATTAACAGCTGAGAAAACAGGCCCAAAGAAGAGACTGCGTGTGCTTCTTCCACTCATTTCTTCTTTTAAACTGTGTTTTTGCTTTGCTTGGCAGAGGCTATGCTTATGTCCCACTTTATAGTGGGTAAAATTGTGCTTTGTGGTATCAGGGCCTGGGAAGAGGGCCTAAGATGGATGGGAAAAGGAAAAGAAAGGTGGCATAGGAATAGAGCAGTGACATTCCAAGGGACTTATATATAAAGTGCCCTGGAAATTGAGTGATATATATTTTTCAGTTTTCATTTTGCAAATCTTGAATGATGGCAGAGGTGATTCATTTTAAAACTTAAAGCAAAATATTTATGGAACATGAACTTTTTTGTGGGGGACTGAGTGGAAAAATTGTGGAATTTGAAGATAGGACAGTGTTCAAATCTGAGCTCTATTACTTACCACTTGTGGAACCTCATATCCTGTACTTATTCCTTTCCAAGCCTCAGATGCTTCATCTTCATCATGGAGTTCAAATACTTTCCTTTTAGAACTTTGAATGTAACAGTAACTTTTAGAGAGCCTAGCACATAATAAGTGCCGGGTTAGATTTAATAGATGTTAGAAACTCAGTGAATGTTATTTCCCATCTCTTTCCTCTCAGAGTTTACAGTCTGGTAGAAACTGTGAGAATAGCTGGGCAGGCAAGTGTGATTAGATCCGTTCTCCAGTTGGCTCTTTTGCCAGTGCTTCTTCAACATCTTTGTCCAGTCCTACCACTGTCAGTAGGCCATCATATCCAGCACCTGCCACCAAATACACATCCTCTAACCATTCTTTTTCTCCATGATGTTGACTACTGCTTTCATCTTTAATCCCCATCCTAGGGAAAAACTTGCGTTGGGGATTTGCAGGTAGGCTAGGAGGCAAAGTTTTTTTTATGAGAAAGATATTTTGGAGGATGTACCAGGACACAAAAGCACAGCAACTGGGACATAGAAGTTTGTTACTTTGTTATGTGTCCCCTGAAGTCTGAGGACTTCAGAAATTGTTATAGTTTGGATCTGAAATTTCCCCCAAAGGCTCCTATGTTGAAGGCTTGGTCCCCAAGGCAACTGTGTTCAGATGTGGGGCCTTTGGAAGATGACTAGATCATGAGGGCATTAGCCTCATCAGTGGAGTAATCTGTTTATGGATTCATAGCTTAATGGATTTTGGGAGAGAAGCTGTGTCATAAAGCAAGCTCTCTCTGCTTCCTAGCCACCATGAGCAACCTCGCTTCACCATGTACTCTCCTCCGTGATGTTCTACCTTACCATGGGCCCAGGAACAATGGAGCCAAGAGACCATGGACTGAAACTTTTGAAACCATGAACCAAAATAAGTATTTTGTCCGTTTTTGTTGTTGTTGTTGTTGTTGTTTTTTGGGGTTTTGGGTTTTTTTTTTTGTACTGGGATTGATCTCAGGGGCATTTTATCACTGAGCCACATCCCCAGCCCTTTTTATTTTTCCTTGTTAAGACAGGGTCTTGCTGAGTTGCTGAGACTGGCTTTGAACTTGCAATCCTTCCACCTCAGTCTCTCAAGATGCTGGGATTGCAGATGTGTGCCACTGAAGCTGGCACGTTTCCTCTTTTAAGTTGATATTTTCAGGTATTTTGTCACAGCAATGGAAAACTGACTAACACAGACTGAAGAATGCTAGGCAGTTTTCTTTGTTAAAATTCTAGCTCTGTAACTGAGTTAACATGAGCAATAGATTAGATAAAATAAATTTGCATTAAATGGTTAAAACATAAGATTAATATGGTATTTTTAAAGGTACCTCATAAATTTGAAATAACCAAATAAAATTTTTGAGTTTTTTTTTAAAGACAGAATTCTGGGGCTGGGGAGATAGCTCAGTTGGTAGAGTGCTTGCCTTGCAAGCACAAGGCCCTGGGTTCAATCCCCAGCACCACACACACAAAAAAATAATAAATAAATAAATAAATAAATAAATAAATAAAATAAAATAAAGACAGAATTCTTCTAAATTGCCCAAGCTAGCCTTGAACTTCCTGCCTCTGCCTCCCAAGTAACTGGAATTATAGACATATATCACCGTGCCCAGCTTTTGAAGGCTTTAGTTTAATAATCTTTGGAATGGGATGCCTCTTTCTAGAGTAGGTTTGGCACTCTTCCTATGCCACTCAGGGATCAAGGGAACAGTCTATCTTTGATGTTCTGGCACTGGTCTTTCAAGACTCAGTTACCTCAACCAGGAGGTGGCAGCTATCCCAGGGCCTTTGGCCACTTTGGCCTCCAAGGTCATCTCTGACAACATGGTCTCTACACAGCAGCTGCCTAGAGGATTAAAAACCTCCCTACTGAGATCTTCTTACAAATCCTCTGATCCACTCCTTTCCAGCCTGCCTGCCAACCCCAGTGTTCAAGTGGATGTGTGCAGCATTGCTCATGCACACCCTCCCTAACCAGTCAGCTGGTCTCACTGGCGTACTACCAGTGTGAGGACATTGAGGATTTCCTCCGGAACCAGAGACAAAGTGCCAATATTCATTCTTAGTCCTTGGTTCTCCTTTCTTTCCAGTTCTGCCAGGGGCCTGGGTAAAGGGGGATGGAGATGGAGACAGATGCCAGATGAATGACTTTTAGTAGCAGCAGAAGGCAGAGACAAAGAGAAGAGATAAGAGGCATAGAAATCAAGGGAGAGATTTCTATCCCATTTATTTCATTCTAGAGACTTATATTTGGGGGGGTCTATAAGTCTTATTTGGTTCTATTTCAAATTTGTTAAACCTCTTAAAATACTGTATTAATCTTAAGGCTTTACATTTTTAAAAAAATTAATTTGATCTAATCTATTATCTAAAATTATTGTTCTCTGTAAAACTAAGGGACTGCCAGAGTGTTAGCATCTGCTTGCTGATGTGATCTGCATCTTCTGCTGAAGATGGGATTGTCACATTTTCATGTTTTGGCCCCTGGTGATTTCCTTTACTTTATGAAGGATTTAACTGAGTCAGTAAAAAGAAGTTTAGCCATATTTCATATAGTGATTTTTAAATATTTTGCTATATTTTCAAAAAGAAAGTCCTCTGACTTAAGATCTCCTCCAGCTCCAGCAGTCTGTGATTATTGGATTGTGTGTGTCTAAACAATGGTGAATAGTCCCCTGTGAAGGGGAGACTCCAGGTGACTCTAGCAGACTCTAGATGAAAATTGTGGGAACCCAAGTTTTGTAGTACAGAGGCTCACATGAAATGGTAGAGATGAATTTGAAAAGGTGGTAGGAACTGCATTATGGAGTTTTTTGATGCCAGGCTGCTGAGTTTGGAGTTGAGTGGGGGCAATGTAAATTCTTTTAAGCAGGGATTTGATATGATTTGATATGGTGTTGTCCTTTTTTAATCTACTAATTTGTATTTTATTATTATTATTATTATTTTTTGTTTTTGTACTGGGGATTGAATTCAGGGGCACTTAACCACTGAGCCACATCCCCAGCCCTTTTTTATTTTATTTATTTTATTTTATTTAGAGACAGGGTCTCACTCAGTTGCTTAGTTTAGCACCTCGCTTTTACTGAGGCTGGTTTTGAACTCATGATCCTCTTGCCTTAGCTTCCTGAGCCACCAGGATTACAGGTGTGTGCCACTGCACCCAACTGTGTTTTAACTCTTGAAAGGTTTATTGACCAACAATGTCCTAGGAATGGTGACTGCAGGTAGGTTAGCTGTTGGAAGTTTGCAAGATGGCCTGGAGGTAAAACAGTCACTCACGTGGTTTTTACATCATCTAATGGTGGATGATGAGTGTCCAGCTGAAAGGGGGATAGATGAAAGCTGAGACATGTCAAGGAAGGAAGTGACAAGAGTTTAGTGACAGAGCTAATGTAGAATGGGAGAAAATACTAAAGTTCAGGATTCCACACATGGTTCTCTGCCTGTACTCTGCCATGATAATTTTCATAAGGGCTGCCTTGCCCACCCAGCATCTCAAAAATGTTCTTATGAGAAAAAAGTGTCTCTGTTTCTTCTTGCATGCTCCTCTCTGGGACTTGGTTACAATGCTGGTTCTGAAGAAGAATACAAAAGCAACAAGAAGACATTCATTCAACCAATATTTCTTAAGCACTCACTAAATGACAGGCAATGCTCTAGGTATTAGGGACATGGCAGGGAATGAGAAATTGAAAGTCTTTGCCCTCATGGAGCCTACATTTGTACTGAAGAAAAGCAGATAATAAGCACATCAACACATAGGTAAGAATTTCAGATGGGATTTATTCTGGGGGAGAAAAACATGGTAGTGGTGAAGAGGGACTGTATGGAGGTGAGGGAAAAGACAGCTTGTAGGGTTAGGGGGCTTCCCCAAGAGTGACATTCCTAAAACAGGTATCTTAGGGGTAGAGGACACAATGACACACCATGTGGGCATCAAGATTATAAGATCCTCAGTAATTCGACAAATGGGAGCTGGGTAGAGAGGAAGCAAGTGTAGAACAGGGTCAGTGCTGGTTTTCAGGTTAAGCAACTCCTCCCTGCCCTTCCTGTTGTCCTGAGAACAATGCCCTCTCCCTCCTGGCAGGAGTTAGTCTCAGACTTTGAGCTCTCTATTGGAAGTGCTTGAAAAAGGTACTGGCTAAAAGCTCTGTCTGGATCTTGGGAGAAACTGATAGTGGTTGTTTTTCCTTCATTACAAACCTGGATCCCAAAAGCGGTATGGGGCGGGGGCAGGGTGTGCAGCTGGAATTAACCTCTCTTCTACCTTCCCAAATAGGATTTTTTTTTTTTTTTTCATACCTCCATTAGTGCACTTATCAAAGTCTGCCTTGCATCAGAGTTATTTATGTCTGGGTTTGTCTTCCCCCATGAGATTGTGAATTTCTGGTGTACTGCACTAGACCTAGGCATCATTTCCCCCCCTCCATCTGCAGATATTTTTAACCTTTTGTGAATCACATTAACCTATAAGAATCTGATGAAGATACAGTGAACCCTCTCCCCAGAAATTTGCCCACCCCCACCCCCAGATATTTTGCTTACAATTTTGGGGGAAGGTACCCAGGACCCTGATCCAGTCCATGAATCCCTAGTTAGTAACTCTACCTGAGTGCTTTATCCAAGTCTGTATATGGTAAGTGCTGAGAATCTGATTGACTTGGGAACATTCTCTCAATGTTTGATGTCTTCTGTAGTTGAAGAGGACAGATGTTAGGTGGGAGAAAAAGCCAGAAAGCAGCTCCACTGCTAGGAGATGCAGAGGAGCATATAAACCATCCAGAGTACAGTGGCATCATAGTCACTTCTTGTCACAGAACCAGAGTTGGGTCTTGGGTTTTTTTTCTCTCACCTCTTTGCCTTTGCTCATGTTGTACTCCAGGGTCATGACATCCCTTCCACTTACCTTTCAAACCTCTGCCCACCCTGTTAGCCCATCTCGTCCCTTGACCATTCTTCAAATATCTCAGAATGAGCTAAGATGGTCCTTTTTGAAACGTCTTTTGAACTAAAGTTGTCTGAAATTTACAGTTGAGTATTCACTTTCCTTTACTTCTACTTCATTTGGGTTGGTATTATATATTCCAGCTAGATTGTTAGAGAAGCCAAAGATGACTCCAGAGCATCTGGTTAGGGAAATTTGATTCTCCTTCCCTATAGGATTTGATGGAATGCCAGCTAGAGGCAGGTGGCTAACTTAGCACTGAGTCTGCATATCTTCCTTCATCATGGCTAAATGGTCAAGAGCAGGACTGTGAAGCCATCCTTCCTGAGTTTGAGCCCCAGCTCCAATTTAGTAAGCTGTGCTTCACTGAACAGATTACTGAGCCAGTTCCTTTTCTATAAAATGGAAATTAATTTTTCCAGTACTTAGAATTGAATCCAGAGGTGCTCTACCCCTGAGCTACATCCCCTACTCTTTATACTTTTACTCAGGAACTTCTGAAATTTCTCTGGTGATAATCTTCTTTGATATTGATGATTGAGAGTAGCCTTCAAAGAAAGTTTTTGGGCTGGGGTATGGCTCAGTGGTAGAGCACTTGCCTAGCATGTGTGAGGCACTGGGTTAGATTCTCAGCACCACATACAAATAAATGAATAAAATAAAGGTCTATCAACATCTGAAAAAAAGAAAGTTCTTGTTGCTATTGAATTCTTACATTGCAAGGGGCAGGGCAAGATTTGGCTTTCCTAGCTGGGCACCGCAGCACATACCTGTAATCCCAGTGCCTAGGGAGGCTGAGGCAGGAGGATGGCAAGTTCAAAATCAGCTTCAGCAACTCAGTGAGACCCTGTCTCTAAATAAAATATAAAAAAGGGCTGGGGATGTGACTCAGTGGTTAAGTTCCCCTGGGTTCAATCCTTGATACAAAAAAAAAAAAAAAAAGATTTTCAAGCAACAGATCCCTTTGTTGCAGGCTCCCATCCTACAAACAGAGCCTGTTCCAGTGTACAGCTGCTACTGCTTCTTTGGGGGGGAAAAAAAAAAACACACACACAAATGGAGTCATGAGCTCTTATCTCACCTTCTTGAATTGAGGAGAGTTGAGAAATAGAATAGATGAAGTTGATTTCAAATCCAAAGACTCCTGGGATACTTGGATCATGAAACACTTTGGAAGAAAGATGTAATAAGACATTAAAAACATATTGCTTTCCCTTTAGTCTTCTGTAAAAAGATACAAGTTGATGTGGGCTGATGTTTTCACAATTCTGGTCTTAGGTAGCAAATAAAAGTGCATCACTGGTAATTCTGTGTGGGGGTAAAAGATAAAATGGGTGACAAGTTAAAGAAAAAGCACAGGGAGGTGGCAACAAGTGGATTCAGCTCACGTTTGGATGATTACAAAGAGAAGGTTATAAAATAATACTCCAGCTTGATTTAGCATTTTGAATAAGAGTTCAATTTTCATGCATGAAAATTGGAAAAATATTTACATAAGTAACATTCTGTCGGTTTAAAGCTTTAATTATATTACTCAGGAAATACCACCTGGCCATTATTGGGGAATATTTATTGAAGCAAGAGCTGTCAAATTGGAAATGGTGTTTACCATTTTGAGAAAAAGAAATGGATACACACTACCCAAGGTGTCCGTTGATAGAAAAACAAAAACGGGGGGCAGTTCAATTTCTGGTAAATGAAAGTATCTTGTGATATTTTGGGGGAACAATTATGAAATATTTTTAGTAGCCTTTATGAATCTAAAGTAGTTTTTAGTTAGTTTACCAAGATAAAATTTTATACATAAGTTTGTGTCTTAGTTATTTTGCTGTTGTGACCAAAAGACCTGACCAGAACATTTTTAGCACAGGAAGTTTATTTGGGGCTCATGGTTTCAGAGGTCTCAGTCCATAGACAGCTGACTCTTGCTCTGGGACAGAACATCAAGGCAGAAGGGTGTGGCTGAGGAAAACAGCTCAGGACATGGCAATCAATGTGCACAGAGAGAGAGAAAGAGTGTTCCACTTACCGGGGACAAAATGTAAACCCCAAAGTCACGCCCAGGGACCTATCTCCAGCCACACCCCACCTATCTACAGTTACCATCCAGTTAATGCATTCAAGTGGATTAATGCACTGATTAGGTTAAGTATCTCACAATCCAATCGTTTCACCTCTAAATTTTCTTGCCTTATTTTACATATGAGCTTTTGGGGGACACCTATACTATAACACTTGGCTTACTTGAAATGATTAGGCTTCTTATATTTAGAAATTAGAGCACCTGAGAGGCAGGAAGAAAAAAAGAAAACACTCCACTGAAATGATTTCTTCTAGCAACTTTTTTTTTTTTTCAAGGCAAGGGAAAATATTGTTAAGAGAGTTGTTTATACACACACACACACACACACACACACACACACACACACACACACATATATATATATATTTTTTTTTTTTTTTTTGATTCTTTATGTTGCTAAGAAGGCTTGAAGAGTTTCAGAGCAAAGAACACTTTCCCCAGTTGGCAGGGTTTTCATGAACCAATCACGTGAGAGGAGTAGAAGGTGAGGGAGAACAATAGAACTTTGTTTTCCGCAGGACCTTTCTCCTGCAGTCTTACATTTTAAGATCACTTCTCTTCTCCTTGAAGGAGGTTTGGTCCTTTTCCACCCATCTGGGAAGTTATCCTCTGCCACAGCTTAAGGATTCCTATGGAGCATTGGGGGTGGAAATAACACCCCTGTGGAAGGATGAATTCTGGAGTTTGCTGGGAAGAAAGGAAACATAGCTTGCTACCTCGTAGTAAGAGGAGAAACTAAGGCAAAAGGGAGCTGGCACTGACAAATTTAATTTACCTATCTTATCGCTGAAGTGAGTTGGGAGGCTCACAGGAGTGTTCTACCACCTGCACTGGGTAAGGTATATGGGATGGTTCAGAAGCTCAGCAGGCCACAAGATATATTCAAGAATCTCTGGAGTAACTTGACTACTTTTTTTTTTTTTTTTTTAGTGCCACTGGGGATTGAACCCAGGGGTACTTACCATTGAGCTACATTGCCAGCTCTTTTTATTTTTAATTTTGAGACAAGATCTTGCTGAATTACCTAGGCCGGTCTTGAATCAGCCTCCTGATTAACTGAGATTACAGGTGTGCACCCATGTGGCTGTCTATAGTAATTTAGCTCTTGCTGGGGGCATTTTGTTACATGGCTGTGGCATTGATGGTGCCACTGTCCTACCCTGCCCGGATCTCTCCCCTAGAGTGAGCTGGTGTTCTTTGGACTAACAGACCTGGTAAGATAGAGGCAGAGGACTTTGAATCTGATCATTGGAAAAAAGGAATTGCCTCCCAGGGATACCAATCACTGGTTAATGACAGGGACAAAATGAACAGTTAAAGAAATATGGGGAAGGGGATCATGTTCTAAGGAATCTTTGTGTATGTGTGGGGGTGCTGCTGGTGATTGAGCACAGGGCCTGGGGCATGCTAGGCAAGTGCTTTACCACTGAGCTACATCCCCAGCCTGGAGGAAACTTCTTGGGGGCAAGATGAGTAAGTGTTAGATATAGCCGAAAGGTCCAGAAGGATGAGACCTGAGAAGAAACCAGCATATTTGGCCAAGGAGCAAGGAGAGTTGCTGGTGAATTTGTACAATCAACTGAGATTTGTCAAAGGAAAGTGAAAGCTGTATGATAGTCATAGGAGTCTTTGGGTTAAAAGAGAACATAGAGATTGCCCATTGTGCTCAAACTGTGGACGTTAGTGGTTGTGTTACTAACTCAGTGGGTTTTTGTCCTCTCTATCAGAAGAACCAGGTAAAATGAATCCACCATTTGACCCAGTTATCCCTCTCCTCGGTTTATACCCAAAGGACTTAAAATCAGCATACTACAGTGATGCAGCCACATCAATGTTCAGAGCTGCTCAATTCACAATAACTAGATTGTGGAACCAACCTAGATGCCCTTCAATTGACGAATGGATAAAGAAACTGTGGTATATATACACAATGGAATATTACTCAGCCATAAAGAAGAATAAAATTATGTCATTTGCTGGTATATGGATTAAGTTGGAAATATCATGCTAAGTGAAATAGGCCAAGCCCAAAAAATCAAAGGCCAAATGTTTTCTCTGATAAGTGCATGACAATATATAACGAGGTGGGGAGGTGGAGGTGGGGGAGGAGAGAAGAGTGAAGGAACTTTGGATGGTGTAGAGGAAAATGGGGCGGGAGGGGGTGGGGGAAGGAAAGATAGTAGACTGAGACAGACAGTATTACCTTTTGTACATGTATGTCTACATGAATGGTGTGAATCTACATTGTATACAACCATAGAAATGAAAATTTGTACCCCATTTGTGTACAATGAATCAAAATGTAGTCTGTTAAAATAAAAATTAAAAAAATAAAAATAAAAAAGAACCAGTAAAAAAGCACTGTGATGGAATGAGACTATTGGGACTTCTTAGGCAGCAGAAGCGAGAGACAGCACTGACCAAGGGAGTGTCAAGTTACTTCCTTTAACAAAGAAGCTAGTTTTATTCATGTGAAAGGATAGGAGGGCTGGTTTACAGGTTAGGAATATTAATTGGCTTTAGGTGTTTTTTTATTTTTTCGGGGGCTGGTTACTAGGGATAGAACCCAGGGGTGCTTTACCACTGAGTACTACCTCCCCAATTATTTTAAAAAATTTTGGGGGGTACCTGGGATTGAACCCAGGGGTGCTTAACCATTGAGCCACATCCCCAGCCTTTTAAAAATATTTTATTTAGAGACAGGATCTCCCTGAGTTGTTTAGCGCCTCGTGCCTTGCTAAGTCGCCCAGGTTGGTCTCAAACTTGTGATCCTCCTGCTTCAGCCTTCTGAGCACCTGGTCTATAATACTCTTTTTTTTTTTTTTTAAGGGAAACACCAGGGATTGAACTCAGGGGCACTTGACCACTGAGCTACATCCCCAGCCCTATTTTGTATTTTATGTAGAGACAGGGTCTCACTGAATTGCTTAGTGCCTTGCTTTTGCTGAGGCTGGCTTTGAACTCTTGATCCTCCTGCCTCAGCCTCCCGAGCCGCTGGGATTACAGGCATGAGTCACCATGATAGGCCTGGCCTATCATGCTCTTAATAGCTAAGAAGACAAGTTAAGGTGAGAGAATAGAGAAAAGGCACATATCAGGCTTTTCTTTTTTCTGTTTTCACAGTGCTGGGAATTGAACCCAAGGCTGCTCAACCACTGAGCTACATCCCCAGCCCTTTTTGTTTTTATTTTTTATTATTTTTCGGTACTGGGGATTGAACCCAGTGGCACTTTACTATTGAGTTACACCCTCAGTCCTTTTTATTTTTTATTTTGAGACAGGGTCTAACTAAATTGCTAAGGGTCTCTCTAAGTTGCCAGGGCTGGTCTTGAACTTGCAATTCTTCTGCTCAGCTTCCTGAGTTGTTGGGATTACAGGTGTGTGCCACTGTGCCTGGCTCACAAATCATACTTTCAATAGATAACAAGCTATGATTTAAGGTCCCTAGATTGCATTTGCCCCTTTTTGGGGAGTGGCATGGGGAGAAGCTGACTGTCTTCCCCTCTCAGTGTTTTTAACTGTCATAATCTTAAGAGGTGCCACTTTTCATGGTGGGGGTCCATGACTGTCTCATTTGGGTGATTTGTCTACAGTTGTCCAAGATTTTTCCACTTATAAATGCAGTGGATCCGGAAGTCTGTTACAAGAAGAAAGCAGAATAGGACTTATATTCAGAACTAATCAAATAATAAACATATAAATGAAAAGTATTAGTTTTTTTTTTTTTTTTCTCATAAGCGCATGGATAGAGCTGGATATCAGAGGATGTGGGCTCTAGTCTTGCTTCTGATGTGGACGAGTTCTGTGACTTTTTTTTCTTGGTACTGGGGATTGAAACCAGGGGTGCTTAATCACTGAACCACATCCCCAGCCTTTTTCATTTTGAGATAGTGTGTCACAAAGTTGTTTATAGCCTTGCTAATTTGCTGAGACTGACTACAAACTTGTGAACCTCTTGCCTCAGTCTCCAAAATTGCTGGAAATACAGGTGTGTGTCACCATGCCTGGTGGCTCTGTGTCTTTGAGCAAGTCAGTTCTGCCCCCTGGGTCTCAGTTTCCTTATTTTTGTAAATGCAGAAGCTTAACTACATGGTTCTTGAGGTCCCCTCTGACTCTGACATTATTTCTAAGGAAAATGGTATTTTTCTCAACTCTGAAAATTCTAAGTTGGATGTAGATGGAGAAGATTGGAAAAAAGGGGACTCAGGGAAAATGCATAGGTTCAGCTCCTGGTTCTGCCCATGTTTAGCTGTGTAGCCTTCCCTTCTCATTCTGGCAGGATGGGCAACTGGGCCCAGCCCTTATCCCCTGACACAGTGATGGTCCTCTGCCTTCCCCATTCTCACACTTTCTCCTCCCTCTCCCCTCCAATAGAAGGGTGGGTTCCATAGGTGGGGGCTGGGAGGGAGGGGCTAAGGCTGGTTGAGCTGATGTGATAGTCCTTTAGAGGATCTTGGGGAGAGGCTCAGTAATTTGGGGGCATTTTCACAGGCCATGGTGACTATGGACATCTTTCTCATAGTCCTCCTTTGTACTTGTACTTCGGAGCTATAGACTAGTTCAGTCTGCACCCCAGGGCCTGGCCCCTTATCCCTCCCTGCCTGCTGGGCAGCCATCACATAAATGCCACTGTGTACTTAACCCAGGGATGGGAGGGACTTCTGCCCAGGGACTGGCCAAGGAATTGGCCGCTTATTTTGGCAGTTTTCACTGCAGGCCTCCTGAACAGACCATCAGAAGTGGAGGGAACTAGAGGTGGGAGTTAGTGAGTCATGGGCTTTGCCTTGGGGAGGGAGCCTTTGCTAGAGGTGCCCCTCTGGAAAGCAGACTTCCCCTCTAAATGATGAGGGGTGGTATTTCAGGATTCCTTCTTGCAGTCTTACTGACTGGGGTCAACTAATTTGATGGGCATCCCTGTGGTGTTGTGTGTAATGGGAATAATGATCCTGACCTCACAAAGTTGTGATGGTGAGTTGAAAACCTGGCACATCGAAAGCTCTCAGTAAACTTGTTTTCCGTTCCTTGGTGTGCCTGGAGTTAAGGCCGGGACAGGGTGTACCCCGTGGATGCAGAAGTGGAGGAAGAGCAGAAGCGAAGCAAAGACCAGCTCCCCACAGGCAGATGCCCAGCTGCTCATGGGTTTTTCAGAGCCCAGCCAGAGGCTGGCCATGATGGGAGATCAGGCGGTTGCTTTGTGCCGCCTGCTCCTAACCCCTCTTTGTCCTGGGGCAGGGCAGACAGGCTCCCAGTCATTACCTCACCGCAAGGCCCCTGTCTGCCAGAGTGAGCGGTGGAACTGCCTGGGTGGAGAGCTCTAGGCTAATTTTAGACCTGGAGACTCCCTGCCAACAGCTGTGGCTGGGCCCAGGCAGCTGGGCTGGGATGACTTGGGGGGAGGTCTCAGTCTTCTTACAGGGATCCCTGGCTGCAGCCATACCAGTCTACTCTGGGACCACATTCCTGTCTCTGCCTCTGCTGCAGAGAAAACCTGGGAAAAGAGTTCTTCCCAAAGGGTGGGGCCTTGGGGCCATTCTCCAATTCTTCTTTTCTCCTTTTTGCATTAAGGTATTTCTGTCCTCCAACTCTTCTTTCCAGGTTACTTTGAACACCAGGAACTCCTGATAATAGCACCAATAGAATAGGCCAGTGACCATCCAAAAAGGGGCAGGAAGGGGTATTAGGGAACAAACCATCTTGGATTTATAGGATTAGTCCAGCCTCCCACTTAACACAAAACTAAAAATCTAATTTAGTGCTTTTCAATCTTTTTCAACTGGCAATCACAGTAAATGATAAGAAAAGATAATATTTGTATTATATAATACAATGAGTAAAGATAAAAGCTTCCGTGATTGGATGCAGCCAGCCCTAGGTTTCTGCTGCTCCAAAGAGTCGATACTTTGGTTCAGCTATTACTCATTTGAAGTCCACCTGTGAGCTATGCACACCAATTTGGAAGTTCTGATATTCTTTAGCAGTTGGCTACAGTCATTTATAAATGGCAGCTCCCAGCCCCAAGAATCATCTTCTAGGTTAATTGTATACTTTATGCTGGAAGGGAAGTTAGAGGGTATTGAGCCTCTCCTCTTCTTTTTACAGATAAGGAAACTGAGGCCCAGAGAATTTTGCCTAAGTTTAAGTAACTAAGAAGTCAAAAGCCTGATTCTAGTTCTGCTAGGACAGTCATGCCCTCATTTGTACAATTATCTATGCATGTACATATTTATTTATTTTGAAATGGGGTCTCACTGTGTTGACTATGATGGCCTTGAACTGCTGCACTCAAGTGATCCTCCTGTCACAGCCTCCCAAGAAGCTATGATTACAGGCTCTCAAACTGTTATGCTTTGGATATGAGGTGTCCCTGCAAAAGCTCATGTAGTGATGTAGGAATGTGCAGGGTGAAATGATTAGATTATGAGAGCTGTAACCTAATCAGAAGATTACCTCATTTGATGGGGTAATAATTTGAAAAGACCACTGTACTGGGTGACAACTGGCAGGTAAGGTTTGGCTGGAGGAAGTATTCACTGAGAGCATGCCTTTGGGAGTTTATTTTATCTCTGGTACTTTGCTTGTTCTTTCTCTGCTTCTCAGCTGCCACTGAGCCAAGCATCTTTCCTCCACAACACCCTTCCATCATGATGTTCTGCTTCATCTCAGACCCAGAGCAGTGGAGCTTGTTGACTGTTACCTGAATCTTTGAAACTGAGCCCAAATAAACTTTTTCTCTTCTGTTTTTCTTGTCATGTATTTTGATCATAGCAACAAAAAACTAACACACTAGTGTTTATTGAGGAGTGCTTACAAAATTCAATATTCTGGGAGTACAAAGATCGAGAATAGTTTCTGGGGTTCATTTGTATTTGGTTTTAAAAAACAAAACAAAACAAAAAAGGGCTCCATGATGGAGCACTTGCATAGCATGTATGAAGTCCTGGGCTCCATCTGCAGCACCAGCAAAACAAGCAAGGAAACAAACAAAAACCCCAAGGAAACAAAGTTCAGGAAGGCAGTTATTTCTAGGGAAAGATTAGGTGTGCAATTGAAGAGAGGTACAGAGGGCTTCAAAGCAGTTGATTATGTCTGCTTCATAAGCTGAGTGATGCTATTCTTTAAATCATATGTATATATTCCTTTTGATGCATGATATATTTCTTTTAAGAAGTAAATGAAAAATAGAGGGAGTTTAATAAACTAGGAGAAAGTGTCCTAGGGAATAAGTAAGGAGTAAATCTGTTTTACAAGGTAGGGTGATAAGTGCTGAAGCCAAACTAATAATAACACCCACCTATGTGCACCTGATATATGTGATCTCACTTAATATTTGCAATAGCCCCATGAGGTACAGGAATCTTTCTGTTGTTACCATTTTATAGGAAATAAAACTGAAGTTCAGAGATATTACTCACCTTGTTCAAGGGTTTCATGATGAATCATCTTTGCAGTCATATTTGAATATTCACATCCTGTTAATGCTACCATGGTGGAGTACAGGCAAGTTGGCCTGCACAGTGAGGTGACCCTGAGGATGGGCTGGGAGGAAAGTTACTTCGTCTCTTTAAAATTCTCTTTCCACATCTATAAAATGGAACTCATTTTACTTGGCACTCCTTCTTGTGCAAATAATTTGAATATAAAAGTAATATATCAGTGTAAAACCTGACATTTATTGAGAATGAATCCTGTGCCAGCTGCTTTTCATGTGTTACTTCCTTTAATCTTTACCCCACCAAGAGCACATGATTTCAGTTTTACAGGATAGTCTGCCTCCCTGCTCTTAGCATTCCTCTGTTAACAAATCTTTCTTCTCCCTGCCTTCCCCAGCATGCTGGCTTCTCGACTTTGTCAGTGAGGGTCCTGCTGGGACTGAGTTGTTGGACATAATGAAGCACCAGCCTTTACCCCTAGTGCCAGTAATGTATGCCAGGTCCCATGGTTATCTCTGGGGGCCATCCCTCTTAGCTGAGAAGGCTGAAGATTTGAAATCCTTGATCTGTCCCGTTGGTTCTTAGCATGGCTGCACATTTGAAACACCTGAGGAGCTTTAAAACCTCTAGTTTTGGGGACTGGGGATATAGCTCAGTTGGTAGAGTGCTTGCCTCATAAGCACAAGGCCCTGGGTTCTAATCCCCGCCACTGCAAAACAAAACAAAACCCTCTAGTTTTGAGAGACTATTCACAATAAACTAGGGGTGTGGCTCTGTGGGAAGCACTTGCCTAGCACATGTGAGGCTCTGGATTCCATCCCCAGAACACGTGTGTGCACACCCCGTGCACACACGCATCCACTCCAAGATCTGATCCCAAGCCATTCACTTAGATTTGAGAGGAGGGGGAGTGAAGCATCAGTCTCCAGGTGATTCTAAAGAACAGCCAAGATAGAGAATCTCAAGAGAATACTACTTTTCTGATGGGACGATTCCAGAAATAAAAGGTAATGAAAGAAGTCTAATATACCCATGCTTTAGGCATGTAATAAATTTTGTGTGTTCTTTTCCCTCTTTAAAAAACAAACAAACAAACAAAAAACAAACAAACAAACAAAAAAACCCAAAAAACAAGGCAATGAAAAGATGAGGAAGTACACAGATAAGCAATGACCAGACTGCCTTTGGGCCCCTGACTGGTCCCACGGGTTAGGGATGTAGTCCAGTGGTAGAGTGCTTGCCCAGCAAGTGATAACCCATGGGTTGAATTCCCAGCACTAAAAAATACAAGCAACACCAAAAAATAAACAGATTATACCAGGGAGGGCTAGTAATGGGAAAAGGAACAGATAAGGAGGCAATAAGAGAAGAAAATGAAAATGTTGCATGCTGGAGGATGCCAAGTTGCCCCCAGTAATGACCCCAGACCTTTCCAATGGTACCTGTGTGTGTCCGAGTCCAGCCAATAAACATTTGATCACGTGGTATACATGTGCTGCAGGGGACACAAAGAAGCATGACTTCTATCCTGTTAGTATCCCAAGAGATAAATTGTTCTTTCACAGATAAAATATACACAATAAAAAAAAATTGTAAACAAATGTTTACAATAAAAAAAAAGAAAAAAGAAAAAAAAAAAGTAAGAAAAAAAAAATTACCTCCCTGTGTTGTGTTCTCTCCAGCATCCAGAAACCACCTTACAAGAAATAAAGTTTATCATAGAGGAGGAAGACTTTGTGTTGGAGGTGGGATTTAACTGGGTTTTATATGATGTGAAGGACTTAGATGTGGAGATGAGGGAGGATGAAGACAGATGGAACAAACAAGGATATGACAAGAACATAATAAGGATCCTCACTTGATGGTCAAGGAGACTACCACATTCACTAGGAAGGGTGGGCAGGGAGAGGAAAGAGGTACTAATAGTCCAAGGGCAGCTAAACTTGAGAGAGGGAGAGGGAGGAACCAGCTATGGTAAAAGGGCACGGGATTAATAGATAGTGTGAAGGATCTATGAATTACTTGGCCATGTAAATAAATTGTCTTTCTCTACTTTAGGGTGGTGTTTAGGATGTTCCATTCAGGAACAAGAGATTTGAAGAAACCATGACTCAGTGAATGACCTCAGAATTGTAGTCTCCAAGGCCCAACTGACAACTAAGAATGACAGGAACAGTGGTCTCAACACTGGCTGTATATTAGACCTGCATACTGGGAAACTTAAAAAAACAAACAAACAAAAAAACAAAAAAACAGCACGTAGGGAGCTCAGATGTTAGCACTCTGTACTAACAAGTAAAAAGCTGAACAGGGGAAAAAATTAGCAACTCCTCTCAGGTACCTCAGAGAAATGAAGTCATAGGGGAATCTGCTTGCCCCTGTGGAGAAAAAAGGCAGAGACAGAATCACAACTTGGTAAAGCAGAAATCCACAAGCAGAAACCTGGTTTCCTCTGCAGAAACCAATGCCCAGATAGAAAAACCTAAACTGTGATCCATGAATTGCTGGCAACTCAGTGTGAACAAGTCAGAGACTTAAAAACTCCAGGGGAGATGGGCACAATGATGCATTCCTGTAATCCCAGAAACTTAGGGAGGCTTAGGTAGGAGGATCAAAAATTCAAAGACAGATTTGGCAAGTTAGAAACTGTCTCAAAAAAATAAAGATTGTTGGAGGCACTGGGGATATAGCTCAGTTGGTAGAGTGCTTACCTTGCAAGCACAAGGCACTGGGTTCAATCCCCAGCACCGCAAAAAAAAAAAAAAAAAAAAAGATTTTTGGGGAGGTAGCCTGGTAGTAGTGCCCCTAGGTTAAATCCATAGTACATGAGGGGTAAGGGTAATAGAAGAATATTATTAACAGCAGTTCTGTGCCTACAAATATGATAATCTAGATGAAATGGACCAATTATTTTTAATACATTCTGCCAAAATTTATAAAAGATGAAACAGATGATCTGAATAGGTCTATATATATCAAAGAAATTTAATTAATAACAACCTTCCAAAAAAAAAAAAAAAAAAAAAAAAACGCACCAGGCCAAGCTGGTTTACTGATGAATTTCACTAAACATTTAAGGAAGCTATTGCAATTCTCTATAGTCTCTTCCAGAAGATTGAAGCAAAGGAAATACTTCCTAAATCATTTTATAAGGTACACATTACTCTAATAACAAAACCAGACTGAACTTTACCCAAAAAGGAAACTATGGATCAGTATCTCTCACAAATGTAGACGCAAAAATCCTCAACAAAATATTAGTAAATCAAATCCAATAATGTGTAAAAAGGATACACTATGCTCATTTTCCCCAGATATACTAGGCTGTTGCAATTCAACATTCGAAAACCAACTAAGCCAAATCAATAGGCTACAGAAGAAAAATCACATAATATCAATGCATACTGAAGATGCATTCAACAAAATCTAACACCCATTCATGATGATAATTCTCTTTCCATGAGGAACAGAAGGAAACTTCCTTAACTTGATAAAAATATTTGTAAAAACTCTATTGCTAGCTAGAATCACATTCAAAATGTTCCCACTAAAATCAGGAACAAAGCAATGAAACCCCCTCACCATTCCTTTTTAGTATAGGACTAGCAATTCTACTCAGTGCAATAAGACAAGAAAAGGGAAAAAAAAGTATAAGGATTGAAAAGAAAGAAATAGGTCTTTGTGTACAAATAACATGATATTCTATGTAGAAAATCTGAAAGAATTGACAGAAAACTCCAGGAACTAATGAATACAATAAAATACAGAATAAAAGTCAATATGTAGATGTCAATTGCATTTGTAAGTACCCAACAATGAACAAATGGAATTTGAAATTAATAACCTGTTACAATTTATGTAAGCTCCTGCCCAAAATGAAGTATTTAGATGTAAATCTAACAAAATGTAAAACTATAATGTGAACAACTACAAGTATGATAAAGGAAATTAAAGGACTAAATAAATAGATATTCCATGTTCATGGATAGGAAGATTCAGTATATTGTTAAGACATCAGTTTTGTCCAACTTGATCTATACATTTAGTGCAATTCCACCTCAGAACACACAAAACATTAACTCAAAATGGATTGGAGACCTGTGTGTACAATTCAAAACTATAGAACTTTTAAAAAACAACAGAAGAAAACCCTATAGATTATGGGGTATGGGTTTGCCTAGATATAATACCAAAGTCAGGATCCATGAAAGAAACAATTGATAAACTGGACTTCACTAAAATTAAAAACTTTTGCTCTGTAAAAGTGTCAAAAAATAATAAGATAAACCAAAGACTGGGAGAAAATATGTGCAAAAAACAATTATAAAGAACTATTGTCCAAAACCTACAAAGGACTCTTAAAACAACAATAAGAACGAAACAGCGCCATTGAAAAAAAGCAGACTGGACATGGTGGTACAAGCCTCTAATCCCAGTGACTTGAGAGGCTGAGGTAGTGGACCTCAAGTTCGAGGCCAGCTTCAGCAATTCAGTGAGATCCTCAGCAATTTAGCAAGACCCTGTCTCAAAATAAAAAATAAAAAGGACTGGAGAGGGGCTGGGGTTGTCGTTCAGTGGTGGAGCACTTGCCTAGCATGTGTGAGGCACTGGATTCAATTTTCAGTACCACATATAAATAAATAAAAGGTTCATTGACAACTAAAAATATATACATAAAAAAGAAAAAGGACTAGGGATGAAGCTCAGTGGTAAAGTGCCCCTGATTTCAATCCTCAGTACCCCAAAACAAACAAACAAATATATAAAAATAGGCATGAAGCTGGATGTGGTGGCACAGGCAGTAACTCAGGAAACTGAGGCAAGAGAATCAAGAGGACTGGAGGTTGAAGGCCAGCCTAGGCAATTTATTGAGGCCACGTCTCCAAAAGGGTGGGGGGAGGGTAATGCTGATTATGTAGTTCAGTGGTATAGTGCTTGCTTAGCATGCACAATAAATACATTAGTAAATAAACAAATAAAAATTAAAAAGGGGCTAGGCTAGGGATGTAACTCAGTGAGTGGTAGAGCACTTGCCTAGCATTTGTAATACAGCTTTAGAAAGGCCAAAATACAAACATTGACAAATGCTGCCAAATACACGGAGCAATAGGAACTCTCATTCCTTGCTGGCAGAAATACAAAAGGGTGCTAACAGTTTGATGGTTTGTTTGTTTTTTCTTTCTTTCTGGTACTAGGGATTGAACCTGGCCTTCTACCTCTGAGCTATATCCCTAGCCCTTTTTATTTAAAAATTTTAAAAATTTTATTGATTGAGTGATTGGTACTGGGGATTGAACCCGGGGTGCTTTACCTCTGAACTACATCCCCCACTCTTTTAATTTTTTTAAATTTTAAGACAGGAACTTGCCAAGTTGCATAGGCTGGCCTGGAACTTTTGATTCTCCTGCTTCAGCCTCCCCAGTCACTGGGATATCTATTCATTCTTGTATGGAACTAAGCTCTTCCCTATAATGTAGAAATACAATATAGTTTTTTTTTTTTTAATTTTTATTTTTTTGGTGTGTATTGTTCTGGGGATTGAATTCAGGATCTTACACATGCTAGGCAAGTGCTCTACCATAGAGCTATACCCCTAACCCTATTTTTTTTTTTTTTTTTTAATCTTGGAGAGAAAGTATTCAGTAACTCATTGTTATAATTAGGAAGATTTTAAAAACAATGACAGTATTTCAGTCACTCAGTGTTTTCTGCCTTTATTCACTTGCTTGTTACATAGCTCAAGGCAGTTTTCCTTTGATTAAAACAAAAATTACAGAGAATTGGAAGGGGTTTTAAAAAAATAAACAGTAAATATTGATAAAGGTGGGTAGTGAGTTTTATAAACCTTCTGGAAACATGGCCCAACCAATGTAGAATCTGTAGTGGAGAGGCAAACCATACTACAAGTCACTTAGCATGAGGTCTCCTCAATGAAGATCTCATCTTCATGGACATAGGTCATCTATGGAAAAGGATCTATTGTCTATTCTCAAGTGTAAAGGATCTTAGCATCATTAGAGTGTTCATTTTACAGGCTCTGGGGTCTCAAATAGCTAACCCCTATGTTGAACAGAATTCTGCTTAACCAGCCCTCACAATGCACTTAACTGCTAAGAGTTTAAGATGAAGGTTCCCATGCTTCTGGAGTCTCCGTTCCCTCTTTGCATATTTTCCACCATTTCATAGCAGTGATAAGGATTGGATGGTGTATTAGTCCATTTCTGTTTCTATAACAAAATCCCTGATGCTGGGTATTTTCTAATAATAAGAGGTTTTCTTGGCTCACTAGTCTGGTGACTGTAGGGTTCAAATAGCATGTTGGTGAACTATCCAGGCACCAAATATCACATCATGGCAGAGAAACAAAGGGAATTGTGTATGTACAGAAGGAACCAAGTAAGTGTGGTAAATTCTTTAATAACCCACTCTTGCAATGACTCTCTTTTAGAGATTAGCATTAATCCTTCTGAGGACATGGTCCCCAGTGACCTAACCATTTTCTATTAGGCCCCACTTTTTAAAGTTTCTACCACACTGAGAGCCAAGCTTCCTGCCCATGAACTCTTAGGGAACACACTCAAACCATATTTAGATCATAGCACATAGGATCATAACTTAAGGCACTGAGACTGACACCCAGGTATAACTTGTGTGACTTGGAAGAATTCCTGAGAGACATGGTTTTCCCTATCTCAGAGGCTCATAAGTACTCTTGGAAACTGAGGCATAGGGGTATAGGAAGACCCACAGATCAACCTCTGGTCACCAGTCATGTCAATGAGCAAGTGATAGGAATACCAAAGACTGGAGCACAGGGCTCCTGAGCACAGTGATGGAAGCATCACCTGGAAAGGTGAGACTGAGCCCTAATGTTTGGAATGTCCTTAGTCTTATTCTTTGCTAACAAAGTGTGTTAGTCAGCTTTTCCTCTTTGTGACCAAAATACCTGGCAAGAACAATTTAGAGGAGGAAAAGTTTATTTGGGCTCCCAGTTTCTGAGATTTAATCCATGGTCAATAGGCTCCATTGCTCTGGGCCTGAGGTGAGGCAGAACATCATGACAGATGTGTGGTGGAGGAGGGTGGCTCACCTCATGGTAGCCAGGAAGCAGAAAGCAGGAGAGCCCAAGGAGCCAGGGATAAAACATAAACCCCAAAGACATGCCCTCCGGGACCCACTTCCTCCAGCTGCACCCCACCTGCCTATATTTATCAATAGTCCATTCAAAGTAGTATGCACTGATTGGATCATAGCTCTCATAATCTGATCATTCCACCTCTGAACATTCCTACATTAAAAGGAACTTTGTCCGGGAGGACCACCTCATCTAAACCATAACAACAGCCAATAATGAGGACATTGTCAGGATATATATTCAGATTTCACTTGCTTTGGAAATACTGTGAAAAGCTCCTACCCCTTTGACTAGGAGTTAAGAGATTTGGGGTATAAAAAGGAGACCTAGAGTAAGTTTCCAGCCCTGCATAGCATAAACACAGAGGTGGCATACTGATAATAACTAGTATTTGTGGAGCATCTTTCAAGTTCCAGGTACAGTGTGAAGCACTTTGTATGCAATAGCTCATTTTAATTTTCAGAACCTCCTTATCAAGTTGGTATTATTGTTATTACTATTATTCTTTATTATTAGGAGTTGAACTAGGGGCCTTCACATGCTAGGGAAGTGCTCTCCCTCTAAGCTACATCTCCAACCCCTTAAAATTTTCTTTTTTTAAAATTTTGAGTCAGGTGCTGTGGTGCACACCTTTAATCCCAGTGAATGAGTCAGGAGGCTGAAGCAGGAGGATGGCAAGTTAGAGGCCAACCTCAGCAATTTAGTAAGACCCTAAGTAATTTATCAAGATCCTGTCTCCAAATAAAAAATCAAATGGACTGGGGATATAGTTCAGTGCTAAAGCACTTCTGGGTTCAATCCCCAGGACCAGGAAAAAAAAAAAAAAAAAAAAAAGATTTGGACTGGGTCTTCACCTTATGAGGGTGAACCTTTCTAGTTGCCCTCTTTAAGCTTCTTCATTTCCTCCTGAATTTTTGGGACCTTCTCTTTCCCCTTATTCACCCTGACTTTCTTAGTAAACTTTAATTCAGCTGATCACATGCCCACTCTCCAAATGAAACAGCTGAAATAAAAAACTGAAGGATCCCCTAGACCTCAAGCATACAGATAGGTGAGAAGTGATCACTTCTAAGGTTGCTCCCTATTTTCAGCAATATAGCAATGCAGTGGGATTATCCACAGATGTTCCCTTCCCAGGGGATAAGTCTGGATGAAAATCCAGTATAAGCTCCAGTTGCCAAGATGCATGTCTGAACAAAAGACACAAAGGCACTGGTAGACTAATGGTAATCTTAACTAGGCTGGAGCAGTTCAGGGTTAAGTCTTTTTTTTTTTTTTTTTGGTGCTAGAGATGAACCCAGGGTGCTTAACCACTGAGCAATATTCCCAACCCTTTTTATTTTTTATTTTGAGACAGGTCTCATTAAGTTGCTTAGGGCCTTGCTTAGTTGCTGAGGTTGGCCTCAAACTTTCAATCCTCCTGCCTCAGCCTCCCTAGTGACTGATTTCAAGTCTGCACTACCAGTCTTGCCCTTGGGTAGCTTTCTCATCTCTTCTTAGAAAAGGTATCCCCATGAAATAATAGAAGCAGGGGTCTGCAACTCTGTTGTGTCACAATCAGTGGGAGGAATGGATGACTAAGAATTATAAGAGCATGGGTATTTGTGAATGGTTTTTATATTTTATTTTTAAAGTGTGCATTTATTATGCTTTATTGATAGTGTATTTTTGTGTTTATATATGAATATCTTTATATCCCTCTCCCTAACTTGTATTTCAGTATGCTTTCTTTCTTTTTCTTTTTTTTCTGGGTGGTGGCAGGGGAGAGATGCTGGGGATTGAACCCACAACTTTGCACATGTTAGTCAAGTTCTCTACCACTGAGCTACATCCCCATTCCCCCTTTTTAAAAATTGAGCTGAAATATAACGTTGACCTTGTAAAGTGTGCCATTCTGTTGGGTACAGTGGTTCAGACCTGTAATCTCAGCTATTGGGCAGGCTAGGGCAGGACTACAAGTTGGAAGCCAGCCTGGGCAATTTGAGAGAGACCCTGTCTCAAACTTTTAGAAAGGGCTGGATGTGTAGCTCAGTAGAGCACTTGCCTAGCATGTGTGAGGCCCTGAATTCAATCCTTGGTAAGCAAAAATAAAAAATAATAAAGGTACAATCCACTAGCATTTAGTACATTTGCAATATTGTGCAACCATCACCTCTGTCCAGCTCCAAAACATCATTAACACTCCCACAGGAGTTCACCCATTAAGCAGTCACTTCCCGTTTCCCTTCTGTCTAACACCTGGCAACCTCTAATTTGTTTTCTGTCCCTGCTGATTTACCTATTTTATGTCTGACTTCTTTCACTTAGCATAATGTGTTCAAGATTCATCCACATTTTATCTTGGTAGGACTTCATTTATTTTATGGCTGAATAGTATTCCATTTTATGGAAGTACCACATTGAGTTTACCTACTCATCCATTGATGAGTACATTTGGGTTGCTTCCATCTTTGGCAACTGTGAATAACTTTGCTGTGAACGTTAGCATATCAATATTTGCTTGAATACCCATTTTCAATGATTTTATATGCAGGATTGGAATTCCCAGGTCATGTGGTAACTCTAACTTTTCTGAGCACTGAGCCAGATGGCAAATTTCCTTCACAACACTTGACTTAACATTCTACATTCTTCCCTTTCCATTTGGTTATGGGCCTGTTTTGCCACTTTGCCCTACTTTTCAAGACAAGGTAGAAACTGGAGGGGTTTTGTACAATTTCTCAAGTTTTAAATGTTGGCTTAATTTTATCTAAAAGTACCCAGAGTAGCCAAAGCAATCCTGGGCAGGAAGAATGATGCAGGAGGTATCACAATACCAGACCTTAAACTCTACTATAGAGCAATAGTAACAAAAACAGCATGATATTGGCACCAAAATAGACAGGTAGACCAATGGTACAGGATAGAAGACACAGAGACATACCCACATAAGTACAGTTATCACATACTAGACAAAGGTGCCAAAAACTTACAATGGAGAAAAGATAGCCTCTTCAACAAATGGTGCTGGCAAAACTGGAAATCCATATGTAGTAAAATGAAATTAACCCCTATCTCCTGTGCAAAACTAAACTCAAAATGGATCAAGGATCTAGGAATTAGGCCTGAGACCCTTCACCAAATAGAAGAAAAAGTAGGCCCGAATCTCCATCAAGTTGGCTTCGGATCAGACTTCCTTAACAAGACCCCCATAGTGCATGAAATAAAAGCAAGAATCAATAAATGGGATAGATTCAAACTAAAAAAAATTTTCTCAGCACAGGAAACAATCAATAATGTGAAAAGAGAGCCTACAGAGTGGGAGAAAATCTTTTCCTCACACACTTCAGTCAGAGCACTAATCTCCAAAGTTTATAAAGAACTTAAAAAACTTTACACCCAAAATACAAAGAACCCAATCAATAAATGGGCTAAGGAACTGGGCAGACACTTCACAGAAGAAGATATACAGGTGAACAACAAATATATGAAAAAGTGCTCATCATCCCTAGTACTTAGAGAAATGCAAATTAAAACCACCCTAAGATTTTATCTAACTCCAATTAGAATGGCTATTATCAAGAACACAAGCAATAGTAAGTGTTGGCGTGGTTGTAGGGGAAAAGGCACACTCGTACATTGCTGGTGGAGGTGCAAATTGGTGCAGCCACTCTGGAAAGCAGTATGGAGATTCCTCAGAAAACTTGGAATGGAACCACCATTTGACCCAGCTATCCCACTCTCGGTTTATACCCAAAGGACTTAAAATAAGCATACTACAGTGATGCAGCCACATCAATGTTCATAGCTGCTCAATTCACAATAGCTAGATTGTGGAACCAACCTAGATGCCCTTCAATTGACGAATGGATAAAGAAACTGTGGTATATATACACAATGGAATATTCTCAGCCATAAGGAAGAATAAAATTATGGCATTTGCTGGATTAAATGGATGAAGTTGGAAAATATCATGCCAAGTGAAATAGGCCAAGCCCAAAAAACCAAAGGCCAAATGTTTTCTCTCATAAGTGCATGACAATATATAACCATGGGGTTTGGGGGGGAGAGAAGAATGAAGGAACTTTGGATGGTGTAGAGGAAAATGGGGCAGGAGTGAGTGGGGGACAGAAAGATAGTAGAATGAAACAGACAGTGTTACCCTATGTATATGTATAATTACATGAATGATGTGAATCTACATTGTGTACAGCCATAAAAATGAAAAGTTTTACCCCATTTGTGTATAATGAATCAAAATGCAGTCTGTAAAAATAAAAATGATTTTAATAAAAAATAAAAATAAAAAAACCGAAAAAACCATAAAGCTATGAACACTCAAAAATAATTTATCTAAAGTACCATGAACTACAAGGAATTTGCAGCTCTTAACTTAAGGCTTTGATCTCTAACAGATACACGGGGTTTTAGGAGAAGCAACTTTACAATGTCATCCTTCACCTGTCAAGATGCACAAAGGCCCTGAGAGCAGGGGAATTTCATGGAAGGAGGCAAATCTAGGATTTTAACAACTTGAATTCTGTTTGTGGCTTGGTTCTTACATGTCTTTCTGAGTTCAGTTCTGTCTACATGAAGGCTGCAGTGGCAGGTGGAGGAGGCAGGGTAAGTGAGTGGGCAGAATGGTATAGTGGAAAGAGCACAGACTTTGAAGTATGGACATTCAGCAGATGCACACTGATCCAGTCATTTAGCTTATACCACAATAATGGTAGGAGGGTAAATGGCTTCTCCCCTGAATCCCCTGAGAACCCCAGCCCTGGATCCTTCAGACCTCCACATAATCCATTAATCAAAGGAGCAATGCCTGACCATTAGTGGGGTTCTAGCACTCTGCACAATTGCCAGGGCTGGTATCCATTCCATGAGGCTGGGTAAGTACTTTGAAATCAACCCTAGATAAACCTGAGTTTGAATCCTGGCTCCACTTCTTACCTGGCTGAGTATACCTTGACAAATTACTTAAACTGAGAATCTTAACTTTCTTCATTCATAAAATGAGGATTATACTCTTATTTGCAGGACTGTTGTGAAGAGTAACTGAGATAAGGCTACTATTGTTATTTCCCATACTCTAAGCAGGAAAATAGTATCTCCTCCTCTTCTTCCTTCTTCTTCTTCCTCCATCTCCTCCTCCTTCTTCCACTGCTCCTTCTTCTCCTCCTTCTTTGTCTTCGATACTGGGGATTGAACCCAGGGGTGCTTTACCACTGAGCCACATCCCCAGCCCTATTTTGTATTTTATTTAGAGACAAGGGTCTCACTAAGTGCTTAGGGCCTCACTAATTTGCTGAGGGTGGCTTCAAACTTGGATCCTCTTGCCTCAGCCTCCCTAGTTAATGGGATTGCAGGAGTGCACTAACATGCCCAGCTCATCCTTTCTTCTTATACATATTTTTTCCATTGCTGGGGATGGAACCCAGGACCTTGCGCATGCTAGACAAGTGTTCTACCACTACACCCCATTTTCCTGCTTTCTTACCTTGCCCCTCCTCCACCCCAGTGGTACTGGGGAATGGAACCTGGGGCCTCACATATGCTTATGCAAGTGCTCTACACTGAGCTAAACTTGTCTTTTATACAAAAGCTTGGAGATAGGAATCAGGGGACTAGAAGCTATGTATTACACAGTGACAAAACCCATTGAATCTCAAAAGTTGGTGGTTCTGGCTGCTAAGGAATGACCTAGGGAGCTTATTAAATATAGATCCCTTGAGAAATTCAAATTCAGCAGGTCTGAGTGGGATCCAGGCATCATTATTTTTACCAAGTGCCCTAGGATGATCCTGATTGACAGCCAAATCTGGGAGCCATCCTGTTCTGTCAAGGGCAAAGATAATAGCCTGTCCTTCCTCTGCCTTTTCACCCAGAACCTAGTGTAAGCAGCACTGTCCCTCCAATGGGAGCTCAGTCCAATGGGAGGAACTCATAGGCCTGTGTCAAACCTATGACTAGTGCTGGGCCAGTTAGGTTGGGACTTCACCCACCCTTTGTTGCAGATCTTATCTCACTCCCAGGTGGGCTCTATTTCTCCCCCAAGGCTAAGAGCAAAGGAGGAGACCAAGCCTGAGCGTTTTGTTGGGTTTCAGGGTAAATCAGACGCAGGGGTATGGATTAGGTTTCTTACCCAGGAAGAGGAGATCCGCTGTAGGAAGATGAACTTGTTTATGAGCATTTTCTCTGTCACATCATCCCCCCAGGGCCTGGACCCAGTTGGCTGACCTTGTGTGGACCACCTGTTGACAGGACTTCCTGTGTCCTAGGCTGGGCCCCCAGCACACCCTGCCCTCTCTGTGTCAGGTGCTCTGACTTACTGCAGCTGTCATTGTTGAGCCCCTCTTCTGCCTGGCAGCTGTGGTCAATGCCTCCTCATTACACACTCTAGGGCCACCCCTGGAAGTAAACTATCTGATTGCAGCCTTAGAAGTACTGCTGACAAAGTAACACCCAAATGATAAGGACATGGAAGATGCCATAGGGAAATGGGGCTGAGAGTCAGGTAAGAGATTCAGAGAAGGAAAAAAGAGAAACAAGCGGGTGGGAGGAGAAAGTAGGAGGAGGAAAAAGGCCAAGAAGCGAAGAGGTTAAAACCTGGAAGGTAGAGCTGGCTGTAGCTCAGTGTTAGGACATTTGCCTGGCATGTGTGAGGTCCTGGATTTGATCTGGGGTACTGCAAAAGAAAAAAACTAACAAACCCATAAGGCAATGAAAAAACATTGAGTGTGTAGAGAATAATCCTTGCCATTATCTCAGGAGGAATAACATCCATGATCCCTCTGTCTGTTGGTTAATTAAACAAGTTACTGAGATGCAGTAACTCAACAGAGGCAATAAAGTAGTAAGTTTGGGAGTTTGCAATCTCATCCAATGTTTCCAAGCAGTGTGAGATCCTGGGGATTTTAGGGCGTGTGCAGAGTGATTCACCTGACCACAGGGCCTCCTTGGTTTATAGTTTCAGCCTTGCATACCTGTTCTCTCTCACTTACACATCTATCACCACCTACTCAGTGGCCACACCCCACGATCTCAAATGTCTTCAACTCTACTTCCTCCACCACCAGGTCAGGACTGCTACTCCCTACCCTTTTCTTACATTCTATTGCCTCCTTCAAGGCCTGAGTTTCCTAGGACCTGTGACTTCTCTGTGATCAGCTGTCAAATCCTCCATGGATTCCCGGACAGAGCATTTTCCTGTCTGCAGCTCAGGTTTCTGACTTGTAAAATGAACCTGAGGCTCACTGCTAACTCCTTGCTGTGCAGAGCAGTGAATTACATCTTTAGGGAACCTGTTGCTTGTCAGATGAAAGATGCCAAAATCGGCTTCCAATCCTACCTTTCCCCATGCTGTGGACAACCCCTCTTTCCTGCTACTGTTTACCACACTGATAAGCCCTTGATTACAAAAGGCAAGTCACTAAAGATCTATGAACCTCGACACATCTCGGTTCCCCAATTCACTGACCTCTTAAGGGGCTTGCTCCATCCTACCATGTCTACAGCAGACCACCCACTTCTTAAAAAAAAAAAAAAAAAAAAAAGCTTACAAGTGGACTGGGGGTATCGGTTGGTGGTTAAGTGCTTATCTAGCATGTGTGAGGCCCTGGGTTCCATCCCCAGTACCACACACACACACACACACACACAAAGAAGAAAACTGGACCAGTATTCACATCTCTGCTGTGCAGCTTACTCAGGTGAAATTAGGAAAATCAACCTTTTCTAAAAGAGCCTCAGTTTGGAGCCAGCCGTGGTGGCACATGTCTATAATCCCAGTAACTTGGAAGACTGAAGCAGGAGGATTGCAAGTTTGAGGCCAGCCTCAGCATTTAGTGAAACCCTGCTTCAAAAAAAAAAAAAAAATTTTTTTTTTAAAGGACTGGGGATGTAGTTCAGTGATAAAGCACCCCTGAATTCAATCCTGCCCCCCCCCCAAAAAGAGTCTCAGTTCTTCCTCCTCCTCCTCCTCCTTCTTTTCATATTAGGGATTGAGTCTATTTTAGGTAAATACTCTGCCACTGAGCTTCATCCAAGCCCTTTTTATTTTGAGACAGTGTTTCACTAAGTTGCCCAAACTTGCTATCATCCTGCCTCAGCCCAACTCAGAAGCTTCCATTTCTTCACCCTTAAAATTGAGATACTACTTCATGTCCTTCCTGCTGTCCTAGTAACACAGTAGCAGTAAGGGTACCAGCACAGTGCATGGCACATAGTGAGATGTAGTCAAGCCTTGCCCAGTGAATCTACACTACAGATGCTGAGCACCAGGGATGTGTTTTGGAAGGGACAACAGAGGAAGTTAACAGGAAGGGAATTCCCAGGAAAATGTGAAATGATGCGAGTTGGGTAGTTTGAGAAGAATGAATGAATGAATTTTAGGCCAACTTTCATGGGCTCAGACAGGATATTCAATGTGTAACTTCACCTACTACCTCTTCTAGATGTCAGCTGCTCCTCCCATGCCAGAGACTCAGACTTTATTCCATGCCTCTCCCCCAACCCCCACGAATACACTTTACATTGCCAGTACAAACACAGCACAAGCATGCCCTTAACATTATAGATATATCTGGAACAAATGTTTAACAAAACAATACTTACTCTAACTATGTGGGATGACTGGGATGCTTTTCAGTTATTTTTTAAAAGATACTATTGCTGGTCTGGGGATGTGGCTCAGTGGTAGAGCACTTGCCTATCATGTGGAAGGCTCTGGGTTCCATTCCCAGCAAGGAAAAAAAAAAAAAAAAGGATACTGTTTGTGACCCACCAAATTGATTTCCAAATATCTAGATTTCCAAATATCTAGATTTCCAAATATCGTCTGGCTCTGTGGTTCCACTTGAAGCTTTCTTTCATCCTGCTGTGCCTTGTTGGCCCCGGTTTTCAGCTGTGAAAACCCAAGCTCAGTGAGAATAGGAATTTGTCCAAGGATGTGTACCTCTTAGGTGGCAAAGCTGAGAGTCAAACCCAAGTCTGTGTGACACCCAAGCCCATTCACTGAGTCAGGTCCCTTTCTCTGGCACTTGGCCTGGGGCCTCTGTCAACCTCTCATTAGGCCACTAATCGAGGATCATTAAATGTGACCTATGTCTTTGCACCCCAGGATATTTTGCCAAGATGACAATTAAAGCTTCCTTTTACTATCAAGTGGTACATAGCCTAAAACTGAGCAGGCAGCCTTGACAATTAGATTTTAATGCCACCCCTCATATACAGAATTGGTTATAGAGAAAAATGCAGTGAGATGAGAAGGTGAAAATGATGTCTGCATTGCCTGCTGAGAAGGGAGGAGTGAGGGCAGACCTTACATCTCCTTCGCTTCTTCCCTTGAACCTCCTTAGCCAAAAATTGGGGAGATGGTCTCCTATGTCACCCTTATCTCCCTTTACAGGTGGATCTTATGACCTCGTGGACTGGACGTCTTGATTTTTTGAAGGATGCGGTGAATAGGAATTTAAGAAAAAAAGAATGAGTCAATAAAAGGAAGGAAAGAAAGCTGGAGAATGGTAATCAGAGAAGGAAGGATGAGGCAGGGAAGGAAAGGAGCTGAGGAAAACCAGGAGTGAAGACAGAAAATAATTTCTGGAGAAAGCTGCCAGAAGCTTCTGATATCTTTGGAAATCCAGAGCTATCCAAAAGTTGCCGGAAGGCACTAGTAGTGATTATGGGTTTTATGGGGAGAAGGAGGCAATTAAAGGGGTTGTCCAGTCACAGTTTAAGAATCATGGGCAGTGGGAAGTGGGAGAAGGAGAAGGATTTTGGTGCCCTCACATTAGAAAGATGTCTGTTGAGATAAAAGGAAACAAGCTGAGGCACTGGTGTCCTGCCAACTTGGTCCACTCTCCTCTCTGTGCCAAACAGTGGGTATTTGATGGAATTATCTTACACACTCACATATGCACAGGCTTATGAATTACAAACACCATTAAGTTTGTTTTTGAAATCTCTTTTATTGGCAATTAACAAGAAGAACTGTTTTGAAGTGATCTTAGTTGCCCTCCTCCAGACCTCAAAGCACAAATTATGTGTAGTAGATGTTATATATAATGGTGTTTGTTTTGTTATTGATTCCTGTAACATCCTGGAAAGGGATGATAGGAAACTAAAACAGCTCACCACTAACTCCCTAAAGGTGGCAACATGGATGTATGGCAGAACCAGGGTGAAAATCTAGGTCTTGTTTCTAAACCAGAGTTTTATCTGCCTTGAATCCCAGGGTTAGCACATTCATCACTGGAGGACTTTGCAGGGCATGTATAAAAATCTTCCATGTTTATGAAATTAGAAGGGAGACCTACAGAGTAGGGGAAGGAGACTCGAGAAGGAAGAAGGGGAAGGAGAGGGGAGGTGAATGGAATTGACCAAATTATGTTATGCGCATGTATGAATGTGTCACAATGTATCCTGCTGTCATATATAGTTATAATACATCAGTTAAAAATTTTAACTAAAAAATATGCCATGTCGAATAGCCTTAACTTCATTCTGTTCTAATTACACCATTATTGAATGGCCACCGTTGACTTACTAGTTTGTACTGTATTAACTGTTAGTACTTTGGAAAGTCTGTTTTTTTTTCCTTTGAATTAGTCTAGTATTCTAAAACTAAGAGGATAAACTCCTTGAAGTTAGAGGACCAAGTTTTCTATTTTTTTAATTGACAGATACAAGTATATGTATTTATCATGTATAAAGTGATGTCTTGAAATATAGATCCATTGTGCAATGACTAAATCTAGCTAATTAACATATGCATTACCTCACATAGTTGACATTTTTGTGATGAGAACACTACATATTCACTGTGCTAACATTCTTCAAGAATGATATGTTGGGCTAGGGGTATAGTTCAGAGGTACAGTGCTTGCCTAAGTGAGGCCCCGGATTTTATTCCCCAGCATCACACACACACAAACACACACACACACACACACACACACACACACACACATACACACACACACAAAAGAAGACTATATATTACAATAACTATAGTTACCAAGTTGTCAGATCTTCTGTTTCTTTGTCCTGCTGTTTGCAGTATCCAAATCTGCACCTCCCCACACCCCCCCGCTCCCCCCCACACACAAAAAAAACCCTCATGTGCATATGCAGTCTTATAAAGAATTCACCACAGGACTTCCTAGGCAGATAACAAGTGAATTAGTAATTTGAGGCAACTTGGGGTTTGACTTTTCCTAGAACGAATTAACGTCTGGAGAAGGAGTAGGAGGAAGTGTTACCACCACGACCTCATCCAGAGAAATGACAACAGCATCAGTGGCTCTCACAACAGCCCCCTCTCCTCTGTTCCCACTGTAGCCTTCACCCAGGGATCTTGAAAGTCCAAGGAAGGCACAGCTACAGAGCCACCCCACCCGATTCCTTGGACTGGAAACATGTTTTATTTAAAAACCCAGATCAAGAATTGGCACTGGCTGAGATGGTCTTGAGGGAGAAATTCACCCCATCCTTGAGTTTGGCTTGTGCTATTTCTGGTCTTTCTCACGCTTTCCTGTCCCATTTTCAGAACGTCCCCACTGTGTGTGAGATGTTGTCTGCCCACCACACTTCATTGTCACAGGGGAGAGAGTCCCCTGAAGACCCTTGTTTCACATTACCCAGGCCAGGATTGCTATCTTCAGAGAGACAGGGGTCTGAATAGGTCTGCCTCTTGAATGGTCCTGCATCTGGATTGATAGGCACTGGGGGTAGTGGGGCGGAGAATGGGGCTCTGGAAACAAAGCTGTGTAGAGCCCGCCAAGGATTTTCAACCCTCTCCCATGAAGAGTCCTAGATCAGTGACAAGTGGGATACTTGCCATTTGCAACTCCATCCATCTTTTTTTGTCTTCTTTCATTTGCATAGATTTGAGCCAGTTAAGCATCAGCCAACGCTCTTCTTATAAGTCAGACTGTAACCCAATTTGTCTCTCCCTCTTTTTTTTAACCTCTCAAACTGTATAGGTATAGTGCAGTATACCTACAGATACATTCCTGAAAAATTCTATGTGATTCACATTTTATTTATTTATTTTAGGGACTGATTTTTTTTTTTCTTTTCTTTTCTTTTTAATACTGGGGATTGAACCCAGGGACAGTTAACCACTGAGCCACATCCCCAGCCCTTTATTTATTTATTTAAAAAATTTTGATATTAACAGACCTTTATTTTTATTCATTTATTTATATGCAGTGCTGAGAATCAAGCCCAGTGCCTCACACATGCTAGGCAAGCACTCTGCCACTGAGCCACAACCCCAGCCCCTATTTTTTATTTTGAGTCAGGGTCTTGCCAAGTTGCTTAGGGCCTTACTCATTTGCTGAGACTTGTTTCAAACTAGCAATCCTCTTGCCTCAGTCTCCTGATCTGCTGGGATTACAGGCGTGTGCCACCGCACCCAGATTTATTTTTTATTTAAGAAAAAAATTTCTTTAGTGGTGGGGATCAAACCTAGGACCTTGAGTATGCTAGATAAAAGCTCTTCCACTGAGCCACATCCCTACCCTCCTATGGATTACAGTATTTGAACTATCCTAGGGGTGCTTTATTATTTAAAGGGACCACAATGGATTTGCTAGGAACACAGTTTTCATTTGTGTGTGTGTGTATTTTTTGTCAAATCATACAATGTAACATTATCAGTTGTCCGAAAATGCCATCCTTCTATGGATAAGGAAACAGGGTCAGAGAGGTCCACTGGGATCACAAAGCTAGTGAGTGGGAGAAGGAACAAAATTCTTATTTCCTGACTCCTAGTGCAGTGCTCTTTCAATCATAACAATGCATATGAAAGAACTTTCTAGTTTTTGTTTTTTGTTATTTTGCAGTTCTGGGGATTGAACCTCAAAGCACTCTGTCACAAACAACACCTCCCCATCTTTTATTTTATTTTATTTTGAGCACAATGTCTCGATAAGCTGCCCAGTCTGGTCTGGAACTTGCCATCTTCCTGCCTTGTCCTCCCCAGTAGCTAGGATTACAGATATATGCCCATCTCTTTTACTTCTTCTACTTAAAAACATTTTGACTCAGGTGTGATGGTGCACACTTGTAATACCAGCTGCTCATGAGGCTGAGGCAAGAGGGTCGAAAGTTTGAGGCCAAGCCTGACCAACATAGTGAGGTCCTGTCTCAAAATTTTAAAAAATTGGGTGGTTGGGAGTGTAGCTCAGTAATAGAGTACATGCTTAATATGCATGAGGCCCTGGATTCCATCATTCCATCCCTAATATCTCTTTCATGTACACACACACACACACATACACACACAGTTTTTCTTTTTTTCCCCATATTTTCCTTGGTGCATTATAATGAATAGTTTTATATTTACAAAAAATTACAACAATGCTACAGAAAATTCTTACCTACTGCACATGCAGTTTCCTCTATTGTAATGTCTTATTTGTCACAATGAACTAGTATCAGTGTGTTGTTACTAACTAAAATCCATGCATTTTTCTGCAGTGCTGGGGCTGAAATCCAGGGCCTTGAGAATGCTAGACAAGTGCTCTACCACTGAGCTGTACATTCCAGTCCAGTTGTACATTCTGATTTCCTTTCAGATACCCTTTTTCTGTTTCAGGATCCCATGTATATTACCACATTACATTTAGTTAACATGTCTCCTTAGGTTCCTCTCGGTTTTAAATATTTGTTTGAGAGCTTCTCTTGTACATATGGCAAAATTTTTTCACAGGACTATGTTTTGAATATCTTTCTGGGTTAGTGTGTAAGGTCTTCCATACTTCTATAGTTTCTGTATGTGTGCTGCGGATGGAACACAGGGCCTCATTCATGCTATGCAAGTGTTCTAGTACTGAGCTTCATTCCCACCCCCTTTCACACCTTGTGTGTGTGTGTGCGTGTGTGTGTGTGTGTGTGTGTGTGTGTGTGGTACTGGGAATTGAACTCAGGGTCTTCCACTTGCTACACTTGTGCACTTGGTAGGTAAATACTATACCGTTGAGCTACATGCCCAGCTCTCATTTTTCTTTCTTCTTTTTCTTTTCTTCTTCTTTTTTAAAGTTTCCTTTTGAGATGAATCTTGCTAATTTGCTGAGGCTGACCTTGAAATTGTGATCCTCCTGCTTCAGCCTTCCAAGTAGCTGGGATTACAGGTGTGCACCACCACAGCTAGCCCTTTCCACACCTTTAAATACCACCATGTTCTATTGAGTGGCCATACCCCATAATTATAAACTTTCCTTGGCAAAGTGTCTAACAGTGACATGGGATCTAGATATTCTCTAGTGAATTTTGACAGATGCTTCTTGCTCTCTTGGAGTTTTAACACTATCAGAGGCAGAAACATTGGTGTAAGTGACCCCACAGAGCTCAGTAAAAAGAAACCAAGTGGCCTGTAGTACTGATGCTGCTGCCCCTCACCTCACATGCAGTTTTGTGTGTTTGAGGGTTCACACTGTGGTTAAAGTGCTTTTCCATAAAAGGGCTCCTAGGACAAATTCCATAAAAGAGAAGAACTTTGTATCAATGTGAACCATACAACAATGGCAATAACAGCTTTGGCATGTGGAACATTCTCCATCACTGAGTATTTCTAGCAGTGCTTGGTGGCAGCCTGTCAGGAGCACTTGAGTAGAGATTGGTTTAAACTGTGAGGTAAACTTCCAATGTCATCAAGTATAAATAGAAGAGATCTGAAAGATGCTCCAGTCCCAGGTCCCACAGCTGGTGTGGGCAGAATGTCTCCCCTCCCCACCTCACCCCTTCCCCTTCTCTTCCCTACCCTTCCCTTCCGATTGAACCCAAGGGCATTTTATCACTGAGCCCTATCCCCAGCCCTTTTTATTTTGAGACAGGATCTTACTAAATAGCTTAGGGTCTCACTAATTTGCTGAGGCTGGCTTTGAACTTGCTATCCTCCTGCCTCAGCCTCCCAAATCACTAGGATTACAGGTGTGCGCCACCATGCCTGGCCCTTTTTACTTTTTATTTTCAGACAAGGTGTTGCTTAATTGCTGAGACTGACCTTGAATTTCTGATTCTCCTTCCTTGGCCTCCTGAGTCACTAAGATTACAGGTGTGTACCTCCACACCTGGTAGGATGTTTTTTTCTTTTACCCTTCTCAGTTCCCCTCCAGTCCCAGCCCCCTATTTAGCAGGGCATCCAGTTCACACTCATTTATGAAGATAAAATTCCCAGAGCCTTCACACTTTCTTTGTCAATTCAGTAGGGCCAATAAACATTTTGAAACATTTTTTCCTCTGAAGTGCTGGGGATTAACCACAGGGGCACTCCTCCACCGAGCTACAATCCCAGCATTTTTCATTTTGAGATAGGGTCTCACTAAGTTGTCCAGGCTCCCCTGGAACTTAGGATCCCCCTGTCTCAGCCTTCCTAGTTGCTGGGATTATAGGTATGTGTGCCTGGCTTGAAACAACTTTTTCACTTACAAGTTTCACCTTGGGTTTGAGTTTCTCCAGATAACCCTTGGAATTGGTCATAGCCTCTGATCTACCTTAAACTTTCCCACTTAAACCTTCCCCACCAACTCAAACCACCAGGTTTGCCACCTCTGACCTCTGATTTACCCAGTCCTCTGCAACAGGGCTTCCTGGTTATTCCTTACCAGCAATGATAGAAAGGGACTCCTTTTTGGACTGACCCTCTCTGACTTGAGACTTGAAAACTAGACAACGCTGAAAAGTAGAAGCAGTTACTTGTCAGAGAGGATCCAGGAAGCCAAGGACCTTCCCTCCCACTCAGCCTTACAAATTGACTGGACTTTATGTGAGTGGAGCTTTGGCAGAGGTACCATGCTCTGAAGGCCTGCTAGGGAGTTGCTGTACTTCAGAAAGGTGGAGACACACTCAACTGGTTTTTCTTTTTTTCTTTCTTTTTTGGGTGCTGGGGATCGAACCCAGGGCCTTGTGCTTACAAGGCAAGCACTCTACCAACTGAGCTATCTCCCCAGCCCCTCAACTGGTTTTTCTCACCCAACAGAGAATCTCTGCCAGGTCCCAGCAGGTATTTGAGACAGACACACTCTGGTGACACTGCTTCCTCCTCACCTGCTGCCTGCCGACACTTTAAAAATGATGGTCAAATTTTTGTGAGGCAGAGGGAGTGGAAGACACTTGCACCTACTGACCTTCAGCACTTTGTCCCTCACCCCTTTTAGAACTCAGACCTGGTTTAGGAGGAGGTGGATGGGTTCCTTGAGTGAAAAGATTTGACAGCAGATAAGTGCTTTACAAAATGCAAGTGCTTCATAATAAATGAGCATTAGAAGACAACCTGGGGCCACTGTGTTTTAGGAAACCCTTTTGTACAAAGAGGACAAGCGAAAGGGAGATTTCCAGGGCAGGAGAGACTTGGGAGGTGGCACTAAATGGAGGGGGGTGACCTCCTAGGGGACTTATATGATACTGAAACCTGGATATGGAATCAGAGAAAAAAATAGCAGTTTTGTTCTCAGGGCATCTTACTCTCCCAAATACTGATTTCATTGACCTAAATCAGGTCTCTGCTCCCATTTGCTGGGACCTATTTTAAGAGAGTCTTATAAATATACAAAGGCGGAAATGCCTGATGCAGGGTGGCAAGAGGATGTGGTTCCACTCCAGGACAGGATCTGACTTAAGTCACACTTCCCTCCTGGATTCCAGGCTGTCAGGAGGGATGCCTCTGAGAGGGTATTTGGAAGGAGGCGCTCAGAGTAGAACTAGAGTCATTCTAAGCATCTCCTAGAGAGGATCCTGCCAGCCTGACTCATGTGTGTCCTTGCTCAGTACCCTGGGCAGCAGGGCAGAGAAGTGGAGGGAACCAGAAGGAGACAGGAAACCCTATCTCCACATGTATTTATTTCTTTTTTTTCCCCCTTCTTGCATCACACTGAGATTATCCACATATCTGGAGGCCCTTAGTAGACCCACTGCTTCTTCTCCAGGTTGGAGACCTATTTGACGAACTCAAGTTTTCTTCCCAGGCCTAGCAAGTCCAGTCCACATTTATTGAACTAGAAATGCATGAGTCTTAGACCCGTAGGCCCTTCCCTTTTGCAGGTGAGATGAGTGACTGGTCCAGGTTGCCTAAGCCAGTTCAGGCCTCCAACATGCATTCTTCAAGGCTTCCAACTCAAAGCAAGTTTTAACAGGGGTAGAGCACCCTGAGAAACAGCGTCACAGGGGTGCTGCTGAGTGGTGCTAAGATGTGGTAGTACTTAGGTGAAGAAGAGGGCTCTGGATAATTTTGCATATGAAGCATTGGGGATGTGGCCCAGTGGTAGAGCACTTATATTCTGAGACCCTAAATCTGATCCCCAGCACCATCAAAAAAAAAAAAAAAAAAAAAAGAGGAAAAAATATATATAATTATTTGCATACAAGAAGCCTCTGAATATCCTGGAATTTTACACACATTTGCCCGGGTGTTAAGCTGGTTGCCTGCTGGCTTTGTAAAGCATGGAAATAAGAAGGCTATTGTGTCCGTTCTTTGAGGGGTTGGTGTGGTGTGGTCTTCCTTGGAGGTAAGACAGCACTGTGGGCAGGGCTAGCAACTCCCTGCTGATCCTCAGGTTTCTTCCTTCAGTGATCTGAGAAACATTTGAGGGAGGGCATAGGGAGGGACTGGTAAGGGGAGTTGGCTTGGCAGAAAGGGAACAGGCCCTTTCAAGGGCTTGTCAGACTCTTTTGTGAGCTGTTTATCCCGCCTTATGCCCATGGGTGCAATGTGAGTCATTTAATCTAATTGGTTTAATAAGTAAATGATCTGGGTACAAAGACGAGGGGGTTGGGTAAGAGAGGGAGGGATAGTGCTATCTACAAATCCTACAGAGTCAGCTTTGAAAAGAAACCTGTTGCCAGCTCTCTAGGGATCCATGATAATTAAACAGGGGTGGAGATGCTTTGGGAAAGAGAATGGAGAGACCCAGATGTCAGGGGTTGGAAAGTGAAATAGAGCCCTGGGTAGGTCATATAGGTTCTCAGTGCCCATCTTGAAAAAAAAAAAAAAAAAAATCATTCCTTCATTAAATTAATGAATGAACATAAAACTATCCATTCAAAGGTTTTAGTGTATTCACAACCTTGTGAATTCCAGAACATTTTGATAACCCCAGAAAGAAATCCCTATATTTATTATTAATCGTTCCCTATTCTTCCCACCTACCCCAGCACTGACAAACTTGAATCTCTCTGATTGCCTATTCTAAGCATTTCATATAAATTGAATCATACAATATATGTCTTTTTGTTGGAATTCTTTTACTTAATATAGAGTAATTTTTTTTAGTGTTCACCCAAGCTGTAATATGTGTCAGCATGATAGTCCCCTTCAGTGTCACGGGAACTGGTTTTAGGACCCACCTCCCCAGGTTACCAAAATCCAAGAATGTTCAAGTTCCTTGTACAAAATGCTGTAGTATTTACATATAACCTAGCACATCCTCTGGAATATTTTAAATCATTCTAGGCAATTTATAATATCTAATACAATGTAACTGGGTGCAGTGACCCATGCCTGTAATCCCAGAGACTCAAGAACCTGAGGAAGGAAGATCCCAAGTTCAAGGCTAGCCTCAGCAACTTAGTGAGACTCTCAACAAGTTAGTGAAACCCTTCTTAAAATAAAAAATTAAAAGGACTGGGAATGTTGCTCAGTGGTAGAGCATGCTGGATTCAATCCCCAATACCAAAACAAAAACAACAACAACAACAACAACAACAAAAAATAATACCATGTAAATACTATTTTTTAATTGTGTATAATTGTGGTTTTTTTTTTTTTTACACTGCATTACAGTTATACATAGTTGTAAATACTATTGAAATAGTTGTTATATTATTGTGGGGATAATTATAAGAAAAAAATGTCTGAACATGTTTAGTACAAACCCAATTTTTTCCCTGTTTTCTACAAAAGGTTGATTGAATCTGCTGACATGGAACCTTAGATATGGAGGGCTGATTGTATTTCATTTCTTTCCTTCTTCCCCTTTTCTTCTCTGGATAACATTTCTTTGTATGGATACATGACATTTTGTTTATCCATTCATTGTTGGTGGACATTTGGGTTGTTCCAATTTTGGGTTTTTAAGAAGAACTGGCCCCAATATTTTTGTTTCTGTCATGTATATAACTGAGTAGAATTGCTGGCCCACACCGTTACTCTGGGGTTGCATTTTGAGAAATCATTGCACTGTTTTTCAAATTAGCTGCATCATTTTACATTCCTAGCAGCAGAGTGCATGAGGGTTCCGATTTCTCTGCATCTTTGCCAATACTTGTTATTGTTTGCCTTCAAGAAAACAACACAGCAAAAAAGATAACTGTTCTAGTGGGTGTGATGAGGTTCTGTGTTGTTTTATGATAATTTCTTCTTGCCAGGTAAGGTATATCAACATTATCATCCCCATTTCAGTCCTAAGTCAGTTGTTTCTGCTGGGAAAGAAACATGTTCCAGGCCACAGAGGTGACCTGTATGATACAAATAGCAAAATTTTAAAACTGTTGAAGAGATGAGGTTGTTTGGAAATAGACATTTTAAAACAATACCAAATGATGGTGTGTATTGTTTTCAAATCTTTTTGGAACATAATATGTCAATATCTCCTAAAGTTCTAAAAATATTCACACCCTTTGACCTAGAGATCTCATTTTGGAACTTGATCTACAGAAGACATAGCAGCTGCACATAGCTGAAGCATTGTTTGGAAACAGTTGAATGGCCATAAATTGGGAAATAGTTTGCTAAAACATTATATAGCCCTGCTTGTTAAAGGAAGATTAATACATCTATTAGTCTCTGAGCATGGAAGGAAACTACATAAGGTTGCCTAACTGTGAACATCAGTTATCAAAGGACAGATAGCAAGAGAGGAGGTACTATCTTTTCTTATTTATTTCTCATTCACTACTTACAGTGAATATCTGGAGTTTTTAGGAAATGAAAAAAATCCATGCACAGGGAGATTTTAGAATCAAAGGAGAATAGTAAATAAAAACAGATTCTGGGACTAGAGACCTTGGGTTCAATTCCTGGCTCCATATTTTATCTGCTATGTGGCTTTGGGCAAGTTACTTTAAATCTTTGAAGTTCAATGTCCTCACCTGTGAAGTGGAGATAATAAGGGTATCTATTTCAAAGGGTTGTTTTTTGTTTTGTTTTGGCAGTGCTGGGGATTGAACCCAGGGCCTTGTGCATGCTATGCCAGTGCCCTGCCACTGAACTATGTCCTCGGCTCCTGCAGAGTGTTTTTATGAGAATTAAATGAGATTTTCTTTTCTTTTCTTTCTTTCTTTTTTTTTTTTTTTTGATACTGGAAATTGAACCCAGGAATGCTCTACCATTGAGCTACATCCCTACTCTTTTACTTTTTATTTTGACACAGGGTCTTATTAAATTGCTGAGGCTGGTCTTGAACTTGCAATCCTCTTACCTCAGCCTCTGAGTTGCTGGAATTACAGGTTTGTGATCCCTGTGTTACTGCACTCACCAAAATTAGATAATATTTGTAAAACATATAGCATACTACCTGTCACATTGTGAATGCTAAATGTGTTGATTCTTCTGATTTTTATTATATCCAGGATTTATTGAACACTTACTGTATGCTGTTCTCCTTTGCTCCTCATAATTAACCCCACCAACATCACTGTTCTACAGAGAAGAAGCTGGCCTTTAGAAATTAAGTCTGTATAACTAGCCACCAATGCCTTCTGACTTTTTATTTTTTATATTTATTTTTGGTTTTGGGAATTGAACCCAGTGCCTCACACATGCTAGGCAAGTGCTCAAGCACTGTGCCACAACCCCTCTTCTGACTTTTAATCACTGAGCAAAACTAGATGGATACTATTAACAATGATGTCTTTTATTCAACAATGACTGTTATGTGTTATGCATAATGAACAAAATAGACAAAATTCTGCTCTCATGGAGCAAATATTCTTGTGTGTGTGTGTGTGTGTATTTCCATATATATATTTCATATATATATATTTCCATATATATATATTTCCATATATATGTATATATGGAAAGGGTACATTTTATTTTATTTTTATAGTGCTGGGATCAAAGAGCCAGGGCCTCAAGCATGATAAGCAAGAGCTCTACCACTGAACTGCACGAGATATATTTTACACATTTGCACACATAATATGTCAAATGATAATAAGTGCTATTAAGAAAAATAATGCAGAGTAAGAGAGAGAATGATGAACTCAGGGTAGAGTGCTAATATAAACAGGATGATCTTAAGACCCCTCAGATATTCCAGCTAAGACCTGAGTCATGAGAGCAAATGAGCCATGTAAATATCTAAGGGAAGTATGCTCTATGTAGGGGAAATTCAAAGGCAAGAGGTACAACATGCCTGGTGTGTTGGAAGAATAGCGAGGATATCAGTGTAGCTATAGCAGAATCATGAAGGGATAGGAGCCCAGTAGAGGATAGCCAGACTCTAAGCAGTAAGGCCTCATTCACAGGGTGACTCTACAATGTATTGTCCACATTGGAACACTTCTGAGAGTGAAGGTAGGTACTACAACCAGTATGAACTGGGTCTGTCCCCAACAAACCTTACTCTTAGACCACGAAAAGGACCTTGGCTTATATTCTTAGTGATTTGGGAAGGGTCTGAGAAGAGGGTTGACATGGTTTGACTTACATTTTAGTGGGATCACTCTGACTGCTAGACTGTAGGGTGCCAGGGTGGAGGCAAGGAGACTATAGGGGAGATGACATCTAGGACAAGAGTGGTGGAGATGAAAGAAGGAGGAGTATTCAGATTCTGAATAGTTTTTGAAGGTAGAGTTCACAGGACATGCTGACAGATTTCATATGGGAAAGAAATCAAATGATTTGAAGATTTCTGACCTGGGCAGTTGGGAGGCAGGAGTTGTCATTTTCTAAAATTGACAGAGTAGGGAGGCCCAGATTTAGGAGGAAAAATTGAGTGTGGTTTTAGACACACTAAATTTGGAATGCCTCAATGATATCCATGGAGTGTGTGAGTCAACTAGATATACAAGTAAGGAATCCAGTGAGCCCCTGGGACCAAACCTAGGGACACTGACAACATTACCAGTGATATTCAAAAGGACCAGATGAGATTAGCAAGGCAGGAGCATAGATGGAAAGAACAATCCCTGAACTAAGCTGCAGTGTAAGCTATTCAGGGATTAAAAGTGTGAAAAATGAGTATGTAGCCCAGGAATGGAGGAGGGGCCTGGGGGAGGATAGGAGTCATAGGGCATCATAATTTTCTGCTTGATTTACCTCTGTGCTCTGCAATTCTGGGGATGGTAGTGTGCCTATGTTAGCTTTATTTTAGGGGAAAAAAAAAAAACAAAAAACTTGTGGGTTCCAGTCTGGGACCCAAGACAGGGGTCTGGGTGGGACTTGGAGACTACCCTGTAAATTCAAGGTCTTCTTAAGGGCATGAGTTACCTGCATTCCCAGACTCACGACTCCACCCCAGAATACCTTTTCTGGACCTCTTCACCATGAAGTTCTCCTGACCACCAGCACCCTCCTTGCTGAATCCCAGGTACTTCTTGGTACTTCATTGCATTTCTCCTCATGTTCTCAAGTCCACCCTCCCCACATGAAGTGGAGCCCTGCCTTGGAAAAAGTGCAGGAGGGAGGCAGACCTGGGTATGAAATGCAAGCTGGCTTCACAGTGCAGCCACGCAGATCTGGCGGCTGTGTCGTTGTTGTTGTCTTCTTTTTCTTCTTCTTCCTCTTTTAAAGAAGGTTCATTGGTTTGCTAGAAAAGAGAAACATTTAAATATTTTTTAGTTGTAGATGGACACAATACCATTTAGTTTTAGGTAGTACTGAGAATCAAACCCAGTACCTCACACATGCTAGGCAAGTGCTCTACCATGGAGCTACAACCCCAGCCCTGGCTGTGGCTTATTCTTTTTTAAAAATATTTTTTAAAAGGACAGTAATTTTTTTGAAATTTAATTTTTGTGTGTGTGTGTGTGTGGTGCTGAGGATAGAATTCAGTGCCTCACGCGTACTAGGCAAGCACTCTACCACTGAGTCACAACCCCAGCTCCAGCTGTGATTTCTTAATGCCTAACCTGACTCTATTTCCTCATCATAAGTGAGGCACCATACTACTGACTTTAAAGGGTGGTGGATAGGATTAACTGGGTAGCCGTGGGAAGCCTGTGGACTTTGAAACCAAACAGAACCAGTTTGAACCTCAGTGTAGCCACCTACGAGATCTGGAGCAGGCCATGTAATCTCTTTGAACCTCAATGTTATCATTAGGAGAATGGGGAGAGTAATTCCTTACTTTACAGGGTGTATGTTGCCAATTAATGAGTGTAAAATGTCTGGTGAAGTATAAATAATCAGTAACTAGTAGCTACTGCCACAAACCCTAAAGGAGCTGCCTCTTACGGTGTCTGCATTGAATACAGGTTAGTTTAATTGTTCATGCACCTAATTCATGTTTCCAACTGAAAGATGAGAGTAGGGAAATGAGACAACTGAGGCTTGGAGAAGATAAGGAACTTGCCAAAGTTCACACAGTTAAAAAGTGGCTGGGCAGGGATTCAATGTAGATCTTTCTGGCTCCGAACCTGGTTTGTTTTCCCTTCGTTGGTCCTAGGGATTAAAGCCAGGGCGTTGCTCAGTTTGGGCAAGCACACCACTTCTGACCTACATTCCCAGCCTTTTTATTTTATTTTGAGACAGGGTCTTGTTAAGTTGCTCACACTGGCTTTCAACTTACAATCCTCTTGCCTCAGCTTCCCAAATCTCTGGGATTATAGGTGTGCAGGCTTGAGCCACTGTGCCTGGTTTAACCTGGTTCTTTACACTATATTTGATCACCACATGGAGCTGCTCAGCACAATGCTCTGTTAATCTAGCCTGTTGACTGCCCATGTGGCTTCCTCTTTAAGTCTCTCTTTTTAAGCTTCCTTTCCACTATGAGCCATTTTGTGCAACCATTAAAACAGTAATAAACTGATCCAAGAAGTCAATTCAAAATAAATAACAAACTGTGCAGTCTTTGTAAGAAACCTGTATCTGTTTTTGTACAGTGGCAAACTCCAGGGAAACTTAACTCAGTGCCTCAGCCAGCTCAAGGGAATAAATTTGCATCTTACCCTACAAATTGCCTACAACAGACTCTTTTTGAAAGATGGAGAATGTATTCCCTCAAGACCTAAGAAAGCTAAACAATTAATAGCTTCCCAAGGGTTTTGTGTATACTAGGATACCAGTAGCTATCATGGATCATTAAATATCAAAGTTGATGCTTAAGAAGCCAAAAAAAAAAAAAAAAAAAAAAAGAAAAGAAAAGAAAGAAAAAAAAGAAATTCAAGTTCTCTGTGCCTCAGTTGTCTTTACGAATACCCTAAGTAGGAGAAAGTTTTAGAAACCATTTTCATGCAGGTAAAATGAGAGTCATAGAGATCTGAAAGTTTGAAATGTTAAACTGGTAGCAGCACAAGGCACAGAGGTAATAAGTCTCCCCTTCCCTTCTCATGTTTGGAACTTTCTTGTTAACATCGACTCCTCCAAAGCACTCTCTTTTTATTTTCTTCCTTCCTTTTTGGGGATAAGGATTAAAGTAGTCTGACCCATTTCTGAACTGTGTTTATCAGCTCATCTTCTTAGATATCCTTGATTTCCTCTTTGGTGCCCACCAGACATAGTTGATGTGTTGGTTCTAGGAGGTTCCTTAAGCCAACAACTTCTGTTTCTCAGCTCAGACTCATCAGCAAAGGTGAAGAGAGTTGAGCTGGGAATAACTCTAGGAATGTTTACACTGAAAGTGTTCTCTGATTTGTCAGGTTGGTCACTTTCATGTTCTTGACTTTCCACCTCCTCCTTACTTGTGTCCTCTATTTAGTGGAATTTCAAAATCTGTTGACCCAACAACAGCTCTAAGCTGCCACCACTTCTGTGTATAGTTTGGGCCAGCTGTCACTTCCATCCCAGCACAGTGTTAGACATAGATCAGCCTGTTGGCCCAAGAAGAGAGGAATGGTGGAGAAATCATTGGGTTGTGGAGGGCAGGACATGTGATAGAGGGTTTTTTTTTTCTTTTCTTAATTTCTTTAAGTTGTCAATGGACCTTCATTTTACTTATTTATTTATATGCGGTGCTGAGAATCGAACCCAGTCAACCTAACCCATGATAGAGGGTCTTGAAATGAGCTTTTCTTCCCCACCTGAGCTGTTTGTGCATTTTAAGCCAACATTCCTGTTGACTGAACTTCATAAATGAATTAGAAAGAGTTGTATAGATCAGTTCTGTCTATTCATCTGACCAACCAGAGAGTTGAGCAAAGTGTGAGGCTAAGGACAATAGAGATCTTTGGAATTCATAATTGGATATCAAATAAGGTGATTCTTTGGCCTGAGTTTCCAGGAAAGATGAACTGTTTCAAATGTTCTCATGCTATGACCACATATCCTGATTTGGGGTTCAGGAGCTATGATCACTAACACATCAAATAACCAGTTGACTTGGTTGAAATTTTTACTTTTCTCCACAGACATAGAGCTGGTGCTTTGATTATATGGACGATCAAAACCATCACTCAATAGTTTAATCAGCCATCCTAAGAATTGTTTTCATTGCATATGTAAAGGTCAGAGTAGAATAGTAGAGATTAATTGTATAGAGTTTTGACCAGTGGTATTTGAATTGAAGTAGATGGTATCACTATATACTATAGTCCAATAAACAGATTATTTTTATTTCTTTTAATTAATTAGTTCAATTTTTTTTTTTTTTTTTTTGCAGTACCAAAGATCGAACCCAGGAGTACTCTAACACTGATTACATGCCCATCCCTTTTTATTTTATTTTGAGATAGGTTCTCACTAAATTGCCAGTCTGGCCTTGAATTTGCCACAGTATTCTAAGTAGCTGGGATTACAATCATGTATCCCTGCACCTAGCCTTTTTTTTCTTTTCTTTTTTTAAGTACTAGGGATTCAACTCAGGGGTGCTTTACCACTGAACCCATATACTCTGCCCTTTTTATTTATTATTTTGAAACAGGGATTCACTAAATTGCCCAGGCTGGCCTCCAACTTGTAATCTCCTGCCACAGCCTCCTGAATAGCTGGGATTGCAGGCATGCACCACCACACCCAGCTCAAATTCTTATTTGTGGAGGTATAAAGCAAACAATATCAACCAAGCTAACCATTGGTGTTCCTGCTTAGTTTTTTTCCTAATGAATCTAAATTCTTTTCACATCTCAAGTGTACTTGCATTTGTTCATTATACTTCTTAATATTTATATTTCTATTTTTTGCTGTGCTGGATATGGAGCGCAGGGCCTTGCATATGGTAGGCAAGTGCTCTACCACTGAGCTATATGTCCAACCCTTGTTCATTTATTTTAAACAAGTTGTTGTTAATCTAGATAGAAGTTTTTGTTTTTGTTTTCCTTTCCTACCTTTGGTCAAATTAGGAAAGACGAGGGGGTGGCAGAAGACAGGCAAGCAGGCAGGCCCATGATGCTGTAAACTATAGCGAACAACCAGTTTTTCCCATTTTTGTTTTTCGTTCCTCATCTGTCAGTGATAGATACATGGTCATACTGCACATCACCAGAATCCAGCTTGCATGGTATGACTCAGCACAGTAGCTCAAAACATCCAAAATGGTCTGTACCATCTTCAATGAGATGATGCCACTATCACTCGCTGATGTTGCAGAAATGTCAAATTGCACTAAAAGGGCAGGGTGTGGTGGTGCATGCCTATAATCACAGTTACTGGGGAGGCTGAAGCAGGAGGATCAGGAAGTTCGTAGTCAACTGAGGCAATTTAGTGAGATCGTGTCTCAAAATAAAAAATAAAATGAAATAAGATGAACTGGAAATGCAGCTCAGTAGTAGAACACTCCTGAGTTTAATCCTCAGTACCACAAAGAAAAAAAATTGCACTAAAGGATTCTAAATGTTTGCTATAAGTTTCTATACTTGCGTCATCAAGGAAAAACGACCAACAGTTTGCAACCTGTATGGGCCCTGAGTGGGAGTTTCTAAGGGGCCAGGTAACTTATCGCTCTCTGAAGCTGGAAGTTCATAGTATTGAAACTGCTGTGTCCACTCTGGCTACTGTTCTAGGGAAAGCACCCACCCTGGGCCCACTCAGAGGTTCTGTTTTTCCTCTTAACTTGTTGACTGGGATTGTTCCAACCTGATTTTACTCATACTTCACTCCTCTTTCCATTCCCAGACTTCCTGCATTCTCAAACACCAGGTCTGCCACCTTATTTCTATCAAGAGGGTAGCCGTGTGGCTTCCCACAGCCTTCAGCACCTGCTTTGTTTTTACAATTTAAAAGAGAGGGCAGAAAGGTGGAATGTTTTCACTGATATGTGGAAGCTAACCCACAACAGGGGTAGGGGGATATAAATACAGTAGATTAGACAAAGAGAAATGAAGGGAAGGGAGGGGGGATAGGAAAAGGAAAGACAGTGGAATGAATCTGATATGACTTGTCTAGGTACACATATGAATACACCACAGTGAATCCCACCATTGTGTACATCCATAAGAATGGGGTCCTAATTAGACTAAGTTATATTCCATGTTTGTATAATTACATCAAATGAATTCTACTGTCAGGTATAACTAAAAAGAACCAATAAAAAATAAATAGAGGCTGCACGGGGAGCCATGAGCAGCAAAGTCTCTTGCGACACCCTGGAGGAGGCAGTGCGGGAAGTCCTGCACAGGAACCAGCATAAGTGTCACAAGTTTCTGGAAACAGCAGAGCTGCAGATCAGCTTGAAAAACTATGATCCCCAGAAGGACAAGCACTTCTTGGGCACCATCAGGCTTAAGTCCACCCCCCACCCTAAGTTCTCTGTGTGTGTCCTGGGGGACCAGCAGCACTGTGATGAGGCCAAGGCTGTGGATATCCCCCACATGGACATTGAGGCGCTGAGAAAACTCAACAAGAATAAGAAGTTGGTCAAGAAGCTGGCCAAGAAGTATGATGCCTTTTTGGCCTCAGAGTCTTTGATCAAGCAGATTCCACGAATCCTAGGCCCAGGCCTAAATAAAGCTGGCAAATTCCCTTCTCTGCTGACACAATGAAAACATGGTGGCCAAAGTTGATGAGGTGAAATGCACAATCAAGTTTTAGATGAAGAAGGCACTGTGTCTGGCTGTTGCTGTTGGTCGTGTGAAGATGACAGATGATGAACTTGTGTATAACATCCACCTGGCTGTCAATTTCCTGTGTCATTGCTCAAGAAGAATTGGCAGAATGTCCAGGCTTTACACATTAAGAGCACTATGGGCAAGCCCCAGCGCCTGAATTGAGGCACATCCTAATAAATCCTAGTGCTACCATCCCTTGAAAAAATAAAAAATTAATAAAATAAAAAGTTTTTAAAATAAAAGAGGGCAAGCTGAGGGTATGTCTCAGTGATAGAGCACTGAGGACCTAGGTTGGATCCCCAGCAGTACAAAACAGAGAGAGAGAGAGAGAGAGAGAGAGAGAGAGAGAGAGAGACAGTACCCTATCAAAAGAACTGAAAGTAGTCTCTCAGAGATACTTGCACACACATATGGACAAGAGCCAAGAGGTGGAAACAACCCCAAGTGTCCATAGATGGATGAATAGATAAATACATGGTATACACTTAAAATGGATTATTGCTCAGCCTTTAAAAAGGAAGGAAATTCTGACATGTGCTCCAACATGAATGGGCCTTGAAAACATGCTTTGTGGAATAAGCCAGACACAAAAAGACCTGATTCTACTTATATGATATATCTATAGTAGAACTCATAGAAACAGAAAGTAGGCTGGGAATGTAGCTTAGGGGTAGAACATTTCCCTTAGCACATACTGGGCCCTGGGTTCAACCCCCAGTACCACCAAAAAAAGTTTATATATATATTATGTGTGTATGCGCACGTGTGTGAATGTATGTATGTACGTATATATATCAGGAACTGGGGTTATGGCTCAGTGGTAGAGTACTTGCCTAGCATGTGTGAGGCACTAGGTTTGAGCCTCAGCACCACATAAAAATAAATAAATAGGGGCTGGGGAGATAGCTCAGTCGGTAGAGTGCTTGCCTTGCAAGCACAAGGCCCTGGGTTCGATCCCCAGCACCCAAAAATAAAATAAAATAATATAAATAAATAAAATAAAGGTATTGTGTCCATTTACAACTAAAAAAAAATACATATATGTACACACACACACACACACATATATCAGGGGAGGGAGAAAGGGAGGGAAAGGGGAGGTACTAGGGAATGAAACTGACCAAATTATTTATGTGCAAGTAAATGTATTTATATATATACACACATGTACACATACAATAGTATGTCACAATGATTGTGCTATTATGTATAATTATAATGCACCAATTAAAAATTAATTTAAAAATTCAATTTATATCCAAAAAAAAGTTTTTGATAATTGTACAATTTGTTCTAAATAATTTGGTGATAAAACAGTAATATACTTATAACTTCAATTTTTGTTTCTATGTTCACAATTTGATTGTGGTGGCATACTGGGAATGGTCTGAGCTACATCCCCAAACTATTTGTTTTATTTTGAGACAGGGTCTTACTAAGTTGCTGAGGCTGCCCTTGAATGTGGGATTCTCCTGCCTCAGTTTCCAGAGTTGCCAGGATTATAAGCATGTGCCACTGCACCTAACACTTGATCAATTAATAAACTGATACTTTGATAAATATTATAATCCAGTATTTAATTGACTATCCATCTAGATGAATTTGAAGCTTTTAATAATAATAATATTTCTTTTTTTTTTTTTTTTCCAAAAGAAACAAAGTAGAACAGTGATTGCCAGGGGCTCAGAAAAGTTAAACGTGGGGAGTTATTTAATGTATACAGAGTTTCAGTTTGGAATGATGTGTAAGTTCTGGAGTTGGATGTTGGTGATGGTTGTACTACAACGTGAATGTATTTATGCTCCTGAAATAATTGAAATGATAAATTTTATATTATATACACTTTCACACATGCCCACACATATACCCCTAGAAATTGCATTTAAAAAAGAGAGAGGAGCCAGGCATGGTGGGGTCCACCTGTAATCCTAGTGTCTCTGGGAGACTGAGGTGGTAAGATTGCAAGTTTAAAGCCAACCTCAGCAACTTAGCCAGGCCCAAGCAACTCTGTGAGACCCTGTCTCAAAATAAAAATTTAAAAGGGCTGGGGATGTGGCTCAGTGGTAAAGTGCCCCTGGGTTAAATTCCTAAGATTGATCCCCAGCACTATGGAAGGGAGGGAGGGAGGAAAAGGAGAAAAAAGTGGAAGAAAGAAAGGAAGAGAAAGAGTACCCTAAAAGGCACTCTGAGCACTGAAGATGCTGAAATAGCGCCAGCTCATTGGTTGTTAATTTCTCAGACTGTCAGGCCCAGTGTCTGTCACTTCACCCAGTCCCTACCCAAGAATTGTGCCCAGAAGATGCCTGATCTGTGATGACAAATATGCCAGGCCCCTCATGTAAATCTTTCTTGTCTTTCATTCATTTACTCCAAATGCATCAGATGTCTGATTTACACAATGAGAATATTAAAAAAAGATCAGGTAATTTAACCTCTCTGAGGTTGTGTTGAGAATTACTGATTTCAACTCATTTACACAGTGAAAATATAATCATAAGTGAGACCTAATTTCTGCCTTGTACAGTGCTAATTTTCGGTATTTTTCCAGATTAGACCCAGTGTCTTCCTCCAGATTCTCAACCTGTAGCTCACTGAACTCCAGCAGGTATAGCTAAACCCTGTTGTGGCACACCAAGCCCTGGACTAAGAATAAAGGCCAAGATGCTTACTTGGTCCTTCACACTGGCTTCCTTTTGACATTAGACAGATCTAATTTGTCAAATTAGACAAATCTAACTTACTGTGGGTCTCTGTATCCCTATGAGTAAAATGGAAATGATTCATAGCATTAGGATAAAAACAAGGTTGAAGCTGGACGTGGTGGTGCATGCCTGTAATCCCAGCAGCTCTTGAGGCTGAGGCAGGAGGATCACAAGTTCAAAGCCAGGCTAAGCAACTTACCCTAAGCAACATAACAAGACCCTGTCTCAAAATAAAAGATAGAAAGGGCTGGGGATGTAGCTCAGTGGAAAAGCATCCCTGGATTCAATCCCCAGGGATGTTCTGTTTTGTTTGAACAAAACAAAACAAAAAAACAATCATCAGGTTGTCTGTGGTGGTATTATTTACTGGGGTGGGGGCAGGTAACTCCTGTGACCAGTCCTCTGCCCCTGGTACGGTCTAACCCTTGAAGTTACATTAAAATGATCATTTGTGGGGAGGAGGACAGCAAAGTCCTCATACTCCTTTCTTGGAGAGCAGAGTTACTATCATGCATACCTTCCTGTCCCATTCTCTCTTCTTCCAAGAACAGGTTACAACAACCTCAGCTGGGCTTTGGCAAATCACCTTCATCAGACCTTGCAGGTCTCGAAGCTGGCAGCTCTCCAGATCAGATAATGCACCTTATTTGTTTTGGAGCCTAATTTGGAAAAGAGAATGAGCTCAAGATGCTTTAAAGAGTGTGTTGTTCCAGACTGGGGAGTGCGGCTTAGTGGCACAGTGCTTGTCTAGTGTACTTGAGACCCTGGGCTTCATCCCAGCAAGTGGGGAGAGGGCTGGGAGGCTGAGGCTTCTGGCTGCTGGTCCCCAGACTAGTCCCTGTGCATGTGTAAAGAATGTGCTTGGCCTCAGGGCCCCTACTTCTTTCTGCTTCTGTTGGATGCCATTGCTTTTTCACTGAATGAACAAAAGGACCTGTGTAAGACACTTGTTAGGAGATTAAAAGAAAAAGGAAAAAGGAGATAAATCTCAACTCTATTATCTAGAAGCTGTGAGGTCTTAGGCAGATATGTATCCTCTTTACCACTCAGAGCCTCAGTTTTCTCATCTGTGCAAAGGGAATCATATTAATACCTACCTAACAGGATTATTTTGAAGATTAAATGAGACAAAGTATGTCAAGTGCTTAGGACAATGACTGGCCTGGGCAAATATTTATTTGCTGTGTGGTTAAGCTTTGTTAAATGCACATGATATTATCCCATTAGTGGGGTGAGTGGGATAATGTATGAGGAAGGGCTTTGTAAACAATGTGGTTTCCTTCCCAGGTCTCTTTTGGCATCTTACTGCAATCACCCCACATGTCTAACCTCTTCATAATTAGCAGTTATCAAGTATTACCCACTTTCCCCCTCCTGTCTCTCTTTCAAAATTAAAAAAAGAAAAAAAATCATAAGAGACCCAGGGGTCCCACTGTGTTTCCCAGTCTGTCACTGAACTCCTGGACTCAAGTGATACTCCTGCCTCAGCCTCCCTGTAGCTAGGATGACGAGTGTATACCATCATGCCTGGCTTTCCTCATATCTCATTTATTGGTCTAGGTGATGCTCTTTCTCCTTTTCAAGGCCACATTCCCAACTCTTCTTCTCCTCTTCTAGTCTTTATCCCAATCTTCAGTTATTTCATTCTGGTTCCTACTTTTTCTGTCTAAAATGCCTCCTGTCCATTTAGAACCTCTAACTATGAAACTACTCCTTTCCCTCAAGTCAGAATGGAGTCACCTCTTCCCTTTCAGGAAAAAGAGTTCCTGTTCCCTCTTTTCCACCTGTAAAGAGGTAAAAGAAGGAGCCCAAGCTTTAGACTGGCTACCAGGCTATTGTTCTAATTCCTTCAGAACCTTCCGGGGCAGTGTCGAACCTTGGGACTAGTTCTAGTGACTGCTTCTGCTGCAACTACTCTGTTGCCAGCATATAGAATCAGGTCTTTCTTATATTTCTGTAACTTCTCCAAGACTCTTTGGGAACCTGAAGATCAGTTTCCTAATCCCAGAAAACATTTGCAGAACATTTTGTCTGATATTCCTGCAAGTCTGGAAAATGGAAAATAAAGCAACATCACATAATTGGCATCCAGTTAGCTCAGCTGTCTAGGGTGCATCATCTCATTTGCATTCAGCAGAACTGGTTTATGTGTATGCCTTGTGAGTGGGCCCAAGTATGAGTGCCAGAACACACACAGAAGTCCATGAAAAGTTGGTTGTTGTGTTTACCAAGGAGCTGCACCTAGGAATGGGTAGAGCCAAGTGTCTCTACTCATCATACCTTCCTATCACAGCAGTTAGCACAATACTCAGTATACAACAGGTACTCAGTGAGTCCCTTATGATTGGTTAGTTCATGGACCTATTTGCTTCCCAAGCTACTGTTAGCTCACTCATGACCAACACTGAACACCCACCTGTGCTGGGGTTGGAACCCAGGGTCTCCCACGTGCTAGGCGGGTGCTCTACCTCTGAGCTACACCCCTAGACCTGAACTTCTTTGAAAAACTCCAGGATGGTCCCACATCTCCCCTGATGTGCATTGTTTGTCTTTGTCCCATTCCACAAAGAAGACAGAAGAAAACATGCCTTAATAGGTTCTGAAAAGTCAGTTCTGATCTTAGGGGTCCTGAAAAAACCTAAGTGGATGTTGTCTAGGTCCATCCAAGGACTAAAGCACTTCTTTGTTGGGCATGGGCCAGTCTGTGAAGTTCTGGACCCTATTGTTTTTGTCGTTGTTTGGCTGTTTTTGTTTTGTTTTTTTTTTTCCTGGTGCTGGGGATGGAACCCAGGGGTACTTTACCACTGAGCTACAACCCAAGCCCTTTGCCCTTTTTACTTTTTATTTTGAGACAGGGCCTCGCTAACTTGTGATCCTCCTGCCTCAGCCTCCCAAGTCCCTGAGATTGCAGGTGTGCACCACTGCTTCCAGCTCATGAAGGGCCTTAAGTCCACATTCTATTTGTATAGGGCTGTGTTTATGACTGTAATTATCACAACACTGACTGGTAAAGGGCCCTTTAAGTGTTGTGGGTTAATTTTTTTCTGGTACTGGGAATTGAACCCAGGGGTGTTCTACCACTGAACTATAAATCCCCATACCTTTTTATTTTTATTTATTTATTTATTTATTTTTGGTATGAGAGATTGAACCCAGAGGTGCTTAACCACTGAGCCATATCCCCAGCACTTTTTATTTTTTATTTTGAGAGTCTTGCTAAGTTTCTGAGGCTGGCCTTGAACCTGCGATCCTCCTGCCTAAGCCTCCAGAGTCACTGGGATTACAGGCATGCACCATCCTGCCCAACAGTTTGTTTTAGTTTTTTGTAATGATGATGGTAATAATGATCATATTCTCGAAGTGACCCAGGGCCATGCTACATCTTGTGGGGTTTTTATTGTTCAACCCCTTGATTTGGGAAATGGAAATTGAGCTGGGTGTGCAAAAAAGAAACCATATTCCCAAAACTGTGGCAACAGAATAGAAAGGGCATTTTCTCTCTCTCCTCTCCTTATCCACTCCCTAGGTTCTCTGGATATTCAGATGAGCATGAAGCCCTGACAGACCCAGGCACATCCTGGCAAGGCCCAGATGCCCTGTTCTGGGTTCCTGTAGGCAGCACCCAATAGGGAAATAGGTAAGAGTCCTTGTATCTTTGTGTCACATGCTGGCAAGCCTCAGCCTGCAGCAGCCACAACCATTCCAGCAGCTCAGGTGCCAGTTTGGCAGGAAGTTGGGGAAGCAGCTGGCTGTTCTTCAGGTTCCTGGGCTTGGCTCTGAGCAGTGGCAGGCTTGGGGGCTGGTAGGGGAAGATGCACAGCTTATTGGGGCCCTGCCTGTATATATCTGTTCATCAAAAAGGTGCCAGAGAAACCCGAGGAGCCCCCTTTCTGCTGCTCCTCTCTTTCCAACAACACTATCCCCACCCAATCCCCGGGCTATGAGGGAGAAGGAGATAGAGTCAAGCAACCATTGATAATCCCCTGAGCCAGCCTGTGCAACGCGCACATTGCTAGATTACTTATTTATTTATTTGGTACTGGGGATTGGAAGGTTGGTTTCATTTGTTTGTTATTTCCACAATCCCAGAACACTGGGGACTTGAACCCGGGCCTCCAGCATGAGAGGCATGCACTCTATGAGATGGGCTACATGGCCTGCTGGTATTGGGGATTGAAACCAAAGGTACTTTGCTACTGAGCTAGACCCCCAACCCTTTGCCCTTTTTATTTTTTATTTTAAGACAGGGTCTTGCTAAATTGCTTAGGGCCTTGCTTCATTGCTGAGGCTAGCTTTGAATTTGAAATCCTCCTGCTTCACCCTCCCGAGCTGCTGGGATTACAGGCGTTCGCTACCTCCCTTGGAGGTATCTTTTTAAAAAATATTTTAGTTGTAGATGGACACAATAGCTTTATTTTATTTATTTTTATGTGGTGCTGAGGATTGAACCCAGTGCCTCACACGTGCTAGACAAGCGCTCTACCATTGAGCTACAACCCCAGCCCTGGATTTTTTATCTTGAGAAGAAAGAGGCTCAACCAGAAAGACGGTGAGGCACACTGGTACTCCCAGCTACTTGGGAGGCTGAGGCAGGGAGATAGTAACTTATTAAGCTTGGGAAATTTAGCAATTTACTGAGATACTGTCTCAAAAAAAGGTGTGTCTCAAAAAAAGGTGGGGCAGGGGCTGGTGGGGTAGTTCAGTGATAGAGGGTTTGCCGCACGTGCGCAAGTCCCTGTGTCCAGTGCCAGTACTGGAAACAAACAAACAAACCAGGAAAAGGTAGCAAGCCCTGCTCAAATGCTCTTATGTCCATTATATTTGTTTCTCCACTTGCCCCTTTGCATTTCTTTGGTGTTTATGAGAAATCTTAGTGGCCAAATTAGAGTAAGGAAATGAGGTGGTAGTGTGGGTGTGGGTGTGGTAGGTGGGCAAATGGTAGGTAATTAGGGAAGGGACAGGAGATCAGGGATAGGCTAGTGACTAAATAGGTACCTGACTCATAATGATGGTGATGTTGGAGGCAGACAGAAATTCTCAAGCATATTCAATAGAGAGTAATGGAATTAAGTACATAGGGTTTTGTCCTGGGTTCAGATACTGGCATGGAGCTGGGTGCAGTGGCACATTCCTGTAATCACAACAATTTGAGAGACTAAGGCAGCAGAATCATAAGTTAAAGTTTGAGGTCGACCTTGACAACTTAGTGAGATCCTATCTCAAAACTTAAAAAACGGGGAGGGGGGTGTTGGTGTATAGCTCAGTGGCAGAATACCTGTGAATTCAATCCTTATTACTGCAAACAGACAAACAACAACAGCAAAACCACCAGAAAACAAAACAAAACAAAAAATTCACATACTTGCACAGTCACTTTGACTTTTGGCAAGATTTTTAACTTCTAAGTCTTTTTTTCCTGTAGGTTTATTATATTAAAGAAAATAATTTATGTTCCATTTAACAGGCATATGAATAAATAGGTGCATATGTGTGTGTGTGTCTACTCCATAAATGTTAATTGTTATAGTTTCTGTAATAATACTTTTTATTGCATCAAGTTCCCTGGGGTGTTGTGTTCTAGAAAGGAAAGGCTTAGCCACACATCTGTCTCTGTCACCGGAGCCTTGGGTTTACCTTGAAGACTCCTTCCCAGGTAACAGATCCCGGCTTCATCTCTAACTGTTTGTGTCACTTATGGTTTCTGGTGGAGTCCAGGCTCTCCTGGCTCTCAGCCATAGCCGCTTCCTCCTGCTGAGGAAAAGAGACTAGCTCTCCAGTGGTCTCCAAGAGCAGAACTCCAGTCCCTGCTTTTTCATCCTGGGACTGCTGTTTCCTGGCATTCATGAAACCATGTCCTGGATATCGCGGCCTCTTGTCCCCTAGACACCCCCCTTTTCTCTATTGGGATAAGGGCTTCGTCTCTGTTCTGCGTCACTGGATTTCATCACTTTTCCTCTTTGCAGTTTTAGTCCCCAGTGAGCCATTCTCTGTACACACTCTGGGGCTTCTCTGCAAATCTACACTCATCCCGCATCTTTAGGTCCTTTGAGTCTGGCTGGAACCAACCCTTTTATGCTCCCTTCCCCAACCTTCTAGAGCCCTGGAAGGGCCAGTCTTTCCCCTCTTGTAAATCTTTCCATGTAGCTCAGAGAAGGGGCAACCCCCAACCCCACCCCACCTCACCATTTTTTTTTTTTTTGGTATTGAGGATTGAGCCCAGGGGACACTTTTGTTTTTTATTTTAAGGTAGTCTTACTAAGTTGCTGAGGCTGGCCTCTTCCTGCCTCAGCCTCCAGAATTGCTGAGATTACAGGGTTGCATTACCATGCTAGCTAGATGCTTGGGACAGAGCTGCAGAGATACTGCCTCCCTGTACTTTGCCTGTAGGATATCACTCCCACCCCACCCCACATGCTTCCACTTCTCTTCCAGGCATTATTCACAGATCCACCTTTCCATTCTTATGTTGCTTTCAGGTTCCCTACTGGTACCAAAAGCTTGGGTTTTTGTTTTGTTTTCTTTTCTGGAGGAAAGGGGGTTAACTTTTTTGCTCCACTGTTTACCCCCCTTTACTTATGGATGGGCTTGCATCATCCACTAGTTTGGGCTATCTACACCTGATTCCATCTGCGAGCAGGTAAAATCCATTTCCACATAAGCAAGAAATAAGAGGTGGGAGTAAGGGGTGAGGCAAATCTAACTCATTTGAGGCAGACTATATTACCGTTAGTGGGTTCCCTTGCTGCTCACCATGAAGTGATGTGTATGTGCATGTGTGTGCATATTATTACCTCTTTACGCAGCGAAATAAAATTCTTAGCATGGTGCCTTGCATACAAGTGCTCATTAATGTTAGCTACTGTTAGTATTGCTATCTTTATAATTACTTAGGAGCAAAAGCAATACATTTTGCTGTGTACCCTATAAAATGCCCTGTTGAGTGTAGGTAGAGGTTTGAATACTCTTCTATGTGTTTGGGTGATTGGAGGAGAATTTCCTGAGAGGACCATGGCTGTGTGTGTTGTGGCTTAACTAGCTAGTCCAAGGTCTTTAGTAGCAGGCTTTCAGACTTTATACTTACATATGGATTTAATCTGAACTTTTCACCTGCTAAGTTGTTTTTCTGTTTGTGTTTGTTTTGTTTTTGGTGCTGGGGATGCCTTACACAAGCTAGGCAAGCACTCGGCACTGAGCTACACCCCCAACCCTTGCCTGCTAAATTGAAAGTGCTTTGAAGTGTTTCAACCCCTGGGATGGATTCAGGAACACAGGTCTACAATTTCATTACAGAATCTGCAACACCAACCACAGCCTGAGCAGCAAAGAGCTTCCTTTTTCTTCCCTATGAATGACCTTGACAACTGTATGATCATAGCAAGATCATCAGAGCAGGGATCAGAGGAAATAAATGCAAGCTTCAGATATGCAATATCATGACTAATCATAAAGATAATAAGTTGCAATATGTTATTGTGCTTATTGTGTTTCAGGCACTAAATTCTATAGGTGGATTATTTTATCTGCTGTTTGACCTTGAGCCCATACGTTTCCTGTTTCATTTTTGTAATCTGTAAAATGGAGATGAGGATACCTAACAGGGAGATTGAAAGGAAGCAATGAAATAATGTATGTGAGAAAAAAAGCACCAAAGGAGATTGTGTGTGTGTGTGTGTGTGTGTGTGTATATGCCATATTTTCACCAAAGAGCCAAGATGGTAATCTTCAGGCCTTTGATGAGTCTGCATTGCCCAGAGGAGGGATGTTGGCAAAGCTCCAGCTGATGGTGAATCTGATAGCCTAGCTTTGTGAGGGCAGAATATGAGGCCCATGGTGGTGCTTTATCTGTCACCTGAGATCAGGGTGTCTGTCTCCTGTCAAATATGACACCTGTTACAGGAGAAAAAGGCCCTGGCAGCTGGTGCTGTGGGAGGAGAGGTCTGGCCAGAGTAGGAGGAGTTCGCTTACCAGAGGGCAAGTGACAAGTGTCAGTAGTTAAATCAGCACATTCTTTAGCTCCAAGTTCCCCCAGCGGGTGAAGCAATGCCTGCATATTTACTGGCAGGATTAGTGTAGAAGCCAAGATGGAAGGCGGAAGGGTCCAAATATTTGGCATAGTGCCTTATGTGTAATGTGCACTTAGTGAATATTGATGGGCAGCAGGGAAGTATGAAGGAGAGCCACAGACCAATACCTGTGGGAGAAAGAGGCAGTGTTATCTATTGCTGTGTGACCACAGAGTCACTGCTGGCCCACAGTCTGCTTATAATCTGGTCATTAAACATAGACAGAAGAGAGTCAGAGGGCCACTGCTCTTTACAGTTTACAAAATTCAAAAGGGGACAGGCATGGTGGTGCACGCCTGTAATCCCAGTGATTTGGGAAGCCGAAGCAGAAGGATCACAAATTTGAGGCCAACCTGGGCTACTTACTAAGACCCTGTCTCAAAATAAAAAATAAAAAATAAAAAGGGCTGGGGATATAGCTTAGTGACAGAGTGCCCCAGAGTTCAATCTCCAGTACTGGGGGAGAAAAAAAATGGTGGGGAATTAAAACTTACATCTCCTGACTCCCAAATCCAAATAGTTAGGTAGAGGACTTTTTCCCCTTTCTTTTCGCTTTTTTTGTCGTTCATCATTTGGTTTTGCTGGTACTAAGGATTGAACCCAGGGCCTTAGCACATGCTAGGCAAGTGCTGTACCAACTGAGCTACATTCCCCAGCCCCTTCTTTCTATATATATATATATATTTTTTTAAATTGGTCCATTATAGTTATAAGGAAGAGAAATTTTATTGGATACTTTTTGGGTGTCAGGCCCCACATAATTCATTGGTCACAGCAGTCCTAAAGGGCAGGGTTGGTTGGTTTTTTATCCCCACCATCCAGAGAAGAAATCAAGGCCAAAGGGGTACAATCACTTGCACAAGCAGTCAGAGATTATAAGTGGTAGATACATAATTAGATCTTCCACTCCAAAGCCTTGCTTGTCTTGCTGCTATATGACCAAGTCTGCAAAGGGATGCTTGTACTCCTTAAATTGCTAAAGGTTGGGCTATTGAGGATTCTGGTTTCCAAGTATCACAGACCATCGAAACTCATTTGTGACCCAAGGGCAGGGCCTGGCTGGGTCTAACTTCACTGAAGTTTCTCCCTGTAATTCCTCTCTTTTCTTCCCCTCAGTGGATTTGTCCTTGCTACAAACAGAGCTACCTATTACCTTCTGTTAAAGAGATATAGCACTGCACACTAATTAAAGGTGGTGATGACAGATTTTTACTCAGCATTATTGTCAGAGGCAAAAGAGACTTTGGTATGGAATTGAGCTCAATCCTGTGTGCAGCAGAGATAGCTAGGGTTTTATAGCCAACAAGCAGAGTCAGTGGATAGACAATTACTAAGATGAGACCTCAGGGGACTATTGCTAAACTGGCCTAGCAGGATTGTTACTAAAGGCAAGAGTGGGAAGTGAGGCACTGACCAGATATCAAAGTGATCACATAGAATTGGGGGATTCTTACTGAACTGATTTAGCAGGAGTCTTGCTAACTACTGGGCAAGCCCAGGACAGAGCCCACGGATGAGACCTCCTCGAGAAGAAGGCTAAGAGCACCCCGTCTAAAGTTGGGCCCAGCAGAATGACTGTCACTTCCCAGCAGATGGTGGGGCAAGAGGCACTGACAGAGATAGTTCACTGACCTTGGGATAAGTTGTCTTAGCTTTAGTGTGACTTCCAACAGTCAAGGAATTGGGCCAGAGCTGAGAATTCTATGAGAAGGAATGTGCATCTAAGATAGCCATCACTCCACTGATAGGGCGATGCCATGTCTTTGGGCATTTCCTCACCACTCTCTCCAAAAGTAGGTGGTATTTAGTCATTAAGAGCAAAGTCAAAAGAGGTGACCCCATCATCCACATGCAGAAGCCAGTCAGGGCCTGTCCTCCTCCTCCCTACACTGTGACTCATTTGTCACCCAGGCCCCTGAACCCCACTAGCCACTAGCCAAGAGCGCCTTGGGGGCTGGGAAGGAAGTTTAGATTGTGTGTTTCAGTTAGAATCAGCAGATAATCAGACCACTTGCCCCTGAGCTCCTCTAAAAACGGAGGGTATAGGCCTGAGAGCATTCCTTTTTCTCCCTCACTTCCCATGTTCCCACCTCACCTCTCTGTCCCCCACACTTAGCTTCTCCAGAGCATACCCCTGCACTGAACTCCTCTGGCCTGTTTTGGACTGCCAGCCAAGAGAAACCTTAATGGCAGAAGGATAAACCTGCCCACGTTTCTGTAACCATAACAGGAGCAGAGGTTGAATGTCTGCAGAAACCCAAAGGTGTAGATCCCCAGCTGAGGCTTCTGTCCCAGGACTCCTCAAAGTCTATGCCAAAAAGTGTCCACAGGAGAAGATATAGATAGACTGAAAAAATGCTGGCTTGTGGGATAGAGTTCTGTCTGATCTAATCCTGGGTGTTAACTAGCTCTGTTTTTGAACACTGGGCTTCTCTTCAGAAAAAAATTTTTAAAATTTGCTCTTTTTAGATATACATCACAGTAGAGTATATTTTGAAACATTATACTGCATGGAGTATAATTTATTCTAATTAGGATCCCATTCTTGTGGTTGTACATGCTGTGGAGTTTCACTGGTTGTGTATTCACATATGAACATAAGAAAGTTAGATCTGATTCTTTCTACTGTCTTTCCTATTCCCATTCCCCCTTCCTTCCCTTCATTCCCCTTTGTCTAATTAAAAGAATTTCTAGTCTTCCCTCCCCCACCCCTTATTGTGTGTTAGCATACGCATATCAGAGAGAACATTCGACCTTTGATGTTTTAGGATTGGCTTCTTTCACTTAATATTGATAGTCTCCAGTTCCATCCATTTACTGGCAAATGCCATGATTTCATTCTTCTTTATGGATGAGTAATATTCCATTGTGTATTACCACATTTTCTTTATCCATTTATCTGTTGAAAAGCACCTAGGTTGGTTCCATAGCTTAGCTATTATAAATTGAGCTGCTATAAACATTAATGTGGCTGTGTCACTGTAGTATCCTGATTTTAAGTCCTTTGGGTATATGCCTAGGAGTGGAATAACTGGGTCAAATGGTGATTCCATTCCAAGTTTTCTGAGGAATCTCCATACTGCTTTCCAGAGTGGTTGCACCGATTTGCAGTCCCACCAGCAATGTATGAGTGTACCTTTTCCCCCACATCCTCACCAACATTTATTGTTACTTGTATTCTTGATAATTACCATTCTGATTGGAATAAGATGAAATCTCAGTGTAGTTTTAATTTGCATTTCTCTAAATACTAGAGCTATTGAACATTTTTTCATATATTTGTTGACCATTTGTATTTCTTCTTCTGTGAAGTGCCTGTTCAGTTCCTTTGCCCGTTTATTGATTGGGTTTGGTCATCTCTTATGCCATCTGTAAAATGGGAGTAATAAAACCTGGCCTATCTCATGAAGTTCTTAGAAGGCTCACGTGAAATTGTACCCGTGAAATGTCTCACAAACATTGAGGGGCTACATAAAATAAAAACCATGTAAGAAAAGCACCCCCTCTGCACCCCTGCTTTCCAGTATCTGACTCTCGGTCCTCACGCCCTCCCGGAATTACCACCTTCCGTGAGGCCACACTTGCATGTTGTATTCTTTACTCTGTGTCTGGCGGCTACTTGTGACTCTGCTGATGCTCACATAGGGATCCTATGAAACTTTATCTCACTGCCAACTGTTGGCTCCTGATGGTGGGTGACTGTCATCACACTTCTTTTGTGCAGTGCCCAATTCCTGTGTGCTAGGCACTCACTTTACCATTGAGCTATATCCCCCAGCCTCATGGGGCATGAAGAAGGTAGCAGCTCAGTTGAAATCCACCTGACCACGCTCTGTCTATTTTAACTTTGTCACTATAACTAAATAAACCTAGCTTTGCCATTTTGCCAGTCTGGGATCATTTTCCTTATCTGGAATGAGGAGGAAGTGACATCGAAAGTCCCATCTCGCTCTTGATGGTCTGTGATTCCCATGTAGGGCTAACGGTCATGCCCAAGAAATCTTCTTATAGGGAGAAAGCTCTGGCTCCTGGTGAATAACAGTAGCTGATCTCTAGACTCTGATTCTCTCCCACCCTCACCCCAGTGGAGCCCCTTGCCTCTTTGCTTGTTGAGGAATGCGTGTGTGTACCCCAGCAGTTTCCTGTTCCCTCCCTCCCTCTCACCATCAGATGGCTTTTTGCCTTCCCAGATGTGTGTAAGCCAATTGGTTCCAAAGCCTTCAGAGTCAGACATCATTGGTCACAGCTTCCAAATCAACCAGGCCTCTAACCTTATATCTCTAGCAGTTTATAAGTTTATTTGACAAACACAAAGTCTCAGACCTATCCTTCCTTGCCTCCCCCAGCTCTGGTTTTATCCAACAACACAACAATATCTAATGACGGGTAGACAGAGGCCTCCCCCACCCACTATAATCCCTTGCAGCTTCCCTGAAAAGGGCCTGAGCTGGAGGGAAGAGAGCACTTCTTTTAATGGCTATTTTTCCACAGCAACTTTTGGAAAAAAAATCAGTCTCCAGGGGCAGCTGAGTGGGAATCTCAACCTGTAGTGGGTCAGCAATGGGAGAATGATGGTCATACCTGACCTGGCTCTTGTGATTTCTGGAAGGTAGCAACTTCTTCTTTTTTTTTTTTTTTTGGTACTGGGGTTTGAACCCAGTGCCCTTTACCATTAAGCTATTCTAATGAGTTTAAGCTCATTTCCTGTCTCTGCCCTGTGGACTTTGGCTGAGGTTTTATTTGCTTGTTTGTTTTGAGGGTGGAGTACTGGGGATTGAACCACTGAGCCATGTCCCCAGCACTTTTTATTTATTATTTTAAAATAGGGTCTCACTAAGTTGCTTAGGGCCTCGCTGAATTGCTGAGGCTGGCCTTGAACTTGTGATCTTCCAGTCTCAGGCATGCGCCACCATTCCCAGCTTGGCCAAATTTTTTACTGTCTTTCGCCCCACCCACTTCATACCTACTGTATGAAGACCGGGAGGAGCAGAAAGAAAGATGATTACTTGTATTATCTCCATCTGTCCAAGCTTACAGTTTTATGAAGTTCTGGAATTATGTTGAGCTTGCTTTTCTTTGTTCCCTTCCGAAGGGTATGGCAGCTGGAGAGAACTGGCCAAGGCTCTGGCCAGCAGGAACATCCCAGCTGTGGATCCCAATCTTCAGTTCTACCGTCCCCAGAGGCCGAACCTCAAGGTATGTGGCAGGGCCTGACCCTTTCCCTGCTGGTGTTGTTAACATGGACCCTCAGTTGTCCCACTCCCATGGCCTTAGGAAAACCTCTGCTCTGTCCTGTGAGAGACAGAGGCGAATCAACTAGTGGAATCCCATCTGCTATCTGGAATTTCTGGAGGTTGAGCCCATTCTGCCCTCCTCAAAACCTAGTGCTACCACTGGACCTGGCTTTCCTATTTCTGTCTTTACTGCATCATTCAAACTACCCCTGTCTAACCAGCTCCAGTCATTCAACCTCCAACACAAACAGCATGTCTTGGGGCTAGGAGTGCAGCTCAGTGGTAAGTGCTTTCCTAGCATGTGTGAGTCCCTGCATTTAATCCCAGCACCAAAAAAAAAAAAAAAAAAAAGAGCCAGGCATCATGGTTGTGCATGTCTGTAATCCCAGTATAATCCCAGAGATTTGGGAGGCTGAGCCAAGAGGATTGCAAGTTGAAGTCTAGGTTTGGCAATTTAGCAAGACCCTGTCTCAGAATAAAATAAAAAAGAGATGGAGTGTAGCTCGTGGTAGAGTATTCCTGGGTTCTATTCCCAGTACTGAAAAAAAGAAAAGGCAAATAAAACAGCATGTCCTGCCTCTTTCTCTTATGGAGACTGAACCGTACATTGATGAAAATAACCAGATACTTGCTGCTGAAAGCCAGAGGAAATGCTAGACAGACACCACACCCTGAAAATAGCTGGGGTGCTGTTTGTAATGGGGTGGCATTTTGTTTGATTTGGGAAATTCCTGCAGTGTTTGTTGATAGGTTAGGGAAATTAGACTCCAATTCAGTCTGGAGCCCCTAATTAAGTATAAAACAGACATGGGTGCCTAAGGCTAGACCAGAACCAGGACCTGCATAATAGGGAGGATTTGTACCTGAAAGTCTCCAGCTTACTGAGAGACAAGTGAGTAACAAATCTGGGCAGAACTCTGGGGGAGGTAGAGGAAGGAGGAGTCAAAGCCCCTGCCCTTAGGAGGTCTTGATTTAATTAGGAAAAAAACTTTTCTTTCTCCATATGAGACAGATGGAGAAAATCTCAAAGCTCAGGAGCACATACTTATGACACTGTTAAGGACATATTCTCCTGAGGGATATGGTGAGAATGAATGAGAGTGTTGCTTAAGTCACAAGCTTCCTGGGGGTAGGGACTGCTTCCCCACAGGCACCGTCAAGGGTCCTTGAAGACGGTTCTGCCCCCAGGTTCTCACCCTAATATTCCCACCAAGATCATTCTTTGTTTTTTCACTAGGACCAAGAAATTGACAGAAGTGGGAACAGTAACAATAGCTACTTGAGGTGGAACAAACCTGTACCTTGGCTCTCAGAGGTAAGGGACTTCTCTTTAACAGAGTTAATTTTTTTTTAAAACAGATAATTCCAGAAATCATGGGTAACTTTCTCCTAGCGATTATTACTGTATTAAAATGCTTGCCCCTGGGACTCCCAGTTCATTTGATTTTTCTTCCCTTAGAGAAGGAGCCCTAACATTTGCTTATGCCCACTGTGTGCCAGGTTCTGTGTATCATCTGTTCCCAGCTTTTGGACCCTGTAAGTTAGTATCATTGTGTCAGTCAGCTTTCCATTGCTGACATAAACGACTCATAAGGAGGAAAAGCTTTCTTTTGGCTCGGTTTCAGAGGTTGCAGTCCATGTCACTTGGTCCCTTCTTTTGCTTGTGATGAGGCAGTACATTGTGGGAGCTTGTGGCAGAGGAGGCTTGTTTACCTCATGGCAGCCAGGAAGCAAAGAGCAAGAGGAAGGGGCTAAGGTCCCAATATCCCCTAGCCATTTCACTTCCTGCCACTAGGCCCCACTTCCTAAAGGTTTCTCTACCTCCCAATAGGGCCACGGGCTGTGGACCAAGCCAATCAGCCTTTGGGAGACATTGGAGATCCAAACTCTAGCCATCATAATCCTCATTTTATAGGTGGGAAAAACAAGCCTCAGGAAAATTATGTGATTTTCATGGCCAGGCCAATCCCTAATATTAAAGATTTAACAAATTTCTCAAACTGTCTTGGACCATTAAGTCCCATAAGATATTCCAGGAAGTAAAGAGCTTATTGTTAAATGAATTAAACAAAACAAAACTGTGTACTACATCCTCTTCTTGGAAATAGACATTAGCATATGAAAGATTCTGAGAAGTTCTGCAGTCATGATGTTCAACATGGTTGGGCTCAGCATGTCCCAAACCTACTTGCCCCCAAATTGCTTGTTCCATGAAATATCTATTAATATTCTGTGATGTTAGGGTTGTAAGGAATATGCATTAGGAAACTCTGCTTTAGAAAATGTTTTGAAAAAAAGTTAAATGCGTGAATAAAAATCATAACCAACTGGGGGTGGTGGTATGTGCTTGTAGACCCAGGTAGTACTCAGGAGGCTGAGGCAAGAGGATCAATTGGATCGATTGAACCCAGGAATTCCAGGTCAGGCTGGGCAACAGAGTGAGACCACATCTCAAAAAAAAAAAAAAAAAAAAAAAAAAAAAAAAAAAAAAAAATCAGGCTGGGTTTTAGTTTAGTAATAAAGTACTTGTCTGGCATGTGCAAGGCCCTGGGTTGGATCACTAACACTGCATAAACAAAAAAGTACAACCCTCCTGATACACTTTATTTATAGACTTTAGTACTCTTTTTTCTTTTGGTTAAGAGACGGAGGCTCAGGGAAATTACTGAGCATACCCAAATTACCTTCGGTAAATACTGTGCTAAGACTTGGGACATGGTGCTTTGGGGATGAAAATTTTAGGTTGGGTTTTATTTTAGTTTGGTTAGAACCCAGTGTCGTTTTATCTCTAGGCCTGTGGACCTAGGTTACTTTTCTTCGTCTGGTGGTGTTGGCCAGCCCATTGTCTTTAGCCTCACCTATCACAGTTGATCTCTTCAGCCTGGGTGGTTTTATTTCCAGTCCACCAACTTGCTCTGGACAGGAGGGAAGGAGGCAGTACTGTACCAAATGTGTTGTTAGGTTATCCACACTGTGAAGCTGCCTCTTTTGAAAACCTGAGAGAGGATGGATTACAACACTGGCACACCTGTTCTAGGTGATATCACCAGGTAATTGTGCCCTGCCCCATCTGGAGATAGTTTTGAAAAGAAATTGCCTTACAGATCATTTGGTTTGGTGATACAGTCCTCTCTTTTGAGGGCAACTTGGATCATTTTTCTTAATAAACCAACTATTTGGAAAGAGTATGGCTACATCCTATTCTGCATTTACTAACAATGAATTTCCCCCACTTTTTGCAAAAGATATAAATATATATATGTGAATATATAATAAAACAAAAACAGTGAACAAATAGTAAATGTAATTAAAATAGAATTAACATTTTTTTTTTTTTCTTTTTGGAGAACTGGGATTGAATCCAGGGACATTCTATCACTGAGCCTTATCCACATCCCTGTTTATTTTTTATTTTGATACAGGGTCTTTCTAAGTTGCTAAGGCTGTCCTCAAATGTGCAATCCTCCTGCCTGAGACTCCTGAGTCACTGTAGCTGTGATTATAGGAGACACCACCCATCAGGATTAACTTCTTAAAGAAATGTTTGAAGCTGAACATGGTGGTACACACCTTTAATCCCAGCAATTTGGGAGGTTGAACCAGGAGAATTGCAAGTTTGAGGCTAGCTTTAGCAATGTAGCGAGACCCTGTCTCAAAATAAAAATAAAATAAAAAGGGCTGGGAATGTGACTCAGTGGAAGAGCACCCCTGAGTTCCATCTCTAATAGTAGGTGAAAAAAAAGCTTGATATTGTAGTACATGTGTATGACCATTTGGTGGTGGATGACTTGTTTCCACTGATTTCATTTTTTTACGTATTAAAAGTAGCTTTAAAGTTCTCATTAGTACCTGGGTGTGATGCTGCAAACCTGTAATCCCAACTGTGAGGGAGGCTGAGGCAGGAGGAAGAGGATCACAAATTCAAGGTCAGCCTGTGCAACCTTGTCTCAAAATAAAATAAAAAGAACTGGGATGCAGCTCAGTGCTTGTCTAGAATGCATGAGGCCCTGAGTGCAATTTCCAGTACCACAAAATAAATAAGCAAAATGAAAGTGCACAGTTCAGTAGCTTTTAATATATTTACAGAGTTGTACATCCCTCACAGTCAATTTTATTGTTCATTACCTTGAACAATAATCCCCATACTCCCTAGCTACATCACCCTTCCCTACCCTAATCCCCCACCCTCAGAAAACAGTCATCTACTCTCTGTCTCCATGGATTTGCTTGTTCTGGATACTCAGAAATGGAATTATACAATATGTGGTCCTGTGTCTGGCTTCATTCCTTTAGTGTGTTTTCAAGGTTCATCCATGTTGCAGCAGGTGTCAGTATATCACTTTCATAAGATGCCATTATAAGATGCCATTATACAGATAAACTACCTTTTTTTTTTTTAATTTTTCAACTAAGACAACAAAAGGGTTCTTTTATTGTATATGTGTTACGCTTGCCCACGACTGAGAACAGAATGCCTCAGGTCTAGGCATGTTTTGGTATGAGCAAGGTAGGCCTCTCAGAGGTGTCTTGGTGATACAATGGTGCAATGGATGTTCTATCCATTGAGAGAGTTCTAGTCTTCAGCATGCCATACACCAACTTGTACCAGCTCCCTGGTCTCTGGCATTCCTTAGTTCTGCTCTTTTGGACTCCACAGGTGCACAAGTTAGCAGTTTGCTTGGACCTCTGCTTGTCTTCCTATTTCTACACTTCAGCCTGATCACTTCTTCACATGACTCTTGAGTTTCAAAAATTTTTAGGAAGATGGTGCTAAGGCCGAGGGAGGCATATACTGCATTTTATTTATCTGTTGGTAGACATTTGGGTTGTTGGTATCTTTTTGCTATTTTTGAATAATGCTGCTATGAGTATATATGTACAAGTTTTTGTTTTGTATGGATCAGTCTTTCCTGTTTTCAGATCTCTAAGTCACCATCATCATAGTTTGTCTTGTATTCTGTACTTTTTTTTTTTTTTTTTTTTTTTTTTGACACTGGAGTAGTCAGAACCCAGGCCCCACACATGCTTGTCAAGTGCTCTACCACTGAGCTACATTCCCACTTTCATCTTTGACTGATGCAAAACACTTGATTCTTATAGAATAAATGCAGGATCATGTTGTTCTAAGCTCAGCTTCTGAAAGCATTTGTTCATTCAAAAAATTAAGATGTGCTGAGGGCACCAGAGAGGGCACTTTTGACTCTTCTGGGAAAGAAGAGAATACTTCAGAGAAAACTTGAGAACAGCTCTGGAGGAAGAATAGGAGTTGACACGGGGAAACTGATAGGACCTTTCAATCAGAAAATGGTGTTTATAAAACAGAAGTCAAAGAACCAGACACTTTGGGCAAAGACAGGGAATTTGGTGTGGGTAGAGTGGAATGTGAGGTGAGACTGCAAGGTAGGTCAATCTGAAAGGCCAGGGAAAGGTTTTTTGTTTTGTTTTGTTTTGTTTATACTAGAAACCCAGAGACACTTAACCACTGAGCCACATCCCTAGTCTTTTTTAGAGCACTGCTGAGTTTCTGAGGCTGGCCTTGAACTTGTGATCCTCCTGCCTCAGCCTCCTGAGTTTCTGGAATTATAGGTGTGCATCATTGCTCTGAGCCAAGGAGAGAGAGGTTTTGTTCCAAAACTGTCTGTCTAAGGTTTTTTTGGCGGGGGAGAGGTGGGTATCAGGGATTGAATTCAGGGGCACTCGACTTCTGAGCCACATCCACAGCCCTATTTTGTACTTTATCTAGAGACCCGGTCTCACTGAGTTGCTTAGCACCTTGCTTTTGCTGAGGCTGGCTTTGAACTCATGATCCTCCTGTCTTGATTTCCCAAGCAGCTGGGATTACAGGCTTGTGCCACCGTGCCCATCTGTCTGAAGATTTAAGCAGCAGGGTAACCTGATCAGATTTGTTCTTTAGAATGATAATCCTGGAGACAGTGAGAGGACTTCAGTGGAAGGGAAGAAGCTGAGATTCATATAGGTCTACTGCAGGCCTGGCAAGCCTGGCAATGGTCCAGCAGAGACTGGATCACAGAGGTGGAAGATGGTGAATGTTCCAGTGTGAGGACCCAACAAACTGGCCTCACCCTCTTGATGCATACCCCCTTGAATTCTCCCCATTTCCACAAAGTTAATTGCTGTGTGTCCTTGGGAAGTCAGTTTACCTCTCTGAGTCTTAATAACCTCACTTCTAAATTGTGGTGGTTCCAAGATTATCTTCTCCACTATTTCTTACTGAAAGTTGCAAAACTAATTGTCCATAGATGTGCTCTGGCACTTGGAGGAACCCATGCCCTTCCCTGGGTCTTAGCCCCTGACAGACAGGAAGAATGTGGGCAGAGAGCAGGATTGGTGTGCTGGAGTCCCATATCCCTGCTAGATAAAAAGTCTCCCAAACTTGGAGGGACACGAATCCAGGTAGAGGAGAAGGAGGGTACCTATGCTTCCCTGATAGACCCCCATCTATAGCCAAGGGTAGGGCAGGCACAGTTTGAAGGCTTGACTGATGCTGGTAAGGGTCTAGACCTCTGAGGAAATGGCCTGTCCCCTTCCAGCAGTCCCACCTCTCCTGGTCTGACTGTTCCCAAAGTACCTCAGGTTCCCATTCCTAAAGCAAGAAAGGTCCTGAGTGGGAGTGGGAGGTGGCCAACCCAGTTTACCCTCCTTTCCCTGCCCTAGCCTCCTGTAGCTCTGGCCTGCAGGCTACACACAGTGGACGTCTCTGGTGGCCTGCCCTCCCCCATAGCCCTCCCTCTCAGTTCCTGGGATCTGAACAAACTGCCCTGAAATCTTCCAGGGAGCGGGCAGAGAGCAAGTCACTGGGAGGAGACAACTGAGTTTTGTAAACTGAACTTGAGGAATTTCCCCAGAATTAATACAATGTTCCCTTTCTTTCCTTCCTTGAAGCCTTAACCCACCTCCCACCTACACAGCCCACATTCCCTCTCCCACCCACCCCAGCCCCCCACTCATATTCCTGTGACTGATGGCTGCTTCCCAAGATCCCACATTCCTAGCATTGACCAGGCCAGCATGCCCAGGAAGTGCCAAGTCACTAAAAGGTCAGGAAGGGACAGGCTTCCCTGTGTCTTTTCTGGATCCAGCTGTTGGGCCACGTAACCCCCAAGGCCATGGCCACCCCACACCCAGACCTTTGGCTGCTGAGGAGTTGCTGCCCCTTCTGTCCTCCCTTCCCCACCCTCCACCAGCTCTCACTGAAGACTTCATGCCCCTTCCTTCCACCCCAGCGTCCAATTTAAGTGTCCCTCACACCTCTGCCCAGTATTCCTAAGGGCAGCTCAGATTTTGGTATCTGATGGGCCACAGAGGGGAGGGACAGACTGCGCTGTTTGTATAGTGTAATTAACTGAGGCCCCGGCACCTGGAGATGAAGCTCTGGAGACAGGGAGGAGGAAAGAGCTGAGACAGGGAAATCTGAAACTCTGATCAACTGGGACAGCATCCCTGCTTCCCCTTCCCTCTCAAACTTTCGGCCCTTCCACCCACCCAGAGTACTGGTTTTTGCTTTATCCCTTTCTTCTGAAGGGGACTCTCTACTCCAGGTCTTCAAGCCCAGTCCTGTCACTGATCAGTGCCATGGCCTGAAGGGGACAGATTGCTTCTACCTACGCAGCACTGCTTGAGAGGCCTCTGAGTGCCTGAGAGCCACAGGAGGCCCCTGCATGGGAGCAGCCCATGGGTCCCTAGATACCTCCCATAGCTCTTCACCAGCTGCTCCCCCGAGCCTGGCCAGAAGCGTGAAGACTACTGAGTAGATAAGGTTTCACCAGCAGACAGCTGTAGGGCTTTCCTCTCATTAGGAGTTGGGTGGGGGGGTATGGAGAGGAGCAAGTCCTTAGCTGAAACCCAACTTGGCTCCTCCTTCCAGCTCCCTATTATCTTTGCTATTTCGTCATGGCTATTACCATCCTCCCTTGCCTGGGGAATGAAAACCAGCCCCCTTCTTGCATGAAATGAGCAGGGTGTGTGTGTGTGTGTGTGTGTGTTTGCACATGTATATCTGGAAAGACAGACCCATCCTCAGGGCCAGGCTGTGAAGGTTGTATTAGTCAGCTTTCCATTCCTGCAATAAAAATATCTGAAATAATCAACTTATAGGGAAAAAAGGTTTATTTTGGCTCATGGTTTCAGAGGCTTCAGTCCATGTCACTTGGCCCCTTGCTTTTGGGCTTGTGATAAGGCAGTACTTCATAATGGGAGCATGTGGCAGAAGAGATTTGTGCCTCCTCGTGGCAGCCAGGAAGCAAAAAGAAGAGTCCAAGATCCCAATATCCTCATCAAGGGGACATGCCCAGTGACCTAACTTCCTTTCACTAGGCATTACCTCATAAAGGTTCCACAACTTTCCAGTTGCACTATCTGCCAGACCAAGTCTTCACCACATGGGCCTTTGGGGGATGTCACCGATCGAAACTATAGCAGGTTCCTGAGAGGAGCTATAGGTGCCGAAATGAGAATGGATTGTCAAGGCGACCGTCTGCACCTCACAGGAGCACTGTGCTTGGCCCCTCCATTCTTCTGGAACTGTGGAGTCACAGGACATGTGTCAGGTGCTCACACTCACTCACCCACCCATCCTCTTCTCTGTATAGTTCCAGGGCCGTGCGAACCTACATGTGTTTGAAGATTGGTGTGGCACTTCCATCCAGCAGCTCAGGAGGAACCTCCACTTCCCACTGTACCCACACGTGAGTGCCTGCCAGGCAACCTTGACTGCCTCCTCTCCTTCCACCCCAGCTCCTCTGCCCCACTTCTGTCTCTTATCTCCTGGCTCCTTCATCTTCTCTTGCTTCTTTTTCTGGTCCACATTCTTCCCTTTATCTCTTGGGTTTTCCTTTCCTCTGCTTGGAATTCCTTACTCCTTCCCAGGAATTCTTTCAATTTCTCTACCACCTTCTGCATCATTTCAGTTTAGTATCATTGTGGCTTACAATATAGTTTACTCAAATTATCACATACAGTTGTGCTGGGTGTGTACTGCATAAGGTCATCTGAATGAAGAGGCAAGTGGGACCCAAAATCTAATGTGCATTCTTCCGGCCATGCCATACCCTTGGTCCTCTATGTCTCTCTCCCTTCCTGGTTTTCTAAGCCCTGAGTGGACCAATTTGCTCAATTTCCTTTTCCCACTTCTGAGTTAGTGTCCTTCCCTTTTTCTTCCATAGATCCGCACAACCCTGAGGAAGCTGGCTGTGTCTCCCAAATGGACCAACTACGGCCTCCGCATCTTTGGCTACCTGCATCCTTTTACTGATGGTAAGGTACCTCAAAGCCCCATCCTCCTTTCTATTCCAGAATTCTACTGGGGACCCAGAGATAAGCCTTTAGTTGGGAAGTAAATCTACACTGAGAGGCCTGGACCCTCAGTCCATCATCCAGGGGAGAGGGGAAACTGAGTCACAGGAATGATTTCCCCCACACACACAAGGTTGTGACTTTTCTCCCTGTCTGTATTCTGGAGCTAGCTGGATTCTCTGTAAATCTTCCCCATCTTCACATTGCCCCCAGGATATAGAAACACACCCCTACTGAGCATGGTGGCCCACACCTATAATCCCAGCTACTTGGGAGGCTGAGGTAGAAGGATTACAAGTTCAAGGCCAGCCTCAGCAACTTAGTGAGACCCTGTCTTTAAATAAAAAGGACTGGGGATGTAGCTCAGTGGTAAAGGGCCCCTGGGTTCAATCTCCAGTGCCAATAAATAAATAAATAAAATAAGAAAGAAAAAGAAAATGTAGAGACCCTTACTGTAGAGAGAGGGGAGCCTTCACACCAAGCCCCCTGAAAGGAATTTAATACAAAGTCATAACAAATGCCTTCAATTCTTTATGCAGTGCCCTCTTTGCTTTTACCTGAACATTCTCTTCCCACTGCCCAGGGAAAATCCAGTTTGCCATTGCTGCAGATGACAACGCTGAATTCTGGTTGAGCCATGATGACCAGGTCTCAGGCCTTCAGCTGCTGGCCAGTGTGGGCAAGGTAAGGACAGCTCAGCCCCAGGAGCTCTCCCACTGGTCCCAGGAGCAAAACATCACTGTTAGCATTTCTGTTGTGAAAAAGAGGTGAAAAGGAACAGGTACTCTTTCACCCATACCCCATTCCACAAAAGGGAAGAGTGAGGAGTCAAAGTCTGAGGCCCAGAAAAGGCTCATCTGTGGACTGGGCCCAGGCAGACATCTTTTGGTTCACATCATCCTAAGCTCTGTGCTGAGGATTCCTGCTCTGAGCTGGCTGACTGCTTGAGGAGAAGGGAGCTTCTAGCAATGGTGGGATGCATCTTACTGAGTCGACCAGCCCTCTCTTTAACTCTTCTGTTTTCTCTCCATCGCTTTCATCTTCCTTCCTTTTTCTCATCCACTCTCTTTCCTTCTCACTCTTCTCCTTTCTGCCCCTTCTGTCTCCACTCATCACCTCCCATCCTTCTTCATGCTTTCTATTTTTCCTTCTTTCTCTCTTCCCACACCTCTAGACTGGAAAGGAGTGGACTGCCCCTGGAGAGTTTGGGAAATTTCGGAGTCAAATTTCCAAGCCCGTGAGGTGAGTAGAAAGGGTCACAACAGACAGCCTCCCCCCCACCCCAATTTATTTTATTTATTTATTTATTTATTTTATGTGGTACTAAGGAACAAACCCAGTACCACACACTTGTTAGGCAAGTGCTCTACCACTGAGCCACAACCCCAGCCCACATTGTGAGGTCCATAATTGCTAGGCCACATCAGAGTGAGATAGCCTGCCCCGATCCTCTCCACCATCTCAGCCTTCCTGTTCCACAGGCTCAGAGTGACCCAGCACCCTAACTTTCTGGGTAGATAGAATCTTTGAAACCATTCAATTTGTCCTTCCTCATTTTACAGATGAGAAAACTGAGACCCAAAGAGGGCTTATGACTTAGTGAAGGCCACAAAGCTCTTTAGTAACACTCAGGCCTGGAAAAAGGTCTCCTTTCTCCTGGTCCTTCCCCTTCCCATTTTCTTCATCCCTGGAAACACATATACTTGTGACATCCTTGACAATGTTTGCTCTGCCTGGGCAACTGGGAGTTCCTACAGGGAACTGCAGGATCACCTGGTAGAATGATCCCATGGTAACCTGGAGGGAAAGCAAGACTTTGCCCAGCCAATAATAGCTGGAATCCCTCTAAGATGCTGCTGGAAAGGGGAAGTTAGCCCAACTTTGGAGCACCATCTGGTGGCCTCTGCAAGCATTGGCTTGAAGTTAATCAGTGGGACACAGTGGTAGAGCACCTGCTTAGCATGTGCAAACCCATGGTTCCATCCCCAGCACCAAAAAAGAAAAAGGAAAAAAAAAAAAAAAAAAAAAAAAAAAAAAGAGAGAGAGAGAGAGACAGGAGAGAGAAGGATAAAGAAGACCACCTGGTTTGCAAAGAGCACATAATATGTGCCAATTGCTGCAGTGAGTGCTTTCTATAAAATTCAGCCCAGCAGCTAAGGATGTGAACTCTGAAGCAGGGCTGCCTGGATTCACATCCCCACTCCACTACTTACTACCTCCATGACTTTGGGAAAATTACCCAAAGTTTCTATGACTCAGTGTCAGTATATGTAAAGCACTTAGAGTACCAGGCACAGGGCTGCTCCTGTGAGTTAAAGGATTGTAATTTCACTGGATTCCCCGGTTTTCCTGTGAAGTGAGTCCTATTATTACCCATCTGACAGAAGAGAAAAGGTCACATAATTAGTAAGTGGTAGGGTGGGGAATCTAACCCCAATGGTTAAAAGGCAAGCTGCTGGGATTCTCAGAGCAGGGGAGAGGGGCAAGGGTGGTAACCCCATTTCCCTGCTCTCCCTCCTGCCAGCCTGTCAGCCTCCCACAGGTACTACTTTGAGGTACTACACAAGCAGAACGACGAGGGCACTGACCACGTGGAGGTCGCGGTGAGTGCCCTGCTCTCCTGCCAATCCTGGCTCAGTTCCTGGCACTTCCCTCCTCTTGTCCCTTGAACCCAGTCCAGAATCCACCTACCTCCAACCTGTCATAACCTCCTCTCTCCTCTTCCAGTGGCGACGGAATGACCCTGGAGCCAAGTTTACCATAATTGACTCCCCTTCCCTGTCCCTCTTCACAAGTGAGTAAGCTCTGCCCTATCCTGGAAATGAAGGCAGGGGGTGCCTGCACATGGAGCTCAGCACACTCAGGGGAATGAGGTCCAGGGAGAAGTGGGAGAGGTGGGGGCTAAAGTTCAAGGTGCTTGGGACACGGTATGGAGGTTCAGTGCAATGAGCAGAACTTAAGGGACCTTACTGTCAGGGGTCTTTCATTCACCGGGGTCAACAACCCCTTTAAAATCCTGCTGGAAGTGCTCTGAGCATGCTCAATGGCAGTGCCATTGCTAGGCATGGTGTCACACACCTGTAATCCCAGCAACTCAGAAGGCTGAGGCAGGAGGATCACAAGTTTGAGGCCAGCCTTAGCAACTTGGCGAGGTCTTAAGCAACTTAGTAAGACCGAGACTCAAAATAAAAAATAAAATGGACTGGGGATATAGCTCAGTGGTAGAGCACCCCTAGATTCAATCCCCAGTACTAAAAAAGAATAAAAAAAAAAAAAAAAGTAAAAAGAGGGGTTGGGGGTATAGCTCAGTGGCAGAGCCCTTGCCTAGCATGCATGAGGCCCTGGGTTCAATCTCCAGTACTGAAAAAAGGGAGAGTGAGACCCATACAATGGGACAAAATATATACAAATCATATATCTTTTTTTTTAATTCTTTAGTTGTTGATGAAACTTTATTTTATTTATTTATTTATATGCAGTACTGAGATTTGAACCCAGTGCCTCACATATGCTCGGCAAGCACTCCACCACTGAACCACACACAGCCTCAGCCCCCAAATCATATATCTTACAAGGGACTTCCCTTTTCTTTGTGGTACTGGGGATTGAACCCAGGGGCATTCTATCACTGAGCCACATCCCCAGCTCTTTTTACTTTTTATTTTGAGACAGGGTCTCACTAAGTTTCCTAGGCTGGCGTGGAACTTGTGATCCTCCTGCTTCAACCTCCTGAGTCACTGGGATTACAGGTGTGTGCCACCACACCTCATTCCAGTTCCTTATTTGCAACCGTAGTTCTTGCAAAACCAAGGCAAGAGAAGAGGAGACAGTAATCTGCTTTAAATTTGTAGGAAATTAACTCTTTGGTTGTATTTTTTTACAAGCAAGACTATACTTTATTTCCTCAGCAAGACTCATACTTTTGAGGTGCCACTAAAAATAAATACGATGGGACTGGGGTTGTAGCTCTGGGGTAGAGCGCTTACCTAGCATGCCTAAGGCCCTGGGTTCCCTCCCAAGTACCAAATAAATAAACAGAGAAACAAACCCATGGAGTTCCAAGGCAGCTGCAGGAAGAGCAGGCAGGACTCTAGAACCCCAAGGATAGATGGGAAAGGCCAATGCCCAGGGAGACTGAGGTGATTGTGGGAAGTCAGTGAGTTGGATAGAGACAGAAGGGGACAGTCTGGGCTCATGGGAGAAGGTGGCAAGGTGGTGGAGAACGTTGCTGGTGACCAAAGTCTGAGGCCAAAGGTCAGTGCAGAGGGGACAGGTCATGAGCTGCTGGGATGGGATAAGAGGGTGAAGGGGTGTTAGAATCCACAGATTCTACGTGAACCAAGAAAGCAGCCCATAGCAAAATTTAGGTAGGAACCAGTAAGAGGGGCCAACAGTAGCTAGCCCTGAGTGTAGAAGGAAGAACTCTATCATGCTATCTGGGGCTAAAGACAAACACAGGAGACAGAGGGCAAAGACAAGCAAGCAGCTCCCCAAGTGGTGTAGTTAGAAAAGAGATGAGGTCAGCTGGGGATCTGGCTCAGTGGAAGAACATTTGTGCAAAGCCCTGGGTTCAATCCCCAGTACTGCAAAAACAAAACAAAACAGAACAGAACAGGGAAGAGGTCAATATGTGTAAACTTGATAAAGACACCAGAGGTTGACCTCCTATTTTGGCTGTTGTGAGCTATGCTGCACGCTAGGGGGCACCCTGCTCATTGTAGTTAAGTTGTATGCAGTATTTGAGGCCTCATGACCTGTAAGCTGGAATGTATTGCCTGGGTTCCTACTGGGCTTTCCCACTTGCCAGTTGTGTGATCCTAGGAAAATGACTTGGATTCTTATGCCCAAGTCTATAAAATAGAAATAATAATAGTACCATCTGAGCATACCTAATCTGAAAATCTTAAATCTGAAGTGCTCTGAAATCCAAAACATTTTATTTTATTATTTTGCACTACTGGTGATTGACCCCAGGGGCACTCTACCACTAACCTCTCCAGCCCTTTTTAAATTTTTTAAAAATATTTTTTTAGTGGGCTGGGGATATGGCTCAGTTGGTAGAGAGCTTGCCTTGCAAGCACTAAGGCGCTGGGTTCAATTCCCAGCACCACAAAAAAAAAAAAAAAAAAAAAAAAAAAATCTGTCACTGGACTTTTATTTTATTGATTTATATGGGTGCTGAAGATTGAACCCAGTGCCTCACACATGCCAGGTAAGCACTTTACCACTGAGCCAGAACCCCAGCCCCACCTTTTAATTTTTGAGACAGAGTCTTGCTAAGTTGCCAACCTGACCTCAAACTTGCAATCCTCCTGCCTCAGCCGCCTGAGTTGCTGTGATTATAGGCATGCGCAGCTGAAATCCAGAACTTTTTGAGCACCTGATGGATTTTCAGATTGGAGATGCTCAGCTGGCTAAAGCCTATGCAAATACTCAAAAATCTGAAACAATTCTGGTCCCATGTATTTCTGATAAGGGATTCTCAACCTGTACATAAATCATATGGTAGTTATAAAGACTAAATGGGTTAATATTTGTAAGATGCTTAGAATAGTACAAAATAAATACTATATAGGTGTTAGTTAAATAAAAATTAAGTTAAATATAATGGCAATTTTCTATAGCAGGAATCAATTTTGTTAAAGAGGTTTCTTTTTCTGATTTGTACAAAATTGTGATATATGCATGCCTTAGGGCATGCAAAGGGAGGTAAATAACTTAAAGCCACAAGTCACATGGGACTGGGAAGAGGGACAGAGCACATTTTGGACTGTACCCACTAGAATACAGAAGCTATGTCAGGGTCCTTTCCCTTGTCCCTCAATGACAAGGAGGTGGGATTCTGAGACTCACAGCTTCCTTCTGTTCTTTCTTCCCTGGGCCAAGATGAGACCATCCTAAGGATGGATGAGGTGGGCCACATCCCACAGACAGCAGCCAGCCATGTGGGCTCCTCTGACTCCCTTCCCAGAGATGAACAGCCCCCTGCTGACATGCTGCGGCCTGATCCTCGGGACACCCTCTATCAAGGTAAGGCCTAGCCACATCCCACCTGGAGGCAGCAGTTCCCTTGGTATAGGAGAATTAGCAATTCTACCACAATATCCCAAAAGTCACAGAATCTTTTTCTCCTTATTGCATGTATACAATATAACATGATTACCAGAAAGCATAAATACAAAAATATTTATGTCCAATTTGACAATTCTCATGTGTGTGTGTGTGTGTGTGTGTGTGTGTGTGTGTGTGTGTGTGTTGCTAGGAAAAAACCCAGGACCTCCCACTGCTAGGCAAGTGCTCTACCACCAAGCTACATTCCCAACCCTTTTAAAACTTTTTTCTTTTGAGACAGGGTCTCACCAAGTTCAATTTTATAGTTCTATAAATTATTACAGAGAAAATATTTGAATAACCACTACCCAGGACAAGAAATAGAATCAGAATCCAGAAGTCCCCATACATCCCTCCCCTCCTACAAATGTCTGAGTCCTTATTCCAACTCTTGTCATTTAATGAGAATTATGTTGACACTTAAGCATTAATTTTATTTGTTTGGTGCTGGGGATCAAACCCAGGACCTTTAGCATGCTGAATAATATGCTATACCACAGAGTTACATCCCAATGTAGTGTTTATATTTTAAAAGATAACAATCCCCTCCCATTTCCTGCTGGTGGAGGCAGAAAAGACAACTGGAAGATGAAGGGATGCTAGACCCATGGAAAAAAATCCAGTTATTGGCACTGCACTAGGGTGGCTTGTGGTCTCTTGAAAGTCTCTAGACCTTGTTAGAGGTTTTACAGGATAGGCCAGTACTGATTCCAAAGTCACACTGTGCTTTGCATGTCCTAATTCCTCTGCCACCAAAGTGTTCCTTGAACACCCCTGCCCCTGAAGAGAGGTGCCAACCTGTTTGGTAGCCTCAGCTGATGGACATGATTCACAGCTACCACTAGTGAATACTAAAAAGTGGCTACTTAGAGAGAAGACTTCAGGACTCCTCACCCTCCACCAGGAGTCTCCGTGGCTCTAAGCCAGCCTCATTAATGCTCTCATCCCCTGCCTTCAATCCTCTTCCCTTCCTGTCCTCAGTGCCTCTGATCCCCAAGTCCCACCTCCGCCACATCCTGCCTGATTGTCCCTACAAACCTAGCTACTTGGTGGATGGGCTCCCTCTGCAGCGCTACCAGGGTCTCCGCTTTGTAAGTCTTGGACCTGGGTTTGGGGCAGGACTGGGGAGGGATTACTGCTTGTGACTAGGGTGGGAGGTGCTGAGGCTGACTCCCCACTTTCCCTCTGCCCCATCCCAGCAGACAGGATAGTCCCCGGGCGGGGGAAAACTTATATTTTACATGTACTAACCCAGAAGGACTGTTCTGCAGAGGATGCAAATGGGTGCTGTGCCTTAGGACTCACCCCCACACCTACACGCACACACCAATTGCTACAGTAATGTCAGGTGGCCTGCTGAGGCTTCCTATAGTCCCCTGTCCTGCTCAGTCCAACCAGCCTGCCAATCTGTGGTATTTGTTAAACTCTGACAAGGCACTGGGGTAAAATCAACCATGGGTGTGGTTAGCTTTAGAGGACCCATAGTCCATTTAGAGGCCAGAGAGGGAGATTGAACACTATATATTCAGATGTGAGATGATTGTGAGAGAGCCAGAAACAGGAAGGAAGCAGTCAGGAGTCACCACCAGGCCTGCCTGAGAAGTTTTTTTAGTGGCAGTGACCTCAAGCTATGTTCAAGGGGGGCAAAGGAAGCAGTATAGTCAGTAAGAAGAGGGGCTATTCAGGTCTGTGGGAGGTGGCAGGTAAAGCTTCAGAGGTGACAGGAGAGGATGAAATGGCAGAGGGAGGAGGGAATGCACGGCTGTAACTGGGGGATTTGAGCCAGGAGAGGGGAAGAGGTGATGTGGAACTAGAGAACTCGACTCAGGGGTGTGCTTGGTCCAGAGGACGCAGGAGAGCAGATGTGATGGGTAGAAGGGAATCCCAGGTTGTGTAACCAAATGTTTCATTCAGAGCAGTCCTTTGCTCCCTGCCACAGACAGGTCCCTAAGACCCTTATATGATGATAGTGAAGGGCATCTTAATACTAGTTGACTGATTCCTTAGCAGGATCCCACCCTCTTCCTTCTGCTTCTGCTTTCTCCACTCCCAGGTTCATCTGTCCTTTGTTTATCCCAATGACTATACCCGCCTGAGCCACATGGAGACCCACAATAAATGCTTCTACCAGGAAAATGCTTACTACCAGGACAGGTAAGTGGCACTGAATGGGTTAAGAAGGTAGCCTTATTCCCAGCCAGGAGAGCTGCTTGAACTAGAGTGGCCCCAATTGCCTTCCCAGTCCTAGGAGTCTTAGCTCTTCCTGGGTACTACACACACACGCACACACACACACACACACAGTCTTCCCTAGTCTCCTTCTTTTCCAGCTGGTGGCTGAGCCTGCGTGGCAACTGAAGTCAATCCACATCTCTGTTCCTCCTACAGGTTCAGTTTTCAGGAGTACATCAAGATTGACCAGCCAGAGAAGCAGGGACCTGAGCATCCAGGTACAGAATGACAGCTGAGTCTTCTGGGTCAGACTGGGAAGGGTAACCATGGTAGGGGTTCAGATCATGCAGCCCTACCTCTGAGGATCTTAAAAATTCAGGTCACAGCCAGGCACTGTGGTGCATTCCTCTAATCCCAGTGACTTAGGAGACTGAGATAGGAGGATCCCAAGTTCAAGGCCAGACTCAGCAATTCAGCAAGGCTCAAAATAAAAAGGGCTGGGGATGTAGCTCAGTGATAAAGTGCTCCTGGGTTCAATATCTAGCACTGAAAAAAAATTAAAAATCCAAATCACATTGACCCCTCCCCATACCCAAGGGAACAGATAGCAACACTCCCAACTTTTCCACATGAAGGTAAATGTGAAGAATGATATTCTTTTTAACAGTGTGCTAGGGTCAGCTGTCAGAGATTTAAAGCCCTAGAGATTACTTAGACTGCTGGAGGGAGTCACTATCCTTGGCATATCATTTGGGAAGTTCTGCTGGGAGAGGCCCTATCTTCCTATGACCTTTCTTCTTGAGGGAGTATGGGTCCTAAAAGGTGCCAGACACCTGCTATGTGCTTATGTACTTTATTAGTGTTTTTTGTTGGGAATTGAACCTAGGTCCTCACACATGTTAGGCAAGTGCTGTACCCCTAGGCTATATCCCCAGCCACACTTCATAACAATCTTTATAACCACCCTCTGAGAGGTGGATTTTTGGAGCCATAATGTAGATTAAAAAACTGGGGTTAACTGAAGTTGAATAACTTTCCCAGGGTCACACAATTAATAGGCAGACCCTTGATCCAATCCCTATCTGGAGCCGCTTGGTGTCTCACACCAGCACCAGTCTTGTATGTCTTCTTGGGAAAAGGTCAAAAATTCTGATTAGAAATGGTTATCATTAACAGGTTTTGAGGAGGACCTTCTAGAAGAATCCCAGTATGAAGTGGCCGAGGAGACCCCTGCCTCCCAGGACCAGAATACCAGGACTGGAGAGGGAAAACAAATGCCTGCCTCTACCCCTGACCAGGAGGTCACTGACTACCGCCTCCGAAGCCTGCGGAAGCTCCTGGCTCAGCCTCCAAGGGGCCCACTGGCTCCCATTTCCAAGCATAATTCCACAGGTCCCTTTGCAGTGAGAGCCAGTGACATCCCAGTCCTGCCACCAGAGAAGACGAAGAGAAAACTCAGCCCTGAGCCCAGTCAAGATTCACCTCATTCTGACAAGCAGGCCCCTGGGCGCCTGGCAAGGAAACAGCCTCAAATTAAGAGACCCAGGCCCACTGGTGATCGACCCCGGAAAACTCTAGAGCAGTCCCAATGGCTGAACCAAGTAGAATCATACATTGCAGAGCAGAGAAGGGGTGACAGAATGGAGCCTCAGGCCCCCAAATGGGGTTGGCATGGGGAGGAGGAAGTGGTGGCAGCTGCGGGCCAGGAAGGACAAGTGGAGAGAGAGGAAGAGGAGGAGGAAGAAGAGGAAGAGGATATGAGTGAGGTATTCGAATATGTACCCGTGTTTGACCCAGTAGTAAACTGGGACCAGACCTTCAGTGCCCAGAATCTCGACTTCCAAGCCTTGAGGACAGACTGGATTGACCTGAACTGTAACACATCTGGCAATCTGCTGCTTCCAGAGCAGGAGGCCCTTGAAGTCACACGGGTCTTCTTGAAGAAGCTCAACCAGAGGAGCCGGGGGTAAGGTAAAGGGCTCTCCTGGGGACAGGGACTGGGGCACACACAGCTGGCTGACCAGGAGGGCAGGGACCTGGGTGCTTGATAGCAAGCTCCCCCTGCTGCAAGAATTGTGGAATTTTCCCCCAATCCAGGCTCCTGGCAATGATCTGCACCAGTCAGTTCTTTGTTCAAGCCTGGCAGGTTCTGAAACACCTGGATATCTGACCTAGGCCCCCAGAGGAGGCCTGAGAAGGCGTGTAAATATGGTCCCCTCCCTCAAGGAGAGAGCTAATAGAGAGAGAAAGACAAACAGGAAGAACGAAGGCTAAAAGTACAAATTAAGACTTCAGGGCTAAGCTGAGCATGTTGTTGCATGCCTGTAATTCCAGTGACTAGTAGTGGTGGGGCTGGAAGGTCTCAAGTTCCAGACCAGCCTCAGCAAGTTAGCAAGGTCCTAAGAAACTTAGTGAGACTCTGTCTCAAAATAAAAAATTGAAGAAAAAAAAATCTCAGAACTCAGCCATGAGGCATATCTAGACTTCTATTTTAAGACAAAATCTCATTAATTTGTCCAGGCTGGCCTTGAACTTGTGGTTGACCTGTCCTAGCCTCCCAAGTAGCTGGGATTACAGATGTATGCCACCAAGACTGACCAATTTAGTGGTTTCAGAATATTTTTATCACCTTTACTAGAAACTAGCCAGATGCTGTGGTACATCCCATAATCCCAGATGCTCAAGAGGGTGAGGTAGGAGAATCGCTTGAGCCCGGGACATGGAGTCCAGCCTGGGCAACACAGAACACTTTTCTAATGGAAGGAAGGAAGGAAGGAAGAGAGGAAGGGAAGGAGGAAGAGAGGGAGGGAGGGACGTTTAAAAGAAATTCTGTATCTGTTCGTGGTTTCTTCTCATTTCTTTACCCTCCCCAGTCCCTGGCAACCACTAATGTCCTTTCTATTGCTATAGAGTTGCCTATTCTGGATTTTTCATATAAATGGAATTATATGTGTCCTTTTGCATCTGTCTTCTTTCTCTTAGGAAAATGTTCCCAAGGGTCATCCATGTTATGGATGTCAATTACCTCATTCCTCTGTACTGGTGAATGATAGTTCATTGTGTTAGATATACCACATTTTGTGTATCCATTCATCAGTTCATGGACATTTTGATTGTTACACTTTTTGGTTATTACAAATACATTGCTGCAGTGAGCATTCAAGTATCAGTTTTTGTGTGAACATGTTTATACACATAGGAGTAGAATTTCTAGGTCTGTGGTAACTTTGTGTTTCACATTTTGAGGAACTGCCAAGCTGTTCTTCAAGTCAGCCACATCATTTTACATTACCATTAGCAACATGTGAAAGTTCCAATTTCTCAATATCCTCATCTACACTTGTTATTTTCCATTTTATTTTGTTTTAAATTACCATTCTAATGGATGTAAAATGGTATCTCATTGTGATTTAGGGGTTTTCTCCCAATAATCCACAATGTTTAAATTTTATCATAGAGGTTAGAGGTGTTATTTAGTGGTTTTTGAGTGCTTGCTTAATGCATGAGGCCAAACACAGCTAAATAAATAAATAAATGAACTTTATTGTGGACTCTAAATGCTGAATGCTCTGATTCACACATGGATTTGTCATAAACTTTACTTAGCCTAGTTAATTTATATGAATAAATTAAATGTGTAAGTAATAAGTTATTGATTTATTTTTTTTTCCTTCAGTGTAATATAAATTACAGTTCTTCACCGGTCATGTAATTATTTATTTATTTATTTATTTATTTATTTTGAGATGTGTCTCACTATGTTGCTCAGGCTAGTCTTGAACTTGTGGACTCAAGTGGAACTTCTCCCACTTCAACCTAAGTGAGAAAATGCAGTAATTTGTCTGTCTGTGCCTGAGTTATTTCACTTAACCTAGGTCCTCCATTTCCATCCATGTTGCTGCAAATGACAAAATTTTATTCTCTTTATGACTGAATAACATTATGTTGTATATATACATTTTCCCATTCATCTGAAGATGAGCATTTTGGTTGATTTGATATCCTGGCTATTTGAATAGTGCTGCAATAAACATGTGAATGTAGTTGTCTCTCCTTCAGCATACTGATTTCAGTTCCTTTGGATATGTGCACAATAGTGGGATTACTGAATTATATCGTAGTTCTAGTTAAAGTTTTTGAGAAACCTCCATACTGTTTTCCTTAGTGGCTGTACTAATTTACATTCCCAAGACCGTATGAGAGTTACCCTTTCTCCACATCCTAGCCAGCTTGTTGTTGTTGTTATTATTATCATTATTATTATATTATTATATCTTTTTGACAGTAGACATTCTTAGTGGGTTAAAATGATATCTCATTTTGGTTTTGATTTGCATTTTCATGATGATTAGTAACATTGAACACTTTTTCATATACTCGTCCATTTGTATATCCTATTTTAAGAAATGTCTATTCATGTGTGATGCACACATGTAATCCCAGTGACTCAGAAGGCTGAGGCAGGAGGATCACAAATTTGAGCCCAGCCTTGGAAACTTAGCAAGGCCCTATCTCAAAATAAAATAGCCAGTGGTAGAGTGCTTGCCTAGCATGTCAAGGTCCTTGTTTTTCAGGTCATTTTTGCATTTTTAAATCAGATTATTTAGTTTTTGCTGTTCAGTTGTTTTGAGTTTCTTATATATTCTGGATATTAAATTCTCATTGATGAACAACTTGCAAATATTTTCTCCCTTTCTATAGGTTGTTTCTTCTATGGTGAAGAAGGTTTTGTTTGTTTGTTTGTTTGTTTGTTTGCAGTGCTGGGAATCAAATCTAGGTCCTCTTACATGTTAGGCTTTACTACTGAGCTACACCTCCATCCCAGAAGCTTTTTAGTTTAATGTAATCCCATTTGTCAGTTTGTGCTTGTGGAGTCATATCTAAAAAATTTTTGTCCAGATGAATGTTCTAAAGCATTACCCCTGTTTTCTTAGTTTCAGGTCTTAAGAGTGATCCATTTTGAGTTGATTTTTTGTGTATGGTGAGAGACACGAGTCTTGTTTTATTTTTCTGCATGTGCACATCCTATTTTCCCGGTGCCCTTTATTTGATCAGACGGTCCTTTATGTAATTTGTGTTCTTGCTGCTTTTGTTGAAAGTCAGTTGACTGCAAATACATGGATTTATTTCTAGGTTTTCTATTGTTTCGTTGGTGTTTGCATCTGTTTTACGCCAAATACCTTGCTGTTTGTGATTTTGATTTGCATTTCTCAAGTGACTAATGATGTTGAGCCAACCAGTCAATATTTATCTAATAAGCCATATGTCTTACAGACTGTTAATTTGAACAGAAAATTGTTATTAACAAGAGTCAATTTCTCAAGGAACCTCTTCACTGTGATCCCTCTTATTCACCTTGTATACTTAGGATTTTTAACTGTAAAGAACTTTATAGATTATCACAGCTCAATAGGTATGTGTTTAAAGATGGAGGCATTGTCCGAGACAGGTTGTGCATTTTCCCTTGGTCCCAACAACTAGCTAATGGCAAAGCTAGAATGAAACCCAAGATAACTGGCCTCATGGGCTTCTCCCACACATGCTACCCTCACAGTGCAGGGAAGATTATTCAAGTCCACCACCTTTTCTGCCTCAGGAGGTATCAGCTGCAGCGCATCGTGAATGTGGAGAAGCGTCAGGATCAGTTACGTGGAGGTCGCTACCTCTTGGAGCTTGAATTGCTGGAACAAGGCCAGCGCCTGGTGCGACTTTCCGAGTATGTGTCCACACGAGGCTGGCAAGGTATTGATCCTGCTGGTGGGGAGGAGACCGAGGCCCGGAATCTGAAGGGCCTGGTCTGGAACCCAAACAGACGTCGGAGACATGTCCTGAACGTCCGGGATCCAGAGCCCAAGCTTTGCTGGCCCCAGGGTTTCTCATGGAATCACCGAGCTGTGGTCCACTTTGTCGTGCCTGGTAAGCCTCAGGAGGGTAGGGATCCTAATGATAATTATGAGCACCCAGGTCTGTTTTCTCTGATTTAATCTCCCAAGAGTTTGTTGAAGAAACCAATTTATAACTGAGGAAATGGAGGCTCCCACACAAAAAAGGAATGAGCTTAAGGTTACATGACTGGTAAATGTAACTCAGAACAGATACTGACTTGTAGGCCAATGCTCTTTCTTTCTTACTAGGTTTTGGAACTGGATGTGATTACAAACTGAGATTGTCAAGTAAATAAGATAAAGAGGGTACTGTATACAATGACTTTATTTATTTCAATGCTGGGGAGCAAACCCAGGGCCTCAAGCATGCTAAGCAATCACTCCACAACAGAGCCACATTCCCAGTCCTGGAGTGGTTTTTACTGATTTATTTGTTTCTTTTTGGTTCTGGGGATTGAACCCAGGGATGTTCTACCACTGAGCCACATTCCCATCCCTTTTTATTTTTGATTTTGAGACAGGGTCTCACTAAGTTGCTGAGGCTGGCTTTGAACTTGTGATCCTCCTGTTTCAGCCTCCCCAGTCACTGGGATTACAGGTGTGCACCACTACACGTGGCTCTATTTGACCTTGCTAAGTTGCTGAGGCAGGTCTTGAACTTGCAGTCCTCCCACCTCAGCCTCTCAAGTGACTGAGATTATAAACATGTGCCACCTTGCCAGGTTCTAGATGGTTTTTGTAATGAGAAGGGAAAACACATAATAGGCAGGTGTATAACAATGGTGTAGGACAGGAAACGAATGGTAGTAAGACAGACAGATAATAGGTCTGATTGTTAGAACATGGCAGGATTGCCAGGACAGAGCTAATGATGAGCCCTAGCCCAAGGCCTTCTCCTAGGGCTCTGCCTGGGAGGGTATGCAGGGAGCGGAACATAGAGGCCAGGTAACTTGTGAGTACTCCCTCTCTTTTGGTCTCTGTGCTATTGCTAATGGTTTCCTATAGCTGCACTGTCCCCTAAGTGAAGGTCTGATGGGGACTCCTGACTCACATTGGAGCTGACACTGGAGATGATCATATTTCCCTTACCCATTTCTTTCTTGCTACCTGGCCCACTGGGGCAGTGAAGAACCAGGCACGCTGGGTGCAGCAGTTCATCAGAGACATGGAAAACCTGTTCCAAGTCACCAGTGACCCACACTTCAACATCATCATCACTGACTACAGCAGTGAGGACATGGATATTGAGACAGCTCTGAAGAGGTCGAAGCTGCGGAGGTGAGGAGGATCCCTGACCAGGCCAGAGCCTGGGCTGCCTCCTTCCTGAGTCCTAGGATTACTCAGTCCAGTGCAGAGCTAGAAGTCCCACCCAGTTGCCAACTTTCTCCCAAGGACTTACCTGCTGATACAAACCCCATCCCAGAACACTCCATCTCTTCTGTGCCTGCCAACTTTCTCCAGGGGACAGTTACAGCTGAGTCCTAATCCTCAGCCCCTCTTTTCTTTCCTCTTCCTGCAGCTACCAGTACATGAAGCTAAGTGGAAACTTTGAACGCTCAGCTGGACTTCAGGCTGGCATAGACCTGGTGAAGGTAATCAGTCTATAGGGGGCTTGGGAGATGTGATTAGATAGTGGTTAAGAGGTAGAGAGGCATTTGAGATGGGTAAAGTAGTCAGCTCCTCAAAAGGGAAGGGAATGGGGACAGAGTAGTGTTAGTTAACTTACTGTTACTGCAACAAAATACCTGAGAGAATCAACTTAAAAAGAAAGACAGGTTTGTTTTATCTCATTGTTTTAGAACTTTCAGTCCGGTCACTTGGCCTTTGGGCTGTGCTGATGCAAAACATCATTGTGGAATGAAGGATGCTGCTCACCTCTTGGTGGCCACGAAGCAAAAGAGATACAAAGGGACCAGAATCCCAAGACCCCCTTTAAGGGCACTAACTTCCCACTAGGCCCACCTCCTAAATGTTCCACCAACTTCCTATAGTACTATAGATGGACATCCAAGCCTTCCACTCATGGATCTTTGAGGGACACTTATCCAAACCGCAGCAAGGAGCATTCTTCCTGCTATGCTGCATGCAGGCCAAGGCCAAGCATGGGACTAAGCAAATTACAATGGAGCATTTGCCCAGAGTCCTCAGAGCTCACAAAAGTAGGGGGGAGTCAGAATTCACTGATGGTAAGAAATCTGTTCCGATGCTCAGTACCGTGGAAACCTGCCCATCCGTTAATTTTGTGCAAGTTTGTTAGTCATTCCAATGGAGAAGAGCCTGGGGGTTCTCCTAGAGAGTGGCCTCCCACCACCCTCTGTTGACCCTGCCCTTTTTGTCCCCAGGACCCACACAGCATCATTTTTCTCTGCGACCTCCACATCCACTTCCCTGCTGGAGTCATCGATACCATCCGGAAGCACTGTGTGGAGGGCAAGATGGCTTTTGCCCCCATGGTGATGAGGCTGCATTGTGGGGCCACCCCACAGTGGCCTGAGGGTGAGCTGTGCCCGGAGCTAGGGAGCAGGAAAAACCTTTCTGGCCTTAGTTCTCAACCTCAGAGCTGGAAACAGTCATGTGTGTGAACATCAGCATCCTCTTTTCCTGCCCTGCCCTCTCGTTACCCCTGAGCCCCAGACAATCCAGAGAGAAGTGCCCCTGGGCTGTGCTGACAGCCATAGCCAAAGAAGCAGCAGTGGGCATTTCCCGCTCACCTTCCTCCTTCATTCATGCGCCAAACTTTTATTAGGAATTTACTATGTGCTGCATGCTATGTCCCTGTGAGGATACAAAGGTGGGAAGAAGTTTCCTGCCTGTGGAGAGGGAAATGGACGAGTAAACTGACTTGCAGCTGTGCTTTGTGTGGCTGCTGTTGTCGGGTCCTGTCATCAGCCCATGGTCAGTGCTGTATTTGTTGAACCCTAATCTTAGTTAGGGGGCTTCCCCTGAAACAGGCAAGGGCTTGTTCAGCTAAGACAGCTGTCAGCCTCACCCTCCCTCCCTCTTTCAGAAAAGCCTCTAAGAGCATAGCCCAGAAGCCTTTTGCATTTCTTCTTCCTGACCCTGGCTCATCTCACCAGGAGCTTCTTGTCTGTCTGCAGGCTACTGGGAGGTGAATGGATTTGGGCTGCTTGGCATCTACAAGTCAGACCTAGACAAGATCGGGGGCATGAACACCAAGGAGTTCCGAGACCGTTGGGGTGGAGAAGACTGGGAGCTGCTGGACAGGTGACTAGGGAAAGGAGGGCATCCAAGACATCTGCTGAAATTGCATCCCACATGGTGCTCTAGGGAAGGAGCAGAGCTGGATCAACCCAGCTATGCCCTTGGCTGCAGGTGTCCCAATGGATGAGTAAAAAGCACTGGGCTCAGAGGACACTCTCAGGTGGCTCACCTCACATGCTCTGTATATCTAGCAGAAAGGGATGATACTCCTGCTGTCTGTGTCACAGGGTTGCTATGACATTTAAACTGCTCAGTAAACTGTCAGAGGAAAAGAAAAAATTTTGAACTGTAAAAATGCAAATGATAATGTTTTCAGTACCAGACAAGGCACTCTGGTGAATATCACTGCCTTGTCCCTAAGCCAGGGTAGATCTCCCTACTGCAGATGCCTGAGGCTGAGGCTAAAGCTGTGGAAATAGATAAGGGAGACATAGATCAGGAAAGACTTTGGGGCTCACAAAAGAAGCATTGAAGGGCAACGAGATATCCAGAGATTCTGGGACTCAGGAAGTCAAGGGGGAAGGAGATTTGGAGAAGAGGTAATAGCCTCAGAGAAGCAAGGAAACATAGGAGAACATAGTATAGGCTGTGTTCATGGTAGGAGGGCTAGGAGAGAGTGTTCTAGCAGGAAGCTAGATTGTGCTTTGAGGGTTTGGGGATGTGGCTCAGTGTTGTGTGCTCTAGGTTCAAGCTTTGGAAAAAAATAATGTGCAGTGACATCAGGTTTAGGGGAGGGAGGAACATAGGGGCAGTGAGGAAGTTCCCGCCTATGATTACATGATATTCTCTTTTAAGAAGTTTGCTGCCAGGAGAAGGGGAAGGAAAGAGGTGCCTTGAGAGTTGAGCTTAGAGGAAGGAGCAAATGGGGGATGGTTAGTTACCAGAAGGGTATCTGGAGGAGGAGGACGGGATGAAGTCAGGCACTTCTTCCTGAGAGATGGGACAAGATGAGCCACCAATCACTGGCACCTGTACTTGGCAGATGATTCACACATTCCCTTGTTTATCTCTCTCCAAACCCATGTGTGTTAGGTGTAATTTTCTTCATTTTCAGTGAAAACTGAGTCATGAAAAGTAGTTAATAACTTGCCCCAAATCTCTATCATTCAAGTGTGAGAGGCTTAAAAACTAGGCCTATGTATGATTTTCCCCAAGAGGGAAGGAAGAAAAGGAAGATGACAATACTGAGAAAAGTGAAGGTGGAAAGCGGAATGTTGAGGGATATTATGTCAGATAACTGAGATCTCAGAAAACTAGATCAAAGTTGATCCCAAAGTGGACATGAGCCATGAGTTGGGAAGCCCAGTACAGTAGTTACTATCACCCTTGATCTTTGTGCTGCACTTTGTGTGTTTGTGTGTGTGTTTGTTGGTTTTTTTTTTTTTTTTTTTTTTTTGGGGGGGGGGTGTTTATTTTTCTTTTGCACTGCCAGGGCTAGAACCAGGGCCTCACACTTGATGGGGAAGCGCTCTACCACTGAGTTTACCTCCCCAGCTGTTTTTATTTTATTTTGAGATAGGATCTGCCTAAGTTAACCCAGGCTAGCCTCAAATTTGGGATTCTCCTGCCTCAACCTCCACAGTCTCTGAGGTTATAAGTGTGTGCCACTGTGCACTCAGCTGGGCTTTGTGCTTTGATGCAGATGTCTGATATAATTCTTTAATGTGCCTGCCTCCTTTAAGGCCCAAAGAGAAAGAATGTGTTTCCAATTCCAGCTACTTGTAGCCCTGCTAGAAGTGCAGGCCTCCCTGTGAGAGGGACTCCCAAAGGGATATACAAATAGAAAAGGAACAGGGAGGGCTGGAGATGTAGCTCAGTGGTAGAGCACTTGCCTGGCATACAGGAGGCCTGGGGTTTCCATACCCAGCTCTGAAAAAATGAAAGGAAAAAAAAAAAAAAAAAAAAGAAAACGAACAGGAGCAGGACACTTAATATGTGTCAGAACTGTGCATCACATCCATCATATCTTCGTGTATTATGTTATGTATATTATGTACATATATATGTTATAATTGGTGGTAAAGACTTGAGATGGATGTGTACATATGTGTAGCTAGCACATATATTTATAAAATTGTTATCCTCTTTCTAAATAGCAAACAGACTTTGACAGGTGACATGACTTGCCTAGACACATTGCTAGGATTCTAACACCAGCAGCCGGATCTCAAAGCCGGCACTCTTTCCACTACACCCTTCTTCCTCTGTTCCATGGGAGGTGACCAGGGGAAGGAGGAACAGGGTCTGATGTAGATGTGGAAGGGTCAGTTCCTCAGGGGCCCAGGCTGCTTCCCAGTTGCTTCCGTTGGCTCATCCTGCCCCTCCCTCCTTCAGGATCCTCCAAGCAGGCCTGGAAGTGGAGCGTCTTTCGATCAGGAATTTCTTCCATCATTTCCATTCCAAGCGAGGCATGTGGAACCGACGCCAAATGAAGATGCCGTAATCCCTGGGGCTGCCTGCAGCTCCTTGACTTGCAGTTGCTCCCCAGCACCCCTGATCGCTGCTGGAGGAGGGGAGGGCAGGGGAGCAGAAGCGATGGCTAGGTCCCAAGAGACCTCAGAGCCAATTCCCCTTTCCACTGGGAGCTGTCCCCTCATGCAGAGACAGGTGCCAAGGCTCCTCTGCCACTTGATCAGTCAACAGAGAGAGAATGGCTCCTGAGAAGGATGGGGCAGCGAGGTCAAGGAAGGAAAGACCTGCTTGAGCAATACTGTCATTAACCATGAAGGTGCATTCCAGTCACCCCTCATGCTCCTCCTGGGAGTTTTGGCCATTGAAACTGAAAACTTCTGCTGGGCATATTTTAATGGAGGGTTTATTTTTCAAACAGAGAACCAAAACTTCTGTCTGGACCCAGCATTGACTGCGAAAGGAGTGAAGTTGTGCATTGAAGGAGCAGTCCCATTTGCAGATCCCAGATCCGAATTTGTGTAGAGGTGTGTCCCTCGGGCACTGACACTTCTAGAGGTGCTGGCCACATGTGGAGCAGGTCTAGCTCTAGCCCAGGCTTGTGCCTTCTAAACACATGTACATCTCTCCTGGTAGCCATTGAACAGCAGGCCATGGATCAGGGCATTAACCTAACCCCTCCAGGTGGCACTAACTTCAGACTGGAAGCACAGAACTGGCAGCCATGTCCAGGTACAGTAGTGGGGTTGGGAAATAGGGAACTAATGAGCATTGGGCTTATCTTGCCCAGTGTTGGACATATGGGCCATGCAGAACCTGCAAGGTGAAAAAGGCCAGAGAAAAAGGTCTTTCCCTTCCCAGCTCACCTGTGAGGTAAGACCTCTGGAGTGGATAGAAAGAGTCAAGCAAAGAGGATGTAAACACAAACCATCAACTTTGTGTAGATGAGACGAGGCAGAAATCTGACAGAGAAGGATGAAACGGAAGTGGAAAACTTGAATCCTGGAAGCCCAGCTCCCCTATGGATTTGCCCTCCTGCAGGGAGAGCCTCACCTGCCTGGCCTTGAGGGGAAGAAGAGGAAGGGGTATGGGTGAAACCCCAGACTTCAAGACAGGAAATGGGCAAGGCAGAAGGGTTTGGGGAACTGAGGGTATTGTCCTGAAAGGTATCTTCCCCAAGGGGAGGGGAGCAGGAGGAACTGAAAAGTGAAGCAGTTTCAGGGAAAATCACTCTTGGCCTTTTCAGTCTGCTACCACCCTTTATGTCACCTGATGATCATGCACTTATCTTGCACTAATCCCCGGTGCTTTTGTGGCTGGGGACTTTTCTACTGCTGCTGTTGAATTCACCAATGGTGCATTGGATGCTGGATCTTGAACTCCAGAGTCTGTGGAGGGAGCTGAGCACAAGGCCTCCCTGTTGGGAGGTGCAGCAGGGCCCAGGAGCTCCATGCTGTGACAGTCTATATCACAGCGCTCAGAGATAGTGTCTACCTGGTGGGCTTTGCATTCACAAACAGCAAAACTTTGGCTTATGAGAGGACAGAGCCCATTGAGAACCTTCTGGACTTTGGGGAGAATCCCTGCCTTCCCCTAAGGAGTCAGAAAGGACAGAGACATTTCAGTGAATAGGTTTTGGCTTGTATGTCATACCTGCCCCCTCAGCTGTGGCTTTTACTGGTCCCTGCCCAGGCTTCTACCCTTGGAAAGAACCCCATAGGAGATAGGCTAGGGCCACAGTTGGCCAACTGGGGGGCCAGCTTTCTTTTTAGGGCCACTCATCCATGGCATTGCACTGGAGGCAACAGTCCCAACAGCCCTCTTGTTCCACCTCTCCTAGGGACCAGGAGACAGCCCAGCCCTCCCTGCCCTGCCCACAATCCCTCTGTCCTTGGGCCAGTGCCTTGTGTTTGATGTCTGTTACCTCCCCACCATATCTGCCTTAACAGGAAGGGCCTGGCATGGCCCCTACTCTGTAGAGAAATGTCTTGGGTGGAGGGAGGGAGTGGGTGAAGGGAGGGAAAAAGCATTAAATACAGCATCTTCTTAGAAAACAAATGGCTCTTGTGTTTTCTTGTTGCCTATTCATGGTGGGAGAGGGTCAAGCTGAGGGGCCCAAGGATTACATCTGTGCACCTCTGATAGGTGTGCCAAGGACCTCCCTCACCGCCCTCCACCCTTGCTGCTAGTTTGCTACCTGCTCTGGGGGATGGGGTGTAGCCTTCTGTATGCTGTGGTTTGTTCAAGAAGGATATAACATTGTCCTTAAGTGTCTCACAGTCTGATAATAGATGAGGCATTTTCTGTTCAGTAAATTAATGGAAGTGACCATTCCAGCTGGGAAAGGCAATAGACAACCTGGTGAAGGAGACTAGCTATAAGGCCAGAATGGTTTGGTGAGCAGCAGAGAAGAGCCAAGTGGTAGCTTATTCTAAGATAACAAATGGGGCTGTGGTGCACACCTGTAATCCCAGAGACTCGGGAGGCTGAGGTAGAAGGATCTCAAGTTCAAGGCCAGTCTCAGCAACTTAGTGAAAGCCTGTCTCAAAATAAAAAATAAAAGGAGCTGGGGATGTGGCTCAGTGGTAGAGCACTCCTGAGTTCAACCCCTGGCACTGCAAAAATAAATAAAATTGATTAATTAAAATAGCAGATAGGGCTGCAGATGTAGCTCGGTGATTGAGTATTTGCCTAGCATGTGCAAGACCCTGGGTTTGATCCTAAACACAGAAAAATTATTTCTATTTGCAAATTCATCTTCCTAGTTGAATTTGGCCTAAGCAAAGATCAAAATTTGTATTCAGTAAATATATGCTTAAGAGACACTTTAGGGATGGTGGTTATTGGGGATTGAACCCAGGGACTTTACACTGAGCTACATCCCCAGCCCTTTTTATTTATTTGTTTATTTATTTGTTTATTTCTATTTTGAGGCAGGGTCTCACTAAGTTGCTTAGGACCTTGCTGAATTGCCGAGGCTGGCCTGGAACTTTTAATCCTCCTATCTCAGCCTCTCTAGTTGCTGGGATTATAAGTGCGCCCCCACACCCAACAAGAGACATTGTAATATGAAAACTATTACAGGTTTTAGTAGGTCCTTGAAAAGGTTTGTACATAAATGCATTAGTCCAGAATTGACTAATCTGTGATTGAGGTAGGAGATATAATAAGCCCTTTCCAGGACATAGAGAGGCCTTTCAGACACCAGCCTGGATACTGGAACCTTCATGACTGAAGACAAGGAGATTGACTCTAAGTGAATTTGCAGAGACTTTTATAGATAGAAATCATTCCATTTTACACAAAGGGAGAACTGAAGCCTGGAGCGAGGGAGGGCATGGGGTGGGTCAGAACCAAAGTCCTAAGGCTGGGCAGACTTGGTTTTACGTTGACCTATCATAGGCTCAGAGGATGCTGCCAGGGAGGGAAGATTGGCAGTACTGGAATCAGAGCTCAGAACTCCAGAACAAGATGGAGTCACTTAGATCAGTAAAGCATCACATCTTAATTTGGGTGCTGTAGATAGGAAGCCAGGACAGCTATATTGGACTTTTAGAAGCTCTCCCAGGGGCTGTGGAAAGTGCCCATTAGCATGGCAGATCAGGGAGGAAGGAGGCAGAAGCAGTTCCAGACCCAGTACCTGTAGGGGAAGCAGACAAGAAGCAATGAGGAGAGCAGGCCAGACCAGTGCTCCTCAAACTTGGATGCAGACACTGTTCACCTGGCACTTACTAAAATGCAGGTTCTGATTCTGTGGCTCAGGAGTAGAGCATGTTTAGCCAGCTCCCAAGTGGTTTTGTGGATTCTGCTGGCTTATGGACCATAATCTGAGCAACAAGGACTGCTAGACAATGCCAAGGAGACATCCCACATCTCCATCTTTCTTTTACTAGGTGGGCAGAACCAACCACTAACCACATTACCTCCCACCCCAACCCAGGCTGTGGAAAGACCTGAGCCTAAGAACTGAAGGAGCGTCACCTATTGACTGGGAAAAGGGGCATAGGGCAGGTCTTCCTGAGAACCAGTTCCCACTCTTCAAGATACCCATGTGCTCCCAGACTGATAGGCCCTCCCCTTTGGCTTGACAAGGGAAATTATTCTTACCCCAACCCCCCAGAGGTGAGAGAAGGGCCACCTGGGGAGCCCTTTGACCAGGGAACCTGCCGTCCTTCCTCACCTAGATCCCAGGCTGTGTTCAGAGAGGATTCCTTGAGGCCCTGGCAGCCAGGAAGCCTGTCTTATGAGCCCCAAAGGCTGTAATGAAGACATTGATGACAACAGTGATGAAGACCAAGGTGGTGGCAGCATTGTTGAGCTGGTTTAGTCGCCACTGATTCTCTACCTCATTCAGGTTTAGCCGTGCTGTGGAAGAGTGGGGAGCAGGGAAGGAAGGGTCAGATTAGGGGCCATCGCTTGAACATTCCCTCCCTATATCCACTCACTTGGAGAAAATTGGTCATGACCCACATGACAGCCATCAAGGGAAGTGGTCATCATTGGGCTGAAACTGAAATGCCTTTGGCCCTCTTGACCAGCATGTGGTGCTTCATGGATGGGATTTGGGAATTTAAGCTGGGTCTTCCAAGAGTGGAGATAAATGATCACAAAAGGCTATAGGGAGCTGGGTGCAGTGGCACACTCCTGTAATCCAGCAACTCTGGAGGCTGAGGCAGGAGGATCGCAAGTTCAAAACCAGCCTCAGCAATTTAGCGAGGCCCTGAGTAACTTAGTGAGACCCTGCCTCAAAATAAAATAAAATAAAGGGATAGGGATGTGGCTCAGTGGTTAAGCGTACCTATGTTCAATCTTTGGTGCCAAAAAACAAAAACAAAAAAGACTATAGGGTCGAAGATTCAAGATGGCGGACTAGAGGGAGGCTGCATTCCTTGTCACTCCATAACTCCGGTTCAAGCAGAGGATATCTGTTTCTTGATTGCTCACTGTCAGGCGCCTATCATCCACCATTTGCCTGCCTCTTGCCTGTCCATCACCTGCCTTACATCTATCCATCACCCAACGCACGAGGTTCACCTCCCGATCGTCCGACAACAGTCAGCAAACTGATCGCCAACTGCCAGTGGAGCACCAGCTGCCTGCTGTTGCCTGGAAGTTCTCTGTCACAGTACCTGCAGGTTTGATTACACATGGCTGCCGCCATTTTGAGACAACAGCCAGGCCCTGTAGGACCCCTTTCCAGACTGATTGAGCCCCGTCTCCAGGATCCCTCAGCCGGACCGATCACTTCCTGCCTCCAAGGCCCTCACATCGACTGACTGCTCCCTGCCGCCAGGACCCCCAGACCGACTGATTGCACCCGGCCTCCAGGATCCCACAACCACACCAAACACACCGGAACTCCAGGACCCCTGCCTGACCAACCAAATCCCGCCTCCAGGACCTCCTGCTGACCACATCCACACCCTGAGCTGCAGCTCCTCATTTGCCAACACATTTGGAAGCCAGAGCGGCCATCTTGGATAATCCTGGAAGCCATAGCTCCGATCTTTAGGTGGGGCAAATCCCATCCTGAGATGCCTGCTGGAGGCTTGAAGCTCATTGTCAGGTACCTCTCACACATCAGGCTACTGAACTCTGGGAGGTTTCATTACTATATGACTTATACTGTAGATTTTCTTTCTTCTCCTTATTGAAAAATTTTGTTTTTATTTCTTTACTTTTCTTGCTCTCTTTTCCTTTTGTTTATCTGTTCCCTCAGAGTCTCTTTCTCCCTTTTTTGCGTGCTAGCATCCAATTTCTTTTGATTACACTCTCACCCTTTCTATTATCTAGAACTTCTGTATATTCTTTTCTTATCCCATTAACAGCCACATTCTGCATCCCTCTGCATCCTCTTTGTCCTCCATTTGAAACTGTAGACCTTATTGCAAATTTGTTTGTTTTACTGAAGATAATTTTTGAACTCATTCTGTTTATTATGACAGTTTTATTATTGTCCTCATAGGGGCTATTTGGTCTAGGATTGCATAGTGTCTGAATTGGGCACTGCTAACATTGATCTCCCCATAAAGAAAGGGTTTTGGAAACCTATAGGGCCACTATAAGCCTATAGGGGGAAATCTGTAATACCCCAGATCTGCACTGCTAGAAGGGAAGATACATGAACAACATGAAAAAACAAGGGAAGAAAATGACCCAAACAAATCTAGATTGTATGACAATGACAATCCAATGACAGTATGGTAGAAGAAATGTCAGAAAAGGACTTCAGATTATACATGATTAAGATGATTCACGAAGCAAAGGATGAGATAAGAGAGCAAATGCAGGCAATGAATGATAATACCAATAAGCTGAAAGGGCACCTGCAGGAAGCAAAAGATCATTTCAACAAAGAGATAGAGATTCTAAAAAAGAAACCAAATGGAAGCCCTTGAAATGAAGGAAACAGTAAACCAAATAAAAAACTCAATGGAAAGCATCACCAAAAGACTAGACCACTTGGAAGACAGAACCTCAGACGAAGAAGACAAAATATTTAATCTTGAAAATAAAGTTGCCCAAACAGAGAAGATGGTAAGAAATCATGAACAGAATCTCCAAGAACTATGGGACATCATGAAAAGACCAAATTTAAGAATTATTGGAATTGAGGAAGGCACAGAAATACAAACCAAAGGAATGAACAACCTATTCAATGAAATATCAGAAAATTTCCCAAACCTGAAGAATGAAATGGAAAATCAAATACAAGAGGCTTACAGAACACCAAATGCACAAAATCACAACAGATCCACACCCAAGGCACATTATAATTAAAATGCCTAACATTCAAAATAAAGATAGGATTTTGAAGGCTGCGAGAGAAAAGCATCAGATTACATATAGGGGGAGACCAATATGGATAGCAGCCGACTTCTCAACCCAGACTCTAAAAGCTAGAAGGGCCTGGAACAAAGTATTTCAAGCTCTGAAAGAACATGGTTGCCAACCAAGAATCCTATACCCAGTAAAATGAACCTTCAGATTTGAAGATGAAATAAAATCCTTCCATAATAAACAAAAGTTAAAAGAATTTACAAATAGAAAGCCTGCATTACAGAAAGTTCTCAACAAAATATTCCATGAGGAGGAAATGAAAAACAACAATGTAGGTCAGCAAAGGGAGGAACTACCTTAGAGAAAAACCACTCAAAGGAGAAACCAAACCAACTTAAAAACCAAAAATAAGCCAAATGACTGGGAATACAAATCATATCTCAATAATAACCCTGAACGTTAATGGCCTAAACTCCTCAATCAAAAGATATAGACTGGCAGAATGGCTTAAAAAGAAAGACCCAACAATATGCTGCCTGCAAGAGACTCATCTCATAGAAAAAGACATCCACAGACTAAAGGTGAAAGGATGGGAAAAAACCTACCACACACATCGACTCAGTAAAAAAGCGGGGGTTTTCATCCTTATATCATGGACTTCAAGCCAAAGTTAGTCAGAAGGGATAAAGAAGGACATTTCATACTGCTTAAGGGAACCATAAATCAGGAAGACATAACGATAGTAAATATTTATGCCCCAAACAAGTGTGCATCCCTGTACATCAAACAAATCCTTCTCAATTTTAGGAATCACATAGACCACAACACAGTAATTCTGGGTGACTTTAATGCACCACTGTCACCACTAGATAGATCTTCCAAATAAAAACCAACCAAAGAAACCATAGAACTCAATAACACAATCAATAACCTACACTTAGTAGACATATATAGAATATTCCATCCATCAACAAGCGGATTCACTTTCTTCTCAACAGCACATGGAACCTTCTCGAAAATAGACCATAGAAATCAATGACAAAATAAAAAAGAAATTACTCCAACACCTGGAGACTAAATGATATTCTATTGAATGAAACATAGATAACAAAAAACATCAGGGAAGAGATAAAAAAATTCTTAGAGGTCAATGAGAATGACGATACAACATATCAAAATCTCTGGAACACTATGAAAGTGGTACTAAGAGGAAAATTCATTGCATGGAGCACATTCCAGAAAAGAATGAAAAGTCAACAACTAAATGACCTAACATTACAGCTCAAAGCCCTAGAAAAAGAACAGAATAACAGCAAAAGTAGTAGAAGACAGGAAATGATTAAAATCAGAGCTGAAATCAATGAAATTGAAACAAAAGAAACAATTCAAAAAATTGACAAAACAAAAAGTTGGTTCTTTGAGAAAGTAAACAAAATAGACAAACCCTTAGCCACACTAACAAAGAGAAGGAGAGAGAAGACTCAAATTACTAAAATTCATGATGAAAAAGAAAATATCACGACAGACACTATTGAGATACAGAGCATGAGAAGCTACTTTGAAAATCTGTATTCCAACAAAATAGAAACTACTGAAGACATTGACAAATTTCTAGAGACATATGCTCCTCCCAAACTGAACCAGGAGGACATACACAATTTAAACAGATCAATATCAAGCAATGAAATAGAAGAAGCCATTAAAAACCTGCCATCCAAGAAAAGCCCAGGACCAGACGGATTCTCATCCGAGTTCTACAAGACCTTCAAAGAAGAACTCATTCCAATACTTCTCAAAGTATTCCAGGAAATAGAAAAGGAGGGAACCCTACCAAACTCCTTCTATGAAGCTAATATCACCCTCATACACAAACCAAGCAAAGACACATCAAGGAAAGAACATTTTAGACCAATATCCTTGATGAATATAGATGCAAAGATACTTAACAAAATATTGGCAAAACGAATCCAAAAACATATTAAGAATATCGTGCACCACGATCAAGTGGGGTTCATCCCTGGAATGCAAGGATGGTTTAACATCCATAAATCAATAAACCTAATCCATAATGTCAATAGACTTAAGGATAAGAATCATGGTTATTTCCATTGATGCAGAAAAAGCATTCGACAAAATACAACACCCCTTCATGCTCAGAACACTAGAAAAAATAGGGATAGTAGGAACATACCTGAACATTGTAAAGGCTATTTATGCTAAGCCCATGGCCAACATCATTCTTAATGGAGAAAAACTGAAACCATTTCCCTTAAAAATGGGAACAAGACAGGGATGTCCTCTTTCACCACTTCTATTCAACATTGTCCTCGAAACTCTAGCCAGAGCAATTAGGCAGACTAAAGAAATTAAAGGGATATGAATAGGAAAAGAGGAACTTAAGCTGCCACTATATGCTGATGACATGATTCTATATTTAGAGGATCCAAAAACCTCCTCCAGAAAACTTCTAGACCTCATTAATGAATTCAGCAAAATAGCAGACTATAAAATCAACATGCATAAATCTAAAGCATTTTTATACGCAAGCGACAAAACATCTGAAAGGGAAGTGAGGAAAACAACTCCATTTGCAACAGCCTCAAAAAAAATAAAATACTTCGGCATCAATTTAACCAAAGAGGTAAAAGATCTCTACAATGAAAACTACAAAAACGTTGAAGAAAGAAACTGAGGAAGACCTTAGAAGATGGAAAGATCTGCCATGTTCTTGGATAGGCAGAATTAATATTATCAAAATGGCCATACTACCAAAAGTGCTATACAGATTCAATGCAATTCCAATTAAAATCCCAATGATGTACCTTACAGAAATAGAGCAAAGCAATCACGAAATTCATCTGGAAGAATAAGAAACCCAGAATAGCTAAAACAATCCTTAGCAAGAAGAATGAAGCAGGGGGTATCGCAATACCAGAACTTCAACTTGACTACCAAGCAATAGTAACAAAAACAGCATGGTATTGGCACCATAATAGACAGGTAGATCAATGGTACAGAATAGAGGACACGGACACAAACCCAAATAAATACAATTTTCTCATACTAGACAAAGGTGCCAAAAATATACAATGGAGAAAAGAGCCTCTTCAACAAATGGTGCTGGGAAAACTGCAAATCCATATGCAACAGAATGAAACTAAACTCCTATCTCTCACCCTGCACAAAACTCAACTCACAATGGATCAAGGACCTCAGAATCAGACCAGAGACCTTGCATCTTATAGAAGAAAAAGTAGGTCCAAATCTTCACCTTGTTGGCTTAGGATCAGACTTCCTTAACAGGACTCCCATAGCACAAGAAATAAAAGCAAGAATCAACAACTGGGATAGATTCAAACTAAAAGCTTTCTCTCAGCAAAGGAAACTATCAGCAATGTGAAAAGAGAGCCTACAGAGTGGGAGAATATCTTTGCCACTCATATTTCAGATAGAGCACTAATTTCCAGAATATATAAAGAACTCAAAAAACTCTACACCAAGAATACAAATAACCCAAACAACAAATGGGCTAAGGATATGAACAGACACTTCACAGATGATCTACAAGCAATCAACAAACATCTGAAAAAATGTTCACCATCTTTAGTAATAAGAGAAATGCAAATCAAAACTACACTAAGATTCCATTTCACCCCAATTAAAATGGCAATTATCAAGAATACAAGCAACAATAGGTGTTGGTGAGGACGTGGGGAAAAAGGTACACTCATACATTGCTGGTGGGGCTGCAAATTTCCATTCTGGAAAGCAGTGTGGAGATTCCTTAGAAAACTTGGAATGGACCCACCATTTGACCCAGCTATCCCACTCCTTGGCCTATACCCAAAGGACTTAAAATCAGCATACTACAGAGATACAGCCACATCAATGTTCATAGCTACTCAATTCACAATAGCCATACTGGAACCAACCTAGATGTCCTTCAATTGATGAATGGATAAAGAAACTGTGGTATATATATATATATATATATATATATATATATATATATATATACACAATGGAATATTACTCAGCTATAAAGATAATAAAATTATGGCATTTGCAGGCAAATGGATGAAATTGGAGAATATCATGCTAAGTGAGATAAGCCAATCTCAAAAATCCAAAAGACAAATGATCTCACTGATAAGCAGATGATGACACATAATGGGGGATGGGAGGGGGGCAAGAATGGAGGAAGGAGGGACACTCTATAGAGGGAAAAGAGGGGTGGGAGGGGTCGGGGGAAGGAAAAAATAACAGAATGAATCAAACATCATTACCCTATGTAAATGTATGATTATGCAAATGGTATGCTGTTACTCCATGTACAAACAGAAACAACATGTATCCCATTTGTTTACAATTAAAAAAAAAAAAAAGACTATAGGGAACTCTGCCACAAGTTAGGACAGTCATTTGGCAGATATTGTGGAATGTATCTCTTCTGAGATACCAGGATAGAACAGATGTCTGCCCTCGCTGTACAGGAGTTATTTGTGCATGTGTAGGTGCAGCAGGCTAACACTAGGTGTCTAAATTGGGAACTCCATTGCATATGCCAAAGCAGGGGCCTTCTCCCCCAGCAGGGGGCAGCAAGGCAAAAAGCCTGACTGACTCCCAGCTCCTCACCAATGACGACTAGGAGGATTCCGATGACCACCTGCAGGAGCAGAGAGATGCTGATGAGGGTGACAAGGGCCGTGTAGTAATGAGAGGATGGTCCCTGTTCCAGCACCGCTTTCAGTCGTGTGGCATTGGACATGAAGAGAGCCACATCCAGCATGCTCTCTGCCACGCTTTTCTTGGTGGCGTAATGGTTCAGGTTGATGGGTTGGTTCCTCCTGGGGTTGGAGTTCCTAGGCTGTAAGGGAGAAAGCACAGACTTACCTAGGAAACTCCAGAAGGGAAGCAGTGGAGAGCTGCAAAGAGGAGATTTTAATTCCTTTCCCAAAGCAGGTGGGAATGCCCTCACCATGGAGGGTGAGAACTCATGATTTATGGCCTGAAAATAAAGGGCTGCTGGGCATAGTGGCCCAGGCCTGCAGTCCCAGCTCCTCAAGAGGCTGAGGTAGAGAATCTTTTGAGCCCAGAAGTTTGAGATCATCCTGCACAATATAGTGAGACTGTCTGACTAAATAAACACAGAATAAATAAACACACACAAAAATAAGTAAAACATTAGACTACAGAACACTTAAAGATCTTTGCTCTCTAAAGTAATGCTATGTTGTGACTTCTACTTCACGGAGGAGCACTTTCCCTCACACCTTGATGCATCCAGCAATAGAGGATTTGAAGCTTGGGTAAAATGGAATAGATGCCATAATCCCAAGGGATGGTGTGTAGCTCAGTGAATTAAACATGAGGTGCCTTTCAATCCACTGAGCTCCTGAACCAAGAACCCTGGAATCTCAGCCCTGTTCAGGTACACACTGGCCATTAAACATAGGCTTTCCGAACACACATATGTAAGCATGTGTATATAACACAGTAATTAGTGCATACTATTTAAAAACTTTTTTTTTCAATACTAGGAATTGAACCCAGGGGTGCTATACCACTGTGCTACATCCCCAGCTCTTCTTTTATTTTTATTTTGAGACAAGGCCTTGCTAAGTTTCCCAGGCTGTCCTTGAACTTGTGATCCTCCTACCTCAGCCTCCCAAGCTAATTTAGTGTTTTGAATAAATTTTAGCTAGGGTTCATTATAGTGTAATTTATATTAAATTTGGTTTTGGAGTATAAAATAAAGCTGTTATTTACAAGAAGCCTCTAACTCCAAAGGATGGAATCACAACACAGGGCACATGGTAAGGGTCTCTGGGGTGGGCCAAGAAATTCACACTGGATGCTGCAGGCCATCTGCAGTCACTTAAGAGCATATGGGAGATTGATTTAGCAGTGGTGCTTGGGATAGATTGAGCCAGGAAGGACCAGAGGCAAGGAGACTCATTTAAAGGTTATGGTCTTATGGGCTTGAGATGTGACTCAGTGGTAGAACACTTGCCTAGCATGGTGAGGCCCTGAGTTGATCCCCAGCACTGCATAAAATAAATAAAGGTTATGTTCTTGATTTAGGGTGAATATAACAGGGAACTGAAGTGGCTGGTGATGAGAAGGGAGAGGAAGAGGACTATGAAAGATGTTTTGGCTTGGAGGTAGGGAAGCTGACTCAGCAGGTCATCACAGCAGGATAGATCCCTATGGGGTGGAGGGACAGACAGATGGTCTAGTGGATGGAAGGATGGGTGGATGGGGCAGGTTCAGAGGGTCTGGATGCTTCTTGTATTCAGTGTGACTACAGCAAAGCACTTCACTTTTTTGTTAAATAGGTAATTACAGAGCAAGTTAAGAGGGAGGAGAAGCCTACAACTTTGGACTGTAAGAACTTTAAAAATGTTCTGAAATGCAACAATCTCCAAACTTTTTTGATAGTATAATCCCAGAATCAGCATTAATTATTTTGTGTTGGGCATACCCTGTAATCCCAGCAAGTTAGGAGGCTGAGGCAGGAGGATCACAAGTTGGAGACTAGCCTTAGCTACTTAGACCCTGTTTCAAAAATAAAAACAAGGACTTTGGATGTAGCTCAGTGATAGAGCACCCCTGGGTTCAATTTCAGGTATTACAAAACAAACAAATAAACAAAACAAAACAGAACAACAACAACAAAAAACAACCCAGCTCTAATCCACACACCTAGTTATAGACCGAACCAAACCTTTCCTAAATCAACAGAAAGGGGCCCCCGTCTCCCTGTCCTCCTAAAGTTTGCCTTCAAAGTTCATTTTCAAACTCCAGGTCCATCAATCCCTTTGCCAGGAGGATACAGTCGAGGCAGGTGGTGGGTCACAGGGATGTTAGCAAGGAGCACCTTCCCTGACAGACAGGATCAGTGCTGGCAGCATGTGCACCTTGAGCCTCTGTTTCCATGTGCCCATTGGAGGATCCAAGCACGAAGGGACCCACTTCCCTACGGTGGTTCCCTGCACTGGGGTTGCACATTATCAGTTTATCAAAATCTGTATGTACTCAACTTCTGGGCAGGATGGGACACTCAGAGGGCAATCAGAAGTGTGCACTTTGGCCAGCAGAGTTATTTATACACTTTTCCTCAGGACATGAAAATGGAGACCCGTGGGCATCATTCAGTCAACACAGTTTGACCATACACTTCAGGCGGTGCTCAGGACTGAGTACCCTCAAGGTGGGATAAAATATTGTTGCTACCCCCAGGTCCCTGGTGAGCACTGGCTCATTGGGTTGTTGGCCACTCATACCAGGCCCTGGTTGCCAGTTATTTTTCACAGCTACCAAAATCAGACTGAGGCCCAGAGCCTAGAGAAATAGGAAACAGGGCTGTAGACACAAGGGAATGGAATAGCTCCCTGTCTCTCATTCCTTTCTGTTCGACTTTTCTGGGGTCTGGGTTTCAGCCAGGGGGCTATGAGTTGGAGGAGGTGGGGATAGCATGGTGGTAAGGACCTGTGCAGACCTGGGAGGCCACACACCTCATTCAGAGCCTTTGGAAATGAGCGTCAGGCAAGTCTGGGCTTGAAAGAGGCCAGCAGTCTGGTTGATTAGGGCCAGAGATCCCAGGACTAATACCTCACAAAGTACAATGATCATTTACAACATGTAGTCCTAGCGCGTTCTGGTCACTAAGAGAGTCTCTGGTTCAGCCCCCTCCCCTCCCTGAGTCATTCAGAGTCCCTGCCTCATGCACACCCATATCCACTCCTCCTCTTCCCACCTTACCCTCTGATTTGTCCAATAGCTTTCTCACTCCAAACCCAGTTAGAAAGATCTGATAGATCCATCTAGCATCAAGGAAGACACCTTTCTCTGAACATTTGCATATGAACAGTAGACAAAACCTTAAACTCAAACCTTTAGCAGTGTTTTCAGCACTGACTCAATGGTGGTAAGAAGGGGAAGAGAGGGTGAAGGGAGGGGAGTACTTGGGAACAGAGAGATCTTCCCAAACCTGTCCATAAAGTATCCTAAGCTGGCCATAGGCTTGGTGGTGCACATCTTTAATCCCAGTGATTTAGATGCTGAGGCAGGAGAAGTGCAAGTTTGAAGCCAGCCTCAGCAACTTAGTGAGGTCTTCAGCAACTTAGCAAGATCCTGTCTCAGAATAAAAAATAAGAAGGCCTGGAGATGTATCTCAGTGGCAGAGCACCCTGGGTTCAATTCCTGGGTGGGGGACGACTAAAGAAATGTTTCACTTTTCTTTCTTTTTTTCCCTCACCCACAGGGGATGGAAGCCAGTGTAGTGCCCTCGTTCACTGAACTGCATCTCTAGCTCCTGCAAAATTTTAAGAGCTGGTCGACTTCTGTTGAATCTATTTGAGAGCCCAGAGCTTCACAGTGTTGTGGAGATTCACAATGAGTTGAGGAGGTGCAGGCCTCAGCCTCATCCTCTCCTAAATTCAAGACCTTTCCCTTGCCTCTCTAAATTTATTTTGACAAGTCCTGATTCTGGAGTGCTTCTAAGTGAGGGTGCTTTTCCAGGGTCTGCTTAAGGTGGTGATGACCTCTATGGGGTGCCTATCATCCCAAGGCACCAGTTCTCCAGAATGTCCACATGGTGGCGTGTAGGGTCCAAAGAAGCTACTTGGGCACTCTGGCAGGATGGAGTTTCTGTTCCCAGGTATCCACTGACAGGACAGGATTGGTGTGAAACCTGGATTCCTGGGAGGCCCAGGACAGGAGCCTGAATAGGACCCAAGTCTGAATAGGTCAACCTAAAACCCACAGACATGAGTGTCAAAGGAGAGTTCAAGAATAAACCAATACTGCTAGGTGCAGAGGTGCCTACCTGTAATGTAAGGGACCCTGGAGAATGAAGCAGGAGGATCATAAATTCAAGACCAGCCTGAGCAATTTAGCAAGATCCTGTCTCAAAATAAAGAATAAGGAGGGTTGTGGGGCTGGGGTTGTGGCTCAGTGGTAGAGCACTTGCCTAGCAAGTGTGAGGCACTGGGTTCAGTCCTCAGCACCACATAAAAATTAATTAATTAATTAAAGGTATTGTGTCCATCTACAACTACACACACACACACACACACACACACACACACACACACACATTTTAAACAAAAGAAGGAGTGGGAATTCAGTTCAGTGGTAGTGTCCCTTGGTTAAATCCTCAGGACCATCATGCAAACACAAATTGAAAGAATGAGCCAAGACTGAAGTAGGGCCTTCAAGACTGAGGTTAGGTGGAAGGACTTCAAAGGGAGGGAGTTTGGGGGAGGGGCTCCAGCAAGACCTGCAGTCTGGGAGCTGGCAGTTAGAAGGGGCTGGCTGTGAGACCCTGGATGAAGTTGTTTTGAAAGGGGCCCCCTCGTGGTAACATCATTAAAAAGCAGGGAAAGAGTTGTCTTAATCCTGCTGGGCCAGTTTAGAGGCAGCCCAGCTCAGAGGCAGGGATGGGTAAAATCACCTGAGGGCCCTCCCTTGCAACCTGAGGATTGGATTAGATAAACACTCAAATCCTGCAGGATACCATCCTTTCTACCCATGCCCAGAACCTGCAAGCAACTCCACCAGAGGTCAGGATAAAAGAGGAGGGTTGGGGTGGCTGGCAGGGTGATCTCTGCTTCTACCTTCAGAGGAGCTGGCCCTTTAAGGCCAGGCCCAGGCTGGTTGCGAACAAAGGCCCGGGAATGTGGGCTGGACCAGGGAACTGAGCCACCCAGAGTGAGTCATTCATGTTTCATGGACTCGGAATTGCTGGCTCCCACTTGCTGCCCTCCCATGGCCCTGGCCCTGGCCCCGGCCTCCTCCCGGGGCTGAGGGGCAGCCTGCAGGGCCTGTCTGCCAGATCTTGCACTGGGCGGGCTAGAGGCCTCCTCTCATCTCAAACCCACAAGCCCTCTGTCTGCTTCTGGTGCCTCTCAGAGCCAGGGCCAGAGGGCCTAGCCTCCTGGCCTCCAGGCCCAGCTCTGTCCCTGGGTTTGTAGCTCGATGCCTAGTTTCCACATCCATAAACTGAGGGGAAAATCCCATCTCTGGAGGAGAGGAGACTGTGAAGAAACTGAATGATACTTTGTTCCTCCTGAGAAGGACAGACAGAAACCAAGTTGTTCTTTTTTTTTTTTTTTTCTTTCATTCTGAAATCTGTCTCTCAATGACGCTCTGTCTCTGAATCTTTCTCTTCTGGCTCATTCTGTCTTGCACTTGACCCCTCAGTTTCACTCAAAGACAGCAGGACCCAGGGCCAGAGACCCATTTCCCTGAGCTCCCAGAGCCCCTATTTGAAGTACTGTGGCTCTGGGAAAGGTAACCAGTCACAATCTTGCTAGCCAGTGGCTCCCAAACACCAGGCCAACAGGCGGGGCTTCTGGTTGACACAGTTGGAGCGGGGCTGACTGTGGGGGAACTGGAACTCTGGGGCCACAAAAGGACATGGGTTTGGTAATCAGGGTGGGACGGAAATACCACTCCATGGTATTTCCCATTTGCCACTTCTGGGTCATCCCTAGTCACAATCATTTCCCTCCCTGATCCTCACCCTGTATGTTCCAGCTCAGACTTCGCTGTTACCCAGGGCCCTCCTGCCAAGTCCCAGCTCCTAAGGCTTGTGTGGATTCCATCCCTTGAAATCATGGATGGCTTCATTGTTCTGCCAGATAATTATTTATCCCTAATCCTTGCTGGCCTATATTTTTGTTTCTTTACAAAACTAAAGTTGGATAAGAAAGGAATGCCTTTTAAACAGAAAAGTAAATAAGTTTTTACATTGTTTATTGACATTATGGTCACTGGGGACCAGGAGCTCCAATGGCTCATTCTGCCCTTTCTTGGAAACAAGATTATAGGGATGTTGTCCCAGAGTGTCATGGAAGTTGGTAAGTAACTGTTCTACTGAAAAGTCATGGGATCCTGTACTCAGTGTGTTGAAGATCTGAAGACTGTGGTAGCAGCTAGACCCTGTGGGGAAGGCCAGCCTGAGAAGGCTCAGAGGTGGCGATTTGGTTCAAATCCCGGCTCTGCTACAAGCTACATGCTACGTATGTAAAGCTGGTTCCCCTCACTGGCTTCCTTTTCTTGCTGTGAGATTGAAGGCTTGGGTTCTTTCCAGCAGAGTGATCTAGGAATGGGGAAGCCCCCGCCTCTGAGGAGAATCTCAGGGGTTGAGGGCATCCCCTGAGAGAGGCAGCTGGGGACCAAGGCCCAGGGCAGAGTCAGTGAGTCACTTTGGACCCGGCAGCTGTAGGGCATTGGTGACCTTTTAGTGAGTCATGCCTGTCAGCCCTGAGAAAAGCCATATGGCAGTCTTCCTGTGGGTCAGCTCAAACTCAGAGCTACAAACAAAACAGGCTGAGAGAACCTGGGCCAGTGGCCCTTCTGTTGTTTTCAAAATGACCAACCACCCAGGAAAGCCAGGTCTCCCCTGAAAAGGAGATGATGGGAAGCCAGGCTTTGAGAAAGCTGGTTTACCATCCAGAGAAAGGGCAGATCCAGCCCAGGAAGAGCAATCTGTTCAGATAAATGGATTTGAGTGAACTTCGATGCCAATTTGCTTTTAAATAGGTGTCTAAGATCCCTAATGCCCCGTCAGAATGCCATTTGGAGGGATAATGGGTCTGCCCCACTGTGCACACATGTAGGAGGCTTCCAATACACTTGACTGGTGTTTCTGCTTATAGAATACATGCCTTTGTGCCTGGCACAGGGTTAAACACAGGACATGAGTCATCTTATCTAGTCCTCACAACAGTTCCCTAAAGTAGGTGAAGGCATCACCATCCTAGTTGAGAAAGGGAGGCTCAGAGACCCCAAGTAACTTGCCCAAGATGACACAGCAGTTTTTAATCCCATTCTCTGTGTGCCAGAGCCTGTAATTTGACCCCTATTCTACAGTGTCCCAGAAGTTGAGTTTTGCTGATCTCCATGGAGTTTAAGATCTAAAGATAAACATACATGACCTAAGATGAAGGAAGACAACGCCATAGTCCCATGAGGGTACATTCGTACACTTGCTCAGAGGAGGTGTAATTCTCTGCCTGAGTGAAATTTGCTTGAGGCTTTCCCGAGTCTGCAGTGAGACTGCATCCTCAAATCCCTCTGTACTGCTGGGCAGAAAGTATGCTAGATTCAAAAGCAAAAGGCTTGGGTTTCCAACTAGTAACAGGGGACTGAGGCAATTGGGAGAATAAGATTGAGAAAGGAACTTTTATCTCTTTTTCACTTTTTCTTCTTTTGTGATGCTGGGGTTGTGCTTTGCTACACCTTTAGCCTTGTTCTTTTTGAATTTTGAATCATGTGAATTTTTATTTTTTATTTTTGACACCAAGGATTGAACCCAGGGTGCTTAACCATAGAGACAGGGTCTCACTGAGTTGCTTAGGGCCTCACTGAGTTGCTGAGGCTGACTTTGAACTCACAATCCTCCTGCCTCACCCTCCCAAGTTCCTGGGATTACAGACATGCGCCTCTGCACTAGGCATGTGAATGTTTAAGTTACCTAAAAACACAAATATGAAACAAAAACAAATATACAGCTGGAAGAGGTAGCACATGCCTGTAATCCAAGGGGTTTGGGAGGCTGAGGCAGGAGGACTGCAAGTTCAAGACCAACCTCAGCAATTTGGTCAGACTGTCAGCAACTTAGTGAGACCCTGTGTCAAAATAAAAAAAAAATAGGAATGGGGATGTAGTTCAGTGGTAAAGCACCCCTGGGTTCAATCCCCAGGACCATAATAAAATAAAATAGCATCCTTAAGGGTCCAATGGTTAAAATAAAAAGGGGCTAGAAATGTAGCTCTGGTGGCATACTTGCCAAGTATTCAAGGCCTTGGGTTCCATTCCCAGCACCTCAAAAAATAAAACAAACAGATTAAAATAAAACTGAATTTATAACTTCATCTCCCTCAGACCTTAGCTTCTCCATCTGTGAAGGGGGAATATCTGCCCTGTTTAGACAAAGTTTTCTTAGATCCATGAGGGACTGGTAGTTTGCTGAGTGGTAAGGCATTTGCCTAGAATGTGAGGCCCTGGATTCACAGCATCGCAAAAAAAAAAAAAAAAAAAAAAAAAGAAAAAAAAGGAAAGGAAAGGAAAGGGAAAAAAGATCCATGAGATAAAGTGAAAGAATGTGCTTTGAGAACTATAAAGTATTAAATATGAGATGAGACAGAAATCTCACCTACTCAAGACTCTACTCCCACCTGTGGGCCTATACGTATTTTATTTTATTTTATTTTATTTTTGGCAGTATTAGGGATAGAACCCAGGGATGTTCTACTACTGAGCCACATCCCCAGTGTTTTTACTTTTTATTTTGAGACAGGGTCTTACTAAGTTGCCCAGGCTAGCCCCAAACTTGCAATCCTCTTGTCTCAGTTTCCCCAATTACTGGTATTACTTATGGCCTGCACTACTGCATCTGGTACATATCTAAATAATACATTCTGACTCATGGCCTATCCTAGTCCAAATATTTTTTCCATATTTTTATTAGTGCATTTTAATTATACATAATAATGTGATTCCAACAAAAATTTCAATGTAGGCACCATTTAGCTTTTCAGCAACCCCCAGTGTCTTTGGAATGCCTCTCCCTGCCTATTGGAAGGCCTCTTTCCTGGATCCCCAGCTCTCACCATGCACCTGCACCAGTCTCTCAGGAAGGGAAGTGGTTACACAAGCCAGCCCACATAGGGACTCCAGGGTCTCTGTTTCTGGGCTGCGGACCTCTTCCCTCTACCCCATCCTCCTCTCTTGCTCTCCTGCTCCTCCTCCCCACAAGGGAAAGGGCAGACAGTTAACCTTCCTTAAGGCACTGCCTATGCCAGGAGCAGTGGTAGGCCACACCAGATTACTCACTGCTCTCTGAACACACCCTACCCTTCCTGGCCTGCTCCTAAAGGCTTTCTTCCCCAAGCCCCCTGAGGGAAGCCTCCCATCCCTTCTAGCCCATAGCCATAAGTGCACTACCAGGCCCTGTTTGGGGGAAAAAAAAAAAAAAGACTGTACTGGCCATTCAAGCCTCTTGGTGTTTCCTTCTGGATGCCTCCTTTACTATTTGGACCCCATCTTCTATATTCCTGGGTCACCAGGGTGCCTAGCTCAGCATCTTGCCCACATTAGGTGCAAAGTGAATGATAATAGCACTAATCTCCACATTCATGTGTCTTTCTTTGGTGCTGGGGATGGAACTCAGAGCCTCACACATGCTAGGCAAGTGACAGCCACTGAGCTGCACCTCAAGCCCAGCATTATATTTTTTATTTGAAAGACATACTTAGAAAATTTTTCAAAAAAGGCAAAAGAATGAACCTTTAAGGGTGGGGTTTCAGGCACATTGCTTCCTGGTGGGAGGAGTGGTGTTTGGGATGTGAATCTTTGACTTAAAAGCTCCAGCCAGGGGCAGCCCTTTCTACCCTGGACCAGGCCTGTGGCAGTCCTGATGGAGAGCCTCAAGGAAGGAATAACTAACTAAGTCTGGTCATCAGGTCAAAACCTGCAAAAACCCAGACCTCTGAGGCCTTCTGTTTGGGGCAAGTCACATGCAGACAATTTGACTACAGCCTTCCTTATGCCAAGCATAGCAATCTTGCCCTTAAAAATCAACAGTCTCTAATACATGTTAGGGTGGGGTGTCTTTTGCCTTCTATTCTGGTAATAATCCCTGACTGACCTAGAAGCCTCCTCCAACTCCTGGGCACAATCTCACTGCAGGACTCTAGCCCTCACCCCAGGTTGCAAACCGGGTGGGGCCTTATAGCTGCAACACTCAGGACTCAGGGAGAGGCCTCCTGGGAAAGCCTGCAGTACCTCGTTTGTCCACTAGGGACCGCTAACCCCAGGAAACAGTTCAGCAAGGCTGGGGAACAGGAATCCAAGCTCTGATCCCTTTGTGACAGTGTTTGTCCCTAATAAAAGAAGGCAGAATGTGCAGGGGAGGGATGGGAAGGCAGAGGGGCTGCAATGGAAACCTCAGGAGTCCTGCTTGCTCTTTCTAGGAAGCATTTTCTGTGAGGCATATCTGAAATCCCAGCTGAGGCTAGAGGATTCCCAGCCTAGGCACTTTTGGGAAACCCTGTCTCAAAAAATACGTGTGGGGGTGGGTGGTACTGGAGATTTAGCTCAGTGGTAAAGTACCGCTGTGTTCAATCCCTAGTACTGGAGGGAAAAAAAAAAAAAAGAAAAGAAAAGAGAAGAAAAAATCTGGGAAGCATTTTCCACCTCCCCTGCAAGAGATACTTTGTCAATAGCTCTCAGGAAAGACTGTCATAACAGAGTCCAAAGTTAATCATGGGTTTACCATACAGAAATTTCCACAGAGTGTATCTAGTCTCTCCCAATACCCAACCCAAATGAACACTTTCTGAGTTAGTTCCTTGCTCTGAGACTTCTGAACCCATCTGACTTCAGACTTCATGGCCCACTTTGGCTTTGGGGTTCCCCAGAGAAACTTTCTCCAAGCCCACTCAGCCCACCCCTGCTGACTATAGCCCTATTCATGTTCCAAAGGCCAACACAAGCAGCTAAATTTTAAACAGTAATAATAATAAATAGTGATAATCCGTATGCCAGATACAACTCTCACAAAGTGGGTATTAATACTCCCATTTTGCAAGTGAAGAAATTGAGACTCAAAGAGATTAATTACCCAAAGTCACCAGATACTAAGGGACGATCCCAGTATCCTAAACCTATAAGTTCTTTTTTCTATTTACCAATGATTCTCAGAGTGTGTGGGTGTTAAAGCAGAAACTTTAAGCATTTGCATGTAAGAAATGCAAATACTGGAATGGGGGTGTAGCGGGTTGCCTAGAGTGTATGCCTAGCATGTGTGAGGCCATCGGTTTGATCCCCAGCATTACAAAGAAAGAAAATGAGAAAGCAAATTCTCAGGTTCTCTCCAGACCTATGTAATGAGACACTCAGCAGAAAGTCAGTAGTTGGCTTTCAGTATTTTAACAAGCCCTCCAGGTGATTCCCATGCAAGATCAAGTTTGAGGACCAGTGGCCTAACTGCAGAATGTGTCAGTGCTTATTTTCTTCTAAGCTTGATGCTAGACACTTTTGTATTGATTTTGTCATTGAATTCTAACTTATAGGTGAGAAAATTGAGGTTCAGAACAATTCAGAAATGTTGTTCAAGATCACCCACTTTTTAAGAATTAGATGGGATTTGAGACAGGCAAGCTCTTGAGTTCATGTCCTTAACCACACACCACACAGCCCTGGAAGTACAGGATATAAACCCCTTGAAGGTAGGGGTAGGGCAACCTAAAGTATTTATAGGTAGTATTTCTAGATCTTTCTATAGATTGGAAAATTGATCAAAACCTACATTTCATACCAGCAGTCTTCATGCCCCAGCAGCTCCTGTTCCCCCATTCATGGGTCTATTTCAGAGGGTCCGATGCTTTTTTTCTACCTTGAAGTGCTGGGACTCAAACCCAGATCCTCACAGTTCCTAGGCAAGGGTTCTACTACTGAGCTACTCTCCCAACCCCTAAGCCTCTCTTGATTTTGTCAAGGCTTAGGTTTTATGAGGGAACCTAAATCCAGATAGGTAAGTAAAAGTGACTTTCAGAACAATAATCATAAAGCAAAATATCACCATTCCACATGATGGTGTATGAGTTTCGTGTGTTCCCTTTAGATTGTATGTCCCTTACCCCCAAAAAGGGCAAGAATGATTTCCTTGGAACTTAAGGCAATTGGAATAAGAAGCAATAGCAGTTGAATCTACAGTCTCTGGCTGCATTCCAGGTGAGAGGACCTCACAAAGTAGATCCTATCTGACAGTGAGATGGGAAAAAGGGAAGGTGGTGAATTTCCCACCCCACCCAGCCCTGCAGAGAGTCTGCCAAGATTCCTATTCAGTCTAGTTCAATAAACATTTTCCCAGCTCCTATCATGTGCTAAGCATCTAGGATGCAATAAAGATCCCTGCCTGCCGTATAACCCTATTCTCGTAATCTTCTAAAATGACAAGGCTTAGCAGAGAATAAAGTGTATAAAAGGGGGAAGACAGGAGGTAAAAATATTGTTTTGATACCACCCTGATAGATAAGCTTCATGGGAACAAGGACTTCGTCTGGTTCACTGCTGTATCCCAGATCCTGGCTCCTATAGCCTGGCATGTGGAATGAGAAGAATGAATGAATGAATGAATGAAGCATTCACTTGTCACTCTCTGCATTCATTCTGCACCATGGTGAACTGAAGTCCATGACCCTCTTATGTGGAGCCCTCTGGGGGTGTCAGTCATAACTGTCTTACTAAAGTCCATCATCACAGCCTCTTCATGCATGTGTCTTCTGTCCTTGTGGTCAGCAGTATTCCGTGTCTTTGTCATAGATGAGACAGATTACCAAAGAGCCTGAAATGCTGTGAGATGAGATTGAGATAGAGACACCTCTGGAGCATTGAGTCCCAGGGATCAAAGCCAGGATAGGAACAGTTCTTCTTTTTGGGGGGTAAAAGGGGTATCAGGGATCGAGCCCAGGGGCACTTAACCAACTGAGTCATATCCCCAGCCCTTTATTTGTATTTTACTTACAGGTAGGGTCTTGCTGAGTTGCTTGAGGCCTCGTTACATTGCTGAGGCTGGCTTTGAACTCATGATCCTCTTGCCTCAACCTCCTTAGCTGCTGGAATTACAGGCATGCGCCATCACACCTGTCTAGAAACAGTTCTCAAAATTCCCCCTACTTCCATAGGCTTGCCAGCCCCAAGTCAGCTGCCCCCTGCCTGTTTGCACCAATCTGAAGAGGCCTTGGTCCAGATCCAGCCTGCCAGGTTTGCCCTCCTGGGGCTCTCACCTGGTGGCCCTCCTGCCTTCAGATGACATGGGTCCTGACATGGTGATGCTCTCTTCCTTTCTCAGAACTTGAGTGTGGGCCTGTGAGGTGAAAGAACTTAAAACACACACATTCTCCCTGCCCAGCACTCTCCCTGACACCAGCACTTGGAGCAGCAGCTCTGATGTAGCCAGCTAAGACTGAAGAAAACTGAGTTTGAGTGAATGAGTGAATGATGGCATTGGGTGTGGTGTTAGGGATCTGAATGGAGCCTGCCTGCCATGTCTGCCCTGGGTGACTTCAGGCAGGCTGTGCAATCTTAGTGCTCCTCAGCTTCCCCACTCAAAAACTCCCTCCTTCTCATTATGAAAAACTAGTAGATGGTCTACTCTATGTGGATGGGAGAGACCAACCTTTGCCAAACTCAGCAAATCCTGTAACAAAAATGCTGTAGAAGTCCCAGTTCAATTCTAACCTAAACCCCAAGGCAGTCCTACAACTAGAATCACCATGGATGCTAAACATGTTAAGTAGCAGAGCTCCAATGTTCTTCCAAATTTCCAGCATTTTCTTTATATCCCTATGATAGAGAAAGAATCCAGGGCCTTGTACATGCTACACAAGTGCTCTGCCACTGGGGGCTCAATCTTAGCCTCTTTTTTTTTTTTTGTAATAGGAATCCAGTGGTGCTTTACCATTGAGTCACATCTCCTTTTTGGTTTTTTTTTTTTGAGATATGGTCTCACTAAGTTGCTTTGGGCCTCACTATGTTGTTGAGGCCAGCCTGAAATTTGCAATCCTCCTGCCTCAGCCTCCCAAGTAGCTGGACTACATGTGGGCTGCCACACAAAGCTACAGTCTCTTTTAAAATACCCATTTGGGCTGGGGTTTTGCTCAGTGATAGAGCACTTGCCTAGCATGTGTGAGGCACTGGGTTTGATTCTCAGCACCACATATAAATAAATGAATAAAATAAAGATCTATCAACATCTAAAAATATTTTAAAAATAAAATATCCATTTTGATTTACCATTTACTGTTCTTTCTACATTCTTCATATGCATTCTTTCATTTACTTTTCACAGAAATCCTGTGATAGGAAACTTAGGCTCAGAGAGATTAAATAAGTTGCCCAAGGTCTCATAGCTAGGAGATAGGAGAGTCAAGATTTGAACCCAGGTCTGAGAGCAGAGCCTGAATTCCTAACAACTATGCTCCTTTGCCTGCCACTGTTTAGCTCTTGCTCTTTTGCCACCATCCTGGTAGGTTGGAGCCCTGGAGAAACTGTTCCTTCAGGGCCTAACATAGTACTGACCAGCAGTGTGTGCTCAGGATGAATAAATGAGTGAACACAGGCATGTAGGCATGCGAGTCCTGCCTTTAGCCACTGGTCCTGACCCAGCCTACAAGCACTTTCCTACAGCCCAGGACAATGCCCCAGGACAAGGATGCAGTTGTTGAGTTGCTGCTGTGCTCTCACCCCTTTTCTAAAAATACAAAAGAGCATGGGCCCTCCAGGCCACCAAACAGCTATCCAGTTGCTTTCTGGGGTCACTCCTGTTCAGCCCTGTCCTGCCACCTGGCATCTGCTCCCTCTGGGCCTCCTGCCTGACAGCTGACCCCTATCATTCCTGTGACTGTTTACTGCAAAGCAAAGTCCAGTTCTGCAGAGGTGGGAAATCCTGAGCAGCCAGGCCCAGCCTAGCCTGACCTCACTCAGGCTGAACTGTGGGACACCAGGACAAGTTTGGGGCTTTCTCCTTAAGCCCAATCAAAGATAGCTTCTTTTTGACTGGGGTTCCATTTTTATAGCCATACATGAACAGATTCATCCCACCAGATCCTTTCGAAATTTAAGTACTAGTCTTTTTCAGGAATGTGGACACTTAAGGTCAGGACACTAAATTGCTGTTCTCACTAAGTTGCCCAGACTGGTCTCAAACTTGTGATCCTACAGCCTCAGTCTTCCAAGTTTCTGGGATTATAGGCATGCATCACTGTGCCTGGCCCTTGAGGACATTTTGGAACTATGGGATGGGTAGAGAATTGTTTCCTTCCAACCTGACACTAGGAAATCCCTAATTAAAAAGGATCACCTGGACTGCAATGTTAATTCTATCCTCTTCAGGTAGGAAGAAGAGAAAACTGTTGTAGATGTGATGCTTTGGCTGAGGCAAGGGCGTGACCATATGGTGTCAACAATGTGGCCTGCTCTCTGGACGAATCAGCAGCATCGATTGAGCACCCACTGTGTGCAGTACCTGTACTCTGTTCTCAGAAGATAACCCTGTTTGCTTTCTAGCTAGTCAACAAATATTTGAGTATCTATTTTGGGCAGGTCAGTGTGCAGAGGGCATTGCATAGAGATGAATAATTCAGAAAGGGAATTTGTGATTCATTGGAAGGATGGTGTGAGAGAGAAAAAAGTGAAGTGAGAAAGCAGGAACTTCTCCACTTCTCCAGCTAGGGATATCAGAGGAGATGTTATGGACCACAATGCTATCTCAGTGAGGTTTTTTTTTTTGTTTTTGTTTTTTTTTAACTCAGAGGTGTGCTGCTGAGCCACATTCCCAGTGCTTTTTTAAATTTTATTTTTAGACAGAGTTTTGCCAAGCTGCTCAGAGTCTTGCCAAGTTGCTGAGGCTGACTTTGCACTTGCAATCCTCCTGCCTCAGCCTCCCAAACTGCTGGGATTACAGGTCTGTACCACCTTACCTGGCTTATTTTTTATTTTGAGCCAGGGTATTCCTCAGATGTTTCAGTTAACCTCAAACTTGTGATCCTCCTGTCTGAGTTTTCTGAGTCACTAGGATTAGAGGTGTGGGCCACTGAACCAGCTCAGCAGGATCTTGAAAGATAAGAAGAATCTTTGAGTGTTCTTTCTTTGGTAAAATGACATAATCCCTGCCTTGGGATCCAATACCCTAACGGGGACAATTGGTAAATACACTGGTAAGAGGTTTCCAAATGGGTATTAATGTAACCAATAATAATTTGTAGGGCCTAGTACAAAATGAAAATGTGGTACCTGTCATTCAAGTTCATTAAGAATTTCAAGATGATGCCAGGCACAGTGGTGCTCACCTCTAATCCCAGGGATTTGGGAGTCTGAAGCAGAAGGATCAAGTTCAAGTCCAGCCTGGGCCACTTAGTGAGACCCTTTCTCAAAATAAAAAGTAAAAAGTTCTAGGAATGTAGCTCAGAGGTAGAGCTCCCCTGGATTCAATTCCTAGTATTGGAAAAAAAACAAAAAACAACCTAGAGGGGGAAAAAAAAAAAGGTGGCAACAGCAGTGTGGGGTCCTTCTCAGTGCTAGGCTCTTTTGAGCAGGTTTTGTGAAGTCAGCCCAACCCAGAGGACTGGTGAGTACTGGAGATCAGAGTTAGGCCTTTCTGGTTGCCAAGAGAACCACAGGCCTTGGGCAAAATAGTGACTGCCATGTTTGCAACCTGGGGTCAGTGTTGGCCCCCAGAGGCTGAGATCACTTAGCCAGATCAGGTTCTATACTTGGCTCTTCCCTTTGGGATCAGTGCAGAGTTCTCTCTCTCTGAAGTAAAGGTGCCATCAATGCCAAAGGCTCTTAGTTCTTTACTCAAGAGCCTGTACTAGTGCAGCAAAGAATAGAAACTCATGAGCCTTCATTGATAGAAGTAGTGAGAACTGCTTCTCACTACAAAGGGCCAGCTCCACTTAAAGGCATTCAACTTTGAACCTTATACACTTCCATTTTACAAATGAGGAAACAGAACCAGAGTGGGAGGAAACTCTCTAAGATCACACAAACAGGCAGTGCTGAAACCAGAACACAGGTTCCCATAGGTCCACCCCTTTCCCTACCAGCCAGGTGTCTTTCTGTGCTGACTGGACTGTAGGGACCCTGGGATAGGCTACCCTGTGCAGTGATCTTCACCTCCATGACCTGCCTGAAGAGAACTGCTGATGCCCACTAGAGGATACTATTCACTGGACTCTAGAGAGGATTTGAGGTCTGGATGGAAGATACCCACCTGCCCCAACTCCAAGACTTTAATTGTGAGCAGATGGTAGAACTGCCTGGGAAGAGAGGAGCCCATAGCAATGCCTGAGGTAAATACAGCCAAAGAGAAACTGTTATCAAAAACCTGTCTGAAGTTGGGTATAGTGGCACACACCTGTGAAGCAACCCCCTTTGCAGGAAGCTGTCTCAGGAGCTCCAGGAATGCAGACAGGCTAAATCGTGAAGCCCCCAAGCTAGGAACAACTCCAGTTCAATTAGCAGCAGAAAGTTCCCTGAAGGCGTCAAATATTTAGACTACAAGACAGAATGTTTGCACATGTGCAATCTCACAGAATTTGTACAGCTCTCTGAGGACCAAAAGTGAGACTGCATTTTATGGATGTGTGAAGTGGGCCCCAGTGCAATGAAGTCATTCTTAGGGCCACCCGATTAGGCAAATTCTGGAGAAGCCAGGTTTTCCTGGGCTTAGTTCCCTGTTCTGAGCTCTGGCTTCTGACCACCATTCTCCATCATTCCACTTCTTCCTGTCTCCTCCCTATCTTGGTGCCCCCGTGCAGAGGTGGGGCGGAGGGGTCTAGCACATCACAGGCACATAATACATATTTGTAGGGTAGGAATTGAACATCCTGTCCCCACTGTGTGTAATGCCTTCTGTACCTGTTCCTAGCCACAACCCAGTAAGCTCTTCCTTCCATGAAAAATGTTATTTCCAGCATGTGGACTTTGATTACACCTTCCATTGGTGACTAATCTGATCTCTCACTAGACTGTGAACTCTTTCCAGATAGGAACTGTGGTATGAGACTGGCATTTATCAACGTAAGTCTGGTTTATGAAAGGTCCCACTCTGATACTACAGCTCTACAGATACCTTACCTAGTCCTAGCACATGATGTAGGCATAAATAGGATTCCACTTGAAAAAAAAAAAAACCCAGTATATGCAAAGTGAAATTAACTTAAAATACAGCAAAATGGAGGAAGGAAGGAGAATCCATGTTGCAAATGCATCTCTAGATACTCCTTCATTTAAAAAAGAAAAAAAAAATTTTCTTTTCAGTTCTGGGGACAGAACCCAGGGCCTCACTCATGCTAGGCAAGTGCTCTACCACTGAGCTACATCCCTAACCCCTTCACAGACTTCTTTAAATAGCACCCTTTGTGAATATTTTTCTAATCTCAGAATAAGGAAAACCTCTATAAGCATGACAAGAAATCCAGAAGTCATAAAGGATCAATAAACTTTTTCTTTTTTTTTTGAAGGAGAGAATCTTGATATGTTTCCCAGGCTAATCTCAAATTCCTGACCTCAAGTGATCCTTCTTCAGTCTCTTAAGTAGCTGAGGCTACAGGTATATGTCATGCCACCTGACAAGGATCAATAAATTTCACTGAATAAAATTAAAACTATTTGAATGCAAAATGATAAAAAAAATAGGAACAGCATGAATAAGTACTTACTTTATACCAAAACTGCATTGAACATTAACTTATTTCATTCTCATAATAATTCCATTGTATAAGTACTTCTTATATTTGATTTTTAGATTAGGAACCAACCAATGTCCCACTCAGTAGTAAATTGGAGACTAAACCAGATTACTGAGAGTTTGCTGTCTAATTTGTGGTCTAGCCACCTCCTATTCTGCTGCTTACCTTAAGAGACAGAAGACTGGTGGAATAGCTCAATGATAAAGCACAAGACTTATTAGCATGATGAAGCTCTGATTTCAATCCCTAGTGTGCATGTGTCACACGCACAATCAGAAGACAAAGACAAATGGGAAAACATTGTAATACACCAGACAAAAGATTGATTTCCCTGATATATATATACACACACACATATATATATGTCTTAAAAGTGAGTTCATTAGAGCCTTAAACTCTAAATATATTCTCTGCTTTTAAAAAACCAAAGGTCAAGGGGCTGGGGTTTTACCTCAGTGGTAGAGTGCCTGCCTGGCACTTGTGAGGCACTGGGTTTAATCCTCAGCACCACGTAATAAATAAATTAATTAAATAAAGGTATTGTGTCAATCTACAACTAAAAAAACATACAAAATAAATAAAACAAAAAACCAAAGGCCGAATGTTTTCTCTGATATGCAGATGCTAATTCACAATAAGAGGGGGGGTGTCCTAGGAAAAAATAAAGTTACTTTAGATTAGGTAGAGGGGAGTGAAGGGAGAGGAAGGGTATGGGGGTAGGAAAGATAGTAGAGTGAAACAGACTTTATTACCTCATGTACATATATGACTGCATGACCAATATGATTCTGCAATATGTACATTCAGAAAAATGAGAAATTATACTCCATTTATATGACTTATCAAAACACATAAATACATTCTACTGTCATGTATAACTAATTAGAACAAATAAAAAAATTTTTTAATGTAGAGAATATCTTGTCCCCTGTATCTACACAAGCATTTATTATTATTTGTGTTCTTGATAATTGCCACTCTGACTGGAGTGAGATCAAATCTCAAAGTAGTTTTGATTTGCATTTCCCTGGTTGCTAAGGAAGTTGAGTATTTTTTCATGTATTTACAGGCCATTGGTATTTCTTCTTTTGAGAAGTGTTTATAGTTCTATTGTGCATTTATTGATTGGGTTGTTTATTTATTTTTTGGTGCTCAGCTTTTTTAATTCTTTATATGTTCTGAATATTAACCCCCTATCAGAGGAGCAGCTGGCCAAGATTTTCTCCCATTTTGTAGGCTTTCTCCTCATGCTCTTAATTATTTCCTTTGCTGTGCAGAAGTCTTTTAATTTGATGCTGTCCCACTTTTCAATTCTTGGGTTTTATTTCTTGAGTTCTAGGGGTCTTGTTAAGGAAGTTAGCACCTGCACCAATAAGTTGGAATGTTGACCTTATGATTTTTGTTGTTGTTGTTGTTGTTTTCTCCTAGCAGTTGTAAAGTTTCTGGTATAATTCCTAAGTCTTTGATCCACTTGATTTGACTTTTGTGCAGGTGAGAAATAGGGATCTAATTTTCTTCTTCTACATATGAATATCCACTTATCACAGCACCCTTTGTTTAAAAGTCTATCTTTTCTCCAACACATACTTTTGACACCTTTGTTAAGTATCAGATGACTGTGAGTGTGTGGGTTTGTCTCTGTGTCTTCTATTCTGTTCCATTGGTCTTCATTACTATTTTGATGTCAATGCCATGCTGTTTTTGTTAGTATAGCTCTACAGCACAACTTGAAATCAGGTATTGTAATGCCTCCAGTGTCACTCTTTTTGCTCAAAATTGCTTTGGCTATTCTAGGGCTATTCTATTTTATTCTTCCAAATGAATTTTCAGACTGCTTTTTTTCTAGTTCTATGAAGACTGTCATTGGCATTTTGATGGGGAATACTTTGAATCTGTATAACACTTTTGGTAATATGGCCATTTTGACAATATTAAGTCTGCCTATCAAGAACATTAGAGGTCTTTACATCTTCTAAGGTCTTCTTCAATTTCTTTCTTCAGTGTTCTATAGTTTTCATTGTAAAGGTCTTTCACCTCCTTGGTTAGATTAATTCCAAAGCGGTTTTTTTTTTTTTTTTTTTTTTTTGAGGTCAATGTCAATGGGATAGTTTTCTGATTTCCTTCTCAGCAGAATCACTATTGGAATATAGGTAAGCTATTGATTTATGAATGCTGATCTTGAGGGGGAAAGGTACACTCATACATTGTTGGTGGGACTGCAAATTTGTAGAACCACTCTGGAAAGCAATTTGGAGATTCCTCAAAAAACTAGGAATGGAACCACCATATGACCCAGCTATCCCACTCCTTGGTATTTATCCAAAAGAACTAAAATCAGCATACTAGAGTGATACAGCCACATCAATGTTTACAGCAGCACAACTTGTAATAGCTAAGTTATGGAACCAGTCCAAATGCTTGTCAACAGATGAATAGACTAAGAAAATGTGGTATATATTCACATCAGAGTTTTTCTCAGTCATAAAGAAGAATGAATTTATGGCATTTTCCAGTAAATGGATGAACTGGAGAGCATTATGCTAAGTGAAATAAGTTAGACCCAGAAAATGAAGGGTCAAATATTTTCTCTCATATGCAAAAGCTAGAGCAATGGAAGGGGATAAAGGTGAGGGGGGTCGGATATCATAAAGATATAAGGAAGATCAGTGGAGTAAAGAAAGAGATTAAGGGGGGAAAGGAGGGACAGGAAAAGGGAGGAAATGTGGAATGGATTTTACACTAAGTGCATGTATAAATATACCACAGTGAATTCCACCTTTATGTACATCTATAAAGCACAAATTAAAAATAAATAAATAAACAGGTGGAAGGAAAACTAGTAGAATATAGGAAGAGGAATGGGGGAGGGAAGAGAGGAGGGAAAGAAGAGGCACTGAGGACTGAAATGGAGCAAATTAAATTCTATGCATGTATGATTATGTCAAAATAAACCCAACTATTGTATATAACTGTAAAATACTAATAAAAGCATTTTTAAAAGAGTATTTAAAGCAAAAATAATTCCAAAAATGTGTAGAGAATATGAACTAACAAGCCCTGAAAGAATGTCACAAATGTGTATACCCTATTAGATTGGTAAGGGTTTAATACTCAATGTTGATATAGGTGTGGCCACACAGATCATATACACATCCCTGGGGGGAATATAAATCAATATAAAAACTGTATCAACCAAAACTACCACAATCTTCTCTTTATTTCTCCTCCTCCTTCTTTTTTTTGTTTGTGTGTGTGTGGTTTTTTTTTTTTTTTTTTTTTTTTTTTTTGGTAGGGACCAGGTCTTGCTAAATTGCTCAGACTGGCTAGCAGCTGGAACTACAGGCACGTGCCTGGTTTACCACAATCATTTTTTGGAGGTAAATCTGACAGTTATCCATTAAATTTTAAATATTCTTTTCAATTAACCTCATACATCTACTTCAAGGAATTTTTCCAGAAGAGAATGTTCCCCCAAACACAAAAAAGCAAGATATTCACTGCAACACTGTTTGTAATGCCAATTAGAAATGACCCTAATTGTTAAACTGATAATGTTTTGACTAAAGAAAATTGGCTATAAAAATAATAAAGTAGCTCTCTATGCATAGATGTGGGAAGTCATCTAAAGTGTATTTAGTGGGGGAGGAGGTCACTAAGAATATATGAACCAAGCCAGGTGTGGTGGTGCACACCTATAATCCCAGCCTCTCTGGAGGCTGAGGCAAGAGGATTGCGAGTTCAAAGCCAGCTTCGCCAACTTAGTGAGGCCCTAAGCAATTCAGCAAGACCCTGTCTCTAAATAAAATACTAAAAAGGGCTGAGGATGTGGCTCAGTGGTTAATCCCCAGTACCAAAAAAAAAAAAAAAAAAAAAATGAACCTACATTGGTTCTGAACCTATAAAATGTTCAGAATATCAAATTATTATTATTATTGCTATTATAATTATTATGACTACTACAATCAGTGGTGCTGGGAATAGAACTCAGGGTTTTGTGCATGCTAGATAAGCACTCTCCACAACTGAGCCACATCCCCAACCCTCAAATTTCTGTTATTATGCATTAGTATAAGCACAGGAAACAAGCAGGGGAGGAATTTATATCACTCTTAGGACATTCTTTAAGTTATATATTTTACCATCTTGAATTTTTGACAAGTACTATGTGATCCTTTTATAATCAGGGAAAAAATAAGAAGACACAATTAAATATATGGTAAATAAATAAATACTGAACAAACACCCTTTCCTGTTTATTTATTTATTCAACAAGCAAGTACTAAATATAGCTAACGAGTCCTAGGCACTGATGCTAGATGTTGGGAATGCAAAGATTGATAAACAGCTAAACATAGCTCCTGCCCTGGAGGACTGTGCCCCCCTCCCCCCCACACACACACACTGGAGATTTAACCTGTGGTGCTCTACCACTGAGCCATACCTCCAGCCCTTCTTATTATTTCGAGACAGAGTATCTCCAAGTTGCCCAGGCTAACTTTGAACTTGCCCTCCTCCTGCCTCAGACTCCCAAGTTGCTGGAATTACAGGTGTGTGCCACTACACCCAGCTCCTCAAGGAACTTCTTTAATGGGGGAAACAAATGGCAAATATCTAGAAAGTATAGCGGGAAGTGGAGTTTGTGGAAGGTGCTGGGGGAGAAGGGTGTTCAGGGCTCAGGTCTTCCGGGGTGAAGGGGGTGCTGATGGATTACAACCTTGAAAGATGAACAGTTGGTGGGCAACAGTCTCAGAGGGGATGCAGTGGGCTCAAAGCTCAGGACCCAAGGGGCCCTTGGGTGTATATGGAAGGTAAGAGGTAGGAGAAGGGGACAGAGTGGGGTGGAGCAGATGAGAGAGGGCCAATGAGATATACTTGTCCTTGATATCCTCAGGGACTGGTTCCAGGACCCCCACATCTTAAAACATCAAAATCCCTGAATCTCAATTTTCTTATTGTGGTTTTTTTTTTTTTTTTTTTTTCTTTTGGTACTGGGGATTGAACTTAGGGGCACTCAGCCACTGAACCACATCCCCAGCCCTATTTTGTGTTTTATTTAGAGACAGGGTCTCAATGAATTGCTTAGTGCCTTGCCATTGCTGAGGCTGCCTTTGAACTCCGGATCCTCCTGCCACGCCCAGCTATATGTTTTTTGTTGTTTGTGGGATTAGCACATGCTAATCAAGCACAGTACCACTGAGCTACATACATCCCCAAGTTTTCATTTTCTTATATAAATGCTATATAAAGTATTTGCATATAACCTCACTATTCTTTCTACATACTTTAAACATCTCTAGATGACTTAACTCATTCATGTAAATGCCATTGTAAGTAGCTGTTGTACTGTATTGTTTGAAGCACAGCAGGGTGGTAAGTGTGGACATGGGGCCTCCCAAAGAGAGGTCAAGGAAGTAGAACTGGCAGGACTAGAGAATGACTGGATGCTGAGGGTGTGGGAAAGGGAGGGGTAGAGAATGACACCCTGTGTTTCTGGTTGGGTGACAACCTCTGTGCATTCCAGTCTATAATCTCACCCTCCACATTGCAGGCAATAAGATTCAATTTATGAACAACTTTCCAGGAACGCAGCTCTTGTGTAAGTAAGGGGCACTTTTGATAATCTTATGCATGGGTGCATTTGCCTGCTGGCAAGTGAAACAGTCCACTGACCACTGTGCCACAGCATCTGGAAGCTGGCCAGGGGCTTCTTCTGACTGGTGCTCATTGCTGAACAGAACTCAGGACAACATCATTTACAATCAAGGTTATCAGAGATGGGAGAGAAAAAAGATCATGACAAGTGATGCTTCTTTTCAAAGTGGTGCCATGGTCCCTCAGTTCTCTGGCTCTTGCCTCTGGGTTCAGGGCTGTTAAAGCCCCTCCCCTTCACATGATTTCTATGAATCAAGGTAGTCGTAGGTCCTACAGAGTGCTGGGGCTCTAGCCTTTACCTGGGTTCAAGTGACTCTGAGTCCGGATGTTACAACACCCTGTGGCATCTCCCCTCACCTCCTCCTTGCTGACAGCACTCAGCTGGGGCAAAAATAGCCCTGTCACACTCACCCGCCTGCCCCACACCTATCACCAGTCCTGGGTTGCAGACTTTCTTGCTGCTGAGACCCTGCTGCCCAGGACCAAATGCTGACTTACCTGCTACTTTGTTCAGAGGGTTGGGGAAGTTTCTGGAAGGGCAATGCTATTGGAGCTCTATAGAGTTGGTTTTACAACCAGAGGTCTATTGGTTGAGCCCTGAGTCCCGAGGGACAATGTCTGCAGTGGACAGATGTCACTAAGGAAGCAATTCAGTGTCACCAGGCTATCTTCTTGCCTCTGGTCCCCCTGCCCGTCTTATCTAATCGGGCAGTCAGCCTGAGGCTTCATGGGAGCAGCCTCTGAGGGCCACGGGTGTTTCTTCTGAGGTATTGCTCAAGGTCTGGGCCTCATTTTTACAGGAAGCCTTCTGAAAGAGTGAATAGCTTGGTGACAGGTATGGTATGTAGAATAACTTGTCAATTTTGATCAAAGAGAGTCCCGGGCCCAATTTGTTAGGAGACCATCCAACCCCTTGTTCCTCCCACTCTGCTCATCCCTCCAACTGTTCCTTAAACCTAAAGACCTAGAGACCCAGCCACCAGCTGGGACCAAATACATATCTTGTTTGCATTCTTGGTGAACTCTTGATTAAGCTGTAACAGATGAAAAGTGTGGACTTTGAAGTCAGAATGGGGTAAATACTTTAATACTTACTAGGTAGGTGACCTTGGACAAGTTAATTTGTCTGAGCCTCAGTTTTCTCATCTGCAAAGTGGGGGTGAATGATAAGAGACACTCTGTAGAGAACAGTCAGTGCCTGCTAAATATGAGGGAGTATCATCATTGCTGGAGGTAACAACTGTTGACCCACTATGATACATCCTTAGGAATGTCCCACACAGTGGTGTTGAAAAGGAGGAGAATGCTTATATATATATAAAGTAGGCTAACTGGCTGCTTAGGCCCCGACATAAAGGAATTTTTTTTTTTTTTGGTAAGCCATGATCTCATTATGTTGCCCAGGTTGACCTTGAGTTCTGGGGCTCAAATGATCTTCTGCCTCTTTTCCCAAGCAGCGGTGACTACAGATGCCTGCCACTGAAACAGCTCAGGTCCTTGCGTAGTTGTTTTGTTTCTGTGATACTAGAGATTGAACACAGGGGCACCATACTACTGGGCCACATCCCCAGACCTTTTTTGTATTTTATTTAGAAACAGGGTCTCGCTAAGTTGCTGAGACTGGCTTTGAACTTGCAATCCTCTTGCCTCAAGCTCCCAAGCCACTGGGATTATAGGCATGCATTACAGTGCCAGGCCTGGCCCATGGTTTTTTGAGCTCTAAAAAATCAATTTTGTTGATATACTTTTTTTTTTTTTTTTTTAACTATTAACTAAATTCCAGGCTTTGTTTGAATTTCACTAGATTTTTTTTCCTAATGTCTTTTTAATGCCTCCCCAAACCCCTCTTTATTTTTGAGGTGCTGGGGCTGGAACCCAGGGCCTTAGGCATGCTATGCAAGTGCTGTTCCACTGAGCCACATCCCCAGCCCTAGTGCCCTAGAATCTAATCCAGGATATGGTGCTTAGTTGTCATGTCTCCTTAGTCTTTTTCTGGTTTGTTACAATTTCTTAGTCTTTGCTTTTCATGACCTTAGTATTTTTGAAGAGTTTTGGTCCAGTATTTTATAGAATGTCCCTTAATTTGGATTTGTCTGTTGTTTTTCTCATGATTAGACTGGGTGCTAGGGGTTTGGGGAACAAATACCCCAGAGGTGACATGTCCTCCTAGTGTATCATATTAGGGATACATGCTATCAAGAAGACTTGTCACTGGCAATGTTGACTTTGCGTTTTCAGGTGCTATGGTTTGGATGTATTTTATCTGCACCAAAACTTGTGTTGAAAGTATTGAAAGGTAGTGGAGCTTTTAAGAGGCAGGACCTACTAGGAGGGGATCAGGTCATGACTATCCTTGAGAAGGACTAATGCTCATCTCAGAAAGTGGGTTAGGCCTCCCTGGAGGGAACTTGTTCCTGAGAAAGCAGGTTGGCAGGAAAAATCAAGTATGGTCCCTCCCCCACCTCTTGCTCTTCTCTTGCCATTCCTCACCCCATACATACACATGCTTTCCCCCTGTTTGAAGCCATCTGCCCTAAGGCCCTCACCAGAAGCTGATGCTGGTGCCGTACTCATGTATCTCCACAACTAGAAAGTAAATAAACCTTTTTCCCCCTACAGTACTGGGGATTGAACACAGGAGAATTCTATCACTGAGCTATATCCTTAGCCACTCACCCACCACCTTTTAAAAAATTTTTGAGACAGGGTCTTGCTAAGTTGCTGAGGCTGGCCTCAAACTTGTAATCCTCCTGCCTTAGCCTCCTGAGTTACTGGGATTATAGATATACACCACCATGCCTGACTAAACCTCTTTTCTTTGTAAAGTACCTGGCTTTAGGTATTTTGTAACAGTAATACAAAACAGATTAAGACACTGTAAAATTACTTTCTTCACTGTAAAATTACTTTCCTCCCTTCTCCATACTCTTAATTTTTTGGAAGCAAATCACTAAGTCCAACCCACACTTAAAGGGGAGGGAGTGCAGCCTTTTAAAAATAACATTATCCAATCCTATTATCACTCCTAAAAATGTTAACACTAATTGCTTAATATCATCAAATATCCAGTCAGTGTTCAAAATTCTCCATTTGTCCACATTGCAAATGATTGATGTCTCAATTTCATTTAATCTATAGGTTTTCCCCCCTTTTATTTTTTCCTTGCAATCTATTTTTGGAACAAAGCAACTCATTTGTCCTATTGAGTCACTCAGTGTGATAGTAATTCTGCAGGGTGACCCCCAGTAACCTTTGCCTCCTGGTGTTCATAATGTTATGTTGTCCCCACCCACACTGCATAAGGCTGACCTGAGCAACTAATAGAAGGATGCAGAAACAGAGGTGTGTGATTTCCAGGGCTAGGTTATAAAAGACATTGTGGTTTCCATATTGCTCTCTTTTGAATTACTTGCTCTAGAGGAAGCCAACCGCCATGTAACCAGTGCACTCAAGTATCCTGTGGAAAGATCTACAGGGCAAGAACTGAGGCATGAACTAGAAGCACTAACTTTCCAGTCATGAGAGAAAAAGCCATCTTTTTCTTTGTTTGTTTAAGTACTGGAGATTGAACACAGTGGTTCTCTACAAGTGAGCTATGTCCCCAATCCCCTTTATTTTTTTATTTTTGAGACAGGGTCTTACTAAATTGCAGAGATTGTCCTTGAACTTGTGATCCTCCTGCTTCAGCCTCCCAAGTCTCTGGAATTACAGATGTGTGACACTACATCTGGCTGTCCCCAGGCCTTTTAAAAAATTTTTTATTTGGAGACCAGGTCTCATTAAGTTGCCTAGGCTGGACATGAATTTATGATCCTCTTGACATAGCATCCCAAATTGCTGGGATTACAGGTGTGCACCACCTAGTTGTTTGTTTGCTTTTTGATACAGTGTCTGGCTATGCTTTAGAGACTGCTTTGAGCTCGTGGGCTCAAGTGATCCTCTTGCATCAGCCTCCTGAGCCACTGGGACTACAGATGTGCCTCACTACATCAGTCTTCACTACACCAGTCTGGAGTGAGCCTCTGAAGTGTATCCTCCAGCTTCTGCCAAGTCTTTAGATGATGCAGACATGTATGACATCCTAAATACAATCTCATGATGCCTTCAATACAATCTCATGATGCCTTCAAGGCAGAACAGCCCAGCTAACTGACTCCTGAATCTCTAACCCACAGAAACTTGGGACAAATGTTTATTGTTACTTCAAGTCATTAAACTTTGTGGTAATTTGTTATACAGTGATACCTAGCTGATATGTAGTGTAGATTCTGTTCTGGATTTTCTATAAATGGGTAGTTATAGCTAAAGGGTAAATCTGGTGGTAGGTGGGTAAGAATACTTCATAGGTGGTTTTCATCAGGATGCACATAATATCTGGTTGTTTCTCAGTGTTTGATTTTTTTCCCCCTTGTGGTACTGAGAATGAGCCCAGAGCCTCATGCACATGCAAGGTAAGTACCCTATCACTGAGCTAGTCCCCAGTCCTTTCCATGTTTTTGTTTGTCTTGGGGCAGTGCTGGGGATTGAAGCCAGGGCCCTGTGCTTGCAAGGCAGGCACTCTACCAACTGAGCTATGTCCCCAGCCCTATTTGTTTTTTGAGACAGGGTCTTGATAAGTTGCTGAGGCTGGCATTGAACTTGCAATCCTCCTGCCTCAGTCTCCCGAGTAGCTTGGATTATAGGCATAGTGTTTTATTATATGAATATATCTTTAGATAACATTCTCTTAAAGGTAGTCACACTGAATTCTAGATTACAGATGTTTTCTTCTCATGTGTGCACAATAAAAAACAATTTTAAAAATTTACTCTATTGTCACTTGGCTTGTACTTTTGCTGTTGAGATGTCAGTCTTTTTTCTCTGCCTGCTTTTTAAATCTCTTTGTTTTTTATGTTCTCAGCTTCACTATGTTTAAACTCAATGTGTTTAGATACAAGTTTCTTTCTCCTCCTTCTCTTCCTTGATGGATTTGTTGGGCTTCTGAATTTGAAGATTGGCATATTTTATAAATTCTGAAAATTTTCAGTATGAATTTTTAGAATATCACTTTCCTAGCATTATCTCAATCATCTCTTTCTAGAACTCTGATTAGACATTAGTTGACCTTTTATTCTCTGTACCTTTTTTTTTTTTTAAATATTTTAGGTGTAGATAGACCTCTGTTTTATTCATGTATTTATATGTGGTGCTGAGACTCGAAACCAATGCCTCACACATGCTAGGCAAAGCACTCCACCACTGAGCCACAGCCCCAGCCCCCTCTGTATCTTTTTGTTTCTTTTATCACTCTGCTTGGCATGGACCTGAGAGCCTGTGCCTATTAGGCAAGCACGCTTCCACTGAGCTATACACCCAGCCCCTCTCTATATCTTTTAATTTCTTTTTATCTTCCATCACGTTGTCTTTCTACATTGCATTCTCATTTATTTCTTCTGTGCTCTCTACCGATTCTTTTTTTGTGTGTGTGGTGCTGTGGATTGAACCCAGGGCCTTGTGCTTGCAAGGCAGGTACTCTACCAACTGAGCTACATCCCCAGCCCCCCCCCCCCCCCCTTTTTTTTTAAGGACTGGTTATTGAACCCAGGTCGGTCTTGGGTATGGGAGGCAAGTGCTCTACAACTGAACTACATTCCCCAATCCTTTTTATTTTACTGAGACAGGGTACAGCTAAGTTGCCCAGGCTAGACTGGAACCCACAATCTTCCTTCCTCAGCCTCCAGAGTATCTGGGATTACAGGCATGTGCCACCACGCCTGATTGTCTACCAATTCTTCATTTATCTCTTTTGCTTTATCTAACCTATTTGAAATAGTTATTGACTTCTTAGTGCTTTTTCTCATTTCTAGAAGTTCTATTTTGTTTATTTTTCAAATTGATTTTGGTATTTTCTGTTCTTTATTCATCCTTTAATCTTCTATTTAAGTCTATTAATAATTCTAATTCTTTAAGTCTATTAATAATTCTTTAGAAATCAGTGTATATTTTATATTTGAAATGACTATATTTAATTTCTCAATTCATATCCCAAATTCTCAAAGATTAAGGAGAAATGTGGACCTACCAATACAATGAAGCTGTAATTGAAGGAAAAATATTTTACCTACTTTAGCATTTAAATTAAAATTAATCAAAGCCAAATAAAATCAAAATAATACAAATGACCATCAACCAGTGAATGGATAATTAAATGTGACATACAAACCTATACAACCATACAATAAGATACCATTTGATTATATATATTATATATAAGTATATACTTATACTTATAATCAAATATATATAATATATATAAGTATATAATAATATATAATATAAATATAATATATATATAATATTTGTACAGGAGATCGAACTCAGGGCTTTACATATGCTAGGCAAGTGCTCAACTGTGGGAAACCATCCTTATTGAGCAGAATAAGACTAGGTTGAACCATGGGAAGCAGATGTCTGGCTTCTAGGAACTGCCAGGAGGCATGTGGCGCTGCAAATCTCCTTCTGGAATAGTCCCCCTAAGAGAATGACTTCCCTAACTCCACCCTATCCTATCCATCACAGAAGAAGCTCCTCCCGTCTTGCCCCCTTTATCTGTGTGTTATAAATAAAAGGCGAATAAATGGGCGAATTGTTGTAAGAGGCCAGAGCTGGCAGACCTGTCACGCCCCCTCTCATTTAAAAAGAGTGTTGGTTCTTGTGTGTTTATTGAGTAGATAAGCTTATGGGTAATTGATTGGTAAACAGCCAACATCATCCTCTGGCAATTAACCCTGTGGTAGAGACCCCCACACTACCACTGAGCTATATCCCCAGTCCTCAACAATAAAAATGAATGAAGTTTTGATACATGCTATATCATGAGTGACCCTAAAAACTTTAAGTGAAAGAAACCAAAAAAGACTAAAAATTGCATTATTCTGTTTTTGTGAAGTTTACAGAATGGGCAAATCTATTGAGACAGAAGATTAGTTCTTACCTGGGATAGGGGTGGGAATGAAAATGGATCATGAATTGATGTGGGGATTTGTTGGGAGGTGAAAAAAAGTGTAATAAAAATTTAAGAGGCTGGGGAGATAGCTCAGTCGGTAGAGTGCTTGCCTTGTAAGCCCAAGGCCCTGGGTTCGATCCCCAGCACCCCCCCCCAAAAAAAAAATTTAAAATTCTTGGGACTGTGCTGTAGCTCAGTGGCAGAGCAGTTGCCTAGCATGTGTGAGGCACAAGGCACAACATAAAAACAAACAAACACACAAATAAATAAAGGCATGCTATCCATCTACAACTATAAAAAACTTTTTTTTTTTTAATTTTAAATTTAGATTCTCAGTTACTGTAGCCACATTTCAAGCTCATCAATAGTCACATGTGAGACTGTGGGGGTGTAAGCCTATAATCCCAGTTACTCCAGAGGCTGTCAGGAAGATCACATGTTTGAGGCCAAACTCAGTAACTTAATGAGACCATGTCTCACGATTAAAAAATAATTTTAAAAAGTGCTGGAGATGTAGCTCAGTGGTAGAGCACCCCTGGTATCAATCCCCAGTACATAGAGAAGAAGGAGGAGGAGGAAAAGGAGGAGGAAAGATATACAGATTGGAAAGGAAGAAATAAATCTGTTGGTCACAGTTAACATGGTTGTTTATGCAGAAAATCTAAAAGAATCGATGGGAAAAAAAAAAAAAAAAAACCTCCTAAAACTAGTAAGTGATTATAACAACGTTGCAGGATACAAAGTTAATAGACAAAAGTCAATCATCTTCCTGTACACTGATAAACAAGTAGAACTAGAAATTAAAAACACAATCCCATTCACAAAATTAAATACTTGGTATAAACTTACCAAAATACGTACATAATCTATATACAGAAAATTACAAAACTCTGATGAAAGAAATCAAAGAACTGAATTAATGGGGAGATAGGCTATGTTCATGGACAGGAAGACTCAAATTTATCAAAATGTCGGTTCTTCCCACCTTGACCAATGATTCAGTGCAACTCCAATCAAAATCCCAGGAGTTATTTTGTTTCTGTCAACAAACTGATTCTAGAGTTTATATGAAAAAGCAAAAGGACAAGGATAGCAAACAAAATATTGAAGAACAAAGTTGGAGGACTGATACTAACTAACTTTAAGACTTCCTATAAAACTATACTAATCAAGACAGTGGTATACTAAAAAGAACAAATAAAAAGATAAGTGCAATTTAAAGAATTTTTAAAAGACAGTGATATTGGCAAAAAAAAAAAATATATATATATATATGGACAAATAGATCAATGGAACAGAATGGAAAATCCAGAAATAGACTTATATAACTATACCTAACTGATCTTTGACAGTAAATACAATGAAGCAAAGACAGTCTTTTCAACAAAAGTTGCCCAAACAAGGTTCCATATGCAAAAGAATGAATCTATGCACAGAACACCCTTCACAAAAAATAACTCAAAATGGGTCATAGACCTACATGTAAAACGTAGAACTATAAACTGAGTATGGTGGCACACACCTGTAATTCCAATGACTCAAGAAGCTAAGGCAGGAGAATCACAAGGTCAAGGTCAGCCTCAGCAGTTTAGTGAGACCCTCAGCGACTTAGTGAGATCCTGTCTCAAAATAAAAATTATAAACCACTGAGGAATGTAGCTCTGTAGTAAAGTACCCCTGGGTTCAACTTCCTGTACAAACAAACAACAGGCCCACCCTGCCCACAGAACTCTAAAACTCTTACAAGATAACAGGAAAAACCTAGATGACCTAGGGTGTGGTGATGATTTACTTTTTAGATATAACACCAAAGGCATGATGCATGAAAGAAATGATGGATAAGTTGTTATTATGGTTTGGATGTGAAGTGTCCCCCAAAAGCTCATGTGTGAGACAATGCAGACCATTCACAAGTGAAATGATTGGGTTATGAGAGCCTTAACCCAATCAGTGAACTAATCCCCTTATGGGGTTAACTGAATGGTAATTGAAGGTAGAGTGTGATTGGAGGAGGTGGGCAGTAGGGGCATGCCTTTGGGGTATATATTTTGTATCTGGTGAGTGGAGTCTCTCCTTCCTGATCTTCATGTCTTGAGCCACTTCCCTCTACCACATTCTTCCCCTATGATGATATGCCTCACCTTGAGCCCTGAGGAATGGAGCCAGCTGTCTATGGACTAAGATCTCTGAAACTATGAGTCCCCAAGTAAACTTTTCCTCCTCTAAAATTGTTCTTGTCAGGTCTTTTCGTCACAGCAGCAGAAAAGCTGACTAAAATAGTTGTTCTTCGTTAAAATAAAAAAACTTCTGTTCTGCAAAAGAGAATGAGAAGACAAGCCATAGACTTGGAGAAATACTTCCAAAGGATGCTTGTGATAAAGGACTATTATTCAAACTCTACCAAGAACTTTTGGAATGGCAATAAGAAAACAGACAACCAATTTTAAAAATAGACTAAAGACCTTCGCAGACAAAGCTTGGCATAGTGGTGCATGTGTGTAGTCCTTACTACAGGGGAGGCTGAGGCAGGAGAATCCCTTGAGCCCAAGAGTTGGAGGCCAGCCTGGGAAACAGGAAGGAAGAAAACAAAAACAAACAAAAAAATATTTCAGACACCTCACCAAAAAGATATACATATGGCAAATATACATGTGAAAAGATGTTCCACATAATATGTCATCAGGGAAATGCAAATTAAAACAACAATTTGATTAGACTGGCCAAAATCCAGAACACTGAAACACCAAATGCTGGTGAGGATGTGGGACAATAGGAACTCTGTTCATTACTGGTGGGAAAGCAAAATAGTATAGCCACTTTGGAAGATAGTTTGGCAGATTCTTACATAAGTAAACATACTCTTAGCATATGGTCCAGCAATTGTATTCTTTGGTAGTCTCCCAAAAGAACTAAAAACTTAGGTCCACACAAAATCCTGCCATGGATATTTATAGAAGTTTTATATATAATTGCCAAAATCAAATTGTCCTTCAGTAGGTGAATGTATAAATAAACTGTGATAATCCAGACAGTGTTACATTATTTAGTGCTAAAAAGAAATGAGCTATTGAGTCATTAAAAGACATGGAGGGATCTTAAATGCATATTACCAAGTGAAAGAAATCAATCTGAAAATGTTACATATTGTATGGTTCAAACTGTTTGATATTCTGAAAAAGGCAAAATTATAAACGCAGTAAAAAGATCAGTGGTTGCCAGGAATTGGGAAGGGAAAGTGGAATGAGTAGGCAGAGCACAAAGGATTTTTAGGGCAGTGAAACTCCTCTACATATCATTATGAGTTTGTCCAAATCCATAGAACATTCAACACCAAGAATGAAATGTAAATATGGAGTTTGTATGATAATAGTAAATCAATGTAGAGTCACCTATTCTAACAAATGTACCATTCTTGAGGGGTGTTGATAATAGGGAAGCTATGCAAATATAGAAGCAAGAGGTCTATGGGAAATCTCTGTACCTTCCTCTCAGTTTTGTTGTGAAGCTAAAACTGCTCTAAAAAAAATTAAGATACAAAAAGGAAGAAAGAAATAAAACCAGAAGATAACACAGTGACCTTATAATGGGCAGGATTTCCAAAACATAAAAGTGATAGAAATCACAACAGAAATGGTTAACAGACACCAAACATGTTAAACTTCTACCACATGAAAAACTTCTACACTTGATCTTAGACAAAAAGTCAAGAAGTGATTAAAAAACTTTTTTAAATTAAAAGGCATGTCACATATATTATATCTTCAACAAAGTAATACATTTAGTACCTATTAAGTATATTTATGATGCCATTTTTCTAAAATAAAACAAAATGCCTTTATATACATGAGGATGATAGAGGAAGGTTAGACATTAAAATGTCAGTGGTTATAGGTTGTAGGCTTAATGATGATGCCTTGTTCTACCATCCGTGTGACCTTAGGCAAGTCAGTTAACCTTTCTGTGCCTCAATTTGCTCATGAATAGAATGAAAATAATAATAGCATGTTCCTGGTAGGGTTGTTATGAGGATGAAATGAGTTAATGTGTTAAAGTGAGTACACATAATAAGCACTCAATGAAATCTAAAGTTTACTATTATTATCCTATGTTTTCTTACTGGTGGTCTCTTGGAGTTTTGATTGTGTTTACCTAGGATGCTAAGGGTTGTACTGAGAACACAGTAACACATGAGGACATTGTCTGCCACTGACAGAATTAAAGGGTATTAGCAACAGAAAAGTAAAATAAGATCAGACAAATCAAAGATTAAAGGCAGCACTTATATCCATATTATATCAAGCCAAAGAGATATAGATAGATGGTCCCCGGCTTACAATGGCTCTGCTTGTGATTTCTGGTTTTTTTTTTCTTTGTTGTTGTTGTTTTTCAGTGTTGGGGCTCAAACCCAGGGCCTCATACATGCTAGGCAAGCACTCTACCACAGAATCCCTAACAATTCACATTAAGAAATACTACAGAAGTGCTGGTCTTGGTGGCACAAGCCTATAATCCCAGCAGCTTGGGAACCTGAGGCAGGAGGATCCTAAGTTCAAGGTCTGCCTCAACTTAGGCAGGCCCTAAGCAACTCAGTGAGACCCTGTCTCTAAATAAAATACACAAAATGGCTAGGGATGTAGCTCAGTGGTTAACTGCCCTGGGTTCATTCCAAAATTAATTAAATTTTTTAAAAAAGAATTGCTCCAGGAGCTTATATTCAAAGAAGGCCTAGGGCTAGGGTTGTGGCTCAGTGGTAGAGTGCTTACCTAGCACATATGAGACACTGGGTTAAATCCTCAGTACCACATAAAAATAAATAAATAACATAAAGGTATTGTGTCCATCTACAACTAAAAATATTTTAAAAGAGAAAAAAAAGGCCTAATTCTGAAGGTATGGAGGGATTGGGATGTCGCTGGTTTTGGATGCATGTTGGACTATTAGAGCCAGAGAGCCCACAGGCCTTTGCATTGCTAACCCCTCTAGTATAATGTTGCCTGTTCTAGTATGAAGGACTTCTATGATCCCCAGTAGGATTTTTCTTGGTAACTCTGGACTCATTTGTGACGTGGAAGTTCCCCTCCAGAGACAAATTAATCTTTCATATATAAACACATTTCACAAGCATCTGCAGATAAGTTTCCTGTCAAGAAATGAGCTCATTAATGGATGGGGAGATAAAGAGCTGCTCACAAACAGAATCTACACGCTGACGCTGTGTGTGAGCCCATAGCTGTGATTTCATGTGCATGTAGATATGTACAGATGGTACTTTGCCAATGACCTATTTCTAGTATGCTCAGGGATGTTTTCAAAGTTGGCTATATCTCAGGTGTTTTCACTTGTTATCCCCTGGGCATCAGGGGGCAACTGCCAGAACCTACATTTACCAGGTAACTGTCCATCACTCCATTTTTGCACACATGCCTCCACCCCCTTCCTGCTCTTCCTCTACTCAGAGAGAGGAAGTTGGCAGTGGATTCTACAGAGTCCTGGAGATGGTTGCCCAAGCTTGTCCACATTACCAGAAGGGGCCATGCCAAGGGCTGAATGGTGTGGAGCTGGCCACAGGCCACCTTCAAAGCAGCAGCTCATCCTTGACTCAGTCTGAGTTTGTGAGAAATGAAGCTTAAGGGAGTGATATATTTAAATCATGATCATCAATTGATTCTGAATCTCTAATCAGAGTCATTGGGGGTACTCCTAATATCCACCAAACTGTTCATTGCAATTATCTATGCATGACAGAATTAAGAGAATTTTTGTTGTTTTTAGTGAGATGCAAGTCTCACTATGTGGCCCAGGTTGGCCTCAAACTCCTGTGCCCAAATGGTTCTCTTGCCTCAACCTCCCTAGTAGTTGGGACTATAGGTGTGTCCATCATGCCTATCTCAAGGGAAATTTTAAATCATTTTAAATACATATTTCCACAATGATTGTTTGGACAAGAATGTATTCCTTTTATAAGCAGAAAAAAGAAATATTAAAATAAATTAGTAATATATATAGATATAGATTTTTTTTTTTATACCAGGAATTGAAGCTAGAGGTGCTTAACCACTGAGTCACATCCCCAGCCCTTTTTTGTATTTTATTTAGAGACAGGGTCTCACTGAGTTCCTTAGGGCCTTGCTAAGTTGCTGAGCCTGAGTTTGAAATTCAGCCTCCAGAGCTGCTGAGATTATAGGCGTGCACCATAGCCCTCAACAAGATACAATTTCAAAAAGTATTTCCTCCTTAGTTAATTTGCCAATTGATCTAAAAAAACTTTAAAAATATGCTTTTCATTTGAAGCAGTAGTTACACTTTAGAAGTTTGTCTTAGGAAAACAATCAGAAATGTGTACAAAGATTTATCTTAGGTGCAGTGGCACACATGGGTAATCCCAATGACTTGGGAGGCTGAGGCAAGAAGATTGGAAGTTCAAGGCCAGTCTGGGCAACTCACAAAGACCCTGTCTCAAAAGAAAAAATAAAAGGGACTGGAGATGTAACTCAGTGGTAAAGTGTCTCCTGGGTTCAATCCCCACTACCACAAAGAAAAAGAAAGTTCATTATGAAAATATTTATAATAGTGAAAACTGGTCATAACCAACAATAGGGGATTGGTTAAATAAATTATGGTGTATGGTGTACCAGGCAATGGAATATTGCCCAGTTAATTTTAAAATTTTTTCATGTTTTTCATTTTTTCTTTGTCTCTTTCTCTTTTTTAAAAAAATAAAAAACTTTTATATTTTGGGTGCTGGGGATAGAACCTAGGACCTTGTGAATGCTAAGCACACATTGTACCCTGAACTATGCCTCCAGCCTGCCTAGTTATTATACATGATATAAGATTAATGACATGGGTGTTGTCCAAATAACTTCATTAGGACACCAAATGTGTGTACTTTATGATGTTGTGTACATGAAACAAAAAAGAATAAACATAAAAATATTCACTGTAGTTACTTCTGAGGAGTCAGATTATAGATTACTTTGATTTTTGTGGGATTTCTTTTCCTGAAATTTTCAAAGATTCTATGCTAGGCACGATGGTACATGTCTGTAATCCCAGCAGCTTCAGAGGCTGAGACAGGAGAATCGCAAGTTCAAAGCCAGCCTCAGCAAGGTGCTAAGCAACTCAGTGAGATCCTGTCTCTAAATAAAAATACAAGACAGGGCTGGGGATGTGGTTCAGTGGTTGAGTGCCCCTGAGTTCAATCCCCAGCACCTAAACACAAAAAAATCAAAGATTCTATTTATGATAAACATGTATTATACAAAGCATTGAGTTCACATTGTGCTGGGTTATACTTTACATTATGATCTCTGACTTTTACAATATCCTGCAAGTTGGGGATTATTATCCCCATTTACAGAAAAATAAATGGCTCAGACTTGTAAAGATTTCACAGCATGGCAAATCTTTGGGATTTGAATCTGCCAGGTTACGGGAATCAGTACTACTGTAGTCAAGAAGTGTGGAGACACTTCCATCCCTATCACTGGGGTTTGACCCTCCGCCTCTCTTCAGCTCAGTCAAACCTGCACCTCAGTGTGTGTCTGAGGGATCTCACATTCCCCTATGAATTACTAACATTGCCCATTTCTGGGCACAGAAGCAGCCCTCCATTAATGATCCTCTAACATCAATATTTATACACCCCAGGCATCAGCCACACCTCCTTCTGCCCACCTAGCAGGGCCCTGATGTTCTTTCCTTCCCTGACTGGTTTCTGAGTCTTGGGGAATGTGCCCAGAAGCAAATTGGCACTGATATTCACATTAACTCCTTTATTTCCTCCAACCTCCTGAGCAACTGGGGGGTCTTGGCTGTTACCAAGCTTCAATGCCTTAGGTCTGAATTCCTCAAACTGAGTCTTGGGAGGTCCTTGGAGCTAGGTCCTTCTGAGAGACATGCAGTGGAGGTGATGGGAAAAGGTGATCAAGGTTATGAGAGAAATGGAGCTAGAAGCTTTAACAAAATGGCAGAGAAATGGTTTAAAATTAGACTGACAAGGCAGGTGGCAGAATTGTTGACATTTTTCTTTTCCCATTTGTTAGGCTTGTTTGAATATTTAAATAATTTTTAAAAATCAAGCTTGAATTCTCAAAGGGTAGAAAAGATATGTAGAAATTTATCTGAATCCTTCTATAGTTAAAACATCCCCAAAGCCAGGCATGGTGGCGCATCCCTGTAATCTCAGTGGCTCGGGAGGAGGCTGAGACAGGAGGATCACAAGTTCAAAGCCAGCCTCAGCAAAAGTGAGGTGCTAAGCAACTCAGTGAGACCCTGTCTCTAAATAAAATACACAATAGTACTGGGGATGTGGCTCAGAGATTGAGTGCCACTGAGTTCAATCCCTGATACCCCTGCCTCCTTGCCCCCCAAAAAATCCCCAATCCCTCTGGTAGGGAGATCCCTGTCCTTTGACCTAAACACTTGTTAATTTAGCTCATCAGTGAACTGGATTTGCATCTCACTTGGAATGCATTCCCAGGCTTGCAAATAGGTAGGTACTTTTTGTATTATTTACTACCAATAAAAGATGTCTTTTAAAAGGTAACTTTAGGCTGGGTGCAGTGGCACACACCTGTAATCCTAGTGACTCCAGAGGCTGAGGCAGGAGGATCGAAAGTTCAAGACCAGCTTCAGCTAAGCAACTGAGCAAGACGCTGTCTCAGGATAAAAAATAAAATGGGCTGGGGATGTGGTTCGATGATAAAGTGCACCTGGGTTCAATTTCCAGTACAAAATTTTTTTTAAAAATTAACTTTAGCTGGGTGTGGTAGTACATGCCTGTAATCCCAGCTATCTGAGAGGCAAGAGGATCACACATTCAAGTTCAGCTTCAGCAACTTGGTGAGACCCCGTCTCAAAATAAAAAGTTTTGATGATATAACTCAATGGTAAAGTACTCCTGGGTTCAATCCCCGATGTATGTCCTTCAAATAAAATAAAAATTAACTTTTAAAAATTAAAATAATCATTTCTATGGAAACAAGAAGGCAAAATCAAATTCAGCTTTTTAACCTGTCTTACTCGATAAACTTTTTTTTTTTTATCCAGTACTGGGGATTGAGCCCAGGGTCTCATACTTGCTAGGCAAGCACTCTGGCCTGAACTACACCCCCAGCCCAATAAACATCATTTTAAGTTCTTAACATCCCCTAATGAAGCCAGTGGCAATCTCTTAACTAAACAACCATTCAATTAAGAATGTGTCATTGCAGATGCAATCTTACATGGTGATGATGGAGAAGCATGGTGGTTAAGATATGCTGGAGGCTTCCAATTCAAAGGTGTTGACACTGGAGAGCTACAGTTAGGCACTGACTCCAGGGATCCAACATAGTGACTTTATTGAGCTCTAAGTCCCACATTTGAAGGTGCAATTCAGTGGTTTTTAGTATGTTCACAGAATTGTGCAACCACACCATAATTTTAGAACATTTTTGTCACCCCCAAGAGGAACCCTGTACTTACCCTTCTTCACTCTGCCTCATCCTGGGCAGGTAATCTACTTTTTGTCTGTATAGATTTCTCTATTCTGGACATTTCATATCAATGGGATCATAGATGAGATCCTTCATGACTTTCATGTATCATGTTTTCAACATTCTTCCATGATATAGCATGTACCAATGCTTCATTTCTTTTTTATCATTGAATAAATATTCCATTGTATGACTATGCCACATATTCTTCAGCTGATGGAGATTTGAGTTCGTCCTACTTTTTGGCTGTTATGAACAATGTTTTTATGAGCATTCATTCATCGGGCAAATTAATACTTGGAAGGGGCACTGGTTAACTGAGGAACTGTCAGATTGTTTTTCAAAGACACTGCACAACTTTCTTTCTTACCAGTAATATGTGAAGTTTAAATTTCTCCATGTACTTACCAACACTTGTTATTATCTTATATACATAAATAGCATCCCAGGGAGAGGTTTTTTTTGCAGGGGTGGGTTACGAGGGATTGAACTCAGGGGCACTCAACCACTAAGCCACATCCCCAGTCCTATTTTGTATTTTATTTAGAGACAGAGTCTCACTGAGTTGCTTAGCACATTTTGCTGAGGCTGGCTTTGAACTCGTGATCCTCCTGCCTCAGCCTCCTGAGGTGCTGGGATTATAGGGATGTGCCACCTCGCCTGCTGGCTACTTTGAATATCTTTTCACGTGCTTGTTGGCCATTTATATATCTCCTTTGGAAGATTGTCTATTCAGTATCTTTGTCCATTTTCACATTAGGTTGTCTTCTTATCATAGAATTGTAACAATGCTTTGTATATTTTGGATACAAGTCCCTTATTAGATACATAATTTATATACATTTTCTCTCATGTGTGTTCTCTTTTTTCTTCCTTTTCCACTTTCCTTCCAGCCCCCACTTTTTTTGTTGTTGGGGGATTGAACTCAGGGCCTTATGCATGCTAGGCAAGTGCTCTACCACTGAGTTATACCCCCAGACCCTCTTTTTAATTTTTTGGTACCAGGATTGAACCTAGGGGAACTTTACCACTGAGCTACAATTCCAGTCCTTTTTATTTATTTATTTATTTTTATTTTGAGAAATGGTCTTGCTAAATTGTAGAGGCTGACCTCAAACTTGAGAGCTTCCTGAGTTGTTGGGATAACATATGTGCAAAGCAATTTTTAAAAGTATAAATTGTGCTGGGCATGGTGGCACACGTAGGAGGATCACAAGTTCCAGTCCAGACTCAGCAACTTAGTGAGGCCCTAAGCAACTTAGTGAGACCCTGTCTCAAAAATAAAAAGGGATGGAGATGTGGCTCAGTGGTCAAGCTTCTGGGTTCAATCCTTGGCACACACACACACACACAAAATGTATGAATTGCAAGAACAAAGAGATTTGGAACGGAAACAAGTCAAACAAGGGAAGTAAATAACTTGGCCAAGCAAGAAGCTGCAACCTGAGGCCTATAGAAAGGAATCAAAGGGAATTCAGGAAAGCACTGAATGGGGAGGGACAGGGTACCAAAGAAAGCAGGAATTGAGGTAGTGAGCTGAAAAGGGGGATGGGCTTACAAAGCAGTTCAGCCCTCCAGGTTTCCTACACCATTCTCAGAGCCTAGCGATAGCTTCTCCCCAAGGCAAAAGACCTTATTTCTTAGCTCAGGGCTCTTATAATGTGCTTTATGAACTGGTTTGGACCCATAAACTGTCATTCACCCCAAGAAGAGAAGTATAGAAAGCAAGAATAAATACATAGGATTTTTACATAAATGTGGCATTGCCTCAGCGTTCCAGTGTGTGATCAGGGGATTCTTCTCGCTGGACAAGGTCTAGCCAGTTTGGGTGTCTGGACTTAGACAGTGAGGCTTATGCAGTGTGAGATGTCATGCACAGTACGACCATGTATAAGGGTCCCTGACAGGTTGGGAATTTTAAAAAGCTGGTCCTTCACCACAGATAGTTTGAAAAGTGCTGTGTTGGAGGCCAACAGGCACCAGTGTGTGTTTAGTTGGAAGCCCCTGGCTCAAAATCTGCATTCCGAATAGTGGCATACCACCTCCCACTCTCATTCCAGAAAAATGGCAGCCAGGCTTCCACCCTCCTCTGGCACACATCCCCAGTCAGGAGTCTAGAAGATTCTGATCAGAAAAGACTAAGTGGCCTAGAGAGATGACATTTAAACATGGATATTTGGAGTTCCCTCAGCAAAAAGTTGGCTTGGCTCCTCCATACAACTCCACAGTGAAGTTCCCCAATGGACAAGTCCCATCCAAGCACATAAAACTTTAAAAAAAAAATTTTTTTTGATGGCATTTGCAGGCAAATGGGTGGAACTAGGGAAGATCATGCTAAGTGAAATAAACCAATCCCAAATAAACAGAGGTGGAATGTTTTCTCTGATAAGCAGATGTTGATCCATGGTGGGGGGTGGGAAGGGAAGAATGAAGGAATTTTGGATTATACAGAGGGAGGGGTAGGGCGCATGGGAATAGGAAGGACAGTAGATACAGACATTATTAACCTATATACATGTATGAAAAATATTTTTTTAAAAAATATTTATCACTGTCAAAGAAAGTTAATTAAAAAATAAATAAAAGTTAAAAATTTTTTGAACAGGTTTTATATTAATATGATTCAGAACTCAGAAGATTCAATAGGTACAATGAAGAGATCTACACTCCTTCTTAACTGTCCTTCGTGACTTAGTTCCCCTCCAGTAGATTTTTTTTGTGCCTCACTCCTTTTCTTTTCTTTTTTTTTTTTTTTTTTGGTACCAGGGATTGAACCCCAGGGTGCTTAACCACTGAGCCACATCCCCACCTCTTTTTTATATTTTATTAGAGACAGTGTATCATGAGATGCTTTGGGTCTCCCTAAATTGCTGAGGATGGGTTTGATCCTCCTGCCTCAACCTCCCAAGTCTGGGATTACAGGTACACTCCATCATGCCGGCTCCTGCCTCACTCTTTAATATACATAGCAATCCTATATGAAAGACCAAAATAAAGAAATAAGAGGGAAGAGAGAATTCAGGGAACAAAAGTTCCAATAAGAATAATAATAAAAAAAAAAATCCCAAGGAGAGAAAAATTATTACATCAATAAAATAAAAATAGTATCCTATTTTTAAAAGGAATATTCATGCTGGGCACAGTGGTGCACATCTGTAATACCAGTGACTCAAGAGGTTCAGGCAGGAGGATCACAAATTCCAGGCCAGCCTCAGCAACTTAACAAGGACCTAAGCAACTTACTGAGACCCTGTCTCAAAATAAAAAATAAAAAGTGCTGGAATGTGGCTCAGTGGTTAAATGCCCTTGGGTTCAATCCCTGGTACAAAACATATATATATTATACACACACACACACAAATGTACATATACATACATATGTGTACATATATGCACATATATACATATATATACAAATTCAAAACCCACCTTGAAAAGTTACAAACAAGTTTATAAAATCACAGGAAGTAAAATAAAGAGAAAAAAAGGTGGAAAATTAGATATAAAAAACAGAATTAAGAATTCTGATCAGGAGATCTGACATCTGAATAACAGGCTCCAGATAGATTGAACAGAGAAAAGAGAGGGGGGAAAATTCTTAAATAAATAGTTCAGAATTATTTTTTCTAGAACAGAGGTTTTCTAGAACAGAGGTTTGTTAGTTTTACATTGCTGTTACTGAAATACCTGATAGGAACAACTCAGAGTAGGAAAAGTTTATTTTGGCTCATGGTTTCAGAGGTCTCAGTCTGTAGACAGAGGACTCCATGATTCTGGGGCCAAGGCAAGGCAAACATCATGGTAGAAGGATGTGGTGGAAGAAATCTGCTCACCTCATGTGGGTTAGGAAGGAGAGAGAGAGAGAGAGAGAGAGAGAGAGAGAGAGAGAGAGAGAGAGAGAGAGAGAGAGAGAGATGGACTACAGGGAAAACCTTCTAGGACATACTTCAGTGACTCACCTCCTCCAGCCATGCCCTACCTACCTACAGTTACCATCCAATTAGTCCATTCAAACCAGGATGGACTGATTAGGTTATAGTTTTCGAAATCTAATAATTTCACCTCTTAATATTCCTGCATTAACACAGAAGTTTGGATGGGAGATACCTCATACCCAAACCATAACAAGAGGATATAAATTTCCAGATTGAAAGGGTTTTTCAAGTATATGAATGAGAAAAGATGTGCCCATCTCAAAGTACAGCATGGTGAACTCTCAGAACTTGAAGTCAGACAAGAATCTACAAGCTTTCAGACATGAGAATAGAAAATTGAGTGGCATTGGTTGTAATAAATATTCAGCCACACACTCAAGCGGTATAAATATGATATCAGTTATGTTAGTACTCACTGTCCTTTCTTTGTTCACTTTCATAGAGAATTACCAGAAGAGCTGCACCACTGAAACTAGAAAGTAAACCAAGAACGAGGCAGAAATGCAATTCCCAGTTCTGTGGATAGAGATGCCTTGGCACTAAGCAGAACAGAGGGGAAAGGAAAAAAGGAAAGTGGGAAGGGAAGGGGAACACCACACTGAATTAAGTGCATGGAGAGAGAAGACTATAGACCAAAACAGGCATTGAAATCCCTGCCTCCACTTCCTGAGGCCCAGCTGCAATCCTGTCCTTCAGCTTTACGAGACACCCATCTCCTTGTAATAAACTCCTTGCTTAACTGGTTCACAGTGGATCTCAGTCACTGCAACCAAGATTCCTCCCGATACCTTTGCTACTCAGGCAATTAGCAGACTCAGCATTAGAGCTTGTTAGAAATGCCACATCTCAGGCCTCAGACATACTCAACCAGAATCTGCAGTTTTGTTTTGCTTTGTTTTGCTTTTGGTATGCTAGGGACCAAAACCAGTGCCTTGCACAAGTTAGGCAAATGCTCTACTGCTGAGCTACATCCCCAGTCCCCAGAATTTGCACGTTAACAAGATTCCAGGGGGCTTGCATGCACGTTCTCATTTATCTACCCTGCAAGGGAGGGAACAATGTGTATTAGAGATAACAGTAAAATACTAACCACTTAGTAGGGACTTTGTAAGGTATTCATATGATGATGATGATGGTGATGATGATGTCAATTATCAGGATGATTGAACTTGAATTACTTTGGAACTACAGTTCAGGAAGAGTTCCTAGGACCATAGTAAATGATAGCCCTGCACCAAATTGTAAAAACAAGCACAAAAGCAAAACGGCAGAAAGCACGTTTATATCATATTTCTATCAGTCTGCTCCAGGAACCTGTCAGGTTAGTCAGCCCAGGTGTCAACATGGAAACCATTAAGAAAAGCCACCTCTCAGGTGTGGCAATTGGCTGTGAGTGACTGACTGACAGTCAGCATCCGGGATGACGCCTGGCTGGGGGAATGCTGAGCTAATGCTACCCTTCTCAGCAGAGCAAGCATTCTGCCCCTGCACTCAGGAAGTAGGTCAAGAGGAAATATCCTGAGTTAGCAGCTCCTAATTGCTTTTTCAGGCAGAAACCTGTGGCCCATAGGACTGGGGGTGGAAGAGGAAAGGGAATGAGAAGAGGTTAGGGGGCCCACTGCGGGGGTGGGGATAGGAAATCACATCCCCATTCTTGGCAGGAACAAGGTTGCCTCTCACCATAGCTTTCCTGGCTCCAGTCCTTTGGCATCCAGCCACCTTCTTTGTGCTAGGGGTTCCATTGACTTTCCAATGCTGAACAAATTTGAATGGAAGCTGTGATTGTAAAGGTTTTAAAGGAAAGAGGAAATGTGCTTGTGCATAGTTGGTGTACCATCTCAGCCTTCAGTGTCCTGTGACTGAAGGATGAATAGTCAAGGTTTTGCTCTTCCTAGCAATTATTGGTTGTTCCCTTCTAATTGTCCACAAGTTGCATGGTTCTGTACCCAACTCTTAGAAGTTTTTACCAAAAAGAGAATATATCTCAGCCTTCCCAAACCTTACATGACAGAGTCTCCAGTCCATTAAACCATCTCTAGGAGTCAGGCACAGTGGTACGTAACTGTAATCCCAGTGTTTTAGTCAGCTTTTTTGTTGCTATGACGAAAAAACCTGAGAAGAACAACTTAAGGGAGGAAAAATTTATTTGAGGCTCATGGTTTCAGAGGTCTCAGTTTATAGTTGGCCAACTCCATTGCTCTGGGCCCAAGATGGGGAAGAACATCATGGTAGAAGGGTGTGGCTGAGGAAAGCAGCTCAGGACATGACAATCAGGAAGCAGAGAGAGATAGCTTCACTCAAGAAGGGCAGAATATAAGCCCCAAAGGCACACCTTCAGTAAAGTGGACCAAGTGATTTCAGGGTTGTTTTGGTTTGTTGTTTTTGCCATGCTATGCAAGTGTTCTACTACTAAGCTGCACACCCCCAGTCCCTGTTGTTGTTATTTTGGTACCAGGAATCAAACTAGGGGTGCTCAACCACTGAGCCACATCTCCAGTCCTTTTTATATTTTTCTTAGAGGCATGGCCTCCCTGAGTTGCTTAGGGTCTCACTAAGTTGCTGAGGCTGGCTTTGAACTCGAGATCCTTGTTGCCTTGGCCTTCTGAGTCACTGGGATTACGGGTGTGCACCACTGCAAATGGCTCCTTTTTTTCATTTTTAATTTTTAATTGAACCTGACAACACTCACTGAAGAGTTACTGCATGTACAGATGCTATACCTGGTGCCAAGGGGCCGCAGAGATGAATCCAAGGCAGACTTGGCTTTTGCAAGGCTCATAGTCCAATTCTCTTTTCCATTTTGTGACTCCTTTTGAGTTAAGCAAGTTATTATTAACCCTTTATTTAAAAATTGAGGAAATGATGTGTAAATATGGAAGTTCACACAGTTCAGTCGAAGCCAAAGGGTGACCCCAAGTCGACTTCTAACCCTAGGACTCTTCCTGTTCTTCACATTCTTCCCTCATTTTGACATCACTGTGACGAAAAGCTACAAAGTCCACTTTGAGTTTCTAACATCCCACAATCATTTTTGTACCATGTTTCTGCCTTCCCTGTCCTGAGAAGTGAAAATACACCACAGCACTTGTCACCCCAAATCACAAAGAATCAATGCTGTTAAGTGAGTGAAAATCAGCCAATCTGGAAGTCTTACTCTATTTTTATTTGCATTTATGGGAATGGAACCCAGGACCTCACACGTGCTAGGCAAGCATTCTACCATTCAGCTACATCCCAGCCCCAAGCCCTATTTTTTTTTTTTTTTTAATCCAAAGCCCAGCCTGGTACATGAGCCAAGACAGCTACCATATACATCATGAGTCATTATCCCATCTGCTGACTCAGAACTGAAGCCTCTTGCCCCACCAAGTAATTACTGGTGAACAGGAAGTCCTTAGTTAAAGATAAAGTCAATCTTCTGGCTGAGAGGAAGGGGTCAGTGGGCACAGCCTTCTGCTGGACACCCCTTCTACCTCCCTGGGCTCCACCAAAGCAGCCAGCCCTGTCCCCTGCATACAGTGTGTACTCAACCCAGCATTAGTGGTGGATCAGCTGCTGTGTCCAGCGCAGCTTCAGGATGGGGTTGTTAGGCAGATATATAGCATATGGGTTTGCAGTCTGAAGGAAATGACTTCACCCCTCTTTTGTAGAACTTGGCTATGACTTGGAGAACCACAGCACTGAAAGTCTTTTCTTTAAAGAAAACTGTGCTATCAAATTCACCTCTGCAATCTGTCCCAAGAACTTCCTTTTCTGTGCCCTAAGTTAGGCTTAAGGAAGAGGCACAATATCCCCATGACTTCCTTGAAATGGTGTAAGAGTGGAAAAAGATTTTAGAAATCATTGAATCTAAACAAATCCTAGTCACACTTTCTGAAGCATTTTCTTGTAGATATTTTCCCCATGCCCATTATATCTCTTCTTTGGTAACAATCTGCTCCCAAAGCTAGAATCAGAGGAGACCAAAACTTCTGTGAATTTTTAAGGAAGTAAGGACACTAGTGATCTCTGTGATTTCTGTAGGAGGTTACTCCCAATATCTATTTGCCCTTCTTCTTTTTTTTTTTTTTTTTTTTTTTTTGGTACCAAGGATTGAACTCAGGGGCACTTAACCACTGAGCCACATCCCAAGTCCCTTTTTATTTTTTATTTTGAGACAGGGTCTCACTAAGTTGCTGAGGTTGGCTTTGAACTTGTGATCCTCCTGTTTCATCCTCCCGGGTCACTGGGATTACAGGTGTACACCACTACACGTGGCTCTATTTGACCTTCTTACAGGATAATGAAATTTTTGACTGACTGCATGACTGCCTGGCTAAAATCAACCCTTCCTAATTTCTCTTGCTTGACAGCCATATGACCATGGTCTGGTTAATAAGAACTTAGCGGGAACAACTGTTCTCTTAAAAGGCCTTCACTATCCCTTCCTTTCCTCTTTCCCCAACTAAAAGGAGGATTTTGTGGCATGCTGTCTTCAACTGTGTATATAGGGCAGATGTTCTAAGAGCAGAGCAAGAGGTGAGAAGGAGAACAGGTCCCTCCCACTGTGGAGCCACCATATCATCCCCCGACTGTTTGACCTCAGGAGAGGAATGAACTTCCATCTTGTCTAAGCCATTATCCTTTGGGGTCTTGTTATTGCAGTCAGATTTTTATCCCAAGACAGCATGCTTTGAAGTGTCACAACCATCACAACCTCCCTTTATCTGAAGTTCCCCTAGCTCCACTCACCTAGGAGGCAGCCTAGCAATGTTGTATTTGGTCTATGCACGCCTGGCTATGGCTGAGTAGACTAGGGGTAGGTGTTTCCTCTAAGCAGGACCCATGAAATTCTCCCTCCCATGAATTTGGAAATGAGATTCACTCTGCTATTCAATCTCCATTGAAAACATGAGCCAAGACACACAGAGAAAAGCCAAAATGAGAGGTCAGAGGACTCTGCAGCCCACTCTGGGCACACTGGATCCTTTTCATTCTTGCAATGAAGAAGGATCTGAGGTGAACAACATGGACTAATAGATTGATCACCTAGTTGACTGGTTGTTGGGTGAATAGATCAATGGATTTTCTGAGGGATGTCAAGCAGAACTTGTGGAATTATAGAATCAGGGGCTGATGAGACAAGTGGCATCAGGCAAAGTGTGCCCAGAGAGATTTAGTGACATACCCAAGCCATGCAGTTCAGCAGCAGAATCTGGACTAGATCCTAGGCCCACTCTTCCTCCCCTGCCATCCCTGCTGATTTGAAGAAGACTCTTAAGTGTCCAGGAGGAGCTCCCACATGCTAATGAGCAAACTCCGGATAACAGGTATGTCAAATCTGTCATTTCTGTAGCTCCTAGGAAAAATGAAAACTTACCCTTTTACTGAAACTTTCTAATCCCAAATCTCACCACATAGCTTAAAGAATAAATTGTTGCCAGGCGAGGTGGTGCACCCCTATAATCCCAGTGACTCGGGAGGCCGAAGCAGGAGGATGGCAAACTCAAAGCCAGCCTCAGCAACTTAGTGAGGCACTGTCTCTAAATAAAATATTAAAAATGGCTGGGGATGTGGCTCAGTGGTTAAGCACCCCTGGGTTCAGTACCAAAAGAATTCTTTTCTTCTTTCGAAAGAAGAACATCTATCTATACCTCCACCATGGACCAGGCATTGTGGATGGCACTTTTCGGGTGCTATTTCATTTAAAGTGTACAAGAGACCTTTCCCAGGGTAGGAATATGAGATTGAGAAAGGCTAAGTGACTTGCCCAAGACACACATCTAGTAAGAATGGCACTAGGGAGGAACCCAGATACTGGTCTAGCTGGAATCTCAATGTATTCTTTTTTGAGAGGGTTTGGGGACTAAACCCAGGGACACTCTACAACTGAGCTATATCCCCAGTCATTCTTATTTTTTTATTTTGAGACAGTGTCTCACTAAGTTTCTCAGGCTGGCCTTGAACTTGGGATGCTCCTGCCTCAGCCTCCTGAATAGCTGGGATTATAGGCATGTATCACTTAGTTGGCCCCTAGCTAACCCAATGTCTTTTACACACCATGCTGCTTCCTGAAGATCCATCCCTGTTGATCACTTTTGCCTTTACTTTCTAGCATTCTCCATGAGCATTTGCTCATTAAGCCTTGATTAGGTTACCAGTGCTGGGCCTAAGATCCAGGGGGCATCACAAGAGAGGAGTGGTATGCTTGGTGGCACCCATGGGAGTCTCAGCAGATGGCACTCTTCCCTCACAGTCCTGCCCTCTTACTGCCTCCTGTCTGGGGCTTGGCCCCCTCACCCCACGTGTTTCCTTTTTGCCTCTGACCACATCTACCTCCTTTTTCCCTATACGTTCTTCAGGGCCTGTGACCTAACATGATCATTCCTTCCTCTGATATTCAACAAAGGACGGCTTACTTATTCCTCCTGGGTGCTACCTTGTCTACAGAGTTATCTGGTTAGCTCATTTTTTTCTCTTCGGAGAAGAAAACAAAGGCCTCATACCTCAGGGCTCAACCTGTCTGTTTTTGGAGCTGTGTTTGCAGCAAGAGCTGAGTGTCTAGTTCAGATTCCCAGAGGCCTAAGGGCAGGACTATGTCTTCACACGCCGGGTGGCGTGCACTGTCAGCGCTCTATGAAAAACAAATATCTGTCATGCAAAGACAAGGAAGCTGCCCACTTGGGGAGGCTCCTGTCCTAAGCTCAAAAGATGTAGTCTTGAGGTCTTGACCTCTTCCATTTAGCACACAAGCTCATGTCCCTAATATCACCCACAGAGACCATGCAGGAACCCCAGGAAGATTCTCTCTGATGCTTCAGGGGAGAGTGGTTTGTGTGAATGTGTAAAGGTGTAGGGTGGAAGAGGACCCTCTCCGAATTCATTTTCTCTACTTATAGAACTAATCTATAGTTACATTTCACTTTCAAAAAATGAGTGATTCTCAAGGAGAGTTATAGGCCCCATAAGGAAGGTACATCAGAATCTTAGAGATCCAGATGATAAATGAAAACATATTGTATTTACCATAAGGAACATGATTTTTAAAAAGGCCTGACTCAAGGTATTGTGTCCCAGGCCTGTAATCCCAGCTGCTAAGGAAGCTAAGGAAGGAAGATGTCAAGTTCAAGGCCAGCCTGGAAACTTAGCAAGACCCTGTCTCAAAATAAAATAGAAAAAGGACTGGGGATGTAGCTCAGTGGTGGAGTGTGCCCCTGGGTTCAATCCCCAGTACCAAAAATAAAATAAAAAAAAAAAAGCAAAACTGACTTGGTCTCGTGAAGGTGGTACTTCTTCCCATTCTTTTCTCTACTTAAAGAACCTACTTACCCTTCAAAGACCATCTCAATGTCCTAAGGCCTTGAGAAGCCTTCCTCAGCTCCTAAACTTGCTAAATTTGTCCCTCTTCCTCAGTTCTCCCAAAGCATTTGATTCATTCCTCTAGCAGAGCATGCACAATGGGGTATTACAGAGGGCTACAGGTGAGATTGTTACCCTATGGGCAGCATGCTCCCAAAGCATGTGTCTCACACAACTTCACAAACACATTTCAGAGTCTTCTGACAGGCAAGAGAAGAACACTGCTGATTGGCAGAGAGCAGTGCTGGTGTAGGGAGCATGTGAGAAGAAAGGACCGAAGAGTCATAAATGTGAAAGAGAGAATATATGTCACAGGGATTTGATCTAGTGTTGGAGAACTACAGAAAGGAGTACTTTTAATGAGCCAGAGGTAAATTGGTTAGAAAAAACTAATGAGAATTTGCTGGGGTAGAAGAAATTCTAAGGAAAGTTAAGGACTGGTTAATGGAAATTTCTATCTGAAAAGTGGAATGGGGTTGTCATTCCAAATGATGGCCCCCACTATGTTTTGAAATAGGAAGACCTGAGAAGCAAGCTTAAACTTCTCCAGTGATGCAAGCTAGGGGAGAAGAGACAGAAGCAAAAGCATTGGTAATACCCTGATCACTGGGATTAGCTGTGTCAGGCTGTACTGAGTAAGTGGATTGTGTACCTATCATTTGCTACTCCCTCTATGGCTTATACCTCCTGTTTTCTTATGTTCTGCTGATGAACTATGGACTGCAAATAAGCAAAGGAACATGTATAAGTTCAGGAGCTTGGTCTGGGGAGGACACAAGTCTGGATGCTTGGGTGTTGGCGGTACAAATTGTTCAGGGATCAAGTACTAGAAGATGATCTCTGTGGGTGCTTGCTTCATTCTAGTGCAAAACGTGGTTGTTCCAGTTCTAGGGACAAGGACAGCAACAGTGATAAGGTTACACAGCATCATCAGGAAACTCACCCTCAACCCCCTCTCCAAATGGGAAACAGGTCAAAATGCCAAGAATTGGGACTTCATGATCATGAGCTGGGTGGGCTGAGCTGCCAGCTCATAAATTAGAAGTAAAACTCTTGAGTGGTAAAAGGAAGTTAGATGTTACTCTGCTTTCTCATGCTTTTAAGATTTGTCTAGAATGGAACACCCTTCCTCACAGTAGTCTCTAGTGTGACCTAATTTTGAAGACAGGGATGCTTAGTTAAACCAGTAAAGGATTAAAATTCTCTTTGTGATTACCTGGTGTCTCTGGCACTTGCAAAGTTAAAATTGTCTCCATTTCATTAAAAGAGCGTGGTGACCTGTTCTTGACATTGGTCTTCTAACCTCAGCAGGGTTGTTCTAGTGACACCTGGTGTGAGCTAAGATGACATCAGAAGAAAAACTCCAGTGGAAGATTACTGTTATGGTTTGAATTCTCATTGTCTGCTGAACACTTGCCTGCCAAAGTCTCAGTTGCCAGCCTGTGATGCTATTGGGAGGTGGTAAAACTTTTAGGAAGTGGGGCCTAGTAAGTTAGGTCACTGGGGGTGTGCATTTGAAGGGGATATTGGGACCCTGGCCCCTCCCCCTTCTTTCTTTGCTTTCTGACTGCGATGAGATGAACAATCCTCCTTCACTATGTGCTCCCACCCTGGTGTACTGTGTTGCCACAGGCCCAAAGCAACAGGGCCAAGGAACCCTGGACTAAAACTTCTGAAACACTGAGCCAAAATAAACTCCTTGCAAGTTGATAATTTCAGATATTTTGTCACAGTGATGGAAAGCTGACTGACATAATTATGTAACAATCAGAGCACATTATCCTTGACAAAGGCTTCCCTGATCTCCCCACTTGCAACTAAAGTCATGGCCCCTAATTAGAAACTCTTTCTGATGCCTGCCTCTCTATATCCATCACCCGGGCATTCCTTCTGCCTCTGGACCTGCCCTCACAACAGCTGATGAGGCAAGTGTCCTGGCCAGCACACAATTTGCCTTCCCTTTCTTCCTAGGCTTATAATTAGGGTGTGTGTGTGTGTGAAACTCTCAAGCTCTGGGGATAAAAGGCCTAGTCTGGCACTGTGCTTTTTCTCACGGTCCCCTGAGCTCACATAGGTGGCTACTGTAGCAAAGGGGCTCCCAGCCTCTGGCCCTTGTGGTGTCAGCTTATTTTCTGTTCTCTTTGCTCATTCCTCAGGATGTTCTGATTTCCTCACCTCAGGCTCTTTGTTTAGCCACAGAGATTGAGAAACAACCATTGGGCAGTGGGGTCAGAAGCCTGTTTCCTGGGAAAGGGCTTCTTTTTCACAGGTCACTCTGAAATTACTTGCTCTCCAGAGGCTTTTGTTGCGCCAAAACCCGGGCACTTGACACTCTGGCTTCATCTGACAAAGGTTAACTCTTTCTTCTGGCACTGCCATATCTGTACCCAGCTCCCAAGGTGGTGATGCTGGACACTGGTCAGAAGTGCAGGTTCTGAGGTCACCCTCCTTGAATGTGACTCCTGGACCTGCTGCCAGTTGGCTATGTGAATTTGACCTTAATCCCTCTGTAAAATGAAGGTCAGAATGGTTCCTTATTTTATAGAGATGTGAGGATTAAAACTGATGACTTGTTTAAAGTGCCTGGCATTTGTCAATTAAGGTTAAAGTAGTTTTATTTCCTGAGAAATGATGCCCTCATAGTCCCATTCACCCTATAGGTTCAGATCAGCAAGTCTTCCTTGGATGGCCGAAATAAACCACTTCTCATGACTCATCTAGGGCTCTTCCTGCCTCAGAGCAAAGTTATGTTTCATCAGATAGAACCACAGTATCAGAGTGAAGGCTCAGATTTGGGGACCACCAAGGTCTCAGCACCTTCTGACTGAGCCTCCTGGACAATATGTAAAGTCACAGAGGAGGTAACCAAGGTTGACCTGGATGTCCTTTGTAGATAGGACCATGTTGTGGGATGAAGGTCTTGTATTGCTTCTTAGTGATCACTTTGTTTATCTGCCCTCAATTTAAGGTGATTATACAGTTTACTGTGGGCCATTTTCAATCTTTTCTAGAGAAAGGAATTATACTGTCACTTTCTTTTTCTTTTCTTTTCTCCTCCTTCTTTTTTCCTGAGGTACTAGGGATCAAATCTAGAGGCACTTTATCTCTGTGCTACATCTGTAGTCTTTTTTTATTTTTTATTTTGAGACAGGGTCTCACTAAGTTACTAAGGTTGACCTCAAACTTGTGATCTCTTGCTTCAGTCTCCCAAGTCATAGGATTATAGGCATGGATTACTGCACCTATCCCATTCTGTCACTTTCTAGCAGGGAGCCTTGGTCTGGCCATGGCAGGGCAAGACCACATGAATCAGAGGCCTGCAAGGACTTCTTGAGGGAAACAGACTCAGGCTTCAGGAAGGCTTCTTTATCCTACCTAGAACCCACAAGAGCTATGGGGTAGAGAAAGGGACCAAAGGCAGGAAGCTCTTTTCTTTTTTCCATGTCCTTGACTGATTAAAGAGCCCACCTCCCTTCTGATTCACTCCACAAAAATTATCAGAAGAGGTCTGGAGATGTAGCTCGATGGTAGAGCCCTTGCCTACTATGTGTGAGGTGCCTTGGGTTTCATCCCCAACACAACAACAAAAAAACAAAAAAAAAGGATAAAGAACAAATCAGACTAGAATGGCCCCATATTTTCTTCCTTCACAATCTCCTCTGCTTTCTCTGGATCTGGCTAGTGGGAAAGGCTAGAATGTCACTTTGTAGAGTACTTCCAAGTTTTTGGTTCAAAACCTCCAGAACCGGGTTTGCCTAATATTTGCATGTAGTTTGTACATGCCTGAGACCTTCCTTCGAATACTCAATGCTGAGTTCTTTTATAGCAAAGTATGTATCCTGGAAAGGATGAGCATTTCCTCCAAACTTTGAGGTCCCTGTGGCTTCTATTTAGGTCATACACATTCATTCTCAGCTTTATCATTCTGGTTGGGTAACTTACATAAGTCATTCCGTTTCTCTCTGGCCTATAAAATGGAAATAATTTCCCCTATCTTCTAAATATGATTGTCATGAGAATTTTGAAATGAGCTAATAGAAATAAAATCACTTCATAAAATTCAAAGAACAGGTAAAATATTCAGATATTATTATTATTATTATTATTATCATTTTTAACATTATTCAAAGAATAATAATCCTCTCTGAAGATGACAAAGGAGAATCTGAAGGTGACTGAAGGTGACAGGGGAGAATCTGATTTATTGATTTAATGTCAACCTGCATAAAAGCCCCCCAGTCCCTCTCTGAAGTTTTATAGGGTACTGGACGGCAGCAACTTTGCTCTGTCATACTTATCTGAACCTATAGGAATTCCCAGCTGGATCATGAGAAGAATCAGTCCTGACTTGTGGCAAGTGGTTGAAAGTCTTATGGGAATCGGTGGCAAGGTGGCAGTGTGGGGGTGTATTGAGAAGGCAGTGTGCTGTCTGGAACCTAGGAGGAGTTTTAGGACTCCAAAGGAATGTTAAGGCAGAAAGGGACTTAGTGATCAGTTGTGCCCAATCTTCCCATTTCACAGATGAAGAAACTGAGGTTCAAAGAGATCACAACTTCGTCAATATTCCCGGGAGGTTACAGTTAACCACTTGGGTTGACCCAGTGAAGGTCAGTCCAATAGCACTGTGGCCCAAGGGCTGCTCAGTCACAATGCCAGAACACTGGGCTCCCAGGAGGCTATAGTGTTGGATCCGGAGCTGAATTGCCTCTTACCCCAGACATTCTGTCTCAATCTGCAGAGAAAAAGAGGCTCTTGGCCTTACAGGGCAGCAAAAGGCAAACATACTTGGTTAATAGAAACCCTTGAGAAAGTGACAAGAGGGTAGAGGAACTGTAAACACCCTCCTCCATGTCTTGCCTTAAGCCTACCCCTGGTTTCAAAAGTGAGCTGCCAAAAACTTGAATGGTCTCTCAGAGCTCCATGAGAGCCCTACTCAGGTGCAGAAAAACTGGCCTCTAGACCCCAACAGACAAAAGATTCTTCAAAAGGTCAGACTTATTTCTGACAGGGCAGCAAAACAAAATCCCAGCACTTTCAAAGGTCGTGAGCCTCATGCAGGATTAGGTAGGGAGTGGGGAGCCAGCAATTTCTTTTGAGGGGAACAATAGCCAGAATGAATGGTCTAGGAGGGAGGAACTTTATTCTTAGGACTGGATTTAACTCAACGAGGATTTATTAAGAGTTGAGGCTGTGTCCAGTTCCAAGTTGGGCACTTAAGGTAGAGAATGCAGAATAGGTTTGACTTGGCACCTGCTTCCAAGGAGATTGTTGGGGATTTAAGACTCTCACACAGGCATCAAAAGAGAAAAAGCAGAAGCTATGCTAAAGGTCAAAGATAAAATGTTCTAGAAGGGGTGAGAAAAATTAATGTAGACTCACACAGTTCTGAAGGGCTTTGTAGGGAAATCTCTACACAGGATGATGCTCTTTAGTTAGTGATAGTTGGGGAAGAAGGGTAGAGAACAGCCTGAGCAGAGGTGGGGATGAGCATAGGAATGCACCCTTCCCAAACTCCCTTGTCCCTAGGCTGTAAGCTGAAGTCAGAATTTTAAATAACACTCTGTCCGCCAAGGGTTGAGTCTTGCCTATGGAGTCTTCCTGAGACTTGGAAGATGTGGCAAAGATGCAGTAGATAAAGAGGGCCTTAGCATTACTGGTAAGCTATGGCTGGGTTCAGCATGATTCCTTGGGTTAAAGGGGTAGCAAGATAACTTAGGCATAAAGAAGACCTAGGAATCCTGAGCCCAGTGAACCTGGAATAAAGCATGACTACGTAGTGATTACCATCTCAGGGTCTGGATTTAGGCTTGGTTTTGGATCTTATCTTAAGTTTTAGTAATCATATGACATTGCCATTAACCTCTTTAAGCTTCAGTTTCCACATCTGAAAAGTGAAGTAATAATAATCCTTAACTCACAGGCTTATAGGAAGGGCTAAACGAAGTAGGGCTTACCCCACAGCTTGGTACCCTTAGTCCATGACAGGTATGTCATCGTTTTGTGTTCCACTCTGTTGCCAAAGTCTGGCATGTTGTGTTATTAACTCTCTTGTCTGATTGTTTTTTTCAGATTAGGCAAAGCCTAGTGAGTCCTTTCTTCCCTTAGGTGCCCTTTGGAGATCTCTTAGTGAGAGGAGAGTGCAGAAGGAGTAGATCTGGGAGACAAATAGCATGAGCATCCTGCAAGAGCCCAGGAGATAGTCAAGAATTTTGGGTTCTGAAATAGACTCCACTCTACCTCACTAAGACCTTCATTTTGCTAGACCACAGTTTCCTCATCTCTAAAGTGGAGAACTTAAATTAGACCAGTGATTCTTACTTCGTGGAAAGAGGAGGGGGGCTCTCAGTTACAGATACAGGTTTCTAAAACCAGATGCACACCAAACATTGCCAATAAACTAAATAAATAATGCATCTCACACACAGATGCTATGCTAGTTTTCAAATACTCAGAGATGCTGCTAAACTTTCTAATTACATATTTAAAGGATTATTGAATGCACTGCAGCTTTTTGTCAGCATGCAATCTTTCATTTATGGGTACTCAAAGTACAATTACCATTACTTGGAGGAATCCAAAAATGGTTTTGAAGTTTTAAAGAGGTACTTGAAAAGTTTGGCTCCAACTGGATTACATGAAGGATATGCTCCACCTTTCCTGGACTGGGGCTCCCAATTCCAACCTAACAAACAAGCACTCCTCCCCTTTTAGCCTCAGTATCAGGCTAGCAGGTATTATAATAAGTTCCCCTGTAGCAGTGAAGACAAGACGGAAGGAGGAAGGACAGGTAAGAAAGATGAATGTTAACTGAACAGAGAAAGTTAACTTTCTAAAGCAAATCTGAGAAATCCTCAGATTTCTGTTCATTTAAAAGTCTTTTTCAAAAAGTGACCCATCATTTCCCTGTATTTGTCATTGTTTCCCACTGCACACATGTTTGCAGCACATGGGAAGTGGGAGGAGTTGGAATGTCCTCCGAATTCCCCTGATACCCATTTCCCACCTTCATCCTCTAGAAAAATGTGTTGTTTTTTCAACTGTTCAGGAGGTCACAGACTTTTTCAGAACCTGATCAAGGTTGTGGACCCTCACTCTGTTCCTCCACCCCAGAATGCAGCCATCCACACACATGTGGGTAATTTTTACACATAATGTCAGCAGGTTCTCCACTCTTGAAGCCATATACGGCTTCATGGGGATTTATAAACCTGAAGGTAGGAAATCCTTCAGTTGAGTGAGTTGCTTTCCACACACATTTAAATTTACCTTGCCTTAATTTTCTATAGATAACTTTGTGGAACTTGAAAAGTGCCATAGAACCCCTGTGTGTCCCATTTCCCATACTGCTGCTATAAGTATCTTAGATTTTGGAAGACAGGGTCAGCACAAGGCTGCATGCTCTAAGGTGGAGAATTGCAAAGGTACATTTTTCCTCAAGGGTAGGTTCTCTGGGTCACTGGCATAAGGTGAATGAAAATCAAGACAGGGGCCTGGAAACAGAGTCTATTTGAGAATCAAGAATCCCCCCATATCTGGGAATGATTGTGTAGTCCCAGCTACTCAAAAGGCTGAGGCAGAAGGATTGCTTGATCCCAGGTGTTCAAGACCAGCCTGGGCAATACAGTGAGACCTCATCTCAAAAATAAATGGAATAGCATTTAATAAGAATCTCTTCTGATGATGCAAATTTTGTAGGTTTCTATTCTAGACCTTGACATGGAAGCTGCTCCCATCTCCAGACAGGATCTCCTAGCTTTCCATCTCCTCCCAGTCATTCACTGTCCTCTTCCCTCAGATCCTGCATGAAGACACCTTTTTCTAGGGTGCATCTTCCTGCTTATCAGGAAAAGATTTTTCCATCCATACAAAACTTCAAAACTTCATTCTATTGTCATTCAAACTCTGAATGTAAAAGCCCAGTGGTTATTTACCACCCTGAGTCCAAGCTCAGTTGATTCAAAAGCATCTACTCTTGGATTTGGTTTGCATCCTATATGTTCCTTAGGACAAATGAGAAGGCAATAATCTAGAGGGATCAAGGGGAAACCAACAGGTCTACCAGTGACAGATGGTTTAGGCAGCTAGGCAATTTGTCCCAGCAAAGGTTAATTCCCCAAATACCAGGATGTTGGGCAATATTGCAAAGAATGAAATTCATTGCTATTACAGTCCTTCCTCTACCCCCACCCTGAACTCTATGTCCCATCCTTTTCCTCTCCAGTATACTATGCAAATGACTCATTGTTCTCCATAAGCTTACACCACTGAGTTCAATTCTATCTTGGCTTTCAGGAACCTTAAACCTATGACTGTCTTAATGTCTTTACAGGTTGTGTAAAGGTGTGAGCACTTCTACACATTCAAATCCCTTTTGTTAAGTGTTTTGTTTTGTTTTTTTTTTCCTTGCGTGCTGGGGATAGAACCCAGGGTTTGGGGCATGGGAGGGTAGAGCTCTACCACTAAGCTGTACTACCAACACTTTGAGTTTAAAAATTCATTTGTCTAATAAGTATTTACAGAGCTTTAATTAGGTTAGCATACTAGAATATAGGGATAATAAAGATGTACTAGGATCGTAGGATATAGGAAAATATATAAGTGAATGAGATTTTGGGTCTGCTTTCAAGGAGACTGAAAAACTAGGCATATTAAGCCCCAATACATGGTATATACATTTACATGTGTACATTTATATTTGCCCTAACTTACTAATTGTCTGTCACATAGCAAGTGATATTTAAGCTGGACAGTGGGGGATGGGTAAGACTTGGAGAAACAAAGAGAAAAAGGCATTGCAGGCAGAAGGAAGACCTGAGAAGAGCCTTGGGAGCAGTAAGGTGGGTTTCTATGTAGAAGAACAACTTGTTCTATTTGGTGAGAATGAAGAGAAGGGGAGTAGAGAGAGAGAAGGTTGGATAGCTAGGGTAGAGTCAGCCTCTGTGTGGCCGGTCGGTTTAAGAGGAGTTTAGGACTTTTAGGGGACCCCTGAGGGTTTGAGCAGAGGAGATCATGATGATCATAGCTGAACCTTAGAAAGATTCATTTGGTCATTCTGTGGAGGCTAGATTGGAGAAAAGGAAAGAAAGAAGGAAGGAAGGAAGGAAGGAAGGGAGGGAGGGAGGGAGGGAGGGAGGGAGGAAGGAAGGAAGGAAGGAAGGAAGGAAGGAAGGAAGGAAGGAAGGAAGGAAGGAAGGAAGGAAGGAAGGAAGGAAGGAAGGAAGGAAGGAAGGGAGGGAGGGAGGGAAAAGAAATTGGGAGGTGGCAGTAGGAAGAGTCTTGAGAAGAGGGACCTCTACAGGAGACTTTTCCAACAAGCTACTTCTGGCCAACAAACCAAAAGTGACCTTGACCTCTGTTCTCAATGGTTCTCATGTCTGGATCTCTCATGAGGGGCAGGACAGCCTGGTTATGAGGAGCAGACTTTGAGATCTATTATATATAAAATGAAGTAATTACATCCAGTTTTGTTGTAAAGGTTAAAAGGTATAAAATTTATTAACACACTTAATAGAGGCAACTGAAACAATTAATAAATGTTTGATATGATAATCATTATCCCATGATTCACATTGTAGATATGTGATATAGAGCTAGGATCAGGGGCTGGGGTGTAGCTCAGTGGTAGAGCGCTTGCACTGCAGGCATAAGGTCCTGGGTTCCATTCCTAGAACTACAAAAACAAAAAGAAAGTTCGTGTTTGTTTGTTGGTTTCCTTTATTAGATTATAAGTGGCTGCAGGGCAGGAAGCCAGGTTTTTTCTGTCTTGGTGCTTGCACAGCATATTGTTCCAATTAGTCTACCAACAAATATGGGGAAAAAAATGGATAACATGGCAGGTGAGTGATTGGGTTGTAAGATTTTCATTAAATGTAGAAGTATCCATCCGTTTAAATGAGAATGGATGTTTTCCTGCTCCAAGTGCTCTTTATTCTCATAAGTACAATCACTATAACTTGGCAGATGGGAAATACCAGAGGGTAAAGGTGTCCTCCAGACAGGAAATAAAGTCCAATTTCCAGGTAAGGTTTTTGACTCACTGGTCCTGGTAGGCATTAATCTGAAGTCACTAAGACCTCTGGGCTTGTTCCTAATGGGCCTATGTTCAACATGAAGAGTTATTGTATAAAGTCCTTCTGCTATTTAGCCGGCATCCTTCATGGTAACCTTGGCCTTGATGTTCAACCAGAGCCAGGTTAGCAAGGAGGCAGTGTGAACCAAGAGTTAGTGCATAGCAGCATTTGGATTTCTGGTCTCTTTTTCTAATACTTACACATGTGTACCCACAAGTGCATACTAGGGATTGAGACCAAGGCCTTGCATGTGCAACATTATATCTCCAACCTCTTTTCATAATTCTTTTGCCCAGAATGAAGAAACCTTGGGCATTTTCTTCTCTGTGCTGCCGGGCCTACTAATCACAGCATCGCTGAATATGGATGAAATACCTCCTCCCAACGAAGGCAGTCCTGCACTCTAGGACCCTCTAGGAAGGTTGAGACAGTGGGTCTGGCTTCAAAGAATTTCATTCCAGTCAAAGGAGAAGAACATTGCAAGCACAAGGCCCTGGGTTCGATCCCCAGCACCGGAAAAAAAAAAAAAAAAAAAAACCAGAAGCAAAGGAGAAGAACAGGAAAGGTAAAACCTAGGAGAAATATGGTGTTGTGGTTCACAGTAAAAACAACAGAGTCAGGTTTTATGGTTCAAATACTGGTTATCTCACTAGCTGACACTGGGCAATTACTTATCTTTACTGCATTTTAGTTTCCTTATTTCTAAAGTAGAAATAATAATAGTATTTATCATATAGGGGTACTATTAATGGTTAAATAAAATAATTCATATAAAGTGCTTTATACAGTATGGCCCCTAACAAGCACCCAATATCTGGTAACTCTTTTTTGTTATTGAGTTTAATAATAACACTCAACCTGGAAAGTAACATGTCAATAGGGAATTTTCCAGAATTTTAGAATTTTAGAATTTTTTTTCACCCCTTTAGGTTTTCAAACTTTTGTGTCTTCTTCTTTTTTTAAAATAATTTTTATTTGCAGATGGACACAATGACTTTACTTTATTTATTTAATTTTATGTGGTGCTGAGGATCAAACTCAGTGCCTCCCACGTGTGAGGCAAGTGCTCTATCACTGAGCTACAACCCCAGCCTGCTTCTTCTTCTTCTTCTTCTCCTTCTTTGCTAGGAATTGGACTCAGTACCTTGCCTACGCTAAGCAAGCAATTTTAAGCTTTTGTTTTGTTTTTTTCCCAGTACTTGGGGATTGAACCCAGAGGTGCTCTATCACTGAGCTACATTCCAACCCTTTTTTATTTTGAGAAGTTTTCACTAAGTTGCTGAAAATTGGACAATCCTCTTAAAAACTACCAGTCCTCCTGCCTCATTCTCCTGAGCCAGTGGAATTACAGGTTTATACCACCTGGCTCAGCTAAGCTTTTTATTTTTTTCCTTTTTTTTTTTTTTTTTTGATATTTTTTACTTGGAGATGGACACAATACCTTTATTTTGTTTATTTATCTTAATGTGGTGCTGATGATCAAACCCAGTGCCTCACACAAGCCAGGCAAGTGCTCTACCATGGAGCTACAACCCCCAGCCCCACCAGCTAAGCTTCCCTTTTTTTTTGGTGGTGCTGGGATTGAACCCAGGGTCTTATGCATGTGAGGCAAGCACTCTACCAACTAAGTTATATCCCTAGCCCCCAGCTAAGCTTTTGATAAAAGATACTGTCCTTTGATTTAATAGATCTTCCAACGCCTACCTCTAGTGTCTTGCAATCAAGCAGGTGCTCAAATATTTCTGAGACTATAATTAAATACATCTCTAATTCCCAAACAAATGGAATAGGCAACTAGGAGAATCGGGACAGTGATACAGGTATAGATGCATGGTTAGGAAGTCTTCATGGAGGAGATGAGGACTCTGATTCTGACAGCCTAGAAGAGTTAGGGGTTCAAGAGAGGCATGGTGGTCATGGCTCTGGCACATGCACATTAAAGGTGGTGGCACTAGGGTGCCCAGAGCCTGGGATCTGAGGGTGGGCCTGGGAGGACAGGGCTGGAGGTGGAGCCAAAATGTCATGGAGTGGACTTTGGGCCAAATGTCAGGAGCTGTCAGCTGTTCAAGAGGCCCTTGCCAAAGTCTCAATCTGCAAGGCCAAGTCCTATCTGTCCTCCCAGCTCCTCTTTCAACACCCTGTGCCAGTTAGGAGGCCTGGGAGTGAGAAGATTGACCGAGGGGACAAGGAGTTGAAGTCCAAAGATCAAGGCCAACTGTGTGAAAGGCTTGCATGATCCCTCCGCAGCTTTATTTGACCCCCACCAGGCTGAGCTGGAACACTGATCTGCGGGGAGAAGGGGACCCATGTTCCAATGTCTCCGGCAGACCTGTGTCGTGACATCTATCATCGAGGAAAATGGGGTGCAGAATTTCCTCCCTTTTAAAAAATTCTGATTTTTTTTTTTCCCATTTTCAGTGCTCGTGCTCAAACCCAGGACCTTGCACATGCTAGGCAAGTGCTTAACCATTGAGTTACACCCCAGCCCTTTTCCCCCTCTGTGATACTTTCTGAAAATCTCTGTGAGGAATGTATCCTCCTCTCCCAAAGAGTGGGAACCAGATCTTTCCTTTCCTCTGTCTCCTCATAGCATCACTTTCCGTGAGCGTTTGGCACACAATAGATAGTCTTCCTGTCTCTGGTGCAGAATAACCAGCATAACTGTTAAGAACATTTCCTTATTTTTCAGACAGGGAAAGAAAAAAACATAATCACAGTAATGCTTACACAGTATGAATTCCTATCTTACACACTGTTCATGTTTATTGATCCTCACAACAGTCCTATGAGGTAGGGACTATCACTGTCTCCATTTTTCATATGAGAAAACTGAGGCCTGAAAGTTGAAAAATTGGCCTAAGTTCACACAAGTGGTAAGCACATTACACTTCTAGTAACCTGGGATTTGAATCTGACCCATGGTCAGCCTCCATGGGTCACCATGTAATGCACCTGAATGAAGGCAGCCAAGGTCCGATAAGCGGCGAGAGCAGGACATAACCCAGGAATCCTGCCTCTCAGGTCCCTGAAAGCAGTGAACCTACCCAAGTCTTCACAGACAGTCCAGGTGATGAAAACCACACTCAGTTGCCGCTGTCTCTGAGGTCCCATGCCAGTTCCTTTCCTCAGGTAACTCAAGATAGCAGAATGGAATTTTACCAGACCACTCCCAGGTTCCTTTCTCAGGAGACTGGGAATACTCTGGAGACTGCCTGCCTGTAGGCAACTTTTTTTATTTTTTCCAGTTTAAAGAAAGTGGTAAACACCTGAAAATAGAGTTTTTGAAAAAAAGTGACTCTTCAGTTATAATTATAGAAGAGAGGGTCACTGCTTTCTATAAGCAGGGAAACTGCTTCTAAATATAGCCTGCAAAATGCAGCCTCCGGTCCATGCCTTCCCTCCCTCGAGGGCTGGGGCCCACACCCTGGACTTCAGTCTCCCTCAAGCGTGGCCCCACACAGCCTCATTCCCTGTCCTAGCAGTCTGTGGGGGTTTTTCCACCTGCCCAAGTGTGGGGTCCAGGAGAAGGAAGGGGTCAGCTTTCTACCTAATGTTCTGGAGGTGAAACAGGAGCTTCTTAAACATGTGCAAGGAACAAGAGTGCATTTGAAAACATTTAAAAATGCCTTCCACCTTTGACTGAGGTAGGAGTTAAGCCTATGGGTCCTAATGAGCAGAAGGTCCCTTGCAGGAGGACTTAGCAAAAGCCCCTGTCACAAGGGCCTGCCAGCTCATTTTCTATTTCTAACCCAATGGTAGGCACTTGACTATGGTAGTCAACCTAGCAATTTGGAGATTGCAGTGGGTATGTATGTAACAGAACAGGATGCTCTCTGGACAAAATTTCAGAAAGAAAACCAAAACGGAAGACAGTCCCCTACGCCTCCTCTGGACAGTCTCTAATAACCCTTCAGAAATGTTCCAGCCATGCTCAGACATCCGAAAAGTTACTCACCTGAGAGTTGTTTCACTTCCTGATCTGTGGGATCAGAAATGGGAAATGCAGGGAAATGCAAAGACGTGTGTGTGTGTGTGTGTGTGTGTGTGTGTTGTTTTTTAGTCACTCTAACTTATAATTCCCTTTCTTGGTCTTCACCCCAATTTCAGTTATGTGAAAAATAAAGCAAGTAAAAAAAAACTAAAAACATGGGCTGGGGATATAGCTCAGTTGGTAGAGTGCTTGCCTCACACGTACAAGACCCTGGGTTCAATCCCCAGCACCACCAAAAAATAAAAATAAGTAAATAAAGCAAAAATGGTTCTAAGAAACTTCATCTGAAATACCTAGAAGGTTAGAATCAAGTATGAACAGAATAGAGCTCCATATTTCTCAGTTTATAGCATGACCATGAAAATTATAGATTTTTTACCCCTCATGATTACTCCAGAAAGGCATGCAGATGAGAATATAACCACATTGTGAGAATGTCCAAGTTATTAGGTAAGGATGCTGAAGTTTGGGGGAGGGTCAGCTGAAATAGCAATTTGTGGGTGGAATATTAGCAGGCTGCAGAATTAATCATAGGAGGAAGGGACTTTGGGAGACAGGGGAGGATAAAGACTAAACTCAGATTCAAGATGTGGGAAAAGATTCAGTAATGCTGGAGTCCTGTGTGCTCAGATTTTAAAGTCTTCACCAGCCCCAGGGTGTCTAAGACACCTCCAGCAAGTAGAATCAGAGATTCCATTCAGCAAAAGCAGACAGGAAAACAAATCTCTCTTCTTTGTTTTCCTGGTTGAAAACCAAACACAGAAGCCATTTGATGAGATTCCAATGTCAGGAGTGTTCAGGCAGGGAAAGGAAGATAAAAAGGCAGCCAGCCTCTGACCACAGGGAAAATCAGACTAATGGTTCCTCACATGCCTTCCTCCAGTGCTGCACTCTGGAATGTTCTCAGGGTGTCTATGAAGCTCCCCTGATTCTAGCCCACAGGAGACTTCCTGCCTGCTGTCTTTTTCCTGTGACCCCAAAATGTCAACTGGTAAGGCCCAGCATTCCTGTCTGGGACTGAGCAGCTTAAACCACGTCTGTGAGTCAGCTGTTGTGGGAAGGACAGAGTGAAGACAAAGTACCAGGTCCTAATGAGTCTTAGCTCTAGGGGAAAGGAGTTGGGGAGGGGGAAGTAGGCTCTAAAGGGCAATTCAATGTCCTCCCATTTTCATGCACCTTCACCAACATAGACAAATTCCAGTCGATCCACTAACAGCTTTAGAAAACTTGACATTTTGTAATTTGTAAAAATGAGGAAACTAAAATTATAGTCCTGCCTGTAGCTTGAAAGCTTGGCCAGCTGGGGAGAGTGCCAACCCAAACCAGAACCAAGTTTGGAAATTTCATGCCATTAGCACAAAAGGTTAGTGGGCCATGTTGAATTTGGGCAAGATTTCACAGGATCTTGGATCTGGTGCATTTTCTGACAGTAGATTCTAATTAGAAAGTCTGGGAAATATACCTTAACCTGGCATTGGGTATGGGGTGAAGATCTAGTTCTTTCCTTTCCAGAGAAATCTTATGAGTACTGAGTCTATTCCTGTCTTATAATCTATCCTCCTCATTCTTTTGCTTATTATTTTAAAATTCTCCATAATTTAGTGTCACCTCACCTACTGACTAGTACACTTTCACACACACACTTTGATCTAGTGAACAGGGCCTTCTCACAGTCCTCAGGTGGCTTCCTCAGAACTGCCTTTGTGTTTCAATACTCAACATTCTTTACCTTCATCCCTGAATCTGAGTTTACTCTTAACTTCTTTAATAATCCCCAAAGATCCCACCTTTGGAAATTTGCCAATTGTGTCAATTTTCATCTCTCCATCTCCAAGTAATTACCAAGTCATTCCATGACACATATATCTCCCCAGTAGACCGTAAGTCCCTATGACTTTCATGCCACAGTACCTTGCTTAAATTGCGTTTGATAAATAACTGTTTTGTTGGTTTTCATGTTTTGCTTTGTTTTTGGTACTGGGGATTGAACCAGGGGCACTTAACCACTAAAGCACATTCCCAGTTCTTTTAAATTTTATTTAGAGACAGGGTCTCACTGAGTTGGCTTTTTTTGTTTTTTGTTTTTTGAAATAATTTTTTTTTTCTGCTGTTGATGGAACTTTTTTCTTTTTAAATTTGTTTATATGTAGTGCTAAGAATCGAACCCAGTGCCTCACACATGGTAGGCAAGCACTCTATCACTGAGTTACAACCCCAAGCCTGAGGCTGGCTTTGAACTCAAGATCCTCCTGCCTCAGCTTCCCAAGCTGCTAGGATTACAGATGTGCACCACTATGCCCAGTGATAAATAACTATTGAGTAAGTGTAGTTCTTCTTCTTCTTAAAGACTAAACGCATGCACACAGAGACAATGATCTCATTCCAATCCTGTGAGATTTCAAGAAACATGACATGGGACCTCTCAGTTTCGAGAATATAGAAAATGGTTGTGCCTCGGATAGTGAAGGGATGAGTTCAAGACAGAATAAATGCCTGTTTAACCCTGACATTTTAAATGCTTATCTGAAAACTGGGCATCTTCAAAATGCTGTACTCTTCATGTCATCCAAATCCAGGTCACCATCATTTCAGATTCCTGTGTGTTTAAGATGTTTCCTTCTCATTCTCTGTCTTTAGCAGAGAGTGGGTAGACATATGAGAAAGAGGTTGGAAGAAACCATACACTTCTTTAAATGAAAAAGAGCAGATATGAAAACTAGTAGAATACAATAGAGAGTCCAGAAATAAACCCTCACATATATGGTAAATTGATTTTCAACAAGGGAGTCAAGGTCTCAATGGAAAAAGAATGGTCTTTACAACCAGTGGTGTTAGAAAAATTGGATATTGTTATACATAAAAGAATGAAACTAGACCTTTATTTATGCAAAAATTAACTCAAATTGGATCAAAGTCCTAAACTTAAGAGTTAAAGCTATAAATCTCTTAGAAGAAAATATAATGGAAAACCTTTGTCACATGGGATTTAGGAGTGATTTCTAGACTGATGGCAAAAGTGCAGGTGACAAAAGATAAAACAGATAAAGTGGATTTCATCTAAATGAAAACTCTTTTCCATCAACAGACACTATCAAGAGAGTGAAAAGAGGAACAGTGATATGGCTCAGTGCTAGTCTACATGCTTAGAAGGCATAGGGGCCTGGGTCTAATCTTCAGCAAGAGGTAGAGGGAGACAATACATATAAGGAAAGAAAATGTTTACAAATTATATATCCACTAAGGGATTCATATTCAGAATATATGAAGAACTGCTACAACGTAAGGATAAAAACCAAACAACTCTATTCACACTTGTAATCCCAGGAAAATCACGTTTGAGGTCAACTTTGGCAATTTAGTAAGACCCTGCCTCAAAAAAGAAAATACATTTTTTCATGTATTTGTTGATGATTGTATATCTCTGTGAAGTGTCTGCTCATGTATAACTAAACAGAACAAATAATAATAAAAGAAAAAACAAAAAAGAAGAAAATACAAAGGGCTGGGATGTTGCTTAGTGTCAGAGTACTTCCTTAGCATGTGTGAGAACTTGGGTTCAATCCCCAATACTGCAAAAAATAATACAAAACAAAATACAAAAATGGGCAATGGACTCAATAGACTTTCTCCAAAGATACACAAATAGCCAAAAAGCACATAAAAAAGTCCTCAACATTATTAGTCACTAGAAAAATGCAATCAAAACCATAATGAGATGCTACTTCTCACCCCTTAGGATGAATATTATTTGAAAAAAAAATTTTTAAAGAATTGGCAAGGATGTAGAGAAATTGGAATCTTCACATGTTGCTGATAAGAATGCAAAATGATGTAGCCGTTGTGGAAAACAGTTTGACACTTCCTGAAAAAGTTTACAGAGAATTATCATATAATCCAGCAATTTGACCCTTAGAGGTACTCCCAAAAGAATTGATAGCAGGGATTCAAACAGACAACTATATTCCAATACTCATAGCAGCATTATTTAGGACAGTCAAAAGTTGGAAACAGCACATGCTTGTAATCTCAGTGGCTTGGGAGGGTGAGGTTGGAGGATCACAAGATCAAAACCAGCCTCAGCAACTTAGCAAGGCCCTAAGCAACTCAGCAAGACCCTGTCTCAAAGTTTAAAAATTAAATTAAATTAGAAAAGGCTGGGGGCCTGGGGCTACAGCTCAGTAGCAGAGCATTTGCCTAGCATGTGTGTGTAGTTCCTTAGAACTACATAAGAATAAACAAATAAAATAAAGACATTCTATCCATTTACAACTACAAAAAAAAAAAAAAAAAAAAAAAAAAAAAAAAAAAAAAGGACTGGGGATGTGGCTCAGGATAAACTCTCCCAAATTCAATCCCTGGTACCAAAAAAAAAGTTGGGAACAATTTGAATGTCCATCAAAAAACAATGAATAAACTAAATGTGATACATACATATGATGGAATATTATTCAGCCTTAAAAACAGAAGGAAATTCTGATGCATGCTACATCATGGATAAAGCTTAGAAACATTGTGCTAAGTGAAATGAGCCAGACATAAAAGGAGAAATATGATTCTGCTTATGTAAGATACCTAGAATAGGCAAATTCAAAAAACAGAATCCCCTGGGTTCAATCTCCAGGCAGGGGGGGAGACGAAAAGTAGGAAGGAAGAAAAAAAGGAAGGCGTACAGAAGGAAGAAAGGAAGGAAGGAAAAAAATAGAATAGAGGCTACTTAGCTGGGGAGAGGAAGAATAAGGAGTCTTTGTTTAATGGGTACATGAACAATATTTGGGATGAAGCTCTGAATATAAATATTGGTGATGGTTGTACAACACTTAATATAATTAATGCCACTGATTTGTACCCTTAAAAATAGCTAAAGTGATAAACCTTGTGTTACTATATTTTACCACAATTTTTTTTAAATGGGAATAGAGCCTGAATTCAATAATAAAGGAAAATATCAGGCAAATCCAAAACAGTACGTCATTCTTTGGAACTGAGAACTCAAAATGTCTAGATCATAAAAGGACAAAAATGGGAGTAGGGTGCTGTTACAGATTAACAGAGACTTATGAAAGAGGACAAGCAAATGCTATGAGTAATCATTGATTACATGTTTTTAAATATATTATTTTTTAGTTGTAGATTGACACAATACCTTTATTTACTTATTTTTATGTGGTGGTGAGGATCAAACCCAGTACCTCATACATGCTAGGCAAGTGCTCTACCACTGAACCACAACCCCAGTTCTAATTTTGATTTTTAAAAGAAAAAAAAAAAAAAAAGCTATAAAGGATATTGTGTGGACAGTATGGAAAAGTGCATATGAACACTAAATTGTAGTTTTGTTTTGTTTTGTTTGAGGTGCTGGGATGGAACCCAGGGATTCATACTGGCTAGTAAAGTCCTCTGCCACTGAGCAACACCCCAGCCCTGTGACATGCTCCAATGGAGACAAAAAGAAACTATGTATCTCTAGAAAGAGAAAAATGTGGCACATCAAGGAAATTAGGTGAAGAGTTCAAAGATATTCATTGTACTAATTTTTCCATTTTTCTGTATTGAAAATAAAAAGAAGACAAAATGGATTACTTGTTTTGATTGACAAGTGACCAGGGAAGCATTGGCTTTCTGTGAATCGGTGAGCAAAATATTGATTTTTTTCTTGGGGTGGGGAGAGGTACTGGGCATTGAACCCAAACATACTTAACCACTGAACCACATCCCCAGCCTTTTTAAATATATATTTTATTTAGAGACAGGGTCTCACTGAATTGCTTAGGGCCCTGATAAATTGCTGAGGCCTCCCGAGCCACTAGGATTAAAGGAGCATACCACTGTGCCCAGCTCAAAATATATATCTTGTTGCCACAGTGGTTTATCCTCTTTTATTTAACTCACTTGCCAAGGTTGCCAGAAGGGGCTGACATGGATTATTTGGGAGGGGGAAATAGATGCTTCCTTCTGTCAACTGTGACTCCCCACTGTGGCCCTTAAGCCCTCCCAGGGCTTGCTTCTCTGTCTACCCACCTAGACCATTTCAGGATCTATGGGGCTGTGTCTTGTATGTGCCCAGGTTGTTAGCTCCCAAGGACAGGCCGTGTCTCATTTTTTTTTAACCTTCCCTATCTCAACATTCCAATCCCTTGCTTCGTACGAAAGAGCTAAATACATAGTGGGTGCTTAGTAAATATTTTTCTATTAATTGATTATTAACTATTTCCATCAGTATAAAAAAGAAAGACACATATGGAAGTGTATGTGAACAAAGTTGGGGTCGAAAAGTTTACCCAGCTAAGTTATTAAAAGACTGTTGGGTAGGACCTTGGGGAAGAAATACTAAGGGTAGGGTTTGACACAACCTAATTCTCTGTGGCAACCAGATGTTACTGGCTTAGGTAGTGATTAATGCTTAGGGGTGGGGTAAAAGAAATACAGCCTTGGCGAAAGCTTATGAATACCTAAGCATGGTATGTCCCCTGTTTAGCCCTATAGGGCAACTGTTGTCTCATGCCCATGAGTTCTTCCCAAGGAATCAGGGCCAAACCAAGGATTAAGGACCTCAAAAAGGGAGTTCTCATTCTGGCTCCTTGAGCAGAGACACTGCCTTGGGGGACCTGCACCAACTATGATTCAAGGAGAACAAGGTTAGGCTCTATGAGAAGGTGGGAGCAAGACCTGCCCCCTGCTTTGTTCCAGAAGGAAGGTGCTGCCCACACACTGAGCAACCTGCAGAGCTCCCAGGCCTGCTGCATTCCACCTCCAGCCCAGATACCCTATGCTGCTGTGTTGCAGCTTGTTAAGGGAGTGTAGACTTGTCCTTCTTGTCTTGAGTAATTTTTCAGCAAGCTGGAAGACCTAGAGGGTAAATTTCCTCTCTACTGTAGCCAGGGCTTCCAGGAGACAGACCCTCATCTCTAATATATGGTCAATATCTTGTTATTTTCTATTAAATTGCATCTTCACTAGCCATTGAGTGTCATACTAGCATTGACATTTAGTTTCAAATCAAATTGAATATTTTTTACATGGATTCTTGTATTGGTCTCTGAAGATTTCATGTAAATCCTAAGATTCCCTTCCAGAATTACAAACTTCTTGGGGAATCATGCTGTGTGCTGTTTGATGAATATGTAAATTATCTAGTGCATATTCATAGTATGCAATTCCTTGCGATAGTTAAAAATAACAAGAGGGGCTGGGCGTGGTAGCCTATGCCTGTAATCCCAGCAGTTTGGGAAGCTGAGGCAGGAGGATTGTGAGTTCAAAGCCAGGCTCAGCAACTTAGGAAGGCCCTAAGCAACTCAGTGAGACCCTGTCTCTAAATAAAATATAAAAAGGACTGGGGATGTGACTCAGTGGTTAAGCGTCTCTGGGTAGAAATAATAATAATAATAATAACAATAATAATAATAATAATAATAGCCAGGCACAGTAGTGTACACCTGTAATCCCCACAATTTGGGAGGCTGAGGCAAGAGGACTGCAAGTTTGAGATCAGCCTCAGTAACTTAGTGAGACCTCAGCAACTTAGTGAGACCCTGCCCAAGATAGAAAGAGGTAAAAAGGGCTGGAGATGTAGCTCAGTGATAAAAACAACAACAAAAAAAACCCCACCAATAATAATAATAGGGAGCTACAGATGTAAACTGGTGGTTGAACACATACAACTCTAGGTTCAATCCCCAGCAACAATAATAAGATGAATCTATATATTCTGACATAGAAAGATTTCCAATTCATATTATTATTGTGCAAAAGAAAAGAAAAGACTCTGTGCCATACGGCACAGTAGGAAACCCTTTATGTAGAAGGAACTAGTAACAGACACAGGACCTGGCCTGGTCCATGTATCTATTTCTTTCCTTCCTCATATACTCCTAGTCACAGGAATTTGTTACAAACTAGTGTGGTATAACTCAGTAATTTCTTGTATTTTCCTTTTTGAAAGGAATTGTAGTTAATGTCAAATAACATATCAGGCAGTTAGCATAGGACTTGTCACAGTAACAGTCACACTTACATAACAATTACACAGAGCAGGCATTGTTCTTCGTGAATTATCATTTAACCCTCACAATAGTCTTATAAAAAACTGAGGCACAGATAGATTAAGTAATTTGTCTTTGGATAGACAGCACAGAAAGAAAATGACAGATCCAGGATTCAACCCAAATCCAGCTCCAGAGCCTGTGTGCCTAACCACTGTGCTGAAGGTGCTCAATAAATGTACCCCAAGTAACTGGGATTACAGGCGTGCGCCACAGCACCTGGCCTTTTCCACACTCCGTCCTCCCTTTTCTATATCTTGTATGTACCTCTGTGATAGCACTCTGAACGCTGTGAGAAATAACCAAAGAAAGAGAGAGAGAGAGAGAAGGAGAGAGAGAAAAAGAATCCCCAGCCTCAGCCTAATATAAGGCTCTATCCTTCTGTGGACTTGAAGGTTTGAGGTACCTCTAAGGAGCTACTGATGCCTTCTGGAAACTATGTGAGAGTTGTTACAGAGAGAACATGACCACTCTTTGTGACTGTATTTAGTCATATAATATACATAGATCTCTGGGCAAGGACCCTGAGGACAGGTTTTAGCCGCAGTCCTAGATCATATCAAGTAGAAGCTCAGCTTAGTAGACAAGGCTAATGATGGTACAGTCATACTAAATCACTGATGGTGCCCTGATAACTTTTAGAGAAAGTAGGCATAAGGTATAAGGTTTCTAGGACCCTGATTCTTGGCCTTGAGAAATTAACATCAATGCTTTCGGAAAGTAAACTAGGAAGTTTTACCCAGCCCCAGATCCCAAAATGGTTGATGGAAATGACACTGTATTTAGTGCTATTTGGGATTAAATCAATATCCCCACAAATTTGCCAGACCTATATCATGGCGATATGTATTTCCCATTTATACATGGAATGTTTGCTCTCTGGCAACCAAATGCACTTGGAACTGGCAATGATGATCTCGGAAAGCAGGAAAGCTGAGCAGTTAGTCAGATGATTAACACGTTCTTGAAATGGAGGAGCTGAACTCACTTATTGAAAATATCTGAGCATTGCAGAATCAGAAGTTTTCAAACTCAGAGGCAACCTAGGAACCATCATATCCAAAGTTCTTCATTTTGCAAATGCAAAACTGAAGCTTTTTTTTAAAAGGGAGATATCAGAATTTCCGGACAAAGAAAAATTTAAATGTAGTTCTTTCAATACAGTTCATTCTGGAGCAAAAGTACTGTGGACTTCTCTCTGCCTCCATGGCTTTAGTATCAGTTATAGTAGTCAATTCATCTCAGGTGCCTGGTGACTTCTATTCTCATCTTAACAGTTTCAATTTTTATTTTATTTTTCAGAATTATTTGGTTTGGTGTGGTGTTGGGATCTTGTACAGGCTAAGCAGGTGCTCTACACTGAGCCACAGTCCCAGACTACTTTTTTTCTTATTGATTTTATTTTCTATTCTAGAATGGAATATTTCCTTAATAAAGTAGAATATGTTCCTGTTTTTATTTTTAATTGTCCTGTATTGTGTAAAAGGAGAATCTTACTCCTCTCCCCTGTGGCTCCAATGTTACAGACTGATCCAAACATCAGAACAGAAAGAATAGAATGTTATAGGTAGGAAGTGGGGGTTTAGATGTGACCTGCATAAATTATCTGCATACTTTGTGTCTAGAGATTTTAAGATATGGGTTCTCCAAGTAGTTTTCAGGTCTTTTTCTATGTAATCATGCTTAGGAGATGAAATTATTTAATGATCTGCTTGTACTATTTTCAAATAATAAAAACCCAGCTATCAACTTGCTGATAATTCAGCAAAACAAAAATCCTGCCTCCCATGTGTACAGTGTTTTCTAGTTTGCAAAACTACCACTTACATTTTCTCAAACAGACCTACTTTCTCACTTGGAAAGGGATGTTCTAGGGACATGGGAAGTTGCTATTCTGTCAGGATGGGAAGCATAGGACCCAGGAGACTGTGGTCTTTCTTGAGCACTCTGAACATGACCCCCTTTTCCCACTACTGGCTTTCTCAATTCTCCAAGTTGTTTAGCCTGATTTGCAGGTAGGTTCTGGATGCAAAGCCTCCGTTTTCTCTAAAAGGCTAAAGAGGTGAGCAGGGATCATGAGAAGGGGAGGAAGGTGTGCTCCAAAGCAGGATGCTTCTCTTGGAATTCAAGGGAAGAATTCCAGATTGTTAGCTTTCATCAGACCCTAGTGCTAAAGACATAGTCTGTTGTGGAAATCTTTTCTAACATTGTCCTAGGTTAATTTCTAGTCTGGCCCGGAAAATATCTGTCTTGGAGGAACACGCCAAAATCCCAGAGTCGTGTTAGAGTTGAATTTTAGTCTTTGACATGGTCCTACTGAGAGACCTCAACCAGAGTCGGACAACGTGGGCTGCGAATCTCAGGTGAGTCCCTTGCTAGCTATAAATTAACTTTTCTTAATTTCAAGTTTTCTCATCGGTAAATTGGGATTAAAGATACTTCACTTTAAAAAATCAGGAAAAAATATGTAAAAACGCTTTTTCAATACAAAGCGCTCAGAAAGTGATAGCTGTCATTATTAATAACCTAAGGGAAGCCTGGGGAAACTCAGCAGGAAACCAAAAACTCTTCTGCGAAAAAAGGAACCAAAATAGCCCTGCTGAGCTCCACCCTCCCCTGTCAGCCAGCCTTCAGCGAAGGGGGCCAGGCCGGAAGAGGACTCTGCCCTCCCCCAGCCTGCCCCGCGGTTCGGTGGCCCGCCCGACTGTCAATAGCGACGCCTGAGCAGAGGGCTGGGCTGAGATAGGAGGGAGCCAGGGGTTGTTTTGCTTTAGAAAAGGGTCAGGGGTACCCTCGGCCTTGGCAGGGGGAACAAAGTGGAGATAAAGCCCTGTAACCGAAGCTCTAGACTAACCCCCGCAGCAGGCCCCATGGCCGGATGGTGGAGGGGGGGAGTGTGCCCTTGGACCAACTTCCCCTCCTTTGCCCTGTCTCGGTCATCTGGCCTTGTTTTGCAGGCTCCGACCCCTCCTGGTTGGGATCAAGCGGGCCGCAGGTCCCCCGACCCTGCTCCTCACTGCCCCGCGGGTGAGGAGCGCGAGCCCAGCCTCCTCCTCCCTCGGCGCGCTCTAGGCCTCCGCCTCCCGGGCCGATGCGGCCTGGCCGCGACCTCTTCCGCCCTGCGCTGGCCCTTCCCTGTGCCCGCGTGGGCAAGGGGAAGGCGGGCTCTCCCGAAAAAGCCTTCAGAGGCCACAGTCTCCCCCTTATGAAAAGAATATTCACATCCCCAAGAAGACCTTGGCGGTGAACACACCACTGACGGGCAGGTAGGCTGGCTGCCCGAGGATCACCATAGCCCCACTGTGCCGGCTGTGTCCCCTGGGGGCTTTCAGAACCTCTCTCAAGGTTAGGGCTCCAGGGAAACAGTGGGCCTTTTCTTCCTTTCAAAACCACCCCACCTGCGGCCCTAACTGACCTTCCTCCTTTCCAGCCTGCTCAGTGGCCCCTACTGTTTGCAGACTCCCCAGGAGCACAGCCTATCTCAGTATTTGTAAGTACTTAGAAGAAATGTTTGCATTTCCAGAAATTCCAGCCTTCAGGCCTAAATCCACCCAATTACACAGTTCACAAACTAGGTAAAGGGGAAATGAGAAGGAACTCTGGATTCAGGAACGCCGCTGTGCAACCGGAACTTTACACAATGTCTTCTCTCTTAATCCTCATAAGACCCTGAAGGGAGTGTGTAGCATGTTCCTGGCCTGGCGAAACCAAGGTTCTGATTAAGAATTGTTACAAAAGTTGGGCTGGGGGTGCAGGTCATGGCGGAGCATTTGACTAGCATGCCTGAGGCCCTGGGTTCCATTTCTAGCACCACCACCCCGCCCCCGCAAATTACAACTACTGAAAGTCTGGTTTGCAAGCAGCCTATTCTTAGTGACTCAGCTTCATACCAGGACACCAAGTAGTGTCCAGACTCAAATCCCCCTGGGTTCTCTTGTTTGCTTGGGGAGCAAATATCAAGGGCAGTAGATGTTCCCTGGAGCAAGGTTAAGTTCTTTCTAGTGGAGGGTGGGAAGAGGGAAATGGGTATTTCCCCTACACAAAACCCCTCCTATAGTATATTCCCGGCTATGGGGTAAGAGTAGTTTGAGCCACCATTTTCTACAAGCTATTCCCCACCCACCACACCAATCCACCCCAACCCGGGTTGCCAGGAAGTGAACTCAGGACCTTGCTGGTTAAATGCTCTACCACTGGGCTACACCCCCCAGCACTGCATGCTGCCCTTTGTCATTAGCTGAGTGTTCTTACTTTCCTCCCACATCTCTTCTGGAACCCCTTCTCCTCACATCATGGGAGCAGTCAGAGACCATTCTGACACTTTGGCAGAGAATCTTAAGTTTCCAACTTATCTTTCAGGTCTCAACACTTTTCCTTGACTCCATAAGCCTCCTGCAGCGCTTCTACTTCCCTTTTTTTGATAGCTCTCATTACACCACCTATTCAAATTGCTTATTTTCTGATCTGTCACCCCCTGTCAGAGGTAAGGAAGTTACCTGAGTGGAGGAAATATGTCCTGACTGTAACCTCTGTATTAAGCTAAAATTCTCAGGTCCAGCTCCCAGACTGCCAGTGTTCCCCTGGATCACCATTTGAAAACCATTAAGCTAGTGTTTGGAAGTTAAAGAAAAGAAAAAAGGAAACAGAGACAACTGTAAAAACCTGACCTTTAATCATCCTAACAAATGCTGGGTGTGCTGGTGTGTACCCATAGTCCCAGCTATTCTGGAGGCTGAGGTAGGAGGATCACTTGAGCCCAGAAGTTCTAGACCAACCTGGGCAACATAGCAAGACCCCCATCCCACAAAATAATAATTTTGACAACAATAATAGTGGTTATCATTTAATCAGTGCTATAAAACAGGCATTGTTCTAAGTATACCAGTGCATCTGAATCACCTGGGAAATCTCCTTAAAATGCAGGTTCTGACTCAGTACATCTGGGGTGGGGCCCAAGATTCTGCATTCCTGACAAGGTCCCAGATGATAGTCCATGGATCATACTTTGTACAGCAAGGCCTTGGTGTGTGAATTTATTTATCTTTTTTTTTCTTTTTTTTGCATTTGGGATTGTACCCAGGCCTTGCACTCTACCACTGAGTGACATTCCCTAACCTTGATTTTATTCTCTTAATAACCTATGAAGTTGGTTCATTTTACAGATGAAGAAACCAAGAGATTATATATACATGTCAAAATAATGGTCTGGGAGTATAGCTAGCTCACAGGTAGATTGCTTGCCTAGTTTAAACAAGATCCTGGGTTTGATCCCCTACAGAACAAATTAATTAATTAATTAATTTTAAAAATATTTTAAAAGACTACAGGACATTGAGGAAAGGGAGAATATGTGGGTAGTGTACGATTGTAGAAGGAGTAGGTTTTAGGCAAAGAAAACAGTATCTACATAATGACTGGCTTATAGAGGAGGTGGACAGGGGCTATACACAGGCCTATTTCACCCAAGACGAACTGTGTGCACTGTACTTGGGGCTATGAGTTTTCCAGTTGTCCCCAGTATTTGAGACCTGAGGGGGGAAAAATAAAAAACTGAAATTTAAATTAATACAGATGAAAACTGAAATTTAAATTAATAATTAAATGTTCAAATCATCAGAAATCCTTTCAAAATTTTTACATAAAAAATCATATTTAGTGAATGATACAGATATATATGAATACATTTGATAAATATAGGGTAGGGTAAAGAACAGACTAGGCCATGGCTATGTTAAGTTTGGATGTAATCCTGAGGGCAGCTGAGAACCATTGATAGAAGCAGAGAAATGTTTTCTGTGGCTATAGTGAGGAGAATGAATTGGAGGCAAGCCAGCCTGGAGGCCCAGCAGCTAGAGACCAAATAAGCAGTTACCATCTTCCAGACTGAAAGAGAATCTCTTGTCAGTGCCAAGATTAGCATAAAATGATAGCATTATACAACCCAATTATTATTTGATTTCTCTAGCGTCAATCTGACTCAGCATTCTAAATTTACTTAAGATTTGAGGATGAGGGTTTTGCAAATCCTTCCTCATTAAGGCCAATGATATTATAGTCTAGAAGAGGACAGGGCACATGCTTTAAGCCAGATAGGTGTGACTTTGAACCTCAGCTCTGCTACTTGCTAGCTGTGCAACTTTGCATAAATGACTTCTCTGAGTGTCAGATTCCTTACTGATACAATGGGCATAATACTTTCCTCAGAGAATTAAGAGAGATACGTTGTATATGCAGTGCCTCTCACAGAGTAGGTACTTATAAATAAATGGCATCATCTACGTGCCATTGTTCTGTGACCTAGTCTAGTTTTCTATAGAAGGGAACAGAGAATGGGGTGAATAATTTAATCTTTTATCAATTATCTGAGGTAAAATTAATATCCCTATTTTGTAGATGAGGAAAAGGACACAGGCTCAGAAATTAGGTAACAGCTCAATGAACTAGGGACAGAAAGTAGTAAACCCACAAGAGCTGGTATTTCATTTTATTTTTATCTGCTGTACACTCTCTCCAGCAGTCAACATCTGCTGCTTCCAGCACTCTTTGATGGGTCCAAAACCCATTCCCCTTAGTCATGGCACAAATCAGTCATGAGGTCTGATGGCCTATGGCAGATCACCAAATACTGTACTCTGGCTCCACTGAATATCCTTTTCCCTCCCTCCCCAACCTTTTCCAATATTTCTACTACCTCCTCCACCTCCCCCCGCATTTTACAGTCTCTGATTTTCCCTTATTAAAAATTTGCCTCTTTGAAATTCAGACAGAACCACCCTGGATTGGGATGCCTTCCAGGGTTCCTCCCTTTAAAGGGAGTAGATAAGTAGGTCACATCAAGATGGTGGGGGAGGAAGGCAGATTCTTATGGGAGGAGGAAAAATACTGCAGATCACATGGAGAATGGGAAACAAAATAAGAGGGTTTCTTGCTCTTTCCCCCTCCCCACCTCTCACAGTGACAGTCCCTGCCAGCCACTATTACAGTGGAAAGCATTTTGGAGACTACACAGGCAATACTGAGTTCTTAGTGTCTGAGGATACTAGTGAAAACTGTATTGAGCAGAAAGCTTATCTACCCACCTGCCTCCTCTTCAAGCTACCCCCACTATACTCAGGATGCATGGAGAAGAGAAAGCTCAGTTTTTCTGGAGCTTCAATGACTATTTTCTGAAAGTTCGGATCTCTGGAGTTTGGAAGCTCCCTGGGGCCAGAAAGGCACTGGCTGTGATTGCCTGGAGCAGCAGCCTAGGATCCCATTTACCAAGATGCTGTTGTGGCAACCAGAACAAGTCAGGGGCTTTGCACGATTTTGCTTCCCCGCCCCAAACCCTCTTGACATCAGTTCACAGCAAGGGGTGTGGATGAGCATTAAATTACACAGATTGCTGTGAAAACCAAAGACAGAGACAGGCACAGGGATAGAGGCAGGGTGCGGCATCAAAGATCCAACAGTACCAACTCCACCCTGATGCACTGTCCCTTGGGACTGAGCCCTGTTTGAATCATAACACTGGGCGGTTACATTTCTAGGAAACTGCAGCTGAAGGGGAAAGGTCCTGGCTAGATGAGTGAGACTGTGTACAGATCAGGACTGAAAGCATGCATCCAGGCAGATAATTGGTCCTTGAACTCCATGCCTAGGGCACAAGGCAAGCACACAAAAACAAAAAGACCAAAGGCTGACCCTCTAACCCAGGGTCAACAAACCCTCTTCCCTCCATGGTTGTTGGAGGAAGCAGGAGGTTCACATCTGGAGAGGTTAGAGGTTTCTACTCTTCTTGCCTGAAGCCTAATGAACTTCTAACTCAGAGTCTCACTGTGTCAGGACACTGGCAGCTCTTTTGCAGAGGCTTAGAGGTGATGCTGCAGACTTTGGGGTATGATAATCTCTCACCTGGCTCATGTTCCCATATTCCTCCTTACCATCCCTTCCCTATTCACAAGGTGCTGGGCAGATTACACAGGGACACTAAGCCCTTCTGCTCTTCTTCCTTCACTCTGTAGAAAGGAGTCCCTTCCACCTCTTAGATGTCTGTGCCCAGGTGCCCTATGGGAAATTCTCATGCTTTTAGTGGCTCTCCTTCCTCCTGCAGATCACATTAAAAGCCATACTGGATGACAGGAGAAAGACATCTATCTTCACCTGGGCTCTTCATCATGTTTAATCTCCCCAGAGGGGTAGACCTGACAAACACACTTCCTTCCCAGGCTGGAGAAATACAGAGCCATCTCTCAACAGAGTAGGTGTAAATTCCCCACAGGTATGTAGCAGGCAAGTAGCAGCAGTGACAGTATGGTGGTGCCTTGAATTGAAACAAGAAGTTTGGACTTGTGAGGCTTAAGACCCTTTGTGTTCTCAAAAAGTCACTGGCAGCTCCTCCAGCCTCAACTACTTGACTGGCCAACATCTCCACCTGGTCCTGGGTGGTCTGCCTTACCTAGGTCTAGTGCCAGTTGCTAGCCCTTGGCATATCTAGCACCACCTGGGAGAAATGGGCCAGTTTTGAAGCTTCCATATCCCCCACCCATAAGTTACTCATGCATCTAAGATGTTCTAAAACTTTAGTACGCATTGAATCACCAGAGGGCTTGTTAAAATATAGTAGTCCTCACTTATCTCTGGGGAATATGTTCCAAGACTCCTAGTTGATCCCTGAAACTGTAGAGAGTACCAAGCCATATATATATGTTTTTTCCCCCTCTACATACATATCTATAATAAACATATCTTTTCACTTATAGGAAGCACTTATATGGATTCTCTTTGGCATATCTGAATTACCAGCATCACTGCTTTTGTCCTTTGGAGCTGTTATTAAGTAAAATAAAGGTTGCTTTAACACAAGGACTGTAATACTGCAATAGTGAGCCAACATAGACAACCAACATGGCTACTAAGTGACTAATGGACAGGTAGCCTAGACAGCATAGAGACGCTGGACAAAGGAATGATTCACATCCCAGAATGGAGGGTGCAAGATTTCTTCATGCTATTCAGAAAAGTGCACAATTTAAAATTTATGAATTGCTTATTTCTGGAATTTTCCATTTAATATTTTGTACCATGGTTGACCTCATGTAACTGAAATTTGAGGAAGTAAAACCTTGGATTAGAGCATAGGTACTGATTGCTGGGCCTCATCCCCAGGGTTTCTGATTTGATAGGTTTGGAATAGGGACTGAGAATTTGTATTTCTAACAATTCCAAAGTGATAGGATGCTTGCTGTTTTAGGGTCAACATCTGAAAACCAGTGAAAAGAATAGGTTTGAGTCCTAGCCCTGCCACTTTCTGCTTCTAAGATCTCATACTTGACCTCCCTGAGTTTCATTCAATTCCTCATCCATCAAAGGGGTGAGGACATAGCTTAGTGGTAGAGCACCCCTGGGTTCAATCCCTAGTATCCCAAAAACAAAACCAAGGGCTTTGTTCTATAACTAGTTTACTGGGGATAAACTGATCAATAACTCTGGTGACTTTGCTCTGTAGAGGTACCTGGGCTCTCAGATGAAGGTCCTATATAGGAGTGAACAAGGAATTGAGAGGATTCAGTTGCATCCTGTGTTTGTTTTTGTTTTGTTTTGTTTGGGGGGTACTGGGGATTGAACCCAGGGCTTTATGTATGACTGCTCTACCACTGAGCTATATCCTTTTAAAATCTTTTATTTTGAGACAGGGTCTCACCACGTTGCTGAGGTTGACCTTGAACTTGTGATCCCTCTGCTTTAGTCTCCTGAGTAACTGGGATTACAGGCATGTGCCACTGTTCCCAGCTAGTTTGCATCTATTATTTGAAAGACCCTTTCCCTGTGCAGGGGAAATTGAGTGTCAGAGCTGGGGATGTGGAGTAGTGATAGAGCACTTGCTTCAACAAATACATTTATTGAGTTAGTTTGTCTCCTGTCCATCAGATACTCTACTTAATGCTGAGGCTGACTTTGAGCAGATATGTGGGGATTCTAAGACCCACTTAAACTCATCTCTGGACCTCAGTTTCTTCTACAAAACAGGGGCTTTGGGCTACATGTGGTAGTGCACACCTGAAATCCTAGCTACTCAGGAGATTAAAGCAGAGGGATCACAAGTTCAACGCCAACCTTCGCAACTTGGCAAGATCCTGTTTCAAAATAAAAAATAATAAGGGCTAGGAATATGGCTCTGTAGTATTCCTGGGTTCAATTCCCAATACCACCAAAAAAAAAAAAAAAAAATCAAGGATCTTGTCTATTAAATAGTTCATTGGGGATGAACTGACCAATGACTCTAGTGACTGATGTTCTTCAGGTGAAGGTTCTAGAAAGGGATGGATAAGGAGTAAAAATGTGACTGTTCCTTCCAAAATCTAACCCTGGTCCCAAAGTTGAACTTCTACACAGGACCCAGAAGTGCTGTTAGTCTGGTAGACCAAATTGGACCTTCAAGACTTTGTTCACAGTTCTCATCATAAGAAGACCTGTGCACAGGTCAAAGTTTATTTATTTACTTATTTATTTATTATACTGGGGACTGAACCCAGAGGCACTATACCACTAACCTACATCCCTAGCCCTTTTGAATTTTTTATGTGAGATAGACTCACTAAGTTGCTTACAGCCTTGCTAAGTTGCTGAGGCTGGCCTTGAACTTGCTATCCTCTTGCCTCAGCCTCCCCTGAGTTGCTAGGATTACAGGTGTGTGCCACAGCACCTGGCAAGGGCCCTTTAAAGCTCATTCAGTGTCTACCTTTTCTAAAAACTCATACTAAATTCTCTCTGGCAATCCAATCTTTATCGATCACAAGTAATTTTTATAATTTTCTTCAGGTGATAATAGGACAGATTACTGAAATTGTCAAGTGAATTGAAATCAGGGTTGCTACCACATTACACCCTTCTACTTGTGCCTGATATAGTCCCTCTGTGGGGGCTATGTAGAAACTCAGTGGTCTGCAGGTTCATCTCTGTATGTCACATATCTAAAGTCTGTCCTTAGAGAATACTCAGATATGAAAAATGAGTTATACCATGTAAAATGCTATTAAAATAGAAGAGCCCTTGAAAAGGAAATGCCTGCAAAAATACAAAATTAGTCAGCTGCTTATTTTATATGGTAATCAGAGATAGAGAATAAATATATTTGTGTGTAAATATATATACATATATACGTATATAAATATAAAATGTCCCATATTCTAAAATCTACTTATTTGCATATAGACACAACTGCTTCTCTAATCTTTTTTTAAACTATATGTATTTTTTTCTATTCTAAATATAATATATGGGTTGGTAGAAACTAAGCAAAGAAAATAAAAAGTAAAAAGAAAAGTAAAAGAAGAAAGTAAGTCATTCATAAACCCATAATTCAGAAATAACTAGTAAACATTTTGATATATTTCCTGCCAGTAGTTAAATTCACATCATGAAAAACAATATATAACATATCTGTGTGTATGACTATAAAAATAAACACTTTCAAAAAAGATACATATACAATGGATCTGTGTGTGTCCATAAAAGTAAACAAAATACTTTCAGAGTACTTTCTCTATAATCCTTCTAGTCATAAGCAATTTGTACATCCACTCCCATCTGATTCTGTCTTGCTACACTTAACCCTATCCATATTGAATCTACATATTGAATTCGACATTGGCATATCTTAGTTCCCCTTCTAGGAGACCATTTTCACACCTCCTTTTATACCCAGCATGAGTAGAAAAGGGGGCTGTGTGTGAAGCTGTATAGGGGAATCTGGAAGCAGAAGAGGAACTCTAAGAAGGAACCAGACTGCAGGCTTGAACGCCATTCTTGAAGGACTAGAAAGGGATTTTACTCAGTCTTTCTCACATCCAGATTCTGGGTGGTGGTGAAAGATGAAATACTAATCAAGTACAGTGCTTGGGAGATGAGTAACCTGAGCTCCCTGGTAGGGCTTCCACCAAAGGCAGGGAAAAGAGTAGAGGCTTGAAGACCACAGACCAGGTATTTAATTGATAGAGACAGCCAGTTGTACCACGACTAACAGCCCAGTCTCACAGGTTTTGAACTGAGCAAACAACCTAGAACATGGATTATTGATATTCAAGTGAATGTTTTTTAGATTGGAGTGTCCCAGACTTACGCTGTGCCATGTTCATGATTTCAATGTCATAGTGAAAAGAAAGCTGCAGTATGCACAGTCACATATCCCTGTGATCTGTATCACCAAACTAGCCACACTTTTGAACAGTTAAGACAGATACAACTATTGAAAGCAGTGTGTGGCCCATGACACTCTTGAGGACTGCATAAAGTGTTAAGTCACATTGCGGCTCTTACTTTAGCCTCATTCTAAGCAATAAAAGTATTGAAATCATAGGTTTGATGCTTTAGCTACACTTTTTCCAACACGTTAAAACAACAAAGGTATCCATAATAATTAAAAAGCTGTCAGTCATTGAGCATCTGGTGGTAATTGCACCACATTTTTGGGAAGAACTGGTTTAACTAAATAGTTTTTTTTAAATATTATAGTTAATTGTGTATATTTTTTCCACTTAATTATAAGTTTCCTAAAGTCAGGGACCATGTTTAATTCAGAGCTTAGTACTGTGTTGAAGCTCAATAAATATTTGTTCTTTCTTTAGTTTGGTTTGTTTGGGTGATGGGGTTGAGATTATTAAGACTTAACCTATGCACTTAAGTGATGCCTCCAAGATCAGTATCACAAATGGGAGGGCAATATTTATATGGTAAAAGAAGTTGTCCTTGTTTCAGTGCTATGCTTTCATTATTTGAACTTGGACTTGAAGGTATTTTTATAATAATAGGATTTTAAAAAGTGAATCACTCGCATACTTTCTCCTTGTTCTTCCTAGGATGAATAACACACAAGTTTAAGGCTTAGTCATGGGCTACAAGATAGAGCAAAAGTATATGCCTAGCAAGCATGGAGTGAAATGTATAGTCATTGATCAGTAAATATTAGTTGAATGAATGGATGAAACGATGTAGCCACAGTCAATTTACCACTCAGGAACACCTTCAAAGAAAAATGGAGGAAGAACTAATATTTACTCATTATGTAATATTCTTTCCTCTCGATTTCATGAGGATAGACACCTCTACCTGTCTTTAACCAAAGTTTGCCTTCTTGGGAAGACCACAGTTTCCAAAAAGTTTTATCAGAGAGCTGGACAGGAAGTGTAGTAAGTAATGGATGCCTTCTAACAAACCAAACTAATAAATGACCAAAGGAAGCTGTGAATAAAGACTAAAATAAGCCAGGCATGTGGTACACACCTGTACCCCAGGGATTCAGGAGGCTGAGACAGGAGGATTGCAAGTTCAAGGCCAGCCTGAGCCACTTAGTAAGATGCTATCTCAAAATAAAATAAAAAAATTTAAAGGGGAGGCTGGGGATGTTGCTCAGTGATAAAGCACCCCTTGATTCAACCCAAGCCAAAAAAAAAAAAACTGAAAATATGATGATGATGATGATGATGATGATGATGATGATACTGCTGCTGCTGCTGCTGCTGCTACTGCCAGGGATTGAACCCAGGGCCTCACACATGCTAGGCGAGCACTCTGTCATAAGCTACTTCCCCAGTCCTAAGCTAGTATATTAAGAGAGAGAATGACTCTAATGAAGAAGAGAAAGCTATGCTAACTTTTTAGCCACTTGCTAGAGATAGAGACATTGATTAACTCTGGCCAGTAAACTTCTCCTTCATTCCACTATCTCTTTCATTCAAGTTTAAGTCCATGGGCTGTAACTCAGAATTGTTTCACCCATAAACACATAAGAAACTTGTTCTTCAGATAGTGAAAATGAGCAATACTCTTTCCTTAGCTACCTATGAATGGAGGCAAAAACTAAGTAAAAAGAAAATACACCTTAGAGGACCTGGCTTGGAGTCCTAACTCTGTCAAGGACTTGATTGATTGTTCTTAGGCCTATTACTGATCTCCTCTAACTCATGGTTTCCTTAACTCATTCATTTTACAAATGTTTTCCAAGCACTTACTGAGTACCAAGCAGGGCTCAGTGCCCTAGGGATCCAACAATGAATAAAACAGAGGCAGATCCACTTAAATGGAATGTATCTTCTAGCAAAGAGTGACAGGTAATAAATGATTAAATAACCTCAAATGGTGAGCAGTGCTATGGAAGAGATAAAACAAATGATAAAGACGAATTGGCGAGAAGGGGTCAGGAAAGGTCTCCCTAAGGCAGTAACATTTGAGCTATACGTCCTAGAAGGAGCCAGCCAAGGAACAAGCCAGGGAAAGAGTGTTCCAGGAAGAGGGATCAGTAAGCCATGCAGGGCGACTACATTTGGGACTGGATGATAATCCAGGAAAATGATACTGCATATGCAGTTATATCAGTTGAATGATTTTGACCCAATACACCAAATAATCCTACAAGTTTCTGGTGTTGTGTCAGGGGTGGAACAAAAGCAGAGGCTCTGCTAGGCTCACACCACTCTAACCACCCCACCCCCCAACACACACTCCTGCTTTAACAAAAGCAGCTCTTCTTTAATCTGAAGTATGTTCTACATTGCTACTTTAAGACTTAGGAGAATCCAGGTTCCAGGATCAAAACTTCTTGATCTCAAAAGTCATTTTTTACTCTTTGTCAGGTTCTCTGAAAAGTTTTCATACAACCTCTGTGATGGCTATGGGAAGATTAATTCTACTCTATTTGATTGACAGAGAGTCAGGGAATACAGATTCCAGCAATGTGACTCTGCTCTCAACCAGAACCTTCCATTCCTTTCCCCTATGGTGGTTGATCTCTCAGGTGCCCTCTAAGCATGTCCCTGATAGGGAGGGACGCTGACTCTGCCTCTTTCTAATAGCTTATGCTGACTTCTTAGCTTGTTCTGTCTGAATGAGGTGCTTTCTGTCCTGCACAGGAGAGAGCTCTGTGCAGGTAGCTGAGGAAGGACTCTAGTTTTTTTTTTCCAACCTATAAAATGCAAAGTTGGCCAGCTGCCTCCCTTCCAACCCCAAAACTCATATCTTCCCTTGTCTCCAGAGAGCTGCCTGGCAGCTCTCAAATCGTCTCGACTATCCTGGGGTTTTGGGAAAAGCGCTGCACAGAATGTGAAGTCATTTTCTGGTAACACAGATCTAATTAGCTCTTTGACTGACAAGAGGAAGTAAAGGCCAAGAGGGATTTAAACAATCCAGTTCTCACATATTTCAAGACAAGTGAAGAACCAGATGGGAAAATGGAGAGAAAAGGGGAATAAAGAGAAAAGAGCCTAGAGAGAATTTGGAAAAGGGTGAGGGGAATAAAGAGAATGGGGAGGGGGAGAATATCAATTGATCAAAATATCAGTCCTTTGTTCTTCAAGCTTCACCTCTGTTCCCAAATTCCCTGCTCTCTCCCAGACAGAACTTACTTGAAGGTCAATGATTTCTCTTTCTGATTCCATCTTGTTGCCCTTCAGTCCCTTCACATACACCGGGTGCCAGCAGCAGACTGCGTGGGCTCCTCCAGACTCTGCTGTCTGTCTCTGCTGCTTTCCTTGGGTGGGAGAGAGCACACAGTTGGCAGGACAGACCTGCTATTCATCCGGCTGATGCGGGATGCCCATCCTGGCCTCAGCCCTTGGGGGAGGTGTACACACGTGCAGGCGTTATGCCCCTGTGTGTATGCACATGTGTGCACTCCAGGGGCTGGTGTGGGGCAAATTAATGGGTGGCTTTTTGAGTTGGTGGTGACAACCTTTTTCACCGGCATCTCCAATGCCCCTTCAGTCCCAGCAGAGCCATCTGAGGTCACCCAGCCTGCTTTGAGTAAGTAATTTTACTACTGGGAAAGAAATCCTGCATATTTATCAAGGAATTTGAAAGTCAGCCTGAAGATGTTTTTTGAGTTCTCATTGGTGGAGCTGAGCAGGGTCCCTAGTCCAAGGGTGGGGTGGCCTTCAGCATAGCCTCAAGACTAAAGTTTAGGATTTTTTCTGGTTCTTTGCTTTGTTCCCGCCATTCTTAAAAGGTTTTGTTTGTTTGTTTGTTTTTGTGGTTTTTAAATGGTAGTTTACTTAATAGGCTGAAAGCATAAGTCTTGTTCTACAAAGTGGTTAAACAATAAATTTTTGTTGATACATTGTTTGATACCCTTAACTTCTCCCTTTATGTAAGAAAGAGAGATGGGGGGAGCAGGGAAAAGTCGTACCTTCAAATCCTTCTCATGCAACTGGTTGCATTTTCTCTACTTTTAAAAGAAAGCTACTGAGTCTTTTTTTTTGGAAAGTATTTCTTTCTCCTGTTTACCTAGAGCCCAAAACTCTCCTGACTTTTTCCTGAAGCTCGTTTTAGACACAAGCTGGTGTGGGCATGGGCGTGTCTGTGAATGTGTATGAAGGAGGGGTTTGTCAGGGAGAAATCTCATTCAGAGTTTAAAGAAGTGGGGGTAGGGAAGAAGCGGGGTCACAAATTTACCCTCACACACTTAAATGCATGAGGTTGTGTGGCACTTTCTTTATTTCTGTTAAATGTCTTTTTAAGTTCCCACCTTACTATTCAGTGGTGTGAGAAAGGGTTGGACAATGGGATGAGAGCTCAGCTTTAGTACAATCTAATAAGCATTGTTGAATCCAATAATTTAAGTGGTAAATAGCTTAGATAGAACAGTCTTTCAGATTTCTACCCCTTTCTCCCAGAGATGGCATCTAGCCCAGGGAGATGGGTGAATGAGGGGTGGTTCTTGGATTTATCCCATGGTCTCTCTGTCTAGTTTCTGCTATTTTCTGCTATGGAGCTGCTATCAGGGGTGAAGTTTCCCCATGGCTGAATTTACTGGTTTCTGAAGGGAGTCTGGTCCTACTCCATGCCCTCCTGCTGACATTGGCAATTGATGTCTATGGCCAGAACTTATTCTCTGTCTCCTTTTAAGGACCAGTGGCCTCCCTAGTTGAATGCCCTATCTTTACCTTTGTGGTGATGTGGACCACCCTGTGATCTGGTCATGAATTCAAAATATCCCAGAAGTACCAGCTCAGCAATATGCCCCTCTAAGATAGCCTCCTCTGAAAATTCTCCTACCAGATACTCAGCTAATACTCCTGATTTCTCCCTGGGTCCATGGGAACTGAAAGATGCTAAGAAAGAACTGGAGAAAGGCAACCCAGCACCAAACCGGGCAAACGGTCTTCTTGATGTGGCTATGCGATGTGGGGGCAGGGCAGTTTTTGAGGTGACCTCCTTTCAGATTCCCAAATGCAAGTAAGATATAGAGCCCATTCCCTTCTTAGTATTTCTTTGAAAATCTACCACAAGTATCTATCACCTCACTCCTCATAATAATAACCATGCTAGTCAGATTTCAACCACTGTGACACAATACCTGAGAAAATTAACTTAAAAGGAGAAAAGGTGTATTTTGCTCATGGTTTCAGAGATTTTAGTTCATGGTTTTGTGTCCTGTTGTTTGGGGCCTATGGCAGCACAGTACATCATGGCTGGAATGCTTGGTAGAAGAATTCATGGCAGCCAGGGAACAAAAAAAGAGAGAAAGGGACTGGGCTAGTATGCCCTTTAAGGGCACACCCAGTGACTTCACTTCCTCCGACTAGGCCTCACCTTCTAAAGGTTCCACCACCTCCCAATAGCACCACAGACTGTGACCAAGCCTTTAACACGTGAGCCTTTGGAGAACACTTCAGATCCAAATTACAGTGAAAAGGGCTGGGGATATAGCTCAGTTGGTGGAGTGCTTGCCTTCCATGCACAAGGCCCTGGTTCAATCCCTAGAACCACCAAAACAAACAACAAATTACAGTGAGAAGCACTGTAGCTCATACCTTATTTAGTCTTCAGAACAACTCTGGGATATAGATAACCAGTATTATCACTTTAAAAGGAGGAAAGAGAAGCAGAAGAGGTTAAGTAGTTGCCCACAGTTAAATTGAGGTTTGAACCTGGCATTCTGGATTCAGTCTTGTCTTAGCCACAATTTTGTCTTAGAGAGGAGAGATTGAACCACATTACAGAACACCTGCTTTCCCTCCCTCTGCTATACTTCTTCCCAGAATCCCCAGAATCTAGGATCAGAAAAGAGAGGACTTTGTCTTTTTTCTTCTGTTTGACTGAAATGTATCTTATGTGGAGTTATATGATAATATAATTCCATAATATAATATGATAATATAATATAATATATATAATAATATGATAAGGGGGAAATAAAGACATTCTTAAAATTTTCTTTCTCAACAAACCTGGTTATCAAAAATATTGTCTTAGCCAGCCATGGTGGTGTATGCCTATAATCCTAGCAACTAGGGAAGCTAAAGCAGCAAGATAGCAAGTTCAAGGTCAGCCTGGACAACTTAGACCTCATTTCAAAAAATTAATTCAAAAAAATATATATTTTTGGGATATAGTTCAGTGGTAGAGTGCTTCTGGGTTCAATTCCAATACTGGGGAAAAAGAGAGTGTGTGTGTGTGTGTGTGTGTCTAGTCTTGCTGGAAAAATTTAATTTGGGTATCAGAAGCAAAATATTAACTGTTTTCTTTCTCTTTGCATCCTTGTTGTGATAACTCCCACTAACCTTTAAATAATATGGATGCATCTGGCTGAACAGAGGGGAAACCAGAAAAAGAAAATGCAAAAGAGAAAAGCACCTGAATATATTTTCAAAGAAATTTCCCTATTAATAAGCACATTGACTTCAAAAGGAAACAGCTGGTGATTGGTTATAAAATGGTTTTTGCTGCCAAGATCTTTCTGGATTTGAACCTTTCCTATCTCATAATCACCATTTGGAAGTAAACAGAAAGCAGGATTTGGAAAGTGGTTTATCTACCCTGTCACACTGTGACTCTGGACCAGGGTCAGCAAACTCTTTCTGTAAGAGGCCAAAGAGCAAATGTTTTTTAGCCTTCGTGGGTTGCTTTTAATTGCAATTACTTACCTCTGCTATTTCAGTGTAAAAGCAGTCATAGACAATATATAAATGAATGAGTGTGGTAGTGTTCCAATAAAACTTTCTTTACAAAAACCTGGTAGTCATATTTATAAAAATAACACCTGATTTGGCCACACAGGTCCTATCTGTTGACCCTAATCCCAGAATTTAAGCAGAAAGAATCTTTCAAGTCTAATGCTCATTCAAGAGGTAATTGTGGAACCCCTACTAAATGGATATTATGTAAAATCTCTGCAGGGACATCCAGGCCTCCACTGCAACCCCGGTGAAACACATGCCTATTAAGTGAGGCTGTGGTAGAGAGTGCTTCTGACATTTTGGCTGAGGTATTGAAATTGTACCTACATGGAGGCTTTTCAATCTAGAGGGAAAAGGTTTCTGTTTCTCTTTACTGCTAGGGTGATTTTTGCAATGTAAAGCCCAAAGGAGATTTTTAGGGAAATTTGTCTCTTAAGAAAGTATAATTTTAAGAACACACTTAAACTTAACAGATAACTTACAGAGAAACTTAGAAAGTAGCTGTGGGATGGGGCGAGGCTCAAATTAGACCCTATATTTGTCTATGCAGGAGGAGCAGAGTTGTAGAGTGTTGAAGAAGTCACAATAAGATCCCTTTGCCTGGTGCAGGGGCATGCACATCATTCCAGCTACTCAAGAAGCTGATGTGGCAGGATCTTTTGTTTTCATTATGCTTTAAAAAAAAAAAAATTAAAAAGTGAAATTAAAAAAGAAGAGTCTTAATTTTTTTTTTTTTTTTTTTTTTTTTTTTTTTTTTTTACTACATAGGGATTTTTTTTAAATCCACCTTTCCATTTTAAAACCATCTCTTACTTTTGATTTGTGTTGGGAGGTGGGGGGCCAGGTATTGAACCCAGGGCCCCGTGCTTGCTAGGCAAGCACTATGCCATTGAGCCACATTCCCAGCCTTCTAATTTTTTATTATAATTTATTTTTTAAACACATTATTTTTTAACTGACATAAGAATTATAAAAGCTAGGTATGGTGGGGCTCCCTGCAATCCCAGTGACTCTAAAGGCTAAGGCAGGAGGATTACAAGTTCAATGCCAGCCTCAGCAACTTAGTGAGGCCCTGTCAGTGTCTGTCTGTCTCTTTCTTTGGTCCTAGAGATTTAAGCCAGAGATGCTCTATTAATGAGTCACATCCCCAGCCCTTTTTATTTATTTATTTTTTAAATTTTGAGACAGGGTCTCATTAAGTTGCTTAGTTACTGAGGCTGGCTTTGAACTTGCCATCCTCCTGCCTCAGCCTCCGAGTCACTGGGGTTACAGTCATGTACCACACTTCTGGAGACACCCTGTCTCAAAATATGAAATTAAAAGGACTAGGGATATAAAGTTAAAAAATAAAAATTATATATATTTATGGGGTACCATGCAGTGTTCCAATACGTGTATGCATTGTATAATGTTTAAATCAAGGTTAAGCATATCTAGTACCTATAACATTTATCAATTTTTATGGTGAAAACATTCAAAATTCCAGCTTCTTTGAAATATGTAGTATATTCTCATTATCTATAATCACCCTAAAGTGAAGATCCCTTAATATTGAACAGTGGGAAAAGCCCTAGGGTGAAAGCAGTTGACCTGGTTTCCTCTGTCTCCTGAGTCACTGTGTGTTCTTAGGCAAGTTATTCAACTTCTCTGGATTTTATATTCCCCTTTGTGAAAAGTGAAGCTGTCAGGAGGTGATTCCTAAAGTTCTTAGAGCTCTTAAATCCTTTTTCTAACATGTGTTTATTTTAAATCCTGTTTATAAGTGTGTGTTTAGATTCAACACTTCCTAGGTAACAGTGAGGGTCTCAGATCTAGGTCTGAGCCAGGTGCAGTGGCGCACACAGGCAATTCCAGCTACTCAGAAGGTTGACACAGGAAGATCACAAGTACAATGCCAGCTTTGGCGATTTAGTGAGACCCTGCCAAATAGAGCAGGAGACATGATCGCTTAACATGCAGGGTTCCTAGGTTCAATCTTCATCACTGGAAAAAAAGAAAAAAAAAAAAAATCAGATCCAGGTCTAAATTTTAGTGTATGAAAGCTAAGGCCAGGGATGGTGTTGCACACCTGTAATCCCAGCAGCTTGGGAGGCTGAGGCAGGAAGGCTGCAAGTTTAAAGCCAGCCTCAGCAACTTAGCAAGGTCCTAAGTGACTTAGTGAGAACCCATCTCAAAATTTAAAAAATTTAAAAAGGGTTGAGGATATGACTCAGTGGTTGAGTGCCCCTGAATATATGAATATATGAATAGAGCAAGAAGAATCCAGTACCTTCAGTTTGATATTACCAACAAAACCCTCTCTAAAGGAATATTTATATAATAAGAAAAATTTTAGGGGAAATTACCCATTACCTCTGCTAGTGAAATACACGTCAAACAATATACAGAAGTGAGAATAAAAGCAAACTTCAGAACATGCTTACAAACCCACTTACGATCATTTACAAATTAACTCAGCCACTTCCGAATTCACTGTGTGGGAATGCTGGGACCAGGATGAATGGCAAAGGGAAGCTTTTGGGGACCTGAGAAGGGAGCTAGCAGTGCAGGGACTAATGGGGTCCAAAGACTAATGGGGACTAATGTTGACCAAGGACATGATTAACAATTAGGTGACCCTTGCACTGTCCAATAGAACTTTCTATAACGATCAAAATATTAGAGCACATTTCCATCTTCATTGTTAAATACAGTAACCATTAGCTACATGGAAGTGTAGAGCAAATGAAATGTGGTTGGTGTGAGCAAATGAAATGTGGTTGGTGTGACTGAGGATCCAAATTTGTAATTTTATTTAATATTCATAAATTCACATTTAAATAGTTAGCTATATTTAAATAGCTAGTAGTTACCATATTGGCCAATGCAGCTCTAGGCCAAAATAGGTCTATTCAAAACATTGCTTAGCAGTGGCCAATTCATATTTACCACTTCTTTTCTTGCTGCTCTTAACTTGATAGATGTTCATCAGGCCAAAGCCTGATTTGACATAAATAGGAACTCAGGGTACACAGTGCTCATGGGAATGCCCCGTGAGACCTGGGGATGCTCTTGGTTGTGGTAAGCAAAATTTCCCTTTGTTCTTTCAAATTCAGAGTAGGGGGATTTTAACTGTGACTCACTCTCCAATGACTGATTAGGAAAAGAGCCTTCTCTGTTGATGTGGAACACTTCTTACCTCTCATCCCTGTGATGAAGCTCAAAGGCGCCTGGCACTCTCTTGGTGGTGTGTGGTAGGTAATGACTAATCTCAGTAATAGGAAGAGCAAGATCTCAGTGGTTTTCAAACTTTTTAAACCACTGAAACCCTTTTTCTTAAATGTTGTCTTAGGTGGATGTTAATGTAAAGCAGATTAAAGTAAAGCTGCTCGAATCTGTCCTGCTTGTTCACCATCAATTTCTCAAGCCATCCCTTAAGGTACCTCTTGGGAACAACTTGAATTCTGGACAGGTGGCATGGTTTATGTCTCCAGGGGGCTTTGATTGTGTTAGGGTCGAGGATTACAAGTCACCCAAAATTATGTGGAGTTTTTCGAGTCTTGAAGTGAGGTGTGTAAGAGATATACATTTCACATGTATGTATAGATAGATATATCTCACGTGTATATATGTATATATGTACATACATGCACATACACTTGTGTGTGTCAGTATGTGTATAAATATGAATAAGAAAGTTTAAAAAGCAGTCAAATTATGTCCACTTATTTCAGTAACAGATGGGATGCTTGCCCACAGGGTCTTTATTACTGACAAAAGTTTCCTCAGAGGAATCTGAGTGTGACTGTTGTACTATTTCCCAAAGAGAACAGGGGACTCACAGTTGGGGTGTAGGGAGGATGAACGTCAGAAAGTGGCCATAGGGGTCGTCCTCATGTTCTTCCAACACAAAAGGTGTAAGAACGAAGAGACCATACACAAGTCTCTAGGGCGGGTAGGATGGAGAGGGGGCACTGTGGTGGAGTTCTGAGTGCAGTGGAAATCAGAGATGAAAAATTCAAAAACCCTTCAAGATGAAGGTACCAGTCCAACCCCTTCAACACAAAGATGATAGAAGCAGCTTGGTGGTGAAAGTGGAATTAGAGATTTATAATTGATGTTTCCTGGTTACCCCTTTAACCACACAGATAAGTGCATGTGAATGTGTGAGTATAATAACTCATGAGTGAGCATGTAATAACTAATCTGGGTATAGTCCCTTACAGGTTCACAGGACTTTGTACATAATTTCATTTGTCCCTCAAATGACCTAGCTGCAATTCACAGAAGCAGGATCTAAAACAAAAGTGACCTGCCCAAGATCACACAGAAGATGATGGAACCAGGACTCAATTTGAAATTTCTTTCTTCCCATTCTTATTTTTCTCCACATGATGCTACTTAACATATATCCTTAACTCACACCAAGCGCACGCATGCACACCCACACACACACACACACACAGAGTTATTGCTGTTGTGCAATGGAGCTTAATACGTCATAGATAATAAAAACTTACTGTCTCCCAAAGACAGTGGTCCTGTTTCCTAGCTGTGGTGTTGTAGTTGTTGTTGCTCTGTGGTGCTGGGGATCAAACCCAGGGCCTCATTCATGCCAGGCTAACATTATTGCTGAGCTACCTATGCCATCAGCCCCCATTGCTGGTGCTTTAATAGACATTTTATAGAGCAGTTTTAGGTTCTCAGTAAAATTGAGCAGACAGTGCAGACTGTTCTTAAACACCCGCTTCCCTTCCCATCTGCCAGGCTATCAACCTCCCACACAAGAGGGGCACACTTTGCAACCGATAACCTGGACACATTATTATCCCCGAAAGTCCATAGCTTGCATTAAGGGTCATTCTTGGTATTGTATGTTCTGTAGGATTTTTTATTTTGTTTGGTTTTTGTTCTGTTATTGTCATTTATTATTATTATTATTATTATTGGGTTTTTTTTTATGCTGGAGATTGAACCCAGGGCCTTGTGTACATTAAGCACAAACTCTACTAGTGAGCAACACTCCATTCTGTGGGTTTTGACAAGCTATGTTTTTGAGAAAGTTATTTTTCTTCCTCTTGCCCTGTAAAAATGGGGATTACAGCATCTAATTTATAAAGATCATTGTGAGGATTGAATTAAATCAGTTTATCAATGTAAAGGAAATTACCTGCCTGACATGGAAGAAGAAGAACCCAATACATGAAGCTAATATTAATCTCATTGGGATAAGCCTGGCTGTTTTATCCTCCTGAGCCTTTCCTTCTCCTCCTTTATATCAGCCCAGAGCTTCTCTGTCCAGAGATATCACAAGAAGTTCCTTAAAGGTACTTAGTCTTTGAAGATTTACTGTGCTGCTGAGAGGAACTTGAACTGTAAGTTCAATTCTTGGAGGAGAAAGGGTTAGAAAAAGAGGGATAAAATGCATAGATGTTCACAGGACCTTCAAGGTGGGCCACGGCACAAAAATGGTTCAGATTTGGACTACCAGTCAAAGGAACAGGAGAAAGTTCAGTGGGAAAATGCCAAAGCATGGGGTGAGCTGCTGCTGGAGCTACTGTGAAGGTGAAATAACCTCTTCAGCAGTTTCTCAAAGAAGACCTTCAGCTATGAAGGTGAACTATGGAATACCCAAAATGCACACTTACCACCACATTTTTATCTCCTTCCCCTTTGGACATCTCCACAGATGGTAGCTGGGAAAAATTTAAAGGAGCAAAGCTTCTAGCCTTTTTCTTTGTGAACATGCTAGTGAAAAGATTTTGTCAAGTGTTCGTGGTTACTCCTCTGGCAACCTCTTCCTCTTCTGCCCCCGCCACTGTTCTTCTTCTTCTTCTTCTTTGTTTTTTCTTAATAACTAGGTTTTTTTTTTTTTTTAAATACCTTCTTTTATTTATTTTTATGTGGTGCTGAGGATCAAACCCAGTGCCTCACACATGCTAAGCAAGCACTCTACCACTGTTCTTACATTTAGAGTTTGCATGTTTTACTGATGTTACTATTTCATATACAACTGTAAGAATCTGCTAGAAGCCCTAAGAGAACAGGGATTGTGTTTCTACTTCTGAGATTTTTTTTTTTCCTTCCGGTGCTGAGGATCAAACCCAGGCCTTGCCTATGCCAGGCAAGCTGTCTACCACTGAGCTACACCTCCAGCCCTACTTCTTCTGTACCTCGCCTAGCAGTGAGTCCAGCAGATGAGCACATAGTAATTGATCCTGGTCTTTCAAGGGTGGACCCCCTTCTGCAGAGCATAGTGCTAGGTCCCCTAACCAAGCAGATGCCAAAAATGTACTCGTTAGAAAAACTGTTGGTAACACAGACCTAAGCAAGTTGGGTGCAGAAATGGAAGCACAGTTTCCTGAGCATTGTCATAATGTGACACTGATTGCTGTGTGATCTTAGGTGAGTCATTTCCTATTCGTTACCTTGGTTTCACTCAGTTGCAAAATGGGGAGGAAATTTTATAAAAGAATATGTACATATTCACTTATTTTTCCTGGTCAGAAAGTAATATACATTCATTATAGAAAATGTAGAATATACAAAAGGATAAGGGAGAAAATAAAAGGCAGCTTTTATAAACACTGTTTATACTTTGGTTTATTGCTTTTTAATGTTTTCCTGTACATGCAAGTGCAGGAAATAAAATTTGCAGGACTCAGTGCAAAATGAAAATATAGGTCTTCTTATTCAAAAATTATTAAAAGAAGGCAACAGCACAGCATTAAACCAAGTATCCATGCAGCTGTGCAGTCCTATACACAGGAAGCTGACTTTTTATATTTTCTCCTTGAAATAATAAGATCATTTATCAAGTGCTTTCTGTGTATCAATCTATTACAAAATATTTGGAGAGTAGAGGTAGGAGGATTGACAAGTTCAAAGCTAGCCTCAGCAATTTAGCAAGACCTATCTCAAAATAAACAATAAAAAGGTCTGGGGATATGACTTAGTGGTTAGGCACCCCCGGGTTTAATCTCTGGTACCAAAAAAGCAAAAAACAAAAACAAATACATGAGAAATATGGTGGCTATTTATGAGAAACACTGAAGACCAGATGACAACACATTGAGAATAATTTCATTGCAAGATTATGTTAAATACAAAGCACCAATGAGCCAAAGCAGGAGCACATGTGGAGACTTGGCAAAAGCTAAGCTGGTGTATTTGATTCATGTCTCCTGCCTGATAAGTGGAACATAAACATCTCACTCTCCTTTCTCTGAATGTCCTGCACATTAAAGAGGATATCTTTGCATATTCCCAACAATCAAGAGGATGTTTTTTTCAAAAATTGCTTTCTATTCCAGGACACCCTTGATTTTGTTTAGGCCTCCATTTTCCTTCCTGCTCCTTTCCACTCCTCCCCTTCCTTCACCAGTAATTTTTCAATACATTCTTAGTCTCAGCATTTGGTCAGTTCCTCTCCCGACCTAGAAAATCCTGCAGCATTCCAGCACTTTCAACTTTACTTTCAAATGCTTGCAGATGGGAAAGACCCTTACACTTTTCTGCCTTTGATTGCTCTTCCCACTTAAAGTGAACACCTGCCTACTTGAGAAACTGAGCCTCCTAATGGGTTACATTTCAGTTTGAGTTCTCATTATGATTTTTGACTAACTAATAGAGTATAAATCTATTATAGAATATTTGGAAAGTAGAGAAAGAAAAAAAATGCTATAAATAACTTCATGATCCTAACACACCACCACACTTAGTCTATTTTAATAATGTTGATGTTTTAAGAAAAGTTGAACTCTCCACTCACTCCTATAATTACTACACTATTTTTGCACTTAGAACATCTTTTAAGCTAATTCTCTCTTTTCAAGATACTGCCAATTCATGGGCACAGGGCACCTCTGACTGCCCAGCCTTGGTCTATTAGAAGGTGACCACAAATCCTGTTTCATTTAAAGAACTAGTCAGCTTATTTTTAACAGTTCTACTGGCTGATGGATCAAAGATGGCCTCTATGAGGAAGGCATTGAACAGCATAATGTTTAGATAACAATATAGCTGTGTTTTACCAAACACAGCCTTATCCAGATCTGTCCATTCAAATATCACTTGTAATTTAGGCAAGTTCAGAATATACCTCTGTTCACAGAAGCAGTTACTTAGGAATAAAAAGCGATATACAAAATGCCTCTAGCCAGGCACAGTGACTCATGCCTATACTCCTAGTAGCCCAGGAAGCTGAGGCAGGAGGATTGCAAGTTTTAGGCCTGTCTGGGCATCTTAGCAAAACACTGTCTCAAAATAAAATAAAAAGAACTGGGATGCAGTTCAATGGTAGTACACTCCTGGGTTCAATCCCAGCACTTCAACAACAACAATAAAAAAGGAACTATAGAGCTGGAGAATATCATGCTAAGCAAAATAAACCAAACCCAAAAAACCAAAGGCTGAATATTTTCCCTGATAAGCAGATGCTAACTCATAATGGGGGGTGGGGAGAATGAAGGAACTTTGGATTGTGCAGAGAGGGGAGAGTGAGGGGAGAGGAGTAGGTGTGGGGATAGGAAGGACGGAGGAATGAGATGGGCATTATTATCCAATATATATATGATTACAATACCAGTGTGACTCTACACCATGTTTAGCCAGAGGAAGGAGAAGTTGTGCTCCATTTGTGTACAATGTGTCAAAATGCATTCCACTATATGTTTAACTAATTAGAACAAATTTTAAAAAATAAAAAGGATATATATATATATATATAAAGGATATATATATATATATATATATACTCTTTGTAGCATTGTTTAAAATTTCCTAGCTGAGATGAGAGAGAGAGAGAGAGAGAAAGAGAGAGAACACATAAAGGGAGAGTCATTACAAGGAAATACAAAACGTTTGAGATAGAAGTGATGTCTATGGTGGTTGTGGGTGATGTGTTGGTGGAAGCTACATGAGAATCGCCTGAAGATGGCCACATATGTAACAGGTGAAGCAACAAATTCAAATTATAAAGAATACATCAACAGAAAAAAAAAAAAGAAACCATAACCCAGCAGAGAAATGGACCAGACATTTGAACAGATAATGAACAGAAAAAGAATCTCAATAGTCAAATATGAAAAAAATGCTCCACTTCACTAGTAATCAAGGAAATGCAATCTCAATTGACAATGAGACACTATTTCACATCCATGAGACTGACCAGAAGTAAAATGTCTGACAATAATAAGCTTGGTTCATATGTAGGAAAATGAGAACTCATACACATCTGACAGAAGGGTAAATTACAAGGTCCATTTTTTAGAATAATTTGAAACTATCTAGAAAGTTTGGAAATATCTGTAGTTTGAGACTTCACATTTACTTTAGGGTTCCAAATGACCTTCCTTAACCGACGTTCTTCTTCTGAACTATAGAACATAGAAATAGAGTACCTATTTCCAAGGATGGCATATAACTAGTATCATTTTAGATGCACGGGAGAGAAGTTGATTTATTACAAACAGCGGTTGCATTATGACATCAGGGTTTGTATTATTAAACCCAATTGAGAAAGAATGCCAGGGAATTTCCCAAACATATTTTACAATACCACACTATTAGTAATGTAACTGAATGCAATGGGTTTGCCCTTGGTGAGTGCAAACCCTTAAGTATGAAGGAAATAAATGACTGAAGAAAGCTTTGTTACTTGCAGCAAGTAAGGGGAGCACTGGAGATATTTCTCAATGCAATGGCTCCCTAAGCAAGGGGCTTTTACTGGGGAGACTTGTGCATATTCATACAAGGAAGACTCATTGCCACATGTAGGGTGGGCACATTCTTAAGCATGCTCAGTTGAAGATCATACTCTATACATTGCATGTTCAAAAAATGACCAATAGGAATGCCTCTGGGTGGAGAATTTAGTATTATAATGAGCGAAGTTTACTCTAGGTCACATAAAAAGTATGGGTTGGGATGACTCAGAGATTTTGGCTGGCTCCTAGTAAGTTTCTCTGGAAGGCCTTACTTGAGTCAAAAAAAAAAAAAAAAAAAAAAAAATCAATTTTGAAGATTTGTTAACAGTTACTTAAAGGGACAGCAGTTTTCCACCCAGCCCTGCAATGTAATTGGTGATTGTCCCTAAAAATACCTGCTTAGCAGCTAACAGTAATGATAAAAATTGGAAACAACAGTGTATTTATAGTGTGGAATTAAGTAAATGAACCAGATGTCTATGATTCAGCATAGATAAATCCTAAATGTAAAATGTTAATTAAAAAGTTTAAAACATTGTAGGGTGTACACTTGTAATCTTAGCTACTTGGGAGACTGAAGCAGGAGAATCACAAGTTCAAGGCCAACCTGGGAAACATAGCAAGACCCTGTCTTAAAACAAACAAACAAAAAAAATTTTTAAAGGGTTGGGGATTGTAGACGATTGCCTAGCAAGTCCAAGTTCGCAGGTTCAATCCCCAGTAATACACACACACACACACACACACACACACGTAAAACATAAAAGTATGATGGCATTCACAAATATTTTATAAAATACATAAACTAAAACTATAATGTTCATATAAAATACTGTACTTATAGTAAAAATATATAATAGGGTCTAAATATGCATCACATTCATGACAGGGCAGCCTCTGTGTGGCAAGGGAAATAGTTTGGGGCCATGGGATTCTGATAGTTATTGTGTCTACGTAAAATTCTTATGGATCTTCTACATCCTTATTTCCTTTAAAATGAAGTATGACCTGATGATTTATCTTGGCCAACAAAATATGAGTGAAGTGTTACTTCCAGGCAAAAGGTTTAAGAACCATTTGCACAATTTGCTGTGTTCTTTTTTCTTTTGCTATAGCAATCATCAATGCTTCATCAGCTAGGTCCTGAAGTAAGGACAATGTACAAAGGAGTCCCAAAAGATCTACAGTTGACATGGGGCATGATTCAGAAATAGATAATAATCTAAAAGGCTCAGCAAGGCAACTCATGCTTGTAATGCCAGCTATTGGAGAGGCTGAGGCAGGAGAATTGAAAGTTGGAGGCCAGCCTAGGCAACTTGGGGGACCCTGTCTGAAAGTAAAATAAAAAGGGCTGGAGGTGTTACTCAGTGATAGAGTGCTTACCTCGCATGCAGGAGGTCCTTGTTCAATCCATAGTACTGCAAACAAAATAAAAATCTGGTTCTAACTTTATAATATGCATGTTTTTCTTTCAAGCTATCTCAATTCTTTTCAGAAAGCAAAAATGAACAAAGCATAAGTCCTCCTTTACTGTTGCCTTTTCAGTTTCTTCACATTGACTGTGCTTCATTCCTCCTCTAACTAGGAAGCCTCATCTGCAGGAGAAAATTTCTCAGTCCTTAACATGTCTCCTTTCTAAGTCTGATATAACCAAGGTGAGTCTATAACCTGGGATTAGTCCTGATCTCCCACTGTGGTATAATACAGGAGTTCTCCCAGTGGGTATGTATTTTAGGATCTACTTAATATTTGTAAAGCAGATGCTTCCAATCCTTATCACTTTCTTTTGTTCCCACACAGTGTTTAATATTAACATCCAAATGAGGGACAGGTGCAGTGGTGCATGCCTGTAATCCCAGCAGCTCAAGAGACTGAGGCAAGAGGATTGTAAATTCAAGGCCAGCCTCAGCAACTTAGTGAGACTTTAAGCAACTTAGCAAGACCCTATTTCCAACCTCCAAATAAAAAATTAAAAGGGCTGTGAATGTGACTCAGTGGTAAAGCACCCTTGAGTTCAATCCCCAGTACCAAAACAAACAAACAAACCCAAAAACTAAAAACACCCAAATAAGAAACAGTCAAGATAATTTCAAGGACTCATAATACACTTCATCTATAAACTAAAAACGAAGGCGAACTGGGCATATTGATCAATGGTAGATTCCTTTCCTAATACACTTAAGGCTTTTGGGTTTGATCCCCAGCTCCACAAAAAAAATAAAAAATCAAAACAAAACAAAACAAAACAAAAAACATAAAGGAATCACTTCAAAACTGAAAAATAGACTGTTTCAAGAACTGGTTGATTCCATTTGTAAGAACCACTTTAGAAGTATTATTGTCTTTCAGCCTATAGGATTTGTCTTCCTTTCTGGATAAGGTATATATACATTTTTTTTTCTGTCAATATTTACTAAATTAGAAGCGATTATTTTGTCATGTTATATAAAGTTCTCAAAATTTTAAGAAAAGGAAAATTGCAAATTAACTAAAGAAGTGAAGAACCAAAAAGAGAGTTGAAATATTATATATCAGCAAACAGGTGATCAAAGATGAGCTATGGAAGAAATCTATTCCCCAGGTGTGTGGCAAATAAGCAATACAGGAATGAAATCTTAATTTTTGGGTTAGGACTAGGTGATCTGGGGGCAGCATTATTTCAGATACTTTTTGGTTTGGATTTAGCAAGGAAGAGCAGTTTGCTTTTATAACAGAAGGGAGTCGGAGGAGTAGAATTCATGCCAATATAATCAGCGAAGGTCCTGCTTCCCAAACCAGTGTTCTGAGGATCTTAAGAATTCCTATCTTAAGAATTCCTAAGTATGACTGGGCATGATGGCGCACACTGTAATCCTAGTGACTTGAGAGGCTAAGGCCAGAAGATTGCAAGTTCAAGGCCCACCTGAGCAATTTAGTGAGACCCTGTCTCAAAAAATATAAAGGGCTGGGAATGTGGCTCACTTGTTAAGCACACCTAGGTTCAATTCCCAGTACCTGCCCCCTTCCCAAAAAATAATTCCTAAGTAGGTATACTTAACATATTTTGAAAATGATTTATGTTTTCTCTCTGTTGAAGAATCATAATGTATATCATTTTTATTAAAGATTGATAAGTCCTGCAGAAAAGAAATGTTTTAACTTTTAAAACTTCGGTGTCCACAAATGTATTTGTGCACAGAATACTCTTTTGCTCACTTCCATTAACACCTTCCAGGTCAACATGGGAATGTTCTAAGGCAATATCTTGGCCTGTGAACCAGGAGCCATGTAGAATGTCGTTGGTTCCCCATCAGAAAAATGAGGACATTGCACTTGTCCATCCACATCTACTTGAGACATTATATAATGTCCACAAGGATTCTGCACACTTTGGGAACTATATAGAAACAAACTGCCATTATCTCATTGTCTCATCAATGGGATGATAAGCCACATCATTAGATACTACAAACCTGAAACTAGAGATTGCTCCTCACCTAGATCTTGATGCTGAAGGGGTTTGTACACATTTCATATACTTCAGTAAACAAACCCATTTCATGTTTGTGTCAGTTTCAAACAGATTGAGAAGGGAAAAAAGGAAATAAAGAGGAATAAACAAAGTGGAGCTGACGGTACATTATTGACAATAATCCTTAACATCCCTTGAGGCCTTACTGTGTGCTGGGTCTTGTGCTAAGCAGTGGAAACTCACTACATTTAAACTTATTTTTTTAAAAATTAAAAAAGCTAGGTGTGGTGCCTTATGCCTCAGTCCCAGGTACTTGGAGACTGAGGCAGGAGGATCACCTGAGTTCAACAGTTTGAGGCAACATAGCCTGGGCAACATAGCCAGATTGCCTCTTAAAAAAAAAAATTAAATAAGTAAATACATAAATTTATCCCATCTAACCCTCACCCTAATTCTTAGGAATACCTACTTATGGCAATATTGGAGTTTGTTTATTTTGTGGGCCTGTGGGTCAAACTCTGGGCCTTATGCATGCTAGGGAAACGCTGTACCACTGAGCCATAAATTGGAGTCCAGAGAAAGTTGCTCATCCAAAGACATACAAGTATTATGAGGCAGAGATAAGACCTGAACCAGGTCTGTCTAGTCCTAAAACGCACACTATATTAATGTTTCTTAAGATAAAGTAGTAAAAAAAATTGTTTTAATTGTAATAGATTTGCATTTTAATGTATATTAGAAAAAATACAACATGTATAGCAGACCCATAGTGGATTCATTCACGAAGGTCATAGCTGAAGATTTTTTAAAAGTCCATTTTTTAAATTAAGAAAATATTAATATAGGTATATGTGAAAATGTCAAAAATCATGAAGGTGGGGTGCTAGTGACTAAAGCTGGACCAATAACCCTTCTTCCTCCCAACAGGTAGGATAAAGTCAAAAAGCAAAAGTCCAGTTAGATTCACATTAACAAAGCGTTGAGCTTGTTTCTGTCCCCAACCAAATAAGCCTCCCCTAGGTTTTTCTGAAGGAAGTGACTGAGAGGAAATGAAGTTAGTGAAGGCTAAAGATTGGGGATGGTTGCTGTGTTTGCCTGGGCAGAGGATGGAACCAAGATAACTAACTGTGACTGTGAGATCTGCTTCACAGAAGATCACAGATTGACAAGCACCGTCTACGACAGAGAAGAAACGAAGTCTTTTGAGTACTTGACAACCATGGTTCATCTTTCAGCTTCATGGAGAAAATGAGGGCTTTGGTCAAGACTTCTTGGTTGCAAAAGAAACACATTCAACTGGTTCAAGTATGAGCAGAGGAGAAGGGGTTTGGTATAGACCACACAAAGAGGTGGGGTGGGAGTCTGGACCCAAGATTACTGCCTCTCATCTCTACTTTTCTGAAGTTCTGCTTTGTTCTCTCAACTTCATCAATATGACCATTAGGCCCATGCTTTATATCACTTCACCATTTTAGTCCCTACAGGACAAGTAGTGGGGCTGCCACAGAACAGTGATATTGGGCTAGTTAGAGTCAGGAGTTCATTACTGTCATGTGTATGACAGCCAAGGTCAGCATGGTACCCTATCAGCAATTGACAGGCCCATCTGAATTCAGAATCTTCATACTCATGGGTTCCTATGACTTCTATTAGGCAAGAGTGGGGTCACATTTCCTGATATTATGATCAGCGTGGTCCTCAGCTTTCCTATTCTTTCAGTTCAGTAAGTTGTATTTTAATATTTGACATTTCAGATATAAAGCTTTGGATTTCCTTTGTCAATAGCTATGCTTCTTCCATTGTACCAACTCTGGCCTCCTGAGGCTTGAGTATGATGGACACACACAAAGTGATAAAACAGCAATCATTTGAATTTTTTTTTTTTTGGGGGGGGGGGGTACTGGGGATTGAACCCAGGGCCTTGTGCTTGCAAGGCAAGCACTCTACCTACTGAGCTATCTCCCCAGCCCAATCATTTGAGATATAAAGAAAAAGAGTTCAGCTACTCAGGAGGCTGAGGCAGGAGGATTACATGTTTGAGACCAGCCTGGTCAACACAGTGAGACCTCTATCTCAAAAAAAATTTTTTAAGGAGCCAAGCAATCAGTAAAGGTTATAAAGCACATTACTCAAAACTGTGTGAAGAAGATAAAGGGATGGTGATGATGACGGTGGTGGTGGTGATGGTGGTGGTAGAGATTTAAAAAATTAGAAGGATGGATCTTATGAAGACATATGAGAATATAGTGAAAAGAAGCACAAATAGTAATTTCCAAGGAGTAGAAAGAATCTTGAGCTAAGGACTCAAAGACTTAGGTTCTAGACTTGGCTCTGTCCCTTGACTAACTTAGAGATCTTAAACTCATCACATTAAAAACAAGATGGTCCTCTAAGTCAAAAATTTCTATAACCCTATGCCTGGAGAGAAAGAGGATCTTGGAATAAATGGGGCAATTGATCAGCTGGATCTGGTTTCTTAAAGATGAATCTTTAAGAGAGACTTGAAATGTTTCAGGATTTGGTGGAAAGTAAAAGACCAGGTTTGGTTCATTAGAAGGGCCTATGATAATGACTTAGGAGTGGGGATGCTAGAGAAAGATAACTGGGCTAAAATATGATTTAGGTAAATTATTTCTCTTTTCCAGGTCTCAGCTTTCTTCAGTTCTATTTTTCAGAGAAGGAAATTGCATGGGGAAGGAAATGACCATCAGTTTGTCTAACTGAAGCAGAGTCAAAGCTGAAGTATAAATAAACAAAAAATTAAGATGGAATGGAGTAAGAGGAAGTCTAGGGAAGGCTAGTGAGGTGTCTTGAAATCTGAATTTTTCTATCTTAGAATAGGGTAACTTTTTTAACCATTAAAATCCCTTTGGGTTTATCATTAAAATTCCAAGAGTATAAGTTTCTCTTTCTCTTTTTAAATGTTGGTTAATCTATTGGTCATTGCTAGTGCTCAGGAGAAAGGAGTAGAGATTGAAATAAAGCAGGTTATACATTGGCAGCACAGCAGGTCTACAAGATGATTCCAGCAGAGTTTAGATAGAAGATAGGCTTACTACACATAGCCAAAGATGAATTAGTCCTATAGAGAAACTGTATCAGTCAGTTTTCCATTACTACAATGAAATACCTGAAGCAGGATAACTTTATAAAGTAAAGAAGTTCATTTTGCTCACAGTTCAGGACATTCAAGTGCATGCACCACAAATGGCAGGAGTGTAGAATGAGAGATCACTTTGTAAGACCAGAAGTCAGAGAAACACAATTCCTTTCAAGAGTATGCCCCCCCAGTTTACTTAAGGCCCCACTTTTAAAAGTTCCCATCACTTCAACTCTATGACAGTGAGGACCATGCCCCTAACACATGAAACTTTGGGAACACATACAAACCATATCCAAACCATAGCAGGAACCAAAATGGGCAATTTTGAAGGAAAAAATTCTTTCAATATGGAAAATTCCAATCTTTGAACACAACTTGCTAAGCTCTATTTTCATTTTAGTTACAGCATGGCTCAAGATAAAAGGCTGACAAATTGAGACCTACATTGTCTCTCAGCTATACCTGGAGGCAGTTGGAGTCATGGTTGGCAGTAGCCTGATACCTATTTTCAAATAAAGTCTTTAAGACCCCTAGCAAGCCAGCTGAAAGGGATTTTTAGAGCAAGGTGTGGTGGCGCACAACTCTGATCCCAGCAACTTGGGAGGCTGAGGCAAGAGGATTACAAGTTCCAGACCAACTTAGCAAAACCCTGTCTCAAAATAAAAATTTTAAAAAAGAAGAAGAAAGGGTTGGGGATATAGCTCAGTAGTAAAGTGACTCTGGATTCAATCCCCAGTACAGAGAGAGAGAAAGAGAGACAGAGGGAGAGAATATGAGACAGTCTCTCACTAAGTTGCTGAGGGCTTTGCTAAGTTGCTAAGGCTGGCCTTGAACTTGTGATCCTGCTGCCTCTGTCTCCCAAGTCACTGGGATTACAGGCATCCACCATCAGTCCAACAGAAGTGGAATTCTTCTGGGCTTCTTCTCAAGCCCAGATCTGTCCACATCAAAGGACAATAAATCATGTCTCTTGCAGACCATTAACAAGAGGGAATAGGTAGTTGGATGGCTTTGAGCTCCTGTTCTTAACCTTGAGTATACAGTCCAGGAAACTGGCATTTCTGAGAAGGTGATTCTGATGCTGTGGGTCCAGCAGGACCAGAGCTTGAGAACAACTCACTTAGAGCTAATACTTTTCCCAGCACATGTTCTAATGACAGTGGACTGGGGAATGTGTGTAATGAGACAAGGAAATAATAGGAATTGCTATAGTTGTGAGTTATGTAGTAATAATAAGCTGTATTTGGTATTTGCCTGGACTTGTAAAACTAAAATAAAAGCACCTGGTTACAAACTTGCTGTGTGGCAGGATGACACTCCTGAACAATGCTGATATGAACTTTTATCTATGATTTGAGTGGCGGTTCCTAGTATACTCATGTTCTGGTCTTTATCAATGAAGACCAGAGCATGACTGGGCTGGAAATCACTACTTAAACCCCTGGACTTTTGGAGCAAACTGTCAGCAGCACAGTGACCAGAGGACTCCACGTTGCTCTGTCTCTTGACTGCCCCAGCTGCTGTCTACTCCATCACTGATTGCTGATCGACCATTGTCACCGAGTCCAGACGACTGATCACCTCTCCCGCAGCGACGACTGCCACCCAGCCTCCGGCTTACTGGACACCCAAGGACATCCAAAGACATCCGAGGAGCTGAGAGAGGCTACGGCTGAGAAGAATCCCCTCAGTCTTGTTGACTGACTTATTAGCTAAGAGACATTGCATTCAGTAAGTCCATGAGGATTGGACTCTAGGTGAACAAGGGAGTGAATCTTCAATGTATTTGTGACTTGCTATTATTTGGAACGTTGAGTGTGCATTGCATAAATAAAATCCACTTGTCGGAACCAAATTTGATTCCTCTCTTACTGCTCATGACAATGTGGCAGTGTCATCTTTGTATATGAAGGCTTAATACATCCCAAAGTACCCTTAGAATAGAATTTTCTCTCTGAGAGCTGATCATGTTTTCTTGATCTCTGGTTCCATTGCAAGATTTCACCCACAAAATATTTGCATTGCCAAATGAGTTAAGTTACAGATGATCCTCATTATTCCCAGATTCTGTATTTGTGAATTTGCCTACTCCTTAAATTTTATTTGTGATCCCAAAATCAATTCTCACAGGGCTTTTGCAGACATTCATGGACATAAACACGAAGTAAAAATAATTGACTCTCCAAAAACACAGCAATACACATTCTCAGGTGAACTCAGACAAACTTGTTACATCATTAAAAAGGTCCTTCCAATGTACAGAATATTTAGTGCTATGTTCTTCATTTTTTGATGATTTTTCTTGGTGATTATGTTGTTTTTTGTTTTAGCTCTTCTTTTTTGGTGGGGGGTTTCTGGAGATTTAATCCAGAGGTACTTTACCACTGGGCTACATCCCCAGCCCTTTTTGGTTTTTATTTTGAGACAAGTTGCTTAGGACAACTAAGTTGCTTACTAAATTGCTGAAGCTTAGCTTCCCTAGGTTGCTAAGGCTGACCTTGAACTTTTGAGCTTCCTGTCTCAGCCTGGAGCTTCTGGGATTACAGGGATGCACAACCACGCCTGGTGTGTTGTAGTTCTTTTGTTCTTTGTTTTTCTTACTGCTGGTGATTGAAATCAGGGCCTCATGCATGCTAAGCATCTGTACCACTAAGCTACGACCGGTACAATTACACTATTGAAAATGGTCCCCAGGGCTGAGGGATGTGGCTCTGTGGTAGAGCACTTGCCTAGCATGCACATGGTCCTGGATTCGATTCTTTGCACTGAAAAAAAAAAAAAAAAAAAAAAAAAAGGGTCCCCTCCATTGCGGTACTGAAGAACTGTCTAGCATTTCTAAGTACAAGACTGTGATGTGCCTAACAGAGAAAAAAGTGTGTTAAATAAGCTTCATTTAGGCATGATTTATAGTGCTGTTGTCCATAAATTCATTGTTAAAAAATCAACAGTTTATCTCTAATAATATACATTTAAACAGAAATACACATAACTGGTTGATGAAAATATTGTGACCTAAGACTCCCAGGTATTGCCCCCAGGAGCAATATTTCAGTATTCATAGTAACCTCATAGAAAATAAGCACTATGAAACATGAGAATCATATATTAAAGGGAATCTGAGAGTGTAAAGCACAGAAAAGAACCACAAAAATCAAAATGTGAAAAAAAGGGAGAAAATCTTGAAAACTGACTCAAAGACTTAGCAACTACATTAATCATCTATAAACTATATGCAAAACCATGTTGTTTCTCTAGTTATTTCATATGCCAAAATACAGGAAATTACTAGTAATAGTTCTTATTTTAACAGTTCAGCTTTCTCTTACTATCCCAGCAGATAATATTTTATTTTTAAAAAGTGCATCCAATGTTCCCATCTTCATCAATGCCGTCCTTCCAGAATTGTCAGACCCTCTGTGCTAATAATGCCCATTCTCACATTCATTGCTCAGGACTAGCAGAGGGAGAGCCAGGGCCTCCCAGCTGCTGTTTAGCTCACTCTTGTTGTAACCAGAGAACAATGGATTCTTCTAATGGAAGGATGAGAATAATACTCCCGTTGTTGGCATAGCAGCTAAAAATGGGACTCTGAACTTGCTCTTCAGTTCTTGCTCTTCTCCTCTAGTCCTGTGATTTTTCAGAAGCATAGCCACCTTTCAAGGATGTCCTGTTATGCTGGGAAACCAGCAGAGGAGTCCCAAATTCAATACAACCCAGAACCACACACACACTGAGAATGCAAATAAATGGCCTTGACCTTAGAACAAAAAGAACCCTATCCTCAACAGATTTGGGTGGGATAAGTGCTGCGGAATCCTACAGTCTTCAGTGTAAGCATACCACAGCTAAAATGTTTAGGGGAGAAGTCCTGCTCACATGGATTGGAGAGTGGCAAGACTTTTCATTCAGTCAGAACAACTAAAGATCATTGTCAGTTAAGTGGACAGAAACAGTCTAATTTTTCTTCGTTTTATGTTATTGAAAAATGTGATGTTTGTGTACATCATCAGGGTCTGCAGTTTGTGTTTTTGACAGTTCCATTACATTCCTGTCAACTATTCTTTTTTCCCTTGGGACACCTGATGCCCCACTGTGAAAGAGGACGGGAGAGTGTGTTTTCTGAATAGTATGCTTACGGGTTTGGATGCTCTTGTTTTCTCTTGCAGCACATTCTCTTTGTCTTCAGCCACCACTTGATGGAATAATGTGCTTATGCACATTCTTGGTGTATTGATCCAGTCTCATCTTGACGGCTTCATGGCAACATTTACATTCTATTAATAGAGAGTACTATATTTGCATTTGAAACGTGCCTATAATGACAATTCCTGGCAGTTGGTCTCTAGGGTCTCTAGTTGGTCTTCCTGGCTTGAATAGTGGGCAGGAGGAAAGTGACATATAATGGGACAAAGGAGTGGGAACGTGAAGAAATTTTGCTTCAAGTTGGAGCCTTTAAGTATTCAGAATATTCAGAGAATCAACTTCTCAGTCATGTTTGTAAGCTCGGGGGCATGGCTAGTGGCCAAATAAAATCGACAGAAAGCTTTATTGGAATTTGGCTCTGGAACGAAATTCCCAGCCCCCGGGGGGTACAGGTCAGGGTAGGGAGCCCCTAGAAAATCGCACATGGCCCTGGCTGCCCAAGGTCTTTATAGGCCAGAATGAGCGGGGGTCCTGCTGAGTGACAGGTGGAGGTAAGGGTCAGTGGAGTTTTCCTGCCCCTTTGGTCGCAGTGTGGCGCGCTGCCCTTTGCCTCAGTTGCTCCGCTCTTAGTCATATACAGTCGCCCAAATTCAGACCTAACAATGTTCTCAACTTGTTTCATTTGTTGCTCTTTGATTTTAATGTTCAATTGAACATCTTTTCCCGTCATTTTTATTATTTTCTCTGATTCTCATTTCTTATCCCCTAGTGCTACCTTGCTTGTTTGCATTGTTCAGTTTACACCTAAGTATCTGAACCCTTCAACTTCCTTTGGGTTTCCCGCTGCTTTCACAAATTCTAAAAACCTTATTTGCATTCAGAGCCTTCATAAAAATCTCTATATTTTTCATTAGGAAGCATACTATGTGCATGACACTCACACAGTCCTGAACACTTTATAAATATTAAGTCATTTAATTTTTGTAACAGTCCTATGAGGTAGATTCTACTATGGATTCATAAAGAAAGCACAGGGAGGTTAAGTAACTTGACCAAGGCCACCCAGTAAGGAAGTAGCAAAACGAGGATTCAAATCCCAGCTGTCTGACTCTAGAATCTGTGCTACTAGCTACCACTCCTGGGTCCTCTTATGCACAGTGAATTACAAACTTTGTACTAGCCCTGCCACATTTTCCCTAGTGCCTGTGGCCCATGATCTTCTGTCCTACCAAAGCTTTCCCTTAACAGGTTTTCCCAAAAACTGCTGCAGTGGATATGGTGATACGCCACCTAAACCTGGCGTTAAGGATGGACTCGTGGCCCCAGCCACATTTGTGGGAATGTGGCTGAATGCTTCAGGGATTCTTAGCTGTAGATGGATGACCCCCTGACCCAAGGTCAGGTCCTTCCCAAGGCAGCACATATTCAATTACCAATAAAGGCAGGAGGTATAATGATTGCTGTTTCAGTCATACGTGGGATAACTTGAGCCATTTTTCATTCCAGAGCTCCCCATGGGGTTGGCTAAGGCTGCCTTTAGGGCTGCATGCTCCTCCCTCTACTCAAACTGCTTCCTCCCCTTCCTTCTTCAGTTATGGTCCTGAGGGACTCCTTAATAAACATTCCATACACAAGTCTGTCTCAGAGTTCCTTTCCTTGAGAGCCCAACTTGAGACTACCACATAGGCCTAGGACACCCGAAAGAGTACAGTCTTTACAAGCTAGGATGAAAGGAAAGAGGTGCATAGAAAGGTAGGTGGGGAGGGGGTTATGAAAAAAGAAAAGAAAGGAATGGAAAGGAAAAGAAAAAGAAAACTGAAAAAAAAGAAAAACTATTCATGATACCAGACTTATCATCTTATATCACTTTAATCCTGCTTTTCCAGCTGATTTTTGTTTTCCTTTGAAACATTTTTTTAATGGTAATTTTTCTTTTAATGCACAGGATTGTTTTCAACTCCTCATGACTGGTTCAATTCCTTAGTCACAATTTAACATAGAACAACTAGCCAGCCCTTCCTAAATAATCCAGGCAAGAGTAGTAGTAAATGTTCTGTAGGGTTAAGTCTGACCTGCCATGAGAGGCTCTCTCCCAAGAATATGTACCTGCCAGCACAATGGGGGCTCAGAAGTCCTTGCTCTTAAAACTCATGGTATCGAGGTAGGTGTTCACTGTTTCTTTTCATCCAGCCCATTTGGATCTTCATTTTGGGGGCCGGCTTGCTGGGGATTGAATTCAAGGGCACTTTACCACTGAGCCACATCCCCAGTCCTTTTTGTTTTTTAGTTTGAGACAGAATATCACTAAATTGCTTAGGGCCTCCCTAAATTGCTAATGCTGGCCTTGAACTTGCAATCCTACCATTTTAGCCTCCAAAGCCACTAGGATTATAGGGTGTACAACACCACACTGCACTCAGCTGATCCTCATTCTTTCTTGGGGTTGAGAGTTTCTCTAGTTTTCTGGCTCCCACTTAGGCACAGGGGGCTGGTGTCCTACTGGGCAGGTGCTGGAGCCTCGATGGCCAGAGCATGGACCAGCCCAGTCAGCTCCTTGGAGGCACCATGTGGACCAACCTTTGCAGGGGGCTCAGATCCTCTAAACAAGAGCTCACCATGGCCCTGAGAAAATGTATCTTGCTGCCTGGAGGGACACTGTGACCTCCACTCTCATTGCACAGCTACAGTACCTTGGGGCTCAGAGCCAGTTCCAACTTTGCAGAATGGCTGCCTCCAGTGGACCTGTGGAACAGACACAGGCAACCATGGAGATCAGGCACTGGACCACCCACTGCTGCAGCTCCACTAAGCTCTCTAAAACATTTGTGTAACTGCAGGGTGTGGTGGCCCATGTGCATAATCCCAGCGATTTGAGAGGATGAGGCAGGAAAATCCCAAATTCAAGGCCAGCCTCGGCAATTTATTGAGACCCTTTCTTATAACAAAACAGAAGGGCTGGGGGATGTGGCTTAGTAGTAGAGTGCCTCTGGGCACAATCCCCAGTTCAACAAACAAACAAACTCTGGTTAACAACATAGCAAATGCTCTAAAAGTTAAAAATATAATTACATGTGGACCAGTAATTCCACTTCTGGGTATATGCCCAAAATAATTGAAAGCAGGGTCTCCAAGCAATATTTGTATATCTAGATTCATAGCAGCATTATTCACAATAGCCAAAAAGTGGAAGAAACCCAAATGTCCAACCCAAATGATGGATGCATGACTAAACAAAAGATAGTATATGCACAAATGAGGTATTAATCAACCTTCAAAGGCAAGAACATTCTGATGTATGCCACAACTTGGTGAAACCTGAGGACATTATGCTAAGTGGACTAAGACAGTCACAAAAAGACCAATGTTGTAAGATTCCACTTACACGAGGTGCTTGGAGTAACCAAATTCATAGAGAAAAAAAGTAGAATGGTGGTTGCAAGGAGCAGGGGAGACAGGAGAAAGGGGAGTTATTATTTAATGTTTAGAGCTTATGTTTTGCAAAATGAAAAGAATTCTGGAGATTAGTTGCACACAGAGTAAATGTATTTCACAGTCCTGAACTACATACTTAAAATGATTAAGATGAGCTGCGTGTAGTGGCAGTAGCACATACCTGTAAACTAGCAGCTTGGGAGGCTGAGGCAGGAAGATGGCAAGTTCAAGACCAGCCTCAGCAATTTAGCAAGACCCTGAGCAACTTTGTGAGACCCTGTCTCAAAATAAAAAATGAAAACGACTGGGGATGTAGTTCAGACGTTAAGCGCCCCTGGGTTCAAACCCCAGTACCAAAAAGGAAAAAAAGAAAAAAAGATTGGGGATGTGGCTCAGTGGCCAAGCACTCCTGGATTCAATTTCCAGTATAAGAGAGAGAAAAGAGCGGGGGCGGGGGAGAGAAAGAGAAAAAAGAAAAGAAAAAAATGATTAGGATTTTTTTTTTACTTTTTGCACTGCTGGATATTGCACATTTTAAGTAATCATTCTAAAACTGAGCTTCATAAGATGGTAAATTTTATGTTATGTGTTTTTTGCCATAGTTTAAAAATGCAAACACAGAAGCTTGGGGAACACTTAACATTTATCAAACTTGTTCCGGTGTGTGCAACTCTGAAGATGATAGAAGATCCAAAATTCTGCTCAGTGTAAGCTTAGGAAGGACAGAGGCTAATTTTTCCCCAAAGTTTGTGACCAGAGAAAGATAAAGCCTTGAAGAACCATGGAAGAGTAAGTCAGAATCTCAGCTACATGGGAAGCTAAGACAGGAGGACTAGAGTTCAAGGCCAGTCTAGACAACTTAGCAAGACCTGGGAAGGGAGGAAAAGTGAGGGGAGGGGAGCTGCAAGTTCTTAGGGAAATAATGTTAAATGCAGGAGTGCCTGCCACAGTGCTACTCTGCAGTGGCTGCGGGGGACAGGCACTACTTGGGTCCTACAAAGGCACAATCTGAAGGCAGCAGGAAAAGTGTTTGCTCATCAGTTGGAGTTGGTTATGTGTCACAGCTAGAGGAAACTGGAAGGAAAAACCATTTGTTTTGACTCTAAGAGGGCAATTGTAATAGCAGGTGTTAAACAGGAAGAACCAGAAAAACAGTTCTTGAAGCCCCATTCAGCAACTCTAGAGGGAAAAAAAATGCCTAGAAGGGTTCAAAGACTGAGGTTTGAGAAGTGAAGATGACAGAAGGAACAATAGGCAGGTATCAGCCAGAGGATTCTAGCAGCCAGGGATAGGAGCTGAGGAGGCTCTGTGATAGTGGATCAGTCTCTCTTGATTCCTTGGGTTCCAGGTGGTGCTCTGGCCATGACCTTGGCTCAGGACAATGAAAGAAGAGCCAAACAATCAAGAGGAAACTTAAACTTCAGTGGGGTTTTATTTCAAACCCAGCCAACTGCCACTCTGAGACTACTTTTCTCAAAACAATGTCTCCACCGAGCACTGTAGCCATAGAGGCTCTAGTTGATGCACAGGTGAGAACTACCTGTCTGGCTCATAAATTCAATTCACCTGATCCCCTTTTTCAGAGCACCCCCTCAAAAAACAATTGCCCTATAAATTTAAAATGGTATAGGTTGCCTTAGATGTTGCTAAAGGGGATCCCTTTGAAGTAATTTTAGTATTGTTTTTTCTCTAGTTTTTGTTGTTGTTTTCAGTGTTATTTTTTCATTGTGGTCAAATATTTATAACAACAGTTACCACTTTAACAATATTTTAGTGTTCATTCAGTGGCATTAAACACATTCACAATGTTGCAAAACCATCACAATTAGCTATTTACAAAATTTTTTCATGACCCCAACTAGAAACTGTACCTATTAAATAGTAACACTCCAGGCCCTGGTAACCTTTAATCTCCTTTTTATCTCTCTGAATTTGCCTATTCTACCTCAGATAAATAGAATAATACAATATTTGCCCCTTTGTGTCTGATTTATTTCACTTAGCATGTTTTCAAGGTTCATCCACATTATAGCATATAGCAGAATTTCTTTCTTTTCTTTTTTTTTTTTTGTTTTTGTTTTTTTGTTTTTTTGTTTTTGGTTTTTGTAGTAGGAATTGAACCCAGGGCCTCATACATTCTAGGCAAGTGAGCTACATCCCCCACCCTTTTCAAATTTTGCTTGGGGATAGGGTCTTATCAAGTTGCCCAGGCTGGCCTTGAATTTGCAATCCTCCTGCCTCATTCTTCCTAGCAGCTGTGATTACAGGCATGTGCCACTATGCCTAGTCCTTTTCAAGACTGAACAATATTTCATGGTATGCATATACCACATTTAATTTATTCAACCACTTATCCATTTATCTATCTATCCATTGATAGACACTTGGATTGTTTCCAACTTGTGGCTATTGTGAATGTTACTCTGAACATTGGTATATAGGTATCTGTTTGAATCTCTGCTTTCAATTATTTGGGGTATACACCTAGAAGTGAAATTGCTGAATCATGTGGTAATTCTAGGTTTAACTTTCTGAGGAACTACTGAAATGTTTTCCATAGCAGCTGCACCATTTTATATTCCTACTAGCAATGCATAAAGATTATCGTTTCTCTATATCTTCACCATATTTGTTATTTTTTATTTCTTTGATTATTGCTACCCTTATGGGTCTGAAGTGATAATTCATTGTGATTTTAATTTGTCCCAATGACTAGTGATGTGGTACATCTTTTTATGTTTGTTGGCCATCTGTATATCTTCTTTAGAGAAATTTCTATTCAAGTCCTATGCCTATTTTTGAATCAGGTTCAAATTACCAAAGAGGTAGTTCTCACCAGTGTTATCAAAGGGAGCATCTATAGTTACACAGTCTGATAGTGATAATGCTTTGAGAAGTTATTTCAGGTTAGCAGTTGGCTGGGGTTACTCTGTTAAGTGGTAGAATTTCTTTACAGATTCTGTAAAGAAATTTACAGAATTTACAAGTCCCTTATATGACTTGCAATATTTTCTCCTACTTGATGGGCTGTCTTTTTACTCAGTTGATAGTGTTTTTAATATATTTTTAGTTGTAGATGGACACAATACCTTTATTTTATTTTATTTTTATGTGGTAGTAAGGATTGAACCCAGCATATCACACGTTCAAGGCAAGTGTTCCACCTCTGAGCTACAACCCCAGCCCATTTGACAGTGTTGTTTTGTGTGTATGTACAAACGTTTTTAATTTTCATGAAGTCAAGTGTATCTGTTTTTCCTTTTGTTGCTTGTAATTTTGGTGTCATATACAAGAAATTATTAACTAATCCAATGCCATGAAAATTTTCCCTCTATGTTTTCTTTGAGAGTTCTTTAGTTTTAGCTCTTATGCTTAGGTCTTTGATCATTTGAGTTAATTTTTGTACATGCTGCAAAGTATGGATCCAACTTCATTCTTTTACATGTGAATATTCAGCTTTCCCAGTACCTTTGTGGAAAAGACTATTCTTGCCAGGCTTATTTTCTTTTATTTTATGTGATTTTAGTCTTCCTGCTAGTAAGGAAAGGGGGAATTACTTAAATGGTAATATATAAGAAACATATGTTACAGTTAAGTAAGTATTATATAGAATGCTATTAATATTACAAATCCAGTTTTATCTAAGTCATGATGTCCTATTGCCTCAGCCAAGATAATTCCCTTCTATCATTGACCTCTTACAATGATCTCTATAATATTTTTAAATTATTAATTGGCCTACTATTACTCCAGCTACTACTAAGACAACCAATTGTTTTTTTGTTTGTTTGTTTGTTTTTATTTACTGGGGATTGAACCCAGGACCTCAAGCATGCTAGGCAAGTGCTCTACCACTGAGATACACTCCCAGTTCAACAACCAACTTTTCCTGGGCATGATTCTTGTGTTCTGCCCCAGAAATCAGAGACGAAGGTAGTGGACAAAACCCCCTCATCACTCATACAGAGACACCTTAGCAGTGCAGGGGGATTCAGTGCCTCATGGAAGCAAACCTTGACATGCAGGAACAAGTCTTTCCTTGCCTCAAGGGGGAAATTCTGAAGCCATTCCACATGCCTCCTAAGAAGTTTCTAAAGTGATAGAGTGTATTTCCTAAATGACCAATGTGAGAATACAACTATATACTGGTTTTCTATTCTTTCCCAGTTTTCACTCTCCCTAATTCCATGGGGTTACACTCCCCCAATACTTTCACTCAAGTTTTGGTCTAAGACTGTTTTCCAGGAAGAGCACATGCTAATAGAGTAACTTTTGCCTTTTAATATTCCTTGTTTTGTTGTTATTGTTTTGTCTTGTTTTGCAAGTCTTAAAAGAAATTATTTTTTGCAAGTAGGACTATAAGACTAAGAGGAATTTATCATTGTGGGTCAGTAAGGATTTGGCAATGTAAAATAGCAACACACGGGCTGGGGTTATGGCTCAGTGGTAGAGCACTCGCTTAGCATGTGTGAGCCACTGGGTTCGATGCACAGCACCATGTAAAAATAAATAAATAAAAATAAAGATGTCCACCTACAACTAAAAAAGAAAGAAAGAAAGAAACACATGGTTTCTGTATTGGGTTAAAAGAAGACTAGAGTCTGAAATAGCCACTCTTATGGGATCAACTATTTTAAAGTTGCTGTCCATTGACTGGGAACTATAATTTCTCCTGTCTGTCATCAAGCCTCTTTCACAATGCATTGCTCTACTGGAAAGCTGGTGCGATAACTTTGCAAATAGTGCTATGTTATATTCCTTCCCTTAAGTTATTTTTTAAAAGTTTGTTTGTTTTAAACATGTACAATTCAGTGGATTTGGGTAGATTTGCAAAGCCATATGATCACTACACTATCTAATTTCTAAACATTTTGATCACCCCAAATATAAACCCATATTTTGGACCAGGCACAGTGGTACATGTCTGTAATCCCAACAATTCAGGAGACTGAGGCAGGAGAATCAAAAGTTTGAAGTTAGTCTTAGCAATTTAGCAAAGCCCTAAGCAACTTAGCAAGACCCTGTGTCAAAATAAAAAAATAAAATAAAATAAAAATGGCTAGGAATGTAGCTTGGTGGTTAAAATGCCCCTGTGTTCAAACCTCAGTATGGAGAGGAGAAAGGAACTGTATTCATTAGTAGTTACTCCCTCCCAACCCCCCAACTCCCACCCAGCTCCCAGTCCCTGGCAACTACTAATCTGCTTTTTAGCGCTACAAATTGGCATGTTCTGAACATTCAATAGTAATAGAATTGTACCATTCGTGTGTGGCCTTTTGTGTCTGGATTGTTTCACTTAGCAAAATGTTTTCAGGGCTTATTCATGTTGTAACATGTATCAACACTTCTGAGGTTCTTTCCTCCTGACCTCAGTTCTTTGAGATGAGCTAAATGTCCTACAGTTCACTTCAATTCTGACCTAATTCTTGGAGTCCACATCGGATCTTAGGATGAATAATATGCCATGGAATAATATTCTGTTGTATGGATGTACTGCTTTTCTTTTTTTTTTTTTTTTTTTGCAGTGCTGGGGATTTGAACTCAGGGCCTTGTGCATGCAAGGCAAGCACTCTACCAACTGAGCTATATCCCCGACCCTGCTTTTTTTTTTTTTTTTTTTTTTTTTTTTGTATCAGGGATTAAACCCAAGGATGCTTTATCACTGAGCCACATCCCCATCCCTTTTTATTTTTAGTTTTGAAACAGGGTCTCCCTAATTTGCTTAGGGCCTACCTCACTAAATTGCTGAGACTGGCCTTGAACTAGCAATTCTCCTGCCTTGGCCTCCTGAGTCACTAGGATTACAGGTATGTGCCACCATGCCCGACAGATGTACCACACTTTGTCCATTCCTTGTTTGATAAACATTTGGATTGTTTCCACCTTTTGGCTATTGTGAATAGTATTGCTATAAACACTCATGTACAAGTTTTCTTGTAGACACATGTTTTTGTTTCTACTAAGTAAATACCTAGTGTCAAAGGATAAAATTACGATTCCAGAATCAGGCAACACTTCACTCCATAAAATAGATTGTGTTCCAATGAGCTGAGTACAAAAGATTGGTTTTATAGACAAAGAAAGGCAGAAACAAAGAACAAAATGTGATTTGGTCATTTCAAAGATTTCCTTGTAAGACAGGGACAGGGAGACAGAACAATAGAAAAATAACTCTTGGTTAACATCGGGTTACTTTATTATTTTTTAAAAATATTTTTTAGTTGTTGATGTACACAATATTTTTATTTACTTATTTATCTTTATGTGGTGCCGAGGATTGAACCCAGTGCCTCACATGTGCAAGGCAAGCACTCTACACTGAGCCACAACCCCAGCCCCAACATCAGGTTACTTTAGGTTAACTTTTTTCCGTAAGGATTATGACAGCGGGAACTTCATTCTCATGCCAACTGAACTGACCTGTTTCAGAAATTTGACTATTATCTCTCTAACTCCAATTTCCCAATTTCTTTATTTTTCCATTTCTTGGAAGGGCAGATGGACAGGTAAGTTTCAGGTTAGTATGGTGACATGAAACTTTGCACTTTATTTTTATCTTAAACACAGCCTATGCAGGAGCTCAGTCCAAAACAATGGCTTCTTATAATCTTTGTTTAACTCTAGAAATGGAATTGCTGGATCCAATAACAGTGTCATGGTTTTCTGTTTTGTTTTGTTTTTTGTTTGCTTTGTTTTTTGAGAAACCGAACTATCAAACTACTTTCCAAAATGCTTGTAATTTTTTTTTTTAACTTTTCTAAATACTAGTTAGGTTTTATCTCCCAATTATTCAGATATTCTTGAGGGAAGGGTTTCTTCTTCCCCACATCTGCCATGTAACTATACTCACACTCAATAAGTGTTTGTATGTGATCAGATAATTAAGACAATATGCCCTTTTTCTTGGGTCTTGGGTCTTCCTGTCAGCTGGACATATACATAGTGGACATATATATAGCTTTTCTTTGTTTTTCTTACATAACAGGAAAGATTCAGGTACACTAATGGACAGAGTGTTTTGATGGTGGTTGGCAGGTGGTGGTGTAACCAAGAAAAGGTCTGATTCTGCTGCTGCTTGATATAGCCAGTGACTCAAAGAGAAAGCACCAAGAGAAGAAACTTAGTTATTTTAAGTAGCTGAGGCTGGCCTCAAACTTATGATCCTCCTACCTCAGCCTCCTGAGTCCCTGGGATCACAGGCATGTGCCATGATGTCTGGCAAGAAAGTGATTTATTCAGTGGTCAAAGAATGAAGAAGCGAGAGCTCTCCTGGCAAATCAGTGTCTCTCCTCCAGGGAGCTGAGGAGTCACAGATATGGGATAGGAATAATGAGGGAGGGAGAGAGGTTAATAAAGGGGAGGAATAGTCATGTTCTTTCTGGGAATAGAGGGAACTCCTTCCATGGTCAAGTGCTTCCTGTCATGGCTGCTGGTAGGTGTTTTTACCCTCAAAAGGTGAAAAGAGAGACCAGACAAGTCTAGATCAGATTAACTCTGCTTCTGGACAAAATATTTCTCAAATGATCACCACATCTACCTGCAAAGTTGAGTATGTTCTTTGCTACAAGTAATACAAGTGAAAAACAAAGCAAACAAAGGTAAAAACACAATAGGAAGGCAGAGAAGCCAAGCCTTTTCATCCCATTCCAGTCATCCTTCAGATATCTGCAGGCCCAAGCAAAGAATCAGGGTTTTCACAAGAGTGTCCTTCAATCTCTGAAAAGTAACGAGGTGATTGTTGTCATCATAACTCAGATGTCAGAGGTTTTATCTCCAACAAAGCTGGTTGGAAACTAATAACGTAACACCCATCTGTGTGACCTCCAAAATTAATTATTTTTAAGTCAACTAAGAGCAAGTGAAGCTACGGGGTTTTATTTAGGTTTTCTTTCAATAATGATAGAGTAAGAAAGAATGAACAAGAACCAGGCACAGTGGTGCATGCTTGCTATCCCAGTGACTAGAGAAACTGAGGCAGGAGGATAGCAAGTTCAAGGCCAGCCTCAGAAACCCAGTTAATGCCCTAAGTAACTTAGCAAGTCCCTATCTCAAAATAAAAAAAAGATGAAGAACTAGGGATGTAGTTTAGTGCTAAAGCATTCTTACAAGGAAAAGAAAGAGTGGGGTGATTAGCCACTAAGCAGGCACTTTTAGGAGCAAGCTCCTATACTTAAGGGGAATGGGAGGAAAGTTACTGTCCCTTTAAATTACTGTCTTAAAGTAACTTCAACTTTCTTTTTTTCTTCCTTCCTTCCTTCTTTTTTTAGATAAGCCCTTTTAAAGACCCTTACAAGGAATTTACCCAGATTGACAAGTTGCTTGACTTATTCTTTTTAGTTGACACAGAGTAAACTTTACCTATGATAATGCTCAATTCTCTGTCCAGAGGCATTTGCATTTGCCTTTTTTTGAACATGTGATACGTGGCCTTGAAATGAGCATGCTCAGGGATGTTTCCACATCTGAGTCTTTCCTACAGGAATATGTATGTTTCCCCTATAAAATCCCCCTTCCTTTCTTTGTTGGAAGAAAACATTCCCTTTAAGAATTATCCCCAATCCTCCTTATTTGCTACAAATAATATACCTCTCTCTGCTCTTTTATCTCCTGGTTATGCTTATTGATTTTGTACTTACCAAGAGGGGAATTCGTTGCATTTGGTTACAGGATCAGAAAGAATCTTTTCCCCAATCCTTCTTGGTCAGGTGCTCATATAGATTCTCTGAGAAGAATAAGAAGCAGTTCTTATTCAAAGTGATAGAAGTGATTTATACCATATTCACAGATGAGGGGTGATTTGTGCATATCTTCCCTCTTCTACCTAACTCATCTCAATCCTCCATGCTCATAGAGTTTTACTCCAGAGGTCATAATTACAGAAAACCAACTACTGTAGTTTGGATAAGGTTGGAGTGTCTCCCAAGGCTCCACATGTTGACATTTAATCCCCACTGTGAGGTATTAAGAGGATGGAAGTTTAATCTGACTATAGTGTTTAGAGGTGGGGCCTTTGGGAACTGATTAGGATTAAATAGAATCATTAGGGTGAAGTCCTATGATTGAATCCTAGTGACTTCTCTTTCGTTTTTTCAGTGCTGGGGATAGAACTCATGCTAGGCAAGCATTGTATGACCAAGCTACAGCTACAGCTCCCAGAGGGTTTATAAGAAAAAGGAGAAACCAGAAGAGACACATATGCACAGAGGTCCTCCCTGACTTGCCGTGTGGTCTTCTATGCTCCCTTGGGACTTTGCCTGCCAGAAGGTTGTCACCAGATGCAAGTTCTTGAACCTCCAGAATCTTGAACCTAAATAAGCCTTTTTTTCTTTACAACATATCTGGTATTGCTAGCAATAGCAAATGTACCAAAACACCAAAATAAACTAGACAAAAAAAAAAAAAAAAAAAAAGTAAGGGAAGAGTTTATTAACTGTATGTTCATAAGCTTCAAACAAGGATGGGTCCCTATCATCAGATTGCTCATGCTCACTGTCTTCCTGAATCTATTGGCTCTCCTTTATCCTGTCTGGTCTTTATTCTTAGATGGCTTCTTTCCAAGGCTCAGGAGGTTAAAGTAAGGAGGATCACAAGTTCAAAACCAGTGTCAGCAACTTAGTGAGGCCCTAGGCAACTTAGTGAGACCCTGTCTCAAAAAAGATAAGAAAGGGCTGGGGACATGGCTCAGTGGTTAAGTGCCCCTGGAATCAATCCCCAGTACCAAAAAAAGAAAGAAAGGTTCTTTCCACCTGGCTGTAAGATGTCCCCTGGAAGTTCCCTTTGCTTTTATTATCTCTTTGTTAAAAATACTAGAAAGCAAGACAACTCTCAGGAGCTAAGTTCTATTTACCAACCTGCTGATGACAATAGTAGCCCAACATTCTTTTAGGGTGGAAACCCAGAGCCATTCATCACACCACTTCTCTCCTCACCACAACTTCCTCTGGAAATTCTAGGCTCCACAACATGTACCTTGTGTTTGGACGGCAAGCACCTACTCCTGTCTGTTCTTGTAAGCAACATACGCTGATGTCACCCGCGGAGTGGTTAGAAAATAATAGTGTCTTAGGATTCATACTTCAAAACTTCCTGCTGGTCTTTGCTTCCCTTCTTGAACCTTTGCTTTGGGTTTTGCCTTTTAGTCCTGAAAGGAAACTGGTGCCATGGGACAGTCATTCCTGAAAAGAACTTTCAGTGGCAGGTGAGAGTGAACTAGTGGTGTGCAAGGCATGCCTACTAGAGAACAATCTGAGTTCTTTCTGCAGTTGACCCAAGCCCTCCTACTGGGGTCATAGCACTCCTGAGGTAGGGCTTAGTATTTTCCAAGACAAAGAAATGAATCCACACCATGATAATAAAATCTAGAATGTCCTCACAAACTCAGCTCAGGTCTAGGATGAGATGTGAAAGTTCTTGATTCCCTCTGCCTTCTGTTCCTCTACAACTACTTCTCTCTCATCCTCTAAAACTTTCTGAGCCAGGGATGGGAAAAAAAGTGGAGAAGATCAGAATCTGTCTCACCTCACACAATCATGTTCCAGCCAAGAACTCCAAACAGCCCTAAAATTCTCGATTTATTTATTATTATTTTATTTATTTATTTATTTTTGGTATTGAGAATTGAACCCAGGGATGCTTTACCACTGAGCTATATCCCCAGTCCTTCAAAAAAAATGTTTTTTTTAAATTTCGAGATAGTGTCTCCCTAAATTACAGAGGCTGATCTTGAACCCGCAATCCTCCTGTCTCAGCCTTCTGAGTTGTTGGGATTACAGGGTTGGTTGGGATTACAGGCATGTGCCCAAAATTCTCAATTTAAACTTGGTCACTATTACGAAAACATATTTTTCAAGACAGAAGAACAGAAGATTTTAACAATTTGTTAGTTTAATTTATAAATTTTAAATATTAAATCTACAATTTGTTTTTTCATCTGTATTCGTGGCTCAGGCCACACAAATGTTAGGGGCAAACTGGTTCTCTTTTTTCTCTTTCTCATTAATTGGGGAGCTATTGTCTTAGGCACCTTCATAAAAAGAAGGGCACCCAAAGCATTTAGGTTCCTCAATTGCATCTTGAATTTGTATCACCTCTTCCTTGCACACAGAGGAAGCATTGATAGACTTAAACCCTAACAAGCAGAGACCACTTGGCAAAGAGTACGATGTGACTGATATATGTAGGTCTTATTTCAAAAAAGTTTGTTGGGTATGAAAAGGAAGGGGAAAAAATCATGTTAATGTTAGTTAAGAATAGGAATGTCCCAGAGGCTGATGCAGGAGGATTCCAAGTTCAGGGCCAGCCTCAGCAACTTGGCAACCCTGTCTCAAAATAAAAAATAAAAAGGACTGGGGACGTGGCTCAGTGGTTAAGCAGCCCTGAAATGCCTAGGAATGGAGAATAGCTCAGTGATGGAGCACTTGCCTAGCACGTGGAAGGCCCTGAGTTCAATCCCCAGCATCAAAAATAAAATAAAATAAATGCCACATAGGCAGCTGAAAGAAACTACTGCATGATAAATTGTGGTATGCAACAAGTATGAGAACATACTTAATGGAAAGAGTCACCTCATTGAGAAGGTCACAGAACCTCACCTTCATTATCACATGTCCTACCTAGCAGGTGAAATTTATTATGGTGCTTGAAAATGAGGAAATCTAGGCACAAGAAATTCAAGTATTTATGGTATGTGAATCATATCTCAATTCTTTAAAGTCAAGCATCTTGCCCAAGGTCATAATAAACAGCTACAAGATCACTTGACTAGGATCAGTTATTGAAATTCCTGGGCCCAGTATAAAATGAAAATGTGGGACCCTTATGCAACTATTATGAGAAATTTCAAGATAGTGACAGTGGGGCCTTAAACCAAGGCCATGCCCTTGAAGCATGATGCAGGTGAAGCCAGACATTGACCAAAAGCTTCCTAGTTCCCAGTAGGTACTTGAATGTGTCAAGGAGACCAGTGGTTCTCAAACTGGAGGTCAGAATTTCCAAGAGTACCTCTGATATATATTGTGTGCCAGTTAAACAATTTTGGTTGTTTTATTTTCCTGTCATCTCTCAAGTTTTAGAAACACCTGGGCACTTGTCTTATCAAAAGTCAGTCCTGGCTGGGCATGGTGGCATATGCCTATAATCCTAGGGGCTCAGGGGTCTGAGGCAGGAGCATCACAAGTTTGAGGTCAGCCTCAGCAACTAAATGAGGTCAGAAGCAACTTAGTGAGACCCTGTCTCAACATAAAAAAATAAAAAGGGTTAGGGATGAGGCTCAGTGGTTAAGCACCCCTGGGTACAATCCCCAGTACAAAAAAAAAAAAAAATGTTGTTGAAAGGGGCCCAGGCAAGTGACCCCAAGAGTTCAGTTTCATTAGCTTTGAAATGAATATTTCCCTTCCTACATCCTGGTCCCAGGCCTCATCTCCTCTCCACTTCTCAAAAACTTTGCTCCTTTAGTATCCCTTCCTTTTCCTGTGTCATTAATTCACTTCATCTCTTGCTATTCTCTTACTCCTATCCCCATTGACTCTTTGTCTCTCTCTAAGGTTCTTCTTGCCTCCCCACTGAGAGATGACTTTTGTTGTATTTATAAATAATATGTGGCTTAAGTATTACTTGAATGTATGAATAGTGTTCTGGACTCTTCTATTTGACTCTCAGCAGCATTTGTCATAACTAGGAATTCTCAACCTTTTTTATTATTTTTTTTTGGGGGGGGTGGGTGGTACTGGGGATTGAACCTAGGGCCTCATGCACAATAAGCCAAATGCTCTACCACTGAGCTACATCCCCAGCCCTTTTTACTTTGAGACAGGGTCTCACTAAATTGCCCAGGCTGGCCTGGAACTTGTGTTCCTCCTGCCTTAGCCTCTTGAGTAGCTGAATTCCAGGTCTGTGCCACCACACCTGGCAAAACTCTCACTTCCTTCAAGCTCCTTTCTTGGCCTCAGTGATACCACACTCTCCTTGTATTCCTCTTCTTAGGTCTTCAAGAGTGTTCCTCTTGCTCGCTTTTGGCAGGCTCCTGGTCTTCTACTCAAACTCTAGTAGTATGATATGGGAATTAACTAAACCATGCAGGGCTCAGTTCCAGGGCACACGGAAACCACATTGGACTCGGGAAATCACATAAGGGAGTTTATCAAGCAAACAGAGTGTCTCCCTGCAGGGTAAGAGAGAAAATGAGAGGAAAAGAAAGAGAATGAGAAAGGGTGGGTGCTAGAGAGAGTGTGAAAGCCAGGAGGATAGAGAAAGTGATGAGGAGAGACAGAAGGATGAGAAAATATGGCGGGAAGCTACAGTAAAGCAATTGAATTCCACCAGGCTAACAGGGGACCAATATCGGAGAAGGATACTTGCAAGCTGACTGATGAACCAATAGCTAGCTAGGATGTTCACAGATTGACAAGTGGTTGGGAGGCGGGGAAAATGGCTGCACCTGATGGGTGGGGGAGCAGCTTTATGCATTACATCTTCTCTATCTACACTATCTTCCTACACTGATTGGTGACATTTTCGTAAAGAATTTAAGGAGGTGAGAACATGTGGCTATCTGAGGTAATGGTGGTGTTCCATGCACTGAGGGAATAGCAAGCAGGCCATTGGGGCTTGAGTAGAGTGAATAAGGGGGAGATATGGAGGGTTTGTGGACAGATCATGCAGAACTGGAAGTGGAAGACTTCAGTTCATACTCTGAGGTAAAAATCCAATGGAAGACTCTGAGCATAGGGATGACCAGGTTCTGCCTTATACTATACTACACTATGATCAGTCTCACATGTGAATGAACAAATGACTCAATAAATGAGTGAGTGGAAGAAAATGGGACAGAAAGGAAATACAGGCCTTAGTTAATTGGTGGCTCATGCTTGTACCTAAGGGCAGAACTTAGTTACTCTCAAAGAGACGCTAACTCCTAATTCCCTTCCTCACTATGTTAAAGACTTAAAGACCATTCAAAGGGTCTGTGCAGCTTGCTGCAGATCTCCCCTTAGGCTTGTATGCTGCAGGAGGGGGCAGCAAAGACACTTGAGCTGAAAGAGAAAAGCAGCTGGTTCCTGGTGAGGTTGTGGAAGAGGATCCCAAGCAGCAGCTCCTTTGTCACTGGAAACCTGACCCTTTTCAGTTGAGCCAGACAATGACAGCTTTGGCCAGAGACTGTTAGGGAATCCTGCCAAGTTCACAGTCAGCCTCCCTCAGCCTAGACAGCCTCTGAGAAAGGAGTGCAGCTTTTCGATTTGAAGAAATGAGACTGAGCAGAGGGGAGAAATAATACTTCTCATTAATATAACACAGACTGTGTCAAAATGTGTTGCTGAATCTATTTTGTTCTAACTGTGAGAAAGCACGACTTAGCCATAAACAAAAGAGAAGTTATAATTGTGGGGTGGAGATTTTAAGGAACTCCAAAATGGCTCCTCTAGATAAATTTATCTCTGCTAATCATTGTTTACCTCTGCCATTTTCCTTTATTTTTTATTTTACCTATATCTACTTACCTATTTATCTATCCATCTATATATTTGTTTGTGTGTGCTAGGGTTTAAACCCAGGCACTCACACATGCTAAGCACATGTTCCACCACTGAAGTAAACCTCCAATCCTATTTTTAATTTTCTTTAAGAGTAAAAATGAATAGTTTCTGATCACAAAAAATAATCCACGTAGAGTTGGAGTGTAGCTTAGTGGTAGTGTCAGCCTAACATGCATGAGACCCTGGGTTCCAGTCCTAGTACGACACACACACACACACACACACACACACACACACACACATACACGTACATGGTTAAAAATCCAAGCAGTACAGAAAGGTGTACAATGTTGTCTCTCAATAATATAAACAGTATCTTGCCTAGCACGCGTGAGGCACTGGGTTCAATCCCCAGCACCACATAAAAAAACTAAATAAACAAAAGAAATGTATTGTGTCCCATCTACAACCAAAAAAAAAAAAAAAAAGTTAAAAAAATATAAAAAATGTAAAGTTTTCCTAAATTCATCTATTGAAAAGTAAACATACAAAAGTAGTGATGAAAATTCTGCAAAAGTAAAAGAACAAGGCAAGATACAACCTCAAAGACTGAAATTATAAAAGAATTATAATTAAAATTTTGTGGCAACCGCTTAAATCCAACCTAATAAGATACTATATCTTATTTGAGCTTTATGTTTCCCTCATTATATAGCAAAAGATTATGTATTGTCCTTGATGGCAATGTGACCAGCTAAAACCCTACACTTTTCAGTCATCATTACAGTTCTAACAGGAACTCAGGTGTTATCACCAGAGCCTAAGAAGCCATCTGAGATTATGAGGAACTGCATCCTTGGCATCCATGAACCACTGAACAAAGTGCTAAACTGACACCTGTTTCTGGACTTGAGATTTTCTGGGAGAAAATAATCTTCTATTAAAAAAAAATTTAGTTGTAGATGGACACGATACCTTTATTTTATTTTTATGTGGCACTGAGGATCGAACCCAGTGCCTCAGCAAGCATTCTACCACTGAGCTACAACTCCAACCGCTCCTCTATTGTTTTTTAAGCCACTATTTTTAAGCCTTCTCTATTACTAGCAGACAAATGCAGTTCCTAACCAATACCCTTGACCAACAGAGTATGGTGGAAATTGGGCTGTGTGACCTCTAAGGTCACACCATACCCTTCTAACTTGCTCTCTTGCAATGCTTGCTTTTGGAAACCAGCAGCCATGCTGTAGGGAAGACTAAACTAGCCCATGCAGATAGGCCACATTTATAAAACAAGATTGGTGATTGATATGACAACCCAGTTGAAGTCACAACCAACAGCCAACATCAACCACCAGACATATAAATGAAGACATTTCCAGATTATCTCAGCCCTTAACCACTGAGTCATACTTAGGTTTTAAATCTTTCAGCCCAGTCCAGACATTGTAAAGCAGACAATTCATCCTTTCTTTGCTCTGTCCAAATTTCTGGTCTTTGAGCACAATAAAATGTTTCATACTAAAATAAAAAAAATTTGGTAATGGCACAGGAATAGACATATTAGAGGTATAAAATAGTGTCTATAGATAGACCCAAAACATGAGAATTTAGTATAAAGCAAGACAGCATTTCAATATTTGGAAGGAAATACATGGACTTAGAACATTTAGCTTAGTCTCTAAAAAAAAAAAAAAAAAAAAAAACTGAATTCCTATCTCATTTCTTATGCCAAAACGAATCCCAGTTGGGTCACTTATTTATTTAAATATTTGAAGAGATGGAATCTCCTTATGTTGCTCAGGCTGTCCCCTGAAATCCTGGGCTCAAGGGAATCCTTCTGCCTCAGCCTCCCTAGTGGGTGAGACTTATACACATGTGCCATCTTACCTTGCATGGATCATAGATTTAAATTTAAAAAATAAAACCATAAAAGTACTGGAAGAAAACATGGGAGAATTAAAAATAAAAAAAAGGGGTGGGGGCTGGAGTTGTCACTCAGTAGTAGAACACTTGACTAGCATGTGTGAGACACTGAGTTCGATTCTCAGCACTGCATATAAATAAATAAATAAAATAAAGGTCCATCAACAACTAAAAAATTATTTAAAGAAAATAAAAATAGCTAGGTACAATGGCTCAGGAGGCTGAGGCAGGAGGATCACAAGTTCAAAGCCAGACTCAGCAAAAGCAAGGTGCTAAGCAGCTCAGTGAGACTCAGTCTCCAAATCAAATACAAAATAGGGCCGGGATGTGGCTCAGTGGTCCAGTGCAATCCCCAGTGCCAAATAAATAAATAAATCAAAATTTAAAAGCCAGGCTCAGTGGCACACATTTATAATCCCAGTGACTTGGGTAGCTAAGGCAAGAGGATCACAAGTTTGAGGCCAGCCTCAGCAACTTATCAAGGCCTTAAGCAACTTGGCAAGACCCTGTCTCAACAATAAAAAATAGAAAGGGCTGGGGATGTGACTCAGTAGCAAAGTGCCCCTGAGTTCAAGCCACACTTGTTCTATTGCCTCACACACACACAAAAAAAGTTAAAGGCCAGCATGAAAAATTTAGGGACACCTTGTATAAAAATTAAAAAATAAAAAAAATAAAAAGGACTGGGAATATAGTCAGTGGTCAAGTGCACCTGGGTTCAACCTTCAGTACCACAAAAATCAAATAAACAAAAACCTTTGCAATAAGTTGAATTGTTTTCTCAAAATTCATATGTTAAAATACTAACTGTCCACCTCAGAATGTGACTGTATTTGGAACTAGGATGTTTAAAACGGTAAAGTTAAAATGAAATCATGAGGGTGGATCTCAATTTGATGTGACTGGTATCCTTATAAGGAGATCAGGAAACAGACAACACCATGTGAAGACAGGGAGAAGACCACCCTCTATAAATCTTGGAGAGAGGCCACAGAAGAAACCAATCTGTTGATACCTTGATTTTGGCCTTCCATCCTCCAGAACGGTGAAGAAGTAAACCTCTTTTGTTTAAGCCCCTAGTCTGGGGAGTTTGGGGTGTTGCAGCCCTAGCAAACTAACAGACAACTAATATCTTTCTAATATGCAAAATTCAGAACACAAGAGAAATGATTGATAAATTTGACTATATAAAAAGTTTTAAATTTCTACATAGAAGTAAAAACAAACAAAACACAACACCAAGGAAGTAACTTCAAGCTGGGCTCTGTGGCACATACCAATAGTTCCAGCTACTAGAGAGGCTGAGGCAGGAGGATTGCTTCAGCCTGGGAGTTTGAGATCAATCTGGGCAACAAAGCACGTCTCTGTCTTCTCCCTTCTCCAAACACACACCTCCAAATTCAAAAGACAAATAAACTGGGGAGGGGGACCCCACAGGGAATGACATTCAAAGGGCTAATTTTCTTGTTTTTAAAAAGGAACTAAAATTTCCAGATTTTCTCTCTGTTCTGCTGCCTCTCCATCCACCCCTCTGTCTTTTCTCTCAGTAGAAGCTAGAATTCCAGATTTTTGTATCATATCTTCCAATGGTTTCATGTTGAAAATTAATTAAAATTGTCAACATGGCACAGACTAACACTATGTGAGCGAGGCTCTTAGCTTAGGGTGCCTGGTCTACACTACCACTATAGGGGGCATTCCCTTTAGTATAGGTCAGCAGGCGAGAAAGCAAAATGAAACTTTCTTAGTTATCCAGAATCATGTACACATATACTCAGGCACACATGCATGCACGTGCGCGCACACACACACACACACACACACACACACACACACAGGCATATTGTTGATATGAACTCTCAGATTCAATACAATTTGGGGCCTGAGGGTGTTGCTCATTAGTATAAGTCTTGCCTAGTGAGCCTGAGGCCCTGGGTTCAATCCTGGGCACTATAAAAACAAAGACCAAAAACCTACAAAACAACAACCATAAAAATTCAGTGCAGTTTGGAGTTACATTCACAGGAGAAAATCATTTTCCCATATGCAGCATAATTTTTACTAAACCTCCCCTGCCCAAATGGGAATCCTGCTTCACATTTTCTATGGGAGCTGTGTCAATCACTTCCTTTTCTCATCTTCTTACAAAGCAAGGATCCATACCTGAGCAAAAAACAGGAGTCTTTAAGAGTTGTCTGTTGATTGATGGCTGCATTGAGGACCTGGAACAACTTTAAAATAACTCCCTTCTCTGTACCTTGAGCCAAATCACATTCCCAGGCAGACATAGCCAGAAGGGAAAGAGGAAATAGGAAAATATATGATCTACTTGTCTGAGAACCTCCTCCTGTGAGTAAGTGTGAGGTGAAGATAGGGGTAATATGCTTGTCTGGAGTGAGGGGAGTAATAGAAATGTATAATTTGAATTGCTAACTGTGGTTAATTGCTAACTGTGGAGTATTAGGGTTTGGGAAGCTTTCACTTTTATTCTACATCATTTCCTGAATTTTCTAGAGTGAATTTATTTTGCTTTTATGAACAGGAAAAAGAACAATAACTGCTATAGAAATCGTTTAGTATGTTAAGCTTACTTTCCTAACTAGATTATACAAACTCCTGAGAAGAGGGGTCAATTTTGTGTTTCTGTGTGGGGAAGGGATTCCCATACCTACAGTTTAGAACTCATGGCAGACACTTGGTAAACGCTTACTAACAGTCATTAATTTGGAGTCTTTTCCTCAGTTAGTCCTGATTAAGGTCACTAGTCAAGACGTCTTTGTCTTGTGTGGGTCAGATGACCCTCAGGGAGATGACTGGGAAGCAGATCTTTGGGTTGGACATGTATTGCCTTATGTTGAGCTCATAGGTGCATTAGCTTGTCCAATGGGCACCCGGCCCCACAGCATGGTACTCTGGATTGTAGTTTGTTATTTGCCTTTTTTTTTTTTTTTTTTAAATACCAGGTCTCCTGTGTTGCCCAGGCTGATTCAGAACTCCTCGGCTCAAGTGATCCTCCCACTTCAGTCTCCCAAGTACCTGAGAGACTACAGGTGCGGGCTTCTGTGCCTGGCTATATTTGGCATTATTTTAGGCTTTGGTTGGTGTTTACTGGTTTGTAACAGGGTTACCATTCACAGATTTAATATTGCAGAGTGTGAATAGCATTCATCAACTTGAATTTATTTCATTCAAGAAGACTCCTCTGACCTCCTTATCTAGATAAGTTTTCCTTCCTCTTAGTTTCATTACACATGATTTTTACCTCCACATCAACCATCAATTTCTAAATTGGTGCTATGCTTACTTATGCACACATCTTATCTCCCCTCCTAGACTGTTTTTTTCTGAGATCCAGATCTATTCTACATAGGACTTTGTTTGTCCTATAATAAGATAACAGCTACCACTGATCAAGCAGTTACTCAATACCAAGCTCTTTACACAGACAATTCTGTTTAAAACTCACAACTCCTTCCCATGAAGCAAGCATTTTTATTTTCATTTTACTGAAGATGATGTTTTTCATTTTCTTACTGAAAAACCTGAAGACAGGTATAAGGTCACATGGCCACTAAGTAATGAAGTCTCTTTTTCTTTTTCTTTATGGTACTGGGGATTGAACTTATTGAACTCAGAGGCCCTCTACCACTGAGGCATAACCTAGCCCTTTTATATGTATATATATATATATATATATATTTTAGTTGTAGATGGACACAATATCTTTATTTATTTATTTTTAGGTGGTGTTGAGGATTGAACCCAGTGCTTCACACATGCGAGGCAAGCACTCTACCACTGAGCTACAGCCCCAGCCCCGTACCCTAGCCTTTTTAATCTTATTTTGAGACAGGGTCTTCCTAAATTGTAGAAGCTGGCCTCAAGAACATTTGATTCTCCTGCCTCAGCCTCTGGGTAGCTGGAATTGTAGGTGCACAACTGTGCCCTGCAAGATTATGCTCTTAACTTCTGGGTCCTCAAATCCCCCCATGATGCTTCCTGTATACTGTAAGCAGTAAAGATGCAGTAAACATCTCTTTAATGGATTCATGAATCAGCTGGTGATACAAGAATGTTATAGACCATTCTGTTTCAGATCTCTTCTGCCCTGTAGCATTAGAACAGCTAAGGCTGTAAAGGATTTTGGAGTAAAATCAGTCTGACCATCATCAAATCAAGTTCTACCAAGACTGACATTAGCACCATTATGATTAATCTAAGTCACTGCTTCACAGTCCCATGAAGACCTGACTGAGTCTCACTTGCTATGGAGAGGAGGTTCCACATCGCAAAGAATTAAATTACATAACTCTTTGAACCTTGGTGTTGTGTGTGTTAGGGACAGAGGGCAGATGTACATACTTTGTTTGGTTCTATGTGATTTAATGAGATAATGTGAAGTACTTGGGACAGTGGTTGGTACACAATAGGAACTTGCCACTCTCATGTGAGAAGGAATTACCCTCTTTCCCACTTTGCAGCTAAGTTGAAAAGAAGAGGAAGCCAAGAGGAGAGATGAATGGATGACAGCTGGCAATACAAGAGATGTTGGTCAAATTCCACAGGGTTAAGTGATTGTGAATCAGAGGTGTTAAATTCAATTCCAAAATTCCACAGAGCAGCTTCCAGTCTTACAAGAAAATCATCAGAAGTGGGATAAATGAGAAACCTCATGGAAGGAGGAAGAAGTAGTTATTCTTCACAGAGAGTGAAATTGGTTCTTAGGATCCCTTCTCTGTAATGAATGACTTTTATTGGCCAGAATTGGATTAGTTTAAGGGTAGTCAAAGATCTTCTGTACTTTCCTGAGGAATGGGAAGACTAATTACAGGCACCTGCCAGTCTGATCCTCCCACTTAACATAACCAACCCCAGAAAATTCCTCTCTCATTCCAGAAACTGCTGCGTCTCCTGCCTTTGTGAATTTTGCACATCTGTCTGGAAAAGGCAGACCAATTCTCATTTTTCCCAAGCAGTAGAAAAAAGTCAGTCTCAATAAAGTTTCAAGTTTGTCCTAGGAATCTGGAAGGTTATTTAAGAGATGTTTCAACAACCCATATCTTAAGTAAGGCTCCCCAGAAAGAGAGCTGTAGACAGATGTGCATGCAAAAAAAATTTTTTAATGAATTAATATATTTATTTTTATTGGGAGTTTAGAGTGGCTACACCTCTAGGGAATAAGGGACCCAAAAGGAAGAAATTAAAGTGCAAGTTGTAGTAAGTTTCCAGCCCAGTGTGTGGAGCTCCGAAGGCAGTGCCCACGGTGAGACAAAGTACGGGGCTGGCCTTGGTATTCCCTATTGACCAGTCATTTGATGCTGGCTGCCCCCAGGGAAAGGGTGTAACCTTATTCAGGGCAGCTCACTTGCTGAAGCCATTCCCAGAGAGGGACTCAGCTAGTGTTGCAGCTGTGAGAATCAGAGTTTCTCCAATAACCTGCTGGGTAGCAGTGAGTCATGTTTAAAGTTTGAAATCTAAGAGAATTTTGTTACTCTCCAGAGGGTAATAATGAGGTGGGGAAGATGGAAGAACCTCATCTACGAGTTGAAATTTGGAAAGGGTAGGGGAAAGGGACATATTGGTAATTTTCTGCAATGGAGATGGACATTGTAAGGTCTGAATGACCCTCAGAATAGAGGCCAGCTATGGTAGTAATAGTTAATAGAGAAATTTGGGGAGGGAGATATAGCTCACTTGGTAGAGTGGTTGCCTAACAAGCACAAGGCCCTAGGTTCAATCCTCAGCATTGGGGAGAGAGAGAGAGAGAGAGAGAGATTATTAGATCTTGGCAAGACAAAAAAAAAAAACTCAAACAACAATATCAACCCCACCCCATGGTTTCTTCTGTGGTGAATCCCTGTATTCCCATAGAGGTTTCATTGTATATCTCACAGAATCTGTTTTATATTAAATAAATTTTTATTTTGTTTATTTTTAAGTTGTGGTCTGGACCTGGAGATGTAGTTCAGTTGTAAAACATGTGTTTAGCAGGTGTAAGGCTTTGATCCCCAGGACCAAAAATAAAATAAGAAAATAGCATAGGTGTCTGACTTTTCCACCAGATTATGAATTCCTAGAGAAGAAGATCTAAATACTTATTCTTCCTTCTTTTCTTCACAATGAAGGATGATATTAAAAATAGTTATTGTCTAAGGCTGAGGCAGGAGGATTACAAGTTGGAGGCCAGCCTCAGCAAATTAGCAAGGCCCTAGCATCTTAGTGAGACCCTGTCTAAAATAAAAAATAAAAAAGTTTGGAGATATGGATTAGTGGTAAAGAACCCCTGGGTTCAACTCCTAGTACAAAAAAAAAAAAAGAAAGAAAAAAAAGTTAACATCCAGTACAGCAAAGACACTAACTAATTTAAGTGGACCTAGGTCTTAAGTAATTCTTATGTCCACACTGGTGTGTGTGTATAGCTGAGTGTTCTCACGGAGAAGGTCTCCAATAAACAATGGTTGACTTGAAGTTCACTGCCTTAGTAGTCCTGGATTTGACATATAATAACCTTCTCTCAGAAGTAAGGTGACTTTTCTTGCCAAAATATGATCATAATCTTTTTTCCCTCCTTGATCTAGATTCTACAGGAGTTTGTGAATAACTCTGAGGAGCTTTGCAAGAAACAGGACGTTCCATACCTACATTATTTAATATGGTAACCACTAACCACATGACAGATAAAAATATCAGATGCCCAGTTAAATTTTAATTTCAGATAAAAAGAATAATTCTGTAGTATAATTGTGTTACATGTAACACTTGTGGTTTTCTTAAACTACAGAGTCATCTCTTGAGTATTTGTAATTGGGAGTATAGCTCAGTGGTGGTTGTATAGTATGTGTGAGGACCTGAGTTTGATCCCCAGTCCTACAAATTATTTTTTTGCAGTACTGGGGATTGAACTCAGAGTTGCTCTTCCACTGAGCTACAACCCAGTAATTTTTATTATTTTTTCTTTTTCTTAAAGTTGTAGATGGACATAATACCTTTATTTTATTTATTTATGCAGTACTGAGGATCGAACCCAGTGCCACACACATGCTAGGCAAGCGCTCTACCACTGAGCTACAACTGTAGCACCTTTCTTTCTTTCTTTTTTTTTTTTAATACAAAATCTTGCTGAGTTGCTGAAACTGTCCTCAAACCTGAGATCCTCAGGAAAAATGGGGCTGGGGGGTGTGGATCATGAACCCAACTACTACACAAAACTATATAGTTCTAATTTAAAAAAATAAAAATGAAACAGACTTTTGATCCTTTTATCTTAACCTCTCAAGTTACTGGGATTACAGGAGTGTGCCACCAAGCTGGCTTGTAACTGATTATAATGCATTCAGTACTTTGTTAAAACTGATAAACCTACACATAACTATTCAGATTTAAATTAATTTACATAATAGCTGCTAGTTACTTTTTCTTTCTTTCTTTCTTTTTTTTTTTAATCCTTGTCTTGCACTACTCTATGTTGCCCAGGCTGCTTCAAACTCTTTTTTTTTTTTTTTTTTTTTTACCCTGAACATGCACAGAATTTTATTTTGTAATTATTTCTGAAACAATGCAGCATAGAAACTACATTTACATTAAGTATTACAAGTAATCTAAAGATGCTTTATAGTATATTGGAGGATTGTGTTTGTTATATGCAAATATTACAATATTTTATATAAGAACTTGAGCATCTGTGGATTTGGGTATCTGTTGGGGTCCTGGAACAAATCCCCCATAGATAACAAGAGTCAACTGTACATCAGGTCATCCCATTGTACACTTTGAATATATTTGATCTTTATTTGTCAAAAATTTTTAAAGAAAATCAATTATGAAATGGCTTTATAATTGTCAAAGTCTTGGGATCATTTTAAGTGTTTGATAACTTTTCCTGGATCACAGTCGTGCCTGACCCCGACCCCTTCCCTGTGGGCTGCCAGAACTTGAGTCAGTGTAGAGATCTGGACACGCTGAGAGGAGGTCAAGCGAGTCCTAAGGAGGATCAGTGGTCCCATTCTAGGTGGCCTCTGGAGAGGCCATTGCAAGTTCTTCAGGCAAGGCAAATAGAATTCCTCAGACAGGGAAGGAAAAGCTATTTCTATAGCAAAAGAGGTTCAGCAGAATGTTGGTGCTTTGTCTTCTCAGATTTATCTGAATCTTCCCACATGGCCCAGCCTAGTTTCAAGGGCCCCACTGATTGGATTCAGAGCCTTGCAGAGTCCCCATGATAAAGTTAGGACTTTGGTGTGGAAGACTGTTTGTGTTGTAACTCAGCAACCACTCGCCTGGGGTCAAGGGATTCTGCTTCAGCCTCCCGAGTAGCTGGGGCTACAGGTGTACCACTGAGCTCAGCTGAGTCATCATCTTTTTTTTTTTTTTTTTTTCCTTTCAGTGCTGGGAATCGAATTCAAGATCTGTAGATGCTAGGCAAGTAGTCTTGGCGTTATCCCCTTAGCTCTTGAGTTACCATCTTGAATAGCATAGATACAGAACATTTCCATCATCAAAGAAATTTCCACTGGACATTACTACGCAAAAGATAGAAGGAAAGTATTGTGTATTTTACAGGTTATAAAAAATTATGTTTGTAACTGCAAAATTTGCAGCAAACCCTAGAAGCCCCCTCTGACATAGCTAATAAGCCAGTCTTCCTGTTCTGGTGCTTACTCTTACCGGATATGCAAGGTATTTGATTAAAAGGTGAAAGCACCTTTGTTCCAGATAAATTAGTTGATAGGAGCTCTTGCAGATCTACATTGGTAGAGGAAACTGGTCTGCTTTCTTTATAGACTACCAGGAAATAAGCTAGCTATCAATGACATTTTAAAAGGTCTTCAATGAGAAGTGTGTTATTTGACTTATTAATATTATTATTCAAAGATTTTCTTAATAACAGAAAGCATCATCAACTAGACTATCTGGTTGTAACTCATGTTGTTAATGAATTTGGTAAACAGTATAAGGACTGCCTCTCTTAATTAGCCTTTTGGGAGAAATCATGTTTTGAATTGCCTGCCTGCCTGAAGCCCTGGGAGTCTTGCAAGAAGCACGAATAGTTTAATCTCTAGAAGAGATACATGCTCAAAGCTGACTTGAAGATTTTTAAACTGAAACAGACTGACATGCCAAATGTGGCCAGTTAAAGTATGTGAAATCTGTATTAGCATTAAAGGCAGAAATCATGAAGGAAATGATTGATAGACATGGCACAAAAGTATTAAAAGCTATAAATCAGAAAGGTATGAAAAGCAAAATGAAGGCAGATGACTTTCAATTTTTTTTAAATTTGCTACACGGGGCATAGTTGGCACTCAGTAAAGAGACACTATGTGAATAAATGTGGCAAAATGTTTGACTTCAGGACTAATCAAGAACTGGTGATTAAAATAACAGTGAAATACCACTTTCACCTGTTGGCTTGGCAACAGTAAAAAGATAAAATAAAAACAGCCAATACTGGACTGGAGATGTAGCTCAATTGGTAGAGTGCTTGCCTAGTATGCTCAAGGCCCTGGCTTCAATCCCCAATACCATTAAAAGCAAATAAACAAATAAAAAACAGTCCTGGTATTACTGAGGGGAAATGTGTAGTATTACATGCTTTTGATGGGATAATATAGTAGGATAAACTTTTTGGTGGACAGGTTGACAACATATAAAAATATCACTTTCCCTACCCACCCCCCTTTTAATAGGACTGGAGATCAAGCTCAGGTCCTCACACATGCTATACAAGTATGACTGAGCTATACTCCCAGCCTAATGTCTAAAATCTTTGACAGAGAAATTTCATTTCTAGGAAATTATTCCAAGAAAATACTTAAAATTCTCAAACTTATGTGTATAATGGCAATGTAGATGATGTGTGCTTTTTTTGTTTGTTTGTTTGTTTGTTGGATCTTCTTTCTAGATATATACTTCTGACCTTGATGGTTGGTCCAAGACATAGATGTGGGAGGCATATACATCAGGTCACTCTTTCTTTCATAGGGTTAAGTTGGAAATGGAAAGGAGTCCTCTCTTTGCTCTTGGCTTTCTGGCTGTAAGGATGGGATTCTAGAACTGATAATGGCCATGCCCTCCACTAGAATGTGGCTATGATATTCAGGTAGAGAGAGATGAGATGGAGAGACAAAAAGTGAGAGAAAGTATAATTTGAGCTGATAGATGCAGTTAACCTTATGGCCAGTGTACTTTCTTCCTTTTGATGGTTGGATTATATAAATAAATTAAATTAAGTCTATCTTTTTGCTAAACACAGCATGATTGTAGACTTCTACTTGTAACCAAGATAGTATAACAGTGACGGAATTTATCCAGACACTTGATATAACTAAAAACCTGGAAAAAAATTTTTTAAATGTTTCTTTGTTACTGTCATCGTTGTGTTATTATTATTAGTGCTTGGGATTGAATGCAGGGACTTGTGTATGCTAAGCATGCTCTTTACCATTAAGCTATATCCCCAGCTCATTCATTCATTCATATATATATATATATATATATATATATATATATATTATAATAACTTTTTAAAATGGCATTGGACATCAGGCTATGAAGAACAATGATCCCCCAGAGATGGAAACCAAAGGAGTTAAGCCCTATGATTGTGCAGTTTACTGTCTGGAGATAGTTTCCAGGTGGTGGCAAAAGGCAGAAATTAAGTAGAGTCTGGCAGATTCCCTGAGATGAGAAGATGGAGGGAGTTGAGAGTCCAGGGAAACCCAAATAGCTAAGGTTTACAGGGTAGAATAACAGGAAAGATCTGCACAAAGAGAGAAAAAAAGACTAGCAGTAACCAAATCTAGAAATCTTCAGAGGGTGCTCATTGGGTATTCAGCAGAGTATTCAAGAGCTCATGAATGTATGATACTACTCCAGGTCAGAGAAAGAACCACCTGAAAAATCATGGAAACAACAGCTAGAATGGGGCCTGAAATGGTGCCTGTTCCCACCCGCCAGTTTGGTACTCCTATCATTCACAGGACATTAGGTAAAATATTCAGAAGGGTCTTGCCTCAGTCATGGGACAAAATTGACCCTAGACTAAATGTTGCTCTGATTCTGCCAAGCAAATTTTAACCCCACCTCAAAGGTCAAATTGTGTTTTGTTGTTATTGTTGTTTTTGAAAGAACTAATAGAATTTGTTGTTGTTGTTGTTTTTGGTATTGGGAACTGAATCCAGGGGTTCTCTACCACTGAGCCACATCCCTAGTCTTTTTTATCTTTCATTTTGAGACACAGTCTAAGTTGCTGAGACTGGCTTCTAACTGAATTCTCCTGCCTCAGCCTCCCAAACTATGAAGTTGCTAGGGTTACAGGAGTGCACTTCCACACCTGGCTCTAGAATTTATTTTTCTAAAACCACCAAGAGCCCTTAGGAAAAATGAAAAGACACAATCAGGCAATAAATAGGACATGCATATAAGAAGATGGTATACAATTTCATAAGTAAGTGAAAGTACAAATTAAAGAATCAGGACACAACTTTCCACTTGTCAAATTAGCAAAGTTGTAAAACCTGAAGCTTCCTGCAGATGTGAATGGGATGGGAAGGGGAATGCTTGGTCAGGTTGGTGGTACAATTGACTGGTCTGAGAAAAGCAAGATCTTTAAAGAATCAAACTGTTTCCAAATAACTATGTCCCAGAATAAACTCAAGAATACCAGTGGGCCAGGTATGGTATTGTACACCTGTTATTCTTGCAACTCAGGAGGCTGACGCAGGAGGATCACAAGTTCAAGGCCAGTCTGGACAACTTAGTTAGACCCTGTCTCAAAATAAAAACTATAAAGGACTGGGGATGTGGCTCAGTAATAGAGCACCCCTGTGTTCTATCCCCAGTATTCTTTCCAACTCCCCACCTCCCACAACAAAAAAGCAAACAGAAAAAATACTAAATGGACTACTAGAAAAATATCTAGTCCCTTTCAAATAAATTCACAATGAATGTCATTAAATAAAAATTACTGAGCACTTAAACAGGAAACTATGACCTGTAATGAGGAACATAATTAGTCAATCAAACTGAGTCAGAACTGATGGGGATATTAGATTTAGTAGGCAAGGACATTAAAATAGTTATTATAATTCTATTCTACAGGTTCAAAATGCTAGAGGAAAGATTTAATATGTTCAATAGAGACATGGAAGAACTTTATCCATATTTTAGCATTTACCAGTAATTCATTCTTTTAATGCCCAAATAATATTCAATTGTATAGATTTGCCACATAGTATATCCATTCATTAGTTGATGGACTTTTGGGCTGTTTCCATTTTGGGGCTATTAAAAATAATGCTGCTATGAGCTTTTATGTACAGGTTTTTTTTTTTTTTTTTTTTTTTTTTTTTTTTTTTTTTGTGGGGTGTAGGGTACCAGGAATTGAACTCAGGGGCACTCGGCCACTGAGCCACATCCCCAGCCCTATTTTGTATTTTATTTAGAGACAGGGTCTCACTGAGTTGCTTAATGCCTTGCTTTTTGCTGAGACTGGCTTTGAACTCTCCATCCTCCTGCCTCAGTCTCCCCAGCTACTGGGATTTTAGGTGTGTGCCACTGCGCCCAGCTCATGTACATGTTTTTGTATGGATATACATGTATTAATTTCCTTGGGACTATATCTTGGAGTGGAATTGCTGGATCCAACTAGAATTGCTGGAATTTGATTAACATTTTGAGAAAGTACTGAATTGTTTTGCAAACCAGCTATACCACTTTATATTCTACCTATAGTGAATGAGGGCTCTAATTTCCCCACATCCTCACCAGTATTTGTTATTCTTTCCTTTTGATTATAGTCATCTCAGTGGATGAATAGTACTTCATTGTGGTTTTGACTTTGATTTCACAGATGGTTAATGCTATTCAGCAATCTTTTCAAGCACTACTGGTCTTTTGTATATTTTTTGTTCAGAAATGTCTATTCATATTCTTAGCCTATTTTAAAATTGAAGTATCTGTCTCCCCCACTCTCCCTTGGTATTGAGGATTAAACCCAGTGGTATTCTATCACTGAGCTACATCTCCAGTCTTTTTAATTTTTATTTTGAGGTAGTGTTTTATGGTTTTAGCTGTTACACTTAGGTCTATAATCCATTTTGAGATTATGTATAGTGTGAGGTAGGTATTCCATTTCATTGGTTTGCCTATGCTATCTAATTGTACCAACACCATTTGTCAAAAAGGTAAAATCTTTCCCCATTGAAAGTTCTCTTTACCTTTGTTGAAAATCAATTGGATCATAAAGATGAGGAATTGTTTCTGTACTCTCAATTCTATTCCTTTGATGTATACATTGATTCTTATACCAGTACCACACTGCCTTGATTACTGTAGCTTTGCAGTGTGTTTTGAAATCAGGAAGCATGAGTGCTTCAACTGGGTTCTTTTTCAAGATTATGTTGACTATTCCCTTGAGATTCCAAACTAATTTTAGTGTCAACTTGTCAATTTTAGTGAAGAAACCAGCTAGGATTTTGATAGGATCATTCTGAATCTGGAGTTAGTTGAGAAGTACAATTACCATTTTAATAACATTAAGTCTTCAAAGAGTGAACATGAAATGTTTTTCTCTTTAGGTCTTTTTTAAAAAAATTTTGATGTTGATAGATCTTTATTTTATTCATTTATTTATATGTGGTGCTGAGATCGAACCCAGTGCCTCACACATGTGAGGCAAGTGCTCTACCACTGAGCCACAAATCCAGCCCCTTTATTTAGGTCTTTAATGTCTTTTTAAAATGTTTTCTTAATTTTTAATTTTTTGGTTTTGTTTGTTTGATTTTGGTACTGGAGATTGAACCCAGGGTACATCCCCAGTTCTTTTTATTTTTTAATTTTGACACAGGATCTTGCTCAGTCACGGAGGGTCTAAGTTGTCAAGTCTGAAGTTGAATTTGTAATCCTTTTGCCTCAGTGTCTGGAGTTGCTGGGATTATAAACATGTGCCACTATGTCCAGCTGTTTTTAAATGTTTAAATATGAGTTTTCTTCCCCTCCTTTTCCTCTTCCTCTTCCTCCTCCTCCTTCTTCTCCTTCTTCTCCTTCTCCTCCTTCTCCCCCTCCCCCTTTCCTTTCCCCTTCTCCTTCTTCTTTTTGTAGGAGGTATTGAACCCAAAGGCTTTTAACCACTTGAGCCACATCCCCAGCCTTTTTTATTTTGTGACAGGGCCTCGCTAGATTGCTTATAGTCTTGCTAAATTGCTGAGGCTAGCTTCAAACCTGTGATCCTCCTGCTTTAGCATCCAGAGTTGCTGGTATTACAGGCATGTGCCATCACGGCTGGCAGTTTTGTCCTTCATATGTTAAATTTATTCCTAAGGTTTTTTGTTTTGTTTTGTTTTGTTTTTGTTTTTTAGTATTTTGTTCTTTTTTATACTACTGTAAATGGAATTGTTTCTGAATTTCATTTTTGGTTTGCTTATTGCTACTTTACAGAATTTATTTGTTATGATTATTATTATTTATGCTAGGAATCAAACACAGGGCCTCACTCATTCTAGGCAAGCATTCTACATTCCCAGCTACATCCCCAGCCCACAACTGAATTTTGTATATTGATCTTCTATTTTGTAAAATTACTGATTTCACTACTTTTACTTCTAATAGTTTTCCAGTGAATTTCTTAGGATTTTATACATAAAATATTATACCAGTAATATTGTATTTACTTCTTTCTTTTGATACAACAATGTCAAAAGCAGACATTCCCCCTTATTCCAGGTCTTAGGAGAAAGCACTCAGTTTCTTACCATCAAATATAATATTCTATGGGTTTGTTGTTTTTTAAATTAAGCGTTTTATTAATTTCATTCTGTTACTTCACGAATATTTTACCCATATTGATGAGTCTTTCAATTACTCATTGTTTATTCATAATGACTAGAGAGTTTTGTTTTCTGAATGTGATGTGCATACAACCAAGCTCAGCTACAAGTTTATGTCCATCCCATTCTGGTAGTAACAGAGAAAAAAAGATATTGTGACCTTATACTAAACTTCTACAAGGCTATATTAGGCTTAATGCAAATTTGATGGAGGTATAACATGGTTTTTACAATCCCTTTAATAGCTTTTTAGATTATCATACTGCCTTGCATGCAATAGGTTCTCAGTATGTGTTGTATTGTAGTGGGTTAATTGATAATGGGAAAGGGATAACATAGAAAAATAAAATCCAAAAATAATCAAAATTCTAATTTTAGCCAATAATTTTTATGCCGGCATCCTTCCCTGCAAGTTTCTCCCCCAAGCTTCTTTCTCCTTTTATATAACAAATGAACAACTCTAAAAGATGGGAAGACTTAGAGGACATAATAAAGGTCTGAATAGTTCATCTGAGGCTGAATAACGATTGGGGAGATGATACAATATTGTGATCTTGTAACAAATACTTATCACCAGGAAAATTCCCCAGAGTCTGCAGTCTTTTTAAATCTACAAACATTTGCCCTTTTAAAAAGTAATACTGTAGCTTTAAAAGCCTGGCTAGTAGAAGAATGTCAGGATCTTGGGTCAATAATTTTGTTTCCTTAGGCCACAGTTTCTTTGTCTACTTTTAAAAAGGAGGTGGGGATGGAGAAAAGGACTAGATTATCTCTAAAGGTACTTCAGGTTTCTTCTAAGACACTAATTAAGTCATTGTTTTTTCTATAGTTAGGTACTATTTTAATACACTCCATTGAACATAACCCAAAAAACCCAACCAACCAATAAACAAACAAAAAAAACACAAGTAGAGAAAAACACTTCTGATTCTCACTTGGGGATGTGATGCTAAGGATTGTGGCCAACAATGATAAAGATGAGGGAATGACAGATTCTTAGAGTTTAAAGGGTCCTTAATGTCGTTGATTCCATCCTACTGTCCAATCTGGAAACTTCCCTTCATATCCGTGACCCAGGAGCAGTCATCAGCTTCTGCCTGAACATTTCCTGTTACAAGGAGTTCACTGGCTCACAACAATAGGGATTCCAATTTAGGGTAGTTTTTAATCATTAGCAAGCTCTTGCTTACATTAAGCTGAAATCTGTCTCCTTGTAACTTCCAGCCTTCTGCCCTTTGGAGTCACACAGAATAGGTCTAATCCAGTTTACACACACCAGTCCTTCAGGTATTTGAAGAATTCATCATGTCCCCAGTACGAATTTTCTTATACATACTATTTCCTAAGTTTCTTCAACTGTATTCATAGAAATTATTTCCAAGCCTTTTGTCTTCCGTCCTGGGAAATACTGATACATGTTTTGAAAATATCTTCATAAAAAATAATGCTCAGAACTGAACACTATACTATAGATTACTGATTGAGGAGGCTTTTTGTTTTTGTTGTTGTTGTTGTTGTTGTTGTTGTTGTTTGATGGAGGAGGGTTCAAACACACCTTTGGGAGTCACATGAAAACTATGTGCCCTTCCCCTAAAAGAATGTAGACCCCAAAATCTTCTTTTACTTAGGTGGTTCAGGGAGCTAGGCCCCAGTTATTAAAAAGTATTTATAAAGTATAATGAGTCTATCATCTATCCTAATTTAATGATGATAATAGCTAAGGTTTATTTTATCACAGGTTTGTTCATTTGATTATTTACCTTATTAATTTTGACAAATGATGAGCCACCTTTTCCCTTCTTCCCTCCCTCCCTCTCTTTTTCTTTGTTTTTAATTACTAGTCAAATATCTTCAAATTTTACTTGTGCAAATGATTACTTAAATATAGTTTAAGACTATATTCTCTCTCTAAAATTTTATTTGCGTTATTTAAGTTCATTGTTCAGGCCTAATGAGATCCTTTAAAACCTCAGTTTGTTGAAGCTGTTGATTAAAACATTGAGTAGTACAAGACAAGAGTTTCATGGCATGTGTCTGAAGACCTCCCTCTGATATAACAGTCATATATATATATATATATATATATATTTTTTTTTTTTTTTTTTTTTTTTAATCTTACAGTTCTTTTGTGTGTGTGGTAGGGGATGGAACCCAGGGCCTCATGCATGCTTGTCAAGTGCTCTACCACTGAGCTGCACCCAGTACCAGCTCATATATCTCCATCTTATCTACAAAAATATCCTAAAGGACATTGTAATAAGCTTTGATAAAAATAAAAGGATACTATGTCTTATAGCATTTCTTTGGTTTAGCAGTTTATATTTCATCACAAAAGGAAATGAAGATTATTACAAAGGAGTTAGTTCTAGGTTTGATACATATTTTATCATTTTATGCAACAATTATACTTCTAAGATTTTTTGTAAACAGCACATTAATAATAACTAACACATAATATAGAGTTTATGATAGTTAGGAACTGTTCTAAAGATTTATATCTGCTGACTCATTGAATCTATTAACCCAATGAGGTGGAGTCCCTATTATCAATCCCCCATTTTATGATAAGGCAAAAGACGGAGGGAGGGTTAAGGAACTTGGGGAAGTTAAATAGGTGTTAAGTGACAGAACCAGAGTTTGAACCCAGGTAGTTTTTCTAGAGGATTCATGTTCATATATAGCCTATATTTTAAAAATCCCAGGCTCAGTATAAGGAACATTGAACCTTTGATAATCATCTGCAAGCTTCGTTGTTTCTCTCAGGATTTCTACCCTGGTTCCACACTATGTTTCAGTCGAAGAGAATAAATAGAACACTTTAAGCACTTGCTATTTGCCCAGCAAAGTATACTTTAAGATAAGCAAGCTTGGGGCCAGGGTTGTAGCTTGGTGGTAGAACGCATTCTTAGCATGAACAAGGTCCTGAGTTGAATCCCCAACACCTCCCTGCAACACACGCACAAAAGATAGGCAAGTTTCTTTTTGCTAGTAAATGTAAGTGGGAAAATATCCTAAGATTCACTAACATGTAATACCTTGGGTCTAGATGGAAGTTATATTTGGACTTTAGAGAGCCTACTAGTAAAGTTTAGTCACTGGCTAGGTGACTCTAGTCAAACTCTTCTCCTTTCTAAGGTGTCTCAGCTTCCCCATTTGTTGTACCCTACGTTCCTTCCTACATCCGAGGATGGCAGGAGAAGGAGTATGATTGACTATATGAGGAATTTTGAGTTTGAGAGAAGAAGCAAGGGAAAATACACGTTGTTAGAATCTACTAAAGATCAATTAACAACCTTAAGATGAAACTAAGGGGCTGGGATGTAGCTCCGTGGCAGAGTGCTTGTTAAGCGGTAGGAGGCCCTGGTTCCATCCCCTGACAACAAAAAGAATAAAATGAATTAGAACTACAGTAAAATAACCAGCTTGAGTGTGCCATTGCATCACCTTTAAAAATAATTGACATGCAAGTTCAGCTAGAAAACTATTCAATCTTAATTAAAATATGGGGATTAGTACCCGTCTTAATTAAGGTCACATAAGTCACCAGCTGTCCATTCAGGAACAAGTCTTGATGAGGGATTTTAACTTGAAGTGAACTCTTCTCAGGATTAAGCCGGTCAAACTTCATTTGATACATATTGACTATCCCTAGTGCATTTATTTTTACATAAAAAGATATAAAAATGGATCAGTAAGCTCTTTAAACCCTCAGTAATATTATACAAATGCTAAAAGCTTATAGTGTGTTACAGGCTGACAAGTTATCCATAATACTAAAGGATTTTCTGAGCCTTTTAAAATGGAAGCTTGCTCTCTTTGTTCATAGTTTCCCGACTTTATTTCCTTCCCCACCTTTTCCCCATGTCGGCAACTTTTGTTATTCTCAGTGGCCATTGGAAACAAAAAAATATTCTTGAAGGTTTAAATTGTGACCAAGAACAACACAGGACAAGCAGGTCATGCTCCCCTCCTTACTGGGCTTCCAAACTGGGCTCATTACAGAGCTTCCAATAGTAGGAATAAAAGCCTTTTTAGCCATAGAGCTCAGACCCCACAACAATCGCATTAAAGAACGTTCATTTGGAGAGCTGGGTGTACATAGCTTAGTGGGTAAGAGTTCTTCGCGGGAAAAAAAAAAAAAAAAAAAAAAAAAACAAATTAAAAAAAACCCCAAAATTTCATTGGGGTCATCACACTATTCCTCAGGAAAATGCTCTAGTACTTGTATCTAGTCAATTATGTATGTTCTATATGTAATTGAAATGTATGGGATTATCAGATTGTATAACTTCAAAGTGGTCTTTCTACAAAGCAAACTGGTATTGATATCAGTGTGAAAAGGAAAGCAAATTTTGGAAAGGAGGAATGAGTATAAATTGGAGGTTGGGGAGATGGATGACTGGCTTGACAAGATGGGATGAGGAGGTAAGGAATATGAAGTTCTGTGTCTTGTGTTTAGTATTTAAATAAGAAGATTTCCCTCCCTCCCCTCCCACCCTCCCATTGAGGTCTTCCTATGTTTTGCAGGCTGGCCTTACATTTCTGGTCTCAAGTGATCTCCTGCCTCAGCTTCCTGAATAGATAGGACTGCAGGCATGCATCACTGTACCCAGCAAGGATAAGCGTTTTTTTTTGTTTGTTTGTTTTTTTGGGCGATTGGGAATCAAACCCAGGGCCTTGTGCTTACAAGACAAGCACTTTACCGATGCGCTATCTCCCCAGCCCAAAAGACTTTCTTAAAGGAGGTCTATTGATGTAGTGAGTCTGAGGAGAAAGGAAGGAGATCTCTGTAAATGTTCACATTTTTAACCCCATCTCTATTCCACACCAACAGAATTTCCACTTACAGACCTGGGGTAAAGATAGATCTTCAAATGCATCCTATTATAATAATGAAATATGAGTAGCAACTTAAAATCCCCAATGGGGTGGTGTTTAAATAAATTTTGGGTCAGCCATATAATGGAAGACAATGCTATCATTTAAAATGATATTAGCAATAAAGTGTTAGTGACATGAAAGTATGCTGTTAGGTAAAAAAATTATAAGATGCCAATGTACAGTTTAAAAAAAAAAGAGAACAAAAATATACACATGCATAAAAGCACATAAAAAATACTGGAAGGAATTACATAAAATGTTAACGTGGGGTCTGGGAATGTAGCTCAGTGGTAGAGTGCTTTGCTAGCATGTTGTGATTCCTGGTTCAATCCCTAGCACTGCCTACCCCCCAAAAAAGTTAGTGTGTTGATCTCTCTGTGTAGAATTATGAGTTGTTTTTATTTTATATTTTTGTCTTATCTTTGTTTTCTGTATTAAAAAAAGAGTATGCATATACTACTGAAATGAGAAAAACAATGAAAGTTACTTTCAACATGTGGGCTCATGATATGATTCAGTGGTAGGGTGCTTGTCTGGCATGCATGAGCCCTGGGTTTGATCCCCAGCACTGTAAAAAAGTAAATAAAAAGAACGTAATAAACAAAGTAAGAAAACATGGTCTTCCTGGCTTTTGAAGAGATAATTTTATTTCATTTAATTTTGGTCCTAAGGATTGAACCCAGGGGTGCTTTAACCATTGAGCCCACATCTCTATCCTTTTATTTTTTATTTTGAGATAGGGTCCATTAAGTTGCTGAGGCTGGCCTCAAACTTCAATCCTCCTGCCTTAGTCTCTGGAGTCACTGGCATTACAGTCATGTGCCACTATGACCGCAACACACATAATTGTTTTCAATGACTCTCTTCTATGAATTCATTAAATAATTTTGGACTCCTAAAACAGTCCAATGTAGTCCAATGTGTATGTATGAATGTAGGGGTGGACCTCAATACAAAAAGTTAAAATTTAAGGTTTGTGTCAATCACTTAAACAATGTTCAGCACCTTCTCATAGACATTGTAGAAGATACATTAAATATGAGCATAAACCTTATTCTCAGCAGACTTCCTTCATCTGATTGTAGAAACAGGTGGGAATGTCAATAACTAACCTCCTGTTTAGTTTTTCAGGCAAACCATTATATGATGTTCATTCATGTACCTTGTGACCAGAAGATATCTCTTGAGAGGATCTCTACATTTGAAACAGCTCAGTTAATTTTATCTTTCCTTAGGTAATGACCATGTATCAAAGTTGTCTGAAAAGATAAGATTTAACCCCCATTTTATATATTTCTTTTTGGGGTGCCAGGGATAGAAGCTAGGGCCTTGTGCATTTTAGGCAAGCACTCTTCCACTGAGCTACTCCTCAGCTCTTTTTTCCCTACTTAAAAAATTTGAATAGTGCTAGGGATGTAGCTCAGTGGTAGTATAATTGCCTAGTATGTGTGAGGCCCTTGGTTTAGTTTCCAACACCAAAAAAAAAAAAAAAAAAAAAAAAAAAAAAAAAAAAAAGAATTAAAAGAATTTATTTGGCAGGCAGATAAGGGCTAGTTAGCTTTTTACAGGGGCTTTGAATTCTCTTGGGCCAGTGTTCAGCCTTTTGGGCCTCCTAATGACTACCTGTGAGCAAAGTCTGACAGATTTTGTTTTTCTAATCAAGGCTAAGCACTTATGTCCTGAATCTTTTCAGTAGCTAATCCAATACTTCAACCTGTCTGGGCTTGTTGTAGACAGACACAGATGATAAGAGTCCCCAATTCTATTCTGTCATAACTTAATACTTCTGTCAAAGCTTAGTGATAAGAGTGGTAAAGATGCATAGATAAAGAGCTAAACTCAGCCTGGCAGTTGAAAGGGCTCTAATTTGAGAAGCTACTTCTAACATGTACTCTGCTGTGAAACAATATTATCTTGTCTTTATCTAGCCCTCCCCAGCCGCCCCCCCCCCCCCCAGCATTCCTTTCCCTCACTCTTCTTTTCCTTCTGTGCTGGGGATGAAACCCAGGGCCTCTAGCATGCTAGGCCAGTACTCTACCACTAAGCTACACCCCCATCCCCCCACCCCACATTCCTATCTCACACCATATCCTAGCTCCCTATTAACATCATGACTATTATTATTGTTTGGCACCATTGTTGAAGAATTAAAATTATATAGCATACAAAATATGAAATTAGACATGCATTTTCTCTCCACTGGGAACCTAATTGAGATATACACATAATGGGAATTTAGAAGTTATTAGGAAGGGTAAGGAAGAACAAAAGAGGGACAAAGAAATAATGATTTGAAGATTTCCCTGGAGAGAACATAAAGAAACCTTACAGGAAGTAAGTTCCAAAGGGAGCAGATTGATGTACCTTGCCACAGTAAAAACTGCATACCCACCTTATTACTAAGTCAATTCAATGAAGAGTCCAGGTCTGTGCAGGCTCATCCATTAACTAAACTCTTATCTACTAGCTGACCTTGGTGGGCCCAGGTTTCTTTTTTTTTTCATCTTCTTTCCTATTTTCTTCTATAAATTTTATGAGTTATGTGATTGAGTTTGAGAAATAAGCAACTATTGTATAAGGAATATATCATCTTAAAAGAATGTATACTACTATCTACTGAGGTGTACTACCCACTATCATAGAACCTGGAATTTTTTCTCTTTTAATTTATTTATTGATTAATTAATTGATTTACTTATTTTTGTGGTGCTGGGGATAGCTCTTCAAGCATGCTAAGCACAACACTCTACCACTGAGCCACTCTTCCCATTCTAAGAGAGCAAGTTCATCCTACCTTCAATTAGTCCAAACACCTACAGACATTGAAAGCTGGTAATATTACTATTGCTATTGAATTTGCTAAATACTTTTACAGAATGAACTGATTGTGGAGTTTAATAAGCAAAGTATATTCAGTAAAGTCATCATCATAAAATTAAAAAATATAAGTTGGTAATCCCAGTGACTCCAGAGGCTGGGGCAGGAGGATGGCAAGTTTGAGGACACTTTGGGCAACTTAGTGAGATCCTATCTCAAAATTAAAAATAAAAAGATCTGAGGATGTAGCTCAGTGGTGGAGTGCTTCCCTAGCATGCATGAGGTCCTTGGGTTTTTTTCTTTTTTTTTTTTTTAATTAATATTGCCATTCTTGTTTTGATTAATGTTTTCATTCATTTACTTATTTTAAATAGGCAGCATGTAGGAGGGTGTTACTGGTTTTTTGTTGTTGTTGTTAGTACTGAACCCAGGAGTGCTTTACTACTTAGTTACATTACCAGACCTTATTTTTATTTTTATACAGGATCTCACTAGTTTGCTGGCCTTAAATTTGTGATCCTTCTGCCTCAGTCTCCCTTAAACCATTTATTTTATTTTAAAAAATGTTATTGATACATTACAATTATACATGATAGTGGGATTCATTGTGACACATTTGTACACACACATAACATAATTTGGACAATTTAATTCCCCAGTATCTTCCATTTTTGTCTGTCTGTCTTATTTACTTATTATAATATTCTCTATTTCCATTCCTTTTCCTGCAAATGACATAATTTCATTCTTCTTTATGCTGAATAAAACTTCATTTTGTGTATATACACATTTTCTTCATCCATGTCGTTTGTAAAACATTATTTTTTTTAATCTATTTATTTATTTTTGGTACTGGGGATTGAACCCAGGGCTCCTTAACCACTGATCTGCATCCCCAGCCCTTTTTATTTTGAGATAGTGTCTTTGCTAATTATTGAGGTATTGAGGCTGGCCTTGAACTTATGATCCCCCTGCATCAGTCTCCTGAATTGCTGGGATTACAGGCATGCACCACTCCACCTGGCTAAAACGTTTAATTTAATGTCATTGTCAGTATGTTGAGTTGAAAACCCTCCTGTTGGTTTTTTTTTTCTACTTGTTCCATGTATTCTCTTGTTCTGTGTGTGTGTGTGTGTGTGTGTGTGTGTGAGAGAGAGGAGAGAGAGAGAGAGAGAGAGAGAGAGAGAGAGAGAGAGAGTGTTTTTGTTTTTTGCAGTGCTGGGGATCAAACCCAGGGTCCTGTGCCTGTTAGGCAATCACTCTACCTTTGGAACTACACTCCTAGCCTGGCATTCTTTTGAATTAAGTATTTTTTTTTAATGATTCAGTTGTATATCTACTATTGGCTTATTAACTATGTTTCCTTATTTTATGGTCTTAGTGATTGCTTCAGTATTTACAAATGCATCTTTAACTTATTAGAGTTTACCAACGAATAATATTATGTCATTTCTCATATAGTATAAGACCCTAAGAGCAGTAATCTTCCATTTCTCCTCTTGCCCTTTGGGCTGTGTTATATATATGTACTTCTACAGATATCATATATGAATATCACTCATTATCATGCTTCCTTGAAACTTACCTTTTAACACACTTAAAAAAATTCCTTTTATGTTTCCCAATATATTTATTTTTCCTGGTATTTTCATTCCTTTTTGAAATCCAAACTTTCTAACCCATCTATAGCATACGAATACCGCTCCCCCCCAACACACTTCTTAAAATTTCTTGTAGTACAGTTTTGCTTGAATGAATTCTCTCACCAAAAATATACCTAGTTGACTGTGGGATAGTAGTAAAAAACCCTAATGGGTATATTTTGTAATATATGTTCTTCCTAGGTCATTCTGATATTTTCCTGCAAAAGTGTGTTAAGAGCTGGAACATACTATGTATTCCCACTTTAAAATGTTTTCCCCAGCCAGGCTCTGGAGGCTGAGGCAGGAGGATTGAAATTTCAAAGTCAGCTTCAGCAATTTAATAAGACCCTAAGCAAGTTAATGAGACCCTTTCTCAAAAAAAAAAAAAAAAAAAATTGTGTGTGTGTGTGTGTGTGTGTGTGTGTGTGTGTGTGTGTGACCCATTTGGGCACAATGGTGTGTTCCTGTAGTCTCAGCTATTCAGGAGGCTGAGGCAGGAAGGTCAGCTTGATTAACATGGCAAGACCCTATCTCAAAAAATTTTCCCCAATGTTCTTTCCAGATGATGAAATAAACTTACACTTGGTGATGCCATATAATGGAATATTATGTATGCAGTCATTGAAATGATCTTTCCAAAGAATATTACTGATAGTGGAAGTGCTTACAACTTAATTATAATTTTAAAAAATCTGTTATGGGAAGAAATACACTTAAATATTAAAGGCTAGTGTCTCCTGGCTATAAAGTTTGTTGATGATTTTCTCTTTCATATTTTATTCTGTAGTTTTCAAATTGGCTGCAATAAGTGAGAAATATGAATATTGAGAAATTCATACAGTGGTTGGTAGGGCATGGTGGCACGCTTTTGTAATCCCGGTGGCTCCGAAGCTGAGGTAGGAGGATTGCAAGTTCAAAGACAGCCTCAGAAATAAGGGAGACCCCATCTCAAAATAAAAACTGAAAAAAAGGTGCTGGGGTTGTGGTCCCTGGATTCAACCCTTGATAAAAAAAAAAAAAAAAAAAAAAAATCATACAACACAAATTCTCTGTGCATTAAAGTACACATAGAAACATGCTTTTTTTTTTTTTTTAAACATACAAGATAACAAGATATAATCTAGGGCATATTATCCTACAACTGGATATTTTCACTTTTTCTTTTTTTTTTTTTTTTTTTGGTACTTGAAATTGAATCCAGGGCCTATGCCTACTAGGCAAGCACTCTACTACCGAGCTACATCCCCAGTCCTATTTAATATTTATACCATATGCAGGTGTCCCCAAAATTGGATATATTATAGTTTAACTATTTTTTATTGATGAACATCTAGATTATTTGATTTGTTATAGACAAAGTGAATAATCTTACAGATGTTCTTAGTGCACATGTAGGAGCATTTCTCCAAGGTACTGACCGAAAAGAGGGAATCAAACTATGCATATTGTACATCTAAATAATCACTACAAATTGTCCTCAAAAAAAGGTTGTATTAATTATGCTGTAATTAAAGAATAAATTTTCCCAATCCTTGCCAACATTTACTATGACAAATTCTTAAAATTTTGCCCATTAAAAAAAATTATTTTAGTCTTTGATGGACATTTATTTTATTTTTTATATGTAGTGCTGAGAATCAAACCCAGTGTTTCACACATGCTAGGCAAGCACTCTACCACTGAGCTACAACCTCAGTCCCAAAGTATTGCCAATTTTAAGAGGGAGAAATATTATTTTAATCTATACCTCCCTATTTACCAAGTTTTAACATTTTTTCATGCTTATCTCTGTCATTTGCATTTCCTCATTTCTCAATTATTTTTTCATGCCTCTCTTTTTTTCTACATGATTTTTATCTTAGTGATTTATGGTGTTATTTTTATATTTTAGATATTGGTTTTTCATCATACAGGCTCCAAAGTTTTTCTGCCAGCATGTACCAGCTTGTCACTTGTGTATTATTAAACCGAGTTCTCAATTTTGATACTACCATATATTTTTCTTGGTTTTGTATTGTTTTCATTTTGGTACTAGAGACTGAACCCAGTGATGTTCTACCACTGAACTTAATCCCCAGACCCCAGATTTTTTTTTTTTTTTTTTTTTTTTTGTACTTTGAGACAGGATTTCACTAAGTTGCCCAGGCTGGCCTTGAATTTGCAATCCTCCTACCTCGCTTAAATATTTTTCTTTATGGCCTATGGTTTGTGCTTTGAAGCACTCTCCTTTCCCATTGTCTATATTTTAAAAAATCATTCTTAGCTTTTTAAAAAAAGTTCAGCTCTTTTTAATGCATGTGGAAATTAATTTGTGAATGGTGTGAGGTTGATACTGACCTAATTTGTTTTTCAAGTGAATAATTGTCTAAACACTGTTTATTATCTTGCCTTACAGACTTGAAATGGTATTTTCCTTATATATGATATTCATATACAGTCAGATGGTACTGTTCTGTACCTTATCATCTCAACATAGTACAAATTTAATTTCTGGATTTATTTATTTATTGATTGATACCAGGAATTCAACCCAGGGATGCTTAACCACGAACAGCATCCCCAGCCCTTTTTATATTTTATTTTGAGACAGGGTCTCACTAAGCTGCTTAGGGCCTCACTAAGTTGCTGAGGCTGGCTTTGAACTTGTGATCCTCTTGCCTCAGCCTCCCAGGCTCCTGGGATTATAGGCTTGTGCCACCATACCTGACTTATTCAGGGTATTTTAAACTTTTTCTAAATCAAAGCTGTCACTGATTTTCATTGCTAGCTAGTTACCAATGACAGGGACCACATAAACATCAAATATGAATGCATGGGAAATAGAAACATCGATCAACATGAGAAAATGAACAAAAACTAGAGAGAATAAAATACTTGTATTCTTATGCATCCAAATGTCATGATGTCAAGGCTCTGAGCTTAGTGCATTCACTATAGCCTGGGTTTCTGCTATCTCTACTCTGTCAATTGATGGTTTATATGGATGAAAGAGAAGTTCTTTACATGATAATTGAAATAACAGAAAGGAAAAATACTATTAGGGATTATAGTAATGAGTAAAAGAAAAATAACATAATACTTGGAGGCTGGTAAGCATTAAAAAGAAAACTAAGCAAATAAGTGTTTAAAGTAAAATCTTCACAATACACAGTATAACCTTTGAATCTAACCATTGCACACAATATGATTATACTCAAAATTGTATCTGTTTTCATAGTACAGCTAACATTACACAAGTAGGAAAAGCCATCATGTGGGTAAGTGTGGTTTTAAGTCAACAGTTAATTCAATTATTTACCATAAATTTAGGTGTTTCTGGGTTGGAAAGTCATGTTGACAGGGCATGGTGATTGTTAAGGAACTTGTGTTCAATGCAGTGTGACTGAAGTTTCAGGGCTCAGTAAACAGGAATAGGCAATAAAACCCTTTAATAACCACTTACCCAGAAACATCCTAATTTTTTTTTTTTTTTTTTTTTTTTTTATGGAGGGAAAAAGTGAACATTGTGATTTGCTGATCTCCTTTTAACTCACCAGTTTATAATTAGTTGCCTTATGTTAGAAGCTGACTTTTTCCTAGGAAAGCAACAATTGAGCGAGGTCTAAGAAGCAGCTTCAAGAAGTACAACAAAAATGTAATTGAGTCATTTCTTCCCTTGCTTACTTTAGGTTTATGGTTGGAGATGACCATTAACTACATAATAAACTTACTATTAGCATAGCAAATGGAAGATTTATTTTCTAAAATAGGAACACACATATTTTTGTATTCTGGTTGTCTTTACTGAATTTGCATTGTAAAATGTCCACAACCTGCACCTTCATGAAAGCTAACAACCATTGTTTTAAAGCCAAATTTTTTATAAAACTGAAAGTGTAGCTTTTGGGAAAAAAAAAATAGCGTTAACTTTTTTATATACTTGCTGAATTAATATGAATTGTACATCAAGAATTCTCTAAGCGAAGATTATCCAGATAAATTGTGCTAACGAATTTTGTATCTAGCTACTTTGAAACTACTTCCTCAGCGTTGTCCTCCGCTACCTGTGCGTTTCTGAGCTCGCTCCACAGCGGGCGCTGAGGAGAGGCTGCAGCGTATCCACGCTCTAATGCGGTTGCGTACGTTTAAGCGCTTCCCGCTCTTACCGGCTGGGCTAACTTCAACTGCCATCTGACTCGCAAGTCTGGTTTCCTACTCTGTCTGGTGCCCCCTGGTGCTCATCACCTGTACAACCTTGGGTGGTTGCAAGGAGCAAAGGGGTCCAAGGAGTGCAAGGATGCTTTGAGGAAAAGCATTCCGTATATGTGAACCGTATGGATCCAGATTTCCTGAGTCCAAATGCCTTGGTATAAATTATAAATGTTCATTCGTGCGGCGAGAGAGAGAGAGACAGAGAGAGAGAGGGAGAGAGAGAGGGTGTTAGACCAAGTTCCTAAACAACAACAACAAAAAAAAGATGGAAAATAAGGTTCAACTACAAAGGCAGAAGTCAACTTAACCCTTTCAAGTTTGTAGACAAAGACACAAGGATACATAGACTTTTATCTTCTTCGAACCCATCTCCCCGCCCCCGTACCGGTCCAGTTCATTCCTTTTCAGGGAAAGAAGAGTTCACTATGATTCTGGATTTCAGTAAGGCAGCACATTTTTGTATTCAGAATATGTTTTGGGGTTGGAGCTGAGAATGTGGCATTAATTGCTGCGGTGGGGAGGAGGATGGAAGATAATTCTTCCTGTTTCCTTCTCTAATACATTTAATCAATATTAATTCCATGTGCAACTTTAGCAAAGTTTTCTATGAGCTGTTGATTCCCCGCCCCCCACTAGCTCAGGATCTAGTTATTCTCCTTTGCCCTTCCCCTCCACCCCCATACCCCTAGTCACTCAACACTACTGCGGTTCTTTCCATTAAAGATGAATAACAGATCATTTTTCATTGCATGGAAATCCTAAGAGCTCTCTTATAGCAGAGAATGATGGGAGCCTCTCCTCTTGTTCTTCATCCCTCTTCTTTATTCTACTTTTTTTCCTTCCACAATTTGTCCCTGAATAATGATTTTCCTAGCGAGAGCTGACTTTAGGATGGGCTTGAGCTACCCACGATGAAGCTCCCATCAGGCTTCCAGAAGAGGCGGTTTCCAAAGAAAACTACAATTCCCAGGAGGCATCAGGCTAGAGCAGCCGCAGGGCATCACGGAAGTCGTAGGCGCCTTTTTCCTCAGCCTCTCTAGCGTCTCCTGCTTGCAAACTACACGTCCCAGGGCGCCTCAGGACTGGAACGCCTGCGCGAGAGCCCCGAGCGCGGTGGGGGTGGGGCCGCCCCGGGCGGCGGGGGGCGGGGTCCGAGCGGGTTGTGTGGAGGCTTCAGACTCCGGCGCCATTTAGCGCGGAGAGTTTCCCGGGCGGACGCTGCTGTTCTCCTTCGGGCCAATCGTACCCCCATCTTCGGTGACAGAAGGCGCCTAGTGGGGGTGACGGCTCTTTTCCTCTTCTTATCCCCTTCTCCCGGTCTTCTCGGTCTCCTCTACTCTTGGCCCAGAGAAGCAGCGGAGCTCGGGCCCGCGGTGAGCGGCCCTCCCCTCCCCACCGTTCCCTCCCTCCGTCAGCCCCCGGCACCGGCCCGGGAGGGGACGAGGGTTTGCCAGGCCCGGGGCGGGCGGGGAGGCCTCGGGGAAGGGGGGGCCCGCTCCTCAGGCGCCGAGGCTTCGAAGCTTCGGCTCCCGGCATCTGGGCGATGGGCTCCCTGTGAGACTGGTCCCCCTCGCTGGGGGCGCGTGCGGCAGGAGGCGGCTGCCCAGTGACCGGAGCCCGGGCCGCGGCCCTCCCTCGCCCTGCTCGGCCCCTCCCACCCTTGTGCCCTGGGGCTGCCACCGCCCGGGCGTCGGAGCTCGTCCCTTCCGCGCGGTGCCGCCGCCCTCAGGGCCTAGCCCGCCCTACTCGGCGAGCGGCGGCGGCGGGACCTGAGCGGTCGCCGCATCCGCAGCATCCGCCTTGTCTCACCTCACCTCGCCTCGCTTGGGTGCCGACTTCCCTCATCCTGCCCCTCATGACTGCGGCGCCTCTGCTGCCACAGCCCTGCCGGCCACCGCGCGCCGCAGGATGGATGCGGACCGTGCGGCGCTAACCCCAGTGGCTCAGCTCCTGAATCTCCCGCCGACGAGCCTGCCTCGTGAGCCGCAGCAGCTTCGGTGCCAGCAGCAGCAGCCGCAGCTGGGCCCAGTGTCCCGTGTCGCCTTCGGGGCGCCTTGTCAGTGCTGAGTGGGGAGTCGTCCGGTCTGGGTCGCTCCGAACCCGCTGTAGGAGCGGTGCCCTGCAGACCTTCGCGGCTCCTGCGGGTGGTCCTTTCTTCCTCTTTTCATTCACATATCCAGCCGGCTTGCCTCACCCAGCGTACCAACCATGTCTGGCGGCGCCGCAGAGAAGCAGAGCAGCACTCCAGGCTCCCTGTTTCTCTCGCCGCCGGCACCGGCTCCCAAGAATGGCTCCAGCTCAGATTCCTCCGTGGGCGAGAAACTGGGGGCTGCGGCGACCGACGCTGGAACTGGCAGGACGGAGGAGTACCGGCGCCGCCGCCACACTATGGACAAGGACAGCCGTGGGGCGGCCGCCACCACTACCACCACCGAGCACCGCTTCTTCCGACGGAGCGTCATCTGTGACTCCAATGCCACTGCGTTGGAGCTGCCCGGCCTCCCTTTCTCAGTTCCCCAGGCCGGCGTCCCCGCGGTTGTTCCGCAGAGTGCTCCGTCAGAGCCCCACCGGGAGGAGACCTTGACTGCTACCGCCGCTTCCCAGGTGGCCCAGCGGCCCCCAGTCGCTGCTGCCCCTGAGGAACAATCTGTCGCGGGCCCTGCCATCTCGACTGTCCCAAGCAGTACCAGCAAAGACCGCCCAGTTTCCCAGCCCAACCTCGGGAGCAAAGAGGAGCCACCGCCGGCGAGAAGTGGAAGTGGTAGCGGTGGCGGCAGCACCAAGGAGCCACAGGAGGAACGGAGCCAGCAGCAGGATGATATCGAAGAGCTGGAGACCAAGGCCGTGGGAATGTCCAATGACGGCCGCTTTCTCAAGTTTGACATCGAAATCGGCAGAGGCTCCTTTAAAACAGTCTACAAAGGCCTGGACACTGAAACCACTGTGGAAGTCGCCTGGTGTGAACTGCAGGTAAAGCCCCACCTACTTCTTTTACGGTCCTTGGTCCCAAACTTGGCTCTGTTAAGCCAGTTTATCGAGTTCACCCTTTACATGTAATTCTGTTTGACTGAGTGGAAAGGTGAGGCCAGCTTTGGAAAGAAGTTGAAATTGGGAGAATGTGAAGCATGTACCTAGGTGTTTGAAAAGATAAAAATTTTTGATAGCTAGGGTTCGTTACTAGGCAGGGGCTGAAAAAGTACAAACATATGGTTCTCTTGTTATTGGTTTAGTGTCTGGCAGGAAACTTGGAATTAACAGGGAAGTTTTTGAGTTAGGAAAAAAACAGTCTTCTTGCCTTGTGCATTTCAGTTTCATCAGAGCCTCGGTAAGGATGATCTGCCCTTGTGTTTGAAGTCCTTGTGTTAGAAGTGGTGTTTTCATTCCTGAGACAAGGTTGTTCTTTTAGAATAAGAAGGACCTTGTTCCTTTGAATATATCTTATTTGAAGGCAGCACAGGCATTTAGTAAAAAGTAATTATGAAGACTGCTCCTTTTGAATACTAAGGTACAGTATGTGTTTGCTATTGCTGCTTAAGACATATGGTAGCTAGCAGTAATCTGAATGGTGCTTAAAACGAATGTCTTCAGTTCATTCACTCCTCAGGAGCCTTGCAAAATTGTGTAAGTGCTTTGAGAGTTGTAATGTTATCATCGTTTTAATCTTGTTAAAAAAAGATTTTTTTAGCTGAACTTTTCCAAGAATCCAAAGGAGTTCCTAATGCTTCCTTTTTTTTAACCTCCTAGGGAGATTTTTCTTTTAAATAATGACATGTCATTCTGATGGACAAGTGTATTCTAGGTTTAAACACTGGACTACTTGTTGCTTGACGTTTGTAGTACCTTGCTTTGACTGTTGAGCTCACAGGGGAGTGAACACAGACTATTGTCTGTATTTGCAACCGACCAAGGCCATATCAGATGTGAAAAAAAGTTAAAACAGCATGTGGAAGTAAACTTAAAAACTGACAAGTTCTTTAGGAACATAGTGATTTCTTTCTTTCTTCTTTTTTTTGGTACCAGGAATTGAACCTGGGGTGCTTACACTGAGTCACATCCCTAGCCCTTTTTTTATTTAGGGACAGGGTCTCACTAAGTTGATTAGGACCTCACTAAATTGCTGAGGCTAACTTTGAACTTAAATTCTTCTTCCTCAGCCTCCCAAGCCATTGGGGTTACAGGCATACACCATAATTTCATAAATTCTGCATTTGATATGGAAATTTGTGAAGTAAAAACTACTCATTAATTTTATAGTGATTAAGAGTTGGAAAGGTGACAGACTTTTTTAAAAAAAACTTGTCAAACTGTACTGTTGGTCATACTCAAAAACTTAGGTATGATTTCTTTTGGTGTGCAGGTAAAAATTTACAGGAAGACACCTGTTTCTCTTTTGTACCAATGATGCCTATTGCTACTCATCCAGGAATTTATTCTTTTGTTATAATTTCATATTTCATTAGGTACTTTTTAGTGGTTTTTGTCTCCTGTTTTTAAAGATTGAACCCAATGAAACGTTGGGCATTTTCTGGATTAATTTTGTTTTAAGTATTTCACTTTTAAGCCTTTGTACAGTGTGTGTTTTCCCTTTATCACTTGGGATTTTCTGATAGTTTATTATCTGGAAACTAATAATAAAGGGCAAAAAATTCAATTGACTGATGTCACAATGAGAACTTTGTCTAAGTGTCCCAGTTTTTCTTAGGACTCATAACTTTTGGGATTTTTTAGTTCTTTATCTAGGCATGAGCATGATCAAACTAAGGAAAATCTTACATCACATAATAATTTTAAGCCAGTTCAGGATTTGGCTGCAGAACCAAATGAATCCTAGCACATTGAGTTGGTAACCTGGTTTAGATACGTCCATGTCATTTTGCCCATGTATTTTATAATTTTTCATTTTGTGCTACATGATTATTGTAGCCCAGGGATTCTTTATAGTAGTAGTTGGGCAATATTTTTATTTTTTTTTGACAAGGACACTTGTAGTACATGTCAAATAAAGCATATTAGGTGAGTGTTTGAATTTTTGTCTTTGGATCTGAATTAAAGGACAAGTCAAAGGATTACTTAAGCATTGGGAAGAAAGGAAAGCTTTTCACTAAATATATACTTTTAACATGTATATTTTTCTATAGCAAGACAAGTGAAATACTGTGTTCAGTTGTTTGAATTAAAAATCTTAGTGTAAGCTGTGGAAGGTGGTGCATGCCTGTAATCCCAGCAGCTCGGGAGGCTGAGGCAGGAGGATCAGAAGTTTGATGCCAGCCATAGCAACTTAACAAGACCCTGTCTCAGAATAAAAAATAAAAAGGGCTGGGGTTGTGATTGGAGGCCTTCTGTGTTCAATCCCTGGTTTAAAAAAAAAAAAAAATGTTAGTGTATTGAAACTAGAAGAAATATTAGGTTATCTGACCAACTAGGTCATAGAGTATATAAATAGTTTGATAACTAGCAAAAATTAAACTGGTTAGGATCTAATAATTTGGGTTGTATTAAAACATTCGTAGTTCAATAGATGGCTAAAATTTCAAATGAAGAAATATTTTGAGGTAGAAGTGACTATAAATTTCTAGAGAATTCTGGTTCTTTATGGCACATTTCAGGCTTCTGTTTTGGGTATTGATTTTATCACTTTAAATGGAGATTTAAATAGACTGGGGGATGAGTGAGTGATACAAAAATCAAACTACTTTCTGTCAAGCTTATTTTTTAAATTATGGTATGCATAATTATATAGTAAGTCAGTCCTTTTTTTTTAAATATATCTTTTAGTTGTAGATGGACAAACCTTTATTTAGATATTTATTTTTATGTGGTGCTAAGAATCAAACCCAGTGCCTCACATGTGCTAGGCAAGTGCTCTACTACTGAGCCACGACCCCAGTTCCATCAGTTCTTGAGAAATAATACCTAGGTAATACTTTGATACTTAAGTAATAACTGAGGTACTTTGAGTAAGATGTAGATTTCTTTACCTGAATTTATTAGGCAAATGGCATGCCTTAATTTTAATACCAAGTTGCCATGGTCAGAAAATGTTACTGCTGGTCTGTGTTTTAAGAGGTTACATTTCTTTTCTAGGGAGGGATGTTGTTTTTTAAGAAACAGCAAATTGGTTCAGTGAGGCACCGGGTTTGATCCTCAGATCACATAAAAATAAATAAAATATGACCATCTACAACTAAAAATATATTTAAGAAAACATTAATACAGTGATTTAAGAATAGTTTATTTATTTTAAACACACTTCCCCAGTGTGCCCCTAGAGTGTAAGTTTATGAGATTGTTTCTAGATCTACCTGAAAGGGGAAGTCAAATCATAATTTTTGTTTACATTTTAGCTCTAAGTAGGCCCTAGTGCTTACTTTATTTTCTGGCTTTTAAGTTAAGTTTCGTGTCAATATATTGAGTGTATGATCTCAGTGTTTTATTTTTTATTTTTATTTTTTCTGATAAAAGAATCATTTATTTTTTAAAATTTATTTTTATTGTAAACAAATGGGATACATCTTGTTTCTCTGTTTGTACATGAAGTAGAGGCATACCATTTGTGTAATCATACATTTACCTAGGGTAATAGTTTTTGATTCATTCTGTTATTTTTTTCCTACCCCACCCCTCCCACCCCTCTTTTCCCTCTATACAGTCCCTCATTCCTCCATTCTTGACCCCCTCCCACCCCAATGTTTTATGAAAAGTATAGTAGCACTTAGTAGCACTGCAGAAATGGGAGATGGTTCTGTGACTCAGAAACTATAATTTATTTCTGTACTTTTCTGTAGTACAGTTCTTTTTTTTTTTTTTTTTTTTTTTTTCCCTTATACCAGGAATTGAACCCAGGATACTTTACCATTCAGGTACATCCCTAGCACTTTTAATTTTTATTTATTTATTTTTTAGTTTTGAGAAAGAGTTTTGCTCAGTGCTTAGGGCCTCAGTAAATTGCTGAGGCTGGCCTTGAACTTGGATCCTCTTGTCTCAGCCTCTTGGAGACACTGAGAATACAGGCAGTAGGGATTTACAGGCATGCTCCACTGGGCATGGCAGTACTGTAGTTTTTAAAATAACTCATTGAATGGTCTCCCCATTTGAATATTGACAGGTTTTTTTCCATTTTATTTTTTTAGGATGAGAATCTGTAGTAACTTTCAATCCTGAGAACTAGATTTCAGAAAATAGTCTTTTGAGATTGTTTTTAAGTTCTCAAACTACTGATTAGGAGGAAATATTGGCAAAATTCAGATCACATCTTTAAGTAAGGTAAGGGTAGCTACTATGCAATTAAAGAATGGTGATTTATTTTAAATGACACTTTATTCTTTTTCGTTTTTTCTTTTTTTTGGTACCAGGTATCGAACTCAGGGTCATTTAACCACTGAGCCAAATCCCCAATCCTTTTTTTGGTTTATTTTGAGACAGGGTCTCTAAAGGTCCTTAGGGCCTTGCCAAGTTGCTGAGGCTGGCCTCCACCTTGCAATCTTCCTGTCTCAAACTCCTGAGTTGTTTGGGATTGCAGGTATGTGCCACTGTGCCTGGCTCCTTTGTTGCTTTTAAGCAGTATAGAACAGAATTAAGAGACAGGATGATTTTGATTAGATAAGATTTGATTTAAAATATTTGTGGATTTGTTGTTGTAGGTAATAGCATTGTGGTGCAGGAATTGAGAATTAAATTTAGATTGACTCTTTTTTTTTTTTAAAGATATAGTTCCTTCTTAGTCTTAGGAACTTAAATGCTTTCAATTTCTCTTATTTACCTTTTTTTTTTTTTGTGATGGAGACCCAGAGTAACACAATTGTTCCTAGTCTAAGAACTCGCAAAGAGAGATTGTTTTGTGTAAAACAAATTGGGAGTCATTGTTGCCTGGTGACATTATTTCTTGATGCTAACATTTAAGTGTAAGATCTGGTCATTTGGAATTCATCCTAGTTCAACCCTGTGGGGAAAAATTTTAAAACAGGGCTCCTGTTTTCAGAAATCACCCTACACCTCTTTTTGGGTTTTTTGGTGTCTTTAAAATTGTTTCAGCTGAAACTGTTATTTACAAGAGTAGTTATGTTCATATATAATGTCTGAAAATCTTGATATGTGTGAAGTAATTCATTATGATCACAGTTCATAGGTTTTTTGCTTATACCAGTGCTTGAAGTTACATTGATATGTAGTAACTTGCATTTTATTTGAGACTTTTTGTTTTAACATAGGGCAAATCTGTCTTTAGGAATAGGTGAGACTTAGTGTAACTTCAATTTAGATTCAAAGAGGACTTTTTTCTGCAATATAACACAATAGTTAAGAACTAGACTGCTAGATTCAAATCCTTATTCTTCTACATAATGTGTCACCTTGGGGCAAGTTCTGTGCTACAATTTTCTATCTGTAAAATGAGTATAAAGAGCATCCACTTTATAGAGTTATGATTAAATGAATTAATATATGTAAAACATGTAAGACAAGACCTGACACAAAAATAATAGCTATAATGATACGGTGTCTTACTTTAGGTTGTCCTTTTGAGGGAGGGAGTCTATGAAGATTTTATTTATTTACATTTATGCTTGAAAATAGAATACTATTACTCTTGGTATTACTCTTAGCAGAGGAACACTGAGTTAAACATGTCATTGGTGCTTTCAGTTTTCTAAGTTTTACTTGACCTTTGCCTGACATTCAGTTTCATGACCTTTTACTTTTTCTGACCCTCTTATTGCCAGAATCTGCTAAGATCTTTGTCTCAATTTTTTTGCCTGTACCTGGAAAATATTTTTCCCTTTGGTGGACCTCATATGTAATCCTTAGTCTTTATCATATTGAATTGAATTGAAGTTGTTTACTAGTCTCTGGAAAGGTCACTATAGTGTAATGGAGTACTGTATAATGAATAAGAACACCAAGGCAGAACACTTGGGGTTCTAGATTGCTGGATTATGTGATCTTGAGTAAGGAACTTAACCTGTAGTGCTGATTTATTAGCAACAGGTCTCAACTGATTTAATATTGTTGAGGATCAACTGAAATACTTTTAGAAGGCACTTTGAAAAATGTAATATTTTATAAGGTATAAGGTACTTTGTTTTTTGTGTGATGTGGGGATGGAACTAGGGCTTTCTACATGCAAGACAAGTGCTCTACCAGTGAGCTACACCCCCATGCCCACAAATAGTACTTTATATATTCAGTTTGAAGGATATGAGTTGTCACTTTTTATAAATTGAATATTTTAGACTTCTTAGATAAAGGTTTTAGGAGCTTTTCATTTTGTCAGTTTAGTAATCTTATCAAATCTAAGACAGGATAGCTTTTCAGACTGAAGAAAAATTTTCAGAACCTCTTAAGAATGTTTTTATTTGGAAGAGGATTATATCTTTGACAGTTGGCAGATTTAATTTTGTATGGAGATTTGAAGAATTTTGCTTTTGATACTTTATGTGAAAGGAAAAGTATCTGTAATCTGCTTGGTTTTCTGGTTGACTTAACTACAGTATCTCTACCTTAATTTGTATTAATCAAAAAATTTCAGGTAGGCTTTCATAAAAATTAACTTTTCTACGGTTGTGACTTGACTAGTGACCTTGTAAAATTGCTATATTAAATGTGCTATACTAAATGAATATGCTAATAATGATTTTTAGAAAAGACACCTCACCTTAGCCATTAGTTATCACAGGCAGGCTGAGGCAGAAGGATCACAAGTTTACAGCCAGCCTGGACAGCTTGGTGAGACCCTATCTCAAAAGGAAAAAAAAAAAGAATGGTTTGGGATTTAACTCAGTGGTAGAGCACCCCTGTGTTTAATCATCAGTACCACTAAAAAATATAAATAAGAGTGGGAAATATGCTCAATATAAATGGCATACTTGTGTAAGCTAAGAAAAACCTTGAAAGCTTGATGGTTCACACCTGTAATCCTACTAGGGTGGCTGTGACAGGAGGAGTGCAAGTTTGAGGCCAGCCCAAGAAAAGGTCTGGGAATTTGGTTCAGTAGTAGAGTGCCCTGAGCTCAATCCTCAATACTCCTCCTCCCTCTCAAAAAAGAAAAACCTGTTCACCTTACTATCATTTCTGTATATGTTTTTGTGCCACTGAGATTCAGTTTCTCAGAGACAAATCTGTTGTGGGGGGTGGTTCGATTTTGTTTTGATCAACATATAGGTAGTGGATGATCTTGTGTTAATCAGAAAGACTAGTGTGTAAACCAAACAATGGGAGATAAAACTAATTAGTGAATTAAGTCATTATTGATGTGTGCCTTTTCTAGTAGTGATAAAGATTAACAGATTGGGATTACATATTTGCAGTGGGTTTAGGGAGTGGCTTCTAGAGGTCAGGAAATAGAGAAAGTAAGTGAAGTCCATTTCTTGTGGCCAGGTAAGATTGGATAAGATCAAGGGTGAGATGAATTGAAGGTGAAGCATTGAAAGTGAACTATGGTATTATATCATCTTTCTCTTACTGTCTATCATAAGAATCTATTCTAAGTCAGTTACTGTTTTAGCTTTGGTTCTTTGTGGACAGTTAAATTCAATCCAAATAAATTTTCATGTTTCATGTCATTTATCCATAAGTTTCCAGAATCCTTACTTGCAGTGTTTGGAGTAATGTGTTGATTCTTAAATAGTTACTTGTTTCTCTTCTAGAATCTCTAGCATTCTTGCTTTTATGCATAAAGTATTGTGATGTATACTTTATAAATGGAATATCTGTGAATTACTGTCTTTGCGTATCACTTGAGACTATCAGATTTTAAGTAAAATTCATTACATAGTAGGTTCTGAATTATATCTTTCCTAGTTAAAATGGACTTTTTAAAAAAACAACAGGAAGCTTAAAACCACATATACATACAGTTACTTTCTTTAGACTTGGCATTTAGTAGTGTTTGCAAAGTGTTCCTTGATAATTAATCTGGAAATGTATTCATAATTGTTAACAATTATTTACCTACCTGTTAGGCTCTTACTTCTGAAACAGGCACCATGCTTTGCCTGTATTGATTGTAATACAGCAATTCAAGGGAGATATTTTGTTAATTTTGTGTTTGAGGTTTAATAACTTATTTAAGATCACATGGGTTCTCATTCTTTCCACTATGTCTAGTTAAACCAGAACATTTGACTTCTGTGGAATTTTATATCTTTTGCTCCAATTAGCAGTTATAATTCATGGTGGAGCATCTTATACCTTTTATTCTTTTTCTTGAAACATTTCCACTCAAATGACCTTTTAGGCAGTGTAGATGTATAGATTCTACGAGGAGGAGACTAAGTTGTTTTATTATTGTCATTATTCTTGATCTAAACTTCTGTGCATAAGGATTGTCTGCATCCATGTGATTTAGTTTTATCTACTTTGTTGATTGAAGTGATAATTTTCTTAGTTACTGATACTAGTGACTTTTTCTCTTTTTTTGTTTTTTTAACCTTGTTACTTCCTTCCCCCCTTCACTGTTTATTGTATTTTGACATGTCATATATGTCATTGAGAAGGATTTGGCTCTTGTATGTATGAATTCCAAATGGAATTTCATTTAAATAATGTTTGAAACTCTAAATGTTTATTTAGTATTGTAATGGGAATAAGATGGTCCCTTACCTTACCTGCAGTAATGTTTCCATATAATGAAGTGTTATCCTCCAAGTACTAAGACTTTGAATTAACAATTTGGTAAAACTCTTATTAAAGTGGATCGTTTCCTTGTTCTTTTAAATGGAGGATCTGAATCTCTTCAGAGAATGACTAAGAGTACCAACTATTATATTAAACAAGAGTGTGCTTTAAGATTATTTGGTGGGCATTTTACCCTTATACTCTTGAACTATGAAGTTTTGGAAAAATATTCGTTGTCCTAGTTTCCCACAACTCAGCCTTCTGTTGTGTCAGTGGTCACTGCTTGTTGCTGTCGGCACATTTGTATCAGTCTCCTTATTAATGGTTGTTTCTGGTATTTTCTGAACTGGGTAACTAAATTGCCATTTTTGTTAGAGTTGGTTTAGATGTTTTAATTATGAATAGGTATTAGTAAAAATCATTAGCAGGTTGTGTTTGTGTCGATTAGGTCTTACTTTTTGGCTTTGGTTGTTTTTCTTCTCAGTGATTCTGAACAAATAAAGTAATAATGTGCTATGTTGAGTTTGTTGGAATGTAATTTGTTGGTGCTGTTTAATTTAGAGCACTTGATTTAAACAAGTGTCTTAAAGCTGATAGAAAGTACTATTTGTTTATTTATTGGTACCAGGGATTGAACCTAGGGCACCTAACCACTGAGCCACATCCCCAGCCTATTTTATATTTTATTTTGAAATAGGGTCTTGCTAAATTGCTTAGGATCTCACTAAATTGCTGAGGCTAGCTTTGAGCCAGCTTTCACAGCAGCTGGGGTTACAGGCTTGTACCACTATGCCCAGCATGCTACTATTATTTATTATTTGTTGATGACTAGCATTGGGTTATGAAAGTTTCATAGACTGTTGGTTAAGAGTTTTGCTTTTTCCTGAAATACTCTCTTAAAGATAATCCATGTTTATCACTAGTTTCATATGTGTTTCTGGGATTTGAGATCCTGTGTGATAATTCACCAGTTTGGTATAAGGTAGTATCATTTGCTTCTGTAACTACCAGTACAGAGTATGAGCACATCATCCCATAGATCTGGATTCCTGGGTGTTCTTTGTACTAATTTCTTTTCTTTTCCTTCCTTCCTTCCTTCCTTCCTTCCTTCCTTCCTTCCTTCCTTCCTTCCTTCCTTCCTTCCTTTCTTTCTTTCTTTCTTTCTTTCTTTCTTTCTTTCTTTCTTTCTTTCTTTCTTTCTTTCTTTCTTTCTTTCTTTCTTTCTTTCTTTTTTAGGTCAAACAATCCCATGTTCTTTTATACCAGGTATAATCCATGCTTGGGAACACAAGGTCTCACCCAAAATATGTCAGATTTTTCAAAATATTTGTGGGTAGTAGAATAGATAGGTCAGTAGGGACTTCTGGCTTTTGCTACCATACAAATCAACCTTTAATCCTCAAGAATTGGTTTAGACTTTAATTCTCCAATCTTTCAAGGTGGATTCCTTTAATGTGTATATATTTGGTGGAGGGACTTTTATTACCAGTGTAACCGATTTAGAGGCAGTTAAGCCCCCCCCATTTTAAAATTGGTGCATTATAGTTGTACATATTGATGGAATTTGTTGTTACAAATTTGTACATGCACACAATGTACAATATAGTTTGATCAGTATCACCAACCTAACATTTCCCTCCTCAGTCCCCACCTCGCACCACCATGGTCCTTTTCCTCTGTTCATTTCCCTTTGATTTTTAGGAAATCCACCCCCACCTTTGTTTTCCTTTTTCCTTTCTAGCTTCCGTGTATGAAGGAAAACATATGACCCTTGACCTTCCAGGTTTGACTTATTTTGCTTAACATGATGGTCTCTGGTTCCATCCATTTTCCTGTAAATGGCATTATGGCTGAATAAATCCATTGTGTGTATGTGTGTGTGTGTGTGTGTGTGTGTGTGTGTGTATATACACATCACAATTTCTTTATCCATTCATATGTTCATGGACACCTAAGCTGGTTCCATAGTTTGGCTATTGTGAATTGTGCTGCTATAAACATGGCTATGCATGTATCACTGTAATAAGATGACTTTAATTCTTCAGGATAAATAATGAGGAGTGGTATAGCTGGGTCATATGGTGGGTTCCATGCCTGGTCTTTTGAGGAATCTTCATAGTGGAGGAGGATTTCTATAGTGGTTGTACTAATTTACAGCCCCATCAATAATGTAAAACTATTCCTTTTTCTCCACATCCTCTCCAGCATTTGTTGTTTGTATTCCTGATGACTGGTGTGAGATGATATCTCAGTGTAGTTTTGATTTGTATTTCCCTAATTGCTAATGATGTTGGAATTTTTTCATGTATTTGTTGGCTGTTGGTATTTCTTCTTTTGAGAAGTATCTGTTTAGTTCATTTGCCCATTTATTAATTGGGTTACATGATTTTTTTTTTTTGGTGTCAAGTGTTTTGAGCTCTTTATATATTCTAGACATTATGTGGGTTTTCTCTTCCAATTCCTATTTTTTTCCTTTGCTGTGCAGAAGCTTTTTAATTTGATGCCATCCCATTTATTAACTCTTGGCATTGTTTCCTGAGCTTTAGGGGTTCTGTTGACAAAGTCGTTGCCTGTGCCTGTGTGCTAGAGTGTCGATCCTGTTTTTCCTTCTAGGAGTTGCATAGTTTCTGGTCTAATTCCGAGGTCTTTGATACATTTGGGATTGAACCCAGGGCATTTACCACTGAACCACATTCTCAACCCTTTTAAACATTTTTTAAAATTTTGAGACAGTGTCTCAATAAGTTGCTTAGGTTCTGTTCAGTTGCTGAGCCTGGCCTTGAACTTGGAATCTTCCTGCCTCAGCCTCCCTGTGCCCCTGGGATTAACAGGCATGTGTACCACACCTGGTTTTCTCTGTTTTGTTTTTGTTTTTGTATTTTGCATACTTTTACACACTTTCTCTTGAGTCAGTATTTAATACTGTTGGTCCGGATAGCTTTTATCAAGTCAAAAATAGAACCTATTACATGCTTTTTTCAGGGTCTGTTGGTTTCAGGTAATTAACTCAGAAGGGTCACTCAATTCACAGAACAAAGAAGATAGCTCCTAGATGCTTTGCTTGTTCCTACCTAGACAAAAAAGAAAAAAGGCCATCAGCAGTTAAATGGTAGACTCTCCACTTAAATACTTGTTCTGCTTAACTAGGTACCCTACCTGCTTCATAAGAGATGCTGGAGATGCTAGTTTAGATTTTACTTTTGGTGGACAAATTATTTGTGTTGTATTCTTTATGTCTCCCTAGCTTTTTTGCAGTGGCGGGGGCATAAGTAGCATAGCAATATTTGCTGGTGAATATTCTATGCTTATATAGTCTAGGCTTATAACAGTTTGCTTTGTATGATAATCTTGACCATTTTCTATCCTTCTTATAAGGACAGAAATGAAACTGCTATATACTATCCATAATCACCACTATCATGGTCTTACAAACCTTTAATGAGTAGTGTATACTTGGTGGTGCAAATACATTGTTAGTTTAATGTTTTAAACATCTGTTTGAAGTTGACTTCTTCCACAGTAAGTACTTACCTAAATGTGACACATTGTAATTTTTTTTCTTAACATCCTCTGATATAGTAATACTTCAGAAAAACCAAGTCTTGACTATGAAATAGTATAAAATATAGTAGTTTTTTTTCTTATTTCCTAGAAACTGCCTTCTGTAGCCTTGTTATTAATGTTTCCATTAAGGGTTTTTTTTTTTTGGTGGGGGAGGATGGGGGTACCGGGGATTAAACTCAGGGGCATTCAACCACTGAGCCATATCCCCAAGGCCTTTTTTTGTATTTTATTTAGAGAGAGACTCACTGAGTTGCTCAGCACCTTGCTTTTGCTGAGGCTAGCTTTGATCTTGGGATCCTCCTGCCTCAGCCTCCTGAGCCCTTGGGATTACAGGTGTGGGCCACTGCACCTGTCTCTATTAAGTTTTGATGACATCCTTACTTTCTTCTTTTTGGGGGGTACTGGGGATTTAACCCCGGGGTGCTTTCCCACTGAGCTATATCCCCATCCCTATTTACTTACTTATTTATTTCTTTAAGTTTTAAATAATTTAACTTTTATTTTTAATTTGTTTTTTATGTGGTGCTGAGGATCAAAACCAGTGTGCTTCATCAGTGCTAGGCAAGTGTACCACCGAGCTACAACCCCAGCCCCTTTGTATTTTTTATTTTGAGATAGGGTCTTGGTAAGTTGCTTAGGGTCTCACTAATTTGCTGAGGCTGTCCTTGAACTTGTGATCCTTCAGTCACAGCTTCCCCAGTCTCTGGGATTACAGGTGTGCACCACGACAACGACAGGGCGACATCCTTGCTTTCTGCACAAGATACTCTAGATTCATTTTATTACCATCCCAGGCCACACTAGCCATTTCTCCTGGAGCCCTGGTTCCTTTTAGTGTAAAGTAGTACTCAGAAAATAAGATCTGGGTGCCATATTTGGTCATGGCCTAGGACATTGCTATTTCCATGTTCTTTCAGTGAAGAATTGATTCTTCGTCTCTTTGGCTGCTGTAACAGAATACCATAGACTGAATAACTTATAAAGAACAGAAATTTATTTTCTTACAGTTCTGGAGTTTGGGAAGACCAAGATCAAGGCATTGGCATCTGGCGAGGGTTTTCTTGCTGGATCCTCACACAGTGCAGGAGAGCAAGAAAGAGCAAACCCTTTCCAGAAAGTCCAGGTAGAGCAAACATTAATTCGTTCATGAGGACAGAACTCCACTTCCCATCCCTGTTGCATTGGGGATTAATTTCCAACATGTGAATTTTGGGGGACACATTCAGATCAGAGTAGCTAGAAAATATTTTTAAGTTTTTTTTTTGTGTGTATATTTATTTCTATATGTATATGTATTAAAAGTGATGAGTTCACATTGATACCTCCTATTCCAGTTCAACATAGGATTCATTCTTGTTTTCCCCCTTTTCCACATTAATGTCTTCAAGAGTAAGAAATCTGATTTCTGTTCTCTAAATATATGCACTAATTTGCAAAATCCCCCTGAATATAGCCAGTCTCTTAATGCCTTTGGGGTGATGTCCCTTCTCTCGAGCCTCCTTTTTCAGGCAGGTCTTTAATTGCAGCAGGGCTGCCATCCCTGCTTCCTCTAATATCTTCTTCTCTGAAGCAGTACTCTTAATTTACTCTCTGTCCTTTTACCTTCTTTTTGCTGCTTCATTTGGGGATATGATGTAGCTTTTTAGCTTTCGAGGAAAACGTGATATAAACTGCCCTTAATTATTATTATTATTTTTTTTGTGGTCACAGAAGAAGATTGTAGTAATGGAGGAGAGTTTTTCTTCTTCCACATCCAGAGTCATTCCCAATAAAACCAGATAACTGCTATGAATTTAAATATTGGGTTCAGTGTATTTCTGTTGTTTTTTTTTTTTTTTTTTTTTAATTTTACTTGCCTTTATCATTGTGTACATCATGCCATGTTGACAGTGAGAGCCAGTGTTATTAAAAACTTCCATTCTCTTTGAACACCAAACTATCCCAGAAGTTGTCTTTCATTAGTTTTTCAGTTTATGGTATATATTATTTCTTAGGGCTTTGCTGTTCGTTATGGTAGCCACTAGCCTCATGTAGTTATTGAGCACTTAAAATGTAGCAAATGTAGCTAAAATTGACTAAGGAACTGAAACTAAATTGTGTGCATAGCGGTACTGGGAATTGAACCAGGGGTGCTCCACCACCAGCTATATCCCTAGTCCTTTTATTTTGAGATATGGCCTTGTTAAATTGTTGAGGAGGGTCTTGAACTTGCGATTCTCCTGCCTCTCAAATTGCTGGGATTACAGATGAGTCCCTGAGATTACAAGCTTGTGGCACCCACCATTTGTGGCCCTGAATTTTAAATTTTATTCAGTTTTAATTAATTAAAATTTAAAAACTGATAACCAATTTAATTATAAGATTTTTAAGTATGCTTGGAATGAGTTGGCTTATGTGAATCTACTTTATAAACTGAAATCTAATGATAAAGTTATTTTATGCCTTATAAATTGAATGAAATCGAAATACAGGTCAAATATTTCCTTGCCCCGCCCCCCGCCCTCCATACTAGGCTAGTAGGGGGTTGAATTCAGAGACTCAGGCATGCTAGGTAAGTGCTCTGCCATGGATTTATATCCTCAGACCTTTCTTAAAATTTTTAATTTTATTTTGAGATAAGGTCAGATTGCCCAATCTGGTCTTGAACTTGGAGTCCTCCTGCTTCAGCCTCCCTGGTGACTGGGATTTATAGGCACATGCCTTCTCACCCAACTTGTTAAATATTTCTGATGAAAATTTAGGATAACAAAAGAATGTTAAGACATTTCAGCAGGACCCTGCAACTCATGCCTATAATCCCAGTTAGTCAAGTGGCAGGAGGATCAAAAGTTGGAGGAAGATCCTGTTTCAAAAAAAAAGAGAGGGAGAGGGCTAGGCAAGTTCTTAGTTTTCCCCTAGTATTTACAAAACCCTGGGTTCAGTGTCCCCAGTATTACTCCACATTTTTTTTTTTTCCAGTTAAGAAAATGAATTCCAAGTTGAAATAATAATGTTTGGGTATATTGGTTAAATAAATACAAATATTAATTTCATGGTTCTTTTTTTTTTTTTTTAACCCCCATATTGGGGATCAAACCCAGGATTTTGCACATATTAGAGGCCACTGAGCTTCATCCCAGCTCCTTTCTTTATGGTTTTAACATGACTAGTAGAAAATTTAAAATTGCACTTAGCTCCACATTGTTTCTGTTGACTATCATTGACTTAAGCTCTTTAGCTAAATAAAATGCTGTAAAAGAGCCGATGCTGCAGTAAGCTACTTCCTTTTAAAAAATATCTTAGTACCTTCCTTTTTATGATTTCTTTCATGTAAACTAATTCTTTAGCTTTTGCCAAACAGAAATTTGGGATTTTAAAATGTTGTCTTTTGGTTTGTGTTAATTTTATACTTGATTATTATAAATGGAACCCCTGTTTAAATTTTTATCATTTATCAACATATCTGTATCAGAAATGATATTTCTCACTTCTGATCTTCTGTATGGGGAATGATCTTTCTTATTTATGATACCTGTATCAGAAATAATATTTCTCACTTATTTCTTCAAATATCTTAAAATATTTGGTAAGTATTTTTGTCTATTTTAGATAAACTACTAGTGCATGTTCGTATATATATTGAATGTATGAACTTGCTGCTTTATATCCTTTAATTCTGGCCCTTTTTGCTCCTTAAACTTGTTAACTAATTTAGTGCTCATTTATATCTTGATACTGAGAAATAGGCGAATTGATTTTTGATATCTTATTTATAAAAAGGAAACTTTTTGTAGTTGAACTGTTTTTCCAAAATAATTAAATTCTTCAATTAGTTGGGCCTCCACAAAAAAATAAGAGTGAAAAGATATTAGTGATTATGGTTGACTGCTTTATTTTAATAAAGTTCTATGGTATGTATTTGAGATGCCAGTACCATGCTTTTCAAACTCTTAATGGTAATTCAATGACCATAGAAGCCCATTTTCCTTTTGTAGTCTTTTGATAGTCCTTGTTTATAGCTACATGTTAATTTGATTTTAACTAAATATTCTGAGTTATACACTGTATTTCTACCTTAGTTTTTGTACATTCTTTCTTTCTGTCGTCACCCCCCCCCCCCCCCCCCCCCCCCCCCCCCCCCCCCCCCCCCCCCCCCCCCCCCCCCCGCCTCCCCCTGTCCCCCGTGCTGGGGATTGAACCCTGGGCTTTTCACCCTTTCCTAGCAAGTACTCTGCAACTGAACTACATTCCTAGCCCTTTTCTAAAATTTTGAGACAGGACCTGGATAAGTTGCCTAGACTGGCCTGGAACTTGGCTGTCCTCCTGCCACAGCCTCCAGAGTAGGTGGAATTATAGGCATGCACCAGCAACTTTTTTTTTTTTTTTTTTCTGGTGATTAAACCACTAATTAAGCCATAACTGATCCACCCCCACCATTCTTAAATCACACACAAAAAGAGGGTTTGTTTGTTTTTTTTCAAAAGAGATGTTTAAAATATTTGTAGCAATACTATATTCTTATAAAAATGAGGAAATGAGAGGGAATAAAAAGGAAATAAGAATCACCCACAGTTAGCAACTTCATCCAGAGATAAACATTGTTACCATTTATAACGCTTGTAGTACAATTCTGTGTCTGATTTTTGTTTTTATAGCTGTGATCATACTTTATGGTGGTATTGTATGCCTGTTTTATCAAATAGGAAAAGTACAACAAAATGAGATTTTTAGGTAAATAAACAACAAAATGTTTGTATACTGTAATCATAATTCAGAGGGTATGTGTATATTATGTGTATATATAATTCTGATGCAGTATCATAGTTCACCCTGATGTATTTCTTAGAAAAACCATTTCCCATGATTCAAACTTGAAATATTAGATAAAAAACTTTTTTATACATGTACCTATGGTTTTTGATATTTTATGCAACTGAAAAGCAATTTTGAAATCATCAGTTAATTTATGTTTTGATTTTGAAGTTCATTATCTACAACTCTTGAATATGAGTGTTGAGTATATATTATTTTCTAATTCTCAGTAAGAGAAAATTAATTAGAATGTTTGCAGTTAATTAGAATGTCTGCATTTGTGGAAATGTAAATGTTTAGTTAAAACTCAATCTAGGAACTTATCAGTGGTGTATTTAATCACTGAACAAAAATTTAAAATCATTTTGATATATTGCAAAGCTAATTTTGTTTTTCCACTTTCAGCCTTTGTTTAGAGATTTGCAAGAAGTTTATTTGCTGCCTCTTAAATCATTTAGGGGCATTATCAGAATACTTTAAATCAGTGGTTTGTTTTTAGACAATATTACCATGTGGTTCAGAGATTTGGAAAAGCCAAGAGTTAAGGACTTTAATAACATTGAAAATATATTGAAAATTGTATGAGGAAGTTTAGTTTTGTATATTGACGAAGCTACCAGGGGAAAAAGGCTTAGTATGCTTTTTCCACTTCCTACCCACTTAAGATAACTTAAGTCTACTTCCTTTATTTAATTTTTTTGGTTAAGTCTATTTTCGTGTACTAAAGATGTTTTTAAATAATATAGGAAATTCTTAATGCATTTAAAGAAAACTACTTCCTAATCAGTCCCCCCCCCCCCCCCCATTGGAAGTAATATATACCAGAGACATCTTGGAAAACAGGGAAAAATAATAACTAAAATAACCCCACTAAAGTTCCATCACTAAAAGACAGTGCTGATATATTGCTTTGAAATGTTTTCCTTTGATCTCCCTCCCCTTCATGATGGGTTTTATATTATTCCACAAATATTTATTGAACTCCTACGTGTCTGTTGCTGTCCTAGGTTGCAGATAGAGAATGAAAATCCTGTCCTTCTGGAACTTACATTCTGGTGGAAAACTAGATTTGTGTGTGTTTATAATTTTATATCCTGGTAATTTTATAATGCACTGTAACATAAGAATCAGGATGAGTTTTTTTTTTTATTTTTTGGTTGTAGGTGGACATAATATTTTATTTTTATGTGGTGCTGAGGATTGAACCCAGGACCTCATGTATGCTAGGCGAGTGCTCCACACTGAGCCACAACCCCAGCCCCAAATATGAGTGTTTTTAACAGCTGTATGATAGTTCCTTATATGGTTACAACATAATTTGCATTATCCCTCCCTATGATAAATATTAAATTATTTTCTATTGTAAATATTGTTTGTCGCAGGTCTTGATTCTATAAGGTTATAACTATGAAATATCGTATTCCTGATATATTAAAATCAGCTGTAATTTATGCCATGTCCTTGATTTGTTTAGTTGGTCATTATTGTCCTGCACACCTCCCCTCATCATTTTCATCCTTGCAGAGCTCCATGTAAGTCTAGAGCTTTATCAGGAAAGGTCTTACCATTGTTTTACCTACATTTCTCGTCACTGACATGCCTACTTGTGAAGCCCGAGTTATAGAATACCTTGGATAATAGGATCTTTTGCAGAATTTTCCTGAGCAAAGTTCTTACATTTTTATTTCAACATCATCTTGCCCTCTCCCTGTAGCTCCCTGGAGGGATGATTATAGGGGTCTGAATAAATCTTCAAATCCTTTTTTTTTTCCCGCCAACATGAACTTTTCAAACTTCATTCCTTCTATCCCCTCCCTCCATAATTTAGTCTAGCTTTCTTTGGGTCAGGATTTTTTGAAACAATAGACAGCTGAAGGGATTGTCTTCTAATTGTTCTACTAGTTTATTTTTGAGGTTTACTGCCCTAAGCTGTCTATCCTCCTGCCTCAGCCTCCCAAGTAACTAGGATTACAGGCCTCTACCACCACAACTAGTTGCTTTTTCTGATGTAACCAATGACACCAAGGCTAGAGGCCATAGGTTTTGGGCTTTTTTTGTGTGTATATGGTGCTGGGGATTAAACCCAGGGCCTTGTGCATGTGAGGCACCGAACTCTACCAACTGAGCTATGTCCCTAGCCTTGGGGCCATAGCTTTAGAACGGGAGAAGGAATTACCTATTGTCTTGTGAACAACAACAAAAAATCAGTACCTCAGATTTCACTGTTCAGAACTATTAGGATTAAATTTGGAAAGAATTATTGATTCTAAGGGTATGAGCATTTAAATACTCTTGTGTATTGCCAGTTTGTTTTTGTGAGAGTTGTATTTTTTAGTGTACTGAGAGTTTCATTTCACTGCCCATTTATCAATATCACATTAAGTATTCTCATTGCTTTGCAAGTTTTCTTTAAAACTTTTTCCCATATACTTGATTACTAATTGTATTTCGTTTGTCTTTTGATGTATTTCTCCCCTAATCAATTTTTACAAATTATTTATATCAAAATTAATAATCCTTTTATATTTTCTGCAAATATTTTTCTTTGCAGTACCAGTAGTATAGCACTCTTTATGCCATCCCATTGTTTCTTCATCATCTGGTTTTATTCTTTTTTCTTCATTAAAGTATAGTGAATCTTCTAAAGTTGACAAGTGAATTTCTGATTTCTTACCTTGCTGATAATGACTTTTAAAAACTTATTTTTCTTTGTGAATATATTTATGTTATAGTATTAAGGTACAAATTCTAGCCTATGCATATTTTTAAAAAATGCTTATACTATCTTTTTATTAATATTTAGAATATTACTGTTGCATTTATATTGGTGTTTATTCACTGATTTTTATGTTCTGCTAGTATTTAGAGAGTAAATGAAGACATTACTTGATATAGTAAGGTAAATGGCACATTAATACTATTTCTTATAACACTAGTTCTTAAATCAGTTGTCTAAATTTCTGTCTTGTTAGAATGAGTTATATTTCCAAGGTCTAAGGTGCAATTTAATTAAAAAAAATTGAGTTGTATATTTAAAGGATTCGTATTTTGGGAATGGTGAGTAAGAGGTGGCAGATTTGATATTATTTGTGGACCAGGCACTGTGTTTCACACATATCTTCTCATTTAATAGCAAGAAATTAATCCCATGTTACATATAAGCTTGAAATAATTTCCAAGATCACAACTAGCAATTGATAGAAGTGGGAATTGAACTCAGATCATTGTTTCTCTTTTTAAACTCCTAACTTAAAGGCTGAGCATGCATCTGATTTTATAATTATCTTATGTTGCACACTAAATATATAGTTTAGCTTTTTTGTGACCCAAAGACCAAAATGATAATTTTTCAGTATTCAAAAGTTTTGTTGCTACATCTTAAATATGTGAAGTTAAAATTGAGGTCTCAGTGCGTCATTGCTGTGTATGGGGACTTCAAGAGGCAGTGAAAGAAAGTAAGGATGTATGAGAAAGAAAGTGATCTGTAGAGAGTTGTCATAATTGTTAGCTAGAGTGTTTACAAGACCTATTCACTCAGTAGGTATTTGTTCAGAAGTGTTGGAAATAAAATTGAACCAACTGACCTCTTTGTGATTTATTGAGAATTCATGTGCTTATGTTAAACTCATTCATGATGTGTGGTTTTACTTTGAGTCACTGTTCTTTTTTTTTTTTTTTTTTAGGTGGGGAGAGGCTACTGGGGATGAACCCAGAGGCCCAGAGGCACTTTACCACCTGAATAGATCCTCAGCCCTTTTATTTTTTTATTCTAAGACAGGGTCTTTACTAAGTTGCTTAGGACCTCAAGAAGTTGATGAGGGCTGGCCTCAAACTTGTAGTCCTCCTGCCTCAGTCTCCTGAGCTGCTGGGATGACAGGCATGTGCCACGTGCCTGGCTTCAGTCCTTATCTTTTGGAATAAAATCAGTCAGCATCTGTACCTTTTTTCTTAGGTTCTTAAAAATAGTTAATTATTTTCATCTGACAGATCAGATTTTGTCAGGTAGATGCTTGTTTACTTTGGTACTGGGAATTGAAATCAGGGCACCTATGGACCACTGAGCCACATCCCCCAGCGCTGTTGAGTATTTTATTTAGAGACAGGGTCTCACTCAGTTGCTTGTGCCTCACTTTTACTGAGGCTGACTTTTGAACTTGTGATCCTTCTGTCTCGTCGTGTATCACCGTGTCCCATGCTTGTATTACTTTGGACCAAAACACAGTCTGCTGGAATTTTGAGCTAGAGCTAGATATGATCTACCAAAAACTATTACACAGTTGTATGATTTCTCAAGTATTGTGATATTATGAACTGGGAAGCATTTGAGGAAAAACCTTGGAAGCAAAGCTTTCGGTATTTCCTTGAAATAACAAGTGGTAAATAGTATTTATTGAAGCTCACTGTCCTTGCTTAGTGAAACACATATTAATGCTATTTTAAAAGTTCTTTGCCACAGATCCAGGAAACTTTGGAATGTTGGACTTTGAATACTTGTCATCTGCCTTTGTATGCTGTTGTAATAGACCAATTTGTATTATTAAACTTAAGCTTCAAATGACTTTGAGTCATATTCATGGACATATGACTAAAACAGTGCAAAACTTTTGGTGATAAGTTATTGCTTTAGAAGGACTTTAAGCCTCATATTTATTTAGTGCCTTAGCTATAAAATCTGTAAGTAGTAGCTGATTCCTGGCTATGTAATGATTGAAATTACAATATTTTCACCTAAGAAGAGTTCTATCAGCCTAACCAGTTTTTACCATCTTTGCTTATTATTAGGATTAAATATTGCTAAAACTGTTTTCTTGATCTGTGGGAAATCAGAAGAGGGCTTTTGTCTTATGGTATCACATTCAGTTTTTTATATCTGGTTATGATTTGTTATTTGAGTTTTTAAAATTTTTAAATCTTCAAATTTGTATAGGTAAGCTAATGGTAAGTTATTTTAGTGAGAGTAAATACAACATAAATCTAGAAAAAAAGTAACATACTAAGATTAGTTGATCATAAGTAATTTGTTATTAAAGAGTGACTTGTGTATTACTTGTAACTACTGTGGAGGATGTTAATTATGGAGAACGTTGTTGTGCATGAGTGGGGTCAGGAGATACATGGAAATTTTCGCTTTTCTTATAATTTTGTTGTGAACCTATATCTGCTTTAAAAAATAAAGTTCTTTTTAAAAATGATTTCTTGAAGTTGGAAGAAAATATTCATGAGGCTAACACGCATTGTGATGAGTTGAGATTATGCCTAATTTATTATAATATAAAGTAGTATGGGACAAGATATATACAGGCATGTGTGTGTTGCTGGAAGTTGAACCCAGGGCGCCTTGGGCATTCTAAGCAAGTACTCTACTACCGAACTACATCTCTAGTTCACAAATTTTCAATTCTTCCTAGTAATTACTGGTGGTAGTATAGTTAAGACAGGTATGATTTTTTCTCTCTCTTAGGGTGAACCCCCCCCACAGAGGGATGGGGTGGGAATAGGATCTAAAGATATTCAAAAATACATGCCTTAGATCTGAGGAGAAATGAACATTATGAGAAGAGCAAACAATAATGGGGGAATAGTGTTCAGGGAATGAGAAATTTACAGGAATTTTTTTAGTACTCTAAAAATGGAAAAATGGATGAAGTTTGAGTTTTACTTCGTCTTCCAAGTTCAAGGAGCATTTCAGCTTTAAAAGTATTGCTTATTTTCTTTTGACCAGTGATGATTATATTGTCTGTTCTCCCTCCAAAGACTTGAATAACCTACCTATTTTCATTGTATTTTAGAAAACTTGGTGCATGAGTTTTGACAGCCCTTATATTTGACATGTATAAGAGTTGTATTGGCTTCAGATTCAAGTTCCCTGTTGGGAAAGAGTTTAGTAATGTTGGTGTGAGTTTCATATAAATAAACACACACACACACAACAAACACACACACTTTATAAATTTTCTTTACTCCTCTAAAACTTGCATGCAATGCCTTGTGAATTTATTGAACTGTGTAATCAAAATGTGGATTTTTGATGTCCTCCACCACTGGTGTATAATGCAGGATTGAGAAATTAAGGCTTGATTTGATCATTTTGTCATTGTTTAGATAAAAGAACACTGTATCTGAGTCGTTTCTCTTTTTTCTCTTGCCTGCATTTGTTTGAAGTTTTATTACTTGACTAGTTTGATGAGCTAAGGCTCAGTATCTTTTTGCCATTCTCAATGCTGAGCAATTTTAAAGATTTAGAATTTTGTTGAATTTAGCTGAATTGTTAATGGTGAACAGTTAATGTTCTTTATAGGGCTAATTGGAGGCACTTTTTTGGGGGAGGAGGTCTTGCAAATAACATGCTTTTATTATGAATATTAGGAAAGAGAATCTAGTAATAAACCTTTTGTAATAGTGTGAAATTGTCATAATTTGCTTGGTATTTGAATGTTTTATCATTTTAGTTCTTTATAGGGAGACTTAGTCTGATTCAGATTTAACTTTCTTTTTTTCTATACACTGATTTAGTTACTGGTAAGATTTATTAGGCAATAAGATTGAAGTATTTTGAGTGTACTTAAGTTTTTTACTGTTTTAAATGAGATCTCTTAAAATATAATTTTTTTTTTTTGTACTGGACATTAAACCCCAGGGGTGCTTTATCACTGAACTAGATCCCTATCATTTATTGATGACAGGGCCTCATTAAATTGCATAGGGCCCTTGTTGACTGCTGAGGCTGGTCTCAACTTGGGATCTCCTGCCTCAGCTCTCAAGTGGCTGGGATACAAGATTATGCCACTACACCCAGCTAATATTCTATGTTTTAATACTGAGGGTACACAGATCACAAACATCTCGTTTGATTTAATTAGGTTTTTGTAGTACTTGCTTTTAAATTTTGGAGAGAATATAGGAAATTTAAGAAAATTTCAGTTATATCTGGCCATGGCTATGCATTCCCCAAATGACACGTGTTGCATTCCTAAATGTAGTGAGTTGCATGCACTACTGAGCATAATGGGAAAAGAAAGTGCCATAAAAGCTAAGTACCAAGTAACTAGCTAGAAAAAGCTTTTTTTTTTAATGGGAGAGCTGGCATGGTCATAATCTCACAGAACTCGTACTTGAGGAAATGGTGCATGTATTAAGATGCAGTTCTTCTTTTGGTATTTGAAACCAAAATCGATTGAGAATTAGCACACAAATGCAGAAGTGGCTTTCTGCAACCTAATTTAGTTTAATTGATTTTAAGCTAGAAGATTTGGTTCTAATGTAACTATAGAAGAATAACCTTGGGTAAGTCTGTTTTCTGTAAGCAAATAACTGGTACAGTAGAAAGAGCTTTAGACTCTTGCCATAAATATACTTTTAATTAACAGGGAGAATTTTTGCTTCAATTCAGTTTGATTTCTGCGACCCCCCCCTCCAATTACTGAACAAATAATGTTTTATATGGATTGATAGCTTTGCAATTGCTTTCAACATTTTGACTGAGACCCATCTAAAAAATACATTTTACATTGTGATCCAGTACACACACACAAAAAAACTTAGGTTTCATAAAGCACTTGCCTTTCTAGTGAAGAGCTAATTTTCTGTTCTTTCATTTTTTAAAAGTTTTATAGCCTGCTCTTATAGTGCTAGATTGTTTTATTTAGCTAAGTCAAACTGTTAATAATATTTGCTACAATATGAAATACAGGACTATATGAATTTTAGCTCCCATCATTGTAAACTTGACACAACCTGCAAACAGAAACAAATGACTGTTATTTTGGATAAGAGCTGGAGTTAGGTGCACATTAAGTTCTAAGATTGCTTGGTCTTCAGTACAGATAATTAAATAATATATATATTTTTAAACTTTTTGTTTGATCTTTGTTAATAGGCACCAATACTGGAATTAGCCATAAAAACCCAATCTTAGCACCTTTTTGGATTTGAGGTTTTTTAAAGGCAGTTTGTGGAGATTACAGATTTATTTTAAGGTATATTTGTACTTACACTATCCATTTTAAATAATTTTTTTTTTTTTTTACTTTTTTTCTTTTATCAAAATTCATTCTTTCTTTTTGAAGAACATGACTTTCTCTGTCTCCTCTAGTTCTGTCAGACTTCTTTATTTCTTCTAACCAATGATTGAGTCTTCATGGAATTTGTGGCTTTTTAAATCTAAGGATTAAAATAAAGTTTTCTGGCCAGTGTGGTGGTATGTGCCTGTTATCTCAGTGTCTGGTGGCTGAGGCAGGAGGATCACGAGCTCAAAGCCAGTCTCAGCAATTTAGTGAAGCCCCTAAGCACGTGAGACTCCTGTCTCAAAATATTTTAAACAGGGCTGGGAGTAAAATAAACAACCAACAAATTATAGTATACTCATAGTGCATTGGGAAGTCATAGACCTGATTTTGGAAATTAACCTTTGGGGTTTTGGGTCTAAGTAACCCTGAAAGTTCATGACCTCTGTCATTTCATTGCGGCTTGCATTTTAATCTTGAGTTATTAGAGAAAATGGTGTAGAAGTAGTTACATAGTTAACTATCTAGAAAGTCTATAGCATTGCCCACACACTTAGTTCTTTTAGTAACCCCCCATGACCTCTTATAATATGTTGCCATTCCTATTTTACAGATGAGAACACCAAGGAAATTATTTGGTGGAATAATGGTTCTAGATTAAGGGTCCAGGACTGGGGCTGTAGGGCAGTGGTGGAAGAGCTTGTATCCTTGTGCCAAGATCCTGTATTCAATCCTCAGCACTGGGGGTTGGGGGGATGGGAATTGGGTGCACCAGTTTATATCCCAAACAGCAATGAATGAAACTTTCCAATTTCTCCACATCCTCATTGACACTTGTTTTTGTCTTTTTTTTTTTTTTAAGATTATGATGTTTATTTTTCCCCACATTTTTATATGTGAAACTTTAATTCATTTTTAAACTGATAACATAAAAATAGAAAACTATACATATTTATGGGGTATAATATGTCAAACATGTTCACATGTTTTTTTCCTCAAACATTTTTCATTTCTTATTGTAAAGACTTTCAAAACCTTTTCTTCTGGCTTTTTTGATTTGTACAGTAAGTACACTATTGTTATTAGTAGCCACCCCTAATGTACAATAGTATCCCAGAACATCTCACTCCTAATTGTAATTAGTACCTGTTGATGTTGATCAACCTTTTCCTGTTCTTGTCTCTTATTTAGCCATCAAATGAGTGTAAAGTATATCTTATTGTGGCTTTGATTTACATTCTTTTTTTTAATAATTAATGACATAAGCATGTGTTGTTTTGTGGCACTGGGGATTGAAGTTGGATATTTTTAACCACTGGGCTACATCCCTAGTCCTTTTTATTTTTTAATTTTTTTCCACATTTTTAAATTGGTGCATTATAGTGTACATAATGGTGGGATTGTTGTTACTATTTTGCACACAGCCTAACAATATAATTTGGTCAATATTATTTCCCGGCACTTCCCCACTCTCCCTTTTTGTTTTTTGAGGACAGGGTCTCACTAACTTGCTGAGGTGGCTTCAAAGTTTGATCTTTCTGCCTCCCATGTCTCTGGAATTAAAGGTGTGTACCATGGTGCCTGGTTTACATGAGCATCTTTTTATGGCCATTGTATATCTCTTCAGAGCCTTTGACCTGTCCCCGCGCCCCGCGCCCCACCCCACCTTTTTTTGGTGTGGTACTAGGGATTAAACCTGGGGAGCTGTCTCTAGCCTTTTTTAGTTTTTATTTTGAAATATGGTCTCACCAAGTTTCCTCAGGCTGGCCTGGAATTGTAATCCTCTAGCCTCAGTAGTAGCTGGGATTATAGTCATGCACTACTGCTCCTAGCTCCTTTGCCCATTTTTAAGTTGGGTTGTCTTTGTGTAAAGTTAACAAGAGTTCTCTATGTTGACTGGATAGAAGTCTTATCAGAGATGTGGTTTGCATACATTTTCTGCAGATTGTTCTTTTTACTTTCTCCATTGTGCCCTTTAAACACATGGGTTTTTCTGTTTGTGTTAGTGTTTTGGTATTGGGAGTGAACCAGGGACACTACTACTTAGCTACTTCCCCAGCCCACCTTTTGTATGTGTGTGGGCGAATACTGGATAACAAACCCAGAACCCCACATATGCTAGGAAAGTAAGTGCTCTACTGAGATACATACATCCCCAGTTTTTAATTTTGCGAAGTTCATTTAAATTTATTTTTTCTTTTGTCACTTGTGCCTTCGGTTTCATGTCTAAGAAACCATGTCTAACCCAAGATCTGAAAGATTACTCCTGTTTTCTTCTAAGTGTTTGATAGTTTTAGCTTTCACATTTAGGACTCTAATTCTTTTGACATATTTTTCTGTATGATGTGAACAGGAGAGGCAGCTTCATCTTTTGCACCTAGATATCCAATTGTCCAGCACTATTTTTTCAAAAGACTTGAAAATTCATCGATCAGTAGATTTTGGGGCTTGATTTCTACACTTTCTTGTTCATCCTCTTGCCTGTATCACACTGTTTTGATTACTGTAATATTTTGTAGCAAGTTTTGAGATTACAAAGCATGAATTTTCTTTTTTCCCACATTTTAAAAATTGGTGCGTTGTAGTTATTCATGATGATGGAATTTGTTGTCATATTCATACAAAAGCATGCATTTTCTAATCTTGTTCTATTTCAAGGTTGTTTTGACCTCTGGATATCTTGCATTATATAGAATCAGTAAGTAAATTTCTGGGAGAATAAAAGGTATATGGGGGCTGGTAGGGACTGTATCAAATCTAGAGTAATATTTTAATAGTTTTCTCAAGTGAACACAGATGTCTTTCATTTATTTAGGTCTTTATTTTCTTTCAAATATGTTTGGTAGTTTTTAGCATGTAATATCTCGTAAAATTCTAATGAGTTATGTTTTATGCTATTGTATAAGGAAATTTAAAAAATCGTATTTGAATTATTAGTATAGAGAAATAGTGTAAGTCTATAAAAATAAACCGATTTTGTATATTGGTCTTTTATTCAGCTACTTGCTGAAGTTATAACTTCGAGTAGTGTGGACTTTTTATACACACTTCACGACCCTTCCCCCATTACCCTGGCTAGAACCTCCAGAACAAGGTTAAGTAGAAGTGCAAGACAGACATTCCTGTCTTGTTTCTAAACTTGGTGAGCATTCATCATTTTATCATTAGTATTATTTTTTTTAAAAAAAGATTAAATATGATGTTAGCTGTGATGTTTTCCTAGATGTTCTTTTTATCACATTGAAGAAATTCCCTTTCTGAGTTTCTTGAATGTTTTTATAAAAGATTGTTTAGGTTCTCACTATATTGCTGAGGCTGGCTTGGAACTTGAGATCCTTCTGCCTCGGTTTCCCAGGCCACTGGGATTATAGGTGTGTGCCACTTCTCTGGGCAAGTTATTGAATTTTGTTTAATGTTTTTCTGTATCTGCTGAGGTGATCATTTGGGCATTGGGTTTGCTTGTATTTTGGTAAGGATTTTTGTGCCTGTATTTATGAGGTATATATTGCTCTTTAATTTTCTTGAGATGTCGTTGTCTGTTTTGCTATTATGTTAATATTTGGCCCCATAGAATTCCTCTCCTACTTTTTGAAAGTCTATGAAGAATTGATGTTAATTCTTTAAATATTTGATAGAATTCTTCAGTGAGCTGTCTGGACCTGGGTTTTTCATTTTGGAATTTTTTTTTAAAATAATTCCTTTAGTGTTTTACTTTGTTATCGGTCTGTTCAGATTTTGTTTCTTCTTGAGTGAGTCAGTTTCTATAGTTTGTGTCTTTCCAGTTATTCTTTCTATTCATTCTATATTATCTAGTCTGTTGCCATGTAAGTTTTTCATAGTATTCCCTTTTAACAGTCTTTTTAAATTGAATTGATAATGTTGCTCTTCTATTTTTGTTCTTTTTTTAAAAAAATTACTGTCTGCCTTTGTCTTAATTTAGCATGTTTGTTTTGTTATCTTCGCCCCTGACTTAATATGCATTTCATTTTTTAATATATTTTTAGTGGTTGCTCTAGAGTTTATAAGACACATTTTGAATGAATCAGAATCCACCTTCAAATAATATTTTACTCTTCAAGAGTAGTACAAGGACCTAAAAATACTATTTACACAGTATTTACATTGTATTAGATGTCAGAAGTGAATAGGTACTAGGCAGAAACTTTGCCCTTTTATATAAGGTGCTAGATATCTATGGATTTTGGTGTGGTGGCTGGGGGTCTTCTGGAACAATCCATGAGGGATACCGAGGGGACAGATCTATATCATACAGATTTCAGTTTGTTTAAAAAAAAAAAAAAATATATATATAATATATATATGAGAGAGACACTTTTATTTAAATTTTTGAATGGAGATCAAAGGGGAACAGTCCCTGCTATCCCCAGAATTTGTTCAAAGGTCAGACTATAAGCTCACCCCCCAACCAGAAAACTGCTTAACCATCAAGTTCCCCTCATAGTTTTTTTAATGTATAAGCATAGAAGTAAATTGGGTGGTAGGAAGAAAGGGCTGTGGGGAAATAGGAACTGAGAGTGTACATATAATGTACTGGGGCATTGCACCCAAACTATGCTCCACATACTTCTAGAAATCGAAGGTATTTTTAGGTAGTATATGAGCTGAACATTTAATATTTTCAAATGTTTTCAATAAACCAGTAATGATACTATTGGTTTGAGGATGCTCAAAGAGTTAGTGGGTATAATGATTGTTATAATAAAATATTAAGTAGATATTCTAGCTGGTGTTAGTTTTGGCAAAAAAAAAAAAAAGTGAAAACAGACAAATGACCGAAGTCTTAAGAAACAACTTTACTATATAAGTTTGCTAGAATACTGACATTGGCAGTAGTGCTATTTACAGATATTATAGTTGAAAATATGAGATGGGAATTTGACTTGCCTCTGTGTGGGAGACAATGGGAACGCAAACACCTAGTCTGGAAGAGTGATCCTTGTTCAAAATAAGTTTCATTATGATCAATATAGACATAGCTGACTTGTTGAAGCCCTAATACTGAACAAACCTGATTTTGAATTGGTTTTTCCCACTAGAAATAAGACAATTAAAAAAAAACCAAAAAACCACTCTTATTAATTTCCAGTTTCTTCTTCAAATATAAGTCCAGAAGTATAAGGGGTTGAAATTGAACCTGAGATGTAGCAAGGATTAAAGGTTAAGACAGGAGAATTATATTGATTTCTAAATGAAAATATTGTGATTTGAGATGGACTAAAACTATAGTGTCAATCTGGACAGTAAACAAGATACTTTATAGCAACAGTGGATTTTCTTTTTGTTAATAAGACTTTCCAGCTAACCTGAGGCCATAAATGAATGTAGTTAAAACTAGTTTTGTAAAATTAATGGATATGATTGATAAATAAGAATTTTTCTTCATAGTATCCTGTTTTAAAAAGTGATGAACAAGATTTAGCTAACATAAAATGTGTATATTCTTTTCACCCTGGATTGAGAAGAAGCTTTTTTAACTATGCTAATTCAAAGGTTCCTCTTCTTTTTGGTACCAGGCATAGAACCCAGGTGTGCTTAACAATTGAGGCACATCCCCAGCCCTTTTTTATTTTTTATTTTGAGATAGTCTCACTCAATTGCTTAGGGTCTTGCTAAATTGCTGAGGCTGTCCTCCAACTTGTGATCCTCTTGCCTCAGCCTCCTGAGTTGCTGGAATTACAGGCATTTGCCACCACACCTGGCTCAAAGGGCATACTGCAAACTATGTTAGACAAAAATGGTTACTTTGAAAATCTACAGTTAATGCCATTAACTTGAAGAAAATGTGTTTCATATTTCAGTTATATTCTGAGGATGGCCTTCTCTGTTGGGATAAGGAAAATTAGTTCATTAAAAAAGATTATAAACAAAGTAATGAGATTTAGAAAGATAAGAGGTAATATTTATATAAAAATCAATATATACACAACAGTAGACTGTGTCATTCATGAATATGATGAATATGTACTTATGTTGTAAACTATAAAATATACAGTGGCATGATAGATGCCATATTCCAGATAGTAGCTAGCTCTGCAGAGAAAGAGTGGTGAGGGCAATGGTGGTGATAGTGGTGGTTTTATCACTACTACAAAAAATCTGCCCTCATTCAAGAGGTGTGTGTTTCAAGATCACCAGTGGATGCCTGAAACTGAGAGTAGTACTGAACCCTGTACATACTGTTTTTCCCTATTCCCTATTTATACATACCTATGATACACTTTTACCTTTTCATTTAAAGAAAGCTTTTTTTTTTTTTTTTTTTTTTGCTTTTCTTGGCGTATCTGGACTTCATTTTCAGTACTTTTATACTTGGAGTCGTTATTAAGTAGAATAAAGGTTATTTGAAGATAAATACTGGAACAGTCAATTCTGATAATCAAGAACAACCAAATAACTTCACAGGCTATTAGGAGATTCTTGGGACAAAAGCCTGATTCATGTCCTAAGCAAGATGGAGTGGGACAGTTCTGAGTAACTCACAGTACTCAAGACACTACGTAATTGAAAACGTATGAATTGTTCATTTCTGGAATTTTCCATTTAATATTTTTGGACCATAGTTGTGTGCAACTTGAAACTGGAAAGCATAACCATGGACAAAGGGGGACTACTGTATTATTTTATAGAAAATAATCTGAAGCAAATATGGCAAAACATTAAGAAATGCAAAAACATAGTAGGTGAACATATAGGTATTTTCATATTCTGCATTTCTGTATATTTGAAAAAGTTACATAAATTTAAAAAATTCCCCCTGTATTCCCATTGATCATAATAGTGACCTAAAAAGATGTTAAACCAATCAATTGGGTAAGATAATTGGATTAAGTTGTAACAATATTAATACAAGTGATCTTAGGTTCTAGTTATACTTATCAGGGGGGTCACTGTTAAGGTAGAATTATTTACTTGCCTTTCAAATAAGAAATATGAAAAATTTTAACTTTTCTCATACTTGAGTTGACTTTAAAAATCTTTAACACTTAATGATTTTTAAATCATTAAACATTCTTTCTCTTAATTGTAAAAGAATACATATGAAGATTTCATCATGTATATGAAGTACTTACCTAGTATAAAGAAATAGAACCCTCTTCCTTTGAAGTTCTCAGTATGCTTCTCCCTAGTAGTAGCCCATTCTTCCCCCTCCCCTTTTGTGAATTTTGTTTTTCATTTCTTGCCTTAAGTGTCAAGAGCAAGGCTTCTCACAATCAAGCAATGTTTAGCCTTTTTCAGCAAAATAAATAGGAAATAAATTCACATTTTAACCCTTTTAAAGTATATCATTCAGTGGCAATAATTACCCCCACATTATTGTACAAATTAACCCTATCCATATCCAGAGCCATATCTCAGATTCATCCCAAAATGAACCTCTTTATTAAACACTAATTCCCCATTGTCCTCTGACCCTAGCCCTGGTAACCTTCTACTTTAATGTCTCCATCAGTTTGCCTATTATAGGTAATTCATACAAGTAGAATCACAGTATTTGTCTTTTCATGTTTGACTTATTTAACTTAGCATATGTCTTGGGTGACTTATTTCACTTAGCATAATGTCTTTAAAATTAATCTGTGTTGTAGTATTGCATCAGAATTTCAAATTTAAAGTTAAATAATATTCCATTATGCATATTTTGTTTTCTTTTCATCTGTTGATGGACTCTTGGGTTGTTTTACCCTTTTGGCCATTGAGAATATTACCTTGAACATTGGTATTTGAGCATTTTGTTAGTTTTTCACTGCTGTGACCACAGTATTTGACAAGAACAATTTAGAGGAGGAAAAGTTTAACTTACTTATGGTTTCAGAGGTTCAGTTCATAGTGGCTGACTTCATTTCTTTGGGCCCCAAGGTAAGGTAGAATATCATGCCTAAAGAATATGCCAAAGGCATGCTACTCTGCATGTGGTGTCTAGGAAGCAGAGAGAAAGCACACATTACCCATAGCTAAGGAGCTGGGATGTACTATAAAATGTCCATAGGTATACTCATAGAGACCCACCTCTGAGCCTCATCTGCCTACAATCATCACCTAGTCAGTCCACTCAAACTAGGATAGACTAATCAGGTTACAGCTCTCATAATCTAATCATTTCTCCTGAATATCCCTGCATTAATACTGGAGTTTTGGTGGGATACCTCATATCCAAACCATAGTCAATATCTTTTTGAGTTGCTTACTTTTCAGTTCTTTTGTGTACGTGCTTAGAATTGAAATTGCTGAATCATGGTAATTCCTTGCTTAACTTTTTTTTGTTGTTGTTAATTTGATTTTTAATTTTTTGGTACTAGAGATTAAACCCAGGGGTGTCAAACTACATCCCCAGTTTTTTTTTTATTTTTAAAAAGGCTTTCCTGAAATTTCTGAAGCTGGCCTCAAACTTGCTATCTTCCTGCCTCAGCTTCCAAGGTCACTGGAGTTACAGGCATGCACCACCATGTCTGGTTCTGTGCTTAGCTTTTTGAGGAACCATCATATTCTTTTCCATGTCAGCAGTGACATTTTACAACCTAAGCAGTGCACAAAGGTTCCAATTTATCCATATCCTTGGCCAACACTTTTTTATTCTTTATATTTGTAATGAAAAATAAAAAATACTTTTGTTTGGGGTAACTATAAAATCAAAACCAATTTTCAAATTAAATGCAAATTAAAACCTGTGCAAGTCAAATAGATGTTTTGATAGTCTAAGCCAAATTATTGCAGTCTTCCTTTATAACTAGTCTTATAAGAGTATATTTCTTAATGACAAATTATAGCTGCAAAAATATTTTAACTATTGAAGGAATTCAGAGTAAATAGTTGATTAGGAAAATTTGTTAATATTAGGACAAGCCAATCTATAGCCAAAATTAATTTATTTAAAAGATTAATAATACATTGAATTAATAAATCACCACTTAGAGTATCATTTTACTAAAGTGATCAAATAACAAGCTGCCTAGTGAATTATTTTTGGTCAACTGGATGAGCCAGAATATACATATATTAATTTTTAAATGAATTGTCTAAATCAGAAACCAAATTGTTTTAGCCCATCACCAATAAATTTGTAGTACCAAATTAAGAGAATTCTAACTTCTGATGACTTCTTCAAGAGCCTGTTTCATTCCAGTGAAAATACCAAGTGTGAGTTATGTTTAGGAGTATGTATAGGAGAATAAATCACTATAAATTACTATGAATGAAGTAGCTGCCCATAAAATAATGTTCATAATTTGTGCAATTCTTTTTGTTTTTTAAATTATGCTTACATGCAATATGTTAATCCTTGAAATAATACTTAGTTAGTCAAGAAGGATGGTCTTTCCATTTTACAGGAAAGGAAATTAAGTCTCATGGTAGTTACTGTAGGAAAAGGAGTACAAAAGAAGAAAATGAGCATTCAGGTAAAATATGGGAGTTGTTCTTGTCTGGTAGGTTGTTTTGGAAAAAGTTGAAAGAGAATGTGGTATCTTGTGTGGCTTTGGAATTTGAATTTGATGTAATAAAGTTTTTACCAAATTTGCTGATCATGAAGTTCCTTATCTGAAGATTCTTAAATAAATTGGTTATTTCCACATTCACTATTTTTGAGCATAGGACTTGGTGTGATTAAAAATAGTTTTCTGGCATCTAAGGAGTAGATTGAAGTATAAGAAAAGACTAATCAGTAGTTTTTTGACGTGAGGGAATTGTAACTTTTACTAGTTTGCAACAATAGATAATGATGAGATATATGAGGAATAATGGAATTATAGAGGCCACCTGGGAAGACAAATAGAAATAGTGAAATTGAAGTAGATAAGCTGATTTGTGTAAGAAATTTATAAGGTTGAAGATACATTGGTTTTAAAATGTCCAGTAGACATTTAGAAATATTAAATTGAATTTCAGAATTAGTAAAACATTACATTGAAAAGTCAGGCCTTGCCAGGTATGAAGATATCATCAAGTATTTGTTTTCAGTACTTAACTCTGTTATGGCAGGTTACATTTGTTGTCAAATTGAGTTTTCCGTTTTTGTTATTGATGACTCTTCAATCTTACTGCTCTCTGGGCTAGGTCTTCCAATAAATTTGAAATATGTACTCCTTATTTCTCAAGTACATATGAGAAAGAAGAAGAGAGTGGTTGAGGACTGAACTGATAAAAAGAGGGTCCTAGAAAAATTAATACTTTAATTATGTATATCAAGTTAAATAAGTAGCTCTGTGGGACCTGGGGGCAGGAGGAGCCCAAGTTCAAGTCCATTCTCTACAACTTAACAAGATCTTATCTCAAAATAAAAAAATAGAAAGTGCTAGGAATGTAACTCAGTGGGGTAGAGCACCCCTGGGTTCAATGCCCAGTACTACAAAAATAAATAAAAATAAAGTTAACATGAACTGGGAGTGTTATGAGTTTTCTCTCTTATTGTCCTTAAGTGAATACTTGTCATGTATATTGAAACCTAACACACTGTGTTTTCATATAATAGACATTTTCTTGATTTCTTTCTGAACAAAATGAAACAAGTTTTGAATATCAGAAGTCAGTGAATTCTTTGAGATGCTCATTGTCTTTGTGATGCACAGCACCACATTTTCTCTACTGTGGTGGCAATTTTCTGCAAGGTGACCACTAAGTTGCAGTGCTAATTATTTCATTTGAGTTTTTTAGTTTGGGTTTTGATGCCCTTCCCTTTGGCAGTCATTCAACAAAACTTTGGAAACTGTTTTCTCCCATCTGCTGCAAAGCAACATTTATCTCTATAAAGTATAAAGTTTCTTTCTTATATAATTAGCAAGGATTTTTCCATCTTTGTCTTTATGCATAGTTATCCTTTTCCCCTTCTCAGTTTATTTGCTTTCTTTAGAAATTTTCAGTACTGCATAAGACACTGGGACCTGGAATAGTTGAAGTTTACCCCTTTTTAGTCAGTTGCCTTCACATTCAAATTGATCTAATCACTTTCCTAAAGCAACTTCAAATTTATGCAAATGGCTAGGAATTGTTCTGAGTTTTGTTATGTAATAGATACTGTAAATCATTTAGTGAAAATCGTTTGCCTTTTTCTTTTTTGGTACTGGGCACTTGACCACTGAGCCACATCCCTATCCCTATATTGTATTTTAGTTAGACACAGGGTCTCATTGAGTTGCTTAGCACCTTGCTTTTGCTAACACTGGCGTTGAACTCTTGATCCTCCTGCCGCAGCCTCCCCAGCTGCTGGGATTATAGGTGTGCTGTACACTGCCTTTCCTTGCTAGTTTGCCATTTTCTTATAAGAAATGTTTCCCTTCTTTTGTGTGGTTCAGCTGTTACATGTATCTGTTATACTTTTAAACATTAATCTAAGACTTTTTGTACATGCTAAGTTCTAAATATTTTAGAATTCTGTGTGTTTTTGGTTCCTCAACAGGAGGGGTGAAGAGAATCTTAGGCCTCAAATTTACACTTTTGTAACCCAGATTTAGGTTGGGATTAAGTGAAGGGTGCTTAATGACTAGGACCTACAAATTACTACACATCTGGTTTGAGAAAGTACTTCCATCTTTCTTGTTAGTTCATTTTTCTTGTTGCTTTGAAATGGAAACTTTTCTGTAAATATATGAAGTGCAATAAAGAAGAGCCATAGTGACAAGAAGGAACTGGTGGAAAATGTAGAAAAACTAGGTTCTTTACTATTTTTTTGGAGACTTGTTTTTTGTTTCCCTGAAACTTGGACTATTCAGAATAATTCTTGGAAGATTCCTTAAGGAGCAAGAGACATAGTATCCTATTTAATGCCTTCTGCATTAATTATGTATATTTTTAAACTATTCAGAAAAATTCAACTAATGTAAGCTTTCTTTTATGGGATAGACCCAGTTTCAGGTGTAAGAGTTAGCAGAATGGGGCTGGGGTTGTAGCTCAATGGTAGAGCACTTGCTTAGCATGTGTGAGGCACTGGGATTGATTTTTGACACCGAATATAAATAAATAAATAAACAAACAAACGTCCATGGACAACTAAAAAAAAAAAAAGAGTACCAGCTTGGAGGGTTATAAAGAAATCTTCTCCCTGAGTTTAATCTGCAAATCTGGCATAAATTAATTAATTAATTAATTCATATTGCATTTCAAAACACCTTTAAAACCATGTTAGTCTTTTTTGTTTTGAATAGAGTTTATACATGAGAATCATTATTTTGATTTAGTACTTATTTTCCCAACTTTCTAGACCAAAACTTCTGAAGTTTTTAAAAATAAATTACCCAAAACTTACATTTTATCTTTGAATTGCTATTATACCATGTAGGCCTGTGAGAGAGAAATATGCCACACTCAAATATTTATGTGATTCATTTTTTAAAAACTACAGAATAATTCTAAAAAAATTCCCTGTAAATGGTAAGCTGAAATCCATATTACATTGGGAAGCAGTTTCAGATTCTTGTATTCTCTTCCTGAGGGTGAATTTTTATTTCTGTATCCTAATACCCAACATCAATTAGTATTACTTAAAAAAAGAAAAAAAATAGAATGGATGCCCAGGTCTTGCAAAGTCAGTGTGGTGCAGAAAGTGATAAGGCAGGAGGGCTCTAATATTGACCTAAAATATTTTAATCAAGGAATTCCAGATACTTCTCCACCCATATTTTGATATGTAGATTTATCATATGCGGTCTTAATTTAGCAGTAAAACTCTGAATAGTGCTAAATAAAATACTATAGAAGTTAGTAATAGTTGGGGAACCAGATATTTTTTGGAGTACAGCTATTAGCTTGTAAAGTGACAATTTAAGTTTAATTAATGAAAACCAGTCTCCCTGCTTCAGTCTCAAAATTGGTTTAGAAGGCTTGCCTCTGTTGCAAATAAAATAGGCCATACATAAAGATAGGAGTGATACTTTAGAAAATACTGAAGGTAAAGAGAGAAAATGTCTGTTAGGGTATGTTTAAAATGAAATAATTTCTTTAAAACAAAGAAATGAAGATTCGTGCAAGTTGCTCTAAATATTAGCATTATATTTCTCAAGAAATTACATCAGCAAATCATCTACTGAGTACTGTGATTACTGTTATTTGTGTGGCACTGAGATGAACAATTGTTTTAGTTGTTGCCTGGCTCCCGGCCCCCCCAGCAGTCTGGAACTGTGCATGTTATTATGGGAGGTCATGTGACAGTGATGCTTGGTTTTGTTCATTTAGCCTGTCAAAACAATTTAATGTAGGTGGAAAGAATGAATGAAATGAATGGAGTAGGTTAGCTGTATCAGCTCTGGTTTATTCTGAAGGTAAAAAATGCCACAGTTAGGGTAGTATATCAAGGTTCCAGGAATATTCAGTCTGATAATGCCAGAGAAAAGGTTCTAAAAAGTAATACTGGCCAATCAGTTATTAATCTCATTTAATGGCTTATTGCTATTCTTTTAGAATATTTCACAATAATTTGATTGATGGTTGCTAATATTTAAATAATAGGGATTCCTACTATTTTACATTCAGATATAAATTCAGTTCTAGTACCTAGTCCATTTAAACAATTTCTAGTTAACAGAAATATCACCAGGAATCTTTTGAGAAGAAAATAATTTCAAAAGCTTTCCAAATTTTTTAGGATATATTTGTGTAGTATAGCAAATGGAACCTGAGGTTTGAACCAAATCTTTTTTTCTATGTGAATTTCAGGGAGTTATTCTGAGTCTCTTAATCTGTAAAATAACTCAACAGGTATTGTTTGGTTTGATACTCGGGATTGATCTCAAGGGTGCTTTACTCCTGAGCTGCATCCTCAACCCTTTTTATTTTGAGACATGGTTTCAATAAATTTCTCAGGCTGGCCTTAAACATGGGATCCTCCTGCCTCAGCCTCCTGAGTGACTGGGGGTGCGAAGTGTGTTGTGCTACTGCAACCAGCATCACAGGACTTTCTTTTCTTTTCTTTTTTTGAGAATTAAATGAAGTAAAACAACCAGTTAGTAAATAGGAAACACTTGACAACTATTAATATTAAAAACTTGTTCTTATTGATTTATGTGCTTTTGCTAGTTTTCATGTACATTATTGTTATTAAAAAGTCTTATGAAAGTAAAGTACTGTACTTTTCTGAAATACTTTGTAAAAATGTTCTTAGAAAAAAATAGATTTGGTTGTAGATAGAACAAGTTGACAAGTTATTGAAAAAAGCCCCAAATAATTTGGTTGTATTTTTCCTCCTCTTAGTGATAATCTGTTCTCATGCAACTGTATTTCTGATCGTAAACATTTCAGGCTGGGGTATAATATGCTCAGTGGTAGAACATTTGCAATGTGCAAGGCCCCTGGGTTCAATCCTCAGCACTGCAAAACAACAACAAAAACAAATTACATTAACAAATTTAATCAATGGCATTAGACTCCTTAAACAATTTGCAAAAGGGTAAAAATCTATAACTATATTAAATAGCATCTTAGGTGACTTCATGGCAAAATTAAGAGATACAGAAATTAAATATACCTTTGAAATTTGTTAGATTGTGCCATTTAGTGTATTCTCAAGGAAAATTAGTTGTAGATTTTCAATGAGGAAGAAATCTGCTGCCCCCCCCTTTTAAATTGTGCTATAAATAACATTTTGGCAGCTTTATTACAATGAACTTTTACAAGTTATTTTTAAGAATCAAAATAGTGCTAGTTTGGACCTTTGTAATTGGTCATTGTGTTTGGTTTGTATTTGAGACTCAGAGGTCCAATTCCAATTCTTACCTTTCTTTTAGGTCATTGGAATTTCTTTTATCCCTGGGGAAATGTTAACTGCTTGTTAACAGAGATGCACCTGAGTTTATGCACCACACTTTTTGGGAGAGGGGGGAGGAGGGGAATGGCATCCATGAATTCATTCAGTAAATAAGTTTTGAACAAGCCACTATGTTAGGTTATTTGGTGCTAAAGATAGAGCACAAAGTCATTTTGTCACTGCTTTTTCATGAACACAAGCCTCCAAAGGCTTATTATTTGGGGATAAAATTTAGTATATGTTGCTGTGATTACATGCTATGTGAAAGAGGCATGTACTATACATAGTTTATAAAAACAAATGGGATGGGGCGGGAATGATTTCACCCTAGAATTGAAGGGCTGTGAGGGAAGATGTCACAAAGGAAATGACATTGACATGGTTGAATTGAATGACTGGGAATTAATTCAATAGAAAAGGTTGGTAGAAAGGCATTCTACATAGCTGGAATAGCATATATGAAAACCTGAGGTGGGAAGGAACATGACATGTTGGGAAAATGGAAAAAATTAGTGTAGCAAGAAATTAGGCTAACGGGTTGGAGAAGTGCCTCTGGGTCACTGTAATTTGCAGCTTTTCCTAAAGTCTGTAGAAAGATATTTACAAAGTTAGAACTCCAGCTGTGTGACGTATTCTGAGTTTAGAATTGTTCATAATAAACAAAATTGTATTTCTAAGAATTAATTAATAGGCATATTGTAGAATTGTGTTAAAAACATTCTGGCATCCATAATTTCAGACAACAAGGGACTGGAAAACAAGGGTCTGTGTGGAAAAAATTAGTTTTAAGATTATTAAAGGGATCTAGGAGAAAGGGGGATATCTTAGAGTAGGATGGGACAGTTGAGAAAAACATAAGTAAGTTACTTTTAATTGTTCAGAAAGAATGTACAAACTTAACATATTTTTAAAACATTTTTGAAAACGTGGAAATGTAGGTATGAAACAAACAACCTTTAAGTAGACTTTACATTAAAAGTTGCAATGTGGAATATTTATGCTACAGCCTTATTTTATATCTAGTGATAATTTCTGGCTAAAGTTAAATTCCAGTTGAAAGAAAACATTTCACAATTGAATATGCTGTATTATTTTAAATTATATAAGAATTTTGTGAAAGCTGTATACCCAAATTATTCACTTAAACTTTTAACATTAAGCTTTTAATATTCTGTACTGTACTACATTATCTTGCATAATGTATGGTCCCAAGATTCCAAGTGACTTACTGTATATATTTTCCAGTAGTTCTAAACTGTGAGTAAATAAGTAAATTTAAATAAACAGATTTAAATTTCATAGCTCATCATTAGAGTTTTTTGGTTTTTTTGGCCATGCTGGGCATTTGAACCCAGGGCTTTGTGCTTGCAAGGCAAGCACTCTACCAACTGAGCTATATCCCCAGCCCATCATTAGAGTTTTGAGTGCCCTTGCCTCCAGTCTATAAGGCATATTTCCAAACTTGTTGTTAGTATTTTTTTTTTTTTTTTAACAGATTCTTATGGTCTTAACCATGTAAAGAAGCATGTGAATTGAACTATGAGGATTTTCATGTTCATGAACTCGATCCTTAGGTTGACCTGCCAGTAATGGTTCTTCTCTTATTATGGTTGTAACTCTAGCTTGGGCACACACACACACACACACACACACACACACACGTTGGATCTTTTGTGATATACTGTCAGTGCACCATATTTTTTCCCCTTTACTATATTTAATAAGATCATGACTTCCTCTTATTGTAAGATCTAGATAACAAGAGCCTTGTTTCTGATATTCATCATATCCTGTGTTGTGTGACACAGAGCATCCACATATTTGTTAAAATTTAAGCAAACATTTAGAAAATATACATAGTAAATGATAAAATGAAAATGAGTGTTATATATTACAGAAGATAGTACTTTTAAAAGACCATTAAACTGGTAGATTTAAAAATATCACTTAGTGTAGGTAAATATACTTCATTTGGTTCATGTGATTACTAATATAATTTAATTGACTTTTCACAATTTAAGATTTTATTGGTTCAGCCATACTAAATCTTCAGAAAGTTTAGGAGTGTATAAGGGTCAACAAGTGACCTAGATTTTTATTGTTTCTATCTAAACTTTCTTTAAATTGATACACTTAAAAAGTATATATTGAGAATCCCTTTTGTCAGTAAGTGGAAAACCAGACAAGCTGATTAAAAAAGAACGACTGTAAAACATCAGATATTTTGAAACTGTTCTTTCAAATGCATAATTGAGCTTATAATAGTGTAAAGTTGATCTCCCAAGTTTAAAAACTGAGACTAAAAACTAAAGTAGGGAAAATGTAAGTAGATATTAAAAGGCTTTTTAGCAATAGTTGCCAATCTTGTTGACCATGAGGCATGGTTTTGTCTCACTGCAGATGAAATCTTGAGCCCAAGCAGGAATTGGAACTGATATCTAATAAAGTCAGTTTTCTTGAAGAGCTACAACTTTAATGAAAGAACATACCAGAGAAAAGTTTTGTTTCTGAGACAGGGAAAAGAGCTCTAAGAAAAAAATTTTCAAGTCAGCTGAAAAAGTTTATGCTGAGACTTCATAGCCAAGGAAATGCAGTCACACATGTGTGAGATTTCAAATTTAAATCCATTGATGAAGTCATGGTGGACTATTAATATCTCTAAGGCACTAGATCTAAATAAGTGCAGAAACTGTATACAGGGATATACCAACAACTGAGAATATATGGGATTCCAACAGACAAATCACAGTTTAAGCCAACCCCATCATCCAGTATTGTAAATCACATGAAGAAACCACTATAAATAAATGTCAGCAGCCAAAGTCTTTGGCAAAATTAGACTCCTGGTTACCTCAAATAAAATGACATGGAATTGAGCCTTTATATTTTAAGCTAGGTGCAGTTGCACACACCTGTCGTCCCAGTTAACAGAAGCTTAGGCAGGAAAATCACTTGAGCCCAGGTGTTACAAACCAGCTTTAGTAACATAGTGAGACCCCTCTCTACTCACCACCAAACTGAGTATCTTTTAAAAGAGTTATAAGAAATTAAAACACTGATGCTGTTGGAAAATGAATTGAAATTAAATGCTAGAGAATCACCACCTTCTTCCCATCATTTGGCTTTTCAGATACTTTGACTTGTCCTTCGGCTGTCTCTTCTCTGGAAAAATGCATGATTTCAGCGATAACCAAGGGTCCAGTAGCTCTGCCACCATGAATGTGAATCTCAGTGGGCAGGGAATATGACTTACATTGTTACAAGGCACAGCCTTTGGTTGGGCAGTTGGAATAAATGTAATAAAGGGATGTGAAAGTGGGGTTTTGTGGTGCATTGAGAGAGCAGGTCAGTCTTTAAGTTGTATTTTGAGATGGAGCAAAATCTAGAGAGAAAGTTCCAAGGAGGGTGCTGGGAAAAACTTGTCTGTTCACAAAGCAGGAATGAAGTGGAGGTTGGAGGGGATCATTGCAAACTGATTAGCATGGATCATAGAAAGATCCTTGTGTAGGGTTACTGCTAAGTGAGGGAAAGGACAGCTATCTCTCCTATAGGCATTTGGGACTTGTGAGATGGCCAGAGAATCCCTCTCCTACTGAAACCTTTGATTTTCCTAGCCTTTTTCAGTTTTTGACTTTTTTGTTGCCCGCCCCCCCCCCCGCCCCCCTTTCTCCGTTAGCTTTGTTTTCAATGCTAATGGGGAAAGTAGGGAAAGGAGTGGTGTCTTGAGTTCCCTTAATCCAGCCCCCTGGATGGTTACTTTTAGTGACAGACTAACTGCTTGACCCTACGTTTTATTTTCTTTTGGATGTCCAAATATATACCCCAGCCCTCCCAGACTTGTAGGATCCATTGGAAGTGTCTGGTATATCATTATCTCTCCTTTATTTCTGGAGCAGGGGATGAGACCCTGCCATATGTCCTTTGCACCCCTCTTGCCTTTGAAGATTAATTAATAATAAGAAAAAAGAGGTAATAGCAGGTTAAGTATAACAAAATTAGTGAATAAGAAGGTAGATCTGAGAACATTGTCAAAAAGTAGCTGAAAGAAAAGCTAAAAGAAGTTAAAAGATAGAATGGAATAAGGTCATACACATTCTCCCTCTTCTTCCCCCACCCCCCCATACAAAAAAACCTACAAAGAAGAGAATGAAAGAGGGGTGGAGGCAGTATTCAGAAAGATTATAACTGAGAATTTTCCTGACTTTTAAAAGACAAATACTTAGAACTTTTGGTTTGAAAACGTCAGTGGTTCCATTATATATAATGGAACTAAAACTAGATGCGTGGTGGAGAGGTTACAGTAGAGAAAACGAGTCTTCAGAACAACCAGAGAGAAAACACAGATAACCTACAACTAATGGCATTTATACTGACATTTATGGTTGAATATCTTGAAAATGCTGAAAGAAAATAAACCAGCCTAGAATTCTGTATCCACCTTAACTATCATTCAAGAATGAGGATGAAATAAACTTTTAATATGTCCTAGGATTCTTCCACTAATGAATATTCACTGATAGAATTTTGAAAAGTAGATTTCATTTCAAAAAAAGATAGCTGAACCCAGAGAAAAGGAGTAAGGAGTAAAATGGAATGGTGAGCAAAGATATATGGGCAAATATAAGCACATACTGTGTAAATGATAATTATAAAGGTGATTACTTAAGGAATAATGAGGTAAATACTAAAATATTAGGGGGAAATAATGTGTAAAAGGGGGTGGGATGATTGGAATAGTGACTTGTGATAGACAAATTATACTTCAGTAAAAGTGTTTAAAATTAATATACACTACATGGGGAAATATGTTGAATGAAAATATATACTATCTTAATATCATTCCAAGTAACATATTTTTAGTTAAAATTCTTAAAATATTGATAGGGTTTTTTTTTGTTGTTGTTGTCATTGTTTTGTTTTGTTTTATTTTGTTTTACTGAGACATGGTCTCACTATGTTGCCCAAGCTGATCTTGAACTCCTGGGCTTAAGCAATTCTCCTGCCTCGGCCTTCCTAATAACTGGTACTACAGGCACACATCACTGTACCCAGCATATTCCAATAGTTTTAACTGACTTACGCTGTAATTTCCATATTTTAAAAGTTAACTCTTTTCCTGGGAAAGTAGCCAAGATGATTTCAAAGATTGCATTGGAGAGGATTCAGCAGGAAATTGTCTTACTAGGGCTGCGGTATTTTCAAGCTCTTGTAATTAAGAAAGTATGCTGTTAGTGCAGGAATAGATAGACTGTTGGAATTGAATGTAGAGTCCAGAAATAAAACTGTACTTATATGGGATGACCAGGAGAGAAAGAATTGTTCATTGGACTGGGGTAGGGGGGATTGGTTGATGATGTAGAAAAAAGTAACAACCAATTCCTCTTTTACCTAATGAAATAAATTCCTCACCCAGTAGATTTCCCAAATGTGGCAAACAAAACAAATTGATGTTTTAAAAAGGAAAAAAAGAAAAATCATGGCCTCAATGTTTAGAACTGATAACACACAACCCACCTTGCACATAGTAAAAGATGTTTTAAGAACTTTAATTCAATTTGTCTGTAAGCCAAAAGACATTAATAAGCAAGGTGAAAGTACAGACTACAAATTGAGAAAAGATATTTGTAATTTATAAAACCATTAAAGGATTGATGTCAGGATAAATGAAGAACTCTTACAAATTAGATAAAGAAACTTGAAATTTGTCTTCTGTGGACAGCTTACGGAAGAGGAATCCTAAGTAGTCTGGAAAGAAAACAAGATTACTCAAACTTACTATTGACAAGAAGATATAATTTTATACTCATCAGATTAACAAAAAAGTTAATGTCTGATACTACCAAGTGTTGTCAAGCATTTATATCAGGAGGCTATTTTAGTTCATTCAGACTACTGTAACAAAATACTTTGGATGGGGTCAATTTATAAATAATAGAAGTCTTACTTCTCACATTTCTGGAGCCTGAGTAGTTCAAAATCAAGGCACCAGCAGATTCAGTGTGTCTCTGCTTTGGGATGATGCCTTTTGCTGCACTCTCTCATGGCAAAGAGAGCTGAAGGGATTAACTGGCTCCCTCAAACCCTCTGATGAGGTCACTCCTATCATAATCTTGGGGGTTAAGATTTCAAAATGTTGGGCTGGGATTGTAGCTCAGTGTAGAGCGTTTACCTACCCATGTGTGAGGCACAGGGTTCGTTTCTCAGCACCATATATAAACAAATAAAAATAAAGGTCCACTGACAACTGAAAAGATATTTAAAAAAAAAAAAAGATTTCAAAATGTCATTCAGACATAGGAAAAACACAGGATTACAAAGGAAACTGTATTAAAAGTTATCAATGTTTTTAAATAGTTATCACACAGCAGGCATCTCTAATGCATGGTGAGATCCAGTGGTAAGTTTAATAACTACCATATTTCAAAATAATGATTCATGTAAACGATTTTGAACAATCTGTAACCATTTGTTATGTGACATGAAAATATCTAGGTCTATTGGTGACCAAAATCACAGGTAATGCTGAATGTTGTTTACATTTGTAATTAAAGGATATGTTAAATTGTAATTAAAGGATATGTTAATTGTAATTCAAGATTAACAAAATACTTATTTTCATACAAGTTTGTGAGCTCACTTTAAATAAATCTGTGGACACATGTTAAGAACTGATATTCTGGGGGCTGGGATTATAGCTTAGTGGTAGAGCACTTGCCTAGCACGTGTGAGGCCCTGGGTTCTATCCTTAGCACCACATAAAATAAATAAAGGTATTGTGTCAATATACAACTTAAAAAAAAAAGGGAACTGATAGTCTATGGATAGTTATATATATATGCTCAAGAAAATTAATGTTACAACATTGTTGCAGTATTAACAAATAAGAGCCTAAAGATTCCTCAGTAGGTGATTACATAAATTATGATATATTCAGATATTTTACATGAGATATAAAAACCCAGATGGTTTAATTCAGGATGGTGGTAATTCAAGGGTAAGGAGTAGGAATGAGGAGGGCAAACTACTTACATAGGGAGTTTTAAGCTAGATCTATAATGTTGAATTGTTTAACAACATGTCAGACATTTTACGTATGCTAGGACAGTTTCGATTTTAATTCACAAAACAATTCAGTTTGTGTGTATGGAATGTTGTCAAGGGACAAATAATTTACATGCTTTTCTCCTGCTTTGTCTGAGATAAGAAATAAATTATTTCTATGAATAATCAGGTACTTTAAATATCTGATGAAATCATACCTGTGAGTTTACCTAAGTTTCACAACAATCCTGTGATGTTAAATAAAGAAAATTCCAATTAATACAAAGATAGAACTATAGTTTTTATTTAGATCTCTCTGTCTTCAAAACCCACACTCATTCTATGATTTTAAATTGCCTATCTGTGGCAACTGATGACCAATTTTGGAAGTAACAAGTTAACTGTACCTTATGAAATTGTGTTCGAGGTACACGGTAACAGTAGAGATACTAAAATAATCTCAAGCATGACTTTATAATCCAAAATTCTCTTAAGCCACCTTCACCTAATTGAACCTAGGGGCACTTAGCCACTGAGTCACATCCCCAGCCCTTTTTGTATTTTTATTTAGAGACAGGGTCTTGCTAAGTTGCTGAGGGGCCTCACTAAGTCGTTGAGGCTGGCTTTGAACTTGTGATCCTCCTGCCTCAAGCCTATCAAACCACTGGTATTAACAGGCGGCATGGTGGCATGTGGCTGTTCTCATACTCTTAAGACAGACTAATGAATGTTACTAGTAATGTTAGTGTTCGTTTTATTTTAATGCTGTTGATCATGATTTAGCACATATTTAGCATCTAACTCTGCTATTTTTTAATTTTAAACCATGTTTTATAATTTGTAAACTACATTCTGTTTGGTTTTTGATTTAGATCGAAAATTAACAAAGTCTGAAAGGCAGAGATTTAAAGAAGAGGCTGAAATGTTAAAGGGCCTTCAGCATCCCAATATTGTTCGATTCTATGATTCCTGGGAATCCACAGTAAAGGAAAGAAGTGTATTGTTTTGGTGACTGAACTGATGACATCTGGAACACTTAAAACGTAAGTCCAGTAGTATTATAACAGTTGACCAAGAAATGAGAAAGTGTGAGGAGATTTGATTTTTCTTATTTTAGTCCAGCAAAGCCTCTTTTGTTACCCAGGCTAGTAAGGAAGGAATAATCCTTCCAAACATTATTACACTTGTATATTTTTCTACCCCCAAGGTTCTCTGATATATAAAGTGAGTTGATAATTATTTATGGGTAACTGTTGAAATGAGAAGTTATTATAGAATAAACCTTGTTATTTTAAGTCATATCGATTGGTGTTTTCTAAAACTGAGTGGCCAGAAATCAAATGTTAAGATAGCCCTCTAGTGGGTTAAAATGAAAATAAAACTTATTGAAGAAAGCCTGTTTTAAAACTTTCATACTGTTTTTTTGCTACATCTTTGAAACTGTTCTATCAGCCAAAAATTATACTATGACAGTTATCACTTAAGAATACTTTTAAACTCATGTCCTGTAGTGTCAGAATTGAAGGCAGAATAGCTAGACCTGTCATCCCTCATAGGGAAACAGCATGCAAAAATTCCATTACCCATTCTGAAGAGCTTTAAGAGTTGGAGAATACCTTTAGAAATCCCACATTTCTTAAGAGTATCTACTTGTACTGGGGATCATATTGTAAGTTATGTGGTATAAGTTTGTTATGGAGAAATTGGATTTTTAAAAATTGTCACTGTGCTTATACATTTCTCTTATATTACTTTTAGTTAATATTACTGAACTGATTAATTTCAGATTTGAAAACACAGTCTTACATTGCCTGAGTATGTTTACTTGCATGTGCCCTTGAGCATTCCACATTATTACGGTCGAAAAGGCCAAATATTTGGTTTTTTTTCCCCCTGAAAAGTCTTAATATTTTTTATTCAACTTCTCTGACTTTGTTTTATGGCAACATCTTTTCCCTTCTCATCCAGGCTTCTTGTTACTCACATACCTCTTTCTTCTGCTGGCTATACCACCTAGCACTGGATAAATATTTGAATGAATTTAAAAATAGTGACCAGATATGGTGGTGCACTCCTGTAATGTCAGAGGCTCAGGAAGGCTGAGGCAGGAGAATTGAAAGTTCAAAGTCAGCCTCAGCAAAAGGGAGGTGCTAAGCAACTCAGGGAGACTCTGTGTCTAAATAAAATAAAAAATAGGCCTGGGGATGTGGTTTAGTGGGTAAATGCCCCTGAGTTCAATCCCTGATATCCAAAAAGAAAAAGAAAAAAGAATAGTGGGTTAAATGTATGTATGTCTGTATCTTGAGATTCTTTTCACTGGTATAGATACCTAGTTGGTTATCAATAATAGTCTGTCAGACATGCCTAAGTGTACCCAACAATGGCTTATTTGTTTAAAACACCATGTTGAGACACTTTGGTAATGTAGTGAGCTGAGCCCCTGTAGAATGGATGACTTCCATCAATAAACTAAATATAGAATATAATCTATGCTGTTTCAATACATTTCCAAGTTTCAAAAGGAAAGGGCAACCTCTAGATAAAAAGCAAGGAGAAGATAATTCAGAGCCAAACAGGAGCTGATGTCTCAACAGTCTGTTGGGATTTCATACCAGGCATGATGCTTGAGGAGTTTTACTAGGGTTTTAATGCCCATTTAAGGACAAAAAGTCTTAGAAGTTAGTAGAGAAGGGAGCTGGAACTTAGCCAGTGTCAAAAACAAACAAACAAAAAAACCCCAAAATGAATAATACACAAAAAAGAGAACTCACCCAGTGAAAACTACAAAGAATTTTGCCCTGCTACCCAAGACTGTGAATGAGAAGGGGAGTCCTATGAAAAATAGAAATTCCTATTTTCTTTTCCCCATTTGCCTCTCTAGTATGTATTCTCCCACCTCTTATGTAAATGATTCTCTAATGTTTAATAGTACCTGCTTGGTGCAGGAAACCCAAGCCAAAGAATGCATGTCAATATTGATCCAGAACACAAAAAACCTTCCAGGGACATTTTCATAGTTCACTGGTTACACCATCCATAGACAGAATAGTTTCCAAAGAAGAAGATCTCACAATAGAAGTATAAATCACATCAGTAAAGATGAACATACAGAACCATATAGTAGCACTGCAGCAATTAAAGATACTATGGACAAGACTAAAAGTGATCATATAATAAGTATATAAGGATGTCAGTGAAGATATATTAAAGAAGTATATAAAGTAAAAAAGAAGGCATAGAAGCCATAAGGAAATAATAGGATTTCTTAAAAAAAAAAAAAAAAAAGAAAAAGAAAGAAAGAAAGAAAGAAAAAGAACATGCATAATTGAAAAAGGTCAGAGAAACTTCTAGAAATAAGAACAAATCATTAAAATAAAAAATTCAGTGATTAAACAACGGTAAATTAAAATAAGAGTAATGAAGAAATCAGTGCACCAGAAAGTAGAAAAAGAGATAGAAAATATTTAAAAAAATAAGATGTAGATTGAAAATGCTTATTAGGTTTAATTAGCATTTTAGGGAATGAGAAAAACAATATTTGAGAAGGTAATGACTTATGATGATTTCTAAGCAGGTAGATTAAACATATCCATATTCATATCTGGAAGAATATGTACAGGTACAGAATAACTAGAAACATTACCAGCATTTGGAGAGGCAAATCAGGTGAATGTAACAAGAATCAGTTCCAGAAATATGCTTTGTGGACTTTTTGAGTCTGTGTTTTTATTCCTCATATATAAATACAAATATAAACACCCATACCAGAAAAATAAGATGAGAAGGTATGGATTAGATCACTTGGATGAGGAAATGGAAATAAATTTAGATTTTTTTTTTTTAAATGAGGTAAAATTCACATAACAAAGTAAATCATTTTAAGGTATACAGATTACACTGGAATTTAGTCCTTTCACAATATTGTTTCACCCTCACATCTATCAAGTTCCTAAAACATTTTCATCATTTCCACAGAACACCTTGTGCCTATTAAGCACTTACTCCTCATTTCCCCCAAGCTAGTATCCATCCATGGGATTGAGGGAGGGGGCTTAAAAAACATTACTATCATAACCATTTTTAAGCTTACTGTTTCACAGTGTTAATATATGCACATTTCTGTGCAATCTCCAAAACTCTTTTCATCTAAAACTAGAAGTTTGTATCTATGGACATCAGTTTCCCCTTTCCCCTATTCCCTGGCCACCACCAACTGTGATGGGATCTTACATAGGTTGCCCAGGTTGTCCTGAGATTCCGGGGCTCAAATATTCTCCCATCTCAGCCTTTGGATTAGTTGGGACTTTATATAACATTTGACCATATCCAGCAAGGTAATAAAACCATAAAGTATGTGATGTGACCTTTTGTGTTTGGCTTCTTTCACTTATGTTTGGAGGATCATTATGGTATAGCATAACACTAACTTCATTTTCTTTTATGACTAGTAATATTCCACTGCATAGAAATTCCTCAATTTATCTATTCATCAGCTGATTCACGTTTGGGCTGCTTCTACCTTTGACTGTTTCATAGCAGCACCATTATGCTGCTATGTATACATGCGATCATCTCTTTGGAATATATGGCTAGGAGTGGAATTGCTGAGTCATATGGTAATTCTAAGTTTAACTTTTTCCCTCCATACTGCTAGAAATTGAACCCTTGGCCTCATTCATGTGAGGCACGTTCTCTGTCATTAAGCTATACCCTGAGACCTATGTTTAACTTTTGAGAAACTACCAAACTTGTTTTTTGCTTTTAATGGCTGTCTTATTAGATTTCATTATGGATTTGTTTCCAATTTCCCTGATAATGTTGTTTCACTTTTCATATACCTATTGGCCATTTTTATATCTTTCAGAAAAATGCTTTTTTCAAATCTTCTATCCACTTTTAACTGAATTTGCTTTTGTTGTTTATTTGTAAAAGTTTTTCATATATTCTGAAAGCTAGACCATTATGAAATACATGATTTGCAATTATTTTCTCCCATTCTAAACTTTGTCTTTTACTTCCTTGATAATGTCTTAGGATGTACAAGTTTATTTTTATATATTTATCTTTGTGGGAAGGGGGGACACCAAGCATTGAAACCAGAGGCACTTAATCACTGAGCCACATCCCCAGCCCTTTTTAATATTTTATTTATTTTTATATTTTATTTAGTTTTGTATGTGGTGCTAAGGATCAAACCCAGTGCCTCGCTTGTGCGAAATAAGTGCTCTATCACTGAGCCACAATCCCAGTCCTTATAATTTTATTTTGAGAGAGGGTCTTGCTATGTTGCTTGGGGCCTCACAAAGTTGCTGAGGCTGGCTTTGAACTTTTTTTTTTTTCCATTTTTTTTTATTAAAAATCATAAATTTACATAGGGCAATGTTTGATTCATTCTGTTATTTTTTCCCTTCCCCCCACCCCAAACTAATTCAGCCACATTTTTTTTTTTTTTTTTTTTTTTTGCAGTGTTGGGGATCAAACCCAGGGGACTTGGGCTTGCAATGCAAGCACTCTACCAACTGAGCTATCTCCCCAGACCTGGCTTTGAACTTTCGATCCTCTTGTTTTAGTCTCATTCACTGGGGTTACAGGCTATGAATTCTATTCCAGTGGTCCACGTAACTATCTTTATGCCACTATCACAGTGTTCAGTTACTGAAGCTTTGTGGTAAATTTTGAAATTGGCACTGTGACTTCTCCAAATTTGTTCTGCTCCCCCCCCCAAGCTCTTCTGCATCAGTCAAGATGGTTATGTGGTATTTTTCCTCTGTTAATGTGGTAGATTGTGTGATTTATTTATGTTCTTAGTGTTGAAGTATCCCCAGCATTTCATTTCATGAATGAATTCCACTTGGTCATGGAGTATGATGCTTTTATTGCATAGTTAGATTTGGTTTGCTAATATTTTGTTGTGGATTTTTGCATCTATATTTATAGGAGACATTGGTCTCTAGTTTTCTTGTGGTGTCATTATCAGGACAATCCTGGTTCATAGAATGACTGAAGGAAATATTTCCTCTTTTTTAACTTTTTGGAAGCATTGATAGGGATTTATGTTAATTTTTCTTTAAATGTTTAGTAGAACTTACCAGTGAAGACATTTGATCCTGTACTTTCTTTTTTGGGGGAAATTTCTTAATTTTTCTTTTTTGATACTGTGGATTGAACCCAGGGCGCCAAACCACTGAGTCCACAACCACAACCATTTTATTTTTTATTTTGTTTCAGGGTTTCACTAAATTGCTGAGGCTGGTCTGAAACTTGGAATCCTGCATCAGTCTCTGGAGTTGCTGAGATTAGCTGTTGGGAGATTTCTTAACGTTCCATGAACACTTGAGAAAAACTGTATTCAGCTCATTTAGTGGTGTATTCATTGTATATGTAGGTTAACTTTAAGTAGTTTATAGTGTTCCAGTCTTCTCTTTCCTTATTGATCATCTATGTAGATGTTCTGTCCATTATTGAAAGTTGGGTATTAAAGTCTTCAGCTGTTCCTATAGAACCTACCATGCCTCCTTTCAGTTTTGGTCTTTGTTTGCTTTGCTTCATTTCGTGTATTTGAGGGCTCTATTGTTTGTATGTATTTACCATTGTAATATTTTCTTGATGAATTGACTCTTTTATCAAAATATAATGCTCTTTATCTCTTACATCAGTCTTTTAGTATATTTGTTTAATATTAGTTTAGTCTCTTACTATTTGCATGGAATAACTATTTCCATTCTTTCATTTTCAACCTACTTGTATCTCTGGATCTAAAGCTAGTCTCTTGTAGACAGCATAGAGTTAGTTCTTTTTCTAAAAATTCATTCCATTGAACTCTCTTGTGATAGGAGAGTTTAGCATATTCACATTTACTATAATTAGTGATAATGAATGGCTTCTGTCATTTTGCTGTTTTTTTCTACATCCTATACCCTTTTTTATTGTGTTCATTCCTGCTTTCTTTTGTACTTAATTGATTGGTTTTTTTGTGTGCGTTTGTGTGTGGTATATCTTGTGAATCCTTTCTCATTTCCTTTTTTGTATATTTTCAGATATTTTCCTAGTGGTTACCATGAGGATCACAATTAACATTGTAAATTCCTAACAATCTAGTTGGAAACCAACTTTAGCTTTGCTAGCATACAAAAATCTCTGTTCCCATACAGCTTTCATCCCGTTTCATGTTATCTCAAATTATCTTTGTAGATGTGTGCCCATCAACTTATTTATGATTATCATTTTATGCATTTGTCTTTTCAGTAATATAGGAAGTCAAAGGAAGAATTATAAACCAAAATACATTAACAATATAGTTGTCTTTACCAGAGGTTTTATTCCTTCTTATGGCTTCAAGTTACTGTCCAGCTCTTATGTTAGTCTGAAGGACTCTCTTCAGCCTTCCTTTTTTTTCCTCTTCTGTTGTCTTCTCTCCTTTTTTTCCCCCTTCCCTCCCAGGGCATCACACATGCTAGGAAAGTGCTCTTCAAATGAGCTACAACCAAGTCTTGATTTTAATTTAATTTAATTTTACAACAAGGTCTCTAAATTGCTGAGGCTGGCCTCAAACTTGAGATCCTCTTTCCTTAGCCTCCCAGGTGGTGTATACTACCTACCATATCCGGCATCCCTCAGTTTTTGTTTATCTTTCAGCACTTTAAATACGCCATGGTACTGCCCTCTGACCTCCAGAGTTTATGCTGAGAAATTGACTTACCACAGTAAATCACATCTCTATTGGTACTCTCAAAGTTCTCTCATAGTCTTTGTCTTTGACAGTTCTAATAGAACATGTCTTATTGGGAAATTTTTGCATTTATCTTTCTTGGAGTTTAAGTTTTTTTAGTGTGTAGATTAGTGTATTTACCAAGTGTGAGAAATTTGTGGCCATTATCAAATTGCTTTCTGTTCCCTTGTCTTCCTTATCTTTTGGGACCCTCATTGCTCATGTTTTTGGTCAGCTTGATGGATGGTATCCCACAGGTCTCTTAGGCTCTGTTCATTTTTCTTCACTCTTTTTTTCTTTCTGACCCTCAGACTGGATAATTTCATTTGACCAATCTTCCAAAGTTTGCTGCTGCTACTATGGGCTCAAATATGTTTTTGAAACTATTTAATGAATCTTAGGTATTGTGTTTTTCAGCTCCCAAATTGTGTTTGTTTTTATTTTAAATTTCTCTTTATTGATATTCTCTTTGTTGAGCTAAGACTTACTGTGCTCTACCACTTGCAACCATTATTCTCAGCATTTAGTTTTCCAGTTTTTAGAATAGGTATTATAATGATTCCTACTTAACTGTGAGTTGATTTAAATATTTCAGCTGATAACTGAAGCTCTGATTATAAGGGTAGGACTTTCCTTCAGAGTCAGTTGGTAAGAATCAGCCATAAGGAAGAACATTTCAGATTCCCCACCCCCAAGTGCCCTACCTGGTCAGGTACAGTATTTCTCTGGGGACACAGGCAGCAGGATCCCAAGTTCCAGGCCAACATAACAAGACCCTGTCTCAAAGTAGGGATGGGGGTGGGGTGGGAGGCATTGTCCTATCTGCACTGAAGACCTTGTCTCAAAGAAAGAGGGAGGGAAAAAAAAGGCAGTGTCTTATCTGCCACTTTTTTTCTCTCAAGTCGACAGGTTGTTGTAGCTTTAATTAATATATAACCATTATTATTTAATATAAATTAAATATAATATAATTAAATATATATTATTTAATTAATATATAACCATTTCTTAGTTGTATCATATAGCTTCTCTGAATTTGGAAAAGTTCCATTTGTGGAACTTCTTTTGTGGAACCTTTTCTTGTTCATGTTCTCTCTTTACAATGTTATAGCCACCATGTTATACACGTGTCCTGTAGAATAGGTTCCTAAAATGAAATGTGAGTCAAAGCTTGTGTGTAATTTCCATTTTAATAGCAGCTGTAAGGAAGGTATGACTTCTTCCTCCTGACTGGGATCATCTTGAAGATCTTTACCAAAATTATCTAAAACTAGGCCTTAAAGGTAGATAGGTTTTTTTGTAAGTAGAGAAGTGCTATGGGGATAGTAAAGAGAAAGAGATGATAAAGTTAACATTAAGCTACTCTTTTGTTTAAAAAAATAAGAAATTATAAGGATGCGTAATGACAAATATATATCCCCAGTATTTATCATAAAAATTTTCAGTTATACAGAAAAGTTGAAATAACTATAATGAATAACTACATTCTCACCCCCTAGATTATATCATTATGAACTTTTTGCTACATTTATTTTACCATAGTGTGTGCATCTATTCATCCATCAATCTATTGTATTTTATTCCAAAATAAACAATACATATAGCTATACTTTACCCATAAGCTTTTTAGTATGCTTTTCATTAACCAGAGTCACAGTATTTATAAACTTTCTTTTTCCAGTGAAAGTTACTTACGTTAAAAAGCTTAAGTCAGAATTATATATTTGAATTTTGACCAATGCATTCATTTGTGTAACAGGTTTTTTTGCAGGGGTGGGGTGGGATTGAACCCAGGGGTGATTAACCACTGAACCACATCCCCAGTCCTTTTTTTGATATTTTATTTTGAGACAGGGTTTCACTAAGTTTCTTAGGGCCTCCCTTATTATTCTGGCTTTGAACTCGTGATCCTCTTGCTTTAACCTCCTGAACTTCTGGGATTGCAGGTGAGTGCCATGGTACCCAACTCAGAACTTTTCCATCATGTTAGAAAATGTTCTTAAGTCCTTTGCCAGCCAGCCCCTACCGTACCCTTCAGTGATAATTATTTTGATGTGTTAAATTTTTTGTTAACTTTTGGCATTTTTAATTGACACATGTACAAAGATAGATGTCCCTTCAACTTAGTGATTTCACTTCCTTTGGGTATGTTTATTTCCTTTAGATAGTAGTAGAATTGCTGGAGTGAAATTGTAGTTCCATGTTTTTCTTTGTTCTTTTCTTTTTTTGAGTACCTCCTTAGGTGTTTGCCATAATGGTTCTACTAATTTACATTCCTACCACAGTATATAAGGATTCCCTTATATTCACATACTTGCCTGTATTTGGATCTTTTGTCTTTTTGATAATAGACACTATAAATTGAGCAAGGTGAGATATCTCATTGTGGTTTTGATTTGCATTCCCATACTGATTAACATTATTGAGGTGTTTTAGTTTGATTTTTGGGTACTGGGGGATTGAACCTAAGGGCACTTGACCACTGTCAGTGCCAAGTTCTTTTTATTTTTTATTTTGAGACAGTGTGTAAGTTGTTAAGATTTTTGATAAGGTGCTCAGCCTAACCTCAAACTTGTGATTCTCCTGCATCAACTCCTGAGTCACTGGGATGGCAGGTGTGCACCACTGTGCCTGGCAATATTGAATACTTTTTAAAATAGCTGCTGATTATTTGTATGTCGTTTGAGAAATATGTGCATTAAGTCTGTTGCCTTTTTTTTTTTTTTTTTAATTTGCGTACTGGGAATTAAACCCGGGGGCATTTACCACTGGCTACCTCCCCAGTTCTTTTAATCTTTATTTTGAGACAGGTCCTTACTAAGTTGTTTCTGAGACTGACCTTGAATTTGTGATCCTCCAACCTCAGCCTCTCAGTCTGCTGGGATTATAGGCATGTTCTGCCCTGCCTGGCAGTTCCCTTTTTTTCTTTGTTTGTTTGTTCTTTTTAGATATACATGACAGTAGAGTGCATTTGACACATTATCATACATGGAATATAACTAATTCTAAATAGATCCCATTCGTGATGTAGGTCGAGTCACACTAGTTGATATTATATATGAACATAGGCAAGTTATGTCCAGTTGATTCTAGTGGCGCTCAACCACTGAGCCATATTCTCAGCCCCTATTTTATTTAGACAAGATCTCATTGAGTTGCTTAGCACCTTGCTTTTGCTGAGGAAGACTTTGAACTTATGATCCTCTGAGCTGCTGGGATTACAGACGAGCACCACTGTGCCCAGCTAAATTTCTTAAGTAGCCTAGAAATTAAACCCTTGTCAGATTTATAGTTTACAGATATCTTTTCCCATTCAGTAGTTTTTCCTCTTCATTTTGTTGATTGTTACCTTTGCTGTGCAAAAGCTTTTGTTTGATGCATCACCTGTGTTTTTCTTCTAGTGGTTTCATGGTTTCAGGTTTTACATTTAAGTCTTTAATCATTGTGAGTTGATTTTCATATGTGGAAAGAAAAAGTTTTAATTTTATTCTTCTGTATGTAGATATCCAATTTTCCCAGCACCATTTTCTGAAGACTACTTTCTCCTACGCTTGTCCATAGCACCTTTATCAAAAATTGCTTGGCTATAGATGTGTGGGTTTTCTTTTAGACTCTCTGTTTTCTTCCATTGCTCTGTATGTCTGTATTTATACCGGTGGCGTGCTGCTTTGATTATATAGCTTCGTAGTATGTTTTGAAGTCAGGTAGTACAATGCCTGTTTGTTCTCTTTGCTCTGGATTGCTTTGGCTCTTCAGAGAGTGTTGTGTGTGTGTGTGTTTACATACAAATTTGGGGGGTTTTTTTCTAGTTCTTTGAAAAATGTCATTGATATTTTGATAGCGATTACATAATACATGGATTGCTTTGAGTATTATGGACCTTTTAACAAAATTGATATTTCCAATTCATGAATGAGGGATGTTTTTCCAATATTTCATGTTGTCTTCTTCAGTTTCTTTCATCAGTGCTTTATAATTTTCATTGTGTAGTTTCACTATCACTTCTTTGGCTATATCATATTTCAAGGCTTTGTTTTTGTAGTAATTGTAATTCCTTTTCAGATAATTTGATGTTTGTGTATAGAAATGCTGATTTTTGTATGTTGATTATTTCCTGCAACTTGCCAGATTTATTTATTAGTTTTAATAGTGTTTTGGTAGAATCTTTGCAGTTTTCTATGTCTAAGATCATGTCACCTGCAAACAATGACAATTTGACTTCTTGTTTTCCAATTTGGATTCTCTTTTTCTTTCTCTTGTTCGATTGCCATAGCTGGGACCTCCCATTCTAGGTTGAATAAAAGTGGAAGTGGTCATCCTTCTCTTGTAATAGATCTTAGAAAGCTTTCAGCTTTTCCCCATTCAGTATGATGTTAGGTGTGGGCTTTTTATTTGTGATCCTTATTAGGTTGAACTGTATTGCTTCTATTCCTAATTTGTTCAGAGTTCTTAATACAAAAGGAAGTCAGTTTTATCAGATGTCTTTTCTACATCTATTGAGATGATCATATGGTTTTTGTCCTTCATTCTGTTGATGTGGTGTATCATGTTTATTGATTTGTGTATGTTGAACTGTCCTTGGATCCTTGGAATAAATTCCACTTAAACATGATTCAGTCTTGGTAAAGTGCATATATTCAGGAATTTGTCCATTTTGTCTAGGTTATTAAACTTGTTGGTATGTTCATAGTAGTCTGTGTCAGTTGTAATAATTCCTTTTTGCTCTGACTCTTGTTGTTGTTTAGTCTCTCTCTCTCTTTTTTTTTTTTTTTTTTGTACTGGATATTGAACTTAGGGGTACTCAACCTCTGAGCCACATCCCCAGCCCTATTTTGTATTTTATTTAGAGACGGTGGGTGGGGGGTGGCAGATCCTCAATGAGATGCTTGGCACCTTACTGTTGCTGAGGCTGGCTTCCCCAGCTGCTGGGATTATAGGTATGTGCCACTGCACCTGGCTTTTTTTTTTTCTTAATCTCTTTAGAGTTTATCAATTTGGCTTATTTTTGTTTTGTCTGTTTTGTTTTACTAGTACTGGGGATTGAACTCTGGGCATTCTGCCTCTAAGTTATATCTCCAGCCCTTTTAATTTTGAAAACAGAATCTCACTAAGTTGCCCAAGCTGCCATACTTCTTTTTTGTCCTCCCAAGTCAGTGGGATTACAGGTGTGCATTAGCACATGCAGTTACTTTATCTTTTCTTTTTCTTTTTCTTTTTAAATTTTTGATTCACTGTACACAAATGGGGTACAGCTTTCATTTCTCTGGTTGTACATGATGTAGAGTCACACCATTTGTGTAATCATACATGTACATATTGTAATGATGTTTGTCTCATTCCATTATCTTTCCTTCGTCCCTCCCCACCCCTCATTTCCCTCTACATAATCCAACATTCCTCCATTCCTTAACCTACCTCCCTTGCCCACCCCATTATGTATCAACATCCACTTAACAGAGAAAACATTTGGCCTTTGGTTTTTTGGAATTCGCTTATTTCACTTAGCATGATATTATTCTCCAACTCCATCCATTTATCTGCAAACGTATAATTTTATTCTTTATGCTTGAATAATATTCCATTGTGTATATATACCACAGTTTCTTTATTCACCTATTGAAGGGCATCTAGGTTGGTTCTACAATCTAGCTATTGTGAATTGAGGTGCTATGAACCTTGATGTGGCTGAGTCACTGTAGTAGGCTGATTTTAATTCTTCTGGGTATAAACCAAGGAGGGGGAGAGCTGGGTCAGTTGGTTCCATTCCAAGTTTTCTGAGGAATCTCCATACTGCTTTCCAGAGTGACTGCACCAATTTGCAATCCCTACAAAGTATGAGTGTACCTTTTCCCCCACATCCTTGCCAACACCTGTTGTTGCTTGTATTCTTGATAATAACCATTCTAATTGGTGTGAGATAAAATCTTAGGATAGTTTTAATTTGCGTTTCTCTTAAGTACTAGAGATGTTGAACATGTTCAACATTTTTTCATATATCTGTTGATTGCTTGTATTTTTTCTGTGAAATGTCTGCTGAGTTCCTTGATTGGGTTATTTGTATTTTTTGGTGTAACATTTTTTGAGTTCTTTATAGATTCTGGAGATTAGTGCTCTATCTGAAGTGCATGTGATAAAGATTTTCTCCCACTGTGTGGGCTCTCTCTTCACATTGTCGATTGTTTCCTTTCTGAGAAAAAACTTTTTAGTTTGAATCCATCCCATTTATTGATTTTTGCTTTTCTTTCTTGTGCTTTGGGAGTCTTGTTAAGGAAGTCTGGTCCTAAGCTGACATGATAAAGATTCAGGCCTAGTTTTTCTATTTGGTGCAGGGTCTCTGGTCTAATTCCTAGGTTCTTGATCCACTTTGAGTTGAGTTTTGTGCAGGATGAGAGATAGGGGTTTCGTTTATTTTGCTGCATAAGAATTTCTAGTTTTAAAAACCAACTGTTTTTTTTTTTCTTTTTTTTTTTTAAGGTCTTTATTTCATTTCTTTATATTTCTTCTACTTTTTGGTTTGGTTCTTGTTTTCTGTAGTTCCTTGAGGTACATTGATAGGTTTTTAATTTGAAATCTTTCTGCATTTTTGATGTAGACATTGATTGATATAAATTTACCTCTTAATACTGCTTTTGCTATATCTGATACATTTTGGTATGCTATATTTCCATTTTCATTTATTTCAAGAAATTTTAAATATCTTTTTAATTTCTATCTTGATCTGTTGATTGTTCAGAAGTAAGTTAATTTCCATGTATTTGTATAGTTTCCAAAGTTCTTTTTGTTTTTGATTTCTAGTTTTATCACATTGTAGTTGAAGGATATACTATGATTTTAATTTTTTTAAAGTCTAGACTTTAAAAAAAAATAGTGTTATTTTTGTTTGTTAATTTTTATGTGGTGCTGAGGATCAAATCCAGTGCCTCACACATTCTAGGCAAGCACTCTATCACTTAGCTACCCCCAGCCTAGTTGAGGCCTTTTTTTTGTGTGGCCTGCTATCTTGGAGAACGTTCCTTGCTATTTAAAAGAATAATAGCTGTTCAATGGAATGTTCCGTTGATGTCTGTTAGGTTCGAAATTTGGTCTTAAAATTTAACTTTGCTGTTTTCTTTGATTTTTCTGCCCGTATGTTATGTCTGTTGCAGAAAGTATGGTATTGAATTATTCTTCTATATTTAAGAGTCTCTCTCTCTCTCTCTCTGCCTTTAGATGTATTAATATTTGCTTTATATTTAGGTGCTGTGATACTGGGTGCATATGTATTTATAATATTTTAATGTATTTTTAATCTGTAAAACCACTTATGCTATTAATTTTAATTACTAACCCCATGCAAATAAAATAGAATTTCATCTTAGTTCTACTGGTAACTTTTCAGGTTTTTAAAAAAATTGAATGATTACTCTAGAGGTTGCATTTATAGTCTAACTCTTCACAATTTGGTGTTCATACTGTATACTTTCAAATAAAATATTTAAAAATTCTTACATAATTTATTATGCTTATTCCTTTTGATTCTTGTTTTTTATACTATAATTTTCATATCATGCACTTACATGTTTTATAGGCCTTCCCAAACTGTTAGATTTCCCATTAAATATTCAAAGGTATTTTACAGATATTAAGAGGAAAATCTATTCTTGTATATTTAACATTATTAGTGTTTTTCAGTGTCCCATTGTATATTTCCAATAAAACGTGCATCAGAATGCATTCCCCAAACTATCTTACCAGCAGTGGGTAGCATTAGAAATTTCTATTCTTTTCTGCTAGCGTTAGCTGGACTGCATGGACTCTATCTCACATATACATATTTCAAAGATCTACTAGAGATTTGGGCAGGGAGAATATGCAGAATCTACTTCTACTTTTTGGAATTTCCTCCGTTCTTTTCAAGATCTCCACTGTCGATAGAACTTTCTTCAGTAATGGAAATTTTCTAATATATGCACTAAAAGGGTACTGCTTGCTACATGTTGCTTTTGAGCACTTGAAATGTGGTTGTTACAACCGAGAAATGGTATTTTTAAATTTTAGTTACTCTACATTTAAATATAAATAGTCACATTTGGTTAGTCTTGAGCAGACTATCATGGCAGAGTTCTGGTGGACAACACTGTCTTTCGTGCTGCAGATCCTGAATTTTAGCTGACCTTATAGTCAGACTGGGACCTTCTCTCCTGTGAAAAGGTATAGAAAGTAGAAAGTTCAAGTATTGCTTTTCTTTATCCTTGAACTCACCTCCAAATTGTGACTGATTTTGATCGTTCTCCAAACACCATCAAATCATTGTTTTGTATTTTTTTACTAGAATTTATGAATACATTTGCAGCCATTAGGAGCTGCATCATTACCAGAAGTAGAACTCTGTCTACCTCTTAGTTGTTTTAATAGTGAACTAATTTTAAGGAATTCATTTTTGTGCTTTGTTACTAGGATTTTCTGCTAATTAAATATTTTGTTCTTTAAAATATTTGGTTATTGCTAATGCTGATACAGCCAACTTGATCTCCCTTTCTTTTAAGAAAAAGCTAGTTACCTAATACTCATAACTGTTCAGATGAAAAAGTACTTAGAAGAATTATTTTTCTGTTTTTTAATAGAATTTTTATTTCAAAAAAAGTCTTTAACCTTATTAGAAGTATCGCTAACCAGGTTACTGAATCTTAATATTCTAAATTTGATACTCCCATCTCAGGAATGCTAGAATTTAATGGAATTCTTCAAAGCAACACTCATATCATTGATAACCTTTTTGGTGTACTTTCCTTTTCCAGGTACCTGAAAAGGTTTAAAGTGATGAAGATCAAAGTTTTAAGAAGTTGGTGCCGGCAGATCCTTAAAGGACTTCAGTTTCTTCACACTCGAACTCCACCTATTATTCACCGGGATCTTAAATGTGACAACATCTTTATCACTGGCCCTACGGGCTCAGTCAAGATTGGAGACCTTGGTCTGGCAACCCTGAAGCGAGCTTCTTTTGCCAAGAGTGTGATAGGTATGTTTCAAGTACCATGGAGCCTGTCTAGCCTTCTGACATTATTTCTGTTCAGAAACCTGACCCTGTCAGAACTTTTCTGACATGAAATAAACCTTCAGAAGTTCATAGCTTAAACCTAGAAGGTAATCATTTCTACTTATGAGATGTGGGGGTTCTCTGTATTTATGCTTCTAGAATCATCTTTAAGATTATTAATGTTCTATAAAATTACATGGGGAAAAGTAAGATGAACTTTGTTGACAAAACCTCATGTATCAATCTCATAGAATCATTCTCTGGATACTTAATATTTTATGTACTATTTATATGGTGTGTTCAGTGTGTCACTTTATTAATGAAATGAAATTTATGTAGTTTGATTTCTAAAATGTACATTGGATATATATTTGGAAAAGTCCTGTCTTTTAAAAATGTTATCTAAATATATGAAAGTATGAATTTATTCTGAAAAGTTGGTTTTATCTATTTTTTTCTTACTTCTACCCTTCAGAAATTACAATGTATCCAAAATAAATTTTTCACCTTAGTATTTTGGACACTTGGGGCTGGACAATTGTTGTAAGGAACTGTTGGGTGCATTTTGGGATTATTTAGCAGCATTCTTCTGCTCTTTACCCACTAAATGCCAGCAACAACACCTTCTGTCTACCTATCCCTAATTATTATAATAAAAAATGTCTGCAGACATTGCTGTTTGGGGGGCAAAATTGCCCCTTGTTGAGAATTAGTAATCTAAAGAGTAAGGCTATCCTTTCAGACTTTTAATCATGTGTTAACTGAAAACAATTATATTCTTTTTATGATAAACTTTCACTCTCTAAAGTGAATATTATAATTTAAGAACTTGAAATCTTCACAGACATTCTACTTCACACAAAGAAATTCACTGATTATGAAATAGGTTTGAATTCTAAATATTAATAGGAAAAGCAAATTACTGATGTAATTTGCTCACAGTGTGCTCCTTGGAATGTTATGTGACTAAGATTTGAAGTGCTGTTTTTACATTTTCTTATAATACAATAACATGAAGAATGAAAAAAATTTATTTGAAGCTGAATATCCTTTTTGCTATCTTTACCAGAAACCCCTGGCCCAAGGTAGTTTTTATTTTGTTTATATATAATGTGTAAGCTTACAATTTGAAGTTTAAGACTTAATTATTCAAAAGCATTGCAGAACCTAGTCTTATGGGATCACACACTCTTGCTTATAAATCATTCTGTATTTGTGCATGTATATATTTGTTTTTTGCCTCTAGGATGTCCCTCACTCTGTTTCCTTTATCTGCAGTAAGTTTATATACTGCAGGTGTAATGGTAAGTATGTGAAATAAAGGACTCTGGTGAGTGGCCTTTATAGACAATTACATTTGATTTTATTGTCTTTAAAAATGTATTGAACATTGGGGTTTTTCACTGCAAGGCCTCCTTAAAAAGTGAAACTGATTAGGTGGAGTGTTAATGACATTTGCAGCTACCATACAGTAGGGGGCAGACAAGTACTTAATCTTTTTGAATCTTTCACACTTAGGTAGTTGCCATTATATCTGCTTTGTTCCCTGCTAGTTTCTTACTCTTTGCTTTCATTTATTTTCCATATATTAGTTTATATCTTAGCCAAGAGTCTGCTTTGACATATTGTATTACAGGGATCCATCTTAAACAATACATAAACACTCAGTTACTTGACCCTGTTAAGTTTCTTATAAAGGCCTTACAGTGGAAGATCTTCTATAAGATATTGGATGGAACAGACTGACTAAGAAGATGTTCTTCCTCTTTTTCCTCTTCCAATTTTTTCTCTTTCACAGGTTAACCCCTCTGCTTCTTCCCCCTGGTGAGTAACGACTGCAGCTTCTGCTCGCATTGAGTGTGAATCATTCTTTTAATTTAAGGTACCCCAGAGTTCATGGCCCCTGAAATGTATGAGGAGAAATATGATGAATCCGTTGATGTTTATGCGTTTGGGATGTGCATGCTTGAGATGGCTACATCTGAATATCCATACTCGGAATGCCAAAATGCTGCGCAGATCTACCGTCGAGTGACCAGTGTAAGTCTTCCTAACTGTTAAGAGTTCCCAAGCTTGATAACACCCAACCATGCCAAAGGGAATAGTAGTAGAAAGTATACTAAATAAGATTTGGGGAAGGGGAGGTGTTGAGCTATGTGCAAGGCTCATGATATAGTGAGAGCAAAGATAAAAGAACTACCTATTTGTCCTGTCCCTCCTTGCATTCACTCAAACCTTTATTATGAGATATATTTTACGTTTAAAACCATACTCTCAGCACCTACTTTGCAACCCCCTATTAATTCATCTGAGCTCTCATTCCCTCCTACCACATAAGCCACCGCATAAGTGCTTTATCAAATTAATTTGTTCACAGATTTTTCTCTGAATGACTTTATTTGGTATTTTAATTTATTAAATTGTAAATGACTACCCACAATATTTAAGGTATAAATTAATGACTCACTATGGTTTAAATTATCCATGATAGTTATGTGTCCTGACAGAGATTATTTCCTTTAGCTGTCCAAATAAAACCTGAAATGTAGTTGTTAGGACTCATCATTTCATTTTACCAGTGTGTACTTCATTATGCTTCTCTAAAGAAATACAGATATCTTCTAATATACCCATAATACCAGACACAATTAACTGTGATTTCTGGATCACGTACTCTAAACATATTCAGATATTTTTTCCCATTGTTTTAATGATGTCTATTTAAAATAGGTCCTATCAAGGCTCACAGAAGATATTTTGTTTTGTTTTAGCCTGTTACCTTCATTTTCTGCTTGTCATGAATTCACTGAAGAATTTAATTATTAGGAATGTGATATTTCTTAATTTATCTGTTTGCTTCTTGCTGTTTAACTTGTTATTCTCTTTTCCATATTTCTGTAAAGAGTTTTTCTTAAAGTAGTCATGTCAACAATGTAAAAATTTTCCCCTTTTATTAGCATTTACTTGAGTATACTGTGTATTTTCTAGAGTCTATATAATATATGAAATTGCAGAAGAGGAAGTACAGTTGTCATAATCCATTTGTCTTCTATTAAACCATGTATTAAAAAGAAAAGCAAAAATTTTTTTAGTTTGGAAAATATTGGATTTTAGAATGTTAAGTGTTTTATATTATTAACATAGTGGACTCATTTTTAATGAATTAATAAATACCTTCACACTTTCTGAGTTTTAACTTCTAACATGGTAAACATCATTACATAGAACACACAAAAACCTGCTGGGCTCCCAATAATTTTACTGGTGTAAAGCATTTTAAGGCAGATGTTTTGAGAGCCACTGTTCAAAAAGCCTTGACAAACTTTAGGCTACAAGAATAGCTAAAAAGAAGAAAGTTTTATTTTGGCTTAGGGTTTCAAAAGATTTCTGTCCATGGTCAGCTGGCTCCAAGGCAAAAACATGACAGAAGAGCATGGGAGAGGAAAGCTGCTCAGCTCACAGTAGCCAGAAGCAGAGAAGAGAAGAGAAGGGGTCTGGAAAAGATAAATCCTTCCAGGGCATGCCCCCGGTCAACTGCTTCCTCCAACTAGTTTCTACCTCCCCATAGTCTGATCAGCTATTCATAGATTAATTCATTGTTTGCTTGCTTACTTTATTGATTAATAGCCAGATAGATACATAGAAACATAAATATATACTAGAGATTGAACTCAGGGTCGATTTACCATTAAGCTGAATCCCCAGCACTTTTTTTTTTTTTTTTTTTTTTTTTTTTTTGGTACTGGGGATTGAACTCAGAGGCACTTATTACTTTACTACTGAGCTACATCCCCAGTCCTTTTTCAAAGGGACCCCGGGGGTGGGAGGTGAGAAATGCTGGGGATGACATTGGCCAAACTATATTGTTATATGGTGTGCATGTATGAATATTTAACAACAAATCCCATCATTGTTTACAACTATAATCTGCCCCTCCCCCCAAAAAAGGAATCCTCCTAACTTCCCCTGCCAAAAGATGAAGACTAACAAAAGATAATATTAAGAATTTTATGCCGGACTTGGTGGTGCATGCCTATAATTCCAGCTAATGAAGAAGCTAATGTGAGAGGATCATAAGTTCCAGATCAGCTTGAGTAATTTAATGAGACCTGTCTCAAAATTTAAAACATTTTAAAAGGGGGATATAGCACAGTGGTAGAGCGCTTAACCAACATGTGCAAGGTCTGGCTTTAATTAAAAAAAAAAAAAAAAAAAAGGGGAATTTAATTTGTACTTGTTTTGGTATAAGCAACCTGGAAGTTTTTTTTCTTTCTTTCTTTCTTTTTTTTTTTTTTTTTTTTTGTTAGTTTGTTTTATATTGTTTTGTACTCAGGATTGGATCCAGCAGTATTTAACCACTGAGCCACATCCCAGCCCTTTTTGTTTTATTTTGAGACAGTGTCTTGCTGACTTGCTAAGGCTGCTTTGAACTTGCAATTCTCCTCCTGCCTCAGCCTCCTGAGCTGCTGGGATTGTAGTCATGCACCATCTCACCCAGCCCCTAGAAGTTCTTTAATACCAGAAAGAGATAGCAAGAAAGTTCAACCAGTTTAAGTAAAGTGAAATTGTAAATTCATAACATAAAATACTTCTATAAGGTAACACACAGTGTAAAGTAAGATAGATGTGAAATCAGATTTTGACAATGAGAATAAATAAGGCTTGCATCTAAGAGATATTCTAAATGAATAATGAAGGTGATTGAAGATGAATAACATACATATCTCCTATTCTCAAAACACTAATTTTAATATAGAAGATAAGTGTGTAAGCATAGTGAGTACTTTAATGGAGACAGCCACTAAGAATATTGAAAACAAAATGGTTAACTCTACTATGGATTAGGGAAGGTTTTACAAAAAGAATTGTTGTATGAACTGTCAAAAAGGGAGAAAGAAAGATAACAATCAATCATGATGGTACATGCCTAGCATGAGCAAAGCCCAGTACCATTAAAAAGAAAAAAAAAAAAAGAATCACTAAGTAGATTTCCCTAATTGTTAATCTTGTCTCCTGTCAGAGCAAAGAATTAGGGGTCAGTAATTAGGAGGTAAACTTGTGACTCTCCATGTGTTTTTTTTGTTTTGTTTTTGCTGCTATTATGTTATTTTGTTTTAAAAATAACCCTAGGTTTTTTTGAGCAAGAAAGGAAGAGAGAAGTTGAAATTACAGTAGCGAGAGGATGGGGTAGCTAATTGATATTGGGCATGATAAAGGAAGGGGTTTTTATTTTGTTGTTGTTTTTTGCCCTCAAGATGAAATCAGATATTATGATGTTTTGGGACAGACAAAATCTTAACTTTACCCTGCTGGGCTCTATGGCGTACACCTGTAATCCCGACAGCTCGGGAGACTGAGATGGGAGGATTTCAAGTTCAAAGCGAGCCTAGGCAACAGGGAGGCATTAAGCAACTCAGTGAGACCCTGTCTCTAAATAAAATACAAAATAGGGCTGGGATGTGATTCAGTGGTTGAGTGCCCCTGATTTCATTCCCAGTACTCAAAAAATATCTTGACTTCACATCCCTGCTCCTTGTGTTGTCTTGAACAAGTCACCCAGTTTCCCTTTACTTTGTTTCTTTATCTGTCTATTAAAAAAAGACACCCGTAACTCCCTTACAGATTGCTTACCTGGTACTGACTGGTACTGATACTGATACTGATAGTAGGTCCTGGTTATTTTTTATGAAATATGAGTTAAATTATCTTTTTTTTTTTGCGGTGCTAGGGATTGATCCCAGGGCCTTGTGCTTGGCAAGCACTCTACCAGCTGAGCTATATCCCCAGCCCCTAAGTTATCTTCTGAGGGGTATAGACTAAAAATGGCTTTCAAAGATGATGATGATGATAAGGTTTGAAATAACATTATGGGGTTTTTAACTACTCAGGAAATAATAATCATTAAGAAATAGCACCAAGCTCCAGAATTCCTCTTTAGTGTTGACAAACACTTATTGGATAATAATCCTTCATTTGTACTTGTCTCTGTGTGTACAAGGAGAAAGAATAAGTTTTGACATAATTTCCTTAACAAACTATAATAGTTTATATGCTTTATTAGTCCTCAGGATTCTATAGTCTCAATTCTGGTTACGAGGATTTGAAGAGTAGAATATAGTTATTTATTCAACTGAGTTCGACTTCACTGGAGAAAAAATAATTTTATTAGTATCCTTTCCACTTGACAGATTTAATTTAATTTATTTATTTTTATTTTTGTATTTTAGTTAGAGACAGGGTCTCACTGAGTTGCTTAGGGTCTTGCTAAATTGCTGAGACTGTCATTTGAACGTGTGATCCTCCTGCTTCAGCTCCCAGCTGCTGGGACTACAGGTGTGCACCACCACACCCAACCCTCATTTAATTTGTTCTATGTGCTAAGTACAACTAGAACCAAGAAATATACTGTGAATATTAGCTTGTTTAAAAAGTTGTGGTTTTGCATGGAGTTACATTCATGTGTGAAAAAGGTGATAACTGTTAAAATTATAATAAGGTTTATGTTTAGAATTGAGAAATTAAACTGGGTACATTTGTTTGGAGAATGAATCGATCATTCCTTGCTACCTAAAATGCATGACTAGATACCAAATCTGAAATCTTCAATGAAAATAAGTAACCAAGTAATGAGGGAGAAAATAATAAGCTAATAGGATTCAAAGTTAAGGGAAAAAATGCCAAAAGTTGTTACGTATCAAGGTTAATTTATAGGTCTACATGTTGTATGAATGATGTTACTGAACAATAAATGATGATGTGACTTTGGGCAATTACTTCTGAGTCTTAATTTTCTCATGAGAGTATGGTGGGCTAATTGCCATACCACAACTAAGATTGTTGTGACAAGCAAATGCTTTGAAATTATATAAAAATGCCTTGAAAAAGTTTAAAAACATTGTTTAATATGTAACTTGATTACCTTTGAAATGTCTGCCATCTTAATAGCTTCTTGATGTTTCAAAATGATTTAATGGGTTCTTTCATAAAAGATTGGGAAAATAGTAGCAATAACTATCTTTTTTTAAAGTTTAAGAATGACTCAAATATATTGTTTACAATAAATGTTCCAAAATCTTCCGTTTTAGAATTTTATTCCCCAAAGCTTTTCAATAAATCACAAATGTTTGGACAAATTATTCCATGTAAACCTGATTACACATAATTAAGTTATAGGCTTTCTGTAGTTCTTAAATTTGACTTTCAGTGAATTCTTTTACAAGTTGGTTAATCTAATGTGTTGTACTTATTGCTTTTATTGAATCTTAAAAGATCTTTGAGCATTTGACTGATTGAGTCATTGATTCTCTGAATGGCATAAAGTGCCAGGTCAGAGTCTTGATTAGGAATAATTTTCTTTTTTTATTATATGTGCCTAATAAAAATGTGCCTTTATATTTTTAACAGCTTTATTGAGATATTTTATATGGTCTGATTGGCCCATTGCAAGTATATAATTAATTTGTTTGATCAATTGATGGTATTGCGGATTGAGCCCAAGAGTGTTCTATTTCTGAGCTACATCCCTACCCCCCTTTTCTTTTTATTTTGAGACACAGTCTTGCTGAGTTGCCCAGGTGGTCTCAAACTTTTCTGTATTTCTTTCCCAGTCTTCTGAATACCTGGAATTACAGGTAATTCATTGGTTTTAATACATTCACAGATAAGTGTAACCATCACCACAATCAGTTTAGAATAATTTCATCATCTGAAAAAGAAACCCTTTACCTTTTATCTGTTACTTTTTAGGCACAGGACCCCAGTACCCTCAAGTAAGCAACCACTGGTATTCCTTCTCTATAGATGTTCCTATTTTGGATATTTTGTATAAATGAAATCATATAATAGTTGGTCTTTTGTGACTAGCTTCTTTCAGTTAGAATGTTTTAAAGGTTCATTTATGTTGTAGCAAATATTCATGTACTTCATTCTTTTCTTTCTCTCTCTCCATGCCCCCACACCTCTTCCCCTTTCTCTCCCATCTCCTTGTTTCTGGGGATGAATCCAGGGCCTCATGCATTCTAAGCATGCATTTACCATTGAGTTATATCTCTAGCCCTTTCATTCCTTTCTAAGGCTGAGTAATATAATGCTGTGTATACGTATCACAGTTTGTTTAGTCATTCATCCATTGATAGACATTTTGGACAGTGTCCTGCCTTTTGGCTGTGATGAATAGAACTGCTGTGAATAGAGCTGCTTTGAATATTCATGTACAAGTTGTCCACTGAATATCTATTTTCAGTTCTTTCTGTTATATACCTTAGACTGGAATTACTAGGTAGTATGCTAAATCTGCTTAACCATTTAAGGAATTTGTTTTCCAAGTAAATGCACGTCATCAGGGCAAGAGAGTGTTGATTTATTTATTTAAAAAAAATTTTTTTTAGTTGTATATGGACACAACACCTTTATTTTTATGTGGTGCTGAGGATTGAATCCAGTGCCTCCCTTCTGCAAGCCAAGTGCTCCACCACTGAGCTAAAGCCCCAGACACTATTTTATTTTTAAAAAAACTTTTTTGTAATTGTAGATGGATAATATGCTTTTATTTTGTTTGCTTCTTTTTGTATGTGGTACAAAGGTGGTAGGCAAAGCACTCTACCACTGAACAACAACCCCAGCCCTTATTTTATTTTTAATTAACACACAATATTTGTACATATTTTTGAGATGAAGCATAATAATCCTATTTATCCTTGTTGCCACTTGTTATTTAACCTTGATTCTAGCCATCCTGGTAGTTTGAAGTGGTATCTTATTATGATTTTGGTTTCCATTTCCCTGATCAGTAAAGATATTGATCACTTTTTTCATATGCTTGTTGAATATATGTTTTCCTTTTGATTGGAAACATTCAGATCAGATCCTATATTCATTTTTAATTGGGTCGTCTTTTTATTATTGAGTTCTTTTCATATTCTAAAGATAAGTTCTGTTACAAACATATGACTTACAGTTATTTTCTCCTGTTCTGGGGGTTGTCATTTCTTAATAATGTCACTTTACTAGTAGTGTCCTTTGAAACACACAAAAAATGTTAATTTTTGATGAGATTAAGTTTATGTAGTTTATTTTTTGTATGCGTTTTGGTGTCATGTCCAACACTGCATTGCCAAGCTTGTCTTTATGAACATGTACTCCTGTGTTTAGAGATTCAGTTTTTACAATTAGGTCTTTGGTTGCTTTTTGTATAGATTATGAGATAAGAATCCAACTTCACTCTTGCTTGTGGCTATCCAGTTGTCTTAGTGCTATTTGTTGAACTGATATTTTCCCCTTTGAATGGTCTTAGTGCCTCTTGCTGAAAATCAGATGACCATATGCACATGAAATCTCAATTCTATTTCTTTGCTCTGTATGTCTTGATTGCCAAATATATAAGCTAATTAAATTGTGGCACATCAAACTTACCTCACCAAATCTATACGCAATGTCTGATTTTTACCTAACTTTCAAGGGAAGGATTGGGATTAGTGGTGTGGAGGGATACAAGAAATTATGTGCCCTTGGAAGTCTAAATTGATATATTCAGTATTTAAGCACAGATGTGATGCTGGTTTTCTAGGCCTGCCATAACAGAGTACCACAAATTGAGTGGCTTAAAACAACAGATATTTATTGTCTCTTGGTTTTGGAGGCCAAAAATACAAACCAAGGTTTTGTCATGGTCTTGGCTCCCTCTAAAACAGTAGGGGAGTATCGTTTCTTTGTTTTTCCCAGCTTCTGGTGGTTTGCTGCAGTCCTTGAATTTTAACTGCATTATTTCAAACCACACCTGCCCCCCCCCCCCCCGCCCCCCCATCTCTGCAACAATGGCCTTGTGTCTATTCTGTTCTTATAAGCACACCAGTCACTGGGTTAAGGTCCCACCTACTCACAGATAACCGCATCTTAACTAAGTTAACCTCTGCAAAGATCCTGTTTCCAATAAAGTGACATTGTGAGGTTACTGAGGTTAGAACTATACCATTTCTTTTGGGGGAATGCAGTTTAATTCTGAGACTCTTCATGATTTAATCCATTACATATTGAATCTCTTCAGTGTTTCAGACTTTTTCCTAAATCCTTGGTATTAAATATTACTAAATCAAATACAGTTATTGTCTCTAAAAAGCTTTTTAGGCAAGGGGAGCAGACAAGTAAAGAAGATAATTGTCATACTCTTTAAAAGATATTGTAAGCTGGGGTTGTGGCTCAATTTTAGAGCACTTGCCTAGCGTGTGAAGCACTGGGTTTGATTCTCAGCACTGCATATAAATAAATGAGTAAAATAAAGGTATATCAACAACAACAAAAAGTGTTTTTGAAGTTATTCAATTCGAAGGGTAAGTACTTAACAAAAGCACATAGTCGTGGTACCTCATTAGTTTGGACAGGTTAGAGAAAGAAAAGATAGGAAAGGACTAAGTATTGCATGTGAGAGATCTATAATTTTGTATGTCTATCAGGTTTGAAAGTAGGAAAAGGAAGAGGCAAGGGAAAAGGGAGGAAAGAAAGCTTAGATTTTATTCTAGAGCACTGGCAGAACCATTCTGCCACCTTAAAAGTTTGGTAGGTGATGCTAGGCAAGCTAGTACACACTTGTAATCCCAAGAATTTGGGAGACTTACCAGCTTTGGCAGCTTGGCAAGACCCTGTCTCAAAATTTTTAAAATAACTTGAACTGGGAATATGGCAGTGGTAAAGCTCCCCTAGGTTCAATACGCAGTACCAAAAGTAAATAAAGGTAAGGTGTTATACAAGCACACTTTAATTTTAGAAAGATTCCGGCAGCAAAGTGGAGAAATTTGTGAGGAAACTGAAAGCGGAAACCCCAATTCAAAGACTATCACCATCATCTAGGGAAATGACAGGTAGTCTGAAATGAGGAGATAAAGGAGAGATAGCCAAAGTAGATGAATTAGAGAGATAATCTTTTTGTGAATTAAAATGGAGTTCTTGCCAGGTGCAGTAGTGCATGCCTATAATACCAGCAGCTCAGAGGCTGAGGCAAGAGGATTGAGAGTTCAAAATCAGCCTCAGCAATGGCAAGGTACTAAGCAACTCAGTGAGACCCTGTGTCTAAATAAAATACAAAATAAGTCTGGGGATGTGGCTCAGTGGTCAAGTGCCCCTGAGTTCATTCCCAGTACCAAATAAAATGAAATGAAATGAAATAAAAAAAAAAATAAAAGTAGTTCTTTTCTACTTTTATGAAAATAAATGCCCATTTTAAGTATATGTACTTAAGATCTAAAAAAATCAAACTAATCATGAGGTTAAATACATAACTTTAAGTTTTAGGACTATAACATTTATAAATTTGAGCAGGTTGATTATTGGTGTATGGAAAAGTTATTGATTTTGTATCCTGCTACTTTGTTGAATGTGTTTATCAAGTCAAGAAGTTGTTTGGTGGAACCTATAGGGTCTTCACAATATTGGATCACATCACTGAGAGCACAGTCAGATGAACTGGAAAAAAATTGAAAAGCATGGCTGATCCTCCAAAGACAAAGAAAATGGACAAACCCGAACAGTTCCTTTATGAACTGTCACTAATCCCCAGCTCTCAGAGCAAGTCTTTTGCATCCCTGTTCCAGTCAACATTTTCAGAAAGGATTTGCTCAATTCGTTGCAAACTGATATTACTATAGAAATTATGTGAGACCTAAAAAATAGCCCAGGGTTATGCAGGTTTTAGGTTTGGTCCTTGCCTTTGGCAACTACACGAATGGTGGAAATGAAACTCCAGGGCAGACAGATGGCTTTGGATAAGACATTCTCCCAAAGCTGAAAAAAAATGTCAAAATCACTGACAATAGGAGAAGCCTTCTGTCATATATTGTTTCATATTATCTTTGGAATTTTGATGGGGATGCTAAAAAAGAAGAGTGTGTCTTTTTCCACTGTCAGAACCGCAGGACCTTTTTCAGGCCTCACAGATGAAGTCTGAAGATTTTCAAAAGGATCTCAGAAAACTGAAGAAAGACTTAGAAGCCTGGAGGTTGAAGCTGGGAAGGTGTACGAGGTCTCCTCCAAAGAGCACATACAGCCTTTCTTTTTTCTTTCTTTCTTTTTTTTTTTTAATCTTTATTTTTTAATATTTTTAATTGTTAATGGACCTTTATTTTATTCATTTATTTATGTGTGGTGCTGAGATTGAGCCCAGTGCCTCACACTGGCTAGGCAGGTGCTTCTACCACTGAGCCACAACCCCAGCCCCCACATGCAGTTTTCAGGCAAAACATGAGGCAATTATTATTCAAGTTAAAATTGACCCAAAAGACAGAAGAGACTTCACTCACAGAACTCATAAATTGGTTTTTTTGAGACTACAGCCTGTTTCTTTATGAAACAAAAAATTGGAGAGAAGGAGGTGGTCCCCAATGTTTTCAGTATCTGGTATGAATTCAGCTCTGACTTAAAGACTTTTGGAAGAAAGATAACAAACTTATTCTACAAGAGAGAGTAAAAGAAGCTGAACAGGTGCGTAGGCAGAAGAAAGGAAAATCACTGTATAAAATAAAACCAAGACATGACTCTGGAATTAAAGCAGAGATAAGCATGAAAACATAAATAATGAATGGCAGAATGAAAATGTGTCTTTGCAAAAACTTCCACAAAATTCAGCTGACCTGAGGATGGGAAGACAACTCCATTATTCTTATCATTTTCCCTCTTAACCTTTTCGTTTGTAGTTTAAGTGCAAAGAGAACACTGTGGGATTTTCCTGTTGTTTGTAGTCTTCCTGTCCCCTTAGTTCCCTCCAGTGATATTATACCATTCTTCAATGAAGTAATAGGACATTTAACAGAGATCACTATGTGCAAAATACTGTATTTAGTGTTTCTATTTCAATTTTTAGGACATTTATATGAAAAATAAAATGAGTAATAAAAAAATTACAATTTTATCTGGAAAATTTACATGTTTTAGTCAATAATGTGGAAACACACACTCTTTTTTCTAACATTATTAATGGCCCTTTTGTACTGTAGAACTATAGTTGAGTAATTACAACAGACTGTATAAACCACAAAGCTTAAAATATTTTACTATTGGATATTGGTGGGATTTGTTATATCCGTACATGCACACAATATAACAATAAAATTTGTCCAGTATCACTCCCTAGCATTTCCAGCCTCCCTCACTGCTTTCCACCAATTGGTCCCTTTCCTCTACTGATCTCCTTTTGATTTTTAAGAACCAATCCCCCACCTTAATTGTTGCTTTTTAAAAAGTAAAAATAATAAGGTGAGCAGTAGAAAAGGTGTATTCTGCCTCTGTTTTAATAATTAGTATATTGATATTTAACTATTTCCCTACCTCTAGAACTATGCCTCTCAAGGACAGGTTTCCTTTTTCCTCAGATTAATTCACTACTACATGTTGGACCCTGCAGTAGTACGTTGACATACAGTAGTACGTGATAGCATTGCAAATATTAATAAGTATGTACAGTATGAGCCAGATGTTGCATTGACACTTGCATATATTATGTAGTTAAATTCTTCCAACAGCCCTGGATTTAATGGGGGGGGGGGTAAGCACTCTCTACCATTTATAAATAAATAGTCTGAGACCCCAGATGGTTTAGCAAAAGATTACTTATTGAGACAAGAACAAAAGTTCTGGCTTCAGATTCCCTGATTATATCAAAATGTTATATTGAATTCCTAAATATGTGTTACAATGTCAGTCTGTGATCTGAGGACTTTTAAACCTAAGTAAAGGCTCATGTGAAGAGGGTAGGTCATAGTTTTGGTTATATTCTGTAAAGTACTGGTAATAGATTGTGTCATACTAGTAATTCATTCTGGTCTCGCTTCTCCACCCTCCCCCCACCCACCACCACCCACCATAGAATAATCGAATTGAGGTGTGTGTAGTGTGCTCTAGCAACTATGTTTTATTCCAGAGCCATTTTTGCATTTGTGGCTTGCATTTATGATTGTCCCTACATCAGCATCCTGAGTTGCTGGGACTATGGGCATGGGTCCCCAGGCCTGGGTGTAGGTCTTTGCTTTTAGTGTTATGTGATTAGAGGTCTTTCCTACCCACCTTGTCTAAAACAGTGTTCTTAAGTTCTTATTTATGTTCTCTTCCAGATTTTAATTTTCTTCATGGCTTTCCTCACAATCTAACATTGAAGCCCCAATTTGAATATAAGTTTTTTGATTTGGGTGTTCTATTTTTCTTATTCTTTGCTGTATCCCTAGTAATTTGCAACTGACAAGTCATTGGCACTCAGCCAGTATTTGAGTACATGAATACAAAACTGTAGGTAGTAAAACAAAATGTTCAGTTCTTGTGGAGGAAATGGTCTCTGGCATTGGATCTGCTTGAGTTATAATTCCAGAAATGACGTTTCCTAGTTGTAAGACTGACAAGTTATTTAACTTCTCTGAGCCTGAAGTATTTCTGAGTATTAAATGAGGAAGGCATATAAAACATAGCAAGTGCCTTTGCATGCACTTACCAGTCAGTACTTGTTAGGTATTGATTGCCATTATTATAACTGACATTGTGACATGTTTTGTAGTGAAATTAAGTTGTCTTTTGTCCTATTCTTTTAACTGGTGACATATAGCAAATTGCATGAAATTTAATGTGTTTGATGAAGTAAAGCTTTAAGTGGGGGAGAATGAATTAACATATATTGGTAATCTTTTTGTCAATCACCTTGCAAAGTGCCTTAAAATACTATCTTTTTTTAAACTTTTTAATTTGATAAGTAGATAACATCTTTTCACAGGTTAGAAAATAGAAGTTAACCATATTGTCTAAGGACATATGTGAGATCTTAATAATAGAGTCAGAAATCAAGGGACTTCATACAAACCTTAACATTTTTATTCTTTACCTGTTCTTTTTAAATATTTTTTTTCCCCTAGATCTTAAGGTAAATCTTCTGAGGAAAAAAATTTAGGGAATTTGGGTAACAGATATAATAATGGGTTGCTGCAGTTTTTTAGCCCTTTTGTAAAGGTTCATGATCCTTATTTAACATAGAAAAACATTTTAGGTACATGCAGTACTTTTATCTTAAAAATCTACGCCATTAGTAATGAGAACATCCAAGTTAGAGAAGCAATGTACATTGCACAAGTTTCATCTGTTAATAAAAGAATGAAAACTATAGTATGCAATGGTCTCAACATTTTATATGAAAGATAGTGGCATTTGAGGTTGGACCAACATACAGGCTTTCATGTGTCCAGAAAGCAATTGAGCCTTGGGGAATTAATCATGAGGCAAGCTAATTTCCTTTGGTAAAGCTAGCTCAATTTGGTAGAGTGTTTTAAAAGGCTTGTTTTCCCAGCAGGATCATAAGGTATGTTCAAATTCCTGTAAAACTAATGGTTCATACCAATAAGAATCTGGTTGAGTCCAGCCCCTTAACAACCAAGTTAGAAATAATGGAGATTTTTTTTAATTACTTTGTTTGTGTAATTTTTACTTTGTCACTGATTCAATTAGCCTTTGAATTGCCAGGTTTGAACATTCTGTCTGGGAAAAAACAGAATTGAGGCTGTTAGGGTAAAATTCCTTTTAGTTTTTATATAACAGTTTGCAGTTCACCTTTCTTTTTTAAATAAAAAGAAATGAAACTGATTCCTGATTAGATAGATTTTGGAAGTTGAAGGAAACTTTGTTTCTTTGTAGGTAGAATTTGTTCTGCTAGAAAAAAAATGTATTGAAATAACTTAATAAATTTTGTTCCTGTATCTGTCCAATAAATTTGGAATATAAGTGGAAAAGAAAACTTTCTGTATCTTGAAAACATTTTACATGACTTCAGAGACATTCCATTACTGTGATATAAGATTAAAAATGACAGTTTGAGGTATCATTCCCAGTGCTTTAGGTTCTAAAGAACAGGTGTGAAATTCTTATTTCAGAATTCCTTGGGAAAGCTGATTTATTTATCAGCCCTGAATATTAATCAGTAATTCACAGGCAGCAGACTTTAGAATAAAATGGATTGAGTATGGAAAGATGCCTCATATTTAAATACATTTCAACAGTACTGAACTTTTTGATAGCTTGGAAGTAATTCACGTGCTGACGGATAGCCCATCACGTGGAGTGCCTGACTCGCATGCTGGAGGCCCGGGTTTGAGTCCCAGCACTGTGGGATTGTGGAAGTAATTGACATGCTGAATGCTAAAAGATTCTTATGAATGCTGTGTAATTTCTGAATTTTCTTAGTGGTATGATTTCAGGTATAACTTGAAAGACGCATAAGACTCAATTGTTTTTTTTTTAAAAAGGGAGGGAAAAGCAAGGGTATTTTTGTTGATAGAAAGGTGCATTAAGTACTTGGCCAGGGCTGGGGATATAGGTCAGTTTGTAGAGTGCTTGCCTGTTCAATCCCCAGCACGGCAAAAAAAAAAAAAAAAAAGTATTCAGCAAACAAACAAGTAACTCAATTGACTGGACTCCTTGAGGGGAAAAGAAAGAGTTTTTGTTTATTTTTGTCAGTACAAGGGATTGAACTCAGGGCCACTCTACCACTGAATTACGTGCCCAACTCTTTTATTTTGAGACAGGGTGTCCACTGAGTTGCCCAGGCTGGTCTCCAATTTGGGATCCTCCTGCCTCACTTCCCTAGTAGCTGGGATTATAGGCGTACATCACCCTTGCTTGGCTAAAACGGGTGTTCTTGTTAGTGGAAACAGGTATTAAATATTCAGTGAGCAAGAAAAACAGTTTGACTAGATTTTATTTGGGGAGCTAGGAGCCAGGTTGTAAGTAGAAATTGGATTGTGAGGGCTTTTTATGCCACAGTAAGGAAATTAAAAAGCATAGTAGTAACATTGAACTAGGCACTGAGAAACAGATTCTGCTTTTGGCATTGTCTTGTAATTAGATCCTTGCCCACTGGAATATTGACCATATTTTCTTATTCTTTGTGCTGAAAGTAATACAATGTTGTCTAGTAGATGCCTGACACCTTGAGACTAGATTAAACTCTCAGTAGTCACAAATTGAATTAATGCATTAATTTTGACTTTGTTGTGACATTAATCTTTCTGAGCTTACAATTGTCTCATTTGAATGAGGGTTTTTTACTCAAGTTCTTACTAGATCTATGATCCTGTGGCTATCTTGTAAATGTGGAGAGCTATTAATCAGTTTTTTAGAAATGTGATATAAATTAAATGATGACCTAAAGTCATTAAATGTCGGATGATAAAATGGAGTCAGGTGGTTGGCAGGCACAATGTAAAATATAAGTTGAAGGTGGACAGAATGGAAATAATTAGGCCCATCCTAAATCGATCTAACTTAGCAATGAAACTTTAGCATTCAGGACTTCAGCGTTCACAGTTGTAATGTTGCGGGGAGGGGGAAGCAGTGGTTTTGAGAGTTAATAAAAAGGGCAGCAGAAATCTCATTTTGCCTTGTTAGAGATCTTTGGCTCTTAGGAGCAAGAGTGCTAGTAGTGGAACTGTAATACATCTTTTAAAACATCTATCTTTGTTTCAAGAGCTCATAGACAAATCTTAAATATTGTGGGAGAAGCATCCAGGGATGATTAAACTTTCTTTTCTGAACCATGATGAATGATGACATCATTCAAAGAAAAGGGAAAATCCAGAGAGTGGCACTAACTTTGAGAGAAAGATTCATTATTTGTAGGTGAATGGTATTTTCATTGTATATGTTGAGAACTTAATTTATAGAAAGATGACTTTTCTAGAACCTAGATATTTGCATCTATATCATAACCTTGTCAAAAAAAAAAAAACAAAAAGCTATAACAGTTTGGTTTTGTTTGGTTCTAGTTATTCCTTGCATGGTAAAATTTAAAACCTACCCACATCTTTATAACATATGAAGCAGGGAACAAACAAGGCTCAAACAAACAAGATTTTGTATCTCTTCAATTTAGTCAAGCATAATCCTAAGCAGTCTTCCTTAAACAGTTAAAGGTAAGGCTGTGTTTCTGCAGCATGTTGCTGCATTCCTGCCCAATACTTAATATCCTAGTCTATTTAGTTAGTAGCAATCAATTGTGTTGAGTCAGAGATCAGTGGCAGCTGCTTTGAGAAATCCTATTACATTTAGTACATTTCCAACCTTTGGAAGTATTCCTGCCAAACTGCTTTTAAGTCCCTGTCTCATACTACTGTTGGTGACTGGAGCCTTTGCATCCATTGTCTTGATTGGGATTCAAGCTTACACAGTTATAAGGGATAGGGGATAGGACTTTATCCTTTACAACATGCTTTTCCACCATCCCTGTTAATGCCCCGAAGAAAAACCTTTCCTGAATCATTAAAATCAAAGTAGTTTTTATGTGGGTCTGTGAGATCTTCCTGGCAAATGAAAATGTTTTTATGCTTACTGAAGCTTTTAGTAGAAGGGAAAGGAAATAGAAAAATATCTTGCCATGTTTGTTAACTAATTCCTGGCTGATACATTATTTTTTTCACGAGATAGTGGTAAAGCATTTAATATTGCCACTTTTAACGGCAGCACTGGGGATCAAACCCAGGGTTGCTTTACCACTGAGCTGTGTCTCTAGCTCTTTTGTTTTTTATTTTGAGACAGGATCTCATTAAGTTATTGAGGTTGGCCTCAAACTTTCAATCCTCTGTCTCAGCCTCCTGTGTTACTGGCATTACAGGTATATGCCATTGCACCTGGCTAATGTCACCACTTTTTAAATTGAGTAAACAGAGTGCCTGTTATCGCTACTTTTTTTTTTTTTTTTTTGTACCAGGGATTGAACTCGGCACTCAACCACTGAGCCACATCCCCGGCCTATTTTGTATTTTATTTAGATACAGGGTCTCACTGAGCCTCACTTTTACTTGAGACTGGCTTTGAACTCTTGATTCTCCTGCCTCAGCCTCCTGAGCCACTGGGAATTTCAGGTGTGTACCACCGCACCCAACTGTTTTCCTTACTTTTTAAGTGAGTTTAAGAGATATGGTCTAGGGCACACAGTTACGTGATAGGTTGAACTCAACCCCAGTATTGTGATTCTTTGCCCAGTGTTCTTGTGGCTACATATTCTGAATTTACACTTTATTCACTGAATTTAATCCTTGTTTTATTTTTTTAAAAAGCATACTTTCAAAGTGGATTTCTAGTATACATATAAGTAAGCCTCCAAGATGAGCTTTGTCAAGGAGGCAGAACCTGTGAATGCAGTAGGTGGAGCTCTGAGCAGATAAAAGTCTCATTTGCTTGCTCAGGAATCTGTTGCTGTTGGAGGAGAAAACAGAAGCAACAGTAGCAGAATAGTTTTCCCTGCCATTCAGCATGTAGTTTTTGTCTAAAAGGCCAATCTAAATAAATAAATTGTTGACTGAGCAGAGCGAACTCATGTCTGAGAGTTGGGGAAACATGGCTGTTAAAGGAGAAACTGTGCTTCAGTTTGACTTTGCTGTTTGCCTTCCTTATGCTGTGGGCTAAGTGACTGTTGATTTACATCTTATCCATTTCCCCCCTCATTTTTCTCTAACAAGTCCGTTTTGCCTTTTCTGATGGATTTTACAAAGAAAGATTTTTTCTCAGTATTTGTCATCGTAAATTCTCATTGCTGCTGCTGCCCTCAAAAGGATTGTGTAAATGAGGTAGGTAAGAATTTCCAATCTATATGAAGGGCATATTGTGATCTCTTTGATGATATGTGTAGAAAGTTTTAGTTAGAGTACTGAAATTGTTAACTTCAGAATACTTTTTAAAATATTTAATGTTCTTTGGTTAGGAAAAGTTTTAATCAGTGTTATCATAGCACATTTGAAACTTAAGCTTTTGATAAACACTTATATCAGCTCTTGATGTACACCTGATGGGGGTCGCATTGTTCATTTTTTTGGTACTCAGTTTAATGTGCAGAAGTGACCTTTTTAAGAGTACATAATTTTATGTCATGCTGAAAATATCTCAAGTGGGTATGAGCCACTGTCTCATGAACCCCCCCGCCACACACACACACAAAGACATTACTGCCCAAAGAGAGATTCTGTGAATTTCAAAAGTAAGACAAGAATACTTGTAGGGTGAGGAGTTACAGACTTAGAGTGTGTCCCTAGTAAAGTTTAGTAGTTTTATTCTGTGTAGAGTAGCCCGATTTATGTACCTTAGTACTCTTTCCAGTTTTGTGTTTTCCAGTCTCATTAAGATTAGGTGGGTGATACTTTGCTTTTTCTGGTTGAACAGGTCTGAGTTGGGGGTAAGTTGAGAAATTTTAAAAAAGGAGGTGGCATTTGAGGATTGTGGGGGCTTTGAACTTATCATCTTTGTTGAAGTATGTAAACTAAAAGGAAGTAAGGTGAAAATTTTATCATAAAAATATTTTGTTATTATTGGTTTGTTCTTTCCAGTGCTTCAAATCATGTTTTAGAATAATATCAACAACCTGGCATGGTGGTGCACACTATAGTCCCAGCAATTCAGAAGACTGAGGCAGGAGGATCATAAGTTGGGTAATTTAGCAAGACTCTGTCTCCAAAAATAGAAAGGACTAGGGTGTAGCTTAGTAGTAAAGTACCCCTGATTTCAATCCCCAATACCTAAATAAGTAAACTAGGTGAACTATTTAAAAAAGCATCAGTTATTCAAAATACATGAAGTTCTCCTCTCTTTAGAACAAGTTTGGTGAGTATACCAAAAACTGGATTGTATCTTTATTTTTATCAGGTTTCTGTTTTATTTATGTCTCAGATGGCTTTTCTATAGTTCACTTCAGGGTCAGTGGAGTACTCATTGCATACATTGTTCTTGATCATCTTTTAATATGCAACTTATAAACTCTTGCTTATGAAATTATTCAACAATCCTCTTCTAGGTTACTTAGAATCCTGATTTCTTGGTAGTTGCTGACTACCAAGAAATTTTTTGAAAAATTTTTGAAATTTTTTGTTAAGATTTTTCAGTATCTTAAGTGGGTAGCAGTAAGCAATCTTAATATTTTTTTTTAAGGCAACAGTGGCATCTGAATGTGCTGTATAGCATTGGTGTGGAATGGTCTGTACTTAAATTGTGCTATAAGTTTTAAAAAAGCAGCATAACTTTATAGATTTGAGGTTATTTTATGCAGTTATTGGTTTTGCTTATCTTCTATATACTTTATTCAACTAGTGTTCCTATTTGTAAGTAGAAAATTTCTGTTTGTAAAGACATGATTATGTGGATAGAGTTAACAAAGGATTATTTATTCTTAGGACAAAACAAGGATGAAAACAGGTTCAAGAGAATTTTTACTTTTTTTACTTATTTTAAGTAAATCTTATATTTCTGCTGATTGCCTTTAAGCTCAAAGTTGGTATTGGATCAGCAAATTTAATAATTCAAAGAGCTTTCAACCTATATAACTTTGGATTCCAGCTTTTGTAACTATAGATAGGTATGTTGGGCAGATATTATGGCCATTTTCTGAACAAGGAATCTGAAGTATAGGACTATTTCTGCATGTTCATTTCATACTTAATTCAAGTTTTCTGTTAATTTATTTTGTCTTTCCAACCTGCCTGTGCTAGATTGAAACAGAAGAATTGGTATAAGTTTGTTTATTAACTTACAATTTATTGCCAGTACACCAAATACATTCCCCTGAAATGTATGTGCTTATGGAAGAAAGATTTTTCCTCATCAGATTCTATATTTTCTTTAGCACTTTTTAAACTCTTTATATGCAAAGTTCATCTATGTAGGACAGTCCAACCTATTTTACCAAACCATCTTTAGGTGATTTTTTTTTTTTTTTTTTTTTTGTTCTATAGTAAGTGTTCTACAAACAATATATGGCATTTTAGATAGCTCTTTCCATTATTCTCATAAATAACACTTTAAAGTTTATTGTAGAGAAAAAACTAATGTGAAAACAAAATACTCTTCTTTCTTTTTTTTTCCCCCTTGCTACCAAAGAACATTTAGTATGGAACTTGCCTAAGGAGTTTCTATTTTTTTAATAAGTTTGAAATACCAGTGTGATTTATTAAAGCAGCTTTTTACTTTAGCAGCATAATTTTCTTGTTTTCATTAGAATTATGCTACAACATGGACAATTTGGAAAAACTTAGAGCTGAATTTGGAAAAATAAGAAGATGGAAGAAAATGCAAATAGTGATCTTTGTAGTCAATCTCAGAACCAGACTTTTTAGATATATGAATTTAACTTTAGGATCAACTCTACTACATTTCCTGGAAGTAGAATTTTTCAAATCAGGACTTTTAGGATAACACAGTGGGTTATTGATAAGAATTATCCACTTTGGATACAACTTTGGTATTTAAAGACTAGCACTAACCATTTGATGTACAATTCAGGTGGGTGCCTTAAACAGCTGATAGCATAGAACCCTACATATAGTCACGTTTTTTTCTTGGACATACAACCCTATGATAAAGTTTAATTAATAAATTAGGTGAACAAGATTAATAAAAATTAATAAAAATAGAACAGTTATAACTATACTGTAATAAAAGTTAAATGTGGTCTCAAAAAATCAAGATTGTATTTTCAGATTGTAGCTGATTATATTTAACAAAGCGAAAATGAAAAACCACAGAAAAAGGACAACAGTTGTATTTCATTTAGATTGAGTGATTTTGTTTATTTCTGTGATTTATTAGATGGTTACTAATTTTGTTATACTATAATCAGTCCCTGAGATTATACAGATGATTAGAATTTGTGCATTTAAGTAAGCTTTTCTGAACACTCCCACCTAGGCCATCTGTCATATATGTATTTATGGACTTACAGCACTATTTAGTGTAGCTACTTTAACTGTTAATTTATATAGTTACTAGGATGAGATGGGAGTAAATAATGAGATTTTTTCCCCTCCACCCCATTGTCCAGAAAGTAGTGTTTTGTTCTTACTATCTTAGGTTTATCTTCCATACATTGCTGAAAGTTTTATTTTCAAAGAACTTAAACTTTAGGAAAGTTCTACACTATCACTGTGATGCTACTCATTATAATGTTTACATAGAATAGTAGTAATGAATTTCTTCTAAAATGAATTACAATGCTTATCTTTCATGTGGGTCTGATATATCACTTTTCAACTTTATATTTTATTTATGCAAGACAGTTTGCTCTTTACTTGTCATGTCAAACCTAGACAAACCATAACTCCTTCTATACTATTTGTGTTTTTAAAGAATACTATAATAATATAAAACCTGCCAAAACTATGTGAAATCATACACACACACACATATATACATATATATATATGTTCAGTGTTCAAAATAATTAAAATGCTATATTGAGTCATGTGTTAGCTTGTAAGATTGAACAAAAGATCTAACCACTTGACTTTCTTTTTAACCAGTAGTTTCCTTTACCCAAAGAAGATACTATTCTAGCCTAAATTTTTTCATTGCCACATACAAAAGTAAGTAAATGCATTCTCAAACTATTTCTTGTTTTCTTCTGAGAAGCTGAATTGCCTACCTTTTTTCCTACAGGCAAATCAGATAAAAAGCCAGAATGGTAAGAAGGCAACCTAGTAGAACTTAAGTGGAAATTTTAAAACAAAGTTTAAAGACCCTACTTTCATTAATGTGTTTCTGTGGCAATTTTTATGGTTTTCAGGGAGTGAAGCCAGCCAGTTTTGACAAAGTAGCAATTCCAGAAGTGAAGGAAATCATCGAAGGATGTATAAGGCAAAACAAAGATGAACGGTAAGATTAGGTGTTGCTTAAACTGACACCTAAAACATAATGTCTCTGAGTGCAATACTTAATCTGAAGTGTATTTAATTCTTAGGATTAGTTTTTCCATTTATGCCATTTAACCTTTTTATAAATAAGGTTCTTTCTCTTTAATCTATTCAAATTCAATATACTAGAACAGTTTACAAGTAGGAACCAGGCTTGGTGGCACAGACCTGTAATCCCAACAAATTGGGAGACTGAGGCAAGAGGATCACAAGTTCCAGCCAGGGCAACTTAGTGAAATTCTGTCTCAAAATAAAATTTAAAGGGGCTGGGGGTGTAGCTCAGTGGTAGAGTGCTTGCCTAGCATGAGCAAGTCCCTGGGTTCAGTCCTCAATACTGCCCAAAAAGGGGGGGGGGGTGCGGTGTTCAGTGGAGTTTAAACCAGAATTACCTTAAAACATTGTTTATACATCCTGTTAGAACTGCTTATAGCATCAGAGAATGAACTCTAGAGTTCATGCAGCAAATCTGTTCCTTAGTCCTTTATTCATTGAATTCTAAATGATGTGGGACAGAGACTTGGCTTTTTTAAATCATAACGCTAATCTAATTGGAGTAAGATGAAATGGCTATTATCAAGAACACAAACAATAATAGATATTGGTGTGAATGTGGGGAAAAAGACACACTTTTTTTTTACATAGCTGATAGAGTTACAGATTGATGCAGCCACTCTGGAAAGCAGTGTGGAGAATCCTCAGAAAACTTGGAATGGACCCACCTTTTGACCCAGTTATCCCCATAGGACTTAAAATTAGCATACTACAGTAATGCAACCACATCAGTGTTTAGAGCAGCTTAATTCACAATCGCTAGAACCAACCAAGATGCCCTTCAGTTGATGAATGGATAAAGAAACTGTGGTATACACACAGGATAGAATATTATTCAGCCATAAAGAATAATAATAATATGGCATAAGCCAATCCCAAAAAATCAAAGACTGAATGTTTTCCCTGATAAGTAGATGATGATATATAATGGGGTGGGGGGGTGAGAAAAGAATGGAGGAACTTTTGATTACATAGAGTGAAATGAGGGAGGGTATGAAAAATGGTGGAATGAGACAGACATTATTACCCTATGTACATGTATGATTACATGAATGGTATGAATCTACATCATGTACAACCATAGAAATGAAATGATGTACACCATTTGTGTACAATGAATCAAAATGCAATCTGTAAAAAATAAAAAAAAATTAAAAATTTAAAAAAACCATAATGCTGTTATTATGCCAGCATTGAAGAAGAGCTAAACATCAGAATTCCTTTGAGTAAAAGGAGAAGACTTCACTTAAGGCTTAGGAGGTGATCTAACTTAGTTATTTGCACTAACATAGTACTTTTCTCAGAGGAGTGGCAAGTATCTGATCTGCTATGTAGCTGATTCCTCACCCAGTGGGTATGGCAAGGGTCCAGTATCTGTTTTTGAAAATTGATCTACCCTCACCATCTGCCCATACCTGCCAAAAAGGAAAAAGTACACCAGCCTAAGACAAATATCAATTGTAAATTGAGCATAATCTGCCTCCTGAAGAATGGGAGCAATCAGGTATATCAACCAAATTTAAGAATTCCATATCTTCACTTTCTAGTCTCATTTTCTTTTCATAACTTTGTTATTTGAAAGAGTTTAACATGATCTTCAATACATTTTAATAGATATTTAGTTTGAGTTTCTATTTTTATATTAATTGAGTCCTAAAAATCTCTTTTAAAACCTTTTCAGTATAAACAAAGAAATATTTGTTTTGTGTCTTAAAACATATTACTCTGTGTCTTTTCTGGATGGACTAATTTATTAGATTACTGGTATTTGGAAACCATTTTATCTGAAGAAAAATTGTTTCACAATCAGCCTTCTTGCTTGCCTAGTTCACAAATTGTTGAACAAGGAATTGAAATTATTTGTTGGCTAGATAAAAGTTGCTGTAGTCAAAGGTACCAAACTAGAAATTAGATTTTGTTCTGGTTTTGATTACATCATTTACAACTTTTAGAACTGTGAGCAAGATTCTCAACTGCTGAGCCTTCATTTCGTAATTATCAGGAGGTATCTCATTGGATACTGGTCAGGATCCTACATAGGATTTTTTGCTACTTACAAAATGCCATATAAATTATTATATGATATTTGGAAACTTTGATATTCTGTGCATTATTTGCCATTGCCAGTACACTGTTAACAATGAGATTAGATAATTTTATTTAAAAATGGTCCTTGTCAGCTCTTTTGTTTATAAATCAGATTGTTTTGATGTTTCAAATGGACTCGTGTTGAAATGTGTTAACTTTCCCTTGTTTTTCTGTTCAGTTTTTTTTCTTTATAAATAAGAATAATTAGCCACATTTGAAAATTATTTTTTTAAACTAATGACATTTTGTTTTTCTCTCTTGGAAGGTATTCCATCAAAGACCTCTTGAACCATGCCTTCTTCCAGGAGGAAACAGGGGTACGGGTAGAATTAGCAGAAGAAGATGATGGAGAAAAGATCGCTATTAAATTATGGCTGCGTATTGAAGATATTAAGAAATTAAAGGGAAAATACAAAGACAATGAAGCTATTGAGTTTTCCTTTGACTTGGAGAGAGATGTGCCAGAAGATGTTGCTCAAGAAATGGTAAATTGGCACTGATCAGCCATTTAAAAGATGATGTAGATTTATATACATTGATATTGTTTAGTAAAAAGCAGTTTATGAAGTGTCATATGTGACATATCTCATTAAAATAAAATTATGTTGGCCTCGAATGTTACCTTTGAATAGTGGGATTTTTCCTGTGAGTTTTCTTTAAATGCCTTCTTTGTACTTTTTGTGCTGTTATTGATAATGGGTGTTGAATTTTATAGTCCTTTTTTAAAAGTTGTTTTTATTTGAGGAAAACGGATATGAGAATGAACTGCCATACATTCTGAAGTCTATAAGGTTGAATGACTTCTAATTTGTTTAAGATTCTTCTGTTAGAATAAAGTTATGTTTCTAAATATTGGTTAGCCTATAACCAGTCATTAAATAAACCTTTAAAAATAAACATAGGATTATAAACCATTTTTTGTTATGAAGGTAGTTTTCAAGGTTAATCGTTAATAGGCAGCTTGTGGTTGTACCCTTATTTGAAGTATGTCAAAAAGACCACTTTTCCAAGTGGAAACCCCTCACCAAATGAGGCTTGCCTAACGAAGCCAATTATCATTCAAAGAAATGGAATAGAATTTCTCTTCTAGTATTTATAAACATCTTTCAGTAGTAGTTACCTCTGAGAAAAGGGGTCAGGTATGAAAGAGATACTTAGAATTTTTGGTCTTTTAAAAACCTTCAGATATTTGCTACAATTGTTTTTATCTGTGTAAGCAGTTACCTATTAAAAGGAACTAATAGCAACACAGGTTAATAATTATTACTTGTGAAATGGAAATAGTGAATGGAATTGAATACCATAGTTTAGTTTTCTCATTATTTTAATTGTTATAAGTACATCTACCTGTGACTTTCTACAAAGATGACACCCACCCTTTGAGTATGTACCATGATGTTGGGGGGATGTATAATGCAGATCAGTAATTTCACAATTTGTTTAAGACTAGTCTTGAGACTAATTCCTTCCCCTTCTCATGTACTCTTCTACATCACATATTTCATTTATTTTGGGGTTTTCTTTTGATAGTCTGTTTTTTCCTAATATTCCCTTTTTTTTCCCTGTAGGTAGAATCTGGGTATGTCTGTGAAGGTGATCATAAGACCATGGCTAAAGCTATCAAAGACAGAGTGTCATTAATTAAGAGAAAACGAGAACAACGGCAATTGGTGCGAGAAGAGCAAGAAAAGAGAAAACAGGAAGAGAGCAGTCTCAGACAGCAGGCTGAACAACAATCAAGTGCTTCCCAGACAGGAATCAAGCAGGTCCCTTCTGCTAGCACTGGCATACCTGCTGCTTCTGCCACTTCAACTTCAGTTTCTACACAAGTAGAACCTGAAGAGCCTGAGGCAGATCAACATCAACAACTACAGTACCAGCAACCTAGTATATCTGTATTATGTAAGTTTTCTGGAAAGTGGACAGATAAGCTAATGATGCTTCTAACTGACCCCCACCCCCACCCCTCCCATGTTGGAGATCAAACCCAAGGACTCATGTGTGTTAGGCATGAGCTATATTCCCAGTTCCTAACTAACTTTTTATCTTCAAGGTGGTTGTCATTTAGCTTCTCTTTATTTTTATGTTCATAACTAATAGAACAGAAACAATGTAGGATAGACATTGAGAAGATTGATTAAGGTGTAAAATAATTACAAAATTTCATCATTGTACAACCAGAGAAATGAAAATTGTACCCCATTTATGTACAGTGAATAAAAAAAATTTAAAAATTAAAAGTTTCATTATCTTGGAGGTTCTAATTTCTAGATTTCTACATCTCAATTCCTTAAAACAAATAAAATTAATGAAGAATGAACAAGTTTAGCTACTTAAAATTGTCTTCATCTGGTTTAGAACTTTCACCAAAGCTAAATAGCATATAGACTGAAAACTAATGAGACCAGTAGTCATTGATTGAATTAACTGCTTAATACTGAAAGCCCACAGTTCTCCATAGATAAGACTGAAAGTTTAATGTTCCATTTTCCCGTACTCTTCAGATAAAAGACATTAGAACTTGCCTTCCAAATGGGACTTTCATAAATACAGAAATTTACTATGACTGCTCTTTGTTTTTTTTTTAATATACTTTTTTTAGTTGTAGATGGACAAAATATCTATTTATTCATTTATTTTTTTTTTTTTTTAATGTGGTGCTAAGGATCAAACCCAGTGCCTACACATGCAAGGCAAGTACTTTGCCACTGAGCTACAGCCCCAGCCCTGCTATTCATTTTTTAATTTAGTGAAGGTTTCTGGAAAGAAACAACCAATTTATTCCAATGTAATGAGTCTAAAATGTGTTGGGAAAAATGTGAGCCTCCTTTTTGTAATTTGTCTTTCTCTGTTTTTTTTTTTTTTTTTTTTGGTGATGTTCCACCTTTAGCTGATGGGACAGTTGACAGTGGTCAGGGATCTTCCGTCTTCACAGAATCTCGAGTGAGCAGCCAACAGACAGTTTCATATGGTTCCCAACATGAACAGACACATGCTACCAGCACAGTCCCAGGGCATACAGCTTCCGTTGCCCAAGCATCTCAGCCCCATGGAGTATATCCACCCTCAAGTATGGTAAGTAAATGCATGAGAGAGAGTAATACTATAATGAGAGCCAATAGATAATCTATTAAATTCTGAGTCTTTCTACTATCCAAATAGCAACTTGTCTAAAATAGAAATCATAAATGGAGTTCAGTCAGCCCTCCATGTTCATAGGTTTCATACTGGTAGATTCAGTTATTAAAATGTATTTTAAAAAATCAATTTGCCTCAGTACTGGTGGGTCTTGGAACCAGTTCACTGCAGGTACTGAGGGATAATTGTATTTTGTAAGGAAATTAGAATAAATGAAGCAGGGTATGATGTATACATTTATGTATAAGAATTAGTTGAACTGTCTACATGAAGCAGCTTTGTATAAGATTTAGTCTGCATTTGAGCAAAGGTAATATTCTCCCCAGCATTTAAGAATTAGAACTATTCAAAGCAGCATAAGCTAGTCATACAGATGGTTTGCAGGTGGGGTGATAAGAGTTTTTCAAAAGCTTATTTATGAAAATAACTACTAAGTATTTTCTGTAAGATTTCTTACTGTATAAAAAACAGGTAGACCTTCAAATCCTTATAGAATGTTGCATGTGAGTACTCCAGAGTAAAGGAATCCTTTATTTGTATTATCATTTAATTTAGCGCTTGTGTTTAGTTACTTATCAGTTGCTATGCGTGTTCCTGCCTTTAAAGTCTGTTGGACACAAGTTTCTTCCACAGTATATGTTCATTTGTTTTTATTATCTTTATTTGGTATCTTGTTTTATACTGATTTATTTTCAGAACCAATTTATAAAGGGCATTTCCTAAAATAATTTATGCTTTGTGTGTGTGTGTTATATATGCACACATCATCATCCACTCTTGCTTTTCATGTAGAGAATGTTAAAGTAGCTTATCATATAATACCCCATTTCTTTGGTTGACTGTCTCTGAAGTTTTCAGAGAGGAAAACAAAATACGTTCATCTGCCTCAAAAAGGAATTAAGTAACTGGTCATTTATAGCACTTGTTCTCCAAGATCTTTAAGCAGACTGATTTTTTTTTTCCCCCTTCTCAGAAAGCTTTTAATCTGAACTTTGTGGAATTCTTGCTCTTCATTAATCGAAAATCTTTCTTTGAAAATATTTCTGCTTACTCTGATCTTTTCTGCTACAGCTTGGAATAAAAGATGTTTGTTTCAGCGTCCATTAATCTGGTCTGACTAGGTTTGAAGATGAATAGCTAAAAAATGCAAAGGAAACTACTAATGTACTAATTGTTTTAACATTTAAAAAAAAATAGGGTAGAAGAACTTTTAAGACTACATAGAAGATAAATTTTTTGTGTTCTGGCAGATACTATCAGAATTTCTTATCAGTTTCTACCTCTCTCTAATTGATTTTTTTCCTGAATTACAATTCAGTTTTTAAAAAAGGAACTTTTTAATCTCTTGGCTTTCTTCATCAGAGTTCTGAACATTGGCCTCTTTTAGAGAAGGAAATGGAATAATCATTTGTGACAGTATTAGCATTTAGACAACTAACATACCTTTATTTGCTATTCCAAAAAGCATGCTATTTCTTGCTTTTTTAATGACAATAGTCTGAAAGTATTATGATGATTTATCAAGGGGATTAAATTAAAAAGAGAAATAAGGATGTAAAAAAAAATGGAACCAGGAATTAAATAATCATGATTATTTAAATACTTGCTACTGGTGGGCCACAAATACGGCTTAAAGCATTCTATGCAACCAGTTTTGGAAAAGAAAATACAATTAGTCATGTAGTTCACAAAATCTAAAAGAAAATTAACAAGCTTGCTCCAGACAGCCTTATAGTATTAGTATTAGACTTACTGCTTCTATCTATGTTAAACCGTTTCTCTTAAGGTGCCTCAAACTTTGTAAACCTCTAAGTTGAATCTCTGATATACCCAAAATAATTTTTACATTATTCTTAAGAAATTCAAATTGAAGATTTTTTTTCACTAACAACTTTAGTGAAAGTTCAGAATAGTTCCTATATCTAGGTGTGAATTTCTTCCTGAAAGGTATACTTTTTCCTAGTAGATAGTGACTTTTTTACCTTGGCTGAGAAGGATTGGCAGTATAATAAATAAAATGCTGTAAGCCAAAAACTTTTTTAGTCTGATGCCTTCTAAGATAGAAATAAGAGTCCTTTTCTCTCAAGTTTCCCTAGAATGACTGCAAAATAATCCAGACTTCACCTCTTTCGAATCTTGTGTTTTAAATTAATAGATTCATTCTTGTCTAATCTTACAAAGTTTGGCAGAAATTGTAAACTGATATTGTTTTCCCTGTCTGCTGCCTTCAGTTCATCTTTCTTATTCATACGTTTATAACAGTTGGCATTATTTCATAATATTTAGGATAATAATTTCTCAGTATTATCATTTATAAGAAAACTTGTACTTGACCAAAAGAATAGAGAATAGTTGTGATCTGCCAGGTGTGCTTTGTGGAGTTCTCTCTCTGCTAAGAAAAAATTTGACTTTATGGTATTGGGGAGGATGGAACATTTCCTTATGATAGCTATGCCCCTATTATCACTGTACATTTGGTTATTTTTCTTTTCAAAGTATTGTTTTTCATGTGTGTTTGTTTTCTGTTTAGCCTCGTCGTGGCCGTAGCATGTCGGTTTGTGTTCCCCATCTTTCTGCTGTTCCCTTTCTATCCCGCATCTCTCCCAGTGCTCCTTCCACCCCACCACCAGTGTTGTCTGCACCTCTTTCTCCTTCCCTCCTTCGGACTGCCCCTGAGGAAACTTTTGCCGAAAAAGCTTTCTAAAGCATTGGAGAGTGTCCTGCCTATGCACTCTGCCTCTCAGCGCAAGCACCGACGCTCCAGCCTGCCTTCCCTCTTGTCAGTACTGTATGTAACTGTAAACTTTCTGACAATGAAAAATTATTACCAATGAATACATCCAGGCATCAAGAATTCTAATAAAATTTAAATAAATAACAGAACTAAACTATAAATTTGGTTATACATTATGCTTTAGGACACCCGTTAATCCTATAGGAATCATTTTTGTAATTAGGCTTTAAGGGGGATTAAAAAGCAAGGAGGCTAGGAGAGAGAATGCTTATAATATTGTTTGGCATACACCAGTATATGCCCAATAAAATTTAGCTTTTATTGTGTTTTCTTCTCCTCTACTTACATAAAAGATTTTCATTTTCTTATCATAACAAAAGGTATGTTTAGTATTTAATTTTAAACTAGTTGTTGACTTAATAAAAGTCTTGGCTTTTTTTGTTTTGTTTTTTGTTTTGTTTTGTTTGTGGTGCTGGGGATTGAACCAGGGCCTTGTGCATTTGGGATAAGCCCTCTCCTAACTGAGCTTCATCCCCAGCCCCAAGTAAATTGTTAAACATTACCCAATCGCATTTCTCTCAGTTTATCCTTTTTTTATTTATTAATTAATTTCCTTTTAGTTGTAGATGGACACCTTCATTTTATTTATATGTGGTGCTGAGGATCGAACCCAATGCCTCACACATGCTAGGCAAGTGGCCTATACAGAGCTGTAACCACAGCCCTCTCACCTTATTAAGAGTTGCTTACTAATATAACTGGATGACTTTTTTTTTTTTTTTTTAAACCATACTCAGTGAAGAATAATTGAGGAGAAAAGTATTTGGTTTTAATGTGTTAAAAGAAATCTGAGTAAAATATTAGTGAAATGACCACAAAGTGCTCCCTCAGGGGAGTGCTTTTTTTAGGGTGAGTAGGGTGGGTCCTTGACACCAATGAATACATTAGATTGCATATGTAGTATACATGCCTTTCTTTGGCTCCATTAATGTCTACATAAGATCTGTCTTTTTAAACTACTTTAATTGCTGTGGGACCTTGCCGCTGCTTTTCCAGAGTACATAGTTAACATTCTGAACTAGTACGGAGACTCCTCAGATTTTTACTTTGGAGAATGCTTAAGTTTACAAAGTTTAATGAGTTTGGGACACCTTAATAAACAGTAGGAAAAATGAGCATTCCGATTCAAAATGAAAATCCACTCTTAGCTATTGAGAACAGTTGTGCTTCTTTGCTAATATAATGGTGGTCTTCTCTATTGGAAGAATGAAATTGATCTCTTATAAAAAGGAGTCTATGATAGTGAATTAATTGCAGTATGTATTATTTGCATCGGGCAAGGTGTGCATGATAGTCAACTATCAGTGATCAGAAAAGTAGAAATTTTGGTGATTTTTGCATCTATATAACATTGTTTGTGTGTCAGAATTGTTAACTATATCTAGTTTGGGGTAAATGAGAAAGACATTACTACCACTGGGGTTCATCTTTTATTATCCACTAAAAATCTTCCTATTGATTTCTAGTTAAAAGTATGTTGGTTGATAAAAATAACATTGAACCTCTGACATAGCATAGTATAAAATACAGACAATAGAAAGACTTAAGCAATAGCTTAAATTGAAGCACACTTCTTACATTGTACAAATAGTTGGCTTATTGCTTTTTAACTCAAGTCTTAAGAGTGAACGTATTGTGAATAAAATAGAATAATCACTTAGGAAGTTTAATTTGTTCTTTTGCTTTGAGAGAGAAAAGTTGTGGGAAAGCAGCTCTTATCTGACGCAAAGAGTCCCACAGGTTGATTTCTTTGACCCTGGATGTATTTAATGGATTTTTACTATGCACATATTTTCTGAAAGCATTGTTATTTCTTCATTAAATTTGGTGTAACCATTTTATAGGGTTACACAGAACTATCCAGTTGTGCATGTCTGATGTAATTTCACATATGAATGTATGAATTACTTGTCTTATTCATGTTGATACAGCCTCAGTCCATGGCGCATGCCGTGTGGGGGTACCCCATCATACCCAGAATCACAGATATTTTTCCCAACTATTCATGAACGTCCAGTTTCTTACTTTTTTCACCACCTCCCACCTGTCCACCGAAAGTGCCATTTCCCAGCGACGTAAGAGCACCTCCTTCCTGGAAGCCCAAAATCGCCCTTCCAAACCCCTGCTGAGGACTGTTGGCCAAAATCTTCTTCCACCTGGTGGCAGACCCAACTAACTGGACACCAGAGGCTGTAGTTATGTTGGGGTACCTACAGCAAGTAGAGTAATGGAGAGCTGTGTGAGATACAGGTCCATCCTATGTTTGAGCCATCTCAAATTTTGCAATGACTATAGACCTTGGACTAGTACTTCCAGAAGAAGCGCACTATTTTATTCCTCAGGAAGCAGTGTATCTAGCAGGGGTACCTTACCAGACCCAGGTGGCAGAACAGTATGAGGGCATTTCATACAACTCACCAGTACTCTCAAGTCCCCTGAAACACATACCTGAACAGAAGCCAGTACAAGGGGTCCCTACTTCAAGTTCTATCTTTGAATTTCCATCTGGACAGGCTTTCCTGGTAGGACACCTTCAGAATTTAAGATTAGATTCTGGATGAGTCCAGGATCTCCCTCTCTAGTATTCTGCACCTATCAGTACAGATTGCTACGCGTTTGAAATTTCACCCTGTCTTTGTTCCTCATTCTGCACACCGCTGTGTTAACTCATAGCAATGAGAGCAGAAGCAACTGTGTATTTGAATTTCATGCTCAAACATCAAGCTCTTCTTCAGGAGAAGGAGGTGGAATTTTACCCCAGCGTGCTTACCGAAGTCGACAAGTTGCAGTGGACTCAAATCAGGAAGAACCGCCTCCTCAGTCAGTTGGATTACATAGCTACCTACAGCCTGTGACTGAAGAACAGCGTAATTATCATACCCCAGAATTGACTGTTTCTGTGGTAGAGCCTATCGGACAGAACTGGCCAATAGGAAGCCCAGAGTATTCCAGTGATTCCTCACAAATCACTTCTTCAGATCTCAGTGATTTTCAGTCACCTCCCCCTACAGGGGTAACAGCTGCACCTTCTGGCTCTGACGTCTCATTACCCTTTATCCGTCTGCCTCAGACAGTGTTACAAGAATCCCCACTTTTCTTCTGTTTTCCCCAAGGAACCACATCTCAGCAGGTCTTATCTGCCTCATTTTCTTCAGGAGGATCTGCACTCCATCCACAGGTTATAGGAAAACTTCCACGGTTCTTTTAAAGTACCCTATTACGCACCATTACATTTAAATTTTCTATCCCTCATTTCCCTGAATCATGGATTTATGAGGAATATTGGTTTTTTTGTTTTTTTGGGTTTTTGTTTTTTTTTTTTTTTAGTACACTCTCCCCATCTCTTAAGGGCTATAAACTCCTTGCATTTACAAAATATGAAGGAAAAGCTACCTGATTTACTATAATATTTGCAGACCTTTGGGAAGAGAACACAAAAACTAGAATTTTAGTCATTCATCAAAATCAATGACTTTTATTCCCATATGTGGTATTTTCAAATAACACTGAAAATTCACTTGTCTATAAATGTAAGGTTGACTCAGCATTGATTATTTAGGTACACTAAAATCTGAAGTTTTACTCTCTTCCTCCAATCAAATTTTTTGGAAAACAATACAAAAGGGTAACTTTTCTATATCAGAAAAAAAAAAAAGGAATATAGGGAAAACTTTTTTTAGAGTAGGATTGAGAATTAATCCATAGACTTTTTACTAGTTTGGAGAATCTAAAAGACATCAAAAGGAAACATTTTAGAAGTTCAAATTAACAAAAAATATGCCTTTTTGAAATGGCATTAAACAAGTCATTATGTATTACAGATCCAAATAAAATACTTATCCATAAAATTAAGGACTGATTCTAATTTTAGCAACCAAGTTAGAAATGTTAGTAGGTGATGGGTGTGTTTTTGTTGTTCAGAGGTTTAGGATACATGTTACAAAATCAGGAAACATTAGCCATCGCAGGCCCCTTTTTTTTCCCCATCAATTTAGTTATTCATGTGTTTGAGCATATATCCTCTCATGCAAATAAAGACAAAGTAACAGGCAAGTAGAGAGTCACTATTTCATACATTTTTTTGATATATTATCAAATGTAATACACTATGGGGGGGGGTACTGGGAATTAAACTCAGGGGCACTTGACCACTGTGCCTCATCCCCAGCCCTATTTTTTTGTATTTTATTTAGAAACAGGGTCTCACTGAGTTGCTTAGCACCTCACTTTTGCTGAGGCTGGCTTTGAACTCAAGATCCTCCCATTTGCCTCCCGGCCACTGGGATCACAGGTGTGTACCACTGTGCCCGCAACAACTTTTTAAATCTTTGTAGGAGACTATGCATTTATATTCAAGGCATCATTTGAAATCTTCTCTAAGTATTCCCCTTTTTTAATTCATTTTATATGTTCCTCCTATTGTATTCTTGTGTCCTTTCCCATCAAAGGCATAAATAACTATAAATGTATGTGAAATACCAATTTCTTTAGAGTAGGAAGAAGCAAAAAAATCTTAAATCTATACTGCATGGGCATGCTTTTTATTCCCATCAGTACTCAAATTGTCAACCCTTACTGTAAATATTAATGTATTATTAGTCATTCTTTAAACTTTTCAAGTAAATTTTCAAAAGCAAAACCATTAATTTACAAACGTTTTGCTAAAGAAATGCATGCGTGTAACAGTGAAATGTGATGTATTACTGTAACTTTCAGAGAAAATGAAAACATAAAGGTTCATTTCTTTAACCTACCCATGTATATAGTCCTGCTTGTATTTCTCACTTTCTCATTTATTTTAGTTGAACTTCTTGATAATTGGAACATTCTAGTTAGGGTTTCTGAGACACACCACTGTTGACATTCTGGGTTGGACAATTCTTTGTTGTGAGGGCATGTTTTCTGGGCATTGTAGGATATTTAGCAGCATTCCCTACCTACTAGACACTAGCAACAGCCATCTCCCCAGTTTTAACAACCAGAAATGGTTCCAGATACTCCACATGTTTCCTGGGTGACAACTATGATTATAGGCTTAGCAGTTGATTATAACAGTTTCTTACCTTTTTCCAAAAAAGTTACTATGGCACTACAAGAAGTAGCAAAAAAAAAAAAAAAAAAAATTAAAATTATTATTTTTTCTTTAAATGTTCAGATTAAAAATTGTTTCACAATCATAGTTTTACCACTTTTCAGGTGTGTGTGTGCGCATGTGTGTGTTTCTAGTAATAATTTTACTATGAATCTGAATATTCTAGTTGGCCAAAATTACAGCCTAAATAAGACAGGTTTTAATCATCAGTGATGTTCCTATGGGATGAGATCAAAAATGTACTATAATATGATCCTTCTCTAAGCTTCTCTTACAAAAGATAGCCCAGAGACCTCTCCCATACTTAATCAAGCTAATGTTTCATTTTGATCAAGCAAACTTCTCAGGACCTTAAATGTTTATTGCAAAAGACTGAGCTGTATGTGCTTACATTAGGGCCTTCTCTAATTTGTCATATTCACTTCTTTCCCTCAGGCACAGGGGCAGAGCCAGGGTCAACCATCTTCAAGTAGCTTAGCAGGGGTTCCATCTTCCCAGCCCATCCAATCATCCTCAGCAGGTGAGAACAAAGTATTTAATTAATTACTAGTAACCAAACACTGCCCTACGATCTTTTGTGTTTTAAATTCCTGATATGAATGACTTGCTAAGTTTTTGAAAGGGAATTAACAGGCATAGCATTTCTTGTGTTGAGTAGGCAGTTTAGGAAATCTCCTTTGTTAAATGTGCTTTTAAAACAATTTAGTAGACATATGTTAAAGTTTAAAGAGGAATGGTTACTACTTTATCTGTCTTCTTATATGGTTCTTAAACATAATTTGACAATACAGAGTATCAATTTGTTTCTGTTTGTTTATGACTCATCCACATATGAGCATATATATCATTTGTTTTCATCATCCCATCCTCAGTAATCCTGATTTCCTTTTTATATTTCTAGTAGTAGGATGGAATATCAGATTTATGCAAAGAAACAGCAAATGAAAACCAGAAGAACAACTATTGTAGGAAGATTATTTTTCAAAAAAAAATACATTTTATTAAACTTCTGATTTGGGGGTTTTTGTTTCCAGAAGGTCCAAAGAACTCAAGAGATTAGTGTAATACTGATATAATTCAGCAATCGAATTTGTAACCCTAAAATTAAAATCTGTATTTCACCACTAATATTTGTTAGTGGTAATTATTTGCAAGGAAGTAATGCTTTGTTGGCATAATTGAATATTTATCAGTATTTCAAATAAAATTCATAGCACTCTGTGTAATACAAACTTCATGATGAAGTATTTCATTAATAGTTCCCCAAGGGTAATTTTTAAACCACCAAATTATAAATTAGACTCTGCTTCCATTACATTTTGAAACAAAGCTTTTAATTCTTATTACAGATTGCACTGTTTTAGTCAAACGTGGACTTATTACTAGTTTCAGATTAGGTTTTACTTATACAAGATAAAAATCACTTTAACACATTTTGTACACAAGAGAATGGATTGGTTTGATTTATGCATGCATTTACTTAGTGACCAACACCTCTTATAGAAATTACAGATTGGAAATTACATACTCTGTCTTATTCCTGACCTTTCTTCCAAATAGGTTCCTAAATTTATGTGTAAAATTATGATCTAAAATTCAGTATTTCTATAACTGTAAAGTTATTTCAAAAGTTCTTTAGGGATATATGATTCTGCAGAGATATTCAAAAAACTACATTTATTTGTGACTTAAGTTTCCATATTTTAAAAGGAATAAGAAGGTTGAAAATTTTATAGACTATGAAGATAGAGTCTGTTTTTAGATGTGACTTTGTTTTTATACTATCAAGCCCCAACCTCACCTTAGGAAAACATCTTTAATTTTATTATAAAGTAAGGTAAGAAATGCACCTTAACTGAAATTTATTTCTTGGATTTCTGGAAAGTAGTAAATGTGGTACCAGAATAGCTTCCTCCTTCTGAAAACTTTGTGCCCATAAGCAAGGGTGGTGAGTTATCTCAATAAATACTTTTTTCCATAGGGGGAACTATAGAGTGTTCAGTTAGTCTTACTTTTCTATTCAGCTAGACGTGTGAACCTTTTTTATCAAGCAGCCACATCCAACAAATGGTACATAGCCTACATAAGCTGTTTGAACATTTCATGAGGCATTTTTAGGCATGGCATGATGCTGGCCTGTTATGCTGAATCATACCTGCTTGATTGAAGTATTGATTATTAGCTAGTGTGATTATTCACAAGCAGTCGACAGGTACTTTTCACCTGCCCAGAATGTTCTGAAGTATAACCAGCATAGATACCTGTTGTCCTAAGTAAAGAGTGAGGCAACTTATTCATAAAATGTATTGCTGACTTTTTTTAAATTGGTTCCTTTTAGTTATAAATCACAATAGAAGCCATTCTGATAAAATTATACAAGCATGAAGTATATCTTAATTCTAATTAGGACCATTCTTGTGGATGTACACCATGGTGGGATTCACATAAATATTTTCATATATGTACCTAGAAAAATTGCATCAGATTCATTTCACTTTCTTATTCCTATCCCCTTTCCCTTCCCTTCATTCCCCTTTGTCTAATCTACTGAACTTCTTTCCCTCCCCCCACTTATTGTGTTTTAGCTTTCACATATCAATGAAAACATTCGACTTTTGGGTTTTTGACAGTCCCATCACTCCTATTATCTCTACCCAGTTACAGTTGTTTAAGTTCTAAAATGGGCTAGATATGACTCTCTCAAGGATCCTAAACAATATGGTAAACATATATAAACTTTACAAAACAAATAAGGATAAAAGCTAGTATTATTTATACAACAAGGTACTTTGTCTATATTTGTTTATTCCCTATGAAACCTAAAAGGTATATTGTTATTTCTATGTTACTTCTGGGAAAGCTGAAACCTGGAGAAGTTTAGGTAACTTAACTAAACTTACAAGAAGTGAAAATAGTTAAACAGTTAAAATCCAAATAATATGACTCTACAGCTCACCTTTTAACCCATACCCAAGTATGTCCAAAAATAGAAATTAATCTCTCTCCTGAGCAGAAGGGGGTTATCAGAAAGTCTTTATGGAAGAGATGGTTTATTAGATTCTGTGAGACTCAAATATAGGAATAAATATTATTGTGGCCCATAAGAAGAATGGGGAAGGGTAGGCATGAGCAGGATAGAAGGCTTTCAAAGGTTGAAAAATGTGGGGCAGAAACAAATATATCCTTCAGTTTGGTTTAGCCAAAACATAGGTATATGAAGGTGTAAGTTCAGGAAAGAATTTGATAGAGTTCAAATTTTGATGTGGACGTGATTCTGAATTAACGGTAGTTAGAGTCTGTGCTTACCATGTATCCAAATATAAAATGGGGATTATTTTCCCTCAAATTTATCCCTTTGAAAAAAGGAGAATTACCGTGAGTTCAAACCTTTATCATACTCTCATATTACATAGCTTTCATCCTTTATTTTGGACAACCAAAAATGTTAATGAGATAAAACAGTTGAGAACAACTGTGCCTATAGAGACTTTAAAATGATAGGGTTTTTGATTTATTGTGATTTTTTTTTTTAAGCTAAGATTAAACATCAATTTGACCTTAATTCTTAAGAGAATGATTTCACTATTCCAAGTGCATATGTCATTATAAACAACTTGATTAAAAGACTACTATATTATAGAGGCTGGGGTTGTAGCTCAGTGGTAGAGTGCTTGCCTAGCATGTGTGAGGCACTGGGTTTGATCCTCAGCAGCACCACATTAAAATAAATAAAAGTATTTTGTCCATCTACAACAATAACAACAAAAAGTTAATACAAGGGTTACATGAATATAAATCTATAAAACAAATGCAAAAACTAATACTGTTCAAGCAAATGCTTGTTACTTTAAATTTTACCTCAAGACACAACTTAAGGGAAAGTGTTATACCAAAAAAAATTAAGATTAATTTTAAAAATTAATATTTGAAGAGTTTAAGGGAGGGGAAACTATTTCTGAATTAATAATATATTTGTATAACTGATCTCATTTCAATGTATAAATTAGTGAGTTAGATAATTATTGATGCTTCATTCACATTCCTTAAAGTTTGAATATATTCAAATTGAAAAAGTTGTTTTTTTTAGCGTCTCTTTTTCAATAGGAAAATAAAGAAATTATCTTATATTTAGAGTTGGCTACATTATATATCTTAGGTTCTAGGGGAAAGTTTTATACAATTTAACAGCCATTTGTTCTTGGGGTTTTTTTTTAATGTTAAATTAAGATACGCTGTCAGGATAATAGGAGTAAAGCAGCTGAGCATGGTGGTACATGCCTGTAATCCCAGTGACTTCGGAGGCTGAGGTAGGAGGATCACAAGTTCAAAGTCAGTTTTGGCAACCTAGTGAGACCCTTAGCAAGTTAGCAAGACACTGTCTCAAAATAAAAAATAAAAAGGACTGGGAATGTAGCTCAGTGATAAGAAGGACTAGGGTTATAGCTCAATGATAAGTACCACTGAGTTCAGACCTTAGTACCAATAAATAAATAGCAAACATGACTGCTTTCACTATTATTTCAGTAGTTTGGTGATAATTTGTTAATTTCAATTGATATAATAAGAAAGAAGTAAGGAATAAAATAAGCCCCAAAATTCTGTAGATTTGTCACCTAACAAAATCCAAGACAACCACTAAGGTAGCTATGGGTACATAATAAATATACAAATTGATATTTTATCTCTATATAAGCAGTAACCATTTATTTGATGGATATATGAGGACAAATAAAAGACTATAGGTTGTAACATTATTCTTAAGTAGCAAAAAAAAGAAAAACAACCAAAATGTTCATTATTAACAGATTATTATTTATAGGAAGGACTTGGTTTCAACAACAGAAGAGGTACCTCTGTGTAAATGACTATTTGTACATTTAAAAAAAAAAAAAAAATCCCTGAAGGCAATATACCAAACCACTAACAGTGGTTGCGTCTGGAGACTAGGATTAGGAGTATTTTCATTTGACTCACTTAAAATTTTTATTATAAACACTGTTGATTTGTATATTAAAAGAAAAACTTAAATATGGTTACTAGTACTACAAAACCTTGGAAGTTATAAGGTTCAGATTGTTCTCTTTTTTTGGAAGTGGGGTACTAGAAATCAAACCCACTGGTGCTTTATCATTGAGCTACATCCCTAGGCCTTTTTATTGTTTATTTTGATACAGGGTCTTACTAAGTTGCCCAGACTGGCCCTGAACTTGTGATCCCCATGCCCCAGCCTCCCCAGTCACTGGGATCACAGGTGTGTGCCACCATGCCCCAGCAAAGTTCAGATTTTTGTTAGGCAAAAGAGGCCATTAATTTTAGAGATATAGTTCTGTTTTGTTTGCTAGATTTTTTTAAAAATGTAGTATTTGGGTAAATACTAGTAAATACTAGGGAATACAGTAAATACTAGTATTTGGGTAAAATTATATGTACAGGCCTTACACATAGTTAATTCCCAGATGTCATTCCCTTTGCCCCATTTTAAGTTGAATGATAGCATTCTTGTTTTCAAAAAAAGGAAACTTCATATTTGCAATAAATGAGCAGTCTGAGGTAAAACTAAAAATTTGAAACTATCTCCTCATTCAAAACTCTATGCTTTTCTCACTATTTTGTTGTAGCTGTAATAAGATTATATAATCGATAAAATAGACTAAAAGAGATTCGAGGAGGAGAATAGATTAGTCTAGTGTAGGAGCCAAAGTGAGAGCTGATTCCAAAAGATAAGGGAAAAGTGGGTACACATGTGGAGTTGGGGTAAGGAGCTATTTGGATATAGTGTCTAAATCTCTTTGTGAAGATCTACTGTTGGAGTGAGGGCAATGTTGGTTTAAGAATCAGTGGTTTCTGAAGTTTGGGAACCTTCATTCATTTTTCCTAATGATACCATCACAAAGAACATCAGAAGAAAAACATGTAAGAGGAATTGATGAATTTGGTTATTATGTTAAATTATCATTAACAGATCCTGGGGACTTTAGTTAAATATACTTCTTAGAAACATACTATTAATGATTTGAAATAAAAGTGAATCGTGGGCTGGGCTTGTAGCTCAGTAGTAGAGTGCTTGCCTAGAGTGCTTGCCAAGGCACTGGGTTTGATCCTCAGCACCACATATGAATAAATTAAAAAATAAAGGTCCATCAACAACTAAACAAAAATATTTTTTTAAAGTGAATTAGTTGGACAGGGTGGTGCACTGCTGTATTACCAGCTCATGGGAGGCTGAGGTAGGAGGAGCACATGACTTCAGGAGTTTGAGACTGGCCCAGACAACAAAGCAAGACCCCAACCTCCCTCCCAAAACAAAGAACTGAATCATCGTATTTTATTCCTAACAGCAGGGAATACAGCATGCAGCCCTTCCTCAACAGACAGTACAGTATTCACTTCCACAAACGACAGCCTCCACTGAGGCCACGACTGCACAGCCAGTGAGTCAACCTCAAGCTCCACAGGTCTTGCCTCAAGTGTCAGCTGGAAAACAGGTAAACTCTTAATTTCTGAAAAGAAGTTAAAGATGCTCTACATATAATTTGTCCTTTCATATAAATGGACCTCCACCCTCTATAATAGTGAAATATCCATTGAAGTTGGTTAATCTCACTGCAATAATGAAGTAAAAATTCACTCTGTTTACACATATGCATCACAAATGGATATATACTGACAGCAGCAACAGTCGAAGGATGTTTTACTTTAGGTTTATCAGTATAAAATAGAGTTAGAGGTGTTAAAACCTAATGGTTAGCTGGTATAGTAGTGAATGCCTATAATCCAGCTACTTGGGAGGCTAAGGCAGGAGGATCAAAGTTTAAGGCCAGCATGGGCAACTTAGCAAGACACTGTCTCAAATATAATTTTTTTAGGAAAGAACTGGGGACATAGCTTATTGGTGGAATGCTTATCTAGCATGTGCAAGGCCCTGAATTCAATTCCCAGTAACACACACACACACACAAAATCTTGATGGGTTAAATAAAAGTTCTGATAACTGAACCTATGCCATTCTCTGGAATGTGTCCGGTGTATCTGATATTGCAGGTTTGCAATTATGCTTTGTTTTCAAGTGGATTTCTAGACTGTTTTTCTCCCCTTACTGCCTTTTGACAGTAAGTCATAAAAGCTTCTTACATGAAATGATGCTTTTTTATTTTCTTCCAAGTGTAGTCCTTCTAATCACTTGAAAAGTATCTTGTAGAAGGTATACTTTTCTGAATGGCCTTTATTCAATTTATCTATGGGTACCATGGTGCTTATACATGCACAGTGTATCGTTACTTATAATATTTCATATTTGAAATACCATCAGTATAAAATGCACCATTATTTTATGTACCACTGAGTACATACCAACACATCACCAACTGTAAGATATATCCCAATTTTTCAAATGTTGAAAATGACCAGGTAGTAGGGAAAGGTTATTTTGTCCTAGAATCAGTGAAATATGTTAATTATACCTACTTTTTATAGAGCAGCTAGACTTTTGTAGAAGTAATGTGTACAGAGTCTAATTCCACTGGGAAGAAACTGCTTTCAAATTTCATTAGCTACTTCAATAGCAGTTCTAGATTTAGGGATAGGAAACATGCCAATGAGTTATGGTATGTAAAATATCTGCCAATAAAACTATTGAAAACAAATAGCGACAAAACCCTTGCCTATGGAAAGGTTTATTTTTTATAGTCAGTGATGAAACATTACCAGATTTTTCTACAGTGAAAAGTTTAGAACAGTAACCAGTTTATTATATCCTTTTTGTATCCTAGTATTCTTTTTTTCCTGTTGTTATGTGGCATATTAACTTAAACTAATGTATGCAGGGTTTTGTTTGTTTGCTTCCCTCTTTTTGGCTAATACACAAATCTTGCTTTCAGCAGCCTTGCTTTAAAAAAAAAAAAAAAAGTCTGTCTGTTTTGTTTTTCTTTACTTTCTCAGCTTCCAGTTTCTCAGCCAGTACCAACTGTCCAAGGCGAACCTCAGATCCCAGTTGCATCACAATCCTCAGTTGTTCCAGGCCACTCTGGTGCTCATTTCCTTCCTATGGGACAGCCACTCCCCACTTCCTTACTCCCACAGTACCCTGTCTCTCAAATTCCCATATCAACTCCTCATGTGTCTACAGCTCAGACAGGTTTTTCCTCCCTTCCCATTACAATGGCAGCTGGCATTAATCAGCCTCTGCTCACATTGGCTTCATCTGCTACAGCAGCTGCGATCCCAGGGGGATCAACTGTGGTTCCTAGTCAGCTTCCATCCCTTCTGCAGCCTGTGACTCAGCTGCCAAGTCAGGTTCACCACAGCTTCTACAACCAACAGTTCAGTCCATGGGGATACCAGCTAACCTTGGACAAGCTGCTGAGGTTTCACTTCCCTCTGGAGATGTTCTATACCAGGTACTGTGTTAGCTAGCAAAAGAGGAGAGCATTAGAGGGTTGGATTTTGACAATAGACAACCAAAAACCTAAAAATCTAGTTGAGTATCAGAACAATAACAAAGGTTACTGATCTTAACTAGAGAAGCTAAAACAGTAAAGTTCTAAGAGTAATGTTTGATGACTCCTTACCCATTTTTCTTAATACACAACCTGGGAGAAAAATGGTTCAATGTTCATTGTAAGCTGATTGAATGCTAAATATGGTTAGCCACAGTATACCTGGCTGCTTTTTTGTATATAGATGGAGTACGAGTTGGCAACATGATATCAACAAAAAAATTTCAGGGTTTAGATTTGGAAGATTAACATTCCATATATGACTGGAATGGCTAATACTAGGAGGAGTTTGCATTCTTCCTCGTAAGATTGGCTAAAAAGTAGATATATTTCTAGAAGGAATTAAGTTTATAATTCCTATTTAAATAATCTCCAGGAGGGGAAAAACCAGCAATTTAAAATATGATTGTAAAAAGCTGGCTCCCAAACTGGAACTGGTCTACCATTTCATTTCAAGTATGATCTTTAAGTGTTCTTTAGATTATTAGTAAGAGAATGGGGCTACTCTTCTTTGCTGTGTGCTTCCTGCCCCCTCCTTTTTGCATGTCTTGCTGATTTGCTAATTTGATGTCCCAACCTGCACTAACTCACCTTCCTCATTTCTATCACAGGGCTTCCCACCTCGACTGCCACCACAATACCCAGGAGATTCAAATATTGCTCCCTCTTCCAACGTGGCTTTCTGTTTGCATCCATTCTACAATCCTATCCCCTCCCATGCCTACAGAAGCATTGGCTACACCAGGTTATTTTCCTACAGTGGTGCAGCCTTATGTGGAAATCAAATCTTTTGGTTCCTGTGGGCGGTGTAGGGAGGACAGGTTCAAGTGTCCCAACCAGCAGTGAGTTTAGCACAACAACCCCCCACTACATCCTCCCAGCAAGCAGTTCTGGAGGTAAATGGAATTATTGCATGTTTATATAAAAAACATATATATGATGGGATTAAAATAACAAAGGAGAAATAGACTCCCCTGATAAGAGCTAAGTTGGAGACCATGTCAAACTAACTTCTGAATGACTTTTTCTTACAGCAGAATGAAATGCCAATGTGGGGGCCTTGTTGCCACTGGCTGTTCTGTTGGGAAGTGAGTGTGCCTTGGAGAAGATTAACCTTGTTAGCACTTCACTTCTTTAGCTAGTACTTTAGCCATTGTTCTTGTCCTTTCACAAACTCTTACCATTGGGAGTCAAAAGAACATCTTATCCTACTGTGCTCTCAGCAATCATTTTGCCCTACTAGGAAAAAAGGTCTGAGTTCATCTTTGCACTTTGCTCTGCCTGCCCTATTGCACACTTTTGACAAGATGCTGGCTGCATGGCAAGTTGTAGTTTCACATTGCCTAGCAATATAGGTTGGCTGACTTCACATTGTGCAGTCTTTACCAGAAACTAGCTTTAGAAACTTCCTTTGGAATTTTCAGATCACTTTCTCTAGATGCTGAATATTAAGAATAACTAGTAAATTTACTGCTTCTAGGACTTAGGGGAGGGATAGGAGGAAAAAGAGGGATCTTATTGGGGGATCATTATCATTATAAATAATATTACCACGAAGATTTGAATTATCCTTTCCATTCACAGAGTACTCAGGGAGTCTCTCAGGTTGCTCCTCCAGAGCCAATTCCAGTAGCACAGCCACAGCCTACCCAACCTGTCACTTGGTTTCCTCTATAGACAGGTAGGTAAAATCAAAATTCTCTTCTGATTGTAAATGGGATGGTATAAAACATTAAAATATCAAACCCTAAAATCTCATATTGTAAACTGAACTTTTTTTTTTTTTATTCAAAGTACACATTCAGATGTTGCTTCAGGTATGAGTGATGGCAATGAGAATGCCCCATCATCCAGTGGAAGGCATGAAGGGAGAACAGCAAAACGGCATTATCGAAAATCTGTACGAAGTCGCTCTCGTCATGAAAAGACTTCACGCCCAAAATTGAGAATTTTGAATGTAAGTATTGACGACTTTGCAACTTTGATAGTTAAAGGAACTTAGCACAGAGAAGAGTTTTTGAGGTTATCAAATCAAAACCACTCATTTCATAAAATAAAGATCCCTTATGTTTGCTCAATATATGATTTATATGGCACCTTTTTTTATTTAATCCATACAATTCCTTTTGTCTGTCACATTTTTCAGAAAGTATAATTCATAAATCTGATAGTCAGCAATTAATATCATTTAAATAATTCTTAGGGCTCAGGCAAGAAGAATAGAGTGTTTTAGTCTATAGAAAAAAGACTTCATATTCCTTCTAGACTCTGCAGTAGAAGATAAATAAGTGGCCCAAAGGCTGACATCATCTTACAGGTTTTTCTTGCTGCCAGTTTAAGTATTAGTTGAAGTATTAGTGCTTTAAGTTACAGTAATACCATGTGTCCTCAGACATAAATGTGTTAGTCTGAATGACTTTTTTCTCAGAGTCAGTAATAAAGCCAAGTATAGTCTTCTGAAATGAAGTATCTTTCTTTTCAGGTTTCAAATAAAGGAGACCGGGTTGTAGAATGTCAGTTAGAGGCTCATAATCGGAAAATGGTTACATTCAAATTCGACCTAGATGGTGACAACCCTGAGGAGATAGCAACAATTATGGTATGTCTGCATTTGGAGTTCCAAATTTTCCCTTAGTACTTCATCTTAGTATCTATTGCCCTAGGCAACTATCCAATATTTGTAATTCATGTTTTATAGTTAAGTATTTCACCTAACCTGTGATTGAGATATTTTTGTGTAGAATTTGTAATTATTCATATTTCAGTACTAAGTATTGAAGTTCTTAAAAAGAAAAGAGCTGCCAGGCACTGTCGCTGAGACAGGGTGGTTGCAAGTTTGAGGCTAGCCTGGCCAATTTAATGAGATGTTATCATAAAACAAAAAGTGTAAAGTACATAAAATAATATAAAATAAAATATAAAAATGGGACTGGAGCCTGGTGTGGTAGTGCACGCCTATAATCCCAGCAACTCAGGAGGCTGGGTAGGAGGATCACAAGTTTAAAGCCAGCCTCAGCAACTTATCGATGTCCTAAGCAACTTACCAAGACCTTGGCTCAAAATTTAAAGTAGAAGACGGTTATGCTCCATTTGTGTACAGTGTGTCAAAATGCATTCTACTGTCATGTATAACCAATTAGAACAAGAAAGGAAAAAAAAAAAAGTTTAAAAAAAATTTTTAAATAGAAATAAAAGGGCTGGGGATGTGGTTAAGTGCCTGGGTTCAATCCCTGGTACCAAAGAAATAGGAATAGAGATGTAGCTCAGAGGTAGAGCACTTACCTAGCACATGTGAGGCACTTGGTTTGATTACCAACAGCACAATAAGAAAAAAGGAGGGAAGGGCTAATTAACTTAAATACCAAACAAGTAATAATACACTAGATATTGCAGATGGGGTAAAAGTCGTGAAAGTAGTAGTTGAATGGCCTAAAGCTTCAAATATGTCATATTGATCAGAAGGACATCATTTGTTTTACAGGTGAACAATGACTTTATTCTAGCAATAGAGAGAGAGTCATTTGTGGATCAAGTGCGGGAAATTATTGAAAAAGCTGATGAAATGCTCAGTGAGGATGTCAGTGTGGAACCAGAGGGTGACCAGGGATTGGAGAGTCTTCAGGGAAAGGATGATTATGGTTTTTCAGGTTCTCAGGTAAGTTCACCAATCCCATAGGGAAGCTTTACTTATATAAAATATATCTGTAGTGCTAAATTTGCCTTGCAAAATGTCTACTTATATCCCATTGTGCCTGAGAACAAGCATTCATGTTCATTTCATATGGTGATTTGCTTTGTCTAATTATTGAGATTACATTTGAAAATGAACTTACTTTTTGTTTGTTTTTGGTTTTTTTTTAGAAATTGGAAGGAGAATTCAAACAACCAGTTCCCATGTCTTCCATGCCACAGCAAATCGGTGAATTTCTTTTCTCATTTGTTTTTTACCTTTGACTTAAGAATAGTGAAATATTAAAGTTTCATGCTGGTTACAGTTATATAACAGAAATGCAGTTAAGTGATTTGTTTTTATTCAGGTGTTCCTACCAGTTCTTTAACTCAAGTTGTTCATTCTGCTGGAAGACGGTTTATAGTGAGTCCTGTGCCAGAAAGTAGATTACGAGAATCCAAAGTTTTCACCAGTGAAATACCAGATACAGGTGAGGATTGATTCTGCTATATACTGAACATAAATCCTACAGCATCATCTGTTATGGTGGAAGCTTGGTCATCAAGCAGTAGCTCATGATGACACAGATAATAAAAACAAGTAGAAATCAAGGTTTTTAAAACAACAAACATAAGGAGTAGAGAACTATTTAAATAAAGGATTAAAGAAAAGCCAGAAAAGCTAGCCATACAAGATGCAACCGGTGTCTAATACTGTATTATGTGTTTCTTTTTTTAGAATTAATATATATGTTTTCCGATTACTCCATTTTTTTTCTGAAAATAAGATATTCACACAAGCTATTTAATCAAACTGCTATTCAACTTTGCTGTTTTAGAACCTGTCATTTTAAATATTAAATATTAAAGAAATATTAAACCTTGTTGATAACATGACATTGTTGATAATCAAAAAATAGGTTGTTAGTACAATATTTAAATCCATCCTTTTATAATTATGAAGGACTGTAAATATTTGTATATTTTTGTTTTCCTTTGCAGTTGCTGCCTCTACACCTCAGGGCCCTGGAATGAATTTGTCTCACTCTGCTTCATCCCTTAGTCTCCAGCAGGCCTTTTCTGAACTTAGACATGCCCAAATGACTGAAGGACCCAACACAGCACCTCCGAACTTCAGTCACACAGGACCAACATTTCCTCCTTTCTTGGGTAGCATTGCTGGAGGCCCAATCACAGTAGCAGCTACACCTTCAGTATCAGTCCCTGTATCAAGCAGCTCTCTTAATGACATTTCCACATCAGTAATTCAGGGCTGAGGTTATAGTGCCCACTGGAAAAGGGATTGCTGGAGTTGCCACCAGCACAGGTGTGGTTACATCAAGTGGTCTCCCTGTACCTCCTGTTTCTGAGTCGCCTGTACTTGCTAGTGTGGGTTCAAGTGTCACCATACCTGCAGTTGTCTCAATGTCTGCAATATCCCAGCCAGTTCAGGCCCCCACATCTGGGAGCATTGTTTGTAGTACAGGCACTTTGCCTTCTATGACAGTTTCAACAACTTCAACGTCTGCAGTGGGCAGTGCTGCTGCCCCAGGTGCTAAGCCTCCAGTTGTGTTTATCTCAGCAGGCAGCAGGCACTACTGGGGTAGCTACAGTAACATCAGTTTCTTACCTCCACTCCATTCCCAACCATAACTTCACAGCCATCCCTTCAGCTTAGCAGCAGCACCTCTGCCCCCACCCTAGCTGAAACAGTGGTGGTTAGTGCACATTCACTGGACAAAACATCTCATAGCAGTACAACTGGATTAGCTTTGTCCCTCTCTGCACCATCTTCCTCTTCCTCTCCTGGAGTAGGAGTGGCTAGTTCTATTTCTCAGCCTGGTGGAGTGCATCCTTTAGTCATCCCATCAGTGATAGCTTCTACTCCTGTCCTTCCCCAAGCAGCAGGACCTACTTCTACACCTATGTTACCCCAAGTACCCAGTATCCCACCCTTGGTACAACCTGTTGCCAATGTTCCTGCTGTACAGCAGACTCTCATTCATAGTCAGCCTCAACCAGCTTTGCTTCCCAACCAGCCCCACACTCACTGTCCAGAAATAGATGCTGATATCCAACCCAAAGCTCCTGGGATTGATGACATAAAGACTCTGGAGGAAAAACTACGGTCTCTCTTCAGTGAACACAGCTCTTCTGGGGCTCAGCATGCCTCTGTCTCACTAGAGACGTCACTAGTAGTAGAGACTACGATCACTCCAGGCATCCCAACCACTGCTGTTGCACCAAGCAAACTCATGACTTCCACTACGAGTACTTGCCTACCACCAACAAATTTGCCATTAGGAACAGCTGGTTTGTCAGTTATGTCAGTGACCACACCTGGGCAAGTTTCTACCCCAGGTAGCTATGTTTCAGCCCCAGTCAGCACTACATCAGGAGTGAAATCTGGAACTGCTCCCTCAAAGCCACCTTTAACTAAGGCTCCGGTAAGATTCTTGTTAAAATAATTAGATAAATAAAATCACATTCATGCATTTTTCAATTCAGCCTTGCAGATTAATAATGTAGTCACAAAGCTTTGCAGGTTATAAATGTAGTTATAGTGGTTGCTCAGGTTTAAAAATTTGACAGCAACTTCAGGGCATGAACACAAGATTTTTCCATTTTTTGAAATGTATATTATCAGGTATAATGCAGACATTTCTCTTGAATTAGTATAAATTAATCAGTATCCCAAAGAGGAATTAAATATATCTGTCAACATACTAATAGTAGTTTGCCACTTTGTTTCAATTGAGAATAAAGGAAATTTTCTGCTGTTATGGGTTCCACATAGGAAACAATTTGGGGTTTATAAAAACTGAAAGTGATAGAGGAAGAATCAGTCTAATCCTAGGAATAAAATAACAAGACCATATTTTCTAATAACGCTGTGACAGATTTCTTCTCATTCTTCCATCTTCAGCATCACTGATCTTTTCCAAAAATAACAAGGCTATAACCTTGTTATGGCTACTATATTCTGTATTTCAGCCATCTTTCTGCATTGCTATTGATGTGAAACTCTTTTACAGTGGGGTAATACAGATGTTTCTCAACTTAAAATAGGATTATATACCTAATAATAAACCCATCCAAAAATTGAAAATATTAAGTAAAAAATGCATTTAGTATACCTGCCTAAACATTGTAGCTTAGGAACACATACATGGTAGAATATCAGTTTTTTACCCTTGTGATGTTGTCTCACAGCTGTCTCACTGCTGCTGCTCAGCATCACAAAAGAGTATCATCCCACATTTTGGCAGCTTGGGAATAGATCAAAATTCACATGATGGTGAATGCCTGTTGTCCCAGGTACTGAGGAAACTGAAGTGGGAGGATCACTTGATGCCAGGAGTTGAAGATCAGCCTACTGGGCAGTATAGTGAGACCCTGTCCACCCCCCAAAAAATTCCGTGCAATGGGCACACACCTATAATCCCAGCAACTCGGGAGTCTGAGGCGGGAGAATCACAGGTTCAAGGCTAACCTTGGGTAATTTAGCAAGACCTCATCTCAGAACAAAAATGACTCTGGGGATGAAGCTCAGTGGTAAAGCACCCTTGGGTTCAATGACCAGTACACAAAAAAAGGAAAGGAAAAAAATTTCAATGTATGGTTTCTACTAACATATAACTTTTGTACTATTGTAATTCAAAAAATTTTAAGTCAAACCATTCACCCTATATAAGGGACTGTCTAGAGTCTTTACTTGGAAGTTACTTAATAGTATTAGATTTTTGATGCCTTTTCTTATCAAACTTGCCTCTGGTTTTATCTAAGTCAACCTCGGAATTGTTTACTTTTATCTTTCTTTTTCTCAGTCATCTTAGCAGATGCCTGGTGATACTGTATCAAATGAATATTTGAAGTATCTGTGCCTCTTATGTGCATATAGACTTTGTCCTATTTATTTACTCTAAAGAAAAACCTTTCATTATATTTTTATTCATTTCAAGGGTATTTCATAGTAACCCTTTTAATAATATATTTTATTATATCTTTTATTTAAGACCGATATTAAAGTATAGCTTAGGTGATATCTTTTATTTAAGACCGATATTAGAGTATAGCTTAGGTGATAACTATGTACATTTTATTCTTATGTTTCTGTAATCAAATTAGTTGATTTGCTCTTTAGCATGCGATCTTTACTATTAGTGTCTCATGGACTTGAATTTCCCTTCATTGTCTATAGGTGCTGCCAGTGGGTACTGAACTTCCAGCTGGTACTCTGCCTAGCGAGCAGCTGCCACCTTTTCCTGGACCTTCACTAACTCAGGTGCCCCAAAACTTGGCAGATTTCTTTCTATGCCCCTACTTTCTTTACAAAGCTTGTTTAAGTTCTCCATTGCATGATCTTGGCTTCTGGCTCCTTGGCTTTGAGTTAATAACACCTTTCTTTTAAAAACCATGTTAGGGGGGTTAGGGTTGTGACTCAGTGGTAGAGTGCTTACCTAGCACATGTGAGGCACTGGGTTCAATTCTCAGCACCAAATATAAATAAATGAATAAAATAAAGGTCTGTCAACATTTTAAAAAGTCTATTAAAAAAAATAACATGTAGGTAGGGTTTTGGTTGTGGCTCAGTGGTAGAGCATGTGTGAGACACCGGGTTCAATTCTAAGTACCAGATAAAAAATAAATAAATAAAATAAGGATATTGTGTCCATCTACAAATAAAAATATTTTTTTAAAAAATGTAGACGATGATCCAGGCACCACTTAAAGTAAACTTCATTATTCTTTTGTTTAGAATATTGCTTCAAATCACCTAGAAAACATTTGCTATTTGTATTTTTTCATCTTTCATGTGGGAAGAAAATGTCAAAGTTTAACATTTTGCCAGACAACATTACTCTTTTTATCATTTACACTTTTGTAGAATAGTGAAATTATGTATTAAATGTAAGGGTAGTTTCTAAGCCTTGTGGAAATAAAAAAAATATATGTAATCAAAATTAACTATGGGGCGCTGGGTGTGTGACGCCTTGGGTCAATCCTCAGCACTACATAAAAATAAATAAATAAAGGTATTGTGTCCATCTATAACTAAAATACATATATATATACATTTAATAATTAACTATTAAAGTTTTCTTCACTGGAAAAGAAAGAATACCCTTTTTCTCTGAAAGATTGCTCATAGAGGAACTAAGAACAGCCACATAAAGTTGAGATTCCCTTCTCATGTTTACTCCTATTAATGTAGTACAAAAGTGGTCAGAACTATCTGCAATGTTTAAATATTATTTCCCTTTACTAACTTTATAATTTCACCCCATTACTAACACATTTAGTTGAATTTTCATAAGCAGAGCACTTGTTATGAGTCAGTCAATTATAACCATGAAGAAACTTCTGACATGGCACAAGCTAGTAAACTTTGAAACTGAATTAGGAATTTATTTTGGAATTGTAGTAAGAAAACCATAACTCCAACAGAGAACCTACTCCAACAGTCACCAGGTTTTGAAAAAAAAAAAAAAAAAAGTGCCTAAAAATTAGGAATTTGTCTAAATCAATTTCTTGTTAAAAACATGTATTCAAAAGCCTTGCGTGGTCCTGTGCATTCATCTATAGCAGCAGGATCACTTGAATCCAGTTTTACCAGCCCGAGCAACTAGAGTGAGACCCTGTCTTTAAAAGAAGAGAAAATATACATTCAGATTGCTCAGGAGTTTAACTTATCATGAGAAATATAGAGGATAAGGAAGGATAAATAGATAGTGCCTGAAGATAGATGCAGAAGCATAAATGAAGTTTATGTAAGAATAGGTTGATAGAAACCAAGATGATGTACAAGTAGAGACCGTGAAGGGTAAGAAAAGGATATGCCCCAGAGGTGCATGGCAGTGAGGCATGGTTAAAAGGATAGAAATAAACCAGACTTCCTTGCTGCCATCTGTAAGGTGGAAGTATACATGGTATCATTTGGAGATTTTAATATCCCTTGATAGTGGCTAGACCTGTTAATGTCATTTTTTTACTCATAGGGATATACAGAAAGGTGTATAAAACTGAGAAAGAAAATAGGGAACTTGGAATAAATGTTTCAGAATATATTTTTAAAGACAATTTTTTTTAAGGACAAATATATTTTTAAGGACAAATTTTTCTATCACCGAGTGATATCAGCAGAAGATAAGACTTGGAAGCCTGCAAAAACATAGTATAGTTGAATTACTCTTGATAGAGGATTGTAGTCTTGATCATCATAGCATTATATAAATTTTGGTTTTATTAGGTTTTATTTTCAGTAAAAACAAATGTTTATAATGTAAAGCATAAAATAATATGGTCCTATATAAATTCATTATATATAGTAGCTCTGAAGGTGCCCAAAGAACTTACATCTACCATAACTCTTTTTGCTCAGTCACAACAACCTCTAGAAGATCTTGATGCACAGCTGAGAAGAACACTTAGTCCAGAGACTATTACAGTGACATCTGCAGTTTAATGTAAGTGTTTAAAAACCTTGATAAAATCTTATAACCTGAATGTATACTTCTGCAACCAAAATGAAACCTGAATAATTCCTAATACTTTAACACCTATTCAGAATCCCTGCTTGTTCCAAACAAGCAAAATGAGACAGATCAATTAAGATTAATACCCTATTGTGTAACTGTGGAAAAGATGTGAAAGATACTTTTTATGTATCTCTGATTAGTATATATCTCAGATCAGATTATGCATTTTGTATTTATATTTTTCAGTAGGTCACCGCTGTAATCCCAGCTACTAGGGAAGCTGAGGCAGGAGGGTTAGAATTCAAGTCCAGCCTAGGCAACATAATGAGATCCCCATTTCAGAAAAGAAAAAGGAAACAGCTAGTTTTCTATGAATGTAAAGTTATACTTTCAAGTGTTCTGTGAGAAAAATTAAGAAAGCAATAAAGAAGGATTAGACTCAAATTTCCATCTATAAAAAACTGCCTTTCTGCCAGGCATGGCCACATGCCTATAATCCCAGTAACTCTGGAGGGTGAGGCAGGGGAATCTCAAGTTCAAAGCCAGCCCTTAGCAATTTTGTGAGGTCCTGTGGGTATATTTGGCAAGACTCTGTCTCAAAATAAAAAGGGTAAGGAACATGGCTCAGTGGTTAAGTGCCTCTGGGTTAATCCTGGTATCAGAAAAAACAAACAAAAACTGTTTACATCAGACTTATTTTTTGGTTGTAAAAGAAAATTCCTTTAGACATAAATGTTTCTTCACTGTATATTATCTTTCTTCCATTTTTTTTAAAGACCAGAGAAAAGGTAATAGGTCAAACGTATAAAAATGATTAAAGCTAAAGATTTTGTGGTATCTGTGTGTGTATGTGTTTTGCAGCCTGTGTCCATGGTGGCTCCAACAGCAGTTACAGAAGCAGGAGCACAGCCTCAGAAGGATGGTGAGAAACATCCTTCTTCTTTATTACTACTCCCAGTCCTGCCTGTGATTGATAATATAGGTTACTGTTTCAAAGGCACAGTTTTTAGCCTGTGGGTATATTTGAGACTGTTACAAGAAACATTTTTATGTATTTCCATGACTGAGGAGCATTGATACTGTTATCTGAAGCATGAAATATTAACAGATTAGTCTGGTGCAATAGCACATGCCTATAATCCCAGCGGCTTGGGAGTCTGAGACAGGAGGATTGAGAGTTTAAAGCCAGCCTCAGCAATGGCAAGGAACTAAGCAACTTAGTGAGACCCTGCCTCTAAGTAAAATACAAAATAGGACTGGGGATGTGGCTCAGTGGTCAAGTGTCCCTGAGTTCAAATCCCCGGTACCAAGAATAAAACAAACAATATTAGCAGATCAATGAGTCTTTTGTGTTGTTATTGGAACAAGGAGATTATTATACAATGGGGCAGTGATAGTTTCTTAGCATAGACCTTTTGTTCTTAGCTAGGCGAGATCCTTACAAGATTAGAATTGAAACACACTTATAAAAGTCATTTACAACTAAATTCTTGGCTTTTGTGACAGTGAACATATAGAGTAGAGATCAGCTGGAGAAGCCAGAATAACATTTGTACAGAGATTAAATATAAAATTTAAATTAACTAGTTTAAATATTGGTTTTATTTTCAAGGCAATTATATTTTGAACTGACTCATTTTAAAGCAATAACTTACAAATAAGTGGAACAGATTAGAAATTCTAGAAATGGACAGAATAAAGGAAACTAGACATCAAAACATACACCATAGATATATACAATAAAATTGATTAGTTAAATTTACCACCAAATAAAAGGGAATGTAGAATGTAAAGAAAGTAACCTTTTAAATCATCAAGCAGATGGGATATTTCAACTAAATAGCCATCTGGGAAAAACTAAAGGTGAATTACTAGCTTAGTCCAAAAAAAAAAAAAAAGTCTGAATGGATCACAGATGAAAACTGGCATAAAAATAGTACTATAAGAATACACCAGAGAAGTATTTTCCTTAATTTTTTTCCCCAACTGTCTAGAGCAGAGTCAACAAACTTTTCTTTTGAGGACCAGATAGTAAATATTTTAGACTTTTCAGGGTGCAGTCTTTATCACATCTTATTCAGATCTCCTGGTAGAACTCCAAAGCAGCAACAGACTAACACAGATAATTGAGTCTGGCTATGCTCCAGTATAATTTATTTATGAAAACAGGCAGTAGGCTGAATTTGGTGCACTGATCATAGTTTGCTAATCCACTGATAAAGATGAAAGTGTTAAGTTTATGCTCAACCTAAAGCGAGTAGTAATAGATTTTAAATTTGTTGAATGGAGTAAAAATGCCATTGGGTACAAAAATAAATGAAAAATTGAGGAAATACATATGTGGTGGGGGGGGGGGGGTCTGAGTGTGTCCTTATCACAGAAGGGACTAGTTTTGCTAATATATAGAATCTGACCAGGCACAGTGGGCACACTTGTAGTCCTAGCAACTCAGGACTCTGAGGCAGAAGGATCACAGGTTCAAGGCCAGTAGTGGGACTATTCCATCTCCAGTATTGGGGTGGGGTGGGGGTTCCTAAAATTCAGCATGGACCAACAAATAAAATATACAGAAAAATAAATTTAGGCATGAAAATACTTAACTTCCTCAATGATAACAGAAATTAAAAGTATAAATGATAACATTTCTCACCTCTCACTGGTAAATTTAAGAGTTTAGTTACCACTGGTAAGTCTTTAGGGATCAATTTAATAGTGTCAGTCCAAGTTTTAAATGCAAATTATTTAATAGTTCATTCCTTAGTCCACATATCTTTTAAGAGACTATGTATTAGAGCCCTTTTTAAATAGCAAAAAATTCTGAAGAATTTAAAAGTTCATTGGTAGAAGCCTGATTAAAATATGGTACACTGAAAAATACATATATGGTACATACATAAAATTCAGAGCTTACGCATCCACTAAAAAGAATGAGGCATTGATAGGAAATACTAAGATCATTGCATGGAAACATAAATCAATGTTCTAGCTGTATATTAAGGAAGATAGATGCTGAAATATGCCTATAATATCTAGAATTAAAACAGAGTTGTTCCTGGGGAAAAGGACCTGAGTGGCTTTGAAGTTGTTTAAACTACTTATGAATGATTCTGAGAACTGTACTATCCTGTTTTAGGACTTCACCTAAGTGTTGCATTGAGAAAATAAATTTAAACTTGGTTTTCATTTTAAAGCAACTCTTTAATAGCCTATATTTCTGGCCAAAAGGAATAGAAGCTAACTAAAAAAAAAAAAAAAAAAAAAAAAAAAAAAAAGATGATAATTTATGTTCCTTTTCTATGTATTTATTTCAGTTTCCCAAGGCACAGAAGGCACTGTCCTAGCAACTAGTTCAGGAACTGGTGTTTTTAAGATGGGGAGATTTCAGGTATGACAATCATTACTTTGCCTTGATTCCCTCTTTTTCAGTGTAATTGTATATATAATAAAATTATTATCTACCTATCTGGAACATAATTGCCAGTCTAATATAATTATTTTATATAGCACCTGATAACTGCCATTTTCCTGTCATAAAAGTAATATAAAGAAACAATAGATACTCATACTAACTTTTCAACCCATCCCACAAGATTATTTGTTCTTTCTAAAGCTGACTGCTGCTTCTCTTCTGAATATTTTCTAATTCTTTTTTCCCCAAATGGTAATTGGTTTGCCTAACCATTCTCCTATTGTTGGTCATTTCTAATTTTTCCAACTTAATAAGGAAAGTAACAGTGAACATCTTTTTTCTTTCCTCCTTTACCGTTCTGGGGATTGAATCCAGGGGCATGCTACCATTGATCTATATTCCCCAGCCTTTTTATTTTTTTAATTTTGAAGAATAGGGTCTCACTAAGTTGCTGAGGCTGACCTCAAATTTGAGATCCTCCTTCCTCAGCCTCCTGAGTTGCTAGGATTACAGGTGTGCTCCACCACGCCTAGCTGAACATCTTAATGTGTAAAAACATTTTCTATATTTAGGATAATTAAGATTAACTCTGTAGTGAAAATACTGAATCAGCATCAAATGATACCATATTTTCTTTTCTCATCTGATCCAACCAATGAGCATTTTCTGGCTCTTAGTACGTAGAGTTAAACAAGCTTTGCAAATATTTTTTTTAAACTGTTTTCAGAGCTACTTTCATATTATTATTATGATAGCCCTTGGAGTTGGGGATAGTAGGTGATATTTTTCTCATTTTCAAACTGAGGGGTTTTTGGTTGTTTTTTGTTATTGTTGTTTGTTTTGGGGAATTTTTGTTTTTGTTTCTGTCTGTTTTGTTCTATTTTTTCATTTCTGGCCATACTGGGATTGAGCCCAGGAGTATTCTACCTCTGAGACTTTGAGCTCCATCCCCAGCCCCCTTTTCTTTTTACCTTATTTTGAGACAGATTCTGGCTTTAAGTGGCCTAGATGGGCCTCAAACATGAGACCCTCCTGCCTCAGCCTCCCACGTAGCTGGGGTTATAGGCAAGCATCGCTGATCCTGGCTATTCTGTGAGTTTGTAGTTGAGCCAAGTTTGTATCTGTAATACATGGACAAACCAGGACAAGGTTCTGGATCCTTCTTTGTACCTTTTAGTGGCTTTTGTTTGTTTGTTTTTCTTTTTATTGTTATTTTTCTTGGTACCAGGGATTGAACCCAGGTGCACTTAACCATTAAGCCACATTGCCAGTTCCTTTTACTTTTTTTTTTTTTTTTAAGCCGGGTCTCAACAAGTTGCTTAGGCCCTCACCAAGTTGGCTGAAGCTGGCTTTGAACTCTCGATCCTCCTGTATCAGTCTTCCGAGCTGCTGGGATTACAAGTGTGCACCACTGCACCCAGTAGTGATACTGATTTTTAAAACTTAGTTGCCTGGCATTCAACATATTGGATATAATCTAGTCACAAGTGGCCTTTAAGATTCTATAACCTGTTGTTACTTACTTACATTTTGACTAGGGCATGAATCCACATCCTGTATGTGACATGAGATATGAAAATAAATTATTTAATTTAGTCAAGTTAACTTGCGATTCAGAATCTACATCTCAGTACAGATGTCTGTTCTTTGTAATGATGTTTGATTTATTTTTGCAGTCAAAGATAGAAAAGACTTTGTAGAGGTTCAGTCTGTTCATTGACTGGAAAATAAAGTGGTTCTTTTTTTTTTTTTTTTTTTTAATAGTCCATGCTAGAAATTGAATGTTAGGGACTTCGGTTTTCAATCATACTTTGTGCTCTTTTTCCATCAGGTTTCAGTTGCAATGGATGATGCCCAGAAAGAGGATAAAAATAAGTCAGAAGATGCAAAGTCTATTCATTTTGAGTCTAGCACATCAGAATCCTCAGTGCTATCAAGTAGTAGTCCAGAGAGTACCCTAGTGAAGCCAGAGCCTAATGGGGTAACAATCCATGGTGTTTCCTCAGATGTGCCAGATAGTGCCCTCAAAACTCCTGCCTCAGAAGCAAAGTCAGAAACCGGGCAACCTACCAAGGTGGGACGTTTTCAGGTGACAACTACAGCAAACAAAGTGGGTCGTTTCTCTGTATCAAGAACTGAGGACAAGATTGCCGAAGCAAAGAAAGAGGGACCAGTGACATCTCCTCCTTTTAGGGATTCAGAACAAGCTGTTCTCCCTGCTGTGATACCAAAGAAAGAAAAGCCTGAACTGTCAGAGCCTTCACATCTAAATGGGCCATCCTCTGACGTGGAGGCTGCTTTTCTAAGGGGGGATGTGGATGATGGTTCAGGTAGCCCACACTCTCCCCGTCAGCTGTGCTCGAAGAGTCTTCCCATCCAGAATCTAAGTCAAAGCCTTAGTAATTCATTCAATTCCTCTTACATGAGTAGTGACAATGAGTCAGACATTGAAGACGAAGACTTAAAGTTAGAGCTTCGACGACTACGAGAAAAGTAAGTATATTTTATCCTGTGAAAGACTAATGGCACATTGGATCCTAGTGGCAAGATTAATGGTCCTTTCACTACAATATATGGATGTGGTGGTATTCCTTCTAAAGAGAAGGTGATATGCAAAAGTTCAAGTTATTTGAATATAGTTCATTCAGTTGTCTTCTCATCAGAACCCAAGACTTTTCTAGTTATGGAATTTCTTTAACACCTTTATATTATCTCTAATGTTATTTTTTTTATTGTGCATATTTTATTAGCCACTTTGTTTAAGTAACAAAAAGTACTGCTTGAAGGAAGGCCAATTATAGAGCTTAGAAATCACACCAACTAATTACAGTTTATTCACATCTCAAAATTTTCTAGAATAATAAAAATGAGGACAGCAAAATAAAAAAAAAAAAAGATTAAAAGAAAGATAAAAACAATACCCAGAATCATCATCACACATCTGAATTCTTTTTCTGGAACAATACAGTTGATCCAAAGGAAAATAGTCAAAGTCATTGTAATTGGAAATGTTTCCATTTAACGATAACATGTGAGGTGGCCATGTCAAAACTAATTATTTTCATTATATTCTTCACTTTCATTAATAAGAATTTCACCATCTGCTTTTGTGTTTATTTCTGGAGAAGCACTTCAGACATGAGATTATTTTGGGTGTTTCTTAAATGTTTATAAACAATGAATTTTCTGAATTAATAATCAGGAATATTAATACTTTATAGAAGTCTCTTGTCTAAAGTGAGTTATTTTTAATGCAAGAAAGAAGAAAAAGTTACTTAAGTTAAACAAGTATTAAGTTTACTCTCTAGAAAAGATTTTTATCCAAAGTTTATCCATATTTAATAATCCCAGTATTTTCACACTTTTTGCTCCATTGCATGTTAACCACATTATAATTGGATTAATAGAGAGCATTTTCCAAAGTTCCCTGTACTAGCAATGTAGCCTTATTCATCTGATTTATTTTGCCTGGAATTCCTGCCAGACTGCTCTTCCCAGTCCTGCCCCCATCCTCAAACAATGCTTAATTCTTTCATTTTCTACGTCAACTCCTGTTTGTCCTGCAAGATTCCTTTCAAATCTATTTCTGAAAATATTTCTCCATTCTCTAATAAAGTCAAATACTATTTCTTTTATCCTACACTGAGTTATATACATTCTTCAATTTTATCTTTACCCCATTCTTTTTTTTTTTTTAATTTGCTTCTCTTAAAAATACAAGAATTCATCCAAGCAGGAACAATATTCTCTCCCTAATACTAAGCAAGTTAGTATTCTGAAATCCTAGGACTTAACATAATTTAGTCCCTGCATAGAAGAAATTGAATATTTCAATAAATGGAAACATATCTTCAAAGTGTTTACTGCATATAAATAATGTCAGTGGCAGGTCCCAGATTAGCCATGAACACTGTATCATTATGATTGGCCTTTTATTTCTACTCATGCATAATGGTCAATAACCATCACAGTGAAAGTACCCCTCGTCACTTGGGGGAATTCTGTCCTAACACAGTGGTTAATTGTATTTGACCACTGTATGGTCAGAAGCAAGTTCTTGATCTTGGGAAAGCTCTACTCAAGTTGTAATGTTATTTTTATTATTAGCATTTCTGATCACTTGTTATGGTTTGGATGTGAGGTGTCCCCAAAAGTCACACATGAAATAGTGTAAGAAGATTCAGAGGAGAAATGATTGGGTTTTAAGAGTATTAAAATAATCAGTGGATTAATCCCTAATGGGATTAACTGAGCAGTAACTGGAGGCAGGTAGGCTATGGCTTTGGGGTATATATATTTGTGTCTGTCAGGTGGAGTCTCTCTCTGCTTCCTGATCACTGTGATGTAAACTGCTTCCGTCCACCACCCTCTAACACCATGATGTTCAGCCTCACCTTGAGCCAGCCAAAATTCTATGGACTAAGACCTCTGAAACTGTGAGCCCTCAAATAAACCTTTCCTCCTTTACAGTTGTACTAGTTGGGTCATTTAGTCACAGCAGCGAAATAGCTGACTAAAACGTCACTGTTAATCTTTCCTGGCTGTTTGTTTAGCTACCAAATGAACCTGGTAATGGCATTGGGAAGTATGATTATGTTGACAAGTTTTATTAATTTTATTTATCAAATTGAATCAGAATAGCAAATTCACCTGTCCTGCATACACTTCAAAGATCAGGAAATATTGTTTCCATAACACCTTATCAACTATTTGTGGTTGGCTAGTATTTTAGTCAACTTTTTCACTGCCGTGACTAAAAGACCCAACTAGAACAATTTTAGGAGAGGAAAAGTTTATTTGGGGGCTCATGGTTTTCAGAGGTCTCAGTCTACAAACAACAGACTCCATTCCTTGGGGCTCAAGGTGAGGCTGAACATCATGACGGAGTGTGTGGCAGAAGAAAGCAGCTCACATGGTGATCAGGAAGTGGAGTCGCCACATGCCAGATACAAAATATATCCCACAGCCATGCTTCAGTTCCCACCTCCTCCAGCCCTAGCCTACCACTTCAGTTACCACTCAGTTAATCCCTATCAGAGAATTAATTCACTGACTGGGTTAAGACTCTTACAACCCACTTTTTGCATTGTCTCCTCGGAACCTTCTTTATTGTCTCACACATGAGCTTTTGAGGGACACCTCACATCCAAACTGTAACAGCTAGGAACTTAATGGAATATGTCTTGCGTAATGGAGACTAACAAGGTGAGTTGATAAACTAGAATCTCATCATAGTACATTTGGGGAAAGGATGTATAACTAATTAAATACTTAAATGCAGATTTTAAGATATATTTTAATTATTTTTCAAACAAAAATGGTTATAATATTTTTAATCACGTTTCATTATCTTTTGTAGACATCTTAAAGAGATTCAGGATCTGCAGAGTCGCCAGAAGCATGAAATTGAATCTCTGTATACCAAATTGGGCAAGGTTCCCCCTGCTGTCATTATTCCCCCAGCTGCTCCCCTTTCAGGGAGAAGAAGGCGACCCACTAAAAGCAAAGGCAGTAAATCTAGTCGCAGCAGTTCCTTGGGAAATAAAAGCCCACAGCTTTCAGGTAAACAAAAAAGCCCTGGACCAAGTCAGCCATCTTTTGTTTTTGTCTCCAACTGTATATGTGACCTAAGAGTTTGGCAAAAGCCAAATTCTTGCTTCCTTGACTTTTTTTCTCCCTATATTTATTAAATCTTTTTTTTAAATATGTAGAGGTAGTCTGGGTGACTACAGTGGCTTTTCTATTGTAATGTTCCTGCTACTAATAGTCTTCATTTATTAGTTGTTCTTAAGGATGAACATTTAACTTTGCCTATTAAAACATAAAACCCACATTTAACCAAAGTTTTGGGCATTTGGAAATAAATATAGAATCTTCGATATAATGCCTAAGTTGATCATAATTGCAAGTGGGATGATTGTGAAAGGCATAGATATTTGAGTGTGTCTAAGTGGTAACATCCTTGATGCAGCTTTTTATTTCAATTGTTTGTATTGAGATAAAGAATTCACCAGTGATTATAGTCAAAGATATTTAAATTATAATCTGTTATAATAGATCATGGTCTATTTTAATTGGAATAGTGAGTTTTTATCCTTAATGAAAGTATGTAGAGTTAACAGGTAATTAGTTGCAAAGTGAAAAAAAAAAAAAAAGGCTAAAATAAGTATTTATTTCATATTGCTCTCCAGGTCTGGTTTAAGTATATTGGAGAGCAGCCAAAAACTTCTTAGTAGTTTTCCATTCTCTGGAAGTCTTCATAGATACCCAAACCTTTTCCCTAGCATGTTAGGACCAGTTCACACAACCCATTAATAGAGATTATAAGCTAGATCAGCTAATTTGGATTCTAACCTCAATTTTTATTTATTTATTTTATTTTTATTTATTTTGTAAACAAATGGGATACATGTTGTTTCTGTTTGTACATGGAGTAACAGCATATCACTTGCATATTCATACATTTACATAGAGTAATGATGTTTGAGTCATTCCATTTTTTTTTTCCTTCCCTCCCACCTCTCTTTTGACTCTATACAGTCCCTCCTTCCTCCATTCTTGCCCCCCTCCCACCCCCCATTACGTGTCATCATCCGCTTATCAGTGAGATCATTCGTCTTTTGGATTTTTGAGATTGGCTTATCTCACTTAACATGATATTCTCCAATTTCATCTCTTTGCCTGCAAATGCCATAATTTTATTATTCTTTATAGCTGAGTAATATTCCATTGTATATATATATACCACAGTTTCTTTATCCATTCATCAATTGAAGGGCATCTAGGTTGGTTCCATAGTCTGGCTATTGTGAATTGAGCAGCTATGAACATTGATGTGGCTGTATCTCTGTAGTATGCTGATTTTAAGTTCTTTGGGTATAGGCCGAGGAGTGGGATAGCTAGGTCAAATGGTAGGTCCATTCCAAGTTTTAACCTCAATTTTGATATACTTTTTAAATTTATTTTTAGTTGTCAGTGGACATGTATGTATGTATGTATTTATATGCAGTGCTGAGAATTGAACCCAGTGCCTCACACATGGTAGGCAAGCGCTCTACCACTAAGCCACAACCCGAGTCCTTGACATACTTTTTGAATGAATTTCTACTTCAACTAGTAACTAGGAAACAGAAGTTAGTCAGATTTTATTATTGACCTAGCAACTTAAAGCTGCCTACCAAGAAAGATTTTAAATATTCATTACTCTTTAGTCACATACATCATTTTTTGATAACTCTTTGTATCTCATTTGGTGCATGTTTATAAAAAAGTCCAAGCAAAGCCAACTTGTCAGTGACTTGGCTGAATACTACATACCCAGCAGCACTTCAGGAGGCTGAGGCAGGAGGATTGCACGTTCAAGGCCAGATTCACCAACTTAATGAGACTCTATCTAAAAACAAAAATAAAAAGGGCTGGGGTTGAAATAAAAAGGGCTGGGGTTGTAGCTCAGCAGTGGAACACCCCTAGGTTCAATCCCCAGTACCACTAAAGGGAAAAAAAAAAAAAAAGTCTAAGCAAAGACTGCCAAACAACATATTTGTATAATGATCCGTCATCTTTTTCTAGTAGGGGGGGAAATGATTATAGAAATACAGAATGAAATCTTTACATATATATATATATATATATATATATATTTTTTTTTTTTTTTTTTGACCCATGATTAATCATTCAGTGGGACAAATTGAAGGAATAAGAACAGTGCCTAGGGCTGGGGTTATGGCTTAGCGGTACAGTGCTTGCCTAGCACTTGTGAGGTACTGGGTTTGATCCTCAGCACCACATAAAAATAAATAAGTAAAAATAAAGGTGTCCACCTACAACTAAAAAAGTATTTAAAAAAAAGAGAGAGAGAGAAACAGAACAGTGCCTATTGAGTATCCTCAGCCCATTTGGTCTTTTGGCAGGTAACCTGTCTGGTCAGAGTGCAGCTTCAGTCTTGCATCCCCAGCAGACCCTTCACCCTCCTGGCAACATCCCAGAGACTGGGCAGAATCAGCTGTTACAGCCTCTTAAGCCTTCTCCCTCCAGTGACAACCTCTACTCGGCCTTCACCAGTGATGGTGCCATTTCAGTACCAAGCCTTTCTGCTCCAGGACAAGGTAAGGAAGAGATCAAAGCAACCATCATCTTCCAGAAACATTAAAATGGAGAAATTGCCATACTTGGGAGAAATGCCTAATGAATAACCTATTGTCACTAGCTGACCTAAACGGTCTGCATGTTATACACTGATGTATCTTTGGGCTCAGCAGGCAAGTTGAGCGATGATCAGAATCATTGAGTTCATTGCTCCCATCAGGTGAGATAGCTATTTTGCAAGGGATTACTGTAAAAAGTTTAGCTACAGCCTTTATAAATAACTTATTTGGGTTTGGGATGTAGGCTTTACTGCTAGGCTGAGATTTCCTGAACCAAGTTCTAAGGAATTTTAGCAGTTTCTGGAAAATAATGTGTTTTCTTAGCAAGTGTAGACTTTTTAAGTATGGGAGTAACATAACTAAGATGACTAGCCCTACTGTTTAATTTTTCATCCATAATCTCTTCTTTCCAAATATAGTTTTATTCATTAATAATCATTGCTTAAACCATTCCTGAAGAGGAAGGAACTTTCAGTAATATTAGAATAAGACTTGAAAGGAATTGAATATCTGGGCAAAAAAACAGTGGGAAAAAAATTGGCTTTGCCACAACTTACTAGAAATTAGAGATTTGGTAATTTCTTCTTGTATTTGGTTGGTAAAGGAACACAAACTAACCAAAATCATTCCAATTGAGAGGAGCTTCAATATTGTGCAAAAGGAGGGAACCAAGGCCCAATATTTCCTGTCTTACGTATCTGACCTTCCCAGAAGCTTGTTCTTCTGTGTGCCATCTTAGTGCTTTTCACCATTCAAGCCTCAAGTTTCTAACATCTTGTAGTTGTGTTCTGTCTCTTCTCCTCTCTCTGTTCTTCCGTTTTCCCCCTCTCACAGGCTGTGCGAAGTTTAACTGTGCATCTGAGCAGGTGACATTCAAACCTGGTGGCAGGAGGACCCGATTTCTGAGTACGCCCTGCTTGGCTCTTTGTGTGTAACACCTTTACTCCTTCCTTGTCCTTGTTTTTCTGCTGCTTATCAGATATGTCACGCGGTCCATTTTCATTTGTCTCTTTGTGTATCATCTAGTCAGTGGCTTGGCTGAATACTTATTGCCCTCAGAAGTTTGGGTCCCTATGTTAATTATGGTAAAAGATATAGAAATAATAATGGGTTTCTGTAGATGTCAAAATGACTCTAATAGAATTGCTTCTTTCTAAGCCATGATAGCTATGGATCCAGGATAGATATGATATCAAGACTTTATGCTGAGTAATTGAGAGTAATGAAGACCACACTCCCTACTCATATTCAGTATTATCTCCCTCCCTAGCATTAAAAGTGACAGAAAGCATCTTAACCACTGATGCACTTAGCAGGTAAAAGTTTACCATTTTTTCCATTCTTTGCAGAGTAGGCTGGAATCTTTTTTTTCTCCTCAGTTAAGCCTAAGCATCTACTAGTTGAAAAGATACTAGAAGTCTCTTCATTGGATTCATTACTATCCTCTATCCCTATAGATTAGTAGTTCAAAAAGGGTTTTTACTAGGGTTATCCAAGATAAAGCATTTATTCTATTAATGACCAAAGCCCAGCACCTGCAAATGAAAGTTACCTTTTTAATCTGATTACTGGGATTTTCTAGCCTTCTTTTTAAAAGCAAGGCACCCATCTTCCCCATATGTGAAATGAAGACAGTGCCTATCTCCTGGGGCATATAAATCAGATAAGATCATGTGCACAAAAATAACTGACTCTTGGCAAACAGTGATGGTTTCTCTCTGATTAGCCAGTGCCTATCTGGCACTTAGTAGTTGATCAGTAAATGTATATTAAAATAAAAATTTCAAAAACAAAGCTCAACTTAAAAAAAAAAAAAAAGCTTGTTAGAATTTGGCTATCTTTAAGGCCTCAAACTTCTGGTGTGGTTATCGAAGTGCTTTTTAAATGCATGTGCTTAGGCCATCAGTGTTTGAGTATATGGTTCAGAGATCCTTGGGCCTCTTCATGGTGGGAAGAATTTACACTGTCCTTTGTCCTAGTGACCAGATTTCAAAGTACCTTTATGGATTACATTTAATTTCCATTTCTCTCACTGACACATATGTAAATCCTTCTAGTTTCCCTATTCTTTATCACCTGAGTTAATAATGGATTGGCTCTATTTAAAGTGGTCTTTATCAACACTCTCCACATGTCACTAGTCCAGAGGTTTTTAACAAAGAAAAGGGTGGAAGGCATTACCCAGTTTGGTAGTTTTCCAAGCATGTATAATTTGAGAACACTCACATCAATATTTTTTCTTAAACTTGCCCGGACTATGCTTATTAGCATCTTGACTCTTCAGTAAGCATTTAATTTGCATGTCCAGCTAAAAGATGAAAGGACATTAGTAGTAGGAGACAGGTGTTTTTAAATAAAATGTGACTTGTCAGGCCCATGATATACAGACTGAAATGCTATGTGTGTGTGTCTGTGCATATATTTCTATATGTTTCCCTTTCTTTTGAAAGGGAAGAAAGAAAACTAAGACTTCTTTTTGTGGAAATATAAGATGATAAGTATCACTATGATTCTGTTCTCACCATTCTTTTAAAGGTAGGTGGTATTACAAATAACAGTGTTTATAAGTAGTAAATCTTTTCACTTCCCTTTGGGCTAAATGAGAGGCCATCCATCTTAGACACATCAAGATGCAATATATAAGCTTGCTGTACAAATTCTAAGAGTCAGAGACTTAAAAATATGGGGGAAAACAGGTATTTTAAGGAGCTGGGAACCTTACTAGTTTGGGTTCTGTACTCTCAAAATAATAAATAATGGTTTTGAAGCACGGCTTGGCTTAATGCTCTGTTAATGTTCAAAGGTTGCTTGTTTTCTACGTACTTTTAAGGATTTTTCTGGAAGGGAAGGGGTTAATGTGTTTATCTAGAATGTGGAAGTATAATAGCCAATTTAAATTAAAATTGTAACAGTGGTACTAATTTTATTGAGTGCTTTATTTATAACAACCCAGCAGGAGAAACAGGAAGTGAGACATATCAGTGAAAACACTGCTTGAGTGCTTGAAATTCAAGCAGTGAGACCTTAGGGACTGGAGATCCTCCCCTACCACAGAATCTTAATGCAGAGCATTACCCTTTTAAAAACAGATATTGGATGTGGAAAATCAACAAATTTCAACAGGCAATACAGTCTGTCACATAGCCAGTTAGATAACAACCTATAGAATTTTGTCTGTGTCAAGGCCCCATGTCCCACACATCTGTCTCCCCTCCTGTTCTCTCTTGCTGGGCCTCTGTATGCTGTTTGGAGAGTCTAAAGATTTTACACTGATGTTTCTTTATCTTTAACACACTGCTCTCTCTTTGTGCTTCAGGGAAGATGGTGAAAAAAGTTTGTCCTTGCAACCAGCTCTGTAGTAATTATCTTTTCTTTCTGTTACTTTTGGTCCTTGATTGCAAAGCCTGTTATCCATGAGTTCTTTGAACTCTGAAGCCTCATAATTCCAGATTCCTAACTTCCATCTATCTCTGCACTTTTTCTAATGTATTCTTTAACATGCTTACTTGCTAACTCCTGGCTATAATATCAGATTGAGAAACCACCTCATAGTCAATGCTCTCTCCATATAAGCCAAGTTCTATGACAGTCATGAATTGGTAGTGCCTGTGGATATTCATGAGAGCTGGGAGTGCCTAGCTCCCATAGGAAGAGCCCTTTAGTCAGCAGGTATGTACCAGGCATTGTTCTGCCCCCAGTAGAAACTTAGCAGTTATCAAAGTGGGCAGAGGCCTATGCCCTCACATCATAGTGGGAGACAGCTTGTAGATTAGTGCAGAGAGAACTGCTGCTTTGGAGAGTTCGACTTCTTAGACTGGGGTCTTTTCATTTAAGTACAGATAATTCAACCACTCAGCAAGCCACCTAGCAAGAGTTAACAAGAGAATTTGGGGAAGGTAAAGTCAATACCACTTTTTAGGGCTTTTCAGAAAGACTGAAAAAGGTTTTGAGGTCAGTTAGCATGCTCTCCAGAAGGCCTCTCTACTAGTCAAGTCTATTTTATAGTCAATCTTTCTTTTCCTAGGGGTAAATTTCTCATCAGAAAGGGATGTTCATTTCCTTTTTTAACTAGAAGCCTATTTACAGAAGTCAGAGTAAAAAGATTAACTATGGTTTGCACTCCCTCATGTCATAAGCCCCACTTTCAGACTCCAATATTGAGTAATACAGATTAAAGCGAAAAGTGAACTTTAGCTCTGAAGGGGCCTCCCACTATCAAGAGCAACTAGCATCAGACTAGAGAGGTGTGACTCCCAGCGTGAACCCTCTGTGGTTAAGCAGTGCTCACCTCCACTCGGCTTATCATATTTGGCAGTGGACAGCCCTGTTCCAATTCATGATTTCCATTTGTTTTGATTGTTTCACTCATTCAGGTCACTATGCAGTATTCACCCTAAGCAGGATGCCAGTCCCCATGCATGCTACCTGCTTGCTCTCTGGATTTTCTTGTTATCATGACTGCCCGTCCTCATTGCCTGTGCTTTCCCTTCCCCTCTGTCTCACATTTGCTATTTGAGGAAGGCTGTTTCCTGTGCTTTTGTACTTTTCCACTTGGGTTTCCTGTACTTTTAAGGGAATTGACTCTTCCCTCTGTATACCCTCTGTGCAATAACAATACCCTGTGGCTCCACCAGGCACCACATGAGCTGTCACTCACACTGCAGTAGTTCCGTGTCTTGCCATGGTGGTAAGCAGCATGTGACCTTCCTCACTCTGCACCTTCACCTTAGAATTAATTGTTCCTCTAGTATAGACATGCTTGTATGTGCCATTCCCTGAGTGGAAAGATAGCAAATTGACTTGAGACCAGCAATGGATTATGAAGGGCTGTAAGTGGCAGTGTTGCTTCAGGTGTGCTGCTGTGCTCTGGTGTGCTGCTTTGACCTTGAAAACAGGAAAACGCATGAATTTATTTAGCCCCAGCATTACTTGGGTTTCGTCAGGCCTACTGGCTCACAACTTACTTTAGTAGCTTTTATTTATTCTGCAATAAATGCGAGATCTGGTAAGAAAGTGGGGGATGAGGAAAAATAATAATAATACCATGACTCTTCTTTCCCTCTTCCCTAAAACTTGCCTCTTCGAATAAATCTTCAGTGTGCCCTCCAGCAGAGCCGAAATCAGGCAGGACACAGACTCCTTCTTCCTTTTTCATCAAACCATAGAAATAGAATTCCTTCATCATAACCTGAAAGCTTCCTCTACCCTCTGCACCCCTGCCTCAGCTGAACTGTCCTGTTGCTTCTACATGGGAGTGCTTGCTATTCTGGGAAGATGGGGAGAAGGAGTAAGAATCCTTGAACCAACTGAAACTGAGATCATGTTCAGGAAAACATGACTTCCTGAAGTTGAAAGATTCAGTCACCTCCCTTGCCTAATGTTTGTTCTTTACTCATGGGAAATTGAGAGAGGTTGAAGGCTTAACTCTTTCCAAGTTTATATTTACAAATTTATGTTCATGTATCCAAGTGAAAAAAATGTTTTTTAAACAGAGCATGCTACTTCTCTTAATACCACTTTCTATTTAAGAATGTGGCAGGATCCACATGATTTGAGAACCCCATTTCTCCATAGCCAAGCACCCATCTCTGCATTTCTACCCCTACTTCAACCTGTCCAGTGCACAAGAAATCCTTCTTTTGCCCTGCATTCTGCAAATTTCCACAGCAGCTCTCCTTGTTGACCATATAATACTCTCACCAGTGTGATGCTGGGAATAGAGCACTGGCAGACAGTTCCAGTACTCTTAAGAGGCTTTGAAAGAGATTCCTGCCCTTCACACCTGCCATCTTCTTGAGTTGTTCATCCTTACCTGCAGCTACTGAAGAGAAATGGTTTTCATTACCCTTTAGTGCCAAAACAAATGCCTAAATAAAACCTTGGAATCTTTCTTGCATGGCTTCCCAATTCCTGTCCCCCTTCTGTGCTTGCCATTCATCATCCCGTGACATTTTCCCTCTTCCTGGAATTAATAATCTGGACTTTTTTTAATGCTGCTGTTGTCACTGCTTTATAACTCTAGGAACCAGCAGCACAAACACCGTTGGGGGAACAGTGAACAGCCAAGCTGCCCAAGCTCAGCCTCCTGCCATGACATCCAGCAGGAAGGGCACCTTCACAGATGACCTGCACAAACTGGTAGACAACTGGGCCCGAGATGCCATGAATCTTTCAGGCAGGAGAGGAAGCAAAGGACACATGAATTATGAGGTAAGGGTTCCTTTTTTTTTCATTTTCCTAATTTCTTGCAGTGCCACCACTTAGAAAAACCAGATGAAAATTGCGCAGGTGCTTCTCCTTCCCTGAATCCCTGACTCCTTATTGGTTAGTTTGTTTTTTTCTTCTCTTTTCCTTTAACATTCTAAACTACATGTGCATGTGTACACACACACACACATACACACACACACACACCCCATCCTCCTCTTCCAATGGGGATGGTATCTTCTCACTCCTTGGTGGTAGAGAGCCAGTAAATATTATGGGGGACTTTGTTGTGTTTTGCTTTGCTTTGCTCTATTAGATTAGAATAGCCGCACCTCTGGAATTGTATTGGTAGACTGCCCATTTTACTCCTGTGAATTTGATACCCCCACCAAACTTTAAGCGTTTTTTGTTTTCAGGGCCCTGGAATGGCAAGGAAGTTCTCTGCACCTGGACAGCTGTGCATCTCCATGACCTCAAACCTGGGTGGCTCTGCCCCCATCTCTGCAGCATCAGCTACCTCTCTAGGTCACTTCACCAAATCTATGTGCCCCCCACAGCAGTATGGTTTTCCAGCTGCCCCATTTGGCACTCAGTGGAGTGGGACAGGTGGCCCAGCACCACAGCCACTTGGCCAGTTCCAGCCTGTAGGGACTGCCTCCTTGCAGAATTTCAACATCAGCAATTTGCAGAAATCCATCAGCAACCCCCCGGGTTCCAACCTGCGGACCACTTAGTGAGACCTAGAGACATTAACTGAGTAGATCTGGGGGCAGGAGATGGAATGCTGAAGGGAGGGTGGGGGGATGGGGAAGTAGCCTATATACTAACTACTAGTGCTGCATTTAACTGGTTATTTCTTGCCAGAAGGGAATGTTTGTAATACTGCTTTGAGCCCTCAGAATGGAGACTCTCCTTCCCACTCCATTTATTGGAATGGGACAAGGAGAGAGCAACTTTCTTGTGAAGGGGCTGCTTCAGTCTATGCTTTCCTGTTAATCTACACCCACCAGTGAGGCCTAGGGCTAGAAGAGAATCTTGTTATCAAGAAGCTACAAGAGAGCTCAATGTAAATCCAGTGCCCATCTGTATCTGCAAGTGGGTGGAGCTCTTAATTGTGATACATGCCCCCAATCCCTTACTCCCTCAAGAATTCAAACCATCAGACAAAAAAAAATGGGGTTCTCTCCTACTCTGCTCCCCACCTCCCCCTTTTTTTTCTCTTTTAGAACCCGGTGAAAAATACCAGGGGACTGGGGTTGCAACCCTTTCTTATAATAGGTCATTAGTGCTTTAAGCAAAAGATATTAGCAGCTTTGACTGCAGCATTAGCAATTAGGAAAAAAAAATACGTTCCCTGCGGACATGTAACTTTGCCATCAGTTTTGATGTGGAAACACTGTGATATATAAATGTTGTTGGACAACAGTAGTTTTAAGAGTAAAATATGAAAGGTTTAAAAAGTTCACACACAAAAAAAGCTAGCTCTGTCCTTTACTTATTGAGACACTTTAACTTTTTCCTTTGTACTTCCATTGTATTAGATAAATAAATGTGAATGTAAAATTGTATAATTACTGTACTTGAATACTTCTGTTCTCCCAGTATTGCTTGCTGGATATTTTAGTGCCTTGGACTTCTATTGCTTCTGCCATTAGCATCAATTTACCAGATCCCAGATCAACAAAGGGCCTGTGGAAAGAACATTTAGGTCCATGTGACCCCAGCAGTGGATATGCCAAAGGGAAAAGAGTATTTTTTTTTTTTTTTTTAAAGTCATTCAACAGTTTTGTCTAGAGCAGGTATGAGTAAGGTGAGAAGTTGACATCAGTGGTTGAAAGCAGAAAGTTCTGTTTCAGGAATAGTTAGGAGGGGTGTTACAACAAAATTGCACAATTTAAAAGATTAAAGGAGGTATGAGCTAAGAGAAAGAAAAAGAAAGGTTAATTAAAAGGGGAACACACTTGTTTTGAAGATGCCTGATGCCTGGCCAGATTGTGGTAAACCTTACTTATTTGAGCTGGGCTTGAACAGATGAGACCTGGAAGAAATTAAACATAAAGAGAAGGGGAGGGGGAGCTCGTTTTTAAGGTGGGAAGAGTGATAGTGAAAAGTCACAGATGGAGAAAGTTGCTCTAACAAAAACCATTTGGGCTGCTTTCCTTATGTACCTGCACCATGCATTTCTCAGCTTGGGGTACTCTAGTCTATGGAAAGTGAACCTACTTCTGACTTAATAAGCATTGTAGGAAACAATGCTTTTTCTATTTTCTCTATGATGATGTCCAAATGGTTGCAGGATCATAATCTATCGTGCCACCTGTTTCTACATTTATAGCTAATATTCTCACATATTCATTTACATACTCCCCTTACGTAACTGCAACCAATCAGTATTATTTAATGCTATGCCTAGTTGTAATGTGCAGTTCTGTTATTTTCAGAACTTTCCAGAAGTACTGTCCTAATTGACTATGTTTGGGATATTCTCAGAAGGTGGGGAAAGAAACTAGGACTCTTTCTTGGGTGCTGCTTCTCTTGACTTAGTTGGGACATGCCATATTTTCAATCTTTCACCCACCTCAGTGGCACATCCCCAGAGCCTCCATGATAGGAAGAGCCTGGTAGCTATCCAATCTTTTTTGTTCCTTTTTGGCCCTGGTCCTGTTTTCTTTATTAAGTTGGCCTAGGCCCCAGAGATGCAAATGAGAACTAAAGGTTTTCAGGAGGTAGAAATGAAAGGGGCAGGGGTTCCAAGCCCTGCTTCAGAAGTGTTGAACTATTTTTCTTTGCTTATAATTCTTGGGGAGAGGGTAAGAGTGAGAACAAAGAAGGTGGCGAGTAAATGAGAAATGGATCACTTGCGGTGAATGAAATGATAAGTTTCTACCAGAGGAATGAGGGTGCCAAATGCAGCACATTGTTTTGTTATTTTGGTTTAGCAATTTTGAGGTCTTTTCACTCACACAAAAATAAGAACTGGTTTTATTTACTGTTGATTTTTTCCCCCGCCTGTGGATGAAATAACTGAAGCCTAGAGGAATGAACTAGTGCTACTGAACTGTTTAAATTATTTTTGTTAATAGTACCCTTCGAGTATCTTTTTCCACATTAAAAAGAACTTTCTGAACTATAAATGTTTTCCTTACATTATTTAACAATGTACACTGTTTAAAAAAAAAAAACAAACTGAATTCAAACCTTGGGGGTTTCTCAGCAGCCGTTAATTGTACATTTTGCACTAACTCTGGGTGTTGCGCTTCTTGTAAGATTGCGCTTTGTGCTTCAGTTTGTTACCTTTGTAGACTTATTTAATGAAACCATTCAAATAAACCAAACTTGCTTTTGTTGAGCCATGGGTTTCATTTCTAGCAAGTGCCTTTTTCGTGTTCTCATTGGCTGTTTTGAGTTGTGCAATTTACAAGTGGCTTCCCAACCCTCGGGAACTTTAGCAGCATGTTGCCCTGAACTAAGATGCTGCTAACAAGGAAAGTGATACTTTTTCTGAGGAAGACATTAAGGATCTCAAAATCAAAAGAGGAATACATAACCAAATCCATGCAACACGGATAAAGGTGAAAGTCTTTTAGAAGACAGGCAAATTCAGGCAGGCTGCTGCCTCTTCCAAAGGAACAGGAAAGGTCAGCAGCTGTCCACTACTTTCAAGAGTTGCTTGCCTCACATTGAGACACCACTGGCAATGGTCGTCTGGGATCCAAAAAATAACAAGTCACTACTTCAAGATTAGGCCCAGAATACACCTAAAAAAGTAAAACTGTAAACTCTATTTTGTAAAAATTATGAAACATCTAAATACTGTGAAAAATCAATTTAACAGCTACTAGTATTTATTTTATTAAGAAGTAAATTTGGGCTGGGGAGATAGCTCAGTTGGTAAAGTGCTCACCTCGCAAGCAGAAGGCCCTGGGTTCAATCCCCAGCACCACACACAAAAAAAAAGTAAATTCACACCAGGTGCCATGGCACATGCCTATAATCCCAACAGCTCGGGAGGCTGAGGCAGGAGGCTCTGGGTTCAAAGCCAGCCTCAGCATAAGCAAGGCGCTAAGCAACTCAGTGAGACCCTGTCTCTAAATAAAATACAAAATAGGGCTGAGGATGTGGCTGAGTGATCAAGTGTCCCCTGAATTCAATCCCTGGTACACTCCCATGCCCTGCAAAAAAAAAATAATAAAATAAAAATAAATTTGCTTTCTCAGAATGCCTTTTCCTTGATCTTGGATCATTGCTTTGCTTAAGAAAAAATTTTGGTCTTGGAAAGGATGCAGAATTGTTAATGTCATGAACCCACAACTGAGAGATTATATAGTACACCCCCTCTTACCCACAGTTTTGCTTTCCAAGATTTCAGCCAGATACAAACAATTCCTAAGTTTTAAATTGACTGTCATTCTAAATAATGTGATGAAATCTTAGGCTTTCCCACCCAGGACATGAATCGTATCTTTATCCAGTGTATCCATGCTATATGTATTATCTACCCATTAGTCACTCTGTCTTCTCAAGTTATCAGATCAACTTTGGCATTATTGCTGTGCTTGTATCGCAGTTCAAGTAACCCTTATTTAATGTCCATGAAGTGTGATGCTGGCAATCTGGATATGCTGTAGAGAAGCCTAAAAGTGCTTCCATAGAGAAGGTGAAAGAAAAAAAAAAAAAAATGTATGCTACAGTTGCTAAGATCTACAGTACATCAATCTTCTATCTTTGAAGTTATATAAAGAAGAAAAAAGTTGTGCCAATTCTGTTGTTGCACACAAACCACATTTAAGTTATGGCCATAGGTGTTCAGGGTGGGACAGGCATTAAATTACAAGGTTTGGTATTATCCATGGTTCCAGACATCCACTGGGAGTCTTGGAAGGAGGGGAGGTACTGTATTAGATAGGACTGCAACCTGGATTGAGAGAAAATAGTAAACCGCACCACTCTAGCCTTGTTCTCAGGATACACAGTACAAAGATAACATTAAAAACAAGATGCCCAAGGGGGGAAAAAACCACTCAATAATTTAATGCAGGACAACCACTGAAGCTGACGCTTAGGACTAAGGATGACCTCTACACGTTGAGGGCAGGTAGCCATGGGCAAGTCCTAAAATGTCTATCTTTATTAACATTAAATAGCTTAGGAGTAAATAAAAATCCTGAAGAGCCAAAGAAAGGTATTTCATCTGTCCTTGGGCTCCCCATTGCAGTGTGTGACAAGCTTTTTTAAATTGCTCAGCTTTCTCTGCAATAGGCTTAACTGTCAAGTCCTCTGATAAAGTTCAAAATGAATCAAGGTAATCCTTGGAAATCAAGTTCATTCCCCAGGAATGATGAATAATTTCAAGACCAAAAAGCTGTTTTCCAAGTTCTTTAGGTCCCAAGTCTCATTTTAAGATGGATCCAATTTCCTTTTCTTCATGTCCTGGCTCTTCCTATGAGATTCACAGTGTCCTGTAGAAGACAGAATGGCTTAAAACACAGCTGCCAAGTTTTAAAATTAAGGACTAGATAGCTAATAATTTATAGATTACATTAGTTAATGATCCTAGTTCAGACTAAGACCCCAAGAATGAAAACTACTGTGGGGGGGGGGGGGGGCAGATCCCTTTGCCAACCCCTAGACCAAGCAGCATCATGCGCCTGACAGACCTTTTAGAAGGGAAGCTCTAAATGCAGTCATGTCTAAGCTTCCTACTTCTATCTTAGGATTAAAAAAAAAGGGTGGGGGTAGCATCTGAAGTCAGGAGCTCAAGAAAATGTTCTGGCTCTTAAATCCATTGTTTTCTACCCACTTGCACTGCTTATTTATTGCCTTGGAATGATTCTATCTGATTTCTTAAAATGAAATAGCATCCTTCCTTTAGAATTCAAATTAAGCCCAGGATTTCCCTTTAAGTTCACCTAAACACATCTCACTGCTACCTGTTACATGCTGGTTCGTGCTGTAAGCCTGTGGGTGCCAGAGTCCAGATTTTTCCTCTGTCTTCTGGTGAAGAAGACTGTGTGGCATCCTGTCCTGGGTCACTACCTGGTTGTTCAGGACTGGGATGGCAGAGGTCTGGGGTGGTTCTGGTCTAGATAAAGGCTTCACAATGTCCTCTAAATCTGGAGTCAGATCCCACATTTCAAGGTTATCTTCAAGGTTCTCTACAGAGATCACAGAAAAGCAAATTGTCAGTTAAGAGTGTTCTCACAGAAAGCACTGGGAAAAATGGTCACAAGAAATTCCAAGTCTTGAGTACCCACTAATGGAATTCACAATCTTTCTCTTCTCTGTCCTTAAAAGTACACCAAAGCTTCCCTTTGTTGAGACAACAGAAGAGCTAAGCATATCAGGCAGCGCCTCCTTAGTGCACCTGAAGTCCTCTTTCCATTTTTCTTTTTTTTTTTGGGTACTGGGGATTGAACCCAGGGGCACTTTACAAACTGAGTCAATCCCAGCCCTCTTTTAAAAAATTTAAAATAGGATATCATTAAGTTACTGAGGGCCTCACTAAATTGCTAAACCTGGTCTCCAACTTGTGATCCCCCTGCCTCAGCCTCCCAAGTCCCTGGGATTACAAGCGTGTACCACCAAACCCAGACAAAAATGAGGACTTTTTACGCTTCTTTTAAAAAGATGCATTCTGGGCTGGGGCTATGGCTCAGTTGGTAGAGTGCTTGCCTCAAATGCACAAGGCCCTGGGTTCAATCACCACCACCACCAAAAAATAAATAAGTAAATAAAATTATTTAGAATCATCTAATTCAGGAAGAAATATAAAAAGATGCATTCTGTGACTACCAAAAGTATACAGCCCAGTAACTTACAAGAATTCCATGGGTACTTACTGATCCATTCTTAAGTCATTTACCTGCAAGGACGACTTCCTCCTTGAGTGGCTCTGGGTCAGCAGTTATAGGGGTGCTGTGTGTCAAAGGAGGGGCAGGAAGTGCTGCTAGAGTTAACACAGGAGAGAAAACAAGTCAAACATAGAAGATTAAATGGAATTAAGAGATCAGGTCAACTCTCCTCTGATTAGAGGGAGCCATCTCAGAAATGCAAAACTGCCTGAGAGTACAGAGGCTCAGCTGGGAAGGGAACTCAACTGGGAAAGGAACTCAACTTCCTGAGTTCAAGTCCTCCCTCCAGATCTCTACTGTTCAGTCCTTCTCACCTAAGAAGGACAAGCAAAAATTAGTTTAGTCTTTAACAGAAAAAACAGGAGTATGCTGGGCATATAGCTCAGTGGTAGAGTGCTTTACTAGCACATGTGAAGCACTGGGTTCGATTCTCAGCAACACATAAAATAAAAATCAAGGTATAGTGTCCACTACAACTAAAATATATAATATATAAATATTATATAATAAGTTATATATTACAAATTATATATTTTATATATATTTATACATATACATATGTTGCTTATTGAATAAAAAATAGAAGGGTTATTAGAAGCCATCCAGGCTGAAGCCTGAAGCGATGGTTCTTATTGACTAATAAGGCTGGGGAAAGCCCTGGGATTCTGCCTCTACCACAGCCCACCTGGACAGCTCCTGCAATGGTCAAAAGCTAAGCCTCTGGAATAACTCATTATTTAGGATATGCCAAGGGCAGTATTTTTCTTTTTTTATACTAGTCTTAGTGTATAAAAGCTGAAAGGGAGAAAAAATGACCAAAACACAAAATACATCCTCTGAATCCTCATCATTTGTGGGGAAAATGGACAAAAAATTGGTCTGGGACATTCCCTTCCTTTGCTTCCACTCTCTGGGCCACCCCCTGCTCTCCCCTGCAAAAAATCTACTCCCACTCAATCTGAACTCTGAAATAAACTGAAGTTCATTGCTAGATAATCTGTCAAAAGCTCCCATTATCTACAAACCCAATTTGCCTTATATTCAAAGCCATTTAGGGAAAAAAAAAAAAAAAAAGGCTTTCTAATGCAGAAACAAAGTATCTGAAGCCAAAAAAAGGTTCTTTGCCCTGAAATTCTGAATTCCAGATTATGCCACAGCCCATTTACTTCCCCCCACCCAAAAAAAAAAAACACAACATTGTCTTCAGAAATCTCAAAGTGCATAGCAGATTTCACCATCTTAATTTTTGGACTCATCTATCCTGTGTTATCTGAGAGAAGCCTTCATGGGGTCTGGCCTAGAGCTAGCCACACTGTCACTGGCCTTTACAGAATTAGGTCATCCTGTCCCCCACTTCCTCCTTCAGAACACACCCCATGCCCCTGGTCCCATTCCTCACACACCCTCACTCTTCCTCTCAACCGCTGGAGCAGGCATCTGAGCGCGCGGCTGCTTCTCCATCTGCTCCCGGAACTGCCGCTGCAGCTGCTGCTGCCGGAGCTTCCGCTGGTACGTGGCATCACTCTCCACAGTGCAGGGTGTTGGGCTTCTGCATTGGAAGAGCAAGAAGGTAAGTTCCTGAGTTAACAACAACAGACGCAGGTCCTGAGGAGGCACACAACCAACTTGCTGCTTCAGAAAGCAGACATGGCAGCAACCTAAGCCACAGAGGGGGCAGAGGAGGAAAGGGAGGGACTCTGGGCCCCTACCGGGAGCTGCCGGCCTTGTCCCCCTGCAGTACAATGTGGGGATCATCCAGGTGGCTTGGTCTGCAAGGAGAGGTCACCTCCTGTGGTTTTGGAGGTCCCAGAGCCATGCTGAGTCGACAGCTGTTATATCTTGCCTGTTCCACAGATGGTTCGAAATCTTGTCTTTTTGCTTTAGTTAAATCCACTTCAAGAGGCAACTAATAAAGGAAGGGAGGAGGGAAAAAAATTTCCTCAACTTACTTACCCCTTTCCTTTCTCTTCCCTTCCTTATAGACTTTTGCCAATCCCCTATCCATCATTCTTCCTAGGTCCTGAAAGGCTGAGAAAAAGGATCCACAACCTCCAAGACATTTTGTTTTCAAACAGGGTCTTGCTGCTGCCTAATCTGGACTCAAACTGCTGGGCTCGAGCAATCCTTCTGCCTCAGCCTCATGAGTAGCTGGGACCACAGGCATGTGCTACTGTGCTGGGCATCTTTTTTTTTTTTTTTTTTTTTAGATGTTGACAGACCTTTATTTTATTCACTTATTTATATGTGGTGCTGAGAATTGAACCCAGTGCCTCACACATGCTAGGCAAGTGCTCTACCACTGAGCCACAACCCCAGCCCTGTGCTGGGCATCTTTACAACCACATGAGGAAGAGTAAATCAATTTTACTTTTTATCTATAACTTTCTACATTAATAAACTTTTTATAAAAAAGAACCCATCTTTGTTTTTGACTTATACAGTCTGTATAACCTAATTTGAATTCTTCCTTGGCAGTTGACCTGTCTTATGCTGTCCCCTTATCCCTTTTTTCATAGAAAAGATGACTGGTGGTCTTTGAGGAGACCTGTACCTTCTCAGTCCTCCTTGACAGCAGTGCTCCCTACAAACACAACACTTGTCACTGAAGAAGATGAAGGTGTGATGTGGTACAACTAAAACATTTTTACTAGGGAGAATGTATCTTTTTTTGGTATCAGGGATTGAGGTACGCTTAACCACTGAGCCACATCCTTGGCCCTTTGTATTTTTTATTTTTTATTTTTGAGACAGGGCCTTGTTAAGTTGCTAAGGCTGGCCTAGAACTTCCAATCCTCCTGCTTCAGCCTCTTGAGTTTCTGGGATTACAGGCATACATCACCATGCCTAGTGAGAATGTATCTTTCTATTCATAAAATTGATGCTGATGAATAATTATTTGAATACAAGAGATTAAAACTACTACATTTTAATAATGATAACCTGAAAATGAAAATTATAGTTTGGATACAGCAATGAAAATGTTGCATGTACCATGAATGAATATCACAGACAGAATGCAGGAAAGCCAGATACAAGAATTCTGACAATATGATTACAGAAAGCACCTAACAATCAAAACAAATCTATTGTTAAAAGTGGTTCTCCATGATAGGCTGGGGATGTAGCTCAGTGGCAGAGAGCTTGTCTAGCATCTGTGAGGCCCTGGGTTCATCCCTAACACTGCCAAAAAACAAACAAGTGGCTTTCTTTGGTAGTGACTGCAAGGAATACAAATGAGACTTCTCTGATACTGGTAAGGTATCTTGATCCAGAGGCTGTTATGTGGTTTTAAAATCCATCAAGCTGAACACTGATGTTATGTGCACTTGTCTTCATGTCTGTATGTACCTTTTAATACTTCAATCAATTACTTAAAGAAAATTCTACTTAGATAAAATTCAAAAACAGGAAAAATATAAAGGCACAAAGTCATAACACAGAAGACAAGACAGTGGTTATTACTAAAAAGATGAAAGTTAAGTAGTGACAGGGGTGTGTACAGATGGCTTCTGGAAAGCCAGTACAGTTCTTTTTCTCTCTCTGGGAGGTAAAAAACTGTTCATTTAGGAAAATTCATCAAACTGTGCTATTATGACTTGTTCAGTTGTCTGTATGTTGCACCTCATTTTTAAAATTCATTTAAAAAAAAACAGCTTCCTGTAATGGCTGCTTCCTGGAAGGCAGTGTCATGTGTACTCTCTTAGACTCAGCATCCACAGCTCCAAAAAGGGAATATTTCAAGTCATATTTTTATATATAGCCAAAATTGGAACGTTTATCTTTAGGGGAAAAAAAAGCTTGGAAAAAAATGTATTCAATGTATCAATATTGAAATGGAGAAAACATTTAATTTTTAAAAAAAAAAAAAACAACCTTTGTATTAACTGAGTAACATCCCCATGGTGAGAATTATTATATTAAATATAAATTCATTACGTTGTAAAAGAAAAAATGAGAACTATAAGTGATATCAACAAGATGACAGAGTAGGAGCTCTCTTTCTCCCATAGATAAACCCAAAATATGTGAACCAGAATATCTTAGTGACAGCTCTGGAGCCAGTGGAGAAGCCACACTGCCTAGGTCAATAAAAGTGCGACAGCATTCTAGCAATAAGGGTAAGAAAATTTGCAGAGTGATGCCCACTCATCCAGCCACTATCCTACCCTGTGCAGAGGAGCGCAACTGGGAGGACACCTCCCACACAAGGGAGCTTCCGTCAGGATGGAAAACAAAGAGTGGACCACACATCCAGTATTCTGGCTCATCTGTGAGCTGCCTGAGGCATTGTTTTCTATCCTGTTACCCAGAGCCCTGCAGACTAATGGCAGCAGAATTTGGAAGGGACTGAAAACAGGTGGGCACCATAGCATTTTAGAGCTACAGGCAGACATCAGGAAGAGCAGGAGATAGAAAAGGTCTGAAAAATCCCAGAACCCCTGGCCAGGACAAGTGGTGAATGTCTGGTCTTCCACCCCCCAGAGCCAGTATGTAAACACTGGAAAGGTGGTTGGTTTTTCAAATACTCAGATCTTAGTAAAAGATCACAAGACAGACATATACAAGTAAGGAAGCCAAACCCAATCAAAGAAACAGGAAACTCATCACAGGTCACCAGTCACCGTGGTGCAGTCTATATATAATCTGGAGGCAGAGAATGGCAACTGGGGTAGCTTAGCAAGATCCTATCTCAAAAAATAAAAAGGTCTGGGAATGTAGCTCCATGGTAGAGCACCCTGGGCTGATTCCCTGTACTGTATTGTTTTTTAATCAATAAATGTATGCATATACATTACATATATATTTTACAAGTATATATATATAACATATATATATATATAATTTAAAATGGCAAAGAACCGAGGCGGCTCTCATGGAGGCAGCTAGCGCGAGGCTGGGGAGCGCTGAGCTGCGTGTCGTGCCCTGCGCTGCCCAGACTAGCGAACAATACAGTCAGGATGGCTAAAGGTGACCCCAAGAAACCAAAGGGCAAGATGTCTGCTTATGCCTTCTTTGTGCAGACTTGCAGGGAAGAACACAAGAAGAAAAATCCAGAAGTCCCTGTCAATTTTGCAGAATTTTCCAAGAAGTGCTCTGAGAGGTGGAAGACAATGTCTGGGAAGGAGAAATCTAAATTTGATGAAATGGCAAAGGCAGATAAAGTGCGCTATGATCGGGAAATGAAGGATTATGGACCAGCTAAGGGAGGCAAGAAGAAAAAGGACCCTAATGCCCCCAAAAGACCCCCGTCTGGATTCTTCCTGTTCTGTTCAGAATTCCGCCCCAAGATCAAGTCCACAAATCCTGGTATCTCCATTGGAGATGTCGCCAAAAAGCTGGATGAGATGTGGAATAACTTACGTGACAGTGAAAAGCAGCCATACATAACTAAGGCTGCAAAGCTGAAGGAGAAATATGAGAAGGATGTTGCTGACTGTAAGTCTAAAGGAAAGTTTGATGGCGCAAAGGGTCCTGCTAAAGTTGCCCGGAAAAAAGTGGAAGAGGAAGATGATGAAGAGGAGGAGGAAGAAGAGGAGGAGGAGGATGAATAAAAAACTTTATCCGTCTCCTTGTGAATACCTTAGAGTAGGGGAGCGCCGTGATTGACACATCTCATTTTAGATGTGTCTGTTTCTCTCATTAGGTACAGTTACAGAATTTGATCACGATCATATTGTAGTCTCTCAAAGTGCTCTAGAAATTGTCAGTGGTTTACATGAAGTGGCCCTGGGTGTCCAGAGCATCCTGAAACTGTATCAAAGTTGTACATATTTCCAAACATTTTTAAAATGGAAAGGCACTCTCGTGTTCTCCTCACTCTGTGCACTTTGCTGTTGGTGTGACAAGGCATTTGAAGATGTTTCTGGCATTTTTTTTTTTAATTTGTAAGGTGGTGTTAACTATATGGTTATTGGCTAGAAATCCTCAGTTATCGACTGTACATATCTATAGTCTGTAAAAAGAACAAAACAACCAAGAAAAACTCTTGATGCTCCTTGCTGGCGTTCGGGCTGTGGGGGAAGATGCCTTTTGGAGGGGCCATAGCTCAGGGCGTGCACTGTGAGGCTGGACCTGTTGACACTGCGGTGGGCATCCATTTAGCTTCAGGTTGTCTTGTTTTTGTATATAGTGATATAGCATTCTGCTGCCTTTCTTAGTTGTGGAAAAAGGGGGGGGTCAGCTGGCATGAGAAGTGTTTGAATTTTTTTTAGTTAAGTACAGTAGATTTTAAACTTTGTTTTCAAACAAACTGTAGAACTCTTCATTGTCAGCAAAGAGCCACTGCATCAATGAAAGTTCAAGAACCTTCTGTACTTAAATACAATTTGCAATGTTATGTTATTTTTTGTATGTTTAGAATGCTGAAATGTTTTTGAAGTTAAATAAACAGTATTACATTTAAAAAAAAAAAAAATGGCAAAGAACCTAAATAGTACCTAACATGATATACAAATGGCTAAGAAGTTTATGAAAGCATATTTAACATCACTAATTATCAGGATATGCAAAGCAAAACCACAAAAAAATATTATTTCATGCCCATTAGGATTGCTACTATTAGCCAGGAGCAGTGGCGCACGCCTGTAATCCCAGCAGCTTGGGAGGTTGAGACAGAAGGATCAAGAGTTCAAAGCCAGCTTCAGCAAAAAGAAAGGCACTAAGCAACTCAGTGAGACCCTGTCTCTAAATAAAATACAAAATAGGGCTGGGGAAGTGGCTCAGTGGTTGAGTGCCCCTGGTTCAATCCTTGGTACAAAAAAAAAAAAAAAAAGGATTTCTACTATTAAAAAAGAAGAACATACCAAGGATATGGAGAAATCAGAACTCTTATGTACTGTTAGTAGGACTATAAAACTGTCCAAGTGCTATAGAAATCTGTATGACAGTTCCTCAAAAAATTTAAAATAAAACTTCCATAGAATCCAGCAATGCCACTTGAGTATGTGTCAAAAAAAACTGAAAGCAGTGTTGCCAAGGGCTTTTTACACAGCTATGGTCATAGCAATATTATTCACAATAACCAAGAAATAGAAGTAGCCCAAATGCCCATCCACAGATGGATGGACAAACAAAACATGGATTATACATAAAATAGAATATCATTGAGCTTTGAAAAGGAAGGAAATTCTGACAAATGCTATCACACAGATAAACAGTGAGGCATTAATACTAAATGAAATAAGCCAGTCACAAAAAGACAAAAACTGTATGACTTCTCTTATGTGAAGTACCATAGTAATCAAACTTAGAGTGGTAGAGTGGTAGCCTGGTGTGGTGGCACATGCCTGTAATCCCAGTAGCTCAGGAGGCAGAGGCAGGAGGATCACAAGTTCAAAGCCAACCTTAGCAGCTTAGGAAGGAAGGCCCTAAGCAACTTAGCAAGACTCTGACTCAAAATTTTAAGAATTTTAAAAAGGACTGGAGATATAGTTCAGTGGTTGAATGCCCCTGGGAAAATGTTTCATAGGAACTGAATTTCTGTTTTTCAAGATGAAAAACTCCAGAGATCAGTTTCACAACAATGTAAATATACTTAATACTACACAAACATATACAAAAATGGTTAAGATGGTAAATTTTGCATGCTTTCTGTCACAATAAAAAAGGAAACTACAGGGCTGGGGAGATAGCTCAGTTGATAGAGTGCTTGCCTTGTAAGCACAAGGCCCTGGGTTCGATCCCCAACACCACAAAAAAAAAAAAAAAAGTAAACTACAGACTAATATCTTTTGTAAACACCAATACAAAAATTCTTAACAAAATATTAGCAATGTGCATCTAATATTGTTTAAAAATGATTTTAAAAATAGATTATAGAGTTTTGACAGATGCCAACTAATCTCTACTAGGGGCTCCAGGATAAAAAGGTGGGGAAGGTTGTCCTGGTAGCAGCATGGCAAGTACCACAGGGCAGAGAAGGCCACAGAGAAAGCAGCAACTCTCCACCAAGTAGGAGGAACACCCCAGAGGCAAACTCATCCAGGATCCTGAGTGACTCCAGGATGCTCCACAAGATCCCCCTGCTCCTAAGGCAGATGCTCACACCACATGACAGGTACTTAGAGAAAGAATGGAGATCTGCACCTTAAACACACCAGAGCTATGGGAAAGAAAGAAGGCTGAGCTTGTCTGGGAAGTGACAGTGGGCAGCAAAGAACTCTGAGCTCATTCTGAGGACTCACAGACCATTCCCAACCACAGTTCTCTTTATGTGAGGCAGGTAATGGAAATTCTCTTGGCCTCAATTCCTCCATCTATAAAATGAAGTGACTGATTCCTGCGAGCACTAACATTCAATATCTGAAATAAACATTCAAGACCATGTAAATTGCTAAATCCTCCCTTCTCCCTCCATCCCCCAAATACTCAACCCACAACCCAAGAGAATTACCCACTTCCATTCAGCCATTCTAACATACCTGGCGTGGAAGCTTATTTAATGACCTCAGATAGTCTTTGTCCAGAATACAATTTCCAAGTGCATTTCCAAAACTCCTAAAGGTAAGAAGGGAAAATGCAAAACAGAATTGTTAAATGTGTATTTCAAAGAACAAGAGTTACAACTGTATACAGAAGAAATGGACTCTAATATATACTCAAAAAATTGTTACTGAACATCTGTCACATTACCATCCTGGATTAGGTTCTGAGACTATAACAGTGAGTATAACACACAAATCCCTTGAAGAGAGACAGTGAATATGAAACGACTAAGAACCACTCAAAAAACCATGTATTAAAAGGCTTGATTCCTGGAGAGGTGGTATTAGGAGGTGATAGAAACTTTACAAATTGGGGCCTAATAGGAGGTTTAAGGTCATTGAAGATTTGTCCTTGTTTTAGTGAGTTTTTTTGCTGCTGTGGACTTAAAAGATCTGACCAGTACAATTATAGAGGAGGAAAGGTTTATTTCAGGGCTCACAGTTTCAAAGGTCTTAGTCCATAGAAGACCAGCTCCATTCCTCTGGGCTCGAGGTAAGGCTGAACATCATGGCACTTTTCTGCCATGGCAGAGGGAAACAGCTTACATCACAGTGATCAGGAAGCAGAGTCTCCACTCTCCAGATACAAAATAAATACACCATAGACATGCCCCAATTCCTACCTCCTCCCGTCACACCCTACAACTTCAATTAATCCCATCACAAATTAATTCACTGATTGGGTTAAGACTCTTACAATCCAATCTTTTCTCCAGTGAACCATCCTGCATTGTCTCACATGTGAGCTTTTGGGGGACACCTCACATCCAAACCACAACAGTCTTCAAAGGGGATTATGGGACACTTCTCTCTTCCTTATCTCTTTTTGTATTTCTCCTCCATAACGTGAGCAGGTTATTCCACCATGTAATCACTACCATGATGTATTGCCTCACCATAGGCCCAAAAGTGACAAGGCCAACCAATCCTGGATTAAAACTCTCAAACTGTGAGCCAAAACAAAACTTTTCTCTCTATAAGTTGATTTATCTCAAGTGTTTGTTACAGTAACAGCAAGCTGACTAGCACAATATTCATGTTGTAGCATCTCTAGGACATGTTCCTGTGGAGGCAAGCACAGAAAAGAGAATACAGGATTCTACCATTTATTCTCCAACATGGAAGACCTCAGCATAAAAACCAGGGAAACACAAATGAAAATAGGATAGGCAGGTATGAGAGTAGGAGTAAGACCTATCTTTTCATGTTATTTAGATTTTTTGCCCATGTGAATGTGTTACTTTTCCAGGAAACTGCTCTGAAACAAGAGCTGTAACCCTTCTCCTTACCTGAGTGCTCGCTTCAGTCCATCTGTCACCGCCTCCTTTCTGGCCTTCTCTAAAGACAATGCCTTTGACTTGAGGCCCTCACTAACACCATAACCCACATCTTCATGATATGAGCCATCCTAGGGGTGGAAAAGAAGTTCAAACTCTAACATGAAAAACTGTAGTCCTGTCTCTTACTGCCCAGGTTTCTTTATTTCAAGAAGCAGTGTTCAAACTGGGTATATGGAACCCAGAAGCCTGGCTGAAGTGGACAGGGCACACACAATTGTAAGACATCAATTTCCAGAACTATTTCCTAGACCTCATGTACCTGAAAGTGTCAGGGCATCAAGATGATTCTCCCTTCCCAAGAATATTACATAAGAAGGCATATTTCTAACCCATCCCAAATCTTTCTAAGATTCAATACCCTAAAGTATAAAAACTCTGGAGTACCATATGAAAGAATAATTTGAAATTTCATATGTAATGTAATGAGCTCTGATTTGATAGCAAATCTTTTTTTTTTAATAAGTCAGGTGTATCCATTTCTTTCATCAACTGTTAGCTGATAGAGAAATACAATGACAACACTCTGATTTTTTAAAAATAAATCAGGAAGCACTCAAAGAAATGAGGGACACTGTAATAAATTTCCTTCAATTCCCACCTACTTATTTGTGTGAATAAGGTTTTTAAGTACTTTTCATAAAAATGAGAGGTCAGAATATAAGTAATGATGAACACTCATTCAAGAAATCAGTAATGGGACTGGGACTGAAGCTCAGAGGCACAGCACTTGACTAGCATATGTGAGGCACTGGGCTCAATCCTTAGTACCACACAAAAAAATAAACAATAAAATAAAGGCATGCTGTCCATCTACAACTACAAAAAATTTTTTTCTTAAAAAAGAAGAAATCAGTAATGCCAGGCACAGTGGAACATGCCTATAATCCCAGTGATCAAGCCATCCTAGGCAACTTAGTGAGACTCTTTTAAAATAAAATAAGAGTTGGAATGTACCTCAGTGGAAATGTGTTCGTGTAACATGTCTGAGGCCCTGGGTTCAATACCCAGTACTATGCAAAAAAAAAAGAAGAAGTAGTATTCCACTGTGGTTATACAAATAACTAAAAAGAAAACAGCACCATCCATCTTGTTAAGATAGACCTTTTCGGGACTGGGGTTGTGGCTCAGTGGTAGAGGGCTTGCCTAGCATGTGTGAGGCACTGGATTCTATTCTCAGCACCACATATAAATAAATGAAAAATATAAAAACACCTATCAACATCTAAAAAAATATATACATTAAAAAATAAAGAGACATTTTTGGGCTGGGGTTTAGGCTCAGTGGTAGAATGCTTGCTTAGCATGTGTGAGATGCTGGGTTCAATACTTAGTACACATATAAATAAAATAAAAGGTCCATCAACAACTAAAAAATATTTTTTTAAAACAGACATTTTCCATGTAATTTTATTATGTCTTTTTATTAGAATTTTGATATACTTATGTTGTCTTTTCAACATAAACACCATTGTCTGATGAACTGTCAACAATAACTAATAACCTGATCCAGAAGAAATCTTTAATATTTAAAGTCATAAGGTCACTAGAAATTTAAAAATATATATTTTTTATACATATACACATGTGTACCAAAACCCACAGCACACAGAGGCAGAGAAGTATAATATAATTATCATTAAACTTTTTATCATAAATACATATTAGGATAAAAATCAATGGGGAAACATTGAAAATATGAGTTCAAATAAAGCAGGAACAATGTAACATTTCTGCTGATTAAAGAATAGCTTGGGGGCTGGGGTTGTGGCTCAGTGGTAAAGCACTTGCCTAGCATATGTGAGCCATTGGGTTCCATTCTCAGCACCACATTAAAAAAAAATAAATAAAATAAAGGTATTGTATCCATCTACAATTAAAACAAAAAAAGAATAGCTTGCTTTATGCTGGGAATGATGGTGCACACTTGTAATCCCAGCTACTTGGGAGGCTGAGACAGCAGGATTGATGAAAGTTTTAGTGAGACCCTATCTCATAATAAAAAATAAAAAGAACTAGGGATGTAGCTCAGTATAGAGCACTTGCCTAGCATGTGTGAATTCCTGGATTTTATCTCCAGCACTGAAAAAAGGAAAAAAGAATAGCTTTCTCATGTATATTTTCAAATAAATGATGGCATTCAATCCCCTACAGTATTTAGATTCCACTGTTGTGTTTAAAAAAGATATAATAGCCAGGCATGATCAGGGTACAGTGGAGCATGCCTATAGTCCCCATGACTCAAGAGTCCAAAGGATCCCAAGTTCCCAGGCCAGCCTTGAGGTCTCAATGAGACCCTGTTTCAAAACAAAATTTTTTCAAAAAGGCTGGGAATGTAGCTCAGTGGTAGAAGGCACCTGGGTTGAATCCTGGGAACTGAAAAAATAAACAAATACAATTAAAATAGAAAAAGATGTAACAGTTTTATTTTAAAATGTCAAATTTTACAATATGCCATAAGTTTGCCTTTTGTAACTTACTTATATATGTGAAAACTTTAAAGTGTCAACTTAAGCTGAGAATGGTAGCACATACCTGTAATCTCAGCCTTGAGAGGCTGAGGCAGGAGGACTGCAGGTTCAAACTAGCCTCAGCAACCAGAGAGACCCTATTTCAAAATAAAAAAAAAAACAGTTGGGATGTAGCTCAGTGGTAGAGACCCACTGGGTTCAATCCCCAGTACTACAAAAAAAAAAAAAAGAAAGAAAGAAAAAGTTGTCAACCTAAAAATGTGAGAAAGGACAGGACAGAATTTTTCTTTTCTTTTGAGGGGTGAATTTTCAAAATTCTGGGGAGTTTGGAGTTATGGCTCAGTGGAAGAGTGCTTGCCTAGCACATGTGAGGCACCAAGTTTAATCCTCAGTACCAGTAAATATAAATAAATAAAATAAAGGTGGTGTGTCCATCTATAACTAAAAAGATATGTAATTTTTTTTTTTTTAATTTCTTCTGGGGACACATGTGCCAAAATGTTTGAACACCACCATCCCAGGAACACTGGCTGAACCACAATGCTTAGCCTGCTCTCCAACGTGTCTGTGTGATGGTCCAGACATTCCCCCCTCCCTACTCACTCTAACCACCCTCCAATCCTCCAAGGAAGGAGGTCTGCTCCTTCACCCTCACCTTCAACTGCACCCTCACAAATGCACAGACTCCCACGTAGAATTTGCCATTGTTGAGGTCAACAAAATCTAGGAGAATGAAAGAGAACCAGTTGATGAGGATCCCTGTGACTCACCCATGTTCCTTCTGCTGGCAACCAAATCCACCTGCCTTACATCCTTACAGTGCCAAAGTAAGGGGAATGGAGCAGACAGCACTGCCAGGAAGCATACTCACCCACATTCTGCTGTGTGATGGAGTGTGCCCAGCCATTGTAACCAAACATCTCATTGGCCAAACTAATTACCCTGTGACCTTCAATGTAACACACCTAGAAAAAGCAATTTTAAGAAAAAACTTAGTTAAAATTTCTTGGCATATTTAATATAAATAAAAATTTACTTAATCTGGGGCTGCAGCTGTGGCTCATTGGTAGAGTGCTTGCCTGGCACATGTGAGACACTGGGTTCAATCCTCAGCACCACATAAAATAAATAAATAAAATAAAGGTATTGTGTCCATCTACAACTAAAAAAAATTTTTTTGAAAAAATTTACTTAATCTATTTCTAAGTGCTTTTTTGGCTAAACTTTTTAGAGAAATTCTCAATGAATGTATCTCAAAGGCTCTTCTATAAGAAGTCAGTTAGAAACAATGGTCCATTCCATCTGAGAGGAATTACTAGCCTCAGAGGGGAAAAATATTCATTTACCTGTTTCCAAAACCCACATTTTTCTAAAAGGTACAAATCTCAGGTTGACATATTTTATGGAAGACCAAAAACATACATGACAGTTACAGTTAGCGGCTGGAAGTGTACCTCAGTGGTAGAGTGCTTGCTTACTATGCAAGAGGCCCTGGGTTTCATCTTAGCACCACAAAAAGAAAAGAGGAAGAAGAAGAGAAAAAGAAGAATTAGTAGCAGCAGCAGCAGCAGCAGCAGTAGTAGTAGCAGTAATAGTAAAATTAAAGGAAAATGATAAAGGGAATATTTTTTAAAGACTTAGTAAAAATCCTAACATGGCAGTTACATAAGTCTCAAGGCAATGCTTGGGCCACTTCCAATGACAGTGAAAGCTGGAACCCACCCACCCAGAAGCACTAGAAAATATCCACTAACAGTGAATAAGAGTTTTCTGAATCTAGGAGGACCCAGAGAGGGAGCTGGTAAGATTGTCCAGGCATGGCACCTCCCTTACCTTCTGGCCTCCTCCAGCCATGCGGCTACTTATGTATTCCGGGCCCAACCTCTGCCTCAGAGCACTCTGGATGGCCTGGTACTCTTCTGCTGTGTACTGGCACTACAATCCAGAAAGGGATATCAGATTTGACATTTCCACCATTCCTTACATCAGTGAGTCTGTCACAGCACCCTTTCCTCTTAAAAAGTATTGAGCACACAAAGTACACGTAAATCAAAACATCACACGGTACCACATAAATATGTACAATTTTTACATATTAGTTAAAATTTTTTAAAAAGGACTGAGGATCCCAGAGTTTTTGTTTACATGGGTTATACCTATCAATATCAGTAATTAACTTTGAGAAACTTTTAAGACACACATTTCATTAGCTATCAGAGCAATGATACCATTATATTATAGTTTTGAAAAATCACTGTTCATTCATAAAAGAAGGTATGTGAAAAAGGCAACCAATATCTTAATGTTATTATGGAATTAATTTTGATCTCATAGACTCTGAAAAGGTCCTATGAACCCCAAGAGTCCCAGTACCAAATTTTTGGAACTAATGAGTTATTAGGTACAACCAACCTTACTAAACTTTCTCAAGCTTAAATTACGTTTTTGGGTTTAGGGTTTTGGTTTGTTTGAGTACTAGGAATGGAACCCAGGGCTGCACACAGGCCAGTCTAGTGCTTCACCACTGAGCTACACCCTCAGTCCTCTCTAGCTAAATCAAGAAATGAAACTTCCCACCTCAGAGTCTGCATATGTTTAAGCAGGCAAGGAATAAGGAAAAGGGAAACTGAATAGAAAATCGTACCTCCATTTGCCTGTTCTACTTGTAGTTTTGAGTTTTGTCCCTTTTTTTGTTCCTTTTTCTTTTTCTTTTTCTTTTTTATTTTTATTTATTTATTTTTTATTTATTTATTTATTTTTGGTGCTGGGGATCATACCCAGGGCTTCACACATACAAGGCCAGCACTCTACCACTGAGCCACATCCCCAGCCCCTTTGCCCTATTTAAATGAAATAAATATTTACCAATAAACTGCAGTAAAAAGATAGTTTGGGTGGACAAAGAAAGAATCTCTTTTCCATGCATAAGAATGTGACCCCAGTAACTGTGGATGTTCCAAGAAAGAAACATAGAGACATACAGACAGGAGTAATGGGGAAGTTGGGAGACCTTCCACATACAGTCTTTGCTTCATTTTAAATTTTATGTCATATGAATATGACAAAATTTCTTATCATATGAATGAATAAATTTACATCTAAGGTGTATATTTTGATGCGAGAATGCCAAAATGCACTCACAGTTAAGCAAGACCCCTAAGCAGTCCTTCTAAAGGAGAAAACAGGTGTGTTGCTCAGTGGTAGAACACTTACCTAGCATAGGCAAGGCCTGGGGTTCAATTCCCAGGAAAAATAAGGGGGGAAGGTCAACTACAGTAACAGCTTACACATGCATGATGATGCTCTACATATTCTTTCATTATAACTCTTCTCACTTAACCTCAATCTTTCCACAGATGAAAAAAAACCACAGTTACCTGTCCAAAGCACAATACAGAGTTGCCACCAGCAGGACGATGGCTGTCATGCCCTCCACGGTTTGCTTCCTCGGTCCCAGACATGTTGATTCTGGTTAGCTTCTATATAAATGAAAGGTAAAGAAAAGAAAAGAAAAGAAAAGAAAGAAAGAAAGAAAGAAAGAGAGAGAGAGAGAGAGAGAGAGAGAGAGAGAGAGAGAGAGAAAGAAAGAAAGAAAGAAAGAAAGAAAGAAAGAAAGAAAGAAAGAAAGAAAGAAAGAAAGAAAGAGAAAATAGATCTCAAAGAATGCAAAAGTTAAAAGGCAAGAAACTTTACTGAAAATGAGATCAAACTCCCATGTGCGAAAGTCTCTGAGTTGCTTTATTTATGTGCTTCTAATACTGTTCTAATAAAAGACAAGATTCCTCAGTGGTTAGTTATGGTTTGCCAAGTCACTGAAAATCCTTTAGAGTCTGCTTCTACCTTTTTGTTAACATTTTTGCTCTTCTGGTGATGCTATTACAGGTGTTCTTTACAACAGGAATATATTACATTTACAAGTGAAAAACTCAGCAGTTATGGTGGCACACGGTGAAAGGTTAAGACAGGAGGATTCCGAATTCAAAACCAGTCTCAGCAATTCAGCAAGGCCCTAAGCAACTTAGTGTGACCTCATCTCAAAATAAAACATAAAAAGGGGTGGGGATGTAGTTCAGTGGTTAAGTGCCCCTGGTTTAATCCTTGGTACCAGGGGGAGGGAGGAAGGAGGGTGGGAAGGAAGGGGAGAGAGAGAGAAAATCAAACAACACAAATTCTAAGGGAAAGCAAACAATCAACTTACTACTGCCTAAAAAAGGTAATGATGTTAGGTGATAGATGTGGTAACCACCTTGATTATTTGTAATCACTTCACAATATATATGAAATTATCATGTTGTAGCTGAGTGTGTGGTGCACACCTACAGTTTCAGCTACTCAGGAGGTTGAGGCAGGTGGATCACTTGAGCCTAGAGCAACACAACAGGACCCCATCTCAAACAAAGAAAAAAAATCATCCTCTTAGATACCTTATTATTTTTGTTAATCATATTTCAATAAAGCTGGGGGGGAATGACTCTGTTTTAATGTTTAAAAAGAAAAAAACTTATAACTACCTACTATATGGACTACTTGAAAGGAAACAATAGAGCAGGCGAAGAGGTATAAGCCTGTAGTCCCAGCCAGTTAGGAGGCTGAGGCAAGATTGATTGAGCCCAGAAGTTCAAGACCAGCCTGGGCAACACAGCAAGACCCCATCTCGAAAAGAAAAAGAAAGGAAACAAATATCAAGGGGAAGCAATATGTAAGATCCCTAACATGCAGAAAGAACAGAAACAGCAACAAACCAGTTTGGACCCTGAACTAGCAGCACTTGGGAAAATGCAAATCTCAGGTCCCACCCCAGACCTGCTCAGAAAAGCTGTGCTTCAGGAATTACTGAAAATAACGTGGGCTTTAAGAAGACTTCCAGGTGATTCTGCTGCATGTTCAAGTTTAAGAGACAATGCACTAGACTGAGACTAGGCAAATTAATAAAGGCCATTAGAAAATAGAATTATCCTCAGAAAAATCGTCCACAACTAATTGGCCCACTACCGAACTGCCCTACACCTGTCACAAATGAAACTGTTTCAAAGCTGAGCCTCAGCAAATTTACATATTTTAAATCTTCAGATTATTTGCTAATAGAACTACTAACCCATGATTGTCGATAGTACACTATTCCACCTGGCATTACATATGATGTTTAAGAGTTCAGGTCCTAGTGTGGAAACCTGGCTCCATCACACCAGTAGGCACTTGACCAAGGAAAAGACCCACAATCTCTCTAAAAGATATTTCCTCATCTGCAAAATGGAGATAATAGTAGTACCTACATATCCAACAGCTATTATAAAGAGTAAATGTGATACTGCATGAAAGTGCATTAGAATAGTGCCTGGCACATAGTAAGTACTAAATAAATACTAGCTATTGATAATTTCATGTTCATTTTCCATGCATACATTATGATGAAAATGCACACAATTATTTAAATAATCATAAAACATATTTCAGCTAAAAATGATAATTTATAATTTAGTCACTAAAACTAAGATAGTGGCCTAAAAACTATGATAATTAACTAGGTTAGTCAATAATTAGTATCTACAATTTTTAAAACAAGAAAGAGGGGAAGTCTGGGGTAATGGATACACTAACTACTCTGATATTGCCATTTCACATTGCAAACATGCATTGAATATCACACTGTATCTCATAAGTATCTATAATTACGTTTAAATTAAAATTTTTAAATGCTAAAAAAGAAACGGGAATAATAATATTGTTTAGAATGTCAATATAATAAATGTCAGATTGTCTCAGAGGCATGGAACTAGAGTGGGGAATAGTATAGCAGGGGTGTCTAAAAATAAAACTTGTAGTACTATTTCAGTGTTCACATATGTGCATGTATTATTTTAATAAATACTTTAAATATCAAGGCTGGGGTTGTAGCTCAGTGGTAGAGGACTTTCCTAACATATGTGAGGCACTGGTCAATTCTCAGCACCACATGAAAATACATAAATAAAAATAATGGCTCATCCACAACTAAAAATATGTATATATTTTAAAAAGGCTTTTAAAAAACCTTAAATATCTATTCTATGAAGCAGAAATCAACACAACTTTTTCTATAATGGGCCACAGAGTAAATATTTTAGATTTTCAGGCAATATTTTCAGGCAATATAATCTGTCACAGGTACTCAACTCTGGCATTTTAAGTGTGAAAGCAGCTATAAATAATACATAAGTAAATGAGCATGTTATAACCCAAAAAAATTTTTATGTACAAAAACAAAAGGCAGATTTGCCCACAGGCCATATGGTGCCAACCACTGCTAGAAAGCATGCTTCAAAGTCTAAAGTCAGAAATGTTAAATAGCCAGCTCCATCAGGTGAGCTACTTAAACTGGGGAATAATATAGCCTCTATCTGCCCCAATTTCATCTGTAAAATAAAATATTGTAACACCCTCCTAAATTTATTACACTAACATATAATAGCTTACCAGAGTATCTATGGATACTAAACAGTTGTTGAACAACAGGATAAGCACAAAGTCTCAAATGAGCACCCCTGAGGTTATCGGTTAAAAACAAAGGGGTATACTTAGTATATGTACTTAGTGCCACTGAATTGTGTACTTAAAAATGTTTAAAATGGTAAATTTTATATTATGCATATTTTACCACAAAAAAGGACAGCTTCACACAATGAAATTTATCTCAGTCAGGCCAGGTCTGATGCAGCATTGGAGCCCTGCCCATCTTATTGCTGCCCATCTTCTAGCATATGTGGCCTCCAATTATCACTGAAGGGATAGAGTTCGAAGAGTCAAAACAGATCACAGCTGCCACAGTCCAGAAGTGGCATGGATCTCTTCTGGTCACAGTACACCGAAGAAAACTTGTCACACACAAAACCCCAACTGTGGTGGAGGCTGGGAAATATAAGAAAGCATTTGAATATTTGGGGAGTACTGTCTCACAATCCATTGTCCCTAACTTTAAAACAAGTCCCAAGAAGATAGGGAATCTTATTCTTCTTTACCAGTGACTAGCACAGATCCTGGCTAAAATCAGGGGGTCAAGAAGTGTTTGGTAAATAACAGCCATTGTCTAAGCAAATGAATGAATGCATACATACATCAATGAAAAAATACAAAATGTAGGCTATATAAAGTGCATTTTTAAACTGTTTAGAAACTAATTTTATTATAAGGCAAGAGTTACGTTTCCCACATTTGAAGAGACAGTTGCTTCTATTTTTCTGAACAGTATCTTAAAAGATTCATCCTTTTGTTGAAGGAAACTACAATCTTATCCCTACCCATAAGGTAAACATGGTATCTTATTTTTTTAATCTAATTTCTTTTACCTTGAAAAAAATTTTGTTTTACCTTCCTTTCTAAAATTGTCCACAGCCATTTTCGCATTATAAACTTAAAATACTTTTACTGTAAAAAACTTTAAACACTTATCAAAGACTATGGGAGAAAGTCAAGTTCCAAGGGATCCCACCATCAAGTGATAACTGAAGTCTTCTTTTACATGGGATTGGGTATTATATGTGCAGATGGGTACATATTTGTTAAATAAAAATGGAATCTAAATACATCAGACATTTTTTATGCAACATCTTAAATCTTGGCCTTGCCAATTCTGAGGCTGTTGCCATGTTGTCCACCCCAGGTATTATTGGACTGACAAATAACCACCAGTACACAGGCACAATCCTGCAATCTCTTACTTCCTGCTCTTGCTGGATACCTCTTACTACCCACCTTTGGCTTCCTTCTTGCCTTTGAGGGAGCCCATGAGATCCCACCTGATTCCCACCTACACATAATTTGGATGCTCCAGGGAGTTAATGTAACATGAGGCAAATCTTTCTCCAATAACATGCAGAAGCTGAGGGGTAAATTGGTTTGGTGTATTGTCCTGGATGCAGTATTTTATACATCCTCCTGGGAGATAGCTTTAAGAGGTCAAGCAATCAATTGTACTTGTTACCAAGGGGTAGCCAACTTGGAAATGCACCCTTGAGTTGACTTAAACTCGCTTCTCTCTTCACTCTCCTTTCCCGCCACCTCTGCTTCCTGACAAAATAAGAGCACATAAGTTTTTGCCTCAAGCTGGAGGTTCTGGGTTAGCATAGCAGACATTATAGACACTGAAACTGTCCTTTCAGCTCTTACCACTCCAGCCTCACCTCTAAATGCCAACATCAACATTTCTTTACCTGAGAGTTTTCCTTGGCATCCACAGCCTATATTTGCCCCTGTTCATGGCAACTTAGAAGTGCCTGACAGTTGATGCCCTTTGGCAGCAGCCCTCAAACTATAACTGACAGTGCTGGTGTTTAAATACACTAAATTTCTTACCCTTTCTATAGAATGACACCTAGCCATGACCTCTATGTTGGTTCCAGAGTTCCTCAGTGGAACTGGGTTTGGTTGAAACTGGCTTGATAGCTTACCCTTTGCTGACTGACTTTCTGTTCCTATCTTACTTCTCCTTTCCTCTACCACAGTATGCTGGTGTCATCTCCAAATAAACTACTTGCACTTGCAGGTGAAGGGGGGGGGGGGGGGCAGGTAAAAGACACTTTTACAATGGAGAAATCTGGCAGATACCACCTCAATTAAGTAATTAAACTTAATGTGACTAGTAATAGTCATATCATGTGCTTTCTGCTGGATACATTGAGAAGGTCATATCACTTGAACATCAATCTAATTCACAACTCGACCAATCTAATCATGACTCTAATCATGAGGAAATAAACATGCTAAGGATACAGGTCAGTGGTAGAGGGCTTGCCTAGCATGTACAAGGACCCAAGTTCAATCCCTAGCACTGGAGAAAAAAAAAGACATGGATGACATGTCAACAGGGCAGCAGGGTATCAATTTCAGATAGTACTGACACTAGGATTAACCAACAGAACAATAGAGCCCAGAAATCAACCACCATTTATACTGTCATCTTACTTTCAAAATGCAATATAATAGGGTTTTCAATAAGTGTCACTAGAATAACTAAACACCTATATAGAAAATTTTTATTTTGTTAATTTTAAATATATTTTTTAGTTGCAAGTAGACACAATACCTTTATTTTATTTATTTATATGTGGTGCTGAGGATCAAACCCAGTGCCTCACACATGCCAGGTGAGCATTCTACTGCTGAGCCACAACCCCAGCCCCTAGAAAAATTTTGATACCTCATAATATTCGCAAAACCTACTGATGGTTCATATCTCAAAAAACATAAAAGCTAAAATTATGATTTAAAAGAAAATGTAAAAGAATATAATCACAAATTGAAAGTAGTCAAGATTTCTTAGAAAACAAAAAGCAGTAACTATAAAAGAAAAGTGGGTTACAGGATAGTTTGGTGGTAGAGTGCTTGCAGAGTATGCATGAGGCCCTGAGTTCATCCCCAGCACCCGAAGAAAAAAGAAATAAAATAATGAATTGACTACATCAAAATGTAAAACTTCAGTTTGTCTAAGAAAATGAATAGAAAACTACTAATAAAGGACTGATATCAGGATAAGAAAGACGTATAAAGAATTCCAATAACTGTTTAAAAAATAAAAGAATTTCAAAATGAGCAAAAGATTTAGGTAGGCACTTCACAAAGATATATAAATATAAATAACAGGGAAAAAGTGCTGGACATCATTAATATTCAAGGACTAAAACTAAAACCACTTAATGACATCTCACTCTACACCCATCAGAATGACTAAAAATAAAAAAGACTAACAACATGAAAAGCTGGCAAGGATGTGAAGCAACTGGAACTATCATTGCTGACATTTGGCTGCTAACACACACTATCCTTCATGAAAAAGGAAGAGGACTCCAAAAACTGAGTCACAGACCCAGAGGGTCAAGCAGCAGATTCTTCACAGGCCTTGAACCCGTTTTTTTTTTTAAATATATCTCAGGTATAAGTCCTTTTTCAGATTGGTGTCTGTGTTTATCTATTCATTCTCTTAGAGTTGTCTGTGATGAAAAGATTTAACTTTTGATATAATCAGGTGTTTCTTTTAGTGATTACTACTTTAAGCCCTAAGATACCTTCGTATACCACCAAGCCTCAGGTCGAGATACTCTTTATTTTTTATAAATATTTTTATTTGTTCTAATTAATTCAAGATACTCTTGTATACTCATATCTGCCAGATGACCCAAAAATTTTGATAGATATTTTCCCTAGAGAAACAAAAATATGTTCCCCCCCAAAATTGTGAGGGGGTAGGAGGAAAAGAGCCCAGACTTGGATAGTAGCTGTGATCAAGAAATGAATGAATTCAAGATATTAAAAAGGTAAAAAACTAGCATGCATGGGACCCTGGGTTCTATTCCCCAGCATCCCCCCCCAAAAAAAAAAAAAAAAAAAAAGGTAAACAAGACTGGTAAAAAATGTGTTTTTATTCTTGCCCATTTCCTTATAACCTAAAAGCATTCTTAATTAATTGAGGAAAGAGGAAGGAAGTACTAAAAGGAAATGAGGCACAATAACAAAAAGAAATTTTCCTCTTTTATATTCTCTTCTTATCTTTATTAAAGACACAGGAAGGCATGATTATGAAGGGTAATATGAGCCACCATAAAAAACCTTGAAACTTAGCTGGGTATGGTGACACACGCCTGTAATCCCAGCTGCTCAGGCTGAGGCAGGAGGATTACAAGTTCAAAGCCAGTCTCAGCAAAAACAAGGCACTAAGCAACTCAGTGCCACCCTGTCTCTAAATAAAATACAAAACAGGAGCTGGGGATGTGGCTCGGTGGTAGAGTGCCCCTGAGTTCAATCCCTGGTACCTGCTCCCAACCCCTGGAAAAAATAAATAAATAAATAAAAAACTTGAAACTTTATTTTGTCAGCCATGAGAGAGCAATAAAAAATTTTAAGGTAAAAATGACAAGATTATTTTTAAAACGTAGAAAGCCCTTCGTTAGCAGTGAATAACCAACAGTGAATAACCAAGGGAGAGATCAGTTAGGAGTCTATGTTATAACAACCCATAGATGAAATGATAAAGGCTTAATTACAACATTTCTATATGAAACATAGAAGATAGACTCTGGATCTGTATTCCAGGAGGTAAAATTGAGACTCAGAGATGAATGGGTTTCTGATTGTAAAGATCAAGAACACCTTAATGGGATATTGAGTTTCTTTCTTATATTTTAATTAATGTTCATAGTGCTGTAATATTTGTGACACCTAAAAAATAGTAAAAGAACAGAAATTTTTTAAGTTAAAAGAAAGAAATCTCAAAGGTTCTCAAAGGTCATTTCTTGTTTGAAGCCTAATGCATCTCAGCACACTCTAAACAGAATTAATCCTATGTTTCCATAGCATTTTAGCATACTTCAAAGCATATACCATACTATAATTACATCTTTGCTGTACTAACACACTCAGCCATTTAAGAACAGAGGGTCCATACACTAATCACTGAATCCCCAACATTTAGCATAATCACCATACCACACAATGAAAAGCATTTTAGCTTTATTTCAGCCTCTCTCCAAAACTACCAACATAGAATTAAAAATGACTTGAGTAGAAAAACAATGTTAAAAGTTGTGAAATTGGGCTGGGGAGATAGCTCAGTCGACAGAGTGCTTGCCTTGTAAGCACAAGGCCCTGGGTTCGATCCTCAGCACCCCCCCAAAAAAAAAGTTGTGAAATTGAAAAATACCAGTACTAGATTTTCTGCTCATCAATAATTAAACTGGTCATTCTGTCAATTCTCATTATTCACAGTACTTATGTTCTAAATAGCCACCATGAACACTAAATCAGTAAATACTAAACCAATTATCCAAGGAAAAATACAGGTCAAAAATAACTGGGAGTTTCTGTTTAAAGACACCTTATTTAATATACATTATTAATAGTGAACTCACAGTCAACATCACTACAACTCGGGCCTGATAAACTTGTCTGAAAGAAGCTTATCTTTTCCCTGTAAAGCACACCACAGTCTTCCTGCACTTAGGAATGCTAGATAGCACTTCAGCACTATGCTTGGAAATCATTTTAAAAATGTGAAATCACTATCTTTTTAATATGTTTTTGTATGCGATTTGCTAAAATTTTGTTGAGAATTTTTGCGTCGATGTTCATTAAGGATATTGGTCTGAAATTTTCTTTCCTCGATGAGTCTCTGTCTGGTTTAGGTATCAGTGTGATATTGGCTTCATAGAATGAGTTTGGGAGGGTTCCCTCCTCTTCTATTTTATGGAATACTTTGAGAAGTATTGGAATGAGCTCTTCTTTAAAGGTTTTGTAGAACTCGGCTGAGAACCCATCTGGTCCCGGACTTTTCTTTGTTGGCAGGCTTTTGATGACTTCTTCTATTTCAGTACTTGAAATTGGTCTATTTAAATTGTTTATGTCCTCCTCGTTCAGTTTAGGCAATTCATATGTCTCTAGAAACCTGTTGATGTCTTCGAAATTTTCTATTTTGTTGGAGTATAGATTTTCAAAATAGCTTCTAATTATGTTTTGTATTTCAATCCTGTCTGTTGTGATATTTCCTTGTTCATTCCGAATTTTAGTGATTTGGGTTTTCTCTCGTCTTCTCTTTGTTAGTGTGGCTAAAGGTTTATCAATTTTGTTTATTTTTTCGAAGAACCAACTATTTATTTTGTCAATTTTTTGTATTGTTTCTTTTGTTTCAATTTCATGGATTTCAGCTCTGAGTTTAACTATTTCCTGTCTTCTACTACTTTTGGTGCTGTTCTGTTCTTCTTTTTCTAGGGCTTTGAGCTGTAGTGTTAGGTCGTTTATTTGTTGAGTTCTACTTCTTTTATTAAATGCGCTCCATGAAATAAATTTCCCTCTAAGTACTGCTTTCATAGTGTCCCAGAGATTTTGATATGATGTTTCTTTGTTCTCATTTACCTCTAAGAATTTTTTAATTTCCTTCCTAATATCTTCTGTTATCCATTCATCATAAAATAGCATATTGTTTAACCTCCAGATGTTGGAATAGTTTCTGTGTTTTACTCTTTCATTTATTTCTAACTTCAACACATGGTAGTGTCTCTATCTTCTTGTATTTGCTAACATTAGCTTTGTGGCATAATATATGGTCTATTTTAGAGAAGGATCCATGTGCTGCTGAGAAGAAAGTGTATTCGCTCTTGGTTGGATGGTATATTCTATAAATATCCGTTAAGTCTAAATTATTGATTGTGTTATTGAGATCTATGGTTTCTTTGTTCAATTTTTGTCTGGAAGATCTGTCCAGTGGTGAGAGAGGCGTGTTAAAATCACCTAGTATTATTGTGTTATGGTCTATGTGGTTTCTGAAATTGAGAAGGATTTGTTTGACATACATGGATGAGCCACTGTTTGGGGCATAGATGTTTATGATTGTTATATCTTGCTGATTTATGCTTCCCTTAAGCAGTATGAAATGACCTTCTTTATCCCTTCTGACTAACTTTGGCTTGAAGTCCACATTATCGGAAATCAGGAACATCGACGCAAAAATTCTCAACAAAATTTTAGCAAATCGCATACAAAAACATATTAAAAAGATAGTGCACCATGATCAAGTGGGTTTCATCCCAGGGATGCAAGGTTGGTTCAACATCAGGAAATCAATAAATGTAATTCACCATATTAATAGACTTAAAGTCAAGAATCACATGATTATTTCAATAGATGCAGAAAAAGCATTTGATAAAATACAGCACCCCCTCATGCTCAAAACACTAGAAAAAATAGGGATAGTGGGAACATTCCTTAACATTGTAAAGGCCATTTATGCTAAGCCTATGGCTAATATCATTCTAAATGGTAAAAAACTGAAAGCATTCCCCCTAAAAACTGGAACAAGGCAGGGATGCCCTCTTTCACCACTTCTATTCAACATCGTTCTTGAGACTCTGGCCAGAGCAATTAGACAAACCAAAGAAATTAAAGGGATACGAATTGGAAAAGAAGAACTCAAACTATCCCTGTTCGCTGATGACATGATTATATATTTAGAGGAACCTGGAAATTCCACCAGAAAACTCTTAGAACTCATAAGTGAATTCAGTAAAGTAGCAGGTTACAAGATCAATGCTCATAAATCCAACGCATTTTTATACATAAGTGATGAATCTTCAGAAAGAGAAATTAGGAAAACTACCCCATTCACAATAGCCTCGAAAAAAATAAAATACTTGGGAATCAATCTCACAAAAGAGGTGAAGACCTCTACAATGAGAACTATACAACACTAAAGAAAAAAAATTAAAGAACACCTTAGAAGATGGAAAGATCTTCCATGTTCTTGGATAGGAAGAATTAATATTGTCAAAATGGCCATACTACCTAAAGTGCTATACAAATTCAATGCAATTCCAATTAAAATCCCAATGATGTACCTTACAGAAATAGAGCAAGCAATTATGAAATTCATCTGGAAGAATAAGAAACCCAGAATAGCTAAAGCAATCCTTAGCAGGAAGAGTGAAACAGGGGTTATTGCAATACCAGATCTTCAACTCTACTACAAAGCAATAGTAACAAAAACGGCATGGTATTGGTACCAAAAGAGAAAGGTAGATCAATGGTATAGAATAGAGGACATGGACACAAACCCAAATAAATACAATTTTCTCATACTAGACAAAGGTGCCAAAAATATGCAATGGAGAAAAGATAGCCTCTTCAACAAATGGTGCTGGGAGAATTGGAAATCCATATGAAACAGAATGAAACTAAACCCATATCTCTCACCATGCACGAAACTAAACTCAAAATGGATTAAGAACCTCGGAATCAGACCAGAGACCCTGCAGATTATAGAAGAAAAAGTAGGTCCAAATCTTCACCTTGTTGGTCTAGGATCAGACTTCCTTAACAGGACTCCCATAGCACAAGAAATAAAAGCTAGAATCAACCACTGGGATAGATTCAAACTAAAAAGCTTTCTCTCAGCAAAGGAAACTATCAGCAATGTGAAGAAAGAGCCTACAGAGTGGAAGAATATCTTTGCCAATCATACTTCAGATAGAGCACTAATCTCCAGAATCTATAAAGAACTCAAAAAACTCTACTCCAAGAATTCAAATAATCCAGTCGACAAATGGGCTAAGGAAGTGAATAGACACTTCACAGAAGAAGATCTACAAGCAATCAACAAACATATGGAAAAATGTTCAACATCTCTAGTAATAAGAGAAAGGCAAATCAAAACCACCCTAAGATTCCATCTCACCCCAATTAGAATGGCGATTATCAAGAATACGAGCAACAACAGGTGTTGGCGAGGATGTGGGGAGAAAGGTACACTCATACATTGCTGGTGGAGCTGCAAATTAGTGCAGCCACTCTGGAAAGCAGTGTGGAGATTCCTTAGAAAACTTGGAATGGACCCTCCATTTGACCCAGCTATCCCACTCCTTGGCCTATACCCAAAGGACTTAAAATCAGCATACTACAGAGATACAGCCACATCAATGTTCATAGCTGCTCAATTCACAATAGCCAGACTGTGGAACCAACCTAGATGTCCTTCAATTGATGAGTGGATAAAGAAACTGTGGTATATATATATACAATGGAATATTACTCAGCCATAAAGAATGATAAAATTATGGCATTTGCAGGCAAATGGATGAAATTGGAGAATATCATGCTAAGTGAGATAAGCCAATCTCAAAAAGCCAAAGGACGAATGATATGGCTAATAAGTGGAGGATGACACATAATGGGGGGGGAGGGAAGGATTAGTGTTAGGGTTAGAGTTAGGGTTAGGGAGGGGGGCAAGTATGGAGGAAGGAAGTACTGTATAGAGGGTAAAGAGGGGTGGGAGGGGTGGGGGGAAGGGAAAAAATAACAGAATGAATCAAACAACATTACTCTATGTAATTTATGATTACACAAATGGTATGCCTTTATGCCATGTACAAGCAGAGAAACAACATGTATCCCATTTGTTTACAATAAAAAAAAAAAAGAAAAGGAAAAAAAAAATGTGAAATCAAGCTGGGAAAGGTAGCTCATGCCTGCAATCCCAGCACCTCAGGATTTGAGTTCAAAGCCAGCATCAGCAACTTAGCAAGGCCCTGTCTCTAAACAAAACATAAAAAAGGGCTGGGGATGTGAAACTGTGGTAAAATGCCCCTGGGTTCAATTCCTGGTACCAAAAAAAAAAAAAAAAAGTGAAGGCAAGGCAGACACAGTGATGCTTGCCTGTAATCTCAGGGAGAATGAGGCAAGCAGATGGCAAGTTCCAGGCCAGTTTCAGCAATAAAAGCACAAAAATCCAACAAACAGGGTACTAAGTATAACACCAAAGAACACTTAAGAAAGCTTCATCTTGTTCGTCTGATCTCAGCTGGGAACATGTGCACTGGGCAACTCAATTTTTTTTTTTTTTTTTTTTTTTTTTTTTTGGTACTGGAGATTGAATCCAGGGCTTTGTGCTTTTGAGGCAAGCACTCTACATCTGAGCCATATTCCCAGCCCTCAAATTTTTAACAACTCTGCATACTTTAAGAAAGCACCAAGTGTACTAATTTGGAGGATTACAAATAAAATTCAGGAAGTAGGTAAATCCACAAATACAGAATCCATGAATAATGAAGATTGACTAGTTATTTTTAGATAAACTCTTCAGCTTTTCATATGCTCATCTCTTAACTACACCCAGTTTATACTGGATGTTAAAGTGCCTTTTGTGAAGCTTATATTGCATCCATAAACTGTGGGTAGTCTGAGATAAGCTATGAGATAACATACCTGGGTTAACAGGTCTCAGCATACATGACAAAACAGCAGTTTCATTTCTCCCACCCTCAGAAGACATGCACACAAACACATCTTCACTTGTTTTCAATACTATTAATGGTAGCATATGTGTTGAACTGAGAATATGAGACTTTTAAAAAACAAACCACTCTAAAAGATACAAACCTGTAGGCACTGAAATGCCCGACCCCAAACCAGAGTGAAATGATGGTTTCTGAGAACTTTAATTTTAAAATGTTTGTGCCTCAGACTGTTAGTTCTGTAGGGAATAAAAGCCCTTAAAAAGTCAATGAAGCCATCAATGTCCATCAACTAAGGGAGAAACAAAATATGGTATATCCATACAATTGATTATTAGTTCATAAAAAAGAATGAAGTCCTGATACACGCAAAATACGAAAGAATAGCGTTGAAAATATGCTACATGAAATAAACCATACACAAAAAGACAAATCTTGTATGATTCCACTCATGTATATCAAGAGCTGGTAATTTCACAGACAAGAATTGTAGAAGGGTGATGCAAAATCAAGCCAGACATGGTGATGCATGCCTGTAATCTAAGGTACGTCTGCTAATAGGTTTCTCGGTTTCTTTTTGGGTGGCAAAAATGTTCTGTAGTAAGATAACGGTGATGGTCGCACAACCTTGTGCATATACTAAAAACCACAGAATTGTACACTTTAAGCGGTATGTATATGAATCGTGCCTCAAGTTTTTTCTACGATCTAGAAAGGTTGAATACACTGCTAAACTAAATGTCAAAAATTCCTTTTAAATCCACCATTCCTTCCCAACTTCCATCTACTCCTTCCAACTCCATTCAGCTACTGACAATCCTATCAACAAACAGAATTTACAGAGCGTCTCGAGCTACGCCGGGAACCCCAGAAGATCCACCCCGGGATCCTGGCGCGTGTGAAACTAGAGTCCTCGTCCTCCTCACCGAAGCCCTAATCCCCGACCCTTTCCGGACGGCACTAACGAATTAGTACAGGCCTAGAAGACTTGCATCTATAAGCGGAAACTCACAGGGCAAACTCAACAGCTACCCCAAGAGCTCCAATCCGAATCTGGGCGGTCCCACGCTCCACATCCCCCAGGCAGAACCACCCCGGGGAAAGCTGGCCCCCACCTCCCCACTTACGCGCCTCGGGCAGCGCGCGATGCACGCAGAAAGCTTGGTCTAGGCTATAACCAAGTAGTAGGGAGGTTGGACAAGCCGGCAAAGGAGACTGGGAAAGAGTTGCAAGGGACCCTGGGAAGAAGGTTCTAACTCGAGGAGGGGTGCCTTGCAGAGGAAGACAAGAGGAGGAGGAGCTGTAAATCAAGTCGGACAGACAGAAGAGCCGCAAAGCAGTCGGTCGGATGCCGTAAAGCAAGTTGGGAGCGCCGTGGGGATCACTGCGGCTGCCTGGCTTTCTAGTTTTTCCCCTGACTACCTCCAACTTAACTAGTGTTGCTTCTGGGTCTGCGGCCACCTCCCAGTACCTACTATTGCACGCTTGAGATGTAGCAGGAAAAGGAAACAAGACTTTACGAAGAATGGTTATCGGAGTCCTCCACAGAGTCCACCTCAGGCAGGCACAGTAAACAGGCGGTGTGTACACATTTGTTCACAAAGGAAGTCTCTTTCCTATCCTGAAACTACCGCACCCGCCGGGTTTTCATCCGATGGCCTCTTAAATTAATAAGGACCAGAGGGAAATGACTCGGTGACGACTTGAGGGAGTGGAAGTCTTCTTTAGGCTGTCCCCAGAACTGTACCTTGCAATGAATGACGATTACAGATCCTATTAACAGTGCTCCTAAAACGATTTGAAAAGTTTAGTCATAAGAACCCAAAGTTAAGTACAGACGGTCCGGTTTTACGATGTTTTCGGTTTGCAGTGAGGTAACCATAGTAAATCGAGGATCATATGTACTGAGAACTGAAAAACAATTTTTTCCCCTTTTTTATATTTTATTTAGAAACAGGGTCACGCTAAGTTGCTGGGTCTGGCTATGAACTCATGTCCTCCTGCCTCAGCCTCCCAAGCCGCTGGGCTTACAGGCGTGCTCTACCGTGCCGGGCAAAACCATTATTTAAAAAGACATGTGAATAATCTGGGCAGTAAGGCACCAGAATCGGTCTTTTTCAGGATGACTATTCCCAGGAACACCACGTGATGCCTCAAATCAAAACCAATGAATAAATAATTTATAATTTGATAAAGGGTATTCCATATCAACTGAGAAAGAATTGTTGGTTTTTCGATTAGTGAACCATTTAGGGAGAAAGGTTAGTTTTGTTGTTGCTCTTTGTTTTTGTGTTGTTGTTCTCTTGTTTTTGTATTTTTGAGGCCTCATGTTGCAGAGATTGTTCTTGAACTCCTGGTCTCAAGGATATTTTGAGATATTCTCCTGCCTCAGCCTCCCAGTAGCTGGAATTACAGGCATGTGCCACTGCACCCCAACTTTAACTCTTATCAAAATGGACAACAAAATTAATTACAGTGGAATTCAAGGTTGAAGTGTTAAACACAGATACACATTAAACAAGGTTAAAAAAAAAATGTAGTCAAATATCTAACCTCAAAACATAGGACTAAGTGTAAAAGTTGAGAAATAAGTTATAAAATAAAAGATAGACAATTGCAGCTATTTACCTAAAACTTTTAAAACTCCTGTTAGTGAAAAAAGAAAAAAAACAAAAACAAAAACAAAAACCTGTTAAGAGGTCAACAAGAAGGCTGGGAGTTTTAACTCACTGGTTGGGTACTTGGCTAGTATGCATGAGGCTCTGGGTTCCATTCCCAGCACTGAAAAAAAAAAGTGAACAATCAAAAAAGTAAACAAGAAAGAAGAGAAATATTACTATATATGTCAAAGAGGGTTCATATGTGTAAGTACAAACAATGAGAAAAGCAAGTCAATGTTTCACAAAAGGAGATATATAATAAATACAAAAAGGTATAACTTCAATTAAGGTAAAAAGCATACATATTAAAACAAGAATATTGGGGCTGAAGATGTAGCCCAATGATAGATTGCTTGTAGGAAGCCCCAGGTTCAATCCTTAGCACCACACAATAAATGAGAAGAGGGCTGCAATAATTAGATTATGAGAGTTGTAACCTAATCAGTTTGAATGAACTAACTGGCTGGTAACTGTAGGAAGGTGGGGAATGGCTGGAGGAGGTGAGTCACTGGGTGTGTGCCCTGGAAGGGTGCATCTTCCCTATAGCCCCTTCTGCTTTCTCTACTCCTGGCTACCATGCAGTGAGCAGCTTTCCTCTGCCAGGCCCTTCTGTCATGATATTTTGACTCTGGGCCCAGAGCACTAGAGTTGACCAACTATGGACTAAACCTTCCAAACAAAATGAACTTTTCCTTCCCTAAATTGTTCTTGTTGGGTATCTTAGTCATAGCCCTAAAAAGTTAACATAATACATAGTAGGCAGATTTAGCCGATCAGGGGCTAATCTACACTCTCAGGTTCCTTGGAGTCCCCCAGGTCAGAGGGTTATAACCCTGGCAGTCTTTATTCTCAGCATGAGAAATTGCTGTCAATATAAAGGGACCCCCTCCCCCCAGTTTCAATCTGTTTCATTTAGGAAAACACATATATTCAAGGGAGAAAGTGGGCTATCTTGTGAGATGCACACTTTGAGGGTTAAAGCAAGGAATGCACATTCAAGAGAATGTAAACCGGGTGCGGTGACACACCTGTAATCCCAGCAGCACAGGAGGCTGAGGCAGGAAGATCACAAGTTCAAAAATAGCCTCAGCAATTTATCGAGGCTCTAAGCAACTCAGTGAGACCCTGTCTCTAAATAAAATACAAAATAGGTCTTGGGTTGCTCAGAGGTTAAGCACTCCTGGGTTCAATCCCTGATACCAAAAAAAAAGGGAAAGGGAGAGAGAATGTGGGCCATCTCAAGAAGTAAGATGATGCTTTGGGGGGTTCCCAGCTCTTCTTTTAAAGGAAACTTAGTGGGTGGGTATGGGAAGCAATGTTATCAGTCTGGTAATCTCTAGACAGTTTATGGTGGTCTGATCAATCTCAGGCTAACATGTTCTTCATTATCTAATCAGTAGATAGCATTGAAAAATCACGCTTATTTATAGGTTTCTCAAAATATTGTATCTCTTAATCTTTATTGGGGGTTAATTAACAGTGTTCAAGGTAATTATCGTCATGGATTTATAGATTTCTTAGGAATTTGGAAGTGACAGTTCTGGGGAAAAAGACTGCCTTAGGGAGTAACAGGTTTAGAAAAGTGTCCACAATTTCTGAATTAAAATTTTATTTCTTTGTCCTTCCTTTATGTCTCCTTTTTTACCTATTTCTTATTTCTTCTACTCATGTGGTGAATTGATTTCATCCTCTTCACTTTTGGGGTGTTTCTTCCTTTGTATTGTATTGAGAAGAGATCTTATTGAGATTTAGATGTGATATAATCAGTTTGAATTTCAAAAGATAACACTCTGAGGTATTAAAAACAAACAACGACAACAACAACAAAAGAGCCTTGCTGCCTTTCCACTCACTGGGCCTCAGCTAAGAGCAGGCCCTGAGCCAGAGTTGGTACTCCTACTCCCCAGTGGGTGGCAGTGGCATGACACCCATGGCTGTGGGAGTAGCAGCAGTAAGAGTGGTGAAATTCAAGCCCAAACAGACGTGGAAATATGACTGCAAGGGCTTCAAGAAGCGGGTGGCTTGCCTGTGCTTCCAAATTGAGTAAGAGGACCAGATGCTGTTGGTGAGTGGCAGTTGGCACCCCTACTAGTAGATTGTCCTAAGAATAGGAATAGACCCCAAAGAAGTGACCAGAGGTGCTGCTGTGAGGGAAGTTTAGGAGGAGGCCAGAGTCAAAGGACAATTAGGCAGATTCCTGGGTGAACCAAGACCAAAAGTATAGAATATATATAATATTCTTACAGTCAATGAAATATTAGAGATTTGGGAAGATTCTCTTAATAGACATAGGAAAGAAGACTGCTTCAGAGTAGAAGACACACTCAAAGTTCTCCACTTTCATAAAACTGTACCTGCAGAAAAAAACTAAAGCCGGGTTGTTTCTGAACCAATGAAAATTCCAGTCTCTTCCCTTCCAGATAATAATGCTGCACAGACCTCTGGGTTGTCATCTGGTATAAGACAGAGAAAACTGGGAGGACCACCCCATGTGATCTCATGAAAAGAGGCTTCTTAACTTTCCTTGGCAAACATTTGAATGATGCTCACAGTCAGAAATTGCAATGTAGGGATTTCAAAAAAGTTGCCTGTTTTTCAGATGCATGCCAATTTTTTTAATGTAAAATATTTTAATAAGTCAAAGTCATGTGGAATTTTTAAAATATAACTCTGCCCTCCACCATGTTACTTTGTTTGTCATTTTTCACACCATTTTTTCAGATTTTTGGTCCACCTGGTATCAGTCTTTTATTTTGTCAGATCATACTACTTGTGGGTATATTCCCCCAGATTGTTTTCTCATTTGCAGCATTATCATAGTCAATGAATCTTTCCGTGGTGGAAATTACTGGAAAATATTCTTCTTATTAAAGAAAGTCATCTATTCCAGAACTTAATCCATAAAATCAGGTTTTTAATCCATAAATTGCTGATTTGGGCTAAATCTATATGATACTGTAACTATTTTTGACAAAGGACTTCAATTTGCTATTTGGGGGATATGTCAACTCATTTATCTGAATTTCTATAACTGGTATGCTGTCACTAATTTGCTTTATATGACTATTTCCTCTAATAACCAATAGTAGCTTAACATAAAGTAGAACCCTATAGAGTTGGTGATTTTAGGGAAATGTTGTTAACAAAACACAGGGGACTGGAGATAAAGCTCAGTTGGTAGGGTGCTTGCCTAACAAGCACAAGGCCCTGGGTTCAAACCCCAGCACCTCAAAAAACAGACAAACAAACAAAAAAACAGTATTTTACCTATCATGAAAACTGTAGTCACAGAATTGATTTAGTATGCTCAATTGCCAATTCCCTTTCTCTCTAATCTCTCTTTACATAGAATACCTTAGAACCATATTTCCCTCAATGTAAATTGCTCTTAAAACATTTTTTAGTTTTTTAATTTAGTGACACCTCTTCTGTTAAATTTGTGTATTTAGTAATAAACAGAGCATTGGAGTCTCATCTTTAGTGCCCATCAGTGCAGAAAGATAGCCTTCTTGCTGTTGAGCTGTTCCAAGCACGTTAAAATGTCTCATCTTTTTGTAGGTTGTCAAGAAGTACTGTTCGTCACATAACTTAGGGCACTGAAACATACCTGCACTAAGCCTTACTTCGTCTATTTTTAAATTTTTTTTTTAGTTGTCAATGGACACAATATCTTTATTTATTTATGTTTGCTTATTTATTTTATGTGGTAGTGAGGATCAAACGCGGTGCCTCACATATGTGGTAGGCAAGCTCTACCACTGAGCTACAATCCCAGCCCTGCCTTATTTCATCTTATACTTGTCTTCATACGCACTTAAAATCAGACCTTCCACCTCAGACACCTAAGGACCTGGTCTGAACTCCTGCGCTTCCCCGGGGAGGTCAGAAATGAGTGGGGAGGGGACAAGCCTTTGGACCAAGCCAGACTGGGGAAAGTGAAGGATCACTTTTTTTTCACAGGCATTAGACCTTTGCTAATATCGTAACTGGTGAGTATAAAGTAGAAACAGTATAGCTAAAACATTTCGTTAATCTTTAAAAATAAAATTGCGGTCGCAGAGCGGGTGTCACGTGGCTGAGGGCGGGGCTGAGGCGGCTGCTTCCCAGCTCTGTCCCGAGGGCTCCGCGCGCAGCCGGCCTGGTGGGCCCAGAAGATCCCGTGGACTACGGGAGCCAGCCAAGCGGCTCGGCTGGGGCGACTCTGAGTCTTGTCGGCTTTACAGACCCCCTCGCCTTCCTTCCGGAAGCCGGTGCGTTGCTCCCCGCTGCCGAGCCTGCGGTGGCCGTGAACCGAACGCAACCCTCCGAAAGGCACTGGAAGTTCCCCCGAGGCCGAGGGACCGCGCGGGGCGTGCTGGAGATGAACCCCAGAGCCTGCACATGCTGGGCAAAATGCTCCACCACTGACCTACCACCTCAAGTCCTGTTTTTATTTATTTTGAGACGGGTTCTGGCTAAGTTGCCCAGGCTGCCCGCGAACTTGTGGTCCTCCTGCCTCAGCTTGCCCAATAGCTGGAATCATAGGAGAGGGAGGATTTGAGTGTTGTGAGCAGTTCTGGATTAAAGACATTTTAGAGCCAAAAGGAAGACAATCTTGAATCTTTCTTATGGATAGGAAATACCAAGAAATCCATGTATATGATGCTGGAAACGAAACTTCTAGTGGCAAACTGTTCATGACTGAAAGGCTTGCTATAGATGAACCTTCCAAGTTCTTATCAAGAAAATGACTAAGAAGGCAATGATGGGTCGAGAAGACCAGTGGAAAACTCCCCAGGAGAGAGCCATAGAAAATGTACACTTCAGAACAGAGGTGGAATCAGAGAACTCAAAAAAGGGAAGTATATCATACATGCCCTCAGAAGGGAAAGAGGTTTTTAATCACGTGCATCAGATTACTCCAATAGATAATCAAATATATGAGTGCCTTGAATGTGAACGAGACTTCTGTGAAAACTTAGCTCTTATTATGTGTGTGAGAACCCACACTGGGGAGAAATTTTACAGATGTGATATGTGAGAGAATCTTAATCCAGAACTCAGATCTTATTTCCCACCAGAGGATCGACAATTATGAGAAACCTTATAAATGCAGCAAATGTGAGAAGAGCTTTTGGTACCACTTTGCCCTTTCAGGACACCAGAGAATACATGCAGGTTAAAAAAAAAAAATTCTATACGTGTGACATTTGTGGCAAGAATTTTGGTCACAGCTCTGATCTTGTTCACCAGCAAAGTCATACAGGCAAGAAACCATATGTGGGTAGTGAGTGCAACAAGTGTTTTAGTCAAAGTACCAACCTAATAAGTCACCAAAGAACTCATACAGGTGAGAAGCCATTTAAGTGTCTGGAGTGTGGAAAAAAAAAAACTTTCAGAGGGAAATCAGACCTTACTAGCCACCAGAGAACACATACTAGAAAAGGCCCTACAAGTGTGAGAAGAGTTACTGACACTCTTCAGCCTTCATTGTACATAAAAGAGTTCACACCAGGGAGAAACCCTGTAAGTGTAGTGCCTATGAGAAAAGCCTTGGCCAGAAATCAGATCTTATTGTGCACCAGAGTCCACACAGGTGAGAAGTCCTATAAATGCTTGGAATGCATGAGGCGTTTTACTTGCAGTGCCAACCTCATTAGGCACCAGGCGACTCACACTCATACTTTTAAATGCCTTGAGTACAAGAAAGTCTTCAGCTATAGCTTGGACCTTATTCTGCATCAGAAAATTCACATGGAGAGAAACCACATTAGTGGTCTACATGTGAGAGTGGCTTTCCCTTAGGTATGGACTTTGTTGCCCAACGGAAAATGAGAACTCAGACGGAGGAACTACGTTATAAGTACAATGTGTGTGATAAAAGCTTTCATCAGAGCTTAGCCCTTCAACATCAGACAGTACGCATTGGTGAAAAACCATATATCTGTAATGTGGGTGACAAAGCTCTTGAGCTCAGCCCTCCTCATGCATCAGAAGCCTCACAACTGTCTTGATCAGGCAAGAAGTTATGATACCATGAAAAATACAATTACACATCAGAGAGCTCATTAGGATGAAGAACCCTAGGCGAATCTTGGACCTGACTCACAGCTAAAACTTCAGCGGGGACCAAAGAGCCTATAATTGTAAGAAGCATGAGGAATGCTTCACCTGGAAGAATTGCCCTAACAGCCACTCCAGAGAGAAACTCCACAGATGCCATGAGCTTAGGAAAACCCTTGATCCCCTCAGGATTCACACAGGTAGGAAACACGGTGCATATGAGAGCTTTCTAGCAGTGCTCAGCTCTCCCCATTGTAGGGGAATTCATACCAGAGAACAGCTTTTTAAATGCCTTCAGTGTCAACAGAGCTTCATATAGTATGTACATCTCACTGGACACCAGAAAACCCACCTGGGGAAAAGCCCCAGCAAGTGTGGAAAAAGCTTCTTCTAACAGAACTCTGACTTTCTTACCCATCAGAGAAGCTATACTGGTTTAAAAAAAAAAAAATTATTGGAGAGTCGTACTTGGGTTTGATCCAAAAAAAGAAAGTAGGAAGAAAAAAAAAAAAAAACAATAAAATAAAAAATAAAATTGTGGCTAAAAATAGAGTTCTTACACTTCAGGAAGATTGTTGCCAGTTTGAAAATGAGATCTGCTATGAATGCAGCTGAACTAAATATAAATATTAGTTTATAAACTAACACTAATAGATAGTACCCCTAACAAGAATAACTCCATCTTGTAAGACACTTCCATTTTCTAGTCTGTACCCCTTTTTAAGAAACAGGAAACTAACAGCACCTTGTTCTTGGAATACCCAGCCCCAAAAGGCCCTTAACCACAAAAACCTGTTTTTGCAGATTTGGAAACCACCTACACCTACTCTAGTTTACCTAGAGTAAACTTCCATCCTGCTCTAGTTCCTTGTCCTAAGATATATAAACTTCTCCTTTTGCAACCTTGCTTGCTGTGCCATTCTATTGGGCAGCCTGGCAGGCCGTTCCTGTCAACAAACTCTGCTTACTGAATGTGAGACTTTGTCTCGTGAGAATTTGGGGGCATCCTGTCCTAACATTTTGGTCCCCTGACTCAATTGGGTGTATTTCACCATCGACCTTGCTCTCCGGTTGGGGATCCAAGCTGCTTTGGTGGACCCCCAACTGAGAGATATCCCCTAATCTCACAGGGAATCCCCCTTCCCCACCAGAGCCCTTCCTTCATCCATCCATCACCGGCCAATTAATTCCACTGGACACCCCCTTGGTAAGTCTCCCTTCCCGGGACCTAGCTGCTCCTCTGCTTAAACCCCAGCAACTTGCCAGGTCTAGGTTCCCTCTAACTTGCCTCTCTCAGGAACCAGGTTCCACCAAGAGCCAGTCAGGAACTCCCAGTGTTGGTGATGACCCTCCCAGGGCAGCTTCCTCTACTGATCTCTCCTGGGAGCCAGAGACCTCAGGGAGGCCTGGTTCTCCTCCACCCAGTACTGAGTCTCACCATGGGGATAAATCCATCAAACATTCCCTCAGATACTCCTTTGGGATGCCTGTTAACCAATCTCAAACCTCTCCAACTGGCTCCCGACCTTAAGCCACATAAGCGCATTTTTCTCTGCAACCAAGCGTGGCCTCAATATGATCTGGATAATGACTCCAAACAGCCACTTAATGGCACTTTTGACCCTAATGTTCTTAGGGATTTATATAACTTCTGTGAGCACACTGTCAAATGGAAGGAAATTCCCTACATTCAGGCTTTTTCTTATCTCTGCTCTAAACCCTCTCTCTGCTCCTCTTGCTCCCCGCACAACTTCTCTTAGCTACCAAGCTACCTAGGGAGCACTCCCAGACCCCAGATCCTGAAGCCTTTCCAGCCTTTGACCCAGCAACAAACCCCCTCCTTATCAATGCCCCAAGCCACTGCTCAACAAGTCCTACCACCTGTCCCCTCAACCCGCTCAGCACCTCGGGTGCCCCAAGAACGTCCCAGCCCAGATCTCCCAAGCCCCACATACATGCTCTCATGGACACTCCTCCCAATCCACCTCTGTCTTTCCCCTCAGGGAGGTCTCTGGAACCAAGGGTATCGTCAGGGTCCACGTTCCCTTTTCTCTCTGACCTATCCCAAATAGAGACTTGGTCCTATACCACAGATCCTGGCTCTTTTACCAAGGAGTTTCAATATTTAGCACAATCCTATGACCTCACATGCCATGATACATACCTGATCCTTTCCTCTACCCTCCTCCCAGAGGAGAGACAATGAAAGTGGCTAGGGCACATGCAGATGAGGTCCATCCAGCCACCCCTGCTCACCCTGTAGGCACCACAGCTGTCCCAGCTGAGGAACCTAATTGGAATTATCAAACCATTGGCTGAGCCCTCTGAGACCAAATGATAACCTGTCTAATGACTGGTCTCAAAAAGGCTGCTCAAAAGACTGTTTATTCTGGAAAAACTCTGGGAAGTCCAACAGGAAAAGGATGAAAATCCAGCCTGATTCCTTTACCACCTTACAGAGGCATTACAAAAATTTACAAAAGTGAACCCTAAAACTCCTGACAGTGCCATCATCCTTCTGACCCACTTCATATGTCAATCAGCCTCCGACATCCAAAAAAAAAAACTAAAAAGATTAGAAAGTGATCCCCAAACTCCCCAAGCTGAAATCCTTAATGTGGCTTTTAAGGTATTCAGTTACCAGGAAGAACAACAAAAATCCGACCTTGAGCAGTGGGATAAGGCCAAATTTGAAATGCTGGCGCAAGCTCTTTGCCAGGGCCAAATTCCCCAACCCTCAGGCCCCATTTATTGGCCAAAACCAAGAGGACCTCCAGGGCCTGTCTTAGATGTGTCTAAGAGAGAGACATTGGACACAAGCCTGCCCCAGGCCCTGTCACCCACCTGGACCAAGTCCAAAGTGCAAACAGGAGGGCCACTGGGCCAGATTGTCCTACTGCTGCTCTAGGAGGGAGGCCAGATCTGCCACCGCACTCCTCCTTACTAACCGACCTCCTAGGTTCGCTGGCAGAAGACTGAAGGGACCCTGGCTCCCTCACCCTGCACCCGTCACCTTACAGGAGCCCAGGGTAACTGCTACAATCAAAGGTAGGCCAATTTCTTTCCTGTGGATACTGAAGCCACATTTTTGGCTTTACCAAAGTTTTGGGGACCTACCAGACCTTCACTACCTCCATTGTGAGGTTGGAGAGTTCTCTCTCCCAGACACAAAAGACAAATCCCCTTACCTGCATTTTGAGTGGAACAGTTTTTACACACTTTTTCTTGGTTATATCTAAATGCCCTACACCCCTCCTAGACTGAAACATTCTTTCAAGATTCAGGGCGACTTTAAAACCTATTTCACATAACCTCACAGCCACAATCTCAGGACTCATTGTCTTCTTCCCATTCCCTCCTCACTATTCTCAGTTCCCCACAGGCTTCACTGAGTTCCCTGAGTGTCCATACCCATTTCCCCTCCCCCTGCCATAACAGACCCCCATAATATGAACTCTCCAGGACCCTGCAATTGCAGACCACCATGAATCCTTTCTCATCACCCTAAAAGATCTGAATACATTCCCTTGTCGGCCTCAAGACCAGATCTCCCTTATACATCTTAAAGGCTTAAAACCCATTATCACAGACCTTCTCAGGAAGGGCTTACTTCACCCCACACACTCCCCCATCTTACCTGTCAAAAAGCCCAGTGGCACCTATTGCCTAGTCCAAGACCTGCAATTAATTAATGCTGCAATGACTCCCATTCATCCTGTGGTTCCCAAACGTTACACCCTCTTGTCACTCATCCCTAGCTCCACCACATATTTCGCTGTTCTAGACTAAGAATGCCTTCTTCTCTATCCTAATCCACCAACAATCTCAAAACCTATTTGCTTTCACATGGACTAATCCAGATGTCCATGTTTCCCAACAACTCATTTGAATGGTTCTCCTCCAAGGGTTCTGAGACAGTCCCCATGTTTTTGGCCAAGCCCTGGCCAAGGACTTTGCCACCTTAGATCTCTCCTCAGATCTCTCGCTCCAATATGTAGTCCCTCCTGGAAGATTGACCAACAACACACCATCCTCCTTCTTAATTTCCTAGGAAACCATAGATATCAGATATCTCCTCAAAAGGCTCAAATTTCGTATACCCAGAAAACCTACCTAGTTTTAACCATTACACCAACTCAAAAGGCCATTACTGCTGATTGCAAGGCCTTACTGGTCTCTCTCCCACCCCCATCTACAAAATCAGAGATTTTATCCTTCTTGGGGCCAGCAGGATACCTGAGGGCCTGCATATCTAATTCTGGCCTTCTGGCTAAACCCCTCTTTGAGGCCACCAAGAGTTTACTGCAAGAAACCCTTAACCCACCCATGTGGTCACTACTTCCTTTCAGGCATTCCAACAAATTTGTTATAGGACCTCACCTTACAGCTGCCTGACCTCTCAAGACCCTTTATCTTATATGCCTCTGAAAGACAGGGTTTTGCCCTTGGTGCCCTCGGTTACCAACTGGGCTCCTCTTTTGCCTCCATTGCCTATCTCTCAACACAATTGGGCCCTATCACTCAGGTATGAGCCCCCTGCCTTTGTGCCCTTGCATCAGCAGCCTTCCTAATAAAAAAAAGTAAAAAACTAACTTTCAGGTCACCCTTAGTTGTTCTCTCTCATAACAGCCTATCTGAACTCCTTACCTACAAAAGCTTTAAAACCATGTCACCCTCCAGAATATTGACCCTGCAGGTTTCTCTAATAAAAGACCCAACTCTCACCTTTGCCACATGTCCCCCGGTCAACACTGCTACTCTCCTACTAGACCCCAACACCTGTACTCCTCTTATCCATTCATGTCCAGAGATTCCACAATTCGGCCTCTCAGCCTCACTCCAGTCTGACAATGGCCTCAAGTTCACCTCATCAGTTACACAAGGGCTGGCCAAGGCACTTAAAATTAAATGACACTTTCTCATTCCCTATCACCCACAATCTTTAGGAAAGTTCAAACCCAGCAACAGGTCCCTTAAAGCCATTCTCACCAAGCTCTCCCTCGAGTTACACTTAGATTGGACTAAACTCCTTCCCTTAACCCTTCTTAGACTTTGAACTCTATACCAAAGAAACCCCTCATGCTCATCCCCTTTGAGCTTCTATATGGATGCCCCCTCATTCCCACTTCCCTTCAGCCACATTCCCCACCAGTCCCCCCTGAAATCCTTAAGCCTCTTTTTGCCTATCTTAGAGCAGCCCTCTGGAAAAATGGTCCACACCCACCTTCCACGCCCATTCCCTTCATCTGATGAGATCACACCTGTCGTCTTTGTGGGAGACTTAGTGTATCTGTCCTCTCCTCACAACCCAGGAATCTTACAAGAAAAGTGGAAAGACCCATTTAAGGTCATTCTCACTACCCCTACTGCAGCTAAGCTAGAGGGTCACTCATTTTAGGTTCATCTCTATAACCTCCAAATGGCCTTATCCAAGACCCCTTATTGATCTACTCTCACAGGGCCCACCTGAAACCACATTTTGTGCCTCCGGGACATCCCAGAAGACCCAACTGATACCTCTCCATAGAGACCCCAGATGTTCTAACAACCACCAGGATAAATGGACTCTTTTACCCTCTAAAACTACTCTTATACTATAGTGCATTGCCACCCCCTACTTCTAGCCATATATATAGTTCTCTGCTTGGTTTTTGCTACAGGTTTGATAACAGTAACTCCTATTGATTGGACTCTTAGTAAAAAAATTTCATTTATACTTTTAAAATCTTGCTTATATAGGCTTTTAAGGGTTTATTTGATATTAGTTTGGCTTTGTTACTTTCCTTCAACACCACCAGCCAGTACCCTGAGTTGCCCTCCCACTCCCCCGCTTACTCTCCTTCATATACCTTCTTTGCAATGAGCTAGCCCCACTTTCATCTTATCTCACTCTCCCTTTCTCCAACTTCCCTCTTTCCAAGAATGTGTTACAGACCTACACCTCCAAGGAACCCTCAGCAGCTTCACTCCCAAGGAAATACACTCCTTCTCCTTTGCTTTTTACCTCTTACTCAGTCTTCAGCAGGCTTCTACGCCTTTCAGGTCTATGCCACAGGATTTGATCCCCCATACTTCTAAACCAAGCCAAATGCTCCACTTTCTAGCTGCTCAGGGGATATATGATTTATACTTTGATGCATGTGCACCCACCACTGGGTATGGCTCCTGCGGGGGTCTTAGTTGGGAACATAGTTATGCTACAAATCATAAGTACATATACTTCAAGCATAAACAAAAAGGAAAACATGCTGATTGTGACAATTCACAGGAAGGATACTGCCCCTACTGGAGTTGCCCTCTCTCCCATTCTGCCTCCCTTACATCAGCCTCCATCTCCTCCGTCTCATCTCAGGGGTTGCCAGTTGTCTCAGTGCAATCCAGTTATGTACAAAATAAAAGATCCTTCCAATACTTTGTGGAGCACTGCTGTACAGGCTATAATACGGGTGGACAGTAAAGGCAGAGAACCTTATGGCCTTATAAAGATCCTAGAAACTTATATCCAGCCACCCCCACCTTCCCCCATTAAAAGGGCCCAAAAGACTTTAAAAATTCTTCTTCCTTCCAAGCCATACCCATCCTATCACTTCTCCTGAACACCTTCCACATAGTCAACACCACTAATTCATATGCTAACTCTTCCTGCTAGCTGTGCATCCCATAGCTCAATCCTTAATGGTGCATACCCTCGATCTCTCACATGGAACCAGACTAGCATCTACCATCCTGCGCAGTATAACTCTACTCCCTTATACTCCAATGTCTCGCTACATCAGACATAGTCCACCTTTGCTTATTATGCCCCAGTTACTAATACCTCCAAAGGCCCTATGAAATTCTACTATATCCTTTATTCTTCCACATAGGCAGATCGAGGAATCTTCTTCTCCTTGTGCACAAACTGTGCTTCTGTGCTTGGGTCCCCTATTTCCCTCTGTTCCCTGCTTCACCATGTTCCTTCTCTGGACATCACTGTCTACTCTGAAGGTGAGATAGAAATAGCCCTTGATCTCAACTTCACCCCCCCTATTGCTTTCTGGGTCTAACAGGCCTAAGCCATCAATAGCTGCCCCCATCCTCATCAGCTCAGGCATCTTGCTGCCATAGGAACAGGTAACTGCCAGCATAGGAACAGCCACCCATCTATACCATAAATTGTCACAGGAAGTTGTGGATGACCTCAGAAGGGCTAGCTGATTCCCTTGAAACATTACAATGGATAACTTCTCTGCCTCAGTTGTTCTCCAAAACAGGCAAGCCATTGATGTCATCACTGTGGGAAAGGGAGGAACCTGCTGCCTACTATGCAAATCAGTCCAAGTGGTCCTTGGAAGATAGCAGGTATTAGAGCTAATATAGAAAAGCACTGCCAGATTAGCCAACAAGCATCTTTCTGGAACTTTCTTGAAGGTATCTTGGCCCTGGGTGGTTTCCCCTCATCAGACCCCTAATAATGATCTTTATGCTTGCTCTCATAGGTCCATGCCTATTCAGTTGCCACCAAAAATTCCTCCAGGAACTAGTGAAAGTCTTCACTGACCAGACAGTCAAACCTCTGTTCTTGGGAAAGTACCATCAACTCCCTGCTTACTATAAAACCTGACTTTCAATGCCCTGTCTCAGCAGGAAGCAGTTACAGAAGATTGACCATCATCCCATTTCCTTGTATTATAACAAAAAGGGAGAGAATAATAGATAGTATCCCTAACAAGAGTAGCTCCATCTTGTAAGGTGCCTCCATTTTCTAGTCTGTACCCCTTTTTAAGAAACAGGAACTTACAGCACCTTGTTCTTGAAACACCCCATCCCTAACAGCCCTTACCCACAAAAAAAGGTTTGCACAGCCTTTGGAAACCACCTGCACCTTGAATAAACTACCATCCTGCTCTAGTTCCTTGTCCTAAGATATATAAACCTCTCTTGCAACCTTGCTTGCTGCGCCATTCTGTTGGGCAGCCTGGCAGGCCATTCCTGTCAACAAACTCTGCTTACTGAATGTGAGACTTTGTCTTGTGAGAATTTTTTGGGTGTCCTGCCCTAACAAATGCTGTCATATATCTTAAGGTGATTAATTTTTAATGTAATAAATCATGCAGGAAACACAGTCTGCATGATTTCAAATTTTTAAAAAAGTAATGGAAATGTTTGTCATATTGATTTTATTGGTTACATACATGTCAAAACTGATCAAATTGTATACTTCAAATATATGCATTTTATTGTACTTCAATTTTACCTCAATAAAGCTATAAAAAAAAGAAAAAGAAATAATGAATTTAAAAAGCTGTACAATCTGATAATTGTTGAAATGTTTGCTTTTTACAGATATTTTGGTTTTATGAGAATTTGCTTATTGGTTACTAATTATTTATATGAAACATAATTTATCAGACTATAATCAAAAAAGCAAAGTACTAGTAGGTAAATATACAGACTGTTAAATAACACTTGTATTTTCATGTGTAAAAAAAAATAAAATAGTGGCTGAGGTTGTGGCTCAGTGGTAGAGCATTCACCTAGCATGTGTGAGGCACTGGGTTTGATTCTCAGTGCCATATAAGAAAATAAATAAAGATATTGTGTCCAACTACAGCTAAAAATATAAAAAATAAAGTAAATTAAAATAAAAATGCTGTCAATGGAATGAGTAAAATTGGAAAACTTTTAACCAGTGATGTTTCATTCTAAATTATATAATAAAATATAATCAAACATGATAATTTAGAATTTTTTTGTTTCTTTGTACAGAGGTCATACATTCTGGGTGATTTTTTAAAAGGACAACTCTTTAAAAATTTTTTTTAGTTGTAGATGGACACAACACCTTTTTTATTTATTTTTATGTGGTACTGAGGATCAAACCCAGTGCCTCACATGTGCTAGGTAAGTACTCTACCACTGAGCCACAAGCCCAGCCTCAAGGAAACTTTTTACTCTTTTATTTTTGGGAGGCTATGAGGGATCGAACTCAGGAGCACTCAGCAACTGAGCCACATCCCCAACCCTATGTCGTATTTTATTTAGAGACAGGGTCTCACTGAGTTGCTTAGCACTTCACTGTTGCTGAGGCTGGCTTTGAACTTGAGATTCTCCTGCCTCAGCCTCAGGAACTGCTGGATTATGGGTGTGTGCCACTGCCCCCGGCCAACGAAAGCTTTTAAATCACTATCAATCACTGAAAGACTAAGAGTTTTCTTCTCAGTACTTTCTAAAATTACTTTAAATTATATACTTCACCCAGCAGAGAAACTGGATTGTATTTGTATACAAGACTGATTCCACCTGAAATGCTATTGTAAGTACTTGGGGGGATTTATCTTGTACATGCTATTTACTCTTAGAGGTAATAATGCATGAACTTAGTTTATAAACTCTTGGACTATGTATTTGGCACTTTTATGTGTCAGTGTCATCTACCTCTTAATAGTTAGCCTACAAATGCTGGTGTATAATTTTCTTTGGTTATAGAAAATTGGCCTAAGTAATGCCACTGGGTTGGGATCTTCTTCAGTGTCATTTAGCGAACCAACTGTCTGCAGGTTATGCAACTGGCAAACATTTGTATAATCCAACAGAGTACTTTACAGTTTTCACTTTTACATTTCACAGGAGGAGTTCTTCACTTTTCTTCCGAATCCAGACCAGCAAAATTAGAGGAAAAGCTCTAGGGAAATTTACTGCTCTTAAGAGAAAAAGTACACATTTTCAGTCTAAATAGTTGAATCTAATAAGGATAACAAATAATGCCTACTATTTCAAGATTTGCAGCACATTGACACTGTCCTTTATGTTTGTGTTCTGCTTGTTTGTTTCTTTATTCCTCCAGTGTTGGACATTGAACAGGTGATCTAATGTGTGCTGGGCAAGTGCTCTAGAGCTCAGCTACATCCTAGCCCCTTTGTGTTCATTTGTGAAGTAGTGGAATAAAATTGGACAGCTAAATTTTCAGTTCCATGTGCCTCCTTATTTAAATAAAAAGCAGCAAAGAAGTGGTTATTGTAAATTGGCTGACAAAGTAGAAACTGCCCTGCATGCTGATGTTTTTATAAAGCAATGACATTTTCCAACCAAGCAAATGCCAACCAATTTTCTGTTGATCATGCCATTGTATGAAGTAGCAAAACTGAAAGGGAAAAATGTTTGTTGTATCCACTGAAATGCTTTGCATGACCTCATTTAAAATAATCTTGACTTTTTTTTTTTTTTGTACCAGGGATTGAACTCAGTGGTGCCTAACCACTGGCCACATCCCCAACCCATTTTGGTATCTTATTTGGAGACAGGGACAATCTGAGTTGCTTTAGGACTTCAAGTTGCTGAGGCTGGCTTTGAACTCACATTCCTTCTGCCTCAGCTTCCTGAGTCGCTGGGTTCACAGTCATGCACCACCACACCTGGCCTAATCTTGACATCTTAAATTTGGAAACATCAAATAAAAATGGAAAGGATTAGGGTGTGTCACGAGAGTAGAGTACTTGCTTAGCATATGTGGGGTCCTGGGTTTGATCCCTAGCACGATTGAAAAAAAGTAAAGAAACAGAAGAAAAAAGAAAGAAAATGAAACACGGTTATATGTAAATTGTCGTAATTACTTCAATCATAGACATAAATTTCATCAAATTTGAACCTGGTCATATAGTTCCAACTTCTATACTGTAGACATGAAAGAGTCTCAGTCATAATTACTGGTCTTCCCTACTGTATGAGAGTGACATAATTCTATAAGCCCTTTAAGCATCTGTGTGGCATAGCAAAGCTGATGCTTCTGGTGTGTGGAGCAGTGATCATAGGTAGCACCAACTCATCTTCTTTTTCTTGCTTTTTGACATGGGGTCTCACTATTTCCCAGGCTGGTCCTGGGCTCAAGTGATCCTCCTGTCTCAGTCTCCTGAGTAACTGGAAAGACAGGTATGCAGCACCCCACCCAACCCAACTCATATTCTTTCTCTTCATTTTCCAAGATAAGCAGAATGACCCATTAGTGTTTATTTTTGCCTAACAACATGGCCTTAGAGAAATCACTTTCCTACCTATTCTTCAAGCTCAAATTTACTAATGAAATCATTAATAGTATCTACTCATTTTATAAGGATTTTCTCTTTTCTTTCTTTCTTCCTTTTTTTAATTGAAAATTGAACCCAGGGACACTTTACTGCTGAGCTACATCCCCTGCCCTTTCTAGATTTTGAGACAGGGTCTCCCTAAATTGCTAAGTCTAGCCTCAAACTTGTGATCCTCCTGCCTTAAACTCCCCAGTTGCTGGGATTAGAGTCATGTGCCACTACACCTGGCCCATTTTATAAGGAATTTCTGATGATTAATAGGTAATATGGGGCTGCGGAGATAGCTCAGTTGGTAGAGTGCTTGCCTCCCAAGCACAAGGCCCTGGGTTCAATCCCCAGCACCACAAAAAGAAAAAAAAAGAGTAATATCTATAATGCTATTTTAGTCTCTCAGAGATTAATGTTAGTATACAATAGGCCTTAAATGATTGCATGTGTTGTGCTAGGCACCATGCTACACACTAAGTATACAACATTGAATAGAATATAGGCCCTTATGAGTTCAGACTTGTTTTAAAAGAGAATAAAAGTAAATAACTCCGCAGCACGTTGTGTGCAGTGAGTGATGGAGGTATGTTCAAAGTGCAATGAGAAGGCAAAATAAAAGAATAATTAATTGAAATGCAATTTAAAACACGGACTCAATTAAGAGCACACAGCTTAAACATAACTTCAGAGCTAGAAGCAGAGTATAGCTTTCTATTGCTGTCTCTACTGGCTTTAGAATGACAACAACGGACCTCTGCACACACCTGCAATCCTACTTACTTGTGAGACTCAGATAGGAGGATCACAAGCTTGAGACAAGCCTGGGCAATTTAGCAAGATAGCATCATAAAATTAAAAAAATAAAAAGGGCTAGAAATGTAACCCAAGCACTTGTTTAGCATGTGTGAGTCCCTGGTTCCATCCCCAGTACTAGGGGTAGGGGAGATTATTGGTTCAAATTGTTATTCCTTTTTTAAAAATAGTCTTTGGCATTCTTTGTACCAGTTTTCCTTGAAACTTTTAGGCCTCTAAGTATTTGAAGATATAAATCTGAATAAATAGAATATTTCTGGATCTCAGTATGAGAGTTGCAAAAGATGGCCTGTGAGATCAGTTACCATGACACACTTCTTTTAGAGCACTTCAGTGACAGCAAGTTTTCCAAAATAGTGTAAGAGATGGTTGGAGAGGATATTTGGAGTGACTAATATCTCTTGTTAATTTTTTAAAATATTTTGTTTAATTGTAGGTGGACACAATACCTTTATTTTATTTTTATGTGGTGCTGAGGATCAAACCCAGGGCCTCATGCATCCCAGGTGGGCATGCTACCACAGAGTAACAACCTCAGCTCTCTTTATCAATTTTGTTCACACTGGCAACATAGAGAAAGAGAGATGTTACACAGGCCAATTAGAATATGTGGATTCTTCTGCAGGATCAAACACAAATTGTCAAAGAAAAATCACTTGATATACAGATATACCAGAGATCTGAGTACTTTTGAACTTCTAAAGCCATTTAATTAAAGTGGTTTCAACGATTTACCCAATCATTTTGTTTTGTATTCTATTAAGAAAGTGAGGGCTGGGGTTGTAGCTCAGTGGTAGAGTGCTTGCCTAGCATGTGTGAGGCACTGAGTTCAATCCTCAGCACCACATAAAAATAAATAAAATGAAATAAAAGTCCACCAACAACTAGGAAAATATTTTTAAAAAAACAAATTTGGGAGTTTTAATAGTTTGTCAGAATTTGTCAGATTTTTCTGATTTTATAGATAATTGTGCTAATTTAGTGGAAGAAGACTGGGGGATTTTAAAAGAACAGTTTCTTTCAACAGGTGGCAATGCTATTCTAGCACAGTGGCCCACACCTGCAATCCTAGCAATTCGGGAGGTTGAAGCAGGAGGATGGTAAGTTCAAGGCCACTTGCAATAGGCATGACCCCATCAAAATAAAAAGGACTGGGATGTGACTCAGTAGTAAGGCACACACACTTTTGCTAGGGGATTGAAACATTATCCTTAAATACTTTCAAGTTTTGGAGGTAGATAAAACAATGCACACTTTATTAGGATGTGATCAAGGCTCTAATTGCTCTACCACTTATTAACTGAATAGTTAGGATAAGTTTCTGAATCCTTCCAACCTTCTATTCTTCAACTCTAAATGCAGATAATACCACTCCCTCATAGGGATGTTTGTGGGTCCACCATTAGGGTCCAGCCAAATAGTAGTAGTTGTCATGTTGACATTTCAGTTTAGGTAATCCCTGAAAAGAGTAGATAGAGTGCATATGTTTACTCAGAGTTTGTTGTGAGCTAACCACTGGGCTGAGCTCTTTAATTGTGATCTTGTTCTCCCATTACTCCCAAGAGGTAGGCGCTGTTCTGTTCTTCTAACTACACAGGAGGAGTAGGAGTCACACAGGTGTTGCCATTGCTGTTAAGCATTGAGTCAGGATCTGAAGTCAAACAGTCTGATCTGGAGCCTGTGTCCTTAATTCCTCCTCTAGGCTGCCCAACACCTGGGCATGCTCAGGGGTCTCCAGATGAAGTTCAAGTTCAACCCTGACTCCGGTTGATTTTAAAAGCCGATTGACCAATCTAGTCCCGAGGAAATCTCCCTGTCCCTGATTCCTTGGCTCCCTAGTAGACCCACTCCCCAAGAGTGTTCTTGTGCAGGTTTAGTCCCTGATTCACCTCTTACTTTGCTTACTGTGGACACCTTCTAAACACACCAATTGGTGTTCACGGTGCTATAGATCATAGCCAAATGGGCTGGTGGTTTTTTTTTAAATATATATATATAATTTTTTAATGTTGAAAAATTGTTATTTATTTTCCAGAAAACTTCTGAATTAATATAAAGAAATGACAATAACTTGTATACACACTAATTCAAAACATTTTCACTAAGCACCAAGTGGAACAGTTCCCTATCTTTTTACCAAAAACACCTTTATCATTGAAAGACTGTTTCAAACTTAGTTTATTTAGGATTTTAATCAAGAAACCTAAAGCTGCGAATCAGAGCTTCTAATTAGCATAAGATGACCAGGTTATAAACCCTTATGAGTAAAAAATAACTTTTAAGTTTCGACCTATACATTCCATCCAAGGGGATATGCTAGCCTCAGGCTGATCAAGACAGGTGATAGTCCCACAAAACAAATATCATCCTCAAAGCACACAAACAAAATGAGTAATATATATACACAAAGTGAGAACAAAGTATTATGTAAAATACATTTTGTGTATATTCAGTGCCTATTTCCCATGAGCATACAATGCAGCAAGGGGCACAGAAATAAATACTATACACTAACCCACAAGGCAGTGGAAGGAATGAAAGTCCTGTGCCTTGGAATGGAGTGGAGGCTTCTCAACCAGGTGGCATCCAGGAACAGGAGTCGATATCAAAGCGTGTGGGGAAGGATCTTCCTTGTCGGAGAGGACAAAAGAGCCACAGACCTACTGACTACTCAGAGGACAGTGGAGTGTCTGTACTGGCTGAAGGAATGTAATCTAAGAAAAGCATACAACAGAGAACAGAAAATCTCCTCCAACAAGAGGGCAAATACTCTCCCCAAAGGAGCTGCCGGCTCTCTACGGAGGTAAAGGAGCCGAGGTTCACTCTGTAGGTCATCTCCACCCCAAGGCCCTAGTCCCTGGCAATCAAATTCATGAGCAAGACTCTTCCTTCATGTAAACTGCCTTTTCTTCAAAAAGTAAAACAAAACACAAGCAAACACCACAAAATTCAAAAGAAAAAGAATCAGACCAAGCTTTGACCCCTCGTACTTCACCTGTGTCCCAGCTGTCGTGCTAGAGACTGGGTCTCCTTTGTTACTCACACTGGTTCATTACTGTGAGGCATCTAGCATAGCACGCTCCTAATACAGCTCCCCATCAAACAGGCAACATCACACAACACAAACTCACTTAAACAAAAGGCAGCATCAATTAAGGATCTACTGTGATATTACTACACTAACAGCATATTTTAACCCTTTTTCTGACCCATTTACAAAAAAATTTACAAAATATCTGTGCTACTATGGAAGCATTACAAACATTGCATTAGATTCCTCTTCTTGAGGTAGTTCAAAGTCTTGAGACAGCAAATTTACACATTTTTCTCTACTATCATGAATGGGTAGTAAGTGTTAAAGGACTAAAACCAAACTCCTTCTCCCCTGATTCTGGAGTATTGTAATTTTCCCCCTCAGATAATAACAAACTAACAACTGGAAAAAAAAAAAAAAAACTATATAAAAGTCATATAAAAATTTTTAAAAAAGCAAAAAAAAAAAAAAAGAAAGAATCTGTGTCATCAAACAAAGTCTAAACTTTGCTACAAACAAAACCAAACCTTATTTGGTTCACCAAGCCATAAGCATTTTATAAACTAATCAAGTAATTAACAGTTCACAAAAATCAGGGAAATTTTTAGGTGGAAACAAAATTAACACCAACTCATTCCCTGGCAAATAATTCTTCTAAAATGTCACATCCACACAGAGAGGTTTGGTGAAACTGCCTTCAAGAGGCTACCTTGTAGGCCAGACCCCTCTCAGGTCTGCTTCAGAGGCACAGGGATATTGGCAGAAGCCTGCTCCAGGTAGGCCAAGGAGCCCTGAGGGACTTCGGCTGGCTTTTTGTGCTGCACATTGATGTCCTCCAGCACCTGCTGCCAATGCCTTAGCTTTGTCAAATGCTTCTGCACCAACGCATCTTTCCGCTGCAATTCATTCCTTAGTACTGAGACGTCCTCTTTGATAACTTGCTCTGGTTTCTGGACAGACAACTGCAATCTTTTCTGTAGAAAGAAGCATTCTGTCTTGCAATGTCTAGAAACTTCTGGATACACTGATCAACACCAGTTCGAATTTCTTCCTGATCGTTGTCATTGACATAATCCTGACTCACGAGAGAAGCAAAGCAAGTCTCGAATGATGACTCCAACTCATTCACCAAGGTGCTGCTAGAAGTTCTCCGCGCGCCAGGCACTGCGTGGAGAAGGGAAGCCTGGCCTGGGAGTCCCAGTGGGGGTGGCGGCAGCCCTGGAGGCTGCCCGGAGAACATCTATATATTTTTTAGTTGTGGATGAACCTTTATTTTATTTGTTTATTTATTTATTTCGGTGCTGAGAATTGAATCTAGTGCCTCACACATGTAGGCAAGCGCTCTACCACAGAGGCACAAACCCAGCCCCAGGCTGGTTTTTAAAATACTGCATTTAATATAGGAGAAAAGTGGGGATGGGGTCACTTCCTCTCAGAGAAGTGGAGTTGGGGGATAAGGTGGGCAAACCTCAGAGACAGGGACTCGGGGTATCATTTCTGTCCTTGGATTGAATATTGCCCAAAGATATAATCTCTTTGTGCAGTTGAAAGATTTACCATGTGTATAGATAGTCTCTAATCTGTGGCTTATGGCTAGAATCAGATATCAAGCAAGGTGTACTTTGTAATTGGAAAAAATAAAAGACAGAAAGAGAGAGAATCTTGGTGGAGGGTGGTGGTGGAGAGGAAGAGAAGGAAGAGACAAGGCATATGCTGGCTGAGTGTACCATTGATGTCAGGGTCAATTTTTGGTTCATCATACCGAATTTCTGTTTTGTACGTCATTAGGATCTGAAAAATTCTGTATCATATTGTATTTTATTCAAAGCCAAAGTAAGTTATTTTGATCAACCCACTGCTAATTTGTAAACTCCTCAGGAGTCTTAATTGCTGTTACTGCTTCTGTATTTTTGTATGTGTAGATATTAAATGAATGTTGGTTAGGTCAGTTAATGAAAACAGTTAAATTAATGAAAGAGAATCACATGTTCAAAGCCAGCCTCAGCAACTTAGCAAGGTCCTAAGCAACTTAGCATGACCCTGTCTCTAAATAAAATACAAAAAAAGCTGGGGACGTGGCTCAATGGTTAAGTGCCCCTGGGTTCAATCCCCAGTACCAAAATAAAAAAAAAATTAATTAAATTAATGAAAGAGTATTAGTTGAATTGTTCTCTTGTTTCCACTTTCTAATCAACTTTCAAAAATATGCCCATAACTACAAACAATCAGAGACAATCAGTTTTCCTGTTGGGTTAAAAATAATGAGAGAATCGTCCACACATGGTGGCATATACCTGTAATCCCAGCAGCTTGGGAGGCTGAGGCAGGAGGATCACAAGTTCGAAGCCAGCCTTAGCAACTCAGTGAGGCCCTAAGCAACTTAGCACAAGCCTATCTCAAAATAAAATATTAAACAAAGGGCTGGAGGTTGGGGTTGTGGATCAGTGGTAGAGTGCTTGCCTAGCATGTGTGGGTTCAATCCTCAGCAACACATAAAAAGATAAATAAATAAAATAAAGGTATTGTGTCCATCTACAACTAAAAAGATATAAAAAATAAAGGGCTAGGGATGTGGCTCAGTGGTTAAGCACCCCTGCATTCAATCCCTGGTCCCAAAATAATATAATAATAATAATAATAATAGAATTGAGCTGCTACATTTGGAACAACAGTATAAATAAGCAAAGTACTTATGACAGCAAAGCAAACAAAATCAGCTCTGATAGTCCTCAGTCTTCATCACAAGCTACCATGGTCATATGTCATTGGACACTTCCTTTCTAGCAGGCTCCAAGTCTGGGTGCCAAGTGATCGCCGTGAGTGAGTTGAGTGATTTTGGCTTCTAAAGTGTGCAGAGATTGTTAAAAGAGGTAAAACCTAGTCTAGGTAGCACTAATTCAAACTTAATGTACTGACTTCCAAAAATTCCCAAAGAAATCTTTCTTGTCTTTAACACAGTTTGCTATAATGCTGTTGGGGTGAGTAGTAGTTACTTAGTACATTTGAGTGTTAAGATTTCTTCAGTGACTTTAATAGTCTATAGTTTGCAATTTAATTTTGTCGCAGGGTTCAGGACAATAATTTTTTTCAAGAAAGACTATCATTTATAAATGCAATATTTGTTTTGCACTACAGATTACTAGTTGTCAGCTGCATTCAGTCATTGTGAAATGTGGCCTGCAAGCAAACCAGTATTTAAATGTAATAAGAGAAAGCCCTGGTACACTAAGTGTGGAAGCTCCTTTGGACCCTGCAGAGCCTTGTGAATGGCACTTACTTACCTGTTTTGGGTAAATTTCTAGAAAATGAGACTAACTCTATAGAGGGACATGGCCAGCTACATTTTGCTGATGTGGGAATTACTGAAATAGCAGGAGGATTGGGGTAGTGGCCCATGTGTGAAGCACTGGGTTCGATTCTCGGCACGACATATAAATAAATAAATAAAATAATAAAGATCTACAACAACTAAAAAGTATTTTTTTAAAAAGAAGAAATAGCAGGAAATGGTATGAGACCTAATCACTGTCGGTTCCTGGAGTACCTGAGTCCCTGCATTGCTGATCCTATGAACTTCAGTGAAATTGGTTGAATTTTGGACTAATTTCTTAATCCCTTTTTGAACCTCCTGTTATTGGAAAAATTACCACAGAAGTATGTGGGACAGGAAAGGAATTTTTAAGGGCACAGTATATATATTAAGTTGTGAGCTAAAAGTGATTCACCAAAATATTTGTTCAGAATGTTTACAGTGTCTTCAGTGCTTTTTCTCAATTTTTTTTAGTTGTAGATGGACACAAAACCTTTATTGCATTTACTTTTATGTGGTGCTGAGGATCAAACCCAGTGCCTCACATGTGCTAGGCAAGTGCTCCACCACCGAGCTACAACCCCAGACCTCAATTACTTTTTATTGAGATAAAAAAATCACAAAATTCCCTATTTTGACCACTTAAAAGTAGACAATTCAGTGGCTTTTAGTATATTCACAATGTTACACAACCATAACTATGTAATTCCTGAACATGTTTATTGCCCTCCCCAAATAACCCCTGTGCTCATTAAGAACTCACTTCCCATTTTCTTCCCTCCCCTAAAACCTTTGGTAATCCTAATCTTTGTCTGGATTTTTCTACCCTGGATGTTTTACATATATGGAAAAACACAATAAACAAATAAAGCCTGTTGGTAACTCAATCCTTGACTCAGTTCAACTTATTATTGACTCTAATGTTCTCATTATCCCCCAAATGCTGTAATTAAATGGTAATTTGGTAATCAAGTTAACACAAGCATTTTACTTAAGCAGCAGTAAGTAAATTTCCTTTTTCTGGATGAAGCTCCTTTACCTCTGCTCACTGCAGCTCTAATTTGCTCAGTTTATCCTTCTGAACTGTTCTGGCTCCTTCTTTACCTTCCTGATGCCTATCTTTTAGCCAATCTACTCTTCATCAGGGAAGAGGACCAAAATTCAAGTCTATAAATTGTGCTTTTCTCCAGAAGCAATACGTTGAAGAAAACACACTGAAGGTGGCAAGAAAGGGAAACTTGAAGATATTCATCTTCCTATTCATGTGGTAACCCAATGATTTTGACTTCAGGCAGATTATTTCAGATCATCAGCCTTATCATCTTTGTAAGTACACACTATTTGATTTGACTCCAGGTTCTGCAAACCTGATCATCACATTGAAAGGACACTCCATGTTCTAGGTCTCAGTCAGCACAGCTAATGATGCTGCTAGAAAATGAATCCAGGAGCAGGAACCGAGGTCCTCTGAGGCATCCTGGAGCACCTTAGCAGGTGATGCTGGATCCTGAAGCTGAGGGCAGGGAGGATCAGATCTGCTGAGTGCCTGGAATATTCCATGAGACCTTGATGTGCCAAGTGTCTTGTAGAGAAGGAAGATTTTCATCTTGAGCAAAGGGGTTTCTATCACTTACAACAAATATTTTGAAAACAATGGGAAAACATTCTCTGAATTAAAATCACCTCTCAGTTATATCCACACTAGGACTACGTTATCAGAGCAAAATCCACCAGCTTCCAGGATACGTCAAGTCCTCATGGTTGGGATGCACTCAACATTGGTACCTTTGTTTTTGTTACAGTGGGATCTTCTAAGTTAGCTTGAAGAGAAGGGGTAATAACCTTACTCTATACTCAAGAAAGTGAATCAGACTCAGAATGAATAAATGGACACTAAGATCTGTATGAGCTGTATTAAGTGGTAATCAATCGCTTTCATTTAAATAATGGAAGATAAAGATGTTATGAATGCTTAAATGTCTGATAAGAAACAATCTGGGATTACTTCCTGTTCAGATCTCTTTTCCTTCAGTTTAGTTTTGACCATTTTATTCAAGCGACTCCTTTTGGATGAAAATATCTCTCCTAGTGAGTCTAATTGTAATGACTGTTGCCTGTATGAGTACGTACAGAGTTATCTGTGTGATTCAACTTGTTTCCACTGATGTGAATCTTTATTTTAAAAAACCCACTTTAAAACATTCAAAATATCATCACTGGAAGATTTATTTCAAATGGCGGCTTTCATACTGCAGGCAACATCTGATTGTAATCTTTTGGCCACACTGGATGAATACCTAGCCCTAGGGTGGTGCATGCTGAATGCTGACCAATGTAGAGAGTTTTTTCTTTTCTGATGAATTTAAACTCTTAAGAGACAGCAAAGTGTTTTGGAAGAAAAATTATACATTATTTCCTCATTGCTTTTGATCATATGCCTCTCCTAAGCACCATGTTGTTGGTGTTTTGTTTTTTGTTTGTTCGTTGTTTTTTGTTTTTCTGTTTTTTTTTTTTGGTTTGTTTGTTTTCTTCTGTTTTTAGAGGTAGTGGGGATTGAAACCATGGCTGCTCTACCATGGAGCATCATCCCCAGGCCTTTGGTATTTTTGGGAGACGTCATGCTAATTTGTCCAGATTGGTCTTGATCCTCACCTTGCCAGCTATTTGGGGCCCAGTTTCCCAAGTAACTGGGATTACAGGCATGTGCAACCACACCTAGCCCAAAGTGTCACTTTTGCAGCCACAAGAGCTTTGCTGTTAAGGGTGTTGTGGGCCCAACACCCATCACCACACTTTTAGGCTGAAACCTAGGCAGTGGCTACCAGGTAAGAAAGTCCAGGGCTGCTAAGGCTAAACTGAAGTTTTTCCTTGTTTATTTGGTTCCTACTGAGTGAATTGGATTTGATGTTATCTGTATTTATTTTGACTGTGCCCCTCAGAAGGGGAGGCACTTCACCTACAGAACTGTAAATTCTGTGTTCATCTTTTATGCCCAGAGGCCTGTTCTGTCCTGAGGCAAATTCCAGGTTTGGATGGGCTCAGTGGGGGTGGGGCTGAAAAATGGAAGCTATAAGGCTATTAATAGGACATCTGGCATTCCATGAGCTTCCAAATGTTATCAAAGCTTCCAATTCTTGGGGCTGGGGATATAGCTCAGTTGGTAAAGTGCTTGCCTCACAATCAATCCCTAGCATGGACTGCCAAAAAAATAAAACATAGCATTTGGCTCTAGGATTCACTCTTACATTTTGGAGTCCTCGGTTGCTCTGCCTTGGTAGTGCTGAAAATTCCTAAAGAGCAGCCTTGGCTCTTGAGCACCAGGAAATGGGCAAATCAGTTATTAAATAATTTATAACTCTAGGGACTTTCAAGATGGTGGACTAGAGGGTGACTGCATTTCATGTCACTCCAGGACTCAGGATTCAAAAAGAGGAGGTATTGAGAGACTCGGGACCAACTCAGAGCCGCTGGGTGAATCTCTCCCACTGGGTGAGGCTCCCCAGACAGGGGAGTGGTACTGGAACGCAGGGAACTTCGTGGAGTAGAGTTGCCCATTGAGACTCCCCTGCTGGAGCGGTGAACCTGGACAACTTGGGAGCATTATAGAGGAGGGCCCTCCAGCAAGAGACTTCGGCGCAGAACGAGGCTCCCCGGCCCTGGCGACAGGACCAGATCGCAGGCAGCTTCCCGGAGGAGGGCCGCCCAGCGAGAGACTCACTCGCAGGGCGAGGCTCCCTGGCCCAGGTAGTAGGTCCAGACCCCAGAGAGCGTTGCAGAGGAGGGCTGCCCAGCCCAGGGGTAGTTCTGGACCGAAGGGAACTTCTCGGAGGAGTGCTGCCCAGAGAGACTTCCCCACCAGGTGAGTCTTCCCTGCCCAATGAGGCTTTCCCACCAGGGCTGTAGAACAAGATACCCGGGCCCTGACCAGCCATGACCCAGCCCGCAGTCTAGTCCTCATTTGGTTGACCATTGCTCAACAAATGCAGGTGCCTCTGCCCACTGAAGGCCACCACCCCTAGAGGGCAGCTTCCTTGTGGATCATTACATTATCAAGTTCCTCCAAGTCTTCAGGCTACTAAAGGCTAGGAGGTGAGTTATTGGAAATCTACAGGGACACTCTAAGTCAATAGAGGAAATCTAAAATATTTCAGAGTTTCACTACTAGAGGGTGTAGGGTACCGTGAGGCAATATGAGAAAACAAGCAGAAGAACAAGATGTCCCCAAACAAACCTAGATGCTACATCAATAAAATCAACAGCATGGCAGAAGAAATGTCAGAAAGGAGATGTTAAGTTCAGAAGGTAATAATTAAAATTGGAATGACAGAGCAAGCAAACGATGAGGATGAAGAGCAATGCAGGCTTGAATGATCACACCAATTCAACAGTTAAAGAGCAAATGCAGGAAGCAAAAGATTCATTTCAACAGAGTTAGAGATACTGAAAAAAAAACAAACAGAAATCCTTGAAATGAAGGAAACATAAACCGACAAATAAAACTCCATAGAAAGCATAACCACTAGGATAGAAGACCTGGAAGACAGAACCTCAGACATTGAAGACAAACTATTTAATCTGAAAACAAAGTTGACCAAACAGAAATAATGGATTGAAATTAGAAATAAATGACAAAAAAACAGAAACTACTCCAACACCTGGATATTAAATAATACACTATTGAATGATGAATAGAAAGCAGACGACATCAGGGGGGAAATAAAAAAAATTCTTAGAGGTAAATGAGAACAAAGATACATCATATCAAAATCTCTGGGACACTATGAAAGCAGTACTTAGAGGAAAATTTATTTCATGGAGCGCATTCAATAAAAGAAGAAAAAATTAACAAATAAACGACCTAACACTACATCTCAAAGCCCTAGAAAAAAGAAGAACAGAGCGACACCAAAAGTAGTAGAAGACAGGAAATAGTTAAAATCAGATCCGAAATCAATGAAACTAAAACAAAAGAAACAATCGAAAAAATTGACAAAATAAATAGTTGGTTCTTTGAAAAAATAAACAAAATCGATAAACCCTTAGCCGCACTAACAAAGAGAAGGAGAGAGAAAACTCAAGTTACTAAAATTCGGAATGAACAAGGAAATATCATGACAAACATGATTGAAATACAAAACATAATTAGAAGCTATTTTGAAAATCTATACTCCAACAAAATAGAAAATCTCCAAGACATCAACAGGTTTCTAGAGACATATGAATTACCTAAACTGAACCAGGAGGACATACACAATTTAAAGACATCAATTTCAAGTAATGAAATAGAAGTCATCAAAAGCCTACCAACAACGAAAAGTCCGGGACCAGATGGGTTCTCAGCTGAGTTCTACAAAACCTTTAAAGAAGAGCTCATTCCAATACTCCTCAAAATATTCCTTGAAAAAGAAGAGGAGGGAGCATTTCCAACTCATTCTATGAAGCCAATATCGCCCTGATACCTAAACCACACAGAGACACATAGAGGAAAGAAAATTTCAGACCAATATCCTTAATGAACATCGATGCAAAAATTCTCAACAAAATTTTAGCAAATCGCATACAAAAATATATTAAAAAGATAGTGCACCACGATCAAGTGAGTTTTATCCCAGGGATGCAAGGTTGGTTCAACATCTGGAAATCAATAAATGTCATTCACCATATCAACAGACTTAAAGTCAAGAATCACATGATTATTTCAATAGATGCAGATGCAGAAAAAGCATTTGATAAAATACAGCATTCCTTCATGTTCAAAAAACTAGAAAAAATAGGGATAGTGGGAACATTCCTTAATATTGTAAAGGCTATCTATGCTAAGCCCATGGCCAATATCATTCTAAATGGTGAAAAACTGAAAGCGTTCTCCCTAAAAACTGGAACAAGGCAGGGATGTCCTCTTTCACCACTTCTATTCAACATTGTCCTTGAAACCCTAGCCAGAGCAATTAGACAGACCAAAGAAATTAAAGGGATAAGAATAGGAAAAGAAGAACTCAAACTATCCCTATTTGCTTTTGACATGATTATATATTTAGAGGAACTGGGAAATTCCACCAGAAAACTTTTAGAACTCAAAAGTGAATTCAGTAAAGTAGCAGGATATAAGATCAATGCTCATAAATCTAATGCATTTTTATACATAAGTGATGAATTCTCAGAAAGAGAAGTTAGGAAAACTACCCCATTCACAATAGCCTCGGGGGAAAAAAATAATAAAATACTTGGGAATCAATCTAACCAAAGAGATAAAAGATCTCTACAATGAAAATTACAAATCATTGAAGAAAGAAATTAAGGAAGACCTTAGAAGATGGAAAGATCTCCCATTTTCTTGGATAGGCAGAATTAATATTGTCAAAATGGCCATACTACCAAAAGTGCTATACAGATTCAATGCAATTCCAATTAAAATCCCAATGATGTACCTTACAGAAATAGAGCAAGCAATCATGAAATTCATCTGGAAGAATAAGAAACCTAGAATAGCTAAAGCAATCCTTAGCAGGAAGAATGAAGCAGGGGGTATCGCAATACCAGAACTTCAACTATACTACAAAGCAATGGTAACAAAAATGGCATGATATTGGTACCAGAATAGACAGGTAGATCAATGGTACAGAATAGAGGACACAGACACAAACCCAAATGAATACAATTTTCTCATTCTAGACGAAAGTGCCAAAAATATGCAATGGAGAAAAGATAGCCTCTTCAATAAATGGTGCTGGGAAAACTGGAAATCCATATGCAGCAAAATGAAACTAAACCCCTATCTCTCACCCTGCACAAAACTCAACTCACTATGGATCAAGGACCTCGGAATCAGACCAGAGACCCTGCATCTTATAGAAGAAAAAGTAGGTTCAAATCTTCAACTTGTTGGCTTAGGATCAGATTTCCTTAACAGGACTCCCATAGCACAAGAAATAAAAACAAGAATCAATAACTGGGATAGATTCAAACTAAAAAGCTTTCTCTCAGCAAAGGAAACTATCAGCAATGTGAAGAGAGAGCCTACAGAGTGGGAGAATATCTTTGCCACTCATACTTCAGATAGAGCGCTAATTTCCAGAATCTATAAAGAACTCAAAAAACTCTACACCAAGAATACAAATAATCCAATCAACAAATGGGCTAAGGAAATGAACAGACACTTCACAGAAGAAGATGTACAAGCAATCAACAGGTATATGAAAAAAATGTTCAACATCTTTAGTAGTGAGAGAAATGCAAATCAAAACTACCCTACGTTTCTATTTCACCCCAATTAGAATGGTGATTATCAAGAATACAAGCAACAATAGGTATTGGCGAGGATGTAGGGAAAAGGGTACACTCATACATTGCTGGTGGGGCTGCAAATTAGTGCAGCCACTCTTAAAAGCAGTATGGAGATTCCTCAGAAAGCTTGGAATGGAACCACCATTTGACCCAGCTATCCCACTCCTTGGGCTACACACAAAGGACTTAAAATCAGCATACCACAGTGATGCAGCCACATCAATGTTCATAGCTGCTCAATTCACCATAGCCAGACTATGGAACCAACCTAGATGCCCTTCAATTGATGAATGGATAAAGAAACTGTGATATATATATATATATATATATATATATATATAATGGAATATTACTCAGCCATAAAGAATAATAAAATTATGGCATTTGCAGGTAAATGGATAAAATTGGAGAATATCATGCTAAGTGAGATAAGCCAATCTCAAAAAAACAAAGGACAAATGATCTCACTGATAAGCCGATGATGATACATAATGGGGGGTGGAGGGAGGCAAGAATGGAGGAAGGAGGGACTGTATAGAGGGAAAAGAGGGGTGGGAGGGGTAGGGGGGAGGAAAAAATAACAGAATGAATCAAACATCATTACCCTATGTAAATGTATGATTACACAAATGGTATGCCTCTACTTCATGTACGAACAGAGAAACAAGTTGTACCCCATTTGTTTACAATTAAAAAAGAAAGAATTTATAACCCTAAAAAAAAATAAAAAATAAAAATAAAAGCTTTGAATCCTTGAAAAGGAAAAATACATTTAGCTCTTAACTTAAACACATGCCATGGTCTGAGACGGGATCCATAGCACCCTGAACTCCTGCCATTGGATCTCCTACTTCCAGGTCTGTACAGGACCTACAGCTCACCTACTCCAACCTATGACATCAACTGTCCTGAGTTGTTGACACCTGTCTCTAGACCACCCTGTCATATGTCTTCCCCCATACAAAAAAGCTTCTGTCTCACCTACTCCAGGAGGCCTGCACGTCTCCTCCCCACAGAACCCATGTGTGCTCTGCTTGGGGCTCCAGTCTGCAGCTAGGCAGTGGTTACAAAGCATGCTGAGAGGATTCAGGATACAAATTGAAATGAAGAAACAAATTTAATCAGGAAAAATATTTAAAATATCATGCTAGAAATGGAAAAAAATGAATATAAGAAAAAATGCACAGGACAATTTCCCAGGAGAGGGGAAAAGACAGCAGTGACAGAGAGGTTGGCATTGAATGAATATGAGGAGCTGACACTGAGGGAGGTGACTGAGAAGGCTCTAGATACATAGCAGACTGAAACTGTGATACCCTAAGTGGAATTGTGTTTGGCTCAGTTGCTTCTGAACCTGCAAGTTCTAGATTTACCATTGCTGCAAGATCTGCTGCCACAAGGCGAGAGGACTGAATCTCCCCAGAGGTGGCCCCAACTTGTTCAGGATCTTCTGTGACTAGACCAAATGTTGCCAGAGGTGGAATGGGGTCTGGCTCTGCATTGTCTAAACCAGCTGTCTCTAACTCCATGGTGGCTGAAAAGTCTGCTGCCACAGGGGGAAGCAGAAACACAGCCAAGAGGGAAAGTGACTTATCCTAGATGTCTCTGTGGGACCCAGATTTGGACTGAATTGCTGGTCATTCTTTGTCCTTTTCCTTTTAGTGACTGTTCTACCTCTACAGGGGAGCAGCCAGTGTCTCAGGTGGTCTTTGGGATGGTCTTGTGTGTTTTGGAGCTGTTTTCACTTCACTGTATAGCAATAAGTCATTTTGCAGTTTGCTATTGTTTCTATATTAGAACTTTCCCTTCTTGGTCCCACCCAATGGTGAAAATGAATCATCCCCAACTCTAGATGAGCCTGGCAGGGTGTGGACCATGGAGACAGGCATGGTAGAGAAGCTCGTGAACCTCTGGGAAGTGAAGTAACTGAAATTCAGAGATAGACCTCCTCTAGCATAGATCTTCCAAAGGCATTCCCTGAGATTTAGAATTGACCCAATGCTCTTCTCGTCTTAAAAAGTCTTCTAGTGCCCAATACTGTTAATCCTTTCTCTTTTTTGTATTGAACTCAACCTCTGACTTCTCAGGAACAGAAATTGGCAAAGATCATAGGATATAACTTCTTTTTAAAATTTTTTTTTAGTTGTAGATGGACACACTACCTTTATTTTATTTATTTTTATTTTAGGGGTACTGAGGATCAAACCCCATGCCTCACACATGTTAGGCAAGTGCTCTACCATTGAGCTATAACCTCAGCCACATGGAATATCTCTTCTAAAGATTCAGTTACAGGAAGTCTGATTTCTTACTGGCTCCCTCTCTCTCCTACTTTCCCCCTCCCCTCTCTCTCTAATCCCTGTAGGGAATCAGGTTGAGATATTATGAGCTGCCCCCAGGGACAAAGACCCTAAGTATCCTGGACCAAAAAAACAAAAGCACTGGGTCTCAGACAAACTGGATCCTGCCAATAGCAGAGGAATGAGATTGGTGGTCAATCCTCTCAGCAGAAGCACCAGTTGAGCTGTCCTGGATCCCAGTGTTTAGAAACTGTGACATCATCACCATTTGTGAATGTCAGCAGCGAGTTAGATGCTGTCATGCAGCAGTGGATAGCTACTAATGTGTCTAGGTCCTGGGTCTGTCCTTCCCCTCCTCTCTCTACCCAGACTCTCTCCAGTCACACTGGCCTCTTCCTTAGCAAAATTTTGCCTCCCAATTGCTACACTGCTGAGCCTTTCCAGGAACACTTCTCCCAGAATTGAGGAAGGCTGATTACCTCTTGTCATTCTGCTTCCAGCAGAAATACCACCACACTGAAACTCTCAGACCCACACTGTCACCTGCAACTTAAGAACAGACCAATCACCACTGAGAAGTCCAAATTTGAGAGTCTTTATTAAGCCACCAGCTGACTATCTCACCCAATGCCCCAAAAATGGCTATTGGGAGAACAGCCCCAACCATAGGGCTGTAGGGGTTTTATACTATAAGTCAATCATCAATCATAAGTATCTACTGCTATGATTCAAAACTACAAACTAACATCATGAGATCCAAAATCATAAGCAGAAAGGGAAAGTGGGTCAAAATGACCTTACTTAGGTACAAATTAAAGATTGGTTACTAATATCTAAACAATCACTGTTGACATCACTGTTGACATGGTACATTTAAAAAAATTACTTTATTAAATTTTAATCAACAGTTTAAAATTGTGTATATTTATGGATAGTCCATAAATCTAACATGATGTTTGGATATATGTGTACATTACAGAAAGGATAAGTCAAGATAATTAACAAACCCATAACCTTATGCTTTTTTTAAAAAATTGTAAACAAATGGGGTACATCTTGTTTCTCTGATTGTACATGAAGTAGAGGTGTACCATTTATGTAATCATACATTTACATAGGGTAATGATGTTTGATTCATTCTGTTATTTTTCCTTCCCCCCACCCCTCCCACCCCTCTTTTTCCTCTATATAGTCCATCCTTTCTCCATTCTTGCCTCCCTCCCACCCCCATTATGTATCATCATCCGACATGGTACATTGTTTAGGAAAGACAGGAATCAAAAAGAGAACAATTTTTCTTTGTATAAGAATTGCCATTTTGTGTTGCCAAATGTCGTGCTAAGTAACCTGATGATGGGTACAAAGGTGGGGTGTTCCCATGGGAGAAGTATTTCCTACATAACATGGAGTCTCAAGGTAAATAGTCTGTTTAGTCATTGCCCACATAGCCTGGCTTATAACATTTCTATGGCATCAAATATGTCAAACTGTCACATTACCGTTGGGATGTCCAAAGTCTAGGTCCTTGGTGTCATGAACAAAGAATTGAGCAAGACCCACAGAAGTAACAGAGTACAGATTTATTGAAGGTGAAGATAGCACTCTGTTATGTAGAATGGAGTGGACCACATGCAACAGAGGCTCAAGGCCCCAGTGTCTGGAAGTTAGGGTCTTACAGTCTGAACTACGGGGCGTTCTCTTCCCTAGACAAACCTGATTGAAGACTTTACCCCATTTTCTCCCATTGGTTATCTTATGATAGCTGATCAGAATATTTTCCAATCCCCCCCATGGGTTACTTTAGAAAACCTAATTAGAATACTGCCCACTTTATTTCCATTAGTCATTTTAAAATTTAAACCTGTAGCAGGAGTTGTCATGATAATGGGATGTATTATAAACAGAAACAGGTCTCATCTTCTTGTCTTGCCCTCCAGTGGTTTCTAATACTCCATTTCTGCCATCTTGGTGTCCCTGAACTCCTTCCTAACAACACCTAGTGACTTCAGGTTTCCCTAGAGCACTAGGCTGTATTTTCAGTATGGCACTTGCTCTTTTCTTTCATGAGCATTTGCACAGGCTGTGGTGGGGCCCAGCGTGGGACTGAACCCAAGTTAATGGATCTCTACTATCTTCTGCACAGGAACCCCAAGAAGTGACCTCTGAGCCCAACTCTGGATGTCAATACATCCTGGATGAGGGCTCCAGGTAGAGTTCTACAGGCCAGGGGATCTCAGAAGGGTGCTGAGGGGTCCCTGAGTATGAAAAGCTCCAGAAGGCTGAAGTTGGGGTGTAGGGTGCCCCTTGGGATGACATCTGGACCATATTCTATTTGGCTCTGATTTCCAGCAAGGAGTTGGGGGCTACTGCAGGCAGGAAACAGGGAGCCCCATTCAAGTGGTCTTCTCAGAGCCACAGAATCCCAGAGCTGGAGGGGGCTGAGTGGGCATGAGACCCCACCCATCCCAGCATAATGCCTGAGCACCAGCCAGGGGAGATGCCTTTCACAATGTCCTCTCAGATACTAAGGGACGGTGCTGGATATGCCTCTTCCTAGGCTGGGCCTGAGACCTGGACAGCCCAGAGAGACCTGATGGCCAAATAGCCCTTTAGGACTAGTCTGTGCCCATGCAAGAGTGAATGAGGGCACCAAGGGGATGCTCCTGCTGCCCAGCTCACCAGTATGCTCTGTATCTGTGGCCCTTCTCCTGCAGCCTAATTCAGAAGGGACAGCATCGCCACCTGCTGGATGTGTGTAATAGGTGCAGACCTGGTGAAAAATGACCTGGGCCCACAGCTGACCCCAGAGATCTCCTAGCCTCTAATATGGGTGCAGGTTGGGGAAGTCGGGTGCCAGGAAAGAAAGGGGCTTTGAAGGGAAGTGTGAGTAATCATTTTCTGCTCCTTAATTTTTTTTTTTTTTTTTTTGTACTGGGGATTGAGCCCAGGGGTGCTTTACCACTGAGCTACACCCTAAGCCATTTTGATTTTGAGACAGGGTCTCATTAAGTTGCTTAGTGTAGTTAATGTCGGCTGCTTCTTATTTTTTAACATCATACTTAAAACAAGATAGGTAACACAAAAATAATCAGAAAAGAGTAAAAATAAAAAAGATCTATTTCAACTGGTATTGCAGCAGGCCTGGAGGGACCTGCCAGAATTGGCTCCGGTTTCCCAGCTAGATGGATCTTGTACTAGCGCAGGAGTTCCTGTGCAGTTTGTGCAGAGCTGGCTGGAGCTCCACAGCTGTCGACATGCCTGGTGCTAGACTCAGTTCTAGTTTTATAAGTGGCATTGCCTCTAGCAAGGATGCCAGAAGCAGAGCAGACATCAGCTCCACGGGAGATGGATGATCCTGTGCTGGTGCTAGCTCTTCTCCAGAGCTTCTACAGAGCTGGCTCTAGTCCTGATTTGTCGGCTGGCTCTAGCTCTATGGCTATTGACAGTTGGCACCACATCTAACAACAGAAATGTCTCTAGACAGAAGTGTAACTGTTTTTGATTCTGTCACTGCTTCTGCAGCTAGATCTGGCTTTTGAAAATTTTCCAGAAGTGATGCTGAAGATAGAGCTGATGGCAGCATAGCTTTTGAATGTAGTTAATGCCCCTGAATGGTATAATTAAAAGTGATTTTAAATGGTTACAAATTTTAGTATATGTAAATTTTAAGTATAAAATGTAACAAGCCATAAAGAATATAAAAAATAAAATTAAAACAAAAAAGCTGCCATCAAAGGGAGGGCCATGGCTGGGAGCAGTGGCACATGCTTATAATCCCAGTGACTCAGGAGACTGAGGCAGGAGGATTGCAAGTTCAAAGCCAGTCTCAGCAAAAGCAAGGAGCAAAGCAACTCAGTGAGCCCCTGTCTCTAAATAAAATACAAAATAGGCCTATGGATGTGGCATGTGACTCAGCAGTTGAGTGTTCCGAGTTCAATCCCCAGTAACCCACCCCCCGAAAAAAAAAAAAAAAAAAAAAAAAGGAGGGCCATAATCCTTTGGTGCTAGATCTAGCCCTGGTGAAGTGTGTGCTGGGCCGGCTCTAGCTCTGGGACTGGTGCTGTGGAGGATGCTAGAGTCAGTGGGGGCTCTAGCTGTGGAATTGGAACAAAAGATGGTGTCTGGGAAAGTGCTGGAACTGGCTCCATCTCACCCAGTAGTGTTGGAGCAGTTCTAGAATTAACTCCTTCTCAGGGGTTGATTCTCACTATAGTTTGGTGTCAGAAAGTGTACAGCTGAATGGAGGTATCTTTGGCTTTGGAGCTGGAGGTGCCTTTGGTTCTGTGGCTGGTTCTGGCTCTAAGTCTGGTGCTAGTACTAGATCTTTTGGTAGAGGCGGTTCCAGCTAAAGCCCCACCATGGCCCATGGGTTTGATGCTGTCCCACCTGTTGGACTGTGAGCCTCAAGGGTAGGAAATGTGTCAGGGGTTCATGGTTGTATTCTAACTTGCAACAGGGAGAACACAGGAGCCTGAGGAATGAATGGATGGATGGATGGATAAACACAATACTTTGTGTTTCCATCTTCTTGTAATATAAGATCACCTGGTTTGTAGTGCTTTTAGGAGGAACACACTGATTTATTTAGGAAATAGTAAGTGCTTTCCTGTGATCTATTCTAGAGACTTGGGAATACAGCACTGGACATGATGCACAGGCCCCCTTCATAATAAGTTGACTTATGCAAAGATTAAATGAGAATTCAGGTCACAGGCATGTGACCACCTGACAGCCAGGAACAGGTGCTTGGCTGCGCAAGTTCAAGTCCCCACCTCAGTACAAGCTCAGGTGGGACCTGTGGAATCACATGCTCTGAATGGCCTTCTACTCACGAACCCCCTTGTCTTTCTCCTAAACGAACCTCAGTTTCCCTGCCTGTGAAATGTTCATGTGAGGAAATCTTTACCCTGGTTCCTTAATGAAGTTGGCCTGTATCCTCAAAGATAAAGGTTTGTTCCTCTCTAGGTAACCCTATAGAGCAGACTTTTAGTTCACCAAGGCAACAGGGCTGTGTTCCCTGAGGGGACTGGATAGGGTCCCTCCATGATCAGTGGCTGATCTGGGAGGGGGGTGCTGGCTCTAACCCTCAGTGACAGTGATGACCCAGACATTGACAGTGCACTGGTCATGTGACTTTTGAAGTGCTGGCAAAAGCTAGCCTAACATCTGAGGCACAGACCAGCAGTGGTTCAGTTTATCAAGCAGTTGGGGCCTGCCACAGATATTTCCAGATGGATAACATAAAGGACTTCCTCCCTTAGTTCATTCTTATTTTCTCCCTCAACTTCATTGCTTTTCATCATGTGGATGGTGATCTTTAACCAGACAGCTACATGAGGAAATTGGTTTGTTTCCAACATTCTTTCTAATGAAAAAGGCCATAGTGAAAAACCCTGCCCATGTGTGAAGTGTAGAGGTTTTTCTATGAATTGAATCCCCTGAACTGGAACTTCTTAATCAAAGGGTAAATACACTTATAATATTGATAGAGGTAAAATAATGAAGATGCCTGCGTTGGAGAACAATTTGTATCTCATATTCTGTCAGTAGTAAATAAGGATTTCTGGCCTGGGGATGTATCTCGGGAGTAGAGTGCTCGCTTAGGACTTTTTGTTGTTTGTCTGCTTTTGCTTTTTGATAGTGCTTTGAATGAAATCCAGAGCCTCCTGTATGCTACACAAATGCTTTAGCACTCAGCCACACCTGGAAACCCCCAGAAATAACTCTCTTAAAGCTATGTTTGTTGTAATTGACTTAACAGTGATTTTGTAGTGAGGATACTTTTCACAGAACATATACATTATCACTTTTTAGTTACTATGCATTGAAGGATTTGAGTTGATTTTAAAAAGTGAAAATTTTAATTAGAATGGATGCTAATACAGAGTTGGTTATTAGGTTTAAGTAGTTGGTAAATGTTTATTGAATGACGTGCTGAGTAAGAAAATAAAAACATTCATACTGTTGATTAAAAAATGACTTGTGAAGTTATTTTTATCTCTTCCTATTTTAATGGCTTTTGATTTGTTTTGTCAATGTAGTTTATGTTTTGTGTGAGAGCAAGGGCACACCTCAGGCATATTTATACTGTAAAATTACAGAGATGCGATCTAAGAGGACATTTCCAATTGTCCTTTGTTTTTTTAACTGGACATGCTGCCCATGACAGGGACAGGGTCATTTTCTGACCATTAATCATTACCAGGACATGGCAGGGCATTTTCTTTTCCTCTGTGTTTTTGATGCATTTTTCTTTGTGAATTTAAACAGTGCAGCATTGGTATACCTATGGATAGGTCCAACTAATTGACTTAATAGTGTTGTTTGTGATCAAGGTATGTGAAGGTGACCTTTAAATCTGGATTTTTTTTTCTTTCTTTCTTTCTTTTTTTTTTTTTTTTTTTTTTTGTACCCAGGGGCACTTAACACTGACTCATATCCACAGCCCTCTTTATTTATTTAAAAAAAAATTTTTTTTAGATGTCGCTAGACCTTTATTTTATTTATTTACTTATATGTAGTGCTGAGAATCAAATCCAGTGCCTCATACATGCTAGGCAAGCCCTCTACCACTGAGCCACAACCCCAGACCCCACTTTATTTTTTATTTAAAGATACAGTCTCACTAGCTGGCCTCGCTAAGTTGCTAAGGATGGTTTTGAACTTGTGATCCTCCTGCCTTGAAGCCTGATGCTGGGATTACAGGCATGTGCCACCATGCCTGGCTACATCTGCATTCTTAATCCATGTGAAAGGGTTTTAAATCATGACCAATCTTGTGTTGTCCTGCTTGTCTCCTTTCTACATATTCTTATGTGTTCTATCCTACTTCACTTTCAACTTTTTCTTAAGACTAGTAAAAATTTAATGATAGATCAATTGTATTTTGAACAGAAGTAGTTGATATAATAGGAAGGAGACATTAAATACTTAGGTGTGGGTCTCAGTCAAAATGCTGTATGTAATACCTTTAATTTTCTATATTTTACTACCTGTTTCGTTTTTCTTTTTCTTTCTTTCTTTTTTTTTTTTTTTTTCTTTTTTAATACTAGGATTTGAACCCAGGGGCTGCCACTCAAGCCCTTTCTATTTTTCATTTTGAGACAGGATCTCATTAAATTGCCCAAGCTGATCTCAAATGTGTGATCCTCCTGCCTCAACCTCCCAGGCAGATGGTATTACAGGCATGAGATTTTGCATCCAGCTCTACCACCTGTTTCTTAAGAAAGAAGAGGTTTTGAGAACAGTTGTGAAAAGAAAATCTCTGTATTGCCTTCCTTCCATAATTATCATTTCTCAGAGCCTACCTGGAGTAGACTATCCAAACCAGTGGTTCAGAGATGGAGTCAGCTGGGTCAGAACTACCCTACTTCAATGTAAAACATCTTTTCTCAAATAAGCTACTTTCCTGGGGAAAGTTGTTTTAGTCAATCTGACACAGTGGCAGTGTGAGAAATAGTCTGGTGGTTCATTTTCAGAATATAGTATTCAACCTTAATTGGATCCAATTGTAGCCATTTTAACTATAGCCCTTCCCTTTTGCCTGCACTAATTTTAAAATTAGCCAATCACGTGGTTCGTATCCCTGAATCCTCCCATCAAGGCGAAGGGCAGCACTGCCTTAGGCATACAAACACAGCACAGGCTGCCCAGGCACTTGCTAGTCAGGTTCTGTAGCACCACCTTTCTGAAGCAAATGCCTGCCCCACCCACTTTCAAGCACGTGTTTGATTTTGTTTCGGGTACCTCAGTATTTCTAACTGCAGGCAAGGAAGTTTGGAGAAGCACTCAGTTTCTGGGATTTCAGGACTGGGATGTGGTTCAGTGGTTAGCCCCTAGGTTCGATTCCTGGTACTGGAAAAAAAAAGAAAAAAAAAAAAAAGCCATATTTTCACATTGGAGAAAACTACCTTTAATGCAGTCTCACTAAATTGCTCAGGGCCTCACTAAGTTGCTGAGGCTGGCTTTGAATTTGTAATCCTACTGCCTCAGCCTCCTGAGTCGCTGGGATTACAAGTGTGCAACACTGAAGCCAGCCCTAACTTTCCTTTTGCAACCCCCAAAACCTACTGCTTATTACTTGCTGTTAGAAGTTAGATTGGATGGTGCCACTGTTGAAAGGAATGGTAACTCAGTTTATAAAAATTTATTTTTTTTAATTTTTAAAATTCCTTTGCAGAGCTGAGGATCAATCCCAGGGTCTTTGCAAGGTAGGCAAGCACTGTACCAAGTTTATATAAATTTAATAACAATAGTACTTATCTGGTGCTAATTTTGTGCCAGGCCAGGTTCTAAACTGCTTATCTACAGTAATTCCTTTAATCTTTATAATCTTTACAATCTTTACAATAACCTATAAAGTAACCAATGAGATACCACTGACTCTAAGATGTCTTTTTTTTTTTTTTTTTCAGTACTGGAAATTGAACCCAGGGATGCTCTACCATTGAGTCACATCCACAGCTCAGCCCTTTTTGTTTCAAGACAGTGTCTCACTAAGTTCGCAGGCTGAATTTGAACTTGTGGTCAGCCTCAGTCTCCTTAGTCACTGGGATTACAGGCGTATGCCACTGTGCCTGGCAACAAAAATGTTTCAATGCCCCTTTATACTGTAATCTTTTTGAGAGACATTGTAAGAGGCTCAGAACTCACTTCAAGTGTAAACAGTATGAACTGACAATGACACAACTGCCACCAGGTGAACAAAAAGCATCAATTTCAGAAAAGTGAAAGTGTTAAAATAATTGTATATTAGAATCAAAGAACTAATCCCCATTTTTCAGATACAGAAATAGTGGTACAGAAAGATATTAGTGGTTTGCCAGAAACCACATAGGCAATGGTTTCCCCCCACTGTTTGTGGTGCTGGGGATGAAACTCCTGACTACTAGGAAAGTGCTCTACCACTGAGCTACATCCCCTTTTTATTTTGAGACAGGGTCTCCCTAAATTGGCCAAGCTGTCTTCAAACTTGCCAAGTTCCTGCCTCGGCCTCTCAAGTCACTAAGATTACAGGTGTATGCCACTGGTGCCAGAATTTCTAAGTAGAGATATAAGATACTTATCTGGGGCTGGTGCTGTGGTTCAGTGGTAGAGCACTTGCCTCGCATATTCAGAGCACTGGGTTCAATCTTCAGCACCACAGAAAAATAAATAAAGATCTTGTGTCCATCTACAACCAAGAAATATTTTTTTAAAAAAGATATATATCATAAATAACTAGTACAAAACTAAAAGTAGTAAATGAGAAGCCCAGAAAGTGAAATTTTGATGATGTTACATCTAAAGAGACAGCAAGAAGACTCCATGAAGGAAGTAGCAGGTGGGCTGGAATTTTATACCAATGTGTCTGAACTAATTGTAAGACTGTTGAATGATAGATATATCTGATGTAATACCCAGAATACCATTCTGCAGCTTACTGAATTCTTTAAAACTGCTTTTTCTGGGTTTCTTTTGTGGGGGTTCTTGCTTCAGCTTAACAATGTATGTCTCTACTTCTCTTATCTATTCTTTCATTCAGCATTACTTGAAGTAAGCTTTAAAAAGTGTTTAAAAAAAAAAGTGTTTTAAGTTCCTAGAGCAGGTTACCTTTTGAAAATGAAACCACAGAGGTAACCCCAATATAGAAGACATGGTGTTCCTGTCCTAGTGAAACTCACACCCCTCTCTTAGCCTTGCAGTTCTCTATTGCTTCCTGTTCTGTGTTTACACTTGCTTGATGTTTTGGTTTGGACATGGGACATCCCCACAAAGCTCATGTGTTACAGGTTTGGTCCCCAAAGCAGCAACATTCAGAGATTGGGCATTTGGGAAGTGATTGGATCATGAAGGCTATGACCTCTTCTGTGGATCCACTGATAGCTGAATGGACTACTGGGGAGGTGGTGTGAAACTGTCGGCAGGTGGGTATGGTTGGAGGAAGTAGGTTACTGGGGACTGTATTTTGTCCTTGGCCCCTTCCTCTCTGTCACACTATCTCTCTGCTTCCCAGCTGCCATAAACCAACTGGCTTTTCTTTGCCATATCCTTGCACTGATATTCTGCCTCACCTCAGGCCCAAAGCAATGGAGCCAGTCAACCATGGATAGAAACCTCCGAAACCATTCCCCCAAAGAAATCTTTTCTCCTTTAAGTTTTTAATGTCAGGTATTTTGGTAACAGTGGCAAAAAGCTGAGTACCACACCTGGGTCAATCTGCCCATGTATAAACATCTGTGTTGATAGATCATTATATACAAATGTAAGTGATATATGCACAAGCTAATTAAGTTATTATTATAGACATATAGGTCAACTGTGTTGAAATCAAAAGACCCAAATTTGCATCACAGCTGTGTATTGCCTATCTTTCAAACTGTTTTGGGTTAGTTTTTTGTTTTTGCACTGGGGATGAACCCCAGGGCCTTGTGCGTACTAAGTGTGCCCTTTACCACTGAGCAACAGTCTCATCACCCATCAAACTTTTTTTTTCTGTTACCAGGATTGAACTCAGGGGCATTCGACCACAGAACCACATCCCCAGCCCAAAATTTCATTTAGAGACAGGATCTCACTGGGTTGCTTAGCACCTCACTTTTACTGAGGCTGGCTTTGAACTTGTGATCCTCCTGCCTCAGCCTCCCAAGCCACTGGGATTATAGGCTTGTGCCACCATGCCTGGCACATCAAACTTTTTTGAGTCTTATTTTTTTCCTTAAAAAGATGGAATTGGTGGGGCATTGTGACACAACCTGTGATCCCAGGTACTTTAGAGGCTGAGAAAAAGGGTACTAAATTTGAGGACAGTGTGAGCAACATAGCAAGACCCCCACTACAGAAAGAAAGAAATAAAATACTGGAATTTTTCTGAAATGAGACTATTCTACAAAATAACTGATCTGGACCCATTAAAAAGGTGAAGATCATGAAATATAAGAAAAATCTGACATTAAAAAAAGAAATCAAAAACCAAAATAACAATTTTAAGGAAAAACAAACACATCTGAGAAAACTGTTCCAGATGGAGATCTAAAGAGCCATGACAACTGAATACAACCTGAATTGGAATTTTATTTTTTGAGATGTGGTCTTCTTTTATCCCCAGGCAAAGTTGCTTAGGGCCTCACTAAATTGCTGAGGCTGGCTTCAAACTTGAGATCCTCCTGCCTCAGTCTTCCAAATCACTGGTCTTACTGACATGTGCCACCGCACCCAATAGAATTTTTTTTTTTTTAATAAGTGATAGCTTTGGGGAAATAGTCAAAATTGAATGATTATGTAAATTAGTTGTAGTTAATTTTCTGATTTGAAAATTTATGTGGTGTTTTAGTCAGCTTTCACTGCTGTGAATTACAAGATTCCCTCCAGAACAAGTGTAGAGAGAAAGAAGATTGAGGCCTCATGGTTTCAGAGGTCTTAGTCTGTAGAAGGCCAGCTCCATTACTTGGGGCTCAAGGTGAGGCAGAGCATCATGAAGGAAGAATGTGGCAAAGGGAAGCAGTTCACATCATCAGGAAGCAGAGAGGGACTCCACTTATCAGAATATATACCCAAAGCCACACCCCAAATCCCACCTCCTCCAGCCACACCCTACCACTTCAGTTAATCCCTGTCAGGGGATTAAATCACTGATTGGGTTAAGGCTATAACCCGATCATTTCTTCTCCAAATCTTCTTGCATTGTCTCACACGTGAGCTCTTGGGGGATAACTCACATCCAAACCATAACGTGGCAATGTTATGTGATAGGATATGATTATTATAAAATACACATTGGTGTGTTTAGGTGTAAAAAGCTGTAGCTTTCCTACAGTTTAGAAAAAAACATTTGAGAGAGAGAGGAGAGAAATAAAGCAAATGTGGTAAAATGTTAACCACTAGAGAATCAGATTATAAGGTATATGCAAATGAGTTATATCTTTGCAAGTTTTCTTTGTTTTAACAATTTCTTTAAGAAATTATCTTAAACTGGGTGCAGTGGTTCATGCCTGTAATCTTAGTGAGCTCAGGAGGCTGAGGCAGGAGGTTACAAATTCAAAACCAGGCTCAAGCAATTTAACAAGACCTGTCTTAAATAAAAAATAAAAAGGGCTGGAGATGTGGCTATGCACTTCTGGGTTCAATCCTTGGTAACAAAAAAAAATTATTATTTTAAACAATTTTAATTATTTTAAAATGAATTTCTTTTCAGATGGAGATATTGTCTGTCTTATCCACTTCACAGTATTTTGGGGAAGATTAAATAAAGTCTTGTGAAGAAAAGAATTTTGTAAACTATAAGTTCCCTTACAGATATGAAACATAATTATTAGTACTGAAAAGAGCTTTATAAACTATAGGGCTCTAACAAATGCAAAACAATTATTTTTATTGCATTTTTTTAAAGCTTCTGCAGAAAATAAGTCTAGTTCCATATCTATTAACTCAATTATTGTTCCTTTGAGAGAAGGCATTTTACAGAGAGGATTGCCTCTTAGTTTCTTTGCTTGAGGAGGATCAGTGATCAATAGCAACTTTATTACCTCATTTTGTGCAGAAAAATCTATATCATGAAAAATTATCTTGTTCTGTATTTACTGCCTGGGACTAAATGGCTTCCGTGTACCTTTCCAACATGAAACACTTGAAGCAGTGTTTCATGATTTAATGAAAGCAACTCAGGAAAGCCATTGGGAAGGGACCTGTGCTTCAAGTCCTTGCATTGTTCCATAGCTGAACCATGGAGCTGTCTTCTTTGATTCAGTATGATAATTGACTGAAATAGGTGAGCACATGGTAGGTGCTCAGTAATATTTACTGAGTAAATGAACCCTAGAAGGTGAAATGCAGGACTTCTGCAGACTTCATAGTTTCTTTTTCTCCCTATTTCTGATGTGTTTCTTCTATTGCATGATATGCTAGTTTGAGCCACAGGAAAGGCCTTTTTTAATTATTATTATTTTTTAATGAGATGGGGCCTCACCATGTTGCCCAGGCTGGCCTTAAACTGCTAGGCTCAAGCGACCCTCCTTCTCTGGCTCTCAAGTAACAGGAACTGCAGGTACACAACACCATGCCAGGTCACTGTTGACTTCCTTTTTTGTTTTGTTTTATGCTGCTGAGGATTGAATCCAGGGCCTAGCCCATGCTAGGCAAGTGCTCTACAACTGAGCAGCACCCCAATTCCCTTTTCTTTTTCTTTTATTTTCAGACAGGGTTTCACTAATTTGCTCAGGCTGGCCTCCAACTTAAGGTCTTCCTGCCCCAGCATCCACAGTTGCTGGGATTACAGGTGTGTGCCACCATACCTAGCTCCCTATTATCTTTATCACTTCCTTTCTTCTGATGATTTTATATATAATTTGCCTTTCACTTTTCTAGGTTCTTATGGTGGAAGCTAGGTCTTTGATTTTAAGGCTTTCTTCTTTTGACTAAGCATTTAAAATTATAAATTTTCCTCTAAAATCTGCTCTATTTTATGAAGTTACTGTATCCTAGAAATTCTGATACGTAATTTTGGGAGATATATATATTTTAGTTATCAAATATATATATATATATACACACACACACACATACATATATATATATATTTATATATATATATATATATATATATATTTTTTTTTTTTTTTTTTTTTTTTTTTTTTTTGGTACCAGGGATTGAATCCAGGGATATTTAACCACTGAGCCACATTTTTTTTTCCTTTTAAAATTTAGACAGGATCTTGCCAAGTTGTTTAGTGCATCACTAGGTTGCTGAGACTAAGACTGGCTTTGAACTTTTTGAACTTGCAATTTTCCTGCCTCAGCCTCCTGGTTGCTGGGATACAGGTGTAAGCCATGAATGTGATATCTTATTTTGTTTCATTTTCTTTTTTTCTGTCCGTTAAGTGCCACATCTTTTTTTTTTTTAATATTTTCTTTTTCTTGTAGATGAACACAATACTTCTATTTTATTTATTTATTTTATGTGGTGCTGAGGATCGAACCCAGTGCCTCACATGTGCTAGGCAAGCTCTCTACCACTGAGCTACAACCCCAGCCCCTAAGCACCATATCTTTGAGATAGTTTCTGTTGCTGTTTGTTGTGGGTTGAATTTTGTCCCCCATAAAGATATGTAGAAGTCTGTCTCCAGGTCCAGTGACTGTGAACTTAAACAGGGTCTTGACAAATAATGAAGTTAAGAAGAGGTCATAATTAGGGTGAGCCCTACCTTGTAAGAAGAGAAAGGGGCTGGGGTTGTAGCTCAGTGGCGGAGCACTTGCCTAGCATGTGTGAGGCACTGGGTTTGATCCTCAGCACCACATAAAATAAAAAATAAATAAATAAATAAATAAATAAATAAATAAATAAATAAATAAATAAAATAAAGGTACTGTGTCCATCTACAACTAAAAATTTTTTTTTAAATTTTTTAAAAAAGAGAGACAAGCCAGATATAATGGCACATACCTATAATCCCAGTAGCTCAGGAGGCTGAAGCAGGAGGACTGTAAATTCAAAACCAGCCTCAGCAACTTACTGAGGCCCTAAGCAACTCAGCAAGACCCTGCCTGTAAGCTGGGAATGTGGCTCAGTGGTTAAGTGCCCTGGTTCAATCCCCAATACCAAAAAAAGAATAAAGGAGAGAGAGAAAGAGAAAGAGAGAGAGAAACTGAAGGAAGGTGGTCATGTGAAACATTGTGATGAGGATGCCATTTGCCAAGGAACACCTAAGGCTACCAGAAACTGGAAGGATGGTTCAACATTCGTAAATCAATAAACGTAATCCATCATGTCAATAGACTTAAAGATAAGAATCATATGGTTATTTCAATTGACGCAGAAAAAGCGTCTGACAAAATACAACACCCCTTCATGCTCAAAACACTAGAAAAAATAGGGATAGTAGGAACATACCTGAACATTGTAAAGGCTATTTATGCTAAGCCCATGGCCAACATCATTCTCAATAGAGGAAAACTGAAACCATTCCCTTTAAAAACGGGAACAAGACAGGGATGTCCTTTTCACCACTTCTATTCAACATTGTCCTCAAAACTCTAGCCAGAGCAATTAGGCACACTAAAGAAATTAAAGGGATAAGAATAGGAAAAGAGGAACTTAAGCTGTCACTATTTGCGGATGACATGATTCTATATTTAGAGGATCCAAAAACCTCCTCCAGAAAACTTCTAGACCTCATCAATGAATTCAGCAAAATAGCAGGCTATAAAATCAACAAGCATAAATCTACAGCATTTTTATATGCAAGCAACAAAACAGCTGAAAGGGAAATGAGGAAAACAACTCCATTTGCAATAGCCTCAAAAAAAAAAAATAAAATACTTGGGCATCAATCTAACCAAAGAGGTAAAAGATCTCTACAATGAAAGCTACAAATCATTGAAGAAAGAAATTAAGGAAGACCTTAGAAAATGGAAAGCTCTCCCATGTTCTTGGATAGGCAGAATTAATATTGTCAAAATGGCCATACTACCAAAAGTGCTATACAGATTCAATGCAATTCCAATTAAAATCCCAATGACGTACCTCACAGAAATAGAGCAAGCAATCATAAAATTCATCTGGAAGAATAAGAAACCCAGAATAGCTAAAGCAATCCTTAGCAGGAAGAATGAAACAGGGGGTATCGCAATACCAGAACTTCAACTATACTACAAAGCAATAGTAACAAAAACGGCATGGTATTGGCACCAAAATAGACAGGTAGATCAATGGTACAGAATAGAGGACACGGACACAAACCCAAATAAATACAATTTTCTAATACTAGACAAAGGTGCCAAAAATATGCAATGGAGAAAAGATAGCCTCTTCAACAAATGGTGCTGGGAAAACTGGAAATCTATATGCAGCAAAATGAAACTAAACCCCTATCTCTCACCCTGCACAAAACTCAACTCATAATGGATCAAGGACCTCGGAATCAGACCAGAGACCCTGCAGATTATAGAAGAAAAAGTAGGTCCAAATCTTCACCTTGTTGGCTTAGGATCAGACTTCCTTAATAGGACTCTCATAGCACAAGAAATAAAAGCAAGAATCAATAACTGGAATAGATTCAAACTAAAAAGCTTTCTCTCAGCAAAGGAAACTATCAGCAATGCGAAGAGAGAGCCTACAGAGTGGGAGAATATCTTTGCCACTCATACTTCAGATAGAGCACTAATTTCCAGAATATATAAAGAACTCAAAAAACTCTACACCAAGAATACAAATAACCCAACCAACAAATGGGCTAAGAATATGAATAGACACTTCACAGAAGATCTACAAGCAATCAACAAACATATGAAAAAATGTTCACCATCTTTAGTAATAAGAGAAATGCAAATAAAAACTACACTAAGATTCCATCTCACCCCAATTAGAATGGCAATTATCAAGAATACAAGCAACAATAGGTGTTGGTGAGGATGTGGGGAAAAAGGTACACTCATACATTGCTGGTGGGGCTGCAAATTAGTGCAGCCACTCTGGAAAGCAGTGTGGAGATTCCTTAGAAAACTTGGAATGGACCCACCATTTGAGCCAGCTATCTCACTCCTTGACCTATACCCAAAGGACATAAAACCAGAATAGTACAGAGATACAGCAACATCAATGTTCATAGCTGCTCAATTCACAATAGCCAGATTATGGAACCAACCTAGATGCCCTTCAATTGATGAATGGATAAAGAAACTGTGGTATATATATACAATGGAATATTACTCAGCTATAAAGAATAATAAAATTGTGGCATTTGCAGGCAAATGGATGAAATTGGAGAATATCATGCTAAGTGAGATAAGCCAATCTCAAAAATCCAAAAGACGAATGATCTCACTGATAAGCGGGTGATGACACGTAATGGGGGGTGGGAGTGGGGCAAGAATGGAGGAAGGAGGGACTGAATAGAGTGCAAAGAGAGGTGGGAGGGGTAGGGGGGAAGGAAAAAAATAACGGAATGAATCAAACATCATTACTCTATGTAAATGTATGAATATGCAAATGGTATGCTGTTACTCCATGTACAAACAGAAACAACATATATATCCCATTTGTTTACAATTAAAATAAAAAAAAGAAACTGGAAGAGGCAAGGAAGGATCCCCTCCTGAATCGTGTAGAAAACATGGCTCTGCCAGGACCTTGATATTGGACTTCTAGCCTCCCAAACTGTGAGAAAATAAACTTCTGTTTTATTAAGCCACTAAATTCATATCAATCAGCCACTTCTTTATGTGGTCATTTCCTATTTCTGGTGGATTTGCAGGTATTTTTTGATATTCTGCTTGTTAGTCCCTTGTCAGATTTTGACTTTATAAATATTTTCTCTTATTCTTTTAGCTGCCTATTAATTATGTTCACAGTGTCATTTCTTGAACAGAAATACTTAAGTTTTATGCAATAATACTCATAGATATCTTTCCTTTCTTCAGATTGTGCTTTTAAATTTTTATTTAAAAATTCCTCTCTGGCTGTAGGTTAGAAAAACTGTCTTTCACATCTTCTATTAAAATTCTAAATTAAATCTTGATAGAGTAATTAGATATTTTAGGTCTTATTTAGGTTTTTAATGAAGAATTTTCCATTAAATATGACATTGCCTAGGGGTCCTTGAGGAATGTGACTGAAGCATTCCAGGTTTACAACTTCTGGACTCTCTGACTAAGTGAAGAAAAGGGTTTATTTTTTCTAGACCCAATTTGAAAAATTATAGAGAAAGACTGCTCAATTGGTTAGGGTAGCGTGCCCATTTTTATGGCGTGATCAGCAAGATACCTTACTAAGTGCTTGGCAAAAAAAAGAAATAATCACTCTAGGGGCATTATGATTTGTATGTAAGATGCTCCTCAAAAGCTCCTGTTAATGCAGGAGTATTCAGAGATAAAATGATCAGTTTATGAGAGTTGTAACCTAATCAGTCCATCTGAGTTTCAGTGGACTGGGTGGTAACTGTAGGCAGTAGTGCATGTGGGGGAGAGTTGCTGGAGGAGGTGGGTCACTGGAGTGTGCCCTGGAATGGTGCATGGTCCCTAGGATCTCTTCCTTCTCTGCTTCCTGACCCTGCCATGAACTGAGCAGCTTTCCTCTCCTGGGCACTTGCCCCATGATGTGATGCCTCACGCAGTCTATGGACTGAGACCTCTGAAACCATGAGCCCATGAGCCCCCAAATAAACTCTTCTTTCTCTGAGTTGTTTTTGTGGGATATTTTGATCATGGCAACACACACACACACACACACACACACACACACACACACACACACACAAACACACCAAGGGATAATAAAATAAATAAACCTGTGGCTCAGTGGTAGAGTGCTTGCCTAGCACATGTGAGGTACAAGGTTCAATCCTCAGCATCACATAAAAAATAAAGTTTTCAAAAAAGGTAAGGACAAGAAAGGACTTTTTAAAAAAGATAAATATACCCATTAATTACAATTTAACGTTAAATGTGCTTAAGGGTTTAGGGGTAAAAACAATTGTGCCCTATTGGGGGAACCAGATAATTCTTCATGACAAAAATGACATTTTCAATAAACTGAAAATTTATATATGCTTGAAATCATAGCAGTGAACATCTAAGAAGAGGAAAAAGCATAAGTAAAGTTGCAAAAGCATGAAATTAGGAGTTTGTTCAGGGTGTAATCTAACTTGGCTGGACCATAGGATACAGGAAAGTTTAGTGTGTACCAACTCTTTGAAAAAGTATTTATAGAAGATCTGGTGATGCCTTACTCAATAACCATCACCCCAGTCCTTCATCTTTGCTAAGTGAACCTGATTGGGGATAGTAATGTACTCTTCTTAAGGGCTTAAGTCTTAATTGAATGGTCCACTGTGGCACACTCCCTTGAACAGCTTCAATGACTCAGCTCTGGCCAACAAAACACCACGTGCACAACCCCTGAGAACTTTTCTTTCCATCCTCTTCTCTTTGGCAGTATAGCAACCATCTTGTATTCCAGTGAGAAAGGACGAGACAATAGCAGATGTCAACCCAGAGTTTTGATATTACAAGCAGTTTCAACTTTCTGGGCCCAGTCACACAGGTCTCAGCACTGACAAAAATTCTGTGGTTGGTTTGGTTTAAAGTTCTGTGTTACTATCTTGAAGTTATTAGTATTTTTCAGGTGCTGGTGATTAAACCCAGGGCCTTGCACATTCTTCGCACCCCCCTACTCCTGAGCTATACCCCCAGTCTCTGCTATTAATAATTTTTAACAAGTGGCATTGAATGATCATTTTGCACTGGACCCCACAAATTATGTAACTACTGTTGGTTAGAGCCTAAGTGCAAATTCTGGACTCTTATTTTCAAGCCTCTTGTTAACAATAAATGTCCTTATGAGTGAAAACACTATTGGCTCGAATTTCTGATATTTATAGCTGAACACATTCTGATACAATCAACTTGAGTCAACATTCACCTTTCTTCCTGGATTCTGCTATCAAGGGTATAAAGCTTGAAACTGTGTAAGCAAGCATAAATTCTCAAACAGCTTTGCAGTTAGCATTTTGTTTCAAACCTTTGAACCTCAGTTTCTTTAGTGTTTTTGTTTTGGTACCAGGGATTGAACCCAGGGGCACTTAACCATTGAGCCACATCCCCAACCCTATTTTGTATTTTATCTTGAGACAGGGTCTCCCTGGGTTGCTTAGGGCTTCACCGAATTGCTAAGGCTGACTTTGAACTTGTGATCTTCCTACCTCAGCTTCCCAAGTCACTGGGATTATAAGTATGCACTACTGCGCCTAGTTCTTTAGTGTTAAAATGGGAAAAAATTGCATCTAGCAGTTAGACTTGTGGGAGGATGAGGTGAATTAACATGTAAGGCACATGATTTAGTATCTAATAGTTAATAGATGGTCTCCAGTAATGTTTTCTTTTTCACTTACACATCTTCCTATCAGTCCACTTGATAGACTGAGGGTATATAGCTCAGTGATAATGTGCTTTCCTAGCATGCAAGATCCATTGGGTCTACCTCCAGCACCGTGAAACAAAAACAAACAAAACTGTACAGGGGTGCAATCCTATAATCCCAGTAACTCTGGAGGTGGAGGCAGAAGGACCACAAGTTCAAAGCCAGCCTCAGCAACTTAGCAAGGGCCTAAGCAATTTGTGAGACCCTGTCTCAAAATAAAACATAAAAATGGGTAGGATGTGGCTCAGTTGTTAAACACCTCTGGGTTCAATCCCAGGTACCTCCACCCCCAGAAAAATTCATGTAGACAATGGTCCCTGTTTGGACAAACTACCATTAGTTAAAACAAATTAGAAGTTAAGGAAGAGGAAATAATAGTGTTGTAAGTTGAAGAACTAAAAGAATCTGAAGAAGGAAATAATATTCTCACTTATTAAGAATTACCATTTTGTTAGACACACACCTATAGTTCCAGCTTTCTTGGGAGACTGAAGTAGTAAGATTCAGGAGTCCAGAAGTTAAGACAAGTCTGGGCAACATAGTTAGCATATGTTTCTAAAAATGAAAAAGAAAGTAAATAGCAACAAAGTGCCATTTTGGCCTAGACATTGGCAAATATGGGTTTCCTGCATATTAACATTTACTCCTTTGTTATAAAGGATATCCACTTGGAGAAGGAAACATTTATATTGCTTCTGAATCTCACTGTGGGTAGGTTCACTGAACCCTACTCCATGGCATAAGCTGGGTGGCTTGACTGGGAACTGCAGCACCTACTTTTACAGAGGACTCACTACATGGCTGGTAAGGAAGCACTAGCTCTCTGCCAGTGCACAGTCAGGGTGATGGGCTGGGTCCCTCGTTCCTTTCCCCCAGGGCCTCCCCACAGTCTGCTTGGGGTTTCTCATGGCACATGACTGGGCACTGAGAGTGGGCATTCCAGAATAGCAGACAGCTGCACTACTTTTCATTTCCTGGACTCAGAAGAAAATGTGCCTTCTCAATGGGAGCATGTTGAAGTCACAATATAAGAACTTCTGGAATGGGAGATGTTGATACAGCCATTTTTGGAAAATATAATGTACTACAGAATGCTAATTATTTGGGCCCGGAAATGAAGTGGTTGGCAAGCCTCCCATGTGCTTCCCATAGAACATGAACTAAAAATGGAAGGACCTGGGTGGTGCAGAATGGATGTGGTGATTCAGAGGTCCTTGTACATAAAGTGGAGGTGGGTGGGGTGCTTCAGGGACAGGACAGAGTCTGGTTTCAGGAGGTGGGGGGCACTTTCCTTAAGTGTCTCTATGGCAGTATTAGTAACTTGGCCAGGTTCCAATCTAGTAATGTTCTAAATCTAGTAATAACTTTGCTTCTATGAATTTGCCCATGATCCCCAGAGGATAACTATTCTTTGTGTTTCCTGCCCTCATCAATGGTATGATGGCAGCTGCACAGCTTGTCAAGTCACCGCCACTCTACTCACTAGAGAAAGAGGCATGGAGGCCCGGAACATCTGTACTTTCACAGATGAATTCTGAAAAAATACAAATAATGTTAATGCTGACTATTAACAGTGTAAGTGCCCAATATGCCTTATCCCGTTTAATTCTCAAAACTAAGAACTATCTGGGCACAGTGGTGTTCACCTGTACTCCCAGCTACTCCCAGCTGAAGCAGGAGGATCACAAATTCAAGGCCCATCTGAGCAACTTAGAGAGACCCTGTCTCAAAATAAAAAATAAGCAGGGTTGGGATACAGGTCAGTAGCAGAGCACCCTTGATTTTAATGCCACAAATGAAACCACAAAAACCAACATTAAGAACTGACCTCTTCTTTGGGCATGTGTATGTATGTGGGTGTGTTTGTGTGTGAGATGGTATCTTGCTATGTTGCTAGGTTGGCCTTGACCTCCTGTGCTTAAGCAATACTCCTGCCTCAGCCCCCTGAGTAGCTAAGACTGTAGGCATGCACCACAATGCCTGGCTACTGGTACTTTTATGATCACCATTGCAGTTAAGGAAGCAGCAGTTTAGAGAGGTGAAGTAATTAGCAAGGTTAGGGAGCATTACTTAGGAGAACTCAAACCCAAGTCTGATCCAGATTTTATTCATTTAACACATACTTATCAACCCCTCTCATGAGTTAGTATTGTTCTCAAAACCAAAGCTACACCTGTGAACAAGGTAGATAAAGTCTACACTTACTGACTTCCAGGGAAAAGAATGATAAAATATCAGGTAAAGGGGTATGATGACATTAAATGGGGGTGATGCTTGCTGATGACTCTACATGGACATCTGAGTGACAAGAAAAAGCCAGTATGGCTAAGTTTGTGGAAAGAGCAATTCTGGCTCATGCTAAGAGATAAATTTAGGAATATTAATTTTTTCCTTGATGCTGGGGATTGAACCCAGGGCCTCATGCATACTTCATGCAGTCTCCATCATAAGCTACATCCCAAGTCAAAAATTAAAACTTGTTAATGTAAGTATCCTAGTATTATCCCAAATGCTTTTATTATGATTTTTTAGTAGGTTTTATTTAATTGTGTATTTTTTAAGCATTAACATTTTGAAGAATTAATTTCAGCATACAGTAATCTAGTAAGAGACTTTACCTATTGGAAATTTCCAACTAATCTCTAACTAGTTTTTCCTGGTACTACCCCCACAACACACATTTTTTTTTTCCTGGTACTGAGAATTGAACCTAGCTCCTTTAATATTTTATTTTGCAACAAGTTCTCTCTAAATGGCCAAACTGACCTTGAATTTGTGATTCTCCTGCCTCAGCTTCCAAAGTCCATGGGATTATAACCTGCTGGGATGGTCTACTTTAATCAATCAAATGCATTTTCTTTGCCTTGCTTCTATATTTACCTTATAAAAATTTTCCTCTTGTATCCCCTCACCCACCAGTGGAACACTGAATTCTTCCAGTCTGGTATGGCCTCGCTCATGAATAGCTTATATGCCAGGTTAAAACTTTTGGGTTCTGGGGACTGGGGTTGTGCCTCAGTGGTAGAGTGCTTACCTAGCATGTGTGAAGCACTATAAATAAGTAAGTAAAATAAAGGTCCATCAACAACTAATAAAAATTAAAAAAAAAAAAAAACTTTTGGGTTCTATTCATAGTGCTACAGGGACATTCATGAGGTGATACCCATAAAGGAACATGGACTCTGGTGATTTTAAGCAGGGAAATGACCTGATCTGAACAAAAACATCACTCTGGTTGTTTGTGGAGAACGGATTGTAGGGTAGTAAGTGTGGAGACAAGTTGAGTGATGGTGGTTTAGTGAAGTTGGAGAAAAGACAACAAATCTGGAGCATGCGTTCATAGAGAATCTATAGAGGAGCTGGCTCAGTGGTAGAGTGTTTGCCTGGCCTGCATGAGGCCCTGAGCACTGTAAAAAAAAAAAAAAAAAGAGAGAGAGAGAGAGAGAGAAAGAGAGAGAGAGAGAGAATCTATAGAGAATTCAAACTGTAGGTCTTTCTTTTAAAAAAATTTTTTTTGTTGTTGTGGAGGGACACAATACCTTTATTTTATTTATTTATATTTACATGGTGCTGAGAATCAAATCCAGTGTCTCATACATGCTAGGCAAGCACTCTACCACTGAGCCACAAACCAGGCCAAAAACTGTAGGTCTTGCCCATAGTTTGGATAATAGAGATAAAGAAAGAAATTAGGGTGATGTCTGGGATTTTGGCTTGAGTAACTGAGTAGATGATGGTGGTGCTATTTGTTGAACTGGGGAAGATAGAGGTAGGAACAGGTTGGGGGAACTCAATACTTCTATTTTGAATATGAATATATGAGCTATTGACATCCAGATGGAAATGACAACCTAATATGAGATTTGCGAGTCAGGGCAGGGAGCAGAACTGGAAAAATATATGCTGGAGCTATTGGCACACAGATATTACTCAAAAGCATGGGAGTGGATGAGATGATGTAAGAATAAAATAGAGATAAAGAGAAGGAAGCCGGGGACTAAACCCTGAGCAATCTTACATGTATAGAGGCAAGACAGAGGAGAAAGAATGAGCAAAGGAAATTGAAAACAAAAGATATGTTAGTTAGCTTTCTATTACTGTAACAAAATACCTAAGATAACCCACTTATAAAGAAGAAAGATTTATTTTGGCTCACCATTTTGGAGGTTTCAGTCCACAGTTGGGTGGATCTATTGCTTTTGGATCTGTGGTGAGGCAGCATGTCATGGTGGGAAGGATAGAGAAGCAAAACTGTTTACCTCATGTCCAGGATTAAATACATAAAGCAAAAGGAACTGGGGTCCTACTATTCTCTTCAAGGGAATGCCTACAATGACTGGAATACCTTCACTAGACCCCATCTGTTAAAAAGTTTGCACCACCTCCCAAAAGAACCACTCTGGGGATGAAGCATTTAATGTATGGGCCTTTAGGGAGCATGGCCACTGAGGTAAAGAAGAAGGTCATGAGATGAATTATATCCTTCTCAAATTCACATGTTGATTCCCTGACCCTCAATACCTTAAAATGTGACTATTTTTAGATATAGAATCTTTTGGGTTAGAGCTGTTGCTCAGAGGTAGAGCACTGGCCTAGTATGTGCAAGGCCTTGGATTATAGCTCCTGTACCAAACAAAACAACAAACCCCAACCAATCAACCAAACAAAAAAGGGTATTAGCCTGATGCAGTGGTATGCCAACCTGTAGTCCCAGCTACTTGGGAGACTGAGGCAAGAAAATTACTTGAGCCCAGGATCTTGAGCATGGGCAATGTAGTGAGAACCAGTCTTGAAAAAACAAACAAAACTGGGGATAGAATCTTTGAAGATGTTACTATGTTAAAATTAGACCATTGAGATGGATCATAATCCAATCTCACTGGGATCCTTGAAACAAGGGAAAATTCAGACACAAAGAAAGTCACTAAGAATGTACTACAGAGCAAAGGCTTTTTGAGAACAGAGAAGAGGTGGTCTACCTGCAAGCCAAGGAGATAAACCAATCCTGCTGACACCTTGATCTTAGACTTCTAGTTTCCAGAATATAATTTTCTATTGTTTAAACCATCCAGTTTATGTTACTTTATTTTGGCAGTCCTAGAAAACGCAGTGTTTTAGAGAAGCAAAGAGAAGAAAATGATTCAAGAAGGGGCAAATGGTCAACTGTATAGGACATTCAGAAGAGACCGGATAAGAAAAGGATAAGAAGTGACTGCTAATAAGGAAACAGGATTCTTTGGATAATTCTGATAAGAGCAGTTACCTGGAAGCCTGAGTAGAATTGAGAGGATGAAAAGTCAGGTAGTAAAGATGGCAACTACATGCCACACTTTCAAAAGTGCGATGTAAGTGATCAGGGAACTAGATGGTATTTGGAGAGAGATATGCAGTCAAAGAAGAAAGATTTCGTTTGTATGTTTATTTGTTTGGTGTTAGGGATCAAATCCAGGGTCTTTTGCATGCTAAGCGCAGGTTCTATCACTGAGCTTAAACCTCCAGCCCCTAGAATTTTTATTACAGATATTTGAGCATGTTTGTATGTACTTATTCTTGCTAGATTTAAGAAGTGTAGGTGAAGATTGGCTCTAGGATAGAATGATTTTTTAAAAGAAAAATTTTCATTTATTTAGTTAAATTATGCTTCCATATAAAATACATGAGTTTATTCTGTTTGTCATAGAATATGGTATGACATTTCAGTTTCAAATATTTTAACAGCCATGGTAAAAGTATTAATATTTTTCATTCATTTATTCATCTATCACTAAATAAATATTTATTAAGTCACTCCTATTTGAAAGGCACTGGTATAGGCACTGAAGACAGAGTTAAAAACAAAACAACCTCCAGTCTTCATGGAGCTTGTACTCCAGAAGGCAGAGGCATAGTAAACAAATAAATATATAGTATTGCTTGTACAAGTAAATTCTGTGAAAAAAAAATGCAACAGAACTAGAGCGTAACGAGGGAAGTGGTATTATTTTATTTTTATTTTTTTTGTGTTGGGATCTCACTATGGTGACCAGCCTGACCTTGATCTTCTGGGCTTGAGTGATCCTGAGCCTCAGCCTCCTGAGTAGCTGGGATTACAGGTGTGCAGCCACCATGCCCAGCTCTCTAGATAAGTTACAAAAGGATCTTTGCCCGCAGCTATGTTGATACTTAAAGGGGAAAAAGATATTAAACAAAAAGACAAATTAGAAGTCTGTATTAATAATCTGAGAGAGAGGTGGTAGCTTTGGGTTAGAAATGGAGAGAAGAAGTTGAATTCTGGATAACTTTTGAAGGCATAGCCCAAGAATTTGCTGATGAATTGGATGGGAACTGGGAGGAAAAGACAGGAGTTGGGATTTTTCTTTAGTTTTATAAAATTTCCAAGGGAATTTTTGCTTTAACTACAAATATTATCCTTAACTGTTAGATGGTTCATTTAAATGACATTCAACTGACACTTTTTTTCCATCCATCCATCCATCTATCCATCCATACATTTATTTTATCTATTTCTAATAACTACCAAAATTAAAGCAATTCATTCAAACCTATTGTATATGAGTTAGCACAATTGAAGTCACTTACTGTTCCATTTCTGGGCTCCTGAAATAGTGGTTCCATTTACTGTTTATATAACCAAAGGATTTTTTTTTTCATGAATAAGCACATGACTTCACTAAAGAATGTGCTGTCTGTTCTTCAAAATAAATTGTGTTATTAGCATTTGGGAGAAACATCAAAATAGATCTAAGCAGAATTGTTAAACTAAATTTACATTTTGCATTGATTAAATTCATTTTCATATTATGGCTATTGTTTTGACTTCTTTCAGATTAAAGCAGACATTCCTATATTTTATATTAATTCTTTGTGAATGATTCCCGAAAGGAATATATATGACTGCCTTGAAATTTTTTTTAACATATATTTTTTAGTTGTAGGTGGACACAGTACCTTTATATTTATTTTTACGTGGTGCTGAGGATTGAACCCAGGGCCCCATGCATGCTAAGTGGCACTCTACCACTGAGCCAGAACCCCAGTCCCTTGAAATTTGAATTTGAGCAAACTCTGAGGGAAAATTTCAGATAAATTTCTTTTTAAAGATATTAGTGTAGGTAGCAAATTTTTAGCTATCTGGGACTAAATTTTTGGATACTAGGTTGGCTCTGGATTGTTAACATTTAACGGTTTGGATATATATCTTCACCAAGTGTGTTATATACATCTCTGCTTTCTTTACAGAAGATTGGCACATGTAATTTAACATTTCTCACTGTCTCAGAATCTTCATTAACATCTATGACTGCTCTGTACTGTTATGCATCATGATTATGCCACATAAGACCTCTTGATACCTAAAGGTTACTCTATTTTCTTCTTTTTTAGTTGTAGATTGACACAGTACTTTTATTTATTTACTTTTTATTTTATGCTGAGGATTATTTTTTGTTGTTGTTGTTGCAGTGCTGGGGCTTGAACCCAGGGCCCTGTGTTTGCAAGGCAAGCACTTTACCAACTGAGCTATCTCCCCAGCCCTATGCTGAAGATTGAACCCAGTGCCTCACGCTTGTCAGGCAAGCACTCTACCACTGAGTAACGATTCCAGCCCTCTATGCGCTTCTTGATCAAATTGTTGCTATGGCAGATACTCCTTGTGTGTGTGTGTGTGTGTGTGTGTGTAGTGCCGGGGATGGAACCCAGAGTCCCATGTATACGAGGCAAGTGCCTTACCACTAAGGTACATCCCCAGCCCGTTCAAAATTTTATTTTGAAGCCAAATATGGTGGTGCAGGCCTATAATCCCAGTTTCTCTGAAGGCTAGGTAGGAGGATCACAAACTGAAGGTTAGCTTGGGTAACACAGCGAGAACTGGGCTCAAAATAAAATTTGAAAAAGGGCTGAGAATGGGATGTTGTTCAGATGTAGAATACCCCGAGGTTTAATCCTCAGTACCAAATGGGGAAAAAAGAAGAAGAAAGACATATGCAGAAGAGGTTGGGAGTATAGCTCAGTGAGCTATAGCAGGCACAAAGCCCCTGGGTTCCATTCCTAGCACAAGAAAAGAAGAAAGAAGAAAGGATGGAAGGATAAAGAAATGTACACAAAACACTTAAATACAATTTAACTAATAGTAGTTGTGAAACTACCATTCATGTAACCATCACCTAGGTCAAGAAATACAATTCTACTGGAAGCACAGAAGCCTAGCATGTACCCCTGCCCAATCCTTCTAGTGAAGCACCATCCTGGATTTTACTTATTTCTTAATTTCTTTTTCTTTTTCTTTTCTTTCGAGATGGGATCTTGATATGTTGCCCAACATGGTCTCCAACTCCTGGGCTCAAGCAATCCTCCTGCCTAAAACTCTTTAGTAGCTGGGACTGTAGGCACACCTCACAATGCTGGGCTACATCCTGAATTTTATGGTTATAATGTCCTTAGAGTTTTCTTTAGAGTTTGTCAGCTGTATGTGCACCCTTGTGCACATAGTTTTACCTATTTCTGAACTGTATATTCATGAAGTCATACTTACACTGAATTATTTTACATGACATTGCATGTGCAAGATTCAGCCGCGTGAAGTGTAATATAAAGCCGATACTCCGCCTTCCAACCACTTGTCAATCTGCGCTCTGCCCGCCTCTTACATTACAGGAATTTCCGGCTTACGCTGCCGCCATTTTCCCGATTCCCACATTACGTCCTAACATGCTAAATAGCTATTGGTTCATCAGTCAGCTTGCAAGTATTCTCCTCCGCTATTGGTTCCTTCCAGTCCGCAAGATTCCAATATCTGGGAGAAGCTACACACCATCTTTATCTTTTTTCCTTTCTTTTCACCCTGACGCGGACATGTTAGTTATCCGCATAATAAAGTCTCTTGCGTGAGACCTCGTGTCCGTGGTGCATTTTTCTGGGAGCTATTGGCGAGCCCCAACGAAAAGATGGAGACGGTTGGCAAGTCACCGGAGAAGTCCGCTTTATTACAAGATGAAGCTTACATATATACTCTTGGGGCTTCCGGGTTAAGGGAGAAAGTGACGTGTGGGTTTCTGATTGGTCCGGCTTGCCGCCGGCGGGAAAATAGGTGGCGGGAAGCCGAGACTTATGGGAAGAAGAAGCCGCTCAGGGGCCATCTTTGGTGTGGATCGGACTGCATATGGAACCTTACATTCCCCCCTCTTTGGTTTATGGGAATTCGGGATGTTGAATTTCAATCTGGCTGCTTCCTGCTGATCAGGGGCGTCGTCAAGGGGCCCGGGGCAGGGGGGTTGGTTGTGAGGGGAGAACAAAGCGTTGGCTATTATATTGTATAATAAGCCATGTCAGATCAGAGTAATATATTACTTCGTCCCCCGTAAAGTCCATAAAACTCCCTTGGAGCCATAAGTCCTCAATTTGGTCTAGGAATTCGTTGTAGTCATTAGTCGGGTGGAGGAGCCATGCATCAGTGTCCAAGGTCCGTAGAAAGGATATTAGCCTTGGAAGAAGTTTGGGGAAGTCCATCATGGCAGGACATCACCAGGCGTTGTTCCCAGTAGGTAGCAGTTGATAGTTCCTGAGGAGAAGCTGGTTAAAGGCTTGGTTAGAAATTTTTTGTACTTGGTCTCTAATGAACCTTATGAGACAGGGGAGGAAGAAAATGATGCAAAGAACTCCAATAAGTGGACCTAATAGAGGGAGGCAACTACATAATTTTTCCCTGTGGTGGTCACTGCTCCCGGGGTTGAGGCCCCTTTGCAAGTTGCACAGGGTTGTCCATATAGGGTTTTAATGAGTTCCAGTTTGTTGACAGGTGGACCAAATCCAGCTAGGGTCAGGGAAAAGAAGGGGAAAAAAGCAGAAAGGTAGGAAGTTATCATTCCTCCTGAATGGGTGAGAGGCGCGAGAGACGGAGTTTCAAAGGATTAGAGGGATCCACGGAACTGGTGTAGATGTTCGGCTTGCCCGTATTTATAGGGTCAGGATCCAGAGGAGTAGGGGGTGAGTCTCCTTGGTCAGCCGGGCAGGGTTTTAACCTGGAAATATGGATCCAAGGAGTGGTCTCGTTATTAGGTAGGATGAGTTTAGCTGCAGTGGGGGTACTAAGGATTACTGGGTATGGTCCCAGTCATTTAGGAGATAAGGGTTCAGGTGTGGTTGGTGGAGTATAATAGGCAAGATCCCCTGGGTTCAAGGAGGGAGAAGGGGAGGTTGCAAGAGGACGGGGAAGTAACCAGTCTTGATGTTTCCAAAGTTCAGCTCTAAGGTGAGAAAGGAGAGGAAGGCTGAGGGTATTTGGGATGTTTAGGGAGGTAGGAACGATTCCGGGGGGTACAGGAGATCTTCCATACATCACCTCAAAAGGGAACAAATTGGTAGGTTTCTTTGGAAGTAAGCGTAGTTTAAAGAGTGCCAGAGGGAGGAGGCGAATCCAGTCTAAGTGGAGTTCTAGGGAAAGTTTGGTGAGAGTCTCCTTTATGGACCGATTTGCTCTTTCAACCTTACCTGAGGCCTGGGGACGATATGGGCAGTGTAGATGCCAGGGTAAGGCTAGAGATTGAGAGAGAGATTGGATTACTTGAGCTGTGAATTCCGATCCGTTGTCCGATTGAAGGGAGGTAGGCATCCCAAAGCGTGGGATGATGGAGGTAAGGAGGTGATTGGCGACAGTGGAGGCCCTTTTATTGGTAGTAGGAAATGCCTCAATCCAGCCACTAAAGGTATCTAGGAAAACTAGGAGGTACCGGTGTCGGCGAACAGGAGGCATGTGTGTGAAATCAACTTGCCAGTCTGCCGGAATGGAACCGCGGGCTTGATGTGAGGGATATGGGTAAGGAAATGTAGTGGTGTTAGGAGATCCTTTAGATGGTGTGGAGAGCATCCTGCTGTAGTTTTTGGGCAGCTGCAAGGACCCTGAGACAAGGGGCCCATCCCCTTACTGTGGGGTCAAGTTGTTTTGATAAATAGGCTACTGGGGCAAATGTGGGGCCCTGCATTTGTCCCAGTACCCCTAGGGCCTGTCCCTGATTTTCATGAACATAGAGAAGAAAGGACCTTGTTAAGGGGGCTCCAAAAGTAAGTTTAAAAGTTTCCTGTCAGTTGTAATGGATTTATGTTGTGGTGTGAGTAAGAACCCTAGGTAAGTGACTTGGGAGGCTGAGATTTGAGCTTTAAAAGGTGTCACTTTGTATCCATGTTGGGCCAAAAAGTTAAGCAAGGCAGCCGTGTCCCGTTGAGAGATATCCCAAGAAGGGCTACAGAGAAGGAGATCATACTGCAAAAGTGTGGAAAGAGGACAAGTGGGGTAGAAATTTTTGATGTCATGGGAGAGGGTCTGTCCAAATAGATGTGGGCTGTCCCTAAAACCCTGAGGAAGAACCGTCCAAGTGAGCTGTTCGGAGTGTCGTGTGTGGGGGTCAGTCCATGTGAAGGCAAAAAGGTCCTGTGAGGAAGGGTCTAGAGGTACGGAAAAGAAGGCATCCTTCAAGTCCAGAACTGAGAAGTGAGTGGAAGAAGCTGGGATGAGAGAGAGTAGAGTGTAGGGATTGGGAACAAGAGGGTGGATGGGTATGACAGCGGCATTTATGGAGCGGAGGTCCTGTACCAAACGATAGGAACCATTGGGTTTTTTTATACCCAGAATGGGGGTGTTATAGGGGGACTGAGTGGGACGTAGATATCCTTTGCGAAGAAAGTCAGAAATAATGGGAGAAAGTCCGAGAAGGGTAGAGGTGGTTAAGGGATACTGAGGCTGATGAATAAATTTGGTAGGGTCCCGTAATTGGATGGAGACTGGGGGGCACTGAGCTATGGAGGGATTGTCCGTGTCCCAAACTGAGGGGTTAACAGGGTGGGAGATACGTGGATGTGAGGAGGTAGGATCCTGCAATAGGGCCATAAAAAAGGAAGTAGAGGCATCGAAAAGTGGGAAGGAAATAGACGCCTTGAATTGGGAAAGAATGTCCCGTCCCAACAAGGGAATTGGGCATTGAGGCATGACTAAAAAGGAGTGGATAAAATGTGAAGAGGAATTCTTAAGGCGACACAGAAGTGGGGGAGTTCTGAGTGGATATATGCGGTTCCCTCCTACCCTGACAATAGGAGTGGAACTAGGAGTGGTGGCACCATGGAACTCTGTCAAAAGTGAGAAGGTTGCTCCTGTATCTAATAAAAAGGTGACAGACCGGCCATCCACTACAAGGGTTACCCTAGGCTCGCGAGTGGTGATATTGAGGGTCGGGTGTGGCCCAGGGCTCTGTCAGTCCTCTTCAGCCAATCCCACTATCGGAGGACAAGAGGGGGGCATTCTAGCGATTGGCCCTTCACCCCTTCTGGAGAAGGGGCAATCGGAACCCCAATGTCCTGTTTGTTTACATTTGGGACAGGGTTTATTGGGGGGCCGTGGCTGAGGACAGGAGCGTGACCAATGACCCTCTTTTCCACATTTAAAGCAAGCTCCAGGAGGGGCCCTTGTAGGGATCAGGAATTTCTGTGAATGGGGAACAGGATGAGGAGTCCCCCTAATCATTTGAGCAACCATTAGTAAATCAGTTTGCCTGGCCTTATGCCTTAGACGTTCTTTTTCGTCATCTCGTCCATGGAAAACCTTAAAGGCCAGCGACAGAATCTCACTTTGAGGAGTTACCGGTCCATGTTCCAATTTTTCTAATTTGGCCTTAATGTCGGGGTAGGACTGAGCTAGGAAACTGGTCATAAGGATATGACGGCCCTCATCTGTGTCCGGGTCCAGTGTGGTATATTGCCTGAGGGCCTGAGTAAGCCTCTCTAGAAACTCAGTGGGGGTTTCATCCTTTTTTTGGATAATTTCCTGGACCTTCTGAAAATTAACTACTTTGCGGGCTGCCTTCTTTAGGCCCACAACAAGACACGAGGCAAACCTATCTTGGGCTTGTATGCCTTGATTTGTATTGTAGTCCCATTGTGGATAAAATCCATTGGAATTCCTTTATGTAAGTGGTAGGATCGGAGGAATAGGAGCCCAATTTACGCTCCATCTGAGATAAATCAGCCAGGGAGAAGGGGACGTGGACACGGACAATACCTTCAGCTCCAGCTACCTCCCTTAATGGGGCCATAAAAGTGGGAGGGGCCGGAGGGGGTCCATGGGAGCGTGTGAGCGGCGGGCTGAAGGAAATAGGCGGAGCGGTGGGTGTAGGAGCTATGGGCACGGGAGCCAAGGCGGCGGGGGGGGGGGGAGGAGAGGGGAGGAAGGTGGCTCCGGGAGTATAGGGTTGAGAGGAGGGGCCCTATAAGGGGGAGGCTCATCAGCCGGGTCAAAAGAATCAAGAGAGGAGGATGGGGGAGGAGAGGACAATGGGGAAGCAATCTTACATGCCAGAAGAGCCTGGGAGGGAGAGCAAGTAGTGCAAAGTGAGGGGTTTTGGGATAGTAACCTAAAAGCTTCGACATAAGGGATCTCCTTCCACTTGTTCAGGCGCTGGCAATAGTTGAAAAGGTCCCTTAAAAGATTTGGATCTAAAGAGCCTTCAGGGGGCCATTTGTTCTGGTTATCTAGAGGGTAATGGGGCCAATCCTGAGTGCAGAATTTTGTCAATAATTTGGGTTTGATGTCAGGCTTAAGGGAAAGAGGTCCTAAATTTTTGAGGAGACACTGGAGGGGCGTATCTGCCACCGGGGAAGATGGGGAGGTCCCCATGGTTAGAGGGAAGAAGGGTGTAGGGAGCGGAAGACCTCGGGCGAGGAGGGAGCAGTCTGTGAGGTAAAGGGCGTCCCCAATGCCTCGAGAGAGACCCGGAGGGGGATCAATCTACAAGGTAAAGGGCGTCCCCAATGCCTTGAGAAGGATCCGGAGGTTCCGGAGACGGAACGAAAGGGAAAGCGTGATGGAGATCGTCACCTCGATCGCTATTCCCAAAGGGGTAAGGAACCCGGATGGCCACGAGGTTACCAGTACTGGATTTAGGCAGTTGGAGAGGAAAGGTGACTGGGGTTCCCCAGGGGTAGATTAAGCTCCTCACTCCTCATAAAGTGTCTTCTATTGACCTCTTTTGTGTTCTGACGGAAGGGCACAGGGGTCCACTGTGACCACGAAGGTCGTGGTGGGAGGTTGTCCCCCCTTAACTCAGCGTCGGGAGGCTACTGGATGGTCACAGCTAGTACTCCCGCGTATAGCTGAGGTAAGGTGTGCTCTTCCAGGGGGAAACTTACGAATTTTCGAAGCCGGTGTTGAGTGTCGAGAGCTAGCGCCGGAGCAAGAGGACGAGGGTGGCCTGCCAACAGAGGAACGGAGTGCCGTTGAAGGCTAACTCCGTCCCGGGTTTCGGCACCAATAAAAGATGGAGACGGTTGGCAAGTCACCGGAGAAGTCCGCTTTATTACAAGATGAAGCTTACATATATACTCTTGGGGCTTCCGGGTTAAGGGAGAAAGTGACGTGTGGGTTTCTGATTGGTCCGGCTTGCCGCCGGCGGGAAAATAGGTGGCGGGAAGCCGAGACTTATGGGAAGAAGAAGCCGCTCAGGGGCCATCTTTGGTGTGGATCGGACTGCATATGGAACCTTACACCAACTGAGACGAGCAAGCGGGCGGCAGTTCAAGCGGGATCGCGCAGCGGTGGCTACAATCACCGTGGGCCCCAGGCTGCCTTACATCTGGTGCCGAAACCCAGGATGGGTCCTTCCGCTAACAAAGCAAGCGGAACCCCATCCAAATGCCCCAGTGCCTGCAGATACAGGCTCACCTTCCATTTACCTGGACGCCCAATTTTCTGCATGCAACACCGGACTCCAAATTGGTGAGTTCCCCTTAGGCAGGTCCCTTAGACCACTTAAACACACTTCTGCTGACCTGAGGAGCGACTGTTGAGTATCCAGGGCTCTCGAGGCTGCTGAGGTGTGGGGGTACCCCCAGCCACGACTTTCAAAGTTACAGTTGGTCCCTATAGTGGTCTTATTTGCCAGGTGGATTCCTGATTTTATGGTGCTGAGATTCTCTCTCAGGGTTTGAGGCTTATTTTCACGTCGTGCTCGAAATCCTGGCCAGGTCCTCAAACTCTCTCGGCTATTGCCTGGTCGACACTGGTACTGTGTGACAACCAGACCTGTGTACTACCTTCTCATTGCCTAACACGTGGTCGTGGGACACCGATCACTGTTTCTCAGTCTTTGCCATGGAATCTAGGACTTCCACCCTGGCAAACTCGCCCCTGAGATGTTTATTAAACAATCTCAAACACCTTCACCTGTTCCCTGAATTAGAGCCAAACTGTCCTTTAGATAGTAAATCAGATGGTCTATTTATGACACCCTAAATTCTAGCTTTATACTAGGTATAATTATATGCGTAATTATACTAGGTATAATTAAGTACATATGTGGGCAACCTGGTGAATGGAAAGAGACTTTTCCCCTTCGTGTTTTTCCTTTCTTTTGTGCTAAACCTAACCTCTGCTCTCCTCAAAAACCTGAACACGTTCTCTTGGCTTCTCCTCCCCCTTTTAACCCTTCTTCCTCTTCTGAGTTTGATCCAGCTGATGAATCATCTCCTTACAGGCCTCCTACTGCAGAAGCCCCTGTTCATTCCTCTCCTTTGCCTCATTCTGTTTCTCCTTCCGCTCCTCCACTTGGCTCACCAAGTCCTCCCACCACGCAGTCTCGTGCACATGTCCTAGCTCCTTTACGGGAGGTGGCTGGCGCGGAGGGAGTAATCAGAGTCCACGTCCCCTTTTCACTGTCTGATCGGTCCCAAATAGAGAAGCAGCTAGGCTCCTTCACTACCAACCCTGCAACCTTCATTAAGGAATTTCAGTACCTTACCCAGTCTTATAACCTTACCTGGCATGACATTTATTCTCCTTATGACTCTACAGGAATATACAGCTCAAACAGAGTCCTCATATCCCCTTCCTCCCTCCCTGGTTGACCCCAAGATCTGGGACACTCATACACCCTCTGTAGCTAAATGCTCACTGTACTCATTCATCTAAAGGACCCAACATTCTACCCAGCCCAGGCCCAATATCCCCTTCCCTGAAGGAGCCTTACAGGACTTCAACCAATCATCCAGGATTTAAGGCAGAAAGGCTTCCTGTGCCCTGCCAACTCACCTTATAACACTCCCATCCTGGCTGTTAGGGAACCTAATGGATCTTACCGTCTAGTGCAAGACCTCTGCATCATTAACTCAGCAGTGGTCCCCATCTTTCCCATTGTGTCCAATCCTTACACCCTGCTTTCTTCTATCCCTTCTTCCACCACATACTTTTCAGTGCTAAATATCTTTGCTTTTCCTTGGACTGACCCTTTCACTTGAGTTTCTTCTTAGATAACCTGGACAGTTCTCCCACAGGGATTCCGAGACAGCCCTCATCTCTGGTCAAATGCTAACCCCTCTCCAGCTCCTAATCCACAGGCTTCTTCCAACCGATACTCGGCTACTCCTGTGGGACCCCTTCGTCTCAGACTGAAGATCATGAAGCACTGCACCCTTTCTCCCATTCCAGAAATTGGGAACCAGACAACTGAAACACCAGACAACCACACCCAGCCATGAGGACTGGATTCCTGTTTGTCATTTCCTAACCACTAAATTTTTCCTTACAATAGAATGCCAGCCGAAAAAAGGGGAGCCCCCTATCTTTTTACTTCCATGTCAACTAATCAGCTTGTATTACAGAAATAGCAGGATCTTACAGAAATCAGAGCCCAGCTACAGGTGTGCCCCCAGAGGAACTATCAAGTCCCCAACTCTTCCTGCCACGATGATCTCTCCTCTGAATCAGCTCTATGTCCACACTCAGCAGGAATTAATTACAGAAGACTGACCTTCATCCATGTACCCAAAAAGATTTTTTTTTATAAAATAAAAAATGGGGGAATGTAATATAAAGCCGATACTCTGCCTCCCAACCACTTGTCAATCTGTGCTCTGCCCGCCTCTTATGTTACAGGAATTTTTGGCTTACACTGCCGCCATTTTCCTGCTTCCCACGTTATGTCCTAACATGCTAGATAGCTATTGGTTCATCAGTCAGCTTGCAAGTATTCTCCTCTGCTATTGGTTCCTTCCAGCCCGTGAGATTTCTAATATCTGGGAGAAGCCACATGCCATCTACTGGTGGTGTAAGGAACTTCCACAGTCTCCCCTCCATAAAAGCAACTAAAACACTGACAGAAGAGGTCAGAATTGACAGAATTCTGGAAATTAATCAAAGGCTTTCTGTAAGCTGGGAATCACTTATTCAAGAACAATAATCAAATCTTAGTAAGAACAAAGAGATTTATGATGTTTTAACTTGCCCTATTTCCATTCCCCTCTCTCCAAATCTGTGTGGTAGCCTTGAAAACCAACAGTCCCAGATCCTGATGCAACTGGATACCTCTGAGCCTCTGGGAAGGGCCGAACAGGGCTGGAGCTCCTTCACAGCTTTAGTCTTACTGAATTCTCATTATTCAGTCTCTCTTGCACTTCCTTGGAAGCCTCCAATTGTAAGCCTGCCTTTATTTGATCTGACTAGGATCTAATTCAGAGTTAACCCCACCCCGGACCTGGGTGTTTGTTAGAGGCAGTGCTTTATGTTTAGTGCTATCTGTAGTGAATAACATAGAGCAAATAATAGGCTAAACTGAAGCTTAAAAGGAAAGTTAGAGAATATTCATGGTTTTGAGAAGCTCCAAACTATTATTATTTTGCTGTGCTAGGATAGAACCAGGGCCTGTGCAAGCTATACAAGTGATCTACCTCTGAGCTACAGCCAAAAAGCTCTGAATGTATACATTGGGCTGTATGCATACTCAGTGGACCCGAGAAGTCCCTAAACACATTTTTCCCTACAGGGATGTAAACTCAAGAGGGGTAGGGAATTATGGCATTTGCTGGTAAATGGATGGAGTTGGAGAATATCATGCTAAGTGAAATAGGCCAACCCCAAAAACCAAAGGCCAAATATTTTCTCTGATAAGTGGATGACCATATATAACAAGTAGGGGGTAGTGAGGGTGGGGGAGGAGAGAAGAATGAAGGAACTTTGGATGGTGTAGAGGAAAATGGGGCGGGAGGAGCTGGGGGAAGGAAAGATAGAATGAGACAGACAGTGTTACCCTATGTATATGTATGATTACATGAATGGTGTGAATCTACATTGTGTACAACCATAGAAATGAAAAGTTGTACCCCATTTGTGTACAATGAATCAAAATGCAGTCTGTAAAAATAAAAAAATTGATTAAAAAAAAGGATAAGGAACTTGTCCACTGTATTCTGATATCACACTTTGCACATAGTAGAAATCAATAAATATTTGAAAAATGAAGAATTAGTGAGGATTTTTATGTTTATGTTTTGTTTTGGCTTGGTTTTTAAATCCAAGAGCATTAAATCCAAGAGCATTCTACCTCTGAGATGCATCCCCAGTCTTTCCTTTTCTTTGTTTTAATTTCATTTTAAGGTAGGGTCTTGCTAATTTGCAAAGATTTGAAATCCCATCTGCTTCAGTCTCCTGAGTTGCTGAAATTACAGGCATCTGTCACTTCACATAGCTGAATTAGTGACTCTTGTAGAATATATACGTATTTGCATCCCATGAACCCCAATCAAGGATTTACTTAACATTATTCCTACAATAATTGATTCATACCACAATGCAATGGTTAATACTTATATTTAGATGAAAATTTGGTAGGTTATGCTAATTATGTTATATTTGTCATATATAAAATATGAAAAATTTCACTTACATCAAAATATATATGCATATACATGCATATATATATATATATCTCACAATTTGTTACTTTTGCCCATAGTTGTTCTCATTACAAGAATTTTAGTATGTATATACAACATTGTGTGGAGTACAAAATCTGAGAATAAAATGAAGATACTATATAAAGAGATACACTAGACACTATGTAGGTGTGTTTTGGTTTGAATCTTTTTTTTTTTATTGTAAACAAATGGGATACATGTTGTTTCTCTGTACATGGCATAAAGGCATACCATTTGTGTAATCATAAATTTACAAAGAGTAATGTTGTTTGATTCATTCTGTTATTTTTTCCCTTCCCCCCACCCCTCCCACCCCTGGTTTGAATCTTAAACGTTTCCCGAAAGTTCATGAGTTTAAGGCTTGATCCCCAATGTATCAGTGTTCACAGGTGGGACCTTTGGGAGATGACTGGATTATGAGAATGGATTATGAGACTAATCCATTGATGGATTTATAACTTAACAGTCTATTGGAGATAGTGGAAATTTTGGAAGATGGGGCATATTAGAGGAAGTAGGGGATTGAGGGTGTGCTCTTGAAGGGTAAATTTTGTCCCTGGCCTCTTTTTCTCTTTCTCTTATTGTAGCTCCTGGCTACCATGAACAGAACGATCAGCTCTATTCCACCACATACTCCCTACCATGATGTTCTGTTTCACCATACGCCCACAGTGATGGGGTCAAGTGGCCATGGATGGAAACCTCTGATACTGTGAACATAAATAAAATCTTTCCTCTCATTAAGTTTATTTTTGCAGGTCTTTTTGTCAGAGCCACAGAAAACTAACCAGCACAAGCTGTATTTATGGGCAATAATGATTCAGGAATTCTTGTCTTCATTCTGTTGACTTAAACTTCTTATCAGGGTGAACTGAGAAATTTCTTCATATACTCCACCTTCATTTCCAGTGAAATAATTATAATATTTTTCTTTGTTTCCAGAGTCATGTTGCTTCTGGGTTGTTTTATTGTTTCATTTTGCTAATAAGGGTAGTCACTGGATTCTTATTTAGCACAATATTAGGCAGTCAGGAAGCTTTCCACAGTTTAAAATAAAAAGAAAATTATAAGAAATTATGAAGTACTGTGTCTTTTTATGAGAAGGCTGTCCACCATTCTTTGAGTTTGAAAGTTTGTCTATGAGGAATAGTGGTTGACAAACATAATTAGCTCTTAGGTTAAAATGACAACTGAGAAGAACAGGAACAGATTAAGACTATGAAACATTGATTTAGAAAGACAGTTGGAAGTGGGCATTCGGGAGGAGGTGGTTGCAAATGGTTCTCTGAAATAACATTTGGGAGTAGGTGGTTCATGGGACAAAGAGATATCTGAAGGAAGTAAACCAACAATGGAGTTACTTGGATGGACTATCATAGCAATTTAAATGTTATATTAATTACTTTGCTTATAAATAACCAAAGCCAGGTACATCCCTTGCTGAGACTTGAACCAAAATAAATAAAAAAATGTGTGTGCATGAGTGTGCACCTATATGTGGCTACATACAACTACTCTGTCTACGAAAACATCATTGCATGGAATTTTCTTAAGTGGACATGTATAAGCGACATATATGCAAGAAATCTTTACGTATTTGTTACACAGTTGATGTTACAAAGTTACTCTAAATCCAGATGTATGTATATAGAAGTGAATTGATCTGCATATATATAACCATTTTTCATGACTTTTTTCTTTGCATATGCAAAATATGGATTTTTGAAAGCTAAGCAGCAGCTCTTTTAGTTGGAGAAAAGAAATCTATATGCTTTAACTTTTATTGGGGACTAATACTTCTCTTGTGATGCCTGCAAAATAGCCAATACAGATGCTGATTTTATCAACTTTTGTGAGTTTGTTTACAATTATTAGAGGATTCAGAAAACAGTGGGGAGAGGCATGATGTTTTTTAAATGCCATAGTCATTGAGGCAGAAAAAAAACTGCCTTTCCCTCTCGTGTAAGAATTTGTTAACTAACATAAAAGCTAGAAAATAGGACTTAGAATCACGAACTTGGGCAGGTAGGACACTTAAGTGTACAGAATTGGTTGGTAAATTTGCCTTTGGTTGTAAACAGCCAAGGATAGGTTGGAGCCAAAAAGATGGAAAAATCTGAAAAAGTCCACGGTTGAGATGAAAAATAATCCATTTTGCTATCTTTCTTCTTTTAAAAAAAATTTTGGTAGTTGTAGAAGGACAGCGTGTCTTTATTTTTTTGTGGTGCTAAGGACTGAACCCACTGCCTCACATGTGCTAGGCAAGTGCTCTGCCACTGAGCTACAGCCCCAGTCCCATTTTGCTATCCTTATAAAATCTATGGAAGCCAGGTATGGTGGTTCATGCTCATTAACCCACTGACTCAGCAAGCTGAGGCAGGAGGATAAAAATTAAAAAAAAATTTTTTTTAGTTGTCAATGGACGTTTATTTATTTTTATGTGGTGCTGAGAATCGAACCCGGTGCCTCACACACGCCATGCAAGCACTCTACCACTGAGTCACAACCCCAGGCCTGAGGATAGCAAATTTGAGGCTAGCCTAGGCAACTTAGTGAGCTCCTGTCTCAAAAAATAAAAATTTGTGGAAAAGTTTGAGGTATAATTCTTCAAAGGTGCATCCTATAGCTGGTACCGTCTGTATTATTGGTTTTTGTTTATTTGTTTGTTTTGGAAAGCAATTCAGTAATTTTATGAAAAGCCAAAAAATTCCTTTATCTTTTAAATTAATTTATTCATTTAATTAATTAATTAAACCAAAATTTTTTGGATCCTGGGAATTGAACCCAGGGCTTCACACGTGCTAGGCAAGTACACCACAGAAATAAATAAAATAAAGGTATTGTGTCCATCTATCAAAAAAAAAAAAAAAAAAAAAACAACCTAAAGATATGTTGAGGTTATGATCCACAGTACCTCAGATGGTCCTCACCTGATGATGGTTTAACTTCTGAATTTTTGACTTATGATAGTGCAAAAATGATGTGGATTCAGGAGAAAGCATCCTTTGAATTTTAAAATTTGATCTTTTACCTGGGCTAGCAATATGAGATATGAATACTCTGGTAATGCTGAGCAACAGCAGCAAGCTACTGCTATAGCTTTGTCAGCCATGCAATCATGAGAGGAAATAACTGATACAGGGTACTGTGTTGCTAAGATATGATGCTTGGTGGGCTAGATGTATTAAATACATTATGGATTCAAACTATTTTCAATGTATCATGAGTTTATAGGGTTGCTAAACACATCAAAAATAAGAAGAATCTGTAGTGTCATTGCAGACATAATTAGGATGAGAAGGTATTGGAGATGAGTGGGTCCTTAATACCGAATGAATGGTGCTTTAGAAGGACTGGAAAACCAAGCACAGTGGCATATGCCTATAGTCATAGCTTCTTGGGAGGCTGAAGCAGGAGAGTCACTTGAATACAGGAGATAGAGGCCAGATTGGGCAATATAGAGAAACCCGTCTCAAAACAAACCAACCACGAACAAAACAAAACAAGTAAAAACAGGAAAAAGACACAGATACACATAGGGAGAATTCCACATGATAATGGAGGCAGAGACCGATGTGCTGCAACTTTGCAATTCTTAGCAAAGAATTAGCAAATCATCAGAGGCCAGGAAAAGGAAAGGAAGGAATGTCCCCACAGGTTTCAAAGGGTATTATCCCCTGATACCTTGATTCTGAACTGGTAGCCTCCAGAACATTTTTTTTTGGTGTCGTTGTTGTTGCTGGAGATTGAACCCAGGGCCTCACACATGTGCATGCTAAGTACATGCTCCACAACTGAGCTATACTCCCAGTCCCAGACCTGTGAGACAATAAATTTTGATTGTCCAAGCCTTCCTGTTTGTGGTACTCTGTTATAGGCAGCCACGGAAACCAATACAAACTGATTTTAAGATGAGGTCTTTGTCTTCTACACTCTAAATTTTACTACAATATTTCTAGGTAGGATTTATTTTCATTTATCTTGTTTAGTATTCTTAGGGATTTCTGATCTATGGATATATGTCTTTTTTTTGATATATGTCTTTTATCAGTTTGGAAATAACATGATCACTTTGAAAACAAACTCATGGGGCTGGGGATATAGCTCAGTTGGTAGAGTGTTTGCCTCGCAAGCACAAGGCCCTGGGTTCAATCCCCAGTACTCCCCCCAAAAAATAAAAAATAAATAAACTCACCTCTATTCTCCTGTATTTCCTCTTGGAGTTCTAAATAGACTTAAACTAGAAAACGGCTTTTCTTATCCTCTTATGTCTTTAATCTGTCATATTTTCATCTCTATTTTCTTGTGTGCTACATTATAGACACTTTCTTTTGCTGGATCTTCCATTTCACTTGTTCTTCAGATGCACTGAATGTGTCTATGAAGTTTTGTAATTTCAGTGACTTTTTTCTTTTTTTTTTTTTTTAGGTTGTGGCACAGGCTGATAATTACTCTCAATAGTCATTTTCCACATACTTCAGTAATAGACCTTGCCGGTAAGGAACATTGAACACAGTGGTGCTATACTACTGAGCTAGATTCCCAGACCTTTATATTTTACATTTTGAGTTAGGTATGGTGACACACACTGTAATCCCAGCAATTTGAGAGGTTGAGGCAGTTTAATCACAAGCTGGTGGCCTGCCTGGGCAACTTAGTGAAACCCTATCTCAAAATAAAAATAAAAAGTGCTGGTGATGTAAATCAGTGGTAGAGTCAGTACTATGATTTTTTTTTTTTTTTTTTAATTTTGTATTTTGAGGCAGAGTCTTGTTAAGTTACTCAGGCTGGACTTGAATTTACCTCGTGCCTCAGCCTCCTAAGTAGTTGGTATCAAAGGTGTGCACAATGGCACCTGCCTGGTAGTGTTTTTTTTTTTTTTAAATTTTTAATATATATCTTATTTTGGTACCAAGGATTGAACCCAAAGATGCTTAACCTCTAAGCCACAATCCTAGTCTTTTTCATTTTGAGAGAGGGTCTTGCTAGGTTGCTGATAGCTTTGCTAAATTGCTGAGGCTGCTTTGAACCTGCTGAGGTGATCCTCCTGCCTCAGCCTCCCTAGCCGCTGGGATTATAAGCGTGTGCCACCATGGCTGGCTTTTTACGTAACTTGATTCAAATGTATTCCATTATTAAATATTTTCATTATCATCATTTTATATTTAATTCAAAACCTTAACAGAATAAAGCATATACCAAATGGAAAAAAATGAAAAATAAAAAAAATTTATAGTATTTTCTTATGATTTAAAGAAAAGCTGAACTAGGAGTATAAGGGAATTGTTAATTTTTTATTAGAGCTTTATAGTTATACATAGTAGTTGGGTTCATCCTGACAAACTCATACATGTATAGAATTAAATTTCAGTTCATGATTCCCCCTTTTTCTCTTCTTCTTTTCCCTCCCATCTCCCATTCTCCTTCCTCTATTTACTAGACTTTCTTTCACTTGTCTATTTGTTTATGTGTGATTGGTTCTTTTCACTTATGCATTAAGATGAAATTCCTTGTGGTATATCACATAGCACATAACATGATTTTTAAATAATCCACTCTGCATGGCCTCCTCTTACCCTTCCTTCCACTCTGCCTCTCAATCTCTTCCTTCTAATTTACTGCTCTTCCCTTTATCTTCAAGTTGTACTATCCTTCCCTCCTCCTTTCCTTTCCTTTACTCTAGCTTCCACGAGAGAAAACATTTGACCTTTTAGTTTTGAGTTTGGCTTATTTCACTTGGCATGATATTCTCCATTTCCGTTCGTTACCAGCAAATATTGTAATTTCATTCTTTTTATGGCTGAGTAGAACTCCATTGTTTATTATAATTTCTTAACCTATTGACAGGCACCTGGGTTGATTTCATAATTTAGCTATTGTGAACTATGCTGCTATAAACATTGAGGTGACTATATATGCCGATTTTAGATCTTTTGGGAAAATATCAAGGAGTGGAATAGCTGGATCACATGGTAGTTCCATTCCTAGTTTTTTGAGGAATCTCCATACTGCTTTCCAGAGTGAATGTATTAGTCTGTAGTTCCACCAACAATGTATAAGTGTTCCTTCCCCCCCGCACCCCAACCTTAGCAGCATTTATTGTTTGTTTCTGGATCATTGCCATTCTGACTGCAGTAAGATGAAACCTTAGTGTAGTTTTGATTTGCATTTCCCTGATTGAGATGTTGAAATTTTTTCATACATTTGTTGGCCATTTGTGTTTCTTCTTTTGACAAGTTTCTGTTTAGTTCCTTTGCACCACTTACTGATTGTGTGTGTGTGTGTGTGTGTGTGTGTTGGTTTTGAGTTCTTTATATATCCTGAATATTAATACCTTTAGAGGAGTAGCTGGCCATGATTTTCTCCCATTCTGTAGGCTCTTTTCATTCTCTTGTTTCTTGTTTCCTTTGCTGTGCAGCTTTTTAGTTTGTCGGCATCCCACTTATTGATTCATGGTTTTTAGTAATAGTTGTTTTTTTTTTTTTTTTGGTACCAGGGATTGAACCCAGGGGTACTTAACCACTGAGTCACATCCCCAGCACTTTTTATATTTTATTTAGAGACAAGGTCTAACTGAGTTGCTCAGGGCCTTGCTACATTGCTGAGGCTGGCTCTGAACTCCCCATCCTCCTGCCTCAGCCTCCAGAGCCAGTGGGATTACAGGTGTGAGCTACTGTGACTGGCAGTAATAGATATTCTTAATTTTAACTGGGTACATGACAATCCAGAATTAAGGCTGTATTTCTTTTTTTTTTTTTTTAAAGAATACTTCTATTTATTTTTATGTGGTGCTGCTGAGGATCAAATCCAGTACCTCACACGTGCTAGGCAAGCACTATGCCACTGAGCTACAGCCCCAGCCCCAGAGCTGTATTTCTTATCTGCCTTCAGACAAAGAATGACAATATACTAAATTTTTATATTTGATTTTGTATAAACTAAGTTTTAACCATGAGATATATGCATTAGTGGAGTGCACAATTTGTATTAAATTTTCTAAAAGATAGGGCCAACTCATTTTCTTTCCCTTTTTCCTTCTCTCCCTCTACTCTATGGAATGAATGGGCAGAGTATACTTCTTTACACCATTATGTTGGACCTGACTACATTACTTGGTTTGTTAATAACATGTGAGCACATAGGACTTCTGGTCACATGAGTTTCTGTGGTTTTGTCTCTCATATGCTTGCCTTTCACCATGAGAAAAATACTACTCCTTTACTCTGGTCCTTGAATAGGAGACATGTGGGACTGACTTAAATTTGACTTATGCCTAGAGTGCTGCCAGGGCAGCCAACCCTCATCTCTGCCACTTCCAATAGCTATCAATTTCCAAACTAGCGAGGGAAAAATGTTGTTTATAGGCCACTAAGTCTTTAAGGATAACACCCTCATTTTCGTGCAAGCCAGCAATAAATGAAAAACTAGGGGTTCTCCTACATAAACACCTCATATTTTTCTACTGTATATTTATTATAATGCTGCAATATTCATGTACAGATTTTCATGTGGACATGTTTTCCACTTTCTCGGTTATATACGTAGAAGTGGAACTCGTGGGTCATAGGGAAACTTTTAACTTTTCAAAGGACTGCCAGATTATTTTACAAATGATATAAATATCATTTTACATTCCCTGTAGCAATATATGAAGGTTCCAATTCTCCACACCCTAACCAACACATTATCAGGTCTTTTTTATTTTAGCCATCTTTTTTAGTGGGGAGGGTATTGGGGATTGAATACAGGGGCACTCCACTGCTGAGTCACATCCCCAGCCCTATTTTGTGTTTTATTTAGAGACAGGGTTTCACTGAGTTGCATAGTTGCTGAGGATGGCTTTGAACCCCAGATCTCTTGCCTCAGCCTCTGAGCTGCTATTTTAGTCATCTTAATGCGTTTAATGTGGTATCTTGTTTCAGTTTTGTGTTTTCCTAATGACTGTGTTGAGGAACTTTTCATGTCCTTATTGGCAATTTGAATATATTTTGAGAAATATCTCTTCAGATCCTTTCCTTTAAAAATTAAATTTTTTTTTTTTTTTTTTAATGGTACTGGGGCTTGAACCCAGGGGCACTCTACCACTGAGTTATATTCCCAGTTCTTTTTATTTTATTTTGAGACAGGGTTTTGATACACATTGTCTAGGTTGGCCTTGAACTTTTAATCCTCTTGCCTCAGGCTCCAGAATCACTGGGATCAAAGGCAAGTGCCACTATATTCAGTATTCCTTGTTTTTAAATGGGGTAGTGTTTTTATTGTTTAATTCTGATTTATATGCTCTAGACAGAATAGCAGATACATGGTTTGCAAAACTTTTCCCCATTCTGTGTTGTCTTTTCATTTTCTTTGTACTATCTATATTGGTCTGCTAGGGCTGTCACACCAAAATACTAGATTGGGTATGATCTCATTGGGGAATAAAATTTCAACATGAGTTTTAAGGGAACCCAATTCAATCCATAATGCTGTGCTCTCCATACCCTCAACATTCATGTCCTTCTCACATGAAAATTTCATTCACCCTATACCAACAGCTTCAAAAGTCTTAACCATTTCAGTAGCTCAACTGTATCTGAAATCTGTATGTAGATAAGCCCAAAGTCTTGTCTATATACAGATTAAGATGGATGTGGCAGCACATGCTTGTATTTCAGCACTTAGGAGGCTGAGGCAGGAGGATCCCTAGTTCCCAGGAGTTCCAGACTAGCCTGGGCAACATAAGGATATTCCATCTTTAAAAACAAAACAAAACTAAGCAGAAAAATACAGGTGAAGCATCCTCAATCCGGAAATCTGAAATGCTCAAAATCCAAAAAATTTTGAGTGCTGACATGATGCTGCAAGTGGAAAATTCTATGAAACTTTGTTTTTATGTAGTTATTAAAATATTACAAAGAACATGTATCCCATTTGTTTACAATAATAAAAAAAAGAAAGAAAAAAATATTACATAAAAGACCTTCAAGATAAGGTACATATGAAACATATGAACTTTGTTTAGACTTGGGTCCCATCCCTAAGATAGCCCATTTTATATATATGCGTATTAAAAAAAAAAAAAAGCCAAATCTGAAACACTTCTAGTCGTGGCATTTCAGATAAAGGATACTCAATCTGTATTAGCTAAATCAGGTATGGGTGAGACTTGACTCATCCTGAGGCAAAATTCCTCTCCAGTTGTGAATCAGACAAGTTATGTGCTTCAAGAGAATACAATGGTGGGGGCATGCATAGAATAGATATTGCCATTACCAAAGGCAGAAACTGGAAAGAAGAAAGGGGACAGGTCCCAAGCCAAGTCCAAAACCTGGTAAGGGAAATTCCATTAGACTTTAAAGCTGAGATAAGATCTTGAAATAGTTAAAGGAAAGGGCTTTCTTTTCTTAGGTAAGTACCTGAATATCCAGGAAATGAATTAGTTTAGGATGCCAGTCTCATGGCGGCTGTACAGTCACCTTGTCAGGCAGCACATCCTCTTAACAATTAGTAGTCATATGTTGGAAGTACTGAAGGGGGAGCCTTCAGGTCCCCAAGAGTTGCAATGATCCAAGTGTATCCTGGGAGTGAAAAATTAAGAGAACCTAGGCGGGAACAAACAGAATTTGGTGAATGAATGAGAATACTAAAGAGAGACGGGGGGAGGATTTAATGAAATTGTGAGGGAGTGGAAAGTAGTTAATTATGGTAGTGGAAGGTGTGAATGAAATGACGACTCTGAATTCCTCTCATCTCAAAGGCATTTTATCTTAATAAACACTAAGAGGCGGGGAATAAATATAATTCACACCACTCGGTCGGTTTGGTGATAATTTATCTACATCCTTAAATTAATGGCTGCTGTAAACCTCTTGGCATGGCTCTGACAAAACGAAAACCGACAGCAATTCAGCATGAGAAAATTAGGTTGCATTCCAACTAGGGACCGGTTGCCCGTAGATTCGCCTTGGTGTTGTAAGGGCTAAATTAAACAGGTAACGTAGTCCAGCATTTGGCACAGCGCAGGGACTGCATTTGGACATTAATTTCCGCCCACGCTCTCCTGTCCTGGTATAATCTCCAGGAAAGGAAAACGACCTACAGTGCCGAGGGGTTTCTGCGATGCCCCTATGGACAGCACCCTTGTTTCCTATCAGAGCACTTGGCTTTCCCGGACACAAAAGCTAAGAGCGAGAGGAAAATCGAAGGCTCCTTGGACAAAGGCTGCCCACCGCAGCCGTGACTCTAGACACAATACTAAGTACTCCTCACGGTGGTGGCGGTGGCCGGATTCCTGTAACGGGCCGCGAAAGAGGGGGTGGAGCGACTGTAAGGTTTGGGAAAGAGGCGAGTCCGCTCTTCGGGCTTCCAAGAGTCCACTTCCTACGGCAAGCAGGAGGAGACAAGCGCCGCCTCGGCTCGTTCCCACCTACCGCCTCTCGCCAGAGCTGCCCTGGCGCTCCCCTCCGGTGACCGCAGGGCCGTGTGTACGTGTGTACACTCCGCGCCGTCTACTCGGCTTCAGCGCCGAGATACCACCGTAGCCCCAAGTCACTCTTCTTGTCGGACCCTATGTCGGCGCGCCTCGGGAGGCGCCCAGATGCTGCGGACCCCAAGTGGAGTTCCCAAGAGGGTGAGGGAAAGCAGGGAGGGGAGCCGAGTAAGGAGCACGCGCGACGCGCGGCCGGGTCTGGGGGCGGGGCTAGGTGTCTCGCGCAGGGGGCGGGGCACGGTGACGTCGCGGGTGCCCGGGCCGCGCCGTGGCTGTGGCGGCGGCGGCGGCTGTGGTAGTGGCTGCGGCGGGGGCGCCCGGGCGGCAGTGGCAGCAACAGCAGAAGCAGCCCGGACGAGGGTGAGACGGCCGTGGTGGCGGCAGCTCGGAAGTCGGGCGAGACCTCGCGCTTCCCGCCTGTCGCTGGCGCTGAGGCTTCTGCTTTTCCTACCCGGCTCCTCGCCCCCGGCCCTAGCTGGGCAGGGCAGAGCGCCCCCGGGGAGGGGCGGAGCTGTAGGTGAGGCGTCAGGACCCCCTCCCCCTCCACTGCCTGCTGGGGGGGGGATGGGGAAGTACGGGAGGGCGGATCCCACCCCAGCCCACCCCAGCCCACCCCAGCCCACCGGCGGGCTCCACCCAGCCGAGCTTCGGGATTGGGCGGGAGCTGAGGCGGTGGCGGTGCGGACCTTGGGCTAAGGTGGGAGGTGGGGGCTCTGGACCCTGGGAGGACCCGGGTCTTAGCGGGTATGAGGTGTGATGTTCCACGAGAGGTAGTGGCGAGCCCTGTGGTTGGTGTGCGGTCATGGTGGATCTGGGGGTTTAGGTGGTTGATGTAAAATGTTGAAGATGATTTTTTTTTTTTTTTGAAATGGTGAGGTAGAAGACGAAGGGCTTTATTTCAAAAGGAGGATGAGCTGTGGATGTTGCCTTCCAAGCAGTTGGAGAAGCTTTGCACTAAATCTCACATTTCTACTTTAGCGTCTTGGTTGTTTTATTTTCTTTTCCTGACGGGGCGGGTAGGGGGTGAGGGAGGGAAGTGAATCCCTGTGTTTTTGCCTCGGGTTGGGTTAAATTGTGAGCATGGATGGATCTGAAGTTTTAGACCCAAAAAGAGGGAGATCTTGGGTTTAGACAACTTCATTCTGGCACCAACCTTTAGGAAATAGCTCTCATTTACTTTTAGCTCCTTAAAGGTGTTGTCTTTCAGTTTTCTTAACCTTGTTCCTAAAAGATCTCTTTATATCAGTTAAAAAATTTTTTTCCAAGCAATCTTTATTCTGGCCTCTTAAGAGGAGGCCTAAGACTCAGATGATTACTTTGAAAGACATTTTTCTGAGTAGTAGTTGCAGGTGGTTGTTGTTGACTGCTTTGAGTGGGCAAAATGAACAATTTGAACAGTTCTTTTGAAGGTAATTGTATGAAATACGCTTAAATGTTTCAAGGCACAGCTGTCTTTTACAGCTTGTTTTTCAGTAGACCTGGACTTTTAGACATTTTGTGTTCAGCACTGAAGTCTTGGAGATTATTTTTATTTCTCAATTGTGGATGTATTTATGTCTTTATTCAGCACTTTAAAAATGCAATAGATATATATATCCATCATTTATATTTATATATATATATAAATATATATATATTTTTATAAAGGTAGGTTCCTCAGTTTCTGAGACATGTTCTTAAAGTCAAGTGCTTTAAAATGCTCTAATAACATTTTGGGAGCATGTGTCTCACTTTGTTGGAGATGTGTCACTGAATTAACAATGTAGAGTGTTCACATTGATGTTTCACAACTTAGGACAGTAAGTGTGAATCTTCTGGATTTCTGCTTCCTGTTAAATTACAGTATTCACTGATCTTACCTATGAATTAAGCTATTTAAGCTATTTATTTTTCAGAGAACAGGTCCTGTGGTGGACATGTATTATGTAATGGATGTTAGTAGGCATGTCTCTCAATAATTCATTTATGGAGGAAGAGAAACCATCATGAGATTGAATTTAAGCAGTGACTTTTCCCAAGGCTTACCCAATTTATTTAGGAAATTAGCCAGGAAAGTGCTTTCCTGGAACCCAAGAGAGAAATATACAGATTAGTTTTAGTAGTTGCAGATCATTTGCCATTTTTACATGCCTACTTAATGAGCAGACCATTTTCCTCTTGCAAGTACTTCTGCTTAAAGAGATTTAGAGGAAACAGTATATAATAAATCTATTAAGTGAGAATGTGTTTCAATTTATAATTGTAAATTTAATATTAAACAAATGTTCAGACAGATTGAATTATAAGTTGATATAGTGACTGATTTTGATTTTGGATTAATTGGAAGGAAAACTTAAAATCCACATATTTTGGCTTTTAGATTGTACAGTGATTTAATTAATTGGGACAAATGAGAACTAAGATATTGAGTGAAAGTGTGTGTATATACTCCTAAATGATATTTGCATTGTTGGATGTGAGGTGTGAATATTCACTTCACAGGGATGAAATCATGTAATTTGGAGGAAAGTCCAATTTAGAAGCAACCTAGTGACTTGTTTAGAATTTCTTATGACTGAAAAAAAATTCTATAATTTTTTTTTTTTTTTTTTTGTGGGGGAGTACTGGGAATTTAACCCAGGGTATCTTACACAGAATTATATCCCTAACCCTTTCTTAATTTTTATTTTGAGACAAGGTCTTACTAAGTTGCCCAGGCTGAACTTGAACTTGCAGTCTTCTTACTTCAGCCTCCCAAGTTGCAGGGGTTACAGGTGCACATCACTGTGCCTAGTCTCTATTACATTATTTAAGAAATGTTGCTTACTAGTCATTCTTTGGGATTCCTTGTTGACTCTGATGAGGTGTTTTTTGTTTCCTCTTCATTGCTAAATCCTTAAATTAGTATGTCAAGTTTGTTAATTCAGCATTAGTATTAGAAACTTAAAAATGAATGTTCTCATGTCAGTAGCACTCTGTTTTGCACTATGTTTATGCTTTTAGAAGTAGCATGAGTGCTGTTAAAATGAGCATTTTATATGTAGTATATTTAGAAACATTGATAGAGAAAGATCAGGCAGGGAGCAAAATATTGTGATTAGTCAAATAATAATCAGTACACTGATTATCAGTTTTCAGAGAACTATAAAATAATTTTAGCATAGTCATGCTATAGAATATAATTTAATTCTATCTATGCCTATTCAGGTCTTTCCATGTCTTGGATTGTGTGCTCTTGGAGTCACCGTGCCTTAGTTTAAATCCTGACCTTGCCATTGTATGATCTAAGGCAGGCTGCTTAACCTTAGTTTCTTACCCTTAGCCTGTATCTCAATTTCTTCATCTGCAAAATGGGAATAATAACAGTAATACCTAACTTCATAGGTTGGTTAAATGAGTTAGTTCTATAGTTTCAACAGCCCTGGCACATAATTATTTGGTTCACTAACATCTTTTGAAGTTTTTACCATGAACATTATTTATTCATTCATTTAATAAATACATATTGAGCATGTATTACATACTAGGTATTCTAGGTGCTGGCAGTATAGCAGTGAACAAAGTGAATAAAAATCTGGATCATCATGGAGCTTTCATTTTAGGTGAGGAAATAGATGATAAAACAGGTAAATAAATCTGTAAATGAATTTTAGATGTTAATAAGTGCCATGAAGAGAAATGAAGCAAGAGAAGAGGTTACGGAATGGGGACGAGGTTGCAGGAGGCATGTAGACCAGGAAAGTTTCTAAGTTTTACATTGAGTGAGGTATGGGAGTGGCTGTGGAAGATTGACATAATCTGATTTATGTTGTAAAATAATGACTCCGACCACTTTGTGGGACTTTAGAGCTGGGGTGCAGGGTAGAAGTAAGGCAGGGTGCAGGGTAGTAGTCAGGAGGTTCTCTTGCAGTGCTATAGATGAGAGTGACTGTGACCCAGGTGATAGCAAGATGAAGTGTGAGAAGTAGTTGGACTTTGGGTCTGTTTTGAGAGTAGACCTATAGTGTTTGCCGGTGGTTGGGTGTGGGATGTGAGCAAAGCAGAAGAGTAAAGAATAACTCAAGTTTTTGGCCTGAAGAACTAGAAGAATGAGGTTGTCAGTAACTGAGATAGAGGTGGCAGTTTGTGGAACATGTTTGGGGGAAAAAACAAGTTTAGGAAAAATGTCTAGGAAGAGTGAAGAATTTGCCGATTTTCAGCTGGCATGTAAAATGAAGAGATGGTGAGATCATCAGGAGAGTGGATTGAGGTAGAAAAGAGATCCAGACATCTGAAACTTGGGGCACTGATTCATTTATTCAGCAGTTACTTAATACGTATGGTTCTAAGTGCTGTTTTAGGCATTGGGGCATATAGCAGTGAACAAAGCTGTGAGAAACATCTACTTTCATGGCACTTGCCTTCTAGATCCACTGGAGAAATGAAGAGTAACCCAGCAGGCTGATAAGAGGTCTGTGAGTAAGGAGAAAAACTCAGGGAGAGTGATGTTGTGGAAGTGATGGAAAGGAAGTTTTCAGGGAGATTAAAATGATCTACTGTGTCATTGTTTAAAGATGTGTCAGAGTGTTGAGTAAGCAAATTCTGCTTGACTATAATATCTAGCAATAGAGAGATGACTAAATATCTTTTAGTGATAGATGAGACAAGTATTAAGAATGTTTCAGTTTTTTACTTCTCCCAAATTGTTTTGTTTTTCCCACCAGTACTGGGGATTGAATCCAGAGACCTTTTTCTACTGAGCTACACCTCTAACCCTTTTTATTTTATTTTGAGACAGGGTCTTGTTAAGTTGTGGAGGCTGACCTTTAACTTCTGGTCCTCGTGTTTCAGCCTCCAAGTACTGTGATTATAGGCATGAATCACTGTACCTGGCCGCTAGATTGGTTTTTAAAAATTACTTCATTCTTCTTTGCAGAACAAGATAGGCACTGGAAGTGTGTACTTGTATGAAGGTACATGGTATTTATAATTGTATTAGTCTATGTGTACTTAACTTTATAAAAAAATAGGTAATATGTACCAAATCAAAAGATACAAAATAATATTGGGGAAGAAGTCTTTTTCCCTATCTCTTTTTTCCTGTAGGCCATCCTGTTCCGGTTTATTGTTTTACCTCCCAGTGCCATTCTGTGCAATAGCCTTTAGCTATTCTAAAATTGCATAAAGATACAATATATTATATCTTCCAATCTAATATTGAACTTTGTTATTACTTTAGAATAGATTATCTGAAAGGTAGTTTTAGAGCTCTTATCAAAGGAAATAGTGATTACTAGGATCCTACACGGATTTATTAAGTCACATCAGACAGTAATTCTGGTTTTGTATGCTTGATACAGTTTCTTGATTGCTAAATAAAGGAAATGTAGTAGTTACGTGGTTAGACTTCAGCTAGATTTATTTCATGATGTCTTTTTAGAAAATATGACGTAAAGTTTGGATTTCATGAGGACAGTAACTGTTAAGTGAACTCTAACACATTCTCTCTCTTTTTTTCCCCTGTGGTGCTGGGAATTGAACCCAGGGCCTTGTGCATTTGAGGCAAGCATTCTACCCACTAAGCTATATCTCCAGTCCCCGTTATGTGTTCTCTACTGAGCAAATAGTAGGTACTTAGTAAATATTTGAGGAATGAATGGAAAATAATTATATTAAGTTAATTCACACCTGATTGAGTGACTAAACCCAGAAAACAGTTGCTACTGGGGATGAAGAATTTGAGGAACTAATGTTAGATGACCCAAGCGTCATCTCAATGTGTGTATTGAAATGAGCAGAATGATAGCAGGAGTGGTGTGGCACAGAGGATTGTGACAACTGTTAACTTGTTGCCCATATAGTCCCTGAGTGTGGGGAATGTCCAGGTGGTTGTTAGGTGATAATGAAGAGGTGGAGGTAGAAGATAGTGTTGTTGATTAGCGTCAGAGTTAGAGTAAGGATTTTCATGAGGGTGGAGGAATAATGGTCTGGCAGTGTCATTGGGAAAAAGAAAGGTACCAGCTTCATCTCCCAATATTGTGTGGGGCCTGTGAGAGACCAAATAGCCTCTCTTGAAAGGGCTACGTGGCAAGAGGTGTCCTGATTAGAAAGCCAGTTTTCATTTAAGGCAGAGTTAATGAGGAAATTTTGAGGAGTTTTATATAGGAGTTTCCGTGAGAGTATAGTTTCCACTAGATTGGCTTTTTATTATCCTCTTTTAAACTTAAAAAGTCTCTATCTTAACGTAATACCTCCAATTTCATACTTTAGTGCTCTGTTATTCTCTGCTTTGTAGCCAAACTTCTTTGAGTTTTCTACATTTCCATTTCTTCATCTTTGATTTTCTTCTCAACCTATTTCTATGTTTGCTTCCATTATTTTACTGAAACTGAAAATAGCCAATGAAAATAGGAAATTTTGAACATCAGCAGTGGCTATTTTTCTGTTTCCTCTTAACCTTTTAGCAGTCATACTAGTTGTCTATTGGTACATAACATATGATCCTCAAACTTATAATAACAGAACATTTATAGTTTCATAGTTTCTGTGGATCAGGAATTTGGGTGTGGTTGGTGCCTCTGATTCAGGGTCTCCCATCAGGCTGGAGAGGTGTTGACTAAGGCCCCAGTCATCTTAGAGCTCCACTGGTGACTGGGGGGGGGGGGGTTCTACTTCCAGGCTCACTCATGTGGCTATTGGCAGGCCTCAAGTCTTTGTGGGCCATTTGCTGGAGAAATGAGTCCCTTGCCATTCAGGTCTCTGCATAGGATTACTACAACATGGCACCTTGCTTCTCCTATCAACACCTCTGTAGGGGAACAGAGGAGATATTAGTCAGTTTTTTTGTAGCCTGATCTTGGAAGTGATGTGCTATCACTTTTGCTGCATTGTGTTCATTACAAGCTTGTCACTAGATCCAACACACTGAAGGTGGAATTTCACAATGACATCAACATTGGGAGGCAGAGATCATTCAGAGCCATTTTCCAGACTGCCTACTACAGCAGCTTTTGACAGTTGATTTCTCCTTCCTTTGTAAAGCTCTCTTTTCTCTGGGGGTGGGGGGGTGATCTTCAGAGTATGCTTCTGTTTCTCTTACTGGTTCCTAGACCCTTTCTCTGTAACTTTTTGACTCTTTATCTATTCATTAAATATTTGAATTTTGGGGGGATCATATCATCCCCTCCTCATTTTTCTTCATCTACTATGGATGTTTCTTAAGCTTAATATGTCCAAAATTGAATGTATGCTCTTTCTTTGGTGTTTCTTAATTCATTCAGTGATATTATTGTTTGCTTAAGCCAGAAATAAAGGGGGGGTGGTCTCCACTACTTTCCATTTTACTATTCCTTTTTGATTAAAATCTTTGCTGTTTAGTGATGGTGTGAATATTTTTGTGAAGTATTGCATCCTGTGCTGGGTTCCAAGCATTGAGTGTTTGCTAGATGTTTTGAAAATTCCTTTCAATCTGTGATCATAGATTTTGATTAGGAGTCACATGATCAGTGCTCTGCTTCAGGAGGGTAGCAGTGATTGAACTGTCATTTTTAGTGGTTCACCAAAGAAGGAAGTAAGCCCCTATGTTTCTTTTTTCTTTTGGTACAGGGGATTGAACCCTGAGGTGCTTGACCACTGAGCTATATTGCCAGACCTTTTTAGTTTTTATTTTGAGACAGGGTATTGGTAAGTTGCTGAGGTTGACCTTGAATTTGTAGTCCTCCTCCCTCAGCCTCCTGAATTGCTGGGATTACAGGCTTCACCACTGGGTTCACCTTTTGTTGTTGCTGTAGTAGTACTGAGAATTGAACCTAGGGCCTTGGGCATACTACGGAAATGCTCTACCACTGAGCCATATCACCAGACTTTTTTCATTTTATTTTGGGATGAGGTTTCCCTGAGTTATTGAGGCTGCCTCCAGCTTCCCAGGTAGCTTAGATTACAGATACAGATGTGTTATGTGATGAATGGACAGTTTTCATCTGATCACTGCTTTATGTATATTATTTTATATTATTTTAGTTTTTTTTCTAATTATGATGTAGCATTAAATAACCATGTAAGGGTTACTTGAACACAATACTGGGACAGTTGGTTTGATAGTCTAGACAGCCGCTGAGTGATAGTGGATGGGTTGCATGTATAGCATAGATTCATTGGACAGAAAAAACTGGTTTCTTGGTTTCTGGGAAAACCTCTTTTGGGAAATGCTTATTCAGATGTCTTGTTCATTTTCTGTTTGTCTTTCTAATTAATTTTTAGGGAGTTTCTTGCGTATTTTGTATAGAAGCCCTTGGATTACTTATGTTGCAAATATTCGCTGTGTAGTTTTCTATCTTGGTTCTCTTTAATGTTTTTGAAAAATAGGAGTTTTGAATTTTTATGTGGTCCAAATAATCTGAACCTTTTTGGTTAGTGCTTTTTTTTTTTTTTTTTTTTTTTTTTTTTTTTTTTTTTTTTGCGGTGCTGGGGATTTGAACCCAAGGCTTTGTGCTTGCGAGTCAAGCACTCTACCAACTGAGCTATATCCCCAGCCCCTGGTTAGTGCTTTTTAAAAAAATCTATTTTAGTTGTAGATGGACACAGTACCTTTATTTTATTTGTTTATTTTATGTGGTGCTAAGGATTGAACCTAGTGCCTCACACAAGTGAGGCAAGTGCTCTACCATTGAGCCATAACGCTAGCCCCTGGTTAGTGCTTTTTATGTCCTGCTTAAGAATTTTTTTTTTTTTGTACCAGGGATTGAATCCAGGGGTTCTTACCCACTGAGCCACATCCCCAGCCTTTTTTTAGATTTTATTTAGAGATAGGGTCTTGCTGAGGTACTTAGCACCTTGCTAAATTGCTGTGGCAGACTTTGAACTCCAATTCTCCTGCCTTAGCCTCCCTAGCGACTGGGATTACAGGTGTGCTTCTCTGTGCCTGGCCCTGTTTAAAATATCTTTCTTGCTGGGTGCAGTGTCACCTGCACCCAGGTGCAGGTAATCTTTGCAACCCCGGGTTCTAACCCAGCCTGATATCAGCCTCGGCAACTTTTTGAGACCCCTGAGGTGCTATCTCAAAATAAAAGAACTGGGGAAGTAGCTCAGTGGTAAAGCATCTTTGGGTACCAAACCAACCAACCAACCAACAACAACAAAAACCCAGCAAATCTTTCTGTACGATCATGAAGTTTTTCTCTTTAATAATTTTCTGGAGTGTCATTGTCATACTTTTATTTGGACTGCTATAGTTGTTTTTTGTGTATGTTCTGAGGTAGAAGTTGAGTTTAAATTTTTCCCCTTTTGCTGACTGATTTAGTTAGCACCATTTAATGCCAGTTCCTTTCTTTTCTATGGCTGTTCAATAAATTCAGACTGTTCCATTGTTTCCTCTTTCTTGGTCTAGTGCCATACCTTCTTAGTTACTGTAGTATTGTAGAATGTTTTAATATCTGTAGAGGAAGTGCTCACATGTTTTTCAAAAATGTCTTCTTGGTGCTCATGGTCAGTGACTGTTAAGGTCAGTAATTAGGACAGCATGGAATTGGTACAGGAATAGATACATAGATCAAAAATAAGCCTAGACATGTATAGTTAGTTAATTCATTTTCTTCAGAAGCATCCAGATAATTCAGTGAGTGAAAGGATAGCCTTTTAAATAAGAGTACTGTACAAAAACATGAATCTTAAACTGTACCTCATAGAAGATCTTTCTTTTTTTTAGCATTTTTTTTATTGTAAACAAATGGGATACGTGTTGTTTCTCTGTACATGGCGTAAAGGCATTCCATTTGTGTAATCATTAATTTACATAGGGTATTGTTGTTTGATTCATTCTGTTATTTTTTCCCTCCCCCCCACCCCTCTTTTCCCTCCCCCCCACCCCTCTTTTCCCTCTATACAGACCTTCCTTCCTCCATTCTTGCCCCCCTCCCTAATCCTAACTCTAACCTTAACACTAACCCCTCCCTCCCCGCATTGTGTGTCCTCATCCACTCATTAGCGATATCATTCGACCTTTGGTTTTTTGAGATTGGCTTATCTCACTTAGCATGATATTCTCCAATTTCATCCATTTGCCTGCAAATGCCATAATTTTATTATTCTTTATGGCTGAGTAATATTCCATTGTGTGTATATATATATATATATACACCACAAGGTTGGTTCCACAATCTGGCTATTGTGAATTGAGCCGCTATGAACATTGATGTGGCTGTATCTCTGTAGTATGCTGATTTTAAGTCCTTTGGGTATAGGCCAAGGAGTGGGATAGCTGGGTCAAATAGTGGTTCCATTCCAAGTTTTCTAAGGAATCTCCACACTGCTTTCCAGAGTGGCTGCACTAATTTGCTGCCCCACCAGCAATGTGTGAGTGTACCTTTCTCCCCACATCCTCGCCAACACCTGTTGTTGCTTGTATTCTTGATAATTGCCATTCTAATTGGGGTGAGATGGAATCTTAGGGTGGTTTTGATTTGCCTTTCTCTTATTACTAGAGATGTTGAACATTTTTCCATATGTTTGTTGATTGCTTGTAGATCTTCTGTGAAGTGTCTGTTCATTTCCTTAGCCCATTTGTTGATTGGATTATTTGTATTCTTGGTGTAGAGTTTTTTGAGTTCTTTATAGATTCTGGAGATTAGTACTCTATCTGAAGTATGTGTGGCAAAGATATTCTCCCACTCCGTAGGCTCTTTCTTTGCATTGCTGATAGTTTCCTTTGCTGAGAGAAAGCTTTTTAGTTTGAATCTATCCCAGTTATTGATTCTTGCTTTTATTTCTTGTGCTATGGGAGTCCTGTTGAGGAAATCTGGTCCTAAGCCGACATGTTGAAGATCTGGACCTACTTTTTCTTCTATAATTTGCAGGGTCTCTGGTCTGATTCCGAGGTCCTTAATCCATTTTGAGTTTAGTTTCGTGCATGGTGAGAGATATGGGTTTAGTTTCATTCTGTTGCATATGGATTTCCAATCTCCCAGCACCATTTGTTGAAGAGGCTATCTTTTCTCCATTGCATATTTTTGGCCCCTTTGTCTAGTATAAGAAAATTGTATTTATTTGGGTTTGTGTCCATGTCCTCTATTCTGTACCATTGATCTACCTTTCTATTTTGGTACCAATACCATGCTGTTTTTGTTACTATTGCTTTGTAGTAGAGTTGAAGATCTGGTATTGCGATACCCCCTGCTTCACTCTTCCTGCTAAGGATTGCTTTAGCTATTCTGGGTTTCTTATTCTAGATCTTTGAGTTAGGAAAATCTTCCTTTTGTCCTTCTTTCCTTCTGTTCTTCCTTACCTTGAGTTGGGGTCTTGCTACATTGCCCAGGCTGGTCTTGACATTGTGGGCTTTGTGATCCTTCTGCCTCAGTCTCCTGAGTAACTGGAGTGCAGGTGTGTACTACCCTACCTGGATAGAATTTCTTAGATATGCATACCAAAAGTATGTTTCAGAAAGAAAGAAAGAAAAAAAAAAGGATAATTTGATCTTTATCAAAATTAAGTTTGTTTTCAAAAGACATCATTAAGAAAATAAAAAGACCACAGAGGGCTGGGGTTGTGGCTTAGTGGTACAGTGCTTGTGTAGCATGTGTGAGGCCCTGGGTTTGATCCTTAGCACCACATAAAAATAAAACAAAGGTATTGTGTCCACCTATAACTAAAACAAGCAAAAAAGACCACAGAATGAGAGAAAATACTTACAAATCATGTAGTTGATAAAGGATTTACATCTAGAATATATGAATTCTTATTTCTGAATACTAAGACAAATAACTCCTCCTGAAAAATGGACAAAAAAAATTGAATCAACACTTCACTGACTTAGTAGTAAACACTTCAAAACAGTGCTTGCTATCATTAGATATGAGATACCAAAAGGAGGTACTGCTAGACACCCACAAAGAATGGCTGAAATCAAAAGATTGAGATACTTAATGTTGGCCAGGATATAGAGAAATTGATTTTCTGAAATAATTTGGTGCTAGGGATTGAATCCAGGGCCACACATGTTCTAGGCAAGTGCTCTAATACTTTTTTTTTTTTTTTTGCGGTCCTGGGGATCTAACTCAGGGCCTTGTGCTTGCAAGGCAAGCACTCTACCAGCTGAGCTCTCTCCCCAGCCCCTCTAATACTTTTTTATAAAATAATTTTTATTTATTTTTTATTTATTTTTTTTTTGGTGGGCTTGAACTTGGGTGTTTTACCACTGAGCTACATCACCGGTCCTTTTAATTTTTTAATTTTGAGACAGGGTCCTACTAAGTTGCTGAAGCTGTCCTTGAATTTGAGATCCTCTTGCTGCAGGCTCCTGAATTGCTGGGATTAGAGGGGTGTGCCATTGTGACCATCTGTTAATTTTGAGACAGTATCTTACTACATTGCCCAGGCTGGACTTAAATTTGTACTCCTCCTTCTTCAGCCTCTCAAGTAGCTGGGATTATAGGCATGTGCCACTAATTCCTGACTTTTTCTGATAATGTTTAATTTTGATAAAGCAGAAGTTTTTATGAAAATGGGCAGAAATGATTTCTTAGGTTCAAATTCATAAATGCCAATAAAATATAACTATTACCTTTCTATATTATAAGTATGTATCTGTATGCTGTATTTTATTTTAATTTTTGGAGTACGGGGTTTGAACCCAGGGCCTTGCACATGCTGGACAAGTGATATGTACTGAGCCACATCCTCATGCCTTTATTTATTTATTTATTTATTTATTTATTTATTTATTGGTACTGGGGCTTGAACTCAGGACCTCACACATGTTAAGCAAGTGCTCTGCCATGCAGCAGTACCCCCAACCCCTTATACTATATTTTAAATTACATATCAGGATCTTTCAAGAGTTAGGAATTGATTTTTAGCCCATTCAGTATTAGAATTATTTTAAATAATTCAGCAAAAATATCTGTTTTACAAAATTTTAAATTTCATAGTTGTTCAAGAATGCACAGCTAAGCTGGGGGTGGTGTGTGCCTATAGTTCTAGCTATTTGGCAGTCTGAGGTAGGAGAATTGCTTGATCCCAGGAGTTTGAGACAGGCTGGGCAACATAGATCCGACTTGATACTTCTTTTGTGTACTCTGTATATTTTACTCCATTTTGCAAGATAATATTTGAGACACTGTCTGTACCCTGAGGATGCTGGGGATGGGAAGGAAATAAGTAAACATGCAATTATAATTGTGTGTGATAAATGTTAATGACATGGACAAGAAGAGGAAGATGGAAAGAGTGGGAAAGATGAGGCTTGAGATTGGGTTTGGATAATGAAGGACTCATGTTAAGATTGAAATTTTAACTTGAGGTAATGGCAAGACTTTGTGGAGATTTTGGAGTAAAGGAAATAACATGTTTATATTTGCTTTTTACAGAGTAGATAGGAGGAATCACTGAGGAGATCAAGTTGGAGGCTGTGGCCTTATTCCTGATAAAGAATGAAGCATTAACAGTGGAGATAGAGAAACATACAAAATTGAAAGTTTTCAGGAACACAGAACTGTGTAATTCATTATTGTGTGTATGTTTAGTTTTGTGAGGCAAGAACTGGTGATGGGCAGCGAGGAGACAAAGGTGACTCCAGACTTGGTGCTGCCCAGTATAGTAGCCATATGACTGGTTAATTGTTAATCTAACTAGTTAATTTAAGTGAAATAAGATACAAAATTCAGTTCTTCAGTTAACTAGCCACAGAAGTATAGAATGATAGACTTATTAAATAATTTCTGCAGTTAGCCCAGAGTACTGTGAAGTCATATTTTAGGGTATCCATTTTAGGGTACTGTGAAGTCATATTTTAGAGTATCCATATTTTAAGCAGAAAAGTATATCTAGTTATATATGCTTAATAGCAAGATGGGACTCATGGCTTCTGTTTTAGACAGTGCAACAATAGAAGATTTTTGTTCTTATAGAAAGTTCTGCTGGATTGTACTGGTCTAGTTTTTGGTATCCTTTTCCTTCAGAGGGAATTATATTATAAAACAGACAGATTATATTCTCCAGTCTCCTGAGCACTTTGACTCCACAATATTTGGTTGTGATATATTATTCACAGATTCTATTAGACACTGTTGCCACTACTGCCATTTACCACCACCATCACTAAATCATCATCACTTGTGGAACATTTTCCTTAATCAGAGATGGTTTTATTGGACAGGATTGAGTCAGAGAGAGTAATGTTATTATTCATTGAGCTATCCATGGCAGTAGTGGGAGGGTGATAGTAGCCTGTACAAAGTTTTGTCCAGTAGAAATATGAATCACATATGTAGTTAAAAAAGATTTTTTTTTGAGATGGGATCTTGATGTGTTGCTTATACTGGTCTTGAACTCCCAGCCTAACCTAATCCTCCTGCCTTAGCCTCCTTAGTAGCTGGGACTGCGGGTGGACACTTTCATGCCCAGCTTTAATTAAAAAAAAATTTAGTAGCCATGTTAAAGAATTAAACAATTAGTTTTTTAAATTTTATTGTTATTTTTCTTAACCCAATACATCCAAAATCCATTTCAAGATATTGAAAGATATATAAAAATTAATGTGCTATATACATTTTTTCTTTATACTAGGTCTTTGAAATCAATGGTATACTTACACAAGTAAGTTTCTGTTTTTTTAATCAGAAATAGTCTATCTGTATTTAGATCTGTAAACCATAAAATTTACAGTTAAAAAAGTGATTCACATACCAGTTCTAATCGTGCTTAAAATTTTTTCAATAACTAAGTTGAATTTCAGTTTTATAAATTTTTTTTGCTATATTTAAGTTTTAATTTAATTAAATGGAATAAAAAATTTTATTCATTCATTTGTTGGTCTCAGTAGCCATGTTTCAAGTGCTTAGAAGCTGCTATGGCTAGTGACTACAGTCTTAGTGCATCCCTGGAATAACAGTGCATTCATTTGATAGTTGGAAGTTCAGGCCTGGAGCTCAGAAAATGTACTAAAACAGATCAGTATGTGAGAAGGACTTTGAGGAACATGGAGTTATTTGGGACAAACTAATTTTAACCTCTCTTTGCCCCATTTAAAAAAAAAATCTATAAATGCATCTTGGAGAGAGTAAAATAGTAGATGAATATGCTACGAATATGACTTTAGAGTTAAATAAATACGTGATCTTAGGTGTCTTACTGATCCTTTCAGACTCGTAGTTTTCTCATCTATAAATGGGATAACAACATCTTTCTCTTAAAGGTTTGTGGAAAGGGTTAAATGAACTATTCTGGCAAGTATTGACTGCATTTAATAAATTCTACTTTTCTTCAAAGTTGCCCTTTTTTGTGGGATATACCATCAACTTAATAAATCTTTCTATTTTAGGAAAAAAGAAAACCTACATTAATTGTACCTATTAATTGTATGCTGAACCCTATTTTCAAATACTTTAAAATATGAAAAAAATGTGTATTTTAAAACAGAAAATATTGTAATAATGAGGAGTACTTATTATGAATCAGCTATGTTAAAGACTATATGATGATGTGAAAGGTTTTTAAAGCCTAGGTTTGTAGCTTAGTGGTAGAGTGCTTGCCTAGCCTTTGTGAGACACTGGGGTTTGATTCCCAGCACCACATATAACTTGTAAAATAAAAGTCCATTGACAACTAAAAATATATTTTAAAAAAAGGTTTTAAAAAAAGGTGCAGTATAACATTTCTGTTTTAATGTTTCATTTAAGTTAACCTTTAATAGGAAATCTGTTTCAATTCTGGAAACTGAAAAATACAGCTCCTGTTCTTAGTTATTCTAGGAAGCACTGTATTCTGTTTGAATATCTTTGAGTATTCTTAAATTTGTGATTTCATAGTACTCTGGGCTAAATCTGTAGAATTTAAAATTCTTGTTATTTTTCATTTGTATGTATTCATGTAAAGAATTACACTTAGAAAATGTGCATTGTAGAGTTTATTCAGATAATACCACAGAGGAGAAAATGGACCCTTCCTGGTTAAAGAGAAAGGAATTGTGATTTTTTGTTTTTGGTACCTGGGATTGAATTCAGGGGCACTCAACCTCTGAGCCACATCCCAGCCCTATTTGTATTTTATTTAGAAACAGGATCTCACTGAGTTCCTTAGCTCCTCTCTTTCGCTGAAGCTGGTTTTGAACTCTCTATCCTCTTGCCTCTGCCTTCCAAGCTGCTGGGATTACAGGTGTATACCAGGAATTGTGATTTTTAATGACTCTGCAAATCCTTTTTCCAAGGTCTTTTCCTTATAAGTCCCAACTTATACATTGTAACTGGCAGAGGTCACCATTTGCATTGCCTACATAGCCTGTTCTAGGGAATCTTACTGCTTTCTTCACAGTGTTTTTCAGAATATCCGTTCAGGTTTGAAATAATATTAGGCATTTTGCATCTGTATTGGAAAAAATGAAGAAATTTATGATATGTTTAGGGCCAACAAATAGGTTTGATATTATGTGCCTACTCTCTTTGGTGATGTTAGCTAAACATGTTGTATGGGGAATGACTTTGGGGCCAGGTACAAAAAGAGGAAATATTCACCTCAGAATTACATTGACTTTTTCCTTTTGTTTCTGTTTAAATCTTTTAAACTTTTTTCCTTTTTAAAATAGCAATATGCACTATTGGAAAATTAGGACAACTATTAAGAAAGTAAACATTTTGTCCCATTGTTTTGCTATGTTTATATGGATATTTGCAAATCTGGGGCTATTTTGCATGTTAAAGTTTATATTCTTTTTCATTTTCTGTATTATAAATATTTTTTCACCTCAGGTATTTTTTTTCTTTCTACTAGGGACTGAACTCCACAGTGCTTTGCCACTGATCTGCATCCTCAACCCTTTTTTGTTTTTTCTTTTGAGATGAAATCTCCCCAAGTTGCTGAGAGTCTCACTAAGTTGCGTTCTGGTATTCTCCTGTTTCAACCTAACCAAGTCTCTGGGATTGCAGGTGTGCCCCCCCCCACCCCCCCACGCCCGCCTTGCCCAACTCAAGTCAGATATTTCTTTCTTTCTTTCTTTTTTTTTTTTTTTATTAGCTATTTCTTATAAATTTATTTTTATAGGCTGCATGTTAAAGTTATAAACATTTCACTTAAAACACTTCCTAATTAGATGAGTACTAATAAAGCTGGCATGTTTTTACCTCATGAAGTTTTTTCTGCATTTTGGATGAAGTATATTGGTCTTTTCTGTTCATGAAATTAATTTCTGAATTAAGAGAACTGTATTCCCCCCCCCCCCCCCATATGTGGCACCTACCACCGAGCTACATTTTTTTTTATTTTTTATTTAGAAGCCTGGTCTTGTTAAATTGCTGAGGCTGACCTTGAACTTGCCCTACTCCTGCCTCAGACTCGGGAGCAACTGGGATTACAATTTTGTGCCAGCCATGCTGGCTGAAAGGATATGAATATCCTGGGGCTGTTGCTCAGTGGTGGAGTGCTTGCCTCTCAAGTAGGAGGCACTGGGTTTGATCCTCAGCACCACATCAAAAATAAATAAAATTAGGATATGAATATCCTTAAGATCTGTAACATTACCCATTTAAATTTTTTTTTACCTCTCAAATACTTTTAGGAAAGAAAAAAACATCTTGGGTACCTGTAATTTTTCATACTTTTTAAAATCATGAAATGTTTGTGACTTGCAAAAAGAGAATTATATAATTTATAACAGTTTACCTATTGCCTACCTTAAAAAATAAAATATTACAATTAGAACTTCTGTGTATAGCTTTCTCATTATAAGTGTCTTTATTTACCAAGACTGATGTCTTGTATTTAATCTTAACCAGTGATACAGGTGTATGTCGTATGAAGGAAGGCTATATGGTTCATACACTATCTTATTACTCAACTTTCAAAGTAAGTGTTCAGGGGATACTCCCTAATTCCTTCATCAGAACCACTTTTTACTGCTTCAGTTCTGGTTTTGTCACCACATTGTTACAAAAATTTTGGATTTTCAGATGTTTTTGGAATTCAGTTTTGTGGATAATATTTATGAACAAGCCCATTTGTTTTTAATATTATGTTTTTGGAATTCACGTTTCTGGATAATATTTATAACAAGTGCATCATTTAGTTTTTAGGAATTAGGGTCTCATATGTTACCCAGGCAGGTCTGGAACTGCTGCGCTCAAGTGATCCTTAACTCAGCCTCCCTGGTAGCTGGGACTACGGGCATGCAGTCCCACACCTGACTTAACATTCGTGGTAAAATTTGTTGAACTTTCTGTTGAACTGATCATAATTTAGGATGAGATGTAGTATAAAATGCAAACTAATGATTACATTACGATTTGATATTTTAGGATTTAAAAAACCCAGGATGTTGGCACGGTGGTACATGCCTGTAATTCCGGCATCTCAGGAGGCTGAGGCAGGAGGATCTCGAGTTCAAAGCCAGCTTCAGCAACTCAGTGAGGCCCTTTCTCTAAATAAAATATAAAAAGGGCTGGGCATGTGGCTCAGTGGTTAAGCACGCCTGGGTTCAATCCCTGGTACCAAACTAACAAACAAAAAACCCCCAAAAATAAAAAATCAGCTCAGGATGTTAATAAGAATGAGTTATTGGGGAAGTCTCTTGAACTAAATGGCATAAATTGCTGAGATAAGTAGAGAACAACTATGATTAGCAACCTTGTATTTACTTCTAAATATCTTCTTGAGTAGATATTTGTCATGGTGAGAACTTCGATGGAGCTTACAATTACCTTGATTGATTGATAAGAATTATTAAAAACTGCAATTAACCTGATTGTAACTGAGTTACTCACCCTTTCATAAAAAGGGATGAAATTAACAGTGTCAAGTGTCAAGATTGCTCCTTTAAGTTGGTAATGTTATTGCTGCTCCTAGCAGTGGTTCTCTCTCAGGTGATTATGCTACTGAGACAGTGTTGCTTTATCTACTGTCCTATAGTTTTCCATGTCTGCTCCAATATTGGGGAATCAGATTAAGATCGTGCAATCAGGGGCTAGGGATATAGCTCAGTTGGTAGAGTGCTTGCCTTTCTAGCACAAGGCCCTGGGTTCAATCTCCAGCACCACCAAAAAAAAAAAAAAAAAAAAAAAAAAAAGATCATAGAATCAGATGCATGGTGTTAGCAAACCTCATATTATTCAATTGTATGATGAGGGTGGAAGCAGAGACATCTGTGTTTTCTTTAATGTGTAGGTTTTTTTAACCTTTTACTACTCACAAAGATGTTAGCAATCAGCATCAGCATCATGTCCATTAATTATTGTGTAAGTGAGTACTGTGAGGTCCTTATTTAAACCCATAGTCTATAGTGAGACTTTTTCTTTTTTTAATGTGAAAGTAATACCTACTCACTGTTAAAAAAAAAAAAAAAAAAAGAAGAATAAGAAAATAAAGCATATAGAACCAGATGTGGTTTCACATGCCTGTAATCCCAGTGACTTGGGAGGCTGAGGCAGGAGGATTTCAAGTTTGTAACCAGCTGCAGAAATTTAGCAAGGCCCTAAGCAACTTAGACCCTATCTCAAAATGTAAAAAGGACTGGGATGTGGCCCAGAGGTTAAGTTCCCTGGGTTCAGTCCCCATTATCAAAAATAAACAAACAAGCAACCCACAAAACATACAGGCAAGGGAAGACGCTAGGCTTTCAGAAGTTGCTTGTGAACTGGGAATGTAGCCGAGTGGTAGAGTGCTTGCCTAGGCCATAATGTTCTTAGTTCCATCCCTGGTACCTAAGGAAAAGGAAAAAAAAAAAAAAAAAAAAGAAGAAAGAAAATCGTTTGTTACCATCTAAATCTTTCTAGTGTGTATACAGATATGTATGTTTGTCCTTTTTGTATTCAAATGATTGTATTATTCTATAATTTACTTTGTTTTCTATTTCATATTTATTCTAGATGTCTTTGCATGTCAGATACAGTTATTTAAAAATTTCCTTAATAGTAGCATTGTATTTTAGATTTGGAGATAACATTATTTGTTTAACCTATTCCTTGTTGGAAATTTAAGCTTTTCTCTCTCTCTCTCTCTCTCTCTTTTTTTTTTTTTTTTTTTGGTACTAGAGATTGAAACCGGGGGCAGTTACCCACTGAGCCACATCTCTAGCCCTTTTTATTTTTTATTTTGAGGCAGGTTCTCATTAAGTTGTTTAGGGTGTTGCTAAATTACTGAAGACTGACTTTGAACTTGCATTTCTCCTGTCTTAGGTTCCTGAGTTACTGGGATTACAGGCATGAGCCACCTTGCTTGACTGTTCTCTCTTCTTGATGGTACAAACAATACAATAATTGAACATCATTGCACATGTATCCTTGATCCTGTGAAAACATCTTATGGAGAATATTTTAAAAAGTAAAACTTCTAGTTCAAATGGTATGCCCTTTTCAATTTTGATAAGATTATGCCAAATTGTACTTAAATGGGATTTGTAAATTTTGGTCTATTATTAATATTTTCAAAGAGAGTTTAAGATAGCAGCATATTTCTTGCCCTACTCTAGTAATATTGATAGCCCGTGGGAGAAAATGAATAGAATCTTTAAGAATGTTGATAGAGCTGGGGAGATAGCTCAGTTGGTAGAGTGCTTGCCTCGCAAGCAAAAGGCCCTGGGTTCAGATCCCCAGCACTTGGGTTCAAATCCCCAGCACTGCAAAAAAAAAAAAAAAGAATGTTGATAAAACAATTTTATGATGCATTTTTGATAATATATTCTAATTACTGATGATCGTAGCCTGATGCTATAGGTTGGACTAGTAATTTTGAAACTTAGGTCAGAATTTTACCTATGGTGCTTTAAATAGCTGATGGGTAGTGTATTAAATTTTCTGGTTCACCTTATGAATATCTTATAGCACATCTACCTCAGCCTATTCAGTTGTAATTAATTTGAAATAGGTTACTAGGTTGCTAGTAAAGAATTTTCTAGTTTGTCTTAAGAATATTTGGTCTTCCTTTGGAGATCCAGGTTGTTGAGAGCTAATATTATCCTTCTGATCTGTGAGGAACAAGTGAGAGACTGCTGTCTGCAGTTTCATGTTATGCTTGTAGCTATTTGCGGGGAGAGTGAGAATTAAAGGCTACATAAAATCATTGTGTGTAGAAGTATTTTTATTTTTAGATCTTTGAGTATATTCTAGGATTTGGTGTGGGTGTAGAGGGGTGTCTGTAGTGTGGGGCTAGGCTGGGGAACATTTTTTCTGTCAGTATCTGCTTAACTGTTGGATCAATGCTTTTGTAGGTAAAAATGATACTGGAAATTTTGAGCATTCTCTTTGTGTTTTTCATGACCTACCTGATCAGTTTTGTAGTGGAGTCTTAGTCAACAGATCTGAACTGTTCTGTTGTTCTATTTTAAGAACTCATTGAGATTATATAAGGAGTATGAAAAATAGGATTTAGGATGTTAAGAAAACATCCTAGATGGAAAATAATTGACCTTCCCACAACTATTCCTCTTCCACTTTCCACACTAAAGACCCCATATTATTTGTTTCTGTGTATTTGAAATGCCCAGAATAGGCCCTGCTGTAGATCTAGAAAATAGATTATTAATTGCTGTGACTTCAGGACTTGAAATTGGTGTTTATGGATTTATGGGATCTCTTTCAGCAATGATGTTGATATTTATTTTTTTATGGTACTGGGGATTGAATTCAAGGTTGTTCTACTACTGAACGATATATTCCCCAGGATTCCCTCCCACCTCTTATTTAATTTTAATTTTGAGACGTTATTTTTAGGTTGCGGAGTTTGGCCTTGGATTTGCTGTCCTCCTGCCTCAGCCTTCCAGGCCCCTGGGATTATAGGCATATAGCACCCCCAGCTTCAATGAGTTAAATATTCTGCTGTTAGATAGTGGTGAGGGTGGTGAATGTAGTTGGCTCTTTGTGTCTGCAGATTCTGCATTTGTACATCTCAACTAACTGCTGATAAAAAGTATTCAGAAAAAAGTTATCTGTATTGAACATATACTCATTTTTTTTTGTCATTTTCTAAATACCACAACTACCTCCATATAATTTATGTTATATTAGGTATTGTAGGTGATTTAGAAATGATTTAAGGTTTAATGTAAGGATGGGCATAGGTTATATGCAAGTATACCATTTTATAATGAGGGATTGGAGTATTATGGATTATCCATGAGAGTTCTTGGAACCAGTCCCCTGCAGATACTAAAAGCCAATGAATTGTATAAAGTATCCAAAATGAAATGGTGTATTTTATAATATTACATGTGAAAAAATGCTGAAACAAAAATGAAAAGGCATACAAAGCATATTGATTCTCAGGCATGGTGGGGGAAAAACAGAGCTTTAGAATAAGGAACATTTTCTTCCTTTTTTGTTTTTTTTAGTACTAGGAATTGAACCCCAGGGTCACTTTTATGTAACACCGAGCTATACTTTCAGTCCCTTTTAATTTTTATTTTGAGACAGGATCTTGCTAAGTTGCTAAGGGTTTTGCTGAATTACTAAGTGTGGCCTTGAACTTGTTATCCTCCTGCCTTAGATTCCTGAGTCACTGAGATTACCTGCATGTCCTGTGAATATGGGGCTTTTATCAAACTAGCAATCCTCCTCTGGGGTTTCTGATATGCCTCTGAATGTTAACTTCAGAATCTCTGTATCATAGTGAACTGCTATTATTTGATAACACAGTGTTACATCCCTTAAATATGCTGGGCTTATAAAATAAAGTTGTGCATCATCAATAGATTAGAAAGAGAAGACCATACAGTAAAGGAGACCACTTAGAAGTTTGTTGTAATAGTCTTGTGACAGGGTGAAATTGTAGCTGAAGTTTTGGAAACGAACTGTATTACAAAGATAAGAATTTATGGGGGGCTGGAGTTGTGGCTTAGTGGTAGAGTGCTTGCCTGGCATGTGTGAGGCCCTGGGTTTGATACTCAGCACCAACCACATATGAATAAATACATAAAACAAAAGATCCATTGACAACTGAAAAAATTTAAAAAAGAATTTATGGTACATAGTGATGGATTAATTAATGGAGATTGAGCAAAAGAGTAAAGAAGGAGTTAAAATGAATTTTGTTGAGCCAGGGAACATAGGAGAAGTGATGTGTTGTAGCGAAAATGTTTATCTAGAACATAGATGAGTTGCATGTGGATCATCTTGACAGCAATGTTCAGTATGTGGTAGGTCCGTAGTCCAAGAGAAAGGTCATTAGTGGGAATATTGATAGAATTTGAACTAAATACCTGTGTAGAATAGGTATTAGTTGAAACAATAGTAGATAAGATTGCTCAGGAAAAGTAAATAATGAGACAACATGTTTGAAGATAAAGCTATAAACCATAGTAGTCGCTTAAAGGTAGAGAAAGGGGAGCCGATAAAGTGTAAGATGAAGGGATTGTCTTGGAGAGATAGTAGAATCAGAAGAGTAGGATCAGAGACTTCAGGTCAGAGTTTGAAGATAGAAGTGGTCAGTAGTGTGAGATCTAGTAGAAGTAAAGAGAATTCATTGAATTTTGCTACAAGGGAAACATTCTAATTTTATCGTAGAAGTCCTAGTGAATGTTTTCAGTGTCTAGACCCTTACAGTACCTAGGCCAGTATATCATTTGTTGGATATCTTTAATCCATCCATTCTTGAATAATTTTTAATTTTAGTCCTGATTATAAAAATAGTATGTTCTCACAAAGATAAATGTGTAGTTTCTGCAGGTATATAAGAGAATGTGAGGTCATTCTTAGAAATATTACTACCCACCTTGTGTAACCTGCCATAACTTTTTTTTTTTTGTACTGGGGATTGAACCCAGGGCCCCTTAACCACTGAGCCACACCCCCAGCCCTTTTTTGTATTTTATTTAGAGACATAGTCTCACTGAGTTGCTTAGGGCCTCACTAAATTGCTGAGACTGGCTTTGAACTCACAATCCTCCTGCCTCAGCCTCCCAAGTCACTGGGATTATAGGCATGTGCCACTATGCCTGATATGTTTTTCTTTTTAATGTAGAGGGACTCTGTGTTTATAATTTTTTCTGTTTTCTCTTTGAGACATCTTTCTACACATTGAGGATATAACCACATCATCATTTATATATTTATTCATTTTTTTTTCCTGCACTGCAACTTGAACCCACAAGCACTCCACAGCCCTTTTTATTTTGAGGCATGGTCATGATTAATTGCCTAAGCTGACCTTGAACTTGTGATTCCCTGTCTCAGTCTCCTGAATAGTTGCAATTAGACTACACCACCACTTCTGGATACAGCATCATTTATAGTGAGAAAATATGTTAATTTCGTAGGGCACCTTAACAAATGATCTCAAACTTAAGTTTGTTATCTCACTTCCAGAGCTGGAAGTCCAAAATCAAGATATCCTCAAGAGCCAAGTGTGTTGGTGCACACCTATAATCCCAGCTGCTAGGGAGGCGAGTCAGTGAGATGCTAATTCAGAAAATGAAAAGGACTGGCAATGTAGTTCAGTTGTAATATGTCCCTGAGTTCAATCCCCAGTAGCCCCCCACCCCTGAAAAATAAATGTCCTCAAAGCCTTACTTCCTCTGAAGATTCTAGAGAGAATTTTTTCTTTCCTCTTTCTAGTTCCTGGCAATCCTTAGCTTGTTTGATTTGTTACTGCATTATTCTGATCTCTGGCCTTCTTTCTAGTGTGTATCTCTGCCTGAATTTCCCTTTCTTTTCTTGTATAAAGACTTCAGTCAGTTGGGCAAGGTGGCGCACACCTGTAATCCCAGAGACTTGGGAGGCTGAGGCAGGAGGACTGTGAACTCAAAGCCGGCCTCAGCAATTTATCTAGGCACTTAGCAACTCACTGAGACCCTGTCTCTAAATAAAATACAGAAAAGGGCCGGGGATGTGCCTCAGTAGTTAAGCACCCCTGAGTTCAATCCCTGGTGCAAAGAAAAAAATAAAAAAAAAAATAAAAAAAAGGTGTCAGTCATTTAGGGGCCTTTCTAATCCAGTATGAAGTCACCTTAACTTGGTTACATCTGTAAAGACCCTGTTTCAAATAGGATCACATTCTGAGGTTCTGGTTACACATGAATTTTTGAGGAATACTCACCCATTACATATTGTATCCCATATTGTAGTTTTGCCTTAACATATATAGCCAATAATGTACATAGCCATTTAGATTATCGTTTTTCAGTATTATGAACACGATGGGGGAGGAAACAGTTGGTGTAATTTAGAACCTTGGTGAACCCTACCTGCAATGAATATGATTGCCAAGGTCTTACAGCCCTTAGGAATGAAAGTTTGGATCATAACACAAGGTAAGCTACCAAGATCTGCTGAGGTAAAAGTGAGGATGAGTGGAATTTAGAATAGTAGGGATGGAGAAGTTGAGCAGCAGTTGAGCTGAGACCACCAACAGCTGTAGTTTGTTCCAGGAATCTTTCTCTTCTGTTTCTCCTCTCAAAAAGAGAGGCCTGTGGGAATCAAGCAAAAGCTGCTGCTTGTGCCATGGTAGAGAAGTGATACAAGGGGTGGACTGTGGTGGCCATGAAAATGTGCCAGTCTCCTTTTGTGGGGGATGCAATTGACTTTCTCCACTGAATTGCTTTTGTGTCTGTGTAGCAGTTCCATAATTCTATGGTCTGTTCCTGAAATCTTGTTATTCCAAGAAATTCTGTAGTTTGCTCTTATTCATTCTGTTTTCCCACTTGTGTGAAAGTGTGTGTAAGGTAAACACCTACAAATGTAATGACTAACATTTACTGAAAACCTACCAAGAACCAGGTATTTTATACGTACTCAGTGATTTGATCTTCTTAGCTGTTCTTGGAAAAAGATCTATGTCCATTTCATGGATAAGGATGCTGAGGATCTTAGAGGTTCATTTATCCATCCAGAGCTGTCCATTCAAATAGTGAAGCTGAATGAGCCCATGCCTTTCCTGCTAGGCCTTGGATGTGTGACTTTCAGGAACACAGTGACAATTGATTATTTTACAAGACCCTTGTTATGGTGAAATGTATCGAAAGAGTATGTGTTGCATTTTTGTTACTGCACATTTTCTGTAGGGATTATTTCTGGCCACATTTTTGTTTTAATAATTGAGCGGGGCTGGGGAGATAGCTCAGTCGGTAGAGTGCTTGCCTTGCAAGCACAAGGCCCTGGTTTCGATCCCCAGCACCGCAAAAAAAAAAAAAAAAAAAATAAATAAATAAAAATAAAAAAATAAAAAATAATTGAGCGTAGTGTGTTTTGTAAATTTTTTTAAGTTGTAGATAGACACAATACCTTGAGAATTGAACCCAGTGCCTCACACGTGCTAGGTGAGTGCTCTACCACCGAACCCCAACCCCAACTCTGAGTGTAGTGTTTTTAATATGCTTTAATACAAGGGCAATAGTACTAAACAGGATAATACAAAAGCTACTTTGTCCATGTATCCTGAGCACTGTTACTTCATGAATTGGAATTATTTTAGCATTTGCAAAATACTTCATTTGAGAAAGTTTAATTTTTTAAAAAAACTCTGTTTTTAAAATAAATGGAATTCTTTGTAATGTTGTCTCTTTTGAGAAGCTTTGCTTATAAGCATATGTCACCCAAATTCCATTTATCTTAATTTCTTGAAAACTCACAGACTTTTTCATGCTAAGAGTACCTAGGATTTTCAGACTTTCAGACTGTTTTTGAACTAAGAATGAATCTTTGGTTAAAATAGATAAACTCTAAAAATTATAATTAAAAACTTTTTAAAAGAGAGGTGCCTCTAACTGGTCATGGTGGCACAGGCCTGTCATCCCAGGGCCTTCGTTCGGGGACTGAGGCAGGAGGATTACAAGTTCAAGACCAGCTCTAGCAACTTAGGAGACCATGATCCCAAAATGAAATAGGACTGGGGTTGTGGTTCAATGGTTAAGTGCTCTGGTTTGATCCCAGGTACAGGAGAAAAAAAAAAAAAAAAAAAAGATAGCTCCATATGTTGCTCAAAGCAGTCTTTCCTCAAACTCCCAAGTAGCTGGAATCACAAGCATGCATCACTGCACCTTGCTTAAAAGTTGTAATTTTTTTGTGTGGGGGAATCAGTGCTTGGGATTGAACCTAGGACTTCAAACATACTAGGCAAGTGCTCTACTACTGAATTCACCCACCCCAAAGCTCAACCATTGTAACTTTTTAATGGGAGGATGAAAATCAGAATTGATGATGGAACTATTGTTAATTAACACCTAATTGAAGACAAACTGGATTTCTGATAATGTTCTTGGTAGCTCTTAGGAAATTTCTCTAAACATAGATTCTGGCAAGTATTTAGAGATTCAAATGTTCTGATATTTTTAGTATTTTTAAAAAGCTCAAAATATAGGGTAGAAAAACTGATTTTAAGTACTTTGTAGTCTCTGATTATACTATTAATCAGACAGATCATTTAATAGGGATTTTCCAGGCCTGGGATGTAGCTCAGTGGTAGAGTGATTGCTGTGCTTGAGAACCTGGGTTCCTTTTCTAGCACCACCAGAAAAACAAAACAAACAACAACAAAAAAACCTAGTGATTTTTTTTTTTCTTCTTCAGTATCGACAGCAGGTTTGTCTTCACAGGCATGATATTTCTGTATGTGTGTTAACATTTTTTTCCTTTGAAGATGAGAAGTCTTTAGTCTGTTCCTGTTTAATTTATGCCATGTTCTTGGAATTAATACTCAACTACAGACTTGCCTATTTTATTCATGTAAGGAAGAACAGTTTGCTTGTTAAGAAATGGAAATCTTTAAAAAAATTTTTTTAATTTGTTCTAAATTGGTTATACATGACAGTAGAATGCATTTTGACACATTGTACACAGATTGAGCATAACTTCTCATTCTTCTGGCTGTACATGGTGCTAAGTCACACCAGTAGTGTAATCATACATGTATATAGGGTAATAATATCTGTCTCATTCTACCATTCTTCCCATCCTCACTGCCCCACCTCTCCCCTCTCCCCTCATAATCCAAAGTTCCTTCATTCTTCCCTACCCACCCTGCACAATGAATCAGCATCTGCTTATCAGACAAAAACATTAGGTTTTTGGTTTTTTGGGTATTGACTTATTTCACTTAGCATGGTACTAATTCCATCCATTTACCTGCAAATGCCATAATTTCATTCTTCTTCAAGGCTGAGTAATATTTCATTGTGTATTTGTACCACATTTTCTTTTTTTAAAAATATTTTTTAGATGCTGATAAACCTTTATTTTATTCATTTATTTATATGTGGTGCTGAGAATCGAACCCAGTGCCTCACACATGCTAGGCAAGTGCTCCACCACTGAGCCACAACCCCAGCCCATACCACATTTTCTTTATCCATTTATCTGTCGAAGGGCATCTAGGTTGGTTCCATAGTTTAGCTATTGTGAACTGAGCTGCTATAAACATTGATGTGGCTGCATAATTGTAGTATGCTGATTTTAAGTTCTTTGGGTATAGGCCAAGGAGTGGGATAGCTGGGTCAAATGGTGGGTCCATTCCAAGTTTTCTGAGTAATCACCATACTACTTTTCCATAGTGGTTGTACCAATCTGCAGTTCTAGTGGCAATGTTATGAGTGTGCCTTTTCTCCCACATCCTTGACAAGACTTATTATTGCTTGTATTCTTGATAATTGCCAAAGAAATGGAAATCTTGCCTTTTTAGTAGGTTTCTTTTTTATTTTTAGGGAATAGTAGAAGACAAAAACTAATAGGAAGACATAAAGAAGAAGGTTGTCAATTTATGGAATTTGGGTATTATTTAAATATAAAGAAGAGTTTCTCAAAATGAAGAAAATATTTAAAAAGTCTTTCATTGTACTTGTTTTACATTACATTTATTTGTAAGTTCCATAGATAATTTTGGGATTTCTACTACTTTTTGAATGTATATGAACTATCCAGTGAATTTTACTTGGATTTTGGTTGTGAATTTAGCAAACATTTATTGTCCACTTGGTTTGTTTTGGACATTATACTGGATTTTAGAGATGGAGATAGTACATTCCTTTGCTCTTAAGAAAGTGACTTAACTAAAACAGTTCATTATTTTTAAAGTCCCTGGTTACCTAGGAGGAGCTCCTAAATTAGACTGGGGGGCTTAAAGGTTTTGTCAGATTGTGACTGTTGAGCTTAGCTAGTAAGAGTGAGTAGTAGTTAGGCAGTAGATGGGGAAGAGAAAGGTCTTGGAAGCAAGAGAAAATATGATATTTCAGGAAAGTGTACATACATTATTGTCACATGGAGAAGGAGAGCAGTGTAGAAGTAATTTTAGAGAGATAAGGAGGCCCAGATCATGACAGATCTTACTAGTACTACCAGGAAATTTAGATTTTTATTTTGAGAAGCCATCAAAGGAAGCATGTAGGTGTGTATAATTATGTCTTATTTAAGTTCTAGAGAATGATTTTTTTCTAGCATCTCTTTATACTATTGAACTTTTAAAAAAAATCGTGTTTAGTTTTTTTTGAGACAGCATCTCACTGTTGCTCAGGTTGGTCTTGAACTCTGGGGCTCAAGTAATCCTTTGCCTCAACCTCTGGAGTAGCTGGAAATTGCAGCATTGCCACCATGCCTACCTACAGTCTTTTTTAGTTGTCTGTGGCATAATATCATGTCATGTAATATGACATGTTGTGAGATAGTAACAGTGAAAAAGGCCACTAACATCATACTATTATGGAAATAGTTGTGCCTTTGTGGACCTCTAGCAGGGGTCTTGGGCACCCGTTGGGGTCACCAAACCATTTGGAAATGAAAAGATCATTCTATCAGAGGTGTCCGTAATTATTTAGAACCTACAAAATGAAGCACATTTTAATATTGTAATTCAGTATAGAGAAAGAAGGTTTCAGGAAATAGTTTTCTGTGATATTAGTTATCTCTTATTGCACAAAAATTATCTTAAAACTTACCCAGATTTGAGAAGAGAGAGAATAAAAAGGTAATCAGGTTTCGTTTAGAGTGGTTTGGACTGAGGGTATCTCATGAGGTTGTAGTGGTAATCAGTTGAATCTGTAGTCATCCCAAGCTTGACTGGGGTTGGAAGATTCTCTTCGGAGCTCTCTCATACTGCTGTTGACCTCAGTTCCCTACTGTGTGACTCTCTGGAGGGTAGTTTGAATTTCCTCATGATATAGCAGTTAGCTCTTGCTAGAGCGGGTGATCTGAAACAGTGACCCAGACAGAAGCTCCAGTGTCTTTTAGGAGTTAGTCTTGAAAGTAATACATTATTAGAAGCACGTCACTTAAGTGCACTCCATATTTGAGGAGAGTGGAATTTTGCTTCCCCTCTTGAATGGAGAAGTATCAAAGAATTGATGGGCATACTTTAAAACTACCACAAATAATTGTTAGAGTGACTCTCTGATGGGTCTGTTTCCTGCATGCATTGCTGAGTATGCTAAGAACACAAGGTCCTGCAATAACCCAGACCATGTCTCAGGATTGTGAGCCACCGTGGGGGCTGAGGTAACAGGGAGGGAGTTGAGAGTAACAGGGAGTAATACATACATGCTTATGCTAGCTATATGGGCTATGAGTTCTTTATTTGTAACCCAAGAGATTCACGTGTGTTGTCAGTATTTATGAAATAGTCATAGGCTAATTATTAACTTGGAAGTACGGTAAATAAAATTCTAAACTTTTAAAAAAATTTAATTTTTTTGTTCTAATTAGTTATACATGACAGTAGAATAGACTTTATGTTTTATCATAGTGCATACATTTTTTTTGTGGTGTACTCTGAAAATAGGCTACACATTCTATTTTCTGCTGTATTGTCATTTACCTTTGGTCTTCCCTTTCTGTGGTTTCTATATACCAAAATACAACTAAATGTAGATTGGAAAATATTTGGGAAAAAATTGGCCTAAAGACTTTTTCTGTTATTATTTCCTAAAGAATAAGATATAGCAGTTACTCACATAGTATTTGCATTGTATTAGGTGTTATAACTGATTTAACATTGATTTTAATTAAAGTATGTGGGAGAATATGTATAGGTTATTTACAAATACGGTGGCATTTTATACAAGAGACTTGAGTGTCTTCAGATTCAGTATCCATGGGGGTTCCTAGAACCAATTGCCAGTCAGTACCTAGGGATGACTGTATTTCATTAACAACAACAACAGCAACAGCAACAACAACACAATAGGTTGCAATCTACCAGACTGATATCACCCTATTATTGGGTCATTCCGTAAGTTTGAAATGATTTAGGGACTTTTGCCACAGGCAGGGAGTTAGATTAGAAAGGTGGTGTAATTCAGGTAGTGCATGATGGTACAAATAAGGGCAGTAATTGTGGTAATGAAGGAAGATGGCTGATTTAAGGGACACTGAGAAGTCAGATGGGAAGGAATTGTATTCTTTGATCATATGGGACCTGAGTGAGATTGAGGATTTAGGAAGGACTCATACTTCTGACTTGAGCAGCTGGTGTCATTCATTTGAATAGATTTTTTTTGTCACGAACTGGAGAGACCTAGATGTGGAATTCAGTTTGGAGGCATAAGCTTGAGGTGCATATGAGAAGTACAATTGGAGATACCCAGATAGTGGGATATATGGTTCTGATTGTCAAATGAGAAGGGTTAAGACTGGAAATGTGAATTTGGAGTTTTCATTACACAGTTGATATTTAAAGCTGATGGGTGTGGGGAGAAGTGATCCTCTAAGGATGATATTGCAGGATGAGATGAAGCTGTAACTTAGGAGATCAGAAACCTTTAAGGAAGGAATGAACAAAGAATGAGGAAGACAGGAAAAAGGAGAGTGTTGATACAAAGAAACAAAGCAGAGAGGGTGAAGCAGTTGAGAGTGCTTAGTATGGGAGACTGTAAACTGAAGTTACAAAAACATCATAAAGGAAAATCAGTCATTATATAAGGTTTCCTGAGGAAGGCCCAGCAAATGGGCCCTGCAGTACCATGAAAAGACTAGCTCTTCTTTTATCAGAGTGGAGAAGACAAGTTAAGGATGGGTGTTGATGTAAAAGAATGTGTGGTAAGAGATAATCAAACAGATAATTCCCATTTGATTTCTCTATGGTGTAGAAGTTGAGGTATATTAGTTTGGTGGGGCTGTCATAAGAAAAAGAGGTGGCTTACGTCAACAACAATTCATTTTCTTACCACTTTGGGAGTCTGTCATTCAGAGATCAAGGTGTCAGCATGACTGACTACTTCTGAAGGCTTCTCTGGTTGTCTCTTAGATGGCCATCTTCCCTGGTGTCTTCTTATGGTCTGTTCTATGTCTTTTCTACTCTTTTTATAAGAATGCCAGTCATACTGGATTAGGAGCCACCCCAATGACTTCATTTAACCTAAATAACCTCTTTAAACATCTCTCTGTAAATATAGTCACATTCTGAGGTTTGAAACTTAAGACTTCAGTTTATGAAACACAATTCAGCCCATAATATTAAACCATTTGCTGAAAAAGTGACAAATATTATTTCATAAAATACCATAAGAAAAATTAAGAGATAACCCCAAAACTAGGTGAAAATATATTCAACATGTGTATAAAGATCTGTAAACAGAATTTCTACATGGAAAACACCCAATATGAAAGAGCTAAAGTTAGAAGGAAGGAAACATTTTGACATAATTAAGTGCACTAATTGTTTTTCTTTACGTTTTTATTTTATGGTTCTTAAGAAAGCCTTACTCTAACTCAGTTTTGTTGTCCTAAATTTTCTTCTGGTACTTTTCACAGTTTAAAAAATTTAATATACATGGAATTTATTTTATTATACTGTATGAGGTAGGGTTCAGTTTATTTTCCAAGTATATCATTATTCAAACCCTTTTATCAAATAATTTGTCTTTTCTTTTTTTTGAAATATTATGTTCAGTATGTATTAAAATAGCTTATACTTAAAATCTGAATCCTATAATTTAGACTCTAGTCCTTGGATAGAACTATAGTTTTAATTACTATAGCTTTATAATAGATTTTATAATTTAATTACTATAGCTTTTATACTTTTGTGAAACTATGTAATTATATAATTTATATATTTTATAATTTTATGAATATTCTATTTTATAAATTTATAAGAAATTTATAATTTTTTGTGAGAAATCTTGGTGGTCTGTGCTCAGAATGTTTCCCCATAATGGTTAGTGAGCATTGTGCAGTATCCTGTCATCACACACAATATTTTGATAGATGCACTAAGTGATATACATCTTACAGTATGTAACTTCATATCAGATTGGATCAGGTTTTCCTTCTAAATGAGTTTATCTTGAGAGATTTTTGGATTATAGATCTGTAATTTTTCTTGCCAATTGGGAATTATGTCTTTTTGTTCATGTGTTTAAGATTATTTTGGTTACTCTTGAACCTTTACTCTTCCATGTGAATTTTAGCTTCTGCTTTTTGAATTATATGAAAAATTCTCTGGAGATTTTCATTCGGATTGTGCTGAGTAGTTGGGTAAGAACATCTTTATGGGTTTGTCTTCTTATCTGTGAACATGGATAGCTTTTCTTTCAGGTACTTTTTCATGTCATTCAGTAAAGTTTTATGTTTTTTTATCTCACAAAAATGCTTGAAATCTTAATTGGATTTATATCAAAATACGTTTACAGGTTTGTTGATATTGTAAATGGAATTTTTTCAAGTTTGAAACTACATTTTTGAATTGTTGTTGCTGATATACATGAAAGTATTGATGTTTATATATTGATCTTGTGTCTGACCAGTATATTGAATTCTGTTACTGGTTCTGCTAATATGTCAGTTGATAATCTTGTGTTCTTTGTTAGAAAATCATGTTCAAATATTGAGCTTTATTTCCTCTTTGTTAATCTTAAACTTTTTTTTTCTTTTCCAATTGCATGGTGTCTTGAGACACATAAAACATTTTTATAGTGGCATTTTCTGTGAAATACATTGTGCTGCAATTACATTTTGAATTCATGAGTAAATAGATGGTAGAAGGGGAAATGGAAAGTTTCTGAGAAGGGGAATATTTATTATCAAAGGATTTAATGTGTGATCTTTTCATTACAGATATGGCGTAAGATATTCAAGATTGGACAGCTGGTGACCTGATATTTCTGATAGCCTTAAGCTGACTTATAGCCATAGAGAAATCTCTCCGTTTTTGTTTTCTGCTTTACATCTTTCGTGGCACCTAAGTTCACCTTGCAACCATGTATGGAAGTGCTCGCTCAGTTGGGAAGGTGGAACCAAGCAACCAGAGTCCTGGGCGTTCACCTAGGCTTCCCCGTTCCCCTCGCTTAGGTCATCGTCGAACCAATAGTACAGGAGGGAGTTCTGGAAGCAGTGTTGGAGGTGGCAGTGGGAAAACCCTTTCAATGGAGAATATACAATCCTTAAATGCTGCCTATGCTACATCTGGCCCTATGTACTTAAGTGACCATGAAAATGTGGGTTCAGAAACACCAAAAAGCACCATGACACTTGGCCGATCTGGGGGACGTCTGCCTTACGGTGTTAGGATGACTGCTATGGGCAGTAGTCCCAACATAGCCAGCAGTGGGGTTGCTAGTGACACCATAGCATTTGGAGAGCATCACCTCCCTCCTGTGAGTATGGCATCCACTGTACCTCACTCTCTTCGTCAGGCAAGAGATAACACAATCATGGATCTGCAGACACAGCTAAAGGAAGTGTTAAGGGAAAATGATCTCTTGCGGAAGGATGTGGAAGTAAAGGAGAGCAAATTGAGTTCTTCAATGAATAGCATCAAGACCTTCTGGAGCCCAGAGTTGAAGAAAGAGCGAGCCCTTCGAAAAGATGAAGCTTCCAAAATCACCATTTGGAAGGAACAGTATAGAGTTGTGCAGGAGGAAAACCAGGTTAGTTTTATATGTCTGTCTATCTTTGTTGGCTGAATTCATGTATATAAGTAAAATGAGCCAGTCTTTTCTTTTTTCTGTTAGATTTTTCCCTGCTTAGTTAATTTATCTTTCTTTTTTTAAAAAAATTTTTTAGTTGTTGGGCTGGGGAGATAGCTCAGTTGATAAAGTGCTTGCCTTACAAGCACAGGGCCCTGGGTTCGATCCCCAGCACTGAAAAAAAAAAAAAAAAAAAAAAAACTTTTTTTAGTTGTTGATGGACTTTTATTTTCATTTATTTATATGTGGGGCTAAGAATTGAACCCAGTGACTCATGCCTGCTAGGTAAGTGCTCTACCACTGAGTCACAACACCAGTGCCCCCATTTTTTTTTTTTGGAAATATTTTTAGTTGTAGATGAACACATTGCCTTTATTTATGTGATGCTGAGAATCGAACCCAGTGCCTCACCCTTGGTAGGCAAGCGCTCCACCACTGAGCTACAGCCCCTGCCCTTGTTCCCCCTTATTACCTCTTTTCCCTCATTTCTCTTTCACTTACTGTATTTTTAAAAAATATATATATATTTTTTCAATTCTTGTGAGAATAGAGTATTGCCACACATTCTAACATCCATTACTAAAATTATTAAGTGTAAAATGTATCAGTAAGATTTGTCATAATGTCAGAAAATCAATCTTAAAAACTATCACAAGTAAGTCAATATTTATCAAAGAACAGATATTACTTTTAAAAAGTTAATATTTATGATGTAAATCTTAATTAAGTACTTAAAACAAGTAACTTCTTTTTGTTGATAATCATGGAAGTTTTACTTCATGTTGTATTTGTTATTTGATTCTGTAAATTTAAGGTGGAGGAAGGCAACTTGGTACAATTGATTGTTTTAAGAAAACAAGGTGTGGGTTGTCATTAAAATCACACACTTTTTCAGTTTGTTAGTGTTGCTGGTCCCTCATGGTGGTGCACACCTATAATCCCAGCAGCTCAGGAGGCTGAGGTAGGAGGATTACAAGTTTGAGGCCAACCTCAGCAACTTAGCAAGCCCCTAAGCAACTTACTAAGACCCTGTCTCAAAATTAAAAAGAAAAGAAAAAGAGCTAAGTGCTATCTTAGTATGAAAAAATTCATTTATTGCTTTTCTAAACTCTTCCAGGTTATAGTCGATGTTTGGCTATAACTATGTCATACTATGTAATAGCTCATGACTCCAAATATCTGAGCAAATCATATTCAGCCTGTGGCAATTTAAATCTTAAACATACTTTTTGTTTAAAACACTTTTAGAGCATGTCTTAAAATTTGGGAGGTCGGATTACTTGCCTATTTTAAAAAAAACTATCTTATTCTCTTAGAAGAGATTGGTTTTTTTTTTTTTTTTTTTTTTTTTTTTGGTATTGGGGGATTGAACCTAGGTGTGCTTAACCTTTTGCCATTGACTGTAACCTCAGACCTTGAGCCCCATTGTAAAACAAGGGAAAAGGAACAAGGAACCATTCTTTCTGTGCTTCTTGTCCTTTTTTTCTGTAGTGTTAGGGATGCAAAATACTTCTTTTCATATTGATCATTTCTATGACTGTGACCCCAGTGTATGTGGTATAGGTAGGGGAAAAGAGTACTCAAAATTTTAGATATATATTTCAAAGGAGCCCTGTAAGGTGGGTCCGATGATGAATGCTTATAATCCTAGCCTGTAATCCCAGCTATTTGGGAAGACTGAGGCTGGAGGATCAAAGGTTCAAGGCCAGTCTTGGTAATTTAGCAAGACTTGGTTTCAAAAGAAAGGGCTGGGAATGTAGCTCATTGGTAGAGTGCCCCTGGGGTCAATCCCTAGTAAGACAAAAGAAAAGAAAGGAAGGGGTAGGGGGAGAGGGAGGAAAGGAAAGGAAAACCCTCAAGATAATTTTGATGTATCCTTATATTGTGAATCGTTGACTCAAGATAAATGTTCAAATGATATGTGATAGCAAAATGGGAAAATACTTTTTATTTAGTTGACAGAGAATATAACACCAAAAATACATTGTTCATCATTATAAGGTAATTGTACCTTTTCAGTTTTATAATGTAGTGTTGGATTATAAATGTCAGAAGAGGAAAAAATAAGTTTGTATTCTTCAGTTTTGTGATGAAATATCAGTGTAGCATAGGTGTTAGAACCTGTGTCTTGTGTTCTTAGTATATGAGGTCTTTTTAAAAATGATATCGGTAAATTTGTAATATGTGGTATATATAGAGTTGGTTATTTGTATTTAGACAGTTAAACCTATTTGAATCTTATCCTCTCAAAAGTGTTTTTAATTAAAAAAATCAGAGTTCCATTTAATTTTAAAGTAAGTCACTGTCTTATTAAAAATATTGCAGGTGGCTGTGGTAATTGCACACCCATAATCCCAGCTACTCAGGAGGCTGTCAGGAGGATTGCAAGTTTGAGAATCAGGTTCAGCAATTTAGGAAGAGCCTGTCTTAGAATTTAAAAAAAAAAAAAAAGGACTGGGGATATAGCTCAGTGCTAAAGCAACCCTGGGTTTAATCCCTAGCACTGCAGAGAAACAAAACAACAACAGAAACAGAGCAAAAAAAAGTGAATATGGTGAAAAATTTATACATGAATACATACTTTTTTCTAAAATGGTCTACATTTCTAGAATAGATTGTGTGTGTGTGTGTGTGTGTAAATCTATAAAATTTAAAGTGATTGGGGTTCCTGGATATAGTTAGTGAGTTATCTAACCCCTGGCATACCTGCTTTTGATTCTGAAAATATTGCCCATCAGTAAGATTGTTTTTCTTATCAGGTGACTTGGCAATGTCCATTTTATTGAGGAAAGTTGCAGACATGCTTGTTGATTTTGATATTAATTGAGGTACTTTTTTATGCCTATAATTCAGAAGCTATGTGGGGGAAAAAACCCAGTGCAGTGTCCTTTCCAGTTATCAAGCTATATTCAGAGGCAAAATATTTGAATCTTCTGAAAAGACAATTGTGGGTACTTAGCACTTCAGTGCAAGAGAAGCAATCCACAGGATTTTCATGCCAAAAAAACCATATGTGCAGAAGAAGGGTGAGTACTGCCTTATCTAGAGTCCGCCCCTTGCCCTGATTAAACACCAATTCTGGCAGGAATATATTCTTCCTGCACCCACTGTAATTAACACACGATCCTAAAATTGTATAACTTTAGTCCAAAAAACAAAGGGTGCAATTTTAAAGTAAAGCGAAACACTGTAATGAGCTATAGAGAGTGAGAATGCTAATTAATAGATTATAGTCAGCCAGCAGCGGGTCCTAATTAAACTTTGCATTCATTATACCCTTAATAGCCCTTAAAGGTCTGTCATCTTCCACTTTGTGAAGATCATTTATTAGGATTTCAGTAATTAAATAAAATTTCCCATTTCAGCTTGAGACTGGGGTTTGGGTCCATTCGAAATGTTTGATCTCATTGGGCCACAGAAATCTTGGTCTAGAATTCTATCAAATGTAAAACACATTTGCTTAGAATTGCCTGATGTGTAGGGTTTGTTATTGTGCAGTCCTTGTAGAAGTCTGTTTCTAAAATAAAAATACCCACTGATTTTATGTCTCATGCCTTTTGTTACTAAACTTTCCAATAGTGATTGAAGAGTTAGAAGAGTTAGAACAATATATGTTATATTTTAATAGGGAATGCTCCCCCACTCCACCTTTTCTTTTTGCAGTTCTGGGGATTGATTTTAGGGTATTGGGCAGGCAAGTGCTTTACCACTGAACTATACTCCCAGCTTGCTTTTTCTTTTTTTTTTTTAAACTGAGACTAAGAAAGGCTTTTTAGCATGTGTTTGCTTGAGAAAAATAAAAATTCAGTTGTGAGCTTGGTAGACTTGCAGAGCCAATAAGTCTTTGAATAAGTTATATGTTTTATTCTAGCCAATATCTATCCAGTTATTGTCATACTTCTTTCTTGGTTATATCTTATAAGAACTCTGTTTTTTCACTCTGGGCCTATAATCCCAGCTATTTGGGAGACTGAGGCAGGAAGATTTTAAGTTTCAGGCCAACCTTAGCAATTTGGTGAGATCCTGTCTCAAAAAATAAAAAAAGGGTTGGAATGTAACTCAGTAGTAGAGTGCTTGGCTAATAAGTGTGAGACTCTGGGTTCAGTGCCCAGTACTGGATGTATGTTTTAATTTATTTGGGTGCTTCTTTAAAAAAGTATTTAAAGCATTATCTTTTTTTGTGATGCTGGGGATTGAACCCAGGGCCTTGGGCAAGCACTCTACCGACTGAGCTATCTCCCCAGCCCCTTAAATCACTTTTGATTGAAAATTTGTATGAGCAGTGTATATTCTACTTAATATTATAGTGAAAAGTGACTTTAATATTTTTGTCTTCTGTATTTTTTCTGATTGTTGTCTAGTTGATTGATTGAATTTTGCAGTGTTGGAAATCAAACCTGGGACCTCGAATGTGCTAGGCATGTGCTCTGCCACTGAACTATGTACTGTGCTATGGAGTCTGATTTTTTTTTTAATGATTTTCGTTTTGTCAGGCTATCCATCCATTAGGTCTTGTCCCATGTGAAAGTATATAAATTGGTATGGGAAATTTGCTTTCTGAAGAGTTGATAGGTTTGTTTACTTGGAATGTAGTGGGGTGCATTATGAAAAATAATTCAATAAATCAAATAAAATTTGCACAAATATCTGCTATGGCTTATTTATAGGGAAATCAGGTGCTCTGTCATTGAGCAACACAGTAGCCCTAGTGTATGATTTCATCTCAGTGAAATAGAATGGTTTTCAGGAATTTGCTAATTTACTGTACATTTTGCAAACAGCAGCTTAATTGTGATTTGGGAGGCTCACTTTTAATTTTCTTGTGTAAAACCAGAAAATAAATTTAGTCTTTAGTTACAGGTATGTTGATCAAAGGATTTATAGTTCTATTTTCCTTTATAAAATCATACTGCCTCTGGAACATATCACCCCTTTATGGGTGCTCTGTTATGCTCAGAAGAGTATTGGAGGTGCCTAGAAACCATTTTTTGTAAAAAGTGGTTGAGGGAACTAAGGCAGAGAAAACTTGCGATGTTTTAAATTTATTTGATGGGCAGTCATATGGGAGGAGATCTTTCCTTTTTTCTTGACCAACCCTGGAAAAAATGGATGAAAATATTAGGTTGTAGATTTTGGCTTCCTGGCCAGGGTGGGTGGCACATTCCTATAATTCTAGGGCCTTAGAGGCTGAGGCAGGAGGACTGCAAGTGTGAGGTCAGCCTCAGCAACTTAGCAAGACCCTGTCTCAAAAATAAATAAATAAATAAATAAGTAAATAAAAAGGATTGAGGATATAGCTCAGAAGTAAAATGTCCCTGGGTTCAATCCCAGTAACAGCTCCCTCCCACTGAAGATTTTGGCTCCTTGGAGGAATGTGTTTTCTAAAAAAGCTATATCTATTTGATAAAATAGTCAGTATCTCAGTTATGCTTCACCATCACTAGAAGTGGTCACTGAGAGGCCAGAACTCCTCCTGGTAGCTGTGTATGTGTGTATGAAGAATCATTTGATTCTAAAGGATGCCTGAGCAGAATGCTGTGATACTTGTGAAGAAATTTTAGGGAATTTCATCCATCCTCTCACCCCCCATTATCCCTCTATTCCTCACTCTGTGCCACCTTTCCCTTCCTTTATGACACCTCGATTGAGATATAATTGAATTCACCCTTGAAGTATATGTTTTTTCTTCCTTAATTTGATTTATTGGAGAAGAATGAGGAAAGTAATAGTAAGTTGCCCTAGGGAGTTCTTGAACAATGAAATGAGTGACACGTAAAGTGTTAGCAGAGAAGATTGAAGGAAGGAAAGCAGGGAAGGCAAGCGAAAGTTTGATGTGCAAGGCCTGGATGAACCTGGGTAATAGGCATGGTGAGCAAGGTGCACCATGAGATATTTTGAGAGAGAGATTTGTTTGTAGGCTATGGTGACTAGAAAGAAGAATGCAGTGAATCATGGTACTGAGATTGTGGAAATGTTTTTGCCATTGATTAACAATGGAAAGGGATGGCAAAGTACAACTGGATTCAGAGTAAGATATAGTGAATTCAGCATACATATTTGAACAGAAGTTTTTCATAATCATTTGAAAATAGGAAACTAAAGATGGTTACTTTAGGCACACACAGGTGGGTGTTATATGTTCTTGTTAACGTAAAAGAATTTGCTGTTGTCAGTTGAATATCAGAAACTCCATGTCTCTGTTTATGGGCATGAGGAGTGGAGGGGAAAAGAGAAGCCAAAAGATGGTACATGCTTTGTATATGTATTTTCTTATCAATCTATTTTTGTTTTTTTTTCTGTATTATTTTACTTTTCTTTGACGGCAAATAACTTGAGTGATTCTTTCAATTTATGAAAGTCACCCTTCATTACAAAAGATTAGTCAGGTGTGGTGATTCACACCTGTAATCCCAGCATCTTGGGAGGTGAGTCAAGGAGGATCACAAATTTGAGGCCAGCCTCAGCAATTTAGCTTGACTCTCAGCACCTTCAGGAGACCCTGTCTCAAAATTAAAAATAAAAAGGGCCAGGATGTAGCTCCATGGTAGATCACCCTTGGGTTCAGTCCCTAGTTACTCACACCCCTGTTGCCCAAAGGTTAATATTAGTTTATGTTCCTATGATAAACAAACTTCTGCTAATAGATGCCCTTTATATTAGTTAACAGCAGCTTCATTAGAGCTCTTATATGATGAATTTCTTAAAAAGAGAAAGAGCAGAAAATATTCAGGGAGGAAATGATTGCATTGAAAACATTTTGTTCTTTCATTATGGACAGGATTAGAAATGCTTTTTTTAGCTGGTTTTGTGCTGCCATATGCATCTCTAAAAGTATTCCTTTTTTCTGGAGTTGGAAAGTTAGTTCTTAACATAGTTGCTTTTGATTATTTTTCATTGATTTGATTACCTGAATAATTACTTATTTTTTCTTACCCCATGTCTCTTTAAGAGATAGTGTCCAGGTTCTCACTTGTTGGAAAGGTGAGAACATGGGCCATTAGAATAATGGGGAGGGGGCAAAAAGTGTTTCTAGGATTGCAGTGGAGAGAGAGTTTAAGATTACAAGACGTCCTGCACTCCTAGAATAGGGTCTGCACGTTGAAAAGTTCCTTCCTTGTTCTATGTGATTTTCAAATCTTAACAGAAATTTGGGTAGTTTCACCTACACATATCTGTGCATAGTGATCTGAACCTAGATCTTAATTACATAAACATGTACATTGTTGTACATTAGTACAGAGCATTTTTGAATGTCTATACTAAATTTTCTAGCAGTGGAACTATTGCATAAGTTGATAGAAGTTTGTGTTTTGAATTGTTTGTGTTTTCCTAGAGTTTTTATTATTTTGGAAAATCAAGTCAATAGTAACGTTGCATTGTTGTCACCTATTAAGTCTTGATTTGTGAGTGTATGTCTTTTGATGTAGTAGTTACATATGATTTTTTTAGGACATTCTTTGTTTTCTTTCATAGAATAGTATAATTTTTCTTGAAATTATATGTGAGAGTGGGTTCATTTATGCATTTTCAGGATAGTAAAAGGGACATTTAGGGATAGTGTTGGATTAGATAAGCTTGAGAATCACCCGTGGAGTGATAGAACACTCAATATCAAATCAGGAGATCTACATTGTAGCTTTAAACCTGGTTTTTCCAGTCACTTATGAGGTGTGCAGCCATAGTACAGTGTTTACTATTTCTGGACCTCTGTCACCTAACTCTGGATTTTATTATAAAAAGGTAGCCTCCATAGATTTAAAAAGATTTTTAAATTTTTATTAGGTGATGAACCTTGAATTATTTGTATGCAGTGCTGAGGATTGAACCCAGTGCTTCACACATGCTAGGCAAGCGCTCTACCACTGAGCCATAATCCCACTACCACAGATTTTTTTCTTCTGAAATTACCTGATTTTATTAGTTTTCCTAGCTGAATTCTCATCGAGCCTGCCTGTTCACTTTGATTACAAAACCTATATATAAGATTGATTCATATAACCAAGTTAGACACTTATAAGAATGAGAAATATGTGACTGTTGAAGTTCTTTTCAAGGTGGGTGACTTAAAAACAGTGTTTACATAAAAGGAAAAAGAACCTTCATATAATTTCCATCAGTTCTCAGATGGGGATAATAATCATTTTATTGGTGCAATATTTAAAAAGAAATATTCATAAAATTATAGATAAGACCACCTGATGTAGTAAGGATGCCGTGCAATAAATACTAGTTGTATGAAAATCAAGTTAAATATTTCATAAGTGCAAATGTATTTTATAACATTTTTGGATGTACAAATGTATCTTATAATCTACTAGAAGGGGAAGAGTAGCATGGGACCTATAAGGTCTGTTTAGAAAATGGGTCACAATGCTTAATAAGTTTCACGTGCATAACTAATCACTACCAGTGCATTCTTATTATTCCTGAAGGAATTATGAGGAACTTTGAGTAGGGTAATTAGCTTGCAGGGTTTTCATTTACAGTGATATTCATTATTTAACATTTTTATTTCCATCATGACTCATCTGTGAATTATATTTTCCCAAAAGGAATGTAATATTGATGGAAATACATATTTTTTAAACTTTCTTTCTGTGGTAAGAGGTTTCTGGGTGATTAGATGGGCCCCAACCTCTCTGCAAATAATTTTAACTATGTGCTTTTGTATGAACAAGACTTAACAGGCAGTGGAGGTTTCTTGAGACTGGGTAGCAAAGGATGCTTACATTTCCTCATACTCCTTATTTTAAACTATTAATTTCTTTTTTTTTTTTTTGCGGTGCTGGGGATTGAACCCAGAGCCTTGTGCTTGCGAGGCAAGCACTCTAAAACTATTAATTTCTGTACTGTGCTTTTTATTTAATTGAACTCTTACATAAGTGTGTATTATCTAAAAGTGCAGTTTGCTCACATTATTCCTATTATTTAGTCCTCTGACATTGAACATGTAGTGTTACATGTGATGTTCCCTTTGATTTTTACATGTGGTCTGCTGTTGTACCCTTTTAAAAATACTGTAATAGTTGTCCTTGAAAATGTTGTCTTACATGACATTGTTGCCAAATACATCTGAGTGCTAATCATGGCTCTTATATAGAGCATTTACAAATATCTTCCTACATGCTGTTATATACATTATTTCTAATCTTGACAATGATCTTATACAAAAGTGATGTTGTCCTTATTTTTAGATGAAGAAAGTGAAATTAAGAGAGGAATTCATTCAGGTCTTACATCTGGCAAATGACAGATTTGTTTACAAAGTCAGCTAAAATGCTGTTGTGTTTGCAGTTAAGGACAACTGAGTGAAATGTATATCCCTGTTTAAAATATTTATTGAAAAATTAATATTTTTCACTCACTTATTAAATGTAATAGACTACATTAAAATTCTTCTGTGTTTTAGTTGGAGAACACTATTCAAGAACAGGAGTATCACAGGATTCCAAGAAGCTGGGAAGAGATTAACATTGAGAGGAAGGGAAGAGAAGAGAGAGGTTAGAAGATCAGTTGACAAGATGGAAAAAATTATAATTTGATTAGTTTAAATAACAGATCTAGCCAGTTGTGGTGGTACATGCCTGTAATCCCAGTGACTCAGGAGACTTAGGCAGGAGAATTGCAAGTTCAAGACGAGTCTCAGCAATTTAGCGAGGCCAAGGCGGGGAATGTAACTCAATGGTTGAGCACCCCTGGGTTAAATCCCCAGTAACAACAACAGCAACCACAACACACACACACACACACACACACACACACACACACATAACCAGTCTATGTCAGAAAATGTCATGTGACTTGTCAGTGATTTTCTTGTTTGATTAGGTAGAGAGCATTAGATTACTTATTCCTAAACTTGGATTTTGCACACCAGTAAAATGAAAAATAACAACATAAAACAATTAAAAAAGGAAGCAGGGACTAGAGGGGCAATTGTAATGGGAGTGTGAAATAAAAACAATATAAAATTTACCATATGCTATTACTGGTGCTTTGTAAGAGGAAAGATGTGGTAACATGAAAAGAATTAGAATTGCATAATCTCAGCTGGGTGCAGTGGTACATGCCTGTAACCTCAGTGGCTTGGGAGGCTGAGACAGGAGGATTTCAAGTCCAAAGCCAGCCTAGGCAAAAGCAAGGCACTAAGTAACTCAGTGAGACCCTGTCTCTAAATAAAATACAAAATAAGGCTAAGGATGTGGCTCAGTGGTTGAGTGCTCCTGAGTTCAATCTCCGTAAATCCCACCCCCCCTCCAAAAAAAGGAATTGCATAATCTCAAAATAAAGAACAGTTCTAAGAAAAAAACTTTTAGCTTTACAGTGGCAATTTTATTATAGATTGATGGAAACTTGCCCATCAACTGGCTTTGAAAAGCATTAGTTTATAGTAGGAATCCATCATATGATAGCCTGTGGGCCAGATCCTTCCCACAGGATTTGTACATCCCACAAGCTAAGAGTGGTTTTTGCAGTTTTAATTGTTCATAAAAAGTAATATTTTGTGATGTGAAGATTTTATGAAAATTTAGTGTCCACAAATAAAATGTTATTGGAACCCAGCCATGCTTATTAATGTGTTGTTTATGGCTTCTTTCATAGTACATTGGTAGAATTTAGTTACCATCATAGTGTGTGAGTGATCTGCTAAACCTGAAATATTTATATATTCGACCCTTCACAGAGAAAACTTGTCAACACCTGGTTTAGACAAAAGAATAAGTAATAGCTAACACTTGTGTAGTGTTAGCTAAGAAAAAGGACTATTCTGTGTGTTCTACCCATGTTATTACTCATCCTAACAACTGGATGAGGTAGGTAATGTTGTTTTATTGAAGTGGAAATGGAGGCTCAGAGTAAATTGCCCACTTTAATACAGCTGTGTAGTGGCAGATGATTCCAGCCCAGATAATGTGGCTTCCACATTCTGTTCTGTTATAGACTGTCAAGAAAGGAAACAGATTTTGGGACACTGAACACATTCTTTACTGCGCTACCTTGTTATACAAAAAGAGGGAAGTAGCTGTATTTCGTAGTCACCACCAGTGTTATGATGGAATAATTAAATTGAATATTAGTTATTTCACAGTTATTTGGTTTATTTTTGTTTGACTCAGTGCATTTTCCCCACTGGTTTGTGGATTGAGATGTCCTACTTTTTGTTGAACTGTAGAGCAAATAAACCTGTAATTTCTTTTCTTTTTTTTTTGTGGTACTGGGGATCAAATTCAGGGCCTTGTGCTTTTGAGGCAAGCGCTCTACCAGCTGAGCTATCTCCCCAGCCCTAAATCTGTAATTTCTGAACCATATGTTGACTTTATTTTTGGTGTCATTAGGATAATGAATTATGCTACGAGCTTGGTGGAGGACATCTTTTATGTTTCATCATCCTCATAAATAAATGTTTATTGTGTTGTTTTAAGAGAGCATAACTCCCAAGTCCTTGATTTAGTCCCAAGATAAAATTGGATTATAAAATATGTAAAGATTTTAATATCTTTCTAAAGGGAGATTATTTTATTTTTTATAGAAAAGGTGTTGCTTTGTGTGCCAAAGTTTGAAGAATTAGATTATTAGTAGTTGGGTAGTTAGATCGATGTCTTCAAGAGGAGATCACTATTTTTCCTTTAGAGAGGAGGCATTTGAGACTAGGTGAGGTTTAAAAAAAACCTGCTTGAATGAAAGAAAGAATATCAGCAAGTAAGTGAATAAATTGGAATTAGGGTGACCAATTCTAATTTCACAAATAATGTGTTTAAAAACAGGTTTCCAGCATTCTAATGATCATATAAATTACTGACTTAAGTAAGTAGAGGTCTAGAGGCTTTAGGTTTTCAGTCTTAAATGTCACTACGTTTCAGATTTTAAAATGCCGGTAACTAATATTTTCAATTCGTTGCTCTAAGATTTTACCTTGTTAAATGTGAAATTCCAAAGATGGGGTTGTGTGAAGTGTGTGGGGTGAATTGAGATGGTGGTGAAGGTTTTTTTTTTTTTTTTTTTTTGGTAGTTCAATTTTACTTGCATGTTTGGGGAGTTGCTCTCTTGGTTCATCTTGAAATCTTGGGCAAATGTTAAGGGACTAGAAATAATACAGATAAAATTGCCAGTGCTTTCCCTATTGAGAGGGAAGCGAATTTGTTAGTTGGTAGGTTTCTTATTCTGCATTTGTGTGGTTTCTATTTGTTGCTGTTCCCATGAGAGAGACATCCCTGGCCCCTTTTATTTTGATACAGCTGAGGTTGGTTTGGAACTTGTGATCCTCCTTCCTTAGCCTTCTCAGTCCTGTGACACTGCACCTGGCTTCAGTAGAGTGTTGGTGATTTTTCTTCCTCTTGCCAGTCCATTCATAATTTGACTCTAATAATTTTGAAGACTATTTCTCATTTGAAGAGTTAGCTGGAATTAAAATCTAAAACTTGACTGCCCAGGTTGAGGTGGCATGTTACAATCTTTGACATCTTCTGCCACCTCTTTTGCTGGTGACAGATGGCTTCCCCTCCTGGTTGATTTCCATTGCTGATTTTTTTTTTTTTTTTTCAGAGAATGAATACCATGTGTTCCCCATTTTGGCTCTGGTTGTGTTCTGCCCACTCATTGGCTTCAGAGGAACTTGAAATTGGATGTACTTGCTGTTGGCATTTATGGCAGGAAGTGAATACAACTGTGACTCTTGATGCCAAGTGTTCATTTATTAGAAAAATTCTAGCTTCCTAAAATTAAACATTATTTCTTTGTTACACCAAGAGTAAAGCTGAACTTTATTACATTTTTTAATAAACTTTTTAGGTGATGATGTAGACTAAACATTTTTTTGATGAGTCATTTATTACAAAATAGGGTTTCAAATCTGAATTTAACATAGTCAGAGGTTTATAGTATTATCAGTGCTGTCTGTACAGGATATTTAATAAGTAGACCTAATTATATTGAGTATAATGAATATAATGACAGGGATTTGTATCACAGAGATTCCAAAAATAGTGTAAATTATGATGTGTGATATTGCACTTTGAACTTACATTTTAACATAAGCCTTACAGTACATGTAAACCGTAGTATTGCTCTGTCCACACATGTATGTGTGTACTGGGAATTGAACCCTGTACCTTGTGTGATCTATACCCTTAGCCCTGACCCTTTTATGTATTAATTTACCTTTTTTTTCTTTTTCTTTTTTTTTTCTTATTATTTTTAATTCATTTTTATTGTAAACAAATGGGATACATCTTGTTTCTCTGTACATGAAGTAGAGGCATACCATTTGTGTAATCATACATTTACCTAGGGTAATAGTTTTTGATTCATTCTGTTATCTTTTTTCTCCCCTTCTCCCCTTATACCTCTATAGAGTCCCTCCTTCCTCCATTCTTGACCCCTTCCCACCCCCTATGTGTGTCATCATCCGCTTATCAGTGAGATCATTCGTCCTTTGGTTTTTTGAGATTGGCTTATCTCACTTAGCATGATATTCTCCAATTGCATCCATTTGCCTGCAAATGCCATAATTTTATTATTCTTTATGGCTGAGTAATAGTCCATGGTATATATATAACCACAGTTTCTTTATCCATTCATCAATTGAGAGGCATCTAGGTTGGTTCCACAATCTGGCTATTGTGAATTGAGCAGCAATGAACATTGATGTGGCTGCATCACTGTAGTATGCTGATTTTAAGTCCTTTGTGTATAGGCTGAGGAGTGGGATAGCTGGGTCAAATGGTGGTTCCATTCCAAGTTTTCTAAGGAATCTCCACACTGCTTTCCATAGTGGCTGCACTAATTTACAGCCCCACCAGCAATGTATGAGTGTACCTTTTTCCCCACATCCTCGCCAACACCTGTTGTTGCTCGTATTCTTGATAATCGCCATTCTAATTGGGGTGAGATGGAATCTTAGGGTAGTTTTGATTTGCATTCTCTTACTACTAAAGATGTTGAACATTTTTTCATATGTTTGTTGATTGCTTGTAGATCTTCTTCTGTGAAGTGTCTGTTCATTTCCTTAGCCCATTTGTTGATTGGATTATTTGTATTCTTGGTGTAGAGTTTTTTGAATTCTTTTTATATTCTGGAAATTAGTGCTCTATCTGAAGTATGAGTGGCAAAGATTTTCTCCCACTCTGTAGGCTCTCTTCACATTGCTGATAGTTTCCTTTGCTGAGAGAAAGCTATTTAGTTTGAATCTGTCCTAGTTATTGATTCTTTTATTTCTTGTGCTATGGGAGTCCTACTAAGGAAGTCTGATCCTAAGCCAACAAGTTGAAGATTTGGACCTACTTTTTCTTCTGTAAGATGCAGGGTCTCTGGTCTGATTTCAAGGTCCTTGATCCATTGTGAGTTGAGTTTTGTGCAGGGTGAGAGATAGGGGTTTAGTTTCATTTTGCTGCATATGGATTTCCAGTTTTCCCAGCACCATTTGTTGAAGAGGCTATCTTTTCTCCATTGTATATTTTTGGCACCTTTGTCTAGTATGAGAAAATTGTATTTATTTGGGTTTGTGTCCGTGTCCTCTATTCTGTACCATTGATCTACCTGTCTATTTTGGTGCCAATACCATGCAGTTTTTGTTACTATTGCTTGTAGTATAGTTGAAGGTCTGGTATTGCGATACCCCCTGCTTCACTCTTCCTGCTAAGGATTGCTTTAGCTATTCTGGGTTTCTTATTCTTCCAGATGAATTTCATGATTGCTTGCTCTATTTCTGTGAGGAACATCTTTGGGATTTTAATTGGAATTGCATTGAATCTGTATTTGAGATGGATTCTTGCTACTTGCCTAGTTTGAGCTCAAGGATACTTCCACCTTTAGCCTCTTGAGTAGCTGAGAGTGCATGTGCATACCACTTCCTGCTTGTCTGTCCATTTTAACTTGCTTGCTTATAATCACCCCTATCAGTGGATGTTAGTGACATCATCTCAGGCTTTGAAGAAAATGACAAGTTTGTATCTGAGGCAGTTTAATTTTAGAAAACTACTGGATATATTTAAAGTATGGTGTTTGGTTTTAAAAGAAAACAAAACAAAGCATTTGACAGGTTGAAGTAAAAAAAAAAAAAAAAGAGTTTTTTTTTTTTTTGGCTAAGAAGTCCCCTAATTAAACAAGTAAATGGGTGCAGTGGTGCACACCTGTAAGCCCAGCAGCTCGGGAGGCTGAGGCAGGAGTATCATGAGTTCAAAGCCAGCCTCAGTAATGGTGAGGTGCTAGACAACTCAGTGAGTTTATCTCCAAATAAAATATAGAATAGGACTGGTGATGTGGCTCAGTGGTCAAGTGCCCCTGAGATCAATCCCTGGTACCCTCAACCTCAAAAATTAACAAATTCTTGAATATTATTCTCATCTGTATTGGAATTTGGAATTTCTGTCTTCAGAAGTCACTGTTCTTGGGCTGGGGATATAGCTCAGTTGGTAGAGTGCTTGCCTCACAAGCACAGGCCCTGGGTTCAAATCCCCAGCACCGCAAAAAAAAAATAAGTCACTGTTCTTTCTGAATCTCCTGTGTTTGGCTGAGTGAAACTAGCATGGGAATGGCAGAAATATTGCACACCTATGGTGGATAATTTCTGAATCTATTTTGGCAATCTCACTATCTTAACCTGGATCTGTGTTTTTTAATTTTGGCCACATGTTGGTATCAAGGAGAAACACTAAAACAAACTAATGTCTCATTTTCACTCCAACCCCAGATAACTTAACCCGATTTAATAATGTCTGGGCCTAGCCTTCATGTAGGGGTTTATAAAAACTGCCTAGGTAATTCTCCATCAGGGTTGAGAACCATTGACTATGGTGATGACTACTACTACTACTGGAAAAGAGTTGATATAGGAACCAAAACCTTTTGCCATCATCTGTCTAGTGAGGTGACCTATAACCATGCCATTATATATGCTCATATATATGGATATAGGATGTTTATAATTGGAATTTGAGAGCACAGATGTAACCTAGGGGGATTAGATTTTACCAGTGTTTTGTTACAGTTTTAAAGAATTAGCTTTGAAGGATAGCTAGAAAGGCAAATTAATATGGGAGGTTGTCTTTTTGGGGTGGGGATACCTGTGATATAGGGATGTTGGTAAGGAGGATGAGAGGTGTGAAAGATATAAAAATTGGAATGAGCCCTGACTTTTGGGACTATTATAAAAGGATGGAATGGTAAGTCAGGAGGGGTTGTGTTTCTTTCTTTCTTTTTGTATTTTTTTAATTGGTGCATTATTGTTGTATATAATGGTGGGATTTTTTGTTGCATATTCATGAATGCACACAATATATAACAATATAATTTTGACCAGTATTACCTCCCCCCTCTCTCTCTTTAGTCCCTTTCCTCTACTGATATTCCTTTAATTTTCATGAGATTTCACCTTCCCCATCCCTAACCCATTCTTTTTCCTTTTCCTTATTATCTCCCACGTGTGAGAGAAAACATGACCTTTGACTTGAGTTTAGCTTATTTTGCTTAACCTAATGTTCTAAAGTTCCATCCATTTTCTTGAAAATGACAGTTTCATTTTTCTTTTTTTAAATGTCTTAAAATTTTTAAATACATTTTTTTAGTTGTTAATGGATCTTTTATTTTATTAATTTATTTATATGCAGTGCTGAGGATCAGCTCTAGGACCTCACACATGCCAGTAAAGTGCTCTACCACTGAGCCACAACTCCAGTCCTCATTTTTCTTTATGGCTGAATAGAACTCCATTGGATATATATACCACATTTTCTTTATCCATTCATCATTGGTGGACATCTAGGCTGGTTCCATAGGTTGCTGTTGTGAATTGTTATGTTATAAACATGGGTATGCATGTATCACTATGTATGCTAACTTCAATTCTTTAGGATAAATACTGAGGAGTCATATAGCTGGGTCATATGGTGGTTCTATGCCTAATCTTTTGATTTCCATAGTGGTAGTCCTGACTTACAGTTCCACCAGCAGTGTAAAAGTGATCCTTTTTCTCCATATCCTCTCCAGCATTTATTATTGTTTGTATTCTTTTTTAAAATTTTATTAAAATATTTTTTATTTTTACAGACACATTTTGATTCATTATACACAAATACAACTTTTCATTTCTATTGTTGTACACAATGTATATTCACACCATTCATGTAATCATACATATAATATAGGGTAATACTGTCTGCTTCATTCTACTGTTTTTCCATCCCCACCCCCTCTCACCCCTTTTTCCTCTACACCATCCAAAGTTCCTTCATTCTTATTGTTTGTATTCTTGATGGTGGCTATTCTAACTGGAGTGAGATGAAATCTCAGTGTAGTTTTATTTTGTATTTCCTTAATTGCTAACAGTGCTGAAAATTTTTTCATGTATTTGTTCATTTGTATTTCTTCTTTTGAGAAATGTCTATTTAGTTCATTTGCCCATTCATTGTGTTATTTGAGTTTTTAATGTTTTTTGAGTTCTTTATATATTCTTGATATATTCAGAAGACTAGCTAGCAAAGCTTTTCTTCTCTCTTCATATTCTTAATTGCTTTGTTTACTGTACAGAAGCTTTTCAATTTGATGCCATCCCATTTATTAACTCTTGGCAGTATTTCTTCAGTCCTGTTCAGAAAGTCATGGCCTGTACTTATGTGTTAGAGTGTTGACCTTAGGTTTTTTTTCTAGAAGTTGCATAGTGTCTGGCCTCATTTCTAGGTCTTTGATCCATTTTTTCATTGACTTTGTGCAGGGTGAGAGATAAGGATCTAGTTATCCACATGGATAATTAATTTTCCCAGCATTATTTGTTAAAAAGTCTGTTTTTTTTCCCCTCTCCAGTGTATGTTCTTGGCATGTTTGTTGTGGATCAGGGGATTGTATCTGTGTGGGTTTGTCTGTGTCTTCTGTTCTTTACCATTGTTCTTGTGTGTCTGTTTTTATGTCAGTACCATACAATTTTTGTTACTAAAGCTCATGCCTCCAGCATTGTTTTTTTGGTTTAGAATTGCTTTGGCTATTCTGGACCTTCTGTTTTTCCAGATCAATTTTAGTTCTGTGAAGAATGTCATTGGTATTTTGTTGATTGAATCAATCTATATATTCCTTTTGCTAGTATGGTCATTTTAGTGATATTAATAATTCTGCCTATCCATAAACATGGGATCTTCTTATGTCTTACTCAGTTTCTTTCTTTAATGTTCTAGAGGTCTTCCACCTCTTGGTTAGATTTATTCCTAAGGTCTTTTTTTTTTTTTTTTTTTTTTTTTTTTTTTTGCTATTATGAATGGGATTGTTTTCCTCACAGATTCTTTATTGCAGTTTCATGATTGGTATATAGGAAAGCTATTGATCTTTGTGTGTTGATTTTGTAACCTGCTACTTTCCTAAATTTGTTTATTAGCTGTAGTAGTCTTCTGGTGGAGCTTTTAGGATCTTCTGTGAATAAAATTTTTATCATCTGTAAACAGGGATAATTTGATTTCCTCCTTTCCTATTTTGGGATATAAGTCTTAAAGCAGAAGCTGTACTTCTTCCCTGCCCTGGAGGTATAACTGCCTGGTCTTCTGTGAGACCAGGAAGTGGTGATAGGAAAATAGATGGATCAAGGAGTTTCCCTTTATACCTTGCTGCTTATTGTTTGCTTAGTAACAAAAGGCTGAAATTCTTTATTAGAACATTTCTTGAAGGTTAAGTGTATAAGAATCAGATGTGTGGGGCTGGGGGTGTCGTCCAGTGATAGAATGCTTGTCTAGTAGCATGTGTGAGGCACTGTGTTCGATCCTCAGCACTGCATAAAAATAAATAAATAAAATAAAGGTATTGTGTCCATCTCAAAGTTGAAAAAAAAATCAGATGTATGCAGTTGTTAAAAATTAAAATTTCTGGAACCCAATCCCAAAGATCTGAGACTTTAACCAAACTTTGCCCACCATCTTCTCAAATTTTTTCTGCCCTTTGTACCATTACTTATTGTTTTTTAATTCTCTCTATCTCTTTGTTTCTTTTTTGGACTAGGGATTGAACCCAGAGGTACTTTACTACCGAGCTACATCCATAGTCCTTTTTATTTTTTGTTTTGAGACAGGTCTCCTTAAGTTGCTTAGGGCCTTGCCAAATTGCTGAGACTGGCCTTGAATTTGTGGTCCTCCTGCTTCAGCCTCCTCAGTCTCTGGGATTGTAGTCATGGGCTACCACTCCCGACTTGCCTCAGTTTTAAAAAATGGAATCTTATTTTAAAATGTAACTCTTGTTATCATACATGGGATACTCGTATCAGTTGCAATAAAATAAAAAATTAAACAAATTGTAAAAGTAAATTAAATACATAGCTATTAAGAAAAAGGTCATATATATCCTGCTGAAGATTACTTTGAAGGTCAGTTTGGGAAATCTTCACCTGGTGATAATGATACAGGTTGTTTTTACATCATAGTTGGAGAAATATCTGTCTAGACAGAAAAACTTTAATTTAGACAGGGGTTTTCAGTCTGGTTACACATTAGAATTGCCTGGGGAGCTTGTAAAATGCTTTTGGTCAATCCCCACACCCAGAAAATTGAATTTAATTGCTGTGGTCTGGGATCCGGGCATCTCAGGTAATTGTGTATTTTGGGTTGAATATTTAAAGTTTCAAAAAAATTGTATATGATTAGACTAAGAAGCATCAATTAATGAGCATTAAATGAATTTCTTTGGATAGAACTGCTATGGGATGTGGGCAGAGCAGTGAGAGGGAAGATGAATTAGTGAAGCACCCAGGCACTTTATTCCTCTTTCTTATTTGTTCTTGGTGAATTCCAAGATATTTTCTCTAGTCAGGTAATCCCCACACTTAGGTTGCATCAGAATTACCTGAAGGGCTTGTTAAAATTTAAATTGTTGGGCACCATCCTCAGAGTTACTGATTGAGTAGATCTGGAATGGGACCCAAGAATTTGTCTTTCTAACAATTTCTAGAGGATGTTTACGCTGCTGGTGTGGGAACCACATTTGGAAGAAACATCGTCAGACACCCATCAAAACCCCTTGAGCATTAGACTTAAATATATTTTCTCTATATTCTTTACCTATATCAGAAGAATTTAAAAATAATGAAGCACAGCTTTTTCTACAGCTCACATGAGATATGTAAGTATAGAAGACTGAAAAAGAAAAAGAAAAAGAAAAAGCAAGGATTTTGTCATTTATCCCATCTTGAATTAGCAAATGTAATTGGTGTCTGGAGAATTGTTATAATTAATGAGTAAATACTTTCTTTTTGATGATAATAGACTGTTGTATCCTTTTTTTTCTTTTTTTAAGTTTTAAAAAATTTTTACAGACTGCATTTTGATTCATTGTACACAAATGGGGTACAACTTTTCATTTCTATGATTGTACACAATGTAGATTCATACCATTCATGTAATCATACATATACATAGGGTAATACTGTCTGTCTCAGTCTAGTATCTTTCCTTCCCCGACCCCCTCCCGTCCCATTTTCCTCTACCCCGCCTTGTTATGTATAGTTATCCACATATCAGAGAAAACTTTCGACCTTTGGTGTTTTGGGCTTGGCCTGTTTCACACAGCATGATATTTTCTAACCTCATCCATTTACCAGCAAATGCCATAATTTTATTCTTCTTTATGGCTGAGTAATATTCCATTGTGTATATATACCAGTTTCTTTATCTATTCATCAGTTGAAGGGCATCTCGGTTGGTTCCACAATCTAGCTATTGTGAATTGAGCAGCTAAGAACATTGATGTGGGTGCATCACTGTAGTATGCTGATTTTAAGTCCTTTGGGTATAGGTCAAGGAGTGGGATAGCTGGGTCAAATGGTGGGTTCATTCCAAGTTTTCTAAGGAATCTCCATACTACTTTCCAGAGTGGCTGCACCAATTTGCAGCTCCACCAGTAGTATATGAGTGTGCGTTTTCCCCCATATCGACACCAACATCTGTTATTGTTTTTGTTCTTGATAATAGCCATTCTAATTGGAGGGAGATGAAATCTTAGGGTGGTTTTAATTTGCATTTCTCTAATTAATAGAGATGATGAACATTTTTTCATATATTTGTGGTTTACCTGTATGTCTTCTTCTGTGAAGTGTCTGTCCAGTTCCTTAGCCCATTTATTGATTGGGTTGTTTGCATTTTTGGTGTAAAGTTTTTAAAGTTCTTTATGAATTTTGGAGATTAGTGCTCTGTCTGAGGTGTATGTAGAAAAGATTTTCTCCCACTCTGTAGGCTCTCTCTTCACGTTATTGATTAGATTGTTATATCTTATTTCACCCTCTTGAATATAAGAATCAAAAAAATATGACTAGAGATTTGTTCCTTTAGGCTAAACTTCTGTGTTATTGAAGAGACAACTGTGCTTCATTATTGTTTCATCAGGAAACAAAATGAAGCAAGAAAAGGAAAACAAAACAAAAATACTCATGTAGACCATATACTCAGAGTAAAACAGTAAAAAGTATGATACATATTTAAAAGTGAAATTGCCAGATGCAGTCATTTTATCTTATGGTTTTGGTTTGAATAGTGCATTTGAATAGTTCACAGGCTTAATAACCTGAATTTATTTATGTGTCTAGAAACCTTGAGGGAGAAAGAGTAAGCTATATGGTGGTATAAAAATCTTAGACAATGTTATGAAAGCACTATTTTCAATTTAAAATATTTTTTCAATTCTAAAATAACTCATTCCCCTAAAGGTAAGCGACATTCTGCACAGATCTTTTAGTTCAGAGGGAAAAAACAAGTATTAATGAGTATTATCTATTCAGCAAACACTGAGTTGGTATTCAGTACTGTCAGTTTGGTTTCAGAACAATTAGGGTAGTTTTGATTAATCTTGCCTCGCCTTACATCATGTTTTAAATAGGTCTTCAGCCAAGTTTGTTTTGTCAGATAATGCTATTTTATATTCTTCTGAAGGGCATTATTCATTACCTCTATGAATTTTTATCCTAAAGCTGATTTTAGATTTTCCTGAACTTGGGAGTTTCTGGGAATTTTCCTGACCATTCTTTGAAGTGAGGATTTATATATAGCTTTGGAAAATATGGGTTTATTTTTTTGATGAAAATCCTTATAAGGGTCTAGATTTTCCTCCCTTTTTTCTCCCTCCATTTGCCTGTCTATTCATTCTTTATATTAGGTGTTTCCCATAATTATCCTCTTGACAGACTTGTTTGTTCCTACTTTGTCTTTTGTGACTCTTTCCTGTTTGCCTTCCTTTATTAGATTATTTGTTCTCTCTTACTAGGAGTCTTTATCTTCACTCATAAACTGTACCTTAGGAAAAGTAATCCTTTCCATTTTCCTTGAGTAGTTTGGAGGCCAGCTTTTTCTACAGCTCACATAGAATGTGCAGGTAGTGGAAGACAAAAAGACAAAAGAAAAAAACAAACAAAAAACAAACCAAAAATTTTGCTAATTACCCATATTTTTGCTTCAGTTTTCAGGTAGCCTGGAAGTTTTTCCTGTTTTCTCTGGAAACCACATGTTTTTTTATCTTGCAAACGAGAATGTGATCTTTAAATTAGCCTTGATCTTATGAGTAGTGTGTGCTTATCTTTCAAGTGTTTGCTGTAATCAGGACCAGCATGTCCAAGCATACTTCGTCTGTTATCTTTATGGTCTGGGATTTTTAGATTCAGAAAAAAATGTTGTTGTTAATATTTTAATAACTGGATTCCCTGTAGTGACAGATCAGAATCTGAAAATTCACAAGAGGACATTATTGTAAACATTATACACTATAAAAATCATGTATTTAAAATTTGAATTCTCATAGTTCTCAGTTCATGAGGACTTGCCGAATAATTGACCTATTTCTTTGTAGATGGCTACTCTAAGGTCAAATGCTTTCCCTGCTCCTGAGCACAGTGTGTAGTAGGAACTGCATATTGCAGTTCCTTCAGGATTTTTGTTTTTGCTTAATTTGTGTTTCATTAGTACTCTTGATCTTTTTCTTTAAAAATACCTTTATTTTATTTATTTTTAAGTGGTGCTGAGTATTGAAGCCAGTGCTTTGCACATGCTAAGCAAGCACTCTATTACTGAGCTACAACCACAGCCCCAGTCTTTTTCTTTTAAATTGATTTGTTTTGTACTTTGCCTGTGTGATTTACCTGACTAGAGAATAAGAAGCTCAGCATTATGGCAAATTGGGTGTCAGGCTAGCTGTTTATCTCTTAGTATACCACTACATTATTTGGGAATTCTTTGTGGAGTGTGTCTGTGGTGTCCTAATGAGAGGAGGGAGGTCTGGCTGCATTCACATCCACAGGATAACCATTGTTTCTGCATAGTCTGTGCTTCAACATAGCATTGTCCAGTCAGTCTATCATCAAATATTTATTTAGAGTCCCTACAATGAATGCCCAGTAGTTTGCTGGGTATTTTGAGTTTTTGTTTTAAATTAAAAAAAAAAAATTAAGGGAGATGGGGAGAAAGAAACACATGTGTTTGAGGAGTTTAAAAGTCATGTTTATATAAAATGTACATAGTGTGTAGTTTTATGAACATGAACTTTTGGAGGGGTGGAATTTTAGAGTATTTTGGCCCACACTAACTTCAAGAATTGAATTATTCGTGCTAGGCATGATGGCATGTGCCTGTAAGCCCAGCCATTTTAGAGGTTGAGGCAGGAGGATTTCTAGTTGAAGACCAGTCTTGGCAACATAGGGAGATCTTGACCAAAAAAAAAAAAAAAAATTGAATTATTCATAAGAGTAGGTTCTTTCTCTCTGAGGTGCGACTTTCTCATTTAAGTGAGATGTAATTTTACTGATTTAACATTAAATTTAGACTGTATTTGGTGTTTAACACATAAACTTAAAAAATTAATCTTATATGTATTAATGTATTTTACACCATTTGAGCATTTAAAATTAGTAGAATGGGAAGACATCATAATATATTTGGGACATTATATATGTAAGGCAGCTTGGGACCCGCGGCGATTCTAGCCACTGCTGCGCATTCTCGCTGAACTGCTGCCTGCTCGCTGGTCTCAGTTGCGGTTCGCCAATAGCTCCCAGAAAAATGCACCGCAGACACGAGGTCTCACGCAAGAGACTTTATTATGTGGACGACTAACATGTCCGCATCAGGGTGAAAAGAAAGGAAAAAAGAAAAAGATGGCGTGTAGCTTCTCCCAGATATTGGAATCTCGCGGGCTGGAAGGAACCAGTAGCAGAGGAGAATACTTGCAAGCTGACTGATGAACCAATAGCTATCTAGCATGTTAGGACGTAATGTGGGAATCAGGAAAATGGCGGCAGCGTAAGCTGGAAATTCCTGTAATTCCTGTAATGTAAGAGGCAGGCAGAGCGCAGATTGACAAGTGGTTGGGAGGCAGAGTATCGGCTTTATATTACATTCCCCCATTTTTGATTTTAGGAAAAAAAAATCTTTTTGGGTACATGGATGAAGGTCAGTCTTCTGTAATTAATTCCTGCTGAGTGTGGACATAGAGCTGATTCAGGGGAGAGATCATCGTGGCAGGAAGAGTTGGGGACTTGATAGTTCCTCTGGGGGCACACCTGTAGCTGGGTTCCGATTTCTGTAAGATCCTGGTATTTCTGTAATACAAGCTGATTAGTTGACATGGAAGTAAAAAGACAGGGGGCTCCCCTTTTTTCGGCTAGCATTCTATTGTAAGGTAAAATTTAGTGGTTAGGAAAATTAGAAAGAGGAATTCAGTCCTCATGGCTGGGTGTGGTTGTCTGGTGTTTCAGTTGTCTGGTTCCCAATTTCTGGAATGGGAGAAAGGGTGCAGTGCTTCATGACCTTCAGTCTGAGACGAAGGGGTCCCACAGGAGTTGCCAAATATCAGTTGGAAGAAGCCTGTGGATTAGGAGCTGGAGAGGGGTTAGCATTTGACCAGAGATGAGGGCTGTCTCGGAATCCCTGTGGGAGAACTGTCCAGGTTATCTAAGAAGAAACTCAAGTGAAAGGGTCAGTCCAAGTAAAAGCAGAGATCCTGTGAATCAGGGTGAAGTGGGACAATAAAAAATGCATCCTTCAAATCTAGCACTGAAAAGTATGTGGTGGAAGAAGGGATAGAAGAAAGCAGGGTGTTAAGGATTGGACACAGTGGGAAAGATGGGGACCACTGCTGAGTTAATAATGCAGGTTTCCTAACAGCCAGGATGGGAGTGTTATAAGGTGAGTTGGCAGGGTGCAGGAAGCCTTTCTGCCTTAAATTCTGGATGATTGATTGAAGTCCTATAAGGCTCCTTTGGGGAAGGGGAGATTGGGCTTCTGTTTGAGCTGTAAGGAGAGGAATAGCAGAGGAGTCTTGACTCAGGCGCATGGTGGGTGAGAAGGAAATAGAGGCACCCAATTTGCTTAGGATGTCCCTTCCCAGAAGGGGAATGGAACATGAAGGAATTATCAAAAGGTAATGAGTAAAGCCAGACGGGGAGGGGGCGGAAAGTCTCTTGAATGAGTAAAGCCAATTTGTTCTATATGGCAGCTTATTGGAGGGGTTTATAAGGGGTTCTATGGTTTTTCCCTCTGCCCCGACAATAGAGGATTTGGCAGGGGAAGTGGGTCCCCCAAACTCCCGCAGCACTGAGAAGGTGGCTCCAGTGTCTATAAGGAAAGGGATCTGCCTGCCTGCCACCGTAAGGGTTACCCGGGGCTCTTGAATGGTGATGGTCGTCAGGTGCAGAAGTCCCAGGCCCCTTCATTCATCCATTGCCAATCCTAGCAAGTCGCCGGAGGGAGAGGCCAAGGATGACCTGGTACTTCTCTGAGCACCAGGGCAATCCATTGCCCAATGTCCCAGTTGGTGGCATTTTGGACAAGGACTTGGGGGCTTCCGGGGGTTGGGGCAGGCTCGTGCACAGTGGCCCTCTTGCCCGCACTTGAGGCATGAGCTTGGAGGTCTTCTGGGAGCTTGGGCGTCGCTAGTGCTGGACAGTTGGGCAGGTCTAGCTGACTGAAAGGCTTTGGCCAGCATTTGGTATTTTAATTTTTTTTTTTTTTTCTCTTCCCTTCCGTTATAAACCTTGAATGCCACTGCTAGAACCTCTGGCTATGGGGTAAGGGGCCCCCTATCCAACTGCCTCAATTTAACCTTTATGTCAGGGTAACTTTGGGAAAAGTAATAAGTCATAAGTAGCTGCCGTCCCTCTGGAGTCTCAGGATCCTTGTTAGTGTACCTGAGCATGGCCTCTGTGAGGCGGCTTAGAAATGCTGACAGGTTTTCATCTCTGTCCTGTATTACTTCCTGAAGTTTGTCATAGTTAATGGGTTTAATAGCAGCCTTTCGTAGACCTGCAAGGATGCAGGTTTGAAACCTATCCCGCTGTAGACACCTAGCCTCGGTATTATAGTTCCATAGGGCTCCCTATCTGGTACTGCTTCAGCCCCAAAGGGGTGGGTTGGGGTCGATTGATGAATCTCATCTGCATAATTGCTCACCTGTCCCCAAACTCTCCTGCACTCCTCAGGGGTTAGGGTTTTGGACATGATCATGTAAATGTCATGCCAGGTAAGGTTATAAGACTGGGTCCTTAATGAAGGTTGCAGGGTTGGTGGTGAAGGAGCCTAGCCACTTCTCTATTTGAGACAGATCAGGACAGTGAAAAGGGGACTTGGACTCTGATTACTCCCTCCGTGCCAGCCACCTCCCGTAAAGGAGCTAGGACATGTGCACGAGACTGCGTGGTGGGAGGACTTGGTGAGCCAAGTGGAGGAGCGGAAGGAGAAACAGAATGAGGCAAAGGAGAGGAATGAACAGGGGCTTCTGCAGTAGGAGGCCTGTGAGGAGATGATTCATCAGCTGGATCAAACTCAGAAGAGGAAGAAGGGTTAAAAGGGGGAGGAGAAGCCAAGAGAACGTGTTCAGGTTTTTGAGGAGAGCAGAGGTTAGGTTTAGCACAAAAGAAAGGAAAAACACGAAGGGGAAAAGTCTCTTTCCATTCACCAGGTTGCCCACATATGTACTTAATTATACCTAGTATAATTACGCATATAATTATACCTAGTATAAAGCTAGAATTTAGGGTGTCATAAATAGACCATCTGATTTACTATCTAAAGGACAGTTTGGCTCTAATTCAGGGAACAGGTGAAGGTGTTTGAGATTGTTTAATAAACATCTCAGGGATGAGTTTGCCAGGGTGGAAGTCCTAGATCCCATTGCGAAGCCTGAGAAACACCTAAGTTAGTGATCGGGCGTCCCACAACCACGTGTTAGGCAATGAGAAGGTAGTACACAGGTCGGTCGTCACACAGTACCAGTGTCGACCAGGCAATAGCCCAGAGAGTTTGAGGACCTGGCCAGGATTCGGAGCGTGACGAGAAAATAAACTTCAATCCCTGAGAATCTCAGCACCATAAAATCAGGAATCCACCTGGCAAATAAGACCACTATAGGGACCAACTGTAACTTTGAAAGTCGTGGCTGGGGGTACCCCCATACCTCAGCAGCCTCGAGAGCCCTGGATACTCAACAGTCGCTCCTCAGGTCAGCAGAAGTGTGTTTAAGTGGTCTAGGGGACCTGCCTAAGGGGAACTCACCAATTTGGAGTCCGGTGTTGCATGCAGAAAACTGGATGTCCAGGTAAATGGAAGGTGAGCCTGTATCCGTGGGCACTGGGTCATTTGGATGGAGTTCCGCTTGCTTAGTTAGCGGAAGGACCCATCCTGGGTTTCGGCACCAGATGTAAGGCAGCCTGGGGCCCGCGGAGATTGTAGCCACTGCTGCGTGATCCCGCTTGAACTGCCGCCCGCTTGCTCGTCTCAGTTGGGGCTCGCCAGTAGCTCCCAGAAAAAAGCACCACGGACACAATGTCTCACGCAAGAGACTTTATTATGCAGACGACTAACATGTCCGCGTCCGGGTGAAAAGAAAGGAAAGAAGAGAAAGATGGCGTGTAGCTTCTCCCAGATATTGGAATCTTGCGGGCTGGAAGGAACCAATAGCGAAAGAGAATATTTGCAAGCTGACTGATGAACCAATAGCTATCTAGCATGTTAGGACGTAATGTGGGAAGCAGGAAAATGGCGGCAGCTTAAGCCGGAAATTCCTGTAATGTAAGAGGCGGACAGAGCGCAGATTGACAAGTGGTTGGGCGGCTGGAAATTCCTATAACTTAGGAGGTGGACAGAGCGCAGATTGACAAGTGGTTAGGAGGCGTAGTATCGGCTTTCTATTACAATATACAGTGATCAATTTTTGGAAGCTCTGTAGTCAATTCTAGCATGGTGTTAAAAGCACTTGCTTTTCAGCCTGTTTTTAAAATTTCAAAGGGAAGAATACCAGCAGTATTTGAACTGTTTGCAAAAATGGGATACTTTTTTGTTTACCTGTCCTCCACTGACATCAGGCAGAAGGGCAGTTAGTGACATTTCAACAAAAACCTTTGTATTCTGAATGAGAATTGTGAGTTCTTTAATGTAAGCACAAAAGGATGGGAAGCAGACTGCAACAGATTCAGAGAAGCCTGTATTCCTTTGGGGACTTGGTCACCATGGGGCCTCATTTCCGAATGTGAAAATGGCTGTCAGTTACAGAGGAGATTTTGGTTTTATAGGGTACAATGAGGATGATGTAATCGTGTACAGGCAGTTTTGACTGTCAGGGGCTAGTTGAACAGATTAAAACTTTAATTTAGGAGAGTAGTTGTAAAAAGGTTGAAACTCATTGTTATCTGGGGAGATGACTCCAGACCCTGAGGGATGAGTATGCAAATCTTGCCCATTGTTATCTGCCCCTTCCCCCAGGGCTGCTGGGAGGTTAATCCTTGGCTACTTTCCCCTCCCAAGCCGTACCCTCTCTCCATGTTTCTTCGGGGGTGGGGGGTGGGGGGACTACTTTACAGGAATATTATTTTTCCAGAACCTTTCAATTAACACAACCAATGAGGTAAGTCTTCCATTTGGAGCTACCCATTTTTTTAAGAAATCTCTTCAGCTATGATCTCCCAGTACTACCAAAAAAAAAAAAAAAAAAAGAGAGAGAGAGAAAGGTGTGAGTTTCTGTGACTTCTTATCAAAGAGTTACTTCTGTTTTCATTTTTGTAAACTGAAGATAGTGGTACATCATGGGGGAAGTGTGGGGATTAAGTGGGTTAAAATGCATGCATGGAGTATTCAGAATAGGGAGGTCTGGTATGTGGTAAATACTAACTAGATGTCAGCTATTTATTTTAATCAGTAGTATTTTTTTTTTTTAAAGTGAATATCAGCATAGGAAAAAAAAATGTTTTGTGCTGGGTGTGGTTGCATGTGCCTCTAATCCCAGCAATTTGGCAGGCTGAGATGGGAGTATCACAAATTCAGACCATCCTTAGCAATATACCGAGGTCCTAAGCAACTTTGACCTTTGTCTACATATAAGAGGACTTGGGATATAACTCAGTGGTAAAATATCCCCAGGTTCAGGTCCCAGTACCAAGAAAGAAAAAATGTTTTGTGCTGGGGGTGGTGGTGCATGCCTGTAATTCCAGGAACTAGGGTATACTGAGGTATGAAGATCACAAGTTTGAGGCTGGCCTCAGCAACTTAGTGAGACCTTTTTAGAAAAACAAAACAAACAAACAAAATATAAAAAGACCTGGGGATGTAACTAAGTGGTAAAATGCCCTTGGATTCAATCTTAAGTACTGACTTGGGAGGGTGTGGGGGGTGTGGCGAGGGTGGGAAGGATCCCTACCTACCAAAATACTTTTAGTGTTCTCAGTGCCCAGGATTATTGATATTTGTGAATTTATGTATGCTTCTTTCTTATCCCATACAATGAATAAGAATGTCTTATTATAATAAAACATAAAAATAAAATTTAATCTAAATGTTTATATAAGTCATTACATGACAAAATATAAAATTTGAATGATATCAAATGAACTGCAGATCATGTAATATTAATGTTAAATTTGCAGTGACTGGCTGTTCCCTTTAGTTATTTATTTATTTATTTTTGGGTAGACTTTTAAGTGCTAGGAAGTTTTCCTGTATTAAATGTACTTTCGTGTAAGTACTTGAAATGTGTTTTAGGTTTTCAGTTGAGCTAGACTGACTAAATCTAGCCCTTCTTCCAGAATAGTGATATATAACAGAAAATGACTTTGTCAAGTAGATATTGAGTGATTCAAAGAATTGCTGATAAGGTGGGAAATTAGGCTTGAGATAGCTATGCACTGTTGATGAAGAAACTTCCACTACTGCTGTTGCCTCACTGAAATACTTTACTGATGTTTGGATGCCACTGATGAGCCAAGTATTGACCTTGTAACCACTGTCTCCTAAAGCTGGATTCATTTGTCACTATCTGCAGCTAAAATGGAAATAGAAGCTCTTCCCTCATGTTACTTAGTTAAATATCAGTCTTTCGTGCATCTGTCTGATTGGCAGACTCTGGTTCACATGTGTTCTAGCTACAATTATAGGAATTTGAGTTTTCACTCTTGTGTTGGGGAAGCAGGACTCACAACAGGGATTTCTTCACGTATAGGGAAAGGCTGCTTAAAGGATTATAAGCACACTGGGCTGGGTGTGGTGGTGCACCTTTGTAATCCCAGCAACCAGGGAGTATAGCAAGTTTGAGGACAGCCTCAGACCCTGTCTGAAAATAAAAAAAAGGACTGGGAATATAACTCAGTGGGTTCAATCCCAAGTCATCCCCCTCTTGCCTAAAAAGAGAGAGAGGCAGAGAGAGAGAGAGAGAGAGAGAGAGAGAGAGAGAGAGAGAGAGAGAGAGAGAGAGAGAGAGAGAGAGAGAGAGAGGGAGAGATTATGAGCACAAGTATGTGAAAAAGATGCTTAATATTATTAATTATTAGAGAAATGCAAATCAAAACCACAGTGAGGGGCTGGGGCTCACCGGTGGAGCACTTGCCTCACATGCATGAGGCACTGTGTTTGATCCTCAGCACCACATAAAAAAAAAAAAAAAAAAAAAAAAAAAAGGGCGGGGGGTATTGTGTCCATCTACAACTTAAAAAACAACAAAAATCCAAACAGGTATCACAGCTGACTACCAGGTTGGTCATACTGATACTTTTAAGAACAGAAACAAAAAATAAATGCAACCTTAGGAGATTACTTGGGCAGTCCCAGGATTGTAGGTTATTGTGGCTGCTGGCAGCTCCAGTGGATATTGAAAACACACAAGAATAACTAAGTAGAAATGCTTGCTTGTAGTGCCCGAACAGGACAATGGATGTGGATCTCTCAGTGCAGGAAGAGGTGCAACCTGTCTTAAATGGAAAGCCATGAGTGCTTAGGGTATGCTCTAAAGGCAGGTGCACATTTTAAATTTTCTTAAGGTGCAGCTGAAAGGGTTCCTGTTTGTGAAGCAGCCAAACTGAGGGCATTTTCCTTGTTTACTGAAGACTGTAGTTCTCCTTCTGCTCTTAGTGGCTTCTTTGCCTAGGAAAATTACATATGAACCAACACAGCTTTGATGTAATGATAGTCTTCTGTTTACCATGGTCATGTATGAACTAATTCATACTAATAAAACCACATTTTATTAAAAAAGAGACTATATGTGTATTCTTTGGAGTTTGCCACTTTTAGTGTATTTCATTTGAGCTACTTTTTTAGAGTAATTCCCATAGCTGGTGTGTCAGTTTGACATTTTGATTTCAAAGATCCTATTATAATCTTGCTCCAAATGTCAAACAGTGACTTTGAGTTCCTGAATGATAGGCATATACTCTCACTAATGCTTTGTTAGAGTATAAGATGATTTTACAGATTCTTTGTTATTTTTGTCTGAATGTAGTGCTTAAGTGAAAGCTCTCGAGTCGTGAGATTACGTTTCTATTGATTAATGGAGATTTTATGTATTGATTCAGTTTTATACTGTGTGAACTTTGAAATTTATTACAACTTTGAGGATACTGAGTGAAGAAAGGATTTTTAAAGTGGACAGATTTACATACAGGCCAAAGCTCAAGGAAAAGTTGCTTTATTAGCGTTTAAATGTTTCTCATTAGTGTACATTTGAAGGGTCAGCAAATTTCTTTATGTTTTAGCATACTAACTAATAAACAGTTTGTTAACTGTTCATGTAGTTGTGGGCAGTGTTTCTTTATTTTATTTTTTTATGTGATGCTGAGGATCGAACCTAGTGCCTCATGCCTGCTAGGCTGAGCCAAAGCCCCAGACCATGGGCAGTGTTTCTTGACTGGAGACTTACTTTATTCCTGAGGATCTGACTTTGGAGTGTGTGGAAGTTTATATTTTTATTTTCTCAGGAGCACTAAAAATAATATTGATCCAGGTATTGAATGAGAATATTCATTCTATTTTCTTCTATTTTGTCTCCTTAATTTTATAAGCAGAATATGTACATAAATGTATGCAGGGGAAAGAACAACTCCTGTAATTCTGTCTGTTATAGACATACCCAGTTGGAATTATACTTAGGTATATGTGTGTGTGTGTGTGTGTGTATGTGTGCGTGCGTGTGTGCGCGCATTTTTAATATACATACAAATTTTCTGTGTGGGGGGGGATGGAACCCAGGGCCTTGTGCACCTGTCCCATTGAGCTACATCTCCAGCCCAGCATATCTTTTATATTTAAAAACTTAAGATTATGAGATGTCCATCCTGTTACTAAATATTCTTTAAAATATTACTTTAAATGACTACATAAAATTATGTCATACTTTCAGCCAGCTTCTATTGCTGAATATTTCAGTTTTATCTTACTGTTAAGGATATCTTTGTTAATACATTTTCACATTTCCAAGTATTTTCCTATGGTAGGTTTCTAAAAAATTAAATCTATTTGCCAAAGATGATCAAGGGAATTACAGGAGAGTTTTTTTTTTTTTCATTGTATATTCTTGAAATGTTTGGCATATATATTTATTATTTTGTAATGAAAAAAAGTTATTACAATTCTTCAAGTTATTTTATGATCCATCTTGTTATTTAGAAAGAGAAGCAACATAGCTGTAGTACAGTTTCTACTTCTTAAGGATGACACAACCATTCTCAGAAAATATAAGGTATTGAGCTGGCTGGGATGTAACTCAATGATAGAGTGATTGTCTAGCATGTGCAAACCCCTCATTTTGATCCCCAGTACTGTAGAAAAACACAAACAAAAAAGGGATTATAGTTTTCCTGTTTTTGCCTAATGGCTCCAGTACAAACCTTCTTAATTGTCTTTAATGCCATTAGACTTTTATTCTATACATGGAATGAATTAATTAATTTTCTATGAATCTTGATTTGTACCTACTCGAATTACACTTGGAAGAATTGAGAAAAGTCACTGAAATCACTTTATATAGGACTTAATTCTTTACTAAAATACTGGTTTAGAAAGGCGGTTTTAGATAAGTCTTTTGAGAAATTGTTTTCCAGAAAGACTTCAGGTGATTATCAGCAATGTGTAAGAATGCCTGTCTCAGGGGCTGGGGTCGTGGCTCAGTGGCAGAGTGCTTGCCTGGTATGTGTGAGGCCCTGGGTTTGATTCTCAGCACCACATATAAATAAATAAAATAAAGATCCATTGACAACTAAAAAATATTTTAAAAAAAGAGAATGCTTGCCTCAGCAGAGTGTGATGATACATGCCTGTATAATCCCAGTAACTGGAGAGGCTGAGGCAAGGATTGTCTTAAATTCAAGGTGCACTGTGACAATTTAAGGAGAGTGTGTCTCAAAAAAATTGGGCTGGAAGTGTAACTTGAAACACATCTGGCTTCAATCTCCAGTACTGCAAAACAAACAAACAAAAACCTTTTATCTGGGAAAACAAAACAAAACAAAATGTTTAACCTGTTTTATAGGTTAAAAACTTGTTTTTATTTGCATTCATGTTTTTCATGTGTTATTGGTCATTTGCATATTGTGAATTTTATATTCCTTTTTTGTTAGTTTTTCTTTGGGAAATTTGATTTTTATGGACTTTTTAATGAGAATAAAGATTTTTCTGTCACATTTGCTGTAAATAATTTTTAATGTTTATCATTTTCTCTTTAGTTTTTGTTTTTTTTATGTACAAAATTTTTAAATTTCCAAACAGTATAAAATGTACTACACTGGTTTTTTATAATTTTTAAAATACTTTTTTCTTTGAAAAGCTGTTCTTTATCTGAATATCCTTAAATGTCTTCATTTTTTAATTAATTTGAATTTTGCAGTTAGCTCTTAGTCTTCCTGAAATGAGTCATGTGTTTTTATGTGAAGAGACATTCATTTTGGTGTTTCCTTAATGTTTTATAGCTTTCTAAATGTTGTGTTATGAATGATACATCCCTTTTCTTTTGGCTTGTGGCACTTCTTTTTTCTCAAATGCTTATGTATTATAAGGTCTGTTCATTTGAAATGTATGTTGATATTTTTCTGGTACTAGATTTATTTATTATAGGTTTAAATTAGTATTAGTTGCTTTTTGGAAATTGAAAAAAATACCTTCAAATATATGTTTTTGCCATTCTAGACTCTTAAATATTTTTTTATTTGTAGATGGATACAATACCTTTACTTCATTTATTTATTTTTATGTGGTGCTGAGGCTCGAACCCAGTGCCTCCCACATGCTAAGTGAACACTCTACCACTGAACCACAGCCCCAGCCTTATTCTGAACTCTTTATTTTCTCACTTAAAAAAGTTTTCTTTTGTGGTACTGGCTATTATACGGGGCCTTGCATATGCTAGGCAAGTATTCTATCACTGAATTACATCCCCAGTCATTTTTTTGTTTGTGTTTTAATTTTACCTTGAGACGGGGTTTTGCAAAGTTGCCCAAGCTGGCCTCACACTGCAGTCTTCCTACTCAGCCTCTCAAATAGCTGAGATTATAGGTATTTTCCACCACACCTTGCTTATAATATCATTAAAAAAATTGTGTTAACAGTTTATATAAATTTACAGGGTACAAAGTGATAGAATTTATGAATTTAATATAGAATAATTAAATGAAGCTAGTTAATATAGTACTTATCTCAAATACTTAATTGTGGTGAAAACATTTAAAAATTATTTTAGCAATTTCTAGATGTACAGTTTTTTTTTTTTTTTTTGTACTGGGGATTGAACCCAGGGCCTTGTGCTTGCAAGGCAAGCACTCTACCAACTGAGCTATATACCCAGCCCCAGTATTTTTTTTTTTTTTTTAATCTTCAATTTAACAAACTGTAATTGTTTTCCCAAAGATACATTTTTTTAATAGGCATCCATTATACACTGTAACCAAAAAAGGTAGTGTACATGAAATAAGAGAAAATAAATTAAAAATCCATAGCATAGTTAAGGAGGCCCTAGTCTGGAGCACAGCTGAGTTGCCAGCAATATAAGGAGGCTCGAGAGTTCCTTTTTAAGAATGCCTGGTAGCAAGGGTTCCAGCAAGGTGGTTGGTTGGTCTGTAGTCAGTCTTGTGTACTTGAAACAGTTCTGTCTGTTTTTTTCCTTAGCATTTACAATAGCCATCATTGTCCTCTAATAGGCAGAGCTATCATGTTTAGGAAAGACAGGGAGGGAACCACAGAGGCAGTGTGAGATTCAAATACAGCATTCAAAGGTAACTGGTCCAGTGGTGCCTGGGGAAGGAGGAAGGGGACGACACTCCAGGGTTAGCCATCTTCCTTTGGGGGTGTGTACCAGCCGTTTTTTTTGTGGATCTGCACCAAGGACTTGCAGCACTACTGTGCTCTTGTCAGACTATATTGTGATTTGTTGGCTCCAAACTGTATTCATGCTTTCCCCTTCTCCAGTGTGGCACTGATCTGCATGATCACTGACTCTATGGCATAGGCACTGCTCCAGCCCTGCTTGGTGAGAAGTTCCATGCAGATGGCACCTCCGCCCAGAACATACCCTCTGGAGAGGACTGGAGACACAACCCTGACAAACGGTGTGTCAAAGGGAAAGTTATCCTTAAAGGAGAAGTTAAGTAGGATGAAATCAGCTCCTTCCTTCTCTTTGAGGAATTGGAGATCATTGTGCAAAGTGCTGCCCTGGTCAACTGAGGAGTTTGACATTCCAGTCATATAGACTGTCATTCACGAATTCAACTGCAGAGTTTCTGCCTTTGAAACTCTGTGATTGGTATATTATCCCTGAGGTCCTTCATCAGCGGGTTAGTAGCCTGCACCGAGCCAGACACTGCACCATTTAAGTAATCTTGCCTCTGGTTCTTTTTAATTTTCTCTAGGATGGCCAAGTTTTCTTTTCCAATGCCATCATCTTCAGGTTTCTTGCCCTCAGTTGGCTCTTCCTCTTTCATTTCATAGTGATCTATGAGGTCTTCTGTGTCCTCAGGCATCTCCTCATCTTCATTTTCTGAAGATACTTCTTCCTGTGTGCACTGCTGTGCTGGCAAGGGCTGATCCAGCATCTCCACATCAGGATGCTGAGGGAGGTTGTAGAGTTCACACAGGTCAGATGCTGCAAGAGCAGAGCATTCCCTTTCTTTATGTCTACCAGCCTCTCCAAGACAGCAGCCAAATTAGGGTCATCAGATTCTACTGACCAGATAGGGGGTACAGCAGGGTATGACTCCATGATGTTGCAGAGGATGTGGACGGGATCCCCAGGCACCGACCCCGGGGAGATGCGGTACGGATGCAGCCCCAGCCAGCAGGAACTTGCAGCTCAGCTCGTCCAGGCAGGCGCTGGCAATGCATAAGCGCTTATGGCCGTGGTGGAAGATGGACTCTAGCAGCTTCAGCTCCCGCCTCAGGTGGGGCCCTGGCCCCAGCCCCCAGCGCCGCCTCTTGGCCCCCCAGCTGCTGCCCGCCCAGCTGCTGCTGCCCCTGCGACTGCGGCTACTGCATCCTCTGCTCCGGGGCGGTGGGCTGGGAGCCTCCGGCCTCTGGTCCCCATTATTTTTAATAATATTCACCACAGTATGCAGTAGAATTACAAATTCTGTGTTCTGAGATGTAGTAATCTTTAAAAAATTTTTTAAAAATTTGTTCTAATTGGTTATACATGACAGTAGAATGCATTTTGACACATTGTACACAGATGGAGCATAACTTCTCATTCCTCTGGCTGTAGGAGGTGCTGAGTGACACCAGTAGTGTATTCTCATATGCATATATAGGGGAATAATGTCTATCTCATTCTACCATCCTTCCCATCCCCACTGTGCCACCCTCCCACCCTTCCTCTCACGCCCCTCTGCATAATCCAAAGTTCCTTTCTTCTTCCCTACCCACCCTGCGCTATGGATCAGCATCCTCTTATCACAGAAAACATTAGGCCTTTGGTTTTTTTGGGATTGACTTATTTCACTTAGCATGATGTTCTCTAGTTCTAGCCATTTACCTGCAAATGCCATAATTTCATTATTCTTCAATGCTGAGTAATATTCCATTATGTATATGTACCACATTTTCTTTATGTGGTGCAAGGCAAGCACTCTACCAACTGAGCTATATCCTCAGCCTCACATTTTCTTTATCCATTCATCTGTTGAAGGGCATCTAGGTTGGTTCCATAGTTTAGCTATTGTCAATTGAACTGCTATAAACCTTGATGTGGCTGAGTCACTGTAGTATGCTGATTTTAAGTTCTTTGGGTATATACCAAGGAGTGGGATGACTGGTTCAAATGCTGGTTCCATTCCAAGTTTTCTGAAGAATCACCATACTGCTTTCCATAGTGGTTGTACCAATCTACAGTCCCACCAGCAATGTATGAGTATACCTTTCCCCCCCACCCTCGCCAACACTTATTATTGCTTGTATTCCTGATAATTTTGGTAGTAATCTTTTTAATTACAACTTTAGAATTTATACTCCTAAGTATTCTAAGGCAGTTGTCTTGAAAGTTATCACCATTTGTTAAGAGAGCACAGTGGTACACACCTGTGACGCCAGCAACTTGGGAGGCTGAGGCAAGAGGATCACAAGTTCAAGGCCATTCTGGGTAACTTAATGAGACACTGTCTAGAAATAATAAAGGTCTGGGCTGTAGCTCAGTGGTAAAGCACTCCTGGATTCAATCTGTAGTACCAAAAGGAAAAGAAAAGAAAAGAGAAGAAAAGAAAGAAGTTACCTTGGTAGTTCTTTTTTTTTTTTTTTTTTTCACACAAGGAACCCTTTATTTTGCGCAGGCGAATTCACGTCTGCACGGGGGAAGGGGAAAAAGACAAGGAGAAAGATGGCTCACAGTTTCTCTCAGACATAGGAATTTCGTGGGCTGAGAGGAACCAATTGCGGAGGAGAATTCTTACAGACTGACTGATGGACCAATGACATATTAGGACGTAATGCTGGAGGCAGGAAGATTACAGCAACGTAAGCCGGAAATTCCTGTAACGTGAGAGGTGGGGAGAACGCAGATTGACAGGTGGTGGGGAGGCTGGGAATTCCTATAACCGGAGCGGCAGGCAAACGCAGATTGACAGGTCGTTGGGAGGTGGGAAATTCTTGTCACGGGAGAGAAAGGTGGCTTTATATCTTACATTCCCCCATTTCATTTTATATAAAAAATAAAAAAAATCTTGCTCTCCAGTTCTTTTTGAAGCCTTCTCTCCTTCCTGCCTAGGTGACTGGGGTTGGTTTTGCAGGTGAGATGTAAAAAGTTCATTCTCCTCCCAGGTTTCCAAAGGCAGATGATTTTCTTGGACTTCATTTTCTCGATTTAATTGATCCTCTATTTCTGCATTAACTGCCTGTCCCCAATTCTGACTTCATTTACCCCTCTAATACTAGGAACTCCTTCCCTGCTGTAGGGAAAAGGGCCGATGACCGATCTGACTTCTTCGAGCTGGTAGTGGACAGCGTGGGGCAAGCAGTTTGGAGGTTCCTTTTTAGAAATTGGGTCAATTGAGGGGTTCATGATAGAAGTCCAGTTGCAGGGAGAGCAGGCTGTAAAGGCATTTGGGGATAGGTGCTTCTATGGGAGAAGAACAAAAAGGCATGAGTACTGAAATGAGATTGATACAATATAAATGTTGCAGGATCTGGAACATGCTAATGCATATTACAGAGATGACAGAAATCAATAATTCCTCACCAGGGGGTGGAAGAACTGAGAAGTTGTTCCCATAACAAGGCCTAGCAAAGGCTGGAGAGGACAGGCCTTTATTTGGGAGCTTTAACATTGTCTAGGTTGTCAGGAATGTGAACACAACATTTAGTAGAGATCTCTCTCTATAGTTCTGTTACTAGCAAACATAGATTAAGCCTACCTGTGTCTGTAGGCCTTAAACTGACTAAAAACTTCTGACTCTGGCAGTTTCTCTTGATAGTTACTATTATTTTTAAATGCCCAAGAATGGCTATACTTTGATTTTAACTAATTTGCTAGGTGTTTAAGATCAAGCTGGTCAAAGTGACCTGTTCCTGTCTGTTAAAGAGTCAGCTGAGTTTCCACAGGGGTCACTCATAGAGAACTTAAGAGCAGCTTCTTAGCTCCATTAGTGCCGTTTGGTTAGGCAGGGTCTTCTCCATGATGTGGCTTTCTTTGAAAGTATCAGGGATGTCTCCCTTTTTCCATGAACCTCCTCTGCAGCAGGTGCACTGAGTGGCTTTTCCTCTAGCGGCCTTATCAATCTCCTTGGTCAAGAGGTTGTGTGACTCAAAGTTGCAAAGCTCCTTGGAGAAGTCCTCTTGTTCCCTGGGTTCAGGCTGACTTTGAGGGCAAGACCCAAATATGGACTTTTCTTGACCTCTCTATTTAAAATCTGTGTTTCTAAGTTTGATCTTAACCATCAAGCAAGTCAGTCTCACCAGTCATAAAGTAAGAGTACTGGGCTTTGGCTTTAATGTCTATAACTTTACAGTTATTTACCCCCTTTTATCTAATTGGGGTTTACATTATCCATTCTATAGGTGATGGCTTACTATTCCAAGTTAATTTTTGATGTTTCCTCTTGAAGCAGTACTTCTGCAAAATATTGATCAGGCAACAATTAGAGTTTATAAGGAAAATACAAAATGGAGTCATCAACAGTAAAACATTCAGTTTGTGCAATAGCTATTTTGAATTTTTGGCTGAGTTCCCATTTGAGATCACAGTAATCTTTACAACAAACATCAAACTTTTGAACACAACTTTATTTTATTTTATTTTATTTTTTTTTAAAGTTAATTTTTTGCACTTTATTATAAACAAATGGAGTACAACTTTTTATTTCTCTGGTTGTACACAATGTAGATTCACACCATTCATGTAATCATACATGTAACCTTTTTTTAATTTATTTATATGTGGCACTGAGAATCGAACCCAGTGCCTCACACATGCAAGGCAAGTGCTCTATCACTAAGCCACAATCTCAGCCCTGAACACAACTTTAAATGAGTTAAAGTCAGGCTTACTTTGGAGCCATTGTAATGTGTAGCAGGGTGGTGAGGCAGAGCCTTATCTCAGGTAACGTGGGGCTTTTCAGTGAGGGGCAAAGGAGTATATAAACACAGATTTTGAAGATTAAGCTGAGATCAGATGGAGCTCTGTTCTCTGATGGAAATGTGGATCTAAAGAGTTATGTTAGCAATCTTTACAATCTTTATATGTGTGCAATGTTAGGTTATATATACCCTATTGATGACAGGTAATAGAACATTAAATGATAGGTTTACCATTACAGACAAGTTTAATTTGGAGAACAGCAGCTTGATAAATTTTCTGCTTTAAAGGCTTGTATACCTGGAAAATATGAACACATTTAACATACAAAGAATAATGTTTTTAAGTATGTTACTCCATGGAATAGCTTTATAAATTAATCAGATGTCTCTAACAAACACATTTGAGTAATCCCATACATGTTGCTTATTGTAGAAAAAACCAAGACATCAGACAAGTGTGCCAATAGAATTTGCCGTCTCTTTCCTGTTGAAGAAAAGTCCTAGAAAAATTGATGTTAGACATTTTATAAACATTAATATTTTATTAGTTTGACCACTTAGAGACTTGTGAGTTAATTTTAAGGACATTTTACTTTTATTAGTTTACCCAATTTAAATTGAACCTTGTTAAATCACGTGACTTAAAAATATTTGGATCCATTTTTAAAATTTTAATTTTTATGCACGCTTATATTTAACACAGAAGCAAAGGCCTTGTAATATTTATTTCCATTGCAATATAATGGATGTTCAAAAATAACTCTAGAGTTGGATAAAAGAACCGATCAAAAATTATTAACCTAGGTTTGTTTGTAGGATTAAGATTGTGAGCTCAAAAATACAGCATTTAAGAAAAATAAAGTCCTGGAAGAAAAATGATAATGGTTATTAATTAAAGCATGAGAAAATGAGAAGGAGAGAAAAGTTGAAAGGGAGAAAAGTATTCTGAGTTGTAGCTGAGGAGAAATTTAAAATGGACAGTTTTACACTTTTTTTTCCTTAGGTTTGAAACTGGTTTCCTACTGCGCCTTTCTTCATTTACATGTTAATGTAACCCTTGACTGAGATCTGAATCTGAAAGGGGCTAATATGTTCTAGCAGAAACTTGATGCTTAGGTCCTTTTAATTTCTTGATCCTGCAGGAAGAACTAAGAGAGAAAGAAAAGATTTGAAAATAAGGAATCAACGAAGAGATGTGTTCAGGTTTTACTCCCTCTGTGCCAGCCACCTCCCATAAAGAAGCTAGAATGTGTGTACGAGACCATGTGGTGGGGGGACTTGGTGGTGGGCTGAATGGCGGAGTGGAAGGAGAAAAAGAATGAGGAAAAGGAGAGAAATGAACAGGAACTTCTGCAGTAGGAGACCTGTAAGGACATGACTCATCAGCTGGATTAAACTTAGAAGAGAAAGGATTAAAAGGGGGAGGAGAAGCAGCACGAAAGAAAGGAAAAACACGAAGGGGAAAGGTTCCTTTCCATTCACCAAGTTGCCCACATATGTACTTAATCATAACTAGTATAATTAGGCATATAATTTTACCTAGTATAAAGCTAGAATTTAGGGTGCCATAAATAGAACATTCTGACTTACTATCTAAAGGACAATTTAGCTCTGATTTAGGGAATAGGTGAAGGGGTTCGAGATGATTTAAACATCTCAGGGGCGAGTTTGCTGGGGTGGATGTCCTGAATCCCATGGTAAACTGAGACCCACCTGGCTAGTGATTTCGGCGTCCCGAGACCATGGTGCCAGACAATGAGGTTAGAACAAAGGCTTGGTCGTCACCAAAAAAAACCCAATGTTTAACTGGGCATAAGCCGAGAGGGTCTGAACACCTGGCCAGGATTTCGAGCGAGACGCAGCGGGAAATAAGAGAGAGAGAGGTTCAGACCCTGAGAAAGAATCTCAGCACCATAAAATCCAGGAGTACACCCAGCAACTAGGACCAGCTCTGGGGACCATGGAGATACCCCCACACCTCGGCAGTCCGGCGACAGGAGCCGCGGCCCAGGCGGCGGAAGCCAGGAGAGGGAAGGGGGCGGCGAGAAAAGCTGAAGGCGGAAAACCGCAATGCGGTGAAAGGGAACGGCAGCACGGCGCACCGCGGGATGCGGAGATGTGTTTCTGGTCAGGGGCCTAAGGGAACTCACCAATTCTGGAGTCCGGTGTTGTATGCAGAAAACTGGGCTTCCAGGTAAATGGAAGATGAGCCTGTATAAGGGGGGCGCAGGAGCTTGCTATAGGATGGGGTACCGTCTGCTTAGGCAGCGGAAACAAAACCCATCCCCGAGTCTTCGGCACCAGATGTTAGGTGGTAAAAAAGGGCGCAGTTGTGGTTCGTCGCTAGCTCCCAAAAACACTCCACAGATACAGGTCTTACACAAGGAACCCTTTATTTTGCGCAGATGAATTCACGTCTGCACCGGGGAAGGGGAAAAAGAAAAAGAGCACCTTGATAGTTCTGTCAGCAAATATTAAGACAAGTTTGTTTCTAAAAGACTTTAATTGTATCTTTTTTATGTTTTAAAATCATATTGCTTTTGAATTGTGTCTTAAGTATCCCAACAGTTGTTATGAAAGAAATATTGAGCAGTTAAAAAGGAGCTGATGATGGATCAGTAGCTGTTTAACTTTGATAACTCAATGAGGAACATGAGGGCTTGCTTTGGAAGATATGCCAGGAAAAACAAAATGACTTCTGAAAGGGTGATTGGTTTCTTTGTGTTATACTGGAAAATAAGGAAATAAAATATTAATAAAGGCATTTATTTATTGAACAAAGTTATGGTAATAAAGGGCTACTTCAGTTTTTCTTGCTATGACATGTCACACAGTAAATTTATTGTGTCTACAACATTTAGAGACTAATTTTCTGGTTTTTGATGAATAGTCACAGTTTTCAGTAGATAAAAACAGCTGATTTATAATTATCATCATTATTTTTATAAATTATAAGGTTTATGCAGAAGATTATGTTGTCACATAGGTTGTTTTATTCCTATTCTGACATTTAATTTTTCTCCCATTTTTTACTTTGCTGAAGAATTATAAACTCATTCAGATGAACTTCAACTGAAGGGTGATCCAGACATTGTTTTTTTGTTTTTGGACTGTTCTGGGAATCAAAACCAGGGCCTTCTACATGCTAAGTGCTCTACCACTTAGCTACATTCCTGGCACTGGTCATTTGTTTCTGATTTTTAAAAACTATTTTTAGTTGTAGATGGATACAATACCTTTATTTTATTTATTTATTTTTATGTGGTGCGGTGGATCAAACACAGTGCCTCACTCATGCTAGGTACTCTAGTACTGAACTACAACCCCAGCCCTGTTTCTGATAATTTAAAAATGCAGATCCCTTTTTTCAAGCAAATATTCTGATATATAAACAAAACTTATTTTAAAAAGTAAAGGAAGAACAAAGAGCTGTTCTGACTGAGACAGAAGTGGCAGCCAGAACTCCCAATATTGCCTTTGCCAGGCATTCCTTAAAGATGTTTTGCAGAATTGGTAGGGCTTTACAGAGCCTTGTTCAAAAACCCTGTGACCAAACTCTTTGTCTTTATGAGTAACAACACCACAGTCATAGTAACTGCTACTTTTTTGCTATTTACAATGTGATAGGTGCTGTCTATATATTATTGCTATTTATTGTTAAGAACCTTGCAAGTTAAATTTTATAATGTTTATATTATAGGTTATATATTCAGGCTCAGTGTTTCAGTAACTTCACTAAATTCATCTGGATAGAACCAGAAATTGAACCCAGAGCCATATCTTTCTTGGTCTGTGTTCTTTGTCCTTCCATCTAAAGAAAAGGATCCTATCATCCCCTAGATTCTGTGATGTTGTGTTTCCTGATTTCACCCACTTCCCCAACTGTACCTCTATCTCCTTTGCTAGTCTTATATTCTCCCTTCCATTTTATGTAGTATCAGTTCTGTGACTGTCTTCTCTTACTCTATTCTCTTTTCCTTGGTGGTCTCTTCACTATTGTGGCTTCAATTAACATCTGTGTATCAAAGCTTACATGTTTACCTTTTACTTCATATCATTTCTCCAAGCCCCAGAATCATGTATCTGACTTCTCACTTGAAACTTTTCCTCAACATTTCAGAGGTACCTTAAATTCTTCATGATCTTGTCTCAAATTATTCCTTCCTTCTTTTTTCCCCCACTTTTGTTTATGATACTACCACTTATTTAGACTGTTAAAATTAGAAACGTCAGAAATTTCCTTGACCCCTCACGCTCCTGTAGTTTCTGCCCTGTCAACCAATCCTGGTAGTATTTCTTTAAGCCATTCATTTTTCTGTCCCCACTGTGACTATTATAGTTTGATCATCATCACTATTAGGTCAGATCACTGCATAGTCTCTCAGTTTTCTTCAGACTTGCTCTTTCCCTAATGTGTTGCCACATTGTAGCCAGTTTTAGCCTTTAAAAATGTACATGTGATGTTTCTGAATCTTGGCTCTACCAGTTATGTGACTTTAGGCAAGTTGAAGTCTATCCAAACCTTAGTTTCTTATCTGTAAAATGGCTATCATAATTTTCACTTTATGTGATTGTTGTAAGAATTAAATGAGGTAAATATGTATGGTACATGGTAAGCACTGGATACATATTAGTGGTGGTGATGATGGTGATGATACCCTGCTCAAAACTTCTTTTTTCAGTGGCTTCCCACTACCCTTAAAATTTATTAAAACTCCTGCTATACTTCTTAAATTCTTCTGTGCTTCAATGTCCTCAATTCTTCAAATGTGTCATTACTCTTTTACCCCACTTCCTTGAGTGTTTTCACATGATCTTTGTCTTTTCTTCCAAGAATGAACATCTTGTCTTTAAATGTAGTGTGCTCCATTTTCCATGTATAGTTTTGCCTTCTAGAGGTTTCAATTATCCATGGTCAACTGTACTCCAAAAATAAAATGGAAAATTCTAGAAACAATTTATAAATTTTAAATAACTTATAACATTGTTATAATTATTTAATTTTATTATTAATGCTTTTAATTTCTTACTGATTTATAAATTAAACTTTATGGTAGGTATGTGTGTAAAAGAAAAAAAAAAAACAGTATATGTAGGATTTGGTAATGTGTTGGAAATATCCCCTGCAGATAAAGGCAGGAATTCTGTAGTCAACAAAAGTTAATTCATTCTTCAAATCTCACCCAGCTCTCAAATCACTTTCTCAGGTAAACTGTAAATCTCCCAGAGTAGGTCAGGTCCTTTTGGTAGATCTTGAATTTGTAGCTTTTATAACTGCTGTTTGCAGTTATAATTGCATATAAGTTTTATGATTATTTGGTTAATGTTTATCTTCTCAGCTGTATGTTAGCCTTCACGTGGATAGACAACATTTTTACATACTGCTGTGTCTTTAGTGAGAATCATAATGCCTTGCATGTGGTAGGTAGTAAAAGTATTTCCTCAGTTAATGAAGGATAATACTTAAGTGATTTTTCTTTCATTCTCTGCTGTTTGATTATTTTCAGCAACAGTGACTCCTTTTCTTTACAAGCATAACTATTTGCACTAAGCTCTTTCATATTAATTATTAGCCTTGGTTGATGGGAGAACTTCCAGGGTGGCCAAAGTCCTCCCAGAGTATATCATTCTCTGGTATTGAAATAGACTGTTTTTCTCCTTCTAGAATAAAATGTTGTTCTTGGGTTGCTGGGGGTATCATGTTTTGGTGGTACTTGATCTATAGATTGAAATTCAAGTTTTCTTTTGGTTACTTTTTTTGTATTAAAAATAAATATGAACAGGGCTGGGGATATAGCTCAGTTGGTAGAGTGCTTGCCTTGCAAGCATAAGGCCCTGGGTTCAAATCCCCAGCACCGCAAAAAAAAATAAAAATAAAAAAATAAATAAATAAATAAAATAAAATAAATATGAGGAGTGGGGCTGTAGCTCAGTGGTAGAAATGCTTGCCTAGCATGTATGAGATACTGAATTTGATCCTTAGCACTGCATAAAAATAAACAAATATGATAAAGGCGTTCTGTCCATACAAAACTACAAAAAATTAAAATAAATAAAATAAAATAAATTTGAAACATTTTTTTAACTTTAGTGAACCTAAAATTTGAAACATTTTAGGTCATTAAAAAGTTCAGCAACTTAGCCAGGCCCTAACCAACTTAGGCTCTCATGGGAACTGTTGCATATTCTTTGTGTACATAAGGTGGTCTTTTTATGTATTATTTTATATTGAGAATATTTAAAATTCCATGAGTAGAGGAGCGCTGGGGTTATGGACTCAGTGGTGGAACACTTACCTAGCATGTGTGAAGCACTGGGTTTGATTCTCAGCACCACATATAAAGAAATGAATAAAATAAAGATCCATTAACATCAAAAAATATATTTAAAAAAATTCCAAGAGTAGAATTTTTTTCTTTTAAATATTTGTCATTCCTCAGAATGAAGTGTTAGGGTTGTGCAAAAATAGTTCATAATTCACAGCTTTCTTTGAAAATATTCCTGTCTCTTCTTTATTGAAGAATCGAATGCATAATCATTTAGTTTATTTTAATGAAGTAGCAACTTGATCTCTTACTACCACAGTTGGTGCTACATCATTAATGTTTCCATAGATAAAAAAAGTTTGAGGCTGGATATCTGACTCCTTTAATCATCTGTATTATGTACCTACCTCTATATTAAATTGAAAAAAGGCAATTTAAATGACTGGGAAAGTTGACATACTTTAGTGTAACTGTCAGTTCCATTTCTTGGTGTCTTCTTGAGAGAAACATTTATACATGTGCCGTTATGGTTTAGGTGTGGTGTCCCCAAAAAGCTCATGTGTGAGACAACACAAGAAGGTTTGAAGGATAAATGATTATAGCCTTAACACAATCAGTGAATTAAACCTGATAGGGATTAATTAATTTTAACTAAAGTAATAGGGTGTGGCTGGAGGAGGTGGGAGTTAGGGGCATGGCTTTTGGATGTATATTTATATCTGGCAAGTGGAGACTTCTCTCTGCTTCCTGATCATCATGTGAGCTGCTTCCTTCTACTACACTCTTTCATCATAATGTTCTGCCTTACCTCGAGCCCTGAGGAATGGAGCTGACCTTCTGTGGACTAAGACCTCTGAAATTGAGAGCCTGCAAATAAACTTTCCTCCTCTACAGTTGTTCTGGTTGAGTCCTTTAGTCACAGTAGCGAAAAAGCTGACTAAAACTTGCACAAGCAGGTAGATGTGTGTGTGCATGTGTGTGTACATGTTTATTATAATACTGAAAAGTACCTAACTACTCCTTGGTAGACGGATAAGTTGATATTTAGTCATATTATGAGTACAGGTACACAGTCCCAATCTTCAAAACACTTAGAGCAGATATATTTTGGAATATTGAATTTTTCAGACTTTGAAAGTAAACTAGTATAGGCACTGGATTACTGCACTCCCCCCCAATCTGAGCAATACATGGTAATCAAACATAATAATGGCAAACTTCTTAATATTCATCTTATATGGAATAAATAGATGGTAAATTGCCTCATAATTAAATCCTTCAGTCAAAGAAGTTATAGAAAAACTTTGAAAGCCTTTTAGAGTTTAGATTTTTGGATAAAGAACTGTGAACCTATATTTTAGATATATTCATAAAATAAATGAACTAGAGCTACATGTATCAATGTGGATAAATCTCCAACACATTTTGTTGAGCTACAAAAGCAGGTTGCTGAGCTAACCATGTACAAATAACACTATGAATTTTAAACAAGCAATATGGGGGGTGGTGTTTGAAATAAGACATAATGGTGATTTCCTTCCTTTATTGTGTGTTTGAATGAGTCCCTAACCCCAGGTTTTTAATTTTAAACCTTTTACCTTAAGAATGCAAGCTTATATTGAAGTAGGTGATATACTACAAAGCACAAGTTTTCTTGAAAATCAGCTAAATTACCCTCCCTTCTTTGAAGTGCAGTCATTCTTACTTGATAAGAAATTCTCTTGAATATTTACTTTTACTTCTTTTTAAATCTTATACCTTTTACTTTTTCTATTTCATTATTTTTTGTCAAGATGTAATTTACTTGAGGTGAAATGCACACATATGAAGTACTTTAATTGCATTAATTTTGACAAATGCCAATACCTGTGTAATCTTTAGTGCTATCAAGATGATAGAAGATTTCCCTCATCCCACATGAGGGAATAAAGGGAATAAAGTTGCTGCAAATATTTTTATATAAATGAGTACTTTTGAAAGAGGGTTTCAAGATGGCAGACTAGAGGAGGTTGCTTTCCTGGCTGTTCTATGGCATGAAACCAAAAAAGCAGATAGGTAGCTTCTCAGTAAGGTGGGTGAACAAAAAAAAAAGTGGAGGGAGGGACCTTTCTGGAATTTAAAACTGGACATTCAAAGCAGTTAGGGGACTCAGGAGGTTGAATGTAATAAGGAAGAAAGCCCCAGTGCTACTGTGGCAGGTGGAAGCACCAGGCAGAGCAGTACCCCCACAAGCAAAGTGGAGGGATAGGGGAATTAAAGGAACCTGCATTTTCAGGAGGCCCGAGGTGTGTCTGAGTACAGATCATTTAGAGATCAATGACATTACCTGAATAAACTGAAAGGTGCACTGCAAAAGGGGTTTGTACTGGGAAGCCACCATTTCTCTAGGCAGTGTGGGGAGGGCAAAGGAAGGAACTATTTTACAGCTGTGGTGTGGGGGCTGGCAGCTAAGGGAGCCAATTCCAGGCAAACCCAGGTTTGGCCCTAAATACAGGCCCAGTTCACACTCACTGCATAATGTAGAGTGTGCTCAAGTGCCCAGGAGAAAACCAAGTGGTGGAGAGAGGTTACCATAGGGGACAACTAGTCATGGAAACCCACCTAAGCTCTATCCCTCCACCTCCTCCAACATGGCTGCTTGCAGGACCAGTTGGGAGAGAGGCATCTGGCTGGGAATTCAGAAGGGCTGAATTTGGAGACTAAATTAAGACCAGGAAATGGGGAGACCCACAGGTGACATAGGGGACTAAGAATTGTCACCTCCACCACAGGAGTGGAACTCAGGGGAGATCCCTGTGGTACAGTCTTCCAGTGTGGAGGCAATTACTGGGCCCTAGAAGTGGGCTCATTTAAAATCTCCAGACTAATTGGCATTTAGCAAGGAACCTGGAGCCCACCAAAGCTTAAACCCTGCCTCCAGGAATTCCGCCTATGGATTACCTCTCCTACTCCAGCAATCTGGAGGGTGGGGCATTATGTTCCAGACAACCCCACCTAAAACTCTGAGAAAACAAGCTGAGAATCTTTTGAACTCTAATGGAACGAATTCTTTAACTTTTCATTGAGATTTTATTTCCCCTCTTTTCATTTTTCCTTTTTTGTTCTTTTCTCTGTTTATTTGTAACCTTTATGGTACATGGACATTTATACATACTCATCTTTCTTCTGCTAACAGCCAATCTCTATTTTTCTTTCTTTCACTCTTCCTTTAAGTTTTTCCTCTTACCTTCTCTCTTCCTGCCTTATAATCATCACATCCGGTGTCATTTCTGTTTTCTCCCGGTCCATCATTTGAAATTGTAAACCCTTTCGCTGTTTTTATTGTAGGAATAACTGATCATATCATTTCTGTTTGTTGTGGCAATTAACATTGGAGATGTCATAGTAGGAACTATTTGGTTTAATGCTGTATATATTGGTTGTTGTTATTTGTCTCCCCCTAAATAGTGAGGTACTGGAGGCCTTCAGGTACACTATGAGTCCATAGGTAGAAACTGTACCGCCTCAGATCCATACTGTTAGATGGGTAGACACATGAACAACATGAAAAAGCAAGGGAGCAAATCACCCCAAACTAAGATACTTTGATAACAGAATCCATCAACACCACAGTGGAAGAAATGTCAGAGAAGGAGTTTAAGAATGTACATAGTTAAGCGGATCTCCAAAGTAAAGGATGGTATAAGGAGTGAAATCAGAGAGAAAATACAGGAAGTGAAAGATCACTTCAATAAAGAGATGAGATTCTGAATGAAAAAAAAAAAAAAAAAAGGAGCAGAAATCCTTGAAATGAAAAGCTCAATAAACCAAATTAAAAGTGTAATTGAAAGCATCACCAATAGACTAGATCACTTGGAAGACAAAGTTTCAGATAATGAAGACAAAATATATAATCTTGAAAATAGAATTGACCATGGAGAAAAGCTGTTAAGAAACCATGAACAGAATTTCCAAGAAATGTGGGATAATCTGAAAAGACCAAATTTAAGACTTACTGGGATAGATGAAGGATGAGATAAATAAATGAATGGAATGTACAGTCTTTTCAATGAAATATCAGAAAATTTCCCAAACCTAAAGAATGAAATGGAAAATCAAATACAGGAGGCTTACAGGACACCTAAATATACACAATTACAATAGACTCACACCAAGACGCATTATTATGAAAATACCTAACATACAGAATAAGGATAGAATTTTAAAGGCTGCCAGAGAAAAATGGCAGGTAACGTTTAGAGGGAAACCAATTCGGATCTCAGCTGACCTCTCAACCCAGACCCTTAAAGCTCGGAGGTCTTGGAATAAGATATATCAAACTTTGAAAGAAAATAGATGTTAGCCAAAAACACCCAGCAAATTAGGCTTCAGAATTGATGATGAAATAAAAACCTTCCATGATGAACAGAAGTTAAAAGAATTCACAACTAGAAAGCCCACACTACAAAACATACTTGGTAAGATATTTCATGAAGAAGAAATGAAAAATTAAAATGAAAGTCATCTAAGGGAGGAACTACACTAAACAGTGAATCAATGGAGAAACAAATCCAAATTAAAAAATAAATCAAAATAGCAGGGAATAAAAGTCATATCAATAATAACATTGAATGTAAATGACCTAAACTCATCAATCAAAAGACATAGACTGGCAGATTGAATTAAAAAACAAATCCAACCACATGCGCTCTCCAGGAGACTCACCTCATAGGCAGAGACATCCACAGACTGAAGGTAAAATGCATATCATTCACGTGGATCTTGAAAATAAGCAGGGGTTTCTATCCTCAGATAAAGTGGACTTCAAACCAAAGTTAATCAGAAGGGACAAAAAATGTATAATTATAGGAATTATACATCGATAAGACATAACAATCATAAATATTTATGCTGCAAACAGTGGAGCATCTATATATATTAGACAAACCCTTCTCAATTTCAAGAAGGAAATAGACCACAGCACAATAATAATGGGTGAATTTAACACACCTCTCACCACTGAATAGATCCTCCAAACAAAAATTGAATAAGGAAGCTGCAGAAGTAAAAATTACAATCAATTATTTAGACTTAATAGACATATATAGAGTATTTCCTCTCTGAGGGACTGAATACACTTTCTTCTTTGCAGCACATGGATCCTTTTCTAAAATAGACCATATCTTAGGCCACAAAGCAACTCTTTGCAAATACAAAAAAATTGAGATAATACCTGCATCCTATCAGATCAAAATGGAATGAAATTAGAAATCAACAATAAAAAATAAAAGCCACTATAACATCTGAGGACTAAATAATACACTGTTGAATGATGAATGGATAGCAGAAGAAATCAGGGAGAAATAAAAGAAAATACTTACCAGAGGTAAATGAGAATAGTGATACAACATATAAAAATCTCTGGGACACTATGAAGGCAGTGGTAGGAGGAAAGTTCATTGCATTGAGCTCTTTCATTAAAAGAATAGAAACTCAACAAATAAATAACCTAACATTACATCCCAAAGCCCTAGGAAAAGAACCAACACCAAAAGCAGTAGAAGACAGGAAATAATTAAAATCAGAACTGAAATAAATGAAATTGAATTGAAAGAAATAATTTAAAAAATTGACAAAGCAAAAAGTTGGTTCTTTGAAAAACAATAAAATTGATAAATCCTTAGACAAGCTAACAAATATTGAAAACTCAAATTATTCAAATTCATGATTAAAAAAGGAAATATCACAACAGACACGACAGAAATAATCAGAACCTATTTTGAAAATTTATATCCTAGCAAAATAGAAAATCTTGAACATAGTCAAATTTCTAGAGACATATGACCTACCCATATTGAATCAGGAGTACATAGAAAATTTAAACAGTTCAGTTTCAAGCAGTGAAATTGAAGACACCATCCAAAGCCTATCAAGAAAGAAAAGCCCAGGACCAGATGGAGTCTCAGCTGAGTTTTACCAGAACTTCAAAGAAGAACTAACACCAATCCTCAAATTATTCCCTGAATTAGAAAAGTAGGGAACTCTTCCCAAACTTTCTATGAAGCTAATTTTGGTATCATGGTCTCACCATGATACCAAAATTAGTCAAAGACATGTCAAGGAATGAAAATTTCAGACCAATATCCCTGATTAACATAGATGCAAAAGTTCTTAATAAACTCTTGGTAAATTGCATACAAAAACATATTAAAAAGTGCACCACGATCAAAGAGGGTTCTTCCCAGGGATGCAAGGTTGGTTCAACATTCAGAAATTAAGAAACATAATACCTTACATCAATAGACTTAAAGACAAGAATCACATGATTATCTCAATAGATGGAGAAAAAGCATTTGACAAAATACAGCATCCATTCATGTTCAAAACACTAGAAAAACTAGGAATAGTAAGTACATACCTCAACATTTTAAAAGCTATCTATGCTAGACCCAAGGCCATCATCATTCTAAGTGGGGAATTATTGAAAGCATTCCCTCTAAACTGGAACAAGACAGGGATGCCTCTTTTACCACTTCTGTTCAACATAGTCCTGGAAACTCTAGCCAGAGCAATTAGAAGAAAGAAATGAAAGGGATACAAATAGGAAAAGAAGAGCTCAAACTATCCCTATTTGCTGATGACATGATTCTATATTTAGAAATCCAAAAAACTCCACCATAAAACTTCTAGAACTCAAAAATGAATTCAGCAAAGTAGCAGGTTATAGAATTAACACCCATAAACCAGTTGTTTTCCTATATGTCAATGACAAATCAATTGAAAAAGAAATTAGCAAAACTATCCCATTCATAATAGCCTCAAAGAAAACAAAATATTTGGGAATCAGTCTAACAAAATAGGTAAAAGACTTCTACAATGAAAACTACAGAACACTAAAGAAAGAAATTGAAGCCCTTAGAAGATGGAAAGATCTCTTTTATTCTTGGATAGGCAGAATTAATATTGTCAGAATGGCCATACTACCAAAAGCACTATATGGGTTTAATGGAATTCCTATTAAGGTTCTGATGATGTTCTTCACAGAAATAGAAAAAGCAGTCATGAAATTCATTTTGTAAAATTAAGAGGCCCAGAATAGCCAAAGCAATCTTTAGGAAGAAAAATGAAGCAGGAGGCATCACAATACCAGACTTTAAATTATATGACAGAGTTATAGTAACAAAAACAATATGGTATTGGCACCAAAACAGACATGAAGACAAATGGTATAGAATAGAAGCCACAGAGACAAACCCACATAAATACAATTATATTAGACAAAGGCACCATAAACATACATTGTAGAAAAGATAGTTTCTTCAACAAATGGTGCTGGGAAAACTGGAAATACATGTGTAACAAAATGAAATTAGACCCCTATATCTCACCCTGCACAAAACTCTAATCTAAGCTGATTAAGAACTTAAGCATTAGACCAGAGACCCTGCCCCTACTGGAAGTAAAAGTAGACCCAAATCTCCATCATGTGGGCTTAGAAACTGAATTCTTCCACAAGACTCCTGAAGTATAAGACATAAAATTAAGAATCAATAAATGGGATGGTATCAAACTAAAAAGCTTCTTTAGAACAAAGGAAACAATCAAGAATGTAAACAGAGAGCTTACATTAGGGGAGAAAATCTTTACCACATGCACTTCAGCCAGAGTATTAGTCTCCAGGATATATAAAGAACTCAAAAAATTCAACACCAAAAAAAAAAAAAAAAAAAAAAAACCCATTAATAAATGGAAGTGAATAGACGCTTCACAGATGAAGAAATACAAATGGTCAATAAATATATGAGAAAACGTTCAACATCACTAGCAATTAGAGAAATGCAAATCAGAACTATAGTGAGATTTCATCTCAGTCCAGTCAGAATGGCAACTATCAAGAGTACAAGCAACAGTTAAGTGTGGGCTAGGTTGCGGGGAAAAGGCATATATTGCTGATGGGATTGCAGTGGTACAACCACTGTGGAAAGTAGTGTGGAGGTTCCTAAGAAAACAGAATGGAACCTGTATGACCCAGTCATCCCACTCCTTGGCATATACCCAAAGGACAAAATTAGCATACTATAGTGATACTGTCATATCAATCAATGTTCATAGCAGCTCAATTCACAATAGCTAAACTATGGAACCAATCTAGGTGCCCTTCAATAGATGAATGGATAAAGAAAGTGTGGTGTATAGTGGTATCTTACTGTCATCTTAATTTGCATTCTCCTTAGTCACTTTTCATTTGTTTATTAGCTAATTGTATGCTGCCCCCCCTGTTTTCTTTTGGTGCTGGGTATCAAACCCAGAATCTTACATATGCCAAGTGTGTGCTCTACCATCTAGCCATACCCTAGCCTATATCTCCCTTTTTGAGCATTCTGTTTGGCTCATTAAAAACATCATCAACAATAATAAATTGGGTTGTTTGTTTACTATTGTGTTGTTTTATATACAAGTCCTTCCACATATCTTTCCCAGCAGGTAGCTTGTCAATTGGCTTTTCTGATGGTCTCTTTTGGTAAGCAGAAGTTTTAAATTTTGATGAAGTTCAATTTATTTATCTTGAATTTTATCAGTGATGCTTTCTAACATAGATACCCAAATATCTTTTCCTTAAAAATATGAAGACAGCTGAAATGATGGTGAAAAGTACTGTGATCACAGACCTAACCATCTAAGTTGCAAATATAACTTGGCTAGTAAAACTGTAATAGAGCCAGGTACAGTGCTGCATACCAGTTGTCCCAGCAATTTGGGAAGCTGTAGCAGAAGGATCTTTCGAGTTCAGGAAGGATAATGAGACCAACCTGGGCAACATTGGGAGACTGTGTCCCCCCCCCAAAAAAAAAAAAAAAAAAAATCTCTGCAATAGCAGGAGTTAAATGTCTATTTTGAAGTATTGGTAGTAAATATAGATATTGAGTTTATATGATAGACTGTAAGGCAAATTTATTTATTTTCTTTTTAATATGGCATTCTTATTGCTCCCAATGGTGTTGCTAAAATGTGAAGTAAACTTATGTACTATTTATTCTTGTTTTTTAATTATTTTTCAAAAATTTTCAGTAATTTTTTGTAATACTTTTATCTACTTAGAAGAGTATGTAGATGCTTTACAAAATCACATGCAAAAGAATCTTAGACACATCTTATTTGATGATTGCCATGGAATATATTAAGATATTAACATTGTGTACAAATATATTCTGCTTTACTTTCAAGAACATTTTATAATTTTCTGTATAAAAGCCTTGACTGTTGATGTGGTGGTATTGGGAATGAAATCCAGGGCCTGATACATGCAAGGTAAGTGTTCTACCACTGAGCTACACCCCTGGCCTCAAACAGTAACCTTTTCATTGTTATTTTAAATCCTACATACCTTTTTATTCTTAACAGGTTTCTCTTTCTTTTAAATTATACTTTTAAAGGATTAGTTCCTGTTGGAGAAATGTAATTAAATTTTACATGTTGATATTATATTTACCAGTCTTGCTGAATGCTTAATGATATGGATATTTTGTCAGTAATTTCTCCTATGTGTTCATCATGCATTCTCTATAGAATGATTGTTTCATCCTTTTAACTTCAGATGCCTTGTTTTTCCTTCTCTCTTTTTATTCTTACTTTGTGCTACTGCAGATCAAACTCAGGGCCTTGTGCAGGCCAGGCAAGCGCTGCTATACCACTGAACTACACTCCCAGCCCTTTAAACATTTTTGTATTTGAGCTAGTGTCTTGCTTTGTTGCCCAGCCTGGCCTTTATCTTGTAATCCTCCTGCCTCAGCCTCTCCCCTCTAGGATTACCGGTGTGTGTCACTACTCCTGTGTACTTCCTTATCTTATTTCATTGGTTAGTAACTTAGGAAGAAAGTTCATGTTAATGCCAATAGCAGATATCCTTCTCTCATTCCTGATTTTAAAATGGATTCTTCTGATATTTCTCCCCTAGCGTAGGTTTTTGGGAGATACTCTTCATTGGGTTAGTGAACATCCCTTGTAGTCCTGTTTGGGAGGATTTTGTTTGTTAAATCATAAATGGATTTTGAATTTTTTTGTGTGTGCTTTCCTCTGTTAAGGTAACCATATGGTTTTCCTGTTTTAATTTGTTAACACAATGAAATTAAACTTTATATCCTAGAAAGACATCTCTCTAATGTGTATGTGATGCTTTTTTTTTTTTTTTTTAAACTGCTGGATTTTGTTATTTTTTTCTGTTCCTCATTTGCATGTTTTCCTGAGCAACATTGGCTGTACCTGGCTTTCTCCTGCCACTTCTGTTTTAGTATTCGATACCTAGTCTCAAAATCTGGTGGGGATGTTTCCTCCTATTTTCTTGAAAAGTTTGTATTAATTTGGAATTACATGTTTCTTGCTAGAAATTTGCTAGGAAATTGCCTATTCCTGGTGTTTTCTTCTTTGGGGAAGACAAACTCCTAATTCAGTCTCTAGGTGTATATATGCTTGCTGTTTTTCCTTTAGTGACTTTTGGTAAATATTTTTTTCTAGCAATTTGTTTTATCTAAGCTTTCAAATTATTAACAAAAAGTCAGTGATAACATTTCTTTCTTAAAAGTTGTCCTCTAAGTACCTGGGTATTAGAAATAGATGGTAGAGGAAGGTAGATAGGGATGGAGATAGTGACTCAGAGGTAGAGCTATGTGAAAGAGGTTTTAAAAGGAAATTTCCTTAGAACCAAATTAATTAAATTTAGTAGAGATTACTTGTACAAAACAAAACAAGAGCAGTTCATGAATTGAGTAGCTCCCAGACCACAGCAGGTTCTGAAAACTCCAGCCAACAAGCTTGATCTGCCAGTATTTATAGAATAACGGAAGATGCACAGAAAACTCAGTTGGCTACAGCTTAGTTTGTCAACCAGTCAGTTGTTTACACCTTATCTAGTTACTTGTTTACCACTTAATCAATTAGTTAACAGCACCTCCTGCAACCATCCAAAGCTCAGTTATGTCAGTTAAACTCCGCAGGGGTTTAGTCTGTTGGGCCCACTCCTATGAATTTTATTTAATAGATCTTACAGAAGAGAACAGAAAATGTTTATTTGTTTTTGCAAATATGGTATCATACCATTTTTAAAGTAAAATTGACATTAAAATATAGTCTACATATCAAGCACACAAACCCTGAGTGTGTATGGTTTGAATTTTTACAATGTGAATATATAATCATATGTAACACCTAGTTGAAAAAAATCTTATTATCAACAATCAGAAGTACCCCTTTGTGACCTCTATTGGTCACTACCCCTAGCACCATCCTATTCCTAACACTATAAAGTTTGCATATAAATGTAATTCTATGGTTTCTTTTCTTGTGTATATATTTTGTCATAGGTATAAATATTTACAGTAGGGTTAATAAAAACTAAAAACAGTCTTACGCTTTCCAAGTTTTCTGGTGAGATTTCTAGTGAGTTTGCAAAAAATCTTAGATTTCAGATCTTTTTAGATTTCAGAATTTGGACCTGTGTGTCACAGATTTATAAGAGATGAGAGCAGCATTAAGAATTGTAGCCAGTGTTTTTCAGAATTTGGAATTTTCACCTCTGTCTTAAATCAAGTAAATAACAAAAAGAAAAAGAAAACTACACCCTTAGCTAAGTCACCCCAGACCAGTCAAATCAGAATCTGGGGAATGATGCATGGGCTTTGGAATGTCTCCAAACCTTCCCAGGTTATTCTAATATGTGATAGGACTGACAATTACTAGTTTAAATGAAATCTGTAAAATAAAGAACTTGGAACAAAGAGTAGAGGTTGGGGTATATCTACTGATTAAGCTCTGAGCAAGTGTGACAAATACTAAATCCAACTCCTTTTATAGAAGAAGAAACAGGTCTTGGGAGGGAAGTGATTTGGTTAAAGTAATTCATCTAGGAAGTCGTCTATACCAGATGACAGGATTTGGTTAAAATCAGGTGAACTTTGGTTCTAATGAGGCCTGCATCTTGGGTTTGATCATCACATGTACCTACTGCTTTTATACAGAAGTCGTACCTTTAACTTTTTGTCTAGGCATCTGCAAATTCATGCAATTTCCTATGAATCAAGAGAACCATGAATGAATGAGTTAAATGTAATAAAATTCCTCAAAACCAATTTGGTGGGAAACCAGTTCAGAGCAGTTTAAAACTTTATTGTTGGATAGTAAAGAATAGGCAACTTATTAAAAGATGTAGGCAGAAGCAGTGGAGATGTGAAGAGACTTCTGTGATATCCTAAACCTGGAGGGACATATAGGGAGATAACAAGGTAATAGATAATAAGAGAGAGATAATAAGGTAAAATAGGATAAAAAAAAAAAAAAAAGCACTTGAAAAAGATGGGATTGAGAGTCAGTTGTTGGAAGATTGGTGATTTTCTTTTTTTTTTTTTTTTTTACAGTGCTGGGGATTGAACCCAGGGCCTTGTGCTTGCAAGGCAAGCACCCTACCGACTGAGCTATCTCCCCAGCCCAGAAGATTGGTGATTGAATATTGTAAAAAGGGAATGTTGTGAGATCAGTAGTGAGTGGTAGCAGATCTGGATCTGTGGTTCCTTTTTTTTTTTTTTTTTTTTTTTTAAAAGGTACCGAGGCTTGAAGCAGTGGTGTTTTACCACTGGGCTACAGCCCCAGCCTTTTTAAAAAAATTGAGACAGGGTCTTGTTAAGTTTTCTGGCCTACCCTTAAACTTGCAAGTCATGGTTTTTAACATGAAAAAACCATGAATATTTGTAAGTTCAGGACTAAAATTCTTTTGTTGGAGTAGGATAATTTTATGAGGGGTGGAACACCTGAATGGTATCTCTGTGGTTGTGGAATGAGGTTGATTGATTTGTATTTGTAAATAGCACTTTTTTGTTTTTCCTTTTGAGGTGCTGGAGATTAGCACCAGGACCCAGGACCCTCCCGCATGTTAGGCAAGCACTTTAACCCTGAGCTACACCTTGAATTCCAGTACTTTTAATGAAGCATATTTTGGAAGAATTTTGTAAAACTTTCCATATATAGACCTGTAAGCCTCTAGTTTGTCTACACTAGAATTTCAACATTGAAGAACTAGCTGACATTTTCTTTTGTGTACTAATCAGTCTGCCTATATTTTACTTACGTAGTAGTGATACATACAGTACAATATATTGAAAAATACACTTGTAAAATATGATGTGCTTATCTGGAATCAGTTAATCTTCTGCAGTGAATTACTTATTAAAGTCTGTCAGTTAACTTGTGTAGTTTCTTTCATTTGGATTAGTCTAATAGCTGGATTTGAGTTTTTTAAGAAAGTATGTTACTAAAAATGCTAAGTCTTAAAGAAATGTGAATAATATTAACTGGCTTATTCTGATTTACTTATACTCTTTATATATCCTTTTTGCTAGTTTCTTCCCCAGAGATAATTATTTGTATAAATAATTTTATTTCATCTTAATTTAAATGCTGCTACTGATTTTTAGTGAAAGTTTATGTGAAAGCACCTTAAACACTAGCCCTGTGCATTAGTGCTTTTCTATAAGACTGTAAGGTTATGGTCTCTGTATGGTCTTGTCTTGCTTCTTATTTTTCTCTAAAGGAAAAGTGGTAGTTGGGGGTGGGGTTTGGCAGAATAATTCCATAACTTGATGATAAGCTTTGAGCATACAGTTAACTTCAGTGTTGTTACAGCTCTGCTTGATACAGACATTGGCTTCTGTTAGCTGTACAAGGTATGCTACAGCTGAATGTCAGCAGGGACTCCCCTCAGATAGCCAAGCCTCTTCCCTCCAATCTGTGTTCATTCAATAAAATCCATTCGCAGTAACAGCATTGCCAAGATGAGCTGTTAACGCTTTCATAGCTCATTCTTACCATCTAACCTTTCTTTTCTCTGTACTTCTTTCTTGTTGATTTATATACTAATATTTCAGTAAACAAATTTGGAAATCTTGTGTATATCTCATTTACTTCTGTTACAGATGCTTGAAACTTTGGTGTTAGAGAGTGAAACAAGAAAATGTTGCTGGGGGGCTGGGAGTGTAGCACAGTGGTAGAACATGTTCTTAGTATGGATGAGGACCTGGGCTTGATCCCCAGCACCAAAAAAGAAAAGTAAATGCTGCTAGAATGAGCAGTAATTTTATAGACCCTTGTAGTTCCTCTGGTTACTGATTACCACCACTGAGCATTCTCAAGCTAATTACTAAGAACCTGGTTGTTACGAATTGGACTTCTGATTCATTTTACTTTCAAGATTTTCAGAAAGTAATTTAAAAAATTATTTTTAATGGAATGAGTCTCTTTATTCTTGGCATTGCTTAGTATGATATTTTTATTATTGTGATTTGTGGTTTGGGGTACTACCTTGTTTCTGTGCTTCTCCCACAAAATCTTTTTCTGTCTTTCTTATTTATCCCCACACTAGTAGAACTAGATGATGGTTAAATTGAACCAATTTCTGTGAAAGAGGCAGTACTGAATCTCATCACTTCTGTGGGAAAGTAGAGTCTGCATAGTCACTATTGTTGTGTGATGCTTTCTGTGATTTGTTGCAGCTCCATTCTGTTTCTTCTTTGTACTTAAAGAATAGGAAAGAAGACATCCTTGGAATGCCCCTTGTCTTATGAAGTAGGAGAACAATGGATGAATCATGTCAATAAAATTCCTGGAAACCAGTTCAAACCAATTTAAAGCCTTATGATACAGGGTAAAGAGCATATTAAAGAGTATGAGTAGGTGTACAGGAGATGTGAGCAGAATGTTATTCCTAAAACATCCTAAGTCTGAAAATACTTAACAGTATAGTTAGGAAGGTACAAAGGTAAAATAGGTAAAACCAGTAAACAAAAACAATCCCATTAGTTCATTGATTCAGCAAACACTAAAAAAAAAATTTTTTTTGAGGACCATCTATATAGCAGGCACAGTGCCATATGGTGGGGACACAAAGGCAAGTAGTAGTTAATACCCTCAAAAGGCACACAGTTTGAGAAGTTAAATAGATGAAAATGATAATGTGATGTAAGTGGAATAATATACTTATATTGAGAGTATTTATGAGGAAATTGAGAAGGCTCACCTCATTCAGTTTGGGGAGTTAGAACAGGCTTTCTAAGGAGAAGATGCCTGAGCCGAGAATAAAGGACAAGTAGAATAAAACTAGGAGTGAAAAAAGGGAAGGGGCATAAATACAGGTTATAGGGTAAATAGTCAATGGCATAGGAGTTTGGGTAACTAAAAAGTATTTGGGATTTCTAGAACTGTATTATAAGCCATTGTCACTTGTGTATTATCTTGAGGAGGTCATCATATTAGGACTTCCCCATTTTGACATTTTCATTTACTCCTTAACTTCCATTTGGGTTGTGCTAGCATAAAAATGGATTATGTCTAATCCTGTTTTCCAAATTTTGACAATAGGGAATTTATCCAGTTCCTCTGGGTTATCTTGCCACTTAGATTTTTATACAGGGTTCTCAGAGCACAAAGATAGATGCTATTATTTTGCCTGGATTGTTTCTCTATGAATAACAAAAGTAGTTGCTGGAATTTTAGTATAATTATTTCTTCATTTTCTTGCATCTGACATCTTTTTTAGAGAATAACTTTCCTAGACTAGCTCAAAATAGTGTTAAACAATTTAATGCATCCATTTGAGCTCTGGTGTGGTTCTTGTATTTTCATGTTTGTTTGTTTGTTTGTTTTTGGCTTATGTTTAGAGCAGTCCAAGAAGTGTATTTTGGTTACATATTGAGAACTTGCAGTATGTTTTGCTGTACAGAAAGCAAATCTTGGTCACCAACTGAGTGAACACTGGGCAATTAGGAGAAATGAATGACTTTAGAGGCACGTCCTCTATCTCAGTCTCCCAGATTCAGACTGATTAAATTACTTCCCAGATTTCCTCTAAATGGTAGAAATTAGAAAATTTTTTTGTAGAAATATATTAAAGACTAAAGACTCATAAGTTCAGTTGATAGTGGTCCTACAGATTGAAACTTCACTTGAACATATTGCATGTAAAATAAATGTTTTATTTGTGTCTTTTCTCTTTCTCAAATATTGTTGTTAATTTAAAATTTGTAATAGGGTGTGATGCCGCCAAGTGAGTATATGTATATAACTATTGTGTTTTACCAATTTGTAAGCTTTAGTTTTGGACGAGAACTCTCTCATATACCCATTCATATAGCACTAAATTATGAAAGATTATTGTTGGTGGTTAATTATCTGAAAGTGCTCCTCTTTGCATCAGGCCAAACATTGAACAAAAAAACCTAGAGTATATATTGTCATTTTTATTAGAATTGTGTTTTATATTTTGGCCAGTGTGGATTTAAGATAGAATTACTTGTATGAACTAGTATAGAACTAATTGTTTACAGAATAATTTACTTTTTCTTTAATGAAGAGAAATAACTTTCTATGTATTTAAACTGCATTTACTAAACAGTAACCATTTACTTTTAAAATAATTTTTCCAAATTTGATTTAGTACATCTTGTGTCAGCAATTGATTGAGTACTTATGTTAAGTACTGTGGTGTGCCTGGGGTAAAAAGATGACAGTTATAAGTTCTAGAAAGCTTATTGAAGACAAATACAAAGAGATAAATTGGTAGGTATTATTTTAGAGATTTTCACAGTGTCAGGACAGCACATATCACATAGCCTGAGGAACATAGAAACTTGGGTGATTTTTTTTTTAAGGTTTTTTTTTTTTTTTTAAATTTTTAGTACTGGGGATTGAACCCAGGGGTGCTTAATTACTGAGCTACCTCCCTAACCATTTTTTATATTTTATCTAGAGACAGTGTCTCACTGAACTGCTTAGGGTCTCACTGAGTTGCTAAGGCTTTCTTTAAACTTGCCATCCTCCTGCCTCAGCCTCCTGAGCCTTTGGGATTACAGGCATGTGCCACCACACCTGTCTTGAGTGGGGTGATATAAGTAAGAATTTAAAACTCTTTTGCATCTTGCATTTAAAACGTTTCATTAATTTTTATGTTTATATGCTTCAGAAAAATTATTCTTAATTTAACATTTATAATAGGATACAATGCTCTTATTTTCTCTGACTTTAGTCACCTTAATAAGTGGTACATTGAGTTCTCTGTGATATTTTGTTTGTAATGACCTTTTTTATGTGTCCACAATATTCTTTTTCTCTATGTGTATCTCTAGACTACATGTTAGTTCTGTTATTTCAGGAATCAGGATAAATTGTATCAGTGTGTTCTCCAGAAAACCATTCATTTATTGGAAGTTGCACCTCAGAAGAGCTTCTGATGATTTATCAAAAATATATGAAGGGGGCTGGGGTTGTAGCTTAGTGGGAGAGCACTTGCCTAGTATTTATGAGGCACTGGGTTTGATTCTCAGCACTGCATATAAGTAAATAAAATAAAAGTCCAAAAATATTTTAAAAAATATGAGGGATTGTTGTGATCTACTATTGTTTTTGCAGGCAAATTATTTTTCTACTAAAAGTCATAGTCCCCATCTATGGGGAATTTTCAGTCTTGTTGTTCCTTGTATCTACCATTTCATTGAGGTCCAGCTTGGTGTAATAATAGTACTACCCTTAAGAGTAAATTTTAGTGTTTCACATTTTACTGTTTCAGCCATTCCAGATCAAGCTCAGTGTTAGAGTGAAAAATAGACTAGTAGGGTGTTGTTATAAAATTTGGAGTGCAAGGTAATTTTGCAATGTCAAGAGCAGAATTCTGAAATAGAAATTTCCTAATATCCTTACAATTGAGATCTTTCCACTAAAATCAATGAATCTGTTTAAATGTATATAAAGTTTGTGAATATGCTCGTTTTATCTTATGAATATGCTGCAGAAGGAGTAGCCTGGCTTCTAGCCTACTTCTTTTTTTGTCTTCCAAAGCAGTTGGCAGAAATTTTTATAAAGCTAGCTTGAGTGTAGTCTAAAGAGGGACTGTTGATTTATATTTCAATGGAGAAAATTGCCTTCTAGGCAACCCATCAGAGCATTGTTTTAAATTTATACTGAACTGGGTGGGAGCAGAGCTTCATAGACACATCAGAAGTTGTATTTTCTTTCTTCATCAAAATTGTAATTGCCACACTAGATTTAATCATATGTGCCAAAGTGTGATACTGTTAGCCTTAGCCAATATATACTTCTCCTGACTTCTGTGAATTAATGATGAATATTCAGAAAAAGCACAATAGTTCTACCTAGAAATCTGTTTCCTTGTTGAACTTCTCTTATTTTTCTTAGGCATAAATTCCCTAAGAAATGTAACTTGAAGGGTAAAGAAGGAAACTAGGCTTCAGAGAATTAGTATCTTAATACATCTTTTTATAGAGAATCTTGACTTCAGCAACTGTTAACAGTCTTTAAAATATGCTGTCACTTAAGTGCATTTTAAGAATCATATAAATAAATTAAAATACCTACTAATTTATTTTAAGTTTATTCTTGGTAAGAAAAAGTAGTGCTTTTTAAGCGTTTGAAGACTATTTGCTAATAAAATAATATGCCAGCTGGAAACTATTTAAAAAGGTTATGTCTTTGCATTAAAAACAAACAAACGAGGGGTTTGGGGATGTTGCTCAGTGATGGAGCACTTGCCTAGCATTCCAAGGCCTGGTTTCAATCTTCCAGTATTGCAAAAGTAAACAATCCCTTCTAACCCAACCCCATTCCCTTTAAAAGTCTCCATAAACAATATGAAAAGAAGAATGACAAGAGTTCAAAAAATATTTGTAACGTACACAGGAAGTAAAAGATTATTTTCCTAACATAAAGATCTCTTTATTAAAATAGATTAAGAAAAAATGTCCCAGTAATAAAATGGGCAAGGAAAAGAACAGCTGAGTCACAAGAGGGAACACATAGTACTAGTAGATACATGAATAGATATTCAGCCCCACTTAAAATAAATATTAAAAAAATTAAAATAACCAGTCAAAAGGGTTCAAATCCCCAGTAATACCCTCCTGCAAAAAAAAGTATGGGGAAATGAAATGGCCATACCTAGACATTGTTTTGTGAAAGTTTAAAATCTGTACAGGAACTTTGAGAGATAATTTGTAATGTATGCCAAAATTGAAATTGTGCATAATTTTTTAAAATATTTATTTTGATTTATTGTAAACAAATGGGATAAAACTTACTTCTCTGGTTGTACATGAAGTAGAGTCATACCATTTGTGTAATCATACATATACATCGGGTAATGATGTTTGTCTCAATCCGTTATTTTTCCCTTCCTCCAGATCCATCATTTCCATCTTTGCCAGTTTATCCCCAGGAAAAGTTTGCATACAAGATAGACTTATGAAAGTACCACTCATAATATGAACACTATTTATTAGTAGTTATAAATGAAGTATTTAATATCCATAAGTAGAATTCTATGGCAAACATCTTCCCAATTTTTTATTGAGGTAAAATACATATAGCATAATATTTACCATCTTAACTATATTCAAGTGTACAGTTTGGTGGCATTAAGTACATCCATATTGTTGTAAAATCATCACCCCCATCCTAGAACTTGCAAAATTGAGACTGTGTATCAATTAAACAAGAATTACCCATTTTCTCCTCCTCTTAGCCCCTTGCAGCACTATTCTACTTTCTACTTTTATAAATTTGACTACTCTTAGATCATCATGTAAGTGGAATCTGTAGTTCGTGTCTGTGACTGTGTCTCATTTCACTTAGCCTAATACACTCAAGGTTCATCCATGTTGTGGCATGTATCAGAATTTCTTTCCTTTTTAGGGCTGAAAAACATATGCAAGCATTTTAAAAAATATACTTTTGAACAAGTGTATTTATATGACTCAAAATTAAAGGGAAGAGTTGAGAGGAGGAGGAGATGGGTTGTGACTGTGGTCAGGGATTATTGGTGATAAAATTGCTCTAAGAGTAGGTAGTGGTGATTGGTGTACAACTTATAATATGCAGAAAGCCACTGAATTGTATACTTTGAACAGGTGAACTTTATGGTATGGGAATTCACATCTTAAATGTGAATTCACATCTAATGTTTTTATGGCTCTTGTAGCTCAGTGCTAGAGTGCTTGCCTAGCATGTACGAGGCACTGGGTTCAATCCTCAGCACCACATAAAAATAAATAAAGGTATTTAAAAAACTGTTTTTGAAAAAAACCAAAGAGGAATAAAATAAGTACATTAAATGTACTTACAAATTTCCCCTAATTCTTGTTTTTTAAAAATGGAAATTATCAAAAACCATTTCCTTTATAACTTTACAGAAATATTTTTAAAAAATATTTTTAGTTGCAGATGGACACAATACCTTTATTTAATTAAGTAATTTATTTATATGGTGCTGAGAATCAAACCCAGTGCCTCACACATGCTAGGCAAGTGCTCTACCACTGAGCCACACTCCAGCCCCAAATATTTTCATTTTTTATGTATAATCTAAAAAATAATGCGTTTTATTATTTCCTTCCTTTCTATAAGTGATAGCAAATTGAACAATGTCCTGAACCAAAATTGTCATCTTTGAAATCCACCCCTGCCCCCCTTTTACTTTTTCTTTTTTGGTACTGGGGATTGAACTCAGGGGCACTTTACCACTGAGCTACATCCCCATGCCCTTTTTAACTTTTTATTTTGAGTAGGGTCTCACTAAATTGCTCGGGGCCTCGCTAAATTGCTGAGACTGGCCTTGAACTTGTGGCTCTCCTGCCTCAGCTTCCCAAGTCTCTGGAATTACATGAGCCATCACTCCCAGCTGAATTTTCTATTTTTAGTAAAAGTGTATGTGTGTATGTGTTTTTTTTAATCATGAAAGGATTATATGTACATTGTAGGAGATTTTAATAATATAGTAAAGGATGTAAAAAAAATAAAAAGCTACACATAGTCATAGATAGCTATTGACAAATGTTTATATTCCTTCAGATTTCTTTTTGCATGTATACTCATTTTAAAATCAAAATTGGGATCATCGTATACTTGTTATTATATAATCTGCTTTTGTATACTTAAATATATTGTGACCATAGATTTTGTTAATAAATGTAAACCTATATTGTTGTTCTTAATTTATGCACAGTATTAAATTGTGTGGACTAGTTTCTTTCACTGGACTGTGAGGATTATTTTGGATTGAATGCCAGCTCTATCACCATGTGACCTTGGGTTACTTAAACTTTCCTAAACCAAGTGTCCTTGTCCATAAAATTGAAATTAATAGTACATATGTTGGAGCTGGTTGCAGTGTTATATACCTGTAATCACAGTGATTCCGGAGGCTGAGGCAGTTCCAGCTTGGAAATTTTGGAAGACCCTGTCTCAAAATAAAAATAAAAAGAGCTATGGATGTAGCTCAGTAGTAGAGTGCCCCTGAGTTCAACCTCCAATACAAAAAAATAAAACAACAAACCAACAAAACCCTCATATCACAAAAAACAAAACAAAGTGCATATGTTGGTTGGGAACATAAAATAATCAAATTTGCAGAATCAGAGTGTAATGGTGGTTGCCAGGAGATGGGAGAAGGGGGAAATGGAAAGTTACCAATCATTATGTATAAACTTACAATTAAAATGAATAAAGTGTAGAGATCTACTGTATAGAACTGTACCTGTGGTCATCAACAATGTATTGTACTCTTAAAATGTGTAAGGAATATAGTGTTCATTTTTTTCCACAATACCAAAAAACATATCATAATGAAGGTTAAACAAATTAATATATAAAATGTGTTTGGCACAATCTGTTATATGCAAACCACTTATTAAATAATGTATTATTAGTGTTTACAAAAAGTCATTTGTGTTTTGATATCCTTCATATTTTTGGTGAGCTATTTTGATTGAATATATTCAGATTTCTCCAGATTTCCTGTCTTCCACCTCCTCACAACATTTTTTTTTTTTTTTTTTTTTTGCAGTGCTGGGAATTGAATCCAGGGCCTTGTGCTTGCAAGGCAAGCATTCTACCAACTGAACTATATCTCCAACCCCTTTCTGTTAATTTTAAACAGTGTCTTTAGTTTATCATAGCTTATGCCAAGCAAGGAACTGCCATACATATCTTGCTTCATGTTTAGAGTAAATGCAAGTTAAATTACTGACATTTTGCAGATTATCTCAGTTATTTTTAAAGAAACTATAAAACAGAGTAAGGTGAATCCTGATTTGCTGAAAGCAGACCTTGTAGCTGTTTTCACCTCCTCTCAAGCTGCTCTGTTTTTGCTACTTGAGGGGAGAAGCTGATTTAGGGTTTTCTTTTTTCTTGGTTCTAGCACATGCAGATGACAATCCAGGCTCTCCAGGATGAATTGCGGATCCAGAGGGACCTGAATCAGTTGTTTCAGCAAGACAGTAGCAGTAGGACAGGTGAACCTTGTGTGGCAGAGCTGACAGAGGAGAACTTCCAGAGGCTGCATGCTGAACATGAGCGGCAGGCCAAAGAGCTGTTCCTTCTACGAAAGACCCTGGAGGAAATGGAGCTGCGTATTGAGACACAGAAGCAAACACTAAATGCTCGAGATGAGTCCATTAAGAAGCTTCTGGAGATGTTACAGAGCAAAGGTCTTTCTGCCAAGGCTACTGAGGAAGACCATGAGAGAACAAGACGGCTGGCAGAGGCAGAGATGCACGTCCACCACCTAGAAAGCCTCTTGGAGCAGAAGGAAAAAGAAAACAGTATGCTGAGAGAGGTGAGTGACCACTTCTTCAGTTGTGATTTATTTTTGTATTTTTCCCCTTGTTTTAATCGGTATCTTGGCCTAGTTAAATTTATATGCTCTCACCATGCTACTGGAAGGGGAGTTTGTCTTTTTTGAGTGTTTCGCTGATTTCTATTCTGATTTGCTGTTTTGTATGAGATGACATCATCTGGAATATATGCTGTCCCCATAGTTTTCTGGAACCCCCTGCCCCTCACCACACACACACCTAATTTTCAGAGACTGGTTGATGCTGTTGGGGCATAGAATTTTCTTGGTTTGTTACTCACCTCTACTACTCTCTGCTACTTTTGTTTTTCTGAGTGTTTCAGCCTGTGCTACTTCTTTCAGTTTTTGAGTTCATAAATGCTGAAAAGCCAAGGATTGTAGAAAGCTGCAGTGTTATTCTGGCAGGGAACAATAAGAAATATGGTAAAATTCAAAGAGTAGTGGAAAAACCTAAGAGTTTAAGAATGAGTTTTTAAAAATAAGAAACTCTACAAATATTTAGTCTTATGTACATAATGTGGGAAGAAATATAGGCTTCGTCAGTGATACCAATACACAATTTCAGGTTGCCATTAGGCATCATCTTCTAGGAAATATAATCATACTGTTTATAATTATTTTGAGAGCAAGTGTAAATGATTTCTTCAGGAAAAAAAGTTTGAAATGATTATTCTCTTTTCTGTTTCTTATACTCACCTTTAAGACTTTTAAGTTTCAATTCTGTGAAAGTCTTCCTCGTGTAGCTTTGTATATATGTGTAGATAGATATTGATCATACATGTATGCATTTATGTGTATATTTCTTCCTTGTTGTTCACTTAATATTTTGCACCAGGCTTATGTGTTTTCTGTCTTAGTCTGTTTGGGCTACTAAAACAAAAATGCCATAGATTGGGTGACTTTTATAACAAACACTTGCTTCTTACAGTTCTGGAAATTGGGGAGTCCAAGATCAAGGTACTAGTGTCTGATGAGGACCTGCTTCCTCTGTCATAGACCGCTGTCTGCTGTCTTCTCGTTGTGTCCTCTCAGAGGGTGGCAAAGTGCAAGGAGCTCTCTGGGGTTCCTTTTATAAGGGCACTAATCCCATGAATAGGATTGCGCTCAAAGCCTAATTAACCCCCAGAGACCATATTTCCTCATACCATTACATTGAGGACTTAGGATTTCAACATATGAGTTTTATGGGGACACAAACCATTTTTTATCTGTGTATTGCCAGTGTTTGAGAAATCCACAATATTTGTTGAAAAATGTTTGTTGAATAAATTGAAATGTTGGCAGAAATAATTAAATCTATTTATAGGGCTGGGGATATAGCTCAGTTGGTACAGTGCTTGCCTTGCATGTACAAGGCCCTGGGTTCAATCCCCAGCACCACAAAACAAAACAAAACAAAACCATTTATAGAAAAAAGGATAACCTCCCCCTCCAAAAAATGGATAAAGGTAAAAATGAAACCTCCAAGGTTATGTGCACCTGTAGTCCCAACTACTCAGGAAGCTGAGGCAGGAGGATTTCTTGAGCCCCTGGTTTGAGATCTGCATGGGCAACATAGTGAGACCCACTAGAAAAAATAAATGAAACAACGATAGTGAACTCCTTCAAACCAGTTTTGCTTATGTATTTAGATATGAACATTATAATAAAATATTAGCAGATAGGATTAGTGTTAGGATAGGATTAGTATAAATACTACATGACCAAAAGGAGTTTATTTCACGAATGACAGAATGACTCAATACATGATTATTTGTTTTAGATGAAAGGAAAAGAGAACTTCGTGGTGTTTGTTGGCTGTTATAAAATGTTATATATTTTGACAATCAATCCAAAAAAACTCAATAAAATAATAACTGAATGATATTTTATAGCCTGGTTTGAGTAAATAATAGTACAATAAAGGTATCTATAAACACACATCTCAAACTAAGAGCCAGCATTATGCTTACTGGTGATCACATAATGGAAATGCTCACGAAAGTTAGTAAGAGGTCAAAGATGTTTGTGCTTATTAGTATTTGACATTATTTTGGAAGTGTTAGGCAGATAAGGAAATGGAATAAATAGCACATTAATGGAAAGGATGGAACATAATTTTCATTATTGCATAGTTAGAAACACTAATATAAATATGTCAGCTTCCCCCAAATTTATAAGTGTAACAGAATTGCAATGGGAATGTTCTTGAAACATGTCCAAACGATTTTGCAGTTTATTTTTGAGAATAATACAGGATGACTTACCTAAGTAGATCATGATACATGATTCACTGGATTAAAATATGTGGTACTGGCATATAAATAAATAACTATACAAAAGAAACAGAATTGAATCCAGAGATAATATAAAGATAAGACGAATGTTTTGTTATAATGGCTATCATTTGGAAAACACTTATCTAGTTCCATCACATTAAATTCTAGATGAAATAAAGAACTGAGTTTTTAAAAATAAAAACATCAGAAGAAAATGTAAACAAAAAGATCTTAATAAAATCTTTTGACAATTAAGACTTCTTACCATAGCAAGAACCTTAAAAAAATTAAACATATTTGCTGGAAGATATAATCAGCAAAGTTTAAAATGATATTTTGGGTAAAGTTTTGTAATGTGAGTAAACTGTTACATAAAGATTGTTTCCAAAGCAGTAAGGTGCTAGAAGCACTTGATGTCTCTCTCTGTCTTTTCATTCATTCAACAGTTATTTATTAAGCCTGTAGTATGTATTTCATGTTGGGATAGGCACTGAATATATGTTTTTTTTTTTTTTTTTCCTGTCAGAACACATGGTCTGTGTCTTCCTAGAATTAAAAAATCTGGTGAGATACAGTGAACTCATAATTATAAGATGAAATAAATGACTTGGGTGGAGTGCTATTTATGTTGGGGTGGGGGATTTTTTAAACAAGTTATATGTCTTTGAGGAAGTACCATTTAAAAAGTAGAGATCTTATCCTTGCAGAGCATTTTGGTAAAATCATTTCTTGTAGAGAGGTTAACAAGTTTCAAAGACCTGGTGGGAAGTTTTGAGGGAACAGGAGAAAGGCCAAAAGCAGCATCCTGCACAAGGAGAAGGCTTGATGAGATGAGAAGTTGGGACATAGCCAGAGCCAGGTTCATTAATTCATTCCATTCATCAGACATTTCTTAGACACCAACCATGTTCAAAGCACTAAGGAGATAACAGTGAACAAAATCAAAGCCACGCCCTCTAGGAGGCAAAGTTCCTGACTTCAAGATCCTTGCAGATAACAGGACAATTTTCTTTAAAAGACCAGAGAAAACTATTCCACTTGTCTAATTAAGGGGATTATGAGAGCTGATTAAGCTTTTAAAATTTACTGTGTGAGAATAAATGGGGTGGCAGAGGGAGAGTAGACATGAACAAGAAAGTCTAGCAAGGAATTTTATCTAGGTTAAGGGAGTGGTGTCTTGATAGTATGACTCATAAATGATATTATTTCACTGATATGTCAAGAAAGGCTAAAGGAATTTGGGGTTGGAAGTACCAGGATGTCCATAGAATTTGTTATTTATGAGATGATTGTTATCTAAAAAATCAGTAATTTCATCCATTCTAGGACTTGCAGTTTTTCACATCTTAACAAGGTGAAATTGAGTTAAATCTTAATACTGGATAGCATTTTATAGTTACTGTCAGTAAAGCAGCAGTTCTGATACATTTGCCTGTGTTTTTCAAAGATATATACTCATGGATGTTCATTTTGGTCATCACTTCAGTTGATGTATGAGCTTTGTTAGTATTTCTCATGTTACCTTTAATTTTGTTTAGTATCTTCAGAAATATTCTGTGAATCAACATTGAAACAAAGTAGCCAAATTAGACAAAGTTATGAAAACAGTTCATAATGATATCTGATTAAATTATTTTTAATAAAGTGAAAAATTGGAATTCTTGCAATCAGTATTAAAAAATTCTTAATAAAAATTTGCATCAGAATTTATTTGGAGGCATTTACCCCATTTCCAGAATATAAAATAGTATTGTGTCTTATAATCACTGGCATCTTAGATTTGATGAAATACAGTAACATTAAACTAACAGTTATATCTGGTAATATGGTATTACTTGTTAAAAGTTTTGTTTATGAACGTGATTCTGTAGATAACAGGTAAATAATTCCCCCTAAAATGCCTAAGAGGAAAAAGTAAAATTTTAATTAACTATTATATTTTGTATGTATTGAAATTACAGTGTTGTTTGACTCATATTGTTAGTTTTTTTGATTGTTTTGCTGTAGCACCTTCCCTTTGATTGATAGAAGAGTGGGACCATCTGTTGGACAAATGCTGAATTACAGGTTAGACTTGCTTAGTGCTGAGGACTTACAGAGTTTTAACAAGCTTTGTAGGTGATTCTGTTACAAACCAAGTTTGAGACCTACACTTTTTGGTTCTTAGTCTGTTGGCAGAGGATATCCAGGTTGGTCATGGAATGTTTTGATCTTTAATCCATATGCACACCAGGTATTGCCTTTAGGCTAATTCAATAATGTATTTTAAACCTATGTGTGCGCTCCCATTCTTTAAAATGTAGGTAGCTCTTGTGGTGGATAAAATACAAGTTTGTTTAAAACCATTATTGCATTTTGCTAGTTTTTTTGTTCATACAGTATTTGAATCAGCAAACCTTGTTAGTACAACTGCTGTCTTGTTAGGGTTTATAGAATGTTTAAGGTTAAAAGTACTCATGTTTGGGGTGTGTGGGGGGGAATAACAGAATGAATCAAAAACTATTACCCTAGGTAAATGTATGACTCTACTTCATGTACAAATAGAGAAACAAGATGTATCCCATTGGTTTACAATAAAAATGAATTTAAAAAAACATAAAGGGGGTTTTAAAGACCATAGCAAGAGTTAGAGGTTTAACTCTCAATATAATGGAAACTATGTTGTCTTTTGCTATGTTGTAAATTACAGATTGCTGCAATAGAAAAAAAAAGTGCTCATGTTTGAGTAGGTTCTAGGTTAGGAATTCTGAATATAACTGGTACATTTGAAGAATGCCTTTCAGTCTTGTTGCCTGTTGGAAGTATAACAAGGAGGAAACAAAATCGAGATTATATAGAGAAAAGCAATAAGTGAAACAGCGAATAGGTGGAATTAGAAAAGGAGTTCCTAAGTTAGTTTGATCTTTTGTAGTGATTTTGGAGGATGAGAATAGTTGAATATCACATTTATTTATCCTATTATTCCTCCTCTGTTTTGTGGTGTTTCTATTTTGGCAAGAAGGCATGGTTTTTCAGCATAATGCAGTTACTAGAGGGTTAAAATGCCATACTGCTTATCATTGGCTCATGAAGATACTGAAAAAGTGGTTCCCATTTAGCTTCCCTTTCTTTATTTTTGTCTCCTCTGTGTCGTGAATACTGCAAACCCAGAACTCCTGTGGAGGAGTGAACAGTGAAAGGGCTTTACACATATTTGGTGCTTCTAACCCTTGACCCAAGAGTGTGGAAGGCTAAAATCTAAAACTTGAACAAAAGAAATTTCAGACCTAAGCATTGCTTTTCATTTACAAATGTTCACACAGATGTGAAATTAAATATTGGCTTGCTTTTAAAAAGAAACTACTGCTGGTGCAGTGGTGTATACCTGTAATCCCAGTGATTTGGGAGGCTGAGACAGGAGGATCGCAAATTTAAGGGCAGCCTGGGCAACTTCTGAGACCTTGTCTCAAAATAAGAAATAAAAAGAGCTGGGGATGTGGCTCAGTGGTAAAGTGTCCCTGGTTTAATCCCCAGTACCAAAAAGCAAAACAAGAAAACAAAACAAAACAAAACCTACTAAAGAAAAGGAGAACCATGAAATTTGGTTCCTGTTTTTGAACTCTAGATTACTCATTATTCTTGAGAATGTAAACACATTTTCTACTCTCTACCACAGTTGATTGTGTGACAAGGTCCAGATAAATCTATCCCTTCTTTAAAGTTTTTTTTTTTTTTTAAAATTTTTTTGAATGAAAAATTTCAGGCTAATAGGAGCAAAATGAAGTGAACAAATGGAATATTCTTTTTATACTTGTTTGAACAGTACATTGACTTCTATTGCCAAAGTCTCCTCTCATTATTATCAGTGCATGAATCAGAGGGTTGATGTACGTAGTGGGACAGTGGAATTTATGACCTCACTGACTATAAGTTGTGTTCATAATGGGCTTTAATGTGAAGGCCTCTGAATATAAATTTGCTATGAGTGATGGGTTTTCATATGTCTCAATAGGAAAGCTTTATGCCTGTGAATGGTTTCTCTCCCTGTGTCCTTATTATAGGCAATTTTTAAAAATTCAAATAGTTTGTTTTCTTTTAGGTCCTGTTCATAAGCTTGCAGAATTTACAATTGAACTTAGTTTCACCTTAAAGTAGAGAATTTTAAACCTACCTGATGAAATTAGGTAATAAGAAAGAGGAAAAATCAGGTAAAATTAAAGTAAAAATTTGAATTATGAAGTATTTCAAAGAAGTGCAGTTTAAATATTTTCAAGTGTGTATACAAGTACCAAATAAGAAATGTCCAAGTGTAGGTTTTAGGATTTTATTAATATATGAAGATTGTTTACAATTAGAGGGTCTATTTTATTTTTGTGTATATTTTTAAAAAGTTTACACTCATTTGTTGAACAAATATTATTAAATACCTATTATGTATCCAATCTAAAGTATCTACTATGTATCCAGTGTATCACCTGTTTACAGAATGGAAAGTAGATTCAGTGTAGATAAGTTGAAAGCTGGTTAGTTTGTTTAAATGCACATGGGAGTTTATTACCTTCTGAACTAATGTGTTAGGTGTTGAGATGGAAGATAAGCAGATGGTTTCAAGAGATTACTAAAAATTTAAAAAGACAACATACAGAAAGTAGTATAAAACATATATTATAGTTGAATTGTAACTACTACCCAGGTCTAGAAAGAGAACTTTTAACAGCCACCTGGAAGCTGTTTGGGCACATCATCCCTGTCAGAACTCTGCCTCAACCCTCTAAAAGTAATCACTATTCTGGCTTTTGTAGCAAGCATGCCTTTGCTTTTTATTATATGTATCACATCTATATCCCTAATATTACAATAGTTACATTACATTAACATACTAAATTAATATCATTCGTAAGTGCTGCCCCTAAATATTATGGCTTAGTTTTGTCTGTTTTTCAAAAATATGCTTTAAATTTCTTACAGATTTCCTTTTAATTCCCTATTTCCTCATGGTTCAGTCATTTCTTAGCTTATTAGCTAGAATGATAATTCCATCATCTTTGTGATTTCTGTGTTTATGTCAGTCAAAAGACTTGTCTCTTGGTTTTAAGCTGTATATTCCTGCTTATACGTGTAGTAATCTGTTACTATAGTATGAACATTTTGGATGCATTGGTAATTGAATGCTTCCATTCTGTTGTCTTCCTTAATGAAGTTTTGCTTACAAGAGTTAATTTACTTGTGTTCTTTTTAAGACTTGCTTTTGAAACGCTATTAGGGCTGGTTTGGTGTAGACTTCCCTCTTAAGGCTTGATCTTTCTGGTGTCTCTGCTAAATGTCTCTGTGTTCACTCCACTTTGACTCTTTGGGACTTGAATTTTTTTCAGGCTCGTGGTAGTACAGGTAGTTGCTCAACCCAGTTCCCAGAGAGTTGTTTTTTCTGTAGTTTTCATATGACCTTGTAGAATTTTTCCCTGGACATTAGAGCTTAGTATTTGGCCAAAGACTCAAGGGTACCCCACCAGATTAGATAGTGATGCTTTTCTGGTGAGCTTTCTTCTTGGTGTTATTCTGCTCTATAAATTTTCACTGCTTTTAGAAGTCTTACTCACTGATTTGTCTCAAATTCTGTTTGATTTTTCTCTCCCTGTATCATATATAGACAGCAAGTCTGGGCCATCACTTCATGTCTCCTCTCTCAAATTATCATAGTCTCAAATTGCTTGTTGTCTAGTGTCTTAAAACAGTTGTTTCATGCATCTTGTATAATTTTCTAATAGTCTATGACATGCGGGCCAGTCTGTTAACCCCCATTATTGTGCTGATCTTGCAGAGAGTGAGAAGTATAGTTGGAGGTTCATTGAAGGATTTGAAGCATATTAGTACCATGATGTTCTTTCCTATTTTGCCAAGATCACTCCAGTGTTATCTTGAGAATGGACAAAGAAAATGGAAGAAAACTCGGTAGAGTCTGAGTAGTAATTTAAGTTTAAACTAGATTATAAATGGATAGATTGAAGAAATATTTTTGGAGATAGAACAATTAGAATCTACTGTTAAATGAGTTGTGGGAAATGTAGATGGGAAGGAGTGAAATGCTGTAGATGGGAAAGAGTGAAAAGCTTGAGCTACTGGGATGGCAGTATTGTTGAAATGAGATGCTGAAGACACATCTCAAATGAAGTGCTAGGCAAAAGGAAAAATCAGTATTAAATAATGAATTTGAGTTACTTATTAGTCATCTAAATAGACATGTGAAATGGACAGTGAGATATGAGTCTTGAAATCAGAGCAGAAGGCAGGCCTAGATACTTACCATCAGCATCTCCATTATATGTAAAACTAAGTAGTACAGAGCAGTTTTTATTGGCAAAGAGTAGGTTTAGGACTGCTACATAACATTTGGAGGTCTAGTTTAGTTTGGATCTTTAAAAGTAAATCTATTTATTTATTTATTTTTAGCCATGGTCTTGCTATGTTGCCCAGGCTGCCTGGATGGCTGAAATGATTCTTCCACCTTAGTGTCCTGAGTACCTGAGACTTGGAGGTCTTAATTTAGAAGGAAGAACCTGCAGAGAAAACAGAGAAGAAGCAATTGGAGAAATAAAGAAAATCAGGGGAGGCCAGGCATAGTGGCATACACCTGTAATCCCAACAGGAGGCAGGAGGATTTCAAAACCAGCCTCAGCAATTTAGCAAGGCCCAAAGCAACTTAGTGAGACCCTGTCTCAAAAAATAAAAAGGGCTGGGGGCCCTGGTTTGAATCCCTGGAAAAAAAAAAAAAAAAAAAAAAAAAAAAAAAGAAGAAGAAAATCAGGGAGTGTGATGCCATAACAGTCTAAAGAAACCAAGTATCTAGAAGGGAGTGGGCCATTACTCTGGATGTTTCTGAGAGTTCTAGGAAGGTTAGGACAGAAACATTCCTTATATTTAGCAACCTGAATTTAATGGGTGATAATGAGTTATTTTAGTGGAGGAGAAGGAAAAGAAGCCAGATTAGGATGCTGTTGTGCGTAAAGGGATCTTATGAGATATTGTATAATCAATTAAAGCAAAAGGAATAAACAGGAGAGGAGAAAGGAAAGGTGGTTGGTACAGACCAGCAGCCTTCAGGCTCGGGTATTTGTATACATTGGAGTTCAGAAAGACTTTTCAGTGATATGTGGGTAGCATGCAGGGCAGCTCCAACTTTTCAACTTCCACTTGTCATTTTCTGAATTTTAGTTGACTGAGAACATCTGTGAGTTTTTCTCTCTCCTTATGCAGTTACACTCTAACTCCATTCATTCTTTAGCTCTCAAGTATTCCTGAGGAAATCTTATAAGACTTCTAGACTTCATCAGAATTCCTCCGATTTTTCTCTTACAGTACTGTGGATGTTTTCTTCTTAACAGTTTTCACAAATGAATTGTACAGTTATTTAAAAAATATATTCTTTATTGACAAGACAAATATTTGAGTTCTTTCATGGTGCTATAGATTGTTTTGGGGGGTTGGGATGCATCAGGAACAAAAAAGAAAAGATCCATAGTATAGGAGAGGCAGATGTTTGGAGTCAGATTGGCAGGAAAATAGGTTTTATTCAAAATCAGCTTTGAAGGAAGATAGAAGAAATTTTATGTTTCAAATTTCCATCTTCAGAAAACTGAAGTACCAGAAAAGCTTTATATAAGAGGCAACAAACAAGGACAAAAGGCAGGAAATAGATATGCAGATTTAAGTTAGCCTGTGCTAGACAGGCCAGAGCACTTAGTTCCTATTCTTAACTTCATGGCTTCCCTCTCTATAGTCGGGGCTACCGTGGTGGAGGGTGGCGGGGGGGCAGTCTTTTAGGCTGTATTCTCCGTGTAAGGAAACATGGGATGCAGAAAAAAGTTATCAGGAAGTTGCCCTTAATTTCCGAAGGACTCTTGATTTTAGTTTGTTTTAGTATCATCATAATTAATAAACCTAATAATGTAGAAGAGACATTTGAGCCATGACTAAGAGGAGAAAGTGTTCCCTTAGTTGAATGAAAAGAGTTCAGGCAGCCTGTGCAAAGGTCTCAGGGAACTGCAGCATGCCCAGCTTGTTTGAGGAGCAGCAAGGAGTCCTTTGTGACTGCAGCATAGTGATTAGGGAAGATTGATAGGGCATAAACTTTTATAAGCTACCAAGAAGACTTTGGCTGTACTTTAAGTTATAATGGGGACCCAAGACAGGGTTTTCATAATAGGAGTAACAAGGTCAAACTTTTGTTTAAAAGGTTTTTTGCTTAGAATACATTGCAGTGGAGGGCAAGCTCAGTTAGGAGGAGGTTGTTGATTAAAAGTTTTTTTTTTTTTTTTTAAGTGTATCATGTTGGGTGGTAGTGTTACCAAAAACTTGATCTTTGTCCCTGATGCCAATCCAATAATGAGGACATGGTTTTGAGAAAAAGGAGAGGCACTTTTTTTTGGCTTTGCTTTGTAAGCAAAGGAGAAGCACGGGGGACTCCTATTCCAGAGGCTGTGATTCTGCCCATCTGGGAACAGGGGGTTTTAAAGAGGTGTTTTAAAGGCTACATTCTACCTGTTCTGTCAGAGTTGTAATTTAGTTGTTAATATGGGAGCTAGTTATTTCTGAGGTCTTCTGGTGCCATCCTAAGATCTAAATTACTTCCATCCTGTGGTGGGTATGTGCTCAGTGACAGATAACTCTGCCTAGGATGGGGAAGAAAGGTAATTCTGTTTCTGCTGAGATTGGGTGGGTTGGGGAGGCGGAAGAGGAGAGAAAGAAAACAGTGGCAGAGTAGCAAGGGCTATTCAGAGCATAAAGTGGACCATTGTTATAGTATCAGTGAAAATGGCAAGGAATGCTTAGATTTTGGAATGTTTTGAGGGCAGAGTTAACTAGATAAGTTTCCTGACTGTGCTTGAGAGAGAATGGAAGACATGAATAAGACTCAGGTTTTAGGCCAGAGTAACTTCAAGGGTGGAGTAGCTTTGGAGGCACCATCAGTTTAGTCTTGGGCATGTAACATTTTAAAATGTTTGTTAAACATACAAGTGGGATACTAGTTAGATATATAAGTTAGGGAGAGGGATATGGAGTTAGGGAGAGGGAAAGTGGAAAGCGGTGGGGTCTGTTAATACAGGTTAAGTATCCCTTAAATGTTTGAGATCAGGGTCTTTTAGATTTTGGAGTTTTTCAGATTTTGGAATATTCACATAGACTTCAACAATTGGGTACCTGTAATATGAAAATCTGAAATCATAAAATGCTCTGAACTTGAAACTTGAGCATAATATTGTCACTTAAAAGTTTTAGATTTCATTTTTTCAGGTTAGGGAATGTTCAAACGTGATAATTTGTGGTATAGTATTAGCAGTTAGAAGGGATGTGTAGGTGTTCAGAAATTACTGGTATATAATTTGTTGACTCTAAAATTTAGGATTTCTGTGAGTTCATTAAGACATTTCTTTTAAGAAAAGGTAATTCAGTGAAGTTGGAGTTATTTTTTGATTTCTCAAACCATTCTTCCTAGTCAGTCAAGAATGAATAAGTTAGGTGAAATGTATAACTAAAGTATTATCCATCTTTTTTATTATGCTCAAGCATTGTTCAGATGGGAATATTCTGTGGGGTATTTAGCCCAGGGTACTTTGGAAATGTTGATCCATTAATTCAGAGATATTCACAGAATCTGACAAGGAAATTGCCTGAGGTGATCTGATAACTTCAGAATGACCCTTGAAGACCTTTACATCTTTCCTTCCAATCCTGAACTCATTAAATTTTGGGTTAGGGCTCAGTGGCAAAGTGTTTGCCTCACATTTGCAAAGCCTGGGTTTGACCCACAGTTTGGGGTGGGGGGTAAATTTTGGGTTTAAAAGAGCTGTGTTTTTCTGACATTTTCTAAAGCTGAACTATTTAGGAAACTTGTTCAACAGTCTTTTTCTTTCTACCTGTAGCCTCACTGGAGAGATCTTCATCATAGGTAAATAGGTGGTTGTTAATTCTGGGGTGGATACTATAGAAAGAATATTGTCAACCCAGATGTTTTCAATAACTTTGTGCAGTGCAGACTGGTTGTAATAGCTTTCATTTATTTTTCCTGCTAAAAAGGGAACTTTTCTAATCTTTTTGGATCATTTGGAGTTCTGATTATAGGTCTTAGAGTCATATGAAAGATTGACACACCCCAGCCTGGTGATATGCTGTAATTTCGGATATTGGTGTGACCAATTTTAAATAACCAAATGTTCAGAGTCAGAGACTCTTCTGTAGCTTCATGATTGAACTAGACTGAATGTAGTCTGGATTCCCTGATCAACAGGAGATGGTTGGTCACACAGAAATAAACCAGATACTCACAAGGTTGGAGTCATTACCTTTTGCATACAACTGCCCCTCACTTGCCTTAAAAAAAAAACAAAAACAAAAACAAAAAAACTATTGTGGGGAGGAGGGCACTGACTCTACTTTGCTTCTCTTGTTTAGGAGATGCACCGGAGGTTTGAAAATGCTCCCGATTCTGCCAAGACCAAGGCTCTGCAAACTGTTATTGAGATGAAAGTAAGTGAGAATCTTATAAATCTCATGAAGAATCTTTTTTTTTTCCATAAAGAATCTTAAGAGTCATGTTTTCAAGTGTGAGTTTTAGAAAATGGTTGGTAATAATATTTCACTCGTGAGATTGAGAGGGTATTTTAAGACTTAATGAAGATAATTGTCTTAGAATAGTTCTAATTTCCTTTTAGCTGTAGCCCATAATTGAGATTAGACCAAAAAATTTTGTCTTTTGCCTTCAAATCAGCTGTTCTCTAACTTCTTGATCCCAGGACCCCATACCTCACGTCTTCATTTTTAAGGAAATGCCTGCCAAATAATGATCCTCAGTAACCGGTTGTTCCTTCAAGTAAAAATTATGTTTCATGAAAAAGTACTCAGTTCAGCTCTCAACTCAGGGCAACACATAAGTCCTGTTGCTAGGGACAACTGTCATATTTCATTATACAGCAGAAGTGCTTCATCCCTGCCCCTGTTTTGTCACATGAAATATAAAAAAGATGTGTACTTGAAGGTTGAGATTTATTAAAAGCACTGCTTTTTACTCCTTAATCAAGAATATTCTTATAAAATTTCATTTCTTTTTCATTTTTTTCTGTGAATGTCTGCCAATGAAGAATATGTTTCCTAGGGTACTTTTGTGTCATTGCCTTGATTTGTGCTAAGGCACTAACAGTTTTGCTCACTGTTGTGATTATACTCTGAGTGCAGTTGCCAACATGGTGGAAAAGTCAGACGATACCATAGTATTACTATGGAAATAGTTGTGATCCTGCAGACTTTGTAAAAGGGTCTAGGGGACACCCAGGGTTCTAGAGATCCTATTAAAAACTCTGCTTTAAATAAATGAATAATTCACAATCTTTAGGCTGTACGGAATGGTGATTGGGAGCCTGCTTTCTGAGGTAAACTCCCTGAATTCAAATCTGGGTATAACACTTGTGTGCCATGGAGCACTTAGCCTCCATGCTTCAGTTTCTTTTCTCTTTCTCTTTTTTTTGTGTGGATTGAATCTAGGGCCTTTCATTACTAGGTAAATGCTTTATAGCTGGGCTACAACCTGAGTACATTGTATTTTTTATTTTGAGTTGCCCAGGTTGGGCCTGAACTTGGAATTCTCCTGTCTCAGCTTCTGGAGTAGCTGGGATTTCAGGTGTGCACCACCTGCCTGACCTTAATTTCTTTATTGATAAATGTTGATAAGAGTTTAATTCAGTGGACTATTTTGAGATTTAAATTGGTTAAAACATGTAAAACACTTTGAATAGTACCTTGCACATAGTAAACATACAATCAGTTATCTAGTGCTACTGGGGCTGCTGCTATTAATTGTGTTCTTTCTTATAAAGATTTTACATATAGGGACCTATCTCTTATCCCCTTTAAGTTCTTCATATTCCCCCAAAAGCTCCACACTGTTTTGCATTGTGGACTTTGATTTTTTTTTTTTTTTGATTCAACAAGAATACTTAGATACTGGTATATCAATAATTTTGTGTAAATAGATGCTTCTCAAGTACAGATATAAGAACTGTTCTCCTACAAGTTGGATGATTTCCCCTTAAAACTGTTTATATTGTATATATCTTTATTCTTTTTTAAAAAATATTTTTTAGTTATAGATGAACATAATACCTTTATTTTATTTATTTATTTATTTTTTAAAATTTATTTTTATTGTAAACAAATGGGATACATGTTGTTTCTGTTTGTACATGGAGTAACAGCATACCATTTGCATATTCATAAATTTACATAGAGTAATGATGTCTGATTCATTCCATTATTTTTTCCTTCCCCCCAACCCCTCCCACTTCTCTTTTCCCTCTATACAGTCCCTCCTTCCTCCATTCTTGTCCCACTCCCACCCCCCATTAAGTGTCATCATCCACTTATCAGTGAGAACATTCCTCTTTTGGATTTTTGAGATTGACTTATCTCACTTAACATGATATTCTCTAATTTCATCCATTTGCCTCCAAATGCCATAATTTTATTATTCTTTATAGCTGAGTAATATTCCATTGTATATATATACCACAGTTTCTTTATCCATTCATCAATTGAAGGGCATCTAGGTTGGTTCCATAGTCTGGCTATTGTGAATTGAGCCGCTATGAACATTGATGTGGCTGTATCTCTGTAGTGTGCTGATTTTAAGTCCTTTGGGTATAGGCCAAGGAGTGGGATAGCTGGCTCAAATGGTAGGTCCATTCCAAGTTTTCTAAGGAATCTCCACACTGCTTTCCAGAGTGGCTGCACTAATTTGCAGCCCCACCAGCAATGTATGAGTGTACCTTTTTCCCCACATCCTCGCCAACACCTATTGTTGCTTGTGTTCTTGATAATCGCCATTCTAATTGGGGTGAGATGGAATCTTAGTGTAGTTTGGTTTGCATTTCTCTTATTACTAAAGATGGTGAACATTTTTTCATATATCTGTTGATTGCTTGTAGATCTTCTGTGAAGTGTCTGTTCATTTCCTTAGCCCATTTGTTGATTGGATTATTTGTATTCTTGGAGTAGAGTTTTTTGAGTTCTTTATAGATTCTGGAGATTAGTGCTCTTATCTGAAGTATGAGTGGCAAAGATTTTCTCCCACTCTGTAGGCTCTCTCTTTGCATTGCTGATAGTTTCCTTTGCTGAGAGAAAGCTATTTAGTGTGAATCTATCCCAGTTATTGATTCTTGCTTTTATTTCTTGTGCTATGGGAGTCCTGTTAAGAAAGTCTGATTCTAAGCCAACAAGTTGAAGATTTGGACCTACTTTTTCTTCTATAAGATGCAGGGTCTCTGGTCTGATTCCGAGGTCCTTGATCCATAGTGAGTTGAGTTTTGTGCAGGGTGAGAGATAGGGGTTTAGTTTCATTCTGTTGCATGTGGATTTCCAGTTTTCCCAGCACCATTTGTTGAAGAGGCTATCTTTTCTCCATTGCATATTTTTGGCACCTTTGTCTAATATGAGAAAATTATATTTATTTGGGTTTGTGTCCGTGTCCTCTATTCTGTACAATTGATCTACCTTTCTATTTTGGTGCCAATACCATGCCGTTTTTGTTACTATTGCTTTGTAGTGTAGTTGAAGTTCTGGTATTGTGATACCCCCTGTTTCTTTCTTCCTGCTAAGGATTACTTTAGCTATTCTGGATTTCTTATTCTTCCAGATGAATTTCATGATTGCTTGCTCTATTTCTGTGAGGCACGTCATTGGAATTTTTTATTGGAATTGCATTGAATCTGTATAGCACTTTTGGTAGTATGGCCATTTTGACAATATTAATTCTGCCTATCCAAGAACATGGGAGAACTTTCCATCTTCTAAGGTCTTCCTTAATTTCTTTCTTCAGTGTTTTGTAGTTTTCATTGTAGAGATCTTTTACCTCTTTGGTTAGATTGATACCCAAGTATTTTATTTTTTTTGAAGCTATTGCAAATGGAGTTGTTTTCCTCATTTCCCTTTCAGCTGTTTCATTGCTTGCGTATAAAAATGCTGTAGATTTATGCGTGTTGATTTTATAGCCTGCTATTTTGCTGAATTCATTGATGAGGTCTAGAAGTTTTCTGGAGGAGGTTTTTGGATCCTCTAAATATAGAATCATGTCATCCGCAAATAGTGACAGCTTAAATTCCTCTTTTCCTATTCGTATCCCTTTAATTTCTTTAGTCTGCCTAATTGCTCTGGCTAGAGTTTCGAGGACAATGTTGAATAGAAGTGGTGAAAAGGACATCCCTGTCTTGTTCTCCTTTTTAATGGGAATGGATTCAGTTTTTCTCCATTAAGAATGATGTTGGCCATGGGCTTAGCATAAATAGCCTTTACAATGTTCAGGTATGTTCCTACTATCCCTATTTTTTCTAGTGTTTTGAGCATGAAGGGGTGTTGTATTTTGTCAGACGCTTTTTCTGCGTCAATTGAAATAACCATATGATTCTCATCCTTAAGTCTATTGACATGAGGGATTACGTTTATTGATTTACGGATGTTAAACCATCCTTGCATTCCAGGAATGAACCCCACTTGATCGTGGTGCACAATTTTCTTAATATGTTTTTGTATACAGTTTGTCAATAGTTTGTTAAGGATCTTAGCATCTATATTCATCAAGGATATTGGTCTAAAATTTTCTTTCCTTGATGTGTCTTTTCCTGGTTTGGGTGTGAGGGTGATATTAGCTTCATAGAATGAGTTCGGTAGGGTACCCTCCTTTTCTATTTCCTGGAATACTTTGAGAAGTACTGGAATGAGTTCTTCTTTGAATGTCTTGTAGAACTCGGCTGAGAATCCATCTGGTCCTGGGCTTTTCTTGGATGGTAGATTCTTGGATGGCTTCTTCTATTTCATTGCTTGATATTGATCTGTTTAAATCGTGTATGTCCTCCTGGTTCAGTTTGGGAGGAGCATATGTCTCTAGAAATTTGTCAATGTCTTCAGTACTTTCTATTTTGTTGGAATACAGATTTTCAAAGTAGCTTCTCATTATGTTCTGTATCTCAGTGGTGTCTGTCGTGATATTTCCTTTTGCATCATGTATTTTAGTAATTTGAGTCTTCTCTCTCCTTCTCTTTGTTAGTGTGGCTAAGGGTTTATCTATTTTGTTTACTTTCTCAAAGAACCAATTTTTTGTTATGTCAATTTTTTGAATAGTTTCTTTTGTTTCAACTTCATTGATTTCAGCTCTGATTTTAATTATTTCCTGTCTTCTACTACTTTTGCTGTTATTCTGTTCTTCTTTTTCTAGGGCTTTGAGCTGTAATGTTAGGTCATTTAATTGTTGACTTTTCATTCTTTTCTGGAATGTGCTCCATGCAATGAATTTTCCTCTTAGTACCGCTTTCATAGTGTCCCAGAGATTTTGATATGTTGTATCATCATTCTCATTGACCTCTAAGAATTTTTTAATCTCCTCCCTGATGTTTTTTGTTATCCATGTTTCATTCAATAGCATATTATTTAGTCTCCAAGTGTTGGAGTAATTTCCTTTTTTTACTTTGTCATTGATTTCTACTCTCAGTCCATTGTGATCTGATAGAACACAAGGCAGTATCTCTATTTTTTTGCATTTCCTAAGGGCTGCTTTGTGGCATAACATATGGTCTATTTTTGAGAAGGTTCCATGTGCTGCTGAGAAGAAAGTGTATCCGCTCGTTGATGGATGGAATGTTCTATATATGTCTATTAGGTCTAGGTTATTGATTGTGTTATTTGAGTTCTATGGTTTCTTTGGTTGGATTTTGTTTGGAAGATCTATCTAGTGGTGACAGCGGTATGTTACAGTCACCCAGAATTATTGTGTTGTGGTCTGTGTGATTCTTGAAATTGAGAAGGATTTGTTTGATGTACAGGAATGCACCATTGTTTGGGGCATAAATATTTACTATCGTTATGTCTTCCTGATTTATGGTTCCCTTAAGCAGTATGAAATGTCCTTCTTTATCCCTTCTGACTAACTTTGGCTTGAAGTCCACTTTATCTGATATAAGGATGGAAACCCCCGCTTTTTTACTGGGTTCATGTGCATGGTAGGTTTTTTCCCATCCTTTCACCTTTAGTCTGTGGATGTCTTTTTCTATGAGATGAGTCTCTTGCAGGCAGCATATTGTTGGGTCTTTCTTTTTAATCCTTTCTGCCAGTTTATGTCTTTTGATTGATGAGTTTAGGCCATTAACGTTCAGGGTTATTATTGAGAAATGATTTGTATTCCCAGACATTTGGCTTATTTTTGGTTTTTAAGTTGGCTTGGTTTCTCCTTTGAGTGTTTTTTCTCTAAGGTAGTTCCTCCCTTTGCTGACCTCCATTGTTGTTTTTCATTTCCTCCTCATGGAATATTTTGTTGAGAACATTCTGTAGTGCAGGCTTTCTATTTGTAAATTCTTTTAACTTTTGTTTATCATGGAAGGATTTTATTTCATCTTCAAATTTAAAGGTTAGTTTTGCTGGGTATAGGATTCTTGGTTGGCAACCATGTTCTTTCAGAGCTTGAAATATGTTGGTCCAGGCCCTTCTAGCTTTTAGAGTCTGGGTTGAGAAGTCGGCTGCTATCCATATTGGTCTCCCCCTATATGTAATCTGATGCTTATCTCTCGTGGCCTTCAAAATCCTATCTTTATTTTGAATGTTAGGCATTTTGATTATAATGTGCCTTGGTGTGGATCTGTTGTGATTCTGTGCATTTGGTGTTCTGTAAGCCTTTTGTATTTGATTTTACATTTCATTCTTCAGGTTTGGGAAATTTTCTGATATTTCATTGAATAGGTTGTTCATTCCTTTGGTTTGTATCTCTGTGCCTTCCTCAATCCCAATAATTCTTAAATTTGGTCTTTTCATGATGTCCCATAGTTCTTGGAGATTCTGTTCATGATTTCTTACCATCTTCTCTGTTTGGGCGACTTTATTTTCAAGATTAAATATTTGTCTTCATTGTCTGAGGATCTGTCTTCCAAGTGATCTAGTCTGTTGGTGATGCTTTCCATTGAGTTTTTTATTTGGTTTATTGTCTCCTTCATTTCAAGGATTTCCGTTTGGTTTTTTTGAGAATCTCTATTTGTTGAAATGATCTTTTGCTTCCTGCAAGTGCTCTTTCAGCTCATTGGTATTATCATTCATTGCCTGCATTTGCTCTCTTATCTCATCCTTTGCTTTGCGAATCATCTTAATCATGTATAATCTGAAGTCCTTTTCTGACATTTCTTCTACCATACTGTCATTGGATTCTATTACTATAGAATCTAGGTTTGTTTGGATCATTTTCTTCCCTTGTTTTTTCATGTTGTTTCTGTATCTTCCCCTCTAGCGCTGCAGATCTGGGGTATTGCAGGTTTCCCCTTATAGGCTTATAGTGGCCCTATAGGTTTCCACAACCCTTTCTTTAAGGGGAGATCAATATTAGCAGGGCCCAAACCAGATACTATGCAATCCTAGACTAAATATTCCCTATGGGGACAATAACATCATGTAAATAAGGGAGAAAGCGACTTTGAGGGAACAGGTAAACAAAAGGAAAAGAAAGCAAGAAACGTAAAGAAATAAAAACTTAAATATTTTCTTTAAAAAAGGAGAAAAAAGAAAATCTACTGTATAATAGTCATATTGTAATGAAACCTCCCAGTGTTCAGTAGCCCGATGTATGAGAGGTACCTGAGAATGAGCTTCAAGCCTCCAGCAGGCATCGCAGGATGGGATTTGCCCCACCCGAAGATCAGAGCTAAGGCTTCCAGGATTACCGAAGATGGCTGCTCTGGCTTCCAAATGTGTTGGCAAATGGGGAGCTGCAGCTCAGGTGTGGACGTGGTCAGCTGGAGGTCCTGGAGACAGGATGCAGTTGGTCCGGCAGGGGTCCTGGAGGTCCGGTGTGTTTGGTGTGGTTGTGGGATCCTGGAGGCCGGGTGCAATCAGTCGGTCTGGGGTCCCAGTGATAGGGCGCAGTCAGTTGGTCTGGGGGTCCTGGCGGCAGGGAGCAGTCAGTTGATGTGAGGGCCCCAGAGGCAGGGAGTGATTGGTCGGGCTGAGGTATCCTGGAGATGGGACTCGGTCAGTCCGTCCAGGGGTCCTACAGGGCCTGGCTGTTGTCTCAAAATGGCAGCAGCCACGTGTAATCAAACCTGCAGGTACTGTAACAGTGAACTTCCAGGCAGCAGCAGGCAGCTGGTTCTCCACTGGCGGTCTGCGGTCAATCTGCTGGCAGCTGTCGAACGATCGGGAGGTGAACCTCGAGCGTTGGGTGATGGATAGGGGTAGGGCAGGCGATGGACAGGCGATAGGCAGGCAAATGGCAGATGATAGATGCCTGACAGTGAGCAATCTGCTCTCAAAAAAGGCGTCGATATGCTGGCAGAGGTTTCAGAGGTCTCAGTCCATAGACAGCTGGCTCCATTTCTTGGGGCTCAAAGTAAGGCAGGACATCATGGGTGGAAGAATGTAGTAGAGGGAAGTGGCTCACAGGACAATCAGGAAGCCTATTTTATTTATTTATTTTTATGTGATGCTGAAGATTGAACCCATTGCCTCATGTGTGCTAGGCAAGTGTACTACCACTAAGCTGTAGTCCCTATATCTTTATTCTTAATGGTAAAATAATTTACCATACAAACTCCAAATTAGTGATTTCTGGGTTCTTTGTGGTTATATAATTGGCAGTCTTGAATATAATCTTGCAAGAGCCTTTAGAATGGTTTAATTGCATGGTTTTACCTTATTCACATTCACCACAGTTTTATTTTGCATGCTATTTCCTGATCCCTATTGATACCTAAGAACAAAACATGAATGTATCTAGATCCTCATAATTATTTTTTTACTCATCTTTTGACAGAACAGGGAATTGTAGCAGTGGGTCTGTTTTAAGTTGTGTTAATCTTCTGCTGAGAAACAAGAGATTCTGATGGACCAAAGGGATCAAGTGAATGTTATGCTGAACTCATGACCAAAATAGCTGAGTTGCTGAGAAAGGGGCATGAGCTTGGGAGAATTATGAAGTTCTGGAATAGGCTTTGGGGAAATAGGAAAAGGAATGATCAATAGTGAAAGAACCCAGTAATCTTCCGGGGGGTGAATTTTCTCCTCTTTTTCTTCCTCCTCTTTTTCCTTTATTAACCCTTCATCTACCCCCTTCCTTCCTTCCATCCTTTATTTTTCTGCTCCCTTCCTCTTTTCTCCCCATTTTCTTTCTCTTATTTTTTCTTTAGCAATGGAGGGTCAAGGAAGAATTATTGTATTGCCTAGGGTCTGAGTTTCACTGGGAAGGTACAGCAGAATGATTGGGATGCAAATGAACAGTCCTGGAATGTACCCTATATGTGGAAGAAAGAAGATTTGGATGAACTCACAGTTTGGAGAAAATGTGAATGTTAGGGATGTGGAATTCTCTGTGAGGTTGAAGAACGATATAACCAGGGTGAGGATGTGTCAGGCCTGGGTAATAGTTCTGGGTGATGATGTAATCCAGTGTATGGTCCTGTAAACTGGATAGATGAAATGGACTGGAAGATGAGGTTATTAGAGTTGAGGATCTCAAAGAATTCTGGAATTGAAATGCTTAGGGTGATGATTGACAACTGAAGGGAATTGAATGGAAGGTTGTGAACCTGTGCCAAAGACTTCATAAACTCACAGGAGTGTTTGAGAAGTCCCCAGATGGGCTACATTGAGGAGGGCAGAATGAAAAGGGATCTGGGCTTTTACCTAAAGGTCAGCAGCATCAAGGAACCAAGAGAAGGCTAACTCTTTACCTTGCCCTTTTGTGGAGCAGGGAGATTATTGGAGAGAGTTTAGGGAAATTATGTTCTTTGGGAAAGCCAGGTTTTACTTGGGACAGGGAGACAACCTTGGGAATTTGAGGTCCTGGGGGAAATTTGCAAGGAGTAGAGTATTTCACCAGGCCCAGTGGGGTTGCTTGATCAATGATGGGGGAGCCAGGGCTGGGGAAATAGAGCATGGTAAGGCAAAAAGATTTATTTAATTATTACACATTCTCGGAGTGAGAAATCTGTTTGAAATAACTGCCCTCAAAGAAACCCAGACTTGGTACCATTTGAGTTGATGCTAGAACGAGTTAAAAGTATCAGGAATTACTTTTTCTGACCTGATTTCGGAACAACCTAGTAGATTCTTTTTCTGGGGAGTCAGTGTCTGCCTCATGGTTTTCAGAGCTGCAGTTGTGGTCTCTTTCTGGGGAGTAGCTTTTTTTTTTTTTTTTTTTTTTTTTTTGGTACTGGGAATTGAACCCAGAGATACTTAACCACTGAGCCACATCCCCAGCCTGTTTAAAATATTTTATTTAGAGACAGAGTCTTGCAGAGTTGCTTAGAGCCTTGCTAAATTGCTGAGTCTGACTTTGAACTTGTGATCCTCCTGCCTTAGCCTCCCAAGCTGCTGGGATTACAGGTGTGCTCCACCTTGCTGACTGGGGAGTAGCTTTTATGATGCATGCTTTGGTAGTGAGGTGCTTATTTGGTTAAGAGCTGCCTCTCTATCACTGTTTTGTGGGGATAGGGGAGAAGATGGATAAGGTGTTTTGTCCAGGGCAGGTAGGATCTGCCATGTGATGTGCAAAGCTGGATTTCTAACCTGGGAGCTCTGTTGTCTTTTGGAACCCTAGTTTTGCTAGAAAAATGCTGCTGCCTTCTCTTTTTTTTTTTTTTTTTTAAACACTGATTCTCTTTTCTAACTCCCAGTGGAAACCTACATTTCACTTTCTTTTAGTCACATGCACATGGCTAGTATTTTAGTCATTTTTAGGGAACTGTGATACAGACAGAAAAATTTATAGTAAACTTTCAAAAGGGAATTTCATAGTACAATTAAAGTAGTACTCTTCTAGGTTGGGAGATGGCATGAGGCTAACTGGTTCAAGATGAATAAATCATAATCCTGGTTGAAGTTTAATTGTTATTTAAACAAATTTTGAACAAAATTCAAGTTTTGACTAGATTAATTTTTTTCTGTGATATATTTTTTAAAGGTATTACAATAAGTGATACAGGGGTATTTTTCCTTTCCTCCTGTCCCTAGACCTGAAAATAGCTAGCTATAGTTGTCTTATGACAGATTCTTAAACTATTTGATCTTCATGCCCTAGGAATTAAGATGGCAAGGAAAGTCAACAAAGAAATCCTTGAGGTAAAGTGGAAAAGGAAGTCAATTTCAAAGTTGCTTCTCAAAGGGATGTTTTTCCCTAAAGCTTCAAGTAAAATAAGGTTATACTTAATTTATACTTTTTTTTGCAATTGTTACTTTGTTATTTTTATTATTTGATTTATACTCTTTAAGGTCCCCATTTCTTAGGCAAACAGATGTGTGCAACTACAAATATGAAACTCATCATTCCATGCAGGTATTTTCATGTAATTGATGACATCTCAAGTAATCTGAGGATAAATTAGGTACTGTGAAAGACAAAATCAAGGAATAGAATATAGAGGGATCTAATACTAGAAGGTGATATTTGTGGTAAGGGTGATTATTTACAAGACCAGTGATTTTTATTTACTTATTTTATTTACAAGGTTTGGGTGGCCATAAACTGTAAGGTTCAAGTGATTCTCTTGCCTCAGCCTTCTGAGTAGGGATGTGCCAGTGTGCCCAGTTTTTTTTTTTTTTTTTTAATTATTAAGTATTTCAATTGTATGGAGAAGTATAGAGAATAAGATTGCTAATGTTATAAAAAGTACTTGTTAATATTATCGTACCTTTGTTTTTCTGAAATGAAATGCTATAAAATTTTTACTATACATAGATAGTTATATAAATTATGATATAAATCTTTCAAACCCTCTTACTCTTTCCCTCTCCTTAGGGCAGAAACATGCCTTATAAGGGTCACTAAGTAAAATGATAAACTATTGGTGTTGGAAAAAACCTTTCCTGTCCCCCCGCCACTAGAAATTTGTTAACCCATAAAGTGCAAAGAAACTTTAACCATTTTCCCATTGCTTCTGTGTCTCTAATTATCTCAATTTTGATAGAAAAGGTTTAGAACTAGAGGAAGAGATACAGAAAATCATATTGTGGATACGAGAGTCCTCCTCCCCTTAGCTAGATGACTATAAAGGAGGTATTTAGAACCAAGGCACCAAATCTGGCAGCAATTTTTTTGTGTACTTATTTATCTTCACTAATATTAATATTTTAAAAGCCCTAGTTATTCAACTTCTCTGAGTTTTCGTGAATACTTTAATATCTGATTCTTCCATTATTCTCAGGATTCAAAAATTTCCTCTATGGAGCGTGGGCTCCGGGACCTGGAAGAGGAAATTCAGATGCTGAAATCAAATGGGGCTTTGAGTACTGAAGAACGGGAGGAAGAAATGAAGCAAATGGAAGTGTATCGCAGCCATTCTAAATTTATGAAAAACAAGGTAGTGGTTTGTAATACTACTTTGGTTCATAGGAGTGGTATGAAATATTGATGCATATTTTACTTCCTTAGTGATGATAAAGATCTACTTTTTGTTTTATCAGACATTGGGAAAGTATTCTTTTAAATGGAACTTTCCCAGAATTAAGGTTAGAATTACCTACATCATACAGTTATTGTAAGTTTTTACTTAAAAGAAAATTGTTTCTGTGAGACAAAATATATTGTTATAATTTAACTTACCTATTTATGAGTACTTTTGAGATGATTTAGTAGAATTATATCCAGATGTGTTTTTTCTCATTATATGAGACACCCGGTTCTCTACCTCTTGTGAAGTATTTGAAGTCAAAATCCCAAGAGACTGAATCCATCTTTTTTTTTTTCTTCCCTGAAACGGGTTAAATGAAACTGTGTTTTCCCCTTAATATAGTTCCATAAAGGAAAACTCTGTGCTGTATTCCTTGGAGAAGGTCCATTTGCCCTCAGGCTTATTGCTTCCCATGTGCATTTCAGGCATATGTGTAATAAGATAGATACCATGGAGACTTGTCAGTATGTGTTTAAAAATCAGTCACATTATTTCTTCCTTATATTCAGAGTCATTTAGTTTGAGTTGATAAACTGTTAAGGCAAGTTGAACGATTTAGTTTATTACAGTTATCAATTTTGTTGTAATTTAATTAAAAATCATAATTTAATAATAAAAATGTTTAAAATTTTTTTTTTAGTTGTAGGTGGACACCTTCATTTATTTATTCATTCATTCATTCATTTATTTATTTTGGTACTGGGGATTGAACTCCTGGAGGCTGGAGCACTGAGCCATATCCCCAGCCCTATTTTTGTATTTTATTTGAAGATAGGATCTCACTGAGTTGCTTAGTGCCTTGCTGTTGCTGAGGCTGGTTTTGAACTCTGAGATTCTCTTGTCTCACCCTCCTGAGCCCCTGGGATTACAGGCATGCGCCATCACGCCCACCCGAAGACATCATTGTTTTTATTTATTTATTTTTATGTGGTGCTGTGGATCAAGCCCAGTGCCTTATATGAGCTAGGCAAGCGCTCTACCACTAAGCCATAACCCCAGCCCCCTAACAGTAAAATTTTAACTTGATAGTATCTCTCCTGTATTACCCAAGATAATATCCTGGAACTGAAAACTGAAACATTCCCAGAAGTGTAAAGGGATGACATAGTGGTAACTCCTTTTCACATTTCTGGCTTCTTGTTGTAGTACCCACACCTGACATAAAAGTCTATAGAGTATTTCTCTACTATTAAGTATCTGTTATCAATGATAATCTGACAATTTCATGTTAATTTTAGAATTTAAAAATTCACATATCCAACTTTCTATTAGCTTGGATTTTTTAACACTTTGAGAACAAAATGTACTGCAATAATGCAATAATAATGCTTCCCATTTGTTGAGAGAACATTCCAGTTCATTTAAAAAAGAAAACAATCGAGTGAAAACCGAGAAACCATCTATGTCCCTTTGAAGAGGGAATTAGGGGAACAGATTTGTGTTACATGAGTTATTGTTATTTCCAGTGGCCATTCTGGCTCAAAAGTAGTTAATAAGAGGACCTAAGTTGACACCTGAGTGAAAAAGAATAACAATGTCGTGACAGGTAGAGCAACTGAAGGAGGAACTAAATTCGAAAGAGGCTCAAGGGGAGGAGCTGAAAAAGAGAGCAGCTGGTCTTCAGGCTGAGGTCTTTGCCGTAAGATTTACCCCTTTGTGTGCAGTGATCCCACAGTGGGGCCCTGCCAGCTCTGGCTTCTGGGTGGCTTACACTTTCATTCTCCATGGTTGGCAACTTTGCCCACCACTAGCACTAACCAGCCTGCTCTGCTCTTTAACTGACTCCTGTTCACCAGTTTGACCAATATGCCACTTTGTATGCACTGAGCCCTTGTGTTTTCTGGAAGCCCTATAACCTGGTTCTTTATTGTTGCTTTTGCCCCTCTATGGGTAGTATTTCAAAACTTGTTTTTTTCCCTCAAGTGATTATTACTAGATACTTGTTGATTTACATGAATGGTGGTTTTATTTTCTTCTTACATGCAGAAATTGGGATATGTCTTAGGCTCATCACCTGGAGTTCATTTGAACTTGAAATTCTTAAGTATAGTACCTCTTATGTAGACATTGTTTTTTAAATTCTCACTAAAGTGATTTTGCAACAAATTTTATTTAGGGCAGATGGATATAAAATAATCAGTTTCTTTAGAGTTATCTAGTAAATTAGAATTAGTGTGTGACATATCAAATATCTAAATCCATCTAATTCAGCCTTCTGTTTAATGAACTTAATGTTCCATTTCAGAACATAATAATAAAATAGCTAACATTGCACATTTATTGTAAGCTCTTTATAACCTTCTGAGTTTATCAACCCTAATTTATCGATGGGAAACAGAATAATGCCTAGGAACACACAAGTCAGGGTTTGATTTTACATAAGCAGACTGGTTTCAGAAACTGCCTGTTAGCTCTTCAGTTCTGCCCTGTATTCAATTTTGTACACATCTGTCAATATGACAGGAAAAACTGCTTATTGAAATCATTGTTGGCTAACACTATAATGCAGAATAGAAAAAAATCTTGTGCTAATTTGGTATGTTTGCTGCTTATGGACCACTTTATAGTATTGATAAAAAGCAAGCTATTTTGTTTGAAAGAGTCTAATTTGGCTGATTCCTTGACCATGTATTGTCTAGAGAAGATAATATATTATTTCTTTTATTCTCTTAGCTACTGTTATTCATTTCTGTGTAATATCAGGCTAAAGGGTTTCGTACATTGTTTTATTGAATCCCTAAACAATATAGTGACATTGGTATAATTTCTCCCTGTTACAAGTTAGAAGACCAAAACTTAAAGAGGCAGAGTAATTGTTCAGAGACACATAACTTGCTCAGCCTAATGTGTGGCTGACTGCAAAATCTTGTGCTTATGACTTCTGTATCATATTTACTTCTTGTTTATAATATTCGAGTCTTTAAGGAAAATTTATGCTTCTAAATTTCATTTAAAATATTTTCTTTCCTTTTTCTGTCTTTCCTATCAGTATAACTGTATGTGAAGCTTATTCAATAATGCAGATGATGAGGAAACTGAGATTTTTATATTTATTTTTATTCCTATGATTAGAAGTAGCTGGAAATTTGAATAACCTTTAGGCCATAGTTCTTTACTAAGGAAGTGGTAATACTTTGCACATTTCTTCTGAATATAAATATAAAACAGATACATTTTTAGTACAACTGTGTGTTAGGGATAGAATAATAGGAATGTGAATTATTTGTTGGTAAAGGGATATCATCAGCATTACTAGTACTTGGCATACAATAGGCATATAGAAATATTTGTTGCATAAATGAATAACTATCTGTAAACAGATTTCTTGTACATGAAAAAAATGCTTCTTTTTTTGTTGAAATGGAAGACTAAATTAGAAATTTATTTTTAGTGTTTCTTTAAAGTTTAATTTTCTAGTAAAATTTAATTTTTTTCCTCTTGGAAAGTGTAAAAGCTTTGTTCCTTTTACCTAAGATTATTATAATAAAGTACTTTAGATGCATTAGTTTTTTAAAACATAAAGGACTTGTGGGGTTCTCTGGCTCATGCCTATAATACCAGCTACTCAGGAGGCTGAGGCAGGTGGATGACAAGTTTGAGGCCAATCTTGACAACTTGATGAGACCGTGTCTCAAAATAAAAAGGACCTGGGAATGTAGTTAAGTGGTAAAGCACCCTTGAGCTCAGTGCCTAGTACTACCAGAAAGAAAAAAGAAAGAAAAAGAAGAGGACTTTTCATTTAATCAGTGATAATGAAATTGCTGACTTTTTGTTAAATTTACACTTTCAACAGTGTCTTTTAGTACCTTGCTGGGTAGTAGACTTCATGTAAAAGCAGATCTAATATCTGTTTATTTAGCATACATTTAGAATAAAAGACTTTAAAAAATTCTTAGAAATAATAGGAATGTAAAGGAAATGTTTGAAAGAAAGTATTTTCTATGTTAAGAGAGATTTTTATGAGATAATGAATGGCATCAGTTGATTTGTGGGTTATCCTTTTAGAGTAATGAACTTCAAATTACACATATAGATTATTTTTATTTTTTTACTTTTTATGTGGTTCTGAGACTCAAACCCAGTGTCTCACATGCTAGGCAAGTGCTTTACCACTGAGCCACAATCCCAGCTCCAACATGTAGGTTTTTACAGAGAGATTTTATACATTCTTTATTTAGGTCACATACTTTTATCCATTTTGATGGTATGACATATTGTAGGTGATAGAACTTTATAGATAGAATCTTTTTTGTTAAGTTCTATACATTTAACTCATAAAAATTATAGGATTAAAACAACACGTGTGTAATACCTTGTAGCACTGAAAGAAACTTTTTAAGGCTTTTATGAAACTTAAGAATGAGAATAAAACTTAACAACAACAAAAAAATAGAGATGCAGCCCTGTCTTTTGAATTTACATAGTAGTACCAGGAGGTTTCTTATTTTTCTTTTGTTGTTTATGTACATTAATCTCACATTTGGTCCATCATGTTCTGGAGAGGTCTGACTTAATAAAATGGAAACTGCTTTTTCAGGACAGTAGAGTTTAGGTGCTTACTGTTATCTCATAGTCATCTAATTGAGTTGGAATTTTAATTCCCTCTCTTTCTTTTCTAAAGAGTTTCAAAGAATATTTTGAAGACAACAACTGAAAACTGGAAATTTCCCTCTTTGTTGAATAAGCTTCATTTTTAGGGGAGGTGGAGGTGGTGGTGGGATCCATGATTAGATGATGAAAGAAGATGAATATATCATATTTATTTATTTATTCATTTATTTACTTACTTACTTGCCATGCTGGGAAATGAATCAGGGCCTTATGCCTGCTAGGGAAGCCCTGTATCACTCAGCTACACCCCTGGCCCCTGTCCTAGTTTTATATATTGTGATTTAGATTTGTCAGAGGTTCAGATGAAAGGTGGTTATCCATTTCTTTTTTCCTGGAGTGTTTTCTTTTCTTTTCTTTTCCAGATTGGTCAGGTGAAACAGGAGCTGTCCAGAAAAGACACAGAACTACTAGCCCTACAGACAAAGCTAGAAACGCTCACAAACCAGTTCTCAGACAGTAAACAACACATTGAGGTGCTGAAGGAGTCCTTGACTGCTAAGGAGCAAAGAGCTGCCATCTTGCAGACTGAGGTAAAGGGATCCTGGGATGTGTGTGGAATTGATATGTTGACACCTGTTCATAAGTGTCCTGTGCAATTTTTTTTGTGTTTAGATTTGGAAAATATGAATAATGTTATGATTCATTCTTTAGCAGTGTGATGATATATCATACTAAAATCTAACCACCTTGTTCCAGTTGTTCTTAGATCTAACAAATTAAAACTGTGCTATTTATTTACAGTTTTAGTACTTAGGACTTTCATCGTTAGGACTTCAGAGTATATTCTGAATATTCAAATGAAAGGATAATTATAAAAAGGAGATAGAAACCTTAATTCTCATCCATTGTAAATTGTTATTAGTGACAATGAGGTTAGTTATCCTGTGTTCGGATTATATGCAAAACACCTTAATTTTTAATATTATGAATAGCTGTATGTAGGCAAGCTGTAGAATCTATAAATGCTCTAAATAGATGTAGTTTTTTTTTTTTTTTTTAATTGTTTTTTTTTTTTTTATTGTAAACAAATGGGATACATGTTGTTTCTCTGTTTGTACATGGCGTAAAGGCATACCATTTGTGTAATCATAAATTTACATAGAGCAATGTTGTTTGATTCATTCTGTTATTTTTTCCCTTCCCCCCACCCCTCCCACCCCTCTTTACCCTCTATACAGTAGTTCCTTCCTCTATACTTGCCCCCCTCCCTAACCCTAACTCTAACCCTTCCCTCCCCCCCATTATGTGTCATCCTCCACTTATCAGCGATATCATTCGTCCTTTGGCTTTTTGAGATTGGCCTATCTCACTTAGCATGATATTCTCCAATTTCATCCATTTGCCTGCAAATGTCATAATTTTATCATTCTTTATGGCTGAGTAATATTCCATTGTATATATATACCACAGTTTCTTTATCCACTCATCAATTGAAGGGCATCTAGGTTGGTTCCACAGTCTGGCTATTGTGAATTGAGCAGCTATGAACATTGATGTGGCTGTATTTCTGTAGTATGCAGATTTTAAGTCCTTTGGGTATAGGCCAAGGAGTGGGATAGTTGGGTCAAATGGTGGTTCCATTCCAAGTTTTCTAAGGAATCTCCACACTGCTTTCCATAGTGGCTGCACTAATTTGCAGCCCCACCAGCAGTGTATGAGTGTACCTTTCTCCCCACATCCTCGCCAACACCTGTTGTTGCTCGTATTCTTGATAATCGCCATTCTAATTGGGTGAGATGGAATCTTAGGGTGGTTTTGATTTGCATTTCTCTTATTACTAGAGATGTTGAACATTTTTCCATATGTTTGTTGATTGCTTGTAGATCTTCTTCTGTGAAGTGTCTATTCATTTCCTTAGCCCATTTGTTGACTGGACTATTTGAATTCTTGGAGTAGAGTTTTTTGAGTTCTTTATAGATTCTGGAGATTAGTGCTCTATCTGAAGTATGATTGGCAAAGATATTCTCCCACTCTGTAGGCTCTTTCTTCGCATTGCTGATAGTTTCCTTTGCTGAGAGAAAGCTTTTTAGTTTGAATCTATCCCAGTGGTTGATTCTAGCTTTTATTTCTTCTGCTATGGGAGTCCTGTTAAGGAAGTCTGGTCCTAGACCAACAAGGTGAAGATTTGGACCTACTTTTTCTTCTATAATCTGCAGAGTCTCTGGTCTGATTCCGAGGTCCTTAATCCATTTTGAGTTTAGTTTCGTGCATGGTGAGAGATATGGGTTTAGTTTCATTCTGTTGCATATGGATTTCCAATTCTCCCAGCACCATTTGTTGAAGAGGCTATCTTTTCTCCATTGCATATTTTTGGCCCCTTTGTCTAGTATGAGAAAATTGTATTTATTTGGGTTTGTGTCCGTGTCCTCTATTCTGTACCATTGATCTACCTTTGTATTTTGGTACCAATACCATGCCGTTTTTTGTTACTATTGCTTTGTAGTAGAGTTGAAGATGTGGTATTGCAATACCCCCTGTTTCACTCTTCCTGCTAAGGATTGCTTTAGCTATTCTGGGTTTCTTATTCTTCCAGATGAATTTCATAATTGCTTGCTCTATTTCTGTAAGGTACACAATTGGGATTTTAATTGGAATTGCATTGAATTTGTATAGCACTTTAGGTAGTATGGCCATTTTGACAATATTAATTCTTCCTATCCAAGAACATGGAAGATCTTTCCATCTTCTAAGGTGTTCTTTAATTTCTTTCTTTAGTGTTGTATAGTTCTCATTGTAGAGGTCTTTCACCTCTTTTGTGAGATTGATTCCCAAGTATTTTATTTTTTTCGAGGCTATTGTGAATGGGGTAGTTTTCCTAATTTCTCTTTCTGAAGATTCATCACTTATGTATAAAAATGCGTTGGATTTATGGGCATTGATCTTGTAACCTGCTACTTTACTGAAATCACTTATGAGTTCTAAGAGTTTTCTGGTGGAATTCCCAGGTTCCTCTAAATATATAATCATGTCATCAGCGAACAGGGATAGTTTGAGTTCTTCTTTTCCAATTCGTATCCCTTTAATTTCTTTGGTTTGTCTAATTGCTCTGGCCAGAGTCTCAAGAACGATGTTGAATAGAAGTGGTGAAAGAGGGCATCCCTGTCTTGTTCCAGTTTTTAGGGGGAATGCTTTCAGTTTTTTCACCATTTAGAATGATATTAGCCATGGGCTTAGCATAAATGGCCTTTACAATGTTAAGGAATGTTCCTACTATCCCTATTTTTTCTAGTGTTTTGAGCATGAAGGGGTGCTGTATTTTATCAAATGCTTTTTCTGCATCTATTGAAATAATCATGTGATTCTTGACTTTAAGTCTATTAATATGGTGAATTACGTTTATTGATTTCCTGATGTTGAACCAACCTTGCATCCCTGGGATGAAACCCACTTGATCATGGTGTACTATCTTTTTAATATGTTTTTGTATGCGATTTGCTAAAATTTTGTTGAGAATTTTTGCGTCGATGTTCATTAAGGATATTGGTCTGAAATTTTCTTTCCTTGATGAGTTTCTGTCTGGTTTAGGTATCAGTGTGATATTGGCTTCATAGAATGAGTTTGGGAGGGTTCCCTCCTCTTCTATTTTATGGAATACTTTGAGAAGTATTGGAATGAGCTCTTCCTTAAAGGTTTTGTAGAACTCAGCTGAGAACCCATCTGGTCCCGGACTTTTCTTTGTTGGTAGGCTTTTGATGACTTCTTCTATTTCAGTACTTGAAATTGGTCTATTTAAATTGTTTATGTCCTCCTCATTCAGTTTAGGCAATTCATATGTCTCTAGAAACCTGTTGATGTCTTCGAAATTTTCTATTTTGTTGGAGTATAGATTTTCAAAATAGCTTCTAATTATGTTTTGTATTTCCATCCTGTCTGTTGTGATATTTCCTTGTTCATTCCGAATTTTAGTGATTTGGGTTTTCTCTCGTCTTCTCTTTGTTAGTGTGGCTAAAGGTTTATCAATTTTGTTTATTTTTTCGAAGAACCAACTATTTATTTTGTCAATTTTTTGTATTGTTTCTTTTGTTTCAATTTCATTGATTTCAGCTCTGAGTTTAACTATTTCCTGTCTTCTACTACTTTTGGTGCTGTTCTGTTCTTCTTTTTCTAAGGCTTTGAGCTGTAGTGTTAGGTTGTTTATTTGTTGAGTTTTACTTCTTTTATTAAATGCGCTCCATGAAATAAATTTCCCTCTAAGTACTGCTTTCATAGTGTCCCAGAGATTTTGATATGATGTTTCTTTGTTCTCATTTACCTCTAAGAATTTTTTAATTTCCTTCCTAATATCTTCTGTTATCCATTCATCATAAAATAGCATATTGTTTAATCTCCAGATGTTGGAATAGTTTCTGTGTTTTACTCTTTCATTTATTTCTAACTTCAATCCATTATGATCTGATAGAATACATGCTAGTGTCTCTATCTTCTTGTATTTGCTAACATTAGCTTTGTGGCATAATATATGGTCTATTTTAGAGAAGGATCCATGTGCTGCTGAGAAGAAAGTGTATTCACTCTTGGTTGGATGGAATATTCTATAAATGTCCGTTAAGTCTAAATTATTGATTGTGTTGTTGAGATCTATGGTTTCTTTGTTCAATTTTTGTCTGGAAGATCTGTCCAGTGGTGAGAGCGGCGTGTTAAAATCACCTAGTATTATTGTGTTGTGGTCTATTTGGTTTCTGAAATTGAGAAGGATTTGTTTGACATACATAGATGAGCCACTGTTTGGGGCATAGATGTTTATGATTGTTATATCTTGCTGATTTATGCTTCCCTTAAGCAGTATGAAATGACCTTCTTTATCCCTTCTGACTAACTTTGGCTTGAAGTCCACATTATCGGAAATGAGGATGGATACTCCAGCTTTTTTGCTGAGTCCATGTGCATGGTATGTTTTTCCCCATCCTTTCACCTTTAATCTATGGGTATCTTTTTCTATGAGGTGAGTCTCTTGCAGGCAACATATTGTTGGATCTTTCTTTTTAATCCAGTCTGCCAGTCTATGTCTTTTGATTGATGAATTCAGGCCATTAACATTCAGGGTTATTATAGAGAAATGATTTGGTTTCCCGGTCATTTGGTTCATTTTTAAAATTTTGTTTATTTATTTGTTTGACACAACTTGTTTCCTCCTTTATTTGACAATTCCTTTAGGATAATTCCTCCCTTTGCTGATTTGCTTCTTTGTTTTTCATCTCTTCCTCATGGAATATTTTGTTGAGAATGTTCTGTAATGCTGGCTTTCTTTTTGTAAATTCTTTTAGCTTTTGTTTATCATGGAAGGATTTTATTTCATCGTCAAATTTGAAGGTAAGTTTTGCTGGGTATAAGATTCTTGGTTGGCATCCATTTTCTTTCAGGGCTTGAAAAATGTTGTTCCAGGACCTTCTAGCTTTTAGGGTCTGGATTGAAAAATCTGCTGATATGCGTATTGGTTTCCCCCTGAATGTAATTTGGTTCTTTTCTCTCACAGCCTTTAAAATTCTGTCTTTATTTTGTATGTTCGGTATTTTCATTATAATGTGCCTTGGTGTGGGTCTGTTGTAATTTTGTGTATTTGGAGTCCTATAAGCCTCTTGAACTTGATTTTCCATTTCATTCTTCAGATTTGGGAAATTTTCTGATATTATTTCATTGAATAGGTTGTTCATTCCTTTGGCTTGTTTCTCTAGACCTTCCTCAATCCCAATAATTCTTAAATTTGGCCTTTTCATGATATCCCATAGTTCTTGTAGATTCTGTTCATGATTTCTTACCATCTTCTCTGTTTGTTCAACTTTGTTTTCAAGGTTAAATATTTTGTCTTCAATGTCTGAGGTTCTGTCTTCCAGGTGTTCTATCCTATTGGATATGCTTTCTATGGAGTTCTTAATTTGGTTTATTGTTTCCTTCATGTCAAGGATTTCTGTTTGTTTTTTTTTTAATATCTCTAACTCTTTATTGAAATGATCTTTTGCTTCCTGTATTTGCTCTTTTAACTGTCGATTGGTGCGATCATTCAATGCTTGCATTTGCTCTTTCATCTCATCGTTTGCTTCTCTGATCATTTTAATTATGTACATTCTGAACTCCTTTTCTGTCATTTCTTCTGCCATGCTGTCATTGGGTTTTATTGATGTAACATCTAGATTTGTTTGCAGCATTTTCTTTCCTTGTTTTCTCATATTGTTCAGAAATCAGTGGACCACTGAGATATTGCAGATTTCCTCTGTTGATTTACAATGTCCCTGAAGATTTCTATATATATCCCCTCTTAGCCTTCAGTAGGCTGAAGTCTTGGAGGAAGTTGATAATGCGGTGCTCCACAAGGAAGCTTCCTCTCTAGGAGTGGTGGCCTTCAGGTGGGGTATATTCCCTGCTAGTGGGCAGAGGTGCCTCCACTTGTTGACCAATGGTCATGCAAAGCGGACCTAGGCTGTGGGCTGAGGCAAGGCCTGTTTGGGCCTGTGTCTCTGGTTTTACCGTCCTTGTGGGGAAACCTCACCAGGCAGGGAAGACTCACCCAGTGGGGAGGTCTCGCTGGTCAGTTTCCTCCTAGAGGTTCCCCTCAATTTACAGCTACTGCCTGGGCTGGGCTGCCTTCCTCTGCAAAGTTTCCAGGGGCCTGGCCCTACCTCCTGGGCCTGGGAGCCTCACCCTTCGCAGATGAATCTCCTTAGGCTGCCCCTCCTCAGAGAATTTGCCCACAGGCCTGGAACCTTCGCTCCGCCCTAAGCCTATCTCTGTGCGGCTCTTCCACCCAGAAGCCTCCTAGATCCTGGGACCCTGTTCTGCACCTAATCGCCTGGCTGCGTGGCCCCTCCTCTGAGCAGCCACCTGTGGCCCCGAACAGTCGCTCTGAGTCCCAGAGACCCGCCACAGGCCTCTTCCTCCAGACAGCCGCCCAGTATTCCGGTGCGGTCACTAGGAGTCCAAGAAACTCACTTCGTGCCTCCTCCTCCCACCAACCACCCGTAGCCCGGGGCAATCAATCACTCCGAGTCGAAGTGACCCTCCTCGTTCCTCCTCCTTCTCCAGATAACCCCCCGGGTGTTCAGGAGCAGTCCCTCTGAGTGGCTCTGAATCCACGTGACCCGCTGCACGGGTCCTCTGGGCACCGCCCGGAGCTCAAGTGCGGCCACTCAAGACCAAGCGTCCCACCACGCTTCTCCTCCAGGCAGCCCCGCTGTGTTCAGGAGCTGTCACTTTAAGACCAAACAACTCACCACTCGCCTTCTCCTCTGAGCAGCCGCCTGGAGCGCTAATGCAGTCACTGCGAGTCCAAAGGACCCACCGCGCTCCTCCTCCTCCTTCTCCTACTCCTCCGGGCAGGCCCCAGGGTTCAGAAGTGGTCAGAGTCCAAACAGCTCGCCACGCAGCCCCTTCTCTGGCAACCGCCTGTAGCTCCGGTGTAGTCACCCGAATCCAAGCGGCCGCTCCTCTTCCTCTTCGTCCTCAGGGCAGGCCCCGGTGTTCAGAAGCGTCGTTCTGATTCCAAACAGCTCGCCGCGCAGCTTCTCCTCTGGCAACCGCCTGCAGCTCTGGTGCAGTCTCTCCGAATCCAAGTGGCCACGCTCCTCTCCTCCTCCTCAGGGCAGGCCCCGGTGTCCTGAGTCCACACAGTTCTCCCCGCCACTCTTCCCCCGGGCAGCCGCCGGAGCCCCAGTGGCTGCTCGGAGTCCCAGCGCTGTGCCGAGCGGCCTCCTCTACGGCGCTCCCAGCTGTCCGCGTTCACTGCTCCAGCGGGGGGAGGGGCGTCTCGCCGGCAGTTCTACTTCACAAAGTTTCCTGCGTTCCGGGACCCCCGTCCCATCCGGGATGCCCCCCCAGGGGGTGAGAGTCACCCGGCTGCTTTGAGTTGGTCCCAAGCGTCCCAATATCTCCTCTCTTGAATCCTGAGTCCTGGAGCAACACGAAATGCAGCCACCCTCTAGGCCGCCATCTTGAAAAACCCCAATAGATGTAGTTTTGAACTACAGATCATTAGACAGTGTGTCTTCATACATATCCTGCTTGAAAATAAAGTCAGTGTTTTCAGAAATCTTGGTTTATCTCATCTGTTGGCCCTTACTTCAGGGAGGAATAAGTAGTCTAAGGGAAATTCTCATCTATTATGTTTTCAAGGATCACAGATAAAGAATTGGTGATGCTATTTGGATACTGTCTTAATATACATATTTTTAAAAGAGCTCAGTGAAATAAATAATTTAGGTAGGAATAGGGAGTAGTTCTGCTGTTTGGTGGAAAAAAAAAGAAATGTCGGGCAGGGGCTGTGGCTCAGTGGCAGAGTACTTGCCTTGCACATGTGAGGCACTGGGTTCAATCCTTAACACCACATACAATAAATAAATGAAGTTATAAAAATATCTGATGGAGAGATAGATTTAAAAGGAAAAGAAAAGGAATGTGGAGGAAAAAGAATAAAAGTATCATAGTCCTGGACAAACAGAATCTTCAAGTATGGAGGAATGGGAAAAGACATGGTAAAAGGACCAAACTATTTCATGTTGTATTTTTTTTTTTTGTCTCTACAGTTTCAGGCCTTGTTGAAAATGTGAGATTTGGTGATGTAATTGTTATTTTTCTAGTAATGTGCATTTTTTATTATTTTTAATATGTTTTTGTGTAGGTGAACATAATACCTTTATTTATTTGTTTGTTTGTTTATGTGGTACTGAGGATCGAACCTGGGGCCTCACACATGCTAGGCAAGTGCTCAACTGCTGAGCCACAACCCCAGCCTTTATAATTTACATTTTATAGTCATATTTCATTTTATCATGATATCAATTCCATTCTACCTTAGAGAGATATTTTAGATATAAAATCCCAGAGTGCAATAATGGACATGACTCTGGCTCTAATCATATTTTTTGAGTTTGGACTTGACCTTTACCAGTTAGTTGCTTCCTAGGTACAGGATCTTGGGTGTGTACTTCATTTCATGGTATCTATTACCATATTTAACATGAACTGAGTATTAGTAGCAACTCATAAATTTTCTTTTAAAATTAAGCTAGTTCCTCATGTCTAGTACCTGGAACATAGTGTGGTTTTTGTATATAGTCATTGTCATTATTATAATTCTTATAATAAAATCAGCTCAGATTGTTAGGATTGTTGGTTGTCAGATTGTTGGTTTTCTTTTATTGGCATAAATTTGTTTTGAAGATATGCTTTTCATGTTTTTATTGGACTAAAATTTAGGTTGGTTTATGGAATTAGAAATTTAAAATATTTAGAAAATATTATCTGCAGAGTTATTAGTTCATACTTTATTAAGAAAAAATTTCAGAAACTTGTGCATGCAGTACTACAAAAGACTCAGAAGAGGGTGCCCGTGTCTTAGAGGTAGTCCCTGCTTCTAGGTTTGCTACTGTGATAGCTCTGGCTGCAGGCAGCAGGTGTGCGAACCAGAGAACTAAGCAGTTGGATAATGATAATGCAAACATTTAAAAGCTTGTGACAGTCTAATAAATGACTTTTCCCCTTTGGCTATCCATCCTTCTCTTTCTTCCCAACTCAAATAATGTTCTTATTAGCTAGGTCTCACACAGATGGGCTTGTGATTGGTTTCTTATACCACAGAGACTGTATTTGTTGTCATTCTTGAATGGTTTTTATATTTGTTTTTAGCCATTGTGGGAGTAACGGAGCATCAATAGATTATCCCAGTTAAGTTATTAGGACAACTGCTCAAATATAACTGTCTTATCCCTATCTGATAAGAGTATGAAAACTAGCTTCCTTTTGCTTTTGGGGTGATTTTAAGATTGTAGTATGCTTATTTATTAGCATTTATATAAAAGTGACATTTGACAAGAGTCACTTTTTCCAATGCAACTTCACAGGTTAGAGTTCAATAAAAGGCAGTTTGTACCAGCACTTAGAAATTTATCATGTATTTCTAAATTTTGCTGTTAGTTGATTTTGTCCTCTTTGTAGCTATCCTAGATGTCAGTCTAAATCACTAAATTAAATACATATGAAAAGAACTTGAGTCATAGAACTTTTTAAAATTTAAACTTAAAAAAATTATTTGTAGTTGTAGGTAGACAGCATGTCTTTATTTTTTATTTTTATGTGGTGCTAAGGATCAAACCCAGTGCCTCATGTATGCTAGGCAAGTGCTCTACCACTGAGCTGTAACCCCAGGCCCCAATTTAAAAATTTTTTGAGGAATAAAAGTGATATGGAAAAGACCTGTTTGCCCACTCCCTTCCCTATTGTGGGCAGTTGGAATGAGGCCCTCTGGTGTTATGCACTGTATAATGAATGTGAAATCGCTCCTATTTTATAAACATCTCTTTTAATCTGTTGACCTTCACAGAGATACTCTGGATTTAGTAAAATAGAAGTTAAAAGCATGGACTTCGAAATCAGACCTGGGCTTGAAGCCTGTTCCTCTATGTTCATTCTTGTGTGGCCATAGATGAGTTTCTTCACCTCATTAGGACTGTGTTTCCTCATCTATAAAAATAAGTACAATGACAATACCAACTTGCTCAGGTTGTTATGGTTAGAATAGGTGTGGATTTAGGTAATTCTTTTCTGACTATGGAAGAAAGCTTAAATTCAGTGGGTTAAAATGTTTCAAAACACTTTATAGCAGTTCAGTTTTATCTCTATTTTATTTGCTCCTCATAGTAAAGGTATGGGTTAGGCAAGGTAAGTATTATTATCTTTTTTTTATAATTGAGGATTTGTTAGTTCATTGTATTTGATTCTACTCTTGGGGCTATTCTAATAATCTGGAACTTTGAATACTGATAACAATATTCTCAGTAATTTTCCAATTTATGCCCACTTCTTGTTCCCAGATCTCAATGCCATACTACAAGCCTCTCATTAAATTCAATATGTAAAACTAATGTTATCAATAAACTAAATATTATTGCCCTTGCTGCCTCGATGTAGTAGCATTTTTTTCTTCTCTAAGAAATTGTATTTTAAAATTATATTAATTCAAGATGAGCATTATTATTAGAGACAGTAAGAAGAATTGATTCTTTTTTCTTAGGTGGGACACAGGATCACTATCCAGCACAAAGTAAATAACTGCTCTAGCGCTAGGATTTCTGGACACTAGCTAGGATGCTTTTCTTAATACATTCATTCTGCTTGCAGCCCCAACCCAATGCTGCAGTATACTGCCTCTTCCAAGCTAGAGTTCTGGCTTCCTTAGCATCCGAGGGCTTTTATTAAGATCACTTAGTCTTAATAATTAAAAAAAGTATATTTGATAATTTGTAACATTCAGTGCTTTTTGTTGTACCAGGTGGAATGTGAATATTTTCATTTTTTCGCAGTTAATCCTTATGGTAACCTAAGAAAAATACTCTTCCAAGCAGTGGTGATGTAGTGGTGAATAAAACAAACTGATGATTGTATCTGTATGAAACAGCTGCTTAGAACAAAAGAGAACTGGGTGCCATGATTAGAACAGAGTTTGGAATCTGTTCAGGTGATGATGTTTCTTTCTCAGATGCCCTACTGTGAGAACTGCAAGTCTAGGATGAATTATGGGGTGGGGGAGCTGTAGATTACCTCTGACATGACACCAAGCTGGCTTATGTAGGTAGACTGGCCAGCTTTTGAGTGTTCCTTCTTGGCATCCCTTATATATCTGAGGTAGAGCATATCTTTAGAAAAAGAGCTTTGTCAGGACAGAGATACAGATTATTTAACTGGGCTCCCTGATCTGGGAGGCTTCCTTCCTACAACCACCCCAAATGATGAGTTGGCAATGCTCATAGTGGTAATGGGGGAAGGAAGAGGTACATAATGTTAAAATTAGGAAATTGACAAGAAAATATGTTTAAAGCATGGCTCTTCATATACCAGAAGAATCAAAATGGTGCATATAAGTTTTAAAACCATCAGAATAAAACTCAGTTTTCTATTTATGGAGAGAAGAATGTGGGGCAGGGAGAAAGAAAGATGATGGTATGTAGACATTATGAAAAAAGATGGCTGAAATAAGTATGAATAATGAGAAAGGAAGTAAATTCAAATTAATTATACTTAGAATAAAATATAAATATCAGTTGTCAATAAGAATTGAACAGATAAAAAGAAACAGCAAAGCTAAAAGTATAAAGAAAATATATTTTTTCTTTTGGGTGCTCCTGGGAATCAAACCCATGGCTTTGCACATGCTAAATAAGCATGTGCTCTACCGTGGAGTTACATTCCCCCGCCCAAGAAAAAAACTGTAAAAATAAAAATTTATATTGGGAAAATATGTCACTACCAATCTGATTTACTTTAACAGTAATTATCTTTTTAGGCAAATAAGTTATAAAATATTCGGAACAGTGTTATATAAGATAAATAATAGATAAAATATATAATGATTGGGATATTTATGCATCTAACAACATGTGTTTAGGTATATAAAGTAGCAGTGAAGAGAAATAGATGAATCATCTGATGTTGCCATTGATCATTTGAACATGCTCCTTTCAGCATTTGGTCAAATAGACAAGTAATAATTTAGAAGATTTCAATAACACTGATAGACTGATAGGTGTATATATAAATCTTGCACTACAAAGTAGATAATAAACAGTATTTTTAAGAACATATTGGACTGTCATAAAAATCATTAATGTGCACAAAGGAAACTTCAAAATTCCCAAGAATCAAAATCAAATAGACTATATTTTTTGTAATGCAACGAAATGAAATTCTACTTATAAGAATTATAACACAAACCCATGTAAGTCTGGAATCTGAAACATAGTACTGAAATGACTTGTGGGTTAAAAGAGAAATACACATATTTTAGAACTGAGTGATAGTGATATTTACCCTTGGCCTGTGTCAGAGTAAGAGCAGACAGAGTGATTAGGGTCTTAGGAACATTGGATAATAGAATGAACCTATAAAATAAATGATTAAAATTAAAGATGGAGTAGTGAGCATGGCAGCACTCTCCAGAAAACATGATCACATATACCTTATTGGGATTTTGTATTGGGACTGTTGAGAGTAAAAGCTGATGCAGTGTAGCAAAGGAAGCTCTCACTATTTCATATAGTGTCTTTAAATTTTGACTTTGCCTCTTATTTGCATTCAAAGTTTATACATTTTATGTCCTGATTTTTTTCTTCTGACTCAGAATTTTAGGATGAGTTAGTAAATGAACATAGTGGTGATCAGTAAATATTAAATTATTGTTACATGAACAAAGGATTTAAAACATGATCAAGAACAAGATATTATAAATAATATAGGCATATTTTGAAAGACCAGAATTTTAAATGTGAAATATGTTGTATTTATAGATTAGAGAGTGCTATAGGGAGAGTTAGTGAATTGGAACTTAGAACTGGTGAGCTATTACCTAGAAAGCAGTAGGAAGGGTTAAAAGGGTAGACATTTAAAAAGAAAAGTCTGGGAATAAAGGCCATCTTATATCTATTTGAGTTTCAGAAGAAGATAGAATAGAAGGCAATTTTATTTTTTTATTCTTTTTTTTTTTTTTTTTGTAGTGCTGGGGAGTTGAACCTGAGACTTTCAGGAGGCTACTTTAAAAGATAATTGTCAATAATTTTTCTAATTTAGCCACCTCAAGAAGTGTACATCTGATCATTACTGTTAAGTGTTCAGATATTAGATATGTCGTATATAGGTGCTTCTGGCTTTGTGTGAGAGATTGAATTGGGTGACTTTTAAGGGTCCTGTCAATGCTAGTATTGCTCCATTCTGTGATTCTAATTACAATTAGATTTACATACATGTTTGCTTAGAGGAGTCTAGAAGAACCCGGTTGGCTGACCACTCTGCCTATGGGGTTTGAAGAAGCAAAGAATAGCAACATTTTATTAGTGTAGTTTACTTTGTATGGTCATCACTGTCTTCTTTGTTAAGAAATTTCAAGAAATAGTTAGTGGAAAAGATATATCAACAAGAACAACAAGAAGATACATCAACATTACTCTTTTAGATTATAAATTGCAAAATTGTAGCCTGCCTTCTTTTGTTTTTTTTAATAAAGTATAAACTGTATACTGTGGAATGGTGTGCATTTCTGCCCTGGCTGCTATGATTCGAATATAGTTTCTTCCCCTTGAAAGGCATGGAATTTAATCCCCATTGTGAGATATTAGGAAGACAGAAACTTAATCTGATTATGGTGTTTAGAGGTGGGGCCTTCAGGAGTTGATTAGAGTTAGATCAGATAGATCATCAGCATGGAGCTCCTGTGATTGAATCCTAGTGACTTATAAGAGGGAGAAAGACTGGATGACATATACACATGAACTCACCATGTAGTGCCTCTGCCATTTTGGGGTTCTGCCACCAAAAAGGCCATCACCAGATGCAGCCCTGCAATTTTGGACCATTACCCTGAACCCAGATAAACCTCTTTCTTTGTAACTTACTTAGTCTGTAGCTTTGTTTATCAGCAGCAGAAAATGGACTAATACAGGTGGCTTTTTTGATGTTTCTCTGAACTTGTCATCTTTTTGTCAGGTATAAGGCTTCATTCAAACAGAGCTCAGTGTAGTTTGTAGAAATAGCCTTTTAAAATGGTTGACTGGTATACTCTTTATGATGTTAATTCCTGTGGCCCAGTACACTTCATTCTGCTCCCTTTCTAGATGATGACAATGAGAATAAGGTGAAAGGAAATTATACTTAGTTGTCTTGGGCAAATGACTTAGTTTGGGCCTAGATTTCTTTAACTTTAAAATTAGGAGGTGTATGTGGTGTGTATGTGTTGGCGGGGAATCAAAACCTAGGATATGGCTTGCTAAGTAGGAACCTTACCAATGAGCTACATATATAGTCCTAATATTAGGAGTTTAGATAATATTACTGTTTTAAAAATTGATGAAAACTATAGGATACAGGAAAAAATGCATGAAATATTTTAACACCACCCAGATTTAGTATACCTTTAATGTTTGACCACATTTAATGTCCTTTAAAAGAAAAAGTCTGTTATGGTTTGAATCTGGAATGTCCCCCAAAAGCTCATATGTTGGAAGCTTGACTTCCAATCCAGCAGTGTTCAGAGATGGGTCTTCTGGGGAAGTGATTGGATCCCCATGAATGGATTAATTCACTGATGTTTTCATAGACTATTGGGAGGTGGTGGTAAATGTAGGCAGTGGGACCTAGTTGAAGGAAGTGGTCTTGGTGACATGCACTTAGGAACTGTATCTTGTCCCAGGCTTTTTCCTTCCTCTCCCTGCTTTCTTGCATTATAAGGTGAGCAGCCCTGCTCTGTATGCTCCCTCTGCTATCATGCTGTCCTTCACAATGGAATGAGCTCACCAATGACAGAAACCTCTGAAACTGTGAACCAAAATAAATCTTTCTTTGTTTTTCTCATTTATTTTGTTATAGCAAAAAGCTAACGCAAGGTCCTAAAAGATAAAAAATCTAATCTAGACATTCTCAATTAACAAGGAAAAATTAGCTTAAATAGAAAATATCATTAGAATCTCAGAATTTTAGAACTGGTTGGGGTATTGAGGCTAGTAATAAAGATTTGGAAACTGCTATTATGGAAAATGTGGTTAAAACTTAGGATTGAGTTAATTTCTCCAGAGGAAGTTGTATACAATAATATGTAAAGAGGGAAATGACAGAACAATGACGAATACTGAAAAGGTTCATTCAGAGAGATGAGAAGGGAGAGGGTCATGTTAGCAACGCCAACAGAAGAATTATGGGAAACAAGCTATTTTATTCCCATTCAATAAATTGCTACTACTACTCCTGTGCACTTAGGTAGATCTATTTACTGATGTAAAATAAAGCAGGGTTAAGGTAATTAATAGTTATAGGATCAGAAGTGAAATGCCAAAATAGCTGGATAGACATTTTTCTGTTTACTTCCATTAAGAGAGAAAACCTTGTAGAGAGAAATCTCTTTTTATTGAAGTTGGCATAACCCATTTACCACTGACCTTGATGCTTGGCAAACTATGGATGGTGTTCCTCCAGCTCAGTTGATGTGAATAAATAAAGTCTTATAGCTTCTGCCAGGAGTGGTGTTAGGGTGATGACTGTGTGTCTTGCTAATCTTTGAGGGGTTTTCCTGAATGTGTTTTTTTGTGGTTTACAAAATGTGGACCTCATGCAAAATTATACTACAGATTTAATTCACTCCAAACCAAAAGATCAGTGTAGAATTCAGAGCAATTAATCTAGTAGTCGCAAAGTGGTTTTTGTGGTTGTTTTTATCTCTGATTTCTAGACCAGCACATTTAAATTCTTCATCACGTGAAAAAGCAGAAGAAAAAGTGTACACAGGTGATTTGAATTGAATACTTAGTAAAGAAAAGATTATTTAGTAACTGGGGCATGGACGTGGGCAATTTCTGTGTTTCATTTATGATATGAAATATCTTTGATATTCAAGCCTGTGTTTCCAGTATTCTACACTATAGGTTTACTTTTATCACAAGAGTTCTCATTCTTGGACATTTCAGTCACCAATTCCTGTGGGTCTCATGCTTGAAATTCCCTCAAAATGGCATGCAGCTATTTATGACTGGTTAACCCTGGCACATTTCCAGGCCACTTAATTGAGTCAGTAAGAGTGCAGCTTTGGTATCTAGGTAATTTTGATAAAAAAGCAGCATTATAGGGTCTCATAAATTTTGACCTCTTGTAATTGTCCTTTTGGTAATATTGGAATGAGAAATGTTTAGAGGTGATGAGGAATATTTTCCTGCCATGTTGTGATTCCTGATCTGAAAATGGAAAGCCTTTTATTTTTATGAAATTAATACTTGGAAGAACTGGGAGACAAATAAATTAGGCAGTTAAGACTCCTCTAGAATTTAAATGTCTGGGTGTGTCTTTTGCCTTTATAGTAAGAAGGTAATAGTGTATTTAGGAGATATTGAGTGAAATATTTTTTTAAGATGAGTTGCTTTGTATTTTGCTTATGGTTACTGGTTAGACATTTTAGAGGAGGAATATATAGTATACAACTTATAAGTTAAAAAAAGACATTAGATGCAAATGATTGCTTATGTGATTTGTTTTAAAAATTAATGGCATGTATACTTTTCCAAGACTTTGGCATTTCTAACTGTATAGAAGGGTCAGCAGATTGAGTAAGCACCCTCTTTACTCATGGTGACTGATGCCTTATAATGGATTCAGTTAATAGGAACCAAATCTGATACTGTCAAATAGGATTAGTAATAATGCAGTCTGTCTTGGGCTGTGCCTGAATGCCAGGTGGATAAGGGTCAATGAATTCTTTGGGCAATATAGAGCAGCTTCATTATTGAATTTCATATTTTGCACAGGTCTTTGCTCCGTGGTGGCTTCTTTTTCTCCTGAACGCAATCTTGTGTCTGTTGAAGTATTTATTTTTTAGTCTATTTTTCTTTGCATAGGGAAGAGATCCTGATTTTTTAATAGGTAGATGAAAGAAAACAAAGGGAAACTTAAAAGACTTTGCCATCTTATGTCTCAGAGAGGACATTAGAGGACTCAGTGGTAATCATGTCATTCATCTTGTTTTTTCATTGAATTTTAATCCTTATGCTTGTGTTCCTGAATCCAGCCACCAAAACTGGAAATTTTTAGTGTGACATCTTTTGGATTCACTAGTCTTGATTTATTGTAATTCTGCTCTTTGTCACAAGTAAATCAAATGTCTTATTCCTTCTTCCTGAGAAAAATATTAAGTAGGTTGATGGTCTTGATGCATATTATTAACCTTTACATTCCATAGAGTATTTAAGGGAAGAACTCACTTAGATCCCTTTGCTTTCTTCCAGTAGCATTTTGTACTTTTCAGCATACAGATTCTATACATGTTTTGTTAGATTTATACCTAAGTTTTAAATTTTTGGAGTGACTGTAAATGATCATCAACTTTAAAAATCAAAGTTGAAAATTGAGTCATATTAAACTTTGGCCAGTTTCATAAAATATTCACATTTTAAATTTTATTTTTTGCGGTACTGGGGATCGAACCCAGGGCCTCGTGCTTGCAAGGCAAGCACTCTACCGACTGAGCTATCGCCCCCAGCCTAATACTTATATTTTTAAAGCAAATATAAACCCTCCCCACAAATATAAATAAACCTCTAGTTGCCTTAGAGTTATTTTAACTAAGAAATACACTAGGCATATAACATACAGATAAAATATTAAATGCTTTAAAATGACATTATAATGTGTAGAAGTTTTAAACTTTAACAGTTGAATTTAATATTTAGCATTTTTTCTTTATGATTTATCCAACCCTCCCATGTCTCAGTGACTTAAAACTTTTTCCTCTATTTCTTTCTAAGAGTTGTAAAGATTTGCATTTCACATACAGATCTTTAATTTGCCTAGTGTTAATTTTTTCAAAATTTTTTTTAGTTGTATATGGACACAATCCCTTTATTTATTTTTATGTGATGCTGCGGATCAAACCCAGGGCCTCACACATGCTAAGCAAGTGCTCTACCTTTGAGCAATAACCCCAGCCCCCCCAAGCATTCATTTTTGTGTATTGTGTAAGAATCTTCTCCCTTTCACCAGTATGAATTACCAGTATCTAGAAATTATTTGTTGAATATACTTTTCTTTTCTCCTGATTACAGTATCCCCTCTGTTTCGGTATCTGTCCTCATCTGTTCATGCTACTATTCTTAATACCATAGACTGAGTAATCTATAAAGAACAATTTATTTTCTCATAGTAATGGAGACTGAGAAGTCTAAGATAAATTTTGGTAAATTTTGACATATGTCTTGTGGAACTAACACTATAGTCAAGATAATAAATATCCTACATTACACCCCCAGATTTTCTGTACCTCTTGGTAATTCTACCTACGACTTATTCTTACCATTCTCCACTGTTTATCTCCCAACCTTAAAATTTCAAACAACCTTTGATTTCCTTAACTGTAATTAGTTTACATTTTCCAGAAGTTTACATATATGAAATCATACAGCATGTTAGTCTTTTTGTCTGACTTCTTTCCATATCTAAGTTATTTTTCTGAGTAATCATGTTTTGGAGGGTATCTGAACTTCATCTTAAGATTTATCCGTGTTATAGAGGACGTGAACAATGCATTCCTTTTTATTCCTGAGTTGTGTTCAATTGTGTGGATGTATGAGAATTTGGTTATCTGTTCACCTGTTGACAGATATTTGAGTTTTTCCAGTTTTGGCTGTTGCAAATAAAGCTGCTGTAACATTTGTGTACAAGTCTTTGTGTGAACATATGCTTTTATTCACTCTGTGGAGTGAAATGATTGGATCATGTGGTATATATATGGATGTTTAATTTTTTAAGGAACTTCCAAACTGTTTTACAAGTAATTGTTCCATTCTGTATTTCTACTGCCAGTGTACATACAGAGTTTGATTTTCTATGTATTTATCAGTTGTGGTTAAGGTAAATCTTCTACATTTTGATCTTTTCTTTTTTTGGAACTGGGGATTAAACCCAGGGGCACTTAACCACTGAGCCACATCCCTAGCACTTTTAATTTTTATTTTAAGATAGGGTCTTGCTAAGTTGCTGAGGCTGGCTTTGAACCTCCCACACATGGCCTATATTTTGACCATTTTAATCATGTTTGGTAGTGTCTCATATGCTTACTTTCCATCCATTTTATCTTCTGTAGTGAAGTGCCTATTTATATTTTTTGCCAATTAAAAAGAAAGTTTGTTTTCTTTAGTTTTGAGAGCTCTTTATATATTATGGATAAAATGAAATTTATGATTTGTAAATATTTTCCTCCATCTGTGGTCTGTCTTATGGCATATTACAAAGTAAGTGTTATTGAACATATTTGGTTTAACATTTTTCCTTTAGTTGTGAGTTAGGTTTTGAACTCTGTTGCAATGATTTGTTTATTCTTACTTATAATCCTGTTACTGTTAATAGCCTTATAATAAGTTGGTATTTTGCAGGGTTAGTCTATTTGTTCTTTCTTTTAAGTCAAGAAAAAATATTAAAATTATTAAAATTTTCTTCTATAATATCTTATTTGTCAGTATTCTCAGTGTATTTTTCACCTCAAAAATTGTAGTTTTCGTCTTTAGTTGATTTGGGGTTTTTTAAAATATTTTTATGTTTCAACTTTTGAATTTTCAGTCCTTCTAATTTCTATCTCTTATCTTCCTGTCTTTTTTAAGACATTCCACAAATACAGCTTTATATATTTAAGGCATACAGTGTGATGCTTTAATCAATGTATATATTGTAAAATAATACTACAATCAAGTTAGTTAACACATCTATCACCTCACATAGTTACCTTTTTTCCCTTGTGAGAATATTCAAGCAAATTCCAAGTGTGTAATACAGTATTATTGACTGTAATTATTGTGCTATGCATTAGAATCCCAGAAAATTTTCATCCTTATAACTGAAATTTGTACCCTGTGATTAACATCTCCCCCATTTCCTTTCCCTGCCCCCTAGCTTTTTCTCTTCGTGACCACCATGTGACTCTTTGTTTCTGTGAGTTCAGCTTTTTAGATTCTAAGTGACATCAAAACCTATCATCTGTGTTATTTCTGGATCAGTTTTCATTGAATGGCTTTCTTATATGAGTTGTATGTTCTTGTATCTTGTAAGCCAGGTAATTTTGGATTGGGTACCAGGCATTATGAGTTTTTTACCTCACTGAGTGCTGGGCATTCATGTATTCTTATAAATAATATTGAACTTTGTTTTGTGATGTGAATAAATTACTTGGAAATAGTTCAGTTCTTTTGGGTCTTTTAGTTTTGTTAGATGATACAAAAATTGCATTTAGTCTTAGGTGCCTACCCCCACCCCCAAAAGATATGCAAAAATTTTAAAAAATCATGTTCTTCTACCATATTTTTTGGTAAAAAACAGTGGGTTTTCCCCCCATAGTAATGTGTTTTTTCAACTTACATGATGGACTCATTTTAAATTAGTAATAATTTAAGAGCTAATTTTAATTTTGAATATTATAATATTGATAAGTATAACTTATATAAACAAAAGACCTTTGGGTCTTCAATAATTTTGTTTTTAGACTGGACATTGACCTCAGGGACACTTTACCACTGAGGTTTTTTATTTCAAGACAGGGTCTCTCACTAAGTTGCTGAGACTGACTCCAACTTGCCATCCTCCTGACTCAACCTCCTGATTAACTGGGATTACAGGCATATACTATTGTGCCTAGCTTCAATAATTTTAGAAGAGTGTCAAGGAGTCCTGAAATCAAAGGGATTTGAGAGTGGGTGCTGTAAGAAAGTGTTCAGAGTACTGAGATGCTTGAGGATCATTCAATAGCAGAGCAGTTGCCCAGTAGAGGCTCGTAATTTTGCTATCTATTCCAACCTTGCTTTGTGCTGCCCTGTCTTGTTTTCTGTCTTCTGAGGCTTCTTCAAAACCATGTCCTCTAGAACACAGTAATAAGTAAAAGTATAAGCAGGAGGGCAGGCATGACTTATTTGTAAGCAAACCATTTTAAGTTTCTGGTCTTGTTTTCAGCATTCAGTGATTTTGTGTCTTTATCAGTGTGTATGTATACACACACATGTATATATATATATATATATATACTCTCAAACTATTAATGTAAAAATAAATTTTTATACTTCAGCATTTAAGAGTGTTTTGTAGCAGTAGGTATAATGAGTAATAAGATGATAGTATCCTCCATAAAGTCATGTCTACCCAAACCTGAGTGTGCCCATATTTGGATAGGGTCTTTACGGATGAAGCTACAGGTCCAGGACTGCTAGGAACCACCAGAAGATAGGAAGAGAGACAAAGAGTCATCCTTACAGCTCTCAGAAGGCCTACGAAAACTGAAACTTAGATAAGAGAAGGTAGCAGGCCTAAGATTATGACCCTGCTGAGCCTTCCTTGATTTCATATTTCTGTCTTCTAGAACTGTGAGAGAGGACAAAATGTGAAGAATGAGAAGTAAAATAAGAAGCATGGCATGTATTCAGAGAACAGCTGTGGTGCTAGAGCAAGGAATTGCTACAAATGGAGTGAGGAGGTATAGGACAAAGATAAGGCAGTAGTGGTAGGATGGGACCCCCACATCACGGAAGGCTGGAATCCATGTTGTCAGTTCTCTGCAAGGGATATGTTACAGAACCAGTAGTTGAGAGTGGAGGATCTAGAGACAGTCCAGTTGACCACAGTCCCTTGCTCTAATGCTTATTTATAGCTTTGAGATCTTGGACTTTCTATCTTTTCTTATTCAAGTCCCAGGTTGTGCACTACCCTGTTCCCTGCCAGGGATTTAACCCAGGAGTACTTTACATCCAGAGCCCTTTTCTTAAATTTTTATTTTGAGATAGTGTCTTGCTAAGCTGCTTAGGCCTCAGTTGCTGAGGCTGGCCATGAACATTTATTTGATCCTCCTGTTTCAGCATCCTGAGTCTCTGGGATTATAGGTGTGTGCCATGATTCTTTCTGGCTTCTAAGTTCCAGTTTTCTAAAGGGCCATGGGAAAGTGTAGAATTGTCCACAGGAAGAATGCAAGGGAAGAAAATACAGTACCCGAGAATGGAACTCTGAGGATTTTTAATCTGTTGTATATATGGTTGAAAAGTGTATAAATGACCACATATATGTTTTTGTGATTCAGAAAAAAGATTTTCAAAATTAGAAAGTTCTTAGTGGGGTCTTTCTACACTATACTAAAGTTAATATATCCTTTATAAAGTAAAATAGAGGTAAATTAAGGGTGAGAGAATGTTTATTGAATGCCCATGGTAAAACCTATGATGTAAAGTTACAAATGAGAACTGAAAAGATAGCTTTCCCAACTTCTGGCTTGGTGAAACTAGTGGCATAGAAATTCTTGGTAGAATGTAGTTTAGCAAAATATAGTGTGGTTTATCTGCATGTTTTTCCTTTCCCGCATAGTCCAACATAATCTCTAAGTACTTAGTGACTTAATTGTAGCAGTCTCAAATGAGATTAGTCACTTAGGAAATTTTCATATCACTTGTGAACAGTAGGTACCATCATGCTATATCTCAGTACTTTATCTCAGATGCCTTGTAGTTTAGGTACAATATTAGATCTTTCCCGAGAGCTTCAGTGTATTCTAAGTGTAAATAATTACTCATATTACTTTTTCTTGGTGGTTACTCCACAGTACTAAGTACAGTACGCTAAAAATAATATTGGGCAAGTTAAGGATGAGGGATGTTTTACAGAAGCATATTAACTCCTTAAGATTTTGCATTGACCAGTGAGATGTGATGTAAAGTTGAAATATACACTGGACTTTGAATATTTAGTATTAAAAAAAAAATGTAGGGACTGGGGTTGTGGCACAGTGTTAGAGTGCTTGCCTAGCAAATGTGAGGCACCACGTTCAATTCCTAGCACCACATAAAAATAAATAAATAAGAATGAGAATATCAACCTAAAAAAAATGTATGACCCCTCATGAATAGTTTTTTAATACCTATTATATTTTGAAATGACAGTGTTATAGAAATAATAGATAAAATGTTATTAAAATTTACCTTTTTAACTTAATGTACCTATTAGGAGAATAAAAATGTCTTGTAAATATGACTCATATTTTCTATAAATAGCACTATCTTAGATGAAAGAAATCTACCTTCCTGTTTTGCTGCAATTAAATGTTTAACTATCTGCTATCATAATCCTTGGTGGAAAAACAAAACAAACAAAAAAACATTGGTGTGTGAATATGCATGGGGTATTAAAAGCTTAATGAAATTTACTTTAAATGGATTTTGAGATAATATTATTATCACTAGATTTCTTATTAAATAAGTTATACTAATGACAGCTATTAAACTTCAGGGATAGAGGTAATTCAGTACCAGCCTTTAGCTAGTTGGTCTTGGTGTCTGAAAAATGGACCTTTGCTTTTGCTTTTTATGGATGTCTGAGTACACATGATGTTATCCTAAAAGCATCATAGCCTATGGGTAGACTCTGTTATCTGATAAGCGCTATTCTTGATGATTCTTTGGTTCTCCTTGCTAATTTTAGATTTTCTAAAGAAATGTAATAGCACTTGGGAACTTGTCTGTATGCTAATTTTCAGCCCCCACCCTGCTTAATCTGAAACTTTGGTGGGTAGACCTGGCAATCTGTTTTGACCAGTGAGTGAATCCGATATATATAAAGTTTGAAAATAGTTGTAGATTATACAGAAATAGCAAAACTCAATCTTTTCATAATTTATGACATATCTATTCAAAAAGAGTTATATTCTTTTTAGTTAATCACTTGTAAAAATTGTATATTCTTAGGTGGATGCTCTCCGGTTGCGATTGGAAGAAAAGGAAACCATGCTGAATAAGAAGACAAAGCAAATCAGGATATGGCTGAGGAAAAAGGGACACAAGCTGGAGAGATACATGACCTCAAGGACATGCTGGATGTGAAGGAACGGAAGGTTAATGTTCTTCAGAAGAAGGTAAGGTGCAGGTGTTCAGAGTTCAGTAGTCCACTTCTGACATACCACCTCATTCCTACCACTAAATTATACCTAAATGCTGTCAGAGTTCTTTTTCCTCATTTCTTTGATTATATTTTTGCATTGAGTAATTGAAACTGTTGTTACAGGAGATAGAGTGTTAAAGCAGTTCTTCATATTGTTTTTAATTTTCATTAAGTGAACACTATTAGTATCAGTAAGTATTCTCATGCTGCTTCTAAAAAGTGTAAATTGCCTTAGTGTTTGACCCGATATTTTTTCTACCTTTTTTTTCTTTTATTGGAACTATAGCAAATTAGAACAGCATATTGACCATTTGTATGATTAATAAGATGACAATTTTGAATAGAAATATGTGCTGTGCTAATTAACATATAATGTGCCTGTTTCAAGGAAAGGAAGAATTTTTTCCCCTTTTATTATTGGAAAGAAGCAAACTCTGGAATAAATAAGAAAACTAATATTTGTCCCCCTTTTCTTAGCTGAATAAAGGCTGCCCTTGAAATAACCGTTACAAGACATGCTGTTATTTATTCATCTCTGTTGAGGTGATGGATTAGAAATATTTGACATTGTCTCAGTTTATTTTTAACCTCTAACAATAGTCAAGACTTTCCTCACTAAATTTCAAGTTCAGCTGTTCTTTTATATAGAGGCTCACGTCCTATATTTGCAGTTTATATTATTTTGGCTTTCATTTGCTTTCGGTAAATAATGGTAAAAGTTTGGTCACTGTAAATATCGGTTGACTTCTTTGTTAGTAGAAGCTAATTTATTGTTTTAAAGTTTAGAGATATTTATATCTTCACTATTTCCCCTCACATTGCTTACCTCCTCTTACCTGTTTCATATGTATTCTTTGAGAAACAGTCTACACATATTAAAACAGACATATATTCTTCATTCAGTTGATCTCATTTCTTATATTCTTCCAAACAGATGAATAATCCATATACAAGCAAAAATGTGTGTGTGTGTCTATATGTGTGTGTGTCTTAACACACATCTTACTATTTCTTAACTGCTGCTTTGTGTGTGTGTGTGTGTGTGTGTGTGTGTGTGTGTGTGTTAGTGCATTCTGGAACTCCTCCCAAGGGCTTCTCATTGTTAATGATGACATTGTAGTGATGAATTGCAATTGATTTAGCAAAATTTCTGCTCATGGAACATGTAATTTTCTTAAATTTTTTCTTTTACATAAAATAATGTTTATAATAAAAGGATTGTGTATATTTTTTATAGCATGTATGAGGTATGTTTCTAGGGTGACCTACTTGAAGTAGAACTGCTGGATGAAAGGGCTTGTGTTTATAATTTTGAGGCATTCTTCAAGTAGTTTTAAGAGATTGTACCAATTTTTTCCCCACTGTCAGTGTCTGGAAGAACCATTTCACCATATACTTGTCCCATAGAGGTGTTACCAAACTTTGTGACTTGTGCCAGAAAAAACAGTCTGTCAATTGCAGTTGCCTTTTTTTCATTATAAGTAAAGTTGACTGTATCGAATGTATTTTTATATTATTTTCTTTGTAATTCTTTTCTGTCAATTATCTGTTCCTATACAAGCTTACTTATATTAACTTACACAATTTCTTTGCCAATTTAATAACTAACTCCTTTAGTCTGTTGTTAATTCCAAATATATTTTATTGGGTTTGGCTTTTGACTCTGGGTGTATATGCACATATCTGTGTAATCATACATTTAAAAAATATTTTTAGCTGTAGATGGGCACAATATCTTTATTTATTTATTTTTTATGTGGTGTGAGAATCGAATCCAGTGCCTCACACATGCTAGAGGAGCCACAACCCTAGCCCCATAATTAGACATTTTTATATTTATGAATGTTATGTTTTAATGATTATGTGACATAGTTCAAAAGTTCTATTTTCCAATGTCTCATCTATTGATCTGTCTTTGTATTCAATGGCTCTATTTTAATTTTTGGTCTTTGTAATGTATAACATATTAACAATCCTTTCCATGGTACATTCTTTTCAGTAACAGCTGTTTTTGGGGTTTCTGTTTTCCTATGTGAAATTTAGAATCTGCTGTGCTACTCCCTGTGACTCTTCTTTCTGTTGTGTTTTTCACTAGGAATGTGTAAGTTATAGAATGTATTCATTTAAGAATAATTGACAAGAAGTATATCCTCTCGTGAATTTAAATTTTGTATTCCTCAGGAGTGTTTTAATGTTTCTTTCCTTCATGTAGATCTGTATATTTATGAACTTTATTCTAGGTTTTCTTTCATATATAGTGTTATATTTTCATTATATCTGCTCTAGTTTTTGTTTATATATATGGAAAGGTTATAATATCTGTATATTAGTTTTATATGTACATAGTCATCATACTAAATTCTCTTGTGAATTGGGTTGGTATTTTAGTTGATCCTTTGACTTTTCCATAGATAGACATAGTTATGTTATTTTCAAATAATGAAATTTTAATGCCCTCAGTTTTAATGTATGTACCTCATTTCTCTCTCATGTGTACCAGTACATCTGAAACCATGCTAAATAATACTGGCATTATCAGACACCTTTTCTTGTACCTGATCTAAATGATTGTGCTTTTAGTTTTCTCCCAGTAAAGTGTGGTGCTTGCTTTTGGCTTAGAATTGATAGACATATCAGGATAAGAGACTATCCATCTAAAAAAAAATAAGTTTTTTAAAAAAAATCATGGATAGATACTTTGATGAATGTCACATTCTGCTGCTTCTTTCTGTTGTGTTTTCACTAGGAATGTATAAAATTTGTAGAATATATTCATTTATAGAAAATTGGCAAGAATTATGTCCCATATGGCCTTTTGGCAACCATAAAAGTGGGTTGATCTTTTTTTATTTTTACTTTTAATATGGAAACTTACAAACAATAGACTTCATAATTCCAAACCAGTTTAATTTTCAGTATGACTTGATCACTGTGAATTTTTTTTTTTGTGCTTGACTCTATTTACTTCTTATTAGGTATGACAGAATGTTAGAAATCTGACCAAGTAACTTTTAGTGAATTAGAATTTCTTTTTTAGTTTTTAATATGATTAATAACTCTTAAGCTTTGGGACTTTGTTTCCTATTAAACTTTTCTTCTGGCATAGAATATTATGAGTAAAATTTTAGTTTTGTAAATTTTACTGATTGTTGTAGTTGAGTTTGTGGGAGAGGGAAATTATTTCTTTAATTTAGTGTCATACAATGCAAGTTTGTGAAAGCATCTTGCACAAAGACTTGATCCATTACTATGCTGATAGCATCTTTGTCTGCTGTAGGCTGATTATATCCAAAATGTTGGTGACATGCTGGATTATCACTTTAATTACATTGTAAGTCTTAGAGACATATATTTTGCTTTTAAAACATTTACATTCAGTCCCTTTCCCTTGGCTCTCATTCTTTAAGATTATTTTATTGGAAACCAGAATGGAAGAATGCTCAAGTCTTGAGTCATCACTAAACTTTACCTTTAGAACATAAGAACATGAGATGGAGCTACTAAAAAAGTCTTAAAATGATCAGTGTTACTGGAAGAAAAGACATTGGTTAGAACCCAAATCTGTTTGAATTAATACATTTTTTAATTTGATAAAAAATGTTAGAAAAGTTTTTAACAATTGACTGGAATTTTGAAGTTGGAATGAATGAATACCTTATTATACTGAAATAATTGTAATTTGTTAAAATAAAATGCCAACACTATGCTAACCACTTTATATTCTTGTTTAATTTTTTGTTTTCCTTTGGTACTGGGGATTGAACCCAGAGGTGTCTTGCCACTGAGCCCCATCCGCAGCCCTTTTTATTTTGAGACAGGGTCTAACTAAGTTGTTTAGGGCCTTGATAAGTTGTTGAGACTTGTCTTCTACTTGTAATCCTGTCTCAACCTCCTGAATTGCTGGGATTACAGGTGTGTGCCACAGTGCCTGACTCTTGATTCTTACAACCTTTGTCCAGTGGCTTTTAAATCCTTGCTGCTCTATCACAAGTAGTGGCTAAAATTTCAGACTATGACACATAAGAATTATATTTTACATTTGTCCCAATACACATACATTTGTGTCTTCAAGCTTTCTCAAAATGACATTAATCTTACTTCATGAAATGTACTCTGAACTATAGTCTCTTCCTTCAAGGAAATTAAAAATGTTAGTGTGTCCCCCTACCCCACCTCCATTTTGGGGATTGAACACAGAACTTCATGGATGCCAAGCAAACACTACCACTGAGCTCCAGCCCTAAAAGATATTAGTTCTGACCTGTTATTTTAGTATCCACTGGTAAAACACTTTCCTCCCTAAGTCATCCCCTTTCCCATGCTTCCCCATTCCACTGACACCCAAAAGAAAAATGAAAACAAATCCAATTCAAACAAGCAAACAGACCCAAGCAGTTGTGTGTTAAGGGGTTCATTTGCATAGCTTGAAAATGATACCTTCAGATATTGGCACAGAATCAGTTTTATTCCAGAATGCAACTTTTCTCATCATAGCAACTTCCCTGTTGGAAGGATTAGATGATAATTTGCGTTAATACTTTTTGATACTACAAAGCATTGTACAAGTATTATAGTTATTTACTTTATCTTCTTCATGTGTCTCAGGAGGCTGTAGAGGGCTAGTAATTGTGTCTTTCTAATATACTACACTATATTACCTCAAAATGCAGATGTTACACACTGTCTACATACAGTTACCAAATAGACATCATAGCTACTTTCAGAACTGGTTTAGATTATTAATGCTTGAAAAAAATTTTTTTTTTTTTAGTTGTTGACGAACCTTTTATTTACTTACTTATTTATATGTGGTGCTGAGAATCAAACCCAGTGCCTCATATGTGCTAGGCAAGTGCTCTTACCACTGAGCTACAACCCCAGACCTAATGCTTCTTTTAATGTAAACACTTCTGTGCCTATTCTTTTCAAGCTTATTTTCTGTCTACTTATTTTGTAGAAGTTACTGTAATAATGTAGTCAGAAGCAACATTTATGATGTATTCTCTGCATCGGTATATGCTGGTAGATATAGCTTTAATTTTTATCCATATATAATAAACAAAATTAATACCCTAAATTTAGAGATGATTTAAAGTTCCTAAAGGATGTATATGGTTTTTATTATATAAAAATAATTTAAAAAGAGTTATCAGTTTTTTTTTTTCTTATAACACGTAGGGTTGTTTTATATATATATGTTAGGCAGGAGTAGCAAAACCACACATCTATCCAAAGATTGGATATATAAAATAGCATTTATATTTTAGTTGTATTTTTACTTTTAAAGCTTTTGAAACTTTCTATGGGACCAGGGAAGAAAGGATGGTGCTTACAACAGATAGTTTAAATACAATACTACCTTCTTTTATTCATGTTGTATTTCATTTGTTTTTAAAATTTAGACATTATGCTGCACAAAGACAAAATCATGGAGGTTGACAGGCAGGAAGACATGTATCTAGAGAGCAGAATCTTTGTTCAAGAATTCAGAGTAACTGAATATTATTCTTTAGTTTGTATGCTTTTGTTTGCTCTGTGATGTATTAGGGAATGGTACTGGGATGGTAGAATAAATAGAAAAAAATTTGCCTACCTAATAACCACTTAAAAACCTTACCTTTGGGAACCCAGTACCATGATTATCACCATCACTCTGAGAAGAACTGAATTAAGATTTTGTTTTAGGTGAAGGTTGTTTGGGGCATTTTGGGGGAACTTACGGTGTGTTCTCCTACAACTTGCAGTGCAAGGCATTTGATGCTGGATGAAAAGTTTACAGATGGGTATGTTATCTTTGAGAGTTTGAAGCAGTTATCTCAGACAGTACAGGGCATTGTCTCGTGTTACTCAAGGAATTCAGATGCATTTTGTGCATTCTTAATATGAGGAAACTGGCTTATATTTTCTTTTTAAACCTGGGAAAAGCTTAGAGGAACTTCTGGTCTCCCATAGCCTTCTCTAGATAGTTTTGGTAGTGAAAGTAAACTGTGAAAAGAACATTAGAACTAAAATGTTTCAAAAGCAAACCCTATTGATAAGGAAAGAACAAATTCAAAGTTATTTGCAATTCTAGTCTTCAAACAATTGCATATAAATGGACTAAACAAATAGTTAATCTAGACTGATTTGAGCAGTTATTAACTGTTCTTTTAAAAAATTCATGTTCATTTTGCTCCTTTTTTGGGGGTGTGGGAGAGGTCTCAATATCTCATGTTTTTTACTTGAAAAGCATAAATATCTTAAGATTCCTAATAATGTTTTATAAAAAAATTAAACTGGGTCTAGTGGTGCTTGCCTGTAATCCCAGCAGTTTCGGAGACTGAGGAGGAGGATCCTGAGTTTGAGGTCAGCTTCAGTGGCTTTGTGAGGTCCTAAGCAACTCAGTGAGACTGTGTCTCAAAAATAAGAGAGTAAAAAGGACTGGAATGTAGCTCAATGGTAAAGTGTCCCTGGGTCCAATCCTCAGTACCACAAAAAGGGGGGAGTCATTGTTAACTATGATAAGTCATTTGACAATGGGTACCCCCTATATAATGCAATGAAAATGGCACTTCACCCCTGTGGTCCTTTTCCCAAAACCCACAACTCTAGTCCTATTAAGAGCAAATCCTAATTGTGAAATATTACTCAAAAACCCCTGACTAATATTCCCCCAAACTCTCAAGGCCTCTCCAAACAAGGAAAGTTTGAGAAACAGTCAAGAAAAGCCCAAGAAGACATGACATCCAAGTAGAGGGTATATCCTGGTTGGTATCTTGGAGCAGAAAACTAATATCAGGCAGACTAAGGACATTTGTAAAGTGTGGACTTTTATAAATTATGTATTCATATTGACTCGTTTATAGTAACTATTGAGCCACAGTGATGTCAGCAGGGGAACTGGCCCCTAGGTACACAAAAGCCCTTTTAAAATTTTTTTAAAGTTGTCAGTGGACCTTTATATTTATTTATATGTGCTGTACTGAGAATCAAACCCCCAGTGCCTCACATACACTAGGCAAGCACTCTACCACTGAGCTACAACCCCAGTCCCACAGAACTGTTGTTACCATCTTCTGTGGACTTCTTGCAACACCTCTGAAAATTAAAAACTTTTCTAAGCAAAAAGTACATTTAAAAAATTCACCCAAATATGACACTGTATTAAGTAAAAGAATGAATGAATGAATGAACGAATGAGTCAGTCAGTCAATAAGTAAATAAAGTAACAGATTTTTTCCATATTTTTTATTGGTGCCTTATAGTTATACATAATGGGATTCATTGTTACATACTCATACATGCAATTGATATAATAAGATAATTTGGCCATTTGCCCCATTATTTCTCCTTATATTCCCCTCTTCCCTCCCTGCTAGTTCCTTCTGTTTTCCTGATCTCCCATTGTTTTTCATGAAATACCTCCTCCTTTCATTTCCTTTTTTCCTTCTCTCTTCTACCTATAAGAGAAAGCATATGACCGTTGGCTTTCCGAGTTTAGCTTATTTGGCTTAATATAATGTTCTCAAGTTCCAAGACATTTTTTCCTGATAACTTCATTCTTCTTTTTTAAATTAATTTAAAAAATTTGTTCTAATTGGTTATATATGACAGCAGAGTGCATTTTGACACATTGTACACAAATGGAAAATGACTTCTCATTTCTCTGGCTGTACTTGGTTCTGAGTCACACCTGTAGTGTAGTCATATGTGTATATAATATGTCTGTCTCATTCTACCATTCTTCCCATCCCCACTGCCCCATCCCTCCCCTCATCCTTCTCTGCACAATCCAAAGTTCCTTCATTCTTCCCTACCCCCCCCCCCACTACTGATATGAATCAGCCTTCACTTATCGGAGAAAATATTTGACCTTTGGGTATTGGGGATTGGCTTACTTCACTTAGAATGATATTCTCTAGTTCCATCCATTCACCTGCAAATGGCATAATTTCATTCTTCTTCAAGGCTGAGTAAAGTTCCATCATGTATATGTACCATTTTTTCTTTATCTATTCATCTGTTGAAGGGCATCTAGGTTGGTTCCACAGTTTAGCTATTGTGACTCGAGCTGCTATAAACATTGATGTGGCTGTGTTATTATAGTATGCTAATTTTAAGTCCTTTGGGTATAGACCGAGGAGTAGGATAGCTGGGTCAAATGGTAGTTCCATTCCAGGTTTTGTAAGAAATCTCCATACTGCTTTCCAGAGTGGCTGCACCAATTTCCAGTCCCACCAGCAATGAATGAGTGTACCTTTCTCCCCCCATCCTCTCCAACACATTGTTGATTGTATTCTTGATAATTGCTATTCTGACTGGAGTAAGGAGAAATCTTAGAGTAGTCTTGATTTGCATTTCTCTATTATTAGAGATTTTGAATTTTTAAAATATATTTGTTGATCAAATATATCATCCTATGTGAAGTGTCTGTTCAGTTTCCTTAGCCCATTTATTGATGGTGTTATTTGTTTTCGGTTTTTTTTTTTTTTTTTTTTTTTTTTTGAGTTCTTTGTATATCCTGGATATTAGTGCTCTATCTGAAGTGTGTGTGGTAAAGATTTTCTCCCATTCTGTAGGCGCTCTCTTCACATTATTGTTTCCTTTGCTGAGAAGAAGCTTTTTAGTTTGAATCCATCCCATTTATTGATTCTTGATTTTGTTTCTTGTGCTTTAGGAGTCCTGTAAAGGAAGTAAGATCCTAAACCGACATGATGAAGATTTGGGCCTGCTTTTTCTTCTACTAGGCACAGGATCTCTGTTCTTATTCCTAGGTCCTTGATCCATGTTGAGTTGATTTTTGTGCACAGTGAGAGAGAGGGATTTAATTTCATTTTGCTGCATATGGATTTCCAGTTTTCCCAGCACTATTTGTTGAAGAGGCTGTCTTTTCTCCAATGTATGCTTTTGGTGCCTTTGTCTAGTACGAGATAATTTTGATTTGCATTTCTCTTATTACTAGAGATGTTGAACATTTTCCATATGTTTGTTGATTGCTTGTAGATCTTCTTCTGTGAAGTGTCTATTCATTTCCTTAGCCCATTTGTTGACTGGACTATTTGAATTCTTGGAGTAGAGTTTTTTGAGTTCTTTATAGATTCTGGAGATTAGTGCTCTATCTGAAGTATGATTGGCAAAGATATTCTCCCACTCTGTAGGCTCTTTCTTCGCATTGCTGATAGTTTCCTTTGCTGAGGAGAAAGCTTTTAGTTTGAATCTATCCCAGTGGTTGATTCTAGCTTTTATTTCTTGTGCTATGGGAGTCCTGTTAAGGAAGTCTGGTCCTAGACCAACAAGGTGAAGATTTGGACCTACTTTTTCTTCTATAATCTGCAGGGTCTCTGGTCTGATTCCGAGGTCCTTAATCCATTTTGAGTTTAGTTTCGTGCATGGTGAGAGATATGGGTTTAGTTTCATTCTGTTGCATATGGATTTCCAATTCTCCCAGCACCATTTGTTGAAGAGGCTATCTTTTCCTCCATTGCATATTTTTGGCCCCTTTGTCTAGTATGAGAAAATTGTATTTATTGTGGGTTTGTGTCCGTGTCCTCTATTCTGTACCATTGATCTACCTTTCTATTTTGGTACCAATACCATGCCGTTTTTGTTACTATTGCTTTGTAGTAGAGTTGAAGATCTGGTATTGCAATACCCCCTGTTTTCACTCTTCCCTGCTAAGGATTGCTTTAGCTATTCTGGGTTTCTTATTCTTCCAGATGAATTTCATAATTGCTTGCTCTATTTCTGTAAGGTACATCATTGGGATTTTAATTGGAATTGCATTGAATTTGTATAGCACTTTAGGTAGTATGGCCATTTTGACAATATTAATTCTTCCTATCCAAGAACATGGAAGATCTTTCCATCTTCTAAGGGTGTTCTTTAATTTCTTTCTTTAGTGTTGTATAGTTCTCATTGTAGAGGTCTTTCACCTCTTTTGTGAGATTGATTCCCAAGTATTTTATTTTTTTCGAGGCTATTGTGAATGGGGTAGTTTTTCCTAATTTCTCTTTCTGAAGATTCATCACTTATGTATAAAAATGCGTTGGATTTATGGGCATTGATCTTGTAACCTGCTACTTTACTGAAATCACTTATGAGTTCTAAGAGTTTTCTGGTGGAATTCCAGGTTCCTCTAAATATATAATCATGTCATCAGCGAACAGGGATAGTTTGAGTTCTTCTTTTCCAATTCGTATCCCTTTAATTTCTTTGGTTTGTCTAATTGCTCTGGCCAGAGTCTCAAGAACGATGTTGAATAGAAGTGGTGAAAGAGGGCATCCTGCCTTGTTCCAGTTTTTAGGGGGAATGCTTTCAGTTTTTCACCATTTAGAATGATATTAGCCATGGGCCTAGCATAAATGGCCTTTACAATGTTAAGGAATGTTCCCACTATCCCTATTTTTTCTAGTGTTTTGAGCATGAAGGGGTGCTGTATTTTTATCAAATGCTTTTTCTGCATCTATTGAAATAATCATGTGATTCTTGACTTTAAGTCTATTAATATGGTGAATTACGTTTATTGATTTCCTGATGTTGAACCAACCTTGCATCCCTGGGATGAAACCCACTTGATCATGGTGCACTATCTTTTTAATATGTTTTTGTATGCGATTTGCTAAAATTTTGTTGAGAATTTTTGCGTCGATGTTCATTAAGGATATTGGTTCTGAAATTTTCTTTCCTTGATGAGTCTCTGTCTGGTTTAGGTATCAGTGTGATATTGGCTTCATAGAATGAGTTTGGGAGGGTTCCCTCCTCTTCTATTTTATGGAATACTTTGAGAAGTATTGGAATGAGCTCTTCCTTAAAGGTTTTTGTAGAACTCGGCTGAGAACCCATCTGGTCCCGGACTTTTCTTTGTTGGTAGGCTTTTGATGACTTCTTCTATTTCAGTACTTGAAATTGGTCTATTTAAATTGTTTATGTCCTCCTCATTCAGTTTAGGCAATTCATATGTCTCTAGAAACCTGTTGATGTCTTCGAAATTTTCTATTTGTTGGAGTATAGATTTTCAAAATAGCTTCTAATTATGTTTTGTATTTCCATCCTGTCTGTTGTGATATTTCCTTGTTCATTCCGAATTTTAGTGATTTGGGTTTCTCTCGTCTTCTCTTTGTTAGTGTGGCTAAAGGTTTATCAATTTTGTTTATTTTTTCGAAGAACCAACTATTTATTTTGTCAATTTTTTGTATTGTTTCTTTTGTTTCAATTTCATTGATTTCAGCTCTGAGTTTAACTATTTCCTGTCTTCTACTACTTTGGTGCGTTCTGTTCTTCTTTTTCTAAGGCTTTGAGCTGTAGTGTTAGGTTGTTTATTTGTTGAGTTTTACTTCTTTTATTAAATGCGCTCCATGAAATAAATTTCCCTCTAAGTACTGCTTTCATAGTGTCCCAGAGATTTTGATATGATGTTTCTTTGTTCTCATTTACCTCTAAGAATTTTTTAATTTCCTTCCTAATATCTTCTGTTATCCATTCATCATATAAATAGCATATTGTTTAATCTCCAGATGTTGGAATAGTTTTCTGTGTTTTACTCTTTCATTTATTTCTAACTTCAATCCATTATGATCTGATAGAATACATGCTAGTGTCTCTATCTTCTTGTATTTGCTAACATTAGCTTTGTGGCATAATATATGGTCTATTTTAGAGAAGGATCCATGTGCTGCTGAGAAGAAAGTGTATTCACTCTTGGTTGGATGGAATATTCTATAAATGTCCGTTAAGTCTAAATTATTGATTGTGTTGTTGAGATCTATGGTTTCTTTGTTCAATTTTTGTCTGGAAGATCTGTCCAGTGGTGAGAGCGGCGTAGTTAAAATCACCTAGTATTATTGTGTTGTGGTCTATTTGGTTTCTGAAATTGAGAAGGATTTGTTTGACATACATAGATGAGCCACTGTTTGGGGCATAGATGTTATGATTGTTATATCTTGCTGATTTATGCTTCCTTAAGCAGTATGAAATGACCTTCTTTATCCCTTCTGACTAACTTTGGCTTGAAGTCCACATTATCGGAAATGAGGAGGTACTCCAGCTTTTTTGCTGAGTCCATGTGCATGGTATGTTTTTCCCCATCCTTTCACCTTTAATCTATGGGTATCTTTTTCTATGAGGTGAGTCTCTTGCAGGCAACATATTGTTGGATCTTTCTTTTAATCCAGTCTGCCAGTCTATGTCTTTTGATTGATGAATTCAGGCCATTAACATTCAGGGTTATTATAGAGAAATGATTTGGTTTCCCGGTCATTGGTTCATTTTTAAAATTTTGTTTATTTATTTGTTTGACACAACTTGTTTCCTCCTTTATTTGACAATTCCTTTAGGATAATTCCTCCCTTTGCTGATTTGCTTCTTTGTTTTTTCATCTCTTCCTCCTGGAATATTTTGTTGAGAATGTTCTGTAATGCTGGCTTTCTTTTTGTAAATTCTTTTAGCTTTTGTTTATCATGGAAGGATTTTATTTCATCGTCCAAATTTGAAGGTAAGTTTTGCTGGGTATAAGATTCTTGGTTGGCATCCATTTCTTTCAGGGCTTGAAAAATGTTGTTCCAGGACCTTCTAGCTTTTAGGGTCTGGATTGAAAAATCTGCTGATATGCGTATTGGTTTCCCCCTGAATGTAATTTGGTTCTTTTCTCTCACAGCCTTTAAAATTCTGTCTTTATTTTGTATGTTCGGTATTTTCATTATAATGTGCCTTGGTGGGGGTCTGTTGTAATTTTGTGTATTTGGAGTCCTATAAGCCTCTTGAACTTGATTTTCCATTTCATTCTTCAGATTTGGGAAATTTTCTGATATTATTTCATTGAATAGGTTGTTCATTCCTTTGGCTTGTTTCTCTAGGACCTTCCTCAATCCCAATAATTCTTAAATTTGGCCTTTTCATGATATCCCATAGTTCTTGTAGATTATGTTCATGATTTCTTACCATCTTCTCTGTTTGTTCAACTTTGTTTTCAAGGGTAAATATTTTGTCTTCAATGTCTGAGGTTCTGTCTTCCAGGTGTTCTATCCTATTGGATATGCTTTCTATGGAGTTCTTAATTTGGTTTATTGTTTCCTTCATGTCAAGGATTTCTGTTTGTTTTTTTTTAATATCTCTAACTCTTTATTGAAATGATCTTTTGCTTCCTGTATTTGCTCTTTTAACTGTCGATTGGTGCGATCATTCAATGCTTGCATTTGCTCTTTCATCTCATCGTTTGCTTCTCTGATCATTTTAATTATGTACATTCTGAACTCCTTTTCTGTCATTTCTTCTGCCATGCTGTCATTGGGTTTTATTGATGTAACATCTAGATTGTTTGCAGCATTTTCTTTCCTTGTTTTCTCATATTGTTCAGAAATCAGTGGACCACTGAGATATTGCAGATTTCCTCTGTTGATTTACAATGTCCCTGAAGATTTCTATATATATCCCCTCTTAGCCTTCAGTAGGCTGAAGTCTTGGAGGAAGTTGATAATGCGGTGCTCCACAAGGAAGCTGCCTCTCTAGGAGTGGTGGCCTTCAGGTGGGGTATATTCCCTGCTAGTGGGCAGAGGTGCCTCCACTTGTTGACCAATGGTCATCCAAAGGGACCTAGGCTGTGGGCTGAGGCAAGGCCTGTTTGGGCCTGTGTCTCTGGTTTTACCGTCCTTGTGGGGAAACCTCACCAGGCAGGGAAGACTCACCCAGTGGGGAGGTCTCGCTGGTCAGTTTCCTCCTAGAGGTTCCCCTCAATTTACAGCTACTGCCTGGGCTGGGCTGCCTTCCTCTGCAAAGTTTCCAGGGGCCCGGCCCTACCTCCTGGGCCTGGGAGCCTCACCCTTCGCAGATGAATCTCCTTAGGCTGCCCCTCCTCAGAGAATTTGCCCACAGGCCTGGAACCTTCGCTCCGCCCTAAGCCTATCTCTGTGCGGCTCTTCCACCAGAAGCCTCCTAGATCCTGGGACCCTGTTCTGCACCTAATCGCCTGGCTGCGTGGCCCCTCCTCTGAGCAGCCACCTGTGGCCCCCGAACAGTCGCTCTGAGTCCCAGAGACCCGCCACAGGCCTCTTCCTCCAGACAGCCGCCCAGTATTCCGGTGCGGTCACTAGGAGTCCAAGAAACTCACTTCGTGCCTCCTCCTCCCACCAACCACCCGTAGCCCGGGGCAATCAATCACTCCGAGTCGAAGTGACCCTCCTCGTTCCTCCTCCTTCTCCAGATAACCCCCCGGGTGTTCAGGAGCAGTCCCTCTGAGTGGCTCTGAATCCACGTGACCCGCTGCACGGGTCCTCTGGGCACCGCCCGGAGCTCAAGTGCGGCCACTCAAGACCAAGCGTCCCACCACGCTTCTCCTCCAGGCAGCCCCGCTGTGTTCAGGAGCTGTCACTTTAAGACCAAACAACTCACCACTCGCCTTCTCCTCTGAGCAGCCGCCTGGAGCGCTAATGCAGTCACTGCGAGTCCAAAGGACCCACCGCGCTCCTTCTCCTCCTTCTCCTACTCCTCCGGGCAGGCCCCAGGGTTCAGAAGTGGTCAGAGTCCAAACAGCTCGCCACGCAGCCCCTTCTCTGGCAACCGCCTGTAGCTCCGGTGTAGTCACCCGAATCCAAGCGGCCGCTCCTCTTCCTCCTTCGTCCTCAGGGCAGGCCCCGGTGTTCAGAAGCGTCGTTCTGATTCCAAACAGCTCGCCGCGCAGCTTCTCCTCTGGCAACCGCCTGCAGCTCTGGTGCAGTCTCTCCGAATCCAAGTGGCCACGCTCCTCTCCTCCTCCTCAGGGCAGGCCCCGGTGTCCTGAGTCCACACAGTTCTCCCCGCCACTCTTCCCCCGGGCAGCCGCCGGAGCCCAGTGGCTGCTCCGAGTCCCAGCGCTGTGCCGAGCGGCCTCCTCTACGGCGCTCCCAGCTGTCCGCGTTCACTGCTCCAGCGGGGGGGAGGGGCGTCTCGCCGGCAGTTCTACTTCACAAAGTTTCCTGCGTTCCGGGACCCCCGTCCCATCCGGGATGCCCCCCTGGGGGGTGAGAGTCACCCGGCTACTTTGAGTTGGTCCCAAGCGTCCCAATATCTCCTCTCTTGAATCCTGAGTCCTGGAGCAACACGAAATGCAGCCACCCTCTAGGCCGCCATCTTGAAAAACCCCAATAGATGTAGTTTTGAACTACAGATCATTAGACAGTGTGTCTTCATACATATCCTGCTTGAAAATAAAGTCAGGTTTTCAGAAATCTTGTTTATTCTCATCTGTTGGCCCTTACTTCAGGGAGGAATAAGTAGTCTAAGGGAAATTCTCATCTATTATGTTTTCAAGGATCACAGATAAAGAATTGGTGATGCTATTTGGATACTGTCTTAATATACATATTTTTAAAAAGAGCTCAGTGAAATAATAATTTAGGTAGGAATAGGAGTAGTTCTGCTGTTTTGGTGGAAAAAAAAGAAATGTCGGGCAGGGGCTGTGGCTCAGTGGCAGAGTACTTGCCTTGCACATGTGAGGCACTGGGTTCAATCCTTAACACCACATACATAAATAAATGAAGTTATAAAATATCTGATGGAGAGATAGATTTAAAAGGAAAAGAAAAGGAATGTGGAGGAAAAAGAATAAAAGTATCATAGTCCTGGACAAACAGAATCTTCAAGTATGGAGGAATGGGAAAAGACATGGTAATAAGGACCAAACTATTTCATGTTGTATTTTTTTTTTTGTCTCTACAGTTTCAGGCCTTGTTGAAAATGTGAGATTTGGTGATGTAATTGTTATTTTTCTAGTAATGTGCATTTTTATTATTTTTAATATGTTTTTGTGTAGGTGAACATAAATCCTTTATTTATTTGTTTTGGTTTGTTTATGTGGTACTGAGGATCGAACCTGGGGCCTCACACATGCTAGGGCAAGTGCTCAACTGCTGAGCCACAACCCCAGCCTTTATAATTACATTTTATAGTCATATTTCATTTATCATGATATCAATTCCATTCTACCTTAGAGAGATATTTTAGATATAAAATCCCAGAGTGCAATAATGGACATGACTCTGGCTCTAATCATATTTTTTGAGTTTGGACTTGACCTTTACCAGTTAGTTGCTTCCTAGGTACAGGATCTTGGGTGTGTACTTCATTTCATGGTATCTATTACCATATTTAACATGAACTGAGTATTAGTAGCAACTCATAAATTTTCTTTTAAAATTAAGCTAGTTCCTCATGTCTAGTACCTGGAACATAGTGTGGTTTTTGTATATAGTCATTGTCATTATTATAATTCTTATAATAAAATCAGCTCAGATTGTTAGGATTGTTGGTTGTCAGATTGTTGGTTTTCTTTTATTGGCATATAAATTGTTTTGAAGATATGCTTTTCATGTTTTTATTGGACTAAAATTTAGGTTGGTTTATGGAATTAGAAATTTAAAATATTTAGAAAATATTATCTGCAGAGTTATTAGTTCATACTTATTAAGAAAAATTTCAGAAACTTGTGCATGCAGTACTACAAAAGACTCAGAAGAGGGTGCCCGTGTCTTAGAGGTAGTCCCTGCTTCTAGGTTTGCTACTGTGATAGCTCTGGCTGCAGGCAGCAGGTGTGCGAACCAGAGAACTAAGCAGTTGGATAATGATAATGCAAACATTTAAAAGCTTGTGACAGTCTAATAAATGACTTTTCCCCTTTGGCTATCCATCCTTCTCTTTTCTTCCCAACTCAAATAATGTTCTTATTAGCTAGGTCTCACACAGATGGGCTTGTGATTGGTTTCTTATACCACAGAGACTGTATTTGTTGTCATTCTTGAATGGTTTTTATATTTGTTTTTAGCCATTGTGGGAGTAACGGAGCATCAATAGATTATCCCAGTTAAGTTATTAGGACAACTGCTCAAATATAACTGTCTTATCCCTATCTGATAAGAGTATGAAAACTAGCTTCCTTTTGCTTTTGGGGTGATTTTAAGATTGTAGTATGCTTATTTATTAGCATTTATATAAAAGTGACATTTGACAAGAGTCACTTTTTCCAATGCAACTTCACAGGTTAGAGTTCAATAAAAGGCAGTTTGTACCAGCACTTAGAAATTTATCATGTATTTCTAAATTTTGCTGTTAGTTGATTTTGTCCTCTTTGTAGCTATCCTAGATGTCAGTCTAAATCACTAAATTAAATACATATGAAAAGAACTTAAGTCATAGAACTTTTTAAAATTTAAACTTAAAAAAATTATTTGTAGTTGTAGGTAGACAGCATGTCTTTATTTTTTATTTTTATGTGGTGCTAAGGATCAAACCCAGTGCCTCATGTATGCTAGGCAAGTGCTCTACCACTGAGCTGTAACCCCAGGCCCCAATTTAAAAATTTTTGAGGAATAAAAGTGATATGGAAAAAGACCTGTTTGCCCACTCCCTTCCCTATTGTGGGCAGTTGGAATGAGGCCCTCTGGTGTTATGCACTGTATAATGAATGTGAAATCGCTCCTATTTTATAAACATCTCTTTTAATCTGTTGACCTTCACAGAGATACTCTGGATTTAGTAAAATAGAAGTTAAAAGCATGGACTTCGAAATCAGACCTGGGCTTGAAGCCTGTTCCTCTATGTTCATTCTTGTGTGGCCATAGATGAGTTTCTTCACCTCATTAGGACTGTGTTTCCTCATCTATAAAAATAAGTACAATGACAATACCAACTTGCTCAGGTTGTTATGGTTAGAATAGGTGTGGATTTAGGTAATTCTTTTCTGACTATGGAAGAAAGCTTAAATTCAGTGGGTTAAAATGTTTCAAAACACTTTATAGCAGTTCAGTTTTATCTCTATTTTATTTGCTCCTCATAGTAAAGGTATGGGTTAGGCAAGGTAAGTATTATTATCTTTTTTTATAATTGAGGATTTGTTAGTTCATTGTATTTGATTCTACTCTTGGGGCTATTCTAATAATCTGGAACTTTGAATACTGATAACAATATTCTCAGTAATTTTCCAATTTATGCCCACTTCTTGTTCCCAGATCTCAATGCCATACTACAAGCCTCTCATTAAATTCAATATGTAAAACTAATGTTATCAATAAACTAAAATATTATTGCCCTTGCTGCCTCGATGTAGTAGCATTTTTTTCTTCTCTAAGAAATTGTATTTTAAAATTATATTAATTCAAGATGAGCATTATTATTAGAGACAGTAAGAAGAATTGATTCTTTTTTCTTAGGTGGGACACAGGATCACTATCCAGCACAAAGTAAATAACTGCTCTAGCGCTAGGATTTCTGGACACTAGCTAGGATGCTTTTCTTAATACATTCATTCTGCTTGCAGCCCCAACCCAATGCTGCAGTATACTGCCTCTTCCAAGCTAGAGTTCTGGCTTCCTTAGCATCCGAGGGCTTTTATTAAGATCACTTAGTCTTAATAATTAAAAAAAGTATATTTGATAATTTGTAACATTCAGTGCTTTTTGTGTACCAGGTGGAATGTGAATATTTTCATTTTTTTCGCAGTTAATCCTTATGGTAACCTAAGAAAAATACTCTTCCAAGCAGTGGTGATGTAGTGGTGAATAAAACAAACTGATGATTGTATCTGTATGAAACAGCTGCTTAGAACAAAAGAGAACTGGGTGCCATGATTAGAACAGAGTTTGGAATCTTGTTCAGGTGATGATGTTTCTTTCTCAGATGCCCTACTGTGAGAACTGCAAGTCTAGGATGAATTATGGGGTGGGGGAGCTGTAGATTACCTCTGACATGACACCAAGCTGGCTTATGTAGGTAGACTGGCCAGCTTTTGAGTGTTCCTTCTTGGCATCCCTTATATATCTGAGGTAGAGCATATCTTTAGAAAAAGAGCTTTGTCAGGACAGAGATACAGATTATTTAACTGGGCTCCCTGATCTGGGAGGCTTCCTTCCTACAACCACCCCAAATGATGAGTTGGCAATGCTCATAGTGGTAATGGGGGAAGGAAGAGGTACATAATGTTAAAATTAGGAAATTGACAAGAAAATATGTTTAAAGCATGGCTCTTCATATACCAGAAGAATCAAAATGGTGCATATAAGTTTTAAACCATCAGAATAAAACTCAGTTTTCTATTTATGGAGAGAAGAATGTGGGGCAGGGAGAAAGAAAGATGATGGTATGTAGACATTATGAAAAAAGATGGCTGAAATAAGTATGAATAATGAGAAAGGAAGTAAATTCAAATTAATTATACTTAGAATAAATATAAATATCAGTTGTCAATAAGAATTGAACAGATAAAAAGAAACAGCAAAGCTAAAAGTATAAAGAAATATATTTTTTCTTTTGGGTGCTCCTGGAATCAAACCCATGGCTTTGCACATGCTAAATAAGCATGTGCTCTACCGTGGAGTTACATTCCCCCGCCCAAGAAAAAAACTGTAAAAATAAAAATTTATATTGGGAAAATATGTCACTACCAATCTGATTTACTTTAACAGTAATTATCTTTTTAGGCAAATAAGTTATAAAATATTCGGAACAGTGTTATATAAGATAATAATAGATAAAATATATAATGATTGGGATATTTATGCATCTAACAACATGTGTTTAGGTATATAAAGTAGCAGTGAAGAGAAATAGATGAATCATCTGATGTTGCCATTGATCATTTGAACATGCTCCTTTCAGCATTTGGTCAAATAGACAAGTAATAATTTAGAAGATTTCAATAACACTGATAGACTGATAGGTGTATATATAAAATCTTGCACTACAAAGTAGATAATAAACAGTATTTTTAAGAACATATTGGACTGTCATAAAAATCATTAATGTGCACAAAGGAAACTTCAAAATTCCCAAGAATCAAAATCAAATAGACTATATTTTTTGTAATGCAACGAAATGAAATTCTACTTATAAGAATTATAACACAAAACCCATGTAGTCTGGAATCTGAAACATAGTACTGAAATGACTTGTGGGTTAAAAGAGAAATACACATATTTTAGAACTGAGTGATAGTGATATTTACCCTTGGCCTGTGTCAGAGTAAGAGCAGACAGAGTGATTAGGGTCTTAGGAACATTGGATAATAGAATGAACCTATAAAATAAATGATTAAAATTAAAGATGGAGTAGTGAGCATGGCAGCACTCTCCAGAAAACATGATCACATATACCTTATTGGGATTTTGTATTGGGACTGTTGAGAGTAAAAGCTGATGCAGTGTAGCAAAGGAAGCTCTCACTATTTCATATAGTGTCTTTAAATTTTGACTTTGCCTCTTATTTGCATTCAAAGTTTATACATTTTATGTCCTGATTTTTTTCTTCTGACTCAGAATTTTAGGATGAGTTAGTAAATGAACATAGTGGTGATCAGTAAATATTAAATTATTGTTACATGAACAAAGGATTTAAAACATGATCAAAGAACAAGATATTATAAATAATATAGGCATATTTTGAAAGACCAGAATTTTAAATGTGAAATATGTTGTATTTATAGATTAGAGAGTGCTATAGGGAGAGTTAGTGAATTGGAACTTAGAACTGGTGAGCTATTACCTAGAAAGCAGTAGGAAGGGTTAAAAGGGTAGACATTTAAAAAGAAAAGTCTGGGAATAAAGGCCATCTTATATCTATTTGAGTTTCAGAAGAAGATAGAATAGAAGGCAATTTTATTTTTTATTCTTTTTTTTTTTTTTTTTTGTAGTGCTGGGGAGTTGAACCTGAGACTTTCAGGAGGCTACTTTAAAAGATAATTGTCAATAATTTTTCTAATTTAGCCACCTCAAGAAGTGTACATCTGATCATTACTGTTAAGTGTTCAGATATTAGATATGTCGTATATAGGTGCTTCTGGCTTTGTGTGAGAGATTGAATTGGGTGACTTTTAAGGGTCCTGTCAATGCTAGTATTGCTCCATTCTGTGATTCTAATTACAATTAGATTTACATACATGTTTGCTTAGAGGAGTCTAGAAGAACCCGGTTGGCTGACCACTCTGCCTATGGGGTTTGAAGAAGCAAAGAATAGCAACATTTTATTAGTGTAGTTTACTTTGTATGGTCATCACTGTCTTCTTTGTTAAGAAATTTCAAGAAATAGTTAGTGGAAAAGATATATCAACAAGAACAACAAGAAGATACATCAACATTACTCTTTAGATTATAAATTGCAAAATTGTAGCCTGCCTTCCTTTTGTTTTTTTAATAAAGTTAAACTGTATACTGTGGAATGGTGTGCATTTCTGCCCTGGCTGCTATGATTCGAATATAGTTTCTTCCCCTTGAAAGGCATGGAATTTAATCCCCATTGTGAGATATTAGGAAGACAGAAACTTAATCTGATTATGGTGTTTAGAGGTGGGGCCTTCAGGAGTTGATTAGAGTTAGATCAGATAGATCATCAGCATGGAGCTCCTGTGATTGAATCCTAGTGACTTATAAGAGGGAGAAAGACTGGATGACATATACACATGAACTCACCATGTAGTGCCTCTGCCATTTTGGGGTTCTGCCACCAAAAAGGCCATCACCAGATGCAGCCCTGCAATTTTGGACCATTACCCTGAACCCAGATAAACCTCTTTTCTTTGTAACTTACTTAGTCTGTAGCTTTGTGTTATCAGCAGCAGAAAATGGACTAATACAGTGGCTTTTTTGATGTTTCTCTGAACTTGTCATCTTTTTGTCAGGTATAAGGCTTCATTCAAACAGAGCTCAGTGTAGTTTGTAGAAATAGCCTTTTAAAATGGTTGACTGGTATACTCTTTATGATGTTAATTCTGTGGCCCAGTACCCTTCATTCTGCTCCCTTTCTAGATGATGACAATGAGAAATAAGGTGAAAGGAAATTATACTTAGTTGTCTTGGGCAAATGACTTAGTTTGGGCCTAGATTTCTTTAACTTTAAAATTAGGAGGTGTATGTGTGTGTATGTGTTGGCGGGGATCAAACCTAGGATATGGCTTGCTAAGTAGGAACCTTACCAATGAGCTACATATATAGTCCTAATATTAGGAGTTTAGATAATATTACTGTTTTAAAAATTGATGAAATACTATAGGATACAGGAAAAATGCATGAAATATTTTAACACCACCCAGATTTAGTATACTTTAATGTTTGACCACATTTAATGTCCTTTAAAAGAAAAAGTCTGTTATGGTTTGAATCTGGAATGTCCCCCAAAAGCTCATATGTTGGAAGCTTGACTTCCAATCCAGCAGTGTTCAGAGATGGGTCTTCTGGGGAAGTGATTGGATCCCCATGAATGGATTAATTCACTGATGTTTTCATAGACTATTGGGAGGTGGTGGTAAATGTAGGCAGTGGGACCTAGTTGAAGGAAGTGGTCTTGGTGACATGCACTTAGGAACTGTATCTTGTCCCAGGCTTTTTCCTTCCTCTCCCTGCTTTCTTGCATTATAAGGTGAGCAGCCCTGCTCTGTATGCTCCCTCTGCTATCATGCTGTCCTTCACAATGGAATGAGCTCACCAATGACAGAAACCTCTGAAACTGTGAACCAAAATAAATCTTTCTTTGTTTTTCTCATTTATTTTGTTATAGCAAAAAGCTAACGCAAGGTCCTAAAAGATAAAAAATCTAATCTAGACATTCTCATTAACAAGGAAAAATTAGCTTAAATAGAAAATATCATTAGAATCTCAGAATTTTAGAACTGGTTGGGGTATTGAGGCTAGTAATAAAGATTTGGAAACTGCTATTATGGAAAATGTGGTTAAAACTTAGGATTGAGTTAATTTCTCCAGAGGAAGTTGTATACAATAATATGTAAAGAGGGAAATGACAGAACAATGACGAATACTGAAAAGGTTCATTCAGAGAGATGAGAAGGGAGAGGGTCATGTTAGCAACGCCAACAGAAGAATTATGGGAAACAAGCTATTTTATTCCCATTCAATAAATTGCTACTACTACTCCTGTGCACTTAGGTAGATCTATTTACTGATGTAAAATAAAGCAGGGTTAAGGTAATTAATAGTTATAGGATCAGAAGTGAAATGCCAAAATAGCTGGATAGACATTTTTCTGTTTACTTCCATTAAGAGAGAAAACCTTGTAGAGAGAAATCTCTTTTTATTGAAGTTGGCATAACCCATTTACCACTGACCTTGATGCTTGGCAAACTATGGATGGTGTTCCTCCAGCTCAGTTGATGTGAATAAATAAAGTCTTATAGCTTCTGCCAGGAGTGGTGTTAGGGTGATGACTGTGTGTCTTGCTAATCTTTGAGGGGGTTTTCCTGAATGTGTTTTTTTGTGGTTTACAAAATGTGGACCTCATGCAAAATTATACTACAGATTTAATTCACTCCAACCAAAAGATCAGTGTAGAATTCAGAGCAATTAATCTAGTAGTCGCAAAGTGGTTTTTGTGGTTGTTTTTATCTCTGATTTCTAGACCAGCACATTTAAATTCTTCATCACGTGAAAAAGCAGAAGAAAAGTGTACACAGGTGATTTGAATTGAATACTTAGTAAAGAAAAGATTATTTAGTAACTGGGGCATGGACGTGGGCAATTTCTGTGTTTCATTTATGATATGAAATATCTTTGATATTCAAGCCTGTGTTTCCAGTATTCTACACTATAGGTTTACTTTTATCACAAGAGTTCTCATTCTTGGACATTTCAGTCACCAATTCCTGTGGGTCTCATGCTTGAAATTCCCTCAAAATGGCATGCAGCTATTTATGACTGGTTAACCCTGGCACATTTCCAGGCCACTTAATTGAGTCAGTAAGAGTGCAGCTTTGGTATCTAGGTAATTTTGATAAAAAAGCAGCATTATAGGGTCTCATAAATTTTGACCTCTTGTAATTGTCCTTTTGGTAATATTGGAATGAGAAATGTTTAGAGGTGATGAGGAATATTTCCTGCCATGTTGTGATTCCTGATCTGAAAATGGAAAGCCTTTTATTTTTATGAAATTAATACTTGGAAGAACTGGGAGACAAATAAATTAGGCAGTTAAGACTCCTCTAGAATTTAAATGTCTGGGTGTGTCTTTTGCCTTTATAGTAAGAAGGTAATAGTGTATTTAGGAGATATTGAGTGAAATATTTTTTTAAGATGAGTTGCTTTGTATTTTGCTTATGGTTACTGGTTAGACATTTTAGAGGAGGAATATATAGTATACAACTTATAAGTTAAAAAAAGACATTAGATGCAAATGATTGCTTATGTGATTTGTTTTAAAAATTAATGGCATGTATACTTTTCCAAGACTTTGGCATTTCTAACTGTATAGAAGGGTCAGCAGATTGAGTAAGCACCCTCTTTACTCATGGTGACTGATGCCTTATAATGGATTCAGTTAATAGGAACCAAATCTGATACTGTCAAATAGGATTAGTAATAATGCAGTCTGTCTTGGGCTGTGCCTGAATGCCAGGTGGATAAGGGTCAATGAATTCTTTGGGCAATATAGAGCAGCTTCATTATTGAATTTCATATTTTGCACAGGTCTTTGCTCCGTGGTGGCTTCTTTTTCTCCTGAACGCAATCTTGTGTCTGTTGAAGTATTTATTTTTTAGTCTATTTTTCTTTGCATAGGGAAGAGATCCTGATTTTTTAATAGGTAGATGAAAGAAAACAAAGGGAAACTTAAAAGACTTTGCCATCTTATGTCTCAGAGAGGACATTAGAGGACTCAGTGGTAATCATGTCATTCATCTTGTTTTTTCATTGAATTTTAATCCTTATGCTTGTGTTCCTGAATCCAGCCACCAAAACTGGAAATTTTTAGTGTGACATCTTTTGGATTCACTAGTCTTGATTTATTGTAATTCTGCTCTTTGTCACAAGTAAATCAAATGTCCTTATTCCTTCTTCCTGAGAAAAATATTAAGTAGGTTGATGGTCTTGATGCATATTATTAACCTTTACATTCCATAGAGTATTTAAGGGAAGAACTCACTTAGATCCCTTTGCTTTCTTCCAGTAGCATTTTGTACTTTTCAGCATACAGATTCTATACATGTTTTGTTAGATTTATACCTAAGTTTTAAATTTTTTGGAGTGACTGTAAATGATCATCAACTTTAAAAATCAAAGTTGAAAATTGAGTCATATTAAACTTTGGCCAGTTCATAAAATATTCACATTTTAATTTTATTTTTTGCGGTACTGGGGATCGAACCCAGGGCCTCGTGCTTGCAAGGCAAGCACTCTACCGACTGAGCTATCGCCCCAGCCTAATACTTATATTTTTAAAGCAAATATAAACCCTCCCCACAAATATAAATAAACCTCTAGTTGCCTTAGAGTTATTTTAACTAAGAAATACACTAGGCATATAACATACAGATAAAATATTAAATGCTTTAAAATGACATTATAATGTGTAGAAGTTTTAAACTTTAACAGTTGAATTTAATATTTAGCATTTTTTCTTTATGATTTATCCAACCCTCCCATGTCTCAGTGACTTAAAACTTTTTCCTCTATTTCTTTCTAAGAGTTGTAAAGATTTGCATTTCACATACAGATCTTTAATTTGCCTAGTGTTAATTTTTTCAAAATTTTTTTTAGTTGTATATGGACACAATCCCTTTATTTATTTTTATGTGATGCTGCGGATCAAACCCAGGGCCTCACACATGCTAAGCAAGTGCTCTACCTTTGAGCAATAACTCCAGCCCCCCAAGCATTCATTTTTGTGTATTGTGTAAGAATCTTCTCCCTTTCACCAGTATGAATTACCAGTTATCTAGAAATTATTTGTTGAATATACTTTTCTTTTCTCCTGATTACAGTATCCCCTCTGTTTCGGTATCTGTCCTCATCTGTTCATGCTACTATTCTTAATACCATAGACTGAGTAATCTATAAAGAACAATTTATTTTCTCATAGTAATGGAGACTGAGAAGTCTAAGATAAATTTTGGTAAATTTTGACATATGTCTTGTGGAACTAACACTATAGTCAAGATAATAAATATCCTACATTACACCCCCAGATTTTCTTGTACCTCTTGGTAATTCCTACCTACCGACTTATTCTTACCATTCTCCACTGTTTATCTCCCAACCTTAAAATTTCAAACAACCTTTGATTTCCTTAACTGTAATTAGTTTACATTTTCCAGAAGTTTACATATATGAAATCATACAGCATGTAGTCTTTTTGTCTGACTTCTTTCCATATCTAAGTTATTTTCTGAGTAATCATGTTTTGGAGGGTATCTGAACTTCATCTTAAGATTTATCCGTGTTATAGAGGACGTGAACAATGCATTCCTTTTTATTCCTGAGTTGTGTTCAATTGTGTGGATGTATGAGAATTTGGTTATCTGTTCACCTGTTGACAGATATTTGAGTTTTTCCAGTTTTGGCTGTTGCAAATAAAGCTGCTGTAAACATTTGTGTACAAGTCTTTGTGTGAACATATGCTTTTATTCACTCTGTGGAGTGAAATGATTGGATCATGTGGTATATATATGGATGTTTTAATTTTTTAAGGAACTTCCAAACTGTTTTACAAGTAATTGTTCCATTCTGTATTTCTACTGCCAGTGTACATACAGAGTTTGATTTTCTATGTATTTATCAGTTGTGGTTAAGGTAAATCTTCTACATTTTGATCTTTTCTTTTTTTGGAACTGGGGATTAAACCCAGGGGCACTTAACCACTGAGCCACATCCCTAGCACTTTTAATTTTTATTTTAAGATAGGGTCTTGCTAAGTTGCTGAGGCTGGCTTTGAACCTCCCACACATGGCCTATATTTTGACCATTTTAATCATGTTTGGTAGTGTCTCATATGCTTACTTTCCATCCATTTTATCTTCTGTAGTGAAGTGCCTATTTATATTTTTTGCCAATTAAAAAGAAAGTTTGTTTTCTTTAGTTTTGAGAGCTCTTTATATATTATGGATAAAATGAAATTTATGATTTGTAATATTTTCCTCCATCTGTGGTCTGTCTTATGGCATATTACAAAGTAAGTGTTATTGAACATATTTGGTTTAACATTTTTCCTTTAGTTGTGAGTTAGGTTTTGAACTCTGTTGCAATGATTTGTTTATTCTTACTTATAATCCTGTTACTGTTAATAGCCTTATAATAAGTTGGTATTTTGCAGGGTTAGTCTATTTTGTTCTTTCTTTTAAGTCAAGAAAAAATATTAAAATTATTAAAATTTTCTTCTATAATATCTTATTTGTCAGTATTCTCAGTGTATTTTTCACCTCAAAAATTGTAGTTTTCGTCTTTAGTTGATTTGGGTTTTTAAAATATTTTTATGTTTCAACTTTGAATTTTCAGTCCTTCTAATTTCTATCTCTTATCTTCCTGTCTTTTTTAAGACATTCCACAAATACAGCTTTATATATTTAAGGCATACAGTGTGATGCTTTAATCAATGTATATATTGTAAAATAATTACTACAATCAAGTTAGTTAACACATCTATCACCTCACATAGTTACCTTTTTTCCCTTGTGAGAATATTCAAGCAAATTCCAAGTGTGTAATACAGTATTATTGACTGTAATTATTGTGCTATGCATTAGATCCCCAGAAAATTTTCATCCTTATAACTGAAATTTGTACCCTGTGATTAACATCTCCCCATTTCCTTTCCCTGCCCCTAGCTTTTTCTCTTCGTGACCACCATGTGACTCTTTGTTTCTGTGAGTTCAGCTTTTTTAGATTCTAAGTGACATCAAACTATCATCTGTGTTATTTCTGGATCAGTTTTCATTGAATGGCTTTTCTTATTATGAGTTGTATGTTCTTGTATCTTTGTAAGCCAGGTAATTTTGGATTGGGTACCAGGCATTATGAGTTTTACCTCACTGAGTGCTGGGCATTCATGTATTCTTATAAATAATATTGAACTTTGTTTTGTGATGTGAATAAATTACTTGGAAATAGTTCAGTTCTTTTGGGTCTTTTAAGTTTTGTTAGATGATACAAAAATTGCATTTAGTCTTAGGTGCCTACCCCCACCCCCAAAAGATATGCAAAAATTTTAAAAAATCATGTTCTTCTACCATATTTTTTGGTAAAAACAGTGGGTTTTCCCCCCATAGTAATGTGTTTTTTCAACTTACATGATGGACTCATTTTAAATTAGTAAATAATTTAAGAGCTAATTTTAATTTTGAATATTATAAATATTGATAAGTATAACTTATATAAACAAAAGACCTTTGGGTCTTCAATAATTTTGTTTTTAGACTGGACATTGACCTCAGGGACACTTTACCACTGAGGTTTTTTATTTCAAGACAGGGTCTCTCACTAAGTTGCTGAGACTGACCTCCAACTTGCCATCCTCCTGACTCAACCTCCTGATTAACTGGGATTACAGGCATATACTATTGTGCCTAGCTTCAATAATTTTAGAAAGAGTGTCAAGGAGTCCTGAAATCAAAGGGATTTGAGAGTGGGTGCTGTAAGAAAGTGTTCAGAGTACTGAGATGCTTGAGGATCATTCAATAGCAGAGCAGTTGCCCAGTAGAGGCTCGTAATTTTGCTATCTATTCCAACCTTGCTTTGTGCTGCCCTGTCTTGTTTTCTGTCTTCTGAGGCTTCTTCAAAACCATGTCCTCTAGAACACAGTAATAAGTAAAAGTATAAGCAGGAGGGCAGGCATGACTTATTTGTAAGCAAACCATTTTAAGTTTCTGGTCTTGTTTTCAGCATTCAGTGATTTTGTGTCTTTATCAGTGTGTATGTATACACACACATGTATATATATATATATATATATACTCTCAACTATTAATGTAAAAATAAATTTTTTATACTTCAGCATTTAAGAGTGTTTTGTAGCAGTAGGTATAATGAGTAATAAGATGATAGTATCCTCCATAAAGTCATGTCTACCCAAACCTGAGTGTGCCCATATTTGGATAGGGTCTTTACGGATGAAGCTACAGGTCCAGGACTGCTAGGAACCACCAGAAGATAGGAAGAGACAAAGAGTCATCCTTACAGCTCTCAGAAGGCCTACGAAAACTGAAACTTAGATAAGAGAAGGTAGCAGGCCTAAGATTATGACCCTGCTGAAGCCTTCCTTGATTTCATATTTCTGTCTTCTAGAACTGTGAGAGAGGACAAAATGTGAAGAATGAGAAGTAAAATAAGAAGCATGGCATGTATTCAGAGAACAGCTGTGGTGCTAGAGCAAGGAATTGCTACAAATGGAGTGAGGAGGTATAGGACAAAGATAAGGCAGTAGTGGTAGGATGGGACCCCCACATCACGGAAGGCTGGAATCCATGTTGTCAGTTCTCTGCAAGGGATATGTTACAGAACCAGTAGTTGAGAGTGGAGGATCTAGAGACAGTCCAGTTGACCACAGTCCCTTGCTCTAATGCTTATTTATAGCTTTGAGATCTTGGACTTTCTATCTTTTCTTATTCAAGTCCCAGGTTGTGCACTACCCTGTTCCCTGCCAGGGATTTAACCCAGGAGTACTTTACATCCAGAGCCCTTTTCTTAAATTTTTATTTTGAGATAGTGTCTTGCTAAGCTGCTTAGGCCTCAGTTGCTGAGGCTGGCCATGAACATTTATTTGATCCTCCTGTTTCAGCATCCTGAGTCTCTGGGATTATAGGTGTGTGCCATGATTCTTTCTGGCTTCTAAGTTCCAGTTTTCTAAAGGGCCATGGGAAAGTGTAGAATTGTCCACAGGAAGAATGCAAGGGAAGAAAATACAGTACCCGAGAATGGAACTCTGAGGATTTTTAATCTGTTGTATATATGGTTGAAAAGTGTATAAATGACCACATATATGTTTTGTGATTCAGAAAAAAGATTTTCAAAATTAGAAGTTCTTAGTGGGGTCTTTCTACACTATACTAAAGTTAATATATCCTTTATTAAAGTAAAATAGAGGTAAATTAAGGGTGAGAGAATGTTTATTGAATGCCCATGGTAAAACCTATGATGTAAAGTTACAAATGAGAACTGAAAAGATAGCTTTCCCAACTTCTGGCTTGGTGAAACTAGTGGCATAGAAATTCTTGGTAGAATGTAGTTTAGCAAAATATAGTGTGGTTTATCTGCATGTTTTTCCTTTCCCGCATAGTCCAACATAATCTCTAAGTACTTAGTGACTTAATTGTAGCAGTCTCAAATGAGATTAGTCACTTAGGAAATTTTCATATCACTTGTGAACAGTAGGTACCATCATGCTATATCTCAGTACTTTATCTCAGATGCCTTGTAGTTTAGGTACAATATTAGATCTTTCCCGAGAGCTTCAGTGTATTCTAAGTGTAAATAATTACTCATATTACTTTTTCTTGGTGGGTTACTCCACAGTACTAAGTACAGTACGCTAAAAATAATATTGGGCAAGTTAAGGATGAGGGATGTTTTACAGAAGCATATTAACTCCTTAAGATTTTGCATTGACCAGTGAGATGTGATGTAAAGTTGAAATATACACTGGACTTTGAATATTTAGTATTAAAAAAAAAATGTAGGGACTGGGGTTGTGGCACAGTGTTAGAGTGCTTGCCTAGCAAATGTGAGGCACCACGTTCAATTCCTAGCACCACATAAAAATAAATAAATAAAGAATGAGAATATCAACCTAAAAAAAATGTATGACCCCTCATGAATAGTTTTTAATACCTATTATATTTTGAAATGACAGTGTTATAGAAATAATAGATAAAATGTTATTAAAATTTTACCTTTTTAACTTAATGTACCTATTAGGAGAATAAAAATGTCTTGTAAATATGACTCATATTTTCTATAAATAGCACTATCTTAGATGAAAGAAATCTACCTTCCTGTTTTGCTGCAATTAAATGTTTAACTATCTGCTATCATAATCCTTGGTGGAAAAACAAAACAAACAAAAAAACATTGGTGTGTGAATATGCATGGGGTATTAAAAGCTTAATGAAATTTACTTTAAATGGATTTTGAGATAATATTATTATCACTAGATTTCTTATTAAATAAGTTATACTAATGACAGCTATTAAACTTCAGGGATAGAGGTAATTCAGTACCAGCCTTTAGCTAGTTGGTCTTGGTGTCTGAAAAATGGACCTTTGCTTTTGCTTTTTATGGATGTCTGAGTACACATGATGTTATCCTAAAAGCATCATAGCCTATGGGTAGACTCTGTTATCTGATAAGCGCTATTCTTGATGATTCTTTTGGTTTCCTTGCTAATTTTAGATTTTCTAAAGAAATGTAATAGCACTTGGGAACTTGTCTGTATGCTAATTTTCAGCCCCCACCCTGCTTAATCTGAAACTTTGGTGGGTAGACCTGGCAATCTGTTTTGACCAGTGAGTGAATCCGATATATATAAAGTTTGAAAATAGTTGTAGATTATACAGAAATAGCAAAACTCAATCTTTTCATAATTTATGACATATCTATTCAAAAAGAGTTATATTCTTTTTAGTTAATCACTTGTAAAAATTGTATATTCTTAGGTGGATGCTCTCCGGTTGCGATTGGAAGAAAAGGAAACCATGCTGAATAAGAAGACAAAGCAAATTCAGGATATGGCTGAGGAAAAAGGGACACAAGCTGGAGAGATACATGACCTCAAGGACATGCTGGATGTGAAGGAACGGAAGGTTAATGTTCTTCAGAAGAAGGTAAGGTGCAGGTGTTCAGAGTTCAGTAGTCCACTTCTGACATACCACCTCATTCCTACCACTAAATTATACCTAAATGCTGTCAGAGTTCTTTTTCCTCATTTCTTTGATTATATTTTTGCATTGAGTAATTGAAACTGTTGTTACAGGAGATAGAGTGTTAAAGCAGTTCTTCATATTGTTTTTAATTTTCATTAAGTGAACACTATTAGTATCAGTAAGTATTCTCATGCTGCTTCTAAAAAGTGTAAATTGCCTTAGTGTTTGACCCGATATTTTTTCTACCTTTTTTTTCTTTTATTGGAACTATAGCAAATTAGAACAGCATATTGACCATTTGTATGATTAATAAGATGACAATTTTGAATAGAAATATGTGCTGTGCTAATTAACATATAATGTGCCTGTTTCAAGGAAAGGAAGAATTTTTTCCCCTTTTATTATTGGAAAGAAGCAAACTCTGGAATAAATAAGAAAACTAATATTTGTCCCCTTTTCTTAGCTGAATAAAGGCTGCCCTTGAAATAACCGTTACAAGACATGCTGTTATTTATTCATCTCTGTTGAGGTGATGGATTAGAAATATTTGACATTGTCTCAGTTTATTTTTAACCTCTAACAATAGTCAAGACTTTCCTCACTAAATTTCAAGTTCAGCTGTTCTTTTATATAGAGGCTCACGTCCTATATTTGCAGTTTATATTATTTTGGCTTTCATTTGCTTTCGGTAAATAATGGTAAAAGTTTGGTCACTGTAAATATCGGTTGACTTCTTTGTTAGTAGAAGCTAATTTATTGTTTTAAAGTTTAGAGATATTTATATCTTCACTATTTCCCCTCACATTGCTTACCTCCTCTTACCTGTTTCATATGTATTCTTTGAGAAACAGTCTACACATATTAAAACAGACATATATTCTTCATTCAGTTGATCTCATTTCTTATATTCTTCCAAACAGATGAATAATCCATATACAAGCAAAAATGTGTGTGTGTGTCTATATGTGTGTGTGTCTTAACACACATCTTACTATTTCTTAACTGCTGCTTTGTGTGTGTGTGTGTGTGTGTGTGTGTGTGTGTGTGTGTTAGTGCATTCTGGAACTCCTCCCAAGGGCTTCCTCATTGTTAATGATGACATTGTATTGATGAATTGCAATTGATTTAGCAAAATTTCTGCTCATGGACATGTAATTTTCTTAAATTTTTTCTTTTACATAAAATAATGTTATAATAAAAGGATTGTGTATATTTTTTATAGCATGTATGAGGTATGTTTCTAGGGTGACCTACTTGAAGTAGAACTGCTGGATGAAAGGGCTTGTGTTTATAATTTTGAGGCATTCTTCAAGTAGTTTTAAAGAGATTGTACCAATTTTTTCCCCACTGTCAGTGTCTGGAAGAACCATTTCACCATATACTTGTCCATAGAGTGTGTTACCAAACTTTGTGACTTTGTGCCAGAAAAACAGTCTGTCAATGCAGTTGCCTTTTTTTCATTATAAGTAAAGTTGACTGTATCGAATGTATTTTTATATTATTTTCTTTGTAATTCTTTTCTGTCAATTATCTGTTCCTATACAAGCTTACTTATTATTAACTTACACAATTTCTTTGCCAATTTAATAACTAACTCCTTTAGTCTGTTGTTAATTCCAAATATATTTTATTGGGTTTGGCTTTTGACTCTGGGTGTATATGCACATATCTGTGTAATCATACATTTAAAAAATATTTTTAGCTGTAGATGGGCACAATATCTTTATTTTATTTATTTTTTTATGTGGTGTTGAGAATCGAATCCAGTGCCTCACACATGCTAGAGGAGCCACAACCCTAGCCCCCATAATTAGACATTTTTATATTTATGAATGTTATGTTTTAATGATTATGTGACATAGTTCAAAAGTTCTATTTTCCAATGTCTCATCTATTGATCTGTCTTTGTATTCAATGGCTCTATTTTAATTTTTGGTCTTTGTAATGTATAACATATTAACAATCCTTTCCATGGTACATTCTTTTTCAGTAACAGCTGTTTTGGGGTTTCTGTTTTCCTATGTGAAATTTAGAATCTGCTTGTGCTACTCCCTGTGACTCTTCTTTCTGTTGTGTTTTTCACTAGGAATGTGTAAAGTTATAGAATGTATTCATTTAAGAATAATTGACAAGAAGTATATCCTCTCGTGAATTTAAATTTTGTATTCCTCAGGAGTGTTTTAATGTTTCTTTCCTTCATGTAGATCTGTATATTTATGAACTTTATTTCTAGGTTTTCTTTCATATATAGTGTTATATTTTTCATTATATCTGCTCTAGTTTTTGTTTATATATATGAAAGGTTATAATATCTGTATATTAGTTTTATATGTACATAGTCATCATACTAAATTCTCTTGTGAATTGGGTTGGTATTTTTAGTTGATCCTTTGACTTTTCCATAGATAGACATAGTTATGTTATTTTCAAATAATGAAATTTTAATGCCCTCAGTTTTAATGTATGTACCTCATTTCTCTCTCATGTGTACCAGTACATCTGAAACCATGCTAAATAATACTGGCATTATCAGACACCTTTTCTTGTACCTGATCTAAATGATTGTGCTTTTAGTTTTCTCCCAGTAAAGTGTGGTGCTTGCTTTTGGCTTAGAATTGATAGACATATCAGGATAAGAGACTATCCATCTAAAAAAAAATAAGTTTTTTAAAAAAAATCATGGATAGATACTTTGATGAATGTCACATTCTGCTGCTTCTTTCTGTTGTGTTTTCACTAGGAATGTATAAAATTTGTAGAATATATTCATTTATAGAAAATTGGCAAGAATTATGTCCCATATGGCCTTTTGGCAACCATAAAAGTGGGTTGATCTTTTTTTATTTTTACTTTTAATATGGAAACTTACAAACAATAGACTTCATAATTCCAAACCAGTTTAATTTTCAGTATGACTTGATCACTGTGAATTTTTTTTTTTGTGCTTGACTCTATTTACTTCTTATTAGGTATGACAGAATGTTAGAAATCTGACCAAGTAACTTTTAGTGAATTAGAATTTCTTTTTTAGTTTTTAATATGATTAATAACTCTTAAGCTTTGGGACTTTGTTTCCTATTAAACTTTTCTTCTGGCATAGAATATTATGAGTAAAATTTTAGTTTTGTAAATTTTACTGATTGTTGTAGTTGAGTTTGTGGGAGAGGGAAATTATTTCTTTAATTTAGTGTCATACAATGCAAGTTTGTGAAAGCATCTTGCACAAAGACTTGATCCATTACTATGCTGATAGCATCTTTGTCTGCTGTAGGCTGATTATATCCAAAATGTTGGTGACATGCTGGATTATCACTTTAATTACATTGTAAGTCTTAGAGACATATATTTTGCTTTTAAAACATTTACATTCAGTCCCTTTCCCTTGGCTCTCATTCTTTAAGATTATTTTATTGGAAACCAGAATGGAAGAATGCTCAAGTCTTGAGTCATCACTAAACTTTACCTTTAGAACATAAGAACATGAGATGGAGCTACTAAAAAAGTCTTAAAATGATCAGTGTTACTGGAAGAAAAGACATTGGTTAGAACCCAAATCTGTTTTGAATTAATACATTTTTTAATTTGATAAAAAATGTTAGAAAAGTTTTTAACAATTGACTGGAATTTTGAAGTTGGAATGAATGAATACCTTATTATACTGAAATAATTGTAATTTGTTAAAATAAAATGCCAACACTATGCTAACCACTTTATATTCTTGTTTAATTTTTTGTTTTCCTTTGGTACTGGGGATTGAACCCAGAGGTGTCTTGCCACTGAGCCCCATCCGCAGCCCTTTTTATTTTGAGACAGGGTCTAACTAAGTTGTTTAGGGCCTTGATAAGTTGTTGAGACTTGTCTTCTACTTGTAATCCTGTCTCAACCTCCTGAATTGCTGGGATTACAGGTGTGTGCCACAGTGCCTGACTCTTGATTCTTACAACCTTTGTCCAGTGGCTTTTAAATCCTTGCTGCTCTATCACAAGTAGTGGCTAAAATTTCAGACTATGACACATAAGAATTATATTTTACATTTGTCCCAATATACACATACATTTGTGTCTTCAAGCTTTCTCAAAATGACATTAATCTTACTTCATGAAATGTACTCTGAACTATAGTCTCTTCCTTCAAGGAAATTAAAAAATGTTAGTGTGTCCCCCTACCCCACCTCCATTTTGGGGATTGAACACAGAACTTCATGGATGCCAAGCAAACACTACCACTGAGCTCCAGCCCTAAAAGATATTAGTTCTGACCTGTTATTTTAGTATCCACTGGTAAAACACTTTCCTCCCTAAGTCATCCCCTTTCCCATGCTTCCCCATTCCACTGACACCCAAAAGAAAAATGAAAACAAATCCAATTCAAACAAGCAAACAGACCCAAGCAGTTGTGTGTTAAGGGGTTCATTTGCATAGCTTGAAAATGATACCTTCAGATATTGGCACAGAATCAGTTTTATTCCAGAATGCAACTTTTCTCATCATAGCAACTTCCCTGTTGGAAGGATTAGATGATAATTTGCGTTAATACTTTTTGATACTACAAAGCATTGTACAAGTATTATAGTTATTTACTTTATCTTCTTCATGTGTCTCAGGAGGCTGTAGAGGGCTAGTAATTGTGTCTTTCTAATATACTACACTATATTACCTCAAAATGCAGATGTTACACACTGTCTACATACAGTTACCAAATAGACATCATAGCTACTTTCAGAACTGGTTTAGATTATTAATGCTTTAAAAAAATTTTTTTTTTTTTTTAGTTGTTGACGAACCTTTTATTTTACTTACTTATTTATATGTGGTGCTGAGAATCAAACCCAGTGCCTCATATGTGCTAGGCAAGTGCTCTTACCACTGAGCTACAACCCCAGACCTAATGCTTCTTTTAATGTAAACACTTCTGTGCCTATTCTTTTCAAGCTTATTTTCTGTCTACTTATTTTGTAGAAGTTACTGTAATAATGTAGTCAGAAGCAACATTTATGATGTATTCTCTGCATCGGTATATGCTGGTAGATATAGCTTTAATTTTTATATCCATATATAATAAACAAAATTAATACCCTAAATTTAGAGATGATTTAAAGTTCCTAAAGGATGTATATGGTTTTTATTATATAAAAATAATATTTAAAAAGAGTTATCAGTTTTTTTTTTTCTTATAACACGTAGGGTTGTTTTATATATATATGTTAGGCAGGAGTAGCAAAACCACACATCTATCCAAAGATTGGATATATATAAAATAGCATTTATATTTTAGTTGTATTTTTACTTTTAAAGCTTTTGAAACTTTCTATGGGACCAGGGAAGAAAGGATGGTGCTTACAACAGATAGTTTAAATACAATACTACCTTCTTTTATTCATGTTGTATTTCATTTGTTTTTAAAATTTAGACATTATGCTGCACAAAGACAAAATCATGGAGGTTGACAGGCAGGAAGACATGTATCTAGAGAGCAGAATCTTTGTTCAAGAATTCAGAGTAACTGAATATTATTCTTTAGTTTGTATGCTTTTGTTTGCTCTGTGATGTATTAGGGAATGGTACTGGGATGGTAGAATAAATAGAAAAAAATTTGCCTACCTAATAACCACTTAAAAACCTTACCTTTGGGAACCCAGTACCATGATTATCACCATCACTCTGAGAAGAACTGAATTAAGATTTTGTTTTAGGTGAAGGTTGTTTGGGGCATTTTGGGGGAACTTACGGTGTGTTCTCCTACAACTTGCAGTGCAAGGCATTTGATGCTGGATGAAAAGTTTACAGATGGGTATGTTATCTTTGAGAGTTTGAAGCAGTTATCTCAGACAGTACAGGGCATTGTCTCGTGTTACTCAAGGAATTCAGATGCATTTTGTGCATTCTTAATATGAGGAAACTGGCTTATATTTTCTTTTTAAACCTGGGAAAAGCTTAGAGGAACTTCTGGTCTCCCATAGCCTTCTCTAGATAGTTTTGGTAGTGAAAGTAAACTGTGAAAAGAACATTAGAACTAAAATGTTTCAAAAGCAAACCCTATTGATAAGGAAAGAACAAATTCAAAGTTATTTGCAATTCTAGTCTTCAAACAATTGCATATAAATGGACTAAACAAATAGTTAATCTAGACTGATTTGAGCAGTTATTAACTGTTCTTTTAAAAAATTCATGTTCATTTTGCTCCTTTTTTGGGGGTGTGGGAGAGGTCTCAATATCTCATGTTTTTTACTTGAAAAGCATAAATATCTTAAGATTCCTAATAATGTTTTATAAAAAAATTAAACTGGGTCTAGTGGTGCTTGCCTGTAATCCCAGCAGTTTCGGAGACTGAGGAGGAGGATCCTGAGTTTGAGGTCAGCTTCAGTGGCTTTGTGAGGTCCTAAGCAACTCAGTGAGACTGTGTCTCAAAAATAAGAGAGTAAAAAGGACTGGAATGTAGCTCAATGGTAAAGTGTCCCTGGGTCCAATCCTCAGTACCACAAAAAGGGGGGAGTCATTGTTAACTATGATAAGTCATTTGACAATGGGTACCCCCTATATAATGCAATGAAAATGGCACTTCACCCCTGTGGTCCTTTTCCCAAAACCCACAACTCTAGTCCTATTAAGAGCAAATCCTAATTGTGAAATATTACTCAAAAACCCCTGACTAATATTCCCCCAAACTCTCAAGGCCTCTCCAAACAAGGAAAGTTTGAGAAACAGTCAAGAAAAGCCCAAGAAGACATGACATCCAAGTAGAGGGTATATCCTGGTTGGTATCTTGGAGCAGAAAACTAATATCAGGCAGACTAAGGACATTTGTAAAGTGTGGACTTTTATAAATTATGTATTCATATTGACTCGTTTATAGTAACTATTGAGCCACAGTGATGTCAGCAGGGGAACTGGCCCCTAGGTACACAAAAGCCCTTTTAAAATTTTTTTAAAGTTGTCAGTGGACCTTTATATTTATTTATATGTGCTGTACTGAGAATCAAACCCCCAGTGCCTCACATACACTAGGCAAGCACTCTACCACTGAGCTACAACCCCAGTCCCACAGAACTGTTGTTACCATCTTCTGTGGACTTCTTGCAACACCTCTGAAAATTAAAAACTTTTCTAAGCAAAAAGTACATTTAAAAAATTCACCCAAATATGACACTGTATTAAAGTAAAAGAATGAATGAATGAATGAACGAATGAGTCAGTCAGTCAATAAGTAAATAAAGTAACAGATTTTTTCCATATTTTTTATTGGTGCCTTATAGTTATACATAATGGGATTCATTGTTACATACTCATACATGCAATTGATATAATAAGATAATTTGGCCATTTGCCCCATTATTTCTCCTTATATTCCCCTCTTCCCTCCCTGCTAGTTCCTTCTGTTTTCCTGATCTCCCATTGTTTTTCATGAAATACCTCCTCCTTTCATTTCCTTTTTTCCTTTCTCTCTTCTACCTATAAGAGAAAGCATATGACCGTTGGCTTTCCGAGTTTAGCTTATTTGGCTTAATATAATGTTCTCAAGTTCCAAGACATTTTTTCCTGATAACTTCATTCTTCTTTTTTAAATTAATTTAAAAAAATTTGTTCTAATTGGTTATATATGACAGCAGAGTGCATTTTGACACATTGTACACAAATGGAAAATGACTTCTCATTTCTCTGGCTGTACTTGGTTCTGAGTCACACCTGTAGTGTAGTCATATGTGTATATAATATGTCTGTCTCATTCTACCATTCTTCCCATCCCCACTGCCCCATCCCTCCCCTCATCCTTCTCTGCACAATCCAAAGTTCCTTCATTCTTCCCTAACCCCCCCCCCCACTACTGATATGAATCAGCCTTCACTTATCGGAGAAAATATTTGACCTTTGGGTATTGGGGATTGGCTTACTTCACTTAGAATGATATTCTCTAGTTCCATCCATTCACCTGCAAATGGCATAATTTCATTCTTCTTCAAGGCTGAGTAAAGTTCCATCATGTATATGTACCATTTTTTCTTTATCTATTCATCTGTTGAAGGGCATCTAGGTTGGTTCCACAGTTTAGCTATTGTGACTCGAGCTGCTATAAACATTGATGTGGCTGTGTTATTATAGTATGCTAATTTTAAGTCCTTTGGGTATAGACCGAGGAGTAGGATAGCTGGGTCAAATGGTAGTTCCATTCCAGGTTTTGTAAGAAATCTCCATACTGCTTTCCAGAGTGGCTGCACCAATTTCCAGTCCCACCAGCAATGAATGAGTGTACCTTTCTCCCCCCATCCTCTCCAACACATTGTTGATTGTATTCTTGATAATTGCTATTCTGACTGGAGTAAGGAGAAATCTTAGAGTAGTCTTGATTTGCATTTCTCTATTATTAGAGATTTTGAATTTTTAAAATATATTTGTTGATCAAATATATATCATCCTATGTGAAGTGTCTGTTCAGTTCCTTAGCCCATTTATTGATGGTGTTATTTGTTTTCGGTTTTTTTTTTTTTTTTTTTTTTTTTTTTTTGAGTTCTTTGTATATCCTGGATATTAGTGCTCTATCTGAAGTGTGTGTGGTAAAGATTTTCTCCCATTCTGTAGGCGCTCTCTTCACATTATTGTTTCCTTTGCTGAGAAGAAGCTTTTTAGTTTGAATCCATCCCATTTATTGATTCTTGATTTTGTTTCTTGTGCTTTAGGAGTCCTGTAAAGGAAGTAAGATCCTAAACCGACATGATGAAGATTTGGGCCTGCTTTTTCTTCTACTAGGCACAGGATCTCTGTTCTTATTCCTAGGTCCTTGATCCATGTTGAGTTGATTTTTGTGCACAGTGAGAGAGAGGGATTTAATTTCATTTTGCTGCATATGGATTTCCAGTTTTCCCAGCACTATTTGTTGAAGAGGCTGTCTTTTCTCCAATGTATGCTTTTGGTGCCTTTGTCTAGTACGAGATAACTCTGTTTATGTGGGTTTTTCTCTGTCTGCTATTCTGTACCATTGGTCTACATTTCTATTTCAGTGCCAATACCATGCCATTTTTGTTACTATTACCCTGTGGTATAGTTTAAGGTCTGGTATTGTGAGGCCTCTTGCTTCACTCTTCTTGCTAAGGAGTGCTTTGGCTATTCTGGGTCTCTTAATTTTTCCAAATGAATTTCATGATTGCTTTTCCTAGTTCTATGAAGAATGTCATTGGGATTTTAATAGGAATTGCATTAAATCTGTATAACACTTTTGGTAGTACGGCCATTTTGACAACATTAATTCTGCCCATCCAAGAGCATGGGAGATTTTTCCATCTTCTGAGGTCTTCAATTTCTTTCTTCAGCGTTCTGTAGTTTTCATTGTAGAGGTCTTTCACGAAACTCCTTTGTCAGATTGGTGCCCCAGTATTTTTTTTTTTTTTTGTTTTTTGAAGCTACTGTGAATGGGGTAGTTTTCCTAATTTCTCTTGTAGTGGACTCGTCGCTTATGTATAGAAATGCACTTGATTTATGGGTATTGATTTTATATCCTGCTACTTTGTTGAACTCGTTTATTAGTTCTAGAAGTTTTCTGGTACAAGTTTTTGGATCCTCTAAGTATAGAATCATGTCCTTGGCAAAGAGGGATAGTTTCGTTCTTCATTTCCTCTTCGTAGTCCTTTAATTTCTTTTGTCTGTCTGATGGCTCTGGCTAGAGTTTCAAGGACTGTGTTGAATAGAAGTGGTGAAAGAAATCATCCCTGTCTTGTAGCATTTACAATATTGAGGTATGTTCCTATTATCCCTAGTTTTTGTAGTGTTTTGAACATGCAGAGGTGCTGTGTTTTTTCAAATGCTTTTTCTGCATCTATTGAGATGATCATATAGTTTTTTTCTTTGATGTGATGAATTACATTTATTGATTTCCATATGTTGACCCAACCTTGCATCCCTGGGATGAACCCACTTGATGAGATTTCATTTTGAATAATGGTTCTTGTCCTGCCTTTCTTGATAAGAAAGTTCTGATCAATAGCTTGGCTATATGTTTTCTTTGCACTAAGATCTGTGTTAGCAACTATAATGATCTGCACATGTGCAGCTGGTTAAATATGTAAATACCAGGGCATTGTGATCCTGTATGTATATGGAATATTAAATTTTTGAGTGGTAAAATTTTCTGTAGGGGTTGTGCTTTTACCTGAGTTTTGATCCATATGAAATTCTGTTTATTTGTGACAAACTCTCCTCCCACAAATAGGCTGTGGACTCTTTTAGCACTGAAAAGACTTTAGCTCATTTCAGTCATTTCAGTGGTTCACCTGTATACTTACTTCTTTGTTGAAGAGTGAAAAGTCAAGCCTTAGAATGTTCTTTTTACCTTCTTAGAACGTACTAAGTCTCTTTTCTTAGCTTGTTTGCCCTGCTTCTGAAATTCTTATTGACTCTAGAGAGGGACTTCTTTTTTTCTTTCCTGTGGAATGAAACAGGTTCTTAAAAAGCTTATATTAAATTGATTTTATGTAAGAAAATATCTGAACATTGGATCCAGGGTTCTTTTGTAGTTTTTTTCTTGGCATGTTGTTTGTATGTATGTTTATGTGCCTGAATACAGTTTATGAAAGTCCAAAGTTACATTTTATTTATTTACTGATTGATGAACAGTTCTTTACTTATGACCTGAAATGGGGCAGATGCAAAGATAGAAAATAAGATTGTAGGGGCAGCAACATGTCTACTCACAGAGACATGTATAAAATAATTACATATGATCAGGGCTTCATGCTATAGTGTATAACTTAATTGGAAGAATAGAGGTGTGTGTTGTGTGTATATGTTGTGTATACACACGTGTGTGTATATGTATAATGGAGCATAGACAGTGATCTTGGGATTCTCATGGGGGTAAAAGCAAGAAAGTCTTCCCAAAGAGGTGACATTTATGTTGCATTATGAAAGCCATGTGAAGTACTACGTCTAGTACTAGCTCTGATGATATTTTCCTGTTTAGTTTTTCTCCATAGACTCATTACCACTGCATACTGCATTCATTCATTCATTCACTCACTTCTTCATTCTTTCATTTATTTGTCATACTAGAATGTAAGGTCTGTGAAGGCAGGGATTTGGGTCTGTTTATATTATTTGTGTATCCTCGATGCCTGAAAGTATGCCTGGCAGATACCAGGAACTGAAACTCTTAACATGTGTTGAGTAAATGAATTAACTTTGTGAGTTCTAGAGTAGTAGAATTATTGATAGTTTTTCTTTAGTTATTCAGAATATTTTTCTAGGCCTGGGACTGCAGCTTAGTGGTAGAGTGAGGACTTAACCATGCACAAAGTCCTGGGTTCAATCCCAGCACCGAAAAGGGGTATCTCCCTAGAATTCCCTCATTTTTTTTTTGGCATAGTAGTTTTCTTTCTTCGTATTTGAGTCTCCCTAGTGATAGCATACTATTTCCACAATGTTTCTCAAATACATTCCCTATTTCCCATGACTCTTACTCTTTTAGTTCCTGTAATCTCTTTGGTGAATTGATGCATGGTGCTATTATTTCTCGTGGCTGTATTTACATCCCTGTAAATTTCCCTTCCACAGCCATCAGAATTATCTAAATAAAATGGCCAGGCCATTTCTGCACTTAGTAATCTCTAAAGATTCCTAGCTTTCTAGAATAGTCTCCATAGACGGCACATAAACTCATCTGTAGCTTAGCTATAATGAAGAACTCTCTTACCATGTCATCATATAACAACAATAGGTCTGTTCATTTTTCTTGGGTGTCACCAGTGTCTGGCATATGATAAAGAATTCAGTAAGTTTTTTGAGTAAATGAATGCCTATAAGTATGTATGAAGGCACACATGACTATAATAAGAAATTTTATTAAAAACACTGTTGATAAAGGATAATGCAAAAATATGACAACACTAGGATTTATGCAGCTGATGTGTCATTCTGTCCCTGACTGATTAATAAGTAATCCTTCTTGACACTTGTAGTGCCCTATTAGAAATAATCCCACTTATCATGGCTTTCCTCTGTAGTACTGTCTGCACTCCCATCTCTGTGTTGTGTCTTTTCTCTTAGCTACCTTCTTGTTTTTTAGAGATTTGCATATATATGTGTACGTTCATATCTATGTGTATGCTTTTCTCTGTTCTGGCTGTAAATTTTAGTCTTAAGGTTTTGCACGTTATTCTGAAACTCAGTATTAAAGGATTTCCATGAACACACATAGACAACTCTGATCTGTTTACATCTTTATTGTGCCTACTTCCATTTTTCTTAACATCTTTGTTTTTTTCTTTTAAACATATATGCATACAGATTGAAAATCTTCAAGAGCAACTTAGAGATAAGGAAAAGCAGATGAGCAGCTTGAAAGAACGAGTCAAATCCTTGCAGGCTGACACCACCAACACTGACACTGCCCTTACGACTTTGGAGGAGGCCCTTGCAGAGAAAGTGAGTGAGTGGTCTGCACCCTTCACAGTCATGTTTCTCCTGATTTCTCATTGATTTGAAACTGAATATAGAATACAGAAGAGGTCCTTTTTGCAAAAGGAAAAAAGAATTCTCCTGTGTTGTTGCCGATATACCTTGTGTAAAGGGTGTAAAGGGGAATGCAAATCCATTTAGTTCTTGTCAATTTAAGCACCTGCTCCTAGGCAAGATGGATTCTGTGCTAGAGGGCACTGGCTGAATTTTCTAAAGAATCAACTTTATGTTCCCCATTTCTTGTTTTCTGAAGAAAAAATTTCTTTTTATTAAGATGGTCAACTAGAATGTGGGAATCTGAGACATTACTAGGCATTAACTATATCCAGGAGGCAATACCTAATTTTCCTCCTTTATTGTTCCACTTTGGTGCCTAATATTTTCATAGATTTTATTCATTAATGTGCTTATTAATTTTCTAGTCTGGGCCTTCTTACTTTATATTGCCTTATGAGCAAACCTTGTTTTTTCAGATGTGGTTGAATAAGAACTACTCTATTGAGGATTGAATCCAGGGGTGCCTTACCACTGAGTTGCATTCCCAGTCACATCCCCTGCCCTATTTTATTTAGAGACATAGTCTCACTGAGTTACTTAGTGCCTCACTTTTGCAGAGGCTGGCTTTGAACTCATGATCCTCCTGCCTCAGCAGCTGGGATTACAGGTACCTGCCACCGTGCCTGGCCATTTTCATGCTTTTGAGATAGGGTCTCACTAAATTGCATAGGGTCTCACAAAGATGCTGAGACTGGTCTCAAACTTGGGATCCTCCTTACTCAGCCTCCTAAGGATTTTAAGTGTGCACCACTGCTTCCGGCTGACCAGTGTTAATGTCTCAGAAGGTGGTTTGGACAATCTCAATGCAACATTTTAATCGGATTATTTTTAAAGGATCAGGGTCATTGTTCCTTAAGTCTCTTGGACTCAGAAGGCTTCAGGATACATGATCAAGCCTTGCTCCCTGAATGTATTTAGAAATATTGGAAATGTACTTTCATTGCCTCAACATTCTAACTTCCTGAGCATCTGTTGACAGAAATAAGTTTAAATGTTTTTTCCTTTCTTTACCCTCCTTTATACTTCAGGCTTCTTCCTTCCTTTTTCTTGGTGTGTGAATGTGAGTGGTTTCCATTGACTTGTAGGCAAAGTGTGAATTACAAATAAGAAATACTAGTTGTTGTCCTATGGGTGTGTACGTAAATTTTTAGTTATTTGGTAATTGAATTTAAATGAGAATATTTCAAGAGAATATGTTGGTGATATCTGAATATTGAGATTAAAGGAAAAGAAAACTTGGAAATCAAAAAAAGCAAAGCCAGAGCTTTGTTATGGCAATATAGAAAGGATGAATTTTTAAGAAGTGAATTCTTTAAAAGCTTACCAGTCTTTTGACTAGAGGATAGAAGTGTCACTTTATCAGCTGAAAGCAGAATTACAGTCATATTAAGTACAAAAAGGAATTTCCTCATGTGTTGATGTATTTTCTTTTCAGGAGCGGACAATTGAACGCTTAAAGGAACAGCGGGATAGAGATGAGCGAGAGAAGCAAGAGGAAATTGATAACTACAAAAAAGATCTTAAAGACTTGAAAGAAAAAGTTAGCCTATTGCAAGGAGACCTTTCAGAGAAAGAGGTTAAGATCACTAAAATGGAATTATTTGGTTTGCTTAGTCATCACATTGTTGTTTTTTATGTTTTATATATGAAAAGTATTTGACGGAAGATTTTCTTAATATTCTTACAGCAGGCTTTTTGTGACTAACTCAAGGGGTATTTCAGGAGTTTTGCAGAGATATAGTAAATTGGTTTATTTATTTCATAAGTTTTGCTATCTTTTTCACTATGTTTTTCTTGGTTTCTTTCATGGTAATGGTATTTTTACATATTCTAAAATAATTGAAACCCTGTTACATGTGATGAAATAATAAAGCAGGAGCTTTAGAGTCTTTCTCTCAATTCTCTTTTAATACCTTTAGGAAAATTTGTGGAAATGAGTTCCTAATAGAATATTTCTTCTAAAAGGAAAAAATTTTTCTGTGTAAGTTAATGTAGCTATTAAAGTTGGCTCCTTATATTCATAAAGCTTGATCTACTTTTGTTTTGGGAGAAAGGGTATGTACAGTTAGAACTCCAAGTCACTGTTCTTGGAAATTCATCTTATTTTAATTAGTACTTGAAAGCTAAAGCTAATTTTGTTTTATAGTTCATAAATGTTCTCGAAGTGGAAAGAAACTGCAAGCCACCATGATGGTAAATTTCAAATTTAAAGCTGCAGTTTGTTCCATTTAATATTTATTCTAGTTTTTCTTGCTTCTTCTAGGCTTCACTCTTGGATCTGAAAGAGCATGCTTCCTCCCTGGCATCTTCAGGACTGAAGAAGGACTCAAGGCTCAAGACACTGGAGATTGCTCTGGAGCAGAAGAAGGAGGAATGTCTGAAAATGGAATCACAGTTGAAAAAGGTTAATAAAAAGTTTCCAATTTTCTTACTTTTTAATAATAAGAGCACAATAGGTAAGTCTAGGTTGTTTATGTGGAATAATTTACTAATGGGGTAATTATGGCCCCAAAGTTTGAAATACCATTTATATCTTGATTTTTTTAAGTGTTCTTACTCTATTTATTCAGTAGAATCCCCAATCTCTTAGAAAATGTATAGTTTAAAGGAATATTAAAATATACAGCTCCCTTAATTGATGATATGCAAGACCACAATATAAAATCTCAATTATGTGATATTTTCTCCCATTAGAATTAAACTTCCTAATATGGAAGATAATAGGAGATAATAGGAGATAGTATGCAACAGTGGTACTTGAACACACCGGGAATGCTAGGAATGGTGCAGATATTTATCATCTATTTCTTTGCTTTATACTTCTGTAATATATAATAGCAATTCATAGTTTTTAGAACACTTTCATTTTTTAAATCTCTTACCTATGGAACTTTATGAGATTTGGAGCTGAGCAATTACATTAACTAGATCCAGTTCATATGACTGATGAATGAAGGGTGTTGTTGGTCCCTGTCGGGCAACAAGGTCCGATGTCCCTCCTCAGGGCCCGCCTGAGGAGAATATGGGCCGAGCAGGATGATGAGTGTCTGCGGCAAAGGAAACACACCAGAGCCGGGAGGTCTCAGTGCGTGAGGCACAGCAGGAATCTCAACTTTATTGTATGGTTCAGGCGTATATAAGGCCTTAGGGGGTGGAGATAAGCAGGCCAATCAGGGAGTTACACATAACTGGTTGCTGGGTAAGAACACATTTTTCAGTTTACATGGGAGAGCGGCAGTACAAGGAAGTCCAGGTAAACTGTTGGTGGGTCAGGCAGTGCCACGTATGAGGAAGAGGTTGCCATGAGGGTGCAGCCACCATTATAGGATGTGTCCCCTATAGGGTGTAGCTTAGTCTTGAGACTTCTACTTTTGTTCTCTTTCCCTAGATTAACATGTTATCTTCATTTAGGGAATCATGTTTTGAGGAAGAATATTCAGTAGCTTAAAGTTACTTTCGAATTGAGTGGGAAAGTACTTTTTTTTGAGATTAAGGATTCCAATTATAACCAATTTAGATTTGACAGATGTCTTTTGTTTTTGTTCCTCATTAGAAGGGTGGAGGTAGTTTTCTGTTTAACACTTGAAATATAAATGTATTTAGGGTTTGTAAAACAGAAGGAACTATCAGGAGTGATGTTAATCAACATTCTTTTTTTTTAATTCATTTTTATTGTAAACAAATGAGATACATCTTTCTCTGTACATGAAGTAGAGGCATACTGTTTTTGTAATTAATCAACATTCTTAACTCACTTGTTTGTTACATTCTCTTTCTGTTTGTTCATTTGAGACTTATAGTTAGTCATTTATGGTCTCTTTTATTTTAGACTTTTTATCTATATTTATGAGAAAAACATAAAATTGTATAGAGGAGGTTGGTGGATTTCTCCTCTGATTTATTACTTCTATTCATGTCTGTTTTTCTTCTTATATATTCCTGTGTTTTATTTTGAGCAGTTATTCCTTTTCATTGAAATTTATTTCTGATATTTTCCTATTACATTATTTACACAATACAATATTTTACTTCCAGAAAGCAATTAACTGTACTTTTCCATGCTTTGGTTTTTGTAGTCCCCACCCCCTACTCCCTCTCCTGTTGCCTTTGTGGTATTAGCCAAACACACTCCCTGCAGTGCTGGAGGTTCAATGCAAAGCCTCAAGTGCTCATACCTCTAGCACTTTCTCTAGTTTTAATTGAGTATTTTATATGATTCCATTTTTCTCTCCTTTCTTAGCATATCAATTATACTTCTTAAAAATTTCTTAAAATTGTTGTCCTGCTGTTTGCAACATAATTTTAGCTAGTGTAAGTGCTCTCTCGCTTCACATGCAATACAGGTATCTAACAATAGAATATTTCCAATTACTTCTTCTCTTCCCTTCTTGTTGCCATTCATTTATCTGTAGTTTCTAATCACCACTGAGATTCTTTTTTATAATATTTATAAATATTTTACAAATATTTTATACATTTTTATAAATATTTTAATTTTTTTAAACAGACACAGTACCTTTATTTTGTTTAGTTTTTTTGTTATGCTTGGGATCAAACCCAGTGCCTCACGTGAGATAGGCACTGTACCACTGAGCCATGACCCCAGCCCCACCCAAGACATTCTTATTATTACTTTAAATGGTTATCTTTTAGATCATTTAAGAAAAATAAAAGATGTAGTTTTAGTTTCATTTATTTGTTGTCCAGTTTTCTCCCTTTCTTCATGTGTACTGTGTCTGAGTTTCTGACCTCTCTCATTTTCCTTTGCCTGAGGAACAACTTTTCATTTCTTGCAGGGCGTGTCTCCTAACAATGAATTCCTCAGTTTTTGTATTTCTCCTTTACTTTTGAAGAATAATTACAGTGCATCTAGATTTCTAGGGTGGTGTCTCTCCCTTCCAACACTTTAAATACTTGACTCTCTTCTTCATGATGTGGTTTCTGATGATGAATCTGATGTAATGTCTTATCATAGGTGTTTCTCTACTGACGACTTTTAGACTTTTCTCTTTGTCTTTGTTCTTCTACAGTTTGAATATGAAATGCCTTAATATTGATTTTTGTTTTGTTTTGATGTTTATCCTGCTTCGTGTTGTGAGCTTTCTGGTTTGATATGTATCAATTGTTTTAGAATATTCTCAGCTATTATAACTTAGAATATTTCTTCTGTTCCTTTCTCTTTTTTTCCTTTGGGTATTCTTAAGTATGTATATTTTATCTCTTGAAATTGCTTCCCAAACAGTTCTTGGATGTTCTGTGCTGTTTCTTTTTCTCTGAATTTCAGTTTGGGAAGCTTCTATTGACTTAGCTTTAAACTCACTAATATTTTTTTCTTTTTTTTCCTTTTTTATTCTGTCCAACCTACTAATGAACTTATCAGAAGCATTCTTCACTTCTGTTACATGTTTTTGGTTTCTGGTATTTCTTTTGGATTTTTAGAGTTTCCATCTCTCTACTTAATTATTCATCTATTCTTGAATGTTTTCTGAGTTTCCCATTAGAGCCCTTACTGTATTAATTATACTTATTTTAAATTCCCTGATAATTCCAACATTTACATCAAATATGAGAATCTGGTTTTGTATCTCTTCAGAGTATGGTTTTTTTCCCTTGCCCTTTGGCATGTCTTGTCATTTTTTGTTGAAAACTGAAAAGATGTATTGAGTAGTAGAAATTGAGCTAAATAGTCTGGTAGTTTAATACTTTTCTGTTATCCTGGCTAGAAATTAGGCTCTATTTGGTTTGCTATAGGTGCACATTCTTCTGATCTCCTTTTGACTGTGGCTTTACTCTTCAGAGTGAGCCTGCATCTTTCATTTCTTTTCAAATGTGATCCACTTTTTCTATGCTGGAGCCTTTTGGGGTGGTGGTAAGGGATAGGAGAGCGGAAGATTCACAGTCCTATGTCTCAGTATTATATGGGCCTGTGTTCCTGGCTATGATCTTTATAAGTCTGTCACAGTTTTGTTTTTCTACCCTTACGTTAGAAAGGGAGACAGTAGGTGAGATATCCTCCTGGTGGGATAAAGCTCTGGTAATTTTACCCCTAGCCTTTAGATGAAGAATGGTTGAGGGTATTTCACTATCATTACTCTTTCCCTGCCTCTGCCAGACCACAGGGAATATTTCTCAGCTCTTCACTGTAAGATCCTGGTGGGGTTCCTGTGGTTTTAAAGTTCATGAAAGTACGGGAAACTCCCTAAAACTGTGCCCTACCCTAGGAGTTTCTCTCTCATAGGTGTCCATTCTCAGCCCCTAACAATTCCTCATAATGACCCCGCACTTGCTTGTATGAGTTGCTTTTGTTCCAGATGAGTAGATCCCAATTTATGTGGTTCTCTAGATTTTGGGGTGGCAGTTTGCTCTGTGATCTCAATTTTCTAATAGATCTAAGAAAAGTCATTAATTTTCAGTTTGCCTTTTGTTATTGTTGCTGTTGTAAGGGTGGCAGTGATGACATCCAGTCTCTTTGCATGTTGGAGCTGACCCTATTATAGTTTTCCATGCAGAACAGACCTATTCATTCTTTCCTTATGAAGATGGTTTACATGATTTTTGCGATTTAAAAATAAAATCTAAAACAACTAACCAAAAATGTAGTTTGTTGTCTATATTTGGAAATATTTTAAAAATTAATACATAAATATTTATGAGACTAGTAAGTTAACTATTCCTAGGAATTATTGAGAATAGATTTTAAATGACTGCAAATTAATAATATGCCAGTCTTGTATAGCTTTTTTCTGCAAAATTCCAAATGAACTTAAGCATTGTCCCATATTAGCAAAGGGTTTTTAAACTCTTATTAATTTATACTGGAAATTGGCAAGAAAAAAAAAAAGCGTTCACTTTTTTTTTTTTTAAAGGGTCTTTCTTAGAATAAATGAGAGCATGTTTACTAATTTAAGATTGAGATTTAAGGTAGTAAAATGTGAGACTCAAAATGATTGTTAAATATTTTGTCAGATTTTACCTCATTCTAAAAATTGCTGATTCCATGGCATTACTATATTTAAGAATAGGGCGAGTAGTGCCATTAAGGTTTTAAATTTGGTGTAATTTAAAATTATCTTAGTAGCTTATAAGATCTAAACTTTTATTATGTCTTCCATAGCAGCAGGGACTTTGAAGTAGGAAATGTCTGGCCTTGGTAATCTAACCTCTAAGTGAATTTTGGTATTCTTTGTCTTCAGCACGAGCTGATAACTTCAGCATGATTAAAGAAAAGATTGAAATTCAACTTTTGAGTTTGAGAACTTTTAAAATGCTAAACTCTTTTTAAAAAATATTTTGTTTTAGTTGTAGATGGATGCAATACCTTTATTTAATTTTCATGTGGTGCCGAGGATCGAACCCAGGGCCTCACGCATGCTAGGCGAGTGAGTGCTCTACCATTGAGCCACAACCCCAGCATACTTAACTCTTTTTAATACCTGTTTCTAGACTCTTGAGTTTTTATTAAAGCTTTTTTTCAAAAACCATGCCTTTTAACCTTTTATTCTAGTTTTGCTTATTTTATTCTTAAACCCTTTCCTTCTGTTTCCTTCATTTTTTTCTCCAACTCTTCTGAGTCCCTTTAGTATCTAGAAATGGTATTGAGCAACCAATCCAAGCCATTAAATGACCTGGCAAACCCACATACAGATGTGGTTCCTGTGTTTTTCTATATTTTCGCAGTTTTCTAAGTGGAAAGTTGACTCCACATGACCTTTTATCTTTACCTTCCTCATATAGAAACTTCAGAATTTTTTAAAATATCACTCTTTCTGATATATTATCGGGGTTTAAGTGCAAAGTAAAAAAGGTTTTAAAAGACGAAAATTCTCCCTAAACTTTGGGAGAGGTTTCCATTTCTGCTGTTCTCTCTGCCTCCTCCCTATCTGTTTTGTTGTTGTTGTTCTCAGTGGGTTAATTCATTCAGGGCTGCTTCTCTTTCCCTTTGCTTTTAGTAAAATTATTTGTGGCTTTTAACCACACCACTTTGGGGTAGAATTTTGTTAACACATTAAAATTTTTATCTGCTAGTAGAATCTCCTCTAAAAGCCATGTTTAGAAACTGAATTTTCACCACTGAAGGAAGGTGACCCAAAAGAAATTGGTAAAGGACATAATTTTAAAAGAATAACTATTACTTCCTTAAAGTATTTAGATCAATTTGTATAAATGTCTCATCTTTACTGAAAGTACTTTGCATCAGAGCTTTCCTCGGTATATGTATTTACTTTCTTAATATATATTTTTAAATAGTTTTTAAGGAACCAGATGTGTTTTGTTGTTTATTAAATAAGATCCCCTTCTTAACCTTTACTTTCTTATTAAATAGTTTATACTTTGAAAATATTGATTTGTATAAGGACATGGTTATCTGCTTTATTCTATAATTGTGTATATTTTAGTATGACACATGTGAAATGCAAAAGAACAAAACCCTTGCCTCCAGTACATGTGTATTGAAGTTTTAATAATGTGGAAGGGAGACAGTTTTTGATAGATCAGCACTTGAGAGCAGAGAGCTTAACTTTTGATTAAAGATATTTGAAGAGGATTGTTCATGGTTCAGTTTTTCTTGTCCAGAGGAGACATTTTATGTAGTACTGTTATTTCACTGAAGTTTTCAATTTTTGCTGCTGAGTGATTTTGACTTCTTGATATTCTAGAGGATATATAAAATATATACATTTTAAAATACAGATTACTTGACAGTTCAGATTTAAAGGGTAGAAAAAGAATGAGGGGAATGAGGCCATGAAATTAAATATCCAGAAAATATTTTTTGAACTGACACTTATGAGAAGTAACTCAGTAACTTTGTGGATGTGACATATTTATATTTTGAATTAAATGTCATTCTACTATTCAGAAATTCATTTTAAAGAAATTTTTATAATACATTTGGAAAAATCTTTTTTTAGAGTTTATTTTTTTTTTAAATAAAGTTGTAAAGATCTTTAAAGCAGTTTAATAGTCTTAGAATTTCATTTTAAAGTTCACATAACCCAGCAAGAGTTTGGATATACACTTGTCTGATATAGAATTTGTTATAATTAGTAAGGGAAGGTTAATAATATTTTTGATTTTTCCCTCCTAACTTAATTGACTTATTGCCTTTAAAGTTTGTTATTGGATCATCCTGTAGGCTACAGTTAACCTTACACTTATATTAAAAATTGATTATTTTTATCCTCTTCCCAATTATTATTTTCCTACCACTTAACTCTTTGAACTTTTTTAATTCAAAGGAAACTCTTTCACTGCTTGTGCATATTCATTTCTTCAACAAGTAATTGAGTTTCTACTTTAGGTCAGTTTCCAAGGTTGGCAGTGAGGTTAAAGTAGTAAATAAGACTATCTGCCCCTTGGTCTCATAGAATGTATATTCTCTAAGAGGAAAAGTAGATACTGAAGCAGGTAGTTGTAGTATATCACAGGGTGTGATGGAAATACACATGAAAGAGCACATCTAGGTCAGAGACACAGAGGACCTCCTTAACAGAAGAGATATTTACTGAGACCCCAGAGTTAGGGCACTCCAGCATGTGTGAAGGCCTACAACACTGATGTGCACTAGTTACATTGGCAGAGTTACAAATAATACATTTGTAGTAAGTGATTATAAAGTAGTGCTGTCTCAATAGTGTTGAATAGCAGCTGCCTTTCATGTTTGTTTATACAGTCTTTTGTGCTCCTTACTTTGAACCCTCTTATGTTGCCTATTTCATCATCTCCTTTCTCAGTTATTTCTGCTTTTGTTTGCATCTTTGGTCTTTTTTCTTTTTATTGTTTCCCCCCTTTTGGTGTGTAAATATGGTCAGCTTTCTACAGAATAACTCCTGATCCTATTACTTCTTAGACTCCTTCCTCTATTTTCTGGTGGACATATTGTATTTTAAAAGTATCTGTAGCCTTGTCCTCCCCATAATAGACTAATTGCTACAGGAACTTTCCTCTTACCAAACTAGCAAAACAGTGTAGAACAACTGATTGTTAGATATTGGAGAAAATCCAGTGCAGAACTGTGATCTCTTTTACCTTCCAAACTTGTATAGTTTTTGTTCCTTAAAATATACTTTATAGAACTCAAAAAACTCTACACCAAGAATACAAATAATCCAATCGACAAATGGGCTAAGGAAATGAACAGACATTTCACAGAAGAAGATCTACAAGCAATCAATAAACATATGAAAAAATGTTCAACATCTCTAGTAATAAGAGAAATGCAAATCAAAACCACCCTAAGATTCCATCTCACCCCAATTAGAATGGCGATTATCAAAAATACAAGCAACAGGTGTTGGCGAGGATGTGGGGAGAAAGGTACACTCATACATTGCTGGTGGGGCTGCAAATTAGTGTAGCCACTCTGGAAAGCAGTGTGGAGATTCCTTAGAAAACTTGGAATGGACCCTCCATTTGACCCAGCTATCCCACTCCTTGGCCTATACCCAAAGGACTTAAAATCAGCATACTACAGAGATACAGCCACATCAATGTTCATAGCAGCTCAATTCACAATAGCCAGACTATGGAACCAACCTAGATGCCCTTCAATTGACGAGTGGATAAAGAAACTGTGGTATATATACACAATGGAATATTACTCAGCCATAAAGAATGATAAAATTATGGCATTTGCAGGCAAATGGATGAAATTGGAGAATATCATGCTAAGTGAGATAAGCCAATCTCAAAAAGACAAGGGACGAATGATATGGCTAATAAGTGGAGGATGACACATAATGGGGGGGAGGGAAGGGTTAGTGTTAGGGTTAGAGTTAGGGTTAGGGAGGGGGGCAAGTATGGAGGAAGAAAGTACTGTATAGAGGGTAAAGAGGGGTGGGAGGGGTGGGGGGAAGGGGAAAAAATAACAGAATGAATCAAACAACATTACTGTATGTGGATTTATGATTACACAAATGGTATGCCTTTGCGCCATGTACAAACAGAGAGGCAACATGTATCCCATTTGTTTACAATAAAATAAAAAAATATATATATATACTTTATAAGTAAGTTAAAGGCTAGAGAAGCCAGAATTTCATGATTTTTATTTTTATTTTTAATTTTTTGGTGCTTGAGGATTGAAACTGTGACCTTGAGCATGTTAGGCAAGCACACTACCACTGAGTTACAGCCACAACCCTAAGGAAACTAGTGTTTTAGACAGATAAATACTTTTCTCCAGGAGTGAAGTCTTAAACAAATGAACTTGGTAAAGGACTTAATGGAGCCAGGTGCAGTGGCCCTCATCCATAATCCCAGGTACTTGAGGGGCTGAGGCAGGGGTATCACAAGTTCAAGGTCAGCCTGGGCAATTTAGTGAGACCTTGCTTCATATTAAAAAATAAAAGGTCTGGGAATATTGCTCAGTGTTAGAACTCCCTTGGATTCAATCCCCAGCACTGAAAAAAAGATTTAATTTAATGTGTGGGAGGAGGTGAAATTAGGGATTTTTGTTTGTTTTTTGTTGTTTTCTGGGACTGGAATTAAACCTGGGACCTCACACATGCTGGGGAAGCACTCCACCACTGAACTATATCCCAAAGTTCCCAACCACCCTTCTTTTTAAAATTTTAATTTGAGACAGTCTACTTAGTTGCCCAGACTGGCCTCAAAATCTTCCTGCCTCAACCTCCTGAGTAGCTGGGATTGCAGGCATGTACCACCTTACCTGGCTAGAATTTAATCTTAGATTTAAAGCTGTTACTTCCACAAAACATTTAGTTCAGTTTCTCATTTACTTAGGGTACTTTGCATTAGAGCTTTCCAAAGAATTTTCTAGGAATATGTGTTTGAACTTTTAATATATTTTCAAAGCATTTTAAGGGATTCAGTACATTCTTGAAGTATCTGCATAATTCTAGGTGCCTAGAACCTTATGATTCACATGTTTGGTAAAGCAGCATAGGGGAGAAAGAAATGGAAATAACTGCCTACTGGGAAATAGGTCTCAGTAATGGTGCTATTTGTAAGATTAACAGTGAATCCTGGTCTTACTTTTTGATACTATTTTGGCAAGATTAATAAGTCTTTTGGCTTGTTAGTATATCTCACTATACTATGAAATAGCAATTGACTTTTGATGATTTTTGGCCTAATAATGAAAATTCAGAGGTCTAATTTTTTAAAAAAAATAATCCATTTGTAATTTAAGGTAACTACTTCATTTATTAATCTTTTGTCTACATAATGCTTAAACATAACCTTTATAAATTGAAGTCTAGCTCTTAGATATTTGATAATACTATATTTAAATTAGAATATAAATAGTTCTTTGACCCATGGTTTACCAGGGTCACTGCGTGTGTATCTTACAGACTTGGAACACTTTTTTTTTTGTAGGCACATGAAGCAACATTGGAAGCTAGAGCCAGTCCAGAGATGAATGACCGAATACAGCAGTTAGAAAGGGAGATTGCCAGGTACAAAGATGAATCTAGCAAGGCTCAGGCAGAAGTGGACCGCCTTTTGGAAATCTTGAAGGAGGTGGAAAATGAGAAGAATGACAAAGATAAGAAGATAGCTGAATTGGAAAGGTAAGAAGAGGGAAACTGTATGGGACTCACTGGGTTAGAAAAAGTAAAGTATGTATTTTTGAGGGAATATTTGTTTCAATATTAAGTGCCTCTGAGTTTAGGTTCTTGAATGCTTGTTAACACTTTATAAGCTACTTGTTATTCTAAATCAGTATTAATTCTTTGTTGCAGTCTCTAAAAGGCAACATAGAAGGCTGGGTGCGATGGCCCACACCTTTAATGCAGCCCAGGAGGCTAAGGCAGGAGGATTTCTCGTTCAAAATCAGCCTCAGCAACAGCGAGGCACTATGCAACTCAGTGAGACCCTGTCTCCAGATAAAATACAAATTAGGGCTGAGGATGTGAGTCAGTGATTGAGTGCCCCTGAGTTCAACCCCTGGTACCCAAAGAGAAAAAGGCAACATAGAATTGGGACTAAATCGAGAAACTATTGATTTTAATATCATCAACAAAAGAGAAAGTATTCATTAATTAAGAAATTAAAGTTTTCTACTGGCCAACTAAGATAGAGTACAAATAACTTCTTGCTTTTTATTACTTTTCTAGATAATGAGCAAATATCCTCCTGTATAAGGAGTTAATATTATATCACTGGTTTAGACCTTTTTGGCTGAGCAGATGTTCTTTGAGGTTGTGAATTTTTAAACTAGGTTGTGGAGAAGCAAATTCTTACATCAGTCAGTAAATCAAAATTAGAATGAAGATATACTAGGATAATTTAGGAGACTCAGATGTGATTTTTATGGGGCCCTGAATTTGAATTCTTCAAAATGGAATATTTGAGCAGATCCTGCCAGATAGCTCTCTTTAGAATTTTGTCTTTTTTATTATTTTATACTGAAGATCAAGTATATGCCTGTTAATCTCTTCTTTTTTAAAATATTTTTTTAGTTGTAGATGGACACAATACATTTATTTTATTTTATTTTTTATTTTTCTGTGGTGCTGAGGATTGAACCCAGTGCCTTTTACATGCTAGACAAGCACTGTACCACTGAGCTATAACCCCAGCCCAATCTCTTCTTTTATACAATGTATTTAACCTTAACTCACAAGTACACTGAAATAGCTCTTCCAGTAGCACTTGATTACCTGTGTTTTTCTAAACAATCTGACAGTGACAAAATGAAGTCACTAAATCTTTGTGGCTCCTTGAGGCCTGGTTCTTGAGAATAATTTATTTTTATGTTCTTGAGGGATGGGAAATTTTAGACTACTTTCTTAACTTATTTGCTGAGTTTTAAATTTGGAGAGTGGTTACTGGTAGGCTTGTGATTTTCCTCTGAATTTATTATTTCCTCCTGTTCACTGTCCATAGAATTTTGATTTTCAGGAAACCAAAGCCTCATAGTTTTACACTGTACTGAAAGTGTGAATAATGTGGGCTCTTGACCTGCTCACATTTTCTCTTATTTTGCTATTAACTCTATTCATTTTTTCTAGTTCTGGATAAGACAAATGGATATAATTCTTTAAATTAAAATTAAAAACACCAGAACTCATGATTATAGACTATGTGCCTTTTTTAAAAAAAAATTTTATTGTCAGTGGGCCTTTATTTTATTTATTTATATACAGTGCTGAGAATTGAACCCAGTGCCTCACACATACTAGGCAAGTGCTCTACCACTGAGCTATAACTCCAGCCCTGTATCCATTCTCCAGCATGTGTGCATGCCCCATGTGTATACATAGACACACACTCATATATTTACATGAATACATATCTGAATCCATACCTGTCTTTGCTTTTTTTATGGGCCTGAAATCAGCAGCAGTACTGCATAAACATTAAAATATGATACATTTGTTTGAATACTGACAATCCATTAAATATATTTCAGAAATTGCTTGAGAAAATTTCATTTTTTAATGTGATTTCCTATATTAGAAATCTGCATTTGAAGCTGAGTGAGGTGGTGCATGCTTGTAAACCTCGTTACTCAGGAGACTGTGGCAGGATTGCCAACCTTGGCAATTTGGTGAGACCCTGTCTCAAAAAGAAAAAAGACTAGAGATGTAGTCCAATGGTAGAGCATTGCCTAATATTCATGAGTGCTGAGGTTCAAACATCAGTATCATATTAAAAAAAGAATTAGAAAACAAAAGAAGAAAAACAAATCTACATTTTGAGAGTATTGCATGCTATTCCATGCAGCTTGCATTTTTGGCCCTACCGTGATTTTGGGGGATGGACATAATGTGAGGGAGAATAGGAAACAGAACTAAGTCTATATCTTATATCCAGAGTGCACGAAATAGCTGCTTTTATTAGCCACTATATTTTTCACATTTTAAGAAAGAGTTATAAGTGACCTATGTAGCTTTTAGTGTATTGGAAAAGGCATAGTTCTAGCCTCTCTGCTCATGTACCTTTGTAATTTTCTTTGAGGATTTGAGACAAAGTTTTTTGCCTACCGGAAAATAAAACAACATAAAACAAAACCACACATGAAAAAAACAAAAACAAATCTCTCTCAGTTTTTGCTTTCAGCTTTGTAGTTTGTTACTCCGAAACGTAGTTTGAGATATTGACTAAACAATAGCATCACAGAGTTTGTGAGATCAGCTATGGTATCATATGTTCTTTGTGGTCTTACTAGCAACTGTTAAAGGCTTCCTGCCTTGATGGGATATCTTCTGTTCATTGTTGAACCAAGGTCTTTTTTGTTTTTTGAACCAAGGTCTTAAGCAAAAGTGGTGATATATAGTAGTATGATTTAAGATAGATTTTAATTTTACTTAGCCCTTGAAGGCCATTTTTATAAACTGAACTGTGCTTATTTGAGGAGTTATTCAGTGCATTTTATGTTAAAGACAGCTGGGACTATATTACATCTTTTTTTCCTAGATTTAATACTGAGGTGCATGTGTGTGGCTGCTGTGTTTTTTACTAACCATTTGCTTCTTGTGTTGCCATTCCATTGTTTCCTATGTGCGGGTGTCTGTCTCCCTGTAATTTATCATTTTGAGTTTCTTCACCTTTCTTTTAATTTGTCTTACCATGGTCCTATTCCATTGGGGTTTTTGTGTCTTTGTGTTTATATGTGTGTATTCCCTCTACCTCTTGGCCATGCTGTTTCTCAGAAAGCCAGTCTCCCGCAAATTGTATCCTCCACGCCAGGTTTCTGTCCCTGCACCGTCAGGGGGGTTTGTTTGGGACTTCCTGGGAAAGTGAGTGATATATGTAAGGCCTACAGTCTTATGCTAGAGTAAATTGCTGCTGCTGCTCTTGCTACTGCTGGGGCTTGCTGGGGATTTTGCTTGATCAGAATTAAAGAACAGCCAGTTATACATCAGACTGAACTGTATCTCTTTGTTAACCTTTTTTTGGATAAAATCAGTCTGTGTTCTTTCTGGTAAGGTTCTATACTGCTAGTTGAAATTATTTAATCTTTGTTTCCAGCTGTCATTATGTAGTTGTTCTTACTCTGGCTTACTCTTTGAGTGACTCTTTAACTGATAAAACTATTTCACCACATTTTAATTCAGCATATAGATCATTCCTGAAGGACATTCAGCAATCTTTTAAGTGCAAATATTAAAATAAACCATATTATAATCATTAATAATTAATCATTAATAGATTGTCTTTAAACTAAAACTAAAAAAAAATTAGTATTCTATACATTTCATACTGCTTCTAAAGTAAGAATTTCCAGTATGAAAAGATTTATGTTATATAATGAAGTATTCCCCCATGTATTCTTTGTGGACTGGAGAAGTAAATGAACAGTCCTTTCTAATGTCGACTCCTGTAGAAAAATAGTAGTTCCTGTAACAGATGATTAAGTGTTGTAGCACTTACTTGTTTTAACGTTATACCAGTCTCTTAACTGACTGTAATTTAAAAAATAAAATTAGATAAGTCCACCTATACACCTACAAATACAAAATATTTTTCCCAGGTAAACTTAACTACTTCTAAATTTACACTCCTTACCATGCTGTGTATGAGTTGGAATTTAAGAGAAAAGTACTTCTAGGGCATGTACACACAGAGAAATATACATACATATTAAGAAATTTGTTACAGGGAATTATTTTGTGCAGTTGTAGGGGCTCTAGGCAAGTCTGAAATCCTGTGCCAGGCTCTCAGGAAGGGAAGGTCCTGAACAGGATGGAACTTGTGTCAGCACAAGCCAAAGCTGTGGTATGTGGGTAGAATTTCTTTTCTCTCCTTGGGAAATCTCAGCCCTGTTTCCAAGACCTTCTAAAGGATTCAGATGTGCCCTCTCAGATTATCTGGGATAATCTCCCCTGCTTAAACTCATTAGAGGCTTTAAGTACATCAGCAAAATAGTTTCACAACACGTTTAGATGAGCTTTTGATTGACTCACTGGGCACAGTAGCCTGACTGAGTTAATACTTCAAGGAAGCCATCATCCAGTAGCTTTGGATAGTTTGCATAGAAAAAAACAAAACAGAGTTTGAAATGTCCCTACATAAATGTATAGAATTAGATTAGCTTCAGGAACACTGAATGTAATTGAGAATTGGTCTTCTAAAGTAAGCATTTTGGAGTTTCTATTTAGGTTCACAATGAATAGGCTTTTCTCTTGCATAATGTTTATGATATTTAGAGAGAAAAGTAATGACAGAATTCTGTTAATATTTTTTCAGTCTTCTGAAAGAATTGTTTGTTGTCTGCTCTTTCACTCATGTTATCCCTTTTTGCTAAATACCCATGTGATGGCAGTACACTGGGGACATTGTCTCCCATGCCATATATTGTGTTCTGTTTTACATTTTTGCTTTATTACCTTTTTATAATCCCAAATGACTAATGAATACTCAAAGTTTAGTGTTTTACAGCAGAAATTCTGAGTTTTACTCTGAGATTCAACATAATTAGAGTCAATATGCCATTAACAAACTTTTGTATTTAGACAATGGCAGCCATTCTTTTGAATTTCATATAATTTGGTTGGCAAGAATTGCCTTTGTTAATTGAATTTAGGAATTTTCAGTGATCTAGAGAATAATAAGAGTATTATTATGTGATGTGAAGAATTAAAAGAAACTCCAAATTTGCTGTTCTTCATTTGAGGGATTGTAATAGGACTAGGATATTATTGCATGTAGATTTTATTTTGAGCTGCGTTCAAATTTAGTGCAGGTGTTATTAGTGGGGCAGTCAGTAAAGGCCCGTCTGATAAAGTAATGTTTGAGGAGACACTTGAATGAGGGACTCTGTTATCCAGAAGTCCTCAGAAGCCCTTAAACAAAAATCCCAACAACTTTGTTACACCTATTTTAACCTTATTGTTTGAACTTTGACAAATGTATACTCCTGTCTAGCCACTACAATCAAAATACAGAACATTTCCTTCACTTCCAGAAATGTCCCTTTGCAGCACATCTCCTCCTATCCTCAGCCACAGATATCATTATCATTTTCTAAATTAATTTTATACACAGCCCCCTCCTTTTACCTTAGCTTTTAGTTTTCTGTTTTACTTTAATTATTTCATTTGGAGTTCAGAATAGAATAGAGTATACCAAGAAAACATTGTTTCTCTTATATTCTAATCACTAATTATACAAACCCCAAGTTTGTGAACTACATCTCCTGATTCATTTCAGCCAATTAGGATAATTTCGTTTCTTGTGGCTATTTATTCATTGAGCACATAATGCAGGAATGATTTGAAAAAGAAAAACTGAGGTGACTTTAAAGAGGCCTCCTTTCATAAGGAGGCCTTTCAAGGACACTCTCAGATCTGGATAGAATGAACAGAAGTGCTGCAGCTGCCTATAAGCTGCCTAAAGTGAAGTCAACATCCAGAGAGTGACAGTTAAGAAAACCATAGAGAGGTAGAGTTTAGAATCTGAAGGCTCTATTCCTAAAACTACTACTTTCAGACTTCTCATTATGTGAAGTAATTACAGTAGTGTTTTCTTACCATTTCAGCCAGTTCAAAGTATGATTTTGTTACTTGCATCTAAATGCATTCAAGCAGCACATGGATCCTTCTCTAAAATAGACCATATATTATGCCACAAAGCTAATGTTAGCAAATACAAGAAGATAGAGACACTAGCATGTATTCTATCAGATCATAATGGATTGAAGTTAGAAATAAATGAAAGAGTAAAACACAGAAACTATTCCAACACCTGGAGATTAAACAATATGCTATTATATGATGAATGGATAACAGAAGATATTAGGAAGGAAATTAAAAAATTCTTAGAGGTAAATGAGAACAAAGAAACATCATATCAAAATCTCTGGGACACTATGAAAGCAGTACTTAGAGGGAAATTTATTTCATGGAGCGCATTTAATAAAAGAAGTAAAACTCAACAAATAAACGACCTAACACTACAGCTCAAAGCCCTAGAAAAAGAAGAACAGAACAGCACCAAAAGTAGTAGAAGACAGGAAATAGTTAAACTCAGAGCTGAAATCAATGAAATTGAAACAAAAGAAACAATACAAAAAATTGACAAAATAAATAGTTGGTTCTTCGAAAAAATAAACAAAATTGATAAACCTTTAGCCACACTAACAAAGAGAAGACGAGAGAAAACCCAAATCACTAAAATTCGGAATGAACAAGGAAATATCACAACAGACAGGATTGAAATACAAAACATAATTAGAAGCTATTTTGAAAATCTATACTCCAACAAAATAGAAAATTTCGAAGACATCAACAGGTTTCTAGAGACATATGAATTGCCTAAACTGAACGAGGAGGACATAAACAATTTAAATAGACCAATTTCAAGTACTGAAATAGAAGAAGTCATCAAAAGCCTACCAACAAAGAAAAGTCAGGGACCAGATGGGCTCTCAGCCGAGTTTTACAAAACCTTTAAAGAAGAGCTCATTCCAATACTTCTCAAAGTATTCCATGAAATAGAAGAGGAGGGAACCCTCCCAAACTCATTCTATGAAGCCAATATCACACTGATACCTAAACCAGACAGAGACTCATCAAGGAAAGAAAATTTCAGACCAATATCCTTAATGAACATCGACGCAAAAATTCTCAACAAAATTTTAGCAAATCGCATACAAAAACATATTAAAAAGATAGTGCACCATGATCAAGTGGGTTTCATCCCAGAAATGCAAGGTTGGTTCAACATCAGGAAATCAATAAACGTAATTCACCGTATTAATAGACTTAAAGTCAAGAATCACATGATTATTTCAATAGATGCAGAAAAAGCATTTGATAAAATACAGCACCCCTTCATGCTCAAAACACTAGAAAAAATAGGGATAGTGGGAACATTCCTTAACATTGTAAAGGCCATTTATGCTAAACCCATGGCTAATATCATTCTAAATGGTGAAAAACTGAAAGCATTCCCCCTAAAAACGGGAACAAGGCAGGGATGCCCTCTTTCACCACTTCTATTCAACATCGTTCTTGAGACTCTGGCCAGAGCAATTAGACAAACCAAAGAAATTAAAGGGATACGAATTGGAAAAGAAGAACTCAAACTATCCCTGTTCGCTGATGACATGATTATATATTTAGAGGAACCTGGGAATTCCACCAGAAAACTCTTAGAACTCATAAGTGATTTCAGTAAAGTAGCAGGTTACAAGATCAATGCCCATAAATCCAACGCATTTTTATACATAAGTGATGAATCTTCAGAAAGAGAAATTAGGAAAACTACCCCATTCACAATAGCCTCGAAAAAAATAAAATACTTGGGAATCAATCTCACAAAAGAGGTGAAAGACCTCTACAATGAGAACTATACAACACTAAAGAAAGAAATTAAAGAACACCTTAGAAGATGGAAAGATCTTCCATGTTCTTGGATAGGAAGAATTAATATTGTCAAAATGGCCATACTACCTAAAGTGCTATACAAATTCAATGCAATTCCAATTAAAATCCCAATTGTGTACCTTACAGAAATAGAGCAAGCAATTATGAAATTCATCTGGAAGAATAAGAAACCCAGAATAGCTAAAGCAATCCTTAGCAGGAAGAGTGAAACAGGGGGTATTGCAATACCACATCTTCAACTCTACTACAAAGCAATAGTAACAAAAACGGCATGGTATTGGTACCAAAATACAAAGGTAGATCAATGGTACAGAATAGAGGACACGGACACAAACCCAAATAAATACAATTTTCTCATACTAGACAAAGGGGCCAAAAATATGCAATGGAGAAAAGATAGCCTCTTCAACAAATGGTGCTGGGAGAATTGGAAATCCATATGCAACAGAATGAAACTAAACCCATATCTCTCACCATGCACGAAACTAAACTCAAAATGGATTAAGGACCTCGGAATCAGACCAGAGACTCTGCAGATTATAGAAGAAAAAGTAGGTCCAAATCTTCACCTTGTTGGTCTAGGACCAGACTTCCTTAACAGGACTCCCATAGCAGAAGAAATAAAAGCTAGAATCAACCACTGGGATAGATTCAAACTAAAAAGCTTTCTCTCAGCAAAGGAAACTATCAGCAATGCGAAGAAAGAGCCTACAGAGTGGGAGAATATCTTTGCCAATCATACTTCAGATAGAGCACTAATCTCCAGAATCTATAAAGAACTCAAAAAACTCTACTCCAAGAATTCAAATAATCCAGTCGATAAATGGGCTAAGGAAATGAATAGACACTTCACAGAAGAAGATCTACAAGCAATCAACAAACATATGGAAGAATGCTCAACATCTCTAGTAATAAGAGAAATGCAAATCAAAACCACCCTAAGATTCCATCTCACCCCAATTAGAATGGCGATTATCAAGAATACGAGCAACAACAGGTGTTGGCGAGGATGTGGGGAGAAAGGTACACTCATACATTACTGGTGGGGCTGCAAATTAGTGCAGCCACTATGGAAAGCAGTGTGGAGATTCCTTAGAAAACTTGGAATGGACCCTCCATTTGACCCAGCTATCCCACTCCTTGGCCTATACCCAAAGGACTTAAAATCAGCATACTACAGAGATACAGCCACATCAATGTTCATAGCTGCTCAATTCACAATAGCCAGACTGTGGAACCAACCTAGATGTCCTTCAATTGATGAGTGGATAAAGAAACTGTGGTATATATATACAATGGAATATTACTCAGCCATAAAGAATGATAAAATTATGGCATTTGCAGGCAAATGGATGAAACTGGAGAATATCATGCTAAGTGAGATAAGCCAATCTCAAAAAGCCAAAGGACGAATGGTATCGCTAATAAGTGGAGGATGACACATAATGGGGGGGAGGGAAGGGTTAGTGTTAGGGTTAGAGTTAGGGTTAGGGAGGGGGGCAAGTATGGAGGAAGGAAGTACTGTATAGAGGGTAAAGAGGGGTGGGAGGGGTGGGGGGAAGGGAAAAAATAACAGAATGAATCAAACAACATTACTCTATGTAAATTTATGATTACACAAATGGTATGCCTTTACGCCATGTACAAACAGAGAAACAACATGTATCCCATTTGTTTACAATAAAAAAAAAATGCATTCAAACTAATACAATTAATTGCATACTGATTTTCTTCCCCACTCTTTTCCTGTAGAAGAAGCAATCATTTTGAAAAGAATTTATTTTTCTGATAAGTCATCACCTGAATGTGCTAGAAGCAGAAGTAGCAACAGGGGCCTGACCAAGAATGGGGCCTCTTTGTTTCCCTAATACTTTCTGAATGAAAAAAAAAAAAAATTCTTACTTAATTACTTGACCAAATCAGGTGTGATTCCCTCACTGCCCATTTTGGTTCTTAAGTAAAATAAGGCCATAATTTGAGGGTAGCAGTTAAATAAGTAATAGATTATTCTGTTAGGCGGTTAGTTTTGAATGTTTATATAGGTTTAAATCTTATTTTTCCTGTGTTTTAGTTCTTTTGTTTTCTTTTATCCCTATCTTCCCTTATTTCATCTCCTACTCAGATATCTGGAAAAAATCTTATCCCTTCAGCTTTTAGAAGAGGCACAAACAGAAGATTTTTGCCCCCAACCAGATGACTACTTTAAAGGGGGATATATTTTGACTTTTTAAAAGTAAATTTGTACTGTGGTAGAAGTGGTGCATTTCACTTTTGAAATATGGCATAAATCTTTCCTTTTAGTAGAAACATTGAAAAGCAAACTGCTATATATTTTGAGTGGAGATTTCCTGTAGGACCTCTGCAAGGCTTGTGTGCTTGACTTGTTGTGTCAGATATATCTTATCTTTCTACAAGAAATTTCTAAAAAAATTAATATAATCTTATTTTATATGTTAATTTTAACGTCCTATTTTTACATCATGAATTTGGTTTGTTTTAGGAAAGATTCTTTTATGGATTTTTGTTATACAGACAAGAAGGGTGAGACCCAGACAGGTTAAATGACTGTTTCTATATTTTAGGTGGTAGCAGAGTTGTACCTAAGAATTCTAGGATCTGTGTCTTCTTTTTCTTCTTTGAAATCTCTTGTGTTCTCTTTTCATTAATGGCCTCACCTCCTAGAAGGGGTTTTTACAGATGATCCAGAGGCTGTTTACTTATGGATCTTGCTAAGGCCAAAGGCTCATACCCTCTTCTAGGACAGATACTTAGGAACTGACCTGTGAGTTGCTTTGCTGCCAGGTGCCCATTTATCTGCCTGCGTGACTCTTCTGTTAGTCTGAACTCTGTTAAATGGGTGCTAGTTATTTCTGAGATCTTCTGGTGCCACCTCCAAAGTCTGAATTGCCTTCTCAGTAGTTATGATAGAGGGAATTTTTCTGTTTTGAGATGGTTAATTTTCTCTTCTTTACTAATTTAACCATCTTTTTCAGGCCTTACGTAGAACTATTATTAATTCTAAGCTTTTACATCATGGTTAAACTTGAATTTTGTGAACTAGTAAGAAAACTTAAGCTGTACTTACGATATTGTTTTCAAGGGAACTGCATGCTGAGTTAAACAACTGAATTTGTTTTAAAATAGTATATGATCTATTCTTAAGTGTTGGGCTTAGTACTTGAGTTTTTAAAAAAAATAAGGGTGTTCCCAGTTTGCTTAGAACTTCAACCCATGGTACTTAGCCCCTGAATTCACTGTCTGAACTGCTAACGCTTTAACTTTTAGCACCTTTCAAAAGAAATGAGAGGAATTTATACTTCTGTAGATAAAGAATCAATGTACTAAACTGAGCTTGAATAAAAAGAACAGGACCTTTTCCCCACCATGCCAGCAGGGATTTTTTTTAATGTGAGAATGTTACTTCCATATATGTAGGTTTAAGAGAGAGAACTTTCTTGGCAGCATTTGGAGAAATTAGTAAGGTAGTTGGTAAGTTTCAACTGAATGCCTCCAAGACGATGACCTTTTGAGTTTCTTATTTTCTTTAAAGATTTTACTAGTACTGTTTGAACTTTTATGTAATGAAAATGGAGATGTTTTTATTTTTCATTAATCTTCCAAAATGAAGCTAGTTGATAGGATGGTATATCCAGTTTTTAGTTTGATAATCTTAGAAGAATGAACTTTTTTCTTACAAAGGAAGTCAAAATTAGAAGATTTGTAGTTTTTTCTTATTTACCTTTTTTACTCTTCTCTCTTTGATTAGAATTTTCTTTCCTGTTATTTGTTTGTGGCAATTTGACTCCTTTTAAAATTTCTACCTTTGTCAGAGTTTATCCCTTTCAGTAGTAATCTCCTTTTCCTTTATTTTTGCTTCTGAATAGTATCTATTACATTCTGTCCTGCACATTAGTGAGGAACTATTAAATATATATGTTAAAAAATGAAGGTAGTGCTCTTTTTCATCCACCATTAAATCATCTCACAGTTCCTCCCTATATCTTTCCATCTCCTGTAATATTCAGATCCTTTAGAAATTAAAAAGATGGTGATTCAAATAGTCTCTCATACCTTGGTAGAGAGATTGAAAACATTGTCTTTATGTTTTTTTTTATATGATCATAATATGTTAACACGTTATATACATATATTTACACAGAATGTTTACACATGATTTTCCTTCTATAAAAGTACATAAAGTATTCTTATGTAATTTAGCCTAGTTCAGTGGATTTACTTTTAATTTTATAGGTTAAACAAAAGTATACTAGCTTTCTTTTCCCTCTTTTTGTCATGAAACACCAATCCTAACTTTGTTTTTACATTTTAACATCTCTCATACTGGGATACATGTACATGTAATGGCATGGCCTAATTTCATTGCCTTTTTTTTTTTTTTTTTTTTTTTAAGTGATATATAAAATAATGGTACATCTTCCATCTTTGCTAAATTGGCACATGCTTGGACAGTAGACAAAATTGTTTTGTTGAATGCAGGAGTGGAAGAAAGTAGTATTTCTAAATTATTTTATCATATTCCATTTTAAATGTGTCACAAAAATAATATATTTGTTATTATTATTAAAATTAGATATTTGTTTTATCTACATCCTGAGTTTATACAGGTCAACCTAAAAATGATTTTTAGATCTTCTCATTGGAAAAATGTTTTAGATTATGTTACACCAGCCATATACTGTATTCAGCATCTATAGCATAATGTAATCTGGAAATGTGAAGTCTTTATATTTGTGAATGTTTTTCCTTAAAGAAGTCCTAAATGGATATTCAGTATAATATTCTCAATATCTGCCATATACAAGTAGTTCTGCATATGACTTTGGCATAAATTGCTGTATAATGCATGAAGAAGATGATTTTTTAAAGAAAAAGTTTCCTGCTGGGCAATGTGGTGCATGCTTGTAATCCCAGTGACTTGGGAGGCTGAGGCAGGAGAATCAAAAGTTCAAAGCCAGCCTTAGCAACCTAGCAATCTCGTCTCAAGATAAAAAATAAATAGGGTTGGGGATGTGGCCCAGTGGTCAAGCATCCTTGGGTTCAGTTCCTGGTACGAAAAAATAAATAAATAAATTACCATTTCAACTGGTTTTAGTGTCCACTGGCATTAGGTAATTCACATTGTCCTGTAACTATCACAGTCATCCAACTTCAGTACCCTTTCATATTTCCACACTGAAACTCTACCTATTAAACATTAATTTTCCATGTTCCCTTCTCCTGTCCTCTGGCAGTTACCATTCTTCTGTATTTATGAGTTTGTCTGTAGATAACTAATGTAAGTAGAATCATGCAACATTCCTCCTTTTGTGTCTGGCTTATTTCACTTAACATAATGACTTAGGTTCATCCATATTTCATTCTTGGTTTAAAAAAGAAAGAAAGAAAGAAAGAAAAAGTTTCCTTACTTTTTTAAATTCGTGGTTATGCATCTTTGATCCTTGTGTCAGAGAACAGGCTCTTAATATTGCTGGCATAGAATGGAAACAAGTGGGACTGCTGGTGGTTGAAAGGAATAATAATATAATGTGTGTTCTGCTTGAAGGAAAATGATGCGTGTTTAAAAAAAATGAAAATCCCCAAAGGGATAGAATGATGCTAAAGTATTACAACTAAAAATGACTGGTTCTTTATCTGATCTTGCTTGCTTCAGCTTGCTTTCTGGGGAAGTTGCTAGTTTGTTTCTTCTTCTTTGATCAATTTCACTGATTTCATTTAATAGGAGAAAAAATTACACAGCTTTACATATTCATTTCTATTAGGTCATTTTCCCAAAGTTCCTTGTGGGCACAGTACCTTATAATTTGTAACTATGCCCTTATAAAGAGATTCATGTTTATTGGCTTCCTTAATTTTTTACTTTAAAGTGTGAACATTAGAATCAAAAAGTTATTTTTTGTGTATATTTTTTCCTCCTAAATTAATTTCCCAAAAGCTATAGTTTGATGCCAAGGTGAAATATGATTCATAATAAAATAAGTTAAATTATGATTAAAGTTGCTTGCTGTTGGCAGAAATAAACTCAAAAAGTTTTTCCCCATGGGTTTATGCATCTCTTCTATAAACCCTTAACGTCTATAGGAAATTTCAGTTAATGTGAGTATTGATCTAAAATTATTCTAACTTACTGTGTCATTACCAACAAAAATTAGAGAGATCATTAGGAGAAATGATCTACTTAGAGATTGACCTCTTTTTGCCTTTGAACCTTGTTTGTATTTGATATTGATAATTATGCTAAAGATTCTTGGATTTTTGTAGAATCCTGAAGTATCATAGAGCATATAAAGCACTTTCCGGTGAGATGTCAGCAGACCTACATTCTTACCTTCAATCTGCCATTTATCTGCTGTGTGACTGTGAGCAAGTCATTTGTTTTTGTTTTTCATCTCTTCTTTATTATAATGGGGATAATAAATCTTACCCACCTTTTAAAATTCTTATAGTGACTTTTTAAAACCTTAGTTTTAGGTAGGAAATTAATTAGACTTTTGTAACAAGTTTCCAAATTTTTAAAAACATTAAAATACAAATTGAAATGGTGCTTGCATTCAACAAATAAACTTTTGTTTTTGCCTCTAAAAGTAAAAATTTTGGATCGTGAAGACAGTCCAGATGACACTAGCCATTAGAAGTCTTAAGTATTGGGAAGATAATACTAATTTCAGTGAAATTGATTTATTTTTCCAAAAGGAAAACTACCTGTTGTTATAAAAGGCAATAATGAACTGTAGGGGCTTCATGCTATGTAGAAATAATCAGCATGACTACTTTGCACCTTCTGCTGAGCAATGTTGAAAATGAATTGGTGTTATAGAGAGTCTTTCTTGTTCATCATTGCCTTTAGATTGCACCATTTGAGGATTTTATTAAGAATGAGAAATATTGATTGTGATTAGGGGAAAGTTTTTTTTTAACATTTGAGAAAATTATTTCAAGTCTTCTTATTTAAGTTGAAGTTCTGTATTCTGTAGAATAACTGAAGCTGTCATTGCTTTCTGCCTTTCCTTTTGGATAAGTTGGATCCTCTTAATGGAAAGGGGCGGAAAAAGTACTCATTTACAAGTGGGAGTGTATAAAACTGAGCTGACTAAAGTTGTGAAATCCTAAATGATAGTTCTAGCAATTTAAATGAGAAGAGGGTGGCTAACATCCTCCTCTAATTTTGCTTAGAGGCTAAGAAACGGTTTTTTTTTTTTTTTTTTTTTTTCCAGTCTTAGGAAATGGTAAATTTTAGACAAAAATTTCTTCCTTTAGAAACTGATTTAAATATGATGGTGTAATCTAATAAGAAAATAAACTTGTTGAGAGTGGAAAATCTGAAGTTACTAATTTTTAGTGCCTGTGTAAGAAGCTCTGTGTCCTGTCCTGTGCTTTATTCCTGTGCTTTATGTTTTGTCTATGTCCATGATTAATATTTCTGAATATTGTCCTTATTAATTCTTTCTAACTTTCTCTTTCACATTTCTTCCTGGATTTGCTGCTTCCTTCAGTCTCACCTCAAGGTCAGTATGCTTGTACTAAAACAAAGATGATGTAATTGAATGTTGTTTACTAACATTATCTTCAGTTTTAACAACACTAAAATGATAGAACTTATTTCAGGAAAAAGATGCCAAAAATCTAGTTAGGAGTGCATAAAATATCCGAGTATAATGTTCACTTTTAGCAAAGTGAATACGAATTTTTGTGCTTTGAAAGAGTGAGAATCTGGGCATAGTGGCAATACCCGTAGTACCAGTGACTGGGGAAGCTGAGGCAGGAGGATCGCAAGTTCAAGGCCAACTTCAGTGAGACCCTATCTTAAATAAAAAATAGAAGGACAGGGGATGTAGCTCAGTGGTAAAGTGTCCTTGGCTTCAATCCCCAGTACCAAAAAGAAAAACGGAAGTTGAGATAGTGAAAATAATAAGAATAGAATCAGACCAGGTTTTGACTGAGAGATTTAGAGATATAAAGAACCTCCAGAGGAATGGGAAAAAAATGTCTAAATTCAATTAACATTTCATCAGTGTTTTTTTGTCAGAGTACAACAAAAATGATGGAAAGAAATTTGACATAATCTGTGAATTTATATAAGAATCTTTGAAGTTTTCTACCAAGGGAAATCTTTGCATTTGCACATACATACAACCTTTACACTTTGGTTTTGATTTTACTTGGTGATTCTGCTAAATGATGGAACTACTGATAGCAAAAATAGCAACTACTACTATCACTGTTATTTATATCTGTTCAAGGCACTGTGATAGAAGCTTTGCATTCTTTGTTTTGGTTCATCTTCTCAGCAGTGCTATAGGAATTATTTCTATTTTAAGTTTAAAAACACAAGTACAAAGCCAATTAAATAACTTGCTCATTTTCCTTAGTAAGGAAACAGTTAAAGAAGCTGCCTAAAATAATCAGAAACCTGAATTTTTAAAGTTGTTATTGCAAGTGAGCCACAGCAGTGTAAATTAAAGCATGAGAATTTATGATAGAGTTCAGAAAGTGAACTTGTTAATACCATATGCATTTTACCTAGCAACTCTCTTCTAATAATCTTGAAATTTGTGTGTGTGTATGTGTGTGTGTGTGTGTACACCTGTATGCTTGCATTTGTGCCAGTGTATTTGTTGTTTCTAAAGCACCTGTTTGATCCCAATGGCTAGCATATGGATTATGTGGGACAGATTATTATTCTGCTGTGGAACTAAGATTAGGGAACATAATTTTCTTCAGGGTCAGCCAAGGATGATTTGTAGACTTGAAGCCAGCTCTTCTTATTTCAGCATCTAAACTCTATATTATAAGTACTGTAGCCTAGGAAGTAGCCCCAGATTGTTTAGATTTTCTTATGATACTGCATCTGCAGCTTTCTCATCAGTAAAATTAGGATAATTGTCCAACGTGTAGTCAATACAAATAGCACTTAAAGAGTAGTATATACCACAGGGTGATTAGTCAACAAATGGAGCTATTATGATTTTTACTTCTAGCTTTTATTAATAGAATGCTATTTGATCCATTGTAGCATGATGTCATGTATGTCGAGTTCTTTAAAATACTGTACTGTTTTATTGGTTCATATTGGTAATGATAGAAAGTGCAAATTAGAGTCCCAGCATAAAGGGACACAATTTGAGAACTGTCATTAGGTGATTTCATCATCATGAAAACATCATAGAATGTGTTTACACAAATAAAATGGCCATCATGACACTTGGCGATATAATCCCATGTGAACTACTTAAGTGTATGCTGTCCATTGTTGACCAAATATCATTATTTGGCACACAGCTGTGTACATATAGAAAATGACAAGACACATTTAATCTGCAATGATATTTTAAGACTCCACTTATCTTTTGAGTTGCAAAAATTTGTGTTATAAGTTGAAAGAAGAAGCTGAGACTTTGTTGGGAAGTTTCTTCCCTATTTCTGTTCACTGAAATTTCTTCTCAGTGTTTTAGTTGAGGACCTAACTGTTATTTCTGAAGAGGTCCCTTATTTTTGACTCTTTTAAAAATAAACAGTGTATGTGAAGTGTTAATCAAAATACTGTCATTAATTATCCAAACCTAATTCATAAAGGGTCCTTCAATCAAATTTATATTATCCTCTCTTACCTGATAACCTCACCCACTTCATAAAATAAATGGAGTTTTAAGTGATCAGCTCTCTCAAAATTTGTATCTTCACTCATCTCTACCTTCCTTTTATTTTGATGGGAATATGGTTCCATGCTAAGTCTTCCTATTCTTTTCATTCCTTTTTTCTTACCAGTTTTCAAAACTTTGTTTTCTATTAAATCCTCCTTGTTTCCTTATTTCCATTTTCTTCCTTTCCACTGACTCCTCTGAACATAAAGTTATGTCCTACTTTTTTATATCCTTAGTTTTTTTCTTCAGTCCACTATAGTATCATACTTTTGTTCTTCTAATTTTTTATTTACTTGAACACTTCTCTTTTTAAAATTTTTTTATTCTAATTTGTTATACATGACAGTAGAATGCATTTTGACACATTGTACAGAAATGGAGCATAATTTCTCTGGCTGTACATTGTGCTGAGTCACATCAGTAGTGTAATCATACATGTATATGGGGCAGTAATTTCTGTCTGATTCTACCATTCTCACCATCCCCACCTCACCCCACCCTCACTCTCCTCTGCACAACCCAAAGTTTCTTCATTCTTCCTTACCCACACCCCCCCTGTGGATCAGCATCTACTTATCAGAGAAAATAATTGGCCTTTGGTTTTTTGGGATTGGCTTATTTCACTTAGCATGATCATGCATGGGATTTTATGAAAGTAGTTATACTAAATTTCTTTTTTCCTAAACAATTCAGTCAGCCTGAGTTTCCACATTTTTATAACTTCCCAGTGCTGATGCTGCTGGTCTGTTGAACTTGCTTTGACTTGCAAGGCTTCAGCAAATTAACATTTCTTAAGTAGATTTATCCTCCTACTTAATAAAATTCACAAACATTGAGCATTATCTTTTGATTTCCCTGTGCTAGCTTACTATGAACTTGTTATAGAAATCTACTTTTCCTCGGTTTCAGGTTTCCAAGATGACTCTTTGCCCCTGTTAAAGGCCCTGCAAGGTTTCATATTGGCATGGATACAAGAGGGAAGTTAAAATTTCAGGATGTTAGAGCAAAAGCACTATTTTCTTTGGCACCTGTTGCCTTGTTACTTAAACGTATGAAAACATTTTGAGTAGTATAAAAAAATGACAAGTAGTTGAGGGTGAAGCATGGGAAGAGAGAGTCAAACTTCAGAACATTTTAATTGGGCTATACTTTCACCTAAACTGTCCCAAATCTTCTAATTTCTATAATCATATAAATGGCTTGAAGTTTCCAGAATTTGAGATTGTAATTTGGGAGAAGCAGATGAGGATATCAAAGGATCTTAATTGGCAGCCATTAGATCTGTGAGGTGATTTGGTTTACTTGCATGCATGTTGGAATTATTCCCTTTAACTTTTTTTTTTATTTGGGGGGGTGTTTCTGGGGATTGAACCCTAGGGCCTTGTGTATGTTATGCATGTGTTCTATCACTGAGCTACAACCCCAACCCATATTATTATTATTATTTAACACATCTATATAGTGATTATCCACTTTATCTTTTCTTTATTAGTGAAGTTGTAATCTTTATTTTCAGCCATCTAGCTGTTGTGTGGGTTGTCAGATTTGAGCATGACAACAAGATCAATAAAGTAGTTTCTTTCTTTTTGCAAGGATTTCTAGGTACAAGTGGGATGGGATTCCAGAACTTGACCTCTGTCATAAGCAGGATGAAATGTATCTGTTTAATTTGTCTTCACTTCATTTTCCTTAAGGTGACATTGATATGTTTGTTTTTGCTGTTTTGGGGACATTTGCTACCAAGAGCCGCAGAAGAAAATTTTAAGGTGTTATAGATAGCTGTTTGGTCTAAATATCAGTGTTAGTTATTATGAGTTCCTAAATGAAAAGTCATTTAAGTATGTTAAACCTAAGTATTTTGAAAGTGGTAGGGAAAAATGATTCCCTTCAGAAGTCATTTTTCAGATCGAGATGTTTAAAGAAAAGTTCTTTGTAGATTACTTTCCAAGAGAACTAGAAGGAAGGAACAATGAATGGTCTGGGGAAGTGATCAGATAATGTTGCTTGAATATAATAAAAACTTTAATAGACTATGTTGTGAGGGGAAAACTCACTATAGGCTTTCTTTATCTAATTTAAAGGTCAATTAAATAAAAGCCATATTAGCTTGCTTAATTTCATTATTGGTTCAGTTTATTGATGCATCTTTAGGGTAAATATTCTTTCTTGCTTTACTGTAAAAGTTGTCATATTCTCCTCATTCTCCTCTCCAATTGTGTTTTCCCTTCAGTTTATTTCCCATATTTTGGAAACTCTTTCTTTGTTATTTCCATATTTAAGTCCTGTACGCTTTGGGTAAGCTACACATTCCTGCTTAGCAAGAAGTTATTTGGCTTTTGCTTACCTTCAACTCCTCCTCGCCCCCTGCTACTCCAAATTTAAGCTGTAGTCATACCAAATTATGAAGATTTCTGTAATCTAACACATTCTCCTTTGTTCTCTCTGCCTAAAATTTTATTCTCTGTAAGATGGGCTAATCCCTTCGGAAGATTTAGATACCATCTATCCAGTATTCTTTTCTTGAGTATCACTACCACCTCTGCCTCCTGGCTAGATTAGGTTCCTTTCTTGTTTATTCTTTTTTTTTTTTTTAATTTTTTATTTTTTTAATTGTAAACAAATGGGATACATGTTGCTTCTCTGTTTGTACATGGCGTAAAGGCATACCATTTGTGTAATCATAAATTTACATAGAACAATGTTGTTTGATTCATTCTGTTATTTTTTCCTTTCCCCCCACCCCTCCCACCCCTCTTTTCCCTCTATACAGTACTTCCTTCCTCCATACTTGCCCCCCTCCCTAACCCTAACTCTAACCCTAACACTAACCCTTCCCTCCCCTCATTGTGTGTCATCCTCCACTTATTAGCAATATCATTCGTCCTTTGGCTTTTTGAGATTGGCTTATCTCACTTAGCATGATATTCTCCAATTTCATCCATTTGCCTGCAAATGCCATAATTTTATCATTCTTTATGGCTGAGTAATATTCCATTGTATATATATACCACAGTTTCTTTATCCACTCATCAATTGAAGAACATCTAGGTTGGTTCCACAGTCTGGCTATTGTGAATTGAGCAGCTATGAACATTGATGTGGCTGTATCTCTGTAGTATGCTGATTTTAAGTCCTTTGGGTATAGGCCAAGGAGTGGGATAGCTGGGTCAAATGAAGGGTCCATTCCAAGTTTTCTAAGGAATCTCCACACTGCTTTCCAGAGTGGCTGCACTAATTTGCAGCCCCACCAGCAATGTATGAGTGTACCTTTCTCCCCACATCCTTGCCAACACCTGTTGTTGCTTGTATTCTTGATAATCGCCATTCTAATTGGGGTGAGATGGAACCTTAGGGTGGTTTTGATTTGCATTTCTCTTCTTGTTTATTATTAAAGCACTTGTATCTTATATTTGCTTGGATGCCTGGGAGGTATTTTAGGTCAGGAATTATTTTATTTATGGACTTATATTCTCAATGTTTGATTCATGATTATAGTGCTTACCCAGATTTTTCTCTGTTAAATGAGAAATCAATGTGTAAAAAACCCTGCAGGCTCCCAGAATTTAGATGAATGCAGATCTTCATACATCCCATAGAGTCCACTTTCTCCTGAGCAATACTTTAAGTATATTTTATAGTCAGTAATTCTGAATCCACCCTTTGATAAAGTTAGTCTTCTATACCTTATTTACCTGTAGCCTAGCATTTGGCCTAGTTCTCTGACTTTAAGGTAATTTTTTCTATATGTAATATTAGTACCTGATTCTTCTTACCTGAAAACTTTGGCTTCTGTTTTGGCTACCCACCTAAAGTGGAAAACAAAACCAATGCCTTACATTTATTTAATAACTAATAGCTTACAGTACATTTTTACATTCATTACCTAATGTAAAAGAAGAGAACTAAAGATTCATTCTTATCACATTCATCATTTCAAGTAGAGAGAAAGTGGTAGCTTTAAATACGTGGAAATGATACTTAACCTTAGAGTTGAAACTGGGTCTAGGAAGAGTTCAGTTGGCAAGGAAAAAAAAAAAAAAAAAAAAAAAAGGTCAATAACCTATGCTAAGCATTTTTCATGCATTATCTTGTTTAGAACTCATAACTCTATGTAAGAGTTCCCAAAGCATCAGTTACAAACATTTTCTTTAAACGCAAATAACTCAATAAAACTTAGGAGGTTAAGATCACATAGCTGATAGCAAATCAGTATTTAATTCAGAACTCTTCAAACCTTAAATTTTGTTTTTACTATCCTTGTGTTCTTTAGGCAGATTTACATCCCTGGGGGGATCTTAAACATATTCTGAGATTTAGAAGTATTCCATGCATGTTTTGATTTTGTATTTTCAATTTGATGACAATCAAAACAAATTATATACATGTTACGAATCATCTAGATAAATATCTTAATGCTAAGTAAGAGTATTTTTACCCTTTTCTATAGCTATGATCTTATTGTCTTCAAATATTACTATTTTAATTGTTATGGACTAGTTTGAAAAGGATAGCAGTAGATCTAATGACATAATGTTACTTTTATACCAGGTAGAGTTCAAATGATGTTATGATGTACAAAATAAACTTGTTTTTAGCAGTTTAACAAAACAAAACAAAAAAGTTCCAGGAAGGTTGACTCTTTATGTGGCTCAAAAGTGCTTAGACCATTTAGTAAGTACCATGAGTACACTAGAATAGTGATTTGACTCCGTGAATTATTAATTAAATACTTACTAACTTAAAAAGATAAGCAATTAATAACAATAATTTGGAACTTTCAATTTCATTATGTTTTAGTTTCTTTTGTATTTTTAAATTCTAAATTTAATATTTGTATATTTTTAAGAATTGTAATTTATCAACAGGGGATCTAGACAACACTTTCCTTTATAATTATTTTATATTGTAATATAATCCAGACTATATGGTTTATTATAGTATAAACCATTACCTCATCAGGATTAAGCATTTAATTCTGTTTGGGAGGAGTGCTCAAAAGCTTTGCTAAGGTACTGCTATTTAAACTTTATCTTAAAGAATGAGTGCATGTGGGGCTTGAGTTGTGGCTCAGTGGTAGAACGTTTGTCTAGCATGTGTGAGGCCCTGGGTTCAATCCTCAACACTGCATATAAATAAATAAATAAAATAAAGGTACTGTGTCCATCTAAAACTTAAAAAAAAAAAAAAAAAAAAAAGAGTGAGTGCATGTTTGCTCAGCAAAGATGGGGTAAGGACATTAAGACATCTAAAAAGACCAAAAATAAAAATAAGAACCTCAAAACTGTACACTTACTATGTGAGGGAATAGAAGAAAAATATGTGTGATTATTAAACTTTTTGTAATAATTAAGGGAATTTAGATTTTACTGTGTAGCCAGTATGAATAAAAAGAAAAAGAAGCAAAAAGCAGGGAATATAAACTGAATTTGTATAATTCAATTGTGTGCTTACTGAATTTTAGTAAATTATGTTTTGCATAGAATCAGGATCCCTTGGAGGTGGAATATAAATGTTTTTGTAGTGAAAATAAATTGCCCTATAAATTTCAGATGTATAAGTTGCAATATTTTTTTTTGCCTTTTTCTTTCTCCATCTGTCCCTCTCACCCTCCCTTTCTTTTTTTTTTTTTTTGCGGTGCTAGGGATCAAACCCAAGGCCTTGTGCTTGCAAGGCAAGCACTCTACCGACTGAGCTATCTCCCCAGCCCCTCACCCTCTCTTTCTTTAGACCTATTCTTTATTAATTAAATCAGAAATTTGAACTTTATTTTCCCCTCCCAACTCACTAGGATACTTGAATGATTGATCAGTGTTCTGCCCACTTGATTTAATGATTCTCACTTATGGAGATTTTACGGAGAAAACTGCTTAGGTGGTTTTCCAAACACCAGCATTTATTTTCACTAAGGGGAAGAAAATACCTGTTTACTATTATCTGTGTAGTAGATCTGGTTTTATTAGTAATTTTACTAGTGCCTTGATTTCCTAAGTTAACTTGCAGATATTAGTTCTACATTGTGCTTGTTACAGTGAAATGTCAAAATTGAGTTTTAAACTGAACCCGGTGAAATCACAAGGTGAAAAAATAATGAATGATGAATGATATATTATTTCTGCATGTGCATGTTCATATATGGTAGTACAGTATGATTACATTATAGCATTCACAGCATTCATCATTGACATATTCTTGAGATTAGTGGTAAATGGAATATCTACAAAAGCACTTTTCAGGTGGGACAAGGAGACAGGATAGCAGGAGATAAAAAGTCATGTTGTCTTTTCATGCTAGTCATTACTTTTCCTAGGTCTTGGGACCAGCAACCTCCAAAGGTCTGACAAAGAAGGTTGAATCTTTGGCTAATTCTGAGGGGCCTGCGGCATCATATCCCTGCAAAACAAACAAACAAACAAATAAGAAAGGGTGGGAGGGAACGAGGGGGAGAGGGAGAGAAGAAAGTTAAATGAAGTTGAAGTATTGGAGAATAATAAGAAAATTTAGGGAGAAACATAATAGAGGAGGTGCAAGAGGTTATACTTGTTTATTTCTCATACTGTGAACATTTTATTCAAAAGTGTAAGGTCACATGGTTTTTACGCATTGAATAGAAATTAAGATAGTGCTTTAAATAAATAAATGTTCTCCTCTGTAAAAATGCTTGTCATTTTTATGTTTTCTCAGGATGAATAAATCTGGGAGAAAACCATAAGTGAACAACATAGAGAAGCATTCCCTTATCCCACACTTCTTTTAAAGGGAGAAAAAAAATTAACAATATATTCATTCTGTCATAGGTCCAAAAAGTGAAGTCAGTATTTTAGGCAGAGTTTTCTTTAGTTTTTCTGTTTCCCTACCACACCTTCAGATTTCTTGGCACAGTGTAGGCATAGTACTGTGTCATATTCTTGGTCTGTTTTCTCAGACTTTATGAATTGATTTTGACTCTACCAGCAACACTGGATTCTTATCTTGACATAATTTGGTAAACAGACAATGATTTTGGGGAAAAAAACTCTGCAAATTGTACTGTGGTATATGAGATCCTGTCCCTAAATAAAAATATAAAAAGAGGCTGAGGATGTGGCTAAGTGGTTAAGCACCACTGATTTCAATCCCTGGCACCAAAGAAAAAAAAAATAGTAAGCAGAAGGTGTAAGAATTGCTGGAATAAGTAGGCTGAAAGGAACAGAGATGGTAACTAGAACTGAACTATATTTTTCACCATTAGTGAACAAAAATGGAGAATTCTTAGAGATGATGCTTTCAACTCTCTCCTCTTGTCATATCTACAGAATTCTCCCTTCCCACACAAAGTTGTTGACTTCACTTAACATTATCTTGAGAAAATTCACATAATTGGATGCTATTCACTGCGTCTTCCACCATTAAATATACTAGTCTTTTTGCACCTGTACCTGTGTACTTTGCCTGTTTCTTGCCAATAGTGTACTCTGTGCCACTTTTTGTCTTAAATCTCTCAGTTTCCCAGCCTAAAGATGCTGCATCTTCCTAAAACAGACACTGTTCTCTTTCTTATTTGTTGAAATTTCTGCTGTGTCCCATTCGTTATAACAGGCACACTAACATGTCTCAAAAGGCTCACCTTCCATTTTTAAAACTCTTTCCCTTGACATGATGTCCCCTTTTAGTTTCCAGCCCATTTCTCTTTTCCTCCTCAGCAGAACTTGTTTAAAACTGAAAAATATACTGTAATTGTGATCTGCATTTCCTCACCTTTTTTCAAATCTGTCCAAACAGCCCTCTATTTTTATCAGTTGTCTGAAACTGCTCTTATCATGGTTGTCAGTAATTTCCACATTGCCAGATCAAAGAGTTCCTTTCTGCTCCCATCTTACTTTACTTTTCAGCATCATTCTACATATTCCCTTCCTTGAAACACTAGTTTCTTTTAGCATCTCTGACAACAGATTCTCCTCATTTTACAGCTCTTTCACTTGTCATTACTTTGCTGTTTTCATCTCTGGTTCTGTAACCCTGTAGACCCTACAGGGCTTTATTCTCAGCCCTATTCTCTTCTTTTATATATCCATTCTTGGAAGATGGCTTCCAGTCTTATGACTTTCAGTATTAATATTTTTTCAGTAGCTCCTAAACTAATATGTATAGTGAGGCCTTCTAAATAAAATACTAATTAAGTACACAATTTCTTTAGTTCAGTAGCTAACTTAACTTCACCCAAAGCAGAACTCTGGACCTTGCCCACCCTTTTCAAAACCCATTGTCCAGTTTTCCCAGCTCAGTAATGTTCATTATCATAGCCAGTAATAATGAACATTATCACCAGTTGCATTAAGCATTTACCTACCAAGTAATCCTTGATTTTTTTTCCTTCTCCTACTTCCCATATTAACTCTGTTAGTAAGTCCTGTCACACTGAAAAATGTATTTGGAGTTCAACCATTGCATTCTACTCCTTTTGGTAAACCATTGCCTCTTGCCCATACTTCTGCATTTGCTTTCAGACTGGTGTCTTTGCTTGAACATCTTGCTTTTCTGCTAGTCTCATCTCCATGGCACTTGGACTGAGCTCTTCAAATGTAGAAGTAGATGTTGTCACTTATTGCTTAAAACTTTGCTGTGTTCTCTTATTATACTCAGAATAAAATTTAGCCTCCTTAGCATAACTTAGAAGACTCTGCAGCATCTGGTTTATTGCACTACTACTTCCCTTCATTACATTCCTCCATATTGCCTGCCTGCCTGGCTGCCTGCCCGCCCGCCCTCCTCTCTCCCTTCCTAACCAGATCTTTCTATCTTCAAAACTTTTGCATTTGTGATTCTTGCTGCCTCTTCTCCCAGATCTCTGCATGTCTCACTCTTTGGTGGTTCCTCAGCATTGTCTTCTTAGACTGTTTTAAATTATAATGCCTCCTCAAACCAGTGTTTCCATTACATTGCCCGTTTTATTAACTTATCTTTTTTTATAGCACATATCACTGTGCTGAGATATTTGCTTAATAGTGTATATTGTCTGTTTTCCCCTTTCAAAAGTTTTTGGTAACATGAGATATGGTATTTTTTTCTTTTCCTTCTCAGTAAATTTTTGTTGAATGAATAAAGGAAAGCCAACTGAAATTTATGGGAAAACTTTGTCAATTAAGTTGCGAATACATACTGGTTTTAGATTATAGACAAACATGTTGCTTTACCTCAGTTGATTAAAAACTTGAATGTTTATTAGATACTCTTTTCTTAGTTTTTAGGAGCTAATCCTTTGTATTTTTGATATCAAGGAATTACTTTCTAACCCAAGAGGTTTTGCAGTGACCTTCAAAGCTTTTCAGCAGGAATTGTTTGGGGGCACAACTTAAGAACAGATCGATCACTACTGAGAAGTACAAATTTGAGAGTCTTTATTAATAAAGACAGTCAGCTGACTGACTGTCTCACACAATGCCCCAAAAATAGCTTTTGGGAGAACAGCCCCGACCATAGAGTTGCAGGGGTTCTTATACCAAAAATCACATCAATCATAAGTTTCTGTTGCTATGATTCAGAATTACAAACTAACATAATGGGATCAGAAATCACTAGCAGAGGGTTAAGTGGGTCAAAATGAACTTACTTAGGTACAAATTAAAGAATGGTTACTAACATCCCACAATCACCGTTCACATAGTGCATTGTTTAGGAGAAATAGGAATCAAAAAGAGAACAGTTTTTCATTACATAAGAATTGTCATTTTGTATTGCTAAACATGTCATGCTAAGCAACTGTTGATGGGTACAGCAGTGGTGAGTTCCCATGGGAGAAGCATTTCCTACATAACATGGAGTCTCAAGGTAAAATGGAGTCTGTTTAGTCATTGCCTATATAGCCTGGCCTATAACATATCCATGGAGTCAAATATGTCAACCCATCACAGAATTAACAAAACCACAGCCTCCTTTAGGACCAATTTTTGTATAGCTTGTATAAAAAAAAAAAAGAATGAATTTTACTTTTTTAATTGTTGGAAAAAAAAAAAGTAGTTGTAAAACCGATTGTAATAGTTCATAAAATATAAAATACTTACAGTCTGGCCATTTACAAAAAAAGTTTGCTTCTCCTTGCTGGAGGTTCTGGCCTGTTGTTGTCTGTCTAATCTCATCTAACAGCAGACTGCTTCTCAATCTTGTTAGTCACCTTGACCTCCTGTCTGTTCATCATCAAATCAGGCCCACTCTGACCTCAGAATCTTTGCCTTTGCTATTCCTTCACATGGAATACTCTTGCCTCAGTATGTTAATATGGTGTCTTATTCCCTTACTTCCTTCACAGCTTTGCTTTAATATTACCTCCATGGAATGGTCTTTTCTGAACACTTTAAAGTTTAAGTCCCACACCCATTCTTAAACTCCCTATCTTTTTTCCTCTTCCATTTTTTCCATTGGATTTTATCCACATCTTACCTACTGTGTATTTTACTTATGTTCTTTGTCTTCCCAGTATACAGTAAATTTAGTGGGCGCTGAGATATTGTCTCTCTTATACACTGTCATATCCTCAAAGATAGTACCTGGCACCTAGAATCTTTCATTAAATATTTGTTAAATAAATAGTAATAAAGTCATCGTGAGAAAAAAATAGCTTCTTCTGAAACATTTCAGTAAACATTGACTAAATGCTATAAGACAGGTCTTGTCTTCAGTCTGTGGAGATACGCAAGTGAAGTCCTTGCTCTTAAGGACATCGGTATGGTACTGAGAACAAACATAGAAGTAAGTGAAATTAAAGTAAGATAAGACTTACTATCATGCAGTTCCTTCGCTAGTTAAAAATTCTAACTTGATAATTTAAAGTATTTTTGTATAAGTTAAAATGTTTATATTAATCCCACTTTAGAATTATTTTTATATTCTGTATTGATATCTTTTAAAAAATTTATAGCCTGTTTTCTTCAGAAATATTCCTAATGAAGAATGCAGTTCCATAAAAATAAAATTTAAAGTGACTTTGAAATATCAGAAATATTTTAATTAGACAGACCTATAAAAGTATAATTTTAGTTTCTTTTATATGTTTTTGGCAGGTGTAATTGGAAATTCTCATTTTTAAGCCAAGTTTAGATATTTAAGTAGTATTATGAAATTTTATATCTTGTATATTAACTGAATGAATATAAAATTAGTCTTGTAGGAAAGTAAAATGAGAGGGTGTGTGTGTGTGTTTTCTCTACAATAGGAAATGCTTTATATATAATATAGATGTTGATATATACTATGATACACTAGCAGTATCATTTTACTTCTAATTAGTGTATTTTTAAGCCCTTTGCCTAGCTTAAGTTTCTCTTCTCCAGTGAAAATAAGTATCTGTGTCAAATTGGATTGTTAGTATTTCCTTAAACTCAACAATAGCAACATTCTATATTTTTCTTAAATATGTGTGGGAGATTGTCATGGTACAGTAACATATTAAACCACCATTATATATCTTTCCTTGGCAAAGCAAAAAAGCCAGCAACAGTGCAATCTCTGACAAATGATAATTTCTTAGTAGAACACTAGCAAGTTTCGAAGAAGGAAAGCAGTAATTTCTTTATCAATTATACTAGGTGTTTAATATGTAAGGAAAATATTTATTTTTTAGTACTTACATTGTTTTAGAACTTTAAACAGACTGTATTCCTCAAAGTTCTGTTTTGGGTAGATTAGTCAATTTAGAGGATATGATCGGTTTCCATTTTATACATTTGTTCATTAAGTCTTTAATGAGTACCTGTATACCACAAGGGACTGTGCCAGCTAATGATGTGAGTTCCCAGATCACATCTTGAATAGCAAGATGGTGGTCCACAATTTATAAAACTTTTGGTGGCAAAGACCAACCCAGATTAAGCTGTTTTCTTTTCCATCATTTTCTTCTTTCTTAAGCTTTTATTTGCTTCTGTCTGTGTGATAGTGGAGAGAATAGAATCCATTATGCATCACTGCAGTGTTCATTATAGTAGTTGGGACCTTAGCAATTGTGAATTGAATTTTAATTCATATATTAAAATCATACTCTTTTTTGCCTCTTTTCCTGCTTGAAGAATGATAAAAAAATGTAAGTTTATTTTGAATTGGACTCATTAGTTAAGCACAACAGAAGTCTGAAAGAATTTTAAAAAGCCATTGAATCTTTTTTTGCTTTTTTTCTGGTAGCACCTTAAGGTCTGGGCTTGCTAGCTTTTGTGTTTTCTTATGAATTTAGATTTAAATCAAACTCTATATTGATCAGTTTATAAGGGAAGAGAAGGAAATTCCCCATTTCACAGATTCTGCTAAAGTCTTACAACACTTGCATCTAAATATACATTCAAGAAATGCGTTCCCATTTTACTGTTAACATATATTTTGATGATATTCTTTGTTGTGACCCTTGCCAGAGGAAAACAGTATTGAAAAAGATATTAGTGAGGCAAGAAAATCATTTTGTTTTCATTTACTCTAATTAGTGAATCCAGAACTCTACACACATTCATGCTCACATGTGCATAATGCGCATGAATCAGACTATACAGAATGTAATACAGTATGGCATATTTGTAGTCCCCTTATTGTTATGGTCTTGACCTCTCCTAATCCCCTTCTTTTCATATTTTCAATTTCCTTTCTTTATCTTACTTTTGCAGGTATTTTATGTTTTTATTCTACAGACTAAGAATAACTTTTGAGATACAATCATATCTTATTTAAGAACAACTTTAAATTTTTAAAAATTATTTTGTCTGTTATAGAAAATTTAGACACTATAGAAAATCCAAATGAGAAAATGTGCTATTTTTTTTTCCTGTTTCATTTTCTTTAATACATGCATGCTCACTTATATTTGGGATCATGTTCTTTAATACATTTTACCATGTCCTTTTTGGAATCAGTGAAAGTAGTCACAAAAATTGAGGTTGGGGCTGTAACTCAGTGATAGAGCACTTGCCTAGCATGTGTGAGGCACTGGGTTCAGTCCTCAGCACCACATATAAAATAAACAAAAAAGTTATAAAAATAATTGTATGTCTAATATTTCCAAGGTCAAAATAAACGTTTTTTTTGGGGGGGGGGTAGTAGGGATTTAACCAGAGGTTGGGGTGGGGTTTGCCACTGAGTCATATCCCCAGCCCTTTTTCTTTTTTGAGACAAGGTCTCGTTAAGTTGCTTAGGGCTTCACTAAGTTGCTGCAACAGGTCTCAAACCTGCTATCCTTTTGTCTCAGCATCCCTAGTTGCTGGGATTACAGGTGTGTGCCACCATACCCAGCTAAACGTGTTTTTAAAAACATAACACAAAAATGGAGTGTGTGGGGATAGAGCAGGATAAGAGAAATGATTTTCTTCAATTCTTCTGAAACACAACTAAAAATACCATGACCTATTTCTGTGGCTTGGGGGATAAAGTTAGGATTAAAAAAAAAAAAAAAAAAAATCATTTACTTTCAAATATAATTACAATAAGGAATGCTGAGGAATAAAATTGACTTTGGATCAGAATCTTAGCCCATAATATCTGCCTTGTGACCAGAAAATAGTTAAGTGGTTTTAATTGGGTTCCTTACTCTATGTGTCATAATGTCCCAAATAACCAGGTTACTGCTACAGGCAATCGTGGTTGCCAGCACCATCTGGAATAATTCTCAGATGCAAGGTAAAAGGAATGTATGCACCATTTAAAGTACTTTTCTCTCTTAAAACAGCAAAACCTTTGTGTATAGTAAGTAAATATTATGAGACACTTAATTTTGAGGAAGAGCAATTTGATTGATGAGAACAAACTTTTGCTCCATTTCTTCATTAGATTTCTAATGCAAAAGCTCCAATCTGTTTGTTCCATTAGTTGATATAATTCATGTGAGTTTATTAGCACATTAGAACTATTAGCACAGAAAATTATGGAGTGAAGAAAAGCAAATAAAAAAACTTTTTAAAAAATTTGTTCAAATGGTGTCTGAGTTTACTGTATTATCTGTGACCAAAACCTTTAATAAACATTCCAGATAGCCAAAAGTGGAATTGTTATATAGAACCTCTTGATAGTGTGTAGTCTCATCAGAGAATGAATTTTATTTTACAATTAATGTTATTAATTCATCATTTCCTCTTGAATATTTTTCCCCAGCTTTATTGAGGTATAGTTTGCAAACAAAAATAGTGTATATTTAAGATGTACAGTGTGCACATTTGATATACCTATATGTTGTTAGAGATTACCACGGTCAAGCTAATTTACACATTGCCTCATGGTTTTCTCTGTGTGTGTGTGTATGTGTTTACGATACTTAAGGTTTCCTGACTTAGCAAATTTTCAAGTATTGTATATTATTAGTTGGTACCACACTATATATTACATCTCCAAAACTTTTGTGACTGAAAATTTGTGCCTATTGACCAACATCTTCCCTCTTCCCCTACCCCGATGCCCTAACAGCCACCATTCTACTCTTCTTCTATGAGTTCATTTCTTTTATATTCTACGTATAAGTGAGATGATAGAGTATTCATCTTTCTGTGTCTGGGTTATTTCATAGTGTCCTGCAGGTTTATCCATTTTTTCATGAATGGTAGGATTTCTTTCTCTGAATAATATTCCATTGCTTATATTTATATATTGGACTTTTTCTTTATCCATTCATCTGGCACCTAGGTTGTTTCCAAATCTTGAATGTGGTAAATAAAGTTGCTGTGAACATGGGAGTAGAAATGTCTCTTTTGAGATCCTCATTTTAATTCTTTCAAATAAATACCAGAAGTGGGATTGCTGGATCATATCATAGTTCTGTATGTAGTTTTTCAGGAACTTCCATGTTGTTTTCTGTAATCACTGTACTAACTTACATTCCCATCCAGCATTGTACCAAGATTTTCTCTTCTTCATAACCTCACCAATTCTTGTTATATTTTGTCTTTGATCACAGCCATTCTAACAGATGGGAGCTGATGGGATCTTGTGTTGTCTAGACTGGTCTTGAACTCCTTGGCTCAAGCCGTCTTCCCACCTCAGCTTCCTGGCTTCCTGAGTGACTGGGGCTACAAGTGTGCACCACTGCACCCAGCATCCTTTGCCCATTTTCAATGAGTTTTCTTGCTATTGAGTCCCTTACATATTTTGGATATTAATTCCTTACCAGATGTATGGTTTGCAAGTATGTTTTCCTAATCTGTAGGCTGTCTCTTCATACTGCTGTTTGCTGTGTAGAAAATTTTCAGTTTCCTTAATTCCATTTATCTAATTTTTGCTTTGTTCTCTGTGCTTTTGGTTGCATAAAAAAAAAAAAAAAAAAAAACCAAAATCATTGCCCAGTCCATTATCAAGGAGCTTTCTTCCACTGTTTTCTTCTAGCCTCTTTGTTTCAGATCTTATGTTTAAAATGTCTTATGTCTTTAAAACATAATGATCTTATGTCTTTAAAACATTTTGAGTTGATTTTTATTTACAGTGTGAGATAAAGATTCAGTTTCATGCTTCTATATGTAGATATTCAGTTTTCCCTGTACCATTTATTGAAGCGACTATCCTTTCCCCATTATGTGTTCCTCTTGGCATCTTTGTCAAAAATTAAGTTACTGTAAATGCATGGATTTATTTCTGTGATCTCAATTCTGTTCTCTTAGTGTATAGTGTCTGTTTTTATGCCAGTATTACAGTGTTTTGATTACTATAGATTTGTAATATAGCTTGAAAAATCAGAAAGTGTGATGGTTCTAACTTTGGTCTTACTCAAGACTGCTTTGGCTATTCAGGGTCTTTTGTGGTTCTGTGTAAACTTTAGCATTTCCCCCCGTTTCTGTGAAAAATGCCATTGGAATTTTTATAGGAATTGCATTGAGTCTGTAGATCACTTTGGGTGGTATAGACATTTAACAATATTAATTCGTCCAACCCATGAACTTGGGCTATCTTTCTATTTGTTTGTATCTTGAAAATTTTCTTTCATCAATTTCTTATAGTTTAGTATATAGAGCTTTCACTTTGGTTAAAATTTATTCCTGAGTACTTTCTCTTGTAATGCTATTGTAAACGAGATGATTAATGTCTTCTTTTGGGAAAGATCATTGTATACTATGTGGAAATGCAACTTATTTTCATGTCGATTTCATATTCTGCAACTTTATTGAATTTGCTATTCTGATAATTCTAAGGAGTCGTCAGCATTTTCAGTATATTAGATCGTGTCATCAGCAAGCAGATAAACTTTAACTTCTAACTTTTCTAATTTGTTTACCTTTTCTTTTTCTTGCCTGATTGGAACTTACAGAGTACTGTGTTAAATAGAAGTGGTTAAAGTGGGCATGCTTTCTTTTCTTTTCATTTTTGGACTGGGATTGAACCTCAGGGTGCTCTACCACTAATGTATATCCTTAGTTCTTTTTTGAAAATTTTTTATTTTGAGAAAGGGTCTCCTTGAATTGCTGAGGCTGATGTCTAAGTTGTGAGCCTTTTGCGTTGCTGGAATTACAAGTGTGAGCCACCACACCCAGCTTTGGGCACACTTTAATTGTTCTTAATTGTAGAGGAAAAGATTTCAGCTTTTCACCATTGGGTATGATGTCAGCTATGGGTTTCTCATATATGGACATTATTGTATGAAGTGTATTACTTCTGTGCCTTATTTGAGAGTTTTTATTTATTTTTTATTATTTTGGTTCTAGGGCTTGAACCCAGGGGTACTTAACCACTTGAGCCACAGCCCCAATCCTTTTTATTTTTTATTTAGTGAGTGGGTCTTGCTAAGTTGCTTAGGTTCTCACTAAGTTGCTGATACTGGCTTTGAACTTTGTGATCCTCTTGCCTCAGCCTTCTGAGTTGCTGGGACTACAGGCATGTAGTCCCATCTATTGCACTGCACCCATCTATTGAGAGTTTTGGTCATGAAAGAATGTTTAGCTTTATCAACTGCTTTATTTCCTCAGTCTTTTCAGAGGATCATGTAATTTTTATCCTTCATTCTGTTCATGTGGTATATCCTGTTTATTGATTGTGTATGTTGACTCATCCTTGCCTTCCAGAGACAAATCCCACTTGTTCATGGTGAATGAATCCTTTAATATTCTTTTGGATTTGGTTTGCTAGTATTTTGTTGAGGGTTTTTGTTTACCAGGCCTATGATTTTCTTTTCTTGTGCCCTTATAGAGGTAATGCTAGCCTCTTAAAATGAGTCTGGAAAAGTTTCTTCCTCTTCAATTATTTGGAAGAATTTGAGAAGGATTGGTTATTTATTCTACTTTAATATTTGATAGAGTTCACGAAGTCTTCTGGTTCTGAGCTTGTTTTCTTTGGGAATTTTTTGATTACTGCTTCTTTTTCCTTATTCGTTATTGATTTCTCATGTATTTCTATTTTTTCTTGATTCAGTCTTGGTAGACTGTATGTTTCTAGAAATCTATCCATTTCTTTTGTGTTTTCCAACTTGTTGCAATATAATTTTTCACAGTGGTTGTTTCAGTCAACTTTTTTGCTGCCATGACCCAAAGACCTGACAAGAACAATTAGAGGAAGAAAAGTTTATGAGAGAGAAAGAGAGAGCCAAAATATATGCCCAGAAGGCATGCCTCCAGTGATCCACCTCCTCCAGCTACATGCCACATGCTACCAGCCTACATTTACCACCCAGTTAATCCCTACCAGAGGATTTATGCACTGAATAGTTCTGAAGAAGAGGAACAATCAGGGAGGCTTGCCTTGCTATATATTGAGGCTTTTTATAAAGTTATAGTACTTATGCTTGCATAAAATTGGCTCAGAAACATACAGATGTATCAGAGTAAAAAGGTTAAAATAGGCACACATGTATATAAAAACTTTACATATGACAGTGTTTATAAGTACTGCTTGTACAATTCATTATTAATACATATAAAAATGAAATTTTATTCCTCCACTAGACTCAAAAAAATGAAATTACATCTTTACCTCAGGCACACTCAACTTCAGTTTAAGGTGGGTTAATGACTTCAGTGTGAAAGACCAAGGTTTTATAACATCTTCAGGGGAATAGTTTTATGAATTTGAAATAGGAAAGATTCTCATAAAATTGTACTCTATAAAGGAGAAGATTGATATGTTTGAAGCAATTAAAATTTTTAGATTCTATAAATGCAGTGGTAACATAAAGCAGTCAAAGAAGTAATTCATCGTTTAGAAGAACATAGACCATTATATGTGACAGTTAAAACATTATTACTGTAACATATAAAGTATAACTGTAACTCAAAGCAAAGTCCAATTAAACAATGGACAAAAGATGTAAATCACAGAAAGAAACAGGAATGGCCAAATACCATATGAAAATATGTTTAGCTTCAGTAGTCAGGAGTATGCGTTTTAAAACTATATTGAGATACAATTTTATATCTATCAGGTTGAGAAAAATTATGAAGTCTGATAATACCAAATGTTAGTGGATGTGGAGATATGTAACAACCATTGTTATGACTTACCAGTGAGAATATAAATTAATAAAACTTCTTGGAAATTAATGTAAGTTGTACCTATTGTATGAATTAGGCAGTTCAATTTCTAGACCTAAAGCCTTGGAAAAACTTGCAGAGGTCTATTAGATTGTATCTAGCAGCATTGTTTGTAATACCAACAAAATGGAAACAACCCAATTATCCATCACCTTGGGAATGGGCTAAAACAGTTGCCATATATATATTGTTTTATACTGCAGAAAAAAATTGAGGGGATTAAAAAAAACTATGACTCTCAAAACACACATTGAAAGGAAACAATAATTTGGTAAATTTTATGAAGCTCAAAACATGCAATCTGTACATGTCCATGTGTATATGACAAAACTATAATAAAAACAAGGATATTTTAAACCCAGAATTTAAGATAGAGATTACTCTTACCAGTAGAGGATTGAGAAATAGTCATTGGAGTAAGAGAGTGATACAGTAGAAGCTTCAGAAGTAGATAGAACGTCCTAATTCTTAAGCTTAGTTACTCCATGTTGATGTCGTTATTTTCAGATACATGTACATTATTTATACCATTTTGAATGTTTGAAATGTTGAATTAACAATGTAAAATTCATATTGTATTTCAAAATCTTCGTTTACCAGCCATAACAATATATCCATGTGGTGATTTAAGAGACTGCTTCCATTATTTCCAACATAAATGGTTGACTTGGTTTCTTTATCATTTCAGATCCTCTCATGCCCTTCTTTTGTTTTAGAATTTATTGTGCTTGATAAAGTATGTGCTGAAATACATGCTCCTTAGAGGAAAACTGGAACATCATTGTACACAGTATTTTATCTTTGATAGGAAAAAATTTGGAATTTTAGAAAAAATTTTGCACCAAGAATTTTTGTTGATTTCCAGATATTACTTTTTGTCACTGGTGTAAATTTGTACATAAACATATTCTTTTCTGTGCACATACATGAAAAAGCTTGATTTTTCTCTATCAATAGGCAAGTGAAAGACCAGAATAAGAAGGTAGCAAATCTGAAGCACAAGGAACAGGTGGAGAAAAAGAAGAGCGCACAGATGCTAGAGGAGGCCCGGCGGAGAGAGGACAATCTCAACGATAGCTCCCAGCAGCTACAGGTCAGAGCACACGGAGTCTGAGAGGAGAGGATTGGGTGAAGAGATTTGATCCTTAATTGCATGTTGTTTTTCTCTTCATTTTTATCCTCACCTTTTTTCTCTTTCTAACCCTGCTTGCTGCCTTCCTGTCAGATCAACTGTTTAGCAATAAAGGAATGACTTTAAATAGAAAAGGCAAGTTTTATTCCACAGTTTTGTGAGGACATCTCAGCATAGGAGAATGTTCATCTTGCTTCAAGTTGATCACATTTAATTGGTAAGTTCAATGTCAGTTTAATGAATGGGTTATATTAAACCATAGGGTTGTTAGTATAACTGTTTGCCAGTTCTGTTCATTAAAGATCATTTCTAATCTTGGTTTGTGGCTTTCTTCCTTTTTTCCATTTTCCTTTTTCTTTTCTTTCCATATTTTTTCCCTCCTTTTTTTTTCTTCCTTTTTAAGAAAATACTCATTTTAGAGTGTATATTTCACAGTCATAGAGGACATATTTTTTTCTCTTCAATGGAGTGATAATTGATGTCTAAACCTAATTATTCGCAGATTAAACCAGGCCCAATAACAGTAGTAGCAGCTACCATGTAAGTGCCAATTAGGTTCCCAGTATTTAAAGTAGGCTTGTCATTCATTTCTCTAACCTTCACAGTAATGTAGTGGTATTGTGTACATTTTGCAAATAGGGAAACAGACTCAGAGACATTGAATCACTTGCCTGAGTGCGCACAATGTTCTAAGTGACTTGGCTGTGATTTTATCAGGAACTTCTTATCTGCAGCCTGTCTTCTTTTTCTTGGCAATAATACCTTAGAATGAAGGTCTAGGTTTTAGGGAATCCTATAAACATGCTGGAAGCCTCTGAAACTCCTGGTGTGACATCTAAGCCACTGTCATATTGATTTTCTCTTTTTCTGTCTTCTCTTTGGATATGATATAATATGTATGCCGTAATTCCACGATTAGAAAACTTTAACTGGACTGTGGAGGAGTTATTTTCTAGAAGCTAATTTTAGGCTTTGCAACAAGTGCATTCTAAACACAGAGAGTCTAGTTTTTTATTTTTATTTTTTCATTCCTCTTTTATATAACTTTTACTGATACTTTTACTGATACTTCTTACAGAAGGATAAATTTCTTCAAATGCACCAGCATTTGAAAAGAAGCATCATACCAATTTTTCCTCACTTTTGCAACTGTTAATATTAACAATGGTTAATTCTGGCATTTTTCTTTTTCTTCCTCTTCTTTCTTTTAAAAAAAATGCAAATCTGATGAATGGAAAAGAATTCATTTTTGTTGGAATTTATATTTCTTTGATTACTAGTGACATTGTTTCTTTTCATATCTTGAATTTTCATTTGGTTGTTAATGTAATTCAAATCCTCCTTTTTTCCCCAATGATAGCTTTTTCTTTCATGAATTTTGTGCTTTATTTATCCACATTTTGAGAGCATATATTTAATTTGCTTTAAATATTTTTAAGTTCTGTTATTGCTTGTTTTTGTTTTAAATACACATTTGCTTTTTAACTTAGAGTGTTTTGTGTGTGTAGGGAGGTTCTCCCCCCCCCACCCAATAATTTCAGTAGTATGTTTACAGAAAATTATTTCATTGCTCACAAGTTTGAATTGGCATCTTTATATTTTATGAAATTGGTTAACAATTAAATCTGTTTATAGGGTTTCAATTTAACCTCCCTCCTTGAACTATTTTCTAAATTATAGAAAATATCTATTTTATAATAAGGCAAGCCTCTTTTAGTTCACCTCTTAGCTGTATCATTTCTTGTGTTCCCCTGCTGCTAATTTAATGTTTTCTATTGCTAGTCTTTGTAAACCAAAGATATTCTGTGCTCCTATCAGTTTTTGTAATGCCAAGAGTGCTTTTATATGTAATCTCATATCCTGTTTTTAAAAGTAGATAAGTAAGATAGATTACATTATTTATATTTTACATAAAAGGATTACTAATGTAGAGGGGTTGACTGACTTTTCCCAAGGTGTGTCTCAATGATAGTTGATGGCCTTGCTATGAAGGAAATGGATGTATTTCATTCAGAGACAGTGAAAAGAGGACAGGCCTACAATTAAGATACTTAGGATCTGATCTCAGTTCTTTCACTAACTACTGTGTTACTGAAGTATATTTTAAAATTAGTTTATTGCATATAACAGCCCAGTGGTAGTGAGTTTTCCTAGCCCTAGACTAGGAATTCTCTAAATACAATTCATGTCTGAAAGAAGCTAGGGATTTTTTGAGAAATGCCTGATTCCAGAATGGAGCTGGACATGTATAAGCTAAACCTAGATCTCTAGATCAGTGGTTCGGAGATTTCATTGTACCTTGAAGTTACCTGGAGGCCTTTTCAAGCTTAGATTGCTGGGTCCTGACCTTAAGATTCTGATTCAGTAAGTTTGTTTAAGCCCCAAGAATTTGCATTTCTAATAACTTCATAGGTGATGATGACATTCTGGTTCTTGAACCAAAATTTGAAAAATATTACAGTACAGGATCATGTGATAATAAAAAATTAAGCTGTCAGAAGTTACTGAGGTCATATAAGAAGGTTAAGGAAATGCAAATCAAAATTGAGATTCCATCTTTTTCCAGTCAGAATGGCAGTCATTTATAATACAAATAATAATAAATGCTGGCAAGGATTTGGAGGATGTAGAGAGAAAGAACACTTAATCATTGTTGGTGGGACTACAAATTAGTACAACCACTGTGGAAATTGGTATGGAGATTACTCAAAAGACTAGGAATGGAACCACTATATGACCCAGCTATTCCATTCTTTGGTATTTATCTAAAAGAACTGAAGTCATCATACTCTAATGATACATGCATTCCAGTGTTTACAGCAGTGCAATTCATAATAGCCAAGTTATAGAACCAGCCCAGGCGTTCTGTGAACAGAGGAGTGGATAAAGAAAATGTGATATATACACACACTGTGGAGTTCTACTCAGCCATAAATAGGAATGAAATGATGTCATTTACTGATAAATGGATGGTTGGAGAACATCATGCTAATTGAAATAAGCCAGACTCTCACAGTCAAGGATAGAATATATTCTCTCATAAGCAGAATCTAGGCAGAAAAAAAGAATAAAAGAAAGGGAGGAGGGCCCATGAAAATAGAAGGGAAAACATTAGATGGAAAGGGAGAGGGAGGAGTGGAGAGAAAGGGAAAGAACCAGGGAATGAAGTTAGCCACATTAACCCCTTTGTATATATGAATATTTACAAAGAGTCCCACTTTTATGTGTAATTACAGTGTACCAATTAAAAATAAATAGAAGGGAGATGATTAGATGATAAGGGAGAAGGAAAAGGAAAAAGGAAATAATGGGGAATGATATGGAGTAAGTTATTGGCATATATGAATATGTCATAATGAGTACTACTATTACATATAATTACAATGTACTAATAAAAACTTTTCTAAAAAAGGACAGAGGAGCAACAACAAGAGGGACCATTATTGACCTAGGACGGTCAGTTATAAAAAGGATTGAGTACAGTGGATTAAAATAAATATATTTAAATCTAAGAGCTTTTTATGAAGACTGTAAAAATAATTTAGAGATTGCTAAAGGACCAGCTCATTACTCTGAACAAACAGGTAAATAAAAGGAAAGAATTAGACAGTTAACTTGCCTTTTATGGGTAAATTGTGTTTTAGAGAAATCAGATAGTGGATCATGGTAGGTTCAGTGTTGAAAAATTCCAGCTGATAAATGCAGAAGGAATGATAGAATTTAGAAAATTATCTTTTTGCAGTTAACTAAATAAACATGGATTGAGGCAACTCAACAGTGATTGCTAAAGTTATTATTGGATGAAATGTCATTGGAGAACTGAATAATGGATGGAACAAGTTGATACCCATCAAATAAATCTTCAGTTCCTGTAGAGAGAAAAAAAATCACACGTTAAGCCTTTGACTATGATGCATTTGCATATGTGTTCAAAGAGTCAAATCTAAATTTAATTGAGCCAGGTTGAAAAAAAAGGGCAGAGAAGTATGTTAATTACTCATGGAAGTGCTATCAACCAAACCTAGATTATAAGAAAAAAAAATTTTGGCACTGGGGATTGAACCCAAGTGTGCTTAACCCCTGAGCCACAACCCCAGCCCTTTTTTATTTTGAGACAAGGTCTCATTAAGTTGCAAAGGGCCTTGCTAAGTTGCTGAGGCTGGCCTTGAACTTGAGATCTTCCTACCTGAGACTCTGGAGTCACTGGGATTACAAGTGTGCACTACCATGCCTGTCTCAGATTATAAAAAAATTCTAAAATGACAGATAACTTATTTTCTTCAACTAATATATGAGAAAGGGGAGAAAAAGAGAAAGATGATTTTTACAGATTTTTTTTTTAATTTAGAGAACATAAATATCTTGAAAATCATTTAGAACTTACTTGGATCCTGACTTAAATAACTATAAAAAATGTTTTTGGTGGGAGAGATACAGGGAGTTAACAGGATATCAAATGTTATTAACAAAGTTTAAATTTTTTGTTATAATTAAAGTATTTTGTTATTGAAGTACATAGAGGAAGTGTTTGTAGACAAAATCATGTGGTATCTGATTTTTAATTCCAATTTTAAGCGGAGGCAGTATTGATAAAAAAAAAAAAAGAATCATTTGTAACTGAATATTAAGAGTTTTGGGCTTTGTAGTAGTGGTGTAATTAGGGAAACATGAAATACTTTATATGAGAGTAAGCACCTGTTTCTTTAAGACAGAATCTTTCCCCTTAAGACAGCAGTGTGAAAAATTGGATGCATAGAACTTTGTTTATGGCAGTGTTTCTCACTCAGTAACTATTTTGATCCCTAGTGATGTTTGTCAATATTTGGAGACAGTTTTAGTTGACTTAACTAGAGGGATGCTGGTGGCATCTAGTGGGTAGAGGTCAGAGATGCTGCTAGACATCCTGTAACACACAGAACAGCTTCCACAACAAAGGTTTATTCAGTATAAAATGTTGACTAGTTGTGAGGTTTTAAAACCCTGTTTTAGAAACAGTGAATACCAGTTCATTACTCAAAGTATTGCTATGGAAAAAGCCTTCATGTTTAGTTTTAGAAAAAGACTTGGTACTCCAAAAATACTTAGTATTTTTTTACACTGTTGTAATTAAATGACTGGTTACATTTTCATTGTATCATATATTAGTAGGAAAATAATGGATTGGGGTTTTTTATTTAAAAAATTGTGAAATGAGCTAGGTGCGGTGGCTCCTATCTGTAATACCAGCAGCTCCAGAGGCTAAGGCAGGAGGATTGCAAGTTCAAAGCCAGACTCAGCAATTTAGTGAGACCCTGCCTCTAAATAAAATATAAAAAGTGGCTAGGAGTATAGCTTAGTTGTTAAGTGCCCCTGGTTTCAACCCCTGTTACCAATAAACAAACAACAAATAAATATGTAAAAAAAGAAAAATTCTGAAATGAATTTTTAAAATATCTGGATATTCATTTGGATGATCTGTTGAAGTTTTCATGAAAAAGGAAAAGTAAAGGAAACATTATTGTTTTATTTCTGCTTTTAGAAGGAATTAGTTCCACTATAATCATTCTACGATTAAAGTATATTCTTTATCATGTTGAAATTATTTATACTTAAGGTTTTGAACTTTGATAAATAATGAATATTTAATCTTTATCAGATGCCACCTTGGCGTTTGAAGATCAGTTATACTAATTATGTTAATAAAGACATAGTAAATACGTTTTATTTGTAAAGATAAACAATCTGGAAAATTGAAACCTTTTGTTTTTGAGTTTTCGCCAATTATGGTGTTATATTCATGACTTGCTTCAGTCTTCCAGACAGAAGTTGAAGTTTGTCACAAAGCAGTGGTCCTACTATTCTCTTTACTTATTTTTATTCTGAGAAATAAAATATATTTTAAAAATGTGCACACACATAATAAATAAAACAGTGTCTTAATAAGTTAGACTATTGCTGGCTTCTCAGAAATAACATGTATGTGGCTTCCCAATCATTTCTCCCCCTTCCTCCAGAGAACATCACATGATGACTTTTATCCTTCTTGTTTTTCTTTATAACCTGTGGATATATAAGGGGTTACTCAGGGGTTAGAGGTATAACTGTGTGGTAGAGTGCATGCTCAGTACATACCAGGCCTTGGGTTCAACCCACTGCACGGGGGGGGCGGGGGAGAAGTGTAGGTGTATTAGTCAGCTTTATGTCTATGACCAAAATACCCAACAAGAATGACTTAGAGAAGGAAAAGTTTATTTTGGGCCCACCATTTGGGATGTTTAGTGCATGGTTGGTCAGCAGCATTGCTCTGGGCCAAAGGCGAGACAGAATATCATGGCAGAAGAAAGCTGCTTACCTTGTGGTAGCCAGGAAGCAGAGAGAGGGGGCAAGGAAGAAAGACACCAGGGACAAAATGTACCATTCCCAAGGCTGGCCCCTAGTGACTTTCTCTAGCTACACCCCATCTCTCTACAGTTACTACCCATAATTCATTCCGATTATTAATCCATCAGATGGATCAATCCACAGATTAGTTTATTGTTCTCATAATCTAATCACCCCTGCAGTAATACAGAAGCTTTTGGGGGGAACACCTTATATCTAAACCATAGCATATAATTTTGCATATTTTGTACTTTACATAAATGCAGTCTCCTATTATTTGTTTGTTACTTCTTTTGATTAGCATTATGTGAGAGATTTATTTATGCTAGTTTTAGATAGCAGTTATTTCATTCCTTGCTACTAAATTCTTTTTCTACTTGAAATTCCAGAAAGTGTTCCAAAGACATTCTTTTTACTTTGTAATTGTACATAGTGTGCCGCCCCCCACCCCTTTTCTCCTTTTTTTTCTAGCTTTCACATGAGAAAAACATGACCCTTAATTTTTTGAGCCTGACATATTTCTCCTAGCATAATACTCCCCAGTTCCATCCATTTTTGTGCAAATGACATAATTTCATTCTTTATGATTGATTCAATCTCCATTGTATATATGTGTGTGTGTGTATCTCACATTTTCTTTATCCAATTGTTGTCAGACACCTTGGCTGGTTCCATGAGTTGACTGTTAATGGTAAACATGGATATGCATGTCTCTGTAGTGTGCAGACCTTCATTCTTGTGGATGATTACGATTTCCAGAGTGACTGGAATTGTATAATTCCCACTTGACATTGTATAAGAATTCCTTTTTTTTTTAATTTGCTCTTCTTTTTCTAAGGCTTTGAGATGTAATGTTAGGTCATTTACTTGTTGAATTTTTATTCTTTTATTGAATGAATTCAATGCAATAAACTTTCCTCTTAGTACTGCTTTCATAGTGTCCCAGAGATTTTGTTATGTTGTATTGGTGTTCTCAAATAACTCTGAGAATTTTTTCATCTTCTCTTTGATGTCTTCTGCTATCCGTACATCATTCAGTAGTGTATTATTTACTCTCAAGGAGTTGGAGTAGATTATGTTTCTTATTTTATCTTTGATTTCTAATTTCATTACATTATGATCTGAGAGAATGCAAGGTATTATATCTATTTTGTTGTATTTGCTAAGAGTTGCTTTGTGGCATAAGATACGGTCTCTTTTAGGGAAGGATTCATGTGCTGCTGAGTAAAAAGTGTATTTGCATGTTAATTGATGGAATATTCTATATATGTCTGTTAAGTCTAAATTATTGATTGTATTATAAAGTTCTATGGTTTCTTTGTTCAGTTTTTCTTTAGAAGATATATCCAGTGTTGAGAGAGATGTGTTAAAGTCACCTGATATTTTTGTGTTGTGGTCTATTCGATTCCTGAAATTGAGAAGTGATTATCTGATGTATATGGATGCTCCATTGTTTGGGGCATAAAAATTTACAATTCTTTTTTCTTGTTGATTTATGATTCCATTAAGCACTATGAAATGACCTCACTTATCCCTTCAGTAAATTTGGCTTGAAGTCCACTTTATCTATTATGAAGATGGAAACCCCTGCTTGTTCACCCAGTCCATGTGAATGATATGATTTTTCCCATCCTTTCACCTTCAGTCGATTGATGTCATTCCTATGAGAAGAATCTCTTGAAGGCAGCATATTGTTTTTTTTTTTTTAAATCCATTATGCCAGTCTATGTCTTTGTATTAATGAATTTAAGCCATTAAAATTCAGGGTTATTACTGAGGTGTGATTTGTATTCCTAGTCATTTTGGCTTATTTTTGGTTTTTAACTTGACATGGTTTCACTGTTGATTGACTTTTCCTTTAGTGTAGATTCTCCCTTTGTTGAATATTATTGTTGTTTTTCATTTCATCCTCATGGAATATTTTGCTAAATATGTTCTGTAGTGCAGGCTTTCTACTTGTCAATTCTTTTAACTTTTGTTTATCATGGAAGATTTTTATTTTGTCATCAAATCTGAAGTTTAGTTTTGTTGGATATGATTCTTGGTTGGCATACATTTTCTTTAAGGGCGTGGTATATGTTGTTCCAGAACCTCCTAGCTTTTAGAGTCTGGGTTGAGAAATCTGCTGATATCAATATTTGTTTCCCCCTATGTGTAATCTGATACTTCTCTCTTGCAGCCTTTAGGATGTTGTCTTTTATTTTATATTCTGAGCATTTTCATTACAATGTGCCCTGGTGTGGATCTGTTATAATTTTGTACACTTGGTGTCCTGTAAGTCTCTTGTATTTGATTTTCCATTTCTTTCTTCATTCTGGGAAATTTTCTGATACTATTTCATTGAATAGATAGTTCCTTTATTTGGTTCATATTTCTGTGCCTTCCTCAATCCCAATAATTCTTAAATTTCATCTTTTCATGTTATCCTATAATTCTTGGAGGCTCCATTCATGATTTCTTTCTTTTTTTTAAATTGTAAACAAATGGGATACGTGTTGTTTCTCTGTTTGTACATGGCGTAAAGGCATTCCATTTGTGTAATCATAAATTTACATAGGGTATTGTTGTTTGATTCATTCTGTTATTTTTTCCCTCCCCCCACCCCTCTTTTCCCTCTATACAGACCTTCCTTCCTCCATTCTTGCCCCCCTCCCTAATCCTAACTCTAACCTTAACACTAACCCCTCCCTCCCCGCATTGTGTGTCCTCATCCACTTATTAGCGATATCATTCGACCTTTGGTTTTTTGAGATTGGCTTATCTCACTTAGCATGATATTCTCCAATTTCATCCATTTGCCTGCAAATGCCATAATTTTATTATTCTTTATGGCTGAGTAATATTCCATTGTGTGTGTATATATATATATATATATATATATATATATATATATATATATACACACCACAGTTTCTTTATCCATTCATCAATTGAAGGACATCTAGGTTGGTTCCACAATCTGGCTATTGTGAATTGAGCCGCTATGAACATTGATGTGGCTGTATCTCTGTAGTATGCTGATTTTAAGTCCTTTGGGTATAGGCCAAGGAGTGGGATAGCTGGGTCAAATGGTGGTTCCATTCCAAGTTTTCTAAGGAATCTCCACACTGCTTTCCAGAGTGGCTGCACTAATTTGCAGCCCCACCAGCAATGTGTGAGTGTACCTTTCTCCCCACATCCTCGCCAACACATGTTGTTGCTTGTATTCTTGATAATTGCCATTCTAATTGGGGTGAGATGGAATCTTAGGGTGGTTTTGATTTGCATTTCTCTTATTACTAGAGATGTTGAACATTTTTCCATATGTTTGTTGATTGCTTGTAGATCTTCTTCTGTGAAGTGTCTGTTCATTTCCTTAGCCCATTTGTTGATTGGATTATTTGCATTCTTGGTGTAGAGTTTTTTGAGTTCTTTAGAGATTCTGGAGATTAGTGCTCTATCTGAAGTATGTGTGGCAAAGATATTCTCCCACTCTGTAGGCTCTTTCTTTGCATTGCTGATAGTTTCCTTTGCTGAGAGAAAGCTTTTTAGTTTGAATCTATCCCAGTTATTGATTCTTGCTTTTATTTCTTGTGCTATGTGAGTCCTGTTGAGGAAGTCTGGTCCTAAGCTGACATGTTGAAGATCTGGACCTACTTTTTCTTCTATAATTTGCAAGGTCTCTGGTCTGATTCCCAGGTCCTTAATCCATTGTGAGTTGAGTTTGGTGCAGGGTGAGAGATATGGGTTTAGTTTCATTCTGTTACATATGGATTTCGAATTCTCCCAGCACCATTTGTTGAATAGGCTATCTTTTCTCCATTGCATATTTTTGGCACCTTTGTCTAGTATGAGAAAATTGTATTTATTTGGGTTTGTGTTCGTGTCCTCTATTCTGTGCCATTGATCTACCTTTCTATTTTGGCGCCAATACCATGCCGTTTTTGTTACTATTGCTTTGTAGTAGAGTTGAAGATCTGGTATTGTGATACCCCCTGTTTCACTCTTCCTGCTAAGGATTGCTTTAGCTATTCTGGGTTTCTTATTCTTCCAGATGAATTTCATAATTGCTTGCTCTATTTCTGTAAGGTATGTCATTGAGATTTTAATTGGAATTGCATTGAATCTGTATAGCACTTTTGGTAGTATGGCCATTTTGACAATATTAATTCTTCCTATCCAAGAACATGGGAGATCTTTTCATCTTCTAAGGTTTTCTTTAATTTCTTTCTTTAGTGTACTGTAGTTCTCATTGTAGAGGTCTTTCACCTCTTTTGTGAGATTGATTCCCAAGTATTTTATTTTTTTTTCGAGGCTATTGTGAATGGGGTAGTTTTCCTGATTATTCTTTCCAAAGATTCATCACTTATGTATAAAAATGCATTAGATTTATGTGCATTGATCTCATATCCTGCTACTTTACTGAATTCACTTATGAGTTCTAAAAGTTTTCTGGTGGAATTTCCTGGTTCCTCTAAGTATATAATCATATCATCAGCAAATAGGGATAGTTTGAGTTCTTCTTTTCCTATTCATATCCCTTTAATTTCTTTGGTCTGTCTAATTGCTCTGGCTAGAGTTTCAAGAACGATGTTGAATAGAAGTGGTGAAAGAGGGCATCCCTGCCTTGTTCCAGTTTTTAGGGGGAATGCTTTCAGTTTTTCACCATTTAGAATGATATTAGCCATGGGCTTAGCATAGATGGCCTTCACAATGTTAAGGAATGATCCCACTATCCCTATTTTTTCTAGTGTTTTGAGCATGAAGGGGTGCTGTATTTTATCAAATGCTTTTTCTGCATCGATTGAAATAATCATGTGATTCTTGACTTTAAGTCTGTTGATATGGTGAATGACATTTATTGATTTCCGGATGTTGAACCAACCTTGCATCCCTGGGATGAAACCCACTTGATCATGGTGCACTAGCTTTTTAATATATTTTTGTATGCGATTTGCTAAAATTTTGTTGAGAATTTTTGCATCGATGTTCATTAAGGATATTGGTCTGAAATTTCCTTTCCTCGATGTGTCTCTGTCTGGTTTAGGTATCAGGGTGATATTGGCTTCATAGAATGAGTTTGGGAGGGTTCCCTCCTCTTCTATTTTATGGAATACTTTGAGAAGTATTGGAATGAGCTCTTCTTTAAAGGTTTTGTAGAACTCGGCTGAGAACCCATCTGGTCCCGGACTTTTCTTTGTTGGTAGGCTTTTGATGATCTCTTCTATTTCATTACTTGAAATTGGTCTATTTAAATTGTGTATGTCCTCCTCGTTCAGTTTAGGCAATTCATATGTCTCTAGAAACCTGTTGATGTCTTCGAAATTTTCTGTTTTGTTGGAGTATAGATTTTCAAAATAGCTTCTAATTATGTTTTGTATTTCACTTGTGTCTGTTGTGATATTTCCTTGTTCATTCCGAATTTCAGTGATTTGGGTTTTCTCTCGTCTTCTCTTTGTTAGTGTGGCTAAAGGTTTATTTTTTCAAAGAACCAACTATTTATTTTGTCAATTTTTTGTATTGTTTCTTTTGTTTCAGTTTCATTGATTTCAGCTCTGAGTTTAACTATTTCCTGTCTTCTTCTCCATTTGGTTCTGGTCTGTTCTTTTTCTAGGGCTTTGAGCTGTAGTGTTAGTGTTATTTGTTGAGTTTTACTTCTTTTATTAAATGCACTCCATGAAATAAATTTTCCTCTAAGTACTGCTTTCATAGTGTCCCAGAGATTTTGATATGATGTTTTTTGTTCTCATTTACCACTAAGAATTTTTTAATTTCCTTCCTAATATCTTCTGTTATCCATTCATCATATAATAGCATATTGTTTAATCTCCAGGTGTTGGAATAGTTTTTGTTTTTTACTCTTTCATTTATTTCTTACTTCAATCCATTATGATCTGATGGAATACAAGGTTGTGTCTCTATCCTCTTGTATTTGCTAACATTAGCTTTGTGGCATAATATATGGTCTATTTTAGAGAAGGATCCATGTGCTGCTGAGAAGAAAGTGTATTCGCTCTTGGTTGGATGGTATATTCTATAAATGTCCATTAAGTCTAAATTATTGTTCGTGTTATTGAGTTCTATGGTTTCTTTGTTTAATTTTTGTTTGGAAGATCTGTCCAGTGGTGAGAGAGGTGTGTTAAAATCACCTAGTATTATTGTGTTATTGTCTATTTGGTTTCTGAAATTGAGAAGGATTTGTTTGACATACATGGATGAGCCACTGTTTGGGGCATAGATGTTTATAATTGTTATATCTTGCTGATTTATGCTTCCCTTAAGCAGTATGAACTGTCCTTCTTTATCCCTTCTGACTAACTTTGGCTTGAAACCACACTATCTGAAATGAGGATGGATACGCCAGCTTTTTTGCTGAGTCCATGTGCATGGTATGTTTTTCCCCATCCTTTCACCTTTAGTCTATGAGTATTTTTTTTCTATGATGTGAGTCTCTTGCAGGCAACATATTGTTGGATCTTTCTTTTTAATCCAATCTGCCAGTCTATGTCTTTTGATTGATGAAGTCAGGCCATTAGCATTCAGGGTTATTATTGAGGTATGATTTGGCTTCCCAGTCATTTGGTTCATTTTATAAATTTTATTTATTTATTTATTTATTTATTTATTTATTTTACACGACTTGGTTCCTCCTTTATTTGACAATTCCTTTAGGATAATTCCTCCCTTTCCTGATTTGCTTCTTTGTTTTTCATCTCTTCCTCATGGAATATTTTGCTGAGAATGTTCTGTAATGCTGGCTTTCTTTCTGTAAATTCTTTTAGCTTTTGTTTATCATGGAAGGATTTTATTTCATCGTCAAATTTGAAGGTAAGTTTTGCTGGGTATAAGATTCTTGGTTGGCATCCATTTTCTTTCAGGGCTTGAAAAATGTTGTTCCAGGCCTTCTAGCTTTTAGGGTCTGGATTGAAAAATCTGCTGATATTCGTATTGGTTTCCCCCTGAATGTAATTTGGTTCTTTTCTCTCACAGCCTTTAAAATTCTATCTTTATTTTGTATGTTAGGTATTTTCATTATAATGTGCCTTGGTGTGGGTATCTTGTAATTTTGTATATTTGGAGTCCTATAAGCCTCTTGAACTTGATTTTCCATTCCATTCTTCAGATTTTGGAAGTTTTCTGATATTATTTCATTGATTATATTGTTCATTCCTTTGGTTTGTTTCTCTAGGCCTTCCTCAATCCCAATAATTCTTAAATTTGGCCTTTTCATAATATCCCATAGTTCTTGGAGATTCTGTTCATGATTTCTTACCATCTTCTCTGTTTGTTCAACTTTGTTTTCAAGGTTAAACATTTTGTCTTCAATGTCTGATGTTCTGTGTTCCAGGTGTTCTATCCTATTGGATATGCTTTCTATGGACTTCTTAATTTGGTTTATTATTTCCTTCATTTGAAGGATTTCTGTTTGTTTCTTTTTCAGTATCTCTAACTCTTTATTGAAATGATCTTTTGCTTCCTGTATTTGCTCTTTTAACTGTTGATTGGTGCGATCATTCAATGCCTGCATTTGCTGTTTCATCTCATCCTTTGCTTCCCTGATCATTTTAATTATGTACATTCTGAACTCCTTTTCTGTCATTTCTTCTGCCATGCTGTCATTGGGTTTTATTGATGTAACATCTAGATTTGTTTGGGGCATATTCGTCCCTTGTTTTCTCATGTTGTCCAGGTATCAGTGGACCACTGAGATGTTGCAGATTTCCTCTGTTGACTTATAATGTCCCTGAAGATTTCTAGTATATCCCCTCTTAGCCTTCAGTAGGCTGAAGTCTTGGAGGAAGTTGGTAGTGCGGTGCTCCACAACGAAGCTGCCTCTCTAGGGGTGGTGTCCTTCAGGTGGGGTATATTCCCTGCTAGTGGGCAGAGGTGTCTCCAGTTGTTGACCAATGGTCATCCAAAGGGGAACAAGGCTGCAGGCTGAGGCAAGGCCTGTTTGGGCCTGTGTCTCTGGTTTTACCATCCTTGTGGGAAAACCTCACCGGCAGGGAAGACTAACCCGGTGGGGAGGTCTCGCTGGTCAGTTCCGCTCCTAGAGGTTCCCCTCAATCTACAACTACTGCCTGGGCTGGGCTGCCTTCCTCTGCAGTGTTCTCAGGGGCCCGGTCCTACCTCCTGGGCCTGGGAGCCTCACCCTTCGCAGATGAGTCTCCTTAGGCTGCCTCTCCTCAGAGAATCTGCCCGCAGTCCTGGAACCTTCGCTCCGCCCCTACGCGTGTCTCTGTGCGGCTCTTCCACCAAGAAGCCTCCTAGGTCCTGGGACCCTGCTCTGCACCTAATCACCTGGCTATGTGGCCTCTCCTCTGAGCAGCCACCTGGAGCCCCATACAATCGCGCCGAGTCCCAGAGACCCGCTGCACGCCTCTTCCTCCAGACAGCCGCCCGGTGTTCCGGTGCGGTCACTAGGAGTCCAAGCAACTCACTGTGTACCTCCTCCTCCCGCCAACTCTCTGTAGCCCTGGGCAGTCACTCCAAGTCCAAGTGACTCGCCCCGTTTCTCCTCCTCCTCTACGTAGCCCCCTGGGTGTTCAGAAGTGGTCACTGTGAGTCGCTCTGATTCGCTCTGAGTCCACGTGACCCGCTGCACGCCTCCTCCGGGCAGCTGCCCAGAGCTCTGGTGCGGCCACTGGAGACCAAGTGACCCACTGCGCTCCTTCTCCAGGCAGCCCCCTGGTGTTCAGGAGCGATCGCTTTGACTCCAAACAACTCACCACTCGCCTCCTCCTCTGAGCAGCCTCCTGGAGCTCCAACGCAGTCACCCGAGTCTAAGCGACCCGCCGCGCTCCTCCTCCTCCTCCTCCGGGCAGGCCCCAGTGTTCAGGAACGGTCGCTTTGAGTCCAAATAGCTCGCCATGCAGCTCCTCCTCCGGTAACCGCCCGTAGCTCTGGTATAGTCACTCCCAATCCAAGCAGCCATGCTCGTCCTCTTTTTCCTCCTCCTCAGGGCAGGCCCTGGTGTTCAGGAGTGGTTGCTCTGTGTCCAAACAGCTCGCCAAGGAGCTCCTGCACTGGCAACCGCCTGTAGCTCTGGTGTAGTTGCTCCAAGTCCAAGCGCCTCCCCGCACTGCTCCTCCTCCTCCTCCGGGCAGGCCCCCAAGAATTCCTTTTTAAGAAAAGGGACTGCTTGAAAATAAAAGAGAGATCAGTTGAGAAAGGTTTTGGGGGAGGGAGAAGGGAAAGGAGAGGCATGTTCAAGGATCAGAATATGGTGAATGAAATAGAGACTAGACAGGGGTGGATCAGATCACGTAGGACCTTATAGGCAACAATAAGTTTAGAATTTACAAGTAGTAAACATTTTACATAGACGATTGATAGGATCTGATTTGACTTTTGAGGGTACTGGGTTTTTTTCCAATTTCAAAGAATGATTAGGACCAAGTGGTTATGGAGAAAGCATGTGTTTGGCAGATATTTATTGTCTATCTACTTTATGCTGTGCAACATTCTGTGCCAGAAATAGTAATGATGTACGAGACAAGGTGTTTCTTCTCAAGGAGCTCACATTCTAGTAAGGGCCTGTAGGAAAGGAGAGTCGGTAATAGAGCTTTAGAGCTAAAGGAAAAGAGAAGAAAGTATGGGTTGTGAGTTATATTTTTATTAGTTCATTATAATTTTACATAATAGTGGGATCATTGTGACATATATGAACATGCATAAGCATAATTTGTTCCATTTCACTCCCTTTTCCTTCCCTTTCTCCTTTCTCCCACCCCCTTACTCTACTAGTCTCCCTTCTATTTATTTTTTAAAATTAGTGCATTATGATCATACATAAAAGTGAGATTCCTTGCAATATATTCATACATTCACAAAGCATAATTTGGTGAACTTCATTTCTTGGTACCTTCCCTCCTCAATCACCCTCAATCCCCTTCCTCTGCTTTACTGTTCTCCCCTCTATTTTCATGAGATTCCTTTTTTTATTTCTTTAATTTATATATAGGTAGAATGGTTAGGAATTTCTCATGGGTTATAATATGAGCACTAGGGAGAGGACTCCAGGATGATTCTGAGACTTCTGGCCTGAGTAACTGAATATATGGTAATCCTAAATAATAGTAAGAGGAAACCTGGGGATGATGATGATCAGACTTGTCTGAGAAAAAGAACAAGTCCATTTTCATCATGTTAAGGTTACTGTGAGCTATCCTAATAGAAATGTCAAGCAAATAGATGTGGAAAATTAAAGTTTATTAATATGGAATAAACTAATTTTGGAAATGAGCTTAAAATTGTATTTAAGTCCACGGTATTATTGGTATTGGTATAGATGGTATAATACCATCTACAGATAAAATATTAACAAAGGAACATGGGATTTGAGTTGAGCCCTTAGAATCCTCAACATTTACAGATGGGATAGACTAGGAGGAGATGGTACTGAGAAGCAGACTGAAATGAAGAGGCCAGTTGAGGTGGGAGAGAAAAAGAAGAGTATAGCATCACAGAAAGCAGGAGATTATCTCTAGAGTAAGGAATACAGAAGATCCCCCTGACATACATGGTTTGACTAAATAATGGTACTGGTATTTTTGCTTTACAGTGAATTTAGAAGGACTTAGCCCTATTGTATGTCGATGAACATCTATAAATACATTGTGTTAATGCTACTGAGAGACTGAGGAGAACAGCACAGTTGAGTGATCTGATCTAGTATATCAGAAATAATGGCCTAGAGGTAGCACAGTGACCTCCTCCATGATGCCTAGGAGGTAATAGTCCCATACTGATCCAGGTACTTGCATTGGCCAGTTTTTCTGTCATGTGCTCACTAAAATTCAGTGTCTCTTGGATCTTTGTCATACCTTCTCAGGAATGTTTTCTTGCATGTAGCTTTCCAGAACTTGACTATACATACGATGGTTGTCTAAAGTTTTCTAGCATAGTCCATAGATACATTAAACATTTTATAAATCTAGCTGATAATTATTAATATAGGACATGAGTAGTAAAGACATTGAGGCACATGTTGGTTATGAGCCTTTCCTCTTATATGTTATGATGTTCAATTATGGTGTCTCTTCCCTTCCATTTGTAATTTTGCCAAATGTTTTGTTTCCCTTACCCAAGAATTTAACTTTGTATTAATGAAATTCAGTTCTGAAGTTATTTTCCCTAAACCATATTTTACTTTATTTAATTAAATCAAATTTTAGAATATCTGTAGTTCTCTTTGCTAAGCATGTATTAATTGCCTGTTATGGAATGATCATTGTGCTGAGGGCTCTGAGGATATGGAGATAAATTAGAAATGGTATTTCCACTGTACGAACAGTATATATAGTTATATATTTTTGTGTGTGCTGGATATGTTACAAGATGTGTCATAGTATAGTTATAGTAACTACAATTATAGTAACTGCAGTACACAGAAATGAAATTAGGTAAATCCCAACCACAGGATCCTCCCACGTAAACATTTATGTGAAGTGCAGTCTTCACTGATTTGATCCATGGTGATTTGGGGATTTAAGAGCTCCCTTACCCATCTGTGTGTCTCCCCCAACCTCCAATGCTGGGGATGTAACCCCAGTGCTAGGCAAGGGATCTACCTCTAAACTATACTCCTAGCTCATTACACATCTTTTAAGAGTTAAGTTCTCCCTCCTTTGTGAAGCCTGCATTAATCCTTAAAGTTGGAATTAATCGTGTCTTCTGTTGTAATTCCATTAGAGTTTATTTCTCCTTTGATTTCAGGGTTTATTTTATCTGACTTTGTGTTATATACTAATGGTTGGTATGTCAGTTCCCCCCTTATACCCGAGTTTGGGAACCATTGACTTTGTATTCTGCCATAATTGTTAACTGATGCTAATTATATCCCGAGAGGTCAGGAACTCTGAGTCACATACATCTTACTTTTGTATCTTTGTTTCTGTTTCTGTAAGACAATATCATAAGGTGGTTAGCTTATAAAAAACAGAAAATTATTGCTCACAGTTGTAGAGTCTGGGTAGTCTAAGATCAAAGCATCAACAAATTGGATTTCTCTTGAGGACTGTTTTCAGGTTCATTGATGGCAACTTCTTGCTGTTTTCACATGGTACAAGGGGCAAAGTAGCTGTCTTCCAGTCACTTATAAGGGCATTGATCCCATTCATGAGGGCTTTGCCTTCATGTCGTAATGATATTTAAAAGGGCCCACCTTTTAATACCATTGCATTGGTGATTGAATTTCACTCTAATTTTAATGGGGGAGACAAACTTTCAGACCATAGTACCTAACATTTGGAATCTCCTATTGATCAAACCTGAAAGTGTTTTTAATCCAATTTTAAAGTAAAATAATCACTAGCATAGCTATTCTGTTTTAGATAAGTGGATAGATTGTGCTGGTTTTATTTGAACATATTTCATTGATTTTCTAGTCTATTCTTAAGCTGAATCTTTTCCCATGCATTTTCAGGTTTTGCTATATAAAATTTCCACCTGGGAATTACCTTTATTGATGAACTCTACTTTTTTCTTGTCTTTTCCATTGTTCTTTACCGTATACATGTACTTATGCTTTATTGTCTTAACACTTTTCCATGTTATTTTAATTGTCCCTGTGTGATAACCTATTTTCTATCTCCTCTCAATTAGTTTATATCTACCATAAGAAAAGGATTACTTTTAAAATTTCTTTTTAGTCTTAAACAATGTTAAAATAGCTTTACAACTTACAGTTATAATTATTGAGTTATAAATAGTAAAAATGTAAAATTTAGTTATGAAATTTAAAAAGAACTTTGAATGGTGATATTACATTCAACATTCAAATATGTATTCTTTAAAATTTCATAGGTTTCAAGGTCCTTTAAGGGGCTTGCATATTCTAACAAAAGAAATGTCATCTTCTCTAAATTGAGAATATTTACTTTATGTATTTTTTTCTTTGTGCAGTAACATTCAAATACATCTTTTGACAAAACTGTAAGTTCCAGTCACATTCTAATAAGGCCAAATAGAGTGGACTAAAGGAACTCAAATCAGTTGTGATTTGGAGCTTTGTTTTTATTTAATACAAAGATAAGTATCAGCATTTAACCTTGAGGCGGTTACTGTCAGAGAGATTAATGGGACTGCTGAAAGAATGCAGTGGCTCTTGTGAGTCAGCTCTCCTGAGACCAATGAATATTAAGAATAAAGTTCAAAGAAAGTGAAAACGATGGAAATAGAGAAGGGGAAAATCAGCTTCACATATAGTAGGCAAATTTTCTTAGATGCAGAACCAGTGAAACATTTGTGTTTTCTCTAAGATTTGATTTGGTATGTGCTGTCTACAAAAAAGTTTTTTCCATTTTGATAAAGAAATTTTTTTCTCTTTCTGAAATGGACTACTTACCCTTCCTTTTTAGATAGTGTATGTAGATAATTATTTACTATATTCATGTTCTTGTTTTTGTAAAAATTAATTTTGATTTCCTCTTTCTAGACCTTTTTACCTACTTAAATGTTTAATCCTATCTTATTTCTTCCTTTTAAATAATTTTTTTCCTTAGCAATGCAGGGCCTTTTCTATATAGAAGATGAACGAACATAGGTGAGATTTTATGGTGTTCTTGATAAATATTAAATGGAATTAGGGATTACTATGGAAAAGTGTACATACAATTAGCTCCTGTTTTTACAACTCCATAGATAGTTATTAAAATGACATATAAAAATTATTTTCCTGCAAAGGAAGTGCTACTCAAATTGTTGGTAAGTGTGTAACTTTTTAAAGCTCCTTCCTCAAACTGGAACACTTTTTACCTTGTAGGAGAAAGCAAAAGCAGGCTTTAAAATTATCTGAAGAAATTGCAGTGTTTGAAATGGACTCTCTAGGTAATTTTCCCTTTGGCAAAAATTCAGTTTCATTTGATAATCAATGAAGGTTTTTGAAAGATTTTCATTGATAGAACTTACATATTGCTACTGGACCATTCCTTACAGTTAGGGTTAACCCTATTTTATAGCAGTATTTAGCTACATCCTTTGGCTTATTAAAAGAATGCTACCCATTAAATGATGAGTAGTTGTTATATTTGACTCTAAAATACTTACAAGTAGACTACTATATTTGACTTCAGTGAAATGAATACTTTACTCCTTTCAGGTATTATCCTGAAAGTTCCTGTCTGGTTTGCATTTGGAAGGTGATGTTTCCAAAAAGTTCTTTTTAAGAGAGCAGAAGCAGGGCTGGGGAGATAGCTCAGTCGGTAGAGTGCTTGCCTTGGGTTCAATTCCGGGCACCACAAAAAAAAAAAAAAAAGAACAGAAGCAGGCATGCATGTATTCTGTTTACCAAGACCTCAGAGGTTATGGTCTACATCTTATAGATCACATCAGTTATTATTATTATTATTACTATTATTATTTTGAGAATGGGGAGTGAACTCAGGGTCTTGCACAAGCTAACGCACCATTCTACCCACTGAGCTATGTCTCCAGCCCCTATTGTTCTAAGTAAAATTGGGATTTTTTTCAAATTTTTATTTTGAAAATGTATTCTTGCTCTTTTTCTAAGCTTTGCCCATATGTAGTTCTGTATAGTTAGGGAAATTCTATGTTCGTGTCCACATTTCTCACACCCAGCTACCAGAATTTTCAAGATGAAACCCTAATTAACCTATATTTGTAGTATATGCTTTGTAAATGTTATTTATGTGAAACATCATTTTATGTGTTTATTTTTAAATTTTCTTAATGAAGTACATCTGCTTTTGTTTTGACTTTGATTTCTAATAATTGAGATTATAATAGCTCTATTCTAAAGAGGAAAGTTTTTTAAGGAGTATTAGAGAGGGGAAGACTTTAACATTTTGAGAAAAATGTAGCTGATATTTTACCAAATTCTCTTTCTGTGTTAACCTGGCTTTCTTACCCTAACATTGACTTCATCAGTACATCTGGCTCCAATTTTTTTTCCCTTAAGTATCTGAGAAGTTGGTAAATGAATTCTGACATGTTATATGATTTTAATGAAACTTACTGCATGTATATGTGTGCTTGAGGGGAGGGGGAAAAGAGGCAGAATACGCAGTGTGGTTGAGGTAGAAAAGAATTACTGTCTCTTTTCATTAAGCATAATGGATAGCAGTTAACATTATGATCTTTCAGAACATGTTAAATTCTATCTGGTAAGGGGTGCATACTCCAAAGGAAGCAGCTCTTAATATGAACTCAAATAAATGACCTTCATTACCATGTCAGTGTCAGAGTTGGGAACAGGAGGAGAGAATGGGAGACTGTTACCTTGAATAATGTATGTGCTATCTGAATTGGCCTTCTTCCTACTTGTGAAAAAGGGAAACATTTAATAAGATCTGTCATTATTAAGTGATTTCTATGTATTATTGAACGTTTTTTATTATTTTGATGGAGATGTTTGAAGGGAACAACAAATTATTAATGACTTTTTCTTTTTTATATTTTTGTCTTTGTTTTTCTTATTGAACATTTGATTTTAGAGAAACATGGTAGAGGCTAGAGTGTATAGCAGTCAAATGCAGCTTGGCATTGACAGAGCTGATGTCAATAAGCAAAGTTCAGACAATGTATTAGCCGGTTGTATAATGGGAATTGCTAATGGGTTCAGATTTTTGTTAATTTGCTTGCATGAGGTTATAGTTACAACTGTTGCAGCTTTTGCCCTAATCTCATTTAAATTTGGGAGCTTTTTTACTTAAGGAGATAAGAAATTCATTGATAGCCTCCCACCTCTCCCTCAATACAAAACTCCTCCCTTGAACCTTATACTCTATAAGTGAAGTGTTCTAATTTGACTGCACGTAATGTGTAGTTGCTGAAAGTAGGCTTATGTTACCCAGTCCAGTGATAGGAAAACCCATTTGTGTTAATTCTGATGAGTGCAGCTGAAATTAATAGTACATAGAGGAAAACTCTAGAGGTACTGTTTTCATCTTAAGTGATATAAACTATTTAAAATGGCGCACGTCCTTCTACTGTCTTCAGGTGGTTATTAAGTGCATTGTCTGACATAGAATACATGTCTAGTCTTATGCTGTCCGCATTGGTCAAACAGAGTGAAATGTCTGAGTTAGAGCAGGTAAATGAAATTGAATGCATCACACTTAGTCTTTTTCCCTTAGACTGCCACTTTAATGCTTTTCTTAATAAGTGTTATAGGGCTGGGGATATGGCTGAGTTGGTAAAGTGCCTGCTTCGCAAGCACAAGGTCCTGTGTTCAATCCTCAGCCCTGCAAAAAAAAAAAAAAAGTGTTATAAAACTGAATGACTCCAGAGTCCACATAATTCCTCTCTTTTAGTTTTAGTTTTAAACAGCAAATAAATCTATATATTCATATTGTATGGTGTGATGTTTAAAATGTGTAAACTTTGTAGGATGATCAGATCAGGCTGATTAGCAAATTCATCACTTCACATCCTTATTTCGTTGGGAGTAAGATCATTTAAAACTTACTCTTGAGGAAGATCCAAGATGGCAGACTAGAGGGTAACTGGATCTCCGGTCGCTCCAGAACTCAGGATTCAAGAAGGGGAGGTATTCAGAGACTCAGACCAACATAGAGCCGTGGGGTGAGTCTCTCCCAACGGGTGATGCTCGGCCCGGGCGGGAGGCATGGACAATAGGCGGCTTCCTGGACCAGGGCAGGGCAGCGAGAGACTTCCCCAAGCAGCCCTGTTCCTTCCCAAGGCAGGCCTGGTCCACAGCCAGCTTCTAGGAGCAGGCCCGCCCAGTGAGAGCTTTTCTGCACAGAGTGAACCCCAAGCCCCAGACCCAGCAGAAGGCCCTGGCCCACAGGCAGCTTCTCGGACCAGAGCAGGGCAGCCAGAGGCTTTCCCAAGGAGCCCGGCTCCCTCCGGCAGCCAGCATGATCCAAGCCAGCTTCTAGGAGCAGGCCCGCCCAGTGAAAGGATTTCCACGCAGAACCAGCCCCCAGTCCTGCACCCAGTAGCAGGCTAGGGGCAGCTTTCTTCAGAAGCACTGCATTATCAAGTTCCTCCAAGACTTCAGGCTACTGAAGGCTGGGAGGTGATACACTGGAAATCTACGGGGACACTATAAGCCAATAGAGGAAATCTGCAATATCTCAGAGAGCCACTGACATCTGACCAATATGAGAAAACAAGGGAAGAAAATGTCCCAAACAAACCTAGATACTATAACAATAAAACCCAATGACTGCACAGCAGAAGAACTGTCAGAAAGGGAGTTCAGAATGTACATAATTAAAACAATCAGGGAAGCAAAGGAAGAGATGAAAGAGCAAACGTAGTCATTAAAAGATCACACCAATCAACAGTTAAAAGAGCAAATACAGGAAACAAAAGATCATTTCAATAAAGAGTTAAAGATACTGAAAAAAAAACAAAACAAAAAAACAGAAATCCTTGAAATGAAGGAAACAATGAACCAAGTTAAAAACTCCATAGAAAGCATAACCAATAGGATAGAACACCTGGAAGACAGAACCTCAGATATTGAAGAAAAAATATTTAATCTTGAAAACAAAGTTGAACAAACAGAGAGGATGTTAAGAAATCATGAACAGAATCTCCAAGAATTATGGGATATCATGAAAAGGCCAAATTTAAGAATTATTGGGATTGAGGAAGGCTTAGAGAAACAAACCAAAGGAATGAACAATCTATTCAATGAAATAATATCAGAAAATTTCCCAAATCTGAAGAATGAAATGGAAAACCAAGTACAAGAGGCTTATAGGACTCCAAATATACAAAGTTACAACTGACCCACACCAAGGCACATTATAATGAAAATATCTAACATACAAAATGAAGACAGAATT